>NC_083710.1:17500000-20000000 GCF_033118175.1 Dama dama
TCAAGGTGAGCCTGGGAGCTCTCGCTGACCTCTTTTTCCCCTTAGGAAGGACATCCTTCCCAGGGGAGGTGGGAAGTTGCTGTCCTCCGCGATTTGGAAGGGGGCCAGGGTAGATCTGTTACAGATGGGCAGCTAAGCGCTCAGCTGGGAGGGATCTCCAAGCCAGTGTTACCAAGATGATCAAAAGCACCAGGACACCCATCCTAACTCCTTCTTCCCTCTGGCTTCCAGGAAGCTCACAAACCAATGGAGCAGGGAGCTTTTTTTCTATCCCCCTCTGCTTTTTATGGCCTCAGTTTTCTATTTTCAATGTACTGTAACTCCGCCCAATAAGTTCGCTTACACTCTTTTCAGAATGCGGTGGAGTGTGAGTAAATAAAGAATATCCATGATATTTTAAAAGGGCTACATAGTAAATTCTACCACACCTCACTCACAGGCTATCGCTTCATTCTCCTAGAAAATGCTGCCTCTCTGTTCTCTCTCTCTCGGCAGCTGCAAAAGCCACAATTAGCACGGCAATTTGGCAATGCTGTTTTATTTCCACTTATCCTCTGGGGCACGCAGGAGAATATTTTACCTTCAATCAAGAGGCCTTCCTTACAGCCCTCCAGCACCTCATCTGGCACACGGCACTGCACAAACTGTTTGTGTGCAATCTCTGAGGGCCACAGGAACCCGTGTGAGAAACCAGAGCTAGACAAAAAAAAAAAAAAAAAAAAAAAGGGCCGGAGGTCTCTGGGGGATTTGCTGTGAGCGATGTAACTTACAGAGATTATGAGCCGCAACTGGATCTGAGCCATCAACACACACGGAACTGCAACCAGACCGCCAGCCTAACTTCAAATGGAGGCGGCTTGGCTTTGAGGTTGCTCTTCAGTTTGGGGTGCTTGGATTTTAGAAACATAAATTCAGGTCCCAGCAGGATCCCGGCTGTCAGGGGCCGCCAGAAGAGAGAGCAGAAGGAGCGCTTCTGCTGTGTGGGGACTGCACATGAGACACCGCTGTGAGATGCTGGCGGCACGGCGCCGACGCTCAAGCTCTAGTGGTAGATTTCAGTGGATCGTCTTAGTATCTGGGGTTGAGACTGAGCTGAAAACCCCAGGACGGCCTGGCGCCTCCCCAGGAGGGCACTTCACATCTTTGAAAAGTTACAAGCGTGAAACTAATCTCACATCTGATTCCTGTTATGACCCTCTCCCTTCCAAGTTTAAAAGGTATTCTCCCAAAAAGGGAAGACGTAACAATACCTATCAATACTGATCACAGAGGAGCAGTATTAATGCTAAAGCAGAGTGTATCTTGGCCGTGGAGAACTTAACAAACTAGCAGGCCATGGTAATATACACCTAACAGCTGAGCAGGGAGAATGGCCTAAGACTGGCCAGCTGTCCCAAATGGCCAAGAAACTTTCCCCTGATTGGGTCCAGAACGTCACTTTTCAGACATTTCTGGTTCCACACAGCACCCCCTCTTTCACCCAAACACCATCATTAAGGCTCTTAAAAGAGCCTGTGATGAGGCCGAGTTTAAATTTAACTTGGCCTTCAGATGTGATCATGGTCCTAAAATTAGACAGGCCATCCAGCTGGGCTCCGGCTTGCAGGAGAGCTTGCACGGCAGAGGGGCAGCCTGTCTGCCTTCCCACCCCTCTCAGCCAGCCCTTCAGATCTTTCCAGGACGATGCTGCACCCGGACAGGGCAGGCTGGAGGTGAGGCCTTTGCTGTGGGCTTCTTCTGCCGCCAATGGGCAGTCATGCAGGGGCCCAGGTCAGAGCTTGAAAAAAAAAAAATATAGCATCGAGGCATAAATTTGGGACTTTCAAGTGCCTAGATTTGGAACCGTTCATCTCTGGCAATGTACTATGAGGTTTCTGATTGGGTCTAAACATCGTGGTATGTTGGTGTTGAAAAGCACCTCTGATTTATTCTAACCCCTTCATTTAATAAGGTGGGGTAAAGTCACAGTTATATTGGCAGAGCTGTGATTAGAATCTGAATTCCCAGGACAAGGCTCCTGAGAAACCAGTCCTACTTTATCATCATGAGGATATTTGTGTTAAAAACAACCACTTACTGAATGGTTCCCATGTTGCATGTGTCCTGCCAGGTGCTTAATATCCATTATTTGGATTTATTCCTCGTAATAATCTGATGAGGTAGCACTGTTACTGTCTTAATTTTGCAGATGAGAAAACAGAGGCTCAGAGAGAGGTTATCTTGCCCGAGGCATGTGAAGCCCAGTGCCATGCACTCACCAGAATTCCTGGTTGTCTAACAGATTATTCTGATGCTGTAGCTCAGGAGTTGCAAGAAACATGAATGCTCTAAAATATTTCTATGTTTTGTCTTCCATCTCCATTTGGGAATACTGTTAGGTTTTTGCCCCAGTTTGTCAGATTTTATTGGAATAAAGCTTTTAAAGTTCTCCAGGTCACTATTTAGCACAGGGGTATCTCTGCAGTGTTGGAATAACCCCAAGGCTTCTGGGGTTTGCAAGAGGATTTGATGGCCATAGGGCCTGACTGCAGAAGTTAAGAAAATCTGTTAGTAATGTTCAGGTTTTTTCTTTTTTTTTCCTATTCTTTTCTCACCTTCCCTCACTAGCTTTGCCTCAGGAAGAGGGAGGTGGTATGCAGAGTGACAGACTGAAATGTGCAGATGAAGAAAGAGAGGGAAGGAATAGCAGTGAATTAAAGGTAAAAAGACGTCCTTCGAATGCTGTGATTCTTAGACTTGGCAAAAACCTTGCTGATAGGCTCTGAATGAAACAGGATGGAAGAGAGTAGGGCACAACCCCTAAAAGAATGGCATGGCCACAGGACATGACAAAGACTGGTTAGAACCAACCGGGTCCAAGACGGCGGGAGACTGGACTTCGGTAGGGCTTGAGAGTGATCATATACTCACTGTAATATATTAGCGTTTGCTAAATGACACACCACTAGCATTGGGACAATTCTGAGGCCAACTATAAAAGGTCAAAAAGTGGGCAGTGGCCCAATACCTGGGAATCCCCACCCTTTCCCCTAAAATAGTTGGAATAATCCTCCCACTCATTAGCCTACAAAATAACAGCTCCTAAAAACTAACCATGCCATATTTCAGGGCTCTCTCTCACCTTCTGAGATGGCCTACATTCTGTCTGCGGAGTGTGTTTCTCTCTAAATAAATCCACTTCGTACCTATCACTTCGTCTCCGAACTCTTTCGCGATGGAGGGAGAAACTTAAATTCACTGGGAACACATACACTTGCTCCAACACCCACACGGTGGAAGACAGACTTACACTCCCAGTTTCCGCATCTGTAAAAACCTCCTGTAAATGGCACCAGAGAAGAAGGGCTGGTGGGTGGGCTTAGCCAGGCTAACTGCAGGAGCAAGCGGGAGGGAGACTGAGCCGCCCCTCGGCCAGGATCACCTCCTGTAAGGCACAGATCTTAAAATGGTGCCCTGATGTCTAGAAGGCGAACCACTTCTGAAAAACTGAAATTACACTGAGAGAGGGCTGTATTCCCCCCCGAGAATGACAGCTAATAATAATAGTGGTCCTCGGTAGTCATAATATCGCCTCTCTGCTAATAAGCACTTGAGGACATTGATTAGAAAGCCAGTGGAATCCCTAAAGCCTGGGTGGTAGGAAACTGTGCCGGCAGCAGAGAGGCGCGCTGAGACTTCGAGGTTCTGGCGCCCAGGGGAAAAGGCAGAATTTCCCCTTTCCAGCCCCAAACTGTGAGCGCTTTTATTATGCATTAAGGCCAAAAGGAATACGCTCGTATTAATATCACAAAACATCACCAAAGTGCCGGGGGGGGGGGGGGGGGAAATCCCTTATGTAATGCAAAGTACCAGAAAGGTAAATGGCTTTATCAACCATGAACTCCTCGGCGAAGCGGATGTGACAGAAATTCTTCTTGCTTTTCCGAATTGCTGTGATGTCACCACACTGCTCAAAGACTTCTTGGATGATCTCCTCGGTGGCATTTTCTGGTAATCCTCCGACAAAGACAGTCTTACACCCGGGAGGTCGTTCTCTTGTGGAGGGGGGTGGAAGATCTGAGAATCACAACAAAACACAGGATGTTTTGCCTTTTACTTATTTTTGCTCTATTTATTTATTTTTTTTCTTTTCTCTGGTTCACCTGGCAAAAGTCACACTGGCAGACTAACTTTCTCTATTCTGAGCGATGATGAACGTCTAGAGCGACGGACACGGATGGGTGTGTCCTGTTTTCAGTGCCTGCCTCCTTCCCACCTCTCCACTCCTCTCTGCTCCCTTCTACGGAGTGGCTATGCCCATCCATGAACAGAGATAAAGCAAATGTGAGCATAATTTCATTTCTCCTTCATAATACAGAAGCCCAGAAAACCGGCGGGGGCAGGGAGGAAGCCTTCACAAAGTACAAGGCATGATGAAATGACAACATGATGAAAACCCGAGGCTGGTTATCTGCTTTGTCTTGCTGGGGTATAATGGAGCGACGAGGCAGAACGGGAAACAGCCTGAAAGCGGGCACAGTACTTACTTGGCTGGGAAACACTGGGCCTGAAAAAAATACGCTTTCAAAAAAAAATTAGTCACATTTAAATGAGCAAACTCCTAAATTTGAGGGAGGCTGTATAAAAAGATAAAATGTACACTGTCACAACATTTTACCTAGTTTATATGTAGATTACTAAAGCAATCTTCTAGAAGGTCCACTTTAAAAAGGCAACACTGATTAATATGAATAAAAAAAAATTCCAGCTATTTAAGCCCATAAACTTAGTATCAGAAGTTAAATTAAGAAAAAAAAAAAACACAACCGGCCTATTCACTTCATCAAATGTATGTTTCCTTCAAGTGAAGGCAATCTGGCCCAGGAGCTCGCAGATGCACTCTCCCCCCACCAAAATTGCTAACTGCCAAATTAATTCCTTTTTCCATCTAGCAAAATGCATTTCAGAGTTTCTCTCACGCATTTGTGAAGATGGATGGAAGTATTCACATATTTCACACTCTGATCCGCAGCAAATGCTAGACTTCATTGCGCGCAAAAAAAAAAAGATTCTTAATGCTGGCTATACATCCCCAATCACACGTTTGCCCTTCATGGTGTCGATTCAGCTCCTGGAAAGACACAGGAACCCACAGATTTGTTCCATTCTAGAGACAAAGGACTTCTGTAGCATGATCCCTGCTCTGCGTACCGAAGTGGGAGAACTTTTCAGTCATATCGGAAAATGAATACTGTATTAAAAAAAAAAAGAAAGAAATTAAAACTTGATGATCAAATACTTCTCACAGATGCCACTTACTTGGATTTTGAGGGAAAAGAGTACAACTTTTGCAGTGGATTATTTCTTTGACGACAGCCACTTCTGTTGGCGGTGGGGGTGGTACTAGCCCCAGGCCTGGTATCATCGGATTAATAGGGGTGATCCCAGTCATCATGTTGAGGCCTGGATCGAAGCCTGGTACACAGATCGAGTCTGTAAAGTACATAAGATATCATTTTGGTTGGTGGATCTTACATCAGTTTTTGTGGTTACTTTGCTGTTTTCCCGCAAAGGTGATTTGACTTTAGGCTTTCTATTTTTTTATGAATTTCTCATTGGCATAAATATAGCAATACAGAAAGGTAAAGAGTAAAGATGAACTTAATGCTTCATGGAAAAGAAGATATGTTATTTAAAATATTAACACGGCAGGACAGAAGATAGCATATTAGAGTGCAAAACCATGAACCAGGAAGCTCTGCTATTATTGTCAACTCTATTTTCTGTTTCTTAACTTCCAATGCAGATGTAACTGCCTTATGACCCAGGAGGTGGGAAGAATATATTTAACACTGAAGTGCCCAGTGAATCCAATTGTCAACCTGGTTTTATCCAAAGAGGCTTCTTATCCAAATGACCTAGATTTAAGAAAAGTTCAGTTTAGATGTACATACTTTATAATGATGCATTCAGGTCCAACCAGGAAATAAAAAACAAAGAGTGATTATAATCACGAAGGCTGGGTTGCATACTCAGGCGAATCTGACTTTTTGTAATCCCATGGACTATAGCTCAAAAGGCTCCTCTGTCTGTGGGGTTCTCTAGGCAAGAATATTGGAATGGGTAGCCATTTCCTTCTCCAGGGAATCTTCCTGACCCAGGGATCAAAGCCACATCTCCTGCGGCTCCTGCACCAGTGGGTGGGTTCTTTACCACTGAGACACCCGGGCAGCCCATGGGTTAGATACGTGTGGGCATAAAATCAGCTATATACATTTCCGAGTTCTGTTCGATAATCACACGTTCTTCCTCTAATTTAATCAGCAAATAACTGACTGCCCTTCTGAAATCTTTATTTGTTGAATAAAAAAATACAGCTTTATGCCCTGCAATAAAAATGGAAGGGCACAAAAAGGATGGGTTTTCCAATATAAACACTGAATTTTTTTTTTAGTGTGATAATAAAGGAAGTCATTTCAAAGGGATATAAAGGGATTTTTTTTTTTTTTTTTTTAATTAGTAAGGCCTCTCTAAGCGTAGGGATTGTTACAGTGTACTGAGTTTGTGAGTAGCTGCAGGGAGATCTCTCTCCTGAGGATCCTTCTGTTTTCAGATAAAAAATACTCTCCCTGGTGGTGTGGTACTGCTCCCAGGCAGACAGATCAGCAGCTCAGACGCCTCTGGAGGTAGCCCTGGTGACCCTCCACAGCCGTCCTTGGGAATGAAGTTTGCTTCTCTAATTTCTCTTTTTTCCGCCATTATTCTAGCTCATTCCCCTTCTTCCCTCCTGCCCCCTCCCCTCTGAGGTTCTCATACCCAGCTGGTGCCGCAGGCCCTTGGGAGGCCTCACTCTTTGCTTGCCTGAGCTGACAGGTCAGCTAAGCCCAGAGGCAGTTGAAGGGACAACTCCAGGCTTTGTTTACTAAGACAGGCCAGGACAGAGGCCCAGTGTCAACTTTTCCTTTCCGGGAAGAAGTCTGTTAGAGCTTTCTTCCAGCTACCTGGGCTGTTTCCGCTCCTCTTCTGGGCTGAACGGTAGAAGCAGGGTGATCCTGATTTATGACCCCAAGAAGACCACTGGCCCATTTATGAGGAGATCCATTTAATCTGACTGCATATCAGCCTCACTTCAGTAAAAGGAGGTGGGGTTTTGGGTTTGGTTTTTGCTTTTTGGTTTTTTAAAGAAACCCTCCATGTAAATGCCAAAGCAGCACTGTCTTTCAAAGCAGTCACCCTGACATCCTAGGCACTTCTATAATCGTGGTTCTCAGTTTCTTTGTCTCTCACGTGGCGTTTGGATTGGACAGTCTTTGTGAGCACAAGCCTCTGAGGACTCCAGGATTCTGCACAGACAACTGCTCAAAACAAAGTGGGGTACAAATGACATCAACACTTGGGAAGGGACAGAGACAGGTCTAATACTCTGGTTATTCATCTGAAATGTTCATGAAGTTTCACAGTCTTATTCCCATTTCACAGATAAACGAATCAAGACTTAAAGCAGCAAAGTGAGATTTCTAACATCACAGAGCAAACATATGGCAGAGTCAGAACTAGGGCCCAGGTCTCTGGCCCTGGTTTTAAATATATCTCTTTTTATAACCACTTCAAAGTTTCCACTGAGAATGACCCAACACTATCATTCACATAATGCATGCCACTACTACAAATGTATTCTACTCTTAAAAAAAAAAAAAAATCAAGATATAGCCTTCTGATCCACATGCCAATTCTAAAGGAGAAGTTCCAGAATAGAATGGCTTCCAATGTCATCATCACTGACATAACATATTGGCTTCTAAGGAGAATCTATTAGAAACAGACATATTGCCAAGGGGAATATTGGCAGGGTGATGCCTTTATTTAATCTCATTCCATACATGAGATTTGTCTGTTTCTTTCCTGGCCTGGCCCTTACTATTGTTTGCCAACACAGGGTGATTTAAGGCTGAAACCACTCAGGACTGCAAACCCTGAAATGAGAGCTCCGTGAATTACAATAACCAGATGGTTCCCCAAATGAGACAAGGGGTCCAGCCCTTGAGTTCTCTTTTAGTTGTAGCAGACTTCTGTTTTCTTTTTGAAGGCCAAATAAATAAATACATCTTCAGAAATAGAAACAAAAGATTAACAACTCTTGAGCAAGATATCTGAATACACAGCAAGAGTTACTTTGCTTTTTATGAGACATGAATACAAAGAGATTGGGGAGGGGTTAATGAAATCTGCATGGTGAGTGCAATAGTCTGAAAAGCACTTAGCAAAGAATTAGTGCTTAAATTATGTTGGACCTCAAAGAATCTGAGATTCTGTATTTGAGGGGAAGAGGTAAGAAAGATTAGACTTAAAATATTATGAACCCATTACTTTTGAACAATGTATGGGCACATGAAAACTGTATTCTCAAACAGCACAGGAGTCTGTTACGGATGAACGCATTAAAGAAAATGCACAAGTTTTGAAGGTGTGAGAGAGACACGTGCATAAAAAGACAAAGGCGAGGAGAGAATGGACACTCTCAGAGTCAGTTCCTTGTCTTGCTTTGAACTTGAGAGATGGTAAGCTCTAATTCCACTCAGGGAAAAATGGGAGGAGGTAGGAAACTGCAGCAAGAAATAATTCAATTAAGCTATGACAAACCTAGAGGTTGTATTAAAAAGCAGAGACATCACTTTGCCGACAAAGGTCCACATAGTCAAAGCTGTGGTTTTTCCAGTAGTCATGTACAGATGTGAGAGTTGGACCATAAAGAAGGCTTGAGCGCTGAAGAACTGATGTTTTTGAATTGTGGTGCTGGAGAAGACTCTTGAGAGTCCCTTGGATGACAAAGAAGTTAAACTAGTCCATCCTAAAGAAAATCAACCCTGAATATTCATTGCAAGGACTGATGCTGAAGCTGAAACTCTAATACTCTGGTCACCTCATACGAAGAGCCAATTCACAGGAAAAGACCCCAATGCTGGGAAAGATTGAGGGTAGGAGGAGAAGGTGGTAGCAGAGGATGAGATGGTTGGATGGCATCATCAACTCAGTGTACATGAGTCTGAGCAAACTCTGGGAGACAGTGAAGGACAGAGGAGCCTGGCGTGCTACAGTCCACTCGGTCGCAAAGAGACACGACTGAGTGACTGAACAACGACAAGTTTATAATAGAACTTCCTTCTAGAAACTGTACTTAAGCAAGAGGATGCATCACTTATTGCCAAGCTTGAGGCCAGGTCCAGCTGCTCTCTGTATGGCTAGCTGCAATCACAGAGACAGCGAGGCTGAAGCTCAGAAAATGTTTTGTCTTTCTCCAATTGGACAAGACAAAAGCAGAAACAAAAATCCTGTTGAATCGGTTTAGTGTTTTATCTATCAGATGACCGTTTTTCAGAGGGCAACCTGTGGTTTGTGTTGCAGGCTTTTGAGGTATGGCAGTTGAATCCATCCATTCGTTCATTCATTCAACACGTGCTGGGCACATACAACTGCCCGGATCTGGAGTTACACAGGTTTCAGCAACACGTTACCCACTTGGGAGAAATCAGAGTTTGAAGAGAGCAGGAAGGATGAGGATCATCCTCAGCAGAAGAGCTGGGACATGTGAACGGAGGCTCCAAGGGCTAAGAGTCGTCCAGGAAGGGGCCAGCCAGGGGGAGCCTGATAGGAGTAGTCTGAATAATCACGGGGCCACAGTACAGGGAGCATGTGATGATGTGGCCGTAATGGAACACGGGGATCTTGTCATTCGAGCCAGTGCGCCATCACTAGATGGCGGCCCCTGAGGGCCAGGTGTGCCCTCTGCCGAGCCAGGGGCCCCGGGCGGGGCTCTGTGCTGCTCCCCATCCCTCTCGCACTCTTCAACAGCTGCCCCGAGCGGTGGCTTGCCCCTTTTCTGTCCTTCCAGGCATTGCCTCAGTAAAGAACCTCATATTTAAGGTAAACACTAGATCCCGTTTGAAAGAAAGGCAATAAATAGTATGGTCAAGGCTGGACAGAACTAGGTTAGGGGTGGGCTGGACTGTGGCTGAGTGGATGGACGGACACCGTCAGTGCCAAGAACAAGGGCAGCCCAGGAGGCAGGACACAGAGCTCTAAGGGAAGAAACGAGAAAAAAGGTGGGAATCAGGCCAACTGGTAGCATTCGGGGTCTGGTGATGGTGAGAGATCGTGAGCAGCAGACAAAACATGAAGCCAGGCTGGCCGACTTTGCCAGGAGACACTGTCTGCAGGTCACAAAGCCTGAGCCACCCTGGTCCACGGTTCTTTTTTTTTTTTTTCTCATTTTTAGTTTATTTAAGATGATAGATTCTTTTTTTTTTTTAACTCATTTCATCAGTTTATTTTTTGTTTTTTGTTTTTTTTTTTTTGGCTTTACAATTTTTATTTTTTTTTATTAGTTGGAGGCCAATCACTTCACAACATTTCAGTGGGTTTTGTCATACATTGATATGAATCAGCCATGGATTTACACGTATTCCCCATCCCGATCCCCCCTCCCACCTCCCTCTCCACCCGATTCCCCCGGGTCCTCCCAGTGCCCAAGGCTGGAGCACTTGTCTCATGCATCCCACCTGGGCTGGTGATCTGTTTCACCATAGATAGTATACATGCTGTTCTTTTGAAATATCCCACCCTCACATTCTCCCACAGAGTTCAAAAGTCTGTTCTGTATTTCTGTGTCTCTTTTTCTGTTTTGCATATAGGGTTATCATTACCATCTTTCTAAATTCCATATATATGTGTTAGTATGCTGTAATGTTCTTTATCTTTCTGGCTTACTTCACTCTGTATAAGGGGCTCCAGCTTCATCCATCTCATTAGGACTGGTTCAAATGAATTCTTTTTAATGGCTGAGTAATATTCCATGGTGTATATGTACCACAGCTTCCTTATCCATTCATCTGCTGATGGGCATCTAGGTTGCTTCCATGTCCTGGCTATTATAAACAGTGCTGCGATGAACATTGGGGTGCACGTGTCTCTTTCAGATCTGGTTTCCTCAGTGTGTATGCCCAGAAGTGGGGTTGCTGGGTCATATGGCAGTTCTATTTCCAGTTTTTTAAGAAATCTCCACACTGTTTTCCATAGCGGCTGTACTAGTTTGCATTCCCACCAACAGTGTAAGAGGGTTCCCTTTTCTCCACACCCTCTCCAGCATTTATTGCTTGTAGACTTTTGGATAGCAGCCATCCTGACTGGCGTGTAATGGTACCTCATTGTGGTTCTGATTTGCATTTCTCTAATAATGAGTGATGTTGAGCATCTTTTCATGTGTTTGTTAGCCATCTGTATGTCTTCTTTGGAGAAATGTCTGTTTAGTTCTTTGGCCCATTTTTTGATTGGGTCATTTATTTTTCTGGAATTGAGCTGCAGGAGTTGCTTGTATATTTTTGAGATTAATCCTTTGTCTGTTTCTTCAAAATTCAACACTCATTTATGATTAAAACTCTCCAAAAAGCAGGAATAGAAGGAACATACCTCAACATAATAAAAGCTATATATGACAAACCCACAGCAAGCATCACCCTCAATGGTGAAAAATTGAAGGCATTTCCTCTGAAATCAGGAACAAGACAAGGGTGCCCACTCTCACCACTACCATTCAACATAGTGTTGGAAGTTCTGGCCACAGCAATCAGAGCAGAAAAAGAAGTAAAAGGAATCCAGATAAGAAAAGAAGAAGTGAAACTCTCACTGTTTGCAGATGACATGATCCTCTATATAGAAAACCCTAAAGACTCTACCAGAAAATTACTAGAGCTAATCAATGAATATAGTAAAGTTGCAGGATATAAAATTAACACACAGAAATCCCTTGCATTCCTATATACTAACAATGAAAAAACAGAAAGAGAAATTAAGGAAACAATACCATTCACCATTGCAACAAAAAGAATAAAATACTTAGGAGTATATCTACCTAAAGAAACAAAAGACCTATACATAGAAAACTATAAAACACTGATGAAAGAAATCAAAGAGGACACAAACAGATGGAGAAACATACTGTGTTCATGGATTGGAAGAATCAATATTGTCAAAATGGCTATTCTACCCAAAGCAATCTATAGATTCAATGCAATCCCTATCAAGCTACCAACGGTATTTTTCACAGAACTAGACCAAAGAATTTCACAATTTGTATGGAAATACAAAAAACCTCGAATAGCCAAAGTAATCTTGAGAAAGAAGAATGGAACTGGAGGAATCAACCTGCCTGACTTCAGACTCTACTACAAAGCCACAGTCATCAAGACAGTATGGTACTGGCACAAAGACAGAAATATAGATCAATGGAACAGAATAGAAAGCCCAGAGATAAATCCATGAACCTATGGACACCTTATCTTTGACAAAGGAGACAAGGATATACAATGGAAAAAAGACAACCTCTTTAACAAGTGGTGCTGGGAAAACTGGTCAACCACTTGTAAAAGAATGAAACTAGAACACTTTCTAACACCATACACAAAAATAAACTCAAAATGGATTAAAGATCTAAATGTAAGACCAGAAACTATAAAACTCCTAGAGGAGAACATAGGCAAAACACTCTCCGACATAAATCACAGCAAGATCCTCTATGACCCACCTCCCAGAATATTGGAAATAAAAGCAAAACTAAACAAATGGGACCTAATGAAACGTAAAAGCTTTTGCACTACAAAGGAAACTATAAGTAAGGTGAAAAGACAGCCCTCAGACTGGGAGAAAATAATGGTCCACGGTTCTGACTCATTCCAGGCAAAACTGGAGTTTGGCAACACCACTACGGGGCCACAGGTCAAGAAAAACTAGGCAATCGGGCAGGTTACCTAAGTGGAGACTCAGGCTGGAGAAGTAAGACAGGCTCTGGACACCAGGAGTGATGCCTGGGGTTTGAAGGAGCAAGCAGATACCCTAGAGTACAGGGCAGGGTACTGCCAGGTCAACCCAGCAGGATGCTGCGTCCCAGAAGCAGGGTGCTGGGGTCCCCTTCCTCCTACCAGAGGTGTGGGGTTCAGGGCCCAGACATGCACAGGCAGAGACAGGCTGGAGGGGTCCCAACAGATGTGCAGTAACTCCCCTCTTTTCATAAGAAGTATTGACTCCAAACATGATCTGTCATCACTTGACAGAGAAACCACATGATATATGGGGACATTCTTTTTCTTGGAGTTGAGGATGGTGACACTGTTTTTCGCAAGGGTTTCTCACTGCAATTGATGGAAGTCTTGCTTCCGTAAGGTCAGTTAAGTTCATGGATTATTAAGGTAATACTTTTTCCAACCCAGCTCTGCCTTTCCTTTAATAGCCTTAAAAGTCATTTCACGATCAACAAGGAAAAGCATGATCAACAAGAAAAAGATGCTAAAAAGGGTGATCTTGAAGTAGACAGATGTGGGCACGGCCAGGTGAACAGAAGTTAAGTTCCTTAACTTCTCTAAGCTTCAGCATCTTCATTAGGTGGAGGTGAACATGAACACTGGACACACTACATCCACAAGACGGGAGCATCAGAGGATGGTCTACAGGACAGGTGTGTACGGACATGTGCATGCCCAAGTCTGCAGTCAGATGTCCTACGGTCAGGTCCCTGGGTCTCCCACATACTGGCTATGCGACCTCAGGAAATTGAATTAACCTTGTTAAATCTCACTTATAATAGCCATAAAATGGAGATAATCATATTTCAACCTTAATGCTCTTGGGTGGAGTAAACAGGATTAAATGAAAACCCACAGTGTTTAACATAACATTGAACATATGGTAAGTATGCAACAAATGGTAACGGTTGCCTACAACACTAATATGGATTTTCATAACTACTTCACGTAACCTTAAGTAAGTATGTTATCAACACTGTATACACATAAAACATCATCATGGCGCTCCCCTGGTGGTTCAGTGGTAAACAATCCACCTGCCAATGCAGGAGACATGGATTCCATCTCTTATCCAGGAAGATTCCACATGACTCAGAGTAACTGAAGGAAATCGACCCTGAACATTCATTGGAAGGACTGATGCTGAAGCTCCAATACTTCAGCCACCTGATGCAAAGAGCCAACTCATTAGAAAAAAACCCTGATGCTGGGAAAGATTGAAGGAAGGAGAAAGGGGCGACCGAGGATGAGATGGTTGGACGGCATCACTGACTCAATGGACATGAATTTGAGCAAACTCTGGGAGACAGTGGAGGACACGGGAGCCTGGCATGCTAACGTCCAGGGGATTGCAGAGTTGGACACGACTTAGCGACTGCACAACGACGACGACTAAGCCCAGGCGTCACAGCTCCTGAGCCTGTGCTCTGGAGCCTGGGAACCACATCTGTGGAGCCCATGCACCACAAAAACTGAAGCCCATGCATCCTAGAGTCTGCACTCTGCAGCAAGAGAGGCCGCTGCAATGGGAAGCCCATGCACTGCAACGGGGATCAGCCATGGCTCGGCGGAACTAGAGACAAGCCCGCACAGCAATGGAGACCCAGCGCTGTGGTGTCAGCTCAGTCGTGTCTGACTCTGCGGCACCATGGACTGTAGCCCGTGAGGCTCCTCTGTCCATGGGATTCTCCAGACAAGAATACTGGAGTGGGTTGCCATTTCCTTCTCCATGACCCAGCACAGCCAAAAATAAATACATATATAAAAGTATTTTTAAAAAATCATGATGATGATAAATTCCATTTGACTATCATTTGAGTGCCTACTAGGTGCTGGACTTTGTCTAGGTACTTGGCCTGCAAAGACAAAGACGGGAGTCCTTTCTTAGTGAAAGCAACAGTCTGGTGGCAGAAATAACTACACAGAAAATGACAGTATCGTGTGAGAACTGTTGTGGAACATTTAAATAAGAGGTGCTATGGAAATACAGAGAAGGGGACATCAGAACCCATTTGGGGCAGGGGGTGTTATGGCTTAAACTGTGTCCCCTGAACAGGTATGTTGAATTCCTAATTCCCCTAGGAAGCTGAGGATGTGACTTTATTTAGAAATGGGTCTTTGTGGATGTGATCAAGTTAAGGTAAGGTCATACTCTGCTTAGGGTGGGCCCTATCTAACATGACTGGTGTCCTTATAAGAGGAGGAGAGACACAGACAGACACACAAAGATGGAAGCAGTGACTGAGATGAGGAGGCCGCAAGCCAAGGAATCCCTCGGACCACTGACGAAAAACAGCAGCTAGGAGAAAGGTGTGAAACAGATTCTCCTCTAGATCCTTCAGAGATAGGACAGCCCTGCCAATACCTCGATTCCAGACGTCTCGCCTCCAAAACCGTCAGTGAAGACATTTCTGCTTTAAGCCCTCCCCCTCTGCTCTCTGTTCTGACAGCCCTAGGAAACTGGTCCAGAGGGACAGCATCATTGAAGGATCCCAAGAGGGGTGTAACAGCTGACCTGAGTCTTAAAAAGGATGGCCTCTACATATGCACTGGGCGTATAAAAAAGGTATTCCCACAATATCCTTATCAGGATCAGAAACACAAAGATAGTTCTAAATATTCTCTTAGAAGAAGTGTTCAAAGCCAGTCCCCTGGAGGCAGAACTGCCCTTCAGTTTTTCCTCTGTGGAAAAACAATCCTTGAAGACTGCCATATATTTGTCGAGAACAACTTGATCACACAGACTGTACGTTAATGTGATAGTGTACTTTTAAACAGTTAAGTGAGGCTTCCCAGGTGACGCTAGTGGTAAAGAACCTGTCTGTCTTTGCAGGTAGACGTAAGAGACACAGGTTCGATCCCTGGGTTGGGAAGATCCCCTGGAGGAGGGCACAGTCACCTACTCCAGTATTCTTGCCTGGAGAATCCCATGGACAGAGGAGTCTGGTGGGCTACAGTCCATGGGGTCACAAAGAGTTGGACACGATTGAAGTGACTTAGCATGCGCACGAACTAGCAGAATCTTTAGGAAAGCAAAATTGAAAATGCCGCTGTGATCTTCCCGAAGAGACCAGGAGGTGGAGAGATGTGTGTGCCATTTAATCCCAAGGTACATATCCCAAGTAAGCTCTTGGAGCCTCGCCCAGCTGTGCACTGCCGTATAAACAAAGACCTCATCCCATCAATAAAGCCCTCTGTCTCCTCCTACGGCAGATGCAACGCTGGCAGTTAGAGGAAACGCAGCTGTCAACAGCTAACTTGAGACAGAAGATCTGTGCCCATGTCTGCAAATACGACATGACGCCAAGTGAACGGGATTTTCAAAACTTCTGACCAAAACTCGTGCAGAAAAGAACTGATGGCTGGGAAGGGCTCTGTCAGATCTTTCTAGTAACCTGCATGTGGGAACCATACATGTTCTGATGGAGTGGGAGGTAAACGCCCATCAAAGGTTCTGGGAAATTCATTCATGCTGGGGGCCGGGGGATTTGAATTTGCTGCCAGAGCAATTTGGGTGCAGAGGCCCGAGCTGTCACACTCCAAGGGAGCTGCTCTGTGTCCCCTGGGCTTGCGGAACACACTCCTCAGACACAATAGCCTCACCAGTGAGGCATAAAGACGGCGGTCGGTGCCTGCCAGGCAGGATGGGTTCGATTAGACAAGGAAGCAAAGGCCACTGGGCATTGCTGCGGACCATTACATTTCAGAGCTGCAGGGGACTCGGGCATTTCCTAGTCCTACCATCTTGATTTGGAGATGAGAAAACTGTGGCCCAGAGAGGTGAAGTGACTTGCCCAAAGCAACAGAGCTGAAGAGGCGGACAGTTGGAACTGGAATCAAAAGTCCTGGGCTTGGTCATTGTACATTTGCAGTCTCCAACGCCTCTGCATCCTGCCTTTATTGAGATATATCTCATGACAGCAACCTCTATATTTGCTACTTCTAACCCATTCTGTTGTCCAACTTTTTTTTTTTTTTGATGTAGATCATTTTATAAAGTCTTTATTGAATTTGTTACAATATTGCTTCTGTTTTATGTTTCAGTTTTTTGGCCTGGAGGCATGTGGGATCTTAACTCTCCCACCAGGGACTGAACCCACACACCCTGAGCACTGGAAGCTGAGTCTTAACCACTGGACTGCTAAGAAAGTCCATCTAATGGTTTTCACAAGATACTGACTGATAAGCAGAGAAGAATTGATGTTTTTGAACTGTGGGGCTGGAGAAGAGTCTCGAGAGTCCCTTGGACAGCAAGGAGATAAAATCAGTGAATCCTAAAGGAAATTAACCCTGAACATTCATTGGAAGGACTGATGCAGAAGCTCCAATACTTTGGTCACCTGATGCAAAGAGCTGACTCGCTGGAAAAGACTCTGATGTTGGGAAAGATTGAGGGCAGGAGAAGAAGGTGGTGGCAGAAGATGAGATGGTTGGATGGCATCACCGACTCAATAGAGAGAGTTTGAGCAAACTCTGGGAGATGGGAGGACAGAGGAGCTCGGCGTGCTGCCGTCCATGGGGTCGCAAAGAGTCGGACACGACTGAAAACAACAATGATCTATCTGCTGTCTTTGGCCTGCGCTCTGGGGTTATTCCCCGGTCGAGTTCTCTCTCCCACCTTTATTGTTCAAACCCATGGCAGAAGGTCACATGAACACCTGAGCTTCCTCTCGGCTGCCCTGGGCCTCCTGCTTCCGTAGTCCTTCTACGTGTGACTGTCCTCGAAGGCCCCCTCTCCTGAGGTCTGGGGGTTTTCCCCAGAAACAGGCCATGCAGACACCAGCCCCTCTGATCAGGAGTGCTCACTCCTGTTCTGAATTCTGAACTCTGCAGTTTTGCTGACTGGGTGCATCGGACTGAAAGACAGTGGTCACATTGGCGCGCCCGCTCTGTGCCAGGCGGTGCCCACAGCTTCATGTCCGCTCGTGATTTGGGTCTTTCTGGAAGTTCCGTCACAAAGGTGACATCCTTCGGAGGACCTTAATCAACTGGAACACACGTCTTGTCTCCTCAGGGTACTGTTGTGCGGCACTGCAGTGGGCGCTGTGAAACAAAACAGACATGGGTTCTGCACTGCGTTTTCCCCGATCTGTGTTTTTTAGGTTCTCCTCCTTCTTGATGGAGGAGCCTGGTGGGCTGCGGTCCATGGGGTCGCTAAGAGTCTGACACGACTGAGCGACTTCACTTTCACTTTTCACTTTCATGCACTGGAGAAGGAAATGGCAACCCACTCCAGTGTTCTTGCCTGGAGAATCCCAGGGACAGGGGAGCCTGGTGGGCTGCTGTCTATGGGGTCGCACAGAGTCAGACACGACTTAAGCGACTTAGCAGCAGCAGCCTGTCTTGAATGTTCCCTCCCAGGCCTTCAGCATCTTATACAAAAGCAGGACAAGTCTTTCAGTAAGTTCCCGCCCCATCCGATTCCCCAGCAAATTTCTTTTTGCAGGTCACGCTTGGCCACAGGAGAGAAGATGCCCTTAGACATATCCCGTTTAGTTGCCTTCCCCTTAATGCTTATTTCTTCCGAACACTTTGTTGTTCATTGGCTCCAGTTCTGAGGGTCATTGCCAAGTCTCCTGGCACACAGGCTGACCCCTACTTCCTTGTGTTGGGAGCTCATCAGTTCACTTCCTTCTCTCAGTTGTGTCCGACCCTTTGTGACCCCATGGATTGCAGCCCGCCAGGCCTCTCTGTCCATCACCAACTCCCAGAGTTTACCCAAACTCATGTCCATTGAGTCGGTGATGCCATCCAGCCATCTCATCCTCTGTTGTCCTCTTTTCCTCCTGCCTTCGATGTTTACCAGCATCGGGGTCTTTTCGAATGAGTCAATTCTTTGCATCAGGTGGCCAAAGTATTGGAGCTTCAGCTTCAGCATGGGTTCTTCCAATGAATATTCAGGGCTGATTTCCTTTAGGATTGACTGGTTGGATCTCCTTGCAGTCCAAGGGCCTTTCAAGAGTCTTCTCCAACCCCACAGTTCAAATAAAAGCATCAATTCTTCAGCACTCAGTTTTCTTTATGGTCCACCTCTCACATCCATCATGACTACTGGAAAAACCATAGCTTTGACTAGATGGGCCTTTGTTGGCAAAGTAATGTCTCTGCTTTGTAATATGCTGTCTAGGTTGGTCACAGCTTTTCTTCCAAGGAGCAAGCATATTTTAATTTCATGGCAGCAGTCACCATCTGCGGTGATTTTGGAGCCCAAGAAAAGTCTGTCACTGTTTCCACTGTCTCCCCGTCTATTTGCCATGAGGCGATGGGACCGCACTGAGTTCTCTTCCCTCTCTGTGGCCTCCTGGCACTGTCCTGCTTGTGTCTTGTCTGAATGTTCTCCACGGGAAACTATTTACAGTGTATAGGACATCTGTCCTGCTCCAGTCTGGTGAGATGTTCTTCAGCAGATGAACTGCAGGGTTTTCCATTTTTGGGGGGCCACATCACGTGGTGAGTGGGATCCTCTAGTTCCTTGACCAGAGATCAAACCCATGTCCCCCTGAATTTGAAGTGTGGCATCTTAAACACGGGACCACCAGGGAAGCCCCCTTCCTATTTATTTCGCTGGTACCTGACCTTCCTCTCAGTTTCCAGTTTGTAACCTCCTGTAGGCAAATATCCAGGGGAGGCCTTTTAGACAGACCTACCCTTGACGGGTTTTCTACACCATCTTTTTCTCCCCATGGCCACTTAGGCTTGCATTAGCTCTCATCGGGAGTGCTGGGAAGGCCTCTGTGTCCGCTCAGGAGCTTCTTTTCCCTTCCCCCCTCTTCTCCTGCCCTCCCCCACCTCTGCTGTCATCCTGCATCCCCTTCTCACCCCCCTGGACCTGGGATCAGCCAGTGATGCTCACAGGAGGCCCACAAGAATAGACCCTAATTGGGGCCTCTAAATTACTTCTTTCAAACTTTTCACATCCCCATCTCATTAGCCGATGATTAATTTTTTCTCTGTACGATGTTAAGTGACTTCGTACAGCAGGGCTGTTACATAATGATGGGGGGAAAAGGACTGAATAGGCTCATGGTGTTCTTGGCTTTGTCCTCACTGACAGGCTCACGGCGTGGGAGCAGAAAGTAGAGACGAAACGCTGTTGAACGTTAAGAAATATTTTTGACTATTCAGTCAAGCACAGAAGAAGCAGTCCTTAATTTTTACCCATTTATTTATCCATTTATCTGCCCACCTTTCCAAGGCGTGGGGACACTCCACGTGTACGTGGGAAGGCTAGAGAGTTATGTCCACACATTTGTTTCTGGCGTTCAATGCCTCTTCATTCTGTAGAGATGTTTCCTCTTCTTTGAAGTCAGGGTAATGGCCAGGCATGATATTGATATAAAGCCTGCTGTAGCCAGCTATCATGACAGCAGAGGTGGTATTTCACAGCCTTGGGATGTCTTTATAGAGATCTTCCCTTTGAAACCAGCATCTTTCCAAGGCAATATAGACCTAACCTTTTGATTTTATTTATCAACCTTAGTTTCAGTTGCAGAGGCATGTGGGAGATAGGTAACATCTCATAAATTTAAACAGGAACAAAGGAAAGCGTATTCAATGTGTAGCTTCAAAGAAAACATTCACGGCATATTATTTTAAACAATTTATGTAGGTTTTGATTTAAACTTACTGTTTGAAGGGGCTGAAGGAACACATAGTCGGTCTCTTTCAATAAGATCAGCACAGGGCTGTGGACTTAGAGAAAATAGAGCCTATTTTAAAAGTAAACACTTCACACTCCTAAAGGAAACTTCAAATCATGTGTTGTATTTAAATCACAGGCTAATCTAATATTAATTTAATTTTTCCACTGTGGGAATATCACCTTAACTCTCGGGTCTAATACAGTCCCTGGCACCTGGTGTCACCCTCAAGAAATATTTGTGAAGTAAATGAAAGAAACTGCAAAATGCACAGAATTGACAAGAGTTCCTACTAAAGGGATGAGACAAGGTAATGCATGGCGGTTAGAAC
The DNA here is from genome assembly GCF_033118175.1 of Dama dama. NCBI lineage: Eukaryota > Metazoa > Chordata > Mammalia > Artiodactyla > Cervidae > Dama > Dama dama. The sequence goes on from NC_083710.1 coordinate 17,520,802, forward strand.
CGTAGGGTCACGGCACAGATTCATGTAAGATTCTAGAGCAGATGATACCTGGGGTTCTTTATATTGATATTTAGCTTATTAACTGAACAGTGAGAGCGATGAGGGTTTCTGCCAGTCATTCTTCTTAATATCACCGGAAAATGATGTGATTATTACTCACACTTTACCAATAATGACTCTGAGAGGCAGAGGAGTGAGGGGGTGCTCAAGACCACGGAAGACACTGACAGGACAGGTCTCAGTGCCTGGCTGGGTGGTGTTTAACACCCTCCTGCCCGCTCATGGCTGCAAAGCACAGACCTGATCCTAGAGCCATGGGATGGAGAGGCAGGAGTGTAATACGGCATCATCTAAATTCGTACAAAGTCAATTTGCTTGGGTGCACTTGAAAAATTCAGGACAGGAATGGGTACTGTTTTTTTTTTTTTTTTTTTTTACTACAACTTACTTTCTCGCCAAAGGGAATGCTATAATTTAATGGCATAAGTAAGAGCCACTTTATCAAAGCAAGCTTACAAAAGAGGTAGAAATAAAATCCAGATTCATCTACTGCTAACATTTTACATAGGGAACATAAGCCATATTTAATAGACACTATCTATCATTTTATATTATGCTCAATTAAAGGAAAAACAAAGATGGGGGAAATAAATATGGGGGGGGGAAGGAAATGTAGACTCTGGGTAGCAATGAGGAAATAAGGGGGAAAATAAGAGTCGAACATGGAAAAGAGAGAAATCAAACAAAGACCGCAAAGGATTAGGGAATGCTCCAAGTCCTGAATTCAAGGGCGGGGCTGCCCTCCTGTCCAGCTAACTAGCCTTTCTCCATACTTCATCTGCAGAAAGAGGAATAAAAATGGTACTTATCTTGATAGGGTGGTCGTGAGGCTTACATAAAACGCATAAAGAGCTTGGAAGAGTGCCTGGAATATAAGAAATGCTTGATACATACTAGCTAATCATTCAACCATGAGTATTACATGTATTTGTGTGTGCAGAGCAGGGGTCCCCAACCCCTGGGCCACGGACTGATACCAGTCCACGGCCTGTTAGGAACTGGGCTGCCCAGCAGGAGGCTGAGTGGTGAGCGGGAGAGCCAAGCTTCATCCGTGTTCACAGCCACGCCCCATCGCTCACATCGCCGCCTGAGCTCTGGCTCCCGTCAGATCAGCGGTGGCCTTAGATTCTCATAGGAGCATGAACCCTTCTGTGAACTGCGCATGCGAGGGATCCAGGTTGCGCTCTCTTCACGAAAATCTACTGCCTGACGATCTGATTCTGCATTGAGGTGAGCTGTGGTTATTTCATTATATATCACAGTGTAACAATCAGAGAAATAAAGAACACAATAAATGTAATGCGACTGTCCCCCTCTCCCTGGTTTGTGGAAAAATCGTCTTCCACGAAACCGGTCCCTAGAGCTGAAACGGTTGAGGACGGCAGGTGTGGAGCACGCGTGTGTGTTACACCGTGTACGTGGTACAATATCGCCTGGGTGTCCTTCCTTTAAAAAAAAAAGGCATCCTGCAGTCTTCTCAGGTGATGTTCTATTATCTCTCTCAATTCCAAGAAGTAATTCTTTAGGTGGAAATCAGGAGGCTCTTTTCTAGGTAAACAACTGAGTGGGTAGAGCCGTACAGTTTCCCACAGGAAACATTTCTCTGCAAGTTTAGTACCAGGGAAAAACTCCTCTCTGCCCCTGAGGACCCAAGATATTTTTCTGTGCCTGGAAATGAGAATTACAGAATTCAGAGCTGTTTACACTCAGCTTTCTCTGCAGGAATATTAGGTGCTATACCCAAACACACCATTGCGCTATTCATATATCTGGCATGTCTGCTTTCTCCTTAAATTTAGTTTTTCCCTTTGTAATCCTGTTTTATTAACTTAAATGAACATGTCTATGTTATTAAGCTTCTTTATACACACACACAGTCTTTAAATGAATTAAAACTGCTCAGTGCCAGACTTTAAAAATACTTTGTTACATCTGATGCTCTGGCCAGATTTAATTATTTACATGCTAATGTGAATTTTAATTTAGAAAATGCCAAACCATACTCTGATAGCCCGTCATTTCTAGCGATGTCCTGAGAAATCTCAGGGGCTGACTTTTTCAGAGAAGTAAACTAAGGCGGAATAATTTTGCTAAGAAATTGCCATTTAAAATGAATTCAGCCTTTTGGGCTGAACGTGGTATTAGACTTTGAGGAACATGTCCAAACAACATGTTTTGGTCAAGTCTTCCTCCATGGTGTCAATCCCTCAATATGAAAAACTCAGATAACTCATTCTCGGTATGAAAAATAGATTGTAAATTTTTTTTTTTTCCTGGAGAGTTCAGGGTGAGAAGCAGAGACTAGCCCACAGATCTTCATTTGAAATTACTTTCTGTCCAGTTGTAAATACACAGAATGTTTTTGCTCTTCATTTGGGGGGGGGGGGGGAGTGGTCCACGTCTGCTGACTCACGGTCATTCCCAGAGGCCTCTTGTTTTGAATTGTCACTAAGCCTTTATGCAACACTATCTTTTCAATGTCCTTTCTCCATCATTTAATGAGCTAGTGCTCCTTACATCTCTCTGAGATTGTTCCCCTCTTAAACATGAGGGACAAGGCTGGGCTTTGGGAGACTGAAGACATTTGCCCACAGCATCCCTGGACTCGGAAGAGAGGCAGATGGTGGACCATCTCCTCCTGGCTGCGGTGAGGGTGTATTCGCCGGCAGACTTCCAGAAAACCCAGGGCACAGAGGGAGAGCCGGGATGCTCAACATGCAGGGCTCGGCCCCACGTCCACCCCAGGCTCCTCACTGCAGACCTGAGGCGCCCGTCTGCCCTGCCTAGCTCCCACTGTCACTGCGGACACCAGATGTCATGATGGACATTTATGTGCCAGCCGTTTACAAACCCGAAAGCAACATCCAAATGTAAATTATGGTTAGAATTTTTTCCATTACAGAGGCCTCTGGGGCTCCACAATGGTGCTAAGTGCTTCTCCTGTGCAGAAAGAGAACTCAATATATTATTTTGTATATATTGTGCTTTAAAGAGCAGACAGGAAGGAGGAGGGGGAGGGGAGGGGGCATGATGTGTGTGTGTGTGGCGGGGGGTACATCCTCTTTCTTCTCATTGTAACCTATGGTGCCAACACAGTCATGCCATCCTCCACGTTAGGGCCATCACTCAGTTTTACAGCTGGAAACACTGAGGAGCTGAGCAATCTACTGTCCTGGGTCCCTCTGAGATCTCTGCTCATTCGTTATCTACAAGGATGTTAAGTCATGTGCTAATGGCTGGGGGAGCAGAGTTAAGCCTGGACTCCTGGCTCCGCGGTGCTCAGTACTGTGACACAGATGCGTGGGCCGTGGCTGCATAAGAAAGTGGCAGCAAAGTTCGGGAGGATGCTGTCCTACACAGCATCCGCGCCATCTCCGTGCAAAGAGCCGGTCCACACTCTGAAGGACAAGGAGCCTTCTCACTGTAAATATCTGCCTAGCTGAGCCACTGTGTCCCCAAGTCTGAACACAGAGTTCTTCTGTAAACACATTCCCAAGTCAGGCAGCGGCTGCCCCTCTGGGCTGAAGCTGCACTTTGGACAGCTCTCATTTTTACCACATTTATCAAATGATTCTTTGAGGGCAGAGGATGGCCCGGTGTTTTGTTTCTTTATCTGTGTTACTATGTATCTTTCTCTTCTTCTTAGTTCTGGGGCCATTCTGGATCAACAGGCCTCCATCAGGCTGAGTTTATATCAAAAGCATCCCCGGAGTGGAAGATGGAGGTACAGAGCTGTCAGGGACAGAGTCCGAGGCTCTGCTAACCGACAGCTGCTGGTTGAAACCGAACGGGGCATCTCCATCTGCCAGAAAAGCCAGATAGAAATGCTAGCTTGGGCATTCAGACCCTTATTCAATTATGGATTTTTTCTTTTGACTATAACAAAAACAGATCGTAACATATTTTTTTTTTTTTTTCAAACACATGTGGTAATTCAGTCAAAAGGATCTGAGACCTTGATCACAGTTATTTTTCTTCCTTCCATCACATAGTGATGGGACAGAGGTGTAAGGGAAAGGAATAATTTCTGCATAAAGTGTCTATTGCACAAACAGAGCTAAGTTAAGCTAAAATCATAGAGTGAACTGGGAGGATGTATCAAGTGTGAATCATGAGGTTTGATTCTGGGACCTTACTTGGGGCTTCCCAGGTAGCTCAGAGGGAAAGAATCCAGCTGCCCATGCAGGAGATGTGGGTTGGTTTGGTCCCTAGGTTGAGAAGATTCCCTGGAGAAGGAAATGGCAACCCACTCCAGTATTCTTGCCTGGGAAACCCCATGGACAGAGGAGCCTGGCGGGCTCGCAAGAGTTGACAGGACTTAGTGACGGAACAGCAGCACCAGCCCTGACTCGACGGCGTGATCAGAGAACTCTGTGGCACCCTTATTAAACACCATCATCACCAAGCACTTGTGCACAGAACTTCAGCTGGGTGCTGGGGGCACAAAGACATTGAAAACAAGGGTTTGGGCTTCATGGTTCCAATGGGACAGAAACTTCCAGAGAGAATAAAGTGACAAATACAAAGGACCTTCCTCTCTTGAAAAGCATCTTGAAGTGAAATGAAAGGGCTGACGGTACAGGTGATGTTATGTGATTCATTGACAGTGGATGGTGAAAAGAGAGCCACGCAGGTGAGCAGGAAATCCCAAACCCTGAGAATGATGCCAGAGAAACCTAGTCACACTGTCAAGGGGCTCTGCTAGGATGGCTCCGGAATGTTATCACCTGAAGAAGGAGAGAAGGATGCAGGTCATACTCCTGCCAAGCTTTCAGAAGTGAATTCAGGTACCTCTCCCCTTGTGTTACCCTTCCACACCTGGCTGGGCCTGGACCTCCTAACACTGACCTGTCCTGTGGCCATGGACACCAGCTCCCACTTGGACTGACTTTATACCAGCCTGCCTCGGAGATTTTCTGAGTTATGGTGATCACTACCCCGTTTTCTGCTTCTTCACCATCTCTTTCATGCCTTTTCCCTCCACAAATAGCTCCTGGGTATATTCCCCTCTTTCTTTTTGGATGAATTGCCCTCTGAGTTGTGGCTGGCCTTGAAGAACACATGTGGACCATGGAAGAAGGTTTGGTTAGGGTCTGGAAGGGTTCTCACTTCTACTGAGTATCCTAGGGGCCCAGAAAGATGCTAGGGACCTTGGAAACCTTTATCCAAGTTGTACAGATTCACCTTGTCTACAGCAGTGCATGAGAAATTAAGGATGGGAAGAAATTTAAGTCAGGTGGTCACTTAGCAATGGCTGAGTCAGAAGGCAAAGCCAGGTCAATCTTACTGCAAAACTCCTTTTGTGACTTCAGGACTGTCAATGACAAGCCCCTGAAATGGATGGATTACGGGGTTTCATCACTACACAGGACTGACCTTTAGCTGGTAAACACCAGGATGGCCATATCACCACTTCAGGCCAGCATCTGTTGTTTGGTCAGTGCCCAAGACCTAACAGTTGTTAAATATTTGGGTATCATCATTGCCCTTATCCAAATGGAAAACGTGGCAAATGTTTAAACTTCTGCTTCTGGCGAGATGAGAGTAACAGAGACTGAAAATGCTCTCTCACCTGAAACAACGAAAAAGCCAGATAAAACAGATGAAACGTGGTTTTCAGATAATGGACATCAGGCAGGATGAGACAATGATTCCTAAGAGACAGGGAAACAAACAAGGCGAGCCACGTGACTCCCAAGTACCCACTCGGTGCTTCCAAGAGAGGGTTCTCGGGATGCAGCACAGGGAAGAGTCCTGCAGCTTCCTCAAGTGAAGATATGATAGGCGGTCTGGGGACGTCAAGTCCGTCAGAGCTTGCAGGGCAGAGTGCTGGAGAAAAGAACTACAGACACGTGTACACACGCACACCCACAAACACAGCTCAGAGACTTAAGAGGACCCACTCCAAGACTTCCGCTGAGGACTGGTGATAAATGCACATGAGGACACTATTCAAGGCCGAGAGAAGAACCACTGAGAAGGACTGGAAGAAATAATCCATGGTGATCACAAAGGCTGGGGAGAGCTTGTTAGAAAAGTCTCACAATTCTTAAGGTATTGGGTAGAATACTCTGAATGGTATGGCCTCATTGGTAGGGCAAAATTAAACCTAGATTAATAACGCCTCAAGTGCAAGTCACTCAGTCGTGTCTAACTCTTTGTGACCCCATGGATTACACAGTCCATGGAATTCTCTAGACCAGAATACTGGAGTGGGTAGCCTTTCCTTCTCCAGGGGATCATCCCAGCCCAAGGATTGAACCCAGGTCTCCCACATTGCAGGCAGATTCTTTACCAGCTGAGCCAGCTTCAAAGCAAGACCTAAAAGGTTAAGACTATTTCCAATTAACTTAAATGTTTCCTGGAATAAACCTCAAGGATATATAGAGGAAAAAAAATATACCCACACCTAATAAGGTGAAATTCATGTTTGGCAACCAATGAAAAATTACTACCACATGTGATAGGCTAACACAAATCTGTGAATATGTTATTTTACCTGATTAAGGGGTATTAAGGCTGCAGATAGCATGAAAGTTGCAAAACAGCTGACCTTAAGAGAGATGACACTGGATGATTTAGGGGGCCCAATATAATCACAAGGGTCCTTAAATGGGGATGAGGGAGGCAGAAGAGAAAGTTAAAATGATTTGATGTGAGAAGGATTCAACCCACCATTACAGGCTTTGAAGACAGACGAGGGCCATAAGCCAAAGAAAGCAGGCAACACTGAGAAGTTGGAAAAGGCAAGGAAGCAGTTTCTCCTCTGGAGCCTCCAGAAAGGAATGCAGAGCTGATGACATGTTGATTTGAGCCTAACAAGGCCTTCTAACCTACAGAAATGGACGTTGATAAATTGTGTTGTTTTAAGCCGCTAAGTTTGTGGTAACTAGTTACAGCAAAAGAAAGAAATACACCAGGCATATAAAGAAGAAAATGTGACCTACGATAAAGAGAAACACACAACCATAGACACAATAACATGAGTAACAGGTGACACCATTAGTAGATGAGAATATTAAAAATGGTTACAACTGTGCTCTATGTGTTTAAGGAGATGAAATAAAGAAGACTGAACACATTATATAGACATGGAAGATTTAAAAAATACAAGTTGAACTTAATTAAAAATAAATCCAATTGAACTTCTAGAGGTGACAATTATAATGCATGACATGAAAATATGATGCATAAAATTAATAGCAGATAAAAAATTAAATTACAAATAGTGAATTTGCAGACAATAGTAATAGGAACCACCTAAAAATGAAACACAGGGGAAAAAATAAGAAAAATATAAACAGAACATAAAAAGAGCTGTGGGACAATGACAAACAGCCTAATATACTTGTAATTACTTTCTCTGAAAGAAGGTAATTGAGCCAGAAAAATATCTGATGGCTGAAGATTATCTAAATTTGATAAAAACCATAAACTCAGAAATCCAAGAAGTCAAGAATTCAAGGTACAAAAAAATGAAGAGAAGTATATCAAGATACATCATAATCAAGTTATTTAAAACCAGTGATAAAGACAAATTATTAAAGGCATCCAGAGAAAAACAGATATGTTATATACAGAGGAATAAAGATAACAATGAGAACAGACTTCTTATTGAAAAAAAATGCAAGCTAAATGACTGAAGTGATACCTTTAAAGAACTGTACAAAAAATTGTCAACACAGAATTCTGTAACAATAAAAAAAAAAATCTTTCAAAAATGAAAGCAACATATTGACATTTCTGGACATAAAAGCAAAGAATCCAACACAGTAGATCTACACTATAGTCATACTAAATAAAGTCCTTTAGGCAGTAAAATTGCAAAATTAAGTCTGAAAACTGCAAAATTCAGACTTAAACTGAAGTAGGGAAAACCACTAGGCCATTCAGGCATGACTTACGTCAAATCCCCTATGATTATACAGTAGAAGTGACAAATAAATTCAAGGGATTAGATCTGATAGAGTGCCTGAATAACTACGGATGAAGGTTCGTAACACTGTACAGGAGGCAGTGACCAAAACCATCCCAAAGAAAAAGACACGGCTGTCTGAAGAAGCTTTATAAACAGCTGAGGAAAGAAGGGAAGTGAAAGGCAAAGGAGAAAGGGAAAGATATACCCAACTGAATGCAGAGTTCCAAAGAACAGCAAGGAGGGATAAGAAACAAGTATACTATCAAGGGTGAAACAGATCACCAGCCCAGGCTGGATGCATGAGACAAGTGCTCAGGGCTGGTGCACTGGGAAGACCCAGAGGGATGGGATGGGGAGGGAGGTGGGAGGGGGATTCCGGATGGGGAACACATGTAAATCCATGGCTGATTCATGTCAATGTTTGGCAAAAACCACTACAGTATTGTAAAGTAATTAGCATGCAACTATTAAAAATAAGTGAAAAAAAAAAAGAAAGTCTTCTTAAATGAACAATGCAAAGAAATAAAGGAAAACAATAGAATGGGAAAGACTAGAGAGCTCTTCAAGAAAATTAGAGATACCAAGGGAACATTTCATGCAAAGATGGGCACAAAAAGGACAGAAACGGTATGGACCTAACAGAAGCAGAAGAGATAAAGAAGAGGTGGCAAGAAGAACTGTACAAAAAGTTCTTAATGACCCAAATGACCACGATGGTGTGGTCACTCACCTAGAATCAGACATCCTGGAGTGTGAGGTCAAGTAGGTCTTAGGAAACATGACTATGAATCAAGCTAGTGGAGGTGATGGGATTCCAGCTAAGCTATTTCAAATCCTAAAAGATGATGCTGTGAAAGTCTTGCACTCAATATGCCAGCAAATTTGGAAAACTCAGCAGTGGCCACAGGACTAGAAAAGGTCAGTTTTCATTCCAATCCCAAAGAAGGGAAATGCCAAGAACTACTGCACAACTGTACTCATTTCACATGCTGGCAAGGTAGTCCTCAAAATCCTTCAAGCTAGACTTCAGTAGTACATGAACCGAGAACTTCCAGATGTAAAAGCTGAATTTAGAAAAGGCAAAGGAACCAGAATCAAATTGCCAGCATCATTTGGAATATAGAAAAATCAAAGGAATTCCAGAAAAACAGCTACTTCTGCTTTATTTACTATGCTAAAGTCTTTGACTGTGTGGATCACAAAAAAATGTGGAAAATTCAAGAGAAGGGAATACCAGGTCACCTTACCTGTCTCTCAAGAAACCTGTATGCAGGTCAAGAAGCAACAGGACAGGACATGGAACAACGGACTGGTTTCAAATTGGGAAAGGAGTACATCAAGACTGTATATTGTCTCCCTGCTTATTTAACTTCTATGCAGAGTACATCATGCAAAATGCCACACTGGAGGAATCACAACCTGGAATCAAGATTGCTGGGAGAAACAGCAATAACCTCAGACATGCAGATGACACCAACCTAATGGAAGAAAGTGAAGAGGAACTAAAGGACTTCTTGATGAAGATGAAAGAGGAGAATAAAAAAGCTGGCTTAAAATTCAAGGTTAAAAAAACTAAGATTATGGCATCTGGTCCCATCACTTCATGGCAAATACATGGGGAAACAATGCAAAGAGTGATAGACTATTTTCTTTGGGAGAAAAGCTATGACAAACCTAGACAGAGTGTTAAAAAGCAGAGACCTCACTTTGTCAGCAAAGGTTCATACAGTCAAAGCTATGGTTTTTCCAGCGGTCATGTACGGATGTGAGAGCTGGACCAGAAACAAGGCTGAGCACTAAAGAACTGATGCTTTCAAATTGTGGTGCTGGAGAAGACTCTTGAGGGTCCTCTGGACAGCAAAGAGATCAAACTAGTCAATCCTAAAGGAAATCAACCCTGAATATTCATTGGAAGGACTGACTCTGAAGCTGAAGCTCCAGAACCTTGGCCACCTGAAGCGAGCAAAGAGCCAACTCATTGGAAAAGACCCTGATACTTGGAAAGATGGAGAGCAGGAGGAGAAGTGGGTGACAGAGGATGAGATGGTTGGATAGCATCCTGACTCAATGGACATGAGTTTGAGCAAGCTCTGGGAGATGGCGAAGGACAGGGAAGCCTGGCATGCTGCAGTCCATGGGGTTGCAAAGAGTTAGATATGCCTGAGCTACTGAACAACAAAAAGACAGTAAAAAAGTGAAAGGAAATGTAAATTTTAGCCTTATTCTACACAAAGGGATGATGAAAAAGGGAAATAGTAAATATGCAATTCCATGTAAAACAGATTTTCATATTTCTTTAAAAGATAATTGAAAAAGCAAAAATACTAGCAATGTATTTTGGGTTCACAGCAAATGGAGAAGTAAAATGTATAAAAGCAAATAGCACATAAAACAAGAGAGGGAAATAAAATTATATTGTTTATGGTTCTTGTACTATACATGACATGATAAGTCAACAAGAGAGAAAATTGGAATTGTAAAAGATACTCAATTGAAAAGAACAGAGCAAAACAGAAAGGCTGGAATAAAGATCAGAACAGATAAATAAAACCCATCAGTCAGATTGATTTAAACCCAAATGATAATCATATTAAAGGTAAGCAGTCTAAATACCCTAATTAAAAGGCAGAGATTGTTAGATTAGATTAAAAAGGCAAGACTCAACTATATGCTGCCTACAAGTAACTCATGTTAAATCTGAAGCCATAAATGGGTTAAAAGTATTTAAATTATATACCATGCTAATATGAGTCAAAAGGAAACTGGAGAAGAAAGCTGTTATTAGTACCAGACAAAATGGGTATTAGAACAAAAAATTACCACATATAATGGGGTCACTTCAACATAATAAAGGAGTCAAATAATGACGAGAACATAATGATCCCAAAACATGTTTGCACTGAATAAGAGGACTTTAAAAATACCTGACATAAACATTGATAGAATGGAAAGATGATGTAGAAAAACCCATAATAACAGAGATTTCAATAACTCCCTAGTAACAACTTGCTAGGGCAAGGAGGCAGCAAACCAGTAAGAATATAGAAAGCTTAAATAACACTATCAATCAATTTGACCTACTAACATTTATAGAACACTCCTCTTAACAACGGGAGAAAACATTCTTTTCAATTGTACACAGTGCATTTACCAAATAGACCATATTCTGAGCATAATGCAAATCTCAATAACATTACAAAGATACAAGTCATAAAAAGCATATTCTCCAACCACAATAAAATAAAATCAGAAATTAATGACATAAAAGCATTTGGACAATCAAATATTTGGAAAATAAATAATGTATTTCTGAGTAACTTGTAAGGGTCAAAGAAGAAATCAAAGGAGAAATTAAAAAATATTTTAAACTAAATGAAAATATATACAACAAACCAAAATTCATGAGATGTGGCTACAGCAGTACTTGAGAGGGACATTTATGGCACAACAATGCCCAATTAGAAAAGAGTCTCAAATCAATGAAACTGACTTCCACCTTAAAAATCTGGAAAAAGTGATGAACAAATTAAGCAGCATATAAACAACAAAAACAGATAAAAATAGGAATCAAATATAAAACGTTAAAAATATGGAGCATGTCAATGAAACCAAATGCTAGTTCTTTGTGAAAATCTGTGAAATTGATAAAGCTTTAGCCAGGATTAGGAAACAAAAGATAGAAGATACAACCTACTGATATTAGGCATGAGAGAGCTAACATAATTACAGATCCTAATAAGTATAACTTGATATTGCAAACAAATTTATGTCAACAAATTCGACAACTTGGATGGAATAGATTCCTTGAAAGACACATATTATTGAAACTCACTAAAGTAAATGTAAATAATCTATATAGTCCAATATCTATTACAGGAATTGAATTCATAATTAAATCACTCTTACAAGGAAACTCTGATCCAAGATGACTTTCCTAGAGAATTCTACCCTAGCATAAATTAAATACTAAATAAAACATAATATTATTCTCTATAAACTCAGAAAACTGAAGAGAAGGCAATACTTTTCAATTTATTTTATGATGCCAACATTACACTAATGCCAAAAACAGGCAAAGGCATTAGAAGAAAAGAAAAATACAGATAATATCAGTCATGATATTATGATGATTTTGATGAAAAAATTTTATGAAACTGAATCTAGTGGTCTGTATAAAGGATAACACATTACAACCAAGTAGGATTTATTCCAGGAATGCAAAGTTGATTTAACACTTTAAAAAAAAAATCAATGTAATTTACCAAAGTAGCAGACGGAAAAAGAAAAAAAACAAACAAACTCATAATTATCTCCATAGAAGCAGAAAAAGCATCTGAAAAAACCCAACATCCAACTCTCTCAACTCAGTAAAGGTGATGAACTTAAAATCTACAGACATCCTCATACTTAACTATCCTTTCTTTATAACATCAGGAACAAGGCAAGGATATCCACTCTTACCATTTATATTCATCCTTCAATATATATGACAAAACAGAAGATTTTCAGGATGATTATACCTAGTGAAAGAAGCCAGAAATTGAGTACATTCTGCATGATCCATGTATATAAGATTATGGAAAATGCAAAATAATTTATAGAGACAAACAGAAGATTCATGATTGCCTGTGTATTGAGGTGTGGGGGGCTGTGGGTCTGAATAGGTAGGGAGAGTATTTATAAAAAGAACAAGGAAGCTTTGAGCTGTGACAAATATGTTCATTATTTTGATTGTGATGGTGATTTCACAAGTATATGCACATGCTAAAGCTTATCAGGTTATACAGTTTAAAAACATATAGCTTATTGTGCATCTATTATACTTCATACATATATGAAGTAAAATTGACACAAACAGCCCTCTATTATGCTAATTGTAGCATCTCAGAAGTCAACAAGAAACATGTAGGAAATTATAGATGAACTCAGCAAAATTTGGCATGGTTCCTGATCTCAGAAACACGGTTCCTGATCTCAGGCAGTTTTGAAAACTATAGATGACTTGGTAGGGCTTCCCAGGTAGCTCAGCTGGTGAAGAATCCACCTGCATTACAGGAGACCCCGGCTGGATTCCTGAGTCAGGAAGTTCCCCTGGAGGAGGGATAGGTTACCCACTGCAGTATTCATGGGCTTCCCTTGTGGCTCAGATGGTAGAGAATCCACGTGCAATGCAGGAGAGCTGGATTCGTTCCCTGGGTTGGGAAGATCCCTTGGAGAAGGAAATGGTAACCCTCTCCAGTAGTTTTTCCTAGAAAATCCCCATGGAAGAACAGTCTGGTGGGCTACAGTCCATGGGGTCACAAAGAGTTGGACACCACTGAGCGACTAAGCACAGCACAGGGTGAGATTAATTCTCATTCTCAACTCAATCCAAGAGCGAAAAAGTCTCCCAAGTAACATGAACAACTTGCAGGGTTTTAGATGTCACTGTGTATCTGAATTTCCACCCAACTGTATTAGCTCAAATTCCTCTCCCGACTTGTTAAATTTCAAGACTTCTCCTTGGAGCCATGAGCAGAATAAGAAAAACACAGATGGTTCAACCTCACTATAATAATGATTCAAGGCAAGCACAGCTTAAGCTGTTTGTATTTTAGATTTTAAAATAGAATTGAGGAAAGCAACATCATTATCCCGGATGCTAGAATGAATATTGAGGCAAAGCAAGTTTAGATCTTGCTAATACTGCAACATGATTCCTTTCAGTTTGCAATCCATGGGAAATCCATACATCCTTCCACTGCTTCCCTCAGCATTAGTACAAATTCTACATGCTTAATAAATAAAGTCTACTTATTTATTCAAAGGCAACAGACCCTACAGTACTATCAACAAAGGCTTCCCTTGTGGCCTCCTGCTGCTGCTGCTTAAGGGGCTGCAATTACAGAAAAGGGTTCTTGGGAAAAAAGAAATGACACCATTACCATCAACAGGAATTCCCCCAGCGCTGTGGAGACTCTCTATTGAAAGCAATACAAAGACAGTCTGTTGTTGGCAGAACGCACAGAGTTTGTTTGGCAGCGGCTTTGCTGTTTCTGGACACCACCCTGCAGGTTGTGCTGTGTGTGTGTGTGTGTGTGTGTGTGTGTGTGTGTGTGTGTGTGTGTGTGTGTTAGCGGCTCAGTCATGCCCAACTCTTTGCAACCCCATGGACTGTAGACCACCAGGCTCCTCTGTCCATGGGATTCTCTGTGTGTGTGTGTGTGTGTGTGTGCACGCGCGCGTGTGTGTGTGTGTTAGCGGCTCAGTCATGCCCGACTCTTTGCAACCCCATGGACTGTAGACCACCAGGCTCCTCTGTCCATGGGATTCTCCGTGTGTGTGTGTGTGTTAGCGGCTCAGTCATGCCCGACTCTTTGCAACCCCATGGACTGTAGACCACCAGGCTCCTCTGTCCATGGGATTCTCCGTGTGTGTGTGTGTGTGTGTGTGTGTGTGTGTGTTAGTGGCTCAGTCATGCCCGACTCTTTGCAACCCCATGGACTGTAGACCACCAGGCTCCTCTGTCCATGGGATTCTCCGTGTGTGTGTGTGTGTGTGTGTGTGTGTGTGTGTGTATGTGTGTGTGTGCGCGCGCGTGTGTGTGTGTGTTAGTGGCTCAGTCATGCCCGACTCTTTGCAACCCCATGGACTGTAGACCACCAGGCTCCTCTGTCCATGGGATTCTCCGTGTGTGTGTGTGTTAGCGGCTCAGTCATGCCCAACTCTTTGCAACCCCATGGACTGTAGACCACCAGGCTCCTCTGTCCATGGGATTCTCCGTGTGTGTGTGTGTGTGTGTGTGTGTGTGTGTGCGCGCGCGTGTGTGTGTGTTAGTGGCTCAGTCATGCCCGACTCTTTGCAACCCCATGGACTGTAGACCACCAGGCTCCTCTGTCCATGGGATTCTCCGTGTGTGTGTGTGTGTGTGTGTGCACGCGCGCGTGTGTGTGTGTGTTAGCGGCTCAGTCATGCCCGACTCTTTGCAACCCCATGGACTGTAGACCACCAGGCTCCTCTGTCCATGGGATTCTCCGTGTGTGTGTGTGTTAGCGGCTCAGTCATGCCCGACTCTTTGCAACCCCATGGACTGTAGACCACCAGGCTCCTCTGTCCATGGGATTCTCCGTGTGTGTGTGTGTGTGTGTGTGTGTGCGCGCGCGTGTGTGTGTGTGTTAGTGGCTCAGTCATGCCCGACTCTTTGCAACCCCATGGACTGTAGACCACCAGGCTCCTCTGTCCATGGGATTCTCCGTGTGTGTGTGTGTGTGTGTGTGTGTGTGTGCACGCGCGCGTGTGTGTGTGTGTTAGCGGCTCAGTCATGCCCGACTCTTTGCAACCCCATGGACTGTAGACCACCAGGCTCCTCTGTCCATGGGATTCTCCAGGCACGAATACTGGAGTGGGCTGCCATGTCCTCCTCCAGGGGACCTTCCCGACACAGGGATGGAACAGGGTCTCCTGCATTGCAGGCAGATTCTTTACTGTCTGAGCACCAGGGAAGCCCCCCCTGCAGGTTGATGATGCTCAACTCTGAGCACCCCCCTTCTCCTTCAGCATCTTTCTGGGTACAAGTCTCAGGATGGGAAGGCTGCCACTCCGAGGAAAACACAGGAGGCTGATGGGGGGCGGGGGTGGGGAGCCAGGTGACGTGTGTGCATTTTCCGGTTGTGCCATTGACTGGCAGCGTGACTCAGGACAGATCCCTCAGCCCCTCTGAGCCTTGGGGGTACTTACTAGTAAAAACGAGGTACGATCAGCACCTCTTTCATTAGACAAGGATTAGATGAGATAATAACTGTAAGATGCTTGGCAAAATGCCTGGCAGATACACAATAAATGTAAGCAATTATTACTATTAACACAGCTTCGCAGACACAAGCATAGTTGTGGAGAATGGATGACTGAGGCATCTCTAACTGCCTCCTCCTGACAAGCATGGGAGGAATAAGACAGAGAAGTACTTCCTCTAATGATGCAGCAAAATCTTCTGGGAAAAAGTGCCATACAAAACCACTCTATCAAATAAGAACGATACTAATACCATCAGTTGTTGAGTACCTTTGAATACAACGCAAAGGCATCACATACACTATATTATTAATTCCCACCGCAACCCCAAGAAGCAGATGACAGAACTCCCATTTTCCAGACAGGGAAACTCAGGCCTGAAGAAGTTACATGCTTTGCCTCAGCTCACATGGCTGGCAGGAGCATTCCTGCACAAAGCCTGGCAGGGCCTGGTCTTCAGAACATGATTTGCCACGATGCCATGTGATTTTTCAACAGACAAAGTGGTGCTGTGTTTTGAGCAAAGCTGTTCAGAAGGAAAACAAATCTTTCAACTGGCAGAGTTTCTAAGAGTTCACAGTCTTTTGAAATTATTAAAAGAAGGATGGTCTCGAACACTGCTGGGTGAACCATACTTTCCTCATCACACCTGAATGTGGAGCTAACATCATCATTGCTGAGCCATTCCTGTGTGTCAAGAGAATATACTTGAAATGACAATGACTTTTTTTTCTCCCCTGCTTTTCCCCTTGTCCCTGCCTGGTACCGCAATTCAAATCAGTCTATCCTCAGGGAAGGATATTATGCAGATAGCACAGAGCAAAGAAATGTGTGGCATGGTGGCATAAGGTATTGTAAGAGTTGGAAGGACCTGGGGCATCAAGATCCAGAGCAGAGCTTCCTATTTCCCAGTGGGAGGGAAACTGTCTCTGACTGATGCATTTTAATATATATTTGAAGGATTTCATGAATAAAAATTACAAGGTAATTATAAGCAGAAGAAAATTTTATCTTATACTATCAGTAAGCTCATAGCTATGAAAACATTCTCAAGATTCTCAAGAAACCATACAATGATTAACTTGTATATAAAGTGACAATTCTATGAAAACATAGTAGCGTACATTAAATTCAAATTGCAACTACTAAAAATACTTGCAATATGTATGACAGATAAAAGTCAAAACCCCTAGCATATAAAGAACACAAATAATTTTTTAAAAAAGGAAAATGTTTCAGTAGGAAACAAACAGGTAATTTACAAGAGAAGACATTGATACATACAGTCTGTCAAGATTTTAAAAGGTCTAGACTTAACAGAAATAGAGATGGGATTTGTGGTTGCCAGTGATGAGGGGTGGGGAAAGGAGGAATCCAATGAAGGTGGTCAAAGGTGTGAACTTCCAGCTACAAAATGAATAAGTTATGAACTACACGCTGGCTGCACTGAACAGTACTGAGTGTTACCCAGTAAAGCTGTTAAGAGACTAAACCCCAAGAGTTCTTAAGAAAGAAAAAAAAAATTTCTATCTCAGTGAGATGGTGGATATTAACTATAGTTACTGTGGCAATCATTTCATGATACAAAAGCTAAACCACTGTGTTGTATATAAACTTATATACTTATAAACTTATATACTTATAAACATATAATGCTGAATGTCAGCTGGAAATTTAAAAGATTCGAAAAGGTTCAAATAAAAGCAAGATTCCTTTTACTCATTAGCAAAGATTTCAATTACAATAATAGCAGTTTTAGCAGGGATTTGAGAGATGGGCCAGCATTACAAGTGGCTAAGTCAATTATTATGCATCCAAAGAATGTTTACTGACATGAGAAAACTGTCTTCTTCCTCCCTGGTATGAAAAAGTGATAAGCAATTATGTATTTGAAAGGATACCATATTTTTAGTATCAAATACATTTGTTTATACTTTTGTAGAAAAAGTGACTGGAAAGAAATACATCAATATGAGTTGGAAAGAAATACATCAATGTAAGTTGTGGGAACTCTGAGCCCTTAGATTACAATATTTTTCTTCTAAAGACAACAGAATTTTTACAATAAAATTATACTATAAAGTTTTTCTCTGCATATTCCAAGTTCCTCTAAAAAAAGAAAACCTCTGTCTTTGATGGAAAATGGATGAGACAAGATTCATGTTACACACCCCTCCGATCATCATCGAGACATGCTGATACGGTATACAGTTTCTCCGTAATACTGTTAGTGTTGTTCTCCCAAGAGGATTATTTAAGATTGGATGTAGGTCTGTTGGAAAATGTAACTTTACGTAAAATAATTTTTTAGAACTGGAAGTCCAGTCTTCATCCAGGGATGAAGAGAACACAAATGCCAGTATTAACACATTATTATTTTGTTCCAAGTAAGTGATATGTTCACTAGCTGCTTCGCACTTAGCAAATCTACAACAGGGAGAAAAGTTGACAAAAACTACTGCTTAGGGGGGATCGGGATGGGGAACACATGTAAATCCATGGCTGATTCATGTCAATGTATGACAAAACCCACTACAATACTGTAAAGTAATTAGCCTCCAACTCATAAAAATAAATGGAAAAAAAAGAAAAAAACAAAACAAACTACTGCTTACCAAATAGTCTATTAACAAACCATTGCTTACTCCCTCATTGTTTACTTAGGTATAAAAATTTTAACTTTTTGCTTAATTTACAATCAAGACTCTAGGAATCAAATTACTTTGGGGCACTATAATTTAAGTGTTACACGAACATGATGGTTCCTTTTGGGAAATGAACTTTGAAATTCTACTTAATACTTCAATAAGTAAAAGTTCTCTTCAGGTGCTCTTTTAAAATGGTTACAACTGATTTTTAACACATTTTAGTTTATTCTTCCCAGTAGCCTTTGACCAGAGGCTTTCAAATCCCTACCAGCAATCAGATTTCAAATACCAAAACTTGACTTGATAACATTAACTACAGAAAAAGCTTGTGAAACACAGTTTTTAAAATTGGAAGGTATAAACCCTACTGGATTTAGAAATGAGAGAAGAAAACTTTCTGAAAGGCGGTGAGTCCTATGTAGCTAATGCTTCATCGATAGACTCTTCCCCCAGCAAATATTAATAAGTGCCTTTTAAGACAGACCTGCCCACCCTCTCCTGAATCTTACCTCCTGGTGGGGAATTGATGGAACATAAACCATAAAGCAAGAAGCTACTTTCAGGCAGTGGTCAGTGCCCGGCGCAGGGATGTAACAGAATTACCTGGAGGTGAAGAGGAGGGGGGAAGCCCTGTGGCTGGTGAAGGAAGCGCTCGCTGGTAATGTCACTTTTGATTTGAGCTCAGAATAACAAGGAGTCAAGCTGTGCAAGGTGGGAAGCTCCAAGTGAGGAGATGCTAGGCAGAGGGAATGGAAGGGGCAAAGGCCCGAAGGCAAGAATAAGCTTAGCGCATTCCAGAACCAGGCATACACGGAGGCCGGAGTGGATGGAGCCTGGTGGGCAATGGGTACAGTGAACAGATGTACAGGAGGACAGATAATGCATTTTGCAAAGTGCTCCCAAGAACCTCCTCATCCCTACTCTTCAACTGGATAATCGCTACTTTTTATGACTTTCTGCTTCAGTGATCACTCATTAGTGTTTTCACCTTAAAAAGGAAGATTTGAAAACTCGGTAGTTGTAATTCTATTTTAATTGCTAGGGGTTATGGACAGAGGAGCCTAGTGGGCTACATACAATTCATAGGGTTGCAAAGAGTCAGGCATGATTGAGTATGCACGCATATAGATACACACACGCATATGTGTACGTATAATGTGTATGTGACTATATACACATGCATACATTTATAAACATATATACATATGTATAAACATATATACACACACACACACTCACATGCCGGTTTTGCCAAAGATTCAGTCTAGGCGGCGGTCCCCAAACTTTTTGTCACCAAAGACCTGTTTGGTGGAAGACAATTTGTCCACAGACTGCAGGGTGGCGGGGGCGATGCTTTTGGGATGATCAAAGCACATTACGTTTATTGTGCATTTTATTTCTATTATTATCACATCAGCTCCACCTCAGATCATCAGGCATTAGAAACCAGAGGTTAGGGGCCCCTGCTCTAGAGAAACAGTGGCTTAAAAATCCTGGCAGAAGAGGCAAGCTTAAATGAGCACGATTTGGAAGAGCCAGAAACCGGGGAAGCAGAGTCAGCCACAGGTGGGTGGCAGCTTCCCCTGCCAGCCGGAGAAAGCAGCTCAGAATGTCAGTGAGACCAGAGATGACTAATAAGACACGTGAATGACATGGACAGGTATATTCTGAAAACAGCAGAGTGGGAAAACACTAACATTAGAGATGGAGTCAATAATAACAATGAAGGCTGCCAGAATTAAGTGGATCCGTGTCACTTAAGAAATTTGATCTAAATAAAGAAGAAATTCAACCCACGTGTGAGAATGCTTCAGCTATTTTGTTTGAAGAGAAACTAATCTTGCTCACTGGAAACAATCAGAAGTCTAAGCAAGAAAAGGCCATGAAGGAAGGTACCTAAAAAGGCAATGCAGGGGGAATCCCTTGGTGGTCCAGTGGTTAGGACTCCACGCTTCCACTGTAGGTAGCACATGGGTTTGATCCCTGATCAGGGAGCTAAGATTCTGCATGCTGCATGGCACGGCCAAAAAAAAAATTTTTTTTAAAGCAAATCAGAATGATGCAGAAACAATAATGTTGGCAAATGAAGTATAACAATAACTTTTCTTTGCTTGCCCAGAGTTCTGGAAATGACTTGACAGGGGAGAGGACAGTGTTTCTTATACTCCATCACTCTCTGGAATAAACTGTCTGACAGGGCTTCAGTTCAATACCACTGACCCATGTCAGTCATGGACCCATGTGTGCCTGGCACTGTCTCTGCTCACAGAGAGGAAACCTACTAAAGAAAAGAGGCCTGGTGTGAACATGCCCTGCAGGTGGAGTGTCTCCATTTTACAAAATCCGATTAGCAGAGGAAATAATGGAGGCAAACAGACTCTAGCCCAAGGTCACACGGCAACATCAGAGCCATCACTGTCATGGTGTGGACGGGGAAGGGCATCCCTGGGCTTGCCCCAAGCCACCAGGGGAGGCTACCTAAACGGAGTGGGGCTGGGGGTACCCTCGGAGGAGCTGGCAGACTTTAGGTAGGTGAGAAGCTAGGGGAAGGTGTTCCTGAATCATTAACAGCTCAGCAAGAGAGGTTCAACCTGATCCAACTGTGAGCCTGGAAATATTGCCGAATTATTAACTAGCAGGTGAAAGAACAGAAAACAAACCCCTGGTGTCACTGCAGGCTTCCATCTGGCTGTAGGACCATCAGGAGGCCCTTTAAATTATGACTCTTGGGCAAGACAAAGAAAGCAGAACTTGTGTTCACTAAATTAGCAGAAATAATTTCAGTATAACACCCTGACCTTAAAGAAATATTCCAAATAGGAAATAAAAAGTCCAAGATACCAACTGCAGAGTTACTTATACTATCTGAAAACTGGCAACAGCTCAAAGACCACCAACAGAGTAGTCAAAGCAATGCAAATCAATCAATGTGTGAGATCTTTTTCAACCAAGGACAAAGTTTAAAATCCTTTTAAATATCCACTATCACTGTGAGAGTTGGACCATAAAGAAGGTTGAGTGCCAAAGAATTGATGCTTTCGAAATGCGGTGCTGGAGAAAACTCTTGAAGAGTCCCTTAGACAGCAAGGAGATCCAACCAGTCCATCCTAAAGGAAAATCAACCCTGAATGTTCACTGAAAGGATGGATGCTGAAGCTGAAACTCCAATACTTTGGCCACCTGATGTGAAGAGCTGACTCACTGGTACCGACCCTGCTGATGAGAAAGACTCAAGGCAGGAGGAGAAGAGGGCGACAGAATATGAGATGGTTAGACAGCATCACTGCCTCAATGGACATGAACTGGAGCAAACTCCAGGAGACAGTGAAGGAAGCAGAAGAGTATGTTTTCGTTTTCTCGCCGACCTCCCTTCACAAAGCTCTGGCTGTGTCTGAGCCCGTGCTCAAACCAAGGAAGGGAGCCAGCTCAGCACCTGCGCGGCCCATCGTGTGTCCATGTGGGACAGGCTCCTTCTCTGAGTCAGTCAACCCTGTGTTCTCTTTCCAGCAGCTTCTCCCTGGGTCCTGGGCTTAGGAAGGAAAAGGAAATGAGGCCAGACCTGTTCAAGTCATGTTCATCAGAACCAGAAAGCAAGACTTAGGGCAAAAATGTAAATGAAGTCTACATCATTATTATGAATTATTCAGTTCAGTTCAGTTCAGTCGCTCAGTCGTGTCCAACTCTTTGTGACCCCATGAACCGCAGCACGTCAGGCCTCCCTGTCCATCACCAACTCCTGGAGTCCACCCAAACCCATGTCCACTGAGTCAGTGATGCCATCCAACCACCTCATCCTCTGTCATCCCCTTCTCCTCTTGTCCACAATCTTTCCCAGCATCAGGGTCTTTTCCAATGAGTCAGCTCTTTGCATCAGATGGCCAAAGTATTGGAGTTTCAACTTCAACATCAGTCCTTCAAATGAACACCCAGGACTGATCTATTATGAATTATTAATAATCACTAATAAGGATCATTAAGAATTTATTGTAATATAGTACCCCTTGTATGGAAAGCTAAGAGCACCAACTTAGGCGAAATAGTAAGATTTGAAAGTTAGAAGGGACTTTAGATAGTCATTTCTTATATTGGTATTTAGGGTTTAATTTTTCAGAGAGGTTTCATGTACCGTATTTCATTTACACCTTAGTGATCCACTCCACGGTGGCAAGTGTTTCTTATACTATTCCCATGGTCCTAGCAGATGTTTATAACCTATCAGGACCCTCTTTCCTGCTAAAGTTGTGTTGTTCAGTCGCTCAGTCACGTCTGACTCTCTTGTGAGCCCATAGACTGCAGCACGCTGGGCTTCCTTGTCCTTCATTATCTCCGGGAGCTTGCTCAAACTCGTGTCCATTGAGTCAGTGGTGCCATCCAACCATCTCATCCTCTGTCACCCTCTTCTCCTCCAGCCCTCTGTCTTTCCCAGCATCAGTGTCTTTTCCAGTATGTCAGCTCTTTGCTTCAGGTTCTGGGGTTGAACTCACCATGTCTCCTGAATTGGCAGGCCGATTCTTTTACCGCTGAGCCACCACGGAAGCCCACAGACTAGATAAAATCCTAACCAAACAGCCCTGTTTGTTCTTATTGTAACTGCTTTTCATCCTGGCTAGATCTGATTAATGAACTGACAGTTCCTTAAAGAAAATTAAGAACTTAGTGAAAACATGAGTAGGAAGATAGTGAGGGACAGGGAAGCCTGGTGTGCTGCAGTCCATGGGATCTCAAAGAGTCGGACACAACTTAGCAACTGAACAACAAGAAAAACAGGAGTGAGGGTAAAATGGGTGAAACTTTTGGAAAGGGCAATTTGGCAACATCTAAACTTAAAATATTCATTCCTCTAAGTCAATCTAGAAATTCAGTCTTTTGACCACCAACTATCCAGTACTCAAGGTGTGTAAAGGACTTCACTAACTCCCAAGGCATCTCCTAATTTCCTTGCAAAATTATGTAATACACAATACCTTTGATCCCTAAAAAAAGGATGTCATGATAGATACTGCTATTATTATTATATTATCTTTTGGCCATGCCACGTGGCATGGGGATCTTTTCTCCCAACCAGGGGTTGAACCTGAACCCCCTGCACTGGAAGATCAAGTCTCAACCCCTGGACCTCCATGGAAGTCCATGATAGACACTATTGACAGGCCCATTTTCTAATGAGGAACACGAAGGTCATGGAGATTAAGGGATTCATTCTTGTTGTTGTTCAGTTGCTAAGCTGTATCTGAATCTTTGAGATCCCATGGACTGCAGCATACCAGGTCCCCCTGTCCCTCACCATCTCCTGGAGTTTGCCCAAACTCATGTCCACTGAATCAGTGATGCCATCCAACTATCTCATCCTCTGCTACCCTTTTTTCCTCCTGCCCCCAATCTTCCCCAGCACCAGGGTCTTTTCCAATGAGTCAGCTTTTCGCACTAGATGGCCAAAGTATTGGAGCTTCAGCATCAGTCCTTCCAATGAATATTCAGGACTGATTACCCTTAGGATTGAGTGGTTTGATCTCCTTTCAGTCCAAGGGACTCTCAAGATTCTTCTCCAGCACCACAGTTCAAAACCATCAATTCTTCGAGACCTAGCCTTCTTTATAGATCAACTCTCACATCCATACACGACTACTAGAAAACCACAGCTTTGACTAGACAGATCTTTATTGGCAAAGTGATGCCTTTGCTTTTTAATATGCTGTCTAGGTTTGTCATAGCCTTCCTTTGAAGGAGCAAGTGTCTTCTAATTCATGACTGCAGTCACCATCTGCAGTGATTTTGGAGCCCAAGCAGTGAGAATCTGTCTCTGCTTCCACTTTTTCCCCTTCTATTTGCCATGAAGTGATGGGACCAGATGCCATGATCTTAGTTTTCAGAATGTTGAGTTTTAAGCCAGCTTTTTCACTCTCTTCTTTAATCCTCATCAAAAGGCTCTTTAGTTCCTCTTTGCTTTCTGCCATCAGAAGGGTATCATGTGCATATCCGAGGTTGTTGATATTTCTCCCAGCAATCTTGATTCCAGCTTGTAACTCATCCTTATCCTTACTAGCCCTAAATTCATATGCCTAGCAAGTACAAGTCAAATCCTTTACTCATGATTCTAGTGTTCCATGATGCAAATGGTGGGAATTTTATAAGGCTAAAAATACAGTCATCTTGTTTATGTCAAACATCTCTTTGTTTAGCCACAGAATTCCATTTCACGGAGGCAAACCCCGAGGATTTGGGGGCTAATTCTGTATTTTCTGTGGAATAATGGGTAACACCGCTCCCACTATATTCTGCAGGGGGCCAGTGTTGTTGGGGGGGAGAAGAGAGACAGTGGCAGGGAGGGAAAAAGAAATGGCCCCTTAGGTAGGAAGAAGCGTGAGGCTGTTGGTCCTCTAACCTAGCACGTGTGAAAGAACAGACAGAAATAACTTATATGCAAATATAAGATGCTGTGTGAATGCTTAAGTGGAGGTGAGGATTATGAAATCTATTATTCACAAGTGCTGCATATACTTGGAGAGCGGATTCCAACAGGAAGGTGAGGTCTTATTATTTCACAGCAGGAGAAGTAATAATCCTCATCATTTCTAAAAGCCATGTGGACTACAATGGATTTCACAATAATCAATTAATTAACCAAAGTAAATATTTAGAATGAGCTACAGCACAAAGCGATGATATCAAGGCATACAAATGAGCTTCAGGCATGTAAACTCGCTCTTTAGAAGGAGAGATTACACAAAAGGGAGCCGTGGTGTTGCACCAGATGGCCAGTAATAACTTCAGTGGACACATGTCATTATTGTTCTGTTACTTATCAAGGAAAATGTCTGCAAAAATTCAGTCAGTATACACAGAGTTTGGCAATGACAGGACTGTATCAGTTGAGAATGTGTTTCATTTGGAGTTTTAAGATCCTCCCACTCAATAGCTCACTGCTGGATTCTAGACCAAGGATTCACTATTTCTCTATGCCTCAGTTTTACCATCTGTACTATGGACTGAAATGCTTAGCTCAGATCAAGGGCTTTGGGGCTCTTTCTTCCCAAGGACTTTGCTTTTTACACGAGCCCCTCTGTCCTGAATCTCACACTTCTCCTTACCTAAGGGGTCATTTCCAAAAGTGAACTGTTTCGTCTGAGTTCATTTTAATTTTCTCTTGATCTTGTATCTCCCTCAAGTTACCTTTAAATCTACCTGCCCTCTTTGCAGACAAAAATCTCCAAAGAGTTAACTACACAAAGCGTTTCTGCCTTCGTCTGTTTATATCTTTTTTTAAAAATTAATTTCATTGGCATATAGTCGATTTACAATATTGTGTTAGTTTCTGTTGCACAGCAAAGTAAACCAGTTATACATATACCTATATCCACTTTTTTTAATTAAAAAAAAATTTTTTTTTTAGGCCACACTGCCTGGTGTGTGGGATCTTAGTTCCTGACCAGGGATTGAACCCTCCTCCCCGCCCCCTGCAGTGGAAGCGTGCAGTCCTAACCACTAGACCTCCAGGGAAGCCCCTTCTGTTCCATCTTTAACCCACCAACACGGGTTTCTATTTGCACAAGTGGCAGTGACTCTAGTTCAGGTCACCAGTGACCTCCCCGCTGTGGTCTTTTCACTTGACCTCTCAGAAAGCACCGGTCCTGCGGCTGCTCCGTGGCTGAGAAGCGTGCCCAGTCCCCAGAAGGTCATGTGTCTGTCTCCTCCTAATTTTCTGGGTGTGCCTTCTCGATCTCCTTGGTGGACTCACCTCTTCCTTCTGAACATTAAATGCTGCATATTTTCAAGGCCTGCTCCCCTCCCCTCCCTCTGTCCCCTCCATCCTGTCTCCCTCTGTGATGGATACAGGCATCTCTATGTGTGGATAATCTGCCCCCCGTGTCTACCACTCGACACTCTCATTTCCCTCTGCCTACTTCATGCTACTTAGATTTGCTCACAAGAGCTCACACCGAGGGTGTGCAGATCTGAATACACAGTTCTTCCCATATCTGTTCCTCCTTTACTCGTTTTGTGAAATGTCTCTACCATTTACCCTGTTTCTCGAGCTAGAAACCAGGGGTCCATCTTGATTCCACTTTTCCTCTCATTCTCCTCTCATCTAATCACAAAGTCCTGAGCCCTCACCCTCAAAAATCGATCACAGGCCCGTCCTCATCTCTCCGACTTCACTCCCACCCTCCCACCCCCCAGGTGAAGCCACACTCACTCTTGTCCTCTGACTGGGAATTCACAAGCTCTCTTGGCTGACTCCTGCATGTCCATCCCCACCCCAGCACTGAAACCCACTCTCCTTCAACATTCACATTTAATCATGGAGTCTCTTTGTTGAGTGAGTGAATGAACGATAGAATGAATGAATGAGTGAATAGAATAACCTTCAGTTAATCTCAGACTTGAGGAGGGCAAGGTAACCACTCCAAGTATCCTTGCCTAGAGAATCCCATGGAAAGAGGAACCTGGTGAGCTACAGTACATGGGGTTGCAAAGAGTCACACAAGGCTGAAGCAACTTAGCATGCATGTCATCTCAGAGTTAAGTCCAGACCCTTTCTCAGGATGCAGGGGACAGCCTCCACTCCATCCCCTAGACTAGCCCTCTGGTAGTTCTTCAAGCAAGTCAAGTTCCTTCTGCCTTTCAAGTAAAGTGAAGTGAAGTTGCTCAGTTGTGTCCAACTCTTTGCGAACCCATGGTATATAGCCTACCAGGCTCCTCCATCCATGGGATTTTCCAGGCAAGAGTACTGGAGTGGGTTGCCATTTCCTTCTCCAGGGGATCTTCCCGACCCGGGGATCAAACCCGGGTCTCCTGAATTGTAGGCAGACGCTTTACCATCATAAGGTTCCTCATACCCACTTCCTTCCACACTTTCCACAGCTGACTCCTCCCCATCCTTCAGGATCTTGGGCTAAATTCTGAGCTGATTCCATGAAGATCTATCGTCGATTCCCTCCTTCGGGCGCTACCATTGAAGCACCCAGTTATCTCCTTCCTAGCAATTGTTATGACTTGTAATGATGCACTTGTGAATTTGTTTGCCTGCTTACTATCTGTTACCAGCATCAGACAATAGCTCCATGAGGGCGGAAGTAACTTTGGTTCTGAAAGGTAGACAACTAAAGAAGGAAATGAGGGACGGAGGGAAGGAAGGAAGGAAGGAAGGAAGGAAGGAAGGCAGAAAAGGGGGAGGGAGGGAGGGAAGCACGGGCAGAGGAAGGGAAAATGGATAGATACCATCAAGTTATATAAAATCAGAAGTAGTATAGAATCCTTAAAATTGGGAGGCAGCCATATTAATCCAAAAATCCATTTTCCTGAGAATAAAATTTTAGTTTCAACACTTTCTGCATATTTGGGCTTTATTTTTACATACATATTAAAATTATATTTTTTTCTTAAAAGCTACCAGTTTCTGTACAAATTTGTTTTTTGTTGTTGTTGTTGTTGTTGTTTTTTAAGTCCAAGCATGAAAAGCATGACTCTCCTGAGAGGTCTTTAAAACGAATCCCTTCTCTTCATTCTTTTCTCTGTCCTTGGCCCAAACAAACAAGCAGTAAGGGGTGAGGATCGAGGCAGCAGCTGGAGTGGGCCAGATCCCTTGTCTTGATCACTCTAAGTTAGTACCAAGGAGTCTGAGGCAAAGCCAGGTACATTTCTGTAGACACTTCTGATATTGCATTAGTTATAAATAATTCATATAAAAGAGGTGAACCACAAATAATGTGAGGAAAGAGTATGAAGCACTGTATGCTTTTGAATTGCTGCTGGGAGGAAATTCATTGTCAGCCAGAATACAATGGGGCCTCGCCCTTTTGCCTGTAGCTGGCTGGATGCAGAAGTGAGGAGCAACAAGAATCTCACACAGTCGTATTGCTGCCTGCTGTGAGTACTCAGGCCTACAATGTAATGAAAGATAACCATAAGCCCTTAAGGAAGGTACTTTTTATTTTTTTTTCAAATAGGAGAAAAAGCGGGGGCCGCGGGGGAGTGGGGGGGTGGGGGGATGCTTTCGAACTGTGGTGTTGGAGAAGACTCTTGAGAGTCCCTCGGACTGCAAGGAGATCCAACCCATCCATCCTAAAGGAGATCAGTCCTGGGTGTTCACTGGAAGGACTGATGCTCAAGTTCCAATATTCTGGCCACCTGATCTGAGCAGCTGACTCATTGGAAAAGACCGTGATGCTGGGAAAGACTGAGGGCAGAAGAGGGTGACAGAGGATGAGATGGTTGGATGGCATCACCGACTCAATGGACAGGAGTTTGCGTAAACTCTGGGAGATGGTGAAGGACAGGGAAGCCTGGCGTGCTGCAGTTCATGGAACTGAAGAGTCAGACACGAATGAGCAACTAAATAAGAACAATATAAAGAGAGAGTGGGTAAAAAAAAAAAAAAAAAGAGAGAGAGAGTGGGTAAACGAGCAAGAAATTACAGACAAAAGGTTCTGGTTATAATCATTTACTGAGTATGCCCTGTGCTGGGAGGTGTGGGGGCACAAAGATGAATAAAATACAGTGTCCCTTACAAGGCTTAGCACTAAGCAGAAGATACAGACTGGATGGAAGGAGGGGTGGACAGATAGATGGGCAGATGGATACACTCACAGGTACAGCATGAAAAAAAAGATGAATGGTTGAGCTTGGTCTCCTGGGGAAAAGAAAGTAACCAGGATGCAAAATGTAACAAGGAAGAGTTAAAAGAGACTCTTGATTATAAATGTGGCGAAATGAACATGGTTCATTAATTTTATCTGGATCTCTGTTGCCTTGGGAAATATCAACAGACCTTCCCTTTACTGTACACAAGACTCTCACAGTGAATGAATGAAAAATGCAGTCTCCTGTTGATTAACTCTTGGGCTCAGACAATCAAGGTTAGAGATTAGTTGCTGCTTTACAGTCAGTTTCCTTCAGTGACCATGGCACTCTCAGACCTGGCATGCTCTTTACCAGGCGTGGAAGGGAACAGGCAAGAGTGCCCGGGTGCTCCTCTCCACCTATCAAAGATGGAGGAAACAGTCAAGATACAGTATTCGACAGAACTGAACTAGACCCTATCCTGATCTCTAGCTCCTCATCCATGAAATGCAAGGCCTGGGTCAGCCTGAGGCTTTCTTCACATCTGTTCTGGTGTTGGCTGCCTGGAGCGTCGTGTCAAGATATAAAACACATCCTACTTTAGGAGAATTGATGTTTTTCAACTGTGATGCTGGAGAAGACTCTTGAGAGTCCCAGGAAAGCAAGGAGATCAAACCCATCAATTCTAAAGGAAATCACCCCTGAATATTCATTGGAAGGACCCATGCTGAAGCTGAAGCTCCAATACTTTGGCCACCTGATGCAAAGAACTGATTCACAGGAAAAGATCCTCATGCTGGGAATGATTGAAGGCAGAAGCAGGGGACAACAGAGGATGAGATGGTTGGATGGCATCACTGCCTCAATGGACATGAGTTTGAGCAAACTCCCAGAGATAATGAAGGACAAGGAAACCTGGTATGCTACAGTCTATGGCGTGGCAAGGAGTTGGGCATGACTGAGCGGCTAAACAACAATAACAACTTTAGTAGGAAAGAGGGTCCTGATAGGTTATAAACATCTGCTAGAAGCATGGGGATAGTATAAGAAACACGTGCCACCATGGAGTGGATCACTAACATTTAAATGAAATATGGTATCTGAAACCTCTCTGAAAAAATTAAACCCTAAATACCAATATAAGTATTGTATTGGGACTACCTATAGTCCCTTCTAACTTCCAAATCTTACTATTTCTCCTGAGTTGGTGCTCTTAGCTTCCCATACAATGGATACTATGTTACAATAAATTCTTAATGATCCTTATTAGTGATTTTTAATAATTCATAATAACGATTTAGACTTTCATTTGTATTTTTGCCCTAAGTCTTGCTTTCTGGTTCTCATGAACATGACTTGAACAGGTCTGGCCTCATTTCCTTTTCCTTCCTAAGCCCAGGACCCAGCGAGAAGCTGCTGGAAAGAGAACACAGGGTTGACTGACTCAGAGAAGGAGCCTGTCCCACATGCACACGCGACGGGCCGCACAGAAGCTGAGCTGGCTCCCTTCCTTGGTTTGACCCCGGGCTCAGGCACAGCCGGAGCTTTGTGAAGCGAGGTCGGCGGGAAAACGAAAACGTACCCTTCTGCTTCCTTCCTGCTCAGGTTTTCACTAAGTTCCTAATTTTCTTTAAGGAACTGTCAATTCATAAATCAGATCTAGCCATGATGAAAAGCAATGACACAGTAAGATCAAAGCAGGCTGCTTCGTTAGGATTTGCTCTGGTCTGTGGACTTCCTTGCGGGCTCAGTGGTAAAGAATCAGGCTGCCAATGCAGAAGACGTGGTGAACTTAATCCCTGGGTCGGGAAGATCCCCTGGAGGAGGAAATGGTAACCCACTCCAGTATTCTTGCCTGGAAAATCTCACGGGCAGAGGAGCTTGGCGGGCTCCAGCATGGGGTCACAGATAGTTAGACCCAACTGAGAGACTAAACAAGATGGTCTGTACCCTATTAGCCTTAGTTGACAAGAAAGGCTGAGATAGATATGGAAGGCCCTGCTCGCACTCTTGCTGAGATGGCTTGAACTGACAGCCTCCAGCTTCTAGCATCTACGTGACTCCCACCTCCATGTCTGCCATTGGTTACTGGATAGTCAGCAGATGCCAATAAGGCAAACGGCTTGAAACTGGTGAGAGCCAAGTCCTTCTCTCTCCTGAAGCTGCGTCTTCAAAGCCCAGAAAGATGATAGAGCGCCTTACAGTGGTTCTCCCACAGCATTTCCAAGGCCACTCTGCAATTAACTCTGCAGGGGCTCTCTGGGTCCACTGAAGAACAAATAAACAAAAACAAACCACCATCACCACCGCCAGAAAGACTACCTTAATTACACAGCTACTCGTCCTGTGGTTCTCGTTAAAAGTTACCATCCTGCTTTATTTCCTCAAGATGTTGCCAGCCACTGTGTGTAGTAAGCAAAGGACTTATACTCTAGACATGAGGATTTTCCTAAATCTCGAAATGTCAGAGCCTTAGTGGAATCCGGACACCCTCCTTTTGACAGGTGGGCAGAAGAGGGCCCTCAGAATCCATGCAACTTGGCCAGTGGTCACTTAGCCCTCATAGGACTGCAGAGGGGGGCTCACACCCCAGCCCCCCAGCACTCCACTTCCCTATCTGAGGCTGCCTGGAATTTTGGGCACCTGTGTGCCTCCCCAGTCTTCTCGGGTCAGTTAGGACCTTCTCTGGTCCCTGTGGAGCCTCTAGCCTGTCCTTCACCTGGCCCAGCCCCAGCGAGGATGACACAGAAAACCAGACACGGATGACATCACCAGCTTCCTCTATTATTTCCCTAAATTGCTTTTTTCCCCTACCCATGACGAGGCAGTATTTTCTCACAGCTGGGGATGAGCAAATTCAAAGAGATGTTCGCAAATGCATGGTTTCCAAGAGAGAGAGAGGCCACAGAGTTTTGGAAACAGCCAATGAACATTTTTGAGTGATTGCCTGGCTCATGAAAATGTCTCTGGTTAGAAGCTCTTCGGCAGTGATTCACTCTGAGCGAGGGTCCCCTGCAGAGACTTGAGCTGCCTTGCGTAAGGGTGGTGAGGCTGATTTTTCCTGCTGAGATGGAATAAATGTCTAGGAAGCATTAACTGATGGAGGTCACAAGAGTTCCAGCCAGTGAAGTGAGGAATATTTCTTTAAAGATGCCCTCGTGGTCCTAAAGCCTTAGTGAACTTGAAGACTACAGTATTTCTCCTTCAGTTTAAGGATTAAGTGTCTCTTTGCCTACAGGCATAAACTTTCAGAAGTCAAGCTTCAAGGTCAAAGCTGTGCCTTCTATGAGAGCAAGTAACTGTCCCTGATGAGGAGGAAAATATTGTTTATTATAGTCCGGGGATGTGTGTCTTGATGCTTGAGATTTTTTTTTTTTTTTCAAGATAAAACCTGTTTTTAGATGAGATTATGCACAGTTCTTAAACATAGTAAATTCCCTGCTGGCTCAGATGGTAAAGAATCTGCCTGCAATGTAGGAGACTCAGGTTCAATCCCTGGGTCAGGAAGATTCCATGGAGGAGGGCATGGCTAACCACTCCCGTATTCTTGCCTGGAGAATCCCCATGAACAGAGGAGCCTGGAGGGCTACAGTCCATGGGATCGCAATAAGTCGGACATGGCTGAGTGAGCTACACTTTCACTGTCATCTTATTTTTAGACTTACATCAGCAGTCCCTTGTTAGCTACTTTATGGCTCAGGCACTTATACACACTCACACACACACCAGTAGTAAAATTATGGTATAGTTAAGACCACAGAAATGTAGCATCAGACAAGTTTCTCTACCCATTCCCAGACCCAATGGGGTAATTTTGTTTGTTTCCCAACAGCTCAGGCTCTGAAGTACCTCAAGGACTTGTGTTCTCAAGTTTGCACTTGTCATTTCTGGGTCTCAGGAGGTCTGAAATAGGACTGGGCATCTACATTCCAGGGAATGCTGACACAGTGACTCCTGGAAATTACTTTGGGTAATACTGTCACAGAGGTACAATTGATGGGTCTGCGCTGGCGTGCTGCAGTCCATGGGGTCGCAGAGAGTCAGACACAACACACGATTGAGCAACAACAACTAGTGTACAGGAGAAGGGCTGTCACTGCTCCTAGAACGGGAGAGAATTCAGAACGAGAATCGTCGTTCGGAGGGACCGAGCATTCTTTTTCCATTCCCTCACACAGAGAGTCACCCAGGAAGGCTCTTCCCCACTTCCTACGTCCCCCCTGCACTGCCCTCCAAGGAGCGCACGGGAAGCACACATTTTGGATCTCTGCCCTGTGTCCCACTCTTTACGTCACCCCTTGCAGGAACTGCAACAGTCCTCTGATAATAATGCTGGTATTACTATGGCCCTTTTACAGGCAGACGGACTCAGGGAAGTGAAATCCCTTGCCCCAGGTTACACAGTTAAGGGAAAGAGCCTGGATTCAAACCCAAGACCTCAGGCCGCCATCTGCTTCTCGTAGAGGGCTCATCAATTTCTAAGGAAAAGGATTCTTCTTCTGCAAAGACCACAGGAAGGGTCCTTGTCTACTGCTGCTACTGGCTAACTCCCCTGGCTCCCTCATGCCTCCCGACCCTGCTGACCCTCCACTTGGCCTCATCGGCTTCCTCCATCCAGCGACCCCTCCACGTTCTCTGACACCAGTCCTCCCGCTTTCGCTGCTCTGTCCCCAGTCTGCTGTAGGACTGCATGGTCAGGCTCCATGATGACTCTCCTGTGATGCTTATCCTACCCTCTTTGAACCCCTGTCCTTTTCTTCCAGCCTCCTGCTAAAACCCAACCAGGACAAAGGCCACCCTCCTTCTCCATGCCCACCCACTGGGAACACGCCCCACTGCTGAGGGAAACCGTGTGGGCTCCCATTGAGTATTCATCAGTCTCCCTAAACTTCCACATTCAGTTTCCTCTGGCTTCCCCAGTGATTACCTTCAAGGGCTCTCCCTTCTCAGACCTTTCATTCTCATCAGCCCAC
Organism: Dama dama; assembly: GCF_033118175.1. Taxonomy (NCBI): domain Eukaryota; kingdom Metazoa; phylum Chordata; class Mammalia; order Artiodactyla; family Cervidae; genus Dama; species Dama dama. The sequence goes on from NC_083710.1 coordinate 17,554,731, forward strand.
CTAACCTCACCAGATAACTTTGCCTCCTCCTTTTCTGAGAATGCAGAATCCTTCAGCCAAGAACTCCTTCCACCTGTGTTCACCAAATCCACAAGTCCCACCCTTGCTCTGGATTCAGTACCTTCTGAAGAGTGAATATTTAAGTTGATCCAAGTACATCTTGTGAGTCCCTTGGACAGCAAGGAGATCAAACGAGTCAATCCTAATGGAAATCAACCCTGAATACTCATTGGAAGGACTGATGCTGAGGCTGAAGGTCCAATCCTTTGGCCACCTGATGCAAAGGGCCAACTCAATAGAAAAGACCCTGATGCTGGGAAACACTGAGGGCAAGAGGATGAGATGTTTAGATAGCGTCACTGACAAAATGGACATGAGTTTGAGCAAACTCTGGGAGACAATGAAGGACAGGGAAGCCTGACATGCTGCAGTCCATGGGGGTCACAAAGAGTCGGACACAATTTAGCAACTGAACAACAACAAAGTTCATCTCATGAGCATTAATCACTGAAAAATTCAGTTTCTTTTATCCTTTGGGAGAGCTTTCTTATTTTCAGACTGAAATGTAAGTATTCACCTTATTTCATCATCGTTTCTGGTTAGGATATTAACCAGAGGGCATGACCACCATGATTTTATTGATAGCAGTCAACTTTATATTACTAAACTATTCCTGGTTAAATTGTAGTACAGATCTTAGATCACTGGCCCCCAAGTCCTAAAATTGTAAGGTTTAATAGAAATCTCCAGATTTCAAGCACAATGATACGCATAAAAATTAAATAACTGAAATCTTTTAAACTTCAATGCAATACAAAAATAAAACTCTACAATCATCATTTCTCCCCAATCTCCAAGATATTTCCACCTAAAGTATTTATCTTTAAAAGTAAGTGTAAAGATAGGGCTAGCTTGAGGTAAAACTGTAGAAGATTTTGCCTTAATCATTTCCTCCCAGTTCCTGATAGAATAGAAATACTTTAGGCAGCCAGACCTGGATTTCAATTCCAGCACTGCCTCCTTCTACCTGAGTAACCTTAGGTTAAGTTAACAAACATCACCCAGGCTCAGTTCCCTTATCTCTAATACCAAGTAAATAATATTTAGCTAGCAGAGAAGGAACTGAAAGAAAGTATTTAGAGTATTTGGTATGTGTTAGGTGCTCAATAATTGGTGGGCTTATTACTATTCTTTTCAATGTTCCTAGTAAAGTCATTCATACCGTAGCCTCAGATTTATACTGAGTATGTCTTTAGAGGAAGCACGGAGGCACACTTTTTAAAAAGACTTGGTAACTTCTGTTTCTAGTCATGAGGAAGCAACAGGGATAGAATCAAACCTTCCGCCTCAAGCAACCGAAAGGGAAGACAAGGGACTTTCCTGCCAGTCCAGCGGCTAAGACTCCTCGCTCCCAAAGCAGGGGGCCCAGGTTCGATCCGTGGTGGGGTGACTAGATCCCACATGCTGCAGCTAAGATCCAGCAGAGACAAATAAATAAATAAACAAAAATAAATGTTCAAAAAACACAAAACACATGAAATGACAGTTTTCAGGCATTGGACAATGGGAAGTAGAAGACAGTGATTACTGAGAGAATGGAGACAGGTGAAGTGAAATCCATCGATTGTCCCCGTCTGCTGTCTAGGAGGCTTCAGGGATTTACCTCAGGGAAGAGAAACTCAGACAGAGCCTGAGGGGGTACCTGAATTCAGTTGTCTGAAGAGGCCGAGGTAGCTGGAAATTACAGGGGTGAGCACTGGGGAGGAAGGAGCTAATCAGAGAGTTGGCGCTCTGGAGACCTTTGGATGGCTCCCCTCAAGACTTGGGATGAGTTTTGATCAGGCATGTGAGGCAAGGACTAAGGCTGAGGAAAAAACCATGGGGGAGGAGGGGCAGGGGGAACCATTTCGGAAGCTCGCAAAGCTCTGGGAACAGATCAGATTTCCAATAGCCAGGCAGGGGAAACCTTGCAATGTACTTGGGTAAAGGGCCCAGTAGGGTATTGCCTCAGAAGTAGGATAAAATTATCTCCAGGCCAAAGGCTGCTCGAGACCCAACTACCCAAGCTCCAAAGAAAATCTTTGAATGAATTAAACTATTTTTAAAATATTGAAAGGAAAACAAAAAATGCTAGCACCTAATAATGTAAAATTCACAATGTCTGGCATCCATCAAAGAATTACTAGGCATGCAAAGAAATAGAAAAATATGGCCCATCAAGGGGAGAAAAACTAACCCAAAGAAGGACACTTCGAGACATCACATATAACAGAATTGGTCGATGAAGGCTTCCTGGGTGGCTCAGTGGTAAAGAACCTGCCTGCCAATGCAGGAGACATGAGACACGGCTCAATCTTTGGGTTGGGACGATCCCCTAGAAAAAGAAATGGCAACCCACACCAGAATTCTTGCCTGGGAAATCCCATGGACAAAGGAGCCTGGAAAGCTACAGTTCATGGGTCTGCAGAAAGTCAGACGCGACTGAGCATCTGAGCACCATACAAAAACAGCTATTGTAAATAGACTCCGTATGTTCTAGAAGGTAAATGAAAGCCTAAGCATAATAAGAAGAGATGGGAAAGATACAGCTTTTAAAAAGAAAAAGGAAATAATCTCACAGACATCAAATAAGGAGAAGGATGGCTATCGCTAACCTCGATTAACGACATAAAAGCTATCCTACTCCAAGTATCAGGTACAAAAGTGACTTTTCCAAAATTAATACATTTTATACAACTGATTACATAAAAAAATAAAATCATACATTCTTTCATCTATGTAGTTATTGAGCACTCAGCTCTGTGTTTGATGATGAAGAAATAGAAAGCTGAATTAGACATGGTTCTTGCTTATATAAGCGTACAGTCCAGCAGTCTGTTAAATAAATGATAGTCTAATTATATAAAGGCGTAACTCAACTACAACTCAAAAACACAATATCTAACACAGATAATGATAAGGCTATAAAATAAAAGGAAATAAAAAGAAACGAGATACAGAATAATACATACAATTATTCCATATTTACAAGTAAAAAGCTTTGAAATTAATTCAAAACAAAAACCTAATATACAGTAACATGCATGTGTGCATGTGCACACATGGGATAGAAATACACAAATTTATTTTAATATAGGAATTTAACTGTTTGGTTTTTCTTTCTGTTCCCAGATGCATTAGATGTCTACTATGAGGCCAGGATACAATTTTCCATTATGAAATGCAAATACTTCCCTTCAGTTCATGTTGCTGTCAAAAATATCAAAGCTTCTCTATCCCAGGGGAAGAAAAGGAAACCAAGAAAACTAGAGGATGTGTGTGTCTGTGATGTATATGCATGTGCTGTTTAGCTCTAAGTCGTGTCCGACTCTCTGTGACCCCCTGGTCTATAGCCCAACAGGCTCCTCTGTCCGTGGGATTCTCAAGGCAAGAATACTGGAGTGGGTTGCCATTTCCTTCTCCAGGGGATCTTCCCGACCTAGGGATGGAACCCGGGTCTCCTTCATGGCAGGTGGCTTCTCTACCACTGAGTCACTTGGGAAGCCCATACGCATGTGTACACACATTATATATTTCTATGCAGCATGTGTATACTCAAATATATCCATCCATACATAAATATACATGCAATTCTATGAATATATTTTCTCTAGTTTTAGCCTAGTGGGTAGGAAAGTGACTTGCCTAGTTCAAAAGGCTAGTTGAATAGTGCATATACCAGGGTATGACAGACCAAAGACTAAGCTAATCAAGAGATGGGACACCAGCTTAAAAATTTTTTTTAATTGTTATGGCATACATAGGAAGAAAAAAAATTACACATTGATAATTCAAAAGAAGTCAGTCTACCAAGAAGTAAATTTACACAGCAGGTAATACTTATGTGCTTCATTCCATGAAAGAGGAAAAAAAAAATGACAGTATTTCAAATAACTGTATTGTGTTACGCAAGCACTTGAAAAGGGCTTTCATTTTACAACATCTCTAACCAACAAGGATATGGGCTGTTGTCACTTGTGGGGAGTTACTGGAGGACAAGCCTTGATTTGTCTGGAGTGACATCAATTACTGCACACGGTACCTAGTACAGGAAGGAGCAAACAGCTTCTGAAAACAAGTTTCCACAAATTCTCTTCCCTCTAGAAATACTGTAGACACACACACACCATTAACAAAGCAGCAGAACACAAGCTTCAGGAGTGTGTGTGAATCTGCAGCACCTAAGGCAATGCCTGACACACAGCAGGTGCTCAGTCCTACAGTCAACCATTCAGTAGGTGCTCAGTACTCCAGGCTACCATTCAGTAGGTGCTCAGTACTCCAGGCTACCATTCAGTAGGTGCTCAGTACTCCAGGCTACCATTCAGTAGGTGCTCAGTACTCCAGGCTACCATTCAGTAGGTGCTCAGTACTCCAGGCGACCATCCACCTCTTCTGTGATTCCCATAAGCCTCCGGGTGTGGGGCCAGATGCCTTCTACCACTCTTCAATCCAGACCCTATAAAACAACCTGGGTGATTTTTTTTTTCTCTTTTAAACATGAGTCAGAGGTTGCTTCCCTGCTTGAACTCCTTCAGTAGCTTGCACTTCAAATAACATCTGTACTCCTCACTTTGGCAGGCAGAATCTGGCCCCCGCCAACCTCTCCACACACACGTTAAGGACCAGCCTGACAACCCACCCCACGCCAATCGCCTTCTCCTGCCCACCCACACACACCTTTCATTTCCTTGCAAAAGCCAGGTCCTTACCACCTCAGGCCTTTCCACAGGGCATTTTCTGTTTTTAGAATTTTCTCATCTTCCCAAACTCGCCTTTTCCTCCTGTTCTTCCCTCCTGCTATTGGAATAATTCTAATCTATCCTTGGGGTCTTGGCATGAATATAACTTCTTCAAGGGGACCTTATCTGAACACCCTCCAATCGCTCGGAGGCAAGTCAGGCTTCCAGCTCTCTTTGGTAACAGCCCACGATTGTAATTATATGATCATCTGCACAGCTATTTGGAAAACATCTGCTTCTTTAGAAATGTGTTTCTCCATAGGAGCATCACCTGTCTGTCGTGTAAACTGCTGTTTCTCTAGTGTCTTGTAAAACACACAGTGCATTATGAACCTTCAGTGATAGTGCAGTGAATGAATGAATACACCAATGTACCGTCCTGCTGTCCTGGGGAAAAAAGGGTAAATAACTGTGGAAAGTATAAAAGAACTGTCAAGGAGACATGAAATCAGGTACATAAATTGTGAAACGTTAAGTCAAGGGCCTATTTGTTTTCTGACACTTAATAATGAGAAATCTTTCGACAAGATGGGAAATGAAAACAAAAGAGGACTGAATATCATCTTCTGGAGAGTCCAACCACTAAGCCCCCAGGCTATCTGCATCCCTTAATCATGCCAGTGTCACCATTAATATCGAGAGGGACTGAAAAAAAGGATGCTTGCTGGTTGGAGTATAACTTTCATTTAAAAACAAGTGTGTGGAATAGTTTACCATCAGATAGTCTGAGTATCTCTGTGAGCTGGTGAGATAGCTTGGTTATAGTTCTCCAGGTTACATTTTTGAAGTCTCTGATGACTTCTCTTATTTCAGACCTTGGAATCCAGCAACAATAGAAATCGAGTGGATCAAAGAAAGGAGAAGATGAAGGAGTTATCTGGAGATGTAACTGGAGCCTAGGCTGAGCCCTGCATGAGCAGCTGAGGGTCTATGTGTAACTTCACAGCAAAAGCGTAACTAGCGGAGACAGGAGTCAGTGGCCGTCCATGCGCCATGAGTGCCAAAGCAACATCTCCACACCCGCTTCTTTCATGAGCTCGAGACCCTTACATGTGACTGATCACCACGTGCTTCCTTCAACAGCTTCTTCATACTCAACACATCCAAAAAGGAACTCACCATCTTCTTCCCACTCCCCTTCTCCCTTCCCTGTTCTCGGTCAACGACCCCACCACTTACACAACTTCCAAAGCCAGAAACCCAGGATTTATGGATTTACTGTTGATTCTTCACTCTCCTTGCATTTCACATGGACTCAGTCATCAATTCCCTTTTTTTTTCTCCCTTCTGTAATTAAATGTCTCCCTTCACTTCTCCCCCCACTGCTGAGACAATAATTGCCATTATTATCTCATGTCTGGGTGACCGCCATGCCCTCCCACCAGATTTCTTGGCACCAACCTCTCCCCACTCCCATCAGTTCTCTGCAGGACTTAACGCAAGTGCTCTGTGGAACTACGGCTCCACATTCCACATGGAAGTGACATCATGTGAGACTTATCTTTCTCTGGCTGACTTACTTCACCTGGTATGACAGTCTCTATGGGAGGGATAAATTGAGAGGTTGGGACTGACATATACACATTACCATTTATAAAACAGATAACTAATAAGGACCTACTGCACAGTACAGGGAGCTCTACTTAATACTCTATACTAGTCTACACGGGAAAAGAACCTAAAAAAGAGTGGATGCACGTGTATGTAAAACTGATTCACTTTACTGTACACCTAAAAAGTGTACAGTCTTGTAAACCCAGCATACACCAATAAAAATGACAAAAAAACAAAAACAAGTAAAACACTAGAGCTCTAACCATCGGACTCTGCAGCTTACCACTCTTGAGCCATATTCTACGGCATCCTTTACTTGTTACTGTCACTACCACTTATCACGCTGATTTGTATTTGCTTATCCCTGCTTCTCTATTTCTCCCACTAGGCTCTCATACAGGAGAGTGAGGTCTATGTACTGTATTCCCAGTATTTAGCACCATGTCTGGCTTGATAAATCCGAGTTAAAAGAGAGATGCTTCAGGAGACGAAAGGATTTAACAAATTCCTCTTCATATTTGGGCATATTGCAGAGGATAAAGGTGTTCCTGGGAGGATTAGACAACCCAACAAGGAAGCTAGACAAGAAATATTCAGAGGAAGCAGAGTGGAATTAAAATGAGTGGAGGCATCCATGAGTGAGAGAGAGGAAGAGGATAGCTCATGTCCCCATGGGCTGTGAAGCTAAGCTCTTCTCAGAGTGGCAGGGAACAGGGGTGCGGAGAGTGAACTCAGAGTTTCAGAAGGAACTGCACGGTAGGAACCGAGGACCAACTCAGACACTTGTGAGGTTTAAGCCATGGTAAGGCACGTGGTGCTTCCACAGCCAATGGGGAGCTGTGATGCCTTTTCTGAGCATGTATTTGAAACACAACAAATGTCACTCTAAGAAACTTGAAGTAAGAGATATATGTCCACTTTAAGTCAATAACAAGGCTTCCCTGGTGGCTCGGATGATAAAGAAACCACCTGCCAATGTGGGAGACCTGGGTTCAATCCCTGCGTTGGGAAGATCCCCTGGAGAAGGGAATGGCTACCCACTCCGGTATTCTTGCCTGGAGAATCCCATGGACAAAGGAGCCTGGAGGGCTACAGTCCATGGGGTCGCAGACAGTCAGACAAAACTGAGTCACTAACACACACAAAGTCAATAACAGCTAAGGAGACACTGCTGATGTTAGGAAAGAAAATTTCAAAAAGTTTAGAGCAAAGCAAGGTATAAACTCATGTCCAGAGAACATCCAGGAAATATTACCAGTTCCCAGGTGGACCTGGGCAAGCAACTTGACACCTGGTCAACTCAGCTGCTGCCTTCCAACCCTTCCAGTTGATGGTTATGACTCTGGAGGAGAAGCCAGGATATACCGGGAAGGGGGCAGCTGGTCGCACAGATGGTGTGAAGCTCGGGATTTGATATTCTCAGTTTCAATTGATGACACCAGAGATGGGGGGCTCATGGGAAATGACACTATGTATCACAGGAAACTGGGAATGAGCCTTCAGGCAACAAACACCAGACCACATGAGGATTATTGTGAAAGCTGAGATTAGGAAGTGACACTGCTCAGTGAAAACACAAATGCACACACACACAGCTATAAACCAGATCACAGGGAGCATATCAGAGACGGCAACAAAAGACGGATGGATGGTCGTGGACTGGGATCTCCATAGCTGGAGGGAAAATCTGGCTTGATGGCAGTATTCTAATGTCTTGTGAGGTGTTAACAGATATTTGTTAAAGGCCAAGTTATGTTTGGGGAATCCAACATACACGCCACTACTCTTTCAAACTGCACATTAATGGAGTCAATGCTCTGAGGAAACCCACAGAGAAAGCAATCATCACAGCCTTGTCTAACTCAATGAAACTATGCCATGTAGTGCCACGCAAGACGGACGGGTCATGGTGGAGAGTTCTGACAAAACGTGGTCCACTGGAGAAGGGAATGGCAAACCACTTCAGTATTCTTGCCTTGAGAACCCCCAAAACAGTGTGAAAAGGCAAAAAGATAAAAGACTGAAAGATGAACTCCCCAGGTTGGTAGGTGCCCAGTATGCTACTCGAGATCAGTGGAGAAGGGTGAGATGGCTGGATGGCATCACCGACTCAATGGACATGAGTTTGAACAAGCTCCGGGAGATGGTGGAGGGCAGGGAAACCTGGCAGACTGCAGTTCGTGGGGTCACAAACAGTTGGACATGACTGAGTGACTGAATTGAACTGTGTTAAACCCATGGCAACTAGGCCACATAAACACTTACATGACATCCACCCTACCTAATGACTATAGGACACTGATGTTCCATCAGGCCAGTTTAGAAAATCTGGACCTATACTAATGCACAAGGTATGGATAATAGGAACAAATCAACAACAAAAAAATTTGAAAACTCCTCAAAACTATAAACGTGGAATAAAATAAGTCTACAATACTATAAGGAGGTAAATATTATCTCATGATAAGCCAAGACTTTGAGTACGGGATTTAGGGCTGTAGTATAGGTGGTGCTAGTGGTAAAGAATCCGCCTGCCAATTCATGAGACATAGGAGATGCAGGTTTGATCCCTGGGTCAGGAAGATCCCCTGGAGAAGCGTATGGCAACCCACTCCAGTCTTCTCGCCTGGAGAATCCCATGGACAGAGGAGCCCGGTGGGCTACAGTCCATGGGGTCACAGAGCTGGACATGGCTGAGTGACTGAGCATGCAGGCACTTACCAGCAGAACGTTCATTTTGGATAAAATAAGCAAATTCAATGAGATGATCTTGAGTAGCACTTCATATGAAGAAGGTAGATGGGGAAGTTCATGAAAGTGGGAAGGGGACTGTGGTGATGAAGAAAGGGGAGGACAATTAAAGAGGTGTCATCGTGGGAGCTCACGATGACCCATCAGAATGGCATGACACGGCAACCATAAGTGCATTCGATTTCCTGGGAAATCCTTTTGCTAAAATCAGAGGATGTGAAAAATGTGTGTCCTGCTTTGCTGATAATTCTGATCTCCCAATAAATAAGGAAAGAGTAGTAAGGAATGGGATTCAGTGTCGATTTGATCTGAACAGGCAAGGGACGAGCAGTTGGTCATTGAGAGATACCAGAAACTCTGGGAGAAAGCCAAGTGCTCAGAAAATCTAGCTTCTCTGTCATCCTGTCAGAGACATTTTAGAGGAGATTTCTTGGAAGGAAGGGTACACGAAATTATCTTTCAGTCCCTCTGAGACATTAAAAGTTGCCTCAGACAGGAGCCAGCATGAAGACTGGGTGAGGGGCAACATTCTGCAGCTCTGCAATTATGGGGAAAAGAAATAAATAGCACCACCCATTAGGTACTTCATATAAATATACAACAGAGCTGGAAGGACTGAAACAATGTGGAGGCAGAAAAAAAGAGAGATTGGTAGTACAGAACAGATACTTGAGAAATAGATTAAACATACACAGCAATTGAATTTCCCATAAAAGAAGAAAGTATATCCATGCAGGCATGGAAAATTAGGACTATGTATCAATTGTAGAGAGTGGGCAAAACCTTTCTGTATTTAGAAATAGAATACTCAAAAAGGACTCATAAAGGAAATATTAAACTTTATTTTTTTAAAGAAATAATATTGACGAGGTGAAAAACAGACAGGATAAATATTTTTAGAGAATATGAACTGCAAGATTAAAATAATTTTCCAGGCAAGAATACTGGAATGGGTTGCCATTTCCTCCTCCAGGGGATCTTCCCAACCTAGGGATCAAACCCACATCTCTTAGGTCTCCTGCACTGACAGATTCTTGACCAACTGCACCACCTGGGAAACCCCTTAGGCTGGATGCATGAGACAAGTGCTCGGGCCTGGTGCACTGGGAAGACCCAGAGGAATCGGGTGGAGAGGGAGGTGGGAGGGGGGATCGGGATGGGGAATACATGTAAATCCATGGCTGATTCATGTCAATGTATGACAAAAACCACTACAATATTGTAAAGTAATTAGCCTCTAACTAATAAAAATAAATGAAAAAAAACAAACCATAAATGAAAGATTTACTCTGGCATTCTGGATCTACTCCTCATTATTGCTTGCTCTGCCACTAAGGAAAAATATTAAAGTGCTCGCTTTAAAAAAAAAAAAAAAATGCTTAAAAGCAATGACCAAATACAAGCCAATAAAACAAATCACCCCTAATCCTATGTGATAAGTGGATATAGCATGAAAGTAATCTATTTACAAAAGAGGAAATATGAATGAAAAATAAATGAAGGAAAATGCCATAATTTAAAAAGAGTAGTTATAAAATAATTTAAGGCAAAATAACAGGATACCACCTTTGCATATCAAGTTAGTAAATATTAAATATGCATTTATATTTTGGAATTCAATTGTCCAGTATTTAACAAGAAACTTTAAAATGTTCATTTATTTTGACCAACTAATTCTACATGTACGAGTCAATCTAAGGGAAACAATTCTAATTGTTGAAAAGTTCTATGCATAAAAAAGGTTCACCATAATATTGTTTGTTAAAAAACATCACAAGGGAGAAAGGAAGGAATAAGAGTTAATATTTAATGAATGCTTACTATGTGTAGGTACTATGCAGTTATTATATGTAATAAGTTATCATATTTCAATCTTACAACTGTCTGATGAAATAGATACAAATATCATTTTACAGAAAAGGTAAAATGCTTATACATACTTGAAGAGATTAAGTTCTCCAGAAACTTGGCTAGGAAGAGTAAAAGAAAAGAAAAGAAAAGAAAAAGCAAACAGCTGAAGTGCAAATACAGAAAAACTGGGGAAGATTTATTCAAAGGATTATTCTAAAATTTTAACATGAAACTAGAAAATGGAAAAAATAATTTAGGATAAGGTGTTAATAAAAATACATAATAGAGATTTCTATATTTAATAGTACTCAAATACTTCCATAGAGAAAAGACTGGAAGACAATACATACACAGTCCAAGCACAACAGAACTGTACCCTGAGCAAGCCTCGACCAAGGAAGGCTGTGGGCCGCCAAGAGAACAAGCCGAGTGTAATTCACCTGATGGGTGGGGAGGGATGACGATGGATGCTCCGGAAGACCCCGAAAGGCTCAGACGCAGCTTAAGCAGTTTGGCTAATACAGGAGATAGAGAATGTAATTCAGGGCAGATACGGTAAATCTTCTATAACGAGTAGGGCTGTAATTCTTTTCATGGTAAGTTGCTGGGAAAATCATAAATCGGTCATGGTTAAAATGTCAGAAGACTCAAAATCATAAGAAAAAAATAATGAATTATTGAGGTTGTGGCTTACCCTGGAAGTCATACAACACTATCTGAGAGGAGTGGAGGTGGAGACAAGAGTAAAGTGATTTCTGCCGTATGAATATTTCAATTAGGCAGCTGGGAAAATTTGGGACAGAAACATAAATCTGTACTCTCTAGTTATTAGGAGGAAGTATTTGTCCAAATTAGCTTTAGGGAAAAGGGGTCTGGATAAACACATGTTCAAACGATAGAAAATGTCATTTATGTGCATACACACACACATCCCATAAAAGACTAAGCCTCTACTGCATTTATTTTATAACATTTTGGAGAATTTTATAAATAGCCTAAGTTTAATGTTTTGTAATGTTAATATCTGACTTTCCTTTTTCTGTCTTCCACCTTCCTTTGTTTCCTGTCCTCTCTTCTCCTTTGTTATGTTATAGAAGAAATGGCATAATAGTATATGTATTTGCGTGTACATATATGCTTGTATTCATGTGCACACTGCCACACACAGTACCTATAACTTACTACAGCCAGTTTAGACTCTTACATGTACTGTCCTATTGACAAAACAAAAACAGAAAATCAAATGTTTGCTCAACTCAGCTCAAAGTACACACATCTGTGGGTGTGAAACTTAGTAGCTCTCCAAAGGCAAGAGGTTTATACTTAAAGTATACTGTCTACTCTCATATAACTTGATGGGCAAAAGTGAGTTGTTCTTCTGACATATAACAACAACCGTAGTGTAATTCCAATCCCAAAGAAGAGCAATGCCAAAGAGTGTTGAAACTACTGCACAACTATACTCATTTCACATGCTAGCAAGGTAATGCTCAACATCCTCCCAGCTAGGCTTCGGCAGTACATGAACCAAGATATACAAGCTGGATTTCGAAAAGGCAGAGGAACCAGAGATCAAACTGGCAACATCTGCTGGATCACAGAAAAAGCAAGAGATTCCAGAAAAACATCTACTTCTACCTCACTGATTGCGTTAAAGCCTTTGACTGTGTGGATCATAAGAAACTGTGGAAAATTCTTCAAGAGATGGGAATACCAGACCACTTTACCTGTCTCCTTGAGAAACCTGCATGCAGGTCAACAAGCAAGAGTTAGAACCGGACACGGAACAACAGACTGGCTCAAAACTGGGAAAGGAGTATGACAAGGCTGTGTACTGTCACCGTGCTTATTTAACTTCTGTGCAGAGTACATCACGTGAGACGCTGGGCTGGAGGAATCACAAGCTGGAATCAAGATTTCAGGGAGAAATATGAATACCTCAGATATGCTGATGATATCACTCTAATGGCAGAAAGCAAAGAGGAACTAAAGAGACTCTTGATGAAGGTGAAAGGGGAGAGGAAAAAAACGTGGCTTAAAACAACATTCGAAAAACTAAGATCATGCCATCTGGTCCCATCACTTCATGGCAAATAGATGAGGAAACAATGGAAACAGTGACAGACTTTATTTTCTCGGGCTCCAAAATCACTGCAGATGGTGACTGCAACCATGAAATTAAAAGATGCTTTCTCCTTGGAAGAAAAGTTATCGAAAAATCTTGATGGCATATTAAAAAGCAGAGACATTACTTTGTCGACAAAAGTCCATCTAGTCAAAGCTATGGTTTTTCCAGTAGTCATGCATGGATGTGAGAGTTGACCCATAAAGAAGGTTGGGTGTTGAAGATTTGATGCTTTTGAACTGTGGTGCTAGAAAATAGTCTTGAGAGTCCCCTGGAGAGAAAGGAGCTCAAACCAGTCAATTCTAAAGGAAATCAGTCCTGAATATTCATTGGAAGGACTGATGCTGAAGCTGAAGCTCCAGTACTTTGGCCACCTGATGCGAAGAACTGACTCATTGGAAAATACCCTGATGCCGGGAAAAAGTGAGGGCAGGAAGAGAAGGGGATGACAGAGGATGAGATGGTTGGATGGCATCATCAACTCGATGGACATGAGTTTGAGTAAACTCCAGGAGATAGTGAAGGACAGGGAAGCCTGGTGTGCTGCAGTCCATGGGGTCGCAAAGAGTTGGACATGACTTAGTGACTGAGACCAGGGTTCGATCCCTGGACGGGGAAGATCCCTGGAAAAGGGAATGGCAACCCACTCCAGTATTCTTGCCTGGAGAATCTCATGGACTGAGGAACCTGGTGGTCTATAGTCCATGTGGTTGCAAGAGTCGAACACAACTTAGTGACTAAACCACCACAGTAACAAGATAGAATAATAACTGTCAGTTTTCCATTGAAAATTCTTGAAAGGCAGAGAGGCAGGGACCACGCCTGCACCAGGACAGTGCCTCAAAAAACGTGTGTTAAGTGAGTGAATAAGTTGAGTAAAGTAGATACTACAGGAGACCTAAGCATCTTTCCAGGCAGCACAAACCCCATCTCACTGATAACATCTTTCCTCAGAGCCCCAGGCATTGATCCTTCTGGAAATTACCATAGAACTAGTCTAAACCACCTCTTAGCCCATGATTCTACACATCTATTTTTTATTTTTTTGCTGGTTTTTAGTCACTATGTTTTTCAATTTGGGGCGACATGCTCCCTGAATCCTCAAGGACACTTATATATGTATATATTTATTCTATTTCCCAAAGCACATGGAAAATCAGCAACAAATGTGTTAAATTCAACGATGAACTCTTTCCAAAGACGACCTACTTTGTGACGTCCCCAAACATTTTCTCTCTCAAATGCATTACTATTACGACAACTCCAAAATACGATGGAAAGAAACCAGGGAACACACTGTCAGTTGACTTGGGTTTCTAAGTCCTGCCACTTCAGTGCTGGAAAAGCCACCCACCCAAACTCCGGGCCCCTCTTTCCCTATTTTTAACATGGGAACACGAACCTGAGCTGCAACCACCATCAGGACCTACCTGTCTCAAAGAGAAGACTGGGATCAAATGCTGTAACATCCGTGGAAGAGTTTTGCAAATTGGAAAACAAATATTAGCTCTACTATTTACCTTTTTAAAATACAGAATTCATGTTGCAATGCCATCGGTGAGAGATACTGCGTGTGAGTTTTTTCTGAGAATGGGTGTTTGGCAGAAGAGCGAGGTGACAAGGAGGACAAGACTCTCAGGCACATGACCCCTGCCAAACATGCCCTGGGCATAAATCCCAGGCCAGGCTCGACACTTGTGCGTGGAAAGAATATGAGGTGCCAGGCACCCAAGCCTGCCGGCACGGCTGCAAACATCTTCCAACCCCAGAGAGAGCTTACCTGACACGAGCTGCTGTCCGGGCAACCCCACGGGAACCATGCCCAAGTTATTCATGGCGGTGGCCCAGGCGGTGGGGTCCGTCACCGACATGTTCAGCTGGGTCGCGTCTATTGCGATGCTCCCCAAACCATCGGCTGCTGCGGGTGGGAAAGCAAACTGACTTAGATTCCACCGGCGAGGGTGTCTGAAAACAAATCGCTTTTCTAGAGACGTGAGGCTTCCTTTAAGCACATTCCCAAACCACAAAAAAATACGGCACTGTAATCTACACCAACACTTTCTCCAGACGTCAACATGACGGAATACATTCTGGGAGGAAACTTAATGACATGCAGCTTATATCGTACTCAGCGTGCCATTAAGGACGCACCTTTGGGGGGAAAAAAATGAAGAATCACTTCCTTTTCCCAGGGAAACATCAGTTAAGTTCCCCAATGGAGAGGACTCTTTGGGTAAAACAAGGCAATTGGCTAAGAATAAATAAATTTGTCTGTCTGCGAGTGTAATTCTGAAGCAGGCACACCTTCTAACTATATAATAAAAATCTCCAAATTCAGTTGTCGAGCAGTCAAAGCTGTCCTGATTGAATTTATTAAGACTTACCTTATAACACATTCCATCCTTAACAAATAATTAACATCCATACATTAAATGCAGGTGTCTGTCTGAAGTGACTCCCCAAATATTTCTTACAAGCACAGATTTTCATTAAGGCAAAATAAATAATATTGAAAACAAATAGCACAGAGCTAAAAAAGAAGACAGCAAAATATATCAAATGGGACTTGATGCTCTTTTTTTTAAAAAAGAAAAAAGAAATTTATTTTCTCAACTATCTTTGTTTAAAGTCTTTATTGAGTTTGTTACAATTTTTGCTTCCGTCTTATGTTTTGGTTTTTTTGGCCTGGAGGCATGTGGGATCTAAGCTCCCTGATGGGAGGGATCTAAATCACACCCCCTACACTGGAAGGCAAAGTCTTAACCACCAGACCACCAGGGCAGTCTGAGTTAACTCTCTTTGATGTTCACTAGTTCCATGGCCTGGCTCTTTTGAGGAGACCAGGCTCCCAGTTCAACACATGTTTTCATGGCTGGGGAGCCTTTCCACTAAGATGCGAAAGGTCCAGTTTGTGTCCTGTGCTGGCCACCGACATTTACCTGCAGCCATCATCTGAGGAAGCTGCTGGGAACACTGGGTGATGCTCTCAACGCCGCCCGCATCTACGACTGAATGACGAGCATCCTGAGGGGCAGGAGCGCTCTGATGGCTGACTGCAGGGTCCCCGCGGACATCATCGGGCTCTGCAAAAGGGGGAGAGCACTGGGGTGAGAAAGCCTTCCGGGGCAAATCTGTTGTCTACTTCAAACAAACAGCAAGAGCAAGCAAACAATGGCGACCGGCAGTGGCAGGCACAGAAGCGAAGCCACCTCCTCGTAGAGTCTCGGTTTCAGAGCCCGGGAGACGTGAGGGTCCACCGGCAACCACCTGGAGCCCGGCCGGCTGAATAAACAGCCCGTCTGTGGAGCGGCTAGTACCTGGCCTCCAGCTGAACAGACTTCACAAACGGGGCTTATCAGGCCCCGCACAGCCTCCTTCACACACGGCACATCAATGGAGAGGGCAGACTGGGGCTACATGTGATTTTTTTTAAGTTCAAAAATTAACTGATGTTATTTTCGAAGACAGTCGTCTGTGAAATGTATTCAGAGAGGGAGAAAAAGTGGGGAAAAGGAGAAAAAACGAAAGAAGCTATTCACGGTGAGGTTGGTAAAGGATGTGCCTAAAATACAATCATGCAGAAAGGCGAAAGGGAAGAAAGGCATGCCGCCTGCCTGTCGAAGAAGTGCAGACGGTGATGGGGCCACCGAGGAAAAGCACTTGTTTTTTTTTATTTCTATGACAAGATATGTTTAACTGGCTGTACCTTGTTCGGTCTGAGTTTTCCTGAGAATTGCACAGGTTATATATAAACGTATTTTTATAAGCCTTTTCACAGCACTTTTCTAACCCAAAAGAAAAACACGATAAAACATTACAAAAAGTTGCAAAGGTCCCCTCTAGATTTCACTATTTTTAAAATGCTATGCTTTCTCTCTATCCTTAAAAATGTAAAAACATACCATTCCTATGTACGTGTTAATTGCACTTTCACCTGTGTGAGACTAGAAGATAAAACATATCACTTGAATTTTACATAGACGGGTAAAACAACTGGATGCAAAGTACTTATTTTTATTTAGGTATCCACTTAGAAATTTTTCTAACATGTGCTTCTCTTAACAGGTATTTTAGAATTAGTATTATAGTCTGTGTGTTAGTGTATCTAGTATGAAGATTGGCCCTTTGATTTCTTTGATTCTTAGGTAGAAGAATCAGTGATCCCTTTGAACACTGTACTTTCAAAAAATAAATAAATAAAGAAGACAAAGAAAAAACTTATTTCCAGGTGAGTGTAAGTTTCATTCAAATGGAAGCTCAGGTTTCAATATCTCAAGGCTAGGTGAGAATTGAGCAAATTGCTTCTCTGGTCTCCATGAAGCCCTAACCCTCAGCATAGTGGCATGAGAAATGGGAGGGAATTGCTTCCAATAGTCCATCAGGAAGATGAAACCTTTTCATCAAGAAGCAGTGAAATGATTCCAATTTTTGGAGCAAACTGTACTCAGGACAAATGTTTTATACCGTGCAATTAGACTCTTCCACCCAAATGAATAAAGAATGTGTTTATGTATTACATGTATCAATTATCTTAGGTAATGAATGCCATCAAAGAGATTCTCACCATGTAAAATAAAGCCAATAACATCAATGCATAGGTAACCAAAAGCCTGCCCTCTCTCTGTCCACACACCAGCGACATTTCTATGGTAAAACCTTAAAGCAATTTTCTTCTCTCCACATCCACCTATTTCAGAACCCCAAAGCAGAGCCAGGCTAGAAGGTGTTCATTCTTTTGCTCAAATGGCCCAGTGGTAGAGGCAGTTCGGATCACTGCAAGGTCACTATCTGTCTTACTTATTGCCCCACTGAAGTTTAGTTGGCTTGCTTTTTTCTTTTCTAGCTCAAGTTCTCCCCAAATGGGTATTAATCACAACTTTTTTTCTGTCCAATGAGTCTGCAATTCTGGAACACTATATCAGAGAACATCCCTTTATTGTGTAGGCTTTATGACTCTAGCCTGACCGGCCATGTTTCACTTTGCCTTTTTCACTATAGTGTTTTAGGGGTGGTGGCAGCTCTTCCTGGTTTTTTAACTGTCTGTTCCTGTGTTAGCTTTCACTTTAATGACTGCGGTCTTACAAAGGGGCATCAAGTGTCCTGGTGGCCCGTAGCTTCTACCTACACTTTTCATCACCATCTTAATAAACTACTGTTTCACAGAGAGAAAACACTAACAAACTGCTACTGTTTCATCAAAAAAAAGTATTGCTTCCTTGGCAAGCTGTGGTTTGCAAACCTAAATCTACCCCCCTGATGACAATGTGGCATTCAGTGAACTACATCTCTTCAGTCTGCCAACCCAGGGCTTTGAGTGACATACAACTTCATGTGGCCGCCACGCACCTAGAACAGTGACTCTGAAGGACGTTCTGCCATGTCTCAGGCATCTCCAATAGTCTGAGGGATGCCTCGCAATTTGTCACAGCTTTTAAATTGCTTTATCACTTGGCTTGGGAGGAAGGTGATATTTTAAATTAATTATTATTCAGTAATTTATGAATAGTTGCAAGAGTGATTTTTATACTCTGCTAACATCTATTGTTCCTATTGAGTACCTGCCTCTCTAAGTGATTCAAGGCCATAATACCTAATTTATCATTCTAATCAATTTCTCTGCCTTAGTTTTCTTATTTCTAAACTACACAAAAGATTGATATTCTTAATGATGTTTATTTACACACAGACATGTGGGGAGTTAAAAATTGTAGCTAATAAAGCACTTGGAATATAGCAGGTGTTAATTATTATTATTTTATTTGGAAGTGTAGCTTGACATTAAGGTACCCTGGGATCTTGGTGTTCCACTGGATAATTATGTAATTAATTTTAAAACAGTTAGTAACACTTAATATTTCTAAAAGTAAGTGCTGCCCTAGTTTTATGTGTCATATCTAAATTGTACCAGAATATTTCTTCCTTTTACACTGTCCGTTTACAAAATAATGTAATTTAAAAGATGTATAAATGTTTCTCTCTAGGTTTTTTTTTTTTTTTTTTTTTCCTAGCTATGAAACCACCAAACCCTTCAAGAGATTCATGATCATTTGTGAAATTGGCAGTTTCTATTTACAGCTTTTAGTGAGGTAAGATCATTCCCAAACAATCAGATGCATAAAATGCCCAGGATAACAATACAATTTTGACAAGGGTTCAACTGAAACCTAACCTGTTCTTTGTTAAGTTTCATTCAAGTACAAAATCTCACACTCAGTTTCATAATTGTTCAATACAATATATTTATACTCAGGATTTTACTGGGCTGTATCAATGGAGCAAATAGCTTTTGAGACTCACCAAACCTAAGAAAATATTACTTGGCCTAAAAGAAAGACACAGGCTTCTGCTCTAACAGAACTCTTTCCACCTGGCCAACTCTTACAGGTCCCAAGCATACACACATGCACACGTTGTAATATAAATCCCTCACGCTATGAGCAATAAAAATCCATCTATAACTGTCCACAGAACAGATTCCTGTTAAAAAAGGGTGAGCATTGAATTTTTTTCTTTTTTAAAAGAACGATCTGTTCAACCTAAGTCCTTAGGTTCATGCCTGCTTAAATAGAAGAATAATTATACTGAGGAAGTCAGATTTATTAGTGTCTTGTTGAGAGTTGATTCCAAAGGAAACCTATCTCATAGGACATCTGAAACTTTTTTAATTTACAGGAACTAGTCATAGCATTATTATGGGTTATATTTATAGTAAAGAGAAAAATGCATTCCCAAAGCTCTACTTTCTGCTTCTATTACTAAGAAAATATTCTTGCTTTGATCTCCATGTAGTCGGTAGGATGCTCTCTGGAGGTTATGGAAATGCTCATAGTTTAAAACAACATAGAATATTGTTAAACTGACATTACTTATGTTTTAACTCCATGATTTTTAAGCAACTACTTAGGAATAAAGGAGACATTTTTGCTTCCTATAATGGTAAACAGTAACTCAGTAATTTTCCCACTGAGGAACAACCAGAAGAGCCTACTATCTTTCATCAGTTTTATAACACTCTCACTGTTATCTCTTCAAACACAAAAGGATCACAAAGACACGTTTAAATTATGGAAATGAATTATTTAACAGGCTTCTAAGGAGAACAGGTTCTCTTAACTGATCTAGGATCTGGGTGGAATCTGTAAGTGTCAAGGCAGAGTGGAGTTGCTCTGCAAAAGGTGGTTAAAAAGAAAAAGGACACCAAGGCTAAGTGCTTTGAGGAGGGGAAGAAAGAAGGGATCTTTGGGGGTCACTCATGAGAAAAGGGGACTTCAGAGAAGAGAAATGACTAAATCAGACTACTGGGAAATATACAACATAAGTCTTGCCCCTGTCCCCTCTAAGGAAATGTCAGTAAAGACTACATTACATCTTATTAATAATTTTTATGTGGGGGTAATTCTTGGATGCTGGATACCCTTTAGAGGAGTGAGCGTGAAGAGGATAACAAGGATGCAGTTGATGACAGAGATAACTTAGGGTACTACATGATAACACACGATAAAGTTTCCATATCTGTTGAACATAGAGGATGTTGGATATTAATGATCAATGTCTCCTGATTAGTATGGAATAAAAGGATTAATGTTTTGAAGAAGAGATTTCTATTATATTAAAGTTTATGAGGAATGAGATTTTGTGGGGGAATTTCTGATGAGAGAATTGCAAGGTAGGAATATTACATCAACTAAAGCTAGAAAGGTCCTACTTGGTAATGGAAGAGAAAAAGCTGCCTCTTGGAAACAGTACAGGCAGAGGAAGGAACTGGGCTGAGGTCGACTCAGGCAGGGTTGAACCCTGCAGTACTTTCTATCAAACCTGTGAAATCGACAGGGCTTTTCTTTAATAAAGCCTGACCTATAACCTTTCGTATTGTACTGGTATGTTCATGAAGTCACAAGACTCTCTTCAAAGGGGCCATGATGTGACATGTCTCACAGCCCGACGCACCCGAGGAGAAAAATGCCATTTCTGTTCTGAGTAATTTTAGCTTGTCCTTTGTGGCTCAGCTGGTAAAGAATCCGCCTGCAATGCAGAAGACCTGGGTTTGATCCCTGGGTTGGGAAGATCCCCTGGAGAGGGGAAAGGCTACCCACTCCAGTATTCTGGTCTGGAGAATTCCACGGACCGTATAGTCCATGGGGTCACAAAGAGTCAGCCACGACTGAGCGACTTTCACCTTCTTTTAAGGCAAGAAGACAAAGGGGATATGTATTCTCTCCGCTGCGTTCCCACAGCGCTCTGCGTTCTGTACACCAGCATTTGGAACTTCACACTCTAATTAGCTGTTTATGTCTACATCCCTGATAAACAACATACTTAAAATGATCATGGAAACTGATCATGTTTGCATACCCTGCAGCAAGCAAGCACAGTACCTAGAATTATGACAGATGCTCAGTATACATATAAAACTGTGCATCAGTCTATACAATATATTTAAATCATTATGTATAAATTACATATTATATATATGTTTTTCAAGAAAATTCGGGCATAAAAGGAAGGAAAGAAAGTAAAAAGGAAAATAACAGAGGGAAACAAGGAAGTAATAAGAGAACAAAAAGACAGAATACAGTTCCAGGGTCCAATCTCAAAGGCTGGAGGTTTGAAAGCTAAAGAAAAAAGGGAAAACTGCCGTTGAAAACTAGAATACAAGATGATATTTAAAACATCAAAGACAATTTTTTAAAATGTTAGATTTTTCCAGATGAGCTCTTGGTGCACTTAACAAGTCACTATCCAAGAGCTAAGACCCCACACCTCCCTGGTAACCAACACAGGGTCATAAGCACGTGACTGAGATGTCCTCCTTTTGTGAGACTTCTTCCCAGCTGTTCTCTGGAGGAGCCGAAATCCATAAATAATGGCATCACCAGGTCCATTAAGCAGTACATTAGTGTAACAAAGGCATATAGGTATAGTGCTAAAGACGTGAAATCAGGGTAAGAAAGGGAAAGTTTCCATTTGGCAGGCACCATAGAGGATAAAAAAGCAGGTCTGGCCATTTCTCAAACACAAAAGGCCATTAAGGGTCTGTGATTATATCCTCCATTTTCCTACTTTGTCGAGTAGCCAATTTTAAACTACAAATCATCGTCCTTCCAGCTGAGGGGAGGAAATGGTTACTGAATGGATGATGAAGTTTTGCCCATGACATATCCATCTCTGAAGAACTGGATGCTGAGAGAGGGGAGTAGGGACGGAATATGAGAGAAACAGAAGGTCTCCCTCTGAAACGATGCGATCAAACAAAAGAACCAACTTTGCCAAAGAGATAACTCAACCAGCATGGCAGGACAGCAGATAAAGCCAATTATCTTTTGACACAAAGAAAAACACTGTTCGGCATTACTTACATAAGTGCAGAGAAATGACAGAGAGAAAATTATTTTGTTTTCAGGAGCTCTTTGCTTTTAAAAAAATTACACTTTAGATTTCTAAGCTGAACAAAGTAATAAATGAGAAAGCTTGAGACCACAGGAATAAAGTATTTCTCTTTCCATTAAAAACAGAAATGAAAAGAAAATAGGACTGGACACTACTATGATAATATATATTTCAAAGTCTTTGCAGAGGCACCTTCCGTACTTAGGATAGTTCAGATTTTCTGAACAGGGCAATATTATACTTGAAAACTGTTTATGAAACATATAATAGGTCAATTAAGTCCCCTCACTAATGGCTGCCTACCAATGGGGACAAACACACCAAAGTTCATAGAATATCAATATTCTAACCTGAGAGTTCATCACTTCTAACTTCACCCAGATACAAAAGTCCCCAAAATGTTGCTGACAGTGAACCCTTTCATAACAGCCTTAAAAGTTCAAATCTCCCTGCGGCAGAGGCCTTATCTGGAAAACAAGATATTTGAGCTCTTTCAATCCTGCCTCTACAGTGACGTCTGGCCTTGGGCAAGTGACTCTTCGAGCCCCTCAATGGGGATATTGAGGTATAACATCAGTATCTGCCAAATTAGTCAGTCACGGACAAGCCTATAAAAGGAAATTAAGGACGGGCGTCCCCTGGGGGCCCAGTGGCTGAGAATCCGCCTTGCAGAGCAGGGGACGCTGGTCTGACCCGTGGCCCGGGGAGGTCCCACATGCCGTGGGACGACTGAGCCCATGAGCCACGGCTACTGAGCCCGCGCGCCTTCGGGCCTGTGCTCCACAAAGAGAGAAGCCCCCGCGGCCCAACTAGAGAGGGTGCGCCTGGAGAACGCACCAACCAAGACCCGGTGCAGCCAAAAGCCAGGAAGAGAGAAAAAGTAAACAAGGGCATATCAGAGAATTCTTGCTTCCCCTCAGCAGACTAGCTTTTCCTGCGGGCACCTACTCTGTTCTCTTTTCTTCCCGTTGAAAAAGTTCTACAGAACAGACAATGTAAGCAGAAGGCTGGAGCTCCCTAAAAGCGTCTCTTGAAAACTATGGGACATGCATGGAGAACAGCAGAGAGAACAGAGGAGGAGCCCTTTGGAGAAAGACCGTAATGCCCCCCGAAAAGGCTTCAGGTCGGCTTCTGGCTTCAGAGACACAGCCATCATCGAGGGTGAGGGAGAATGCATGTACATGGACAGCTGAGTCCCCCCACTGCTCACCTGAAACTCTCATACACTGTTTGTTAATTGGCTCTACCCCAATATAAAACAAAAAGTTGTTCTGCTTTTTTTTTTTTTAAAGAGAGAGGTAATCTCTATAAACCATAGGCAGTCCCATAAATCAAAGAACATTTTTTTTTTAATGGAATGCAGTTGTAGAAAGGCATATTGGTCATAAACTGATCATTTTGAACCATACTTATGCACTGAAAGTGATTTCTGGAAACATCATCTTATGTAAGGGAAAGTAGAGGACATGTAACCCTACAATTTGTGCTGTCTGGTACTCAGCTATTTTTTTTTTTTTATTACAGTCTCATATCACACCTTGACCCAACCATGGAAAATATTTAATAAGCTACAGAGTGGAACACTTTAATGGTAGAGGGTGAAAAAAGTGACCCTTAAATGGCTGCAAACTCTGGTAAATGAGTTATCTGTTTTCCAAAAAGCCTTGAGCAGAGCTCTTTAATCTATGGAAATCTACCTGCAATAAAACCTGGATAGGGCCGTGACTGGTATGAGCTGGTTGCTCATCCTGTTTAATCTCTCTCCTTGGAGGGTCAACAAGAACATGTTAGTTACTCTTTAAACTAATGTGCTCTTAATGATGCCATTGCAACACGATGAATAAAGCATTAGCCCCACAGCACTGGTCGCCCCGGGAGCAGGACACTTCACCTCCAGCGTGCTACCGGGGCTGAAGACCTTGTTCTCACTTCCCTAAAGGAGCACCCACAGCCTCTGCTGATGCTCTATAACCAGAAGGCAGGAGTCTGGCAGCCCTGGGTTCCCTGGGATGATCCTTCTTACTCTTCGGGGAGTCACAGATGGGGACAAGGAGTTGGGCTGGTTGGGAAAGGCCACCAAGGCACAGTGCAAATGCCTGTGCAGTGAGATTTCCAATCGGAAAGTTCAAGGCTGTCAGGGAGCATCCCGAGGAAATGGGCCAAACCTTAGTTGCTACTGGCCGTGCTTGGCAACATTCAAAAAGAGTTGTTGCCGTTGTTGAGTAGCTAAGTTGTGTCTGACTCTTTTGCGACCCCATGGACTATAGCCCGACAGGCGCCTCTGTCTCTGGGATTTTCCAGGCAAGAATACTGGAGTGGGTTGCCATTTCCTTCTCCAGGGATCCAACCCACATCTCTTGAATGGGCAGGTGGATTCTTTACCACTGAGTCACTTGCGAAGCCTCTCAAAAACAGGGGGTGGGATAAACGATGATGAGAAGGTTCCAGCATTGAAGACAATGTTAAAGGTCAGTGTAAAATGCTGCTGCTATCTGAACCTAATTCCATCCTTTCCCTCCCTACCTCACCCTTATCTCCCTCTCAGTAACAGAATCCAAAGGTGTAAATATGCTGCCCTCCACCCCACCTTCTTCCATGAACACTCATTCTCCCTGTCAGTGTCAGCAGGAGATGCAATTCGCCTCTTCAGCATGGCTTAAAGAAATCCTTCCTTCCATACAAGGGGATGGCATTTGGAGGACTAAGCTCCTCAAATGGAATCTCTTTCTCTACTCCTATTAAGAAGCCATTGATTAAGATTAAGAAGCCATTGGCCCGGGCAAAGTAGTCTATTTCTCTAAATATGACTGTTACCAGTGAGGCACTAAAGACACCCATGTCCATGATAATGTGGGAGAGCTGAAAATGGCTTGTGTCAACCTGCAATGAAACATGCACGATCAACAGCA
Source organism: Dama dama (assembly GCF_033118175.1). Taxonomy (NCBI): domain Eukaryota; kingdom Metazoa; phylum Chordata; class Mammalia; order Artiodactyla; family Cervidae; genus Dama; species Dama dama. The sequence goes on from NC_083710.1 coordinate 17,580,089, forward strand.
AACAGCTGTTTAATGAAATACCGGTGGATTCTGTATTATGACAACGTCTCTAATTAGCAAATTTAGACTTCATTAGAGTTAAAAGTCATCTGTAAGCAGAGCTTGCTCACACTGCAAAAAAAACCCCTGAGTTTGCAGTTATAGAAAAATCAGAGTTGGTTGTGAATGAAATGAGTAACGTGAAGGCAAGTAATTTCAAAAGCAGAATTACAAAGACCCTGCCTGGTGATCACTTCCTGGTGATCCATTGGTTAGGACTCCATGCTTCAACTGCAGGGGGTGCAGGTCAGATCCCTGACCAAGGAACTAAGATCCCACATGCTATTGATGTTTGGCAGAAACCAACACAATTCTGTAAAGCAATTATCCTTCAATTAAAAAATAAATAATTTATATTAAAAAAAAAAAAAAGGTCCCACATGATGTACAGTGTGGCCAAGGGGGGAAAAAAAAAAACAAGTCCTGCTCAGAAGTTGTGTAGACAAGGTCATATTGAATGTCACACGTGAGTGCATTTCGTATGTTTGATACAACGTGGGATGAGGCCTCCAGAAGAAGGCTGTGGGTGCCTGGAGCCTGTGAAGTTTTAAGCGGCTGTTTTGAGGCACCATCCGGCCCCTTCTTTCCTCCTGCATGTGAGACAAACAAAGCTCCGTCTCCCCTCAAATTCACCAAACTCAGGTCAAGATCAAATGCCATCCCCCGTTATTTATTCACAGATTACTTGCACGTTACTGGCAGGGGAGTAAGCGAAAACTGACCCTAAAGAACACAGATCTGAGAGGAAAACATCTGGCTCCTCGTGCTGAATGTAATTTCATGTTAGCTGAGAGTAATCATATTTATTTATGGTTTTATTATTTATAAAAAAAGAAATTATGCTGAATGTGCTTTGCGCGAATTACAGTGTATTGCTATTGCTGCCACGGTTTATTATTTTCACAGCTAGATGGCTTAAGCCCAACCTAAACAAATATTTTAAAAGAATTCCCACTAGCATTGTCATGTTCCCCCTTTTTAGTTTCACTGCGAAAGGACTCGGATGGTCTTACCCTTGTGCATTTCTAAATTTTATGATTTAGTATATGAGACAGCGCTTATTGTAAAATGACTATTAAGAAAATAAGCAGCAACGAGTGGTGGTTGAGCCACGCAGGGAATGAGTTGACGGCACTTAAGAACCTCGTAGCTGTCAACTCCAAACATACTCCAGGCCCAGGCCCATTAGCGCAATCAGGATAATGATTTTATTACTCGCACGATGAAGCAGACATGTGCTCACCCACTTATCCAGCGTATCAACCTGACACAATCTCTACAACACAAAGAGCTTTATTCATAATTCATTAGCTAAAAGTAAGGTGGATATAACTGTGAGACACACAATCAACATGAAAACTAATGGTAGCATTATTTCCAGACTTCCCACAGAAAAATCTCTTAACACTAGTCTCTTTCTTTAATAGAGGATACCATCGTCATGCAAACTGGCTCCCCAAACTCTTGCTACCATTCCTAGTCACCAGCTGATTCAACTGCCCTTTCTTTGAGTAGTGAAATTTTCATGAAAAAGCAGTGACATAATTTCTCCCAATAACATCACTGTATGTCAGGTAGTTGGAAACTAATGTTCTTATGAGAACACTTTTCTTTTAAAGGCATTTTTACTAACACTAATACTTGTGCTGAATTTTTTTTTAAAGCTGAAGTCCATAAAATGAAAGGAAAATGTCATTTCCTAAGCACTCTCCATGAGGTACACAGCAGGAAATTAGCTTACTATGTAACGTCTACATCCTTCATTTCATGAAAACTCCCAACAACCCGTGAGACAGTTGTTATTAGCACTTATTTTTTTTTTTTTTGCAATAGAAGAAAACTTAAGTTTCAGAAAATTAAGACTGGCCCACTTAGCTTGGGTCACAAGGCTAATGACTGGCAGAGCCCAGGGTCCAATCTGTTTTAGCCTGGACCACTGTTGTTACAGACTTGAGGAACTTTTCTCTAGGAAAGAGCCAGAGTAGGAGGTCCCTTTCGGTTTTGACTGATTCTGAAGACAGAGGAATCTGGGGGAAAAGGGTTGGTTACATTACCTAGGGATGCAGTCACTCAATAGATCTTTATTAAATGCTTACTATATGCAGATCCTTGTGCTTGAAAGCAGGAATAAGGTGAACAAAATAGACCCCGTCTTCAAGGAGTCTGCAAATTAAGAGGCACCAGTAGATGAATGAATACAACAAAATAGAGACTCACAGATGCAGAGAATAAACTAGTGGTTACCAACGGGAAGAGCGAAGGGGACGAAGAGGTACAAGTGTTAGTCTCTCAGTCGTATCTGACTCTTTGCAACCCCAGGGACTGAAGCCCGTCAGGCTACTCTTTCCATGGAATTCTCCAGGCAAGAATATGTGAGTGGGTAGCCATTCTCTTCCCCAGGGGAATCTTCCCAACCCAGGGATTGAACCCAGGTTTCCCATGTTGCAGGCAGATTCTTTACTGTCTGAGAGACCAAGGAAGCCCAAGAGGTACAAACTACTAAATATAAAATAAGTAATAGACCAGGATGTGATGTATAGCACAGAAAATAGAGCCAATAGTTTATAATAACTTTAAATGGAGTATAATGTATAAAAATATTTAATCAATTCAGGTATATATATGTTATATACCTGAAATTATAATCCAGTCCCATCACTTCATGGCAAATAGATAGGGATAAAAATGCCAACAGTGATAGACTTTATCTTCTTGGGCTCCCAAATCACTGTGGACTGTGACTGCAGCCATGAAATAAAAAGAGCCTTGCCCACTGGAAGAAAAGCAGATGACAACCCTAAACAGCATAGTAAAAAGCAGAGACATTACTTTGCCAACAAAGGTCTGTCTAGTCAAAGCAATGGTTTTTCCAGGAGTTATGAGCAGATGTGAGAATTGGACCATAAAGAAGGCTGAGTGCTGAAGAACTAATGCTTTTGAACTGTGGTTCAGAAGATTCACAAGAGTCCCATGAAAAGCAAGGAGATCAAACCAGTCAATCCTAAAGGAAATCAACCCTGAATAGTCATGGGAAGGACTGATGCTGAAGCTCCAATTCTTTGGCCACCTGATGTGAAGAGCCAACTCCTTGGAAAAGACTCTCATGCTGGGAAAGACTGAGGGCAGGAGGAGAAGGGGAAGACAGAAGATGAGATGGTTGCTTGGCCAACACTGACTCGATGGACATGAATTTGAGCAAGCTCCAGGAGTCGGTGATGGATAGGGAGGCCTGGCATGCTGCAGTCCATGGGGTCTCAAAGTCGGACACGACTGAGCAACTGATCTGATTATAACAAAACAGCAACACAGCTGGATTCTGAATGTAACCACATTTTAACATATTGTTAATCTTAAAGAAAGGAAGGGAAGTCACTAAGATTCTTCCCTTCCACCCCCACATCTGCCTCCTACCCTCTCCCCCCAAAATGAGAAAGACAAGTGAGCTGAAACCAGAAGCTGCTAGAACAGTAAACAAACATGAAGCTAGGTTTTTCGGAGGGAAAATTGGCTTTGTGTCAGGTGACAGCCTGTCCTGGTGATGTGGAGCCAGAGTCTGAGGATCCCACAGTCATCACTTTTTGACTTGGAAACCTTCTTGCATCTTTGCATGGTTCTCCCTCCAGCCCCAATCATCCACCTTGACCCCTCTACTTCAGGTATAAAAGTAGACAGGGGGATAAAACATGAGCAAATCAGCAGAAATCACTGCTGGAGAACATTTCAAGACCCATCCTTTAGGAAGAAGTACATTTTTCTTAGAATATTGATTGTGCATCTAGAGAAAAAGAGGTGGAGAAGAAATGTGTAAGACATCTATCTAGGGTTGATCTGCACGCTGAAGGTTTTAATGGGCTGGGTTTTATCAGAAAGCCTCACAGATGCCTTTGCCCACACTGGGCTGAGCTCTGTTCTCATGCATTAAGTCCCTGACATACGAACAAGTTCCATACTGACAGTGTGTTCTTAAGTCCAACTTGTTCATGAAGCCCAACAAAGTTAGCCTAGGTACCCAACTATCACCACTGGCTATATAGTCAGTTCAGTTCAATCACTCAGTCACGTCTGACTCTTTAAGACCCCGTGGACTGCAGCACGCCAGGCTTCCCTGTCTAGCAACTGCTCCCAAAGCTTGCTCAAACTCATGTCCATCAAGTCGGAGATGCCATCCAACCATCTCATCCTCTGTCATCCCCTTCTCCTGCCTTCAATCTTTCCCAGCATCAGGATCTTTTCCTGTGAGTCTGTTCTTCACATCAGGTGGCCAAAGTACTGGAGCTTCAGCTTCAGTCCTTCTAATGAATATTCAGGACTGATTTCACTTAGGGTTGACTGGCTTGATCTCCTTGCAGTCCAAGGGACTCTTGAGTCTTCTCCAACACAACAGTTCAAAAGCATCACTTCTTCAGTGCCCAGCTTTCTTTATGGTCCAACTCTCACAACCATACATGACTATTGGAAAATAGCTTTGACTAGACAGACCTTTGTTGGGAAGTAATGTCTGCTTTTTTTTTTTTTTTTCCCATTCATTTTTATTAGTTGGAGGCTAATTACTTTACAATGTTGTAGTGGTTTTTGCCATACACTGACATGAATCAGCCATGGATTTACATGTGTTCCCCATCCCGATCCCTCCTCCCGCCTCCCTCTCCATCCCATCCCTCTGCTTTTTAGTACGTTGTCTAGGTTTGTCATAGGAAAAGGAATATATCAAGGCTGTATATTGTCACCCTGCTTATTTAACTTATATGCAGAGTACATCATACAAGACGCTGGGCTGGAAGAAGTGCAAGCTGGAATCAAGATTGCCGGGAGAAATATCAATAACCTCAGATATGCAGATGACACCACCCTTATGGCAGAAAGTGAAGAACTAATGAGCCTTTGATGAAAGTGAAAGAGGGGAGTGAAAAACCTGGCTTAAAGCTCAACGTTCAGAAAACTAAGATCATGGCATCTGGTCCTATCATTTCATGGCAAATAGATGGGGAAACAGTGGAAACAGTGGCTGACTTTATTTTTTTGGGCTCCAAAATCACTGCAGATGGTGATTGCAGCCATGAAATTAAAAGACGCTTACTCCTTGGAAGGAAAGTTATGACCAACCTAGACAGCATATTAAAAAGCATATGACAAAGCATTACTTTATCAACAAAGGTCCATCTAGTCAAGGCTATGGTTTTTCCAGCAGTCATGTATGGATGGGAAAGTTGGACTATTAAGAAAAGCTGAGTGCCAAAGAATTGATGCTTTTGAACTGCGGTGTTGGAGAAGACTCTTTAGAGTCCCTTGGACTGCAAGGAGATCCAACCAGTCCATCCTAAAGGAGATCAGTCCTGGGTGTTCATTGGAAGGGCTGATATTGAAGCTGAGGCTCCAATACTTTAGCCACCTGATGTGAAGAACTGACTCATTGGAAAAGACCCCGATGCTGCGAAAGACTGACGCAGGAAGAGAAGGGGACGACAGAGGATGAGATGGTTGGATGGCATCACCGACTCAATGGACATGGGTTTGAGTAAACTCCAGGAGTTGGTGATGTACAGGGAGGCCTGGCCTGCTGTGTGGTTCATGGGGTTGCAAAGAGTTGGACACGACTGAGCGACTGAACTGAACTGAACTGAACTAGGTTTGTCATAGCTTTTCTTCCAAGGAGCAAGCATCTTTTAATTTCATGGCTGCAGTCACCATCTGTAGTGGTTTTGGAGCCCAAGAAAATAAAGTCTGTCACTGTTGGCAATTTTTTCCCCATCTATTTGCCATGAAGTGATGGGACCGGATGCCATGATCGTAGTTTTTTGAATGTTGAGTTTTAAGCCAGCTTCTTCACTCTCCTCTTTCACTTTCATCAAGAGGCTCTTTAGTAGTTCTTCGCTTTCTGCCATAAGGGTGGTGTCTTCTGCATTTCTGAGGTTATTGATATTTCTCCCAGCAATCTTGATTCCACCCTGTACTTCCTCCAGACCCGCGTTTCTCATGATTTGCTCTGCATAGAAGTTAAATAAGCAGGGTGACAACATACAGCCTTGATGTGCTCCTTTCCTAATTTGGAACCTGTTCATTGTTCCAGGTCCAGTTCTATCTGTTGCTTCCTGATCTGCATACAGGTTTCTCAGCATGCAGGTCAGGTGGTCTGGTATTCCCATCTCTTGAAGAATTTTCCACAGTTTGTTGCTGTGGAACAGCAATAGTCAAAGACTGTTGGCATAGTCAATAAATCAGAAGTAGATGCTTTTCTGGAACTCTCTTGCTTTTTCAATGATTCAATGGATGTTGGCAAATTGATCTCTGGTTCCTCTGCCTTTTCTAAATCCGGCTTGAACATCTGGGAGTTCTTGGTTCACATGTTGTTGAAGCCTGGCTTGGAGAATTTTGAGCATTACTTTGCTAGTATGTGAGATGAGTGCAATTGTGGGGTAGTTTGAACATTCTTAGGCATTCCCTTTCTTTGGGATTGGGCTATACAGTACTGCACTTTATTAGGTTTATAACACTTCTCACATAAATAATACATACATAAAAAACAAACACACACAGACACACACACACACATTTAAAATCCGACAGTACAGTACCTTGAAAAGTACAATAGTATAGTACGGCAGCTGGCAAACAGGGGTGCATTCACATCTTTGACTATTTTGCAACTTGGAGGTTGTATGTAGGGCTTACTGTACATAAAATGGGAGTAAATCTGTGATTTGAGCTGAGAGCTTGTTGTAAGTATCATTACCATCAGGGTTTGCCAAGAACTGTTATGCCTGTGTAGAGAGCTTCTACTGTCATCTCCAACTCACCGTATGACCATCACCGACACAAAGAGGATGGTGAGAGAGAAGGCTGGCAAGATACAAGGCTGGTCGGGGCCCCCTGAGTGGGAGGGCTGGGAGGCGAAGTTGGGTGACTGTTCCCCTCACCCCTTCTGTTCGAGTGCTCCTTCCTGCCTACTTCTCTTCCTCCACAAGCTATCTCATTCTGCTGGCAGCTGGCTACAAGGCTGACCCACAGTTCAAGTCTCCTTTCTGCCTTCCACCATGAACAAGAGCTCAGGAAGTGGAGGTATCGTGCGGCTGGGGAAAGCTGGGAGGTGAGTGAACCAGAAACCCCACCCTCTGTTCTCAGGGGCTGCTGACATCCTGGCGGGGCTGCAAGCACAGGGTCTGTGTTCGTGTGTGATGTACACGGGAATCCAAGTCCCACTGCGTGCTTATCAGGATGGCTACCCTGTGCCAATTACATTTTCCCTCCCAGTGAAGATGACCTTACACCCTGAGGGCTCATCTGGGGACCCCCGTTCTGCCTCTCCTATAAAATCAAGCACACCAGTTTGGCAGCACAGTTTGTATCTCACAGGAGAGCCCCCATCACAAGTCCCCTCTGGGCCAGTTCCCTGAGCTTCTCCACTTTATCTACCTCCAGATCTCATCTCATGAGTTATTTGAGGGGCTAATGCCTAACGCCTTTTGGAGGAACTGAAAGAAATGAAGCACTGCTGGCAATGTCGTGAGACATTTTGATGGTTAAAGTCTAGATCCCTTTACAGAGGTTCTCACAGAGGAATTCTTTTGATTATACAACAGCAGCAAAACTTGCACAAAGGACAATTTCATGAGTGCATCTTTACACCAACTTTCTCCTCTGCAAAGTACATATTCAGGACTCTCTGGTTTTTTTTTTTAAATCAATATTTTGGCTGTATTCATTGTTGATTCACATGACACCAGAATAACAAGCTAGGTGGTTTGCGGCTGTGAGTGGCAGAGTTTGGCAGTAGCATCACAGTCTTGGTCTGTAAACTCCTGTGGTCCAGGAGATCAAACATCGGAAAGGCTTGGAGTGCCCGCCTTGATGACTTAATCCATCAAACAAAGTTCAGAACAATTGCCAACAGAAGCATGGCTCTCTTGACTACATCGCTTGCCACTGGCTCACACACTCAGGAACCAAAGAGATGAGCAGGCCATTTTAGGCAGAGCAGCCAATTAAAAAGGAAATGTGAGCTAATCCTGAAATGCGATGCAGAATAAAAGAGAGGTTATAATTGGATCCTTTCTGAGAGTTGTACTGAGCTCAAATTGTTTCTGAATTTGCAAGCTCCTTGCTGAGTTAAACTGCAAAAATAAGTTTATATGAGGAGAAAAGGTGATTTCTTTAAAGTATAACATGATGGTTGTAAATTTATACATGAAATCCAGTAAAGTATTTTTTCCTCCATGCCACGTGATCACAGTCTTATTTTATACTCTACTAATTTTCTTTTTTTCTTTCTTTGGCCATGACTCACAGTTTTTGGGGATCTTAGTTCCCCAATCAAGGACTGAACCTAGGCCCATGACAGTGGAAGCACCGAGGCCTAACCACTGGAGCTCCAGGGATCCCAGCCACTAGTTTTCTCGTATGTGAATATTCTTGACCCAAATCAATGAAAGCGTATGAAATATAAGCAATGGGGCCTCCACATGGAGATGGACCAAGTCACTGAACTGCACAACACTGCTTGTCTCGCCACTGCAGCAAACATCATGCATGGTATTAAGAAGTGGAACATGAGTTAAATCTTACTAAGTGGAGGTGGTGGAGGGTGTTAGGACCAGAACAGAGGAGAAGCTAGGCCAACAGCCTACTCTTTAGTGTCCTCCATTTACCAAAAATAAAACAACCAAGCCCCCAACCAGCTTTTAGTTTGCACCACACTTAAAATTTTCCGAGAGAAGAACTTAATAGCAGTAACAAGGGCATCTGTCTGCCAGTGCAGAAGACAAGGTTCGATCCCTGGTCCAGGAAGATCCCACATGCCGTGGAGCGACTGAGCCCATGTGCCACAAGTACTGAAGCCTGTGCACACCCGAGCCCATGCTCTGCAACAGGAGGAGCCAGGGCAACGGGAAGCCGGTGAATCGCAACTGCAGAGTAGCCCCTACTCGTCACAACTAGAGAAAAGCTGGCACAGCAATGGAGACCCAGCACACTCCAAATGAATAAATAAAGTTATTTAAAAAATAGCAGTAACAAGATGTTGAGGTTGACAGAAGCTGGTGTGCCCCCTGTCCATTCACCTACCTTTCTACCGAAACTAAATCAGGAAACTGCAGGCTATGCGGTCAGAAGGTCTTCCTAGTTATATTCATAATTTTTCCCTCCCCTCCTTTTTGTTCTCTGGAGAACGCCTTCATAGACAGGGGTGTTTTAAAATTCTGATCAGAACTGGCAGTAGGAAAAAGAGCTGGGGAAATAACGGAGACTCCAGTACTTATGTGAGACGTTTATAAACCCCATGAATTTTTAACAAAGGAACAATATTCACAATTATATTTGAAATGAGGTTTTCTTTGTGGGCGCGCTTATGGTAAGTGGAGTGTGAGTGGATTTTACTTTATATTCAGTAAACGATACCAAGTGCAAAAAAAAAAAAAAAAAAATCACAATGTAACAGAAAATAAAAGCAAATTGTTGATTGTTCTCAGATCTTTTTTCTTCTAGATTTTCAGAAGTGTGGCAGTTTTCCAATTGTATTTCATTTTATTTAAATGCCACATATATGCCAAGGAACTCAATGGTACAGAAAGTCGTTTTCCAACATTCCTAACCCAAAGCTATGCTTTTGCATTTTATAGAGAAGTTCTGTTTGTTTTCAACTGTAAAAAAAAAAAAAAAGAAAGAAAGAAAGAAAAGAAGTCCAAATGTACAACGTTGGGTGAGAAAGACATTAAAAAAGAAGCCGTCTCAAATAAATACTGAAAAAATTTAATAGTGTAGACGATAAGAGTGATTTACCAGAAATCTTCAACCTGGATTCCCTGGTGGCTCAGATAGTAAAGAATCTGCCTGCAATGCAGGAGACCCAGATTCGATCCCTGGGTTGGGAAGATCCCCTGGAGAAGGGCATGGCAACCTACTGCCTAGAGAATTTCATGGACAGAAGATAAGAAAAGAGAATGAGGCGCTCACTACTTAATTTGCATTTTGAGGCTAAAGCTTACCTCTCGTCTTCATATGGCTTGGGTTTCGAGCATCACAGAAACATACAGAGCTTCCTGTTGCCTGCTGAGGTCTGAGATTCTGCCTTCTCATCACCCCTGCGGTCTCATTTCCTATAGCCCTCTTTTCTCCCAGGGCTCCCAGGCCGCAAGCTTTACTACTGTTCCCTGAGCCTGCCAAGCAGAATCCTCTCAGTGACTCGGCACCTGTGGTTCCTCCAGACACCTGGACACCTGCCCTTTCCTCTCCCCTCAGCCTCTCCTCTGCTGAACCATCACCCTCTGCAGAGAGGCCATCCCTGACCTACCAAAAAGAGCAACTTCAGTTCCCTTCCATCCTTCCACCAGTTGTATTTTTCCCCATAGGATGTCTCAGTATTTGAGGTTATATTACAACTATTTCTTTGATAAGTTGGGTCTTGCCTAAGGGCAGGCTGCCTTTTAAAAACTGCTTACGTTGTTCCCGCTGAATCATCATCAACCAAAACAGGGTCTGGAATGCAGCAGAACATGCACTCTCCCCTCCCCCCACATAAATGCATGGAAAGAGTGAGTATGTCTGTGTATGTGCATGTGTGTGTGTACATATACATTCATATACATACATACCACATTGTGTTTTTTCCATTTTTTTCTATTTTTCTGATGCTTTAACATCTGGGCCCTCCCTGGCCCTGGAGGGATTGCCAGGGATTGTTGGCTAAAGACAGCCAACCATGGGAGCATAGTCTTCAAATGCAAGCCAACCAACTGAGAGCTCGTCTCTTCAGTCCACTCCACCAAGCCCCTGGCCTAGCTGCCCCAGGACCAGGCACCAGACAACTAGAAACAGCCCTGAACCTCATAACCTGCTGAAGTGATTCAAACTAGCCAGTCCTAAACCAACCTGCCCTGCTTTACCTGTCCTTTCTTTCACAAACTACCACAAAGCCGGTGGCTCACTTTCTTCCCTTGCTCAGTCTGCATCCTGACCCTGACCTGGGGTGGCATGCTTTATCCTCTTAGGATCTGTGAGTCACACACGACCTTATCAACCGCAGTCTGCTTCTGACCTTTGGCTTCACCAAAGCTGGGTAATACTAAAATCTACGTTTTAGGGCCTGGTGCACTGGGAAGACCCAGAGGAATCGGGTGGAGAGGGAGGTGGGAGGGGGGATCGGGATGGGGAATACATGTAACTCCATGGCTGATTCAAGTCAATGTATGACAAAACCCACTGAAATGTTGTGAAATAATTAGCCTCCAACTAATTAAAAAAATAAATAAATAAATAAAAAAGAAAAGGAAGAATTCAAAATATAAATAAATAAAATAAAATCTACGTTTCACAATGCACACTTACAAATTTGCTGAATGACTCAAGGAATGCCAGAGGCTTCTGTATCTTCAAGAAATATGATAGATAATCACCACCAGGAGTTATGGTGTCCTTGGACTCCCAATAAAATAACTGTACCATTTTAAAGCGAAGTGAAGAGAAAGTCGCTCAGTCATGCCCGACTCCTTGTGATGCAACCCTTTGGACTGTAGCCCAGGCTCTTCTGTCCATGGGCTTCTCCAGGCAAGAATACTGGAGTGGGTTGCCTGCCATTTCCTCCTCCAGGGGATCTTCCTGACTCAGGGATCGAACCCAGGTCTCCTGCATTGCAGGCAGATTCTTTACTGTCTGAGCCACCAGAGAAGCTATTTTAAAGATGTATAGGCAATCTGGCCTTCATCTTGGTTCTGAGAATAATTTACAAATGGATTGTTTTCTAAGGTTATTATTGCTGATTTTCTATTTGACCTTCCAGCTTTTTTGGGGTAGGAGGCAGTCTAGAGCCCATCAGTGAATAGGAGCAGCTTTTCCTTGTTCTTTCTGCCTCAGACACAAATAATAAACCCTGGACATCAAACACCAGTAAATTGTTGGTAAAACACATCCAAGCTTATTCTCTATACATGTAATAAAATAAGAAGTGCTACCCAAACTTTTCTAAATACAGCAAGCTCTCAAACCAATGGGAACACATTTCTTCAACAGAAGCACTTGGTGAGCTTTTCCAGCACATGAGAACACAGGTGTTCTCTTTTTATTCCAAGAAAATGCAGCTCATGCCTTTCCAGGGCCCGCTGCTCAGATGCCTGGATGTTCTCTGCCGGAACACACACCTCGGGCGGGGCCAGACTGGGCCCGCAGGCTTGGCAGCTGTGGAAAAGGCTCCTGGGAAGCTGACCTTGGAGTCACCCTCACAGTAAGTGCCGGGGAATGTCGGGGGTGTTACCCGTTACCTGCAGCTGCTAAGGACGAGAGCCCGGGGCTGGCATCGTCAGCATAGTAGGGATGGGCCAGAAAGAGAGAGAGACATCCACAGGAACGGCCAGGGGAGTTTCTGGAATGAACTGGAGGGAGCTTTAACTCTGCCAGTGGCTGTCTTTGGCAGGAGAGATCCCGCTGGGGTTGGACAGTCTGGGAAGCCTGACTCTCTCAGGGGGAGTAGCCAGCGGGGCCTCCCACTCTCTGAAGCTGTCTGCTCGCAAGTTAATGCCTCCTGTATTCACGTCACACAGCCATTCCTAAGCGTGGTCACCCTGCAGACAACCGCACACTCCCTGTCAGCAATGCTACTTGACCTGCGTGAGGTATTGGTCATCGAAACAGAGGAACCTTCACAAAACTCCAGAAAGGTCAGAAAACTGTGCTCATGTGCTTTGAAAACATGCTTTCCAAATATATGTGAGTTACTTTACCCTGCAAGACAGACTGTAGGTGCAACCACATCATGACCAATGACCCAACCTCACACCTTTTTGTGGCTTAGGTATCATGTATTAACACATATGTTTGGAATCTAGAAAGATGGTGCAGATGAGCCTGTTTGCAGGGCAGGAATAGAGAACACAGGCAGAGAGCGGACATGTGCAGCAGGAGGGGAAGGGAGAGTGAGGTGGACGGGGAAAGCGGGAAAGGAGGATTGACATACACATACACTGCCGTGGGCGAAACAGCCAGCTAGTGGGGGGCCGCTGTGTAGCACAGGGAACTCAGCTCAGCACTCTGCGATGACCCGGAAGGGAGGGCGGGAGGGTTCACCAGGGAGGGGATATGTACACACATGCAGCTGATTCAGGATGCTGTACCTCAGACACTAACACAACGTGCAAACCAATCATCCTCCAATTAAAAGATACACACAACTGCATCAGGTACAAACAAACAGCGGGGATTAATCATTTACAGCAGAGGAGTCCGGAGCACTCCCTCCAGTCCACTGGCTCGCCTCTTCCGCTTGGCCCCCTAGCCGTCCTCACAGATGGCTGCTCCCCGGAGAGCCATGCTCCTCTCTCTTTTCTCTGTGCATCCTTCCTTCCAGGCTCGCAGCCTGGCCCCCTCCTCTGAGAAATCTCGCAAGACCCACTGTTTACGGCTTGCTCCCTCCAACTCCGGACTTCCTCCGGGGTGACATGTTCCTCTGTTATTATATCCAGGGATTCAATGTGAGCCACAAAACCCTCATTCTGATTTTTAATAGTTATGTTTACTTTAAGCCACGTGAAACAGATGTCTTAGAGGACTAAAAAAAAAAAAGGTCAAATATTGGCAATTTCATACAGTTCAACCTAATATGTGTCAGCAATAAAAAAAAAAATGTATTAAAAGGAAACCACGCAAAAAAAAAAAAAAAAAAAGGAAACCATGCAATTTTGCAGGTATTATCGCTCAGGGAGAGGTTTACATAGGTATTTTTTTGAACCATGTATAAAGAAGTAAATAAGTAAATAAAGGTTCTGATGACACAGAAAGAACAAAAGTTGTTAAGCTGGTATCCACCGTCAAACGGCAGAACAAATGCATTTTGACAGCCAGTGTTCCACAAGCCCCTCTGGCCATTTAATCTGCCTGTGGGTTTTGCGTGCATGGCTATTTTCTTTGCTCATCTGTGCTTAGGTTTTCTCTCCATCTAGTTTCCCAGGCAGGCAAAGGTGGAGAGCAAGGTGAATGGTCAATGTCTTAGCACAGAACCTTGTGCCTAGCAGACAAACCTAGGAGGGGGATCTGGTCGCTACGATGATGCTCTCTCACCAGGAAGCATCGTTTGTTTTCCTTCTTCTTATTCCAAAGCTAGAAACTGATGGGCCACGCTATTCTGGCCAGGAGGCCTGAGACCTGGAGCAATTTGCCACTCAGGGCTCTTGGTAGCATTGCGTCTTAGAAACTGCCAAGAAGAGTCAGGAGGCAGTGTGGTCCGCTGGACAGGACATGGGTTGACCATCTGGACTCGCTCTATTCAGTGGCACACTACGCACAGTTCTCTCTGCTCCTCAGTCGCAGGGACAGGGCCACGGGCAGGTGGGAGAGGAGAGGCTGCGAGAAGCTGGCTCCTGCTGTGATAGCCTCCTGGCACCTGACCCCTGCCCCCCATCCAGCTACGGAGCACTGCAGCCAGCATCAAAGTGTAAAACAGAGCGAAAGTTGCTCAGTCGTGTCCGACTCTTTGCAACCCCAGCAGGCTCCCCTGTCCACGGAAATCTCCAGGCAAGAATACTGGAGTGGGTTGCCATGCCCCCTGCAAGGGGATCTTCCCAACCCAGGGATTGAACCTAGGTCTCCTGCATTGCAGGTGGATATTTTTTTTTACCATCTGCGCCACCAGGGAAGCCCAGGCTTGGTTAAACACTGTCCTTTATTTATTTATTTGCAGTTTCAAAATTCTCTGAAGAGTTTTATTCTTTTATTTTTTTAAAGTTATTTATTTTAACTGGAGGCTGATTACTTTACAATATTGTGGTGGTTTCTGCCACACATTGACATGAATCAGCCTTGGGTGTACAAGTGTTCCCCATCCTGAGCCCCCCTCCCACCTCCCTTCCCATCCCACCCCTCAGGGTCATCCCGGTGCACCAGCCCCGAGCACCCTGTCTCATGCATCCAACCTGGGCTGGCGATCTATTTCACATATGGTAATGTACATGTTTCAGTGCTATTCTCTCAAATCATCCTACCCTCACCTTCTCTCTCAGAGTCCAAAAGACTGTTCTATACATCTGTGTCTCTCCTGCTGTCTCACATAAAATGATGCCTGTAATTGCAGCAACGTGGATGGACCCAGAAATTGTCACAGTGAGTGAAGTAAGTCAGATAGAGAAAGGCAAACATCATATGATATCTTTTATATGAAGAATATAAAAAAATGGTGCAAATTAACTTATTTACAAAACAGAGAGTCACAGATGCAGAAAACACACGTACGGTTACTTGGGAGGAAAGGGGGCGAAGGAATAAATTGGAAAACAGGGACGGGTAGGTACACGCTACTATACATAAAATAGGCAACTAGCAAGGGCCTACTGTATACAGTAGGAACACTACTCAATACTCTGTAGCGGCCTATATGGCAAAGAATTTTAAAAAAGACTGGCTACGTGTATAACTGATTCACTTTGCTGTACACTGGAAACGCATTATAAATTAATTACACTCCAATACATTTTTTTAAAATGATATCTGATTCTTTCAAAATGTGTGGGGCTAATTATGACTCATATGCTTTACATCATTAATGTCACTTGGATAGCTTCTATATGTCATTTCTTTTTTAAACGTACAAAATATTATGTGCAGTTGGTATTTTGAAAGCTCCTGTAACTCAGCTTTTATATTAAATCCAGTGTTTAAAAAAAAACACAAAAATTCTTCCTACTAACCAGTCTTCACAGCAATGCAGAGAACAACATGTCTCCATAGCACCTAGGAGGTCAGTCACTAGATGCTGCAATCAATAATATTAGAGGGAAAAAAAAATTTTTATTGTAGAAATGGGTGGTGAGGAGACAGAAAAGATGCTATTTTCTTCTGGGGTGTCAGGGAAGCACCACAGAGAAGGAAAATAGGGGCTGAGTCTTGAAGAATAAAAAATACCTCAGTAGGAAAAGAGAGAGAGAAAGCGGGCCTGCGGCTCAGGAAGGGAATGGTAAAGCCTGATGCTTGAAATTCAGAGTGGAGGCAGCCCCTGAAAGGACACCGCTCTCTCTCCCCACCCCCCACTGTACCCTGAAGTGAAGTCACTCAGATTACAGCGGTCTGCAGATCCATATAAAGACAGCGATGGCTTTTATTCTCTAAAACGTTGCTTTGAGGAAAATGTCAAGGGATATAAAGGCATGCTTCCTAAGTAAAACACTTTCCTACCTAAAGATGCTAGTTAATCAAACAGAAAATAAAACTCACCTTTTTTTTTCCCATAAGAAATAGACTGAAGAGATTAGGAAAGTCTTGACAACGTAAATAAGCATTTACTCACCAACTCATGCAATATGAAAACTAGGGTTTTACTGCTCAAAAGCATAAGTGAGATCCTTTTAGTAGAGAGAAAATAATGTCCATTTTTTAACAGCATAGAAAGTAATCTCAGAATTCATTTAACCAAGAGAGTGAAAAAATACACTAAATATTACAATTTTAAGAGAGTTTTAAGTAAAGTCACAGAGGGCAGATTTACAATGGTTTGACTAAACTAGGTTAGGAATGGCAGGAGTCTGTTTCCAAGCTTTGAGGACAGGGAAGAACTAAATAACAGCCTAGTTATTATATTGACTAGCTGCAAAAAAAAAAAAGTCAATAACAACATGAAGATGATTGGACTCTTAGACAGAAGTTACTGTACCAGTCTGGATTCTGTAACAGTGAGGAGAGAGAACGTTAATTCTAATCAGATTCACACCACTGACCTAGGGAAAACATTTTAAAACACCAGCAAAAAAGATACATATAAAATGAACACAGAGATACTAGCTCTAATTTAAAAGAGACTCTGGAAAAGAAAATTTTGATCATATAACTACATGGTCATAATCCTAGTAAAAGAAAAGGGGATGCTACTATAGAATTGACCATGTCTTTACAAGAACTCTGATGATTTCTAAATCTACAAGGGTGAAATAAATGGAAGCAGAGACACAAAGTAGAGATCATCATAAAGGGGTTGGAAGCATCCTTAGGAGAACATTGCAGAGGCCGAAATCCAGAAGGACTGGGATTGAACACTTTGAAAAACTACCAGAGGCAGTACACAGAGCATGCTTTAAAATATCTGAAAAGAAGGAGCAAGGAAAAATTAAAATCTTTTGGAGGAAGGTCATTAACAATAAACAACAACGTAAACTTTGTAAATTTTTGTAATTTTTTTGGTAAATTTCCCTCTGCAAGCAAAATAATCCACACACGCAAATAAAATAGTCCATAAATTGAGAAGGTGTAATAAACAATGCCAGCATGGAATGTCTGCCTGAGGAGGTGGTGGGAGTGGGGAGAGGAAAAGCATTAGGTGAGCATGCTGCTGCTGCTGCTAAGTCGCTTCAGTCGTGTCCAACTCTGTGCGACCCTACAGACGGCAGCCCACCAGGCTCCCATATCCCTGGGATTCTCCAGGCAAGAACACTGGAGTGGGTTGTCATTTCCTTCTCCAATGAAGGAAAGTGAAAAGTGAAAGTGAAGTCACTCAGTCGTGTCCGACTCTCGTGACCCCATGGACTGCAGCCCACCAGGCTCCTCCGTCCATGGGATTTTCTAGGCAAGAGTACTGGAGTGGGGTGCCATTGCCTTCTCCTAGGTGAGCATAGGATGTTCTCAAAATTAGAAGCAAGAGTAAAACTCCATCCCAGGAGGAGAGTGGCCAAGATAGCACATTAGAATGCAGATGGTAGATTAGATTGCAGAGGGTAGACTGGATTGCACATCGTAGATTGGGAAGATCCTAACCTCACCTCCTCTCATGGACACACCAGAATCACATCTATTCACAGAGAAACTACTGAAGAGAAAGGCCAGAAGACCAGCACAGGAGACATTCTACAACTAAAGATATGAGGAAGGAACCACAATAAGACAAGTAGGGAGTTCAGAGACCCAGCGCAGGCAAGACCCATGCTCCCCAGTGGATGACCCACAAGCCTGAGGGTAATTACAACCGCAGAAGTTCTCCCCAAGGAGCGAGGGCTCTGAGCCCCACACTGGGCTCCCTAGCCCAAGGTTCCTGCACTGGAGAAGCCCCCAGACGCTTGGCTTTGAAGGCTAGCGGGCCTTACATCTGGGAGAGCCGGAGGGCTGTGGGAAACTAAGACACCACTCTAAAAGAAGCGCACACAAAACCTCTCGAGCTCCAGGATCAGGGCAGTAGTGGTCATTCGATAGGAGCCTAGGTCAGGCCCCCCTGCTGATCCTGGAGAGCCTCCCAGGGAGGCAGAAGGCAACTGGAACTCGTCCTGGCGAGACAGACGCTGGCAGCAGGGATTTTGGGAGCTCATTCTCACGAGGACACTGATGCCACCAAGTAGCATTTTGGCATCCTCCCTCCGGCTTACTAGCCTCAGAATCCAACCCTGGCCCCACCCAACAGTCTGCAGGTACCAGTACTAGGATGCCTCAGGCCAAGCAGCAGCTGGGAAGGGACACAGCTCCACCCACCAGCAGACAGGCTGCCTGAAGACCCCTGAGCCCACGCCTCCCCAGAACTTGGCCTCAACAGCCAGAACACTCAGGGCCTGGACCTACCCACTGGTGTATTAGCCCCAGGAACACCAGGGCCCAGGAGCCAAAGACCCTGAGATCCAGCTCCACCCACCAGTGGACCAGCAATAGCCCAGGGATCAGCCCCGGGAACCCCTGGGCCAAGCTCTGTCCACTAGCAGGCCGACCCCAGTTCTGAAACATCTTAGAGGACCCTCATTCAGCCACCCTGGGATCCAGCCCTACTCCCCTGCAAATCAACACCAACTGTGGGACATCCCAGACTCCAGCTGTGTCAGAAACTGATTCCACCCACCAGCAGGCTAACGGCAGATCTGGGATCCTTGGTCCCACAACAACCCACTCTAGAACCTGGCTCTGCCAACCTCTGCACAGTAGGCTAGCTGTCTCCGCACAGGCCGGGCGTGGCAACAATCAGGACTAGGAGCCAGCCTGCCAGACTGTCCACGGGAGTCAGCCCGTCACTAGTGAAGGACCCTGCAGCTGACAAAAGGGGCATTCCTGGAGTACATCGATAGCTCTGCTGACCAGTGGGAATTGGACTGCCAGGACACCTAGGGCCTCTCCTACAAAAGGCCACTTCTCCAAGGTTGGGAAATATAACCAACCTACCAAACCTATGAGAGGCTTCCCTCATAACTCAGTCGGTAAAGAATCTGCCTGTAATTCAGGCGACCTGGGTTTGATTCCTGGGTCGGGAAGAACCCCTGGAGAAGGAAATGGCGGCCCACTCCAGTATTCTTGCCTGGAGAATCCCACGGACAGAGGAGCCTGGAAGGCTACAGTCCATGGGGTCACAGAGAGTCGGACATGACTGAGCGACTAAAGCACCACCACCACCAAACACAAAGAAATGAAACCAGAAATCAAGCAAAATGAAGTTACAGAGGAATATGTTCTTCATTTTGGAACAAGAGAAAACCATAGAAGAACTAAGGGGAGTGGACCTAAAACATCTACCCAATAAAGAGCTCAAGGTAATGATCATAAGGACGTTCAAGGAACTCAGGAGAAGACTGGATGGATAGAGTGAGAAGTCAGAAGTCTTCAACAAAAAGGTAAAAAATATGAAGCACTAAACTGAGAGGAAGAATACACTAATTTTAATAAAAAATACACTGGAAGGAAAGTGAGAAGATGCAAAGGAATGGATCATCAAGCTGGAAATCACAGTAGTGAACTGTGAACAGAAAGATGAGCACAGTGTAAGAGGCTTTTGGGCCAACTTTATGTGTACCAACATTCATATCATAGGGTCCCAGAAAGAGAAGAGAGAGAGAAAGGGGCTGAGAACCTATCTGAAGACATAGTATCTGAAAACTTGCTTAACCTAGGAAATAAAACAGATATCCAGGTCCAGAAATCACAGAGTCCCAAACAGGATAAACCCAAATAGGTCCACACCAAGACATGTTGTAATTCAAATGGCAAAAAATAAAGAGATAAAAGCATCAAAAGGAAAGCAACAAGTTAAATACAAGGGAACACCCATTAGGCTATCAGCTAAGGAATTCTGCAGACCAGAAATGAGTGGCACTCTAAATTTAAAGCAATGAAAAGGGAAAACATACAACCCAAAATCCTGTACCTAGCAAGACTCTCCTTCAGATTTTATGAAGATCAAAAGTTTTACAAATAACAGTATCTTGTAATGGCCTATAATGGAGGGGAGTAAAAATGCAGGAAGGTTAAAATGCATTTGAACTTGAGATCAGCAGCAATCTTGAGGCGAATGCGGTATAATAGAAGGTTAAATGCTACCCACTTTACTCTCTTGCAAAAATTCTGAGCTTGCAGCAACTTTATCAGGATTAGGTCATTTGACTTTGAGAGCTTAGTGCAACTTTGAAACTGCCCGTAGTGACGACTAGAATTCTAAGGAGTTAGCGTCAGTTTTAAGATGAAAACTTATTAGCTCTGTGTCTATGGGAAAAGGACAAAGGATGAGAGTAATCTTCCTATATTAGAAGGAAAGCAGACATATAAAATGGACTGGATTAGCTAAGCAATACAGCAAAAAGTGGAATTCAGACCAGTAGGAGAGGATATAGCAAACCAGCTTCAAGTTCATTTATTCTTTTTCCCTCAGTCAGTGAATATTTAGCTAACTCCTACTGTGTGTAGCACAAGTTTGAGGCAAAAAAAAAAAAAAAAAAAAACCCCAAAAAACCTCACTCCAAAGAAGGCTGCCCCAGATAGATATGTCGGTATATGGATATGAGTGTTTAGTCACTTCTGTCATGTCTGACTCCGCGACCTCATGGACTGTAGCCTACCAGGCTTCTCTCTCCATGGGATTTCCCAGGCAAGAACACTGGAGTGGGTTGCTCTTTCCTCCTCTAGTGGATCTTCCCGACACAGGGATAGAAACTGAGTCTCTTGTGCCTCCTGAATTGGGAAGCAGGTTCTTTACCACTAGCGCCACCTGGGAAGCCCGGGATATAGGTATGCACATGGATAAATGGATACATTAATTAAAACATAGGTTAACATAAGAGAGGAAGAACCAGTCAAACTAACTTTGGACGCGATTTTAGATTTTCTTGAAGGATGAATGAAGGTGAAAACTGGAATAAAAGGTGTTTCAGGCATTGGTCACACTACGAGCAAAGACACTGAATGGAAATGTGCATGGGATGGTTTAGAAATGAGTGTTTCTGTTTGCCTGGAGCTATGGGGCAAATGGTGAAATGGTGCGGAATGGTGCTGAAAATACAGGAGGGGGGGCCAAGCTGGCGGGTTTGATCTCCACAGAAAATGAGGGCCAAGCAGAGTGTTCTACAGCAGGAGTGACAGGATTACATTTGTAGCTTAGAAACCTTCTCAGAGTAAAGTAAGGGTCTCCTCACAGGGAGGGAAACTTGGGGAGAGTAATTTCAAAGTAGTTCCTACGGACCAGGCAAGATGGGATGGTGGCAGCAGAGATGGACAGGGACCAGATTTGAGAGAGACTCCTGGAGACAGGAGTCCACCTGTATTTTCCTGGTGGCTCAGATGGTAAAGTGTCTGCTGCATCATAGTGGGAGACAGGGGTTCAATCCCTGGGTTAGGAAGATCTCCTGGAGAAGGAAATGGCAACCCACTTCAGTATTCTTGCCTGGAAAATCCCATGGACGGAGGAACCTGGTAGGCTACAGTCCATGGGGTCACACAGAGTCGGACACGACTGAGTGACTTCACTTTCTTTCTTTCCTGGAGACAGAGCTAGGACTAGAAGGGCAGTTGGAATACACATGTGATGGTGCAAGACGGTCATATTCAAAAACTATTCCCAGGTTTCTGGCTCAGGGGATTGGTGAATAAAACCAGGAGATTTCCAGGGCACCAGGAACAGGAAAAGTACTAAGTTTAGTTTAAAAGGAGGAAAACTTGAGTTTTCCATAGAGCAATCAAATGCTTCCATTACTGAACTGATAACAACATATAGAGACCTGCTTGTTCCTAGGCGGACACGTGCTTCTCTGAGTTACCACGAAACTAGCCTCTGTGTCTAGCACAGAGGTTCTCAGCCGTTGATGGACACCAGAGTCACTTAAGAAGGTTTTTACAAATGCACATGCTGGTTTCCAGGCTTCCCCGGTGGCTCACTGATAAAGAATCCGTCTGCAACGTAGGAGCCACAGGAGATATGGATTCAGTTCCTGAGTTGGGACGAGCCCCTAGAAGAGGGCGTGGCAAACCACTCCAGTATTCTTGCCTGGAGAATCCCATGGACAGAGGAGCCTGGCGGCTTTACGGTCCATAGGGTTGCAAAGAGTTGGATACAGCTGAAGCGACTTAGCATGCATGCACGCATGCTGGTTTCCACCCTCAGATTTTCAAGCCTTTGGTGGATTCAATGCGAGGGCCAGGCATTAAAAAAAAAAAGCTCCAATAAAAGATTCTTACATGTGTCAAAATTTGACAGCCACTGGAACAGAGAGCTGATAGGTAACAGATTAATTTCAAAAGAAAAGAGGGAGAAGGAGAAGGCTTCCTGCAGTTTTTGAATCAGCTGCTGGTTGACCTTCTATCCTCAACAGCACGGTGTTGGATGTCAAGTCGGCACAGTACCCTTTCAGATCTTTCAATCTCAAGGGTTCAAGATCATGCTGTTACAGAAACCCCGGATTCCACCCTTGCAGACAGTGCGCCCGCTGAGTGATTACTGGCTCGACCTGAAGACTCTTCTATCTCTGACATTATTAATGACCTCTTACGGCAAGCTGTCCTTTAGCTTGATAGCATTTTGTATATTTGTAAATACATATTTTTATCCATTTGCTTTTCTTCCTATGCCTGTCTCTTCTACTAGACTGAAGTTTCATACAGGCAGGCATTCTGTTTCTTTTGCTCATGACTGTGTATCTAGCACCTACCAAGGAAAACACAGGTGCTCAGTGAATAAGCAAGCAACGAGTCAGATTTTTCTCATGAAAATGTTTCGGCCACTCTGCGTCACTTTCAGTATGCCTACAGATTCATCCAGGAGGGTCTTACAGACCCAGGAAACAGTTTCAGAAGTGTTGAAATTACATACTGCTGCAGACAAGATAATTTTAGATTTTCTTCCTCGAGAAAACACTCTGGTTCCAAGAACTCTGATGTTCTATAAGATAGCTCCGTAGATAAAATAAGTCAAATTTTAAAATGGGGAATAAATAAAAGGGTGAAATAGGGACAGGTGTTTTGCCTAAAAAAAATACAGTTTAAGCTCTGGTATTGTTCCTTATCAAGACCCAAGATGTCGTACCCTCAAAGTCTGATGAACTTGGGGCTTTCATATCATTGTGTTAATGATCAGATCTAATGATTAGGTAACAAAACAAACGAAAGGATGAACTAACGGGGAAAAAACTCAAAGTTAGTATTAGCAGAGTAATTAAAGAAGTAGAAAAGGGCTAACTTCAAGAGCCAAAAACATTAAACATTTTTATATTGTGATCAATGTGCTTCTATATGTTTGAACAAACATGTATTAGGAATTCGCTGGCAGTCCATTTGTTAAGATACCATGCTTCCACTGCAGGGGACAAGGGTTTGATCTCTGGCTGGTGAACGGAGATCCTACGTGCCACAGGGCACAGCCAAAGCAGAAAAAACAAAAACAAAAAACAATGACCAACAGTAGTTGCTATGATATTTCAGTAACTCAAGACATTTCAAAACATTTTACTACCCGAGAGGCAATGTGAGGTGTTTTTTTTTTTAAACACAAAAATTATCAGCATTCTACTTTTCCTAAAATTTGCCAGGCACCTATTATATGCAACCACTTTTCACATTTATGATCTCATCTGATTCTCACAACAACTTTATAGACCAGGAAACAAAAAATTCAGAGTAAACTCAGATATTGCCTAAAACTGAAATACTGTTGGAAAAAAAAAGTGTCAATTAAAATTTAAAAATCACTTAAGTATCATGCTAATCCAAATGAAAAATATACAGTATGCTTATAAAAGCATATTTTATTAATATTAAAATGGTAAATGTAGACTTCAACCATCAGAATGCTACAAGAATACTATGCTCTAATTAATGATATAATTTGGTTTAATAAGGAGAAAATAATACTGTTTCAGTTGATGTTATCAAAAATATCTTAAGATTAGTGATATGATATATTGACATCATGTGCCCATAACACACCAAGAAGGGTAATATCACTTCTGAGGTATGCTTGCCAAAATTGCATAACCTCAATTAAGTCATAAGAGAACCAGAGACAAACTCAAATCAAAGACATCTAACCAATACTCTTCAAAAACATCACAAACATGAAAGACAAAGAAAGAATACCAAAAAAAAGAGAAAGAATGTAGGGCTGTCCTATTTATTTTTTATATCTCTGATGTATTCAGATCATCTTTCTGAAGATCAGGAGTCAATGAATAGTACTGGCTGTATAAATGTAGGTTTAAGAAACTGGATTAATTCCATATCACACCCAGGGTATTAGCTAAATTCTATGATGCAAGCTTATTTTCATATCATTTGCAATTTTCCCCAAACAGCTATTAAAAAAAACAAAAAAAACAAAAACTAGAGACTTCAGTTAACTGATTGAAAATTACTTTATGCTAAGCTCAATCTACACGTCATTTCTTACAAAGGCTGTATATCTTTCTCCATCAGTATCTCAGCCCAGATGACTACAGAGTTATGACGGGTGGTGCCACTGTCCAAACAGGAAAGCAGGCAGACAAGAGAAGTCAAACCAAAAGAGGGTGGGGGACACTGAAGCAAGGAGGAAGGAAACATTTTTCCCTTGAAACACACTCATTAACCTGGGAGTACTGCTAGAAGCTCCAGGCTAGAAGTGAGCAGCTTGCTCCTAAACAGATTTTAATTTTTAATCCAGCTGAATAGGTCAAGTGCTGCTCTCCCACCTGGAGGCCCGTCCCTGGACCTACCTGCCCCAAGGCAGTACTTCGGGTCTGCTAGTAATGTTCACAGTGGGTAACTGCTACCTCCAGGCCACCACATGACTGACTGCGTGCTCTCATCCCCAAGACCCGCAATAAAAGGGGAGGGATCGCACGAGGTAGGAGGTTTCTTCTTAGATGTTTTTTAGGAGTGAGAAGAGATAGCCAATGAACATTTTTTTTTTAAATGGAGGTGGGTGGGGTGAGAATATCCATGTTTGAAATAAAATTCTCATAAATAAAGATCAGCTTTACTACTTAATTAAAATTGGGTGGAGGCACATACATTGGTCCAAATGTGATGCTAATGAGATAAACGCGAAGACAGGAGAAACATCTCCCAGGAAATCAGAACACCTAAGTGTAGGGAGAATTGAACAGAGAAGGCTTCCACATGTGGGGCTAAAACAAACCAAGATGAACGGAGTGTGACTGACTCCCAAGCTTTCTGCAGACCCAAGATCAGCTGGGTATTGGCAGAGGCAGGCCTCAGCTGTCCATGAAAAATGAGAGCAGGTTTTAAAAGCTGCAGTTTAATTTCAAGGGTACTCAACATTTCTCGTAGTGCTTACTGGAAAAGGCCAACACCCGTGTGTTTTATTGATGCATGGCAGAACCTCAGTCTAAAAGCACTAGGTCTGCCTCATGGCATTTGCTGAGGGTGTTTTAAACACATAGTTCCAGAGTCAAGAACATTGTTTCTCGGACTCAGTGAATGCATTATTAAAGGACTTCTGCTGTGCCCTCTTCAGGGAGAAGACGGGGCAGAAGCCTGGCATTCTGAATGCAAGGGGACAACGATGAAGTCATTCACTATAAACTAACGGCAACAACCCTAACTCACACTCCACCACCCCCTCTTCAATTCCCTTTTGGCCAATCTAAAAAATAAAAAAAGAAAAAAAAAAGGCAAATGGAAACATTTAAATAAAACTTATATAAAACTTCAGTTCCAAGCACAGTCTCTTTGGTTCTTCGGGGAATAAGGCTTTCACATCAGCCCTCGTCAGCCAGTTCTACTTGCAAACCAAGAGTATAATGTACCGGCTCTTTTCAATAAGATTTGTGTTAAAATCATTAAATGCCCACACAAGCAATTTTTTTATTAACTGAACCAGAAATAATACATAATGCATACCAATTTTATGACACAGAAGAGTTATTCACTTTTAGTAAGCCAAGAATATCTGTTGTACAAATTAAAAATCTTAGGAATAAGTCCGGTGTTTTAAATAGACTATGGAAAAGCATGAAGCTTATGCCAGGTGAATTTTGAATACAGAAGAGCCTTTATCATTCTAGGAAAAATACTTTTCTACAACAGGCAAATTCTCTTGATAACTTCAAAAATGATCTATTTTTATTTAGAAAATGATCCCCTTTCACTTGTAAAAGTATTTTTTAAACTGCTCCCTTGGTGCATTTTAATACATAATTTGATTTATAGACATCAGATTTACACAAAACTTTTCTAGCATATATCTTTGGCATAAGGCAAAGCGAACTGGTGACCAAAATTTCTTTCCTGTTAAGATGTGGGCAGCAAACACATGACCAGTATCCCCAGATGCATGGCAATAATATATGCAAAGTCCTACGTACAACTTTCCCTTTCAAGATAAGAATATAAAACGCTTTCTTCAGAAAATTCCAGAAGACCATAGTTTTAAAATTATACCTTTACTTGATACACTTTCCCCAAACTCAGAACCCTTATATTAAAAGAGCTGGTGCTGATACAATGGGTCGACCTCGTAAAAATGTACAGAGCTCCCAGGGCACCTCATCTTCTGTGCTCTGAGCAGGGAGGTAATGGGAGACGGGTCAGGCACTGTCTGCTGGTCCTGCTCTCGGGGTGCCCACGACTGGGCTGGCAGCACGGACACGTGTAACTGGTCCAAATGTGCTGGAACTATGTTCTCATGGAATGAATCGAACGCTCTGATGGTGCAGAAGAGCAAGCGAGGATTCTGGAAGGGGACGCGGGAGCAGGGAGGGCTGATGCTCAGCAGAGGAGATGACATTTGAGCTGGGTCTTGAAGGATGAAGAAGATTAGGGTAGGCAGGGGAGAGCATTCCAAGCCAGGGGAAAAATCACACCAGCCCATCCACACCAAGTGCTTATCACTGAATGTTTAAAATTTCCTTCAAAAGGATTCAGTTTTGTGAAGTCTTAACATGAAATAAAAATCACAAACTATATGGTTTCTTTCTCACTGGCCTGGCCTTCTCACAAGCAGCCTACACATTTCGGAAGTATACGTCACAAGAAAGAGAGGATTTAAAGTTACCTTGGTAGAGGGGCTTCCCTGGTGGTTCAGTGGCCCTGTACTCCCAAAGCAGAAGCCTGGGATCAATCCCTGGTCACGGGACTAGATCCCAACTAAGAGTTCTCATGCCGCAAATAAAAAGATCCAGCATGTCACAACCAAAAGTGACCCTGCATACTGCTGCTAAGACCTGGCACCGCCAAATGAGGAAAATGCATCTATGTATTTTAAATATGGTACCCCGGCAGGAACAGAGAAACAGAGAATGTGTCCATAACTGAAATAATAGTTGGAATTAGCACTGCAGATGTTTCCAACTGAGAAGTGCTACCACTGCCATTCGGAAAAGCATACTGCAATCATCATAGCTTTTTGGTCTATTTAAAATATAAGTTAAATTGAAAGAAAGAGGGTCTGTTAAGAAAAAAGTTTGCCAAGAGCTATCAACTCGAGTGTGTAAGAATTTTGCTTCAGAAAGGAAGACAGCAAGACAGCAAGACACTGATCAATTTCTCCCAGTCATTTAATCCCATGCAGCCTTCATATTTCGTACTGCGTCCCTCTCCTGCTGCAGAGGGACAAGCAAGAGGTAAGCAAGGTCCCATGGGAAGACCCAGAAGGAGGAAGCTTTAGGTTCTAATGCCCAAGTGAAGATGATGCTGAGAGGCTGAGACCAAGAGGAGGACAGGAGTTTACTGGGTTTCCACAGTTACTATATGCTGATGATACTGGAGTTAAAAGCCTACAGGAAATTTAAGGCAGCTGGAACCTAACTATAATAGAGTTATACACTTGCTTCTTCATATTTTACAAAATGAAGTTAATTTATTCATATTGGTATTTCTTTCAAAGAGGTGTACACGTATGTTTAAGTGTATGTGTGTGTGCGCGCCTGTGTGTGCAAGAGAGCTTAAAGAGATAAACCAAGAGTCCAGACTGTGTGCAGTGTTTACTTTGAGCCACGGACAAGCAGAGCCAAGCTGCAGCGAGAATGGATTTAGGAAGATGAGCCTCGGGGATTAACCCTCTTATTATTCCCCTTGTAAAAGAAGGCGGCTTCAGAGAGCTGAGCATGTGTCTCCCCGGATCCATGTGTCCCCCTCCTCGCCAGGAGGGTGTGTGGGCTGCCTGGGGCCCCGGGTCTGCTGCTGACTCACTGCCTGAACTGGGGCTGGTCGTGGTTCTCCCAGGTGGAGAGGAAAGGCCCGGGTGTGGGTTTCACACTTGGCTCTGGCCTTCCTCCCCCCGTGTCCTCTGATTGGACAGCACAACGTGATGTTCTAAAGAAATGTTATCATCCTTCTGGGTTTTATATTTGCACGTGTTGGAGCCCCTGTAATAATAACAATGCCCCACCTAGTGTCAGAATAGAGAATACTGACTCAGGAGTGTAAGCGGGCCCTTCATGGCTTCAGGGCTCAGAATGGCAGGGGGCACAACGGATGCCTGCTTGGTGGTGGGGGGTGGTCTTTCTCTTGGCCCCCCTGCCCAACTTGGTGATGTGGGACATTTTTTTAAAAAAGGTCTCCTGGGATCACCTTTCCCAGTCTTCCCACTGGCAGCCATCACCATCAGCCTGAGAGAGCCCCCGGGGGATGGGAGGCAGCACCTTCCCAAGGGAAGAGCCAGAGAGACGCTGGGATCCTGGACTTAAACCGGGGACTTCTGCGGGGCTTTGATCCTCTACCCTTCTTTCCTCATTAATTCTTTCCTTCCAAATGCTCCCACAACAAAAACCTCTCCAGCCCGCTGACAGCTACCCACACACACGTCCACCCTCCCAGGGTCTCTGTAGCTCCATCCTCTTCTTGCTTAGTGGACCCCACAGGAAAGAAGCCAAGGGAGGGAAGGACGCCCACACAGGGGCAACATGTGTATCATTTAGACATGATCCTCCCCCTTATGTGTTTGACACGCCTGTGGATTTGTGTGTGTGTGTCTCCATTAAGTGCCAGGGCAATTTACTTTTTATACGGCTGTGTACAAACTGCTTCATTTTGGAACCTGCCTCCCTCTTCGGATGCAGGTCACTTTGGCGGAACAGTGTCTACCTCGGACCAGACACCATCGTTAATGATGTCTGGGCTGAGAGAACATGCTGAGCCCACACTCAGAAATTCTCTTATCACACTTCCCGGTCTGCTCCCAGCCTGTGACCTAGGTGACTACAGGCACATTTTACTTCTTGTGACCAAGTTCAGTGACAGAGGTTTACCATCCTCAAGCCTCATTCCCGTGATGGCTGCATCCACCCCACCAGCAGAGGCTGGGGTTCCGGAATGCACATGAACTGGCTGGGCTGACGGTTCCAAAGACTGCTCTGATCTCTTCCAACTGGCGGCCTCCACTAGTCTGCCTTCTAGTCTTACCTTCCGGTCAGTCACTTTGAATTCTATCATTTACTGGCCCACTGTGACTTCTGCCCAGCCCTCAGCCCTGGCCTGTCAGCTTAATGTGCCTCCACATTCCAAAGTCAGCTTGATTCTAAGTGGCCCATATTGTCCTCAACTCCCCCATTCCCCAGGATCTTTAATGCCCATCCTGAAGGCGATGTATCCTCTGACTGAATTTAGAGTGATGCTTTTGAACTGTGGTGCTGGAGAAGACTCTTGAGAGTCCCTTGGACTGCAAGGAGATCAAACCAGTCAATCCTAAAGGAGATCAACCCTGAATACACATTGGAAGGACTGATGCTGAAGCTGAAGCTCCAATACTTTGGCCACCTGATGAGAAGAACTGACTCATTGGAAAAGACCCTGATGCTGGGAAAGACTGAAGGCAGGAGGAGAAGGGGATGACAGAGGATGAGACGGCTGGATGGCATCACCGACTCAACGGATATGAGTCTGAGCAAGCTCTGGGAGATGGTGAAGGACAGGGAAGCCTGGCGTGCTGCAGTCCATGGGGTCGCAAAGAGCTGGACACAACTTAGAGACTGAAGAATGACGACAGAGTGATGGTCTCAGCTCAGTTCCACTGACATCAATTCAGAACCAGCAGCTGTGGTACCCTTGAGAACAGCTGTTACCCAACCAACCATTGAGGCAGCTCCCACAGAACACTCACAAATGAGATTTGCCTTAGCGAGCCACCAGGACGTAGGGTCTCTGCTAATTACTAGAGAAAGAAAACATCTGGAATATTTACTGAACACCTAGAACAGGGGCAGGCACACTATGGGGATCCCTCAAAATTTGGCAAACTGCATAAAGACATCTTTCAAACAACAAACTGCAAATATTGAGAGCTATGATCAGATACTGTAAGTTCCCTCAGGGTAGAGAGTCTGGGTCTATATCCATCCTCAGGGCCCAGTGCAGGACCTGGCATTTAGTAGAACTGGCAAATATTTGCTGAGTTAGAATGACTTTGTTGATAAGAGTATGTCAAACTACCTTTGAAGGATATCTAATTTCCCAGGATTGTGGACGAGGCCGGACTTCTGAAGATGTCTGAAACACAACTATCAGATGGGTGGGAGTCCTGAATCTATTAATACATGCTAGGGTGTTCCTGAGCACAAGAGCCTGTGAGTCTATCCAGGGAGTGTGGACCACCGCAGGACAGGAGTGGGGACTCTGTAGGACAGTGTGACCCAGGGTACATTTCCCTTCTTCTGGGATCCTTGGCGCCTTCAGGTCAGGCCTGGGACGCAGGAGATGGACAGCTACTTACTCATAAGCAAAAACAGGAATGTGGGTTTGGCCCAGCATCTCTGATGCCTGAAACACATGGACAGTAAGCAGTCAGCTATAGGCCTCTAATGGAGCACAGCAGAGCTGCCCAAACAGTTAGATGGCAAGGAGCTAAGATGAACAGGCGTCTAGTGAACGGTGTGAGTAAGCCTAGTAGCTTAGAGCATTTAGCTACTTATTTTTACGGCTTAGGAACTCCATGAATGTTTGGAACTCTATACTTAGGTTAATCAAGGATACATGATTTTCAAAATACATTAAAAGAGGTTAGTGTTCATTTCACATAAAATAGAAAGGATCCATCTTTAAAATGCTCACAGCAACTGGTGCTTTTAATTGAGCAGAAAAAACATACACAGATATAGAAATGTTTCATCCTAGCTAGGGTTCCTGACAGTCATCCTCAGAGACACATTTCCACAATGGATGTTTCAATTACTTATGACAGTAATATTTATTGAAAGGTGAAACCATAAACGTATAGGCCCTTGAAACATTATCGACCAAAAGTAAATTACACTGCAGCTGGTGCGCTGCATTCTAGCCCTGCTTTGATTTTATCAGCGTTTGTCAATTAATCAACGTGAACCTTGTAAAACACGTTCTCTTATTAGTGGAAACAAGCAACTGCTTGCAGACTCTGAAGGAAAGGTCACTTAATAATTTGCTAATTGTGCAAAGACAGATCTACATTTTTTAAAAAAAGGGCAACTCTCAGGACCACCCTGCAAGAACAGAACTTTCAGTTCGAACTTGCTAACTGAATCATGGTCAATGGTTGAGCTGTTCGTATGTTTGTTTGTTTGTTTTTGGTATTAAATACGGAGAAAGATTAAGAAAGAAAGAAATTAATCTAGCTGCGGATTTTCAAGATTTATTTTAGGAAGTTTTTGTTGTCACCTCTGACACTTCAGAGCTGCTGCCAACCTGGAGGCTAGGGTTATATAAACAAATCAACTATATTTCCTTGGCAGACGAGTGAAGAGAAAAAAAGACAAAGCCACAGAAGCAGGAAATGAAGCAGCACAAAAGAGCCTGGCAGGGCAGTGTTTTCCTTCCTTCCTTTCTCTTTGCCTCAATTCATCCTTCATTCTGCTAGATGAGATGTCAGCCCCTTACTTCTGACTGCCGGTTCATTTTCAGTTCAATAAGTGAGAAAGAAGCTGAGCCCAGCTCTCCCTGGAGGGAAGACAGGCTTTGTCCATACCGGCCACCTCTCCCGACCACCAAGAGCAGGATTTACCTTCCGGGCACCGCACTACCTCCACCACCCAGCATGCTGCGGTCACCAGAAGGGCTCAGGGAAGTTTAAAATGGTAACATACCTCGGAGAGCAATTTCTACCCTGGGGTCTGCAGGGCTGAACCGAGAAATCCGCACCATCTTAGAAGTCTAAGTGCAACTTAAGAAGAGATCTCGTGCCTCGAGGCGTTTGGAAGAGCAGGAGTTTTGAACAGAGCTTAGAGAGAGAATGTTCCTTGAATGGAGATGGGGCTTGGCAGATGGTCTGGGCAAAATGCTTTGCTGCAGGGCTCCTTTATAACAGCTAGGCCTGGGTGGCTCTCCGCTTGCTCAAACTGGCTTATCAATCCATTCCATTCCATTCGGTTCCGCGTTCTAAATAAGTCATTATTTTAAGTCATTATTTCGGGCACATTTCCCTAAACAGATGCAAACACTCTTTTCCTGTGTGAGACTCCCTTGGGCGAATTAGGTTTCTTGGAATAGGGTCAGGGAGCAATCAAACAAAATACCTACCCAGCAACAAGCATGTGGCTTCAGGGGATGCTGTCATTATTTTTTTTTGCAGGCCACACCACAAGTCAAATTTTAGAGACTGTTCGGGCAGTAAGGTTGAATCTGATCAGGCCACATGTGGAAAGCAAACTCCTGCTATCTGCAGCCCAAGTTTCCTTTTGTGGTCATGACAAATAAGTCCTTCCACCCCCAGTCTGATCAAAGTATAACTGACAAAATTGTATAACATACAATTTTATTTGATATACTGGGCTGATCAAACAAAACGTTTGTTTGGGCTTTTTCATAACATCTTATGGGAAAACTCGAAGGAACTTTTTGGCCAACCCAATATGTATGACAAAATAATAATGCAATTTTTTTTTTTTCTCTGCCTGTTTGGGCCTCCTCCCTCCCCTCGAGTGGGCACTGTGAACCTGCTTCATGTGTTAACCAGACCTCCCAAATGGCAAAAAGGCCAGTTCAACCATAAAGATCAATTTCTCTTCTGGCACCAGCCATGTAACTCCTTGGAAGATAAGCATTCCTTTCTCAATCCGGTAAGGGGTCACGGTGACCCACCACTTGCCTTGTATGTGTACACATCTCTGCATATACAAAGCCAATATATTATTTCCCTTAAAGATAGTGGCTGGAGCAGAAGAGACTGATCAAAAGATCAAGGAGATCCTGGGCTGCACTAAAGGAAGTTCTTAGCTTAAATATTTACGACCTTGTTAATGTTACTAGTTATATTACTTGTATTATACTACTTGTATTCTATTTTACAAGATTATTGTTTCTTGCACTATCAAATGCAATGATAAATGGTAAAGTGATTTAAAAAAAAATGATGACCAGGTGACTTGAAACAATTGACCAAATACAGAGTTCTATTAACATCCATGATGGCAAGTATAACTCTAGATGTGGGAAGAGAAAACTCTAGATGTGGATTAGAAAAAACTATCTCCTGAACCATAACAGGGTCTTGGTTCCCTTACCTATAAAATCGGGCTTTTGGCTACTGTTAATGAGACCGAGTACACTAACAGAACTCTGAGAAGCCTATCAACGAAATCCTTGCCTGACCTGGAAACGAGCATTCCTAGCACAGTGGGACAAACTGGTCCTGGTATGCCTCCAAAACCGTGGGTGAAATTAAGACTGAAAAGGAGGGACTGTAAAATAAAGAGGGTTGTTCACCATCCAGTTCTACAAGACTCAAGTCATTAACCACCGCAGTTGCTGACCTACAACACACCCTCAAAGGAATTCGAGGCAAAGATCAGGATGCAGTACTTTGTGCTCTAGGAAAACTGGCAAAATTGACCCTAAGATCACTAGAGATTTTAGGAGAAAATTTTATCAGCTCTCAGATCCTTGCATCCTCTGAATGTAGAAAAGCCCTAAAACCATGAAACACTTCTCTTCCTTGCAACCAGCAGTAACCTTCTACCAAAATGCTTGCTTAATTGCATGCACTCCCTTCTCCAAAAGTCACATATACACCAACCTCCCCGCTTTACATCTTTGGAACAGCTCTCAAGAGTTCTCAACTGTCTTTCAGGTTATAATCCCCAGGTTGGTTTGAATAAAATTTACACTTCTTTCTTAGATTGACTATTGGTTAATTTTTTTAACCAACACACATTATAATGTGAAATGATGACCACAATAAAACAGTTAACATACCCATCACCTCACACAGTTACCTTTGTGTGTGTGTGTGTGGGAGTGGTCAGTGACAAGGGTTTATTTTTTTTATGGAAGCACAACTGATAGTCATAAAATAATGAAAATTTTCCTTGTCTTATATTTCTAATTAAAAGCTGCTAATTGAACCCTAATTCCTTAATAAAACTGTAGCAAAAATTTTTATAAGGAAAACACTACCATGAAATTATTATCTTCTGTTCTCATCATTTTGCCTAACACATGTGGAATATTTCTGAAATAGATATTCCTTATTGTATTTTTTTCTGCGTCATAGGGAGAAAAATCCCTTTTATACTCTTTTTAATATTTGCTTCTATGAACTTCAGCTTCAGTTAGCTCACTTCCATACACCAAGATTCTTTTGAAAGCAGAAGAGAAGAAGAAGAAAAAAGAAAAACTCAAGTCGTTTCAGTTATGTCCAACTCTTTGCTACCCCATGGACTATAGCCCGCCAGGCTCCTCTGTCCATAGGATTTCCCAGGCAAGAATACTGGAGTGGGTTGCCATTTCCTTCTCTAGGGAATCTTCCCAACCCAGGAATTGAACCTGTGTCTCCTGTGACTCCTGCATCGGCAGGCGAATTCTTCACTGTTGAGACAGCAGGGAAGCCCAAGAGGTAAATGCAAACGTGGTGAGGGAAGCTGCTGGGGGACCTGAAAGCCGCTCCCTGGACCTGAAACATACACACGGTATTAAGCCACAGGGAAGAAATGAATGGATGTGGGTGGCAGGTTTTCACTTGTTTCCTGGATGTCTCAGAATACTGTAAATAAGTTTTGTGTGTTTCAATTCAAATGGTTCCATTATCTTGGAGGTCCTAAGCATTTGTAATAGCAGTTTCTGGAGTATGCAAAGCTTATGCTTAAGGAGCATTACTGGCATTCAATGTAGTCAGACTGCGTTAAGCAGATTTACAGCCCTGTTCACGGCTCTCCTTGATCGTCTTTATTTAAAAGTAAGTTCAGCCTGATGAGGTGGCTTAAGCATCTGCCTGTGTTTCAGCCTGTCAGCCATGCCCACTAGCACATCTGGCTGTGCCGTGCCCCCTTCACCACTTCTCTCAATGAAACTGCAGTTGCCAAGGTGAATGGGAAGGACTGGCAGGTGGACTTCACCAGGAAAAAGAGTTTCACGGGGGCAGCTTGTTCTCAGACGTATGCAGGGCTGGGGTTGCCAGGCGGCTCCGTGGTAAAGAGTCCGCCCACCAATGCAGGAGACGTGGGTTAGATCCCTGGGTCAGGAAGGTCCCCTGGAGAAGGAACTGCAACTCACTCCAGGATTCTTGCCTGGGAAATCCCATGGACAGAGGAGCCGGGCAGGCTGCAGTCCATGGGGTTGCAAAGAGTCAGACACGACTGAGTGAGTGAACAATGACATGGCTAACAGCCTGGGAGACACGTGTCACTGAAAAGACGGTTTGTGACCTGTAGTTCCCAAGAGGAGGGGCGTGCAGTGCCTCAACGGGCCACGCGGGGCCACATGGGGAGGTACCAGCATCGCCAACAAGCAGGGGAAATAAGGAAAGAGTGTGGACAAAAGTCTTTCCTGTGGTCTCTGCAAGGTAAGAAGGTTTAGAATTCGGCAGTTTACATATTTTCAGGGTGTTCTAAGGCATTGGGATGATTCCTAACTGTCCAGCAGCTGCCCCTGGTATAATCTAGGGCGGGGGATAGTGTTCTGGATAACAAGAGCCTGATAAAAAGGGGCAGGTGTGGACAATGGCCTCAGGACTGTTTCACCTGCAAACCAACGGTGTGATCCCAGGCAAGCTGTTTGCTATCTCTGTGTGAGTGTGTGGAAGTCACTCAGTTGTATCCAACCCTTTGTGACCCCACGGACTATACAGTCCATGGGATTCTCCAGGCCAGAATACTGGAGTGGGTAGCCTTTCCCTTCTCTAGGGGATCTTCCCAACCCAGGGATCGAACCCAGGTCTCCCAGATTGGAGGTGGATTCTTTACCAGTTAGGGCAGTGCCTCCCAGCATCTGGAAGACTCTAAGACCTCAAAATACATCTCACAAAATACTGAACACAAAAAACAAGACTAATACGAGCCTGTATGGAACACTGCTGTGAAACATAAAAACAGAGCTTCTCAAACTTTACTGTGCCTAGGAATCACCTGGGTATTTTGTTAAACGGCAACATCTAATTCTGATTCATTGGATCAGCTGGGGCTTGAAATATTGCATTTCTAATAAAGTCCTCAGTGATGTTGGGACCTTGATGATGCTTTGAGTCATTAGGGATAAGAATATTCCTGGGTCAGCTTCTGCAGGGAAAACAGAACTTAACATTTACTGAGCCTTGCTTTGCACTAGATACTGCGAGGCCCTGAATACACACATTTCACCTCGTTTTGCTTGGACAATATCTTTTGTTTTTAAGAAGAATTATCCCAATATTATAGGGAAGGGAACTAAGACTCAGGATGGTTAAGTAACCTGCCACAGGTCACTTAGCTGAGACTCAGAAGATATAAATATATCTGACCTAGAAACCCAATTTTTCCTCACCACAACATAAGCACAGATGGTTTACTGTGATAGAAAATAAAAAGTCTCTTTTGGTAAAGGCTTCATAAAATATAAACTGTGGATTTGAACGGTGGTCCATATACAACTTGACTTCCGGAAAGAAGAGAAATTCTGACTGGCGTCCATTATCTCAGGAACAGAAATAAGCAGTGCTGACTAAAGAACTTATATTTTACTGTAGCCAGTGGAGAAACATTTTAGACGGATTCTCTATTACACTTGTGTCTTTATTTTAAAAAGTGACGCACGTTGATGGTTAAGATAGAAACAGTAAGAGTCTGCCTTCCTCCCGCATGCCCTATGTTGTGTAGGGAGAACTACTGTTAGGTCTGTGTCAGTTTCTAGAAATTCTATGCAAATAGTAACCTTCTGTGCCAATAATCAGCTTTCCCACACAAATTCATTCATTCCAGTCATTTATTTTTCCAGGGGGAGAAGCAGTAAATAAAACACGCAACATCCCTTATCACCTGACATTCGACTGGGTGAGCTACATCACAAATACACATTATGTCAAATGGGAATAAATGGTAATAAAGAGCCAGCAGTGGAGGGCACGTGTTTCCAACTATGAATGCAGTGGTTAAGGAGGGCTTCATGGAAAAGTTGGTACCTGAGTAGACATGAAGAAGGCCATCTTAATCCACATTTACTTTTTTCCTTTAGCAATATATATTAAAGCCCTTGCTATATCAGAATGTAGAGATCTACCTCATTCTTGTTAATGGGTTCATAGTTACTCTGCTGTTCACATACACCATAATACGGTGGGCATTCTGTTATCTTCACAAAGGAAACATTTTAGAGTCATCTTGTGATTTAATTTGTTAGGGGATCATCCAAGTGGCTATAAGGAGATGTGGGCAGCGTGGTATAAAGCCTGATGAAGTAGAAAGAACAATTAGGTGCAAAGCTGTGGGTGGGAATCCTAGTGGCTGGTCAGCCAATGACTGTGTTATCACTATTTACTGAAAATCTGCTTCATACTGGTTTCCCAGGTAGCCCTAGTGGTAAAGAACCTGCCTGCCAATGCAGGAGACATAAGAGACGTAGGTTTGATCCCTGGGTTGAGAAAATCTCCTGGAGGAGGGCCTGGCAACCCACTCCGGTATTCTTGCCTTGCCTGAGGAATCCTATGGACAGAAAAGCCTGGCAGGCTAGTCCATGGGGTTGCACAGAGTCGGACACAGCTAAATGGATTGAGCACACACGCACTGCTTTATATTAGCGCTTTATCCTTTTCTGCTACATCTTAGACAGGGCTATGTCCACCAACTACAGGGGAATATCTAAAAGCTTCTCTACCCTGAGACCAAGGCAACATTCTACTGACATTTCCCTCAATTCCAAGCTACCCTCTAATCCCTGCAGAGTCAAATATAAACCCTCTGGGTGACACTTTCTCACATTCCCCACAAAGGAAACACAAGCAAAAATTTTAGGGAGCAGTTAACCCTCTGGGCTCTGAGTATGAGCTTCCTCTTTTAGGAGAAAACACATCAGCTTCCTTAAAACAAAAAGGCACATAAATTCCTTTCCTTCCAGTAATATTTATTTATACAGATACAGATGTTTAGCATCAGGCCATATGACTGAACAGATTTCACAGGTAATGGAAGATTCATTTATTCATTTAATTATTATCTGAGGCAGTACCTGGCTTATATCAGCACTCTGCCAGCCTCTGGAAGAGGAATAAATATCTGTGCAGTATGGTTCCTGCCCTTGCTACCTGCTAACTCTGAATAGACTCGACAAGGGGAAAAAAAGTACAACTGATTGAAAGCCATGTGTGGTCAGTGGTGCCAAGGATAAAGCAAGAGGAACTAAAGGAAAGGGGAGGATGCTGTGATCCAGAGAGGGGGGTCCGGGCTGAGATACAAACAGGAAGATATGCAGGTGGAACCAGGGGATTTGGGGAAGGGATGTGTATGTGTGTTGGGGGGGATATATATGAATGGAAGGTGAATATAACTATGCATTATATTTTTGTGACCCCATGGACTGTAGCCCGCTAGGATCCTCTGTCCATGGAATTTTCCAGGCAAGAATACTGGAGTGAGTTTTCATTTTCTCCTCCAAGGGGTCTTCCTGACCCAGGGATTGAACCTACTGTCTCCTGCATTGGCAGGTGAATTATTTACCACTGCACCAATTATACAAGCAAAGGCTCAGGTGAGGGAAAATACAGGCATTATAAAGGGAACATGAAGTGACCCAGTAGAGTTTAAGCACAGAACATGGGGGCTGGTTGCAGATGACAGGAGATGTCAGCTGGAGTGAGACTGGTAGACGGTTCTCAGGCCCCTATTTTGTCGTTAGACATGAGTTAGAGAAACGAGTCCTCAAAGAGATCAAGAAAAGCACCACTGACCTCTTCATCTTTCCCTGTTTTTTCTCTTTCTGGGAGAGGGGTACTGTGTACTTTGCTTTTATAGCCTCTGCTTCTGATTCCAGTAAATTTAAAAACCAACCTAAAACTTTTCAAAGTCACACATGTCTAGAGCTTAAAAAGGCACGCAGGGTATAAGAGGCCTATAACCCAAACCAGCTTCCCCTCATCCTCCTTGTCCCTGCCACCCCTCCTCCTCCTCAGAAGCCACATTGTGTGTGTGTGTGTGTGTGTGTGTGTGTGTGTGTGTGTGTGTGTGTGTGTGTGTGTGTGTGTGTGTGTGTGTGTGTGTGTGTGTGTGTGTGTGTGTGTGTTTGGTTTGCTTTTATTATGAAAGATGATGCTTTGCCTAAGTGAGTAGCCTCCAGTACGGGTAAGACTTTTGCCCCAGCTGGTTACTTTCAGTATGGTTATACCTAGGGGCTGGTCCAGGGCAGGAAGGCTAGCCAGTGAATCTAACCCAGCCCTCTTTGAGGTGGAAAAGGATACTGCTTGTAACTTTCAATTCTGAAAGTTACATATATTTAAGATTCCATATATTTAAGTGATACATGTACACTGATATTTCTTAAATGATTGTCTGTAGAGCTTACCTAATGTCTTACTACTCTGCAAAATGAGGACAACTTGACACTCTTATACCATCACCACCTCCCAAAGAGCATTCTTCTCTCATCTTTCCAGTTGGCTAAATTGGAATCTGGGGTTAAATCGATAGTGTTTACATTGTTATGCCATGCAATATCGTTTACTTTTAAGTCACACACGTCCTAGCTTATTCAATCCTTTTCATTTGTGCTGTCTTTTTTCTTCCTTTTTGTGTGTATTTATTACTAGCTTTTAAAGGAACCCTCAAAGCCCTGTTACCACCACTCCTGATGTGAGCAACGCGATCTGCGACCCTCTCAGATCTGTTTGTCCCTCCACAGGCCTCCCATTCAGTCCGTCCAGGCTAGTGGTTCCGCAGGCCAGCTGCCCACCTGTTGTTCTGGGGCTTCTGTTTAACACCGTCTGGCGAGACCCCTGCGCCTCTCGCCTGTGCTGGATCCCCCGCCTCCTGGAGCCCACGGTTGCCTCTTGCTTGGCTTACAGCCTCATTTTGTGGGGCTCATTCTCTAGTAGCTTCCTGAGAAAAGGCACACGGGAGGTAAATTTGTTGAGACCTTTCTTGTGTGTCTGAAAAATGTCTTAACTTCCACTCCCACGCTTGCCTGTTAATTAAGCTTTCTAATTCTAAGTAAAAGTTATTTCCCTTTAGAACTCTGAAGGCTGAGTTTCACTGTCTTCTAGTGTCCAGTGTTGCCGTTGAGAAGTCTGAAGGCCACTTGTTCTCTTGACCTTACATCTGTGACCTGGTTTGTTTCTCTGGAAGGTTTAGGAATCTTCTTTTAAGTCCCTGGGATGCTGAAACCTCAGAGAATTTTAATGAAAATTCTTTACTTATCCACTGTTCTGGGCACTTTCTCCCCTTTAAAACTGGAAATTCCTATTGTTTTGGTTTGAAATGTTTCCTGTATTATTCTTTGATATAATACACTATTTTTTTTTCTATTTTTCCTTTGGGGACTATCTACGGTAAAATGCTGAAGCTGGTGGGCTGATCCAATCCATTTTTTACCTTCTCTCCCCCACCCTGCTGTAACCACTGCCTGTTAATCTACTTTCTAGAAAGTTTGCTTGACATGACTCTTTATACCTCTGAATAATTTTGTTTTTAACTATGAGTTTAATTTCCAAGATCTTTTTCTCATTTTCTGATTGTTTCTTTTTTTTTATAGAATTTACCTTTTACTTCATGGATGTCATATTGTCTCCCATCTTTCTGAAGATACTATAGGTTTTTAAAAGCTCATCTTTTGCTTCTTGAATTGTCGATATTTTTCCAAGCCCCCTAACCCATTTCTATTTTGATCTCAATATTTTATTCTATATTTTCTATGGGGAACCATACTCAAATATCTGGTAACTTTCTCACTATTGACTTACACTTAAGATACTCACATCTATATGTGATACTCATCATAGGTTTTATATATAAGTAATGCAAAGAACTTATTTACCTTTAGGGATGGTGAGTCCTCACACAACTGCTTGGAAACCCTCACTGGGGCAAGTACGCTTGTCCACCAGGCGTCCCCTGAGGTACCTGGGTGGGAATCCAGCCATCTCCATAGGGACTCCAAATGCCAGTCCGGGCACTTAATTTCCCTAGATAAGAATCCTTTAAGCTCCTGTCTACGGAGCCTGTCGTGGCTACAAATGTTCTGGGGGCTCGGCTGTAGGATAGCCCGGGAGGGTCTCACCTCCCTGTTCACTCTACGGAGTTGCACTGAATTCCCCTGGTTTCACCTCTCTATCCTAGGCTTCAGTTTCCTGAGTCTGGAGCAGCTCTGAGCCCAAGACTAGACCCCAAGCCTCCATCAGGGACGGAGGTTTGGGAGCGGCTGTGTGAGGGTGGGACAGGAACAGGGCCAAGTTCTTCCGTGCACTCTTTCACCCAGTATTACTGATCTCTCTGCAACTAGTGTCAGCCTCCTCCAGGCTCACCCGCACGCCCATTCTAAGTCCCCCAGGATCCTGCAGAATAAACCTGCAGGCTTCTCTTGGTACCCCTCACCACTCCCCCCACCCCCATCACAGGGCCAGCTTCCCAAAGTTTGCTCACATCTCCTGTTTAGTACCACCTGCTTCTCTGCTCTCTCTCAGTCTCCATCTCTATCTCTTTATAGTTTCTTTTTTTTCTTATTCTTTGCCAAAATTTTAGGGGGATTTTTGGAATAAGAAGATTTAAATGCATGTGTTCAATCTGATAGAACCACAAGCTCCCAGTCTTTTTTTTTTTTAGATTGTGTCTTTTTTTTCTTTTTGGCTTTTATTTATTTATTTTCCATTTATTTTTATTAGTTGGAGGCTAATTACTTTACAATATTGTAGTGGTTTTATAAATTTTACTTTGTTACTTATGTACTTACTATGTACATCACTCTAGTCTAGGGAGTTTATCCAGAGAACCTTAGGTGTTACCCTAAACCAATGACTAACTACCTAACAACTACTTTCAGGTAGAGTATTGCCAAAATCATTTTAATTCTTGGTGATTTTCTAGGGAGTACAAGTTCAAAGTGAGTTGGACTCTATAAATTTATCTTTAGAGCATCTCATTATTATCCTGGCTCTAGAAATTTGGACCAAAGGTCAATCTGAATCCATTTTTAAATAAGAAGGAAGGAAGGAGAGGAGGGAGGTGGAAAGGGAGGAGGGAGAGATGAAGGGAGAGATGGAGGGATGCAGGGAGGAAAAAAAGAAACAGACATCAAGAAAATGATTTAAAAATGGAACAGTAAGGGGGCTGGCCCAAAGAAATACTATTTTAAGAAAAGCTATGTAAGTTTATTAAATAAGAAGAGAGACAGCAGAACAATCTGACTCTAAGATAACTAAATGAGCACTCACTTGGAGGGCAGTTGCTTAATTTCTACCACCTGATGTTAGTTGTGAAACTCCGGTTACTCATTCAACAACTTGCATCCATAGTTCATATAAAAAAATCACCATTATCCAGCAAGAAATTATACACGTAAGAGATTCTCGCAACGATACACACAGATCACCTTACAATTATGTACTCAACCTTTTATTGCCTAAATGTATATGTATATATACATACATATGTATATTAATGTATATATGTAGGTATTCCTCACCTCATCCCCATTAAGACAGTTTGCTGGTTGTCCTTTTAATATATTACTTCAATGTATTTTTATTTTCCTAAGTACATTTCCTACAAATTTCTCTACTTAAAATTATGCAATTCTTTCTACTCTGTGCTACACTCAACTATGGGCCAATAAGTTTTTAAAAAGGTATTCACGTTGTCAACAAGAATGATTCTAATGTAGCTGAAACCACATCTCCGTCTCTGAGTTTGATAAGATGAAAAACTTTGTAGTCAGATTGACCTTGTTTTCAATTTCAATTCTTCTACTTACTGACTGTCTGACCTTTAGGGAGCTAAATAATCTCTCCAAGAGGAAAATGGACATACTACTATCCATTTTGCAGGCTGTTACATGGATGAAATCATAAAATGCATATAAAGAACCTGACATATTATAGGTGCTCAATAAATTAAAGCTATTAAAATCAGAACACGAGAAGATATTGAAACCTTAACTCTTAAAAAATTCAGGTTATTTACCATGAGCGCCACCAGGGAAGTCCCAGATCACTGGCAGGCTGGTCACCTGGAAGCGACTTGTCAGTCACTGAAAAGCAAGGGGAAGCACTTACAGGCCACGAGGGAAAACAATGTGAAAGTGGGGGTGTGGGGAGAAGGCCTACAAGGAAATTATTTTATTTTGGATCAGTTCCTTAACTTTTCTGTAGTTTATTTATCTACAAAATTAGGAAGTTGGATGAAGTCCCTCCAGATATTCACAGTGAAGAGTTCTGCGGTTGGATAATTTTGGAATATGACGCTTCATGTCATGCCTGTCCCCTCCCCCGTTTAAGGCAGCAGCTTGATTTTGTCTTACCTGGAATATTACAAACCTGAAAGTGTTAGTCACTCAACTGTGTCTGACTCTCTGTGACCCCGTGGGTGTAGCCCCCTAGGCTCCTCTGTCCATGGGATTTCCGAGGCAAGAATACTGGAGTGGGTTGCCATTTCCGTCTTCAGGGAATCTTCCTGACCCAGGGACTGAAACGGGGTCTCCTGCGTTGCAGGCAGATGCTTTACCATCTGAGCCACCAGGGACCGCCTACAAATCCTTTCCACCTTTGTTTTTTTGTTTTTTTTTTTTTCAGGTACTACGTATTAGCATATTCTGGAAAGGATGGATGAGTTGATCTGCAGTTTCTCATCCTAAAATATGTTTCTCTGAGTTTTACTACCTCACCTAAATGTTTGGTTAAGGCAAAAAAGGATAAATGTGATGTGTCAGGAGTTTTATTTATTGGTGCTTTCTCCTATAGCAGTATATAACTTATAGAGTGGGAGAAAAAAAATTCTATCACAGTTTCAGTGAAACCAGCTATTTCTTAGTTTAATGTTTTAGCTATGGCACCATCCATGTCTTGGGCAGGTGATCACCAAAGCACTGGTTGAACTGCTGCCAAGTCAGTGGATTTAATTTGGTTATGAAGATAGACATATTACTGGGACACATCTGGCAATTTTGGCAGACAGTGAATGAAATGAATCAACCGTGTAGTAATCGGACTGGCTGCTCGGTGATCAACATGACCGGAATGGAAAATAACTGTGGGATAAATTAATCTTTACACGGCAGGACTGTACCGTTATATACCAGAATACACCTCAAATTGGTACTCAAGATGAATATATTTTCAGGTACAATTACAAATTCAAACAATTAAGGTATTTCTAATAGA
Organism: Dama dama; assembly: GCF_033118175.1. NCBI lineage: Eukaryota > Metazoa > Chordata > Mammalia > Artiodactyla > Cervidae > Dama > Dama dama. Next base: position 17,624,763 of record NC_083710.1, read on the forward strand.
AAAATATGTTCATTTTTTCTGTCAATCTGCCAACATTTATTTTTATCTAAAAGGAAAAGATGGTGCCGTTTGCTGGGAATGGAAGCATTTAGTAGGAAGGAGGCCAAAGAACCTTCCCAGAGAAAAGATCTAGGAGCCAGACGCTCTGTAACTTTCCATGTAACCTTCAGTAAGTTTTTGTTTTCTTTTAAAAATAACTAACCTCAAGTAGTTTATAATTTAGTTGATTATATTTACCCACGTTAATCCTCTCATTAGAAGCACTCTTCTTTCATCACTAACCATCTGTAGAGCGCCATCAAACAGCAGATAGATGAACACATTTAATGACTTAACTTTCCCTTACACCAGTGGTTCTCAGTCTTGGCTTCTCACTAAAGCCACCTGGTTAGCTTTTTTTTTTTTTTTTTTTTTTTAATGATACCATTCCCTGACTTACCTGAAGTTTAGCCCCAGTCATCAGCATAGATGTCTAAAATTTCAGAGCTTACTCTAATGTTATCCAGGGCTAAGAAACACTGCTTGGCATCCATTCTGAGATTCAAAGTACAGGTCTAGCAAGAGTCATTCAAAAGCAAGGGGAAGTGAAGTAAGCCAGAAAGACAAAGACCAATACAGTATACTAACGCATATATACGGAATTTAGAAAGATAGCAATGATAACCCTATATGCAAAACAGAAAAAGAGACACAGATGTACAGAACAGACTTTTGGACTCTGTGGGAGAAGGCGAGGGTGGGATGTTTTGAGAGAACAGCATCAAAACATGTATATTATCAAGGGTGAAACAGATCACCAGCCCAGGTTGGATGCATGAGGCAAGTGCTTGGGGCTGGTGCACTGGGATGACCCAGAGGGATGGGGTGGGGAGGGAGGTGGGAGGGGGGATCGGAATGGGGAACACATGTAAATCCATGGCTGATTCATGTCAATGTATGGCAAAAACCACTACAATATTGTAAAGTAATTAGCCTCCAACTCATAAAAATAAATGGAAAAAAAAAAAGCAAGGGGAAAGCTACTTTATTATCTCTGATGTTTTAAAAGAGTGCATGCAAGTTTCCACTTCACATTTAAAACAAATGAGAGCCCACAAACTGACTTTAAATGTAGCTCAAACGGTAAAGAATCTGCCTGCAGTGCAGGAGACCAGGATTCAATCCCTGGGTCAGGAAGATCCTCTGGAGAAGGGAATGGCAACCCACTCCAGTATTCCTGACTGGAGAATCCCACGGACAGAGGAGCCTGGTGGGCTACAGTCTGTGGGGTGGCAAAGAGTCAGACACGACTGAGCAACTAACACTACTAGGGTTCATGATATGTTTCTTCCTTGTCGTGTTTTCATTCTGATTATCAATCACCACCATCTACTGACATTTTTTTTTTTTTTTTTTTTGGCATGGGAAACTGTGTTAGGTAGGTACTGTGGGGCCACAGTGATTTCAAACTCAGGGTTTCTGCCTTCGGGGAGCTCACTGTAGAACAGAGGAAAAGGTGACTAGATGATGAAGCAAATGACCTCATAGAGGAGGCTCAGAGAAGGAAGCGGCTGTAGCCTGAGATGGTTGGGAAACCTGCACAGAGGAGGTAGGACTTAAAGAAGGCCTTGGAGGACTGGCTAGCATTCTAATTAGAAAAGGCCTGGGACTTCCCTGGTGGTCCAGTGATTAGGAATCCGTCTTGCAAGGCAGGAAACACGGGTTTGATCCCTGGTCCTGTAACTAAGTGGAGAAGGAAATGGCAATCCACTCAAGTACTCTTGCCTGGAAAATTCCATGGACTGAGGAGCCTGGTAGGCTACAGTCCATGGGGTCACAGAGAGTCGGACACGACTGAGAGACTTCACTTTCTTTCCTGTAACTAAGATCCCGTGAGCTGCGGAGCAACTAAGCCTGCCCGGGCACCGCAACTATGGAGCCCATGTGCTCTGCCCCCTGCCCTCCAGAGACCCAGAGCGGCAACTAGAGTCTGTGCCACAGTGACAGGTCCCACAGCCTGCCATGAGGATCCCACGTGCCGCCACTAAGTCTGACTCAGCCAAATTAATTCATTTTAAAAAGAACCAAAGACCTTCCAAGGAGGAAGTGGGTAAGATGCAGTCAGACTACCAAATTTAAACATATACACAAATAATAAAGTTCACATTCTGGGCAGTGTGAACTATATGAAGCCAACTACTGAGCAAAGAGACATAATGAGCTCAGTCACTTTTTTTTTTTTTTTGGAGATAACCACTCTTGACATCGAAAAGAAGAATTAAACTGGCAGATGAAACAGCTGGTTCAGCCGAAGCAAAAAGACAAGCTTGGCATATAACTCAGAAAACAAGACACAGAACAGCAACCACACACAGTACAGGGTCCTTCCCTCTCTCACGCTGGGCCCACAGAAGAGACCTAATTTCCCAGGCATCAAGGCAAAAGCTGCCCCGATCATTGCCAAAGCCTTGAGGTCCCCACTCTACGCAATCGCATGATTATTTAATGTCGAAGGAATACATTCAGAATAAAACTCATCCAAAAGTTATATGTTGACTTTTATGTCATGTGATGATCAATCACTGATTTTCAATCACTTTTCTAATGCAATGGCTTTCTCTCTGGATTTCAGAATTCAAGTACCACTGTGCCACTTGTCCCTGCCCCCTAAAATAGTTTTCATCTTTATTCCAATATCTGGTCTTCGGGCAAGACAGTAACTAAATGCCAATGAACGATCTGGGTATGCATCATCTCAGGAAGTCAGCTGGCAAAAAGAACATTGAGAAGTAGGCACCACTGGTTATTTCACACATTATTAACTTATATTACAATTCAAATAAGCTTACAGCTGGCAAAAAAAAAAATCTCTTCTGTAAAGTGATCTCAAACATAATAGGCTTAATCAGAGATAAATTAAATTAGGCAGCCATGCATACTACAGCATATTAATTCTGAGTAGTTACTAAATACATTTTCTGTTATCAGTGGTGTGAACAACATTATATGCAAACAAATTCTTCGAGAGGACAGCAAATAAAGTTTATGTTTGGGATGCTGTGTGCCTGACATTTCCCCATGCCTTCTTATAATGTTAAATAATCTTTTCTGCTAATAATGGCACTAGGTTAAATCTCCACAAATGAGTCAACTTCCTTCCCACGCTGTTAAGCAAAAGAACAGCAGAGGAAACTGCCAGTGTGGTTTTGGTTTTCTCCAAAGGAACCTTTTCTACCTTTCTACCTCAATGTTTAGAAAGAAGGCATTAGTAAGTCAAGCTGGAGCAAAACTGTCCAAAATATAAGGCAGTGAATATCCATTAGGTTAAAAATGATGTATCTCATTCTATATTTTGGGGAGCCTGTTATGCCTGAGAATATGCAAGGAAGGAAATTACTAAAGTTGAATGATCTTTTGTAAACAACATCCCACCATCCTGTGTTTCCTTGAATGGTAGTAATCTACGCCATCAAATAAGCACTCTGATTCCATAAACCAGCAAGTGGTGCTTCTGTGAAAGAAAAGAAAAAGAGACATCTAATGGATGAAAAGATACATCAAGGAAGGCAATGTACACACACATATATACACACATTACCTTCTTAGATGTAGTTCTGCCATGTTACCTTGTTCTTTTATTAATCAATCAGGCCCTTCAGTTTCTGTATCCAGAAGCAATTCAAGTTGCTAGGAATGAGCCCCCTCCCCCTGCCAACCCACCAAGTCTGAGAAAAACGTTTGACACTCTTTGCGCTTTGCACATTTAAAACTCAATGTAAGGTGACAAGAACATTAAGCTGCCCAGTGAGCAAAATGTGAAACTAATCACTATCTGTTCTTAGCCGTGGGTATAGTAATTGGCAAATTAAACTGCCTGAGAATAGCTGGGCCACCTGCATCAGAAAGCATCACCTTGGAATGACTAATGAAGACAAATATATGCTTTACTGACAACTCCAGCAGCCCGAAAAGGCACACCACACTACTTAATTCATTTACAGTAAAAGTAAGCACGCTGAAGATTTTTTGCTATTTTAAAGCAGGATTCCCTAACCTCCGGGATCCTATGCCTGAGAATCTGAGGTGGAAAATAAAGTACACAATAAACGGAATGTGCTTGAATCATCCCAAAACTATCCCCTACCTCCCTCCCGTCCGTGGAAAGATTGCTTTCCACGAAACCTGTCTCTGGTGCCAAAAAGGTTAGGGACCGCTGATTTAAAGGAATAAAACCTAACCACCTTCAGAATTTTGTACATGCATACTGATTGGACTTCCCAGGCGGTGCTAGTGGTAGAGAATCCTCTTGCTAATGCAGAAGAAACAAGAGATGCGGGTTTGATCCCTGGGTCAGGAAGATACCTTGGAGGATGGCAAGGCAAGCCACTCCAGTATTCTTGCCGGGAGAATCCCATGGACAGAAGAGCCTGGCGAGCTACAGTCCAGAGGTTTGCAAAGAATCAGACACAACTAAAGTGACTTAGCACACACACAATGCACTGGTTGAATTTACATTGTTATTTACTCTTGAAAACCCAATGTTTCTCTTTTTAAGTTGGCAAACTGGGATCAACTTGCTTACTAAAATGTTGACTTGCAGCTTTATTTTTTGTGTGTGTGTGTAATAAAGTTTTATTAAAGTATAAAGGAGACAGCTTCTGACATAGGCATCAGAAGGGGGCAAAAGAGTACCCCTTTTGCTAGTGTTAGCAATGGAGTTATATACTCTCCAATGAATCCAAAGAATGTCTGGAGGTTGCAAAGACCTCACCAGACCCACTCCCATAATTTACATTTTAAGATAACAGAGTTGGCTAGAAGGTTTAATCCAAAGATTGTCCTCAGGCAGGATACATCCTTGTAAAGACCAGACCTACTCGCATAATTTACATTTTAAGAAAACAGGATTAGCCAGAGGGTTTAATCCAAAGACTGTCCTCAGGCAGGATACATTATTGTTATATAATCCTAAGGAATGTAGAGAAAGAAAAGTAAAAAAGTTTGTCCTTTCTTCCTCCTTGAATATCCCAGACCTCTCTCTCCTTGGGGACCCCTAGACTTCTTATCACCCTGCCTAGGAAATGACTCTCTCATTCCCCCCTTTTCTTTTAGGAGAATTATGTTTTCTAGGGAAAAGGGGCGTCGTTCTCATTCTATAACTGCTTCCGAGCTGACAAGGGGCGTTGTCCCTAAATTGGTGAGGCAACATACTCTCCTAATCCTCATAGTGAGGATGTCTGATCCAGGGGCTCCAAGTAATAGTTGGAGGGGGCTGCGGCACTCACAGGAGCTCGGACAACTATTTGTAAATTAAAAGCTTTTAGACTTGCAGCTTTATAACAACTAGATTCAAATAAATAAAACTTCAAAAAATACCCTTGTTTTAATAAATTTTCTGCTATTCATCCATCCATCCATCCATCCATTCAGGATTCATCCATCCATTCTATATTTACTGAATACCTACTATGTGCTCGGTACTGCTTGATATTTGGCAGAGAGAGAGGGATGAATGACAGTTCCTTAAGGAGTCTGTCAACTCTTGGAGGAAAGTTGCACACACACAGTCAATTTCTACATGTTCTTGTAGAAATCTTTTTCAGAGCACCTTCCCTTTCCTTAGAGACTTCACAGAGGAGGCGACTCTGGAGCCGCATTTTAGGACCAGGTAAAAAGGGTATAAAATGAACAGCCTTTGTGGCTGAAGAGGCTTGAGAAAAAAAGCCTTGGAAAATGAGAGAGACGCATGTGCAAAATCAGTAAGAAGGTCGTGGTGTGAATGAGGAAAAGAAATTGCCTTCAGAGTATATGAAGGAAATAAATACGAGAGGCCAGAAAGTCAACCGGAAAAGGAAATGGCCACCCACTCCAGTATTCTTGCCTAGAAAATCCTATAGACACACGAGCCTAGTGGGCTACAGTCTACGGGGTCGCAAGAGTCGGGCACGACGTAGCGACTAAACCACCACCACCAGAAAGTCAACAGACGATGGTGAAGGCCAGGCAAGGGGGAGGCTGTGCAGGGCCCCAGAAAACAGGTCCGGGATGTGGGATTTCATTCTATGGGGCAGTCGTTTGCAAAACGCAGGCCGGGGGGACCCTCGGGTCACAGGAAGGGAGGGAGGCAGATGGGGAAGGAGTCAAGAGTGAGGAAGCAGCCGGCCAGTCAGGACTCTGGGCCCTCAAACTCTGATTCAGTCCCAGTGGTTTGGCCAACGTCTATCTCCTACCAGGCCTTCTAAATTTTCAAAATATGTTTTTTGAATTTGGAAAAGTTTGAGATTTACAAAAGTTGTGAGGCTAATACAGAGAGTTCCCGTAAACACCTCACCCAACTTCCCTTGACATTAACCTCTTCATGTTACCACAGCCCATTTGTCACAGCCGAGAAGACAGCCCTTGCGTGGCGCTGTTAACTCAACTCCGGGCTCCAATCACATTTCACCAGTATTCCCACTCGTGTACTTTCTCTGTTCCATAATCCCTGCCAAGACATCACACTGCATTGAGTCACCGTGTCTCTTTCGTCTCTTTTGATGTGTGACAGTTTTTCGGTTTTTTCCCTTGTTAACTCATGACCTTGACAGTCTGGAGAAATAGGAGCCAGGTATTTTTGTTCTCACTCTGGGTTTGTCAGATGTTTTCCTCATGACTAGACCAGGGTTGTGGGTTTTGGGAAGAATACCACAGAGGTGAGGTACATTTTTCATCCTGTCACATCAGGGGGCATACATCATCAGCAAGACTTGGCACCTGCCACGCTAACCTTGAACACTTGGCTAGGTGGTGTTTGTTGGGTTTCTCCGCTGTGAACTCAGAGGAGTTCCCTCTTATTTCCCTCTTCACATACACTCTTATTTGGAAGCCAGTTCCCCCGGCCCACACTGACGGACGAGGGTAAGCTTCACTTTCTGGAGGGGGCTATATCTTCCCACATTATTTGAAATTCTTCTACAAGGAAGATTTGCTCCTTCTACTCCCATTATTCATTGGCTCAACCCTTTATATTATGGTGAACTCATGCATATTTGTATTTTAGATTATAATCCAATAAATACCACGTTACCTATTTCATTGCTCAAACGATTCCAGCTTTGGCCACTGGTGACTTTATTTTAGGTTGTCTCTCATATTCTTCTGACGGGCCCCCATCCTGTTGTCTTCTGAGCACTTTTACTGTTTTAGGGAATCCTAGATAATCCAGTCTTACATTGTACTTTCACTACCATAGCTCCAGAACCAGCCATTTTTCCAAAGATCCCTTGTTTTCTTTTTTTTTTTTTTTAATGGAAGATGATATTCAGAAACTAGTATCTGGGTATGGGTGTGCTTAGATGCTTCTGGGGTATCACTGCTCCCAGGCCCTCTCAGCAGAAAGTGAGGAAGTGTATGCATGTCTGTGTGTGTATATATACATATAAATAAATACATATATAGTGTAATATATATGATGAATGATTATAGAAACAATTATAGCTATATATATATATAGAATTGTATATATATAGAATATATATATATCTCTATATTGCTTCTTTAATCATTCATCGGTATATATATCACACTAAACATGAATTCATACTAATATGTCCAACTATACTCCAGTGCTAAATGGTTCATTCTGGTTTTCCCTCCTTGCTTATCTGCAAAGGCCCTGACAGAGAGAACCTGGCTCTCACTGTCCATTCATTTACTTATTTATTTGACTCCAGTATTCAAACCTTCTTTTGAAAATGAAATTCTATTACTTTAAAATAATAGAAAAAAACTTGCAAACAAACACAAATCAGTTTGAGAAGTATTTTACAAGATTAATTCACAAAACTTAAGTAATTGGATGTGGAAAGTGAGAGAAACTAGAAATAAATGTGGATTAAGTAATGGGGTAAACAGTGTCTTTTTATCTCAGTTAAAAAAATACACAGGGGGAAAGGATTTGAGAAGAAAATAATTGAGTCTGGGGAATTTAAAATAGAATACCCATGTGGACATGCATCAAAGACCTCCTGAAATGAGGGTCAGGATTTCAACAGAGTTCTAAGCTGTAAAAGTAAATTTCAGGATCTTAAGCTTAAAAAGGAAGATAGAAAATCTTGGGGCCAAATAAAAAGGCCGGGAAAATAAAATGAATAAGAAATAGAAGGGGAGGGACGACAGCCTATACAACAATAATACTGAAAAATACATGTTGAATACATGAACATGTACTATCTCTCCATTGATTTAGATCATCTTTAATTTCTTTTAACATGCTTTGTAGTTTTCAGTGTATCTGTCTTGCATTCTATTATTAAATTTTGTCCTAAGTATTTTTTTTACTTTGATGCCATTTTAAATTGAAATGCTTTCTTAATTTCATTTTTAGATCATTCACTGCTGCTATAAAGAAATGTAAGTAGTTTTTAACATACTGATCTTCTATCCTGCAAGTCTGCTGAACTCATTTACTGGATCTACAGTTTTTTGGTGAATTCCTTAGGATTTTGTATGTATAAGACTGTGTCATCTATAAACAGAGTCTGTTTCGTTTGAAAGTGAAAGTAAAAGTGGCATGTGGGATCTTCCTGGGTCAGGGATCAAACCCATGTCTCCTGAATTGGCAAGTGGATTCTTTACCACGGAGCCACCAAGGAAGCCTGAGTGTTTTTTTAATGAAAGGTATTTTGTCAAATGCTCTTCCTGCATTGGTTGAGATAGTCATACGGCTTTTGTCTTTTCTTCTATTAATATGGAGTCTTACATTGATCAGTTTTTGAATGTTGAACTAACCTTGCATTCCTGAAATAAATCCCACTTAGTCATGGTGTAGAATCCTCTCTACATGTTGTTGCATTTGATTTGCTAGAATTTTATTGAATTTTTTGAGTCTACATTTATAATATTGGTCTGTATGTTTGTTTGATTTTGGTATCAGAAAAACAGCACAACTGCAGTTTTATATATTAGCAGGAAAGAATTGGAAGATAAAAAATTTAAATTACACCTAAATTATTAAAGCTACATTAAATTCTTAGTGATAAATGAACCAAGAGGTATGCCCGAGTTATACACCAAAAACTATAAAACATTGCTGAGAAATATGAATGAAGAGACAACATATAATTATGGATTGAAAGGCTCAATACTGATGTCAATTCTTTTCAAACTGAGCCTTAAATTTAACATATTCTCAATTGTAATCTGACTAAACTGATTACTTTTAGAAACTGACTAGCTAATTCTAAAATTTATATAAATTCTCAAAAGAAATGTCTAAGCTAATATTACAAAAGAACGGCAAAGATGGAGGGCTTACATATCTGGGTTGACATCTTACTGTAAATCAATACAGTAGGGCACAAGCATAAGAAGCAACAAAATCAGTGGATCGGCACAGACAGCTCAGAAGTATGTGGACACTTATCTGGTCACTTGATTTTTGCGAATACCACTTAGGCATTCCAACAAGAAAAGGCTTTTCAAAAATACCGTTAGAAAAATTAAATATCCTATAAAGAAAATAATAAGCCCTAGCCTGACCCCATATAACACACAAAAGTCAACTTCAATAAGGATCATAAATCTAAGCATAAAAGCTAAAACTATGAAATTTCTCAAAGAAACCACAGAATTTTTTTTTGACTTGAGCATATAGCTAATTTTAGGATACAGAAAACAGTACTTATGACTAGATTTTGACATGTATAAAAAAAATTTCAGAATTGAAAAGATTCTAATAAATTACACCCTCCAGGTTAAAACCTCTAATCAACAAAAAAAAAAACATCATTAAGAGATGAGCAGGCAATCCATAGATTAGAACTGGAAGGAAATAGTTGCAATGTATATATTAATAAAATACTAGAGATATATATATATCTTATACCTCAAAAATAAAAATACAAACAATCCAACATATAAGGATGTGCAAACTATTTAACGAACACTTTAAAGATATATGAATAGCTAGCAAGCACATGAAGATGTCAACATATTAGTTATCAAAATTGCATATTACATCACAATGAAATATCACTACAAAGCCAATTCTAGCTTACCAGAATGGCTAAAATTAAAGAGATTGACAAGACCAAATGCTGCTGAGGGTATGTAACAACTAAAACTATCATTTAGTGTTGGTGTGGATATAAAGTGGTGCAGCTACTTTGGACAAAGAATTCTTCTAAAACTACACCTACCTATGACTAAAATTCCACTTTTCGATACTGACCTAATAGAAATGAATCCCTAGGGCCACAAAAGACTTGATTAAGAATGTGCATAGCAACTTTATTCATAATAGTCAGAGCCTGAAGAGAGCACAGGTGTCCATCCATAGAAGAATGGATAAACACACCGTGAGATATTCACACAATCAGACTTCACTAAGCAGGAGACAGAAATGAACTACTGATAGACTCAAGAACAATCTCAAAAACATACTATGTAAAAGAAACCTGACACAAGAGTATGCAGTATATGAATCTATCTCTGTGGAGTTCTAGAACTAGTAAAAGTGTTAGAAGATCAGTTGTCTCTTACTCTGAGACCCCATTTAGCATGCCAAGCTCCTCTGTTCATGGAATTGTGTCTCAAAGAGTTGGTCATGACTAAAGTGACACAGCGCGCACTAAAACTAGAATTTATTTACTCTGGGAAGTGGGTGGAGGTCGAGATGTGCTGGGAAAGAGTATGAGGGAACTTTCTGGGGGTGATACACACCTGGATAGCACAGGTCTATGTATTTGTTAGAACTCATGGAAATAGACACTTCAGATCTATGCATTTTATGTAGATAGGTGAATTTTAACCTAACAATTTTACTTAAAAAATAAGAATCATATAAAAAATCATAAACTTGGAATTCTAGTAATGGTACATATGCGAAAGTATTTGGGATAACTGTAGAGATGTCTACCACTTACTGAGAAATGTTTCCAAGAATACAGTGGATTCACGGATGAAGAGAGAGATGTGTAGAGGTAAGCATCTGAGTGCCCACTGTAAATTTCTTTCAACTTTTCTGTATGGTTAAATATTTCTATAATAAAATGTTGCCAAAGGAAAAAAAATCCTTAAAAAATAAGTCTTTCACAGTAATAACAAATAAATTTAAAAAGAAAAGGGAAAAGTTCAAAGAAAAAAAAGAAAGCAGTAGTTGCTCAGTCATGTCCAACTGTTATTGACCCCACAGACTGCACCGTGCCAGGCTCTCTGTCCATGGGCTTCTCCAGACAAGAATACTGGAGTGGGTAGTCATTCCCTTCTCCAGGCAGTCCTCCTGACTCAGGGATCAAACCCATGTTTCCTGCACTGCAGGCAGAAGCTTTACCATCTGAGCCACCAGGGAAAGTCCAATAAATAAAAGAAAAAAGTTCAAAGGAAAAAAAAGGAAAAAGAAAGCAATCCCAACCTCTTAAGTTACTAGCCATGTGAACTTGATATGGCTTTTAAAAAATTTATTTGAATTTATTTAAAGTTTTAAAATAAAGAGTCTATGTCTAAATTTCCTTATCTATAAAGTTAAAATGATAAATAATACCTTCTATGTGTATATACTTATACATTTGAGACCCCATGTACTGTAGCCAGCCAGGTTCCTCTGTCCATGGAATTTTCCAGGCAAGAATACTGTGAGAATACCAGACAGGATAGCCATTCTCTTCTCCAGGGGATCTTCCTGACCCCGGAATCGAACCCAGGTCTCCTGCGTGGCAGGCAGATTCTTTACCATCTGAGCCATGAGGGAAGCCCAGTACCTTCTGCACAGGATCCTTAAAGGGCTACACTTGCTAATATATGTAAAGAAGAATTCTTGATATAAATAAGCACTGAGTAAATGTTTCAGCTACTATTTCTGGTGAGCATGGAGTGCCTGTGGCCATCAACCCATAAAAATAAGACGTCTCAGAAACAGAAGAGGAGGACACTGTTTGCACACTTGAAGGGAATTGTTATGTTTGTTGCACAGATAACATTAGACTCACTGTGATTTCTTTTTTTCTTTTTCTGTGCATCATGTGTCATTTATCAAGACCCCTAAGTGAATGAGCTAGTAGAAAGGAAATATTATTTTAAAAAACTCATAAAGCATATTTTTAGAAATGGTATTTCCTTGACTTTCATTCCAGGAAAATAAGAACACACGGCATGGAGCCTGCTGGGCCCAGAAAAGCAAGCCTGCCAGATGCCACAGCAATAAACAGAGTGGGGCTTTGAAGAAGAAATGGAAATGAGAACATATAGCATTATGGTTCCAATGCCCTCACCATCTGATATTTAGCCCACTGAAAGTATGGGGTTTTTGGAAATTCACCTTTGCAGGTCACCTTTAATTGATTTTCTTATTTATTTGTTTAGCAAACATTTAAATCACAGCCTACCATGAGCAACATTCTATGCACACCCCCCAGGACATAAGCAAAATGAAGCTGAGTGAGGTAATTTTAGGAAAAAAAAAAAAGTTGTAAGTGCAGTGTAAAGAGAGTTAGTCCTATTTGCACCTGCCACATCCTTTTTCAATATTCATTCTAAAAATACAATTTTTAACATTTTCAATCAATAGATTAAGCAGCCACATCTTTTCATAAATGACAGAGATGCTTAGGAAAAGAGACAGGAGGGTGTGCTATGTGAGTTATGTCTTACTTTGCTGAGAAATGCGTAAGTAGAAATACATTTTTGTAAATTGTTTTTCCTACAGTGCCTGTATTATCATTTTTACAAATAGATATTTTAAACACAAGTAGAATTTCTTAATGTGATATCTTTGACTTTCAATTTAGTAAATGCTTCTGAGAAGAAAACTGGGCTATAGAATGTTGAACACTGACCCATTCTATGATGAACACTGTCCTTTGAGTTTTCAAATATATGCACTTGTGATAATTCTAGGAAACTGATACTGATGAATTTTTACCCAGAATTTTAAAACAACAACAACATATATACCGAGGAAACCAGATCTGAAAGAGACACGTGCACACCAATGTTCATCGCAGCACTGTTTATAATAGCCAGGACATGGAAGCAACCTAGATGCCCATCAGCAGACGAATGGATAAGGAAGCTGTGGTACATATACACCATGGAATATTACTCAGCCATTAAAAAGAATTCATTTGAATCAGTTCTAATGAGATGGATGAAACTGGAGCCCATTATACAGAGTGAAGTAAGCCAGAAAGATAGAGACCAATACAGTATACTAACGCATATATATGGAATTTAGAAAGATGGTAACGATAACCCTATATGCAAAACAGAAAAAGAGACACAGATGTACAGAACAGACTTTTGGACTCTGTGGGAGAAGCCGAGGGTGGGATGTTCAGAGAGAAGAGCATTGAAACAAGTATACTATCAAGGGTGAAACAGATCATCAGCCCAGGTTGGATGCATGAGATGGGTGCTCAGGGCTGGTGCACTGGGAAGACCCAGAGGGATCGGGTGGAGAGGGAGGCGGGAGGGGGGATCGGGATGGGGAACACACGTAAATCCATAGCTGATTCATGTCAATGTATGGCAAAAACCACTACAATATTGTAAAGTAACTAGCCTCCAACTAATAAAAATAAATGGAAAAAAAATTTTTTTTAATAAAAATAAAACAACAAAAAATTCTTTTAAATTAAAAGAAAAGTACATCCTGTTCCCTTGACTCATCTTTATTTTGGGATTATACGTTCTGTGCTAAAATTTAGGATGGAAGTTCTAACAGGGATGGTATTGTTCAGCAAATAGCAGTCCTTTGTGTGTGTGAACATTTTCAAATGAATGGAAATGGTCTTAGACATTTTATCTGGAAAACTTTCGCCTATAGTATTTATTCAAATATTGTCCATATTTTCAGGGAAGAATTCAGAAAAATGTCTTTCTCATAAAAAGAAGTCATTCCCTGTGTCTATTTATAAAAGAACTCTCTCTCTTCCTCCCTACAGGACACAACACTCAGGCCCTGTGCTATCAATAGAAGCAAAAGATAAAATTAAAGAAACACTGACTGCATGCCAAATTCTGGCATAATGGAGAACAGAAAGCCAGTCAGCAATCACCTCTCCTAGCCCTTATCTCTTCCTCCCACTTATCTCTCCCAGGCTGGGGATGTCCACACTCTGTGACCTCTTTTCTGAGGGGAGACACAAGCTGTGAGTCGGGTGCCCTGCACTTTAAAGTCTTATTCTTCTTCCTCTTGAGTGAAACCTTAACTGTTAAGAGGAAATAAAATGTTCTGTGTCAGTGAAACTACTCGGTCACTTGGAAATCATCTTTCTGGGTTTCAGCACCAATACATCTATGATCTTAAAAAACATCCTTTCAGTTTAAATAATAATGAATTTGTCACAGAAGTACATTAACAGCCCTATATGCAAATAAGGGGCTTCCCTGGTGGTCCAGTGGTAAAGAATCTGCTGGGCAATGCAGGAGATGCGGGTTTGATCCCCGGGTCAGGAAGATCCCCTGGAGAAGGAAATGGTAACCCACTCCAGTATTCTTGCCTGGAGAATCCCATGGACAGAGGAGGCTGGTGGGCTACAGTCCATGCGGTTGCTAAAGAAGCTGGACATGACTTAGTAACTAAGGAACAACAACAACAATATTCAAATAAATTTCTCCACTGACTTCAGGTGAATCCACTGTTTTCTAAATCAATATCTGTTGCTTAGGATGATCAAAAGCAAACTTTTGTTTGTTCCTCCCCATGTAGATCATCTTAGAGTAAAATTATTATGGAGAAATTAGGGATTCATAAGGCAAGATAGAGAGGGGTTTTTGCTGTTGTTTTTGTTATTGGGATTTTTATTAACCACAAGCTCATACGACTGCATTTATTGAAAGTGCCTAACTACCTTGAAATGAAACATCACATAATTCTAACAAGTGTGCTCTATCTAGTTCACCCAAATTAGGAAGGCTTCTCTGTATTAATTTTGTCTCTTTCACAAGCATCCTTGAGGTTCTTTATTCTTAATTACTTATGACTATGTTTCAGGTATTAAGAGCACACTTGAAATTTACAATTTTTCTAAATTCCTAACACTTATTAGCTTTGTTTTCTGCCTAGACCTGTTAACCTAATTTTGTCTTCAACACTTCGGGGGATAATGCACTGCTTATCTTTAAATTTTGCATAGCTGTTTCTATATATTCAGGACTCAAAATTCAAGTTTTCATTTACTCAGTATGAATTTGATGATCCTCTAATGTGAGTTAAAAACCACACTTAGTAATTTTTTCATTCTTCTCCTTTATGTTTCAAATTTGAACAAATACTTCTTGAAAATTTTATAATCCAACGTCATGACCAATCTTTCCACCAAGCACTGGTGGCCTAATTCTTTTTATTTTTCTAAAGTTCTGTGGATTGTGATATAAAAGAAAAAGAAAAGGAAATGCAGAAGGACGATGGTAGGCCTATTACTGGACACATTTCCTCATTTCCCTCTGCAGCTTCATCTTCTTGGACAGTGTCAGAACCCAGGGGCTCCACCACAACTCCTGAGAGGATGGACCTGCAGAGGAAAAGGGAGGAAGGCAAGGAAGGCTGCAGATCTGGTGATAACTTGAGCTGAGTCCCCAGGCCACAACTTGGAGGCAGACAGATGGCCAGAGCAGCAACTTCATTTCCTAAAGTGAAATCCACCAGAAATTAACAGTGTGCAATTTGTGGGGATTCCAGCACATTTATTAACAAGTATGCCAAATGAGAACCCAAAGTCATCTGCAGATCTGTCATTATGACAGATACTGATAAAAAATCATACATTTACTGTTATAAAATAGCACTAATAATCTCATAATGGGGATATTGGTTCTACCAGAACAAATTCTACATAAAAACATATGTGAGTTAAGATTTAAAGGCATTTCCTTGCAGATTTCAGATATACAGGAAGACCTAAATAGTATGGCCAGCAGAGCAGCTCTAGGTAATGTGGGCAAGAATTTCTGGCTGAAATCCTATTTTCTGAAGACTTATACTCAGTGACAAATGTCTGCTGAAAACTAAACTTGGCACAGATCTTAGGTTAGTAGAACTCCATCAAATGCAACAAAAATAAGGATTAAGCGTAGGGGAAAACCCTATAAACTTGACTTTCAGAAGAGACCAGAGCATTGTGTGCAAGGGAAACCAAAGGAAATTCTCAATACTTACTAATCTTTTTATATAGAAAATTACTTTGGCAAGTGCTAAGATCACTTACAGTCCAATAATTTTCAGTACCTTGAAAGGAATAATTAAAAAGAACAAGAATTGAGCCCCAGAAAGGATCTGTCAGTTCTAAAAATAATTGGTTTTACTCTTCGATTTTTCAAAGTTTCATTTTTTTAGTGATGTCAACTGGCTCACCCCACAGTCATATACAAAAATATAATGGACTAAAACAACCTTTAATTTTTAGAGTAACAGAGTTTGAGACCCATCTAAACATTGAGATACACGGCTCTCAAAATTTTGAGAGAGTAGACATTTCTTTTAAAGCCCTAAATAATCTGGTAACCCTAGATAGAGACTTTTATTTTAGTAACTTTGGGGAATAATAACATTTTTTATTCTCAGGTAACTCCGGTCTTTAAGACCTCAGTTTTCAGTCACAGGAGTTCTAAATGCTAAACTTCAGTGTTTTAGTAGATGGAAGACGATTACCAGGAACATTAAAATATCTCCAAGTCAAATGACCATATAACTTCTACAAATATTTATTACTGTTACCTTTATAAATATTTATTACTTTGTTCATTTATTCAACCATTCACCAAATATTTATTCAGAACATACTAGGCAAAATACACAATAACTCTAAAATCCATTAAAAAGTACAAATATAGATTCATTTGAGGATTTTTGATAGCTCCCATTTTTTGAGGCACCAGAAATTAAAAGACACTTAATTTGAGATAGATCTTGAAACATTATATCTAACTTTGAAAGAAATAATGCATATTTTCCTAATGTGATTATGAAACTAAGAGACAAAAGGAAGTATTTGATTAGTTTAATGGGAGAGAAAGGCTTCCCAAACTAGCTGATCTCTGAGATGATGGAAAACAAGAAACTGTGCAAATGCCCATTAAAAAGTATCTCTGAGAAATACCAATTGAATCTCACAGGCTAAAAATTAGACATAATCCCTTCTACTTGTTTTAATTCTCTCTTGTTAAGTCTCTGCTCTATTTCTTTTGTCTTTTCTCATGGTTCAGACATAATTATACTTCATTTCTATGGCATTAATAAAGCCACATTAGAAACCGCTCACAGGAAAAAATCAGTAGAAAAGGACAGCGGCACAACAGCCACAACAAAACAAAATAGAAAACTTTGCTAACAGAAAGGAAATAAAGAGGTTTTCTAGTATAAAGAATAACTAGTTCTCAAGGGCCTATTCAATGGCAAGGAGGGTCCTGCACCAAACACCGAACCCACAGCGGCAAGGCTACACGGCTAGAGAACGACGAACGAATGCGGGGCACGGGAAGGCGGCTGTCCGGGAAAAAAAGACGACCTGCGAATGCTCCATTATGAGAAGGAAAGTACATACAACAACTAATTACTGTGAACGAGTCAAATGTCCATGTGTTAACAGATACAGCTGAAAGACAAAACAAAGCAAACGGCTGGGATTCCCTGGCAGTCCAGTGATTAGGACTCCACACTCTCATAGCCAAGGGTCTGCGTTCAACCCTTGATTGGGGAACTAGGATTCCACAAGCCACACGGCCTGCCCTCCACTTCTCCCCAAAAAAACTGTTAAGGAAAAACAAATTGAAAGGTATAAATTCAGTATGATCTCATCTACGAAAACCTGAAAGAAATATTCCATGTACATTGACACAGACATAACTAGATAAGGAAACAGAACATATAACACAAATGGAATAAAATATAAAACCTTATAAGTGATATTATCTATGGATATGTTTAAATATTAGAAAGACTGGTACTTTTTTTCTCACTTAAAAAAATAGATATCCAGAATTAACATTTGTACTATAGCAGTGGGGATGGTGGCCAAAACAGTGAGTAGGTAGACCTGAGCTCACATCCTCCCACAGCGAACTAAAATTACAACACAGAGCAACTCTGGATAAGAATAATCTGAAGACTAGCTGAAAAGATTTTTTCGGTTGCAAATATTTTCTCTGGTTTGGAGGGTTATATTTTCATCTTGTTTATGGTTTCCTTTCCTGTGCAAAAGCTTTTCAGTTTAATTAGGCCTTTTAGTTTAAAAGGCCCCGTCTGTCTGTTTTTATTTTCACTACTGCAACAGGTGGGTCAAAGAAGATCTAGCTGTGATTTATGTCACAGTGCTCTTCCTATGTTTCCCTCTAAGAGTTTGAGAGTGTCTGGGCTTACATCTACTTCTTTAATCCATTCTGAGTTTATTTTTCAAAGGAAGCAACTGATAAGGGATTAACCTCCAAAAAATACAAACAGTTCATGCTGCTCAATATAAAAAAATTAAAAAAAAAAAAAAGGATGGAAGGCCTAAATGGACACTTCTCCACAGCAGACACAGAGATAGATGGCCAAGAGGCAGCTGAAGAGATGCTTAACTTTGCTAATTACTAGAGAAATGCAGATCAAAACTACAATGAGTTATCACCTCACATAGGTCAGAATGGCCATCATCAAACAATCGACAAACAATTTTGGAGAAGAGGTGGAAAAAAGGGAACCCTCTTGTACTATTGGTAGGGATATAAATTGATGCAGGCACTATGGAGAACATTATGAAGTTTCCTTAAAAAAACTAAAAACAGAACTACCATATGACCCAGCAATCCCACTACAGGGCATATACGCTGAAAAAAAATCATACTTTAAAAAGACACATGCATACCAATGTTCACTGCAGCCCTATTCACAATACCCAGGACATGGGAGCAACCTAGATGTCTATCAGCAGATGAATGGATAAAGAGGATATGGTACATATATACATTGGAACAACACTCCACCATAAAAAGGAACACAACTGGGTCATTTGTAGTGATGTGGATGAACCGAGAGTCTGTCGTACAGAGTAAAGAGAAAAACAAATTCTATATTAATATACAAAAGACAAACGTACAGAAAATGGAAAAATGGAACAGGTGAACCTATTCGCAGGGCAGGAAGAGAGATGCGGATGTAGAGAATGGACGGACATGTGGACACAGGGGTGGGGGTAGGAGGGTGGGATGGACTGGAAGATTAGGAATGACAATATATACACCACCGTGTGTTAAACAGATGGTGGGTGGGAATCTGTGATGACCGAGACGGGTGGGTTGGAGGGGTCCAAGAGGGAGAAGATATATGTATACGTATAGCTAATTCACTTCATCGTACATCAGAAACTAACACAGTAAAGTAACTATACTCCAATTAAACTTTTTTTAAAAAGACCTTCTCCAACGGAAGGTATAAATAAGGAACCACAACAAGATCAGTAGGAGAGGCAGAGATGCCATATAGTCAAGACCCACATCCTCAGGAAGGTAGCCCACAGACAGGAGAATAAATCACAGCTGCAGAGACTTCCCTCAAGGAGCAAGGAGTCTGAGCCTAACCCTGGACTCAAAGCCTGGGGCTTGGGGGTCCTGCCTCAGGAACATGAGTCAGAATTTCTGGTTTTGAAGAACAGCAGAGCTTGCATTCAAGAGAACCAGAGGCTGCAGGAAACAGAGACTCTTCTCTTAAAGGGCACGTTCCAAATCAAAAGCAACTGGAAAGGAGCCTGATTCAGACACATCTGCTGGTCTTGGAGAGCCTTCCAGAGAGGCAAGAGGCTGTTGGCACTTAGCCTGCTGACAGAGGCACTGGAGGAGCCATTCTTAGGAGCTTATCCTACCATGAGAACACCAGTGCTGACAGACACCATGCTGGAGTCCTCCCTCGAGTTTAGTGGTGCTGGACCTGGCCTCACAAGTCAACTGTTCAGCACCAGTCCCGGGCTGCCCTACTCCAAGCAGCCAGCCTTGCAGGGACATAGCCTCACCCACCATCAGGCTAGCACCAGGCCCTGGACTTCCTGGGTCGTGCCGGCAGCTATACCAGGACACAGCCCTGCCCACCAGGGGCCAGCAGCCTCTGCACTAGGCAGAGTCTCCAACCCAACAGGCTGGGGACCTGTCACATCGGTGTACCCCCAGTAATCAGTCCCCCACCCCCAAAAGAAGGGCCCATGCAGCCCACAGTGGGGAGGAATCCCTAGATCATTTAGCTCGGGTGAACAGAAGGGAGTGTGCACCTGGGCCCCGTAGATGTCTCCTACATAAATAAGGTCACATTTCCAAGATCAGGACATGCAACTGACCTACCTAACTTACATAAACAAAAACAGAGAACAGGCAAAATAAGGCAAAAGAGGAACAGGTTCAAAATGAAGGAACAAGGTAAAATCTTAGAAGGGCTAAGCAAAGTAGAGACAAGTCGTCTACCCAGTGAAGAGTTCAAGGCAATGATCATAAAGATGCTCAATGAACTTGGGTGAAGAATGGGTGAACACGGTAAAACGTTTAACAGAGACATACAAAATAAAAAGAAGAAATAAGCAGAGGTGAAGAATACAATGACTGAAATAAAAAAGAAGGAAAGTACAGATTTCATGATACAGAGGAAAGGATCGGTAAGCTGGAAGACAGAGTAGCGGCAATCACTCAATTTGAACCAAAAAAGGAAAAAAAAAGATTTTAAAAAAGAGGATACATCAAGAGATCTATGGGACAATATCAAGTGTACTAACATTCTAAGGGTTCCCCCAAAAAGAAAGAAAGGGGTAGAGAACTGATTTGAAGACATAATATCTAAAAATTTCCCTAACGTGGGAAAGGAAATGGACATCCAACTCTGGGAAGCTCAGAGAATATCAAACAAGGTGAACCCGAAGATGTCGACACCAAGATACATTAAAATTAAAATGGCAAAAGATAGAAAATATTAACAGCAACAAGAGAAAAGCAACTACATACAAGGGAACTCACAAAAGGCTATCAGCTGACATTTCAGCAGAAATTCTGCAGGTCAAAAGAATGACACTATATTTTCAGAGGGATGAAAGGAAAAAAAAAACAACCCACAATTAAAAATACATTACTCAGCAAGGCCATAATTCAGATTTGGAGGAGGGATGAAGAGTTTCAGAGAGAAGCAAAGGCTGAAGGAGTCCAGGGCCACGAAACTGGCTTTATTTACATGCATCTGTGTGCTCAGCTGTGTCTGACTCTTCGTGACCCCAAGGACGAGGCTCCACTGCCCATGGAATTTTCCAGGCAAGAATGCTGGAGGGAGTTGCTGTTTCCTATTCCAGGGGATCTCCCCAACCCAGAGATAGAACCAGTGTCTCTAGCATCTCCTGCACTGGCAGGAGGATTCTTTACAACTCTGCCACTTGGGGAGCCCCAGAAACAGGCTTTTTAAAAAATGTTATAAGAATTTCTCTAAGCAAAATGGTACAACTAGAAATATGAAAACTATAAAAGGAAAAATCTCATTGGTAAAAGCAAACATACAGTAAAGCTGGCAGTATCAGGCTCCGTGGTTTCAAGCTATTATATAAAGCTACAGTCATCAAAACAGTATGGTGCTGGCACACAGATAGACACGTAGATAAAAGGAACAGAATAGAGAGCCCAAGAGCACACCTATGCTTATACGGGCAGCAGTCAGTGACAAACGGGTCAACAATAAACAACAGGGGTTAGGCAGCCTCTTCAGTAATGGCGTTGGGAAAAAGACACCATGCAAAAGAACCAAATGGACTACCTTTTCACACCACACAAAAAACAAACTCAGAACGGGCTGAAAACTTAAATAACCTGACACCACAAAACTCCTCGAAGAAAACATAGGCTGTATACCCTTTGACACTGACCTTGGCGATAACTTTCTGGATATGTTTCCTTAGGAAAGGGAGACAAAAGTAAAACTTTAAAAACAGGACTGCATCAAGCTAAAACACTTTTGCACAATGAAGGAAACTATTAACAAAATGAAGAGGCTGCCTAGTGAATGAGAGAAGATATTTGCAAATGAATCTCTGATACAGGGTAAATATCCCAAATATATAAAACTCATATAACTCAACATCAAAAAATGAACTACTAACTGAAAACTGTGCAGAGAACCTGAAACATTTTTTTTTTCAAAGAAGACATATAGATAGCAACAGACACATGAAAAATGCTCAACATTACCAGTCATCAGGAAAATGCAAAGTAAAATCACCATGAGCTATCACCTCACACCTGTTAGAATGGTTATTACCAAAAGACAAGTGTTGATGAGGATGTGGAGAAAAAGAAGCCCTAGAAAACTGTTGGTGAGAATGTAAATTGGTACAGTCACTATGGAAAGTAATATGGAGGTTTCTCATAAAACAGAACTACTGTATGATCCAGCAATTCCACCTCTGGGTGTTACTCTGACAAAAACAGTGATTTGCAAAGATATATGTACCCCTATATTCAATGCAGTGCTATTTATAATAGGCAAGATATGGAAACATGTTAAATATCTATCAATAGATAGATGAATTAAGGAAGTGGTACATGTATAACTGGAATATGAGTCACACAAAAGAATGAAATCTTGCCATTTATGACAACATGGGTGGGCCTGGGGGGTAATGTGGTCAGTGAAATAAGTCAGACAAAGAAAGACAAATGCTGCATGAGTTCATTTATATATGGAATCTAAAAACCAAAACAAATGAGCAGATGTAAAAGACACAGATAAAGAGAACAGAACGGGTGATTACCAGAGGGGAGGGCGTTGAGGGAAGACTGAAACAGCTGAGAAAGATAAAGAGGTACAATATTCCAATTACAAAAAAGAAAAGAAAAAGTGAGCCTCAGGGAGGAAATGTCCAGCATGGGAAATATAATTAGTTATATCGTAATATCTTTGTCTGTTGACAGATGGTAATTAGACGTATCATGGTTATCATATTGCAATGTACAGAAATACTGAATCACTATCTTGTGTACCTGGAATTAGCATAATGAGATAGGTCAGTTATACCTCAATTTTAAAAAACTCTAAACACTGGGAAGAAATACATAAAAATGCTAATAATGATGGGTATCTCTGGGGGGGGGGGTAGGTATCTTTGGTGGTTTTTAATTTTTACCTTATGTTTTTATGTATTGCTAGTTTTATGTAATCAACATGTATTGTTTATAAAATTGGAAAGAAAACAAAAACAAATCTACTAAAAATAAAAATAATAAAACATGGCAGTAAATAGACTTTATTATTTTCTGTAGGTTTAAATTACTTCATAATAAAATTTAATGTATTTTAAAATTTTGTGGTTTAAAAGAAGCATCCTGTAGAAATTCAGGCAATTAGAAGGAACTATTCCAATAGATCCAATTTTCTTATTGTTGAGCCTGGACTATACAAGGCTGATTATTTTCCATCTTTATCAAGAGGAACAATGGAATATTAATATAAGAGAAGAAACTGTCCTTGATATAAATCACTGGCACTTTTGGCAAATGGATAGTCATTTCTAGAAGGAAGTGAATTATCTGAACATATTAGTAATTATATTGAATCCTGTAGCTTCAAAAGAGTGTTTCAACTCACACACTATCCACGAAGATTACTCTTTTTCTTCCTTACTGGGTATGAATATGAAGCTTTAGGGGCATGATCAATGGACTGTACATTTTCATTGCTGCTAAACATGCATAATTACAGTCTGGATTTCACAATAACAATTGTCACAGTGGTAAGGAATCCGCCTGCCAATGCAGGAGATACAAAAGACGCGGGTTCGATCCCTGGGTTGGGACGATCCCCCTGGAGGAAGAAATGGCAACCCGCTCCAGTATTTTTGCCTAGAAAATTCCATGGACAGAGGAACCTGGTGAGCTACAGTCCATGGGGTCTCAAAGAGTCGGACACAACTGAGCGACAGCATGCACAAAGTATTGACTAGCTGTGCAAGACCACAACTGACTTTTTATTTTAAATCCCTCACAAAACTTCTTAGATTCAAAATTGCCATTAGACATTTTCTAATGCAATTCCAAGTAACTTCTTGGGTGCTGGGGGCCTCCAGCAAGAAAGTAAGCCACAAACATTTTAACTTTGGATCATATGTAATTTTTAGAATTAATAGCAAGAGTCAGAGCATTTCCTTGGTTTTTAAATCATAGTGGTAAATAAGTTGGAAACATTTCCCTAGTGTGAGGCGAGACTCACTTGAGATATATTGTTAAACATGAAGGGAGAAAATATATCACAGACACAAGTGGTATTACACAGCACACCATTTTTCTGAAAACATAGTCTCCATGCATGAGCATCAGATATATACCCACCATAAGAGAGCATATTGACCTATAATTTTCAATATTACATCCTTGTATTTTTTATTATATGCTATTTTTCAACTAGTAGAGGAACATGGTCTCATAAAGCTAATATTTATTCTTTCATGTTTATGGAGCTAGTGGTGCACTTTAGGAAATGAGAAACTCCGAGAAGCCAAATAGAACTCGGTGTCCTGAACGCCCAAGAAGGGAGGACAGGAAAACCGCCATGTCTAAAAAACAGCAGGACCAGAAACTTGGCTATAAAGCTTTAAATAATTCAACAACACAAGCTAAGGGAAGCCTTTGGCATTATTTCTGTCTCTATAATAGTAGTCTTTTTTTATAGATGCTAAATCTTATGTAGGAGTCTTCATTTCAGCAGAAAGCAAAGAAAAAGAGTCCTTTAGTCTAGTTCCCATGTGCAACTCTGCACTTGCTATTTGTATTTTGTGCAAGCCAAGGCAGACAGTACGTGTAACCCACAAAACAACCAAGATACCCCAAACTATATTTCTAAGTCACAAAATACCCTTCATCTTCTTATTAAGTAAACTATATGACAAGCTCCCCTGGTGACTCAGTGGTAAAGAATCCACCTGCCAATGCAGGGGACATGTGTTCAATCCCTGCATTGGGAAGATCCCATGGAGAAGGAAAGGCAATTCATCCCAGGACTCTTGCCCGGGAGATCCCACGGACAGAGGGGCCTGGTGGGCTACAGTCCATGGGGTCGCAAAGAGAGACATGACTTGGTGACTCAGCAACAACAAAACTCTGTACTAGGGAATTCAATGACTCCTTGTGTTAAAGAAAATAGTAGCAAATGAGAATTTGTTTTCCTATGGAAAAGTTGTGCCGGTATTAATGGTTAATGTCTCAAGAGATCAGAGCCTTAACAAAGCTTTTATGGGAAACAATTCCCAAAGACCACTGTTTCTATGCCCTTTCCTTTTCATGGAGAGCCTCACTTGAGGTTTTGGAAGAAGCCAGAGAAATAAAAGGCAGCAAGTCATGACCCCATTCTCTGCATGCAGGAAGAATGAAAGGGGATGGGGGGGATGCCGGAAGGTAAGTGAGGGACAAGACAGAAATGTGGATGGAAGGTGGGTGAGGAAGGCGTATCAGGTCTGATGGGAGAAAGAGTTCTGGCTGCTATAAGTTCAGTTCAGTTCAGTTGCTCAGTTGTGTCCAACTCTTTGCGACCCCATGAATCGCAGCACGCCAGGCCTCCCCGTCCATCACCAACTCCCGGAGTTTACTCAAACCCATGACCATCGAGTCAGTGATGCCATCCAGCCATCTCACCCTCTGTCGTCTCCTTCTCCTCCTGCCCCCAATCCCTCCCAGCATCAGGGTCTTTTCCAAGGAGTCAACTCTTCGCATGAGGTGGCCAAAGTATTGGAGTTTCAGTATCAGCATCAGTCCTTCCAATGAACACCCAGGACTGATCTCCTTCAGGATGGACTGGTTGGATCTCCTTGTAGTCCAAGGGACTCTCAAGAGTCTTCTCCAACACCACAGTTCAAAAGCATCAATTTTTCGGTGCTCAGCTTTCCTCACAGTCCAACTCTCACATCCATATAAGACCCCTGGAAAAACCATAACCTTGAACAGACAGACCTTTGTTGGCAAAGTAATGTCTCTGCTTTTTAATATGCTATCTAGGTTGGTCATAACTTTCCTGCCAAGGAGTGTCTTTTATTTTCATGGCTGCAACCACCATCTGCAGTGATTTTGGAGCCCCCAAAAATAAAGTCTGACACTGTTTCCACTGTCTCCCCATCTATTTTCCATGAAGTGATGGGACGAGATGCCATGATCTTAGTTTTCTGAATGCAGTAAAGGACCCGTTAAAATCCCTATACGCTGATCCCTGAAGTCAGCCTATGACACGGGGCAGAGAGCTGAAACTGGGTGCATGGCACAGATGCAAGTGAAAAACTACTCCTTTGCTCCTTACCTTTCCTAGTCTCCCCATGGATTGCAGATGCCCTGCCCCTTCCCTCTCTCTGTGACTGAGCTGATGTCACCGTTGTGACACCAGCCCCACCATTTCCGCCATGGTCTGGGCCCTCTCCTTTAGGTAGGTCCCCAGAGCTCTCCACTCTCTCCTATTTTCCTACACTGAGTTCTGAAGTTATCGCCCCCAGATCCATGTTCCTATATCAAACAACAGTAACCCCGTCTAGACACGAAATCAGAAATTCTGGTTCTTCAAAAGAGCATCCATATACACGTGTTGGTGTGATTCGAGACAGCTGAAAAGTCAATGCAAGCCCAGAGTTTTCAGAAGAACAATAGGGTGGGAAGAGGGTGGCACCCAGAGTTAAAAAGTGGGGCCGGGCCAACCTCACCATTTGCTCAACTCTGCCCATTTTGGCATGTTCAGTTCTTGCTGGAGACTCTGTGGTCTGGGCAGTCCTGGTCCTCCTCAATAGGGATGTGAGGAGGAGGTCTGAATCTGGTTATCACACCGACCAGGGACTGGGGGCAGGGGCGCTGCTGTTTCTGGAAGGGTCTTCAGTTTCTGGAAGGCAGGGCTGCTAACCTTTCTAAAATCTGTGGGCTGATCTTACATCATAAAGAAAAAAATCCCCCTGGGACCTCCCCCGTGGTCCAGTGGTTAAGACTCTGCACTTCCAATGCAAGCAGGGAAGATTCAATCCCTGGGCAGAGAATTAACATCCCATGTGCCATGTCAAGAAAAAAAATTTTTTTTTTAAAAAAAGAAGCACTCCCTTCAAAATGTCAATAGTAGCCCCACTGAGGAGCACCAACAGATGACTTTTAATGCTCCAGCAACATGTCTGCATTGTCAAACTTAAGTAGAATGTAGAGAATTTAAGAAACTCAGAACAAAACTCTGAGGGTAAAGAAATTTGTGGGTTGTATGATCTCATGGGAAAGGTTCAGAAAAATGTGTTTCTTTCTCCTGAAGAGGAAAAGGATGACTTGAGACTTGAGTCTGTAATGATGCAGGGGGACTCTGACCAACACATTCCCTGTCTGGTGGCAGAAGAAATAAACTGCGGCACGCGAGTTCAAGAATCCCTTAGGCTTTTAGAGAAGGAGGCTCTAAGAAAGGAGAATCTGTATTAGGATTCAAAAGGAAAGTGGATACGTAGTATGAAGGTCTGAAGACAAACAGATTCTTGTTGGTTTCAGACAGTTCAAGTGGGATCCTGCTTGCAGAGTAGCAAGGGCATTTGGGTCACTTGTCAAGTTCTTCCCAGGGCCTCTTTTTAATACAGATACTCTTTGTTACGTCTATAGCGTCTTACCAGACTGGAGAGTTAAAGGTGGAAACACAACTTCCCATCTTCCCACTCCCCTATACACACGCCTCATCCTTCAAAGAGTCAATCATGGGGCCCAGCAATGAAGGATACAGTGGGAAAACTGGAGGCTAGCCCGGCAGGGAAGTGAAATCCACTTTGATTTCTCAGTAGAAATAAAAGAAATTAAAAAACACACACACACACACAGAGTAGAGAGCTATTTAGGGGAGAAAACATTTGTCACTGTGGACAGAATGAAAGTCCAACCAAATGAAATAAACGCCTGTGGAAAAAGACATGTCATTCCAGGGAAAGAACTACGTTCCTTCTTCCATGCTCTTTGTTTAGCTTTTGTGCACTCAGTGTACAAAGCTTTATTTGTGTGCTTGATCATTTTTTCATCTATGAAAGAGGCGTGGATTAATTTCAGCCTTTAGGTGGGTCTTATATCAGAAAGTACTTTCAAAATAAAAGCGAGTTACTTGGTAGCATCTCAGTAGCAGAGCAAGCGTTTCTGAAATAAAATGCTTGTTGTGCTAGCAAGCTTTGTCCTTAAGTGAGCAACAATATAGCTAGTAATCTTTTAAGCTGTTAA
Source organism: Dama dama (assembly GCF_033118175.1). Classification (NCBI taxonomy): domain Eukaryota; kingdom Metazoa; phylum Chordata; class Mammalia; order Artiodactyla; family Cervidae; genus Dama; species Dama dama. Next base: position 17,652,903 of record NC_083710.1, read on the forward strand.
CACATACGCATTAAACAACCACCATGTTCTACCATAATAAATCATACAGTGAGTACCCCTTGTTAGGGCTAAAGGAAAACATTTTGGCTACTGAGATTGTATAAGTTGAAAAATGTCAAAATGATAACACTAGTTGATACTGACAGACGCAGTTTTGATTTTCAATGTTTCAAAGCATAATTTATCAGCAAAGTCTTAGCTAACTGAAAGTACTTAACCAAATCTGATATATGTACACACTTAATATAAATTCATTGAATTTATTCAGTTAGAATTTACAAACACAGAAATAAAACTTGTTTATGCCAACATAGGGGATATGTTATTTCTAATATCCTTGTAACATCCCACAGAGTATATAATAATAGATATTAGGAACAGCATATCGAATTTCTTCTCATTTATATCTGTCTCCCGGTGAAATCAAAGGATTACAATCTGCACATAATCTACTTCCAGAGTTCTTATTGCAATAGGGTAAGACTATTACCCCATCTTAAAAATATCTTTGAAAATTAAGAATAACTTCACGAGACAAATGGTAAACTTAACACAAACCTTAAGAGCTCCAGGAGATGAGAGGAGAAATGTGTTCGCTGGGGAAGTGACTGAAACCAAGTATTCACAAAACTCTTTTAAATGGAAGCTGTTCACAAAGGAAGTACCATGGAAGACAGTGGAACTTCGACATGCCAGATGCTTCTGGAAGGAGAGAAAAGCACTCCATTAGGACATGTCCGAAGTACTGTGACTGTCAGAACCGACCACTGTAGTCAGAACGTGCTAGAATAGCATCTACCACTATTGTTATAAGCATTAATTGCTATTAGTTTTGCACTCCCAGATCATCATATTCATAAATGGCAACGTGGGATGGCAACCTTTTCAGCACTGTCTCTAGAAATGACCAAGGACCAGCAGTATTTTGTACCTAAGTGAATCAGCTTTCTTCCTCCTCTAACCAGACGAGGGTTGAAGGACAGTGCTCAGCATGAAGGTGGCAACACTGATCTTCACTGGGAGTTCACCAGCTGCAAGACCCCGGGCACAGGCTCTCTGATTTGAGGGATGGCCCTGCCATTGGAGGGCGCTGGCTCCATTTCCCAGATGAGAAAACAAAGGCACAGATTCCTGAGATCAGGCTCAAAACCGGGGCATCGAAGCCCAAAAGGCCTCTTCCCTCATTTCCCTCTGTGGTCTGTGTGATTTAGAAAACTGGTTCACTCGGTGCAGCTGCTATGGAGAACAGTATGGAGCTTCCTTAAAAAACTACACGGAGTCACCATACGATCCCACAATCCCACTCCTGGGCATACATCCGGAAAATAGGGCAACTCTGCACCCCAGGGTTCACCGCAGCACTACTGACCACAGTCAAGATATGGAAGCAACCCACATGTCCATCAACAGATGAATGGATAAGAAGATGTGGCACCTACATATTATGGGGTATTACTCAGACATGAAAAAGAATGACATAATGCCATTTGCAGCAAGATGGATGGACATTAACTCAGACAGAGACAAATACCATATGACATCATTTAGATGTGGAATCAAAAAAAAATTATGCAAATGAACAATACTTACAAAACTGAAAAAGACTTACAGACATAGAGAACAAACTTATGGTTACCGAGGGGGCAAGTGTGGAGGAGGGGGACAAATTAGGTGAATGGGATTAACAGATAGAAACCACTATATATAAAATTAGATAAACAACAAGGATCTACGATACAGCTGCTGCTGCTAAGTCGCTTCAGCCGTGTCCGACTCTGTGCGACCGCATAGACGGCAGCCCACCAGGCTCCCCCGTCCCTGGGATTCTCCAGGCAAGAACAATGGAGTGGGTTGCCATTTCCTTCTTCAATATATGAAAGTGAAAAGTGAAAGTGAAGTCACTCAGCCGCGTCCGACTCTTAGCGACCCCATGGACCGCAGCCTACCAGGCTCCTCTGTTCATGGGATTTTCCAGGCAAGAGTACTGGAGTGGGGTGCCATTGCCTTCTCCGCTACTATACAGCACAGGGAACTATAACCAATATCTTGTAATAACCTATAATGGAAAAGAGTCTGAAAAAATATATATATATATAATGGAATCACTCTACTATATACCAGAAACTAACACATCATTGCAAATCAACTACACTTTAAAAAAAAAAAAGAAAAATATTTCATAAATAGAATTTTGACAGGGGAACAGGTTATACCTCAATATACTAGATGAACTCACATATTACTAAACTGATAAGAAAATTCCTCTCCTAATTTGCTTTAGTTTGATATCAGACATTGTCTCACGGAGTCAGGGCTCACGGAAATGCAGACACCCAGCTCTACACAGTGCACCTTCTTTCCCACCTTCTTCCTGATGCAAAGAGAGTTCTTTGGAGCCCCAGGTCTCCTGAGGTGGTGGGGCAGGTTTGTGTGTGCCCTGTGACATCAGAGACACCAACATGAAGGCCACATCTTCCTCTGGGGCCTCCGGGTGATGCACAGTTCCTTCGCTAGCCAGGGGAAAGAGGACATCGCCTTTGCTTAAGGAGAACAGCATCCCTGATGCAGGGATGGAGCCTGCATCCTCTGTGATGCTATCTCTGAATGACAGGACTGTATCTCCTTGTAGCTGTGTCCATCTATGAGGGCCAACTGACAGGTCTTGGCAGAGCTCCATCTATTGATAGATTTCTTCTCTTATTTTCAGTCAAGTATCTACATGTTTTGGGTTGTTCCAGTGCCAAGAGCTGACCCTCCATCAGTTTTCCTAGCATCCATGTTTATGGTGCGTTTCATATTTACTACCCCGTAATCACTCACTTCAAAATTCCCCTCGAAGTGCCAGCTTTTAATGGCATTGTCTTCTGTACAAGCCTTGGAACTGTTAGCTCATATCCACACTGTCGTTGGGAAGCTTTTCAGAAAGGCTACAGAGGGATGAAGAAGGTCATGCGAAACTTTAAAAACTTTTTATTTTATTTTAGGCAACAAAAGCTTACGGCATGAATAAAGAATAAAGAAGTATGACTGACAGCATTTTCAGAGCTCTTCAGAACTGGAGACTAGGATTACCACATGGGGCCAAAAGAAAAAACCACGGAGCCAAACACAGCCAGTTTATCTTTGTGTAAAAGAAGGAAGGAGGGCTCGACAGAGGACAGGGAATGGAAGTCTGTGGGCCACAGAATCTAAGCTAAATGACAAGAATACAAAATAAACAGCAACTGTTGCTACAACTTCGCAGACTAGCACTCTGATTTCTTCACACCGCTTAAAAACAAAGGTTCACCTGGAACGCCTAAACTTGTAGATAGTGTTTTCCATAAAATATTGATGGCACTTTTCAAGCAGTCACTCAGCCACAATTTGCGGCAGACTTTATTTTTTAAATTTTTTGAAATATAATTGATTTTCAATGTTACGTTAGTTTCAAATATACAGCAGCATGATTTAATTATATCCATATATACACACATATGTATATAAACATAGATTCCTTTTTACATTCTTTTCCATTAAAGGTTATTACAAGATGCTGAGTACAGTTCCCGGTGCTACACAGTAAGTCTTTGTTGGTTATCTATTTTTTCATGTGCCGCTGTTATTGAGTCGTGTCCGACTCTTTTGCAACCCCATGGACTGTAGCCCGCCAGGCTCCTCTGTCCATGGGATTTCCCAGGCAAGAATGCTGGAGTGGGTTGCCATGCCCTCCTCCAGGCTATCTTCCTGATCCAGGGATTGAACTGGGTTTCCTGCACTGGTAGGTAGATTCTTTACCACTGAGCTATTAGGGAAGCCCCCTTTTGTAATATATTAGTGTGTATATTTTAATCCCAAACTCCTAGCTTACCTGTCGCCTGCTTTCCTCTATGGTAACTGTAAGTTTGTCTTCTATATCTATGAGTCTATTTCTGTTTTGTAATTAAGCTTATTTGTATCATTTTTTAGATCCCTCATATAAGTGTTATCATATGATATCTGTCTTTCTCTAAGCCAGACAGAGAAAGACAAATATCATAGTGCCTACTTCTGAGTCATCAACATGTCGGAAAATTCCAAGAATACTGGAAAAAAGCAACACCGTTTTTCCCTCAAGCATCTTACTGGTTTGAACAGGATGCTACTTGGATGTCAAAAAGGTTAAGAAGGAGGTACTAGTATGTGGTTGAAAGAATGGGGCCTGGACCAGACTGCCTGGAGCTGTTCTTGTTTCATAAGTTCCTAGCTGTGTGATCTTGGGCAAGGCACCTAAGACTCTCTAACCCTGGCTTCCTCCTCAGCCAGATGCAGAAATGATACACTTCCCGTGTAAGTTGCTGTGAGCATTAAGTAAGATAACCTATATAAAGAGCTATAAAAGAGCCAGACATGACTTAGCAACTAAACGACAAACAACATAAAGTGCTCGGCACAATAAGAGGAGCGTGGTAAGAATGTACCAGTTGGTACTGAGGTGTAAGTAGTAGCAATATTATATAACAGAGCACAATGAGGTCAGTGAGGGAAGAAGTGCTCCGAAGCTTTGAAAGGACTGGAGATCCTCTTTCTTGGGGACGAGGGGGATAGTGAAAGTGGCAGTGAAGAAGGTAGCATTTAAGATCAGCCATAATTGAACACACACAAATAATGAGGCTTTTACAGAAATCCTCTAATGACAATTGAAAAGCTAAAAAATTAGCTACTTGAGAAAAAAAAATGGTCCATGAAATTAGACATTATTTTCCAGGATCTCGTGTGAAAGTGATGGTATCTATCATAACCACCCGACCAGGGAATAATACAAAGAAGGAGAATCTATGTATTGCTACGAAGAAAGATACAATGACCCGCTGGGTCCTATTCTATTCAACTGTAATCCAAAATGACACCAGGGCTTTTAATGGAACTTGGCACACTCTGGACACACCATTTCTAAACTTAGCATCAAATTTAAGTCACAGGGCTTGTGACTCAAATCTCCAACGTGACCTTTACAGGGCATTGTTCAAGGAAACACACCTGTCGCCATGCACAGAAACTATATGCCCTTTTATTCCCGAAAGTATGATGAAAAGATGCCCCATATTGCTACAGGCACAGAGCCACAGAAGGATTCCGACTTTGACTCTCTAGAAGCAATGAAAACAAAGACTCTATTTGATTTCGTATCCTTCATGTAGAAATGCTGTCTTATCGCATTAGTGAACATTCCACTTTCCCCTATATTCTGGACTTTATTTAATTCAAAAGAAGCTTGGCAGGAATCTCATCATTTGTGGATTTAAAACACAGTGCCTCTGAATAAATCCCCCTTTCAAGGGCTTACTGAGCCACGCTACTCTATCCTTGTCAGACCCACAGAATATTTTACTGAACAGCAGAGCTGAAAGCACACTCAAATTCCCCAACACCCTCTCTGCTTCCCAGCCCTGGGAGGTGTGCTGAAGGAGGGTGGACTTTAAAAGACGTAGTGTCATCATTCCCATCTCACCCTTGTTTATTTCTTCCACTGAACTATGGAATCCTGTCAGCTCCTCTTCCCATTCACCCAAGTCATGACATCACATCTCATAAGCTTTTTGCTGGTGTCCTACAAACAGTCAAAATATGTGGCATCCTCTTTGGTCTATGGTGGTGATCATGAATATATAAATGAAAAATTTGTAATGTAACTATATATTCAGGCACTACTCAGTAACTTTCTGTGAAATTAAAAGATGCTTGCTCCTTGGAAGAAAACTATGACAAATCTAGACCGTGTATTAAAAAGCAGAGACATCATTTTTGCCAACAAAGGTCTGAATAGTCAAAGCTATGCTTTTTCCAGTAGTCATGTACAATGTGAGAGTTAGACCATAAAGAAGGCTGAGCGCTGAAGAACTGATGCTTTTGAACTGTGGTGCTGGAGAAGACTCTTGAGAGTCCCTTGGACTGCAAGGAGATCAAACCAGTCCATTCTAAAGGAGATCAGTCCTGAATATTCACTGGAAGGACTGGTGCTGAAGCTCCAAAACTTTGGCTACCTGATGCGAAGAACTGACTTATTGGAAAAGACCCTGATGCTGGGAAAGATTGAAGGCAGGAGGAGAAGGGGACGAGAGAGGATGAGATGGTTGGATGGCATCACCGAATCAGAGGACATGAGTCTGGGCAAACTCTGGGAGATACAGGACAGGGAAGCCTGGCGTGCTGCAGTCCATGGGGTTGCAAAAAGTCGGACATGACTGAGCAACTCAACAACAACCAACTTAGTAACTTACAATGTCTCCCTGTTTTCTTAAGGATCAGATCTATGTCCTCATTAGGAATACCTGTTTCCACCATTCTCTGTAAGCTCAAAACACACTATTTCTGATCCAAACCCTTGGGTCAACTAAAAATTGTCTGCTCAATATACTACAGTGAATCTCGACTAGGGATGCATCAAAATTACCCAGGTCAACTAAACTGGAATCACCAGAGGAAAGCTGTCACTGTATGCATTTTTCAAATGCTCCATAGATGCTCAGATGTACATGGCTTGTGAAGAACTACTGCTGCTTCTCCTCCTCCTCTTGGTGTATGAACCAACCCAGCACAGCTCAGGGAAGCCTCTCCTTTTAAGTGAGTCTTCCCAAGCCACAACAATATTCCATCCTTTCTCTAGTTCCTCATCACAGAGTTAAAACATTTCAAACTAGAAAGGATCTTCCATTGATTCTCTTGACTGAGTCTATTCCAGTATTCACACACTTATGTGATCCCCTCTCCATCCCCACCTTGAGTGTGGGTGAGACCTAGTCTTCTGATGAACAAAGTATGGCAAAAGTGATGGAAGTGACCTCTCTCTTGCCCTCTGACCCTAACGATGCCAGCTGCCATGCTGGCAATGCTCTGTGGAGAGGCCCCCTGGCAAGGGTCTGAGGCCCCCAGTCCATCCAGCTGTTAGGAACTGAGCCCTGCCAACGATCACTGGGTGAGCTTGGAAATGGATCCTGGTCCAGTTAAGCCAGGGGAACTGCAGATCAGCCCCAGCTGGGATAACTGTGCGTCTGACCGACACCCTCATTGAAGCCAGGTGAGGGACCACAAGCCGGAGGACTGCCCTGGGTCACGCAGATTCCTGACTGTGATTGTTAGTATCACGTGTCATTTGGCGAGGCCACAGCACTCAGATATCTAGTTCAACACCAGTCTGAATGATGCTGTGAAAGGGTTTTTAGATGAAATTAACATTTAAATCAGTAGATGCTGAGTAAAGCAGACTAACCTATGTAGTGCTGGTGGGTCTCATCCAATCAGATGAAGGCCTTAAAAGAGAACCATCTGAGGTCTCCTGAGAAAGAGGTATTGTGCCTACAGACTGCCTCTGGACTTGAGCTGAAACACAACTCTTCCTTGGATCTCCATTCTGCCCTGCAGAATTTTGGACTTGCCAGCCCCCATAATCACATGAGGTAATTCTCTGAAATAAAGTTCTCTACAAATAGGTAAAGATACTGATATATATACGTGTGTATCTCTATATATTTGTGTATGTGTGTGTATAGAGGAAAAAGGTTGAGCATCCAAGAATTGATGCTTTTGAACTGTGGTGCTAGACGAGCCTCTTGAGAGCCCCTTAGACTGCAAGGAGATCCAACCAGTTAATCCTAAAGGAAATGAACCCTGTATATTCTTCAGAAGGACTGATCTGATGCTGAAATTCCAATACTTTGGCCACCTGATGTGAAAAGCCAATTCACTGGAAAAGACCCTGATGCTGGGAAAGATAGAAGGCAAAAGAGAAGGGGGCGGCCAATAATAAGATGGTTAGATAACATCACCGACTCAATTGACATGAATTTCAGCAAACTCCAGGAGACAGGTAGGGACAGAGGAGCCTGGTGGGCTGTAGTCCAAGGGGTCACAGAGAGTCAGACACGACTTAACTGAACAGCAATGTGCGCGTGCGTGTGTGTGTGTGTGTGTGTGTGTGTGTGTGTGTGTGCGCGTGTGCGCACGTGCGCATGAGCATGTGTGTGCACGTGTGTGTGTGTGTGCATGTGTGTGTGTGTGTGCGTGCGTGTGTGCATGTGTGTGCGCGTGTGCGTGTGTGTCTGTGTGTATTCATACTCTACACACATGCACCCTGTTGGTAGTATTTCTCTGGGGAATCTGTTAGGTTTCAGGGTAATTTGTTAAGCAGCAATACATGACTAATATGAGACTCCTCCCCCTCCATAGCACTAACCACACTGAATTATAATTACTTTTTAAATTCCTCTCTAATTAGGGCTTCAAGCTCTGTCAAGGCAGGCATCATGTTCACCATGCTTGCAACCAAATCTGTCGCTCTCAGAATTGTGTCTGGTATATGGCCGGGGCCCAATACATATTTTTTAAATAAACAAGTAAGTGATAAAATGTTAGCAGCAGTGTCTTATATCACAAAAAATAAAAAAGACGCAAAACAAAACAAAAAGCAATGAGACAATTCTGGAACTAAAATTGTTACTGTATACAAGTACAGGTTCCTTCAAAAGGGGTACTAATCAATGTGAAAAATTTTTAATGACACATATATTCATTTCCTGTAGAGATGAGAGAGACTGTGACACATCTGGAGACTGCAGAGGAGAATTTACAGAGCTGGAGAATAAGACTAGGGTGTAAATTTCAGAATAACAAATTTGAAATTTTGTCAACCGGCCTAGAGCTACCAGAAGTGTTCTGGTTTCAGATGGATTTTGACCAGGAGTGTGTTTTTGAGGATAAATGTGGCATCAGTGTTCTGAATAATTAAAAAAACAAAAAGGAGAGGACTATTGCTAAGAGAGTGAAATAGAAGTATAGTTGTGAAAGTATATAGGAAGGCCTAGATGGAAGGAAAAAAAGCAGAGAATAGAGGAAATTCCATAAATTAGATGGAAATCATGATAAAATAGAAGAAATAATCAAAGCTGCAAGAATATTTTAAGCCTGGGTTTGACAAAAATTGTGAGACCACTGACATAATGTGGAAATTCAAGAGGGGGAACTGATGTGTGAGCACAGGCCTAGGAGAGTGGAATGGGATAATCCATGCTGCTCTAAGGTTTAGAAGGCACATTCCTTTCCATGTTCATGACTATTGAACACCCAAGATTTAATAAATCTTTCCCCAAAGATCAGTACAGAATAGAGTATGTCTACAATTTCTTTCAAGCGGCATATAATTTACATGCAGTAAAATGCACAGATTTTAAGCATACATTTCAGTGTGGAGCATCGGCAAACAGAACCAAACGTAACCAAACCACTAGTTAAGATCAACAGCCTTTTCATCACTTCGGAAAGTGCCTTTCCGTCAAGCCCTTCCAAAAGGGGAGTTCCTATCACTGTCGGTGGCTTTGTCTGTACTTGAACTTCATATATACAGAATCATATATTATATGTTATTTTTTGTCTGGCTTCCTTTGCACCACAGTGACTATAATTTATTCTTGTTGTTAAGTCTATTCAGTTAATTCATTAGCATTAGTGTATAAAAATAATTGTATAAATGAGTATCATTCCATTGTAGGAAAACACCATAACTTGTTACTCATTCTCCGGTTGATAGACACTGAGGTTGATCCAGTTTTCAGTCACTATAAAGTTATTACAAACACCCTGATACAAGGCTTTTTGTAAATATACACTTTCATTTCTCTTAAGTAAATAATCAGAGCGAGGCTGATGGGGCCTAGGGCAGGTACATGTTTAACTCTAAGGAACCACTAGTTCTCCCAAAATGGCTGTAATATTTTACATCCCCACCAGTCCTGACTGAGCGTATTCCAATGTCCTTACCGACATCCTGTGTCATCGCTGCTTTTATTTGTAGCCAAGTCTAGGACGTGTGAAGTGGTACTTAACTGTGCATTTCCCTCACGACTAACGATGTCATTATTGATCTTCAAGTGTTTACTGGACGCTCTCATATCTTCTTTTGTGAAGGTTCTGTTCAAGCATTTTTGCCCTTTTGGGAAAAGGGTGTTTTTCTGTCTTCTTAAAATGAGTTGTAAAGGTTCTATAGAGATTCTGGATGCAATTTCTTTGTCAATCGTATGTATTACACGTTATTTTCCCTGTCTGTGGTATCTCTATTAATAATGTCTGTTTATGAAAGGAAATTCTTCATTTTGGCCAAATCCAATTAATTGGTTTCCCCTATAGTGCTTTTGGTATTCTAAAAAATAGCTGCCATCTTTCTAAGACACTGACCTACATTTTTTCCCAGAAGCTTTATAGCTTTTGCTTTCATGTGAAGGTCTATGATACATCCTGAATTACTTCCTGTGTGAAAGTGAAAGTCATTCAGTCGTGTCCGACTCTTTGCAACCTCATGGACTATACAGTCCATGGGATTTTCCAGGCCAGAATACTGGAGTGGGTACCTGTTCCCTTCTCCAGGGTGTATTCCCAACCCAGGGATCAAACCCAGATCTCTTGCATTGTATGCGGATTCTTTACCAGCTGAGCCACAAAAGCAGCCCAGGAATACGGGAGTGAGGTGGGCATTAAGTTTCACTGTGTTTCAGCCCAGTTAATGAATGGTTCCAGCACCATCTGTTGATGGACCGTTTCTTTATTCCAATAAACTGCTTTGATATCTTTGTTGAAAATCAATTAACTATATAGTTTATTTCCGATTCTGTTTCATTGATCTTTCTCTCTTACCTAACATTAGATTTTCTTAATTATTGGTGCTTTTAGAGTAAGCCTTAAAATCAGGAAGTGCCACACTGTCATTCATTTTTTAAAAAATGTTTGATTTGGACTCCCCTGTAAGTCCAGTGGTTAAGACTCCATGCTCCCAACACAGGGGGGCATGGGTTTGACTCCTGGTTGGGAAAGATCCTGTACGCCGCATTGCACAGCCAGAAAAGTAAAAAACAAACACAAAAAAGAGAGAAAAAAGTTTGACTCAGTTTTTTAAAAAAGAGGAAGAAAATGTTTTGATTCTTGTAAGCCCCTGTTTTTTCATATAAATTTTAGAAATTGTCAATTTATTAAAAAAAAAAAATAAAAAAACCAAAACCCCTTTTTGATTACGGTAATCTATACACTATTTTGGGAAAACCAACATCTTAAAAATACTGATTGTTCCATTACATGTATAATATATATTTTTCCACTTAGGTCATCTTTAATTTTATCAGAAATATTTTATAATTTTCAGTATTTAGGTATTGTGCTTTTCATTTAAATATATCACAATCTTATGGTATTGATATTATTGTAAGTGGTGGTGTTTTTAATTTCATTTTCTAATTATTTCTTCATGTATAGAAATACAATTGATATTTTACAATGACCTTGTATTCTGAGGCCTTGATAAATTGAACAGATTTCTGCTAAGTTCAAATAGATCTTTTTAGATTTCTTAGAATTTCCCAGATATGCAGTCATACCATTTGCAAACAGAGACAGTTCAATCACTTCTTCCTTTCCAATCTGTTAACTTCTAAAATTTCTTTTAGTAGCTAATCCTATTTCATTGGCTAGAACCTTGAGTTCAATGTTATATAGAACCAGTGAGAGTAGACATGCATGCCTTCTTCTTGATTTAGGAAGAAAGAACTCATTGCTTCAAATTTTTTTTTTTTGGATGTATAGTTGGTTTACAATATTAAATTAGTTTCAGGTGTTCAGTATGGTGACTCAGAATCTTTACAGATTATACATTAAATGTCATTATGATGGCTATAATTCCCTATGTTGTGCAATATATCTGTGTTGCTCATCTATTGTATACATAGTAGTTTGTATCTCTCAACCTATACCTCTATCTTGTCCCTCCCTCATTCCCTCTCCTCACTGGTAATCCCTAGTCTGTTTTCTGAATTTGTGAATCTGTTTGTTTTGCTATATACACTTGTCAGTTTAATTTTTAAATTCCACTTGTAAGTGGTATCACACAGTGTGTGTCTTTGACTTGTTTCACTAAGCATAATATTATTTAGGGCCATTCACATTGTTATAAATGGCAAAATTTCATTCTTTTCTTATGGATGAATAATATTCCACTACACACACACACACACACACACACACAACTTAATCCAGTTGTCTATTGATGGAATTAATGGGTATGTGAGTTGCTTCCATGTCTTGGCTATTGTAGATAGTGCTATGAACACTGTGGTGCATGAATCTTATCAAATATAGTTTTCGTATTTTCCAGATATATACCCAGGAGAGGAACTGTTGGATCAATAGGGTAGTTTTATTTTCAGTTTTTTTAAGGACATTCCACACTGTTTTTCATAGTGACTGCACCAATTTACATCCCCACCAATAGTGTATGAAGATTCTCTTTTCCCCAGATCTTCAGCAATGTTTGTTATTTGTAGGCTTTTTGATAATAGCTAGTCTGACAGGCTGGAGAAGACAATGGCACCGCACTCCAGTACTCTTGCCTGGAAAATCCCATGGACGGAGGAGCCTGGTAGGCTGCAGTCCATGGGGTCGCAAAGAGTTGGACACGACTGAGTGACTTCACTTTCACTTTTCACTTTCACACATTGGAGAAGGAAATGGCAACCCACTCCAGTGTTCTTGCCTGGAGAATCCCAGGGACGGGGGAGCCTGGTGGGCTGCCATCTATGGGGTCGCACAGAGTCGGACATGACCGAAGTGACTTGGCAGCAGCAGCAGTCTGACAGGCATGGGGTAATATCTTGTTCTTTTGATTTGCATTTCTCTAATAACTAGTTAAGATGAGCATCTTTTCATGTGCCTATTAGCCATATGTATGTCTTCTCTGGAAAAAATGTCATTTCGGGTCTTCTGTCCAATTTTTAATCCGGTTGGTTGTTTTTTTAGATATTGAGTTACATGTGCTATTTATATATTTTGGCTATTAGCCACCTGTTACATCATTTGTAAATATCTTCTCCCATTCCACAGGTTGCCTTTTTGTTTTGTTGATGACTTCCTTGGCTGAGAAAACCTTTTAAGTTTAACTAGGTGATTTCTTTTTTAATTTTTGCTTTTATTTATTTTGCCTTAGATTCAGAAATGTACTGGTACAATTTATGTAGAGTGTTCTGCCTAGGCTCTCTTCTAGATTTATGGTTTCAGGTCCTACTTAGGTCACTGATACATTTTATCTTTAATCGAGTTTAATTTTTGTCTCTGGTGTGAGGAAATGTTCTAATCTCACTCTTTTACAGGTAGCTGTCCAGTTTTCTCAGCATCACTTACTGAAGAGATGGACGGTCTTTTCTTCACTGTATATTTTTTGCCTCTTTCTCTGCGGTTAATTGACCACAGATGCATGGGTTTATTTCTGGGCTCTCTACTCTGTTGCATTGACCTTATGTCTGTTTTCATGCCAATGTCATGCTTTCTTGATTGCCGTACCTTTGTCAAAGTCTGAAGTCTGGGAAGGTGATACCTCCCTGCAGCTCTGTTCTTTTGCTCAATATTGCTTTGATAATTCAGAATCCTTTTAGTAGTTCCAACAAATTCTACAATTACTTGTTCCAGTTCTGTAAAAATATGTCATGGATAATTTGACAGCGACTACATTAAATCTATAGATTGCTCTGGGTGGCCATTTTAACAATATTAACTCTCCCAGTCCAAGAGCATGGAATATCTTGTCCATTTCTTCTTATCATCTTCAATTTGTTTAATCAATATTTTTATAGTTTATAGAACATAGGACTTTCATCTCCTTGGTAAGTTTTCTGATGCAAATTTAAACAGGACTGCTTTTTTACTTTCTATTTCTGATAGCTCTTTATTGATGTACAGAAAAGTACCAGATTTCTGCACTATTAATTTTGTATCCTGCAACTATCATCCTTTTTCTATATCACTGCATTCTATTCCTAATTGTGAATCAGATATTTTTGCATTTATGGTCATGATAGATGTCAATATGTAATTTTTTAAACTGTGTCAGCACTTCATATTAAAGTAGTGTATATCTCAGAAAATGACTTAGGAAGTGTTCTACTCTATTTTCTGTTATTTACTTAAGATTAGTATCATTCCTTCCTCAAATAGTTGAAGAAATTCACTAATAATACCATCTGGATCTGGGGGGGAATGGTTGGTGTTGCTGTAGGAATGTTAAATTTAATTAAACAAATCCAAAGCTATTCCTACCTTCCATTCTTTCTTGTATCAATTTTAGCTGGACTTTTATCTTAAAAAACAAGAAACTTTGTCAATTTCATCTCAGATGACTTTGTCCCTCACTACTTCTCACACTCTCTTATAACAATTCCTGCACTTACTTTCTCCCTTTCCACTCCACTTGCCTGAGCTAGGCCTATCTCTCAAGGTTTCCTTTCTCGACATATTCAGATTGATGTTATTTTTTCCTTTCTTCTGTGAGCTTCTCCAGTCCTGACTAATTTAATCGTGTACTGCCTTGTATTTTCCATTTTCTCTTATTAGTTTATTTTATCTCTGAAAATAGATTACAGAATTCTTGAAGGCAGAAATTATACCTTAAACTTCATTGTTCCCCATAGCAACTAGCATAGTCATTTAACATTAAATAAATATTTATGAGATTATTGATTTGTCCACTGTGGGTGAGTTTAAACATCTACTCCGGATGAGTTTGGAGCACCTTATATAGTGCCAGGAAGCATGGAGAGTTAAAATTAATGACAGTAATAAGGAACTAGTATCAGGCATGCCAAAAGGCATAGCAGCCAACCTGAAAGAGCCCCCAGTGGGCAAAATCGGAACAATCTGAGAAGCAAAACAAGTAATCACAGCACCCGACCACATAACCCGAAGAATAAAATCAACAGCATGAGTTCATAATCCTATAAATAAATTAATGAACAAATAAATGGGAGAAAAAAGGTTATTCTTCCCTACAGAATTTCAGGTGGGAAATGCAGAGGGAAGGAGGGAAAGAGAAAACAATTAGAAACCCAGCAGGAAATGCTACCGAGATGATCTAATGATGAATGCTGAAATTAGCTGGGAAAGCTTTAAGGAAGAACAGGTAAATAACCTTAAAGTGGCCACCCCTAAAATATTTATTAATTACTGCAGTGGTTTTAACGTATGCCCCCAATTCTTTGATATTCGCCTATCTGGGATATGTAACAATTTCTCTCCCCTTGACTGTGTGCCAGACTTAGTGACTTGCTTGAAATGGATGTAATAAGTAAAAATAAAATGGCAACTGTGAAGAAACCTGGTAGATACTACCTTAATCAACTGATAAAGATTCATATTACCAGTGTAAGACATGTTGATATCATATACCTTTTATATGATGAGAAGTGGACTTCACCATTGTGGTATTCTTCCCTATAATTCCAAACTCTCATCTAGTCAACACAAAACATCATGGGAAAAAAAACAAACCTGAAGAATATTCTATAAAATATCTGACTAGTACTATTCAAAGGTGTCAGAGTCATGAAAGATAAAAAATAAAACTGAAACTCTTAGAGACTGGAGGACACTAAGTGGGACAGGATCCCTATGGAATCCTAGATTGGACCCTGGAACAGAAAAAAAGGGACAGATTTGAAAATCTGGTAAAGTCTGGCTGCAGGATGAAGTATAGATAATTGTATTTTGTCAATGCTAATTTATTAGTTTTGATGGGTATACCATAGTTTGGTATTCTTTATGCGGAGCCGAGTGAAGAGTACAGAAGAACTCCCTGAATTGTTTTTCCAGCTCCTCGGGAAACTTAAAATTATTTCGAAAGGAAAAGGTTTTTTTTTTTTTTTTTTCCCTATATATAAAAAAATTATTGGAGTATAGTTAATTTAAAAAGTTGCATTAGTTTCTAATTTTTTAAACACTGTTTTACTTTTTAAAACAAAGTGCTACATTCTCTAATTATATCATTATTTAAAAACAAAACAAAACCTTCGTATCGGAATTGCTTGGTCAAATTCAAAATGTTAAGGCTTTTTGTATCAATTATAGTGGCTTCAATTGCTATTCAGTTCAGTTCAGTCGCTCAGTCGTGTCCCACTCTTTGCAACCCCATGAACCTCAGCACCCCAGCACGCCAGGCCTCCCTGTCCATCACCAACTCCCGGAGTTTACCCAAACCTATGACCATTGAGTCTGTGATGCCATCCAGCCATCTCATCCTCTGCCATCCCCTTCTCCTCCTTCCCTCAATCTTTCCCAGAATTAGGGTCTTTTCAAATGAGTCAGCTCTTTGCATCAGGTGGCCAAAGTATTGAACTTTCAGCTTCAACATCAGTCCTTCCAATGAACACCCAGGACTGATCTCCTTTAGGACGGACTGGTTGGATCTACTTGAAGTCCAAGGGACTTTCAAGAGTCTCCTCCAACACCACAGTTCAAAAGCATCAATTTTTCAGCGCTCAGCTTTCTTTATAGTCCAACTCTCACATCCATACATGACCACTGGAAAAACCATAGCCTTGACTAGATGGACCTTTGTTGGCAAAGTAATGTCTCTGCTTTTTAATATGCTGTCTAAGTTGGTCATAACTTTCCTTCCAAGGAGTAAGCGTCTTTTAATTTCATGGCTGCAATCACCATCTGCAGTGATTTTGGAGCTCAGAAAAATAAAATCAGCCACTGTTTCCACATCTATTTTCCATAAAGTGATGGGACTGGATGCCATGATCTTACTTTTCTGAATGTTGAGTTTTAAGCCAACTTTTTCACTCTCCTCTTTCACTTTCATCAAGAGGCTCTTTAGTTTATCTTCACTCTCTGCCATAAGGGTGGTGTCGTCTGCATATCTGAGGTTATTGATACTTCTCCCGGCAATCTTGATTCCAGCTTGTGCTTCTTCCAGCCCAGCGTTTCTCATGATGTACTCTGCATATAAGTTAAACAAGCAGGGTAACAATATACAGCCTTACCATACTCCTTTTCCTATTCGGAACCGTCTGTTGTTCCAGATTCAGTTCTAACTGTTGCTTCCTGACCTGCATAGAGGTTTCTCAAGAGGCAGGTCAGGTGGTCTGAAGGCAATTAAAAAACCCAATAAATATTTAAATATCTTAAAATATAATAAAGGCTTTTTAATGGCTCTCATACAGTCCACAGATAACTCAGGTCACAGAGCTTGCTTCCCTCCAGTAGCTCAACAATGATATCGCCTGCTTTTTTCTGTCCTCTGCTCTGCCTACTTTGGTTAAGAGCCTCCTTTTCTCATAGATGCCAAATGGCTGCCAACAATTCCTGGGGATATATTTTTTCTCTTTCATGCTCAGAGAAAGAGCACATCTTCCCCAACCTTGAAACAGAAATCCTAAATTTTACTCTAGATCAGTTTGTGTCATGTGCCCATTCTTGAGTTTGACAAGGGGCTGAGATACTGTCAATATGCAGTGGCTTCCCTGGTGGCTGAGTCAATAAAGCATCCACTTGCACTGCAGGAGATCCAGGTTCAATCCCTGGGCTGGGAGGTCCCCTGGAGAAGGAAATGGGAACCCACTCCAGGATTCTTGCCTGGGAAATCCCTTGGACAGAAGAGCCTGGTGGGCTACAGTCCATGGGGTCACAAAGAGTCAGAAATGACTCAGTGACTAAACCACCACCACCAACAGAATACCACAGACTGGGTGGCTTATAAACAAAGGGAAAAAAACCAGCCCCACAAAGAATGTGAATCCAGGTTTCCTCCAGCCTTCGCTTATATCGAGAATTAACCTTTAAAAGATCACAATAAAATAAAAAACTGCCAACATGACAACTAAAATGAGTAGGCCAATAAGGAAAGCCTTTCTCATTTTTTTTGGCTGCATGCATGTTAGTTTCCTGGGCAGGGATCAAACTCGCGTCCCCACTGAAGTGGAAGCATCAGAGACGGCAATGGCACCCCACTCCAGTGTTCTTGCCTGGAGAATCCCAGGGACGGGGGAACCTGATGGGCTGCCGTCTACGGGGTCGCACAGAGTCGGACACGACTGAAGCGACTTAGCAGCAGTGGAAGCATGGTCTCAACCACTGGATTGCCAGGGAAGGCCAAGGCTTTTTAATTTAAAAAATCTATTACATCACTCCACACATTGATGTTTAGATACACTGGAATTTTGTGCTCTTTGTGTTTATATTAATAATTGGACTTATACTCCTTTTTCTGAAACATGAGGTAGTTTGGATTTATAATTACACATACACCAAGTTTATGAAAAAGGATAACCAAGAGCAATTTATTAGAAACAGTATAACTTATTGCTAACATTATGACTATTAGGAATAGCTACAACTATTCCTAAGACGACACAGGGCACCATTAAGAGAAGGAAATAATAAAGGCCAATTCCATAACTACTCTCAGTTTAAAAATCACTGAGATAATACTGATTCTCTTAACAAACAAAAGAAACTAACAGGTATCCTTTGATGAGGCAGTACCAAGTTATTTCCCATTTTAACTTCTCAATCACCTGTAAAGAGAGACAAGATTTATACTGGTTGTACTTGCGTCCAGCTCAAGATGGCAAACTGATCATGTCAGCTTATCCCATGCCTTCCCAGGTTCTCATTAATATCCAAGATAAGAAACCAAGTAGGCACAAATCCACAAAACCAAAGAAAAGAGGAATGGATGAAACATTCCAGCAAAATTCTAGACAATGGAGTTGATCAGAAAGCAAAGTTATAACCTGAATAGATGTAAGAAAGGAGGATGACCATGACAATACAGAAACTTGGAGGATCTTGCAAGGAAACAGCCAGGTTTCCAATAAACACCCTAGAAAAAGTAGGACGACAGGATATACAACCTCTGATGATGCAGTCCCTAATCTAATTTTCATTCTTAAATATATTTGGACAACAATTGTTGACAGACATTTGTATCGAAAGATAAAGGAAAATATCTTTAATAAGCAAAAATCAACCAAACAAAAATGATCTTTGAGAAAACCTGAATAATTTGAAGAAAAGAACTTGAAAACATTGGAAAATAAGAACACAATTCTGTTTTAAAAAGGAACACTCAGAATAAGAAAGGGTATTAGAAAATTTAAAGTATAACAGTCCAAAATTTTTTAAAAATCAATATAAGGTAGGAAAACAAGTTTGAATAAGTCCCCCTGAAAGTTAGGCAAAAACCTAAGAGAGAAAAAGTCCAAGAGAAAAAAATGTACAGAAGCCAACCAGAAGGCCCCACTACTACAGATTTTAAAAAGAATTCTAAAGCAGGAAAACAGAAGGAAGAGAATGATCAAAGAAATAATTTAAAAGAAATTCCCACAACTAAAGGTCACAAGTCTTCAAAATGAAAGGGCCCATCAAGAAGTCCATCAAAAGAGCACAAGAAGAAAAGAACCACAATCAGATAAGTTTTGGTAAGAGATCATAAAAATCAGTTTCTAAAAACTCAAGGGGGAAAAAAGTAACTTTCAAAGAGGCAAGAATCATATTTCTTACCAGCATTACTAGATGCTAAAAAATAAGCAGTGTCTTCTAAGTTCCCAAGAAAAACTTACTAACCTATAATTCTTGATCGAGCCAAAACACTAATCATTTACAGATACACAGAAATTCAGAATATTTACTTCTTACATACCCTTTTTGGTGGTTCAGCAGTAAAGAATCTGCCTGCAAAACAGGAGATCCGGGTTCCCTGGGTCAGGAAGATCCCCTGAAGAAAGAAATGGCAACCCACTCCAGTACTCTTGCCTGGGAAATCCATGGACAGAGGAGCCCGGTGGGCTACAGACCATGGAGTTGCAAAGAGGCAGACATGACTTAGTGACTAAACAACAGCAAGAACACATACCCTTTTTAGGAGGATCCCTGAAGTATGCTTCAGCAGTACATGGAATTAAAGTGAGAAAGATGGATCCAAGGAAGGTCAGTGTAAGACAAGATGCTAGACCACAGATGCTCCAGGTTGTGGACAGCATTAAGTATATAAGAAAAGGGGGTATTGCAAAGAAGCTGAAAGTACTTAAGGATTCCATAAAGACAGATTATGGGGGGGGGGGGGATAAAAACTATCAGAAACTCAAGGGAAAACAAAAAGTTACAAAAAGTAAGGCAAAGTAATCACAATATACTACTTCAATCAGCAGTAACAATGCTTAGATACTCGTAATAGTTTTTGTTGAATTTTTTAACCTTCAGAGTCAATCTACTAACAAAACATTAAGACCTTCAGATGATTAAAACTAGGTATAAATGATATTAGCTTTAATAGTGTAAAATTAGAAGTCCAAGTGAGAGAAACTAGAAAATATTAAAGGCAGAAGTTACGGAAAGGGTAATAATCTCATCTTATAAACTAAGGAATCACTAGATACTGCCGATGGTTAATAACTATATTAACTATTGACTATGACTGGAGGCTCAGACAGTAAAGCGTCTGCCTACAACGCGGGAGACCTGGGTTCAATCCCTGGATCAGGAAGATCTCCTGGAGAAGGAAATGGCAATCCACTCCAGTATTCTTGCCTGGAAAATCCCACGGATGGAAGAGCCTGGTAGGCTACAGTCCATGGGGTCACAAAGAGTTGGACGCGACTGAGCGACTTCACTTTCTTTTTTCTTTCTATAGTCAATAAGGGGCTTCCCAGGTGGCACTAATGGTAAAGAATCTTCCTGCCAATGCAGGAGATGTAAGAGACACGGGTTCAATCCCTGGGTTGGGAAGATCTCCTGGAGAAGGGCCTGGCAACCCACTCCAGTATTCTTGCCTGGAAAATCCCATGGACAGAGGAGCCTGGCAGGCTACAGTCCATAGGGGCGTACAGAATTGAACATGACTGAAGTGACTTAGCACACACACATATTTAATAAGCTAGAAATAAGCACAGTTAATAAGATAGGAATAAGCATATTATTTAAAGGTATGTAGGCAACAAAAGAACTAAAAATGGTAGTATATTGAGAGTGGGACGGCTGTAGTACAAATAAGCTAGATCTTTACCATAATATTAAGTTAATAAACAATATATAAATTTAACAAATCAATAACGGTGAATATACACACAAACAGACACTCAAGACAGCCAATATTACAAATATATTTTGAGTTATAAACGTGAAAGTTATAAACATAGGAACATATAAAAGAATTATAAGCTTTTCTCTGTGCTTGGGGTGAGGTCCAGGACTACAGTTTTGCATTGTAAGTCCATTTTTTTTCCCAAAAAGTGTACACATATGTACACTTTTATACATATACTTATATATATTACCAATAAAATGCATGTATATGTGTATATGTCTATATATATTCATTTTATCAATAAAAATAAGCATTTTTGAAATCTTTAACATTTTGAATGTGAAATATTTATTAACACTTTAAAAATCTATCTGGGAATCATCCCACTAGGTTACGCTTCATAGTGTAGCCCTCAGGATTTAAATAAGGTCTTGGTATTTCATAAATTAAAACAGTACATTTTAAAGTCTCAAATAGAGCCTTGATCTTCTACAATTCCTAATGGCTCAAAAAGTGCTGATGAAATTTAAAAATCTGTGATCACAGTATTTATGAAAAATACATGAGGTAAATAAATGCCTGTCCTTCGTGACTCTCCGTGATGGCATCTGACACGTGTCACAGAAAAGGGGGCACGCTGATCTCCAGCTGACCAACACAACAACAAACGATTCCTTCAGCTGGAGCTGTCCTTAAACACCCAGAGTCCGTCATTTATTCCCTGTGTGGTTCCCAATAAGCTGGATCACAAACTGTCCATCAGAATCGGGTCTGTGAAGCACATCCCCAGCTTTCATGTCTAGGTGACAATATCTCCACTATCAGACACGATAAAGCTCAGACGACTGCAGGCAGAGCAGGACACCACAGAATTTATGTCACTTTAAATTTGGGATGTACCTGATGTGGCATGAATTTGAATTTTCTGGTTATAATAAACTACTCTGTGATATGGATTTGGAAAAAGTGAAAATGAAGTGGAAAATCTTCAGAGGAGACAAATGTCAGAATAAGAACGATGGTAGAGTCTGTGGATGGTATTCTCATTCATCTTCAAATTTCCTTTGCTCCGTGTTTAAATATTTCAAATAAAGAGTTTTTCCAGTGTCATTTGATAGAGGCAAACATCTGAAATTCAGCAGCAGACTTTAAATACTTTCATCTTGTAGGATGCTTTAAAAATGAATGCTGGCTTGCTTTTCCTAAAGAAAAAAAAATGCAGGCTTCCAATCCCCAACCCCTTCTTGAATGAGAATTTTCCAGCTATTGCTAAGTTTCCAGACTTTATGTTCTCAGGGTTGGATAGTACTACTAGTAAATATTCCCTTGCAGCAAAAATTAGGGCTCAGAAAGACTGGCAAGTGGTAATGGACTTCAGATCTCTGCTGGAAGTCTTTATGGGAAAAGTCTGGGCATTTGTGTATATATCTATATGTCTATGTCTATATACATATAAAACTAGAAGAGAGAAGTCACCAAACTGTTTCTGCAATTTCTGCAATGAAATAATCACCAAAAAAACAAGTAAGCAATTCATAAAGCTATAGGAGTCTCTTCTTATGGATGAAATCAGACCTTAAAGAGCCTTGAGATAATGGCATGTGAATTTCACAAGCCTTCTAGAATCTGGAAAGAACAAGAAGTCACTCCCCTGCCTGCCTACACTGCCATTTCTGAGGCATTCACATGTGGCAATGGTTGCTACTAACATTATAGTCACTATGCAATCCTTTTAAGTAGGTAAGATTCATGAGAGCCAGTTCCGTGTCTCACTTACTACTGTATCCCATTGTCTGGAACAGAGCCTGACATATAATAGGTACTTCATCAATTTTGAACCTGAATAGCAACCTTATTTCATTGTACAGAAAAAAGGAGCAAGTAGAGATGAAAATGCTCTGCGAATTCTCAAACACTCTAAGATTTCAGTGATGGCTGTTGCTATTCTGCATAATCCAGTTCCCTGTTGGGGACAGTTCCTAAGGGCTCTGACAAAGCTGTTGCCTGCATTTTAATTCTAATACCAGGGTATATAATTAAAAGCACCTACAGAGGTAACAGGGCTTCCCTGGTGGCTCAGTGGAAAAGAATCTGCCTGCCAATGCAGGAGACGTGGGTTAGATCCCTGGGTCAGGAAGATTCCCCTAGAGAAGGAAATGGCAGCCCACTCCAGGATTCTTGCCTGGGAAATCCCGTAGACAGAGGAGTCTGGTGGGTTATAGCCCACGGGGTCAAAGAGAGTCAGACACAACTAAGCAAACACGTAGGCACAGAGGTGAGAGGCAGAATCGCACGGCTGCTCAGAGTATAAATCCTGGAACCAGGCTGCCTGGGTTCAAATTTCACTCAGTGGCACACTTTCTGGCTATATGACCTTGTTGTTCAGTCACTAAGTCGTGTCCGACTCTGAGACCCCATGGACTGCAGCACGCCAGGCTTCCCTGTCCTTAGCTATCTCCTAGCGCTTGCTCAAACTCATGTCCGTTGAGACAGTGATACCATCCAAACATCTCATCCTCTGTTGTCCCCTTCTCCACTTGCCCTTAATCTTTCCCAGTATCAGGGTCTTTTCCAATGAGTCTGCTCTTTGTATCAGGTGGCCAAACTGTGGTGAGTATTTCACCTCTGTTGGCAATCCACTCCAGTATTCTTGTCTGGGAAATCCCATGGACAGAGGAACCTGGTGGGCTACAGTCCACAGGGTCACAGAGAGTCAGACAGTGCTTAGCAACTAACACCTTCACTTCTCCTATGCTTCACCGGCTTATCTGTCAACTGGGAGATAACAGTGCCTAACTTACATGGCAATTGTTGAGAATGACTGCAAGGAGATCCAACCAGTCAATCCTAAAGGAAATCAGTCCTGAATATTCATTGGAAGGACTGATGCTGAAGCTGAAACTCTAATACTTCGGCCACCGGATGCGAAGAATGGACTCATTGGAAAAGACCCTGATGCTGGGAAAGACTGAAGGCAGGAGGAGAAGGGGATGACAGAGGATGAGATGGTTGGATGGCATCACAGACTCGATGGACATGAGTTTGAGTAAACTCCAGGAGTTGGTGATGGACAGGGAAGCCTGGTGTGCTGCAGTTCACAGGGTCGCAAAGAGCTGGACATGACTAAGCAACTGAACTGAACTGGTAAGTAACTCATTGGAAAAGCTTCTGAGTGCTGAGGCTACTACTCCTATCCTACAGGGAAGCAGAAAAAACATAAGGAAATTCAGTCATGTCCATACTGCTTGTTTTTTTTTTTTTTTTTACCAGTGCCATACATATTTAAGCAGAGTTTATATTCCTGAATTCCTCTGAATATTCAACGTAATGCCCTATTTTTCTATATATTTAGCTCCTTCAAGAACCCAGTGGAACTACAGTTTAGCAAGTTACTGGTTTCAAATAAAACTTGGATATTAGCTGAGGCATTAAATCACAGAGGGAGCTTCATGCAGCTGTGCATATTTTTCAAAGCATGTTGCTGTGTTTTCTTTTTCATGAAGGCCTTCTAAAGTGACGTGGACATCGCAATGGTTTTAAACATAAAACGATTTTAATTTTTACTGAGATCTGCTTTCGGGATGCCCTTGGTGTTGGTAAGTTGACATGTTTTCTGACAGCAGTTTCATTCAGAAGAGCTTGGTTTATGACTATTGCACTCATAGAGGAGGCGGTGCCGCTGTTTATATTGACTCTGCGCTCCATTAGTATTGAAATCCAGATGTCAGTTTACTTCAACGCAAACATATCAGACTGACCTGAATTTTTCCAGAGACTTAAAAGGAAAAATCCCAACTAACAGCACACCATTTGTGAACCATACTCTGTGCTGTGAGCAAGACCTTTCAGTTAGAACTTAACTAAATCTAGGTCAAGGGATTCTCCTGGAGGAGGGGGTGGGGGCAGTACTTTGCCAAAGAGATTCTAAAATTTCCACAATAAAGCATAAGGCAATATGCCATTTCACTGATTCTGAGTTATTCTTGTATAGTGGTTTGAGCAATGTCAGACCAGTGGTCTGCCTCATTTCATCTCCTTGT
Organism: Dama dama; assembly: GCF_033118175.1. Classification (NCBI taxonomy): domain Eukaryota; kingdom Metazoa; phylum Chordata; class Mammalia; order Artiodactyla; family Cervidae; genus Dama; species Dama dama. Next base: position 17,677,791 of record NC_083710.1, read on the forward strand.
GGAGGAAAAACTGTCACCAGCAGCTGCCGCTTCAAACTTTGATAATCTTGCAGGTTCGTTCTAAGAGAACTAAGACATCCCCAGCAATCTCCTTCCCCGAGGTGACCATGCCAAAACCTTGGTGTAAAGCTTAGAAGCGTGTGTGATTGACTGACTGAGTTATACTTTTGTAAGATCAGGTTGCCCTGGTGGTTCAGTAGTAAAGAATCCGCCTGCTAATTTAGGAGACGCAGGTTGAATCCCTGGGTTGGGAAGATCCCCTGGAGTAGGAAATGGCAACCCATTCCAGTATTCTTGCCTGGGAAATCCCAGGGACAGGGGAGCCTGGTGGGCTATAGTCATGGGGTCACAAGAGAATCATAGACGACTTAGCAACTAAACAACAAGATCAGTTTGAGCTTTTCTATTACTAGGAAGTCCAAAGATGGCTATTCTGATTTAAACCACTTCAAGCAGTTATACAAAAATCTTTCCAGAAGGAAAGAGCTCAGAAAATTAATTCTAACTTACGTTCCTTCTGACTGTGCTATACACTTGCAATAACACACACTGTTTGAGGCACTTTTACCATTTTGCACATTTTCATCCCCAATTTCAAACCTAATCCATCCTGAGAACAAAAGCTGGCAAGAAGTACTTCAAGTGATAAGCGAACAAAACGCAACAGGAAAGCAACGTACTGACACGGAAATGTCATGTGAGTTGTTGAACGGCACGCTGCTCTAAAGTTTACCATAACATTTTGAAAGCCTCTGCCAATGAGCATATAATTGACTGAAAGACTTGCCAGCACTGTTTTAGAGATGTCTAACATACTATATAATAAAAAGAAAAAAAATCATTTACAAAGACAGTTAAATGTTAAAAATACATTTTTAGAGAGCTTTCAAAACCAACCTTCCCCTCCCATTTGGCCAAGGAAATAACTGTGATATTATCTACTTTGATATTTTGATGTTCATACTTTACTCGATGCCTATTGTTTACATTTTTGCACGGCAGTCAAGTCAGTCAATCAACCTAAGAATGTAAGAAGTACAAATTTCTTGGCTCAAAATGCTATTGGTTAAGATCCTGACTCATGAGGTCAGAATCTACCCTTTCTTATGAGTGTTATATTCTTCCATTCATCCATCCGCCCAACCATGCATCCATCTAGTCATCCATCATCTATCCATTTTCTAATATTAGTCAAGTATCTAAGATGCATCAAGCATTGTGCTGGTTGCCAGAGACTTAATGATGAACAAGACAGAGTTCCTGCCATCGTGGATTTACAGGATAGCTGGGAAGACTCATAGTGAAAGGAATAATAAATTTAATTTGGGATAAAGAAATTAAAGAAAGAATAAAGATCCTGGGATAAAGAAAGAACAGAATGCTAGATGGGAAACAGGAAAGTCATAAAGGATTCCTAAATAAATGGCATTTATCCTGAGGCCTTAAAAATAAGTGTACCAGGTCAGAAAAAAATGAAGGGACTTAGGGGCCAGAAGGGACAGCACAAAGGAGGGCGTGGAGCATTAAAAACAAAGAAACCTCAAAGAAGGAGGGGCTGGTGTGTAAAGAACAAAGAGAAAGAGTGGCAAGAAATAAGACTGGAAATACGGGCACAGCCTGGGACCATTCCTATTTTTCTGTGGTTGATTTTTTCCTTTCTCTTATTATTTACTGTTTTAATCAACACTGGACAGGGTAAATGCTGAAGATACCACCTGAAGTAATAATAAAGAATATAAGTATTATTCCATTATTCTTAGCACAAACCTCACCTTGCAATCCAGTGAACTGTCTAAATATAAGCTATCCATCTACTCCCCCAGAAAATCTGCAGTAGCTCTTAAATAGCAAGAATCATGATCACATCTTCAACTGTGATTTACATCTCCTTTATGAGGAGGAAATTTACATTTCCTTTATGAGGAAAAAACACACAAAATTAACAAATACATTTAAAAATTGATAAAAATCACAAGTACTCCTTCAAGAAAACTTTGAGCTAAAGTTCAACTTTAAGTAACGATTCTCCCTTAGCTGTTGATCACATAGCTTGCAAAACAAGTTTTCAAGGAAAAATAAGGATCTCAACACTACAGTTTTGCATTATTATATGAGCACAATTGTTTCCCTAGAATACATCAAAATCTTTAACCATGAAATGCATATATTAAAGCAATGCTCATTTACATACCAACACACTTAGGTACACATTAGTATGTATATCTATTTCTCTCTTAGCTGGCAGGGAGAGGAGCAGTAATAATTAGCTTTTATTCTTGTGGGTTAAATAGAGCAATAATATCTATTTCATATTCACCTCTAGAGACAAAAGAGGTAACTTTGGATTTCACCTCTTTTTCTTGTTGGATTCTATTACAATTAAAAGTGGAATAAAAAAACAACTCAGATTAGTTTTATATGTCCTAAATTTCCAACTGAGAGGGTTTTTTGTTTTTAATTCTAACTAGTTATTTGCATCACAGTAAGTCCCTATGGGGTAGCTGCTAAATTCCTATAACAAGAAGCAACTATATTTCAGGAAGAGGGTTTATATCTTAACACCAAATATGTTTTTATCTTTATAAATTAAAAAAAAAAATCTCTTCTAGCCTTTTGTTTTTTTCCCTAAATTCTCTCTTCACTTTGGCATGGGAACTTGCGGCTGTAGCCAAACACATTGGTCAAGAGGGAGTGTTCACTTCAACAGCTGGGAGGGAAAAATGAGCAGCATCTGCTGGCCAACCATCCTCTGTGTCCTCCCCACCCAAGTGCTGGGTTCTGGCCCCATGCAATTCAATCAGCCTGATTAACCCTTCCACATTCAGTTGTTCAGCTGTCTCACATGATACGCTGAAATCTAGCACAGCAAACGGTAGGCTTACTTGGGCTTAATCTATAGCACTTTCTTGTAATCAGAAATCTTGTCTAATAATGGGACTGTTTGTCCTACAGAGTAGTAATGTGACTGAACAGGACTCTATGGGGCCTTCCTGGGACAGACCTGACCCACGTCCTCTGCTTTAGTTTCTCTCTGAAGTACCTAGATAACAGTATTTGACTGCTTGCCAACGCAGGTTCGATCCTTGGGTTGGGAAGATCCCCTGGAGAAGGAAATGGCAACCCACCCCAGGATTCTTGCCTAGAGAATCCTATGAATGGAGGAGCCTGGCAGGCTGCAGTCCATAGGGTCACAGAGTCGGACATGACTGACTGACAATGAATGGTTTTTGATGCCCATTTCCTGAGTTTTGCAGATGTTAAAAACCTCCCCCTCTCCAACAAAAGGAAGATGGTAACTACTTAAGGACCATGAGCACACAGCCCCAGGCCTCCTGGAGCCTAAGGACTGATAACGTTAATACCCACCCCACCATCGGCGAATCAAAGAACTGTGCACAACCTGCGACTCCCAGCCCAACTGACTTTTAAAATTGCTTTGCCAAAACCCTTTGGGGAGCTCAGGGCTTTATAGGGTATGAGCCATTTTGTCTCTTCACAGGGCTTTGCAATAAACCTTTCTCTGCTCCAGACTCGAACATTTCAGTGCTTGGCCTCACTGTGCATGGAGCACGTGAACTTGTGTTAACAGGAACTTCCTTTATCTGCTAAGCACTGGAATATCAGCTGGATAATCAAATGAGATACTAGAGAAGAGATAGGTGGATTCCATGGAAAAACATGGGCAGAGGTCCAGTTTCCATACCCTCACCCTTCCCAATCCTAAAACAGCCGTGTCCTCAGGGGTGAGGCTTTCTGCTGACCCAAATGTGGGTTGAGGCTCCCTCACTTCCAGTCATGGGACCACTTTACAATGGTCAATTCACTAGTGCCTTTCAGATGCTAGTCTTGTTTCATCTTCACAGCAGGGTCATGACAGTATTCCCGGACAAATACAGGGGGTGCTCACAGTGAAGCTGATCCCCTGGTGGTTCAGAGAGCAAAGGATCTTCCCTGCAGTGCAGTTCGATCCCTGGGTCTGGAAGAGCCCCAGGAGAAGGGAATACCCACTCCAGTATTCTTGCCTGGGAAATCCCATGGACAGAGGTGACTGACCATCCATAGTCCATGGGGCAGCAAAGAGTCGGACACAAATGAGCAGCTAACTCTTCACAATATGAACCAACATGCCCAGGGTTACACAACCAGGAAGTGGCAGAGATGGGACCAGAATACAGTCCTTCTGAGTCCCTAGAGGTCACCTGCTTCTAAAGGGCAAACGCTCAGGCAATGTCTCAAAAAGAGTCTGGGACCATGTGTGTGAAAATCACTGATCGCTGGGGTGGTTTTTTAAATGCGCATTTCTGGATCCCAGTCAAGAGCGAGGAATTAGATTCTCTGGAGGGTGGGGCCAAGAGTCTGCGTTTTAACAGGCTGTCTGGGTAATCCTTGCTCACAGTGGGCTTGGAGGACTGCCGCACTACATCTTTTCTTCCATTTCTAAACTTTGGAGGAGCTTGTCATTAGGAACATTTCTAGGATTTTTTTAATTCATCAATTGAGTGTCTTTTGTGAATAAGCCACCGCCCTGACCCTCCCGGTCTCATATATTAACACATTATTGACCAGAGACATATTATAACTCCAGGCGTTAGCATCTGCAAAAATCTCCCTGTTAATAATGTGTTAACAAATGCTTATAGAGTATTTACTACTTGCTAGGCCCTATTACTTGATTAACTTCTCACCACAACCTCACAGTAGCTGACATTGTCATTATACTCATGTTAGAGAGGAGGAAACGTACACACAGAGAAGTTAAAGGAACTTGCCTCAAATCGCACTCAAGACACAAGCTTGGATTCACTGGCTCAAGTTTGTGTTTAGCTACTGCACTAGGCGAGACCTGCAGCTGCAAACCAAGATGTGTAACTGCCCTGAGCAGTGCTGGGGGAGCTCTGCTCACAGCCGCCTCCGGCCTGAGCCTCCTGAGTCAGCTTAGGGTCCCTCCAAAGTGCCCCTGCTCCGCGTGCAGGGCCTCCACGTGTTCGGTCCCCTTTTCCAGCATGCCCTGTATGCCCCCACCCCCCTCTTCACACGGCTAATGCCCTCTCATCTGGCAAAACCTGGACACAATGCCAGATCTCCAGGGCACGTAACAGTGCCCTGTGCTTCACCTCTAGGCCCCGCGCATACTGGCCTCCTGACAGTAGCCACCCGCAGACCTCCTCCCACCCTCCACCGGGAGACTCTAAACCCCTCAGGGCGGACATCAAGCCTTAATTATTATCTGCCCAGCTGTCTGGAGGTGAGCCGGAGCACCAGAGATGTTCATGGCATAGATGACTGGTTGTTTGCAAAGTAAGGAACGGGCATTCGTTTTATTTTCAATAATAAAATTTACCCAAGGTTTCTAAACCCCTGTGCTCATTTACATATCATTAATTTCCGGACAGCAAGCCTGAAGAACAGTAAGCGGAAGCCACTGCCCACTGGAGACCAATCCAAATCTCCGATGAAATGTGTCTGGAATGATGGTTTAAGTCAGCGGGAAACCTTCTATGGACCTATGAAAATGGCAAAATGAGGCACTGGTTTTCAGGGACACGCCTGCACCCATTAGTGCACGCTGGTTTTGGTGCTGAAAATGTGTCAGCAGATAGGGGAAGTGAAGCTTGGCTTGTGAACATGGTCCTTCCTTCTCCAGCTGGCAGGAGCCAGAAATTTTGGGAGCTCCCGCTCTCCTGGCTACTGCAGGACCAAGCTTCCCCACCCGGCAATGACTGCTGAAGCCGTCTAGGGGAAAAAGCGTGGTTCTGCACAAAAGAACACAGAGGACAATGGGGACGGCTTGGTTCCCTCGGCTCCTGCTTCTAGAAAAGTCTGCTTGGTGTTTATCTAACTTGTTTCTCAGCGGCCTAGTACATCAAACAGAAGAGTTGCAAAACTTTCTACAGTCATAGGGTAAGAATAGTTTACATGCCTAGAAAGCCACCCGGATTGTAATCAAATTCCTCAAACAAGCAAAGTGGCCCCACATACGGAACATTAGCCTCCCCATCCTATGTGGCTTACTAAATTCTTGAGATTGCATACATGCTAAACAGACTCACTGACATTTTTTTTTCTTCCTTTAAAAGAGATTTAGTCTTTTCCCTCACATCAAAGAAAGAATATCAAAGAAACACAAAATGGAATTTGTGATTAGTAGAAACAGACCGTATTAATTTTTCCTTCTAAACAATACCCTAGGATGAAAATAGGCTAAAGCTATTATGCTAATTCAGTGATGGAGAGCTCAGATTGCCACACAAATAAACAATGTGTTTCAGATAAAACAGACTATACACTGTACCTCACCATTATATTTTATGTTGGAAAACATATTTATGAAGCTTCTGGCCTGGTGATTTAAGAGAAATGCCCTCATCTTCAAGTCTCTACAAGTTCCATGTGAAACATTATAGTTCTGTGAATTCCATTACTTAAGGAAATAAAGCCCAATGTCTTTGAACAAAAGTCCACAAGTCAGTGCCCTCTGCCCTGGTTGTAGGACTGATGGACTCTGTTGTGGGCTAATTATCTTGGCTTTGCCCTGCAGTCAAGGAATGCACTATTATTTCCCTTCCTAACAGAGCTTGAGACAAGTCAGGGAGCTCTGATGGCTGATCAAAGAAACAAAACCAATCTAAAGAATGCATTCCTCACCAGTGAGAACTCATTAACCATATCAATAAAGCTTGCTGTTGTTCAGTCGCTAAGAGACCCCGTGAACTGCAGCACGCCAGGCGTCCCCGTCCTCCCGGAGTTCGCTCAAACTCAGGTCCATGGAGTCGGTGACACCATCCAGCCATCTCATCCTCTATCGCCCCCTTCTTCTTGTCCTCAATCTTTCCCAGCATCAGTGTCTCTCCTTTAGATGCCCCACCTCCTTCTTTCAGTTCATCCTCAGGAGAGATGCACTGTGAGAACTCATCCGAGTGTGTGATCATTCACAGATACTAGATTTCCTTTGACAGGTGAGACATGTTTTCTCTCCCACAACCTGGTTACCAAACGCTGCCACGTATGCAACCATCTATTGGCAAGCAGGCACAACAACAGGTATGTAGTCAGTTCCATGAGAAATCTCTCTATCTGATCTTCTTGGTGTTCCAACATCGTTTTGGATCAAAAGTTCAATGAAGGCAGATATGATATTCTAACGCAACACTGAGCTAACTCTTTAGTTAGTTAAGGATAGTCTTACTTATAAGACAGTGCTGAACTACAAACTGACCGTTCATGTTCAAAAGGTGGCTGGCTTTCCCATATTTGGTTCACCAGATTCTAACATCCTATTCATCCACAAATCTTGAATCCCTTCATTTCACTGTTGGGGCATAAATTCTAAATCCTCCTTATTGATCAGATACAAAGATCACTGAAACATTTATCGTAACCATTTCATGAATCTTTCAAACACTAGCAAAAAACCTGAACTGAATAGTCTCAATTAGAAATTATACATATCATTGAGATGCAGATTAACTCACATACAACACACACACACACAATACACCCCACTACATCTACACTGAAGAATTTAAAAATATATTATAGAAAACATAACCGAGCAGAATATCCATTCATTTTAACACTCTTTCATTAAATTTAAGATTGAAATTAATAATTCTAGGCAATACATGATAAAACTCTCTCTCTCCTACCCAAGTCAGAAATTCCTGCCAAACCTTACTTCCTTTCCATAGTATATGAAAGACCTGCTGGCCTAAAGAGAGCATGGGTGGAGGACATGAACAGCCTGGGTGCTGGTTCCAATGCAAATAACCATGTGGTACCTTCTGGTTAGGAATCTCTGTGTAAAAGTTTCCTCGAGAGGTACTGTCAGGGTAACTGAAATGCATATTACTTCACATCAAATTGCAATGAATTCAATTCAGTTACACTACTGAACACACATGTGTGTTTCCCTCAAGCTCCCCATCCACAGTATATACCACCTCCAGCCCACAGCTTGTAGCACTGCATTAATCACATGCTGGTTTGGGAAAAACAAAACAAAAACAAACAAAAAACCCAACAACAAAAGAACTTCTCTGCCTACTAATAAGGAACTAATAAGGAACAGATTCTCTATCTGAACAACGAAACTTCAACTATGTCTACAGCCTAACCTGGCCACCATCTGGACCATTTCTTCCCCTTTCCTATTTCTGGGTTTCAGCTCAAACTGTTCCCAGCGTCTGATATGCCTTTCCACACCCCCCCAGGATCTCCCTCTAACCAGGTCTGAGACTGTGATGAGTTCACCTTGGTTTGCCTAGAGCACCCGGGAGAAAGCCTATACTGAGCATGTGGTTGGCAGCCAGACAAAGCGGGCCCGGGAGAGTGAGGACCAGGACATCCCCAATCACAGAGGTCAGGAGCTGGCCGTGGGGGAGGAGGGAGGTGGTCAGCAAGAGGGGGCAGAGCCAAACACAGGGAGCGCTCAGAACTCTCCATCACACGTGATCTTCTCTCACAACCCCCTCTCGGCAGCCCCAGGCTCACACTCAATGCCCTCGTCTCTGCTCCCCTGTCTTAGATGAAGGAACCGGATCCAGACTTCCAATGGGCTCAGACCCCCACTGTTCCATACAACATCCCATCCCTGAACATTTACACCACTTTCTAAGAGTCCACGGATGTGTCTGGGCTCTGAGCTTCGTGAACGAGCCTGGGCCTCATTCATCTTAAGTGTGCGAGAACCCAGCAGGGCAATCGGCCCACAGAAAATGCCCTGCAAAATGTTCACCAAATAATTGAATAAATACACGACCTCCAGAAATGTGGCAGGGCCTGCTGACAGGCTGCTCCGCTGGCTTGGTGAGCAGGTTTCACCACAACGACCCTGGCCAGTGCCCATTCTTCTGCTCACTCTCCCAGAGCAGGTCAGAAGCCAGTCCTGAAGTGCCTTCCCCAGCAGCCCCTGTCGGGACGGACTCTATGGGCACTGCCCCGGTCCTTCCTTATATTCCCTGAAGGATAATAATCACCCTGCACACATAGGCATCTTGATGTTCTCATTATCTTACTAATAAGTTCTCTAAAGTAAATGGCAAGGATTTTTTTTTAAATTTCAGAACTATATTTTATTTAAATTCTTTAAAACTGTCTAATATCACTGCCATGGGTGTGAACGTTTGTGCCTCCTCCCCTCCCAGCAAATTCATACATTGAAACCCAGTGTGATGGTATTAGAAGATGAGGGCCTTTGGGGAGTGTTTAGGTCATGAAGGTAAAGCCCTCGTAAGTAGGATCAGTGTCCTCATAAAAGAGGCTTGAGGAAGATCCAACACCTCTCCTGTCCTGCGAGGCTACAGAGAAAAGACACTAGGAAATAGGCCTTCACGGGACATAGAATTTGCCCACACCTTGATGTTGACCTTTGTAGCCTCCAGAACCTTAAGAAATACATCGCTGTTGCTTACAAGCCACTCAATTTACGGTATTTATTAGTCTGATAGACTAAGATGTGAAAAAGTGAAAGTGTTAGTGTTAGTCGTGTCCAATTCTTTGCAAACCCATGGACTGTGGCCTGCCAGGCTTCTCTGTCCATGGAATTCTCCAGGCAAGAATACTGGAGTAGGTAATCATTCCTTTCTCCAGGATATCTTCCTGACCCAGGGAACGGACCCGGGTCCAATCCCAGGTCTCCTGCACTGTAGGCAGATTCCTTCCCCTCTGAGCCACCAGTCAAGTCCCTTGACTAGACTAAGATAATTGCTAATAAGTACTGACTTACCTCCTACTACATGCAAGAAACTAGGCTAGTTGGGTTAGGTCCAGAAAATAAAACACAATCTTTTTTTCTCACGAGGCTTTTTATCTAACATGGGGAGACATGGTATATCCCCACAAAGAAAAGTGAAAGTGATAGTCGATCAGTTGTGTCTGACTCTTTGTGACCCCATGGACTGTAGCCCACCAGGCTCCTCTGTCCAAAGGATTTCCCAGGCAAGAATCCTGGAGTGGGTTGCCATTTCCTCCTCCAGGGGATCTTCCCCACCCAGGGATCAAACCCAAGGCTCCTGCATTGTAGGCAGATTGTTAGCACTAAGTCACCAGGGAAAACCACCACCGAAGGAGCTACACAGATATAGGACTGGAGGACCTGGTTGCGGTGGTCATCAGTCAGATGGTGCATAGAGCGTTTGGGGAGAAGGCGGCACCGTGATGGAAGCATAACATGAGCACCTAAGGGTCAGGGAAGTAACGACAAGCAGATTCAGGTCTCAGGATGCTTTGCAAGAACCCTGGCAGGAAGAGACCTCGATGGCACACCAGGAGCGAGGCAGGCTCTGAGTCAGGAATCTCATGATCACGGCAGCAGGCTGACCCTGGGCCCCGACCGCCACCCACGGGGACCATGACTCTTTAAAAGCAATCCTCTCCTGAACTCTCCTGTCCCTGTGAGATGTCAGGATTGAAAAAGAAAACAATTTACTAAACTAAGACAGCTAATAAATAATTGAGGCTGCTGAAAACTTTTCGGTGTGGGTTATTTGTATGGAATGAAAAAGAGAAAAAGAGTGACCAGGCAAACAAAAGCAGGGTTGCTAAGATCACCGCAGAGGAGCACGAAAGGACCAGTGGTTTTAGCAAACACCTCACGGGCCACACGAGGAGGTAGACAGCACAACAGGGTGGAGCTTCTTGCATTGGTGAAGTTAACCTCTAACTGCACTTAACTCCATAAACCCAGGAGGAGCCCCATTCTTTACAAGTTTAATTTTAAAGGACTAGCAAAAGAATTTGAGACTACTGTATTTCTTTTGACAGGCACATGATAAAATATTAGCAGAATGCCATAAACGAATCAAAATGAGGCTACAGTGACTTTCTCCAATGTAGAAAACTACCCTTCTCGTCATTATCTGCAGAGAATTTAGCATCAACTCTGTAAGTTCAACAGGAAATTGTCTGTACTTGCAAAAAAATATGACATTACTCAGAGAGTTGAGACATAAAGCCTGTGCCAACTATTGGTAATTATTGGGTTGGCCAAAAATTTCATTCAGGTTTTCCATAAGATCTTCTGGAAAAAACTAAATGAACTTTTTGCCCAATCCAATACACTATAGAAAAATGCAGTCATTCTCTTTCACATATAATCAAATCAGCTGAGAGAAAATACGGGAAAAACCAACACTTAACTGGTTACTTTATTCAACTTCCACAACCCTGTGAAGCAGGTTTAATTATCTTCATTTTAATTGATGATGGAAGTGAGTTTAGAAGAGCAATTTGTCCAAGGCCATGAAGCTAATAAGGGGTAGAGCTGGGACTCAAAACCTGAGTCCAAAAACTCTGGCGTCTTTGTTGTTCAGTGAATGATGTAGGAGGGTAGGCAAGGGGGGGTGCAGTGTGTTAAGAGATTGCTTCCCCCTCTGACCCAACCATGAGCAGGGTGAACTGTGATGCCAACACTCAGGACGACTGGGCAGGGACGAGAGAGGCCAAGTGGGGCTCGAATGAATGGGGTGGGGAGAAAGAGATGCTTGCACAGACACGTGGAGTTCAGTGAATCAAAAGACAGTGATTAGCCATAGGCTATAATTATGCCTTATCAAATTCTAGGTTTTTAAAAATAGAATTTCATGTCAAGTATCTCAGTGTAAAGAAACACAACTATGTAGCTGATCTGGCTATTTGAAATCACCCTGGGCTGGCAAATGAGAACAGAAGGTGGGTTTCCATCAGAAGACCCCACTCATTCATGCTCACACCAATGGCTGATCCCCAATTACATGAACAACAGTTCATAGGTCAGTGTGGAAGATACATGTGATTCCTGTCCTTAAGGGACTATAACACTGCAGAGGAAGACTGACCACAAACATTCCAACGTATAGTCAAATGCAGAATGTGATCTGTAATCATCACCCTGCAAGTCCAGAGAGGAGAGGAGCATGGTTTCCGAGGACTCCAAGGCCCCTCCCAGCCACCACCCCTAATACTCCCAGTCCAGGCAAAAACAGAAAGGGATGAACTAGCAGGTCCATGTTTTAATCCACATGTAAACAATAAGATTCCTTCCAGCTTAGCTAAAGGGAAGGAGGGAGGGGAGAAGAACGGACCAAAGAAAGACGGGAGGAAAACTCTTACGCACTAACTTAAAGGGATCTGTCAGAAATTCACATGGCATAAACGCTGTGTGTATGCTTTACTGGAAACGGTTTTCCCTAACAGGGCATGCCTGAGAACACAGCACTATTTTCCAAATAAGAGAAAAGTATGCTTTAGACCATTAGCTCTCATTTGGAGCTTGTGAAAAAGTCAATAGAATTTGACTTGTGTCCAGACCCCTTGCATGAGGTACACTGACCTCTTGTGTCTAGAAATAGGTCTTTTGCTATAAGAAAACAATTAAGTTTTATAGGTATATGATGAAAGGCACAAATTGATAAACTCTAATGTTTTACTGACAAGACTTAGCATTAATTTTAGACCAAGGAGATATCCACCCTCAGAAGACATGTCTGGATACAACTCAGTGTGATGACTGGAGTAGGAAATGGCAACCCACTCTAGTATTCTTGCCTGGAAAATTACTTGGACAGAGAAGCCTGGTGGGCCACAGGCCGTGAGGTTGCAAAAAGTTGGACACGACTGAGCACACATGCACACATTCAGTGTGATGATGCATGCTATGCAGGATACTATAAGACCCTGTAGAGAGAAGCAGGCAGGATCATCCAAAGACTGAGCCAGAGGCTCAGCCCAGTTTGCTTAACAACAGATCCTGGTCTGGGACTCTGGCTTCCAGAGGAGGAAGGGCTGTGGCCAAGTTCTCTTCCCCATGAGACCAGTGACTACACTTACCCATGAGGAAGGCTACAGTCTCCCCTATACCCTCTATATCTTGCATACAAGTCAAGTCCTTTGATATCCAAGTAGTTCTTTGTCCCTGAGCATTGCAAGGCCACTCTCGCATCCCTCCTCCTTAAAAGGAAGGAGAGCAGAGGACATTAAGCCCTGAACAGCCTCTGTACTTGATCAAGCGTGGGGGAGGAGGGGTCAGTACCACAATGATCTCAACACCCAGCCTACACCCAAAGATACTTTGCCCTAAAGGGACACTGGTTGGGACAATCATGAACTGAAGTTTAAACAAAAAGACTGAAAGTATAAATTGTTCAATACTGCATTTCTACCATATTTTAATCATTTATTTGTAAGACTAACTCCTCTACTGGACTCAGAGCTCCCTGAGGTCTGGGACTATATCCTCAAGGCCTAGCTCATTCTGGCAGATAGAGTGAGTTCATTACATGCTTGTCAAATACATGAAAAAATTAGTGCTACAAGGCAAGAGAGTTGCCCCAAATGAAATATGGATTTCAAAGCTGATGTGGCATTTAAGTATTTATAAGACACCATGGAGACTGATTAGTACAGAGTCAGGAATAGAATCAAGCCCTAAGTATCTGATGATTTATTTGTGGGCGAGAGGATTTGAGAGGGACTGTGGTTATCAAGGTGGGGTCACCTTCTGATAAATCAGAGGCTGATGTTCAATGGCATATACATCAATGTTCTTGAATTAGGAGGAAAAAAACCCTATTTAAAATTAGGGAAATTGCAAAAAAAAAAAGAATGAATCTTGCATTAACAAGATTCAGATAATTCAATATTTTACTACTAAACCACAGAGATCTAGATTACTAGGGAATAGCAATTGCCTTGAATTAAATACCACTCTGGGTAAGCCAGTGTTAGCTTAATGAGCTTTCTGTGTACTGGGCTTAATAAAAAATTATATTAGTTGTTTCATACAAATATGGTAGAGTTGATGAATTACTCATAATGAAGGAAAATAACTCCTAATCCATTTTAATAATTCCCTTATTTCAAAATACAGAAATTTATCCCTAAGCACACAGAATCCTGGATGATGCTACAGGCCCAGAGAAATGAAGTGATTTGCTGAAGTCACATAGCTAACTAATGATGGAGACAAGGTCAGAACTGTGGTCTCCCAACTCCTTGTCTGGTACACTTTCCACAACCTCAGTGGTTCAGTGGAGACAGTGTTCCGTGGAGCCCTCCAAGCACCCAGGAATGGGGCAGTGGAGACCGGAGGGCCGAGTCCCACTGTTTGCCTCCTCGCGCTTTCTTGGCAAGTAGACTCCCTGGGTTTTTAGTGGCTTAGTACCAGATTTATGAACTTCATGCTGTTAAAAAAAAAAATGCCCCCCCCCAAAAAAATTATTATCATGCCATAAAAAAAAGACTATTTTGTTACTAAAAACATTTCGTATTAAACACTCTCAGAATAAATGGAGATTCTTGATAAAACACAATACTGCCCTATATTTTTCTCATTTCACTGTGGATCACAGGGGGAAAACAAACAAACAAACATGGAAAGGAATGTTCCGTAGACCTGCATTTGAGAAGTGATGATTTCGTGGGGAAACACAGTATCTAGGTGTCTCAACCACATCCCAGTAGCAGAGTATCCCTGACTGAGCTGTTTCATCCTCTGTGTTTCTGTCTGTAAAATTCAATAGTAACTCCCGATCCACACACTTCAGGGATTCTTCCTTCACAAAACACTGAGGCTGCTTATCCTCAAAATGTGGCCTTGGGACCACCTACAAAAGCAACATCTGAAGTGCAGATTGAAAACCCCCGTTCCTTGACCCTGCCCTAGATGAGGCTCTCAGGAAGTGAGACCCAGTTCTCAGAGACACAGGTTAGGAGGCAGTACACCTGGGTTCTTCTGTCAGAGGTGGTGTGCCCTATCTGTTCATCCTGGTGGACACCAGTGTTGATTTCAAGGATGGAATTTCTTTGCGGATCTGAACTAGCAGATAACTAAAAAGGAGACCATGAAAAGGAGGGCAAGAGCAGGGAGGACCAGAATAAAGAGAACATCACTTATTCTCACAGCTGCTGTTTTCCCATTTGACAAAGACCGTGACCGGGATCACTGACTTTTTAACCCTCCCTGCTCAACTCTTCACAGGTAAGCTATTTTTCAAGCAGAATCTTTCAAGGATTAAAAAAAAAAAATCTTTTGACAGATGCTGAGTTGCTCTGGTAGAAGTGACCAGGGACCCTGTCCCTTGAGCCCATTCTCTCGGACACCCTCCAACCCGCAGGTGGTCTCTGAAGTCCCCTAACCTGGAAGATAACAGAACTACCCCATCTCTGAGGTGTCAGTCTGGCTCTGGAGAAGGTAAATCTAACCATCAAGCATCAGACATCAACCGGCGCCATAGGCTCAACTGTAGTTAGCACAGAAAATATAGCCGACCACCTGATTCTTCTTCTTGGCCAGGGATTCAAGCGCGGAGGAAGTGGCTGGCATGGTACAACACAAGCCCCGCCAATGAGAAGGCCCTAGCCCTGGACTGTTTTTCAAATCCATCACTCACTGGGTCTCCCATTTCTCCACATCCTCATCAATGCTTGTTATTCTCTGTGGGGTTTTTTTTTTTTTTTTAATAGTAGTCATTCTAAAGGGTGTGAGGAGATAGCTCATTGTGGTTTTGATCTGCATTTCCCTAATGATTGTGGGAGCATCTTTTAATACACTTGCTGGCCATGTGTATGTCTGTCTTGAAGAAAACTCTGTTCAAGTGCTTTGCCCATTTTTAAACTGAGCTTTTGTTGTTGTTGCTGTTATCTTTGTAGGAGTTCTCTATAAATTCTGGATATTAATCCCTTATCAGATACATGATTTGCAAATATTTTCTCTCGTTCAGTGGGTTACTAAGTAGTATTTTTTTTAATTACTTGGATTTTAATATATTTTTTGTTGATGTCTTCTTAACCTTTCCATAATTTATTTTGGATGATGTACTCCTACAGAAAAGAGATGGGCCTGTTAGTCTGATCCATGAAATTCTTAGCAAACAATGCTCTACACAGGTTCGATGCCTAACGCTTTTTGATGATGACTATGAAACGATGTAGGATATTATTTGGTATCACTTTTCTTTCAATCACTTTTCTTTCTATTTGGTTGGCAAACAGAAGTATAACTGCTAATTAAAAGCACATAATGTTGCCTGATTATGAATAAAATGTCCCAGCTCACTAGATCATAATTCCTACAGCATTAGTGGAGAATTAACTAGCTTTATTAAAGATCTGGAGGAGTAGTCACTTTTTCATCATCCTTTAATTAAAACTTCTACATCTTGCACTTAAAAGCCTTTGTTTCTTATCCATTATTTTCATCCTTTATTCTGGCCTTGAAAAAACAAGATGAAAATCTTTTAAAAGCACAGAAGTTTCTAAACGAGCTTTTCATGCTCTGTAATAATAGAAAGGCATAGTTTTCTAAAATATTGGTTAAAAAGTAAGATTTTCATGTTCTTCAAACTAGAAGGCCAAAGAGAGGAAAAGAAAAGCAACAGTTAGCAGAACAGTTTGGATTTAAATTTCTTTTGTAGTCTGAAATAACCTTATGTTCATAAACAATTTCTCCCAAACTCCATACTCACACTGGCCATATTGAGTTGGCCAAAAATTGAGATGTAATGAAAAAACCCGAATGATCTTTTTGGTCAACCCAATACTACAGGTCAGGGATACCAGTTCCAAGTCCTGAAGCAGAAAATCACCCAGTTAAACACAGCTTACTCTACTTTCTTATTAACTTGGAATCTGCTCCAAAGTAAACAGCTGGGCAAGACACAACCTCCCTCCACGTGGACCTCTTCCCCTCCCAGAGACCCACGCATGCGTGCCTTGCACAGTACCTGACATACAGCACACACTCAATACAAGTCTGTTAAGTAAACTAGTGATTTAAATATATTAGCTAGGGTTTGTGACGCCTTATGTGCCAGGCCCTGAGCTGTGCGCTCCCAGCTGTGATGTCACAACTCCAGGGGCCGCTGTTCTCACTTTCCAACCGCCACACTACACCACACTCAATTCTACATTTCTCCCCATCAACCCCAGTTAGAGCCTTTCTCTCCTCTAAAAATTCCACTGTATGCTACCTAAGGAAAAAGAGAAGGGACTTGGTATTTCTAGCTTGAGTTTTTGGGACCCCCATTTCTCAATCTCTTTGTACAAACAGAGTTTATTAAGCTTGCTTTGGCCCAGCTGGGAAGGAGTCTAGAAGCAATATATTTTTGAGTTTCATCCTCTCCCACTCAATTCAGGCGCATGCATCTTGCAAGTAGGCTTCCAAGGTGGTACTAGTGGTAAAGAATCCACCTGCCAATGCAGGAGATGCAAGAGATGCAGGTTCGATCCCTGGGTCCGGAAGATCCTCTGGAATAGGAAATGGCAACCCACCCCAGTATTCTTGCCGGGAAAATTCCATGGACAGTGGAGCCTGGCGGGCTGCAGTCCATGGGGTCCCTAAGAATCATACATGCCTGAGCACATCTTGCAGGAAGGAAAAACAATGGATATGACATATGTGATAAAGAATCGGAATGAGGTGGCAAAGTTTGAACAACCAGAATTATTATTGGTTATGATCAAAATATAAGGACATTTGAATTTCTCTTTTCTGTTTATGCTGTTTGAGTCTCATTAAGTCTATGTTTATGCTTTCTTCTAAATATTATTTTCCATATTTCAAACATCTAATTAAGTAAACACAATGTAAACTGAGATGATACACTGTTTGGAAAACCATAAAATTATAGAGTAGACAGGCTTCCATTATAATCCAATTTTCACTCCATCATAATTTTCCCAAAGGGTTTCCTCTGGGGTTGAAACTTTCTAAGCTCGGTTTTGGCTCAAACCTGAATGTTTTAATTCATGAGAATTTGAAAAAGACTTAACTCCACCTTTTCTCTGCTGATCATGAGTTTGTTTTCTATAAAAGTAGACCAGGTTTCACCTCATTTTGTCGACATAGCTTCTGCCAGATCCCCTTTCTCCTGAATTCTTGAGTACTTAATTAATTCCATCTTGTAAATGCCACAAAAGACTAATGAGACGATGTTCTTTGATCAATTCCCCTGCCAGTTCTACCCCTTGAATATTGTACCCTCTGGTATATGCTCTCTTGGTACCCAGGACTATTGTCTTACTACAGACACCTAGAATTGTTGGATCAAAGGGAATGCAGATTTCAAATAGTCATATATATGTTGACACACTAACTTTCAAAATTACTGCAAAAATTACTATCATTCCACCTACATACATGAGTGTATCTATTCTCTATATTCATCAACATTAAATATTATCAATTTGTTGGATAAAAATTCCTTCTCTGTTATTTTAACATAAAATTCCATCACTGTTATGAGTTTGGATATTTTACTGCTCACTTTTTTTAATGCTATCACTCATTTGCTTTTCATTTCGTTGTGGCAGATCTAGAAGTTAGTTTTAGAAGGTTCTGCACCTCTAAAGATTTCTTTATTGTACCTTCATGTTTGAGACTTTCTGGGCTCAAAATAATCTTCTGTGAAAATTTAAAGGTATTACAGAATTCAGGATAGCCAAAAGAAGTCTGCTAACATAATGTTTCCTTTCTTCTTAGGTAACTTTCTTTTTCATCCTTGGGAACAGAAATTTTTTCTTTATCCTATTCTAAGAGTTCTGAAATTTCATCAAGGGGCACATAGGTATAGGCTGTTTTCTTTCATTTTGCTGGAAATTGGTCAAATCATTTTAATCTTAAGGCACAAGTCTATCCCCAACTTAGAGGAATTATCTTCTGGCTATTTCTCTGATGATTTCTTTGATTATTTTCTTATCTATTTCTCCGCTCCCTTCCAGAACTCGCAGTCAATAAATGCTTGACCTCTTGGATTGATTTTCCATGCCCCCAAATCTCTCTCGTGCTTTCATTTTGTGACTTTGGGGAGGACGGCCTTCAGATTCCAAATCACTATTCTGGCATTCAGCATTTTCATTCCATCATTCAGCCATTCCACTGATTTTTTCATTTGAGGACTGGTATCTCTTTCTGGTTCTCTGACTCTGTGATTTGCATTTTTTTAATTTTTAAATTGAAGCAGTATCATGTTCTTCTACACTTGAAACACGCTTTCATGAGGTTAGCGTGTACAAAACTTGACTCCCAAACTGCATGTGCCCCAATACAACATTTGAATTAGGTTGCTTAATGCAGAAATTGGGGGAGAATCCCATAACACTATTGTGTGCATACCTAAAGAGTGAATTATATGCTACTAACAATAACAGTAGTTAATACATGCTGCAACTTTCCTGCTTTTTAAAGTATTTGACAAGCTCATTTAGTCATTAGAGAAACTCGGTTACTATTTTACAGAAAAAAAATGGACAGAAAGTGGCTACTTGCTACTAGTAATTAATATTGCTAGTAATTACTAGCATTACTACTAGTAGCATTGCTGTGTTATTTCTAGTGATACCAAATACTACCAGAGAAGTAGAGGAGTCAGGTTTGATCCCAGGCAGAGTATCTCCAGCACCCACTCAATTAAAAAAGTCAACAGTCTAACAGTTGTTTACACAACTATGAAAACAACAAACTGACAATTAATGCAGCTGTCGTGCTAAGCATTACAACCTGGAGTAAGACATCTAGAGTTTAGATGCCAACAATGCCTCTGAGTCAGGATCCCTCTGAATCAACCACTGAAACTAGGAACACTCTCCTGGGCATCTATGACGTTTTAATATCCATCTAATGTTCCAGGCGGCCTGTGAGCAAAGGCGATCTTGGAGCAGACAGGAAGTAACTAAACAAAGCATCCTCTGTTCACAGTATTTCAAACAATACCTATCAGCTCTCATAAATCATCTGCTTCAATGGAGGTAACAAGCTTGACGCAGATATTGTTAAGACCTGAAGTATATAATCAGAGGAGACAAGATGTTTTGGGGGATTTACCTTGATAGACGGAGAGTACAATTTCTCCAAAAGAACCAAAGTGGCACAAAGGAAAGGTGCTGCCACTCAATTATTTCTTACTTATGGTTTCTGATGGGAAGTCACCTCGGAGTGACCCCGCAGAGCCTACCTGTGTCCAAACGCCCTCAGCTAGGGAGCATCACACAAGCGATGCTGAGAAATGAAAATGACAGGACTTGGAAAATGGCTGTAGCTGAGTGCCAACCAGCAGAAATCTCTTCTGTGCAGACACAATGCATCATCAGAATTTGAATATAGCTATCTTTCCACATTAGCCCTAAGTGGTGTGTGGAATCAACCAGGTTGAGAATGATTAAAAGTTAAAAGGGTATAGCTTCCGCAACAATAAAGTTAAACAAAACTGCCTCAACTAAAGTACTGCTGGCTATTTTTAAATCTTTAAGAACAAACAAGAAATCGCTAAATCATTAAAATCAAATTAGCATAATTTAGGATCTAAAATTATTAGAGTGTTAATGCAATGGTTACATTTCTGTAAACTCAGTTAATGAAAAATCATGGTTACTTCTTGGAAGGAAGAAATTGCATTATAACTAAGATCATTGAGTACCCTTTAGATTAGACAGTTCATCTCCGTATGAGCCAAAATTTGTACCAGTAATATGAATGCTAATATTTTATATATAATTAGGATGAAAACTCATGATTATATATAATAATAAGTAGAAAAAGGAATTTTCTACTCCTCTATTCAAAATATGCATACAAATGAATAAAAACTAAAATAAACAGTTGTAAAAACAAATTCTAGTGATCACTTGTACCACACCGTGCCTGTAGTTTACAATACTGTACTGTACACTTGGGAAGTTAAGAGGGTACCCTGCTCACCAAAACCAAAGAAAATCTATACATGCAATGAAGACCCAGCACAGCCAAAAACAATTTTTTTTTTAAATTTAAGAGCATAGATCTTATGGGTTCACACACCACAATAAAAAAAATTTTAAAGGAATAAAAATAATCCTCTTAGGGTGATGGGAGTATAAGAGGTTTTGTATTTTGCTTAAAATGTCAAAATATTTAATTTCTAACACGTTAAAGATGGAAACAATAACTATACTGGTACAAAGTATTATCTGTGGGAAACTCTGTGAAATAAACAACATGAAGAAAATAAAACAATCACTAATTCTTTTATCCTGAGATATCACCATTGTTTAACAGTTTGATAGGGGGCTTCCCAGGTGCCACAGCGGTAAAGAATCCACCTGCCAATGCAGGAGATGCACAAGAGATGTGGGTTCCATCCCTCTGTCGGGAAGACCCCCTGGAGGAGGAGATGGCCAGCCACTCCAGTACTCTCACTGAAAAATTCCGTGGACAGAGGAGCCCCGAGGGCTTGGTCCAAGGGGTCGCAAAGAGTTGGACACGAAGAAGCACAAGTAGACACACACACACACACCAGTTTGCTATATGCTTTTCAGTTTTTCTCTTTACTAGAAGAAATATTTTTATTTCAAATATTGGGCAACTTTTTGTGCCCCTTTATTATTGACATGCTGTGGACATTTTCCCCCGAATTTTAAAATGTTTTTCCCTAACAGCAGTTCTCAAAGGATGGACTGCAGAGTCCTAAGTGTTCTCTGACCATCTTTCTCTGGATCTGGGAAGTAAAACCTATTATATTTTCATGAGACAACACTAAAATGCTGTCTGCCTTTTTCACCAAGTTGACCTTCGCACTGATGGGGCAAAGGCCGTCATGGGTAAAACCGCTGTAGCCCTCAAGGCAGTTTCTGAGTATGGAACCGTATCAAAAAACAATATTCAGAATTATTTGAAAGGGCTACTGAAATACTCCTCCCATGTATCTGTGACATGGAATTTTCTTTATATTCTTCCACTGAAACATATCATTTACAGATTGAACAGTGAAGTAGGTATGAGAATCCAGATATCTATTTGCCAGTCAGTAAGACATTAAAGAGATTTGTGAAAATTGAGAAGAACACTTACTGTTTTCACTAAAATTTTTGGTCTTGAAAACTTTTTTTCCAAAAAGTGTGCAATTTATGTTAACAGGTAAAGTTAATATGTTTCATATTGTTTTTAAATGTATAAATAATGATATATTAATATTTTTCTATTTAATTTCTAATACAGTAAATATTGATAAAGACATATATATATATAGATAGATAAAGATATATAAAGATAGATATATAGATACAGAAATAAAGATAGATATAAAGAACCACATGATGTAAGGTTCTTTGGCATCTTCAGTCATTTTTAAGGGTGTAAACAAGCCCAGAGACCACAAAGTTTGGGAAGGGACTTTCTATTTTTTGGCCAGACCCACATGGCATATGGGATCTTAGTTTCTAATCAGGATCAAACCTGTGGCCTCCTGCCGTGGAAGTTTTAGGTCTCAGTCATTGGCCTGCCAGGGAAGTCCCAGGGAAAGGACTTTTATCAAAAGAATAGTGGTCTTTTTAATGCCTGTGTCTGCTCAGTCACTCAGTCATGTCCGACTCTTTGTGGCCCCATGGACTGTAGCCCACCAGGCTCCTCTGTCCACGGGATTTTCCAGGCAAGAATACTGGAGTGGATTGCTACTTCCTACTCGGGGAAGTCTTCCTGACCCAGGGATTGAACCTGCATCTCTTGCATCTTCTGACCTGGAAGGTGGGTTCTTTACCACTAGCGCTACCTGGGAAGCCCACAGTCTTTTTAATGGGCATGCTTTAATGTATTTAACACTAGAATATACAGTTCTTGAAAGCAAAAACTACTGTGTAAAACCTAAAGGGCCTGGAGAGCTAGCCATGGCTCCTGGCATTCTGGTCCTTCCCCCAGAAGCGGGGCGGATAGAAGACCAGGAGCAAAGGCCAGGCTCCCCTTGGCTCTTTGGGCACAGACATGCTCACTCTTCCGCTTAGCTTTTCTCTCTTCTCTATATTTTGTCTAATTTTTCTAGGATTTCCACAGAAACAATGTTCAAAGAAGGTGAAATAAAAATTTATTTCAGTAAGCCACAAGATGCTTTCCTTGAGCTCACCTTACACTTCTGATATTTTCATATATATTTTTTAAATTTCAACCTCAGTCAGGTTGCGTCCTGAGCAGCTTAGTTTTGTCACTCCCTTCCCATCTTCATAGCCTCTCAGTCAAATACCAGAGACCTGAATGGCCTTTAATGAATTAGAATTATTTAAATCAGCCTTTTTTTTTTTTTTTTAAACAAGGTTAAGAATATACATAGAGTACTAAGAACTCATGGCCCAGTTTACCTATTTTGCAAATCTGGACTTTCTTAAGTCAGGATGATTTTTTTTATTTTTTTTAATTAATCTAGTAGAATGAAAGAGTCTGCTCAGAGTCCTAAAGCATAAAAGCTCCATAAAATGCCATTCTCTCATGCATTAATATTACTTTTAATGAATTAAATATATACACAGTTAGCCTCATTAATCTCAAATGGTCTCTGGGGGGCTTACCTAAGTCACCTTAAACATGACTATACTCCCTAAAATGTATTCTGCAGTACTTGGGCATTTTCATTGTTATAGAGGCACTTGAGTATCCATTGAAAGTAGTCTGGTATCCATCCAGAAGGTTAAAGAGCCTAGAACTAAAGGACAGTACAGTCATGTGAGGTTCTCAAACTGTGAACACAGGAGCTACAGATCCTTTCTGCAGCTCAGAATGGAATGTGAGAATTTTACCAGGGATTTTTCAAACGTGAATGTTGAGTTTTGCCTCTGAAAATGTCTCCTGACCCTTTCTATTTTAAATAAAACCACTCCCTTCTGTCCAACTGATCCCTTTCATTTTACGAGTCAATCAGACAGACAGACTGCGGGTCCTCGATAAATGGAGATTCTCAAGGAATCTAAGGGCAGGGTACGAAACGACCCATGTGGAGCCTCTCCCCAGGGTCGCCTGGGCCTGGGTAACTGGCATCCGGTCTGGCCTCATGTTCTCAAGGTGAGGCCCACTGCCGCTGCAGCTGGTGAATGAAACTCTTCCTCACCTCTACAGTTTACCCATGGCCCTACTCCTGTATGTCTACCTTTTTCTTCTCTCAGGGAAGGAAAGTGATTTTTTTTTTTGGGGGGGGTAGAGTCTTGTCATTTTCCAGGGATAATGATTTTGCCTTCTTTCCCTCCTATAACAGAAGGAGAAAACACACAAAAATTATAAAACTAAATACTGCTCCCTCCTTCATCCCCTAAGTCCTAGAGGGGTAAAGACAGTAAGGCATCAATAAGGAAGGAAAATGCACCTAAACTCGCTTTTCCAGGGTTGTGGAGGGTGACGCGGTGGGTCTCTGGAAGGTACAGTAATTCCCAGGTGAACACAGCAGGAATCCGTGCTTTTGGAGGCAGACGTCTCAAGTGGCCTTCTCACTCAGGTACTTCTCAACCAGCAGCGATTATGCCCTCCAGAGACGCTGTGGTTGTCAGAACTGGGAGAGCGGGAGTGGGGGGCTGTGCGCCAATGGCATCCAGTGGGTACAAGGCGGTGCTTATTCAGTCATGACCAACTCTTTGCGACCCCATGGACTGTAGCCCGCCAGGCTCCTCTGTCCATGGGATTCTCCAGGCAAGAATACTGGAGTGGGTTGCCATGCCCTTCTCTAGAGGATCTTCCCAACCCAGGGACTGAACCCAGGTCTCCTGCATTGCAGGTGGATTCTTTACCGTCTGAGCCACCAGGGAAGCCCAAGAATACCGGAGTGGGTAGCCTATCCCTTCGCCAGGGGAACTTCCCAGCCCAGGAATTGAACTGGGGTCTCCTGCATTGCAGGTGGATTCTTTACCAACTGAGCCACCAGGTAGACGGTGGGAATGCTGTTAAACCTACACACATGGGGTGGCCCTCACAGCAAACCATTACCTGGCACAAAATATCAAGAGGCTGAGAAACCCTGCTCCCATCTAATGCAAGACGTGCAGATTCTAGATTCATGGATATAAATGGAAACACTGCTTGCAGTACTCAATAGTTCATTCAACTCTCTGCATTTTTGTTCTGTGTGCATTATCAGAGTGATCTGGTCTCCAGCTCTAACACCTACCTACTAGTTGTGGAATCTTGAGCAAGGCACTGTAACGTTATGCCTCATCAACGAATGGAAAAACACACACACACACACACACACACACACAACAATAACACCTTTAAGACAACTGTCATAGTGTTACATTAGATAACACATATAAAATACATGCTCAGTGAGTAAATGTTAGCGCCTGCTGCCAACACCATCTTGTCACCACCATTATGATCACTGCCAAATACTTAATAACTACCAGGAGCCTGGTGTTGTGTTTGGACATGAAAATACACTAATAAAAAAAAAAAAAAAACCAAAACACTTGGAACGCATGTTCAAGGAGCTCACGGACACACACAGCTAAGCCAAAGTGTAATCAGGAGACACAGCCTGCAGTTCTGAAATTGTAGAGGATTTTCCCAAAGTGAGAGACACACTCGTGAGCCCTCTGAGTCTTCAATGAGATGCATCTGTCCTAGGCTTGTCCTAACTGGGTCTTCTCACGCTCTGCTTCCCTGTGACCTCTTCCTCCCATTATAACCTCAGGTTCTTTGGTTTTGGACCTCAGGCCTTTTGCAGCTAAGAGTTACTCTCACAACAAAGAGAAAACCGCATGCAAGTGGCATGACTTCCCCTGGGTCTCAGAAGGGAGAAGGGCTAACCCTATCACCATGCGGAAAATCCAGGGGTCAGAGGTTCAGCCCAGGAGGAGCCTGTGGTCAGCACGTGCCATCAGTCCACGGCTCCTCATGGCATTTTTGGCGTGGCATCAGCTAGAAACTCTTGATTTAGCAGAAATAAGCATCTTTCAAGGAAAAAAAATTTCCCCCAGTTTAAAAACTCTTCAGAATTTTATTATATCAAGTGACTTTTACTTATCCCTCTTACACCATCGGATACACCTTAGTTCCTTGCTTTGTGAAAGGAAGTTATAATTTGCACATGCACATTATTAGACTCTGTAACTGTATGAACGACTGCAGTGTCACATTCACTAGAATAATGACCTGAAGCATAAATAAATAGGGCTTGGAAGGAAAGCATGTGCTTTATGACAGTATCCTTTAAGCCCTCCAGCTCAGAAAAGAAATTCTGTCTTGCATCATTCTACACATTCGGCAGCCCAAAAAATTACTTGAAAGGTAAAAGCTCCAGTTCGATGGTGCACATTTTTTGTGGATTTGGATTAAACCCAAATGATTATTTTTTGGTTAATGTGGAAACATTGGAAAAATGAATCACGTTTTAATTGCCATAATGCTGTATCATTTATTTACACTAGAAATGATTGGTGAATCTGGTTTGGTGGTAAGTCCTAAACAAGCCAATTAGTACACAGATTAACCTCTATAATCACTCTCCAGCCAATTGCATTCCATAATTTTTTCATAAAATTAGTTTGCATTCATGTTTCTTAATGAGGCAGGTAACTCGCCTTGCATTTCAGTAACCTGGTCCTCTCACATAGGAAAATTTACAGTCTTTGCTTTGAAGAAATGTATTGCTGATTTACTTGCATGTAATACAGAAGTCCTCTAATTTTCTCAAAGGCTTCAAACCATACGAGGATATAAGATAATTACTTTTGGGGCTGGGCTTCTCTTGAGGCCTGGACCATAAAGAATCTACCTGCAATGCAGGAGACTCAGGTTCGATCCCTGGGTGGGAAGATCCCCTGGAGAAGGGAATGGCTATCCACTCCAGTATTCTTGCCTAGAGAATTCCATGGACAGAGGAGCCTGGAGGGCTGCAGTCTAAGGGGTTGTGAAGAGTCGGATATGACTGATCGGCTAGCACTTTCACTTTTTTCATTTAAAAAGTTTCACTTTAAAAAAAAAGAACTCCATAGGTTCTCAACTGTATAAACCTTTCTTCAAGAAAAATACACATGCCAGACCAGTATGATAGAGAGGGCAGAGAAGTGCCTTCATGACAAGCTTTCTCCTTCAAAGTATGTCATCACTTGCCGTAACACTGCTTTGTTGACTCACTAGGTTGTGTCCGACTCTTTGCAACCCCATGGACAGCAGCATGCCAAGCTTCCCTGTCCTTCACCAACCCCCGGAGTTCACTCAAATTCATGTCCATTGAGTCAGTGGTGCCACGACACCTCCCTTAACACTTGTCTATTATTCTGGTCACTCATAATCTTACATGTTTGGGAAGTAACATTTTTAAGATCTAATTGTGATAAGCATGAAAGCATCCCCTCTTTTGCTGGGGCGGTCCCAGACACGTACTTATTTACATCCCAAATCTGAGCTGAAGCCCTCTGTGTCCCCGGAGTCAGGGGTCCCCTGGCACGTGGAGGATCAGCTGTGGACTGGTCCACATAGACAAGAGGAACCAAGGAGCCTCCTAAGCTAAGCATGGAAGGAAAAGGACCGACAAGGAAACAGCTTTCTTCTAAGACGAGGGACAATGCTACATGTAGAAAGAACTGATGCTGAGAACAAGAAAATATCCCCTCTGAACACGGAGGGGCTGTTGGAGCAGGTGCACAAGAGTCCTCGGTAGAGAAACGACAATCAATGCAGTGCCGACAAAGAAGAGCAGTTGATCGGAAACCTCAGCGGGGCACTAGAAATGCAAGATGTTAGTAGCGCTTACCCAGCAGCCTGTATCAGTGTACAGAAGATAACTCTCACTCCAGAGCTGCAGCTAAGTGCCCGAGATGTGAGGCTCTGTCACCCTCGAACGGGGCATCGGTGGAAACCACAATGCCCAGTAACACATAGGGACCGCACGTGGAGGCACAGCCACTGCAAGCCCTCCCCGGGTGGGAGCAGAATGAACTTGCTGGTGACCAGCAGTGATCAAGAGGACTCGCTTGCAGAATATAAGTGAGACATTCACTGGAGATCCTGAACTACTAGGGAGGAATCTGAGAGCACTATTATTGAGAGCCAAAGAAATGCTGTTTTGTAACTGTTCCTGTGATTTGTTTTTATTCCCAGGGTGAAGCGGCTCAGGATATACAGGAAACATGCGGAAGTAATCACGGTGACTGCAATAATAGCTACTTTATTTTTCTGCATAGTTCTTGGCATTATTTCTGTGAATCAGGACAACTGCATTGAAATATTTCACTGGAAATTAATAAGCTGTCAAGTTAAATTATAAAAGACCCTGTGATGTGAGACACAATATCCAAAAGCATTGAACGAGGGTTGAGGGGGGAGGGTGGGGACTGCTGAAAATCAGTGTTTCTTCTATCTTCTCATGATGACAAATCATAAACATAAAAATTTTCCTTTCATTTTACTGATTGAAACCAAGAAATTGGAGGATAACTTGGGGTACCCCTGGCACTACAGTCGACACTCGCCAGGCAGAGTTCTCAAAGATACAAGGCAATAGAAGTCATTCCCAAGGGTGGTACTTAGCCTCTGTCCTCCAAGCAAATGACAGCCCTGCCTCTAAGTGAACTTGCATTTCCTGGGCCCTTGGACAGAGCCTCCTTAGACCTGTGACAGCTACCCATCCTCTCCGCTTGTCCCAGATCTTGCCCTTGACCTGTCTTCTGGATCTGGCCCTGCCTTCCAGTTCTGCATGCCTCTCAATACTAGTACTCTTTCAGGCAATGTCTAACTTAAAATCATGATACTGAAACTCCTCACTGGCTGCCCCGGTAGCTGGTAAAGAATCCACCTGCAATGCAGAAGACCCCAGTTTGATTCCTGGGTCGGGAAGATCCACTGGAGAAGGGATAGGCTACCCACTCCAGTATTCTTGGGCTCCTCTGGGGGCTCAGCTGGTAAAGCATCTGCCTGCAATGTGGAAGCCCTGGGTTTGATCCCTGGGTTGGGAAGATCCCCTGGAGACGGGAATGGCTACCCACTCCACCATTATGGCCTGGAGAAGTCCATGGACTATTTCATGGGGTCACAAAGAGTCGGACACGACTGAGTGACTTTTCACTCACTTTAACCTCCTCTTAACATCTTTCTAGGCATTCTATATGGCATCAAACAGAAACAACGAGTACCCCCTTCATTTTTCTTTTATTCCATCAATTTTGATGAAATGAAATCATAGAGAAGATGAGTGATTAAATGTCCAATGGCACAGCGCTGGTCTGGAAGAGGTCAGAATGACCTCTGACAGGACAGAGGCTTTAATTATAGATCTAGGGGGCACATATGTAACATATAATGTAGACTTTGGAGTGGATACTCTTTTCAGATTAAGACAACTTCCTTTTCTTCTTGGCATCCTAAGAGTTACTATCATGAGCCAATGTTTAATCTCAATCAATACTTTCTTGACTTATAACAAAATAATCACACAGTGTTCCTCATTTACAAAAATTAGTGCAGAAAGTTGTATTAAATCAATATTGTGCTATATCTTAAACTCAATTGCTCATGTGGTGACTTTTTTATATATTAATTAACTTGCTCATACTTTCTTCAGAAATTTTATACCTATTAAAGTTGTTGATATTTTCAGTATCTGTAAGGAACTATAATGATACCTTTCTTCATCCCTGACAATTGTAATCTCTTTTCTGTATTTGACCTCATCATTTTCAAAGAACAAAGTGTCTTGGGTGATGATGTCTGCTATATATTTGTTTTGAAATATTCACTATTTTCTGCTCTTCTCTTTATTTTTTCCCTTCACGCTAATTTCTTTCAGTTTCTTTATCTTTTTGAGATGGATATTCAGTTAATCAATTTTCAGGCTTTATTCTAACATATGCATTTAAGGTTAAAAATTTCCATAAAGATGGCTTTAGTTGCATTTTATACATGACATTTTGAGATGTCAAAATTTCATTATCATTCAGGTAAAAATACTTTCAAAATACCATTGTTATTTCTTCTTTGACATGTTTCATTAGTTATGTAGAAGAACTGTTAACTTTTAAGTATAAAAATACTCAAGATTTTAGTGTTGTTTATATCACTATCTTGTCACTGATCTAGCTTAAATGAGTAGTGATCAACTTTTAATCATTTGTAAGATTTTAATCCTTTCAAAATTTTGAGACTTGACTTCTGATCTGGTCAAGTTTGGTATATTCCATGTATATTAGAAACAGATGGTTTTCTGGATTTGCTGTGTGTTCAATGCTCTTTATGTGTCCATAACTAAAGTTCGTTATAGTGTTCAAACCTTCTAACCACTAACTTTTTGTCTGTTCTATCACTGAAGAAGATAATCAAAATCTTTTACTATCTGTTACTTTAAAAAAAATTTTCTCTTAGTTTCAAATCACTTTTTGCTTTAATTAGCTCTTACTATTAAGTGGCTAAAACTTGATGATTATTTTAACTTCCAGGTTAATTAAAGCTTTAACCATTGTAAAATATCCTCTTTATATCCTATAATATTTTTGCTTTAAAAGTCATCTCAGTATTAATACAGTTACAACTACCTTTTGGCGGGGATGGAGGGACAACATTGGCATCTGCATTTTATGGATTTTTCCCAATTTTTTAACTTCTAACATTTTTATATCCTTATGTCATATGTGTGCACATGTGTGTGTAGCATTAAGTTGGGTCTTATCCAATTCAACAACCTCTGCCCTTTCATTAGAACATTATGTCTATTTACAATTAATATGTTCTATTTACAGTTAATGCAATTGCTAATATATTTAAATTGAATTCTACTATATTACCATCTACTTAGCTTTCTGAGGATCAGTATCAACTTCAATTGTGGGTTTTAGGAAAATTAAAATATCCTAAATCAAACTTTGCATCGTAAGTATTCTTCAAGATTTAAAAACAAATGAGGAAAACCTCTGCAATGCAGGCCTGTGAATGCAGTTACAGAGATGTATTAAAAATAGATCAAGTATGTAGCACCAGGAAAAACACTCAATATTTTGTAATAACCTATAATGGAAGAGAACATTTGATCTATATCTCTATTTACCCACCTATCTATAACTGAATCACTTTGCTGTACTCTTGAAACTAACATGACATTGTAAATCAATAATATTTCAATAAAAATTTTAAAAAATAGAGCAAGTGATGACAGCATCATAAGAACATAGGCACAGTCTCCTGAGAGGACTCCTGCGAAAGAAACAAAGCTCATGATGTTTGGGGTCAGAGGTAGGTAGGATGGCTCTGAGAAGGAAAGAGGCTCAGTGAATTTAAGGAGGAGACGGGATGTGTGGCAAGAAGTGGTGAGATTAGTGAGATGGGCACAGGCTAGACCCTGCAGAGCTTTATGGGGTTGTTGACTGTGTTAGAAACCCACTTCCCAGTATAGAGGGCAATGTCACGGTCTGATTTATGTTTTTAATAGTTTACCCAGGCAGCTCTAGTAAAAGCTGATGAGAAAAGGCAAGAATGGAAGTGGGTGGACGGTAAGGTTAGCCATTTCAGACTCCAAGAGACATCTCCCTGCCAAAGAGATGTCTTCCACTTGACAGAAGCAGGTGGAATTCAAAGTATCTCTCAGGGTGGAATCATTAGGAGATAACTAATAATGACTCGCATGGGAAGCAAGGGACAGGGTGCTGTTAATGATGGCATTGTCATTCCAGCTCACACAACTCACTGATGTGAAGTGTTCGTAAGGAATTTTTATCTACAAGGAAGTCTAATAATTACAGACCATTTATCAAACTTACCGATTATCTTATTTTCATTATTTAATAAACTTTCCAAATTACAAGCTTATGAAAACCTCTCACGGTTCTACAAACGCCAATCTCTAATGCTTTTCCTTTGCAGTTTTTGTGTTAAAAATGATTTCAAAGAAAACAGAATGGTACACTACATACTACCCAATATTATTCTTCTCACAAAAGATATTATAAGGTTTGGTCAGAAACCCTCTCAGTGGTTCATATCAGGTTAACACTGACTCTAAAAAAATTAAAATGCAAGACTTTTGTTCTCTTGCACTTCTCACAAGAAAGCAAAATTGAAGTAGATGATTCTGCTGAACGACAATTTGCTTTCCCCTAACACAAAACCTCAGCACCACTACTTCCAAAAGAAGCATTTCTATTATAGAAGCCATCACGCTTGTCGCTGAAGTGATCACCCTCAAAACATTTATTGGGCCTGCCTTTCATTGAGGTTTTCAAGTTTTGACCTCTCTCAAAAAAAGAAAAGGATAAAGTCCCTAATGGAATTGTAAGACTGTTGGATAACAAAGTTTTTCTTCTCTTTTCCCCAATTATAAAAGTGATGTCAAAAAACATCCAAAAGAAAGAATATTTTCTGAACATTAGAGAAGCTTCATTTATAGGAGAGGGAAAGGAAAAAAAAAACAAAGCAAAACAACACCCTCAACAATCATAAACTGCAAAGCACCAGTAAAAAATAATACACATCCCTGAGCTGCAAAAACCAAGTGATACAGATGCCAGAGGTCCCTGGAATGTAAAGAACAGGCATGTGGGCTTCCCTGGGGGCTAATAAAGAAATCTGCCTGCCAATACAGGAGATACGGGTTTGATCCCTGGTCCAGGAAGATCCCACACGCCACAGAGCAACTAAGCCCGTGCACCCCAAACTACTGAGCCTATGATCTAGAGCCCACGCCGCAACTGCTGAAACCCAAGGGACCTAGAGCCCCTGCTCCGCAATGAGAAAGGCCACTGCGACGAAAAGCCCATTCACTGCATCTAGAGCAGCCCCCACTCACTGCAGCTAGAGAAAAACCTGCACAGCCATGAAGTTTTGGCACAGCCAAAATAAAATACATAAACAAAATTTAAGTTTGTTTTTTTTTTTTTTAAATAAAGCACAGGCATGTATGTTGGATTCGCCAAAAAAGTTCTTTCAAGTTTTTCCATAACATTGCATGGAAAAACCTGAATGAACATTTTGGCCAACCCAATACATGGGAATGTGGAACAAGGAAGTGGGTGAAAGAGGAGGAGGGGTGTTGGGGTCTCTCTTGCTTGCAATAGAGATGCTTGTCCTGGGGTTAAGGAATAAAGAGAGGAGAGAAAAAACAGTTGGTGGATTAGACAGAACTTTGTTTTTCAAACATCATGTCATGAGTCATTAATGAATGGCTTGTGACCAGAATTTATTAGCTAGAACAGAAGGCATCAGAGTACATCATATGAATAGAGGTAATATTTTATGAAATGTTTCACATATATATATGAATGTACTTTGTGAGAATGTGTAAATGTGTATTATTGATTTGTCATATAAAATGCTTTTAACTCTATGGGTGTGTGCTCAGCCACTCAGCCATATCTGACTTCTTGTGACCCCATGGACTGGCTGTCGCCCACCAGGCTCCTCTGTTTATGGAATTTTCCAGGCAAGAACTCTGGAGTGTGTTGCCACTTACTACTCCAGGGGATCTTCCCGACCCTGGAATCAAACCCACGTCTCCTGTGCCTCCTGCATTGGCAGGCAGATTCTTTACCACTGAGTGACCTGGGAAGCCCTTTTAACTCTGGTCTGTCATAAAAACTGAGTCTGAGCTACAGTAGTTAAGGTTCCCTGCCCCCTTCTTCTATCGGGAAAGGACTGTCTGCTAAATATCTTTTGCTCATTTTTTACTTGGACTTCATACCTTCAAAATAAGACACCGAGCTTTCACTTTATCCCTGTTCCCAGTCACAGAACACAGAAGAAAATCCTGCGTCCGAGGTTTCCAAAGTTATCCCTGCCTTGTCTCACTCCGTGTCACATGGGGATTCTCCTTAAGTCGTCCTCAGATCCTTTAGCCACACTAGATCACTGGGCTTTCAAAGATTAGGAAGATCCTGTCTCTGTTGGGTATCTGTTTGTTAGAGGGTCTTAAAAACTGGCATATGAGCTGGCTTCATTTAAAAGTACATTCCTATCTAAACTATAGTCCAACTGAAATGAAAAAAAAGAAAAGGATGCAGTGAGTCAAAATCACTGCAATGCTATATAAACTTGGGAAGTTATTCATCCTCGCTGAGCCTTAGTTTCTTTGGCTGTAAATTAAAGTTAATACTACCTCTGTAGCCAGATTGTTGCAAGGAGTGGAGATGATTCCTGCAAAGTGCCCAACAAAAGTGAGGCATTTGATAAATGACTATTTTGAATTATTATAACCCAGGAACCCATGCACACAACTGCTTCTTATCCCTCTTCTGTAAAAGCAGGCATCTTGTTTTCTACCCTCATGAAGAGCACTTTTCATCCCCTGAGTGCAACACAGGGCCTGATATCCAGTAGATGCTTGATAAAAGTTGACAGAACTGAATTAAAAAAAAAAAAAAAAAGGTGGTGTTGTGTTTTCTTGATAACAGAGTGTCCCTACTGCCAAAGCAATTATGAGGGCCAGTCTTATGCCCATATTAGCTTACTGGGCTTTCTGTGGACTAGGAGTGTAATCCCAACGGGAAACACCCACCACCCGAATGGTCTGACAACAAAGGGGACGGAAGTCAAGTTCCATCAGGAGAGTCACATCTTCCCTGACAGGAAGTTAGTGCTGCTCTCTGCTCCAAAAAAAGTCAATAATTGAAAGTACCCAGGGGTCAAGATGAACCTCGCACTTGGACTGAGAAGAAAGTGGTATTTTAAAAAAAAAAGAAAGAAAGAAAGTGGTATTTTTGCTTATCTTCAAAAGCAAAGACTGAGTTGATAAGAAAGAACAGTTGTTTTGCTCAGAAACAAGCCTGTGGCAGACTATATTGAATGGAAAAGTGTGAAAAGTGTTAGTCGCTCAATCGGGTCCGACTCTTTGTGACCCCATGGACTGTAGCCCAGCAGGCTCCTCTGTCCATGGAATTTTCCAGGCAAGAATACTAGAGTGGGTTGCCATTCTCTTCTATAAGCGATCTTCCCGACCCATGGATCCAACCCAGGTCTCCCGCATTACAGGCAGACTCTTTACCATCTGAGCCACCAGGAAAGCCCGTCCTGAATAGAAGTCAATCCTTATTTTCTCTTCCAAACTTTCTTCTGCTCCCATCTCTACACAAACACCTCACACCCCTAAATCTGCACACACTGAGCTGTCTTCCCAATCCCAGTCCCTCAAGTGACAAGGCCTCTCTGAGCACTTGTCCAAACCGACCTCCCCCGAGCCCCGCTCTCTTGTGACCACAGAGCTTAATCTGAGGCTGGGTCTGAGGTTTGTCTGCCGTTTCAGACAAAGTCCAGATATCGTTAATGCGCAACGTCTGTTCCACCAAGTAAAACAGGCCACGTGTGTCTCCGTAAACAGTCGGTCATCTCTAAAGGACCCCGGGGTGTATGAAGGTGCAAAGTTTTCTCATCCTTCCATCTTCAAAGCGACAATGAAAATACAGTTCTTGGTCATCAAGCCTTTCCGGCTGACCCGAGGGTGGCATCTGCTCCCTCTTCTGCCTTTAAACTGCTTCACAGAAACGATCTTTGTATCAGATTTCTTTCTGTGTCCTCTCTTGCACACACAAATAAGAGGTCGAGGGGAGGAGGAAATGGGAGGGTGGGGAGGACGGAACAGAATCCCATGAACGGCATCAGTCGGAGGCCCGGTCTGTGGGCCCCCTGGTCTCCATGAAAGGTCGGCTGAGAATGCTGGGCCTTCCTGCTTCTCCCTCTGCTTTTCTGCCGGGCGCCAAGGTTACACATTCCATAAAGCAAAGCCAAAGGTCACAGGTGGAAAAATGGCAAGGAACTTTCAAGAACTTGTGGATTTTCAAAAGTTGACATCCATGCAGTGTGGCAGTGTGCATGTTCCCTGGCGGCATCTGGGTCAGAAGGATGTTTCAGAGGAAGATGTCTCCTCCAAAACAAACAATAGAAAGTCTGACATCCCCTGTTCTTTCTTCTCTTTCAGCCAACATAGTCATGTATGGATGTGAGAGTTGGACTACAAAGAACGCTGAGAGCTGAAGAACTGATGCTTTTGAACTGTGGTGCTGGAGAAGACTCTTGACCGTCCCCTGGACTGCAAGGAGACCAAACCAGTCAATCCTAGAGGAAATTAACCCTGATTATTTGTTGGACAGACCGATGCTGAAACTCCTGAAGAACTGATGCTTTTGAACTGTGGTGCTGGAGAAGACTCTTGACCATCCCCTGGACTGCAAGGAGATCAAACCAGTCAATCCTAGAGGAAATTAACCCTGATTATTTGTTGGACAGACTGATGCTGAAACTCCAACACTTTGGCCACTTGATGCAAACAGCCAACTCACTGGAAAAGACCCTGATGCTGGGAAAGACTGAAGGCAGAAGAAGGGAGCGAGAGAGGATGAGATCGTCGGATGGCGTTACCAGCTTAATGGACATGAGTTTGAGGAAACGCAGGGAGACAGTGAAAGACAGGGAAGCCTGGTGTGCTGCAGTCCATGGGGTCACAAAGAGTTGGACATGACTTAGTGACTGAACAATAACAACCTGGTCTGAGCCACATGGACCTCAGGTGCAGGGTGGGATGTGGGAGGGGGTGCTGTATCCACTGGTTAAAGTTTTCCTGGAAATGGCAAGGGGCAATTGAACTACTATCTTCTGTTTGATTCATATATAACAGCATTTGAACAGGTCAGAAAATTTAGATGTTCATTATTAACTGAGGCCCTCTATAGTGCCAGATGATAATTAAATGCTGAAAAGACAGTAGGGAACAAGGTTCCCATCCTCATGGAAAGTGTATTTTTTAAAATTGCACGGACAATTTTATTAAGTGGCATTTTACTTAGGCCTTGAAAGTTTGCCTGCAAGCCAAGAAAAATTAAGTAAATGAAAAAATGTGGCCCAAAAAAATGTGCTCCAGGCACAACAAACAATCAGAACTTCAAGAAAGAAAATGTGATCACAGTATACTACTTGGCTAAACTGCTTTAAAAAGGAAACACAAAAGACTGCATGGAAGTTATGGTACACAAAAGGAGACAAAGCATAAGTAATTATGTTAGTCCACGAATTCTAGTGCTAACAGGAAAGAGACAAGCTAAAAGCTATTTCAAAAAGCAATTTCAAATAGTGTTGTGCCATGAAGGAGGTAAAATGTGGTCAGTGGATGGGGTGACTGAATATGGAGCGGGGTTAGGAAGGTTTAGAGAAGGCATCTGGGAGGAGTGCCTTTTCCTGCGGCTCAGACGGTAAAGAATCTGCCTGCAATGCAGGAGACCCGGGTTCGATCCCTGGGTCAGG
The DNA here is from genome assembly GCF_033118175.1 of Dama dama. NCBI lineage: Eukaryota > Metazoa > Chordata > Mammalia > Artiodactyla > Cervidae > Dama > Dama dama. The sequence goes on from NC_083710.1 coordinate 17,714,698, forward strand.
GAGATCCCCTGGAAAACAATGGAATTGATACCTACTCCAGTATTCTTGCCTGGAGAATCTCATGGATAGAAGAGTCTGGTGGTCTACAGTCCATGGGATCGCAGAGAATTGGACATGACTGAGCCACCACACTTTCACTTTCTAGGAAGAGCTGGTATTCAAGCTGAAAGCTGAAGGATCAGAAGACGCCGCCAAGCTCTGGTTCTGGTCAAGAGCAGCACAAGCAGCAGATGCAAATGCCCTGTGGCCATGTGGAGGGGAAGTTCGACCTGGACACCTGGAGCCTGCTAAACGACGAGCAAGTGGCACAAGGAGAGGTCACAGGGACAAGAGGGCCAGATCCCATGGGGGCTTGTGGACAGTGAAGAGTTCCCATGTCACTTTCACAGCAAAGTGGAGCCACTGCAAGGGACCTAAATCAAAATGAAATGAAGTCCCCTCACCTTCTCACTGCGTGTCTTCAGCTCAGCACCGTCTACAAATCCATGCCTCCCAAGACTGCAGATTTCCAGGGCACAGAGATGTGGGCCCTGCACCCCCAATTTCTGCTTTTTTTTTTTTATTATTATTTGTGAAAAATACTTAATCAAGACTGAACTTTTGAGGACTTCCCTAGTGGTCCAGTGGCTAAGACTCTGAGATCCCAATGCAGGGGACCCAAGTTTGATCCTGGATCAGGGAACAAGATCCCACAGGATGCAACTAAAGATCCCACAGGCTGTAGGGAAGATGGAAGATCCTGTGGGCCACAATTACGACCAGGGGCAGCCAAATAAAATTTTAAAATAAATAAAAATACTGAACTATGATGTTAAACTGTTTACATCTAAATAAACCTATCATTCAAAGAGCCTTTTAAGGGACTTCCCTGGTGGTTGAGTGGTTAAGACTCTGTGCTTCCTATGCAGAGGGTACGGGTCTGTTCCCTGGTCAGGGCACTAAGATCCCACATGCTGAGGGGTGTGGTCAAAAAGTAAAAAAAGGAGGAGAGAGAGATCTTTCACGTACTGCTAGTCTCATCATTCTTGGGTGTTTCAGAATGGCTTCAACAGCAAGACACAGGAACTATAATATAGTTGTGTGTGCGTGCATGCTCAGTCGTGTCTGACTCTTCCGTGACCCCATGGACTGTAGCCCACCAGGCTCCTCTGTCCATGGGGTTCCACAGCCAAGAATACTGGTAATGGGTTGTCATTTCCTTCTCCAGGGGATCTTCCCCACCCAGGGATGAAACCCACATTTCTTACATTAGCAGAAGGATTCTTTTACTGCTGAGCCACCAGGGAAGCCCCAGAAAACAGTCAGAAGAGTACAAATTACTCCAAATCATCCTTCTCACAAATCCCTCGGCTTGACTTGCCAGGCCTTGATGTAGATTGAATTCCCTGGAAGTGAGTGTCTTCTGCACAGTATCTCAGATACAGACAATGCGGGCTGGACTAAATGGCTTTCTTCCATATGTGTTGTCAGCATCTCCCGTTGGACCAATTGAGGATTATTGTTTCAACAAGGCATGCAAGCTCACTGTTTGTTAAGCTGGCTCAGCCGACCATTAAATCATAGGAGAGATGGACCTGGCCCATCCTCTTGCCTCCGAACTGTATCACTTCTCCAAGAACCCCACCCTCAGTCCAAAGAAAAACTGGAGAACAGGCTCTTTAGCAAAGGCTGAATTTCATTTTCCTGAGGGAAGAGTCCTCTAATATGATCGACTACTTTTGTCAAGTTAATGTTCCTTAATCTACACTTGCTTTAGTTTCCTTAAATGAAAACAAACCAGAGACAAAAGTACAGAAGTGAAATGGCTTCTAAGAGGCAGAGAATCCATAGAAGAACACATTAACTTAATTTGTACCCACAGATAAATGACAAGATATGTACATAAGGGGAGCAAACTTTTAAAAAATTCATTAATAATGTGTGAAGATGAAAGTTATCTCTGATTGAAAAGGTAACTGATAAAAGACATCAAAGAGAATGCTCTGGAAGTGCACTTGCTAAATAATCACCAGATGAGATAGATAGAGGTGCAATCTGGCTGTGCTTTCGTCTTGTAGATCCCAAGAGAATGCTTTCATTTTGAAATATTGGTGAGCAAACCACGCAGGAAGTTTTACAATTTGGAATGACTAGTTTGAGTTAACAATGGATGATCATGCGTGCTAAGTTGCTTTAGTCGTGTCAGACTCTGTGCGACCCCATGGGCCGTAGCCCACCAGGCTCCTCTCTGTCCATGGGATTCTCCAGGCAAGAATACAAGAGTGGGTTGCTATGCATTCCTCCAGGGGATCTTCCCCACCCAGGGATTGAATCTGCATCTCTTAAATCTCCTGGATTGGTAGACAGATTCTTTATCACTAGTGCCACTACAAAAAAAAAAAAAAATGTTCTGCCCAAATACATCTGCATATCTTCAGACAGCTCCAAAAAACTGCAAGGGAGACTAAACAAGGGACAGCTCTTCAGAGGTTCTTCTGGAAAGCGGGACTCTCTAGTGCTGAGATACCACTGCAAACCCTAGAAGAGAGAGGGGTCTGAGATCCCAAGTGCAGTCAGGTAAGGTAGGTGCAGATACAAAAATGGTGTGTGCATTTAACTTCCCCGATGCCAAGGGCACTGATGTCCAGAAACCTAAGTCCTCTCCACCGAGAGAGTAGTTGGAGAATATATTACTATAAAAACAAAATAAAGTTTTATAAAAAAATGAATGATTTCCTATGTCTAAAACTTGGTGAAAGGCTTCTTTCCTTTTGTGTGTAATTGATACAAAATGATGTCCTGAAATAAGACTTTAAGAAACTAAGCTTAAATTTCTGATAAATACACGTGAAAACAGGATATAAGCTTCCCTTTCAGAGGAAATATTGAGGAACTGCCACAGATTCTTTTTTTTTTTTTTGATTCTTTTTAAATCAAAAGTAACAAAATTCTGTTTAAAAAAGAAACCACAAAAACCACCAAAACAATTTATTTAGAACTATTCCAGTTTCACCGGGTTATAGAAACCCGGTCCAAAGTAGCTAAAGGAAAAAGGAAAATTTATTGGCACGTAACAGAGAAGTCCAAAGGATAACGGATTCAGGTATGGCTAGATCTAAGCACTTAAATTATATTATCAGAAGCCTTCCCCTTCATTCAGTTAAAGCCTTAGCTATGGTTTTGTTTTTAAGCAGATTATCACTAGTAGAACCAAAATAATTACCAGAAGTCTAGATTTTTGCTGTATCATATAACAATCTCAAGCTTAAAACAAAAATAAAATTCTTCCATGACTTCAAGAAATATTTTAAGATTGGTCTCATTCACCTGGCTTGCTTCACATGCTAGCTCTGTGGTCTGCAGGCAGGTCGAGGGAGTAATACTCTTGAGTAGGATGATGTCTGCACCACTTGAATTCCACAAGTTAACAAGAGACCTAGGGGAACCTTAGACCTAAGGAATCCCTAAGGAATACTTGAGATCTTGTTACCAGGAAAGGAATGCACGCCATCATGTAAGACCAAGAGATATTTACTGTATGACATCTACGGTTCCCTCCACTCATTGGTTTCCTCCTCTTTTCATCAAAATCCTATCCAAAGTGACTTCAGCTACACCCTCCAGCAACCCTCCCCCACCCAGATTCCACTCACTTCAAAGTGGTTAATTAAAAAGAAAGTCTTTTTTCAGACTCTCACCCATTGGCTTCAGACCCCTTCCTGGTTCTCCCACTGCCTCTTGTGCTTTCCTCTGCCACGGAAGTCCCTACACTTTTTGAAACTCTCTGCTTATGTATTCATGTTAAATATTACAAATTCCCCAAAGGCTTTTCATCCTTGCCACGTGGCACCATCCTTGGCTCAAAACAGCAAATATATGTGGTTGAGAGAGAGAGTTCTCCTGTCTCGTAGGGTATCAGCGAGTCTGTTGTAAGATTGGTCATACTGAATTTACTAAGGGACAGCAATGGAACAGTCTCCAGAAGACCTTGCATCTTAACACCTCTATCTTATAAATGGAAACTTGAAAATTCAATCGCTGAGAAATGAGTTGTTACCTAGTCTCAAAAGCCCAACTCAGACAAGAACAGCAAAACATTAACTGTTATTTTAAAATATTTTAAAATAATTCATTAGGAAGTGCGTGCTCCTCTGTTCAACCCACAACCTAGCAAAATAACTTTAATTCAACTTTAGTTCCATTTTATGTTTTCAGCTCACTTCACAGAAACAGAAGTTTTGTGGTTCACAATGACCAATGATATTTCATGTCAAAATAGCTATAGAAGAGTAACACATGCATTTCAGATGATGTCATTTTAAACACTGCTTAAATTGACTACCACTTAAAATATGGACAGTATAACTGGATTCTAGAGGATGCTGCTCTGCATCCTGCAAATGTACACAAGCTCTAAGCCTCACTCACATCTGTCTCCTCCTCAGTATCAGCATAAAATGAGGACCATCTGACAAGAACCTGGTTCTCAGTTTAGAACCGTCCACTTCAAGTGGAACCCTGTGATCAAGGCCTAAAAGCTGTACTGAACCCCACACTGAGGTCCTGTCAGTTCAGGAAAGACTGATGCTGAGGTCCTAGGGGTAAGGGGAAGAGAAGCCAAAACTAGCTGGGGAAGGTCTGGGGTTGGGTATCTTATGCACACATGGCGGGTGTCCCACCATATGCACGTTTTCATGCAGCATGGGGTCTTCCTGCAGAGTTCACCATCCCCTGGTTTCTGGAGGGAAAAATGGCCTGAGCAGGACTTCTCAAGAGTTGGTGCAAGGCAGGCAGAGAACCACATTTGCTGTTCTTTATGGGCAACTTAGGGCCATTTCAAATAGAGTTTTGCCCACATATCTTTCTCTTCTTGTACCTGATTGCAGACAGGGTATATCCCCCGCTTCTTGAAATAAGATGCAACTCCACTCTTCAGAGAATCAACTACCACCGAGATACTGAAAGAGAACTCTCACTCACTGGTTGCTACGTGAGAAAACGAAACATCAGAGAAGTGAAGTGACTTTCCCACCATGATGTGCTCCAAGACCCCAATTCTCCTTCTACTTCCAAAGATACTAAGGGTCACCTTCAGGATCCTTATACATGGCACGGGAGCTGCACTTTATGTCAACAATAGAGTTAACCTTGGATGAACCTTTTCAGATATCACAAAAGAAACTTAAATCACTGCTTTGTGCTATTACAGCAAGGGTTTCATATGACAAAATATTCCTCAGCTGTTGAAAAGTTTAGACTATAAACAACCCATATTTAGAGAGCAAATCCCTAACGTATTTGTGTCTTATCCCAGCAACATCCTTCAAGTACTCTAATAACCCAAGAGACTTTTTTTTTTTTTTTAGTAACTTTAGAGAACTCTCAAAAACACACACAATCCTAAATTTAATTTTGCTTGGCTTTCTACAATAAAATCAAAATCACTGCTTATCTTCTAAAAAAAATTACATGGCGTATTTCTGTTCCAAGAAACTGCTGACCTTTTAAAGCAAACAAAGCATTTTTATATATCTGAAACTTTTTTTTTTAAATCTTAAAAGGTAGATTATAATTTGGTCAAATTTAATAGCTGTAGGTTTAATACACTGCAACCATCACTGATTCTGTTGGACTGCAAAGCAAAAGAACACTTGCTATCCTAACACCATATAAATCACACATTACATCATGATGACACAATCGCCCACCAGGCTGTTACTAGCCTCCCGGCTCCACAGGCTTCCTTCCAAGGCCACACCCGCCCACGGTAAGGGGGAGACTGCGTATGCGCATCAGCCTAGGCGCTTTGAGTCAGAACTTAACACGTGTAGCAGTGAGCTTAGCGTCCCTGGTGTCTCAGCTGGTAGATCCCTGGTTGGGAAGATCCCCTGGAGAAGGGAAAGGCTACCCACTCCAGTATTCTGGCCTGGAGAATTCCATGGACCGTATAGTCCATGGGTTCGCAAAGAGGCGGACACGACTGAGTGACTTTCACTTACTGTCTTTTTAAATTCTCTTCAAAAAACTTAACTCCCCTCCACCCCACTTTTTCAGCTGAGCGAGCAGCCACTCTATGAGGAGGTTGGACTTGGTTCTTAGCCAGCCTGATTGCTACCTGATGCTCCCTCCCCAAGTCCTCTCCCCAGCCTCTGCCAGGAAGGAGCAAACAACCTTTAGCCCAGATCCTCTGAGAGATTTCTCATGTCTTACCAGCCCTCTTTGAGGGTTCTGATTTAGGGAAGAAAATGCTTAAGTATTTACTGACAGCCCCCACCTTTCCGTGGGAGACATTTTCTGATGTCACGGAAGCGGTGTTCCAGGGGGCAGGGGCCACATGCCAACCCAGCTTTGAAATTCTTAGAAGCCACAAAAGAGGGCCCACCGCTGCCTCTAGGAGGCAAACAGTGTATCGTAATATATCTATTAACCTGAGGCTCTTAGATAAAGGAATGCAGCTGTGAGTGTATTCCCAGAACCTTCCTCCTTCCCTTTTCATTCTTCTTTCCTCCCCTTTTTCTTTCTAACTGACACAGAATTTTAGGGTCAGGAGAGACTGATGGGTAAATCCTTCAGCTCCCGTGGCTGTATACTTTCTCCTCCCCTTGTTTCCACTGCATCTCCCCACCCCTGCTCCCGCTTGCTCTGAGATCCCTGCTGCCTACAAGGTGGGCAGAGGCAGGATGCTGCCCTCCTGGAATGAACGCAGGACTCAGACAGCCCCAAGGTCACATAAGGGTTTGTGAGTGATGCGTGCTCAGTCGTGCCCGACTCTTTGTGAGCCCAAGGACTACAGCCCGCCAGGCTTCTGTGTCCATGGGAGTGGAGTGTCCATGCTGGAGTGGGCTGCCATGTCCTCCTCCAGGGGATTGTTCCAACCCAGGGATAGAACTCGAATCTGCTGCATTAGCAGGTGGATTATTTATTTACCACAGAGCCACCTAAGAAGCCCAGCATAAGGGTTTAGGCTGTGTCATAATCTGAGGTTCAGGACCCACCCACCCGAAAGGATCTACCTGTCTTCATGGTCCTTTGTCTGTCTTAACACATGACAATGAGACTAGGCGCTCCATTTCTATTGAAAAAATGGATAAATTGCTTATCCAGTAAATAACATACTTGAAGGCCATCATTCTCCTTTAAAATGGAAACACACCCATAGGAGAATTAAGGGAGGAGCTTTCTTTAGTCACAAAGACCATATTATGAATTGTTTCATTAAATTACTTTTTGCTAATTTAGTCAGCCAGAACTGGAGGAGAAAAATGAGATTTTGTAATGACACAGAGAGGACAGAGGCACAGTCATTTTGGAGGCTGGGCTCTCCTGTAGGGGGGCAGTTGGAAGGTGAGGGTGAGAGTTGAGAGGTCTTGAAACAAAGTGGGAGCTTTGGGCAGAGGCAAGCTAACGACACGATGGGCACCTGAAGGTAAGAGTGGACACCAGGAGATGGGAAAGGTATATAGAAACGAAAGATGGCAACAGCACAGAACATGAGCATTGCTATTACTATTTGGATCAGCATTATACAGCTCTAGTTAATAGCACCCAGGTACTGAGTCGAAGAACCGGCACTGCGTGGTCCGTGACAAGTCAACAGTGAATGCAGGACTACCACCGTTCAGCAAGTGTTTTAATTTTCCAAAACAAATAAACAAAAACTGCTCCACAAGACAGACTGGCCTTGGCCTTCGGCTGCTGTGATGACTAAGTCTGAAAAGAAAACTCATACTTTACCGGGGTCAGATACTCACAGTTCCTTAGAACTGCCTCACTAAAATATATCTGCCTCCTTCCTTTTTTATTTCATTTGTATGGTTCCATTTTGCTTTGGTTTCTGGTTTTACAAACTGTTAGTTCCCAAGTGGATAATGACAAGTGGAGGGATTAAAGGAAATGCAGGATGATGAAGCAAAAAGCCCAGCATAAATCAGGCACATGGCGATGTTTACCTAAGGTGGACACACTCAAGTATTGGTTTGTTGTTGTTACTGTTTCCATTCTAAGTCCAGAATACTGTGAGAAAGCACAGTTATCTTTTCAAGAACACTAATGCTACCTGGGAAAATACAAATAATGCCAGGTGGGTCACTGCAATAATATAATAAACATACGAGACAGTCCTCGTTATTTCCAAAGAGATTCCACAATCTCCTTTGGAAATTCTAAAGAGATTTTCCTATCCCTTCGAAGATGTATACAAGATACAAAAAAGTAGGTGGACATAAAGCTGCATCTATACATCATTAGAAACAATGCAGGCAAAACAGGGAGCAATGTTACTAACTCAGCAGTAGTCCTAACTGAAATCCTATTTCCGCCTACATTTATTTCAAAATAAATTCCTCAGTGGCCTATATATAATGTAAATGACATATCAGTAGATTGTTAGAATTAATAAACTAATTCAGTAAAGTTAAAGGGTATAAAGCCAACATATAAAAATAAGTTGTGTTTTGATATACTAAAAAAAGAATTATCTGAAAAATGTTATATCTTAAGAAGAAATAAAGAATCCCATAGACATTACAATAGAATCCATAATAACAAAATACTTAGGAATAAATTTAACCAAGGGGGTGAACGATCTATATGTTGAAAATTATGACATTGATGAAAGAAACTGAAGCAGATACAAATAAACAGAAAGAAATTCCAAGTTCATGCACTGGAAGACTTAATATTATAGTCAATACTACCAAAAGTGAACTATGGATTTAATGCAATCCCTACTTAAAAAAATTAAAAATCCACCCTAAGATTCACAGGTGACTCTAAATAGTCAAAACAACCTTGACAAAGCACAAAGTAAGAAGTATCACACGTTCTGAATTCAAAACATGGCCAACAGGATAGGAAAAGATGCTCAAACATCACTAAGCATTAGGGAAATGCAAACCAAAATCACAATGAGCTATCACCTCACACTTCAGAAAACTGCAATTAGCAAAAAAGACAAGAAATAACACGTTAACAATGATACAGAGACAAAGAAATCCCACTGCACTTTTTTGTTTAAACTTATTTACATTGGAGGATAATTGTTTTACAACGTTGTGTTAGTTACTGCCATACATTAACATGAGTCAGTCACAGGTATATATATGTCCCCTCCCTCTTAAACCTAAAGAGCCTGTTGATGAAAGTGAAAGAGGAGAGTGAAAAAGCTGGTTTAAAACTCAACATTCAAAAAACTAAGACGATGGCATCCAGTCCCATCACTTCATGGCAAATAGATGGGGAAACAATGGAAACAGTGGCTGACTTAATTTTTCTGGGCTCCAAAATCACTGCGGATGGTGACTGCAGCCATGATATTAACAGACGCTTGCTCCTTGCAAGAAAGGCTATGACCAACCTAGACAACATATTAGAAAAACAGAGACATTACTTTGCCAACAAAGGTCAGTCCAGTCAAAGCTATGGCTTTTCCAGTAGTCATGTATGGATGTGAGACTTGGACTATAAAGAAAGCTGAGCGCCGAAGAACTGATGCTTTTGTGGAATTGGAGAAGACTGTTGAGAGTCCCTTGGACTGCAAGGAGATCCAACCAGTCCATCCTAGAGGAGATCAGTCCCAAATATTCATTGGAAGGACTGATGCTGAAGCTGAAACTCCAATACTTTGGCCACCTGATGTGAAGAACTGACTCACTGGAAAAGACCCTGATGCTGGGAAAGATTGAAGGTGGGAGGAGAAGGGGACGACAGAGGATGAGATTGTTGGATGGCTTCACTGACTCGATGGACATGAGTTTGAATAAGCTCCAGGAGGTGGTGGTGGACAGGAAAGCCTGGCGTGCTGCGGTCCACGGGGTCACAGAGAGTTGGAAACTACTGAGCGACTGAAGTGAACTCTTGAACCTTCCTCACAACTCCCACCGCATCCCACTCCTCCCCTGGAGCACTCTTTATTGGAATGTAAATTGGTGCGGCCACTACAGAAAACAGAATGGCAGTTCCTCTGAAAATTAAAAATAGAACTATAGTATGACCCATCTATCCCACTTCTGGGTGTACAGCCAAGGAACATTAAATCTCTGCCTCAGAGAGAGACCTGCACCTCCATGCTCACTGCAGCATTACTCACAAGAGTCAAGAGGGGGAAACAATCTATGTCCATCACTGAGTGGATAAACCGAGGATTGTGCACATACAGCGCGGGACAGTCATCCAGCCACGAGGAGGAGGAGGTCCTGGCTTCTGTGACCACACAGGGGTACCTTAAGGGGATCACGCCAAGTGAAAGGAATCGGACGGGAAAAGATAAACACTGTATGTTCTCACTCACATGTGGAATCTAAAACAGCTGAAATCCTAACAGAAAGTAGAATGATGGTTATCAGCGGCTGAGGTGTGGGAAAAATGGAGAGATGCCAGGTCAAAGGGCACAAACTTCCAACCGGAAGAAAAATTCTGGGGGAGTCAATGCACAGCATGGCAACTATAGTTAGCAGCACTGAATTATACACACACACACACACACACACATACACATATATGAATGTTGTTAAGAGAGTCAGTCTTAAATATTATCACCATCAAAAGTGATAATTATGTGAAGGGATAGATGTGTTAACTAATCATATTATGGTAACCATTTCACAATATGTATGTGCATCAAATCACCACACTGTATATACTCTAAACTTACATATATGTCAATAACATCACAATAAAGCTGGGGGGAATGGAGGGAGTTACATATGTGTAAGTGCTGCATAATTTACAGTGTAACCATATGTTCATAATCTCCTTTGATGCTTACAGTTTTTTTGAAGCTCTCTTTCAAAAAGATGAAATTGGTACCCAAAGGACTAATGTGACCACTACAAGAATACACAGCTCAGTTCAGTTCAGTCGCTCAGTTGTGTCTGACTATTTGCGACCCCATGAATCGCAGCACGCCAGGCCCCCCTATCTATCACCAACTCCTGGAGTTTACTCAAACTCATGTCCATTGAGTCGGTGATGCCATCCAGTCATCTCATCCTCTGTCGCCCCCTTCTCCTCCTGCCCCCAATCCCTCCCAGCATCAGGGTCTTTTCCAATGAGTCAACTCTTTGCATGAGGTGGCCAAAGTATTGGAGTTTCAGCTTCAGCATCAGTCCTTCCAATGAACACCCAGGACTCATCTCCTTTAGGATGGACTGGTTGGATCCCCTTGCAGTCCAAGGGACTCTCAAGAGTCTTCTCCAACACCACAGTTCAAAAGCATCAATTCTTCTGCACTCAGCTTTCTTCACATTCCAACTCTCACATCCATACATGACCACTGGAAAAACCACAGCCTCGATTACACGTACCTTATACACAGCTACTGGTCATAAAACCAAGAACCAAACCTGGTCTTCCAGCCCAATACACTTCCTGTTGGATTACCAAAATTTTCCTTTTCTTTACTTACATAAATTTCCAGAGTACAGCACTATAAACCCAACATCTGTATACACTATAAAGTAATCGCTATTGCGAGTTACCGTCCGTCACCATACAGTTGACACCACCCACTTTACCCATTTCACTCACTGCCCAACTGCCTTCCCATCTGGTAACCATTCATCTACTCTCTGTGACTATGGGTTTGTTTTTGTTTTATCTTTTTTGTTAATTTGGTTTTTAAAATTATACATATGAGTTAGAACATATGGGCTTCCCTGCTGGCTCAGATGGTAAAGTGTCTGCCTACAATGCAGGAGACCCGGGTTTGATCCCTGGGTTGGGAAGATCCTCTGGAGAAGGAAATGGCAACCCACTCCAGTACTCTTGCCTGGAGAATCCCACGGACAGAGGAGCATGGTAGGCTACGGTCCATGGGGCTGCAAAGAGTCGGACACGACTGAGCGACTTCACTTTCACTTTAGAACACGTGGTATCTGTTTTTCGCCATCTGGCTTATTCCATTCAGCATAACACCTTCCAAGTCCATCCATGTTGTTTCAAATGGCAGGATTTCATTCTTTTTATGGCTGAGTAGTAGTTCACTGTATTTTTACCACATCATCTTTATCCATTCATCTGTCAGTGCAAACTTTATGTTGTTTTCATATCTCGGCAATTGTAAATAACTGTTGCAATGAACATAGAGGTGCATACATGTTTTTGAATTAGTGTTTTTGTAATCTTCACATCTGGACTATATGGGGGACCCATAACTTAATTTTTGGAGGACTCTCCATATAGTCTTCCATAATGGCTGCACCAATTTCCAGTCTCACCAACAGTGTATAAGGGTTCCCTGTTCTCTATATCTTCTCCAACATTTGATTTTTTTTTGTCTTTTTTTTTTTTTAATAATAGCCATTCTAACAGGTGTGAAATGATGTCTCACAGTGGTTGCGATTTGCATTTCCTTAATATTTAGTATGTTGAACATATTTTCATGCACCTGTTGGCCATCTGAACACCTTCTTTGGAACAATGTCTATTAAGGTTCTCTATTTTTTTTTTTTTTAAATCAGGTTATTATTTTGCTGTTATTATTGATTTTGGATATAAAGCCCTTATTGGATATATGATTTGTGAATATCTTCTCCCATTCAGTAGACTACCGTTTCATTGACAGTTTCCATCACCAGGGAGAAGCTTTTAATTTGATACAGTCTCATTTGTTTATTTTCCAGCAACTTTAAAAATTTTCCAAATTGGGCTAATTATACCTTGGAAATAATTAAGACTTCCAAGACATTTTGAAAGTACAAAGAAGCTTTATCTACAACAAAATGATACTTGCATTTTTAACATGTCTTTACACCTAAGAGTTCGAGTGTTCAATGATACATTCCTGTCCATAGGTATCCTGAGATACTAAACTCTAAAATATAAATCAACACCAAACTCAGAACCTAACATCCCAAATCTTCCAAAAGTAAAGAGAAGTCCGGATCAAGGAGAGAAGCCCTGGAGAAGAGAGCTGTGATGACATCACCTTGGCTGTGTCCTAACCATCGCAGGAAGGGCAACTGCCATCAGGGTCACGTGTGTCCTCACCATCCACGTTCTCAGCCCTTGTTTCTCTGCCTCGGACCCAACTTTGCTAATTTCACAGTATTATTTAAAGTACTCTATTTAGGCGCGTTGACTCCACTAATTAGTCTATAAATATTGGACTTTTACCCACCGCTTTGGTAAGCAAGATAATTTCGGGGGAAAGGCCAAAGCCTTCATGGTCAATCAGATGACGAGAGAGGAAGTACAGTCTTTCAGCTGAGGACAATGTACAACATTATGTGGCAAGACAGAAGCTATTAGCAGGATCAATATTTCTCCTAGCACCTTAATAAATCATTGCATCAGAGCCCCGACACAGGATGGAGACCTCAGTCTACCTACGTGGAGGCTTCTAAACTGGAAAATAAAATTCCGTTTAAACTACAAAGACTTAATTGGCGCACAAAGGAAATGACAGGTTACCGCCTCCTGATTCTGAGTGTGTTCGGAGTTTTCAAATCATTAGTGAGGGAAGAAAGGCAGAAAGACAAAGAACGCTGCTACTCTCCAGGCTGCACGCTGACAATCTGCAACTGGTAAATATGTATGAATCTGCTCCGCTAGCCCGGCATGGCATACAGCGCCAACGAGACAGCACAGGGCAGAGGAAGCCTGGAGGGAAGTTCAGAGCTATAAGCCACCTCCCCCACACTTAACAGTCCTCAAACCTCCTGAATCTCCCCTTACTTAAACACTCTCCTTTGAGAATGGTTTCTTAACATGAAAAGTATTTTGATGCCAGTGATTCAAAGCATAGCCAACAGTGTCCCATGCTCAGCTCTGACTATATCACGAGGTGTAAATAACAGTCAATCCTAAAGGAAATTAACCTGTATATTCTTCAGAAGGACTGATGCTGAAGCTCCAGTGATTTGGCCACCTGATGCGAAGAGCTGACTCATTTGAAAAGACCCTGATGCTGGGAAAGATTGAAGGCAGGAGGAGAAGGGGACAGCAGAGGATGAGATGGTTGGATGGCATCATCGACTCAATGGACATGACTTTGAGCAAACTCTGGGAGTTGGTGATGGACAGGGAGGCCTGGTGTGCTACAGTCCACGGGGTCGCAAAGAGTCAAACACGACCGAGTGACGACAACAACAACAACAAAAAATAATTGCATCTGTTTTATAAACTTCTAACCTCCCCTGTTCTCTTTGATGTTTACAAGAAAACAAGCAAGCAATTAAAAATAGTTACTAGGCCTGGCTCTCCAATTATTTTAACCATAGAACTAATTATTTTTCTTTTCTAATAAGTACCCAAAGACAAAAGAAACATTTTGCAGTGACCGACACAGGGAACATTAGGCTTTTTTTTAAGGACACTATATCTCCTTTTTCTTACAGAGATGATAGTGAATATAGACACTACTTTGATTCCACTACAACTTTTTCTTTGTGCTTACAATATTTAATTAAAAACTTTTTTTTCTTATAATCGCAAATGACTTTACTGTAGCTCTCTCAAATCATGCAGCAAATGAAAGCTGAGAACTAAGAGGCCACACCAGGAAATCTGTTTGGAAAAGGCCATAGCTGCCAAACCAACAATAAAAGAAAGCCAGACTCCCTAACATCTTAAGATATTCTTCATGATTGGTGAATTCTTTCATTTCACAAACATTTATCAGATGTTTAAATGTAAGTTTGATACGAATTATATCAAAGGAAAGTTCCCAGAAGGTTCTATCCTCAAAGAGAGCTCAACAATCTAAATGGACACATGGAAAGTATACAACATCAGAAAGTTATACAACATTACGGGGTTTAAATTATAATACAAAATAATACTCAGCTGTCACAAGCACTGCATATAATTATGTGCCAAAGAGGGGCTACAGCAAAACTTAAATAGAAATCTCTACTGGCAGGAGTTTTTAAGGAAAGGACTAGGGGAAAAGATAACACAGCTGAGTGAGACAGGATTTGAGTGGGTGAAAAAGAATACTAAAATATTCCTGAAGGAAAAGCAAGACAAGACAGTGAATGCAGAGAGTCCATTGTGAAGCTGAAGGTTCATGTGGCAGATCAGGGCAAGTAAGGGCAGGAAAGTCCACCCAAATGACCAAGAAGGGAAGGGGCAGGACGCCTGAAACTCCAGGTGAGCAAAGTTTTTTAATATGACGGGAGAAGAGACGGAGAGTCGAGAGATGCTCTAACAATTTCCAAGTCCAGGAGCATCTGGGGTGTAGAAACTGCAAAGGAAGGATACCCTCTCTATATAAGGCACATTTCATGTATGGCCAGAGTTGCAGAAAGAAGTCAGAGCTTTCAGGAGACACAGGAGCAAGCCCCAAGTTCAGAGAAGGGGCGCTGGGGGCATGGTTCTTACAAAAGGAACTCCTTGATGGGAATATAAGCGAGGGTATGTGAGAGGACCCCCTGTCTGGATGGTTTCTGCGAGAGGGACAAAGGTGGCGCAGATGAGAAGCACAGGGACTTTGACTGAATGCAATCCAGTGTCACAGGTTCCAGGGCTCCGCTCCATGCTAGAAATAGCACCTTCCCCCCAACCTCGCCTGTCACTGGCGAGAATCATCTCCTAAGAGATGATCTTTACACCTCAACCAGCCCGGTTCCAACAGCTCAAAGAGTTGGGCTGACAGCAGAAGATTCATTTTGTGGCTGAAGTAGAAAAAAACAGGAATGGGGAGAAACATGCTGATCAGGAGGTCATACCTCATGGGGCCTAGAGGATTCACTAGAACGGACAATCTTCCACCCAAATCCCCTGGCTTATGAAGTTCCAGCAAGTCCAGGCATAGCGTCCCACTGAGGGAAACTGCATCAAAGAGCAGAGTTGGAGGGGTCCTTCTGTGAGAGCCCGCCCCTTGGGTCAATGCTACTTGGAAGCCCAGGTCCGTGGTGCGTGCTGAGGGTGGGAACCAACGTGGTGGTGGACTGTCAACAAGGTAGCATCTGCCGCTTCGGGTGCCCCCGGGGGAATGCCTCTGCCAGGCTCTGAGCTGGCGGCTGCCCTTGCAGCACAAGCAACTCTCTGACTGTGTTTTTCAAGAGAAAGGCCCTCGGCTGCTGGGTCAGTGCCGGGGCTTGACTGGTTGGGAGAATTCTGCCCCGTGGTCTCCAGTGTGACTTGTTCGTCTGCTGTCCTTGATCAAGCAGCAGTGGAACCGAGAACAATTAGCTGTTTGTTCAGTAGCTGTTTGTTCCTCTCCGTGAGGCTGAGCAAGGCTGGAGGGGCGATCCAGCCAGACTGAGGCTCCGGCACCGCGCTGGAGGAGTCAGGATGCTCCCAGGGTTGGTTTGTTCGGGCGACAGGGCAAGTCCAGCGTCTCCATCGTGGAGCACAGTGAATTAGTCACTGATTTGCCTTTGTTGCTCTGATAAGCTTTATTTATTTTTGCCTTGGTGACAAGGAGACACTCCCACCTTTCAATATTAAATAAATTGGACAATTAATTATTTTTTCATTCTTTGTTTTTCCCACTCTTTCAGGTAAAGGGAAAAAATGGATCATTATGGCAAATTATAGATGCTAATCAATAAAAAACAAAAAGATTAAAGAGAAGTAGATTTGTGTAAAAGAAAATTATTTTATTATTATTTTTTTTTAATGTTTTCGTGTAGCAGAACTTCCTTTTACCAGCCAGTCTTGGGGACTGAACTATCTTTCTGATGAAAGAGCATTTCTTTTCTGCCTCATGATCTACTTCTCCCCGCTAACCACACTTTGTCCCTTTTTAAAAGAGGATGAAAGCAACACGAGAAAACTTGTTTTCGGCCTCCCTAGCCACAAACGGAACAGAAATGTGTTACCAAGGACGCGTCCTCAGTTCACTGCGCCAGCTAAATCTGGCAAACTCGGCCACATCTGGCCCCTTGGCAAGTCTCGGTGGAATTCAGCTGTGCCAGTCCAGAGAAGGAAATGGCAACCCATTCCAGTGTTTTTGCCTGGAAAATCCCAGGGACAGAGGAGCCTGGTGGGCTGCCGTCGATGGGGTACAACAGAGTCAGACACGACTAAAGCGACTTAGCAGCAGCAGTCCAAAGAAGCAGTGCTGAGATGGAGACCAACCCTCTGGCCTGCTGATCCGTCAGATGTGCAAAGGTCACAGCTCACAAAAACACCTCCTCCAACACACGCAACCTTACTTGGTGTTTTCATAGATTTTTTTCCTCTCTCATCTTTCAGTGTTTGATTCTCTCCTTTAATAAAAACCATTTTTGTCCTCTGGCTTACCTTCTTCATGACATGGGAGAAAGTACAAACTCAGGGAGATTTCAAATCTGTGGACCCCAAACCCACTGCGGATTCTCTAAGACTTAGATCTCACCGTCTCTCAGGCAGTTCAAACTGCTTCTGAAAAGAAATGCCTATTTAAATAGGCTTCCTCTGTGGTTCCTGAGGTTTAAATAAATTATCACAAATCATAAGTATATTTAAAAAAAAAGTGAACAGGAGAATAAGAATCCTAACTATAGAGAATACGCGGAATTTCCTTCTGCAAGTTAGTAGTCAAAGGTAATACAGGAGGACAGGAACTGTCCAGAACAGTGGTGGGAATGATGGCCACGGAGGTCAGCAAAACGCATATAATGTATAACAAAGAAAACCTTAATTCCTAACAGAAGCATGGACCACAAGGAAAAATACCTAGTTCTTTGGGGTAACATATAAAAGGCGTAAATATATTCTTCTTTAATCAAGGGCTTTTCAGTATACTCTAACTGGGGGTTTTCTTCAAAACGAATATATGATTAAAGTCAAAGTTTCAGCTGGTTCAAAAGACTAACCAAGAAATAAAAGCTTCCCCACAGAGTCTCACTTTCCAGATAATAACCATACAGTTTCATGTACAGTTGATGCATACAAAAGCATACATATCCACATATTCACATATGTGCATATTTGCTGCTACATGTTTAATCCATATGAAAACTGGCTATTTTCTTCAGATGTGCTCAACTATATACAAAATTCCTACAGCACTGGTTTGTATCATTGCCAAGGACTGACTGACCCTTTTTGACAGCTATATCGTATCTTACTGAACAGGTTATTATAAACACTGACATTCCTATTGAAACAGGAGGGAAGGGGGCAGGGCACACGCTTTGAAAGAATGACACGGGCCTAGGGCACAACATAAACTGATGAGAACCAAATGGGTCCAAGATGGCAGACAAGCCAACTTGACTAGACCTTAATCCTCAGAATAGCTCACTGCAAACATGTCAGCAAGCTAAATGACCCACCCAGAGGTGCTATGACAGCTCCAAGGTCAACCATCAGAGACCAAAAAGTGGGCGGTGGCCCGTTCCCCGGAAATCTCAGCGCTTTCCCTAAAACATCTGGAATCCTCCTCCCACTCATGAGCTTATGAAATTAGCCGGCCCATAAAGGCTAACCACACTCTGTGCAGTGTGTTTCCTTCTGAATAAAATCCACTTCTTACCTATCACTTTGTCTCCCACTGAATTCTTTGTGCCATGAGACACAAAGAACCTGATCCTCAGTAAGTCCAAACACCAGGTGAGTGATTTTAATTAAAAGATCATGGGGTTTGAGTCTCCAGCAGGGTTGGGGGCGGGGTTCGAGTCCCAAACATGTGGGTTTAGAAGAGTCCCAATCTGAGGTAAACGGTTTTACTATTCACATTCTGTCAGGTTACTTCCAAGTTTTAACTGTTGCAAAAGAAGATGCAATATGCTTTCCTGCAGTGAGAGTTGCCTATCTTGTACAAATAGACCTAAAACTCCTCCAGAAAACCACCTTGCCCATCTACACTCCTTCCAACAGTGTGAAAAGTTTTCACTGTCACTAGATAACATCACCAGCTTAAATTGCTTTTAACTGACAAGTGAAAAATGCCATCTCATTTTAACTATTTTTATTTTCTTTCATCACTAATGAGGCCCTGTTTCTTGGCTACTGTATTTTTCTCAGAACTAACCATTCATATTCTTCACTGATTTTCTTCTACTGGGCTGTTTATTGTTTAATGACACAAACATAGGAGCCCCTTGCTTAGCAAGGAAATCAGCCCATCGACTACATATTACAAATTCTTTCCCTGATTTTCATTTGTCTGTTGACTATAGTTTTGTTTCAGAGTAGGAGGCAGTCTGCTGGAAAAGTAGGTATTATTAAACAATATGTCAGCAGCTGTTCTGCATGCAAGGTCACCAGGACTCACTGACGGAAAGCCCTTCGAGTTTCACAGAGTCACAGAGGCTGGTACAGTGCGGTCACTCTCACCTGGCATTTCTTGCCTTACCCTCAGACAGGATCCTGACTCAAAAGTGCCTGTTCCTTTTATCTAGAGGTTGCTGAAAAGCCAGTAAATATTTATTTGTTCCCCCTCCTTCCTTGCCCAAAATTTTGTGAAGAGTCAGTGAGAAAATAATTCATTTGATAAAATAAATTCGGCGACTTCCTAGGATTCCGTTTCTATCCTCCCAGTGATTAGCCCAAATCTTGTATTTCAGGGTTCTGCACCCTGCCCCTAGTCATCACTGGGACATGGTTATTAGGGTGTGCTCCCTGCAGGGCACGGAGCGGACTCGCCACTGGCATGCACAGAATTACAGGGCAGAAGTCCAGCCAACAAAGAGCTCTGCAGGTGGGAAACAGTGACCAAGGCCAAATCCTCACCCCCAACTTGTTCACTGCATTGCCCAGAGTTCCCAGGCTCAGAATCCTTAACTATAAGGAACAGATAAATACAGGGTGTCCGAATAATAAAAGCAGCTACATAAGAGGACTCCTGTATCTGTTTGCAATACAGGAGACCCGGGTTCGATCCCTGGGTCAGGAAGATGCCCTGGAGAACGGCATGGCAACCCACTCCAGTATTCTTGCCTGGAGAATTCCATGGACAGAGGAGCCTGGTGGTCCATGCGGTGGCAAAGAGTTGGACACAACTGAGCAACTAACACACTTCATATCATAGGACTCCTATATGGTAAAAGGAATGTTTACATAGAGCAGCGGCTGGCATATGGCAAGGTTTTAAATAAACACGTGGTGTGGTTTAGTCGCTAAATCATGTCCAACTCTTGCGACCCCAGGGACTGTAGCCTGCCAGGCTCCTCTGTCCATGGGATTCTTCAGGCAAGAATACTGGAGTACATTGCCATTCCCTTCTCCAGGAGGATCTTCCTGACCCAGGAATTGAACGTGGGTCTGCTGCATTGCAGGTAGATTCTTTACCTACTGAGCTATGAGGGAAGCCCTAAATAAACATGGTTCATTAATGAGACCAGAGAGCAAGGTAAGTTAAGAGTGTGATAAAATCCAACCAGCCTTCCTCCAGTACTACATGACTGCAGAAAGGGGAGCCCCACAGGGTCTGTGAAGAAATGCAGCAAGCAGGACGTGAGGAGGAGGACGAAGATAAGCAAAGCCAAGGGCTGTGTGCATTCCAGGTGAGGCTGGGGAGAGCCTTAAAAACACCACGCTCCCTGGACCCTGAATAAACCAGAGTGGTCACAAGCAAAGCAGCTCTGAGACGAGGGAGGAAATGCAGACTTTAAAATGCAGACTGCCCAGGAGTTAACCCCTCAGGCGGCTCCCCTCTGCTTGTGTGAAGACGAAAATGTTTACTTACTCTTTGCTCTCAAGGAATAGACTGGATCAGCTGTTATCTCAGAAGGATAGCTAATCCCGAACAGAAGAAAGGAAAGCTGCCTTCCCAAAGTTTATCTCTCCAGCAAATGTTGGCAAAGAGAAGCGCCTGGCCCACAGAAGCCCTGCCTTACACTGTAAGGCTTCTGCGTGTGCCATGTGCTCAGCCTGTCTGGCTCAGGGCGACCCCAGGGGCTGTAACCCCCGCAGGCTCCTCTGTCCACGGGATTTCCCAGGGAAGGATACTGGAAGGGTTGCCATTTCCTCCTCCAGAGGATCTTCCCGACCCAGGCTTCGAAGCCGCGTCCCTTGCACCTCCTGCACGGGCGGACAGATTCCAGGCTTACGGGATGGAGAATCTCTAGGCTGGTCCCTGCGGCCCCGGGTGGTAAATGCCGCTAAGGCAGGGCTGGAAGCCTCAGTTGTTCATTAGACATTTGAGGTCTGCCTACCACCAGGGCTCGGCTCTCCTAAGAGAGGAGAGGCAGTTGTGAACAGAGACACAAGGTGTCCACACTCTGGGGTTTGTTCAGTGAGCATGTGTGTGTGTGGGGGTGTGTGTGGGAAGAGCGAGGGCCACAGAGCAAAAAAGTAAACGAACGGATGAAGGAGGCGCCACCAGACAAGAAAAAGTGCCGTGGGGAAGGTAAAAGCAAGCCCCATCATGGGGTGGAAGCTCACTTTGAGGAAGCGACATCAGATGACACCCAAATGAAGAGACAGAAGATCAGCAGCGGGAAGTTCTGGGAAGAAAAAACAAAAGTCAGAGCAAAGCTGCTGAGGCTGGGAAACTCCCAGTGTGTTCCTGGCACAGAAAGGCCAGCCAGGCTGGAGCCCAGTGAAGGGGCAAGTGCCAGGGGCCATGCTTCCTAAACAGAAGATGACTCCGCGTTCCGGCTTCAAATATCATGCCCCCGTGTCCCTCTTCCTCTGCCAGGGTCTTCATTGGCAGGGCCTGCCAGGGGTTTGATGCTAGTGGGAAAGAACCTGCCTGTCAACGCAGGAGACCTAAGAGATGCGGGTTCGATCCCTGGGTCGGGAAGATCCCCTGGAAGAGGGCATGGTAACCCACTCCAGTATTCTTGTCTGGAGAATCCCATGGACAGAGGAGCCTGGTGGGCTACAGTTCATAGGTTGCAAAGATCAAGCAACTTGGCATGCACGCCAGAACATGTGCTGACACAGAACACGTGCTGACACAGAACATGTGCTGACACAGAACGCGTGAGGTCAGGTCTTCAGAAAGGCCCATGGCCAGAGGGTCTCACACAGGGATCCAGCAGTGGGCCTTGGGAATCCAAGGACGGAAGGAAAGTGAAATGCTTGAGTGAGTGAAGGGTAACTAGGTGCTCATGGCTCCGGCACCCAGAAAAGACACCCTGGATATTATATATAAGGGGGAAGGGTGGATTTCAACCCACCTTCAACGAATTTTCGTCTGACTTACAGGAAAGATACATGCCTCCCCCTCTGCCCCTTATTGTGTCTGTGAGCTTCCAAATTAGTACTTTGGACAAAAATCAATTGGGAAAAGCAGAATTCCAAGGGAGTCCTATGTGCAAACCAAGACCAGGGGAAGGAGACAACTGCTGACATATCACTAACCTGTTAAGATTTACGTAAGTACTAAAACAAAACAAAAGGCTATCCTAGTAAATGTCCCTCAGGATGACCTGAGAAGCAAAACAAAACCACTGATGGGTGGAAGTGAATCTCACATAGTAGGATGATTTTTTTAGAGATTCTTCTACCTGCTGGCATCTTTTCAAAATGCCTAATCTTTATAATCACTGTGAATATTATAGTATCAAAATAACTTGTGACTGATAATTAAGAACAGGAAATTTAAGAAATGCCTGTTTTTCTAAGCTGAGTTTCAAGTAAATGATTTCTACTAAAATCATGCTTTCCTACAGAAACGTTGAATATAAGTTGCTCTGAAGAGCTATAGTTAACACTCTTTCCTCACTTGCCATTTATTAGCAAGGATTAATAGGCTAGTTTATATTTGACACCACACTTTTTTACTCTTAAAATAGTAAGACCAAATTTGACTGCTTTCTTTTTTTTCCATTTATTTTTATTGTTGGAGGCTAACTACTTTACAATATTGTAGTGGTTTTTGCCATACATTGACATGAATCAGCCATGGATTTACATGTGTTCCCCATCCCGATCCCCCCTCCCACCTCCCTCCCCACCTCATCCCTCTGGGTTTTCCCAGTGCACCAGCCCTAAGCACTTGTCTCATGCATCCAACCTGGGCTGGTGATCTGTTTCACCTCCAACTAATAAAAATAAATGGGAAAAATAAAAAAAAATTTTTTAATTAAAAATAATAAAAAAAAAAAGACCAATACAGTATACTAACGCATATATATGGAATTTAGAAAGATGGTAACGATAACCCTATATGACTGCTTTCTTAAAAAGAATGTTTATTCCACAGTCACAAAGAATAAAACTCAATGAACTTGTTACCAAAGGTTAGGCATTTTGAACATTTCAGGTATAGTCATTTTCGGGCAAACCATCAATGCATGGGTGGAAGAATTTTATGCTTATTATATCACATGAATTCTACTCTACTGATAATTCTAAAGGGCTTCCCTGGTGGCTCAGATGGTAAAGAATCTGCCTGCAAAGCAGAAGACCTGGGTTCGATCCCTGGGTAGGGAAAATCCCCTGGAGTAGGAAATGGCAACCCACTCCAGTATTCTTGCCTGGGAAAGTTTATGGGGTTGCAAAGAGCCAGACACGACTGAGTGACTTATCACTTCACTTCAATAATTCTAAAGAAGATGAACACCCAAACTGAATAAATGTATTTGATTTCTGAATATGGAATACACACATTGTTATTCTCAATGGCAACAGCATGTCTGTCTTCCTTTAGAATGTGACTTTTTGTTCAAGTTCTATGTGCAGCAATAGAGAAAGAATTTTGCTTATATGAATAAAAAGAATAAAGCATTATTTCTGAAAGACAAAGAGCTAAAACTAGAAGCTAAGAACTTAGTGTTATTTGGACTGTTATCATTTGATAGATAGAAGGATAATTAAAAGACATTGTTTCCATTCTCAGAAGAAAGGGTATAGATCTTTGAAAATTTAATAATGTACTAATCTATACACATATCCTGCATAAAATGTGCTGAAAATGGGTGAAAATGTTTTGCAAATTATAAACTACTGCAAAATGTAAGTGCATGCCATTATTAATGGAGTCATTTTCTTCTGCCATTTATTATCACTGAAGTCCTGTCCAGAATTATTTTTTTCAGTGACCAGCCATAAATCATTTAAAATAAAAATGAGCAGAAGCATCTGATCTCCTAGAAGTAGAAACAGCTAATGGAAAAAGGTATCCCAGGGATTTCCCTGGTGGTTCAGTGGTTAAGAATCCACCTTCCAACACAGGGGATGTGGGTTTGATCCCTGGTCAGGGAACTAAGATTCCACACGCAACTAAGCCCGCGCAGTAACTAGAGAGCGCGCGTACTGCAGCGACTGAACCTGTGCGCTCTAGAGCCCATGGCCACAATAAGAGAAAGTCCACGCGCCACAAAACAAAGAGGCTGCATGCTACACACACGCCCAGTGCAGCCAAAATAAATATTTTTTTAAAAAAGTTATTCCATCCAAGAAATGAATGTGTTTATTCATAATCTGAATGAAGTACCTTCCTCTGAGTCAATTCTGATTGGTTCTTCCAAGCACTTTTTTAAATTCACCGGAACAGATGAAGGGAAAAAAAATACAACTAAAACCCAATTGTGTAATTAGTGGCCTGGAAGCTTAGAATGAAAACCATGTCATAACCAGGTCCTCAATAGGAAGGTCAGTATCAGGGCATATTCCTTACACTGACTCTGAAGAGTCAGCAAAGTAACACATTTTAATATAATATCAGCATCAAGAGATTTTTCTTTCCGTGAGCATTAAGTTTTAATACTTTAACCTCCATTACTATTTTACAAAGTATTTACTCTTCAGTCCAATGAGTTCTATCATTTTCATATAACCTTTCTGTAATAGTTTTAAATGTCTAAGATGGTTTAAAATGGATAAACTTATATCCAGTAAATAAATGGCTTGCTAAGAGTTACTTTGTTTTCTTTAAAAAAAAAAAAAAAAGATTAAAATTGCTTGAAATGACAAATATAACTCCCAAAGTTAATTTTACCCAGTAAGGAATTGATTAATCTTCATGTATTTATAAGTAAAATGAGAATAAAAATATCCCTAATTCAGAGGAGAAAAACTGAGGTTCAGAGAAATAAGCACCTTGTCGAGAAGGGATCAGGACTTAATCCACAACCCCACTGTGCTCCTTTCCCATAATCAGAGCTGCAAGGAAGAGAAACAGAATTTGCGAAGGAGATTTCATAAATCCTGATAACACGAGTCAGGGTATGCTTACGTAACTTCAAACACCTTGGAATTTAACAAGCTAGAAACCCAGAGCTTGATATTTATTGAATTACACACATGCCTTTCCTTGCTCTCTTGTTTACAACAAGTTTAAAATAAATATTTATAGGATATTTTGATTGGTGAATTCTAGCCAGTGTGCTCTCTAATGAGAATACAGCTTGTTTGGGTTTTAAAGCTTTCTGAAACTTAAAAATGTTTACTTTGAGTTACTCAACAACATATGGGATCCTTTTTGTAAGCTAAATTTTATATGATCTTTAAAAAAAAGGAAAAAAAAGCCTCAGGGTTAGCAGTAATATCGGATCACGAGGACTTTCTGTGTCACCCCTCTTTGTATCAGTGAGGGTGCAGTTTCTTATATTTAGAAGAATTTAAAAGCACAAGCAAAATTTTTGCTCCCAGTATAACTCAAAAGTCTCTACTGTGCAACAGAGTAGAATGATTAGCAGATGTAATCCAAATGTAGTATAGGTTTCAAAGAATTTAGTCATTCCCCCCAAAAAAAAAAAAATGTTTGCTTTGGGTCTCTCAAAATCACAGAAAATGCTCCCTCACTGTAAAAATGCTGATCCGTTGTACTCTCAAAACAAAATATGAAAAATTCCTAGGTGATGGATTTTTCTTTGTGATAGACTAACACTCTTTTCTTTTTTCCCCCATTTTTTGACAGCCGGCACTATTATTTATAAACGAGCTAAATCGAACAGCCTATAGCCATAGACACAATACTTAGATCAAAGGTGTGAGATAAATGCTTTGCCTCAAAAGGATAATCCAGAAACCATGCTCCTCCTTCCCTGATACACAGGAAGCCTTCCAGAAGAGCCGGCAGGCAGTTCACTGTCCACACGACAAGTTAACACACCAAGAATACCCAAAGTCTGAGTTAAAATTTCAGCTTCTGACAAGGAAGAGCTGTCCTCAACAAACACGTCAGGGTGCCTTTGGAAGGAAGCCAGACATTCCTCCGGCCATTGCTATCCCTAAGAAAGACACAAATCACACTTTCCCCATCAACCCAGACACGTGTTGTCAGATCAGCCTGCACTTCCTGAAGCTCTGAGGGTCAAGTCGGATCACAAGTTGAGAGGACAGAGGGCAGCACATACGAGAAAGAACCAGGTGGCGGAAACAGTGCATCCACACCCGGTCATCAGCTCCAGCTTCGGCCACATCTGCACCTGAACAGACCCAGAAACTACAGAACTGGATTTTCCTGGGTCTGCCGAAACTTAAGCTGCTACATGAATTTGTTGACTTGGGCCCATTATTAGTATAATTATTATTTTTTCATCACCACAATCATTAAGCTTACAAAACTAATTTTATTAATGAAATTACACAGAGGAAAGCAAACAGACTTTATTTCCAAAGCCAGTTTTAATCTATTCATAGTTGGCTGCCCAGGGGTCAGGAGTGAGAAGCATATGGAGGCTGGGGACAATGGAAAAGTGTGGCTGACTGATTTCATGCTGGACGTTAAGGGTGCTGACCTGTTGAATCCCTAGGGCTTAAAGCACAGGTAAGGTAATCAATGAACATTAAAATAATCAGTTCATGCAGTGTGGCTGAGGTCTCTCTGCAAGAGAGGCTTTTTAAAAAAAAAAAAGATAACAAACAGTAAATATCTGTATTCCCTTAGATACACCTTGATTTATGAATCCATGCACTCAACCTTCATCTGGCATACTTCCAGAGTTCTTTAAAGGGTCTTCCTGCCTCCATCCTCTCAGCCTTTTTCAAACCACACTGCTATTAAAATGACCTTTTCTATAACTATGTTGGATCACATTTGCCCTTCTCACCCCTGGTTCTGCATTCTTATTGGGCTTGTTTATGAAACATGGCACACAGGTTATAAAAACTGACCATGGCAGGCAGATAAACAGATTGGAAGGATGGATGGATGGGAGCCAAGCTGGGATGCTGGCTGTCTTGTTGAATCAATGAACAGACATAGAGAAGGAAACAGAGAAATATCTTAAGATAAATCCCAGATATTCACCCAGGATATCTTCATTAACCAATTTATCAGTTATCTGTAGAATAATTTTTCTGTTCTCTGAACCCTTTGCTTTGGCTCACAGGCCTTCATGAAAGCTTTGATTTCATTGTAACCCCTAGGCTTGGGTGAAAGACACTCCAACACTCCCCCAAAGAGACTCTCAGCAGAGAAAAAGTCCCCTGGCATTCCTGCACGGAGAAGCATATTGAGACAACGCCTCTTTACTTAGGCCAAGCTCATTAGCTTGCAAACCTTGTCTTTCTTCATCTGGCCTCTGCTGTTCTCAGTCAGCTTCATCTATCACTAATTCTCACTCCCCAAGGATAAGTCCCTGGGAGCTCCTCGCCCATATCATGATGTGTCTACTTCCATGTCTTTTCACTTGATGGTTTTGCTTTTCTGCCTGCTTGATAAATTCCACTGTGGGTCTGAAAACCCAGTTTATAAATTATCCCATGTCACACCCTGGGAAAAGTTGGTTATTCCTTTCTCTAGATTAGCTCTGTAACTCTCCCATAAATATATCTATCATTGCACCAATCATGTCTTGTCTATGAGTTTAAATTAATATCTGAGAACTGGTTGAGAGCAGGAACTTTGTTTTAATTTGTCTCCATTTTCTTAGCACCCAGCACAGTTTGGATACACTGACTATAACTGGGTAGCTTCAGATGTTGTCAAGTTACAAGGCAAAGGGAACAGTGACTATATTAACCAAGAGACGAGATAAGAAATAAAAACTGACTGTTTTGTGAGATGTAATTTGTTTCATTTAGAGATGCTCAAATTTCAAACTCCCAGTAAGATATGCCCCAAAGGGAAGCAGAAACTTGGGAAACCTGGGTGTACAGCTGGGGAAAGGGGTTAGGGCTAAAGACAGTCATTTGGCAGTTTTTATGTAGGTGGCAATGGAAGGTATGGGAGGATAAAGAGGACCTGATAAAAGACAAGAGAAGAACCTTGCAGAAAAGCTCTGGGAGCTAACACAGCAAAGGACCTAGAGAACTTAAGAGGCGAAACGCATTGAAAAGTTAACATTAGAAGGAGCATGCATCAGCCATGTGAGTGGCCCACAACGGTCACGTGGGATAGACGTTAAACGGAGATGATGGATTTTACACCTCGGGGAAATGAGGTGGAGATAAAAGTAAGACATCACTGAGAGCAAACCCAGGGGAGGGAAAGGACCAGGACAAAACAGACTGTGGCTGCTGAGAGTTAATGAGTGTCTTTCATCCAGACTCATCACTGAGGCGGTGTGCCGGGATGGAAAATGGCTTCAGCTGGAAGCCTTCAGTTCAGTTCAGTTGCTCAGTCGTGTCCGACTCTTTGCGACCCCATGAATCACAGGACGCCAGGCCTCCCTGTGCATCACCAGCTCTCGGAGTTTACTCAAACTCATGCCCATCAAGTCGGTGATGCGATACAGCCATCTCATCCTCTATCATCCCCTTCTCCTCCTGCCCCCAATCCCTCCCAGCATCAGGGTCTTTTCCAATGAGTCAACTCTTCGCATGAGGTGGCCAAAGTACTGGAGTTTCAGCTTCAGCATCAGTCCTTCCAATGAACACCCAGGACTGATCTCCTTTAGGATGGACTGGTTGGATCTCCTTGCAGTCCAAGGGACTCTCAAGAGTCTTCTCCAACACCACAGTTCAAAAGCATCAATTCTTCGGCACTCAGCTTTCTTCACAGTCCAACTCTCACATCCATACATGACCACTGGAAAAACCATAGTCTTGACTAGACAGACCTTTGTTGGCAAAGTAATGTCTCTGCTTTTTAATATGCTATCTAGGTTGGTCATAACTTTCCTTCCAAAGAGTAAGCGTCTTTTAATTTCATGGCTGCAGTCACCATCTGCAGTGATTTTGGAGCCCCCAAAAATGAAGTCTGACACTGTTTCCACTGTCTACCCTTCTATTTCCCATGAGGATATGGGACCAGATGCCATGATCTTAGTTTTCTGAATGTTAAGCTTTAAGCCAACTTTTTCACTCTCTTCTTTCACTTTCATCAAAAGGCTTTTTAGTTCTTCTTCACTCTCTGCCATAAGGGTGGTGTCATCTGCATATCTGAGGTTATTGATTTTCTTCTGGCAATCTTGATTCCAGCTTGTGCTTCTTCCAGCCCAGCATTTCTCATGATGTACTCTGCATAGAAGTTAAATAAGCAGGGTGACAATATACAGCCTTGGTGTACTCCTCTTTCTATTTGGAACCAGTCTGTTGTTCCATGTCTAGTTCTAACTGTTGCTTCCTTGACCTGCATACAGGTTTCTCAAGAGGCAGTTCAGGTGCTCTGGTATTCCCATCTCTTGAAGAATTTTCCACAGTTTATTGTGATCTACACAGTCAAAGGCTTTGGCATAGTCAATGAAACAGAAATAGATATTTTTCTGGAACTCTCTTGCTTTTTCGATGATCCAGCGGATATTGGCAATTTGATCTCTGGTTCCTCTGCCTTTTCTAAAACCAGCTTGAACATCTGGAAGTTCGCGGTTCATGTATTGCTGAAGCCTGGCTTGGAGAATTTTTAGCATTACTTTACTAGCGTGTGAAATGAGTGCAATTGTGTGGTAGTTTGTGCATTCTTTCGGATTGCCTTTCTTAGGGATTGGAATGAAAACTGACCTTTTCCAGTGCGGTGGCCACTGCTGAGTTTTCCAAATTTGCTGGTATATTGAGTGCAGCACTTTCACAGCATCATCTTTCAGGATTTGAAATAGCTCTACTGGAATTCCATCACATCTACTAGCTTTGTTTGTAGTGATGCTTTCTAAGGCCCACTTGACTTCACATTCCAGGATGTCTGGCTCTAGGTGAGTGATCACACCATTTTGATTATCTGGGTCATGAAGATATTTTTTGTACAGTTCTTCTGTGTATTCTTGCCATCTCTTCTTAATATTTTCTGCTTCTGTTAGGTCCATACCATTTCTGTCCTTTATCAAACCCATCTTTGCTTGAAATGTTCCCTTGATATCTCTAATTTTCTTGAAGAGATCTCTAGTCTTTCCCATTCTGTTGTTTTCCTCTATTTCTTTTTTTTTTTTTTGGTTTTCCTCTATTTCTTTGCAGAATGTGGTCTGACAAAATGTGGCCCACTGGAGAAGGGAATGGCAAACCACTTCAGTATTCTTGCCTTGAGAACCCCATAAACAGTATAAAAAAGGCAAAATGATAGAATACTGAAAGAGGAACTGCCAGGTCGGTAGGTGCCCAATATGCCACTGGAGATCAGTGGAGAGATAACTCCAGAAACAATGAAGAGACAGAGCCAAAGCAAAAACTATACCCAGTTGTGGATGGGACTGGTGATAGAAGCAAGGTCTGATGCTGTAAAGAACAATATTGCATAGGAACCTGGAATATTAGGTCCATGAATCAAGGCAAATTGGAAGTGGTCAAACAGGAGATGGCAAGAGTGAATGTCGACATTCTAGGAATCAGCGAACTAAATGGACTGGAATGGGTGAATTTACTTCAGATGACCATTATATCTACTACTGTGGGCAGGAATCCCTTAGAAGAAATGGAGCAGCCATCATGGTCAACAATAGAGTCCGAAATGCAGTCTTGGATGTAATCTCAAAAACGACAGAATGATCTCTGTTCGTTTTCAAGGCAAACCATTCAATAGCACGGTAATCCAAGCTTATGCCCCAACCAGTAATGCTAAAGAAGCTGAAGTTGAACGTTTCTATGAAGACCTACAAGACCTTTTAGAACTAACACCCAAAAAAAGATGTTCTTTTCATTATAGGGGACTGGAATGCAAAAGTAGGAAGTCAAGAAACACCTGGAGTAACAGGCAAATTTGGCCTTGGAGGACGGAATGAAGCAGGGCAAAAGCTATTAGAGTTTTGCCAAGAGAACGCACTGGTCACAGCAAACACCCTCTTCCAACAATATGAGAGAAGACTCTACACATGGACATCACCAGATGGTCAACACCGAAATCAGATTGATTATATTCTTTGCAGCCAAAGATGGAGAAGCTCTATACAGTCAGCAAAAACAAGACCAGGAGCTGACTGTGGCTCAGATCATGAACTCCTTATTGCCAAATTCAGACTTAAACTGAAGAAAGTAGGGAAAACCACTAGACCATTCAGGTATGACCTAAATCAAATCCCTTATGACTATACAGTGGAAGTGAGAAATAGATTTAAGGGACTAGATCTGATAGGCAGAGAGCCTCATGAACTATGGACGGAGGTTCGTGACATTGTACAGGAGACAGGGATCAAGACCATCCCCATTGAACAGAAATGCAAAAAGGCAAAATGGTTGTCTGAGGAGGCCTTACAAATAGCTGTGAAAAGAAGAGAAATGAAAAGCAAAGGAGAAAAGGAAGCCTTCAGTGGCTGCCTATTTGGGGAGTGGAGGAAGGAGTGATGGGGAGGTGTGATGAGAAGGGATCAGAAAATGAGCAAAGCAGGAAGGATTCTCCTCTGCCCAAAGCAACCTTTTACTTTATATTTGGGGCAAGATGTCCCTGGGAAAGTGGTTCCATGACTCCTGTTGGGGACAAATGTTTATCCCCACCCATCCATTCCTCATGTTTCTGCAGAGGTAAGAGAACATCAGCTTCCCAAGAAGCGGCAAGTCTGTGTTCTCCGTTACTTCTCCTTGAGAAGAAGCAATTTATCTGACTTTTATGTTTGCGGAAAGTTAATGAGCATGTCTAGCTCATCACCTTCCTCCAGTAGCATCAGAGGCGGCACAGAACCTCCTATTCATTTTCAATAGCCCGCCACCGCTGGGGAAGACTGGGCTGTCGAGCTCTGCCTGTAGCTGAAGGGCCAGATTATATCCAAGGGGCTGTGTTAGGAAACCCCTGTTGTCACAGACGTAAACCAATTTGGTCTACAGACTGCGCTGAGAACACACCAACTCGTGTTCTCCAATTCAGTCCTGTTGGTGATAAGGCATCTAGTCTGTGTCCATGTGTCTGCCTCCCCTGTCTGCCTTTCAGCTAGACTGGAATTCAAGGCAAGAATGTGCGTTTCGTTATAACCACCTTAGAGCTAACTTTCAAGGAGACTGTTAGAGACACAGAAATATAAGGTCTCCAATTCCTCATCCGACAGCTGAAGGGGTGAGGGTGGATAATATCTAAAATCTTTTGTGTGCGTGTGTGTGTGTGTACATGGTCAGTCGTGTCTGACTCTTTGCGACCCTATGGACTGTAGCCCACTAGGCTCCTGTGTCCATGGGAAGAATACCGGAGGGGGTTGCCATTTCCTACTCCAGGGGATCTCCCTGACTCAGGGATCAAACCTGCATCTTTTGTGCCTCCTGCATTGGCAGGCAGATTCTTTACCACGGCGCCACCTGGGAAGCTCCCAAATCCCTTTCATCCATCTCTAAACATTCGTGTGTTATTGTATACAAGCACATAAGATATAAGTAGGGGGAACCAGGAGTCAGAGACATCCGAGGAGCAAAAGGAAGTGAAGATTTCAAGTAGAAGCAGGCGGGTAACCTTCCAGTCCAGAAAAAAAGCCTCCTGGGATGAAGGCAGATTGAGAGATCAGAGGGTACCTTATCAAGAGCATTCTCCAAGAGAAGAAGGGATCAAAAGAATGAAGACCACTGTACATAAACAAAAATGTACATACACGCCTACAGACACAGAGGAAAAGACATAGGCAAACCAAAGAAACAAAGAATCAACCTGGAAAAAAAAAATTCCTCCCCATTCCACTGATGAGAAATCTATGCTTATATAAGCCTGTTCCCTCACTAGATTACAAAACTTGATGCTTCTGCATCTAAATTTTCCCAGAGGGGGAAAAAAAAAACCACCACAAAAAGCTTAAAGGAAAACACTAAGGACTATTTGGCTCAAAGACCAAAACAGAAACTTTTAACTGAGCTGAGGACAGTAGAATGTTATTTTGCTCTCTTGTCCCTTGGAAGCTCTGAGACCTTTTCAGTTCCAAGATTCCATATGCCAGGGGCATAGGTGAGGAGGGGTTCCAGGCTCTGAGCGCCGTGGGGACCATGATGATCTGGGGCAGGTCAAGGCACTCATGGCCTGAGGACCAATGGATTTCATCTGATTCATCAGTGAGCACCTCTGGGAACAGAGGGGACGAAAGCATTTTTTTTTTTTTTTTGCTGCTGCTGTAAACAGAAATCTCAGTGAGCTCTGTCCTGAATTCTTGCACAGGAAATCCCTGCTCACCTGCCTTCTGAGACGCAGGTCTCCAGCAGGAACCCTCCAGAGGCCCAGGCGAGATGAGGTCCATGCAGAGAAATTGGTTGCTATGTGTTTCATTGTGGCAACTGCGATCCACGAGGGCAAAGCCGATCCACCCGGGCTTTCAGCTATAATCCTCCCGGAATCTCTCCCTGCTGTTCCAGGCAAAATTGTCTGGTTATCCCCGAGGCCAGTTCTTACAGCTTTCACATAAAAATCACGTCTTGCATAAGACATGAAATTTAAAATCATCCTTTCGCAGCTATCACTGAGTCACTCTGTTACCTCTGGGACATATATAAATTATGCATTCTTTGGTTCTCTTTAAAATGTGAGAGGCACAGGGGGACAGAGAAGGATCTCATTGGCACATATATATATATGTATATGTATATATGGCGTTTCAGAAAGAAACAATAACTTGTGTGCTCCAGAGGCTTCCTGCGTGGTCAAGGAAATTGCATTAAGCATGAGAAACTAACAGCAGGCTTGCATGCTAATGATGGCTGGTGACAAGGACTCGTTGAATGTCACTGCTTCCCATCCCCACGCTGCTCCTTGTTCTTATCTCAGTGACATTTCCGCAACTGATGTAGCCCCAGGAGTGAGCATCCTTCTGGGCGTCGGTGACCATGAGGGCACTCAGCAGTGCCTGCATTTGAACCCTCTGCCTGCCTTTGCCAGCCCTTCCCCCCACGCCACTCCTTGATACCGAAGATTCCTCTTTCTGTACCGTGGAGATGGGGTGGTAGGGATCCTCCAGAGCTAGTTTGATTTTTACCCCTTGGTGCTGCCCAGGCCGGTGAACACGTGGGTGTTCGTATTTCAGAGAGGGCATGACATGTTCTTAATTAGCATGATGAAAATGCAACGGCTGTGACCGGGAGAAAAAAGGGACCTGTGTGTTCTGGTGCTCGCCTGCTACAATGACCTATTTCACACCAGCATCTGGCCTGTGTTGATGAGCTTTTCCAGATGTGTGTGTGGGGGGGGGGTGCGGGGGGGCAGCCCGGCCCAGCAAGCGCGTCATCCAGACGCCCACGGAGCGCTAGAGATGTTTCATGCCGCAGTCCACATTCAACATGGACCTGACTCATTTTATTCCCCCATTATTATTCTAATAAAAGAACCTTCCTGAGAGAATCAAGGGTCTGATTCTCGTTTATCTCAGAGGCCTCAAATAATCTGCACGTGTGCTTACGCAGTCACTCAGTCATGTCCAACTCTTTGTGACCTCATAGACTGTGGCCCACCAGGCTCCACTGTCCACGGGATTTCCAGGCAAGAAAACTGGAGTTGAGTGGCCACTTCCTCCTCCAGGGGATCGTCCTGACCCAGGGATCAAACTCACATCTCCTGCATTGGCAGGCAGGCTCTTTACCACTGCGCCACCTGGGAAGCCCGCCTGAGATAACCTGAAGACAAATAAAAGAACAGCATCCTCCCAAATCAGTCTCACCACTGAGGTTAATTCCACTGCATGGTCTCTAAGAGCTGCTGGCGATGGCTAGAGGAGTTTCTTGACTGGTGGGAAAAGTGAGACAAACTTCAGTTTCCTGCTTGAAAGCCTTCCCTTGGGCAAAATGCACCGTGTAATGTTAACTTTTCAATTTAAAAATTAGAGACATATGGAAACTACTGCTCCCCCCAATGAACAGAAGAGAAAATCACTGTCCAGATGCTAAAACGTGTACCACTGTCATGGAAAACATCCGGCAATTCTGTATGAAATGCCTGAAGGCCTTGACCTAATGAGGTTACTGCCAGGGATACAAATGAGGAGAACAGACAATGAAACTGAGAAAGAATTTTGTGCGTGAATTGCCATAATTCTCCTGTCATTTCACCAATTTTCTTCTTCAAAATTACAACATGGACTGCAAATCTTCAAGGCTAGTGCTTCACATGCAGACTAAGTTCTATTTAAAATGTGATGTAATACATGTGTCCATCTGATAGGAGAGAACAGGGGCCCATGGGAGGTTTTTCAGATAGGGAGGGGGTCTCGTGTGTGCATTACTCTGTAGCCCGCTAGGCTCCTCTGTCCGTGGGGTTCTCCAGGCAAGAATACTGCAGTGGTTTGCCATTCCCTTCTCCAGGGGATCTTCCCAACCTAGGGATCAAACCTGGGTCCCTGCACTACAAGCAGATTCTTTACCTTTGGAACCACCAGGGAAAGCCCTGCGTGGGGTCTTAGAAAGGTATAAAGATGCGGATCAGCAAAGTGAACCACAGAAAGGCCATTCCCAGCCACTTAGTCAAAGTGTGGCACGGTCGGTGGGTTTTGCAAAGCAAAGAGTTCTTTCAGTCTGAGACCCTGCAGCATATACCACTCTGGTACCTTGACCTCCATGGCACAATCCATCAGTTTCTACTAAAATTAATCTTGTGAGCTAAAATCAGAGCTTGGAAGACACTGATGGAGATAGTTTGATGAGTGAGCCATGCATACTGCTTCCTAAGTTTCCCATCGTGGTAATTCACTGTGAGACATGGGAGGGCACGTAGAATGCTGGCGCTTCCACTGCTGATCAAAACAGATGCTTTCGTTTTCCACTTTAACCCCAGCCAGGGCATCTGTACCGTCTCAACACCTGTCACTCTTGAATTATCCGTCAAGAGGAACCACAGGTTTCCGACAAACATACTTTATCATCGTAGGGGATTCCTCGCTTGAGAACCACGACACGGATATTTAGCCTGATTTGCTGTTGAGACATGAGGCACGGAAGATCCAGGACACTCAGGACCGGGGACTCCGAACAGCACTGCGCCCGCACCTGCCGGATGCTCTAGGAAGTAAGCCTCAGACTGAAATGGGATGCAGAGGGACATGGACTGATGAAAGCCGGGTGTTCTCGCCCCTTCACTTATGGAAGTGTCTGCAAAGCTAGGTCTGAAAACAGATGAGACTAAGAGGATATACAAGGCCATGGGATACAGAAGACAGACAGGACCAGGAAGACTCAGGAGGAGCTCTTCTTGGCAGGTTGAGAGGCAGGCAAAGCAGGTGAGGGGGCAGCAGTAACAGGAAAAACAGGATTCCCGGAGGGAGGGCACAGGGAAGAGGCAGATGCTTGGTAGGAGGTGACTGCTCGACAAGGTTTGGGCTCAAGTTCCCCGAGGACTTACCCAGGGGTTAAGGATCCATCAGTCAGTGCAGGGAACAGGGGTTCAATCCCTGGTCTGGGAAGATCCCATGCGACATGGAGCAACTAAGCCTGCGTGCCTACAGCTTATGCTTCACAACAAGAAAAGCCTCTGCAATAAGAAGCCCATGCATTGCAACTAGACAGTAATAGCCCTCCATGGCCGTAACTGGAGAAAGCCCGTGTGCAGCAACGAAGACCCAGTGCAGCCAAAAATACAAGTAAATAAAGTTCATCTAAACTGACTCGGGTTTGACCCCTGGGTCGGGAAGATTCCCCTGGAGAAGGAAATGGCCACCCACTCCAGTATCCTCGCCTGAGAAATCCCATGGACAGAGGAGCCTGGCGGGCTACAGTCCACAGGGTTACAAAGAGTCGGACATGACTGAGCACGTCAAAACTGACTTTTAAATTTAACTAACTAAACAATAGTTTTGATTTTGAAAGAAAAGGTGCAGGTGTCAGGTATGGGGTGAGTCACCTGGGCCTCTGATATTTCACTTTACTGAGAACACACATCAGTATAAAAGACCTCCTGAAAGGAGACAGGCTGGCGTCTGGACCTCTCATTCGGATTTATACTGAGAACTATGAGGGAGCTTGATTCCCATTGGACACTTTCCATCTCCGAGGCCCCCTTGGAAGCAAGCGCTGCCCACTGATGGGTGAGAGGTGTGAGGAGAGCCTGCCAGAGCGAGGGGTTACCTGCGACGAGCCAGGCCCATCTCAGGAGGCCCCGACACCGCACTCTCGCAGCCCTCCATGCCTGCCTCTGATGGCAAAGACATCAGCTCCTCTCTGGACAGAGGCAAGTGACACAGGAGACTTCGGGAGGCAGCCTTCAGGCCGTATCTGCCAAGCACCTAAAAGCAGTCTTGTTACAGTGTTCCTAAGAAGTGGATGTGAGAGTCGGACTATAAAGAAAGCTGAGCACCAAAGAACTGATGCTTTTGAACTGTGGTGTTGGAGAAGACTCTTGAGAGTCCCTTGGACTGCAAGGAGATCCAACCAGTACATCCTGAAGGAGATCAGTCCTGGGTGTTCATTGGAAGGACTGCTGTTGAAGCTAAAACTCCAATACTTTGGCCACTTGCTGCAAAGAGATGACTCATTTGAAAAGACCCTGATGCTGGGAAAGATCGAAGGTGCGAGAAGAAGGGGACAGCAGAGGATGAGGTGGTTGGATGGCATCACTGACTCGACGGACATGAGTCTGGGTAAACTCCGGGAGTTGGTGATGGACAGGGAGACCTGGCGTGCTGCAGTCCATGGGGTCACAGAGAGTCGGACACGACTGAGCGACTGAACTGAACTGAAGAAGTGCCCCCAGCCTTCCTGCCGACCCAGCCATCCTTGGGCTTTTCTCAAGAGTCTTGTGTTACATGATGCTTTTACACTGCAGTTATCACCCAGTAACTGTTTATCCCGGTGGCTCAGAACAGCAGGACCAGGACTGTCATCAGAAGAGTAAGACACGATTCCTCAGTCACTCAGCAAAGTGCTGGCTGAAGTCCTCTTCACCCGAAAAAACCTCTGCCTAGCCATTTCGGGATTTTATACCAGGTTCTCCTCTGTAAAATCAATCAACACAGGTGGCATGACCTTCTCCCAGTTACAAGGGATGAACATGTGCATCTTGAGTGTATCTACAGGGCTAAATCCCTGGGAAGGACATTCTAGAACCACAATGCAATATGTAAGATCCTAAAGACTGAAAAGAAAAAAAAAGAAAAATAATTTACATTCTGTTGTGAAGTATCAATTTTGTAGTCTAATGAGAAACTTGTGAGAGGAGATAATGAAAATAAAAATATTTCCTTCAATTAAAAAGACAACTCAGGGAGAATCGTTGAGAATGAAGAAAATGAGATCTTAAAAAGCAGGCAGAGTAGCTGCCTAAATCTGCTTCCCAGGTGACACTAGTGGTAAAAGAACCCGCCTGCCGATGCAGGAGGTGCAGGCTTGACCCCTGGGTCGGGAAGATCCCCTGGAGGAGGAAATGGCAACCCACTCCAGTAGTTTTGCCTGGAGATTCCCATGGACAGAGGGGCCTGGGGGGCTACAGTCCACGGGGTCACAAAAGAGTCAGATGTGACTAAAGTGACTTAGCATAGCACACGGCTGCCTAACAAATACATAGTCAGTCCCACCACTGTCCCACTTAAGACTGGCCCCAAATCCTTAACAGGAACTCTTGCCATAAGATACCAGAAGCTATTTGGATGGTTTAAACGGAGAGTGAAGAGGAGTAGCCCATCTCTCCTTCTGCTTTTAAAACCCGACTCACCCGTCATTCATGTTTCTCCTTTCTCCAGGGAATCTTCCCACACCAAATGGGCTTAGGTTCCCTGCAGGGTGATCTCACAGGACTCTGTGCTTTTTATTGATATAAATCACACCTGCACTTATTTTTCCACATCTCTCGATGCCCCTGGATTTGGGCTGTCCAATATCGAAGACCCTAGTTCATGTGTGGCTACGGAGAGTTGAAATGTGGCAAGTTCAAATCGAGATGTGCTTTCATGTAAAATATATGTTGATCGGATTTGGAAGGCATTATGTGAATTCTGCCAGAAGGATGCAGCCTGGCTGACACCTTGATTTGAGAGCACTATGTTAGTCTTCTGATCTTTGGTTCTATTAGAGAAGACATGTGGGTTGTTTTAAACCCACTGTGCCTGCTAGAAGGTGTACCTATATGGATTACATAGTATTTCTGCAGGATGGAAAGTGAAAGTGAAGTCGCTCAGTCACGTCTGACTCTTTGCAACCCCAAGGACTGTAGCCCAACAGGCTCCTCCATCCATGGGATTCTCTAGGCAAGAATACTGGAGTGGGTTGCCATTTCCTTCTCCAGGGGGTCTTCCTGACCCAGGGATTGAACCCAGGTCTCCTGTACTGCAGGGAGACTCTTCACCGTCTGAGCCACCAGATGGAACTGGGGTCAATTATAAGCCCCACAAGGTCACGGCTCCCTGCCTTGCCCCCAGCACACACTCTGGCTCACACTGGCTAGTTCAAAAGAGGGGGAATGAAGGAAGCAATTTAAATAGAGAGAGTTCCTCTCTTTTTAGAAATCTGTAATCCACTCATTACTCTGATAAACATTCTATTCTATTCTAAAATTTGTATTCCACTCATTACTCTAAGCCAGGTACTGTGAAAGGCCCTGAGGACACAGAAATAAACAAGAAGTGGTTGCCAGGGGCTAAGAGGAAGAGAGGTGGGGAGTAACTGCATGATGGGTATAGGGTTTCCTTTGGGGATGATGAAACTGTTTTGGAGCTTGATGGCAGCAGTGATTGCATAACTCTGTGAAGGTATTAAATGTCACTGAACTGTTAAAATGGTTAATTTTTTATTATGTGAATTTCATTTCAATAAAAACTAATAAAACAAGAAGATGGCATTGTCCCTGGTCCCCGACTTAGGGATCTCAGTGTAGCTTAGAGTTGTATGTACATGAACATGTGTGTGCCATAAAGCGCTAGAGGCCTTATGCCAGAGAGCCCTACCCAGGTCACAGCTGCTTACAGGGAACCAGTGGCCAGGTGGAGAGAATGTGCCTGGGTAAAAAAAAAAAACGGGTGTCCGGAAAAACTTAAAAAGTGAATGGCAGCTGTTTTCCCTAAATCTTCTAATATGAGTATGATTTTTTTTTTTCTTTTTAAACCCTTGCAAAAGTGGAAGGAGGACTATGTCCACAGAGAAAACTCAAACATTTATAGCAACCCTAAATGACTTTTCAAACTTTTGGCTTTCTCTATCTGTCTCTGTCTGCTTGTATGTCTCTAGCCTGATTCACAGTCCTTATACGGGAAAGCCGGAATCCTTAAAGTCACAGCTATGATAATTACTCACAAACACAGAACCTTTGGAGTAAGAGCTGTTTAAAATGGGAGATTAGAGAAAGGGAAAATGGGAGCCAGAGGCTTGACTGATTCTATGGGCGATGCAATAAAATGGGCATGTAATGCATCATCAGAGAGAAGGGAAAAAACAAAATAAAACCAGTTTTGCTCAGAAATTTTTTTGACTACACAGGACAGTCATTTGAAGCCATCTGGCTGCTGATACAAGCAAGATATAGAGACCTAAACACAACTTGGGAAGAACACCAAGAGGTCATCAGAGTCACAGGACAGATAACAAGGCAGATAAGAACTCTTGGCTGCTCTTCCAGTTGGGAAAGACTTAAACACCACCTGGAAATATTAATAAACACGATCTCAACTAAGAGCTGACTCAAACTCAACTTCACTGTCAAAGAGGAAGAGGCAGGTTTGGGAAAATATATTTTGATTGAAGAGGATTCTACAGTGTTTCCAAAAATTTTGACACATATGAAAACTTTTATTTCTAATTCTTAATAATATGAATGAAAAAAAATTATTCTCAATCCAAATGCTACTTCTTCTGAAAAGTAGAATCACTCAATAATTATAAAAAGTCACCTTGCTTTATTTTTATCAGATCACTATCTGATACTTTCCTGTTCACCATCTGTTTGCTTCTGCCTTCCTCTTTCTAGAAGGTCAGCTTGATTTGAGCACAACTTTTATTTCTTGTTCACTGTTTTATCTGCAGCATATGACAGTGCCAAGTCTTAGAAGGTACCTTTGCTGAATGAATGAACAAGAAATTCAAATTTATTATTACCTGACTTGATTCCACATCCCATCTCCTCCTCCCAGTGATTTATAAAACTTTATAACTGAAAGACATTAATTTTACATCTAGTCTAGAGGTCATACTCAACTTATTGAGTATAAGTAGGCTACAGTCCATGGTGCTGCAAAGAGACTGACATGACTGAGCAACTTCACCTATGGATGTAAGAGTTTGACCACAAGGAAGCCTCAGGGTCAAAGAATTGATACTTTCAAACTGCAGTGTTGGCGAAGACTCTTGAGTGTCCCTTGGACTGCAAGGAGATCAAACCAGTCAATCCTAAAGGAAATCAGTCCTGAATATTCATTGGAAGGACTGATGCTGAGGCTGAAGCTCCA
This sequence comes from Dama dama, assembly GCF_033118175.1. Taxonomy (NCBI): domain Eukaryota; kingdom Metazoa; phylum Chordata; class Mammalia; order Artiodactyla; family Cervidae; genus Dama; species Dama dama. The sequence continues at coordinate 17,756,064 of NC_083710.1, forward strand.
ATACTTTGGCCACTTGATGTGAAGAACTGACTCACTAGAAAAGACCCTGATGCTGGGAAAGATTGAAGGCAGGAGGAGAAAGGAACTACAGAGGATGAGATGGTTGGATGGCATCACTGACTCGATGGACATGAGTTTAAGCTAGCTCCAGGAGATGGTGATGAACAGGGAAGCCTGGAGTGCTGCAGGACATGGGGTCTCAAAGAGTTGGACACAACTGAGCGACTGAACAACAAAAATGTAGGGTCATTTAAGAGCATAACACCAGAAACCCTACTGCCTAGATAGGAATTCAAGTTCATTATTTTTTTTTCTTCTAGGATATGACCTTGGGTAAGCTGCTTAACCTTTCTCTGACTTGAGTTTCCCCATCAGTAAAATCAAGTTATATCACATGGTTGAAGACTAAGTGTCCACAATAGTGTCTGGAACCTACTAGGCACTCAATAAATAGAAACTCCATAATGGGTGGAGACTTCCCTGGTGGCTCAGACGGTAAAGAGCGTGCCTGCACTTCGGGAGACTCAGGATCATTATCTGGGTGGGGAAGAACCCCTAGAGAAGGAAATGGCAACCCACTCCAGTATTCTTGACTAAGAATCCTATGGACGCAGGAGCCTGGCAGGTTACGCTCCATGGGGTTGCAAAGAGTCAGACATGACTGAGCTACTTCACTTTCTAACACTTTCCAAAATGGGTGGAAGTCACAGAAGAAAGAATGATGGTTTAAAGTGTGGAATTTTCTATCCTTAGAGGTATTCAAACAGAGGCTTAATGACCCACTTGTTGGACATACTGGAAGGAAGATTTATGCAGCAGAAAGCCACTGACATTCAGTTCAGTTCAGTTGCTCAGTTGTGTCTGATGCTTTGCAACCCCATGAATCGCAGGACGCCAGGCCTCCCTGTGCATCACCAGCTCCCGGAGTTTACCCAAACTCATGTCCATCGAGTCGGTGAAGCCATCCAGCCATCTCATCCTCTGTCATCCCCTTCTCCTCCTGCCCCCAATCCCTCCCAGCATCAGGGTCTTTTCCAATGAGTCAACTCTTCGCATGAGGTGGCCAAAGTACTGGAGTTTCAGCTTCAACGTCAGTCCTTCCAGTGAACACCCAGGACTGATCTCCTCTAGGATGTACTGGTTGGATCTCCTTGCAGTCCGAGGGACTCTCAAGAGTCTTCTCCAAGACCACAGTTTAAAAGCATCAATTCTTCGGCGCTCACCTTTCTTGACAGTCCAACTGTCACATCCATACATGAACTCTGGAAAAACCATAGCCTTGACCAGACGGACCTTTGTTGGCAAAGTAGTGTCTCTGCCTTTTAATATGCTATCCATTGACATTAGGTAACTTAACATCCTCCTTCCTATTCCTGAAACCTTTAGCTCCTGTGGTGACAACCAACACAGTGAACTGAAGCTAAGGAGGAGACAGCACAGCTCCCAAGTGCAAAATCAAAGAGCATTTTAGGCTCCAGATTTTCATAAGAGAGTCGATGTCTTTTCATATGTGAGGAACTTCCTGCTGACTTCTGACCACTGGCATCTGTCTTTCCTGACCTCCTCACAAGGTGACAAGGAGTGAGGGGTGGATGAACATAGGGACTGGGGTACATGTGTTCTTGGAGATACTACAAGTTAGACTTGCTTAGAATGCTTACAATAAAGAAAACTTTACACCATGGAATATTACTCAGCTGTTAAAAAGAATTCATTTGAATCAGTCCTAATGAGATGGATGAAACTGGAGCCCCTTATACAGAGTGAAGTAAGCCAGAAAGATAAAGAACATTACAGCATACTAACACCTATATATGGAATTTAGAAAGATGGTAACGATAACCCTATATGCAAAACAGAAAAAGAGACACAGAAATACAGAACAGACTTTTGGACTCTGCGGGAGAAGGGGAGGGTGGGATGTTTCGAGAGAACAGCATGAATATTATCTATAGTGAAACAGATCACCAGCCCAGGTGGGATGCATGAGACAAGAGCTCGGGCCTGGTGCACTGGGAAGACCCAGAGGAATCGGGTGGAGAGGGAGGTGGGAGGGGGGATCGGGATGGGGAATACGTGTAAATCCATGGCTGATTCATATCAATGTATGACAAAACCCACTGCAATGTTGTGAAGTAATTAGCCTCCAACTAATAAAAAAAAAAAATAATAAAATAAAAAAAAAGAAAACTAAAAGGAACATGGAGGGAAGAAATTGCAAAGATATTGAGATCTGCAAATGAGCCAAAAAAAAAAAAAAAACCACAAAAACACCACTGTAGTTCATAATGGTAAAGGAAGAGTTTAAATACATTCACATTTAAAGAAGTCCATATCTTACTGCAGAGAGAGGGGTAGGAAATTGGGACTAAGACAGCCTTTCCCCACGAGGCCCGAGGTAGGGAAGAGCAGGCTCGGGGAGTTCTGAGGCCAAAAAGACAACCATCGGAGGGAACAGGCTGGGCAGGAAGGGCGATGTGTGCAGGGAGTTCACCAAAAGGCAAGCAGCTCATAGAGTCTTTTTAAAAGAGGGTGAGACCTGAAATCTAGGTTCAGCGTGAACGAACGTATCAGTGGGCTTCTTCTAACCGGTGGTATGGAGAGACATAACCTGGGACACTCGTGTCCGTGAGAAACACAAAATCCGACATCACCTGCCACACCAGGAGAGACCGTTAAACAGCATTCTGAGTTCGTTTTCACATTAGGTGAGTTTTTTTGTTTTTTTTTTTTCGTCTTGTACACATGGTCTCATTTTACTTCATCTATGTTTTGCTTATTGCCATTGAAGTACCATTTATTGAATGGTCCAGTTTAACTGCACTGAAATGAGATACTTTTTTTTTTCTTTTTTAGCCAAGAGGATTTCTTTTTTAATCGAGTTTACAATATTGGTCTGATTTCTGTCATCCACCAACATGAATCAGCCACAGGTGCACACACGTCACCCCGTCTTGAAACTCCCTCCCACCTCCCGGCCTCTCCCAGCCCTCCAGCTTATCACAGAGTCTGGGGTGAGCTCCCTGCGTCACAGCAGATCCCCACTGGCTGTCTGTGGACACAAGCTAGTGTCCGTGCGTCCAGGCTGCTGGCCCCACTCACCTCGCCCCCTCCCTCCTCTCCCCCTGCGTCAGGTCGAGTTTTATGATACTGTATTCACTGCCAATTAACAACCTGTGTGTGCTGAGTCAGCTGACCTTCAGCTTTTTGTTTCTGTAAACAATAACGGACCTTTTAGTACCAATAAGTAAAGGTATGAGCATTCACAGACATATCCTAACTCAATTCTCACCAGTGGTGGATTTGGAGCAGCTTCCCTGGGAGGTATTTTCAAGGGCTGACCAGAATAGCTCTGTACCAAGAACAGTCTGGAGGCTCAGGTGAATACCTAAAAATACCCACTTATCCTCCTTTCTACAGCAGGGAAAGTCATTTTCAACCACCCTACAAAAGACTTTGATGTCAGTCTGTGTTAGCTTCAGCTAAGCTGTTTCAAATCCTATCCACACATTTGGGAGGATTCTTTCAAATCGGTGAGCTAACCAGAAGTTACTTTGAAATTGCTATACCCCTTCTTAAATTCTCTCATAAGACATAAAACTATCATATAATGAGAAGGGGGAAAATTGTTTAAAAACATAGTTTCCAACCACAAGTGATTTAAAGTTACAGACGGTAACTATCTAAGGGGTATTTTTGATTGTCAAAATAAACCAGTTTACTGGCCTAAACTGCATGGAAGCCAGAGAAGGTAAATATCCTGCAACACACAGGAGAGACAGTCACAAACAAGAACTATCTCCACCTAATATGCCAACAAGGTAAGAAGTACAGAAACAAGTTAGGGGCAGAAAACTACTTTTCTCTTTCCATTCATGATAAAACAAGTGTAGAAAAAAAGGTAATGATTTAGAATATCTGAAAACCATAATTTAAACAGCAGATCCAATTAGTACAGATCATATCTACATTCTGAAAACAGATAAAATAATCTTTTCTGGCATCTGTCAAATGGGCACAAAATTTGACAATGTATTACACCAAAAATCAAACATCAATAAATTTCACCAAATAGAAGTATAGAAAACATTCTTTTCTCATGATGCAATAAATCTGTCAATTATTAACAAGATTAGAAAAAAGGTAAACTGTATCTTCTAAAAATTTTAAACCTCTCATAATTTGGGGGTCCAAAAAAGTAATATCTAGAAAACAACTATATGGAAAAAAACTCCATGGCATAGTTAAAGCAGTACCCAAAGGAAAATTCTTAAACAGCTTATTTAATAAACAGAAAGGAATAAAAAATAAAACAAGCACTCAAGTTAGGGTGTTAAAGGAAGTAAAAACTATAGGAAGCAGAAAAGGGAACGTAGACAAGTGTAAGTTAATTAGAAGAAAAAAAGAGTAGAGGATTGATAAATAAATCAAAAGGCTAGTACTTAAACTATAGTACTTAAACTGTTAGCTAACTAAGTCAAGGGGGATTACCAAGTCAAGGGGGATAAGATGAGGAGGCTGACACAATTAAAATAAGAAACAGTAAGAGGTGTATTGCATTGATATACAAGATTAAAAAAAAAAAAAAACAGATTTCTTTGCTGAACTCTATACAAATAAATTTCAAAACTTGGATGAAAGAGGTAATTTTATAGAACATATGGTATGCCAAACTGCCTCCAGGAAAAAAGATTTTGACCAATTATCATGCAAATAAAGGAAATAAATGGTTACTCCCAAAACTGTACACACACACACACACACAAGGCCTAGATGATTGCACAGTACAATTTGCCAGAACTTTAAAATAATACATAATTCAAATATAATCTAAACTCTTTCAGAGCACAAGGGAAAAAAGACAAAGGTGATTTCCAAGGTCTTTTTACCAAGCAATAGTAACACTGATACCAAAATCTGGCAGCCTACACCAAAGAGAACATTATAGTGCAAACTCACTTAGGGATAGCTATGTGGAAATCTGAAACCAAATATTGACAAATAGAACCCAGTAGCGAATAACACAATATGCATGGCCAGATGGAATTTATTTCAGGAATGTAAAGAATAAAAAAATCTTAGGAATAAATCTATCAACATCAAATTCCTCAAAGTCTTTGACTGTGTGGATCACAACAAACTGTGGAAAATTCTTGAAGGGATGGGAATTCCAGACCACCTGACCTGCCTCTTGAGAAACCTGTATGCAGGTCAGGAAGCAACAGTTAGACCCGGACATGGAACAATGGACTGGTTCCAAATTGGGAAAGGAGTATGTCAAGGCTGTATATTGTCACCCTGCTTATTTAACTTATATGCAGAGTACATCAGGCAAAATCCCAGGCTGGATGAAGCACAAACTGGAATTAAAATTGCCGGGAGAAACATCAAAAAACTCGGATACACAGATGACACCACCCTTATGGCAAAAAGCGAAGAAGGACTAAGAGCCTCTTGATGAAAGTGAAAGAGGAGAGTGAAAAAGTTGGCTTAAAACTCAACATTCAGAAAACTAAGATCATGGCATCCAGTCCCATCATTTCATGGCAAAGAGAAACAATGGAGACAGTGACTGACTTTATTTTCTTGGGCTCCAAAATCACTGCAGATGGTAACTGCAACCATAAAATTAAAACATGCTTGCTCCTTGGAAGAAAAGCTATGACCAACCTAGACAGCATATTAAAAAGCAGAGACATTACTTTGCCGACAAAGGTCTGTCTAGTCAAAGCTATGGTTTTTCCAGTGGTCATGTATGGATGTGAGAGTTGGACTATAAAGAAAGCTGAGTGCTGAAGAAGTGATGCTTTGGAAATGTGGTGTTGGAGAAGACTCTTGAGAGTCCCTTGGACTGCAAGGAGATCCAACCAGTCAATCCTAAAGGAAATTAGTCCTGAATATTCATTGGAAGGGTTGATGCTGAAGCTGAAACTCCAACACTTTGGCCCCAGTGCGAAGAACTGACTGCTTGGGCAAGACCCTGATGCTGGGAAAGCCTGAGGCAGGAGGAGGAGAAGAAGAAAGAGGACGAGATGGCTGGCTGGCATCACCGACTCAATGGACATGAGTTTGAGCTAGCTCCAGGAGTTGGTGATGGACAGGGAGGCCTGAGTTCCTGTCCTGCAGTCCATGGGGTCACAGAGTAGGACACGACTGAGCCACTGAACTGCGGGCACTCATGGTCTTTCATGAATAATGTCCCTCTCCATGTTAATTCCATCACTCCAGTGACAGGCATGCTATATCATTCAGCCTTCCATGTACTTAACGCTATTTCCTATCTCTTGACCTCTCCTAATTTTTTATCTCTGTTTGGAATGTCTTGGGTCCCAACTTATTCTCATTTCTAAATATTCTATTCGTGCATCAAAACTGCAACTTAAGGCACTTCCCTGGTGGTCCACTGGCTAAGATTCTGCACTCCCAATGCAGGGGGCCAGTGCAGCCAAATAAACAAATTTCAAAAAACCTGCATCTAAATGTTAACCCATTAGAAAAGCTTCCTTGATTCTCCCCACAATCAGAAACCTCTCTCCTTATGCTAACCACTGAAAAGCTCTGTTTCTCTTTCTGTCCCTTCCTTCTTCCCTCCCTGTCTCATGGCACATGTATTTAACCCTGTATAATAGGCATTAGTACCTGTAAGACACTACGTGGACTGCAAGGAGATCCAACCAGTCCATCCTAGAGGAGATCAGTCCTGGGTGTTCATTGGAAGGACTGATGCTGAAGCTGAAACTCCAATACTTTGGCCACTCATGCGAAGAGCTGACTCACTGGAAAAGACCCTGATGCTGGGAGGGATTGGGGGCAGGAGAAGGGGATGACAGAGGCTGGATGGCATCACCGACTCGATGGACATGAGTTTGGATAAACTCTGGGAGTTGGTGATGGACAGGGAGGCCTGGTGTGCTGCGGTTCATGGGGTCGCAAAGAGTCGGACACGACTGAGTGACTGAACTGACTGAAGACACTACTTCTCCTAACAGACTGGAAACTTTTTGAGGGTAAGGGCCCCGTCTTGAGCTTTCCAGGTTGTGCACTGGTGAAGAATCCACCTACCAATGCAGGACACACAAGAGACGTAGGTTCGATCCCTGCGTGGGGAAGATCTCCTGGAAGAGGAAATGGCAACCGGCTCCAATATTGTTGCCTGGAAAATTCCATGGGCAGAGGATCCTGGTGGGCCATAGTCCATGGGGTCACGAAGAGTCAGACACGACTGAGCACCATGTCTGCAGGACACACCATGTCTTAGATGCCTCTGTCTGCCAATCTTCCCAAGTACCAATCCTTCCATACTTGCGTGCTTTGGGGCACAGACACACATCAATCAAGAACTTAAAAGCCAAAAGCGAGCTGAAGACTTGTGAGCAATGCTTTCCTTAAAATGTTACTGCATGTGCATGAAGGAAAAGTTGGCATCTTGCAGAAGCCAGGCAAGTCCCACTCTCACCCCACACCCGCAATCAGGGCAGCAGGAAACGGGCTCAAGCTCCTGACCAGGCAACCCTAATTACAATACCTTCCAGCAGCCAGGAGGCTGACAGCAACGACTACTGCAGAAGCCGAAAAGCAAAGCGGCTAGAAGCATCACCTCAAGGCACGGGACGGGGAGTGGGGGAATGAGTGAGAAGTCAGGATGGAACTGTTGGTTTCATTAGCGTGTCAATGTGGAAGCAGGCAGTTCACACGCCCACCTTAGCACACCTGCTAGGCATAGTCATCCTCTTCACATTTTCACGCGGCTCCAGATATTAACCTGTGCTCTCAAATTTCACTGGAAATGTGTAAGCTTGTGAGACAGTCATAATGTCGAGTTTCAAAATGTGTGTTTAATTTGTTACGCATGGTGGGGTCAGCAGTCCTGCCAGAATGACACTGGAAGGTTTGCTGAGAGCGGAATATTAAACAGTGGCGATTACGTGGTATAATGTGGGACGCCGACGCTAGGTCAGGAAAGGACCGAAAGGCCATATTCCAGCAACTGCTGACACTCTTTTTTGAGAACTGGACTTTCAACCCAAACCTATTATGTTGTTTCCGGGTGCCATTTCAAAAGCAATGAAAATGTTCTGGTTCAGTGTGAATATAGGAGTTACAGCTTAAGACCGTATCAAATGCAGAAGTTGACATACACAGCACTTTCCTAGTAGGGAACTGTAGTGATGACTTCGTTCTTTGGCCTGCCCCTCAAGTTGATCCATCCCTTCCATAGAATGCGCCCTTCTGAGATATTTGAGATGCCCACTCTTGGTATTCCTCCCACTTCACTCATGCTCCCTCATCTTTTCTCACCTGCCCTTATATTTCAGGGGTCCCCAGCCTCTGTATTCAGTCTTCATCTCCTGTCACACCACACATTCTGCCATTTCTGAGCTCACTACTATTCACGGTTTCAACCCCAAACTACGAACTGAAGTCTTATGTCATGAACAAGGAGGAGGAAATGGCAACCCACTCCAGTATTCTTGCCTGGGAAATCTCATGGACAGAGGGGCCTGGTGGGCTACAGTCCATGGGGTTCCAAAGAGTTAGACGTCAGCTAGCGATTAAATCGGAGAAGGAAATGGCAACCTACTCCAGGATTCTTGCCTGGAGAATTCTGTGGGCAGAGGAGCCTGGTGGGCTGCTGTTCATGGGGTCACACAGAGTCAGTCATGACAGAAGTGACTTAGCATGCATGCATGCATTGGAGAAGGAAATGACAACCCACTCCACTGTTCCTGCCTGGAGAATCCCAGGGACACAGGAGCCTGGTGGGCTGCCGTCTACGGGGTAGCACAGAGTCGGAAACGACTGAAGAGATTTGGCAGCAGCAGCAGCAATGAATAAAATCTCTGTCTAACATAGCAAATCCCCACTGGCTATCTATTTTACATATAGCAATGTATATATTTCTGTGCCAGTCTCTCAATTCATCCCACCTCTTCTCCTTCCCCCACCATGCTCACAAGCCTGTTCTCTTTGTCTGCGTCTCCATTGCGCCCCTGAATCTAGATGCAATATGCACGCATTAATATACAGTATTTGTCTTTCTTTTTCTGACTTACTTCACATCCTCCAATAAAAATTTTTTAAAATCTCTTTCTCAGATAAGAGTCATGTACCAGCTGTCCCCAATACGTTACCAACTGCACATGCATAAACTGAACTCACTTTCTCCATCCCAACCAAGAGAGTCTAAATGATGGTCCCCCAAAGATGCCCATGTCCTTATCCCCAGAATCTCTGAATATGTTACTTCACATGGCAAAAAGGATTCTGTAGATGTGATTCGGTTACACACATTGCAATTATCTGGTTGGGCTCAATATAGTCACAAAAGTGCCATGGAGAATGAGGCAGCAGAATCAGCGTTAGAGTAATTGGATGTGGGGATGACCTGACTGCCCAAGTGGTCCCAGTGGATAAGATTCTGCGCTTCCAATGCAAGGGCCATGGGTTCGATCCCTGGTCAGGGAACTAAGACCCCACATGGCACAACAAAAGCCAAAAATGCAAAAAGTAAAAAGGCAGCCATGAAACTAAGAATGGAAACAGCTTCCAGAAGCTGGAAGAAGAAGCAGGGAAGGGTGCTTCCCTAGAGTGTCTGAAGGGAGTACAGCCATGCTGACATCTTGATCTTAGCCCAGTGAAACCCATTCAGACTTCTGACCTCCAGAATTATAACAAGTTCACCCTGCTGCAAACCACTAATTCTGTGTAATTTATCACAGCAGCCACTGAAATTCTGAGTCTATGGCACCACCTCGGATTCATTAATTGCTCTAGATTACCACTCTCCCACATGCCTTGCCAGGAACTACTGACTCTGCCTCAGCAATTGGTCATGTTCCCTTCCAACATCTGCTCTTCCCTCCAGGGCTACTCCCAGAGACAGATCTGTACCCCAGAGTCCTTACTGGGCTCCCTGAACCTGCGTAGGCCACTCCCTCCCCCAACCCCAACCTGGGCAAGGTCAGTCTTCAAACTTTCCCCAGGGCATCTCCACAAGGCACAAACCTGACCAAGTCGCAAACCAAATGCCTCACTACTGACAACAGACTGACAACATGTTCCTTCAACCTGAAATAGCGAATTCATAGACTGACACCCGCCTAACTATCCAAGTTCCATCTCTGGCCTGTCTACAAACTCGGTGCTCCACACAGCATTCCCATCCATTTGGCACTTCCGCTCTGCTCTGTTCCTTCACTGCTTGTCTGTGGCCAGTTTCTACACAGAGTTCAATTCCGAATGGGCTGTGTGTTGGCAAGCTCTTGACTGTGACCTCCCTGAAGGCTGGAACCTCGATCCACCTCCTTCTCAGTGCTAACCCAGCCCTCACGCTGAACAAGGAGGCGAGGCGGGACAAGCCTTGCCTTCTCATGACCTCTGGCCTATGCCTGTCCTACCGTCTCTTAGTTTGGCTCATATTTGGCTTTGGAATTACTTTGAGAACTAACTCCATAAGACACCATGCCCTCAAACCCCTGTATTCTCAAAGAGCAGGTACTAGATTTGAGAAGTGATCCAACAACAACCCACCCTGCCATCAGGGCCACTTCTTCTAGTGTTGAAAACTCCACCTTAAAAGACAGATCTAGGACAAGAGACCCCTGTCAGTCTGAGTTCTGCTGCAGACAAGACTCATTCAGAGCTCTTCTTACACCACCTACTCTCTTTCCCTTCTTGCTCATAAAGAATTCCACTTTCTTTCTGTTTGCAGCGGAGATAAATTTTTTTGTGCTTTCGAATAACTTCCATTCCTTTTCTCTGGCCCATATCCAATTTCCTAATATTGTGTGTAAAATACAGAAATGAAAATGAAACTCTAATACAGGCGTTATCAATGCTTAACACAGTGAGTAAAGTATTTCATGATTCTTGTGGATTATGTTCTGGTTAACTCAACCCATATCATGTATGTCTGCCTTTTTGCTAACAGTCCTATATTGCTGACTCATATCCCTGAGTGACAGGGTGAGAATGACTTTCTATCTGCAGAATACTTATGTGTCAATCCCACTCTATATGACTGGAGAAGGCAATGGCACCCCACTCCAGTACTCTTGCCTGGAAAATCCCATGGATAGAGGAGCCTGGTGGGCTGCAGTCCACTGGGTCGCTACGAGTCGGACATGACTAAGCGACTTCACTTTCACACATTAGAGAAGGAAATGGCAACCCACTCCAGTGTCCTTGCCTTGAGAATCCCAGGGACAGGGGAGCCTGGTGGGCTGCCGTCTATGGGGTCGCACAGGGTCGGACACGACTGAAGCGACTTAGCAGCAGCAGCACTCTATATGATGGCTAGGATAATTTACCAGTATTTTCCTTTTCTATAATTAAAACAAAACAAAACAAAAAAAAAACCAACCTCACATATTTGCTAAGAACTGTCTGATGCACTGACAGTATACTTCACCTTGATGTGATGTTCCTCTCGATGACTGCAACCGTTAGGTTCAAATCGGAGCCTCACAAAGTTCCCTAGCAGTTCTCTTCACTTTTAAATATGTTATATATTTGTATGGGTAACAATTCAATTCCAAGTAAAAAATAAACGCACTTATTTTTTAACTATCAGTTGATACAACTTCATTTCAGAAGCCCTAAATACCAGAAACATGATTTAGACAGACCGTGTGAAGACAGTCCTAGGAGTTATCCTCTGATTTCATTCATCTCTGTGTATTTTCTATTGTTGTTTAAATCTACAATGAGAAAGACAGTGTTGAGAGCAGAGAACTTTTTTTAAATTTTCTTTTCTGATAAAGCAATGGGAACAAAGACCCAAATTATGTTTCTGAAGTGAAATGAAAGATAAACAAAAAATGTTACTCCCAATTCAATCCTGGCGGGGAAAAATCTCAATCTAGATTAAGTAAATTTCTGTTAATTTAAGTAAGTTTTTAGAAAAGGCAGAGGAACCAGAGATCAAATTCCAACATCCAGTGGATCATCAAAAAAGCAAGAGAGTTTCAGAAAAACAACTATTTCTGCTTTATTGACTATGCCAAAGCCTTTGACTGTGTGGATCACAATCAACCGTGGAAAATTCTGAAAGGGATGGGAATACCAGACCACCTGACCTGCCTCTTGAGAAATCTGTATGCAGGTCAGAGCACAATAGTTAGAACTGGACATGGAACAACGGACTGGTTCCAAATAGGAAAAGGAGTACATCAAGGCTGTATATTGTCACCCTGTTTATTTAACTTATATGCAGAGTACATCATGAGAAACACTGGGCTGGAAGAAACACAAGCTGAAATCAAGATTGCCGGGAGAAATATCAATAACCTCAGATATGCAGATGACACCACCCTTATGGCAGAAAGTGAAGAATTACTAAAGAGCCTCTTGATGAAAGTGAAAGAGGAGAGTGAAAAAGTTGGCTTAAAGCTCAACATTCAGAAAATTAAGATCATGGCATCCAGTCCCATCACTTCATGGGAAATAGATGGGGAAACAGTGTCAGACTTTATTTTTCTGGGCTCCAAAATCACTGCAGATGGTGATTGCAGCCATGAAATTAAAAGACACTTGCTCCTTGGAAGGAAAGTTATGACCAACCTAGATAGCATATGAAAAAGCAGAGACATTGTCAACAAAGGTCTGTCTAGTCAAGGCTATGGTTTTTCCAGTGGTCATGTATCGATGTGAGAGTTGGACTATAAAGAAAGCTGAGTGCTGAAGAAGTGATGCTTTGGAACTGTGGTGTTGGAGAAGACTCTTGAGAGTCCCTTGGACTACAAGGAGATCCAACCAGTCAATCCTGAAGGAGATCAGTCCTGGGTGTTCATTGCTAGGACTGATGTTGAAGCTGAAACTCCAATACTTTGGCCACCTGATGCAAAGAGCTGACTCATTTGAAAAGACTCTGATGCTGGGAAAGATTGAGGGCAGGAGAAGAAGGGGATGACAGAGGATGAGATGGTTGGATGGCATCACTGACACAATGGACATAGGTTTGGGTGGACTCTGGGAGTTGGTGATGGACAGGGAGGCCTGACATGCTGCAGTTCATGGGGTCGCAAAGAGTCAGACACGACTGAGCGACTGAACTGAACTTAAAGTTCATTACACTTTATCACACTGACCTGATAAAATTGAAGCATAAATATTAGAAAAAAATGTTTGACATACAATAAACATAGATTTAATATTATATCATTGAAACAAGATGTGTAAGTGAATGGATTTGGAGAGGGAAGGTCTGGGTCACAGTCTTAGTTCATTCATGCACCATCAAATCAAAAAAGTCACATTTTGCCTCTAGATCTCTATTTATTTTTTTCAGTAAAAATAATCAGTAATCAAACTAATGCTTATGCCTTGTCTTAAGGCCACAGGACTGGAAAAAGTCAGATTCAAAACCTTGATGCCCTCAAATATTAGCATTACACAAAGCAGAATATAAAACAGTTATGTTCCAAACAGCTAAAGAAATAAAAAAGACAACAATTTTAACACAAAAAAAATATAAGACTATCAAAAAACAGACTTAGACAATAAAATAGATGTCTGGAAAAGAAAAAGAAAATTTCTGAAACTGAATGTTACACCACATATTAGAACACACCTGAGGGTCTTCCCGGGTGGCTCAGTGGTAAAGAAGCCGCCTGCCAGTGCAGGAGATGCGGGTTCAGTCTCTGGGCTGGGACGATCCCACATGCCTTGGAGCGACTAAGCCTGAGCGCCTAACTATTGAGCCGGGGCTTGAGAGCCGGGAGCTGAAACTGTTGAAGCCTGTGTGCCCAGAGTGTGTGCTCCGCAACCAGAGAAGCCACCGCAGTGAGAAGCCCGCCCACTGCAACTGGAGAGGAGCCCCGGCTCAGTGCAACTAGAGAAAAAGCCCACACAGCAACGAAGACCCAGCACAGTCAAAAGTTAATAAATAATTTAAAAAAAAAAACTTTGGCGGGGGTGGGGAACCTCAGTGAACTAGAAGACAAACCAAGACATACAAACCAGATTATCACATAAAGTGACAAAGAAAATGGAAAATGTGGAAAAATGGCTATGAGACACAGACAATGGAAATGACAAGAACTGTATTATAATTGAAGTTGTCTTTATCAAAAGACACCATAAAGAAAGTGAAGAGCTAATCCACAAATGTGGTGAAAGTGATACCAACAAAGGATGTTATACAGAATATAGGAGAAGACGAAAGCATGAATGCCCAGTTATGAATACAGTTATGAGTGGAAACTCAAATATCCAGAGAAATTTACTATTTAACACCCAAGATTTGGAAAAATTAAAAAAAACAAACAAACTTGTAGTTCCAAATGTTAACAAGAACTCAGAACACTGAGAACCGGTAGAATATTAAATCTGTCCAACCACTTTAGAAAGTAATTTAGCATCTTATCTGGAGATGCACATCCGTTAACTAATCACTTCAGTGATTAAATATACTCCCCAAAGACACACGCACACCCATGAAACAGGCACCTGAGGAAGGTCAAAGGTCTTGACAGTATGGTTTGTAATAGTGAGAAAAAATCTGACTATAAGCAACTCGAATCGTGTCCATCAACAGATCATTAAAAACTTTTGGAAGAGTATAATAGAATATTTCACAGCAGTGAAAATTAATGAGGTATAACTACACTAATCAACACAATAAATCTCAGAAAACCATGCTGAGTTTAAAAAAGAGGCGAAACAGTCTCACTCTACATAAACTTCAAAATCATATAAAGCAGACATTGTATACAATACACAGCTGCTGTTATTCAGTTGCTAAGTCATGCCGGACTCTTTGCGACCCCATGGACTGTGGCCCACCAGACTTCTCTGTTTATGGGATTTCCCAGGCAAGATACTGGAGTGGGTTGCCATTTCCTTCTTCACGGGATCTTCTAGGATCAAGGATTAAACCCATGTCTCCTGCACTGGCAGGCGGATTCTTTGCCACTGACCAGAGAGGCCCCTACAGGTACATATGTGTGTAGTAAAATCCTAAGACAGAGCATGATCTCTGAAGTAAAGTGGTTTGCTGGGAGACAGAGGAGAGAGGGTAAAACCAGAGAGGAGACAGGAGCCATCTGCTTCGTTCCTAAGGTCAATTTCTTAAGCTGTGAGACACACACAGCTGCTGTTTTACTATGCCTTATAATGTATTAACATGTTACGTGTTTTCACTGTATGCATAAAATATTTCAATAAAATTCTAAAAAGAGCACCGAGGAAAGGAGTAAACAATAAACCCGAGCAAGACTGACGGCTCAGCCAGGTACGTCTTTGATTCTCTCCCACCTGCGTCGTTTCTCAGACTTAAAGGCACGCCTAATAGGTTCCACCCACAAATCCTGCCATAGGATAATCAAGATCTCGGCTAATAAAAGTTTGAGCTAATACTTTCCAAGGAAACTTTCAAGTCAGAAGACCAGCTTTGGCTTTGAAGTCCTCCCGGTAACCCCCACATCTGGAGGTGTCACCTTCTCCCAGGAGCAAACTCCCCTCCACTGCTCCATAGCTCCTCAATGGAGGTGACCAGGGCAACTTGTAGACCACGTCAAAAAGCTTCCTGGAGTCTCTTCTAGACTAATTACTCCTAATTATCACAATGCTCTGTATGTATTTTCACAGTATATGGCTGGCAAGTTTTTAATCATTCATCTTACAGGGAGAAAAAATCATTTGAACATCTTTCGGACTAGAGATGAAGGTGAAAGGAATCCAAGAAAATGTACCAGTACAACATCTTGTAATTAGATATCTATTTAAACGCACGTGACTTCCACATTTCAGACTTTTGTGGCTGTATGTCAGCTGACCAGTGTTTCCTAAAACGTTCAGTCCTCATAAAGATAATTTAGTACAACTGTCGTAATTTAAAATCTTGATGGTCTGAGACAGGGAAAGATGGGTGACTAAGTAACTTATGTGAATATTCATGTGGTTTTATTCATAGGTGATTAAAAATACTATTGCTGTTTTAATAAACACACACACATATAGAATGAAAAACAAAATTCTAGGAAGAAACAGTAAGTGCAAGGCTATTTGATTTACTCTTGTAAGTGATAGAACATTAATATATCTATTAGTATGTGATTTAAGTTAATTCCTCAAAATTGCACTCATCTCACATGCTAGTAAAGTAATGCTTAAAATTCTTCAAGCCAGGCTTCAGCAATACATGAACTGTGAACTTCCAGATGTTCAAGCTGGTTTTAGAAAAGGCAGAGGAACCAGAGATCAAATTGCCAACATCTGCTGGATCATTGAAAAAGCAAGAGAGTTCCAGAAAAACATCTGTTTCTGCTTTATTGACTGTGCCAAAGCCTTTGACTGTGTGGATCACAATCAACTGTGGAACATTCTGAAAGAGATGGGACTACCAGACCACCTGACCTGCCTCTTGAGAAATCTGTATGCAGGTCAGGAAGCAACAGTTAGAACTGGACATGGAACAACAGACTGGTTCCAAATAGGAAAAGGAGTACGTCAAGGCTGTATATTATCACCTGCTTATTTAACTTATATGCAGAGTACATCATGAGAAACACTGGGCTGGAAGAAGCACAAGCTGGAATCAAGATTGCCAGGAGGAATATCAATAACTTCAGATATGCAGATGACACTACCCTTATGGCAGAAAGTGAAGAATTACTAAAGAGCCTCTTGATGAAAGTGAAAGAGGAGAGTGAAAAAGTTGGCTTAAAGCTCAACATTCAGAAAACTAAGATCATGGCATCCGGTCCCATCACTTCATGGCAAATAGATGGGGGAACAGTGAAAACAGTGGCTGACTTTATTTTTCTGGGCTCCAAAATCACTGCAGATGGTGATCGCAGCCATGAAATTAAAAGACACTTACTCCTTGGAAGGAAAGTTATGACCAACCTAGACAGCGTATTAAAAAGCAAAGACATTGTCAACAAAGGTCCGTCTAGTCAAGGCTGTGGTTTTTCCAGTGGTCATGTATGGATGTGAGAGTCGGACTATAAAGAAAGCTGAGTGCCGAAGAACTGATGCCTTTGAACTGTGGTGTTGGAGAAGACTCTTGAGAGTCCCTTGGACTGCAAAGAGATCCAACCAGTCCCTCCTAAAGATCAGTCCTGGGTGTTCATTGGTAGGACGGATGTTGAAGCTGAAACTTTGGCCACCTGATGTGAAGAGCTGACTCATTTGAAAAGACCCTGATGCTGGGAAAGATTGAGGGCAGGAGGAGAAGGGGATGACAGAGGATGAGATGGTTGGATGTCATCACCTACACAATGGACATGGGTTTGGGTGGACTCCGGGAGTTGGTGATGGACAGGGAGGTCGGGCGTGCTGGGGTTCATAGGGTCGCAAAGAGTCAGACACGACTGAGCAACTGAACTGAACCTCAAAATTAGTTTGGTTGAATTTTTAAATTTTTACAACAGTATGCAAATGCTATTGGTGCAGATTTTTTTATGCTGGAAACTAAATCTTAGTGAAATATATTATAGAAGAAAGAAAGAAAGGGAGGGAGAAAAGAAGGAAAGAAGAAAGGAATCAAAATTGCTAAAGACAGCCTACATGATTTAACTAACCCACTTTAAGGTATGCTGATGTTTGCCCGATTAATATCCTTCTCCGCAGATAAAAGTTCCCCAAACAGCTAATGTTTATCATGTAAAGTGAAAGTGTTAGTCGTGTCCCACTCTTTGCAACCCCAGGGACTGTACTTGCCAGGCTCCTCTGTCCATGGAATTCTCCAGGCAAGAATACGGAGTGGGTAACCATTCCCTTCTCCAGGGATCTTCCCAACCCAGGGAACAAACCCCGGGTCTTCTGTACTGCAGGCAGATTCTTTAACACTAAGCCATCATAAACTCTCCTAAAGTCAAATTTGGATCTAATACAGTCAGTGCTAAATACTCGAGCACTGTGAAAAATCAACGTTTAGCACTTATTAGCTAATAAGTATTCCTTGGCTGCAAAATGATACAATTTCTGAAATTCTTAAAATTCCACTTGATATTCCAACATCACTGACATTCTCAAAAATATTAGTACCTCTCATAATAATTATTCAGTAACAATATTTGGCTATGTTTCCAACATTAACAGAATAAATGCCAATGAATTCTCATCACTGCTAGTATACTTTGTTTAAAATTTTTTGCCAACAATGGTTTTAGAGGAGAGCTGCAGCCTAGGGTCTGGTCCAGATTGCGGCCTGGAGGGCCTTTGCCATCTACTTAACTTCCTGCAGGGTTGGGTGGATCGCCTGTTTGGCAGACAACAAAGGGATTCCACTGTTTTGCCCAGAATGCATCTTCAGGTCCACATACTTCAGGGAAAAGAACCAAAATAAAGAAACAAGCCCACAGCCTTACCAGCTGATGGATCAGCAATAGAACTGTTTAGGGACGGGGTG
This sequence comes from Dama dama, assembly GCF_033118175.1. Lineage (NCBI taxonomy): Eukaryota > Metazoa > Chordata > Mammalia > Artiodactyla > Cervidae > Dama > Dama dama. The sequence continues at coordinate 17,774,419 of NC_083710.1, forward strand.
AACGAAGAGAGTCTGGGAGACCCTACAGGAGGGTCCCATCCGGGGCTCTGAAGTAGCTGCAACTTCCCCAACTGCCTTTCCTTAGTTACTCTGCCTGCAGTGAAACCCTGAAAATAAATAAATAAACCAGAAACATCTCTTTCCTCTCAGCAGATGTACTCTTTTAGTTGAGGCAATCACAAGACAGCCAGGTTTCAGGAGAGGGGTCAGAGTTCCTAAAATTAAAAAAGCAGTCCTTCAAAACCTTTAAAGCTTATCTGGAAGGTGAAGTCAGCTGAGCAGAGCTACAGAGAGAGCTTCCTGCTTAGCAGGAGTCTGGCGGGGTAGGGGGCATTTGGCGGGGGTGGAGCCTCGCCCTTGAGGATCCACATGGATTTGTATGAATAGTTCTATTGCTGGCCCCCTTACCCCTACCCAAGCACAGACAGGCACCCCTTTCCAAACAATTCATCAGCCTTCCTCCAGGGGAAGATCTGGACTATTTGAAACTCAGTTCACAGTGAGGATGCTCAGTAAACATGAGTTATTTGAACTACTTCTCTTTTCTGAGTGTCAAAATATATGGTCGGGTTTGCACAGAAGCTGAGCGATGGGAGTTCGGAGGCACGCTGAAACTGGAAGTTCAGGCAATGGCATCCAACCACGTTTTTGGACTAGGGTCCCATCCTCCTACCTCCAAGTTCTAGGGTGCTCTCTACAAAGTTTTCTCTTACAGAGCCCCAGCAACACAATCCCATTTGCTCTAGGATGGGTGAAAGTATGTGGAATTGCAAGGAAAGAAGGCAGAAGGAATTCCCAAGGTGTGCAGATCATCTTCCCCTTAAAATATTTCTCCTCCCTTGGCAACCTGGGATGTGGTCCCTGGGGATGAAGTACAATCCTTGCAAGAGACGATTTTGATCTTGAGCAAGGATGAACGGCTGGGATGAAAACAGCAACTGACTTGGGTCTACAAACAAAGGTCAAGGACATCTTTCCGTGTGCACTGTCACTAGCATCTGTCTGGTGTAATGGTGTGAATAAACATTAGTCTGTACACACACACACACACAATTCCTCAAAACAGCATCTTCATATGAGGAGAGCTATATTTGTACAAAACAATATGTTTGAAAATTACGGGCAATGTAACAACAATTCCCACATTATTCTCTTGTTTAGGACTTCAGTTCAAAAGGCTAATTAGTATTTTGTTTCAGCTGGAGGGAGAGGGGGCTGAGGCTGACAGGGGACCCGCAGAATCTAATTGCTGGAGGAGAGAGAAGGCGGTGAGCATGAGCCAGGCATTGCGGGGCGTTTCATGCATCATCTCACTGAACTTTCCCCGCAACCCTGGCAAGCAGGGATTATTACCCTGATCTTACAAAAGGGAAGAAACAGAGCTCGAGTGATGTACAGAACTTTCTGCAGCCCCAGAGCTAACTGTCGGTGGAGCCAACATCCCAACAGACCCAGACCTGACTCCAAACTCCGCCCTTGAGGCTACACCTCCGTTTCCCGGGAGCTGGGGTGTGTGGAGGCCGTGGAGGTGACCTGGTCCTGTGACCCTTCAAGAGAGCCTGCGGAAGGGACTCTCCCGGTGGTCTGGGGGCTCCCAAAGCAGGTGGCCCCAGGACCTAGTCAGGGAACTAGATCCCACATGCTGCAACCAAGACTGAAGATCCTGCATGCCGCACCTAGGACCCAGAACAGCCAAATAAACAAATAAATTTTTTTACAAAGAGAGAGAGAGCACGCAAGCCTGCTGCAGGGAGCCTGGCCAACAGATAGGTGCTGGATCTTTCCATCCGCGGTGGCTTTCCTTTGAGAACACATTTCCAGAAGACTTTTCTCTGCCCGTGTCTGAGCACGATGAGGCAGCAGAACTGGCCCATTCAAGCCAGACCTGGGGTTCCTCTAAAGCTGTGCCATCCAATTCGGTAGGCACTAGGAGCATGTGATAACTGAGCACCTCAAACGTGGGCAGTGTGACTAAGGAGATAAACACTTAACTTCATTTTAATTAATTGAAATCTAAGTAGCTCCAAGTGGTTACTGGCTACCATACTGGATGGTAGAGATATAGGACATTTCTGCTACTGCAGAAATTGCCCTCAAAAGACAGGCTTCTCAGGTGACTCAGTGGTAAAGAATCCACCTGCCAGTGTAGGAGATGCCGGTCAGGAGGATCCCCTGGAGAAGCAGACGGCAGCCCACTCCAGTATTCTTGTCTGGGAAATCCCTTAGAAAGGGACGAGGCTGGTGGGCTACAGTCCATGCGGTTGCAGAGAAAAGAATCAGACAAGACTTAGCGACTGAACAACAACAACAGGAAAGACAACTTCTGCCTGAAGAGATCATCAGACTGAAAATCTGCGCAGATCGAGAAGCAGCAGTAAGAAAGACTGACCTGAGAGGCACCTCCCTTTCAGACAGTCATCTAGGGAGACCCAGAGAAGCGAGGTGGGTGGCCCGCAGGAAGGGGGCAAGCACGTGGCTCAGAGCCACTCTGCCTCTCTGGGGCTGGCTGCAGAGCTGTGGAGAAGAAAGGGCATCTCAGAGAGGGGAGAGTGGCAAACCCAGGTCAGAGTGGGCTGGAGTGGGCAGGGTTTTATGTGGCTCCTGAGAGAGATGGGAAACCAGGGCCCAAAGGCAGCAAAGGTCTAGGGGTAAGACCAGGTAGGCGATGGTGACATTTATTTCTTCACCAGTTTCCCTTATGCTCTTCTTTCTCCTTGGTTGTCTGACTCCAAACTCCTCTCAAAAAGTCTTAATCAGCCCTCATTTTCCTCCACCCTCCAGTCACCAGGGAGAAACACAGACCTGCAATAAATATTTTATTTCTTTTATGTATTCGGCTTTTACGCTCATTAGTCTTCATGCAGTTTAACTAAACATCACAATTTTTTTTCTCAAAAAGAGTTAATTGGGGGATTGAAATTGACATATATATACACCACCACATGTAAAACAGTGGGCGGGAAGCGCCGGTATAGCAGAGGGAGCTCTGTGATGACCCAGAGGGGTGGGATGGCGGGGACATGTGTATACGTACGGCTGATTCACCTTGTACAGCTGAAACCAACACAACACTGTAAAGTGATTACACTCCAATAAACAAAAAAGAAGAGCTAACTGTCCTTTAAACATGCATTGTGACCCTCCATTAACCTTCTTTCATTGGGTCATAGAGTCAGTGATGAGACGAGGTTACCCTTTTTAACTTTATCAGGGGTATTATCACAGGAAAATGTTGGCTAACATTAGCTTTCTTGTATAAAATTTAAAAAAAACTCTTGCAAAATTAAATACACTTATAAAATATGTATACACAGTCTCACTTACTGAAAAGCTATAGTCAATACAAAGGTCTTCTCTTAAAACAGTCTACCTTAGGAGCTACCTGCAAACTAATATCTGTCCTGTTATTTACTAGTCATTAGCCTGAATTGGTACCTAAGCCATAACATGAGAAAATAAAAGATTCATATCAACAGCTTTAAATTCCATAGCCTCAATTCCCAGATACGCTCTTATTAGTTGGTTTTATGAATTTCTCTTCAAAATGTGTGGAATTAATGCATGCACCTAAAAAGGCAGCTAAGAATTAACACACAGCTTAAAAACTACAAACTTCAGAAACACAGATGTTCCACCAAGTTCTCACTTGCTTACTTCCAGCTAAATTCATCACTGAGGTTTAAAAAGATTTTCTAAACTGTCAAGGATTAAAAAAGAAATGGCAGTATACATTCACATCTGGCTCTGTCACCATCTAGGCGATTATAGACATGAAACATCTGGGCAGGGGAAAGGATCTGTTTGGGAGCTTTTGGCTACCATGACAACTGAGTGTAGTCTGCTCATCTACTTTTAACACCACTGCAGGTCATTCATTTTTATTCACAAAGCCCACAGTAGGCACCATTTTAAAACAGCGATCATCATGGTAACTAATACTTACATGTAGGAAGTCAGTTCCTAGAGCCTATGTCTTATTTCTGTTCTAGTTTATTATTACGGACAAATTCTTTCCAGTCGCAGTCACGCACAGAAAGTAGTCTGGGGGCTTCCCTGCTGGTTTAGATGGGCTTTCCAGATGGAGTTAGCGGTAAAGTACCTGTCTGCCAATGCAGAAGACATAAGAGATGTGGGCTCGATCCACGGGTCGGGAAGTCCCCTGGAGAGGGGCATGGCAAATCACTCCAGTATTCTTGCCTGGAGAATCCCATGGACAGAGGAACCTGGCGGGCTACAGTCCATGGGGTCAAAAAGAGGCAGACAGGACTGAAGCCATTTAGCATGCACGCGTGCTGGTGGTTTAGTGGTTAAGAATCCACCTTTGCCATGTAAGGCATGTGGGTTTGATTCCTGATGGGGGAACTAAGATCCCACATGCAGCGGAGCGACTAAGTCCATGCACTGCCACTGGAGAGTCTGGGAGACACAACGGAGATCCTATGTGCTGCAACTAAAGCCCAATGCAGTCAAATAAGTAATAAATGAGCAAAACACACAGAGCACGTGGGTAGGCATGCTCTCCAAAGACCTACAGATGAACCAAGTATGTGAGAAAATGCTCAACATCAACAAACATCAGGGGATGCAAATCAAAACCACAACGAGGTATCCCCTCACACCTGTCAAAATGGGTATTATGAAACAACGCCAGTTAACAAGTCTTTCGGAGAAGACATGGAGAAAAGCGAACCCTTCAAAACCCCAGACTGCTGGTTATACACATCTCCCAGTCACACTGGTGTCCTAATATCATCCAGGCTTGGAAAATGCTAAAAATTAGGCCTCTTTACTCCCTGAGAGTCAAATAACTAGCATAGCACTTTCCTCCTAAAAATATATATCACCCTCCCCCACAAGAAAATATGCTTCACGAAAGCAGAGTTTTTGTCTGTTTTAATCAGTGTGTTTTCCACAAGACCTATAGTGCCTACATGGGTGGCACATGCTAAGTCTGCTTCGGTCATGTCCGACTCTTTGCGACCCCATGGACTGTAGCCCACCAGGCTCCTCTGTCCGTGGGATTTCCCAGGCAAGAATATTAGAGTGGGTTGCCATTTCTTTCTCCAAGGGATTTTCCTGACCCAGGGATGGAACCCCAAGTCTCTCACATCTCCTGCATTGGCAGAGGGGTTCTGTACCACCAGCGCCACCTGGGGCATATAGGGCTTGGCAAATATTTATTGAATGAATTAATATTCTGTTGTATCTCCTATACTCAAGCACATTGAAAGAGAGCCAAAACTCCAACTCTCCATTTCAGAACTCGTATAAGTACACCCTATGGTTCAGATAGCCTGGCCCTTTCCCTGCCCTACTTCATCTGCTCACAAAGGTGTCTCTCCTCCGCCGGCATAGTTTGTGACCAGCAGGTTCAAGGCCTGCCACGAACCTCAGTCTCTGGAAATATCGCCAACCGAAAAAAGGCAAACAGTAAATTTGCCAAAAAAGAAGCATGACATGGCTGTTTTTCACTTTTACTGTAACTTGTTAAAAACAAAAAAATTAAACTATAGGCAATATGGGGTGCTATGTATAAAACTGGAGGAAAAGGTCTGGGCTCCTTTAAAATACATTATTTAGAATATGAAACCACTTTCTTCTGAAAGCTTTATTCCTGCTTCTCTTTAAAACACATATTATTTATTTACTATTTGGCTGTGTTGGGTCTGAGCTGCGCTACGCGGGATTTTGACAGGTGTGAGGCGATACCTCGTTGTGGTTTTGATTTGCATCCCCTGATGTTTGCTGACGTTCAGCACTTTCTCATGTGTTCGGTCATCTGCAGGTCTAGTTGTGGTTATGTGACCTCAGTTGCTCTGACGCACGTGGGATCTTAGTTCCCTGACCAGGACCTGAACCCGTGTTCAGGCAGATTCTTAACCACTGGTCCGCCAGATAAGTCCCAGAATGTGAAACCTCTTTTTTTTTCTAAAAACTCAAGAAGTAGTTTAACAGAAGCTCTGAACGCAGCACCCAGCCGACAGGGGCCTGCAGAGTTAGCATTCCTCCACTCACTCTAAAGACAGTCCTGTGGGAAGTGGCGTGTTTCCACCAGAGAGCGAGCACTGGTGACCCCCTGCAAAGTGTTAATGGCATCCTAACTAGATTTAAGTGAAAACAGATGAGTGTTAGTGAGCTTGCTGAAATGCGTGGAGGCGGTCAGAGTGCTGTGGGGACGCTGGGAGGGGCTCTGACAGAGCTAACAGACTCACAGCACTGGATGAATTGGGCCAAGAGTACTTAGCTTGTAACGTAGTGTGCAGAGAGGCTCATTTTTCATAAATCACGCTTTCTAACTTTCCTTATGTAGTAGTTGCCAATATATCCCAAAATAACTCATTTATAACTGTATAACTTATCAGTAAAAAGTTCCTTCTAATTTTCCTTATTTTCAACCATTATCAGTGGGCAGTAAGTTAATTCCTTGGCAGCAATGTTACCAAAAGGCTGGTCTGGCCGCAGAGGAACCCTGGGCTGGTATGCGCCTAGAGCTCTCAATCCCCCCAACGCAATGACACGTCATTTCACATGCGTGCTTGCTAGGTTGCCTTAGTTGGACACGACTGAAGTGACTGAGCACAATCCTAAAAAAAAAAAAAAAAAAAAGGAAAAAAAATCAGCAAGAAAAAAAACCTAGCTCTGAGTCATGGACCAAAGCTGACTATGTTACAGCATAAACCACTTGAAGTGTTAGCTGTGATAAGCCATAAAAACTCCTAATAGAACTGCTACTAATAGGCATAACAAAATTCTGAATCCCAGGTTTTATATCAGGTATAATCTTACAGACTCTTATGCACGCATGAGTGCTAAGTCACTTCAGTCATTTTCGACTCTGCAACCTATGGACTGTAGCCCACCAGGCTCTGCCCGTGGGATTCTCCAGGCAAGAATACTGGAGCGGGTTGCCATGACCTTCTCCAGGGGATCTTCCCGGCCTAGGGATCAAACCTGCGTCTCTTACATCCCCAGCATTGGCAGGCAGGCTCTTTACCACTAGCGCCACCTGGGAAGCCCTATTTCACATGACTTACCAATAATTCTGTAGGGTGGACATGACAATCCTCATGCTATAATTATGAAAACCAACACCCAAGGAGGTTACAGCTTACCAGTTAGGGCAAACACGGACACTCAAATCCCAGACAACAGACCCAAGAACCTATTGCTCTTTCTACCACATGATGCAGATTCTACTGGAAGAAAATTTAGCCTCTTCGGGGATGTGCTGGGCCTGGGTATCTGTGAGGACACCCGAGCCAAGCCTCAGGTAGAGGCGTCTTATGGACGCTCTATAGTCCTGATCCCAGAGTTTTGCTTTGTTTTTTTTTTTTAATTTTTGGCTGTACTGGGTCTTTGTCGCCGTACGTGGGCTTTCTCCACTTGCAGTGAATGGGGGGTATTTTCCAGTTGCAGTGCTTGTGCGTTTCTCATTGTGGCTTTTTGCAGAGCATGGGCTCTAAAGCGCACGGGGCTTAGTTGGCCCATGGCATGTGGGATTTCCCCGGATTCTTAACCACTGGAAGTCCTAGATCCCTGGTTCTTATCTGCCTAAATCCCATCTTGTGCAGTTAAGGGTACTGCACTAAGCTTATGGCTGTTATTTATTTGCTAAGTTGGGTCCGATGCTTTTGTGACCCCTATGGACTGCAGTCTGCGAGGGACCCACTGTCCACGGTATTTCCCAGGCAAGAATACTGGAGTGGGTTGCCGTTTCCTCCTCCAGGGGATCTTCTGGACCCAGGGATCAAACCCACGTCTCCTGCATTGGCAGGTCCTTTAATACTGAGCCACCAGGGAAGCCAAAGGCTTACAGCTCGTGACACCCAAGTCCCTGAGCTGGAGGGGATCTCTCCCTGGTGCCTAGGGTGCAGAATAGCAGGGGATAACTCCTTTGTGTGACACCAACTGTACAATATCTTCCTCTGTTAAATGTTCCCGGGGAGAAAGTTTGAGAAACACAACCTCCGCGTTACTAAAGACATTTCAGTAACTGCATCTTTAATACATGAAAACATCCTCTTATTTTGAGGGCTAAGAACGAGTAGGAGTATGAGAAGGGTGAGGTATTATTTCTGGTTGAAACTCTCGATAATAAAAAGACTGACTTTTACACAACATATCTTTCCCCCCAAACTTAAATTATTTCTATTCTGTTCAGTGTCACAAATATTTTTATCTCCTATGCAAAGAACATTGTGCTGGGTGTCAAAAGATACGAAGATGAATAAGAGATGATTTCTTCCCTCGAGGAATCATTGATCTAATGAAAAGATGGGAATCTTTCTAGAATAGAATTTACATGTGCCTACCTTCTTAAGAATAATATTGTACATCCTTTCCTTGGTGACTTAGGGCATCATTATAAATATCCACTGTTGTCCTGGCAACAAGAGTAGGCACAGCTGTAGTTAGAAATGAGCATACTCTGGCGCTAAGGGCTACTGATCATGGGGGTTAACCAAGAGCTTATCGTCTGCCTTCTGGAACTGGCTGGCTGGCAAGACAGATACAAGTATCCTTCTGCTCTCTGGTCTTTTCCCATTCTTCTCATGCTGCATATGAGCCAAAGACATGCTGCATGACAAATGTGCTTTGAACATGGACTCAACTGTCTTAGGTCTTCACTGAGGCTCTCCAGGGCTAAAGTCTTTTGCCAAGCACCCTGTTGAGTCCCCGGAGTTGCCCTGAAGGTCACTTTCTTATCGCTGAGACCTTCTCTGATGTCAGTGTCAGCTACCCGCCTCCCTGCAGTCACTTGAATGTCCACAACGCTGGCACCACCCCTTCAAATGTCTGCCATGTACCCTGCGACACTTCGCTCTGTTGTCCTCCAGTGACACTGTGCCTGAGATGCCTAGCAGAGAGTAATCGGAGAGCAGGCGCTGGAGAAAGGCCTGTCTTTGATGCGACCCTCGCCCCGGTCTCCGCATCTGTCACACCATCGGGTGGACTCATAGACACTGCTCCTCTCTGTGGTCAGCAACCCACACATCACAACATGTCACTTTTTATTTGTGTGCATCTGGGAACAAAGTTCAGGCTTCCCCGGCAGCCCTCGTGGTAAAGAACCCGCCTGCCAATGCAGGAGACATAAGGCATTCGGGTTCAATCCCTGGGTGGGGAAGGTCACCTGGGGGAGGGCATGGCAACCCACCTCAGTATTCTTGCCTGGAGAATCCCATGGACAGAGGAGCCTGGTGGGCTACAGCCCACAGGGTCGCAGAGTCAGACACCCCTGAAGCGACTCAGCACGCACGTGAACAAAGTTTTCTTTTCTCCTTCACCCCTGCACAGGACACTCACTATGCTTGCCACAACTCAATCGTAACGGTACAGTCTGATAGCTTAAAAGCTCCTTATTATTTCCATAAATTTTCTCTACTTGGTGGTTCTCCTTAATAAAATAGTCACTTTGGCTTTATTTATACTTTTACAAACAGTTTGAATTTCAGTTATAACATAATTCTGAGTCTGAGTCATGTTATCGTGGATGTGCAGTTCACGTTTTCTAGAAGCGTCACCGAGGTTGATCCCTCTCACCTAATGATAACAAACCTATAGATGAGATGAAAGTCTAGGGCTCGCAGCTAAAAGGCAAAGCAACTATGAAGCATGGCACATGCAGCATCTGATTATTTCTCTCCATGTAACCTTACACTTGCAATTCAAAAAAAAATGGTCTTGTCTTTTTTTGTAACATAAAAACAATGTCATGGAATCCTAATTTTATTTTAATCTCCTTGCAGGCTCTCATTAAAGCTAGCACATATTATAATTGCATTGAAAAGTGATAACCATTACATTATTGTGGCGTAAGAATTTACATTAAGGTGCATCAGGGCAAATATTAAAATAACTATTATGAATATGAGAACATGCCTCCACTATACTCTTAGGGGTTTCATTTAGGTAAGAATTATTCCTATCTCCTCCTTATTCATCCAGATGAGAGCCAGATAAATGTCGGTCTTGGATCTAAACTTATCTTTACTAATAGGGTTGTTTTCTCAGAGAATAACTTCCTTATGATTTCCCCAGTTTTGAAAATTTGCGCCTCTCATGAATATATGAAAATTCCGAGTGTTTCACATCAACCTACTTGAAATTTACATGGCAGGGTTCCAAGCTGGGAGTCACAAAGGGCTCACCCCTCCCACTCAACAACCATTCGCCCTGGTCGTCAAGACAGCGTCCAAACATCCAAGGGCTCTTGGCATTTACGTAATGTTCTTGCGGTATTTTTCAGGTGGTAAATGAATTCTAGCGTGGTATCCGTTCCAGCTGATATTTCTAAAGTATTTACTCAACATTTATTAGCTGGAATTGGGGAAAACTTCCTTTATTAAGAAAAGTGTGCATCTCTTCACGGTTAGTTAGCAGGCCGAGCTGATGCACTGGATGAATGTATCACTTTCTCTTGCGTCAATCTCTTTTCTTCACAATTTTTTTTTGTCTCATTACTGGCTAAAATTAGCTCTTCACACTCATGAGGGCAGCAGTAACCTACATATATTGAGTTACAACATGGGCTGCAAAGATCTTTGGTTTATGTTCATGTTGTCAAAATATTTTCCACTTTTCCCTGGTCCTTTTTTTTTCAGCTCAATCTTCCTTTCTGATATGTCAAAACCAAGCAAACTCTTGGAAAGCACACAGACAACAAAATAAATGTACAGCATGGTGACAATAGTTAATACTGTAATATATATTTGAAAGCTGCTAAGAAAATAAATCTGAAAAGTTTTCACCACAAGAAAGAAAAACTGTAACTGTGTGTGATGATGGATGTTAACTAGACTCACTGTGGTTGATCATTTTGCAATATATACATATATCAAATCATTATGTTGTGCACCTAAAACTGATATAATGTTAAATGTCAATTTTATCTCAATAAAATAACATAAATTTAAAAAATAAATAAATCACTTATTTCCAATAAACAGGCCTACATAAAATACTACTCAGTATAAGAATTTCAAGTGACTGAACTTCCAAATTCAGGTGATTACAATAGTGGTGAGGCCCGCTGTAACACAGCACAAAATATCCAATAGAGTTCAGCAATGCCAACAATTATTATAGTTATGAAAATATTCAATAGAGACAGTTCAGCAACGCCAACCATTCTTATTGTTATCTTGCCCCCACACCCCTGTAAGGAGGCTGGAATAAATTTTGTCTTGTCAATTGCCTAAGAGTTACATGTGGAAACCTGGGTTAATACGTGACGCGTTTCCCATTAACTAATGATCCTCTATTAGCACTGGTGCCTGAAGACGCTGCCTTTCCTTAACTCAGATCTGTTTACCCAGACACATACTCATATCCCTGGATCCATCTATCAGACATCAAGAATGACGCCGATACTTGGAAGACTAATTCTCAGTCTAAACGTTTAAATGTTATATGCTAAATTACATCCCAGGATCTGAAGCGAGGAACTTGCAAACCTGACTCAGTCACACATCTGGTGAGGCCCTGTCCAGATGTCGGAATGCATCAGTCATTTCGGATTAACTTACAATGAGAGAAATCAAGGCACGACCCATGCAGTCTCAGAGGTCTACTTAGGGGATGATGAAGATCTATGATGCCCCCTGAAGTATGGCTGACTCTCCAGTCTTATTAAGAATATACGTTTCTGACATTTTAAATATCTTAAGTCAGGGATTTGAGCCACTTGGGAAAAACAGTGTTGCAGCATGTAATTTAGTTATTTCAACAGAGCCAGTTCAATCTTAAATCACCGTTTCTAATGCATTCTAGCAATGCTTCTTTAGTAAAGCCACTCTGCACAATAGTTACAGCAATCATCCAATGTGATGTAACAACAAATTACATGTAGGGTCTGCAAACCAAGTCAACCTCCCGGCAGTTGGGAGCTTTGCCCAGGAGCCTGGGCTTGCCCCTGAGATGGCACCTTGCTTTTCTTCATCAGTTTCAGCAATGCCACACTGCTTCCCGGCCTCCTAATGAACAGGCCTCACAAACACAGACCCCCTAAGCACTCTCCAAGACACTGATATTACCTGCAGGGTAGACACTTTCTTTCCCTTTCAGCAAACTCTACATTTTTTCCCAGTCAATCACTATCAACAGATATCTTCATATATGAATATTAATACTGTATTATTAAATAATCCTTGGTAATTTGTTTGGTGGGGAGAGTTGAACGGGGGTCATCCTGGGGGCTCAGTGGTAAAGAATCCACCTGCCAAAGCAGGAGATCCAGGTTCGATCCCTGGGTGGGGAAGATCCCCTGGAGAAGGAAATGGCAACCCACTCCATATTCTTGCCTGGGAAATCCCACGGACAGAGGAGCCCGGCCAGCTACGGTCCATGAGATTGCAGAGTCAGACACGACTGAGCAACTGAACACACACATAGACACACACACGGTCATAAGCAAGCAAGCCAAAAGAAAATCATGTCAACTATGAAAAGCTGACCTCTGTGAAGCAGTCTGAGAGAAGAGATTAATGCCCTAGGCAGGCTCATTTTTAATAAGAGGGGTGTATTGCATCAAGGAAGGGCAGACAGAGTATGTCTCCCAGTGACCAGCCCATTCAATGGCAGCAGAACATGGTGGACATGAGAAAACACAGCCACATCCTGTATGGGTGACATTCATAGTCTTGTGAGTCACTCGTCAAGAGCAGCATATCTGAAGGTTGAGAAAGATCTGGAAGGGAACTGGATTATCACCGACAAACAGTTCTAAATGGATAGAAGCAACATCTTTACTGCCATCGCAGCTGTCATCAATTACCAAGGGCAGAATTTTTTTTTTTTTTTTTGCTAAAGACAAAGGAATAGAATTATAGGTTCTTTCCCAAAGAGTAAAAAGAGAGCAGACTTTATGACTTTTGGAAAGCTTTGACCCAAGAATTCCTGTAAGGTGACTTGAAAATTAATGCTTTTTTCCCCAAGGGAACTTGTATTAAAAATTAATCTAATAACCAGTTAATTATCATAAATTCTCCTTAGTATTTTTCTCACCAAGACTTTTATGACTCTCCAAACAAATCAGTAGCATTATGATCTGTGCCTTCCACTATAGCCCAGGACTTTGTTCCATAAATGCAATACAATAAATTTCATTTCCCATCATCTATCACTCTCTTTGCAAAGAAATATTAAGCCTTACATTTCACAATAAATATCTTTGGGTGATTAAAACTGCACTTAAGAAACATTTCTGAGTGATAATAAAAGTTTACCCTAGTTGCCTTCTTAGTTTTTTAAGAAATTGCCAATCCATTTTCCAAGTTGGCTATATAATTACACATTCCTATCAACAATCGATCAGTGATCTAGCTTCTCTGCTTCCTTGCCAGCATTTGATCCTGTTGCCAGTTTTAATTTAGCTATTGTGATAGATGTATAATGATTTGGCACTGTGATTTTAATACACATTTCCATGATGGCTAAGGATACCAACATGTTTTCACATGCTTACTGGCCACTATATATACCCTTCGATGAAATTCTTCCTGTCTTTTCCCCATTTTCTAATTAGATTGCTTTTCAGTGTTGACTTTTGAGAGTTCTTTATGCATTCTAGGGTACTAGTTCTTTCACAGATTAATGGTTTGCAAATATTTTCTCCCAGCCTGTAGTGTACATTTTTATCCTCCCAAGAGAGTCTTTGGCAGAGCAACACAACTTCATATTAACAAATTCTGATTATGTTTTCTTTTGTGGATCATGCTTTTGGCATCAAGTTAAAAACTCTTTGTCTATGCCTACACACCAAAGATTTCATCCTATTTTTTCCTAACAGTTTTGTACATAAGTCCATGATCTATTTTGAGTTAATTTTTGTTAAAATAAGGTTCATTTTTCACTTATAAATGTCATATTGCTCCAGCACTGTTTGTTAAAAAAGGTATCCTGAGATATTTCCGGTTCTTGGTATGAAGTGTGATTTTCAATTAAACTCTGATCATTTTTGTATTACGCGCGAGACACTGGATCTTACTTAAACCTATCTTAACAAGGCTTTCCCTGACAGGGATGACACTACCTCATTATCGCCAAGTGAAAGTAAAAGTCCAGGTTCCCTAATGGGCCTCCACTGACACAGAAGTGCAGAATTTTGTTACAGGAGTATCCATTTTCACTTGTTGAGCCCCTGTACTTCATTATCTCACACCTTTGTTTACCAGACATTTTTGCCTCATAGTCCTTAAGTGCTACTTCAACAGTAGTGGGAACAGAGTATTCCAAGCAGCAATAAAATATCCTTTAAAACAGGAATACAATTAAAACATCCTCCCTCAGTTAAACCTTACTGCCATTAACACATGGTCCCCAAAACAGGCTTTGTTTATTTTAATTCAAAAGCTGAAGTTCCTTCTTTTCTTTACAGAGAAACCCATACACAGAAAAGGATTAACTCCTTGTGGACCTCAGCGTATTACATAAAAGGGTGTGTGTGTATACACACTTCTGATAGTATTTGCTCACTGGAATACTTTGGGGAAAAAGTAACATATACAAATATAACTCTACATAGTACCATCTAGCTATAAACTCTTCATACATTTTCTTCAGAATGGTCCACTCTAGTTTCTTCCATGCATTTTTTTTCCTTCTTTTTATAAAATGGGCTGATACTATAAACATCATTTGGAACCCTGCTTTATTCACTTAACGTTAAATAATGTGTTTTCCCATTTGGTTAAATGGCCTTTAAAAACATGAGTCTTTAATGGCTATAGTAATATTCTACCTTATGAAGGTGCCATAATTTATTTAAACGTTCTCCTATTTGAGGCTATGTTTCTACACTTTTGCTGTTTTTAATGATATTGCAATGCATGCCCTTTACCATAAATCTTTGATCTATTTTTTTCTTAGGGCAGACTGCTAGAATTTGGATTACCAGGTTGCAGTTACTAGTAACACCAGGCTCCCTTCTAGAGCAGCGGGTCTAGTACTGCAGTGGGTCAGGACTTGGGTCCCTCTTGGCCATGGCCCTAAAAGGAGTTTGCAGATTCTGCACCTTCCAGCAACACAAGGCTGGGGTTCTCTTCAGAGTACCCCTTCAGGGTACACCATGTGGCCAGGCAAGCCTGAGGCTCCTCCCACTTGCGCCAAGATCTACTGGCTTCCTGTGCTCCTTAAAGGAGCCGCTGGGAACCAGGGAAACTGAGTCACGCGTGAGCTTCCTCTAGTTGGCATCCTACCTCTTTTCACCTCTGCAACTGTGAGGGCCAATGGGAGGGCATGAGTCAGCAGAATGGTGCTTTTTGCAGGAAGCCTTACTTGTTAATTTATTTCAGGACAAATAAAAGAGTTACAGTATCAGTCCATTTAAAACACAATCGGTGACTTTCCTGGTGGTCCAGTGGTTAAGAATTTGCCTGCCAAAGCAGGGAACACAGGTTTAATCCCCAACTCAGGAAGATGTCACATGTCACCTGGGGGTCGGGTGGGGGGGGGGGTGGAGAGGGCAACTGAGCCCACTGACCCCATGTGCCCCAACTACCTAGGTCTGCTTTAGAGACTGTGTTCTGCAACAAGAGAAGCCACACCTACTAGAGAGTAGCCCCTGTCACGACTAGAGAAAGCTCACACACAGCAACAAATCCAGTGCAGTCAAAAATAAACAAATAAAATTATAAAACAACAACAAAAAAAACAGAAAAATAAAGCCAGGAACACAATATCTATATGTATCTTTCTATTTATCTATTGCCAAAATTTAGGCCACTAGTTTCATTTACACTAGGTGACTGCATTTTATCTCCGATTATACAATGCTCTTAATAAAGCACTTTCAAGCTATTTTCTGTTAATAGAATATATAAGTTATTTAATTGTAAATCTGTACAATACCCCCTTATACCCTTTAAAACAAGAATATTTTCCATTGCTGTCATGACAAACAGGAGTATCTTTACACAAAAGAACTCATCTGTCAACTTACTTTAAAACACCCAATTTTCATCAGCTGTTTGCTCTTCCTAGGAGCAGCCTTAGCAGGTGATAATTTACATTTTATTTATTCATGTTCTTTGCTCTTTTTTCTATTGAGGTGTTAGGGTTTCTTTTTCTTATGAATTTAGGAAATTCCTTTAAGTATTGATGATGTTAACTCTAGGTCTGCCATATTCGTTGCAAAATTTTCCCCCAGTTTTCAGAGCCATTTGATTCTGAATATGATACATTTTAATCATTCAGACATGTTTAACTTTAGGACATTAAAATATGTCTTTTACTTCAGCATTTTTTCCTTTTGCATAGTTAGGACATTTTCCCAAGTCCCAAATCACATTTACTTACTAAGTAAGTACTTACTAAGTACTTACAAATCACATACATACTAAGCTATGTTTTCTTCTAGTTTTATTTTGATTTTAATATCATTTTTGAGAAATCATTTGATTCTTCATTAATTTTGATATCATTTTATCATATAATAAATTATTTCACCTACTGAATCTTTTAAAGCCCTTGCAATTGTACCACTGTGTTATCTGATGATTCCTATACTGTTTACTGGGGGGTATATTGAATTTTTTGGAAAGTAAATTTTCTTTCCTCCACTACATTTTCCTTTTCCTCAAAAATTTAACTAGCTCGCCCATTCATTAATCCAAATGAATTTCATAGTCAATAGTTAGTTTCAATATAAAAATTCTCTTAGATTTTAAACGTAAGATTTAAATTTATGATTATTAAAGATGCTTACACCGGTAAAGATGCAAAAAGGCGTTTAATCTCACTACTAATCATAGCACATGTTATTTGCCATCTAAAGGTAGGTAGAAATTTTAAAGCTTGATAATGTTTGGGGTAGTATAAGTATTAGGGAAATTAGCACTTTCAAAGACCACTGATGACAGAGGAAATTGGTAGTTATTTTAGAGGAAGTTTTTCATATCTGTGAATATATAAAATGTGTCTAACCATTTTATCCAACAATCCTCCTTCTAGGACTCTGTCCCACAAACATTTTTACACATGTGCATAAAGAGACAAGGCAGGTCACTCACGCACAGCACCATCGTTTGCAATTAGCCCATATTAGATTCCACATAAAAAACCACCTTAGGGAAATGCTAAAATGTAGAGCCCATACAGTAGGATATTGTACAGCTATTAAACAGAATGAAACAGATCTATATGCAGTAATCTATATGGAACAAAACCTCTAACATACATACAGTTTGGTTCAGTTCAGACGCTCAGTCGTGTCTGACTCTTTGCGACCCCATGAATCGCAGCATGCCAGGACTCCCTGTCCATCACCAACTCCCAGAGTTTACTCAAACTCATGCCCATCAAGTCGGTGATGCCATCCAGTCATCTCATCCTCTGTCATCCCCTTCTCCTCCTGCCCCCAATCCCTCCCAGCATCAGGGTCTTTTCCAATGAGTCAACTCTTCGCATCAGGTGGCCAAAGTATTGGAGTTTCAGCTTCAGTGTCAGTCCTTCCAATGAACACCCAGGACTGATCTCCTTTAGGATGGACTCGGATCTCCTTGCAGTCCAAGGGACTCTCAAGAGTCTTCTCCAACACCATAACGCAAAACCATCAATTTTTCGGTGCTCAGCTTTCTTCACAGTCCAACTCTCACATCCATACATGACCACTGGAAAAACCATAGCCTTGACTAGACAGACCTTTGTTGGCAAAGTAATGTCTCTGCTTTTTAATATGCTATCTAGGTTGGTCATAACTTTCCTTCCAAGGAGTAAGTGACTTTTAATTTCATGGCTGCAATCACCATCTGCCGTGATTTTGGAGCCCAAGAAAAATAAAGTCTGACACTGTTTCCACTGTCTCCCCATCTATTTCCCACAAAGTGATGGGACCAGATGCCATGATCTTAGTTTTCTGAATGTTGAGCTTTAAGCCAACTTTTTCACTCTCCTCTTTCACCTTCATCAAGAGGCTTTTTAGTTCATCTTCACTTTCTGCCATAAGGGTAGTGTCATCTGCACATCTGAGGTTATTGATATTCCTCCCAGCAATCTTGATTCCAGCTTGTGCTTCTTCCAGCCCAGCATTTCTCATGATGTACTCTGCACAGAAGTTAAATAAGCAGGGTGACAATATACAGCCTTCATGTACTCCTTTTCCTATTTGGAACCAGTCTGTTGTTCCATGTCCAGTTCTAACTGTTGCTTCCTGACCTGCATACAGGTTTCTCAAGAGGCAGGTCAGGTGGTCTGGTATTCCCATCTCTTTCAGAATGTTCCACAGTTTATTGTGATCCACACAGTCGAAGGCTTTGGCGTAGTCAATGAAGGAGAAATAGATGTTTTTCTGGAACTGTCTTGCTTTTTCAATGATCAAGCAGATGTTGGCAATTTGATCTCTGGTTCCTCTGCCTTTTCTAAAACCAGCTTGAACATCTGGAAGTTCACAGTTCACGCATTGCTGAAGCCCTTAATTGCAGTTTTGCTTTCTGAGATTTCAGTTACCTATGGTTGATACAGTCTAAAAATACTAAATGGAAAATTTCAGAAATAAATGAATCCTAAGATTTAAGCTGCACATCATTCTAAGTAGTGAGATGAAATCTTATGCCATCCTCACCTGTCCCACATGGGATGAGAACCATCCTTTTGACCAGCATATCCCACCTGCCAGTCACTCAGCAGCTGTCTCAGTTATCAGATCAACTGTCTCAATATCTCAGTGCTTGTATCCAAGTCACCTTTTTTTTTTTTTTAAAGTTAATAATGGCTCTGAAGCACAAGAGTAGTGATTCTGGCAATTTGGATGTGTCAAAGCCAAGGAGGAAAGTACTTCCTTTAACTGAAAAGGTGAAAGTTCTTAATGAGGGGAAAAAAAAGTCATACACTGAGGTTGCTAAGATCCACAGTAAGAACAAATCTTCTATCGTGAAACTGTGAAGATGGAAGAAGAAATCCATGCTAGCTTTGTGGCTACACCTCAGCAGCAAAAGTTACAGCCATAAGGCATGATCAAGTGTTTATCTACAATGGAAAATGCATTAAACATGTACAATAAGATATTTTGAGAAACAAAAACTACAATGAAGTACCGCCTCACACTGGACAGAATGGCCATCATTAGAAAGTCTACAAATAGCAAATGCTGGAGATGGTGTGGATAGAAGGGAACCCTCCTACACTGTTGGTGGGAATGCCAGTGGGTGCAGCCATGGGGGAAAACAGTATGGAGGTTCCTCAGAAAACAAAAAACAGAATGAGCGCATGACCCAGTAATTCCACTCCTGTGCATTTGGGCAGACAAAACTATCATCAAAAGGATATATGCCCCCCCGGCATTCACTGCAGCACTATTCAAAGTAGCCAAAACATGTCCATTAGCAGATGAATGGATAAAGAACACGTGGTACATATATACCATGGAACACTACTCAGCCGTAAAAAGAATAATGCCATCTGCAGTGACATGCATGCAACTAGAGATTATCATATTAAGTACGTCAGGAAGAAAAAAACAACATATGATATCACTTATATATGGCATCTAAAGCTATGATTCCATGAACATACCTGTGAAACAGGATTCACAGACACAGAAAACAGACTGGCGGTCCTACTGTATAGCACAGAGAACTATAGTCAACATCCTATAATAAACCACATTGGAAAAAAATATTTAAGAAAAGATGGTTTGAGAGACAGACACATATATTCATACAACTTTTATTACAGTATATTATCATAATTGTTCTATTTTGTTGTTATTATATTTAATCTCTTACTGGGCCTAGTCCATTAAGTAAACTTTATGATAGACATGTTATGTATAGGAAAAAAACAGTATATACATATATAGAGTTCAGTACTATCCGAGGTTTCAGGCATCTAGTGGGGGCCTTGGGATATCTCCCCCATAGATAAGGGGACTACCATATATTATTGAATAAAAAATAAGTTTCAGAACACTATGACCAACACAATGTTACTTACACTTAAAACATCTGTCTTCACGTGTTGAGAGGTAGTTGTGCTGGGCTGTGCTAAGCCATTTCAGTTGTGTCTGAGTCTTTGTGACCCTATGGACCATAGCCCACCAGGCTCCTCTGTCCACAGGATTCCTCAGGCAAGCATACTGGAGTGGGTTGCCATGTCCTCCTCCAGGGGAATCTTCCCCACCCAGGGACTGAACCCAAGTCGCATGTCTTCTGCATTGGTGGGTGAGTTCTTTACCACCAGGGCCACCTAGAAAGCCCCTGAGGGGTAGCAGGTGTAAAAATAGAAAGGCAGACACTAAAAGGGTAATTTTAATTACTTCTGTGGAGTAAGTGAAATTAAGGGAGTAAAAAGGAAGACTAACAGTTAATCTAAGTATTTGGTACATTACTTATCTGCTATAATGTTGTGTTCATATACAACTTCCATGTTTTAAAAATTTAAAAGCAACACCTAGTCACTACGTATATTATCTTGTCCTGGACCACCATTTTGGGTTTCTACGTGTTTACTCTCTAACTGGGAGAAAGTTATTCATACTTGGAGTTGGCCAACAAATAACGAGCGAATCCCGGCTGGCCATGCTGCTTGGGTACTAGTTTCTGAACCTCCTTCTGGGTTCTATCCTGTGGTCCAAGTTAGCCTGGAAACTTCTGGGGTTTAGTCAGCATTCATTTTGGACTACCCTAAATGACTGGGGTGAGATTTCTTTTTTTCTCATTGCATATGCCTTTACCCTCCCCACCCCGCCACCCCAAGTCCCAGCAAACAGAGAAAAGCTACAATCCATGCGACCAATGAGCTCCATCTGCCTCCACATGAAGCAGTCTGACAGTGTGATATGTGGGGGAGGGGACCTTACCACTGAGTGGATTTTATTCCTGCATCACCCACTAAACAAAGAGAGCAAACTTCTGGGAACTGTAGTCTACAAGGACATATAAAAACTTGGTACAAAGGAGAAACTCTGCTACAGTATTTTTTTTTTTTTTTTTTGGCTGTGCTGCACAGCTTGCAGGATCTCAGTTCTCCAACCAGGGGTTGAACTCGGGCCCCAGAGGTGAAAGCATCAAGTTCTATCCTCTGGACCACCAGGGAACCCCCATCTGCTACAGTATTTGAACATGTCAAAATAAGCACATGGCCCACAGGAGAGCGCTGCTCGGGCTTTCTTCTGGTACAGAAATCCAGTGCCGGCCAACAACTTCCAGTCTCAATTCAGCTCTGCCAGCCTAGCCATCAGTAGAAAGTCCTCCAGGAGTCCTGCAAAGAGGCTGCCGGTAGTATTTTCCACTGGTACACTATGTCTTTATCCTTTGCTGGGTCACCAGGGGTACTTAAGTGGAAAGCTGGGAGAGGCTGCGCCAGGGCTCATCAGCCAGATGACACTGGAAACGTGGTCTTCTGCCAATAAAAGTCAAGCCCCAAACACCACACCACACCATCAACGGACAAAAGGGGCCATAAACACAAAAGGTGTACGTGCACAAAGACAACCGTTAAGACCTTTTCTGTATCGCGGTGGTGTACCCACTACTTACTAATCAATCATGGCGCTCTCCAGGGCACTAACTCTCCCAGGGGCCCATTGTTGGTGTATGTGTGCAGAGAACAGAAAACGTTTCTATGACAGCTGCTCTGAAAGATCAGGACCAAAGGGAGGGAAAGGAATGAACAGCACCGTAACAATACAGAGAGAACTGAAATCTGAGTGGAGATACAGACAGACAGTGAGGGATAAAAAGGGGATTAATACCTGTGAAGTGATGAGAGAGGACAGAGTCCCAGACGGGGTACCAGAGAAAAACCCTGTAAACTGTCAGTGGGAAATGGAAGCTCTGCTGGAAAAGACCTTCAGTCTAATTTTTTTCAGACTTAAAACTGGGATTTTGTGCCACCAGGAAACAGTGGGTAAGCAGGAAAGCAAAGGCAATTTATCACAGTGATCAGATCCACTGATATGCATTTCTTTGTTTGAACAAATGCCCACTCTTAAAAACGAAGTTGCAATCGAATTAACAGCTTGGCTTCCAGTGATGTTCCCTGTAATAATAAAAAAAAAAAATTCCAAAAACATAAAAAAGAGAGACTATTCAATAATTTTTGTTCTTTCGACAGAGATAAACATGTTAAGAAGGGTATCTGCCATTCTTTAGCTTAAATGTGGAAACATATGTTCAACCTATATACCTCCTGTAATTTCCACATGTAAGAGGGGAGAATATATTTAAAGTTATCCAGCATCAGTAAAACATGATGTATATCAGTATTCTGTTGGACCTCATCAGCTACTCTAGGGCAATTAGGCAGCGAAGGAGGGGCCAGGACCTACACTAGACTTGCAGTTGGAGCTAGTTGTGTGTGTGTAGAGTGGACAAAGCATAATGCTGTGACCTCCATTCAGGGTAAAAGAAAACTAGGGAGTCCCAGGATCCAGGGCCGCATGCAGTCCTTGAAGGCCGTCCTGCATGGTCGGCAGACTGTCAACGGGGAAGCAGCAAGGCCCTGTGTCCCTGGGCTGGACTTCCCAGCACAGCCACTGATGCAGACAGTGGAGTGAGTTGGGCCCCAATCCTACAAATGACAGAATAAGAAGAGAGTTCTGACCTGGACCCCACATTCACGTCAACTGAGTTCGAGAAATCGGGGCACAGAAGGTTTGCTGTTTACCAAGAGGCATCAAGAAGCTACTGTTGTTCAGCTGCTCAGCCTTGTCCAACTCTTTGCAGCCCCATGGACACCAGGCTTCACCAAAGGTTAACATCAGATGGACTGACGATGCGTCAGGGGGACTCGGAACCATGCCCAGGGCCACGCAAGTGATGGTGACACTGCCAACACTACAAAAGGATCTCCTATTTATAGTAAGAGTAGCATCACATCACATCCCATTTCAAATGATGGAATCTTCCTTTGCATTTGAAGTCTGCGGTTAACGGCTTTCCCGGAATCATGGGATGCTGACTCTGGAAGAGCAGGTGGACCGTCGGCTCAGGCTGCCCAAGCTCCAGAGTAACCTGCTGCTCGGCTTTGAGAATCATCACCTAAGATTCGGGGGGCCTGGTTTTCTCATCCCAGCAGTCTCTATGAACACCTCTGGAGACTCTTGAAAGCTCATGAACTGTTGTGATGAGGCTCTTACTAACAAGTAGAATCTTAGCAAAAATGGTCCTATATTGTGGCCTTTTCCTACTAATTCGACACACCTAAAGAGGATAACCAGGACTTTCTTGATGGTGCAGTGGTGAAGAATCTGCCTTGGAATGCTGACAATGTGTGCTCAATCCCTGATCAGGGAACTAGGATCCCACATGCCGGGGGGCAACTAAGCCCACGCGCCACAACTAGAGTGCCCGTGTCACAACTAGAGTGTGTGCACCAGAACGAAGGGTCCCGCATGATGCAAGGAAGAGCCTGTGTGCGGCAACTAAGACCTGACAGTCAAATAGATATTCTTTTAAACCCATTATAAAAAAAAATAAACAAAGGGAATATCACACTCCAAAATGGGACAGTCTGAGCAGTCTAGCTTCTTCACTCAAATCCTTGGAAAAGCAGACATGCTAACAAGCCCACCAACACTGTGTAAGACTGATAATGAAATAAATCACTTCATCGAGGGTGAGCACAGTCTCCCTCACCCCTCTGTGCCCAGCGCTGTCTTTCCAAGGACAAGGGCTGGTGTGTCGGGACTGCCTTTGTCCTTCAGAAGCTGGGGGTCTGCGGGTCCTGGCTGCTCTCTGTGGACAAGGGAGCTGAGTGATGTCAGGTTTCATTAGGAGGCAGGAAGGAGAAGAGCTGCTCATGGCCACACATAGGAAGTGGGGTGGGGGCTGGGTATTAGGGCCACACGTGTCCCCAGCCTAATCCAATCAGGAAGACGCCCCTGCAAGACCCCGGGCTCCTAGTATAGGGTGCCCTTGGAAGCAGCCTGTGGCAGGAGGCACCCCATGTCTTGGCATGAACCTTAAACCACGCACCCCTGCTCTACTCATCTCTAGCTCAAGCACACCTTTCAAACTGCTGATCACACAATACTCTGCCTAACCTGTTGGTTCTTTCTATACAAGCAGAACTGAAGACTAAGTAGTTAACAGATGACTTGATCTCTTCCCTAGCTTCCCCTTCAGTAATCTCATGAACAAACTGTGAACAAGGTTAGCATCTTGGGAAAGATCACAAGTCAGCAAGCCTGCATGCAGTAAGCGGTAGAAATGACACGGACACGCCCCCCCACCCCCATCTCAATGATTAAATGAAATGATTTCCCTTTTCCCTTTAAAAACTTTCATAGCTGAGCAGAATCTCTGGAACCGGTTTTTGCGGGACAGTGAGGCCACCATCTGCCGAGACTGCTGGCATTCTGATTAAGGCAAGTTTCCTTTCTGCCAGCATCTGCCCCTCTCTCGAGTACCAATTTCTGAGTGGTGAGTGACTGATTTCAGTAACCCCCCCAGTTGCCCACAGAAGACCACTGTCAGATGCGTCCTACTCCACGCGTAAGTGCGGACCTGGCATCCAGAGCCCCTCCCAGGCCCACAGTGGCCTGACAGCTATTAGGACATGGGGGCCTCCCAGGTCTCACTCAGCCAGCACTTCACTGTGGTCTTGGCACCAGAGGAGGAAGACTGAAAACAAAAGGGCTGGAGGAGAGAGGAAAGAAAAACACGTTTCTATGACTCTAACTTCATGGAGAATAGCGTAAGCTTTCTTGGGGGGGTGGGGGGGCGCTGCATGGAAATCCCAGGGGACTCAGCTCACAGAGCCTCCTCTGTCATAGAACTCCAGTCTGGGCACCATCCCCATGTGAGGATTAAAAGTATTCAGAACCAACTTTCCAAGAGCTCCACGGATTGCACACACGCATTTGTTTTTATTAATCTGCTAAATCTTTACAAAATTTCTTGTTATTTGGTTAGAAATGAACAAAGCGGGGTTAAACACTTACATGTTTTTCAACCACGGAAGCACAACTGAAAGGGAACAATCGACCACAGGTAATACAGAAAGTTAAGAAGGATGCTGGGAAAATCGGTCCCAAAAGGAGAAAAAAGATCACCACCAAAAGTCTATATAGGCAAAGCAGCGCAGAAGCGCGCAGGCTGCGACAGACCGCGCAGAAGCACGGCCGTGAGGAGCTTCCCCTCCTCTGAGGCCAGGGGTGGCGGCCGACAGGAGCTTCCCCACCTCCAAGGAGCGGCTGCTGCTCAGGCGCAGGAGGCCTAGTGGAGCTACTCCACGTTCAAGGTCAGGAGGGACGGCCTTGAGAAAATACCCCTCCTCCAAGGTAAGGAGCAGCGGCTGCGTTTGCTGGAGCAGCCGTGAAGAGATACCCCACGTCCAAGAAAGACAGTAGGTGTTGCGAGAGGGCATCAAAGGGCAGACTGACTGAAACCATAATCACAGAAAACTAGCCAATCTGATCACATGGACCATAACCTTGTCTAACTCAATGAAACTAAGCCATGCCGTGTGGAGCCACCCAAGACGGACGGGTCATGGTGGAGAGGTCTGACAGAATGTGGCCCACTGGAGAAGGGAATGGCAAACCACTTCAGTATTCTTGCCTTGAGAACCCCATGAACAGTATGAAAAGGCAAAATGATAGGATACTGAAAGAGGAACTTCCCAGGTCGGTAGGTGCCAAATATGCTACTGGAGATCAGTGGAGAAATAACTCCAGAAAGAACGAAGGGATGGAGCCAAAGCAAAAACAATACCCAGTTGTGGATGGGACTGGTGATAGAAGCAAGGTCCAATGCTGTAAAGAGCACTATTGCATAGGAACCTGGAATGTCAGGTTCATGAATCAAGGCAAATTAGAAGTGGTCAAACAGGAGATGGCAACAGTGAATGTTGACATTCTAGGAATCAGCGAACTAAAATGGACTGGAATGGATGAATTAAACTCAGATGACCATTATATCTACTACTGTGGGCAGGAATCCCTTAGAAGAAATGGAGTAGCCATCATGGTCAAAAAGAGAGTCCAAAATGCAGTACTTGGATGCAATCTCAAAAATGAGAGAATGATCTCTGTTCGTTTCCAAGGCAAACCATTCAATATCATGGTAATCCAAGCCTATGCCCCAACCAGTAATGCTGAAGAAGCAGTTGTTGAATGGTTCTATGAAGACCTACAAGACCTTTTAGAACTAACACCCAAAAAAGATGTCCTTTTCATTATAGGGGACTGGAATGCAAAAGTAGGAAGTCAAGAAACACCAGGAGTAACAGGCAAATTTGGCCTTGGAGTATGGAATGAAGCAGGTCAAAGGCTAACAGAGTTTTGCCAAGAGAATGCACTGGTCATAGCAAACACCCTCTTCCAACAAAACAAGAGAAGACTCTACATATAGACATCACAAGATGGTCAACACCGAAATCAGATTGATTATATTCTTTGCAGCCAGATGCTTCTCCAGATGGAGAAGCTCTATACAGTCAGCAAAAACAAGACTGAGAGCTGACTGTGGCTCAGATCATGAACTCCTTATTGCCAAATTCAGACTTATATTGAAGAAAGTAGGGAAAACCACTAGACCACTCAGGTATGACCTAAATCAAATCCCTTATGACTATACAGTAGAAGTGAGAAATAGATTTAAGGAACTAGATCTGATAGATAAAGTGCCTGATGAACTATGGATGGAAGTTTGTGACTTTGTACAGGAGACAGGGATCAAGACCAACCCCATGGAAAAGAAATGCAAAAAGGCAAAATGGTTGTTTGAGGAGGCCTTACAAATAGCTGTGAAAAGAAGAGAAGCGAAAAGCAAAGGAGAAAGGGAAAGATATTCCAATTTGAATGCAGAGTTCTAAAGAACAGCCAGCAGAGATAAGAAAGCCTTCCTCAGTGATCAATGCAAAGAAATAGAGGAAAACAACAGAATGGGAAAGACTAGAGATCTCGTCAAGAAAATTAGAGATACCAAGGGAACATTTCATGCAAAGATGAGTTCGATAAAGGACAGAAATGGTATGGACCTAACTGAAGCAGAAGATAAGAAGAGGTGGCAAGAATACACAGAAGAACTGTACAAAAAAAGATCTTCATGACCCAGATAATCATGATGGTGTGATCACTCACCTAGAGCCAGAAATCCTGGAATGTGAAGTCAAGTGGGCCTTAGAAAGCATCACTATGAACAAAGCTAATGGAGGTGATGGAAATGCAGTTGAGCTATTTCAAATCCTGAAAGATGATGCTGTGAAAAGCGCTGCACTCAATATGCCAGAAAATTTGGAAAACTCAGCGGTAGCCACAGGACTGGAAAAGGTCAGTTTTCATTCCAATCCCAAAGAAAGGCAATGCCAAAGAATGCTCAAACTACCACAAAATTGCACTCATCTCACATGCTAGTAAAGTAATGCTCAAAATTCTCCAAGCCAGGCTTCAGCAATACGTGAACCGTGAACTTCCAGATGTTCAAGCTGGTTTTAGAAAAGGCAGAGGAACCAGAGATCAAATTGCCAACATCTGCTTGATCATCAAATAAAGCAAGAGAGTTCCAGAAAAATATCTATTTCTGTTTTATTGACTATGCAAAAGCCTTTGACTGTGTAGATCACAATAAACTGTGGAAAATTCTGAAAGAGATGGGAATACCAGACCACCTGACCTGCCTCTTGAGAAACCTATATGCAGGTCAGGAAGCAACAGTTAGAACTGGACATGGAACAACAGACTGGTTCCAAATAGGAAAAGGAGTACATGAAGGCTGTATATTGTCACCCTGCTTATTTAACTTCTATGCAGAGTACATCATGAGAAATGCTGGGCTGGAAGAAGCACAAGCTGGAATCAAGATTGCCGGGAGGAATATCAATAACCTCAGATATGCAGATGACACCACCCTTATGGCAGAAAGTGAAGATGAACTAAAAACCCTCTTGATGAAAGTGAAAGAGGAGAGTGAAAAAATTGGCTTAAAGCTCAACATTCAGAAAACTAAGATCATGGCATCTGGTCCCATCACTTTGTGGGAAATAGATGGGGAGACAGTGGAAACAGTGTCAGATTTTATTTTTTGGGGCTCCAAAATCACTGCAGATGGTGATTGCAGCCATGAAATTAAAAGTCACTTACTCCCTGGAAGGAAAGTTATGACCAACCTAGATAGCATATTAAAAAGCAGAGACATTACTTTGCCAACAAAGGTTCATCTAGTCAAGGCTATGGTTTTTCCAGTGGTCATATACGGATGTGAGAGTTGGAACTCTGAAGAAAGCTGAGCACCGAAAAATTGATGCTTTAGAACTGTGGTGTTGGAGAAGACTTTTGAGAGTCCCTTGGACTGCAAGGAGATCCAACCAGTCCATCCTAAAGGAGACCAGTCCTGGGTGTTCATTGGAAGGGCTGACACTGAAGTTGAAACTCCAATACTTTGGCCACCTGATGCGAAGAGTTGACTCATTGAAAAAGGCCCTGATGCTGGGAGGGATTGGGGGCAGGAGGAGAAGGGGATGACAGAGGATGAGATGGCTGGATGGCATCACCGACTCGATGGACATGAGTTTGAGTAAACTCCGGGAGTTGGTAATGGACAGGGAGTCCTGGCCTGCTGCAGTCTATGGCGTTGCAAAGAGTCGGACACAACTGAGCGACTGAACTGATGGTTTTTCCAGTAGTCATGTATAGATGTGAGAGTTGGGCCATAAAGAAGGCTAAGCACCAAAGAATTGATGCTTTCAAACTGTGGTGATGGAGAAGACTCTTGAAGAGACCCTTGGACAGCAAGGAGATCAAACCAGTCAATCCTAAAGGAAATCTACCCTGAATATTCATTGGAAGGATTGATACTGAAGCTTCAATCCTTTGGTCACCTGCTATGATGAGGTGACACACAGGAAAAGATCCTGATGCTGGGAAAGATTGAAGGCAAAAGGAGAAGGGGGTGGCAGACGATGAGATGGTTAGATAGCATCACTGACTCAATGGACATGAATTTGAGCAAACTCCAGGAGATACTGGAGGACAGAGGAGCCCGGCACGCTGCAGTCCATGAAGTACAGAGAGTCAGACATGACTTAGGGACTGAATAACAACAAGAAGACAGGCCCTTACCCCACTGAAGCCTCGCAGCCTATGGAGGGCCAGCAGAGGCCAGGCCTACCCATACCCCTCCCTATTCACAGACAGACACTCACGAAGCAGGAGATGAATTCAGAGCATGCACAGGTTAGGCTCTTCTGATCTCAGAGGGTAGCTGCCACATTCAAATTCAAATCCGTTAAGAATGGCACTCATAGGGACTTACCTGGTGGTCCAGTGGTCGAGGGTCCCCCTGCCCGTGCCGGGGACATCTGTTTGATTCCTAGTCCAGGAGGATCCCATATGCCTCAGAGCGGCTGAGCCAGCAGACCACAACTACTAAAGCCCAAGCACCCGAGAGCCAATACTCTTGACCGCGATGAGTACCCCCTCCTCGCCGAAACTAGAGAGCCACGAGCAGAAACAAAACCCCAGCACAGCCAGAAACACACAGTTAACAAAATAAAAATGATTAAAGAAACGAACAAAAAGCACGGCATTCATAAACGCTGAGCGTCTCTGCTTTATCCACAGAAATTTCCAGCACACTCATCTCCTGTCTCTCTCCACTTTTAAGAACAGCCTTTCCCAACATGTGCAATATAACTGTAAAGGGGTGGGACGCTATGGGGTCTTCGGGGACAAAACCTCCTTCCCTCTCTGAAGTTCCCAGACAACCTTATCTGACGCACATTTCCTGCGTTGTTTTACCGATGCTAAAATCTCCATCAAAGAGAAGACTAACGTGATGGTTGTGAGCATACAGCCCCCAGATGGCCTGATACCGCTCTGTTATCTCACCATTGACCAATCAGAGAACTGTGCTCGAGCTGATCACATAACCCTGCCACGTGACTCAGTTTCCTCACACTTGTCTTTAAAAAGTCTTTGCTGAAACCCATCCAGGGAGTTCAGGAGTATTTTGAGCATTAGCTTCCTGGACTCCTTGTCTGCTGCCTGACAATAAACACTGCACTTTCCTTTCACCACAAGCCAGAGGCAGCAGATAGGCGAGTGGACCCCAAGTTTGGTTTAGAAGCATAATCAGTTACTCACCATTTCCTCAACCAGTTAAGTCTGCGAATGGCAGGCATGTTTCACCTTTGTCCTACCCAGGATTTCACAAGGTTGAGAACAGGAGTTTAGTCTGAAACTCTTCATTACAAAACTCGCCTCATCTGGCAAAGGGGAAAATCCCAATCATCACATTCTTTGCTGAGTGTCACTAGAGGAAGCCAAAGAAAGACCAAGGACCAGGAGAAAGAGTCAAAGAGCAACTCTAGCTTCCGAAAGCACAGGCCACTCTGTCCAACTCCCAAAATGAGAGCCTGCTGTATTCAGTTCAGCCCTAATAACCACATATGGACAAGATTTTTATCACAACAGTCTCATTCTGCCAAACAGGACTACATTGGCTCGCATTTCCTGATGGCCAAGAAATAATGGTACATCTTGTAAACAGAGGCTGGTTACTTCAGGGAAGTGGCGGTGGGGGTGGGGGGGATAGGAATTAATTTCAAATCTATCACATAGTTTCAAGTTATCTCCCATGAGATTTCATACCAGAGCCCAGCACTGGAAGCAATAATTTTCATAATTTATTGGAAATTGCCTCTCGGCCAAAGTGGTGCATTGTGTCCTCACAGTGAGACTTCACCCAGGGAAACAGAATTAACTCACCCTACCATCATAACTGTCCTGAGTCTTTTTCAGAAAACTGCAATATTTGACCCTCTAATTCTGAGAAAGTTTCTTTAAATGCACTGCATTTTAGCAAAGAATGTAATTTAAGGAACTGATTTCTAACCTAATAAACTTCTTTGCCAACTAAACCAAAGAGTTTATATCTGTGAAACACACAACAATAATAGAACCAAATGGCTATTTTTTTGGAATCGTACATTTCCCAGCAGGATTGCTTAACTATGTCTTTATTTATTTATGGATACATATTTTTTTCTCTAAGGCTGTTTCATAATCTGCTAAAATATATTTTTATATAAAATATGTATTTTATATATTTTATATATGTGAAAACTGTTTCTGTATGTGTTTACATGTCTGTACATGTGTTTATATGTGTATATGCATGTGTGTGTATGTGTGGGTGTGAATATGAACAAATTGGCACAAATTTAGACTGAGAAAACCACTGATAAAGGATAATACATATTGCACATATATCTGAATATTGGATTTTAAAACCACTGTTGATGGCATTATTTTATTAAAATTAAATTATGCAATTAATTCACTGAGGCTTCCAGCTCAGAATATAACTCTCCACAAATCTGGATGTTTCGGTTTTAGTTTTCTGTTGTTTTAGAAGTATTAACACCTCTTTAGGAACTATAAACAGCATGGGGCTGGCATGACATTAACACAAACACTACAAGAAATGTGATGCATACAAACTACTGCATTAAGAGAAAAACTTTGAGAAATTAAGTAAAATTAGTTAACAAGGAAAAAACTGGCTATTGCATAAAAATAAGAACCTGATATTTTCTTAAGGAGATTTATACTGAAAATATCTTGACCTTAGTCTTAGATCACCAATACCCTATTTGACTCATTAACTGAATTGAAATAAAAATAACAGCATTGATCAGGACACTCGGAGCTGACAACAGTATCCTCCCATAATACATCCTATGTATTATGTATAGATCAGGAGTCTGACTCAGCATGATTTTTCTGGTTTTTTTTTTTTTTTTTAAAAGGTCTTGAAAAATGCCCTTTGCATCTGTGAGTGATTTATTTAGAAAATTTTCAATACTCTTTTTATTAAACAAAGTTTTTATTGTTATTGTTGCTATCATTATATAAAAATATGTATTTTAGCAGCCTTACAAAATTAATTTTAAAATACTTCCCCCAAATTATTGCATTGAAAGCAGAGTATACATATCCCTCACAGAATGAGCATCTCTTTTATCTGAGTAATTGAAGCCAAGTGATATGTGTATGCCCTGCTTTAAAAGGAAAAAAGTAATTAAATTTTCAGGCTTATCCTATCTACTTTCATAGCTCCTTAATTCCATGACATGCATTTTTTTTACATTTTAACATTTTTGAAAATGAGATATGTCCTAAGATAAAATCCACATTAAATGTGGGTTTCTTTTTCTCCTAAAACACTTTTAATGCATCCAGCAATCCACAGTGAAACAGACATGAGAAAAGACATGATTTTTCACATGCCTCCTGCTGACTAAGCATGTAGGTTCCGCTATATGCTTAACAAAACAGTACTTCTCCCACACAGAAGCCCCTAGAGGCAGCCTAATGCCCACAATCAATCGCTGTTCTGCTTGAAAGAAAGGAAAAGGGTGGGACCGGGAGCCACCAGTAAGAACAGAAAAGTGAACGGGGCACTCCTCCAGTACCCTGTGCAGCAAGCAGGGGCCACGTGATTCACTTCTGGCCCTCGGGAAGAAAGCAGAGAAGCAGTGGTTCTAAGAAGAGAGACGTTGCTGGCGCGGAGCCTGTTCTTCCCGTCCGTCCCGCCTTACTCTTTAAGGATAATGGTACCAAGGCTCAGAGAGGTTAAAATAACTCAACCCAAACCATGCCTTTCCTAACTGGCTAAGCCAGAGGCAAATACCTCAGGGCAATCGGCCAATTCCTTAGGAGCCAATTTCTGTAGAGAGCTAAAATGTTACGGGGTAATATGCCCCAGTCAAATCAAGTTTCATCATGTGATCCTTCATATAACTAGCGCAATATAAAAACAGTACTCTCAGGTAGGAAGGAGCCTGTCCCACTGCCTACCCACTCACCCACCCACCCAAAGAAAGCCTGTCTAGAACCACTCATCTATCTTGTAACCAGCAGTTGTTGCCTGCTAAAATTCTGCAATCAGGGCTTCCCTGGTGGCTCAGCAGTAAAGAAGCCACCTAACAATGCAGGAGACACCGGTTAGACCCCTGGTCTGGGAATATGCCACTTGTTGCAGAGCAACTAAACCCATGCGCCACAACGAGAAAAGCCACGGTGAGGAGAAGCCCGAGCACCACGATGAAGAGTTGTCCCCGCTCGCTGCAACCAGAGGAAGACCACAGGCAGCAATGAGGATCCAGCACAGACAAAAAAAAAAATTTTTTTTTTTTTTTAAAAAGAAAGAAATCCTGAGCCCCAAAGTGAACCTAGCTATGTCACACAAGTGAGAGTAAATTCAGACCCCAGAGCTCTGTCCAGATTTGCTGAGCACCTGCTCTGAATAAAGCTCTACCCCAAAAGTGACATACCTTAGAATAAAACATGCTCCTGCCCTCAAGGCCCTTGAGTCCCTGTGACTTTTGTGTGATTTAAATCAATTCAATTGAAATCAGAGACATTATCATGGAAAAATTTTAAAGAGTCTCATTTGCCTCTTAAGATATCTCAAATTCAAATGAAGCTTTCCATCTGACAAAATCCTAAAATATATACTAATCAAGATAAAAATGATCAGACTGATCATGGCCACAATGATATCCATTTATTACCGAGCACAATGTACTAGGTGTTATTTTAAATGCTTTCCAATTTCTAATACACAACAAGGGTATTAGATACTATTATTATTCTAATTTTTAAGAATGAGTTAAAAAAGCTTACAGACTTAATAACCTGTCCAAATTTACGTATGCTAATAACCACTACACAACGCAGCCTCCAATTTCAAGATTCTGCCCTCATTCTATCAGTTCTTTAAAAAAGGATAACAGTTCCACTCCACACATGTACATCACACATACAGAGTTTTATCTGTCTCTACGGGTCTGTTTGCTTTAACTATCCCCAAATTTAATCAATATCAGGAAAGCAAGCTAGGAGCTGGAAGCTGGGAGAACTACTACCATTTGTGGTGAAAGAAATAAATCAATAAGGTGAAAAACAGGAAGTATTTACCAAGAAAGTCTCCAACACCTCATACTTTGTGAACTGAAGGGATTATTGGGGAAAATTATATTTTTAGAAAAGCATTTAGGGATTTCCCTGGTAGTCCAGTAGTTAAGACTTTGCCTTCCAACACAAGTGATATGGGTTCAATCCCTGGTTGGGGAGCTAAGATCTCACAAACATAAAACAGAAGCAATCTTGTAACAAGTTCAATAAAGACTTTAAAAATGGTCTACATAAAAAAAAAAATCTTTAAAAAAAAAAGAACAGCATTTAAATTTATTCTAAGGGTATCATTGATACAAAGGTTATTTCAACAAAATGATTTTCAAAGTAACAGAAGCAGAACTTAGGGAAGAGGCACTCAAGAGAAGACCACAGCAGAATCGACACTGATTTGCTCCCATGTTCAAAGAGTAGAAAACATAGACCTCATTTCCCCAAGATCCTGCTGAGAGTGAATATCTTTACTTACTTAACTACTCATCCATGATACTATCTGAAAAAAATGCTGACCCTGCAGCTTTGTGCAGATGCCTGCTGTAGCCTCAACAACGCTATTTATTGAAATATCCATTTTCCTGTCTAATAGAGCCCAGAGTCTGAACTTTCTTCACTTGAGCTGACTTTCTACTGCTTTATTTATGCTACGGCTGCATTTGTCCTAGGTGTGCAATACTTGTCTCTGTGATCACGTACAGTGCAAGGCAAAGAAAAATACAAGTAAAAAATAAAAAGGAAGAGACATTTCTTTCACTGTCTTGCAAAGTAAAACAACTACAGTTAGGTAGGAAAAAATTCCTGTAAAAAATTAACTCCAATCGTTTTTTACTTACAAAGGAAAATTGTTGATGTAAGCAAACTGATTTATATGTGCATCTGTGTCCTGTCTCACCAATGTGTAAGCTTCTCTTCTGTATTATAAGGTTCTAAAGGGCATGGGTAAATTCAAGAAACCTCCCTTCTTACATGGGACGATGCCCAGGCCAGGGCCACGGTGGCTGTGCTCCCCACTGGGTACTGTCTGGTTGTAACGGAGCAGAGATGATTTGCTGATGACGTGGCCAGGTTTGTCACTAAATACCCAGACAGAACCCTGCCCAGGGGAGGGGCTTATTTAACATGAGTTGGACTAAACCGAAATAATGTCAGTGTTATCCAGTTACCTCCACTAACAACCAATCTAGGCGAGCTTTGATATTTTCTAAATTGTTCATTTGCTTTACTCTCTTTAGAATTGTTACTATTTTTAAAGTGTAGGCATATGGTTATACTTAGCTGGAAGTAAATATTTAACCCATTCTCTACTAAGTAAAGCCATTAACATCTTACATACAATCTGAAGACATATACAAAAATACACATATATACACAAACACACATTTGGAATAAAAGCTGCTCTCATCATAAGAGAGCTGTTTTTTATTTTGTAACAGTGAATAGAAATTTACACATCAGGAGGCAGACACCTTACCATTTATCTTTCGTCAGCACATCTGCCAAAATACATCAACTTTCCTCTCCTTCATGAGTGCCCTCATATTCAGGATGCGCGCATGCTAAGTCACTTCAGCCGTGTTTGACTCTGAGACCCCATGGACTGTGGCCCACCAGGCTCCTCTGTCCGTGGGATTCTCCAAGCCAGAACACTGGAGTGGGTTGCCATGCCCTCCTCCAGGGGGTCTTCCTGACCCAGGGATCGAGCCTGCATCTCTTGCGTCTCTAGCACTGGCAGGTGGGTTCTTTATCACTAGCACCACCTGGGAAGCCCTAAATTCAGAACACAGTAGCTGCTTATTTTAAAAAATCTAGAACCTCACAGCTGCTCCCAACACGTTTCATTCTGTCCCCACTGCAAAGCTTTCACTTTGTCAAAACTGAAAACCTGTTTCCTACTTTTCATTGGAGAGATTGATTAAACAGATAAAAATAGAACCCCAAACTGCCACAGCTCTTTTAGTCATCTTAATGAATTGTAATTAGTTTCTAAATATTCAGTTCCTGATTCCCTATAAAACTGAGGACACAGGCTCATGCAAGCTGCGGTTATTTCTTAACACCAGCGCTGGTAACAGAAATGTAACGGTCCATTTCTTCCCCGTGGTCTTTATGTTTTCAACCCTGATTAGCATGTGTGTGGCTGGTAAATAACTGAATTGGTTTTTACAGTGAGTGACATATTTTGAAATCTGCAAAGCATCTTATGCTGGGAATTCAAGCCAACCCTTGCTTCTCCCAAGATAGCTCTGTGCACTCTAGTAATAATAAGCTGGAGCAGATCTTGACTTTCCTATTAGCATCTCACAATTTATGAGCTTTTGATATCCATGGGATGATTTTTAGAGGATGATTTTAATTCCCCAATGTACCCAGATAACTAGGAAAATAATAGACAATAAATGAGTGCTTTAGAGAAGGAATTTAACTAAGAATTTAAAGCTTCACCCAAGCTGAAAGTAATCAAAGAAACTTTATAACGGTCCTGATCTGACTTCAGTATTCCCTTGACATTATAAAAGGAATGTACCAGCTTTGAATAACTTACTCCATTTAGGCCGCACAACTATTCTATGACGCAGTAGTCATTATCTACAACAGTTGTATGAGGAGATTAAGGCTCAGATATTTTAGGCAAGTTACAGAATTAGGAATTAGCAGATCTTAAATTCAGTCCAGATCCAGCTGCATTCAATCTAGGTCAGCCACCTTCACAGCGCTCAGCACCCCCTAGGCAGAAAGTGAGTTCTTGAACTGCCTGACATTTACTGCATGCACCCTGTGGATCCTTGCGGGACTTCCCAGGTGGTGGGAGTGATAAAGAACCTGCCCTCTAATGCAGGAGACTTAAGAGACATATGCTGGATCCCTGAGTCAAGGAAGATCCCCTGAAAGAGGGCATAAAAACCCACTCCAGTATTCTTGCCTGAAGAATCCCATGGACAGAGGAGGCTGGCACAGGCTACGGTTCATAGGTTCACAAAGAGACAGACATCAATGAAGCAACTGAGCACATAAGTATGTGGACCCGTGCATCAAGTTTAAACCTAAAAAATATTCAAAGTTCATTTATTTCATGGGTTATCCAAGACTTTGAGCTTCAATTTATCACTGATTACATACTGAGCAGGAAATGACAGGGCTACAATTTTCAACCATGATCTTATGTAAAGATGTAATATATCTGTGGAATTACCTGAAAAATCAAATATAAAGACACTTGTACCTCAAATAATTTTCTTAATAGAATTTGCCGTAAGTTTATCGTGCAAATCAAAGTGTGTACTGTTCTAAGCAAAAATCTTTAAGTTTCCATCAGTATCATCTACTGACAAAGTACGAAAGTCTTAACCTTTGTCATCACACCTGTAACAAAGCTGTGTCAACCACATACCGCCCGCATGCTCCAGGTAAACCACTTTTAATCTATATGTCCTTCAATTACCAACTCATTATAAGTTCAGAACTCCATAGTAGTTAAGTATTTAAGCAACAAGTTTGGCAGAACCACCATCCAAAAGTACTGAGAACTCACTACGTGAACAGGATTAGAAATGGATTTTTTTTTTTGCCCCCAAACCGAATTCAGATTATACCAACTCACTGGTACAATTCCGGTTACTTAAACACAAACACCTCCAATAGGTCATTATTAGGAATTTCAGCTAATTATGCATTAGGTTCTACTGGGAAACTTCATTACACGTCTTGTGACAGCATTTGTCCCAGGCTATCTTTACAAGGATGTCTGTAAAGTGAACAGCCTAGAAGGATGAAGACAGTGTCTCCCTCCAGGACAAATGACAGACTGGTTACCTGACCAGGATATTAAAGGCTGGATATGTTTGCCAGCAGCCCTTTTATAACAGCGGTCCCCAACTGTTTTGGCACCAGGAACCAGTTTCCATGGAAGACAATTTTTTGACGCACCAGAGGGCTGGTGGGGGTGAGGGAATTGTTTCAGGATGATTCAAGTGCACCACATTTATTGTGCACTTTATTCCTAATCTGATGCCGCCACTGATCTCACAAGGAGGTACTGGTCCGAAGCCTGGAGGCTGGTGACCCCTGCTTTATAAGAATGATGGCTTCTTAAGCTCTGCCCGCCTCAGCTGTGACCCAAACCCTCCTGGGTGAAGCACCCACTGGGGTCACTAGGCCCTGCCCCTCTGGGAGCTGAAGGACAGAGAAACTGAGGCAAACTGGAAGCTTCCGCTGCCGGCTGGGCCATGAGGAAATAAAATCCTTTGTGTCTGACCCAGGATTTTCCTATTTCCAACCGGTATCGAACTGGGTCAGGCTCAGAGTTCACAGGCAAGGTAAAATCTCAGCCTTTACTGCTCTTGACAGTTATGTATGACTGATTAAGTATTTACAGAGGCTCCTAACTCCAAGAGAAGTTTCTGCACCTCCCTTATGAAGCCAGAAACTCACAGCCACCACATGCGCTCACACAATTATGGCAAAGCCACTGAAGAAAACCACCTTCCTACAGACCTGGCCACCTGACAGCTACTAAAATGAGGGGCTTGCAGGACAAGCGGAGGCGGCTTGTCCACTGTCCGCTTATTAGCACCTTAGTGACCATGGATCTGCTCGCCCAAAACAAGACATCCTTCTAATGCCCTGATGGATTACATGCTTTCCCGGGCTGACCTGTAAATCCCCACCATCAATCAGTCTCACGGGAAGAAAAGCTCGTGTCTTAACTCCCGTTTTTTGCTCAGGTTTTTGAGGCGCGGAGGTGCCCCTACTTGGTTCCGTTCTCCCACCTTGCCAGTCTGGCACGTAGACAGTAATAACGAAGATTTACAGGGTCCTTCTCAACACCCATTTGATCCTTGTCCCACCTGGAGATGCCGAGGATTTGTCGGCTCTCTTCACAAGAGGCTCGGCGAATCCAAGTGGCTGCCCCCGAACCCACGTCTGGTAACTGATGGCGGCAGATGTGTCAGGTCGGGGTTTCCGAGCCTCTCCCCTGTAACGGTTTCAGTCTCCAGTTCTGTGAAGGGCTCAGCCCGCGTCTGCCCCGCAGACCCGGACAGGGCGCGCCCGCGGGCGGCATGGTCCAGCCTCTCCGCAGCATCTCCCGCGCCCGCCGGGCTGCGCCTGCGCACTGCGCCTCCTGCCTCCGCTTCCCGGAGACCCCAGGTCCCATCACCCACCCGCACCCACACACACCTGCAAGACACCGAGGCTCTGCCCCGCCTCGCCCCCACTGTAGCTCTCTCATTAGTTCCTCCGTGCTAAATCACGGCAGTCAAGCTGACTTCTTTGTGGCCCTATGGACCGCAGCCCACCAGGCTCCTCTGCCCAAAGGATTCTCCCAGGCAAGAATACTGGAGTGGGTTGCCAAGTCCTTCGCCAGGAGATCTTCCCCGCCCAGGAATCGAACCCCTGAGTTGGCAGGAGGGTTCTTTACCACTAGCGCCACCTGGGAAGCCCCTTTAGCTCTTTTCAGCTACTCTCAAAATGGCCCCATGAGCGGCAAGGGAGGACAGCCGTTACAGAGCCGGACCGAGAGCCAGAAGACATGGGGTTTAGAACTCCCGCTCAATCACGTATTAGTTGTCTGATCTCAGGTGACTTATTTAACTTCTCTGTGCATTAGTTTCATCAGCCGTATAATGGGGATAATAACTACCTCTGTTACAGGCCGCTGTAAATGTGGCATGAATTAATTACTCCAAGTAGGCCTATACTCAGCAAATGTATCTGTCACCACTGGTACAACCACTCCGAATCCCCACTGGACACACATTTGCCGTTAGCACCTCAATTTCTCATTGCCAGGCCTGGACCTGAATTCAGGTGAACTTTTCCAGGGTTGCCACATCCACAGCTAGCCTAGCCCACTCTGCCATCAGAAACGTAATTGTCAAAGACAACATGACAAACTCCAGAAATCTTTATTATTGAATGAATAAACGCACTGAGAAACTCTGTCCGGCACAATATATATTCTGAAAGAGAAATGAAACTCTGGGCTAGACCATCCTCTGCCTGCTCTTTGAGTAAATTCACATGGTAGGCAGAAAAATAACCCCTCTCCCAGTCCCTCACAAGATATCCATGAACTTTTCCTGGAACCTATGAGTATATTATCTTGCCTGAACAAAGGACTTTGCAGACTTGAGTAACAAGAACAGTGAGATGGCAGGTTTTCCTAGTTTATCTAAGTGAACCCAATCTAATCACATGAATCCTTAAAGCAGAGAAAGCTCCCCAGCTGCAGAGAATCAGAGAGATGGCAACCTGAGAAAGATTCAACTCACCACGGCTGGCTTTAAAGACCTTGAAAGGGGGTGCAAACCAAGGAATGTATGTGGCCTCAAGAAGCTGAAAAAGGCAAGAAAATGGATTCCCCCTGGAGCCTCCAGAGAGGAACACAGCCCAGCTAACACCTTGGTGTTAACCCAGTGAGACCTGTGTGGGCTTCTGATCTCTAGAACTTTAAGATAACAAATCTCTATCAAGTTTCTAAGTTTGCGGTAACTTGTTACTGCAACAATAGAAAGCTAATGGAGTCCCTCTGGATTCCCCTCATAGGGAAAGACCACAAGCCAGTATATGGGTACTGTATTACTGTGGGATTGAGCAACAGAAAAGCACATACTTCCTCACTAATTCATTCTTTCATTGAGTCACTCAATGAATTTGAATTATGAAGCACTTGCCATAAGCCAGGCATGTGTTATGAAAACCAACAGTAAACCAGGGAGGCACGGTTGGCTTCTGTTCCATGGAGTTTATGTCCCAGAGGTAACAGAGAGAGAGAGACACACTAAACAGGCCAATAAAGAAATAAAACCATATCCAACAGTGATAGGTGCTGTGAAGAAAATGAAACAGAATGATGTGACAGAGAACACAGGGAGCACAGAGCTGGGGGGAAGGAAATCCCAGATTGGGTGGGAGGAAGGCTCTCTAAGAAATGACATTTGAGCTGAAATCAAAAAGGTACAAGGAGTCGGCAAGGCAGAGATCTAAGTCAGCTCCCGAGCTGCTAACCTGCGGCTGACCAAGACATTCTTTCTAAGACTGTAAGAGATGAAATAGCCACTCTGAGAAACTGACACGACTTCTTGCTCCGAAGAAAAACGCACTGTGTGAATCGCTGCTCCAGAGAAAAGTGCGCCGTATGAACCGCTTCGCTCATTTTCCTGTCCTCACTCTTCACAATCATGACTTTCAAGCTTCTGTTTTTTAACATACTTAAGGAGCAGGGTAAAGGCACCACTATCCCTAGAGTCCCTAAGCATTCTTCATGAGATCACTTGGTGCTCTCTGTATCTGAATATGGATGTGGTTAGGTTCCTGGGACGTCTAGATTGCTCTTATTTGTCATGGACTCCCCGGTGGCTGGCTGATGCCTCTACCAGTGACACTGGCTCCAGGACCAAATTCCTCGCTCAGGGTTCAGACTCAGATGGAGAATCAGAGCTGATGCAGACCCGGCTGGTTCTCCTGTACGCTTAATCAGGAGGGAAAAAAAAAATATATCAAAGTCTGTGGATGGTGAGGAAACGTGTAAGATTCTCTCTCCTGTCGTGTCAGGTAGGAATGATGGCCGCTGTCAATCAAAACATACATACACAGGATAAACCACTTGATGTATCTATTAAAGGGCAACTTGCCCTGACAACTAATGGTAAGATAGTGAAAACAGCTCCAATTTTTAGTAAGACTGCCATAGTGTCATTAATATCTCTCACAAGTGCTTCTTTCTTAGGTCCTCTATGAAGGTCAAACTAGAATATCCAAGGAATCTGCCATGAGCCAGCATTTCCAGACATACACAAACAATTCAGGACAGTGTACACCACCTTGTACACCTGCCAAGGGCTTCTTCCACATATGCCTTCCCATGTGAGAAGGGGACAAAGCTGAGAGGCACAAAACGAGTCCATTTCTAGAGGTATTCTACCCATGTCTTATATGTTAATATAATGAACATATAGAAATTAAAGTTTCATTTCAGACATGCAACTAAAAGATGCTTGCTCCTTGGAAGAAAAGCTATGACAAACCTAGACGGCATATTAAAAAACAGACATCACTTTGCTAACAAAGGTCCATATAGTCAGAGTTATGGTTTTTCCAGTGGTCATGTATGGATGTGAGAGTTGGACCATAAACAGGGCTGATAACTGAAGAATTTATGCTTTTGAACTGTGATGCTGGAGAAGATTCTGGAGAGTCCCTTGGACTGCAAGGAGACCAAACCAGTCAATCCTAAAGGAAATCAACCCTTAATATTCATTGGAAAGAGTGATGCTAAAGATGAAGCTTCAATAATTTGGCCACTTGATGCAAAGAACTGACTGACTGGAAAAGACCCTGATTCTGGGAAAGACTGAAGGCAGAAGAAGGTGATGACAGAGGATGCCATGATTGGATGGCATCACTGATTCCAGGAGATAGTGAAGGACGGGGAACCCTGGTGTGCTGCAGTTCATGGGGTCACAAAGAGTCGGATGCAACTTAGTGACTGAACCATAACAACATATAGACTTACTATTGAGTGGGAAGGCTTCTGTGGTGGGGAATTGGGGTGCAAGGTTAACACTGTATAACTCACTGACCCTGAGGATGGTGATCAGATTTTAGAGCCAGAATATCTGAGTCTGATTTCCAACTCCACCAAATAACAACTATATGACCTTAAACAGGACACACCTCTGATCAAGCATCAATTCTTCTCTATTGATTGAGGTTGAAAGAAATGCCCTTTCACCTGTTCAGACAGTTCTCACAACTACAAAATGAGGTTGTTGGGAAAGAGCAAATTAGCCAAAGTGGCAGTGGTCAGGCTCTCTTGCCCCATGCCCGCTTGCTCTCCCCCCATGTTTTCTAAATAATGATTTTGTAACAGCTGAGATCACTTATAGCCCTGTGCATACACCTCACGAGCGACTTGCTTGGCCATGGTCTACTTTTGTTCTGTAAGCATATATAAGCTCCACCTGGAACGCTCTCGAAGGCCTGTTGGGCTGTGTTGTGTTACGTTAGGTTATGTCTGCTGCTTCACCAGCCAGGAAAGAATAAACGCGTCTGCAGTTCCTACAGCTTCTAGCATTTTCTTCCAGCCTCTTACCTCGCGCCTCGCCTAAAGCGGGTTCAGCACGCAGTGCGCACAGTGAGATACAGCAAGACAGAGATGTATTTTGTGAACTAAATACAAGTGTAAACCCAAGTCCCCTGGCCTTCTCGCTCATGGTTCTACAAATGTGTTGGGTTTAAGGCAAAAGCCTGGGTCCTAATTCTCCAAACGCTGCCGGGGATTCCTCTTCTCAATCACTCTCTCTGCAGTGCCCAGGTGCTGGTGGGTGAGGCCGTTCCTAATCTGAGAGCCTTCCTCTCCTCTTTGCCTGTGCTTTTCCCCGTTGCACTGGCCTTCGTTGCTCTGCCATCCATAGGTTACAACTGACACCACTAACGACATTCTATGGACACATAACTTCCTGTAGAACAACAACCTCCAGGCCCGGCCATCAGGGAAACCATTTCCACTCTTGGGCCTTGCTCTTCCAAAAACTGACCACCAGGAAGGAGTCATTAGGCATTATGACCAGTTCTTTACAGTGACTGACAAACATTATATATTAAGGGCCAGATAATATTTTAAACCTCAAAGGCTTTAGTAATGTATCTAACACATTCTTTTTTGCTTTGCTTTCTCACGCGTTAAAAACAATCCTGAGCCTTTGTCCTTACAAAAACAGGTCTGGATTTGTCCCAGGGCCAGAGTTTGCCCACCTGTGCCTTATGCCACAGTCTCCTTCCTCCGGGAGTGCACTTGT
Organism: Dama dama; assembly: GCF_033118175.1. NCBI lineage: Eukaryota > Metazoa > Chordata > Mammalia > Artiodactyla > Cervidae > Dama > Dama dama. The sequence continues at coordinate 17,818,072 of NC_083710.1, forward strand.
TTCTGTGAGTGTGTGAGGAGGTGTCTGCTGTAGTAAGGGGAGTTGAGGGGATGCTAGTTAGGTCAGGAGAGGTACCTTGAGTCTCTGTTCCCTTGGCTCCCCAGGCTGTTGCTCAGCCTAGTCCCATCGCAGACGTCTCCCCATGTGGCTCTCTCAATCTGGCCTCTTTTGAGGAGTCCTGAGCCATGGGAGAAAGCAGTCCGTGTCTGAGCTCCAGAAGTGAGCCCGGCTCAAGTTCTGACACTCAGGGCTCCTGTAAAGCAAGCATGTGGCTTCCATGCCCCCTGGACATTCTACGGCAGTTAGAAGGCCACTCTGCCCACAGCACGTGGATGGACCCTGGGGGCTGCAGTTACCTAGTATACCATCCAGCCTGGCAAAAAGGCGTCACTGGGCCACCTAGAGTACTTTAGACATTTATAAGCTGCTATGGACAGGACAGGAGTCACTAAGTCATGTCTGATTATTTGCGACCCCAAGGACTACAGCCTCCCAGGCTTCTCTGTTCATGGGATTTTCCAGGCAAGAATACTGGAGTGGGTTGCCAGTTCCTTCTCCGTAAGATACTATGCTTATTATCAAAAAGGAAGAGGAGTGGGAGGGGAGGAGAAGAAGGAAGAAGGGAGATGAGGGAAAGGAAAGGAAGAGGAACAGAAAGCACTGCAGAATATTTCATTTGGATGAAATATAACCCCAGAGCCATTATCACCTGATACTTACAGCAAGTTTACCCAACACTGTCACATGATCCAAAAACAAAAGTGAGACTCCCCATCATTGATGGCAATGCTAAAGAATGTTCAAACTATCCCACCAGTGCACTCATCTCACATGCTAGCAAAGTAATGCTCAAAATTCTCCAAGCCAGGCTTCAACAGTACATGAACTGTGAACTTCCAGATGTTCAAGTTGGATTTAGAAAAGGCAGAGGAACCAGAGATCAAATTGCCAACATGCACTGGATCATTGAAAAAGCACAAGAGTTCCAGAAAAACATTTATTTCTGCTTTACTGACTGTGCCAAAGCCTTGACTGTGTGGATCACAATAAACTGTGGAAAATTCTGAAAGAGATGGGAATACCAGACCACCTTACCTGCCGCCTGAGAAATCTGTATGCAGGTCAAGAAGCAACTGGACATGGAATAACGGACTAGTTCCAAATCAGGAAAGGAGTACGTCAAGGCTGTATACTGTCACCCTGCTTATTGAACTTATATGCAGAGTACATCATGCAAAATGCCTGGCTAGATGAAGCACAAGCTGGAATCAAGATTGCCTGGAGAAATATCAATAACCTCAGATATGCAGATAACACCAGGATTATGGCAGAAAGTGAAGAAGAACTAAAGAGCCTCTTGATGAAGGTGAAAGAGGAGAGTAAAAAAGTTGGCTTAAATCTCAACATTCAGAAAACTAAGATCATGGCATCTGGTCCCATCACTTCATGGCAAATAAATGGGGAAATAATGGAAACAGTGACAGACTTTTATTTTTTTGGGCTCCAAAATCAATGCAGATGGTGACTGCAAGCCATGAAATTAAAAGATGCTTGCTCCTTGGAAGAAAAGCTATGACCAACCTAGACAGCATATTAAAAAGCAGAGACATTACTTTGTCAACAAAGGTCCGTCTAGTCAAGGCTATGGTTTTTCCAGTAGTCATGTATGGATGTGAGAGTTGGACTATAAAGAAAGGTGAATGCCAAAGAATTGGTGCTTTTGAACTGTGGTGTTGGAGAAGACTCTTCAGAGTCTCCTGGACTGCAAGGAGATCCAACCAGTTCATCCTAAGGGAAATCAGCCCTGAATATTCACTGGAAGGACTGATGCTGAAGCTGAAACTCCAATACTTTGGCCACCTGATGAGAAGAACTGACTCATTTGAAAACACCCTGATGCTGGGAAAGATAGCAGGCAGGAGAAGCGGACAACAGAAGATGAGATGGTTAGATGGCATCACTGACTCAAATGAATTTGAGCAAGCTCTGGGAGTTGGTGATGGAAAGGGAGGCCTGGCGTGCTGCGGTCCATGGGGTCGCAAAGAGTTGGACATGACTGAGCAACTGAACTGAACTGAACTGACTGAAAGGAGAGAGTAGATCTGGCCTTCCTTTGACCGTCTCCCCTTCTTCAGAGATAACTTCACTTTGATTCTTCTTGATTTTCACACATATGCCGTAAGTCAAGGTCTTCCCATGTGTAGAGGGTGCTCAGCTACAAATCAGTAAGTGATGTCCCCTCAGCCCACAAGGAGCTAGAAAATGGGGCCCCTTCAGATCTGTGTCTCAGCACAGATCGGGCACCTGAAGATGCTCTCTCGGGGCATGAATGGGGGATGGCAGTCCCCGCTTACCCTGGCAGATCCAGCTGTGCCCAAGGACACCCATGCCGGTGGATTCTCATCCTGACTCTTGTCCTCAGCAAGCTGCAGAACACCACACACAAGTCGTGACTTGGGCTGTGAGTCTATGTCCACAGACCCGATGAATTCAGCCTAAGCAACTGGCACTAAGCTGACACGGAAGCCGGTGATAATATTCGTGGCGTTGGTGATGGTGATGGTGGTGCCGTTGCCAACTGGTCAGCCAGAAAGCCTTTGCTCACTGTCACTTAAGGAGGGCTGACTTTGAGAGGGCTGGAGACAACTTAGAGACGGAGAGGGTGAAGCCATCCCGAGTGCTGATAAGTTGTAGGAGGAGGGTGACAAACAGCCATGAAGATGATCAGAAAGAAGAAGGGTTAAAAAAAAAAAAAAAAGAGCCTAACTAAGACACCAGAGTTGACTGCTGGAGGCCTGTTCCCCACGGAAGATGCCGAATACCGGGAGGTCTACACTGAAAGACCACTTTCCTCAGGAGTGGGAAGGTTTGGAAGGCCTTGATTGGGCTGATAGAAGAGGAACACAGCTGAGAAGCTGGGGGGTCAGTGATGAGGTTTCAGCTGCCCAGAGGAGACGGAAGAGACACAGGTGGTGCCTGGAGGTGTACCAGGAGGAAAATGGAAAACCTGAAACTGCCTGTAAGCGGCCAGGGAGAGCACCAGTGACAGACGGGAAGCAGAAGGAAAGGTCAGGTAGTCAGGGCTGGTGGGAGTGCCCAGCCCAGGGTGGACTGATGGCTGTTTTGGTTGCCAAGACAACAAGCCTAAATGACAGCCCGAGAGGCCCCAGACTCTCTCTCTGGGGTCCATCTGCTCTGGGTTATGCCTTGCAGACCTGATCTTCTTCCACTTACATGTGCAATGTGCCATTCTTGGCACTTGAAACAACTCGCCCCCAACTGTACCAAGATTCTGCAGGTTACAATCAATCAGGATTCAGAAACACATATTTTTCAGCATCGTTAGTGGAAACAAACGTCTGCAACAACTAACCCAACGAAGCCAATCATAGGAAAGAAAAAGAAAAGCATTCTAACCTTTAGCATTACATGTAACTTCTTTAAACACCTAGAATGTTACAGCAGAGATCTACCTTTCCCAGCAGAGAATGTACTTCATATTTTCCTCTGGAAACTAAAGATACTACATATAAATTTGAAATCATATATTTCTTCAAAGTATTAATTTTTAAAGTGGCCAAAATTGCTAACAACCAAGGAAAGTACCGATTTATAAATTACGTGCTCAGTACATAGTATAGATTGCGAATTTGCATGCATATTAAATGCAAATAACCAGAAGAGTGTAACATTAAGGCTTCAAATTTATATGTGCAAAAGACAGTAAATTCTAACACTGAAATTCTTCCCAGAAGAAAAATTAACTCCCTATATCCCATGTGATTACTGCAGTCAGTGGAGCAGCCTCAGTGCAGAGTTCAGGAAGAATATAGCTTTTATCAGTCATGCCCATCCCACTCACCAGGCAGAGCACACTAGACCATTTGGCATCATGTGAGACAGTGGCGGGTATTGACACTGCTCAGCTTTTCAAAGTCTTTTTTTTTTTTTCTTAATAATTTGACAGGAAAAAAAAAAATGTTCCACTAAAACTGCCACCTTTGAATCACTAAGAGAATCTTTCTTCATTGTAAAGATTTAAACACTGAGGAAATGGGGCAGAAAACAGCTAACTCTGCTCTTCCACTAAAGGAAAAATCAGAGATTTGTGATGGTAAAATTTTGTATGTCAGCTTGGTCAGCTGTGGTGCCCAGTTATTTGGTCCAACAATAGCCTAGATGTGGCTGTAAAGGTATTTCTGTAGATGTGATTGACATTATCCATCAGTTAACTTTAAGTGAAAGAAATCACCCTGAACAGTCTGAGTGGGCCTCAAACGATAAGCTGAAGGTCTTAAGAGCAAAAACTGAGTTTCCAGGAGAAAAGGGAACTCCGCCTAACAACTATAGAAATCTGGCCTATGTTTTCAACTTGTTGACTTGCCCTAAAGATTCCAGATTCAAGGCTACAACATCAACTCCTGCCTGCTGGCCAGCCCAGTGAGTGTCAGACTTGCCTGCTTCATGCAACTGTGTGAAACAATTACTTAAGATAAACAAATGATATATATATATATATAAATATATACATACACACACACACACATATATATATATGTGCACAGTATCTATTGATTCCATTTGTCTGGAAAACCGTGACTGATATGGGATTCAAAAGGATTTCCCATTTACAACAAAGTGTCCAGTATTATAATCCATCCTGGGTGAATGCTGCTTGATTTTGATTACAATGTAAAAATTAATGTATTCTTTTATTAATTTTTTGAGACATAGAACATTACATCAATTTCACATTATGTTTCAATGATTCAATGTATGTATAATGATTCAATATATGTATATATTGCAAAACAATTACCGTAAGAAGTCAGGTTATCGTCCATCACCACCCATAACTACAAACTTTTTTCTTGGGATGAGAACTTTTAAGATCAAGTCTCCCAGCAAGGTCTGAATGTATAACACAGTATTATAGTCACCATGCTCTACAGTACATGCCAATGACCTACTTAGTTTATAACCAGAAGTCTGTACCTTTTGACCACTTTTGCTCCTTTTGTTCAAAAAGCTCCACCAATTCAGAGTGCAAACCTGTCTTGAAAATTGCCTTCCTGATACTCATTTAAAGATTTTTCACTCTAGTAAGCTGACTCTTAAGAAGAATAATGGGGAACTCTATTTGTAAAGTGGGCTCATGAAAATCTCTTGGGTGACTGAACATCTGGTTAGCAAAACTGGTTTGGAGTTCACCTTGTTTGTATTTAAGATGCTAAGTCTTGGGGAATAAGACTGTCGCCCCCACCATTTATGACCTAAAAGCAAAAATCATACCATCAGCTCTAATAAAGCAAATATCCATGTCAAGTTCAGATCAAACAATATCACGGGTTTAATGCCACTCCGATCACTCCTTCTCTGTCTCCTTTCTCCCTTGGCCTCACCAAAGCAGCTTGCCGTGTGTGCACTCCAGCCTCGGCTCTTACTGTCTCCTCTTTGCAACATGGAATGCTTATCCCCACACCCGGATCCAATTACTGTGTGTGTACAGCCCAACCCAGGCCTGTGTTTCCTTTCCTGGACCGATAACTCTTCTCACATCCTTTTATTTATTGCCAACTGCAGGATCTCCTGGGGGCAGGAAGAATGAGGGGAAGGGTCCCACCATGTCCAAAGGACAATCAATCAATTTAACAAATTTCTATCTTTTGCAAACTGTTCCTTTGCCACGGTTCCATGACTTGTAAGCTAGGAAGAGAACTGACCTATTCGGGAAGGCATCTGGACATTTGCTGCATAATTTTTGTATACCTCCCCCCCCCTTATTTTTGGACCTGTAGGGATGGGAGGAGTTCTCCAAGGCAGCCGAGGGAAATCTCCTCTCTCTCTCCCTTCTTCACTGCAGCCCTTCTCACCAAGTGGCTGCCTCTTTCCTCTTCTTTCAAGCTTCTGTATAGCCCACACAGCAAGCATCACCTCCCCTAAATGTCATTTTGATCATGTCACTTGTTGCCAAGAGTTCCAAATGTTTCTTCAGAAAATTAAATTTCCGTCCCAGATTTCAAGTCCACCAGATGACTCCCTGCTTTCCTCCTACTCCTCTTTTCCAGCCCCGCCCCCTCACCCTGACCCCGTCCCCACTCCATGGTCCCAGCCCTGCCCCGTGTCCCTTCTCTGCTCTCCAGATGGTGGTGCTAACCCTTCTCTCTTCTGCATGCGTGCATGCTCAGTCCCTTCAGGAGTGTCCAACCCTTTGTGACCTGATGGAATGTTCATGGAACTCTCCAGGCAAGAATACTAGAGTGGGTAGCCATTCTCGTCTCCAGGCGATCTTCCCAACCCAGAGATCGAACCCACATCTCTCATGTCTCGTGCACTGGCAGGCAGGTTCTTTACTTGCCTTCTTTTTAGAATCTTTTTTTGAATCTTTGCTTGGAACAGAAGTCCCTTAACTTTATAAAAATAACTCCTGCTCATTTTTCACAGGGAACATTCAAGAGCTGATGGGCTTCCTGGATCCCATATCCCAAATAACTAACTCAACATGGTTATCCACCATTCCTGATTCAGATCCTGAAGTTGGGACTCACAGCTCACATCCAGGAAATCCTGGAGCAAAAAGTCAGTAACCACCTGAGTAATAACGCTCTTGATCTCGTCTGAAAGCACACCTATTTGTTTCAATCTCCTAACAAAATCACAAATGAAAAACCTTCCCCAAATTTAACCTTTCCTCTCAGCAAATTCTCTTAGCCAGGGAAACTGGTCTACACAAGTGTTATTAGGCATGCATACCAGAATGCATTTCCCATTGTGATTTATGCACGTTACCTACAGTTATGGATGTTTTTTAAATATTTAATAGCCATTAAACGGGTAAAATAATACTCTGTGCCTTATGGAACAGTGAGAAGTCATTCTAACACTTTTTGCAAGAATTTGCAATTGTAATCAGTAATTTGGGCAGAAAGAATGCCAATGGTTTTCAATCATCACTGGTAAAAATGTAAATTCTTTAAAATTAAGACTCTGAAGTTCACCTGCATTAATCTACTGCTAATGCAAGCTGGAACTACTCCCTAGGATTTTGAGTGGCTTAACATCAGCAAGACATGTCACAGACTCCATCCAAATCATTCAACACATACCATGCATTATTCCAAACCTCTTGGAAGATGAAACAGAGAGAGGCAATGGGAGTGTTTGAAGAACAAAAGAAAAAATGAAGCACAGAGACCTCAGGTTAAAAGTATAAAACCCTTGAGAGGGTTTTAAGGACATTTTAGAGTCCTGAAAAATGAAGACAAATCAGCAGGCCCATTAACTCAGCGGTGAATTAAAGCGTCATTGTTTCCAATTTCAGCCTTGAGTATGGAGGGCGCCAAGTGGACCACATTCTCCTTCCCTTATGTAGAAGGAGAGGGAGCAGTCACTACTCTGTACACTGAAGTGCCTTTCTTCTTTTCCAGCTAATTTAGTTAAAGAGTGTTATCCATTTCCCACCTCTTCTGAAACATTATTACTAACTTCCCTAGGACCACATTAAAGGGATAGTGAGAAAATTAACAACTGGAGATCTAAAACAACACAAGCTCTATTCCCCATCCATTTCAACTTTTCTTCCTTTGAGTCAAAGGTGCTGTTTATTATCTTCAGATGTTCTGTTCTTTATTGTAATATTTGAGACAAAGTGGAAAATACAGCATGTGGATAATCCACAAACTGAAGAGTCCAACTCGTCACGACCCCATGGACTGTAGCCTGCAAGGCTCCTCTGTCCATGGGGATTCTCCAGGCAAGAATACTGGAGTGGGTTGCTGTGCCCTTCTCCAGGGGATCTTCCCAATGCAGGGATGGAACCCAGGTTTCCTTCATTGCCAGCAGATTCTTTACCATCTGAGTCATCAGGGAAGCCCCAATACTTGAGACAAAATGGAAAATACAGCATGTGGATAATGCAGAAACTAAAGACCCTCTGAATTTAAGAAGTGAGCCGTATTCCACAATTACCTACATTTGATTGTCTCATCTCATGGAAATGGAGTCAAAGCAGGTCCTTCCAATCCCTGGATGAGGTAAAAGGTCTGGAAGACCTAATGTGACCACATGAGAGATATTCCTTAAGAATCAGTTTGTATTTATACTGATTTGTTCATGACACAGTCTCGCCAGTTAAGTAGGGATAGGCTCACGAGTTAACTGCTTGCAACTCTTGCAGTCCTTACACGGGCCTCTGCTTCCACATCCTGAAGTTAGTGCATCCCAAGTGGTAGGTCTCAGCACACTGCTGTGCTGTGAACTGGTTCCAGATCTGCTGTGAGGTCCTGACACCCACATCGACACGCTGCTGCACAAGGCACCACCGCCATTCTGGAGAAGTGGGCGATGCAGCTGGAGGGAGGTGTTTGCATTTCAGATGTGCAGGGAACATATGGAGGGAGGCGTGGCTCTAGGAAGTTGGGGAGAGAGAACTCCTGAGCAAAGTTACAGGTATCAGCTCCCCAAATTCTCTCTTTATGCATTTCAGAAACTTCTTTCTGCTGGGGGCTAATGCACCCTTTCCTTGGCATCCAAGCAACCTATGGGGTGACTGCTCTGACAATGAACATGCATTTTACAAATTAGGGCCCTGCTATTATTTTTAATTACTTCATAGACAAAAAAAGTTCAATGGGCAGTATCAGAGTATCACATGTATAGAGCAAAGAGAAGTATTAAAGCAATTGAATTTTTTAAATATAAACTTTCAAAAATATTGTTGTAAAATTTGAAATAGTGCAGAAACGTCTCGAATATTTCTTAAGTGCTGCCTGTATAGTATCTGACAGAGACGAACATAAATACCAGGAGGAGAATCACTGATATCTTGATCAAGAACTCTATGAGACTATTTCAGGCAAATAAGCAATATGAAACAAAGTTACATTCATGAAAACAAATTCAAGTTTTTATTAGAATTTGAGAACATTTTATTTGGAAGTTTCTTATCTATGCAATAGTCCCAAATGGATGTCCTCAACTATGTGCACGATAATGAGGAGAAATTGAGGGCTGATTTAAAGAATGTGCTTGTATTACCACCTCTGGGATTTTCAACTTTAGGTATTATCTACTGACCTCTCAAAGAGGAAGATGAGGGTTTCTTTGTTTCATCAACATACACTTGTCCCATGTTCCTGTCCTCTCAGATGTCTAGCACGAGTTTGGTTATGTTAAATATCCATTTTTATATCACTGTAACTACAGATACTATTCATGGCTCAGTCAGGTACTTTTCAAGGGCTTCCCAGGTGGCTCAGGGGTAAGGAATTCACCGGCAAATGCAGAAGCCAAAGGAGATGCAGGTTCATTCCCTGGGTTGGGGAGATCTCCTAGAGGAGCATATGACAACCCACTCTGGTGTTCTTGCCTGGGAAATCCCATGGACAGATGAGCCTGGCGGGCTGCAGACCATGGGGTTGTAGAGTCAGACACGAATGAGCACACCACGCACACATGTATTATTAATACTATTTAACTATTACATTTCCTTTTTGGCATTATTTTTCTCCTTCCTGGAGTTAATCTCTGTTTCATTCGGGTTACTTTCCTTATATATTTACCATGAGGTTATCCCCAAAGCCTCCCCCAGTTTTGTAAACTTTTTTACAGTATAAACATATCAAGCGTTTTATCAGTGTCATCATCTTCAAGAGGTCCTTCCTGTAGCCCTCAGCTTACCACTGTTGAGATCAGTGGGTCACTGGTCCATGTCCATGTCTGGCTCTTATGTTGTCCTGTCTCTGGGATCTGGGGCCTTTCTTTTTTTTCCATTGGTTTATGCTATCATTTTGCATTCCAGTCCCCTATAGTGAAAAGGACATCTTTTAGGGGTGTTAGTTCTAGAAGGTCTTGTAAGTCTTTGTAGAGCCATTCAGCTTCAGCTTCTTCGGCATTACTGGTCCAGGCATAGACTTGGATTACTGTGATATTGAATGGTTTGCCCAGGAAACGAACAGAGATCATTCTGTCATTTTTGAGATTGTACCCAAGTACTGCATTTCGGACTCTTGTTGACTGTGATGGCTACTCCATTTCTTCCAAGGGATTCTTGCCCACAGTAGTAGATATAGTGGTCATCTGAATTAAATTCGCCCATTCCGGGCCATTTTAGTTCACCGATTTCTAAAATGTCAATGTTCACTCTTGCCATCTCCTGTTTGACCACTTCCAATTGACCTTGATTCATGGACCTAACATTCCAGGTTCCTACGCAGTATTGTTCTTCACAGCATCGGACTTTACGTTCACCACCAGTCACATCCACAACTGGGCATTGTTTCCATTTGTCTCAACCTCTTCTGGAGCTATTTCTTCACTCATCTCCAGTAGCATATTGGGCACCTACTGACCTGGGGTCATTCAGTGTCATATCTATTTGCCTTTTCATACTGTTCATGGGGTTCTTAAGGCAAGAATACTGAAGTGGTTTGCCATTCCCTTCTCCAGTGGACCACATTTTATCAGAAGTCTCCACCATGACCTCTCTGGCTTAGGTGGCCCTACACAGCATGGCTCATAGTTTCACTGAGTTAGACAAGGCTGTGATCCATGTGATCAGTGTGATTAGATTTCTGTGATTGAGGTTTTCATTCTATCTGCCTTCTGATGGAGAAGGATAAGACACTTGTAGAAGCTTCCTGATGGAAGGAATTGGCTGTGGGGAAATCTGGGTCTTGTTCTGATGGGAGGGGCCATGCTCGGTAAATATTTAATCCAATTTTCTTTTGATGGGGACTGGAATGAAAAAGTAGGAAGTCAAGAGATACCTGGACTAACAGGCAAGTTTGGCCTTGGAGTACAGAATGAAGCAGGACAAAGACTAACAGACTTTTGTGAAAAGAACGCACTGGTCATAGCAAACACCCTCTTCCAACAATACAAGAGAAGACTCTACACATGGACATCACCAGATCATCAATACCGAAATCAAACTGATTATATTCTTTGCAACTGAAGATGGAGCAGCTCTATATGGTCAGCAAAAACAAGACCGGGAGCTGCCTGTGGCTCCGATCATGAACTCCTTGTTGCCAAATTCAGACTTAAATTGAAGAAAGTAGGGAAAACTACTAGACCATTCAGGTATGACCTAAATCAAATCCCTTATGATTATACAGTAGAAGTGACAGATAGATTCAAGGGTTTGGATCAGATATACAGAGTAACTGAAGAACTATGGACAGAGGTTCATTACACTGTACAGGAGGTGGTGATCAAAACCATCCCCAAGGGGAAAAAAATATGTGAAAAGGCAAAATGGTTGTCTGCAGAGGTCTTACAAATAGCTGAGAAAAGAAGAGAAGTGAAAGGCAAAGGAGAAAAGGAAAGATATACCCATTTGAATTCAGAGTTCCAAAGAATAGCAAGGAGGGATAAGAAAGCCTTCCTCAATGATCAATGCAAAGAAATAGAAGAAAACAATAGAATGGGAAAGACTAGAGGTCTCTTCAAGAAAATTGGAGACACCAAGGGAATATTTCATGCAAAGATGGGCACAATAAAGGACAGAAATGGAATGGACATAACAGAAGAAGAAAATATTAGGAAGAGGTGGCAAGAATACACAGAAGAACTATCAAGAAAGATCTTCATGACCCAGATAACCACTATGGTGTGATCACTCACCTAGAGCCAGATATCCTGGAATGCAAAGTCAAGTAGGCCTTAGGAAGCATCACTACAGACAAAGCTAGTGGAGGTGATGGAATTCCAGCTGAGCTATTTCAAATCCTAAAAGAGATGCTGTGAAAGTGCTGCACTCAATATGCTAGCAAATTTGGAAAACTCAGCAGCGGACACAGGACTCGAAAAGGTCAGTGTTCATTCCAATTCCAAAGAAAGGTAATGCCAAAGAATGTTCAAACTACTGTACAATTGCACTCATCTCACACGCTAGCAAAGTACTGCTCAAAATTCTTCAATCTATGTTTCAACAGTATGTGAACCGAGAACTTCCAGATGTTCAAACTGGACTTTGAAAAGGCAGAGGAAGCAGAGATCAAATTACCAACATCCCCTGGATCACAGAAGAAGCAAGAGAATTCCAGAAAACATCTATGTCTGCTTTATTGACTATGCCAAAACCTCGACTGTGTGGATCAAAACGAACTGGAAAATTCTTCGAGAGATGGGAATAACATACCACCTGACCTGCCTCCTGAGAAATCCGTATGCAGGTTAAGAAGTAACAGTTAGAGCTGGACATGGAAAAATGGACTGGTTCCAAACTCGGAAAGGAGTACATCAAGGCTTTATATTGTCACCCTGCTTATTTTACTTATATGCAGAGTACATCATGCAAAATGCCCAGCTGGATAAAGCACAAGCTGAAATCAAGATTGCTGGGAGAAATATCAATAATCTCAGATGTACAGATGACACTACCCTTATGGCAGAGAGAGAAGAGAAACTAAAGAACCTCTTGATGAAAATGAAAGAGAAGAGTGAAAAGCTGGCTTAAAACTCAACATTCAAAAAATGAAGTTCATAGCATCTGGTCCCATCACTTCATGGCAAATATATGGTGAAAAAAGTGTAAACAAACAAACAAAAAAAAGTGGAAACAGTCATAGATTTTACTTATTTTTGGGGGCTCCAAAATCACTGCAGATAGTGACTATAGCCATGAAATTAAAAGACGCTTGCTCCTTGGAAGAAAAGCTATGATCAACCTAGACAGAGTATTTAAAAGCAGAGACGTTACTTTGCTGACAAAGGTCTGTCTAGTTAAATATGGTTTTTCCAGTAGTCATGTATGGATGTGAGAGTTGGACCATAAAGAAAGCTGAGCGCCAATGAGTTGATGCCTTTGAACTGTGTGTGGTATTTGGAGAAGATTCTTTGGAGTCCCTTGGACTGCAAGGAGATCAAGTCAGTCAATCCTAAAGGAAATCAGTCCTGAATATTCATTGGAAGGATTGATGCTGAAGCTGAAGCTCCAAAACTTTGGCCATCTGATGTGAAGAACTGACTCATTGGAAAAGACCCTGATGCTAGGAAAGATTGAGGGCAGAGGAGAAGGGGACGACAGAGGATGAGATGGCTGGATGGCATCACTGACTCGATGGACATGAGTTTGAGCAAGCAGGGGGAGTTGATGCTGGACAGGGAAGCCTGGCACGCTACAGTTCATCAGTCACAGAGAGTCAGACACGACTGGGGGACTGAACTGACTGACTGACCCTGTCATTTGCTAGAATGTTGTCACATTTCATGATGATGTGCTGGTATTATCTTTTAACTGGAAAACTCCTATCTTTGGTTGGGGGAATTCTATTGAATTATTCTTTTGATGGTTTTCTGTCCTCTGTTTTCTATATTCTCTCAAGCTGGGTGCTATTATTTTTGGACGTTGGACCTCACGGGCCAATCTTGTAAATTTCTTTTTTCTATATTACTTTGTATTCTTTCTCTTTTTACTTCACATTCTGGGAAATTTCCTTAACTTTAATCTCCCAACTCTTATAAATTCTCTTCTGTGTCCCAGTTGTAATATCACACCTTATATCTCTGAAGATACAAGTGATTTCTTTTTTTTAAGATTTCTTCTTTCTTGCAAAGGTTCTGTTTCCTCTAAGTTGCTTTTTTTCCCCCTGTTTGCATGTTTTAGTGTCTGTCTCTCATAAGAGAAGCCTTTCTTAAATATCTCATGATCCTTGGCTGTCTGCTGATAATTAAAGAAAGCCAATAGAAAGGGTTGTACACAGGGAGAGGGGTGGGGTGGAAGGAGGGTTGTCTTGGGATTCATTTTAGGATTGTTCTAGTTAGGCCTATTTTTGGGGGAACCCCTGATTCAGCATCCTTGTGTTTTATTTTTAGGTCAGAATCCCAGGGAAGTCTCCTGGGGTCTCATGTAGGCAGGTTATCACCCTGTGCCCTCAGGTTAGGGGACAGGGAGAAGAAGGTAGCTGTAATTGGTAAATCAATGCAATCTCCCTGATTTCAAGACATGTATAGATAATACCACTTTTTACTTTTTACTTTTCCTGACCCCTTCCAATACAGAAGCCTCTATTTTATCATCTCTACAAGAAAAAAAAACAAACAAACAAATCTCCATTCCTACTTTAGAGTGGAACGGGGGCAGCTACCTGCTTATCTAAAGTTGGGGAGCAGATCTGAACGTTTCTCAATACTCATGATTTTAGTCCTATCTTCACTCCCATTTACAAGGGGTTCTTGTTGCTGAAAATTCCTGAGCTTCTGTAGAATCCATCAGTGTAAATTAGGCTACTTCTTCATTTCTTCTCTGCTCAATAAGCTACCACTGATTCACAGATTCCAAAATGCTATGGCAACTGCCCCATTTCTTTGTTCTTTTAGGTGGGCGATTGTTTTTTCAAAAAGATCACTTAAATGTCATTTTAATGGTGTCTTGAAAAGTACGAGGAACTAAAACATGTATCATCTATAATCTGAAACCTATCTCACTCTTCATCTTTCCACATTGACATTGAAATGAGAATTATTCAACTTTTTAAAAAAATTTTAAACCATTCAGACAAACTCCAATGTTCACATGGAATTTACTGTTGTTTAGTCACTAAGTGGTGTCCAACTCTGTGACCCCTTGGACTATAGCCCGCCAGGCTCCTTGGTCCATGGGATTTCTCAGGCAAGAATACTGGAGTGGGTTGCCATTTCCTCCTCCAGGGGATCTTCCCAACCCAAGGATAGAACCCAAGTTTCCTGCTTTGGCAGGTGGATTCTTTACCACTAAGCTACCAGCAAAGCCCTTAGGTGAAATAGAAAGCAGGAAAAGGAGCAACTTGGGAATTTAGGTGAAACTGAATCTAATAATTGCATATTTTTATAAATCAACATGTCACACTGCCCTAACGATGTGTTGGGCATTGTGGGAAATTAAAATATATCCCTATTTCAGAACACCATCTAAAAATTCTCAAAAAGGCTAAATATTTTAAAAGGTCTTTAAACGGATCATGAGCCTAAAGAAAGGTATCTGGAGGGGGAAAAACCACCACACAGAAGAGTAGGATGATAAGAGGCAAACTCAATGGAGGAAAAAGGACTTAAACTCAGTTCTGAAGAACAAACATTAGAAACATTTCTACTGTAGAGTCTACAAAATGCGTATTAGATACAAAGTGATCAACTGATTGGGAAATAAGATATACTTAACGCAGACCAAGACTGCTGGGAGAATGGGGAAAAGTTCTTCTACTTAAAATACAGCTGCTTTAAGTCTTTATTCTCAGCTTTTCACCATAGTGGGTCCTTAAGATGTTGAAATTGTTTTTTAAAATTCCAGGTTAGTTCACTACACACCTGTGAAAAGAGAGACAGTGCAATGTTGTACTTTTCAGGGATCTTCAGATTTTAAAGTCACACTCCTATAGAGATTGAAAACCCCATTATCACTGAAATATGTTCAGTCACTAAGTCCTGCCTGACTCTTTTTGACCCCATGGACTCTAGCTCATCAGGCTCCTCTGTTCATGTGATTTCCCAGGCAAGAATACTGGAGTGGGTTGCCATTTCCTCCTCCAAGGGATCTTCCCAACCCAAGGACTGAAACCACATCTCCTGTGTCGGCAGGCGGCTTCTTTACCACTGAGCCACCTGGGAAGCCCAATTTCTGGTAAAACAATTTTGTTATTGGGTGCCGGCAACTCTTTAGTTCCTCATACCGTTTATCTCACTGAAATAAATGTCTTCACAACACAGTTCTTGATAACACACAGTTTTAAGGAAGATCACATTTGCCTTGGTCAGACAGACTCTAATTGGAGGGATACAGATATGAGAAGAAGACTTCCAAGGAGAGCATCCTGCCTGTTTGAAAACGGGATGACGCCCTGCAGAGCCCCATGTGCCTTCCCCACCAGGCCCAGGCAGAGCGGGTGGGAGCTGAGTGTGTGGACAGGCAGTAGGAGAAGTCTAAATGCAGAAGCTCTTCAGAGCCACGGGCTGGGGAAGGGGCTGTAAAGTACAACGAGCCTGTACCTTGGGAGACACAAGCTTCCTGGAGAGGCAGTGATGTCATCAGAGGAATATTTCCCCCGAAATGTAATTTGCTAGTGCTCTACAGGGCAGAAAACCTAGTCACAGGAAACAGGTCAGACCTTAAATAAGGCGTGACCCGAGGTCATGCAAGACTGGCCTGGAGGGCCAGGCAGTGAAGTGCGAGAGAACTCACTTCAGAGATGAGTGAAATGGAGCCGACTCCACTTACAGCATCATAGACACAGTCCAGCAAGAAGGGATGGGACTGAATCAGTACCCACGAAAGGACTTACACTGAAGTTGTGTTTCAACGAAAATCCATGGTCTCCTCTGGCTTTTAACTCAAGAAACCTTTCCTGAGTATCTACTATGTGCAAGGCAGACCGGCTTTGCTCATCACTTTGTCTCTTAACCTTATAAGCTGAATGTAAAAAATTCCAGCTAATTGATTTCACAGACTGATTGATGTTCTTCTGTAAGAACAACAGATTGATTTTTTTTTATAGACAGCAATACTAATTCTTCCATTATGTTCTTCTCTCTCGGTGCACAGAGTCCAATCGACTTTAGGGCCAAGTCAATGTGAAGAGCAGAAGAGAGGCATTAAGAGAAACAAGGTCCATTAGGTCCAATATTGCCTCAATTACTTTAATTCCATTATTCCTGTTCATATTACTCCTGTAATCGATATTCCCTTTCGGTTATTCATGTTTACCCTTTTCAAACTCACAAGTAATAGGATTATGGTCTTTTGAGCTCAGTGGCAACAGACTTTCATAAATATATTTCTGCATTTGTGATTATCTCCAGATCTGCGGCGGAGAAGTCTTAAATTGAATCAAGTCTTCCAGGGCCATCTCCTGGAGAGATGCAGAGCTTCTTAATGCAATAGAGGTGCTCTTACCTGTTATGTCATTTGTCATTCACTGTCAAGACGGGGCCCATACAGCTTCATGGCTTTCTAAGTCTCTTCTTCCCACGTCCCAGCCTGAGGGTGGATAAACTAGCTTTCTGTTTAATGTAACCCACCTCCCTTTGCTGACAGTCATTCTGCCCTGAGAGAGGTCATCCAGATCCTACGTTAACCACTGCTTCTCCCGGATGGCAAGTAATCAATCCCTCAGTTCCACCTCTGTAGCAGCCTTACAAATTACAGGAACTCTGTCTTCCTTCCACTCTTAACACACATCAATGCAGCATCCACTGTTTGCAAGAAGCTGTGCTTTGAGCACAAACAGGACATGTAGTAAGTACGCGGCCCTTCCCCTGAGCATCTGCCAGCCCTTCTGAGGGTGTAAATGAACTGAGTCTTGGTATCAGGGAGGCAGGTGTCAGCCCGTGATGTGAAGAGTCTGTTGAAAGTGCCCCTGGAGTGAAGAAGGGGTAAATTATGAATGGAGAAAAGTCTTCATAAAGCGGGATGAATTCAAGTGAGGTCCTGAAGGATGGTGGAGAGGGGGGACGTTCTGAAGATGAAGCTTGAATGGGAAAGAATAAACTGTGGGTGAGAATCAAAGTAGGTGGATGTAGCCAGAACTGACAACTTACAGAGTGAAAACTGAGGTGGCCAAAAGGCTCATATGAGTATTTCATGAGATGGTACGAAAAATCCAAATGAACGTTCTGGCCAGCCTAGTCAAAGAGGGCACTGAGCTCATCAAGCACCGGGTTAGGAAGGCCTGACTTCCCCTAAAGCAGCAGCGAGGGGGGCAGAGTTTGGCTGGGGATGAGCCTGCTGACGCGGGCAGCCTCGCTGCGGTGGGCAGGATGGCCCAGAGGCAAGCTCGGGATGGCTCAGAGGCATGTACAGGCTGCAGACCTAAGATGAGAGCAGGGCTCACAGCGAGCCACACAGCTCCTGGGGGCCGAGGTCCTCTTCGCTCTGTGTCCATTCAATACTGAGAGCAATGACGACTGCATGCTTAATAATATACCAGGCCCTGTGCTAGTCATCTTGAAACCATCATCTCATGTCCACAGCCTGGGAAGACGGGCCACTCCACCCTCCCGCGGAGCCTCAGCCAGCCTTCCCTCCCAGTTCGCGCTCCAGCAGCATCAGCTGCACTGCGAGGACCGCACCCCACACCCTGCTCCCCCACGCCCCGCCCTGCTCCCCCACGCCCCGACCTCCTGCCCCATGCCCCGCCCTGCTCCCCCACGTCCCGCCCTGCTCCCCCCACGCCCCGCCCTGCTCCCCACGCCCCGCCCTGCTCCCCCCACGCAGCCCTGCTCCCCCCACGCCCCGCCCTGCTCCCCCCACGCCCCGCCCTCCTGCCCCCACGCCCCGCCCTCCTGCCCCACGCCCCGCCCTCCTGCCCCACACCCCGCCCTCCTGCCCCACACCCCGCCCTGCTCCCCCCACGCCCCGCCCTGCTCCCCCACGCCCCGCCCTGCTCCCCACGCCCCGCCCTGCTCCCCCCACGCAGCCCTGCTCCCCCCACGCAGCCCTGCTCCCCCCACGCCCCGCCCTGCTCCCCACGCCCCGCCCTGCTTCCCCCACACAGCCCTGCTCCCCCCACGCCCCGCCCTGCTCCCCACGCCCCGCCCTGCTCCCCCCACGCCCCGCCCTCCTGCCCCCACGCCCCGCCCTCCTGCCCCCACGCCCCGCCCTCCTGCCCCACGCCCCGCCCTCCTGCCCCCACGCCCCACCCTCCTGCCCCACGCCCCGCCCTGCTCCCCCCACGCCCCGCCCTGCTCCCCCCACGCCCCGCCCTGCTCCCCACGCCCCGCCCTGCTCCCCCACGCAGCCCTGCTGAGCCGCCCACCCTGCCTCCTTTCCAATGTTCTCTCCACAACACTGGTCGCTCTGGCACTGTTCTGTTCCTTCCAACGTCCACTCAGATAAGACCCTGTAAAGCACTTCCCGAGGTCCCCGAGCCAGCTCCATTGCTCTTTTTCCTGTGTGTGAGGAGCCCGCAGCCCAGAGCGCCAGCAGAGCCACTATTTCCACGTGATCGCCTCCCACCTAGACTGTAACCCTCTTCCTGTGATCCCCAGGGACACTTTTGGCTCATGTGAGAAGGACAATGTTTGAATGAATGAATAAATGAAGAAACGGAAGGGTCCTATGAACAAACAATAGGAGAGGGAACCAAAAGCCTGGGAAAAGGTGGTCATGGACACAAAGGGAAAAGGAAAGCAAAAATATGAAAGAATTACAGAAAATTTGACAAAGCTTCCTGAGAGCTAAATGTCAGGGGAGCAAGTGATAGAGGGGCATGCCAAGCTTCTGAGCTCTCTGATAGAAGCTCTCCACTCTGCTTCATGACTTTTTTATTATCAGCTTAAAAGCACTGAGTATTAACTCATGGATTTAAAAGAAACAAAAAAGGAACCGTCAGGAGACAGAGGCAGAAAAAGAACTCAAGGAGAACAAACACTAAGATTTGTATCTTAACTTACCCATGTGCAAACATCTTCTGAGAAAGTCTGATAGAATCTTGACTCAAAGCACAAGTTCTTTAATTAAAAGACTTTGCATGTATCATAAATACACTAAAATTTCAGAGGTCTTTAAAAAAACTACTGTCAATTACTAACTAAAAAAACAAAATAATTTCCCCTTTGTTTAAAGATCAGAGTTTCATAATGAATATGTGTATTATCATCAGTTTGAATTTTCAGAAATCTCAGATTACTGAAATTAGAGTGTAAGATGGAAACAGAGGAAAACACTTAGCAAGAGTAAATTAGTTTCTAGTTTTCAAGGCACTTAAGGTTTTATTTCTGGTTTACTTCTCTTTAATGGTAGAGAAGTGTTAGGTACACACAAAATAACCTAGTTATTAAAATAAGATTTATTATAACACAGAAATTATAACAATGCATACTTTAGGCAGCTTAGTGGTAAAGAATCTGCCTTCAATGCAGGAGACACAGGATTGATCCTTGGGTCAAAAACATCCCCTGGAGAAGGAAATGGCAACTCACTCCAGTACTCTTGCTTGGGAAATCCCATGGACAGAGGACCCTAGCGGGCTACAGTCCATGGGGTCTCAAAAGAGTTGGACACTAAACAACTAAACAACAAAAGCCATTTAAGGACAGTTTAATGACCAAGATGCAATTGCCCATTGAAGCTGACACATCATTATCAAAGAGCTCTCCCACCATTACTCTGATATGATCATTGTGTGACCAAAATCAATTGTTTTAACTTATGCCTGTGGACATTCTCACATACCAAATGAGGAGATTCACGTAGTAAGTTACAGAAGGCTTGTAACAGAGGGTAGTATGCACTTTGATAAAATGGAAAAGGTAAATAGTGGAGGCATGAAGATGAAGTTATACAACCATATACTGTGGCATTTGGTGGAACTCTGCCTGCAAGCATCACATACCCTTTAAATATGTTATGTAATTTACCAATTTCCTTAGGCCTAGTGTCAACATAAAAATGCTAAAATGACTTCTTATTTTCATTTTCACTTTCTACTACCTGTCATCATCTTATAAATCCAGTGCTGTCTGGGCCAACACTATTATTTGGCCACAGGATGGCCTCACTGCCAGAGACAAGAAAGCTTCTGTGGGGTTGAGAAGCCTGGAAGTCAATGACCCCAGCCTGCCTGCTGTGCAGTCCTGGGGAAGTCAAGCTGGAACCCCATGGTCTCCAGCACTAGCCCAGGGGCTGACATCAATTCACAGGATCCCTAAAGATGCCTGCTTCATTCCTGGGATCAGGTTCCCATGGCCTTGGACTTTGCTCAGCAGGAGGCTTCCTTTGGGGACAGAAAAGTAAGCCTTTCTGTAAGACTTCCTTTCCTGGAAGTCACAGTAGATACAGCCAGAAAGCTCCACCCTTGCAGGAAAGAAGGGTTCTGTAAATAAACATCTCTGAGAAATGGATCCTTTAACTGCTATCTGGAGACCAGCATCCTCATAATGTTGTCAAATCTAAACACACAAAAGACCAGAGCGAATAGTCTCGAGGAAGCAGAGAGAAGAGAGAAGAGACAGCGGGGGCAGGTCTGTTTCAGGAGTGCATTTAGAGATGAGAGCTCTGGAACAGAATGTTAAATTTAATAAGTGCAAAGTAATACAGCTAGAAAGAAAGAACAGCCCGGCTAAGTATGATTTAAATGGTCTTGAATTAGCTGGAAAGATACCTTGATGTTCTGATAGAGGTAGTGTGTAAATTGGCGACTCAGCCTGAGATGTGATAGAGAAAGCGGGCTGGGCTCACACAGAGCGCTACCTTTTAGAAATTGTCTACTTGCTCTTACTTTTAAAAGGACAACTCTTATCCCATTTAGGATGTTGTTGAACTTGGACTCTCCCGAAAGTAAGAGCTTGCTGAGGACAATGGAGTAGAAGGCCTGTCCGCTCCTGGTCACTGTGCTTTACTTTTGCCAACTGAATTGGACCATGGTCACTACAGTCTCTGCCATTCACCCATTCAACCAATATTCAGCAACAAGCTTGGTTCTAGTTTCTACAGAGCAGACCAAAAGGAATGAATTTGCCTTTCCTTAGGTAGTGTTATGTGTTGAATTTATGTACCCCCAAAAGATGTGAAAGTCTTAATTAAATGTGGCCTCATTTAGACATAGAATCTATGCAGATGGTTAAATTATGGAGTCATTAAAGGAGTCTCTAATTCAATATGATAGGTGTCTTTAGAAGGGGGGAAATTTTAATGTGGAGATAGACAATTCAAAGACACAGGATAGAAGATGGCCATTCAAAGCCCAGGGACTCCTAAGGATACCAGAAGCTGGGAAAGGCAAGGACCACATTCTCCCTTACAGCTTTCAGAAGGAAGGGAACCTGCTGACACTTTGATTTCAGATTTCTGGCTTCCAGATGACAAGTGTCTGTTGTTTGAGCCCTTCAGCCCTTGTTACTTTGTTACAGCTGCCAGAGAAAACGAATACAGATTGAGTTATGAAAGAGTGACGCCAATGACAAAATTGCCATGGTCAACAGAACTCCTGTGGGGATCTATCCACAGACAGTTAATGGGGCCAAGTTCAGTACTGGACCAGAGATTACCACCATCAACATCAGTTCCATAAAGGCCACCAAAGAATAAAGATGGTCCGCTGGATCATCAAAAAAGCAAGAGAGTTCCAGAAAAACAACTATTTCTGCTTCATTGACTAAGCCAAAGCCTTTGACTGTGTGGATCACAATCAACTGTGGAAAATTCTGAAAGAGATGGGAATACCAGACCACCTGACCTGCCTCTTGAGAAACCTGTATGCAGGTCAGGAAGCAACAGTTAGAACTGGACATGGAACAACAGACTGGTTCCAAGTAGGAAAAGGAGTATGTCAAGGCTGTATATTGTCACCCTGCTTATTTAACTTCTATGCAGAGTACATCATGAGAAATGCTGGGCTGGAAGAAGCACAAGCTGGAGTCAAGATTGCCGGGAGAAATATCAATAACCGCAGATATGCAGATGACACCACCCTTATGGCAGAAAGTGAAGAAGAACTAAAGAGCCTCTTGATGAAAGTGAAAGAGGAGAGTGAAAAAGTTGGCTTAAAGCTTCAGAAAACTAAGATCATGGCATCCGGTCCCATCACGTCATGGAAAATAGATGGGGAGACAGTGGAAACAGTGTCAGACTTCATTTTGGGGGGCTCCAAAATCACTGCAGATGGTGACTGCAGCCATGAAATTAAAAGACGCTTACTCTTTGGAAGGAAAGTTATGACCAACCTAGATAGCATATTAAAAAGCAGAGACATTACTTTGCCAACAAAGCTCTGTCTAGTCAAGGCTATGGTTTTTCCAGTGGTCATGTATGGATGTGAGAGTTGGACTGTGAAGAAAGCTGAGCACCGAAAAATTGATGCTTTTGAACTGTGGTATAGGAGAAGACTCTTGAGAGTCCCTTGGACTTCGAGTAGATCCAACCAGTCCATCCTAAAGGAGATCAGTCCTGGGTGTTCATTAGAAGGACCGATGCTGAAGCTGAAACTTCAATATTTTGGCCACCTCATGAGAAGATTTGACTCATTGGAAAAGACCCTGATGCTGGGAGGGATTGGGGGGGCAGGAGGAGACGGGGATGACAGAGGATGAGATGGCTGGATGGCATCACCGACTCAATGGGCATGAGTTTGGGTGAACTCTGGGAGCTGGTGATGGACAGGGAGGCCTGGCGTGCTGTGATTCATGGGGTTGCAAAGAGTCGGACATGACTGAGCGACTGAACTGAACTGAACTGATATCCTACACAGAGACTGACCCAATGGGAACTGTTTAATCCTCTAAAAAGATGATTAGAAAGAAAGCAGCAATAAAGGTTAATGGAAAATTAATCCTGGTGACCTATTTGGGCAAATCAAAGTTGTGGGACATACATTTATTTAAAAGGAAAACGCAAAGACTCTCTATAGAAGGGTAACTTCAGATAAGAGAACACAGATAAGACTTTAATTAAAAAAAAAAAAAAAAGACTTTAATTAGAAGAGTCTTTGGTATTCACCCATTTACATCAATGTTGAAAAGATAAAAGGCTTCTGATAAGGTAGTAAAGATGAACAATCACAAGAAGTCTATGTTAACTCTGTAGAAGATGGAGAGAGATTTCTGATGACCAGTCCTGTTTTCTCCCTGGTTGTCTGCAAAGGTACTCTGTTGTAGGGACTCTGAGATGCTTCCAAAATGTGCATTAACTCACTGAGACCACCATGACTGGCCCTCTGCACGCTGGTTATCAGTGAGTAGAACACACATAAGAGAATGATGTCAACTGTATAATGAAACTGCATGTTGTCTCAAACAGTGACAACCTGCCGTTGGTCAGGCCCATGGCTTGTGGTACTCACCCACTGCTTTACCGGAACATGGTGAGCACGTTCTCTTCCAGGGATTATAAAGATGGCATCATACTGGCTGCAGACGACCTGGAAAATAAAGGCCACCTTGTTAGAGAAGGCTTCCAACTTCGAGCTCAGAGATCTGCTGGAACATATGTAAGCAGAGGCGAGCTTTTGCTTGCAAAATTCCAGCTGAACACTGCCCTTTGCTACTTGCTGCCATTCTAATTGACTGTCCTTGGAAAACTTCTCTGCTTGATCACAATCAATAAATGTGAAGGTCTCATAAGCACAGCCCTTGAACTGCTGATCTTCCAAAGAATATTTCTGCTTTAGAAGTCATCCCTGTTGCTAAAGTAGCTACACCAGGGCCAGGGCCTCCAAAATCTGAAAAAACCTAAATAAATAAAGCTGTATATTAAGAGGAGTACAACCTAGAGTATCATTTGAAAGCAGTTTTGGGGGCTGATCAGTATAGGGTTTCTCTGTTGAGGTGTGGGAAAGATTTCTCACAAATTTGCAAGCTGAAATAAGAGCTAGATACTTATAAGTTTCCCCCCTAGGAAGTCTGCTATTCTGCAAACTATAAAAATTCATCTAGGTATTTTCATAGAATAAATCCCAACTTTATTTACTAGAACCATTTTTTAAAATACAGTTACTCAAGTCAGGTCTACCGGCCAGCAACCTCAGCATCCCCAAGGAATATGAAAAGCTCAAACTCCTGAAACAGAATCGGCATATTCACAAGATCCTCATGTAAGTCCTACGCATACTCATGTCTGAGAAGCATGGCTCTGAAGTGCCTCATGCATATGGCCTTCAATTATGAGACTCACAAGAAACAGGCTGCCTGAAACTTCAAGACCATCCTCTGGTGTCCAGGAGTGAATGGAATCATAATCCATTAATTATAGTTGAATAAACTCCCCAGAAGCCCCTTACTGCTAGCTAAATCAACTTTTCCTTTTCAGAACAGATAGGCTAATGGTATAGATACGTAAAAGCATAGCTCATTCTAGAAGAATTTGCTTTTATACTCATAAGACATATACATTGCTTTACATTCATAAGACCACCATAGCCATTCATTTATTCCATGAGCAGTTAGTGAACATCTATTCAGATGCTCCATAATCACTAATACAGGCTTCCCTGGTGGCTTAGCGGTAAAGAATCTGCCTGCCAATGCAGGAGATGCGGGTTCCATCCCTGGGTTGGGAAGATCCCCTGGAGAAGGAAGTGGCAACAACCCACTCCGGTATTCTTGTCTGAGAATTCCATGGACAGAGAAGCCTGATGGGCTACAGTTCACGGGGTTGCAAAGAGTCGAAAGTGACTTCATGACTAAACAACAACACAACAATAGCTAACATGGGCAAAGAGTCCAGAATGTGCAGAAGGATGGGAATTACAATAGGAATGGGAGCTCTAATCAGGAAAGGTCAGTACCAGAAGCAAGGGTGCAGAGGAGGACACGGTGCTCACTTTAGAAAGTACCTGAGCAGACCTGGAACATTGTGAAGGCTTCCTGCCCACCTTCAGGCACAGTGAGTGTGGCTCTGGATTAGGGCAAGTCCCCAACCCAGCAATGAACAAGTCAACTACCTTACTTAGAGAAAAATACTGGTTTGGGACTGTAGATAGTTGTTTTTCCCAACCGCTTTGAATATTTGTATGCGTGAGCTCTAAATGCAGCAACCCTCAGGAAGAGTTTTTCCCTTTCAACTCGCCTACCTGTACACAAGGAAGGATAGCAGACATCAAATGCAAACAGCCCTGACTCAGAAGTCCGCCCAGCACTGCGAGTCGGCAGGGAAGACAGAACCGGGTCTCCGTGTCGGCTCTCTGATCACACAGAGTGTCAATGCAACGGCAACCAGCGACACGCAGGCCATAAACAGAATGGCATTGAAGTTAACACAAAAGTCAGGGAACTGTCTGCTGGGAGGGACCCTGGCTATTTGGTGGGTGCACTGCTGGGAGCAATTGAAGGCTCTTGGGGAGACCACCATGTACACACCTTTCTCTGTGCCTGGCTCCTCTCTCTGCAAGTAAATAGTTCTCATCCTGTCTCCCTCCCCCTCGCTTCCGCTTCCTCTGACTCATTCTCCTTCTCCCTTACCACCTCCAAGTGCCCTCCCACCTCTCATCGCACGCTCTTTTTCCCCTTTCCAATCTGCCTGCTTTCTCACCGCCTCCTGCTATGAGATGGAGACAAGGAAGAGAAGCCAGGATGATGGAGCATCTTTCTCCCTTGCCCCCCTTGACCTCGCTTCCCTTTTCTCTGCTAACATTCCCACACTTCTTTTCCCTCTTCTTTCTTCGTTTGTTTTAATTGGAGTCTACTTGCTTTACAATATTGCATTGCTTTCTGTTGTACAACAACGTGAATCTGCTATATGTATGCATGTATCTCCCCCCTCTGGGACCTCACTCCCCACCTCGCCATCCTCCCCATCTCAGTTATCACAGAGCATCAAGCTGAGCTCCCCGCACTACAGAGCAGCTACAGCTGGCTAGCTCTTTTACGCTAGATAGCTGTTGTACACATGGTCGGGTACACGTCAATGGACCTCTCCCAGTGTGTCCCACCTCCCCCCCACTGTGTCCAAGCTCCATCCGCTACGTCTGCATCTCCACTGCTGCCCTGCAAACAGGTCCATCAGGGCCGTCTTTCTAGATTCCACATATATGCATTCATACGTGACGTTTGCCTTCCTCTTTCTGACTTGTTTCAGGCGGTATGACAGGCTCGAGGTTCATCCACATCTCTACAGATTTTTTTGTCCTTCCCCCCCGCCGTGTTCTCTCTTTTCCTAGCGTTGAACCCTTCATGAGTGTGCCCAGGCCTCCCAGGCACCGAGTTTGGAAGGGACAGCACAAGGGCTGGACTCCTCTGCCGTCACGTTGTCACACTTGAAGTTCGCACGTTCTCCAAACCTGCTGCCAGGTCAACAGTTGAGAAAGGAAAAAAAAAACCCACACTTTAAAAATGCAGTAAGCTAGCATTTTCTTAGCAGTCTTTAAAATGTTGAACAATGCTGAACAATTCAGCTGCTGTGCTCCAAGGGTACAGAGATGTAAAATACAGCCGGTACAAGGGTTTCATTCTACCACTGGTTTTTCCTAAGGATACTCCCTTCAACCCACCACGACCCCCAAACCCTCCAGGAATGACTGAAAGCTGCCTCGTCACAGGCCGGAGTTCCCAGAGTGCTTCCTGACAAAGACACTGCAGCACCCCGTCAGGAAGCCTTACCAGTTACAGCTTAATAAATATATGAAGATTACTGTAATATAGAAAATGTCTGGTTCCACCACTTCCTGCATGAAATGCACTTAGGGAGTACTCCACAGAGTGGGCTGTGATATGACAATCTCACACATACTCTCTGAATTACAGAAAAGCCATTTGGTCTCCTTTATGCATTTCACTCTTATTTTCACCCCTGTGAACCCTCAGCAAAGCTCCAGACAACTCTGCTTGGCTCACCCTTTTATTTCAGTGAGTAGACACGGTATGTGCCCCTGGCATAGAGTATATGCTGCCCAAATATCTGAGGAATGAGGTAATTAACTGAATAATCAACTGATCAATCAACATCAGCCTAAGACATGACGGAATTAAGCGGCTGGAGAGAAACACTATGGCACACGGATGCACGTTGAAAATCTACTCTAGGCTTCTTCCATTGGCCCTAATCATGAAGTCAGCCTAGCGTAGTGGATGTAACTCACCTCCAAGAAGTCAAAGGGGCAGAGGAACTGACTGCGGAGGGATACTGAGTGGTCAGATGTGACAACTGCCATTCTAATAGCAAATAGGCAAATAGAAAAACTCTACAGAACTGACAAAAGTTCTCCAAAAATAATAATAGTAATAATAATAACGTAGCCCAGTATAAGTCAGTCAAGCCCTCCATCTATCCCTGCATGATACTGTGCCCATAGCCTATCATCAGTGATGCTCTCATCACACTTTTACAGTCCTTCAACAGTATCTGAGTCAGACTAGAAGTGAGGACCTGATCATTGCTCACCAAGATTTCCTAGGCAAGCCAAGAAGGTTACAGAATGGATTCGCTCTGCAGACCAGGAAAGGGTTGTAATCCTATCTTAGAAAAGGAGAAGAGAGACATGACAGATAGAACTAGGTCTAAACTAGTCCAAAATGTCCCACCTCTCTAGATTCACATGAGAATTCAGGGGCCAGGTCAGCAGGTCCCCCAAGTAGGAAGTCACTCCATATCAACCAACAAGAGTTAGACAAGAGCCGGCCTCAGCAGCAGTGTCGTCGTTATATCTGGCTCTGCCTCTCTTAATATACTTCATTACAAATAAGCCACACTTTCCCCAAAGTCAGCATGCGCTTTCTTCATCTTCAAAAATCACAAGTGCTTCTTCTGAACATTAGCAGCGTTCAGTTCAGTTCAGTCACTCAGTCATGTCTGACTCTTTGCGACCCCATGGACTGCAGCACGCCAGGCTTCCCTGTCAGTCACCAACTCCTGTAGCTTGCTCAAACTCATGTCCATCGAGTTGGTGATGCCATTCAACCATCTCATCCTCTGTCATCCCCTTCTCCTCCTGCCTTCAATCTTCCCCAGCATCAGGGTCTTTTCCAAGGAGTCAGTTCTTCACATCAGGTGGCCAAAGTATTGGAGTTTCAGCTTTAGCATCAGTTCTTCCAATGAATATTCAGGACTAATTTCCTTTAGGGTGGACCGGTTGGATCTCCTTGCAGTCCAAGGGACTCTCAAGAGTCTTCTCCAACATCACAGTTCAAAAGCATCAATTCTTCGGTGCTCAGCTTTCTTTATGGGCCAACTCTCATATCTATACATGACTACTGGAAAAACCATAGGTTTGACTAGACAGACCTTTGTTGGCAAAGTAATGTTTCTGCTTTTTAATATGCTGTCTGGGTTGGTCATAGCAACCATTAGCAGCATTAACACCATTTAAGTGATTGAGCTGAGATGGTCGCTCCTCCAGAAGCCCATCTGATCATCCTGTAGAAAGAGCCTCCGATGGTAACTTTCAACTCCACTGCCCCTGTGACCTGAAACTGTTTTAACAAACGCCCTGCAGTCTGAAAAGAAGGATGTGACCTCGTAAGGAAGAAAATTTGACAACTCTAGCTAGAATGAATGTATTGTCATTTAACATCTGACCCAGAGTAAAGTACCTCAATGACCCGTCAATGGAAAAAGAAGAAAATATCTTAAAATAATCCCTAGATATGTCATATATCACTATATCTCAATATCATGAGACCTAGATTTGTTACCATTCAACAAAGAGTACTTTTTAATAGTAAAGAATTGAGGAAAAAATAGCATGATTTAACGCTTTCTCCTCCTGAATTTCATTTTGAGGTTTCAAGCAATATAGCTTCCTACCTATATAAAGCCCATAGCTCTACAATTTCAGTGTTAACTATACATTACTATAAATATTTTGAAGGAGAAAATAATAGTTGTATTTTCCACCTGCATCCACTCCCTAAAGGTCTGGAAATGCGTGTATCCTAAGTCGCTTCAGTCATGTCCAGCTCTTTGCGACCTCATGGACTGTAGGTCTCCAGGCTCCTCTGTCCATGGGGACTCTCCAGGCAAGGATACTGGAATGGGTTGCCATGCCCTCCTCCAGGGGATCTTTCCGACCCAGGGATCAAACCCAGGTCTTTTATGTCTTCTGCATTGGCAGACGTGTTCTTTACCACTAGTGCCACTTGGGAAGCTTCCCCCTAAAGGTTTGCTGATGTGTTTTTGCACTGGGCCCTTAAGGATGGCAAAGGGAGGGGGTATGAGTCTGTGATCGCCCACAGCCAATTCTCAGTGCAGTCTCCTGCTCTGAGTCACAGGATTTCTTTTCCAGATCAACTCCCTGTTCAGTTGACCAGCATCTCAACATGTGTGGATTTCTTCTAATCTCACCTCAATAAGCTACTGCTTGTGGGAGGATAAAAACCCATTTCCTTCCACATTTGTGGGCCTGTGTGTATTTGAGTGTTCATCTCTCATATGATTTCCAAGTTAGAACTCTAGATCAAGTAGACAAAATAGTGCATATGCAACAAGAACTACAGCATGAAGACAGATCAAGGAAGGGGGAACCCTTCCATCACTTCTACTACATCTCTGAAAGATATAATTCAGATAACCCCCTCCCAGTCCCGAGATCTCTTGAAGAGCAAGGAGATCCAACCAGTCCATCCTAAAGGAAAGCAGTCCTGAATATTCATTGGAAGGATTGATGCTGAAGCTGAAACTCCAATAATTTGGCCACCTGATGTGAAGAACTGACTCACAAAAAAGACCCTGATGCTGGGAAAGACTGAAGGCAGGAGGAGAAGGGGACTACAGAGGATGAGATGGTTGGATGGCATCACCGACTCTATAGACATGAGTTTGAGCAAGCTCCAGGAGTTGGTGATGGACAAGGAGGCCTGGTGTGCTGCAGTCCATGGGGTCACAAAGAGTCAGACATGACTGAGCTAAACTGAACTGAGTCTCTAGATCCTGCCAAGCCCTCCATTAAACAGACCTTCCTGAGGGAGGGGCCTGGGTGAACACCACTGTAAGAGATGACCACATATTTCCATAGTTTAGGAGGATAAAGCAATTACAGCTTCAGTCATTCATGAATAAAGCCTCTTTAACATTTTAATGAGAACATTAAACTCAGCTGCACTTGGTTTGGCCTCCCTAGAAAGTCTGTTAGCCTTGGAGAAAGTTTCTTTAAGAAGCCGTAATGAAATTGCAGGTTCTCTGTTCCACCTCCCCCCCCGCCCCGAGGCAAGCCTGGGCCACAAACACTGGCTGCACAATGACTCTCCTGAAAGAACCCATATATTCTGATAAGGCTACAGTTTGGCAAATGAGAGAAGGCATCTGGAGAAATACCTTCTCCTCTGCAGTATTTGTGCGCTTGTGTGTGCTCACTCATTTTATATCTGACTTGTCCCCTAATTCGCTTTTTATGTTATACACAGCTTGGAGTACAATGTGAGACTCAATAAATGTTCAGTCATACTTTTCTGCTATTTTCCCTTAATCATTTTTCTGCCGCCTCTGTGCTCCTTTGCGATGTGACTGATTCCCACTAAGGCTCCCAACTGCCGCTTGCCTGGAGGCCCATTAAATTCGGCAGACAACCAAGAGAGCTTCAGGTGCAAGAGGTGAACGAGAAATAACTCAGACTCAGTGACTTAACACGAATGTCTGCCTCTTCCTCCAAACAAAACCTGGAGCCATGTGAATGAAAGAGTTTGTCACCTCAAAGACCAACTATGGGAGAAGAGTGAAGCTAACGGGGGTTCATATATTCGGCTCACTGATGCGTTCAATTCTTCCAACATTTACTGAGCACCTTCTGAGCACTAGTCTGTCCTAGATACTCAGCTGCAGCCGGAAGTAAGGCAGACGAGACCTCCACTCCCACAAAGCTTGAGATCCTGTGGGAGAGACAGGCAGTAAACAATAAAAGAAAATGTCAGAGGGTAACAAGTGCTAGGAAGAACATACAGAGGGTGATGTGATACAAGAGGCCAGTTAAGTAGGGTGGACAGGAAAAGGCAAGCAGAGTGAAAAGCTATAGCAAGAAACATAAGGTCATAGAAAGACGGGGAGGAATCTTAAAGGCATATCAGTAAGTGAAAGAAGCTAATCTGAAAAGGCTACCCACTGTATGACTCCAACTATATGACATTCGAGAAAAGGCAAAACTAGAATGGAGACAATAAGATCAGTGGTTGCTGGGGAGGCGAAGAGGGTGAGATAAACAGGAGGCACACAGGATTATTAGGGCGGTGAAACTTCTGTATGATACTATTGCACTGGCCAGTAAGTTCATTTGGGTTTTTCCATCAGATGTAGTGGAAAAACCCAATGAAGTTTTTGGCCAACCAGGTATATAATGGTAGACACATGTCATCATCCATTTTTCAAAATCCATAGAATGTGTGACACCAAGAGTGAACCTGAAGGTTAACTATGGACCTTGGGTGATGGTGCCATGTCAGTGTAGGTTCATCAGTTGTAATAAATGTATCACTCGGGTAGCGGGTGTCCATAGTGGGAAAGACCATATATGTGGGCAGGAGATATATGAGAATGCTCTGTACTTTTTCCTCAATTTTGCTATAAACCTAAGATTGCTCTAAAAAGACAAAACCTATGTTTTAAAAAATCCTTTGGGATCTTCCTGGTGGTCCAGTGGCTAAGACTCTGTGCTCCCAATTCTGGGGGCCTGGGTTTGATCGCTAGTCAGGGAACTAGATCCCGGGTGCCACAACTAAGACCAGGAGTAGACAAATAAATAAATAAAAATTTTAAAATATTAAAATAAATATAAATTTTAAAATCATTACAATAAGGAAGTGTGGGGTGTTGAAGAATGAAAATGGGTGAAGGTTCGCTAGAGCACTG
This sequence comes from Dama dama, assembly GCF_033118175.1. Classification (NCBI taxonomy): domain Eukaryota; kingdom Metazoa; phylum Chordata; class Mammalia; order Artiodactyla; family Cervidae; genus Dama; species Dama dama. The sequence goes on from NC_083710.1 coordinate 17,850,251, forward strand.
TAAATCGGGCAGAAAGGAGAAGGCTGCCAAGGAAGCCAAGGAGGTCATGGTGAGAAGTGTGAATTTCATTCTAGAAGCCCAGGAGCCACTGGCTAGTCTGAAGCCAGGCTTGTCATCACGTGCTTTCTATTTCTGAAGAGTCACTCTGGCTCCCGTGTGGAAGATGGATGGGTGACAGCGAGGAATCCACAGAGGCCGATGAGAGTGGTCGAGGGCCACAGAGGAAGCAGGGGGTGGATCTGCAATATGCTTTGAAAGAAGAGCTGACAGGATCCGTGATGGATAGATTGGAAATGGGAGGTGAGGGAGAAAGAGAAACCAAAGATGATTTCTGAATTGGAGGAGAGACCATTCACAGAGATGGGGAAGACCCTTGGGAAACCACCTATGAAGACCACACAAGGCGCATGTGAGCCCAGAGGAAGTACTGGGGCTTCAGGTTCCCCGAGGGAACTCAAGGTCAACTTGCTTGACCTCTGCCTTAATGTGAAGGGCAGATGTGTGTGTGTATGTGATACCTGCACTCACAGATCTGGATATATGCAAAGATGCATCATGTTTAAGAGACGGGCTTTGCAATTCAAAGCAAATCTGAACTCATTTCAATAATCAAGAGATAAAGTGTAGGAGCTGTATTATTGCTGTCATTTTTTCCATTAGCATGCGAGGGAGCTGAGGACAAATGAGGTGACGCGTCTTGGTGGCGGTCACACAGCCAGGGATCAGCAGAGCTGACACTAGGAATCAGGTCTCCTTGAAGGAATTCATACCACCTGTCACACTCTCTGTAAATCATCTGGAACGTACAGGGCGCCCGGGAACGCACGCCCGGGGTGAAGGAAGTGGGTGGGGCGGGGGGGTGTCCTGGTCTCCTTTCCTTTAGCTCATCCTGCCTGGACACGATTGAAACCATAGCTACAGCGTGGCTGACAAAGTACAGAAAATCAATACCATGCAAGGCAACCTCACAGAGAGCAAATCAAATATTCAAGTGCAACGTGGCGCCGATTTTTCAACAGACGTTTTAATTATGAACGAGCCCTGCAGAAACCTCCTCGGGGTGCCACACACGGAGCATCCTCAGAAACAGAAGAAGCTGGCCTGACACCACCTCTCCAGGATTTCCTCCCCCTGTGCCTTGGGTTTCCCCAAGAACACCAGAAGCACTGAACACATTTGAGGAAGAGGGAAAAGCGAAACGTTGGCAGGTCGGGTTTTCTGCAATATCATTTAAAGGAGGAAAATTCAACTAGATGTAATCACCCCTAAAATCATTCTGATCATATCTGAAGAAGACGGGGGGCAGGCCCGGGAGGGCTGGGCACACTCTCTCATCTGCATACCACCTCACAGGACTTCAAAACAGTCTCTGCTTGGCCACTTCCCTGGTGGTCTGGCGGACGAGACTTCGCCTTCCAATGCAGAGTGTGAAAGTTCGATCCCTGGTTGGGGAGCTGAGACCCCCACCTGCCTGGTGCCAGAAAACTAAAACATAAGACAGAAGCAATACTGTAGCAAATTCAACGCTTACTCAGTCACTTCAGTCCTGTCTGACTCTTTGGGACCCCATGGACCACAGCCCGCCAGGCTCCTCTGTCCCTGAGTTTTCCTAGGCAAGAATACTGTAGTGGGTTGCCATGCCCTCCTCCAGGGGATCATCCTGACCCAGGGATCGAACCCACGTCTCCTGTGTCTCCTGCATTGCAGGCGGATTCTTTACCACTGAGCCACCAGGAAAGCCCAACATATTCAAATAAAGACTTTAAAATTGGTTCACATTAACAACAACAAAAAAAGACTGTGCTTCCACTGCAGAGGGTACAGGTCCAATACTTGGTTGGAGAACTAAGATGCCACGTGGGGTGCAGCCAAAATAAAAATGTCTCTCCTTTTTCCATCTTCCAGGCTCTCCTTCATCATCCACAAGGCTCTCCCTTGAGGCTGTGAGGTCTCCCACCTCGCCGTTTTGAAGTCCGAAAGGGAAACAGTGAGGGGCCGTCTGCCTCTGTGTTTCTTGCTGTGAGTCACACACTCCCTGCTCTTACAGAATGTGGCTCGTTTGTGTCTTGTTGATTTGCAGACTTCCTCTCCGCTGCTTCCATCTAATAATGTGTTTCCGAAGGACCCCTGCATGGTAGGCAGAGCCCCGCTAACAGACAACAGGACCCCTGTGAATGGGCCCACCCTAGCAGGACTGAGGACATGCAGAGAAGGAGGTTTGGGAGAAAGCAGTTTGAGATGCTTGGTTAGCGGCATCCTGTCCTCCAAGCTGGAGAGTTAGAAAATCATCTGTCAGGGTTAAAACCACATGGCACGATCGGACTCCCTCCCCCGTCAATACCACTTTTCTTTCCACAGCTTTCACAAAGGCACGTAGGACCGACAGACTCTCCACATACACCAAAGGAGGGTAGACACTTGCTCTGTTGTCAGATGCTCAGGCAGCTCCCTGTCTGAAACTCCCCGCTGGTTCCCAGCATGGCTGCATTCCCATCAAGTTCCTCCACCGGGTCACATCGCCCTGTGAACCCCACTCTGCCCCATGGAACCCTTTGTCCTGCCTGGAAGTGAAAGTGTTAGTCGCTCAGTCGTGTCCGACTCTTTGTGACCCCGTGGACTGCAGCCCGCCAGGCTCCTCTGTCCATGGGATTCTCCAGGCAAGAATACTGGAGTGGGTAGCCATTCCCTTCTCCACAGGATTGTCCCGACCCAGGGGTTGAACCCGAGTCTCCAACATTGCAGGCAGATTCTTTGCCATCTGAGCCACCAGGGAATGCCTGGACATGTCATTTTCTTAACTCCACCTTCTCATATCAGTGATGTTTTCTTGCTTTTTTTTTTTTTTACGCTGTGGTGATTGAGATTTGCAAAAAAAAACTTCAGAAAAGACAGATGGCAAGAGTGAAGGCAAACTGGGGATAATTCATAGAGGACTCTATTCAGAGGGTCTGCTCCTAGGAAAAGCCCAAGTTAGTGATCAAGATGGGCTGATGGAGGGAGGCCTGGGAAGCAGACAGGGACATAATTAGGAAGACTGAAAACAAGTGGGTGAGACACCAGGGGCGGCATTCAAGGCAGTGGGGTTTCAACACCACTGTGGGATGCCTTAGAGGCAAGTTTGGAGGCTAGAAGCAGAAGGCTACAGGATGCCAGGGGTCCCTGACACAGGAGACAGCGAGGAACACAGCAGGTAATAAGGCAAATGCTCACACTCTTCTTCCTAAGAGTCAAAACAACCTCTCTCAACAGCTCTATTTCTTGTCTTTCCGTCACAGCTTGAGCCTGATGTCAAATGCTCTTTTATCCTCATAAGACACCTGAGACCCAGCCTGCCAATTATCAGAGTGATGATCCTATCTCTACACAATTAGACACTACAGTTTTTCTGCCAATCAATTCTCACATCTATTATGTCATTTAATTCTCATTGCACTATGTGACATGCATGTTTGCATGCTCAGTCATGTCCAACTCTTTGCAGCCCCATGGACTGTGGCCAGTCAGGCTCCTCTGCCCACGGGATTTTCCAGGCAAGAATATTGAAGTGGGTTGCCATGCGCTAATCCAGGGGATCTTCCCTATCCAGGGGATTGTCCCGACCCAGGGCTCAAACCCCCGTCTCCTGTGTCCATTGCATTGGCAGGTGGATTCTTCACCACTGTGCCACCTGAGAAGCGCCATGTGACACGAGCACCATTAAACCAAAAATCCAGGTTCCAAGAGATTTAAAATTGTGCCCATTTCCACCCCAAGTGAAAGAGCCTTCACTCAAACCCAGGTCTTGTGACTTGAGATCCTATGCTTTCTAGAAGACGCTGTTAGTATATTTCTTGTTCTTTACATCTGTGTGCTGTAAATTTTACTCATCCAGGCTTTGCCGGGCTTTCCCGATGACTCACGGGCAAAGAAGGTGCCTGCAATGCAGGACACATGGGAGATGCAGGTTCGAGCCCTGGGTCAGGAAGATCTCTGGAGAAGGGAATGGCAACCCACTCCAGCATTCTTGCCTGGAGAATCCCCATGGACAGAGGGGCCTGGCAGGCTACAGTCCATGGGGTCGCAAAGAGTCGGACATGACTGAGTGACTAAACACAGGCTTCACTACTTCAGAATTTCTGAGGCAACAACCATCATCAATGATACCCCACTTACTTGGAATCTAGGCGATGCTATGACAAATATGCACCCAATACCATATAGCGTGCCAAATGGGGAAGCTACCAGTCTAAAGGAGGAAAAAAAGAAAGTTTGCATTTGCTTAGTCATGAGGTCTTAGAGAACCAATTTCATATCACTATGCAATTAAAAAATTAATTTGCTAACTACAAATGATTTAATTGTTTTGTGGCTAAGCAATATTTTTAATTTAAAAAAATCCCCCCAAACATAAGAAATATGATCTGAAAGTAACAATACTGGGTCTATGATGGTGTGTGCATGCTCAGTTGCTCAACCGTGTTCAATGCTTCGAAACCCCATGGATTGTAGACCACCAGGCTCCTCTGTCCATGATATTTCCCAGACAAGAATACTGGAGTGGGTTGCCATTTCCACCTCCAGGGTATCTTCCCAAATCAGGGATCAAACCCTAGTCTCCTGCATTAGCAGACAGATTCTTTATCACTGAACTACCTGGGAAGCCCCCACTGAATCTAAAGGCTAAAATCAAAACCATCACAGTCATATGGTTTTGTCAAGTAATTTTACTATTTATTACATTATCCTGTAGTTCAAATATCTATCAATTCATATCTGCATCTCCTTAAAGAGTTTGGCATTTTAAAGCTCATCTCCAATTATTTGTTGAATGGATGGATGGATACATAAATAAAGGAATGCGTGTGTCCACCAGGCGACTCTCCATACTAACTGAAGAGGGAAATGCCGCTAGCTTCAAGGACAAAGGGCCAAGTCACATAGATACAGATTCAAATTCTGTTTGCCAACTGTCATTGTGGGCAAATTAATTCAGTCCTTGATTCTGAGTTTCCTCACCAGCAAAACGGAGACGACTGAGTACCACACAGATCAAATGAAGTCACAGACTTGACACGCCGCCTGGGTTGCAGAAGTTGCCGTAGCTTATTTATTTCGCCCTCTGTCTCCCACATTTAGTGTGGCCCTCGTTCATCGTCCTGACCCAGAGAGCGAACCAACATCTCTCCTGTCTCCAGCATTGGCAGGCAGATTCTTTACCATCAGCGCCATCTGGGACACCCAATCCCCTTTCATACCAACCTTAATCATGGTGCTTCAGTACACAAACCGTGCAGTAAAGTTGATGGCTAAACAACAAATTTATTTACAGTGATGGTCCATCTCCCCTCCACTAATATCAGACTCATCTATTCATGGTCTAGAGACAAGTTGTTGTGCATAACAGGTGTTCAACAGATTTTGATGACTAGATATTTTGCAGGCTAAATGAGTAAATGTCTCAGAGAAGTGAAGCTCATCAACACTCTTTATATTTGAAAGCTTTCTAAAATGTACTGTACACTTAACCACTTGGCTAAAAGGACAGGTTGAAGGAACTTTCACTTTTTCTTGACTTGGGGTTGTCAACATGAATGTAAGTTTTAGCACTGGAATGGGAATTTTTAATTCCTTGTAGTCTTTTTACATTGGTTGATTTGCTCACACTAAAACTGAAAGTGTTAGTTGCTCAGTTGTGTCCAACTCTTTGTGACTCCATGGACTATAATGTCCATGCAATTCTCCAGGCAAGAATACCGGAGTGGGCAGCCATTTCCTTCTCCAGGGGATCTTCCCAATCCAGGGATCAAACATGGGTCTCCCACATGGCAGGCAGATTCCTTACCATCTGAGCCACCTGGGGAGCTTGCTGACACTAAATGTTCCCAGATTTTGACCTTGTGACCATGGTTTTCATTTCTTCCTGTGGTCAGGGGCTTCATCCCCTGGAAGGCATGAGACACTGGGGAATTATGAAAAAGTCCTTGTCATCTTCAAAGAGTTTAGCAGACCTCATTCTCAGAGATTTCTCATCTGTTTCTGCTTCATGACACTTATGTTTGCTGAGAACTTGAAGGAGGGCCCATAGCTTTCCTAGACCAAGGAGTACTGCCCTATCCCTAATGCCTTTCACAGAGAAGGCACTCAACAAACACCTATAAAGTGAATTAACAGAGTAAATAGTATGCAACCTTTATCATCACCATTTTCTATTTGAAGACTTTATTCTAATTCACGACTAGGCCCCTTACTTGTTTGAGGCTGTACTTTCTCATCTGCAAAACTAGGCAGTTGGGTTAAGGGATCTCTAAGATCACTTTCAACATTCATCTTCCATGATCCTATACTCCCGTGCACCTGTTACGTTTCAGATTATAGAGCTGTTGGGAAACCGATCACCAGGTAACTGAGATCTTAGAGACATAATGAATAAACAATGCATGCTTCATCCTCTAATCCAGACGTCCTCACAAGGAGATATTATCCTTGTATCATGGCAACAAATACAGAAAGAATGAGCTCTCTTATTTCTTTCTCTCATCCTGAACATCATACATAATAGTAGAAAGACTGACCTTGGGATGTAAACACATTGATCCATTTTTTACCCTGTGCCAAGTGCTCATAAGTGAAAAACTAGTCTGTCTCCAAAGGAGTCAACTGCATTCAGGCCAATAAAACTTTAAAGGAAATTTTTTTTTTCTAACAGCTAAATCTAGTGCTTTCACTGACCCTATGTGCCCAGCTATTTCTCGGTTCATATATTAACTTCTCAGCTACGTTTGTTTAAATGATAACTGCAGTTACACTGTTTGTACAGAAGTATAATTCAACTCCTTGAAAACAGTCTTTCTTAAAGTGGAAACTTCTAAATTAAAAGGGTTTATACCGACAGGAAGTAGACATTTATACAGACTGGAAGTAGACACTTTCAAACACCAGGTCAAAGGTCTGTCACCCCAATTCTCTGCACAGGTGGGAGACCACTTGTGGGCACAGTTTCTCCCCTGGAGACAGTGGATGCCTCTCATAGCTGTCTCTAGGTAGGATGGGGCCCCTTTAATTCCATCCTGCACAAATTCGATGTATACCTTCCTCAAGTACTGTACCAAACTCTCAAGGGGATGCGGAAAATGAATAAAACATCATCTCTGCCTCAGAGGAGACACAGCAAGGCCAAGAGGATAAAAGCAGCGACACTGGAAAACAACTGCCTGAGGACGCAAACTGGCTTAGCCATAATCAGCCAGAGACCTTGGGCAAGTTACTTAACCTTTCTGATCCAGCATCTTCATCAGCACAGTGGTGCTAATGACACCACTAGTGGACCTAGTTAGTGCTGCTATGGGGATTAGCTAAGTAACTTCTCCGATGGCATTAAGAGCTGGTTCCTGACATATAGCACTCAGTGTTAGTACCTGCATCGTGATCATCATCTATACGAACACATACCCCATGATTTTAAATTTTTCATTGTCCTATTTAGAAAAAGTAAAGTTATAACAGATTCTAGGAAATAAAAGGAATAAAAAAACCAGGCAACCTAGAAAACTATTCCATTCAGTTCAGTCGCTCAGTTGTATCCAACTCTTTGTGACCCCATGGACACCAGGCCTCCCTGTCCATCACCAACTCCCGGAGTTTACCCAAGCTCATGTCCATCAAGTCAGTGATGCCATCCAACCATCTCATCCTCTGTTGTCCCCTTCTCCTCCCACCTTCAATCTTTCCCAGCATCAGGGTCTTTTCAAATGAGTCAACTTTTTGCATCAGGTGGCCAAAGTATTGGGAGCTTCTGCTTCAACATCAGTCCTTTCAGTGAATATTCAGGACTGATTTCCTTTAGGATGGACTGATTGGAAAACTACTGGTTGGCCAAAAAAATTGTTTGGATTTTTCCATAAGATAGGAATAACTGGAACAAACTTTTTGGCCAACCTAATACTTTCCCAACAAGTTTGATTCTTCTTCTGTCTTCCTGGTGAATCTTAACAACATCTATCCTCAGAGTGCTGTAAAGATGGTGGTGGGTAGGAGTGTAGAGAAAAATGTAAAGAATTACGGGACAGAGAGAAAAGGAGAGGAAAAGGAGGGAGAGCAGGCAGGAGGAGCATTTCCGAGTTACCTGAACCAGCAGGTAGACAGGAGGTGACCTACGCTGGAGAGAACCCTTGGGGTAGCTCTGCCCTGGTTTGTTTGCTTCTCTGCCCAGAAAATCCTTCCTCAAGCACTAGGCTACCACACTTCTCCTTAAAACTCTGTGTTTTTCTTTCCAATATTCACACATCCGTTTTACAGAATATGAGATGCAGAAAGAGCCTCATTGTTGCTGCTTAGTCATTCAGTCGTGTCTGACTCTTTGTGGCCCCATGGACTGCAGACGGCCAAGCTCCTTTGTCCATGGGATTCTCCAGGCAAGAATACTGGAGTGGGTAGCCATTCCCTTCTCCAGGGGATCTTTCCAACCCAAGTATCAAACCCAGGTCTCCTGCATTGGCAGGTGGATTCTTTACCACTGAGCCACCAGGGAAGCCAATAAAGAGTCTTAGAGGTCACCCAATCCAGCTCCCTGTTTCACAGATGGGAAAAATTTGAAGGCCGACGAGACTGAAAACTGAGAGCCAGCGAGATGGAAAACTGAAGGCCAACATGACCAAAAACTGAGGGCCCACGAGACCGAACACTGAGGGCCCACATGACCGGACACCGAGGGCCCACATGACCCAACACCGAGGGCCCACATCACCTAACACCGAGGGCCCACATGACGGAACACTGAGGGCCCACATGACCGGACACTGAGGGCCCACGAGACCGAACACTGAGGGCCCACATGACCCGACACCGAGGGCCCACAAGACCCGACACCGAGGGCCCACATGACCGGACACCGAGGGCCCACGAGACCGAACACCGAGGGCCCACGAGACCGAACACCAAGGGCCCACATGACCCAACACCGAGGGCCCACATGACGGAACACCGAGGGCCCACATGACGGAACACTGAGGGCCCACATGACCGAACACTGAGGGCCCACATGACCGAACACTGAGGGCCCACATGAACCAACACTGAGGGCCCACAAGACCCAACACTGAGGGTCCATGAGACCAAACACTGAGGGCCAATGAGTCCAAAAAACCAAATCATTTACCTGGGGCTGGACAGCTCCACAGTGGCACAGACAACATGCACGCTGGACTTCCAGTGCCCCGTATCTGTGCTGTCTCCTTTATGACAATAAAATGGGTGACAGTGAAAGTCACTCAGTGTCCGACTCTGCGATCCCATGGACTATATAGTCCATGGAATTCTCCAGGCCAGAATACTGGCCTGGGTACCCTTTCCCGTCTCAATGGGATCCTCCCAACCCAGGGATAGAACCCTGATCTCCTGCATTGCAGGTGGATGCTTCACCAGCTAAGCCACAAGGGAAGCCCAAGAATCCTGGAGTGGGTAGCCTAACCCTTCTCCAGCGGATCTTCCTGACCCAGGAATTGAACTGGGGTCTCCTGTAGCGCAGGCAGATTCTTTACCAACTGAGCTATGAGGGAAGCCATTTACCCAAATGGAGTCTGTACTGGCCTTTATACAGTCAGGTATGTAAGTTTTTATCTTGGGAAGAAAATCTTGAGAAATATTTTTAAATGAACTAACAAGAAGCTTACTGTTTTTAATTCAATAAACATGTTTTATTTATTAACTTCATTGCCTGCTAAGCCTGAAATTAGTTTTCCTATGCTTGGATAGGTCCTGCCTAACCAATAACACAACAATCAGATTTCAATTAAACAGATACTCACACTTGGGCTATACACACACACACACACACACCCCACACCTCAAAGAGGCACTTAACCAAAACACAATTTAAGCCCATTCTTGCTGTCATTCTTCTGGCCTGTATTTAAGAAGTAGGTATCAAATATAATAAGATAAGGCTCTCTGAATAAGGCTCTCTCCAAGTTACTCATTCTCCAAAGTAGGAACATCTCTTGCTATTGCTTCCTATTTCTAACCCAACAACAAAATGCAGCCTCCCCAATGGACTCCACAAGCTTTTTACTCTGTCTTCTCTGTGAGTCCTTGGTATGTTGGGCAAAACCAGGTCAGTAGTCTCCTGAAGACTTTTAACTTTCCTTCTTCCTAGCTTTCAATTCTGCAGTTAAAGAGGGAGGCTCTGAAAACAGAGTTTTTGATAGGTTTTAACAATATATTTAGAAACAAGGAATTCTCTGGTGGTCCAGTGGTTCAGACTGCACCTTCCAGTGCAGAGGGTATGGGTTTGATCCCCATTTGGGGAGCTCAGATCCCACAAGCCTCATGGCCAAATAACCCAAAATTAAACAGAAATAATATGGTAACAAATTCAGCAATGACTTTAAAAAAAATCCTATAATAATAAACACTGTAAGTATGTTTTTCCATTGTGATTTCAGCTCAGATCCTTACGGGTAGGTATCTGGCTAAAACAAACATTTTAAAGCGAGAAAAAGCCACTCATTTGCTGACACCCTCCCCCTTTCCCTTCCCTGCTCTCAGGGTAGTTGTGTGTGTACTCAGTTGCCCAGTCCTGTTCGATGCTTTGAGACCCCATGGACTCTGTCCATGGAATTTTCCAGGCAAGAATACTGGAGTGGGTTGCCATTTCCTCCTCCAGGGGATCTTCTCCACCCAGGGGTTGAACCCCCATCTCCTGTGTCTCCTACATTGGCAGGCAAATTCTTTACCACTGAGCCACCTAGGAAGCCCTGTGGATGTGCTCTCCCTGTGATTAAAATTTGGGCTCTCTTCTCACATTGCTTAGACTAGAGGAACATGTGAATCTGGGCCACTAAAAATAACTCAGCTCTGTTGCCTAAATAGGTGTTTACTTTCAGTAGACCAGAGCCACATAGAGCCTGTTTATTAGAACTGCGCTCGGCTAAGTGTTATTTACATGGATTACACTCTATGACAACGATGTATTTTGTTTTTCTTATTCTCTTTCTTTTTCTTGCACAGTTGAGATAGGCTGGTGGCAGTCGTGGCTGCTGTTCTCATTCATATGAAATTCAATTACAGGAGAAGCAGAAGAATGCGGCATTGCCAAAACAACTGCAAAAATCAAACACTGAAACTCAGGAAGAGCTGAGCCAAAATCTGAAAGTTTCTATGGAAAAAGAAAAAAAAAAGCTGCTGCATCCCCCTACCCTGCCTGCCAACTAGCAGAGGCAGTTCACTCTCTCCAGATGCCTCTCAGGAAAAAAAAAAAAAAACACCTCACATGTAACAGGAGCTGAGATCCTTAGGGAGCCAATTAGATTTAAGCCATTTTCTAAATTCTGTAAAAAAAAAAAAAAAAGAAAGAAAGAAAAAGAAATCAGAAAAAACACACAAAAAACCCAACCTGGCACTTGAAATGACATTTTACATATTCTGCTTAGGGCCTGTGGAATAATATTCAGATAATGACTAGTTGTCACGTTTATAAAATAAACCTCGAGTTTTTCATGTAACAGAACAGAATCACTGGTGAGGAAAACAAACCGCTTCAGAGCTAGAAGAAGGTGGCGCAACAAACCTAATAGGTACCTCATCCTTTGTCTTTGGAATATCAGCCAAAACATGACCAATTAGGCCAAGGTCAGTGGCAGATAATTGCAGAAAAGTTCTCCACCAAGAGCTGCCTGGGTAATGCTCTGAGCTTCCTGCAACTGTCTAACAAAGGCAAAATGGGACAGTGCTATCAGGCAAGAGGACTTTTAGATCTCGCACCCCCAATTCAAGTTCCTCAGCTGTCCTCTGACAAACGACAGCAGGAGGTGAGACGGGAGAAGAAAAGCAGCTTCATGAAGGCCAGTGAGGGTCTCCCCAGGTGCAGAAGCAGGTCTGGGTTTCAGCTGCTGGTGGGACCTGGGGACCTGGTGGCCTGTGCCTCCTGCAGAGCTCACTATACTAATTCAATAGCTAGTTGTATTTCCTCATTAGAGGTACAGCAGATGTGTCAAAGACAACAGAATCAGGCGAAAAGCCAGTAAAGCTTATACATAACCAACTTCAGTTGGGTTTCTGAGATGGTTTCTCTTCACTCCAGGATGAAGTGGCCACAGATCCATCTCCAAAGATGATTTTGTAAAAAGCAACCAGACTCCATCACACCCTCATTCACTCCGTCACCCTGTCTTTAGTATGGCATCAATGTAACTGGGTCCAAGACGTGAACGAAGAGGTAAAAAGGTAACATACCCTCAAGAAAAATATTGTAGGGCTCCTGGGCAAGGACATGCTTTTGTCCTATCATGTGGTTGAATAGGTGTGTGTGTGTGTGTATGTGTATGCTCAGTCGTGTCCAACTCTGTGCAACTCCATGGAATGTAGCCCACCAGGGCCCTCTGTCCATGGAATTTTCCAGGCAAGAATACTGGAGCCAGTTGCCATTTCCTCCTCCAAGGAATCTTCCCGACTCAGGGATAGAACTCGCCTCCCCTGTGTCTCCTGCATTATAGACGGATTCCTTACCACTGAGTTACCGGGAAGCCCACGTGACTGAACGTGAACATCCAAAGATGAAGATGCCAGTGTCTATGCAAGAAGCAACTCACGAGTCATCACCTCATCTTTCTCAAGTTCTACCTTAAATATAACCTATTCCATGAGGTTGTTCTAATGTCCTAACTGGAAATAACATCTTCCTCACTTGAACTGCCAAGTCCTTTTCTATTTTGTATTTTAGCCATGTATGTAATTGTCTTATTGCCCCTTAAGTTCTTTGAACAAGGATATTTTACTGAGTGGAAAGAATGGAATATAACAAACATCAGATTCTTGACTATGTGGTAGAGACAGTGATTGAGGGACCCAAGTGGCCAGGGAAGACTTTACCCAAGTGGTCAGGGAGGACTTTACCGAGTTATACTTAATAGGACATCAGAGTTAAACTGTCAAAGGAAGAAAGGAGCAGATCTAAAATTAAGGAAGCAGATAAGCAAAAGTCTGAGGTCCCAGGATGTCACCTAACACATTCATTTAAAGTCTGTGTGCTCTGCTCTACTTAGTCGCTGTCGTGTCCGACTCTTTGTGACCCCATGGACTGCAGCCGGCCAGGCTCCTCTGCCCATGGGATTCTCCAGGCAAGAACACTCCATGGCAACACTGGGTTGCCATGCCCTCCTCCTGGGGATCTTCCTGACCCAGGGATTGAACCCAGATCTCCCACATGGCAGGCGGATTCTTTACCGTCTGGGCCACCAGGGAAGACCATTTAAAGTCTAGTAGCTTCTAATAGTATGTCAAAAGGTTTTCCAGGTGGGTTGGTTGGTAAAGAATCTGCCTGTAATGCAGGAGACCACAGGCAATGCAAAAGATGTGGGTTCGACCCCTGAGTGGGGAAGATCCTCTGGAGAAGGCCAAGAACGACACTGAAAGGTCCTTTTAAGACGGGAACATTATTTGCATGATGGTGCCCCTAATCCATACCAGTGACAGGAATCACTAGAGGATAATAACATCTTTGTTTTTGAGGCCCTGGAATGCCTCTGAGGACCATCCGCCTGCAGAGCATTTTCAGAAACAATTGAATTCCCAGGCTTGCATTAACCACGTTGAAAAATATGACCTCTATGGTAACAAGAAAGGATTAAGAGCTTAATTAAGCCAATGCTCCCTTATGCCCAGCACGCCTGCCAATCACGATCCATGACAAGTTATGTCTCTTCATGGACTTTTTGGAGCAATATTTTCTCTGGATAATTACAATATGAGACTACATACATTGTCTCAGTTCAGTTCAGTTCATTCGCTCAGTTATGTCCGACTCTTTGCGACCCCATGGACTGCAGCACACCAGGCCTCCCTTTCCATCACCAACTCCCGGAGTTTACACAAACTCACGTCCATTGAGTCGGCGGTGCCATCCAACCAACTCATCCTCTGTCGTCCCCTTCTCCACATGCCTTCAATCTTTCCCAGCATCAGGGTCTTTTCAAATGAGTAGCTAAATAGCATCAATATAAATATTTGAGCCTTGCAATGACTTTCAAAGAAATTTAGAATCTCTCTTTAGAGCTAATACCTTTCAGAAATAAGTGTTCCTTCGGCATTTGCTTTCTTTCTGGCCTCATTGTACAAATCATTCTGCTTTTCCTCACGTTTCCAAGATACCCAGGGTCATTCTCTATGGCTGTCTGCTTTAAAAACGACTTGGTGCCAAAGATCCCACCCCAGCTTTGAAGTTCACTCGGATGACACTTTCACACACTGGGTCTCTTTCTATTTACCTCCATCCAGATCTAGCCATTTTCAGCAAAAAAGTTTCACTTTCCAGGAGCTGCAAGCTGCCTCTTGCACATTTTCCATCCATTTCCCTGGGTAGGCAGCTGCCCGGAAGGCAGCAGGGAGGAGGAACTTTTTGATCTAATGAAGCTTCTCTGCAGGACTCACAGCTAATGGCTAGGAGCTGGGCTGGTAGTTCTCTGGGGAGCGCAGGTGAGCACAAGTGTAAAGGCTCAGATGAGAGTCATCACGGTGCCTCGCTGGTAGCCTAGAGCACGTACTCCCACTTTGGAGCGGTAACCTGTTAATGGCTTACATAATGGAGAAATGAGTCAGTGTATTTGGCAATTCAGACCTGAGCTATGGGAGGCCTCAATTCAAAAGGGAATTCTGAAAGACAAGTATCAAATGGTGACTTTTTTTTTTTTTCTTTAAGGTGCTGGTAGTGGGGAAGAAAGCCTAATAAGTGATAGACATTTGTATTCTTCTGCCGTTTCCATCTTTCTGGACTTCTGGATGACTGCTGGCTCCAGGCTAAGCTCAGTTTGGGTCACCCCGGGCATCCTGGGGAATGAGAGTACCTTGGCCTGCTGAGCCCAGACCTGTTATGGAGCAGATTCAACCTCCTCAGGAACTGAAGATGCCTCACGGCCTTTCAGAAGACCCAGGGCAAAACTCACCATGGGATTTCTTTAATTGAAGTCTAGTTGAATTACAATGTTGTGTTACTAATTGCTATTCAGTAAAGTGACCCAGTTATACATATATATACATATACATACATACATATATATATAATCTTTTTCTAGTCTTTTCCATTATAGTTTATACAGGTTATTGAATACAGTTCCCTGTATGATTACAGTAGGACCATGAATGAAATAATGCCACTTGCAGCAACACGGATGCAACTCGAGACAATCATACTAAGTGAAGTAAGAAAGACAAATCCCACAGTCCATCACGTGTACGTGGAATCAAAAACGTGACAGAAATGAACCTTCCCAGGAAACAGAAATAGAACCAGGGACTTAGAGAACAGACTGGCAGTTGTCAAGGGTGGAAGAGACAGGAGAGGGTTGAACTGGGAGTTTCGGATCCACGGGTGCAAACTGGTAATGTATAGAATGGATACACAACTACACAGTTTAAAACAATGAGATGTCTCATAATATAAAGTCTTGGCTGACATAAACCAACCAAGGAGTCAAAAGTCATGGATGAGACCTTAGGATAGATAATCTTTCAGCAAGCTCTTGCCATGGCCATGGTTAAGGCGGCAAAGGAAAGTCTCTTGACCTTCTAAACAGAGAAGAGGCAATATGCAAGGCTTAGAGTTTGGGACTTATAACAAAAGATAACCTTAATGAGCTCTTAGGATATGCCAGGATTTTATTTATGTTATCTCATGAATCCTCATAAGAATCTTTGAGGCAGATGGTAGTATACGGAGCTAGCCAAAAAGTTCATTTGGATTTTAATCTCTCATGGGAAAACCCAAATAAACCTTATGGCCAATCCAACAGTATTATTTATAGTATTAAATCCCCATTTTTAAGATGAAGAAACTTAGGCTTAGTGAGCTTAAATTAAGTAAATCATCCATACTTCCCCAATCTGATGGGATTTAAATGAAAGTCAAAGTGTTAGTCACTCAGTCAGGTCTGACTCTGTGACCTCGCCAGGCTCCTCTGTCCATAGGATTCTCTAGGCAAGAATACTGGTTGCCACGCCCTCCTCCAGGGGATGTTCCCAACCCAGGGTCTCCTGAATGGCAGGCAGATTCTCTACCATCTGAGCCACCAGGGAAGCCCCCACATGACATCAATTACTTACACTGTCAGTGGCCAAGGAGATTTTTAAAATCAGAATTAGCCTGTTTCCAAGAAATTTTGGAGGATGAAGGAAAGGGGTGAGCAAGAAAAACAAGAATTCTTGAAAAAAAAAAAAAAGGCTGAATAAAGAATAAAAAGAAAGAACCTGAAGAAAACAGAATGTCTCTGCCACACTGTCAGTTCATTTCTGTTATCTGGCTTCATGAGGCGAGAGGAAATTCTAAAGTCGGATGATGCGAACATTTGCCCACAGAAGACTGGGGCTTGTTCATAGCCAAGTGAGTAGTCTGTTAAACCCAGTTTCCGGTGTAGACTCAGACCTCACTCACATGGGGTTGCTCTTATTCACCAGCAATCTGTCCCCACTAGTGATCTGTGGCTATTTCAAGAGGTCAACGCCCAGGAGCTGAGTTTTCTGAGTCTCCTCCTTGGAGAGGCTGGGGAGGGGTGGTGACATCATGGGAACAGTGTCTGTCTTCTCTGCTATGACTCAACCGAATATGTCAAAGAAATGCTACTCCTGCTGGTCCCAGAGCAATGCATGAATTATTTGATCTGCCTAGCAAAGTCACATGGAAGACAGCAGGCTATCTCTATCTCAGTCCCACGAAAAAGTGGGCAAGGCAGCCATAAGAACTTACTCAGGCAAACCCAAACCACCAGAGAGAGGGGACCTTGACCCACTTCCTTCACTCCTCCCATAAAAACGTGTACACAGATCTTCATGTTCCTCTTGCCACAAACAGGAGAAGACAATTGGCTTCCTTCCTTCCTCCTCTGTGCTCTCATACTACCTTAGACCAACTTATGGACCTTACCAGACTGTCCTGCCATCTATTTCACATGTCTGGCTTCCCAAGTGGCTCAGTGGGAAAGAATCCAATGGCCTATGCAGGAGATGTGGGTCTGATCCCTGAGTGGGGAAGATCCCCAAGAGGAGGAAATGGCAACCCACTCCAGTATTCTTGCCTGGGAAATCCCATGGCCAGAGAAGCTTGCTGGGCTCCATGGGTCACAAAGACTTGGACACGACTGATCGACTAAGCAACAACTTTCCACTTAGGTAACAGCTCCTCTTATCCCCTGAATATTTGAGTCCCATTCACCTGATATCATGTGTAACAAATACTGTTAACAAACCAATGTAAGATTGAATGTAATGATGAGTGAAGGACAAATTGCTCCCAGCTCAGCTCAGCTCAGCCACTCAGTCGTGTCTGACTCTTTGTGACCCCATGGACTGCAGCACACCAGGCCTCCCTGTCCATCAACAACTCGTGGAGTTTACTCAAACTCATGTCCACTGAGTTGGTGTTGCCATCCAGCCATCTCATACTCTGTCATCCCTTTCTCCTCCTGCCCTCAATCCTTCCCAGCATCAAGGTCTTTTCAAATGAGTCAGCTCTTTGCATCAGGTAGCCAAAGTATTGGAGTTTCAGCTTCAACATCAGTCCTTCCAATGAACACCCAGGACAGATCTCCTTTAGGATGGACTGGTTGGAGCTCCTTGCAGTCCAAGGGACTCTCAAGAGTCTTCTCCAACACCACAGTTCAAAAGCATCAATTCTTCGGCACTCAGCTTTCTTTATAGTCCAACTCTCACATCCATACATGACCACTGGAAAAACCACAGCCTTGACTAGATGTACCTTTGTTGGCAAAGTAATGTCCCTGCTTTTTAATATGCTGTCTATGTTGGTCAAAACTTTTCTTACAAGGAGAAAGCGTCTTTTTATTTCACGGCTGCAGTTACCATCTGCAATGACTTTGGAACCCAAAAAATAAAGTCTGTCACTATTTCTCCATCTATTTGCCATGAAGTGATGGGACCGGATGCCATGATCTATGCCCTCCAAAAGTCTATTTCCCAGTCCCATGTAAGTTCTGGCAGCTCTATAGTGGGGTTAATGGCGACCTCCTCCAAGAGGACATGTGCCATACCCACACCCAGAGCCCCTGTCCCTGCGTCAGACCACTGCTGACCCGTACCTCCACAGGAGACCCTCGATCACAGTCCTCTCTGTCTCTGTGGGGTCCCTGGGTCCTGGTGCGCACAAGGTTTGTTTGCAACTTGTTCCCAGGCTCGGGCTAACTGGAGCAACAAGAAATGCGCCTTCCTTTATTGTTTATGACTGAAGATGGCTGACACTGTCACACTTAGAGGGGGCTGGGAGGGGCAGATCACGCCCATTTGTAGTATTAGATGTCTAGGATGTTTGGGCGCTTAATGAATGAGTTTCATGTGTGGTTATACATGCATGTATAACCATGCAACTTTTTGGGTGGCCAAAAAGTCCACTTGGGTTTTTCGAAAGATGCTACAGAAAAACCAGAATAAACTTTTTGGCCAACCAAATATTCTGCATTTTGCTCTGCTCCCATCTCTGTAGAATTCATCACTTCCACCTTGTATCCACCAAGCCTGCCTATCTCATAATTTGATCCCTTAATCACATATTTCTTTGGATTTAATTCAAGTAGAATCCTTAATCTAAAAAGGTATTCTCCTTCTATAAGATCCCAGAGGGAGGAAAGGGTAGGAGATGTGACTTGGAACCACCTCACAGAGCTGCCCGCAACATGCCAGCTGAGCTCCAAGTACGATGGATGCTAGAGTTTAAGCAAGACTCAATACAGATGTGCCTACTCCTTGTGCAGAATTTACAACCAGTGGTAGAAAGAGATACTAAGGTGAGTAAAGCATAGTAACAATGACAATGGAAACATAGGGTGTTTTTAGAGCACAGAGGAAAGAGACCAAAGCTAATCTGGAAATCAGGAAGGGCCCCCTAGACAAAGTCCTTTCAAGTTTTGACCTGAGAAATAAGTAAGGCTTATCCAAGTGCAACAGGACTGTGGGAAAGAGGAGGGGGAGACCCAGACAAGGGAGAACATAGCGGATGAAAGAACTCACAGAATGTTGTTTTGTTTATTCGCTCAGTCACGGCAGGCTCTGTGACCCCATGGACTGTAGCCCGCCAGGCTCCTCTGTCCCAGGCAAGAATACTGGAGTGGGTTGCCATTTCTTTCTCCAGGGGATCTTCCCGAGCCAGGGATGAGACCTGCGTCTCCTGCATTGGCAGGCGGATTCTTACCTCTGAGCCACCCGGGAAGCCCGCTGAAAGAAAGGCTGGGGCTTAAGTCAGGAAACGCCTCGAGCCCCAGCTATTCTACTCTCAGGGCAAGCAAGAACACTGAAGGATTTTAACCAAGATGGTGACATTTGGGTTTGAGTTTCAGCAGAGAGACTGGGGTTGTAGAGAAAGACGTCTAGATTTGCAGTTGTACCATTAGAGTAGGCTAAGTGTAGCAATAAATAGATCTTCAACATTTTCCTTTTAGCACGATCACTTGGCTGCCATATGGAGAATGGATTATAAAACTGCGAGACTAGATACACAGAAACCACTTAGGATGCTGTTTCAGTCGTCCAGATGAGGGTGGTAATGGAGAGAAGTGGATGGGTTCAAGAGAAGATTAAGAAGACAGAATTAACAGACTGTGACAATCTTAGGTCAGGGGAGGGCACAGGTTTCCTTAACGGGCCAGAGAGGAAGAAATTAGGCTTTGCCAACCATATAATTTCAGTCATGATGACTCAACTCTGCTGTTTTGGTTGAGAGAGTAGACATAAACAATATCCAACATCCACACTGTACCTGTGTTCCAGTAAAATTTCCTTTACAAAAAAAACACATGTCAACAGGCCAAATTTAGCCCAGGGCTGATGCCTGCAGACCCCTGGACTAAGTGAGGGATAAAGCAGGAAGAGTTTTAAAAAATGGTCCCAAGCATGGGGCATGAGCCCCTGAGTGGCCAGCTTACTATTCTCAAAATTCTTTATTTATTGGCCAGGCTGGATCTTCACTGTTGCACATGGGCTTTCTCTAGTTGCAGTGAGCAGGGGCTACTCCTTGTTGGGGCACACAGACGGCTCACTGCAGCGGCTTCCCGTGCTGCGGCTCGCGGACTCCAGGCACTCGGGCTTCGGTATTCGTGGCGCACAGGCTTAGCTGCCTCGTGTCATGTGGAATCTCCCTGGAACCTGTGTCCTCTGCACTGGCATATGGATTCTTAACCACTGGACCACCAGGAAAGCACCCTCCCCCCCACCTGCCCACCAACCTGGCTTGCTATTCACAGACAAAGGGATGCTGGAGATGGAGCAGGGTCAGAGAGAGGGAGGTGTGGTCAGTTTTTGGACAAGCTGAGTTCAACAGACCTGACAGTCATCACTCAGATCCTAGATATAGGACACAGGGGGATTTGGGAGCTGTCTTGGGGAGGGCAGACTAAATGTTATAAGCAGATAACCACAATTCTGCAACTTCGGTAATAATAAGGTTCTCAGATGGTGATGGCAGACACTCCGAGGGGGAAGCGGGGACAATCACTCCAGGAGCCTGTCCGGTA
This sequence comes from Dama dama, assembly GCF_033118175.1. Taxonomy (NCBI): domain Eukaryota; kingdom Metazoa; phylum Chordata; class Mammalia; order Artiodactyla; family Cervidae; genus Dama; species Dama dama. The sequence continues at coordinate 17,870,731 of NC_083710.1, forward strand.
GCAGCGCCTCGTTACTGCCCACAAGGAGGACAGTTCGGGGCAGAGCACTGGCAGGAGCCCTCTGGGGGTCAGGTCGGAAGACGGCATCGTATCTGCCCACCACCCACTGGAGAGACGTCACCCGCACGGCCACCTAACTGCAAGAAAGGCTGGGGACACAGTGGAGCTGCTTTCCAGAATGTCTAGGATCAAGGGTAGAGTGGATTTGGGGGGGAAGTCACCAGGATGGACCACCAGAGTCAAAACTACCTACAGGCTAAAGGCTTAAGGGTGAATAAGAGAGATTCAGGTAACCGTGATGAGTGAGACCAAGTCCATGGCCCAGAAGGACACTGATGTGAAGAGATGACTGGAGAAGATTCATCCCCGTATGATCCAGCCAAGAAGAGGAATGACAGGGGGAAAATAAAAGTGGGAGAGTGTGTGAGAGATTTAATGAACATATGCAGGCATGAGCACAAATTTAGTCTCTAAGCATCAAGCCCATCTTTGACAAGCTGACACACATTTGGTATCTCTGGTATTTAGATGAGTGTCTGCTCAGTCTCCCAGCCGTGTCCAGCTCTTTGCAGTCCCTTGGACTGTAGCCCGCCAGGCTCCTCTGCCCATGGGATTTTCCAGGCAAGAATACTGGAATGGGTTACCATTCCCTTCTCCAAGGGATCTTCCCGACCCAGAGATCGAACCCACATCTCTTGTGTCTCCTGCAGTGACAGGCGGGTTCTTCACCACTAGCACCACCTGGGAAGCCTCTATTTAGATGGGAAAGGAGCCAAATTGCCTTTAAGAGAAAAAGGCAAATCAGCTCTAGGTTTTCCTTACCATTTAGATGGACTGCTTTAGGGCTATGTAGGGCAATCATTTTGTTTCCATTCGCCTTTGTGTCCATAAATCATTGCATACAGGTAAAATGTGTTTTCTGCATCAAAAATGTTATGTGCTCTTATACACATTGTGAATATACTAATATAAATATGAATATATGCCTGTCTGTATACACACATTGACTCAGCACTCCCCGAGTTCATTACTAGAATGCATTTCTTTTCCACTTCTGGTTTTTGGCAATTTTCCATACTCTGCTTTGTTCAAGGCCCTTCCACTTCCCACCCAACCCATGTTTAGTCCTTGCTCCCAATGAGAAGACCAAGAAAAAGAAGCTGTATTCCACCCTGATAACACTTGAAGCACTGCTTCATTATGACAAAATACAACAGAGCCTATTGCTGAAACAAGAAAATAAAGGCCAGAACACCTAAGCTCCTGTCTGCAGCTATTCTGAGCCCAGGAGACCTCAGCTGAGACAAGAAAAATTCTGAGATCTAGCAGAGTTGTGTCTACCAACCTTCCCACTTTTAGAATGTGAAATCTTTAGGGCACAGAAGGGGCTTCCAAGGGTTTTGAATCTGGAACAGTCTTCAGCAGAAAATCAGCCAGCCTTGCTTATAAATACGTTTAAAAAAGACAAGTAGCTTTTTAAAAAATGATCCGCCCAGGAGGTACACAGATGGTAAAGAAAGTAAAATTAGTAACCTCTTCTACTTGCCCAGCATAAATTATTATGTACTCAATCCGACCAAGTGACTATTTATAAGCCTGACCTCGAACACCGTGGAGTTCAATAAATATAAATTGCAGATGGTGACAATGTTACCCATATTTCCTTACTTAATGACACGCAGGTGGCAGTTCAGTGGCACAAATCATATGCATTTTATTTTCCCTTCACTGTTCTTCATCTTGTAACTCATATCAGGTCTAACTACTGGAAAAAGCCCCCCAATTAGCAAAATTAATTCTTCCTTTGATCTGAGAGGCCACCCCGTGTTTACAAGCAAGGAAATACTTTGCAAGAAGCATTTCTGCCCTGACTTCTGTGATGAGATGTTCTGCCAGTTCCAACAAGGCTTTCTTATTGCTACTTTTATAGGGGCATCATTATTCAAAGTCAGCTCGCTTCAAACATCATCTGCAGAGCACACATCAAGAAATTTGGCTGCTGATGCAGATAATGTATGAAACTGAGAAACTGCAGCTTGCTTCCCACCGGCCAGATTAAATATGCAAGTTTCAAAAAAAAAAAAAAAAAAATTCTAGACTCTTTCAGCTGTTTTGGGGGTAGTTGTAAGAGACGGGTGGGTAGGAGTTCACCAACATGATGTATACAAATGTCACAGGCAGTTGTTCAAAATGATTATGCAAATGCAAAATTCACAATTTGAACCTCTATTATCTGATGCTTCAAATGGCTGCTGGGCTGGAAAGCCCATTGATTTTGTTTACTCAGATTCTCCTCTCATCTCTGTCATTCTCCTAAAACCACCAAGCCAACTCAGCCGCCTTTTCCTCTTCACTAGATGGTCTCATCTCCTCCTAGTCTAGAAAGTGAAGGCCATTCAGCCACGCTGGGAAGCCTGGGCCACCCTGTGCATCAATTATCATGCATGAGCTGTCACCAGAGAGCTGCCCACCACCCCCGTCTCTCCCTCCACCACCTTAGTTTAGGTCCCCGCCACCCTTTATGTGGACCAGTGCAGAAATGACTGGTGATCTCCTTGCCAGGCTCATTTTTGTACAATGGATTCAACCCATGGAAAGCAAACAAAACCTACCTAAAACAGAATTCAAAACATAAATGGTCTCTGCTTACAACACTTTCATGAAAACACCCTCTGAAAATAAATCTAAACTTCTTACAAGGCAAGAAGAGCCCCAAACATCAGGCACCAGACCACAGCTACAACCTCATTTCTCATGTGGCCTGACTCCTATTTCTCTTTCTCACACACACACACACACACACACACACACACACACACACACACACGTGGCCTGCCTCCTATTTCTCTTTCACACACACACACACACACACACACATATCCTCCCTTCTAGTCCCCACCTCATGAACCACTCACACTAAAGTCGCTGCCCAGAATGCATTCCTAGTTCCTGACCCTCACCTGGCTCCTCCCAGTATGCGTTTGCAGCAGGGACCACCTCTGCTCTTGGCCGACTCAGGATGCCTTTTCAGCACCCTCCAAGTACTCTCGATCCAACTCTGCGAGTGAAAGCTAATATTGCCATTCAATGATACATTTTTGTATCTCTGAGATAACAGCATAGTCATTTATGGAGCAGAATAACAAAATTATATCCAAACCCATGGGAATTTGTGTGTGATGAAAGTGCAAAAGCTATGGTCTCTCAAATAATGGTGCCCGGATAATGGGTTAAAAATATAGAAATGACCATTTTGGATACTCAGCCAACTATCTTACCCCCAAATTAATTCCAGATAGATTAAGTATTCAAATGTAAAAAAAAAAAAAAAAATCACAGAAGAATTAGAAGAAAATTCATGAGACAATACCTGTAACACAAGGGAAAGACTTCTCCAAGCATGATGTTAAAAACCAGAAACTATAAAGATTTATATATTTAACTAAATACATAAATAACTAGCTTTTTAATTGGAGAAAAGTACTGTAGTCCAAGAGAAAAGACAATCAACAAATTAAGAAAAATGCCTAGCGGGTATATTGCCTAGTTTGAATAAATTGATTCAAATGGAAGAAAGTTAATCTCCATAGTATGTAAAGAATTCTTGAGAACCAATACAAAAAGATAAACCTTCTATTAGAAAAAGCAAAACAAATGACATAAACAGGTACAACAACAACAAACATCCTATTTTAAGATATGTCTGTTTATTTGCACAGGAAAAAAAAATTTGGAAGGACATTTACCAAAATGTAAATAATCATTATCTCTGAAAGATGGGAATATGAATTTCTTCTTTATATCTTCTTTCCTTCTTCTTCATACCTTTTCATATTATTTAACTTTCTTTAACCAAGGGCATGTATACTTTCATCATTCAAATAATTACCAACAATAAAACTATTTATTTACACTATTTAAAAGGATGAATAAAATGGAGAAAGAAGACAAAAACAGTCTTCATACAAATAGATTGAGAGAGCCCAGAGTTATGTGTCTAAAAGAGCTGTCATTTTAACTAAATTATACCAACCACAAACAGGGGATAGTCTTGAAGTTCATCTTCTACAGGGGTGCCAAACCCAACCGACACAATACAACAGGACTGTTAGGGGAAGCACATTGATTGAAACCGCCCGCCCTGGCCAGGCACCATTGTAACCATTTGCATGAGTTGTTTTGACAGAAGGTCCTGGTGAGGAACACGGAACTAATAGGCCACCACCAACAGGGGGAGTTCAGGAAAGGTCAAAAGGTGACACCACGTGTCCAACCACCTCCCAGAATCCTTCTCGCTGGCATCCATCTTGGCTGAACAAGGCACGCCCCACCAGGAAAGACTCAGTCAGAATGACTGGCCAAAGACAACCTGGAAACTGATCCATCACCATAAACCCGAGACGTCGAGCCACGTGGCAGAGCAGTCCTCCTGGGTTCCCTGACCCTCCTGCTCTCTGCCCGGCGCCCCTTCCCAGTGAAATCTCCTGCTTCGTCAGCACCTGTGTCTCCTCAGACAATTCATTTCCAAGTGTTAGACAAGAGCCCACTCTCCGGCCCTGGAAGGGGTCCCCCTTCCTGCAACAGGACCACTCGAACTACTACCTGAACAATTTACACCATAAATCTACTTTTCAGAATCTCTCTCCTACATAAGACCATCAACGGATACTCTGATCTCACTGAGCACAAAACAATGATTAACTGTTCTTTTCCATAACAGAGTAAATAGAGCTAATATCCTCCTTCCCTCATTATGACAGTTTGGCTAGTTTTAGACAGAAAAAAACAAAGTTGGAAGACTTTTCAGTTCTACGGATAAATCCTTGAATAGGTTATCAGGACATATTTTTTTTTTTAATCCCTATGATTAGCTAATACTTATCACAAAAGCAGATGGGTATCAGAATATGGTTAGAAAAACAACAAACCAGATATCAACTAACTAAACTTTAAATTCTATGTATTTTATTACCCAATATAATTTTAAGTCCCTTGTTTTAAAATGGGGCATTTCAACCATGGGGAGTAGGGGAAAGCTAGGACTCAGTGATTGGTCTTTCTGAAGACAAAAGAAGTAAAAGCTATTTATAATGACCTTTGAATATTTACCTTTGAGCTGGCTAATCAGATGTAAATTGTCACTTCATGGCTATGCATAATCAACTTTATTCCCTTTGCTAATTGAGAAATAGAGCTGTTCATGTGAGGAAACATTTGAAAAATACACTGAGCTTGCTTAGTGGAGCAAGTTCTTTAAAAAAAGTCACAGTTTCCATATGGTAAAATCATGGAAATTAGATTTACAGGAAAACAAACAAACAAACACTAAGAAAGGCTAATTTGTTATTGAGCTAGTCTGGGTTGGAACAAAATCAGTCTTAACAATTTCAAATCTTCTTCATTCATTGATGTGTTGTTGGACATTGCAGTTGCTTCTATGTCCTGGCTATTGTAAATAGTGCTGCAATGAACTCTGGAGTGCATGTGTCCTTTTGAATCATGATACTCTCAGGGTATATGCCCAGTAGTGGGATTGCTGGGTCATAGGGTAATTCTATGTTTAGCTTTTTCAGGAGCCTCCATACTGTTATCCATGGTGGCTGTATCAATTTACATTCCCACGGACAGTGCAAGAGGGTTCCCTTTTCTCCACAAACTCTACAGCATTTATTGTTTGTAGATAATTTTGATGACGGCCATTCTGACCTGGGTGAGGTGATACCTCATGGTAATTTAACACACACATGTGCAATCTAGAGAAATGGTCCAGATGAACCTATTCCCAAGGCAGGCAGATGTAAAGAGCAGACATGTGGACATGGCAGGGTGGGGCTGGGGGATTGGAGGGGTGGGGAGGTGGAGGGTGGGATGAAATGGGAGATGGGGACGGACATCTATACACTACCATGGGTAAAACAGCTAGTGGGAAGAAGATGCTATAAAGCACAGGAAGCCCCGCTCTGTGCTCTGCAATGACCTAGAGCGGCGGGAGGGAGCCCCAGGAGGGACGGGATATATGTGAGCACACACTGATTCACTTCATCCTACAGTAGAAACTAACACAACATTGTAAAGCAATTATATTCCAATTTAAAAAAAACCCAAACCTGGGATTTTTTTTCAAATGCTTATGTTCAAAAATAACTCCATCAGCTTTATGGAAAAGCATTCCATCACTTTCCTACGCTGAGCTCCTCTCCTGCCGAGCGCACGCTCTCCCCAGCCAGCAGCGGCTGTGGCTGGGAGGGCACTTGGCCAGGACACTTATTTTCCTACTGAACCTGGTTCACACAAGTCAGTCCTTCCCTTTCTTTGACTCACCTTAAGCCTCTTTAGTTTTCTTTAAAACAGACCCCCGTAGGTAAGCGGGTCTCATCGCAACTGTGTAAAAATGGGACAATACATTCTCTTGACAGACACTTCAAGCTTGTTTCCATCTTTATAATCCTAGTGGGAGCGTCCATTATTTCAACTACTGTTGGTGTTCCAGAACAAGTGACTGACGCCGCGGCCACCTGCAAAGACCACCTCGCTTCTCTGATTTCGAGATAAGACCCATTTCCACCTAAGTCAATGACTTCCTTGTTTATGAAGCCCAATTTTTCTGCCTCTTCTTTGAGACTGGTCCTCATTAATGAACATTCTCTCCCTTTTAACAAGGAGAATAAAATCCCCTCCTTAACTGATCGGTGCATTTCGTTTCCCACAGGGTGCATGTAAGAAATGAAAAGCCACCACTCAGCATAAGCCCCAACCATTCTCCTCGCAGGAGGATGACCAACAACCGCTCTGCTTCTAGTGAGGCTGGGAACCCAAGGAACAGAGTAACAGGAGGCAGGGCACGGAGAACCCAGTCCACAGCCCCCATCAGTCCAGGCACCAGGCACGTGGCAGGGGGGCTTTATCCTGGGAGGCGGGGTCCTGACTTCACACTCATTCAGCTGTCGGGCATCACAGAGCAACATGTTCACCAGACACACATGACACGAGCGCCAAGGCCCCCTGCAAAGGAAACATAATTGTTGGAATAAGTGTGTGTTTCCAAGAACCGTGCCTTGCTCCACCCCCACTACGCACTGCAGGGTTCCACGAGGGCTACTTAACCTCTCTGAGCCTTGACTTTCTCCTCTGTAAAAGTGCTTCAACCAGCCTCCCAGAGTCAGAGGGCCCACCTTGGTTCAATGAAACATTCAAAGCCTTTCCCCTGTTACCTTTGAGTTCTCTAATCATTTCTTTGCTTTTTTAAATTAACAGTTCTATGGAGATGTAATTCACATGCCATACAAATGCACCCTTTTAAAGCTGATGTGCTGTGATGTGCTTAGCTGCTCAGATGTGGCCAACTCTCTGCAACCCCATGGTCTGTAAACCACCAGGCTCCTCGTCGATGGGGACTCTCCAGGCCAGAATACTGGAGTGGGTTGCCATTCCCTTCTCCAGAGGACCTTCCCAACCCAGGTCTCTCACCTTGCAGGTGGATTCTCTACCACCCGAGTTACCAGAGAAGCCCTTTAAAGTGGACAGTTCAGTGGTGTTTATTGTATTCAGAGCTGTGCAACCACTACCACCACGTAATCCCATAACATGTTCGTTATCCTGAAAAGGAAACCCCATATCCATTAGGAGTCACTTCCCATCTGCCCATCACAACCACTAATCTACTTTCTGTTTTTATGGATTTGCCTATATGCCTTCTAGACTCATCCATATTGCAGCATGCATCAGCACTTCATTCCTTTTTTACAGCTGAAGCACATTTCATTGTCGGGATATAAGATACTTCCTTTATCCATTCATGGGTTGAGGGACATGTTTAGCTAACATGAATAGTGCTGTCATGAACATTTGTATACAGGTAACACTATGGATGTAACATACTGTCAGTTCTCCTGGCTACACATCCACGAGAATTCCTGGGTCATAAGGTCCCTCTATGTCTAACCTTTGGAGGAAACGCCAAACTGTTTTCCAAAGTGGTCAAATCATCTTGCTTTGGACCTCTTTGGGTTCCTTCTGTGTCGGCTTTCTGGTTGTTCCGCCTCAGCTGGGAAGTAACTAGGGTTTCTTTGAAGGTATTTTCTACAGAAAGAGTAACTTTTAGCCACTATAGGTAGAGAAAGGGCTTCCCAGGTGGTTCAGTGGTAAAGAATCCACCTGCCAATGCAGGAGACGCCAGAGATGCAGGTTCGACCCCTGGGTCAGGAAGATCCCCTGGAGGAGGAAATGGCAACTCACTCCAGCATCCTTGACTGGAAAACTCCATGGACAGAGCAGCCTAGTGGACTACAGTCCGTAGGGTCGCAGAGTCAAACACAACTGAGCGACTGCATGAACACGTGGGTGGAGAAAACACACAGGGCAGCTGACGCGTGCTGGGCCCCATCAAGTGGTGCCGTGTGGGGCCACAGACAGCTCATCCACGGGAGGACAGCAGCGGCACCTGGAGTTCAGGGACCAATGTAGGAAGTTCTGAGCGGGTTTCAGTATGGCTTCAATTTCTAGGCCCTAGACTTAGAACAATGCACTGTACAGATACAAGGACACCCGTATCTTTACTTCAAGGACTTAACGATATAACTGGAACAATACAACAGGAACATACATAATGACAAAATACGGTTTTAAAGAAGCCTAACACGTGAGAGAATAATTCCTGCTGTGCACACCCGGGAAGATTATTTTGCAGCAGAGACCACCTTTACTGGCTCTTAAAGGCTTAAATTTTATGAGGAGGAACAACATCTCAGACAGAAGGAATTCTATAAGTAAAGGTACCTAGTGAAGGAATGAGAGGGAGGATTAGGAAAACAGAAAAGAAACAAGGAAGAACTGACATTCTGGCACCTGACTGAATATGCCAAGTGAGGCGCAAAGTGGGATAAAGATGCCTCCCAGATTTGGGGCTGAGACAGTAGATGCCAGCAACAAAAATAATGGCAAAGGCTAGAAGAAGACCTTGCATGAGAGGGAAGCAATGAGTCAGTTCCTTTCCAGAAACCTATAGAATTTAAAGTCCAGAGGAGGGAACTTCCCTGGTGGTCCAGTGGTTAAGATTTAGCCTTCCAACGCAGGGGCTGCAGGTCTGACCTCTGGTCAGGGAGCTGAGCCCCACAGACCTCCTGACCATAAAACCAAAACATAAAACAGAAACAAAATTGTAACAAATTCAATAAAGACTTTAAAAAATGGTTCACATCAAAAAAAAAAAAAAACTTTAGAAAAAAAAAAAAGTCCAGGAGAACACATGTAGGTGGGGTCTACCAGGCAACGGAAAACACAGAAATGGGGCTTAGGAAATATTTCCTCATTGAAGTCATTGCTGAAGCCCTCAGAGGACGTAATAAGAGAAGAAAAAATGGCCTGTCTCAACATCTACCCAAACAGGAAATCAGTCCTCTGGGAAAGCCAAAGAAGTAAGGGCTAGGCTGGGTCGGGATTTGGGAAACAGACCCAACTTTAGGACGGAGCTTCAAGGCAGGCGGCCAGCTCTTCAAGCACAAGGGTCTACAGGCCACGGCAGACTCAGGCTTAACCAGACCAGGGCTGACATCTGGGGGGTTTAATCCGCTAAGTCAGGCCCAGCAGCAGGAATTCCCCACCAGAGAAGTAAGAGATTTCTGACCTATCTCCTGCACTGACTGAAGAGGTGAAGGGCAGTGTCTGGCCTCCCAGGACAAGCAAGAGCTGAGCAGAATGTCCAGGTTCCATCTGAAAGGATGGGCTCCACAAGGTCTCTGCTTCACACAGGATGGACAGATGCCGCAGAGGCGGGTACCCAGCCTCAGCCTGTCTCCTCACTCTCAACACCCGGCCTGGTGGAGGGGAGCGGGAGGCCCGACCGACTGGGACCCCACATGCTACTGTCGATGCATCTTCCATGGTACTTTCTGACCTGCTCAGGAAACGTCCAGAAACCCAGTGAAGCCAGACCTTTGGACGCTTCTAGCTACTCCGGAACCAGGGCTGAGGAAGAAAGGGACAGGGCCATACAGAACATCTGTACTTGTTGGGGCAAAGAAGGAAGAGGGAGAAAAATGATGAGGCAGAGAAGACATTCAAAGGATGCTCTGCACCTCAGTGAGAGTGATGCAGGAGAGAAGTCAGGAAAGTCAGAGGCAGAGGAGAAGACTTAGCGGAAATGATTGGCTCACCAGGGAACCCTCTGGATCCCCCGGTTTTCACCAAAATGTTCACTGCACGGTATCCATTCGTGATGCGCTACCACAAACAATGCTGTGTCGGGCCATTTTAGTAAAGCTCTCTTTTTGGTTTTTGGCAACTGATATGTAAGAGTAGCAACTCCTGTATAAATACCTTTTAGTGAACATATCCAATCTTGATCTAGAAACTGTCCTAAAAGCAGAAGGAAAGATCAATAATATAAATTGCAACTATGGGCCTCCAAAAGCTCTCAACCCTAGAGGACCAGAAAAATATAAGAAATGCTGCAGAATGCCAAGTCATGGCAGAAATGACATAATGTAAAATTCAGTGGTTAGAAAATAGATGGTGAACTAAAATGTAAACAATTAAATTATATTCTAAAAAGGATCTTTGGGAAATTTAAAAGATGGTAGTTTTAATACAAACAAAAACTCACAAAAACTGAATAGTTGTTTTTTCCCCCTCCTCTTTTATGGAGGCAAAAAGTAAAACAAAAATAATCTTAACACCAAGATCAAAAATAGAGAATTTCAATCAACACTGCTGCTCTTTTCACAAAATTACAACAGGCTGAAAACTGCCAGCAGCACATATCAGATCTTTTGTACACTTCACTAAAGATATACTTATTCAAAACAAAATGTCTCCCAGTGATCCCGCTGTAGAAGAAACATGAGTCGTATATGCTGAGAAACTCTCGTCACAGTTTTAACCTTTTGGGGGAGAAAAAAAAAATGCAGAGCTTCCAGCCCATCCACTGGAAACTGAAGAGGCCTGTGAAGAACAATTTCACAGTTTTAAGAAGCAAGAACTGCTTTGGCAGTTTGAGGCCTGATACCCAACATTGCAGATACAGAAGTGAAGAACTCATTCCAGTTCATGACTGCCTTACAACTTGAGAAACAATTATACAATGACTCATTCTGAAACCTGTATGGACACTGGGACCAACACCACAAAGCTTGTAAAGGATTTAAAAAAAAGAAAAAAGCTCAGTGGATAATAAACCAGCATGGCGACTCAGGCTGCCCATGAAGCAGTTCCAGGAAAATCTTGTGAAGTGAAAGTCACTCAGTCGTGTCCAACTCTTTGCAACCCCATGGACTGTATAGTCCATGAAATTCTCCAGGCCAGAATACTGGAGTGGGTAGCCTTTCCCTTCTCCAGGGGATCTTCCCAACCCAGGGACTGAACCCAGATCTCCCGCATTTCAGGCAGATTCTTTACCAGCTGAGCCACAGGGGAAGCCCAAGAATGCTGGAGTGGGTAGCCTATCCCTTCTCCAGTGGATCTTCCTGACCTAGGAATCGAACCAGGGTCTCCTGCATTGCAGGTTGACTCTTTACTAACTGAGCTATGAGGGAAAAACTTGGGGACCCCTAATATCACGCTGCACCTGCAGTGTAGAATGACTTGATGGAGGCATGCCACCTATGGAATGATCAACAAGCCATACAGACCACTTCTTGTTTATATGCCATGGCTTCCCATTCAGGGTTCTGATCCCAGGCCCTACAGAGGAACATATCCACTCCCCTGTTAGGGAAAAGCAACAAAGAGATTCGTTCTCATTCTCGGATGGAAAAAGTGCTCTGGTCCAATAGCAACTGCTTGAGGGGTGACAGTTTCCAGAGCTTTCTTAAAGTGACTCCTTTTCTGAATACTAAAGAACTTTTCCCATGCTTTTTGAGTGAGCTGAAAAACCAGTTTTGGAAGATAAGACATTAAACCATTTCTATAGGGAATAAGAACACTGGAGATTATTTACTTTGCTGTAATTACTCCAGCACATAGGGAGATTAGCTTCCAAATACTACCAGGTTTGCACACAGAGATTTCAATAATGAAGAAAAATTAGTTCATGTTTTGAATATTTAGGGGCTTGAAATATATATTACTGCTAAAGAGTGAACACTGGTTAATACCTGTGCAGAGAATAATAATTACCCAAACCATTCATTGCTCCCAAGTTTCTTTCCCCCCAAATAATCATTTGTTTTTTAAAAGCATCTTGATTTTTATTAGAGCCAACAGTACATTAGTAAATGAAATGTATTTGCACATCCACAAATGAGTTTGAGCTTCACAAGTCTTGGATTTTAAATCAAGCAGCAAGGCAGTCAACACGTTCATTCAGTAATAAGGGCAGGAAAAAATCCGCTTTTGACTTAAAAAAAACAATTTTCAGGAAGAGATAAATGGCCTTTAAAATTTCATTATTTACTAGGATATTTGGAGGGGATTTTCAAGATTATCGGTACCATGACTTCAGCTGGCATAAAATGTATTACTGCAAAAGTTCTCATAGCATTCCCAGCTTTATAAGCTCTACGCGGCTGCTTGTTATCTTTCAGGAGAGAAGTTGCTAAGATTAAATGAAAATGTTTACATAACTTTTTTTTTAACTGTTTACTTTGAAATAGATATGGACTCACAGAAAATTTAAAAAAATATTACAGAGTTCTGTGTACTTTTAGCCCAGGTTCCCCCAAATGGTAACATGCTACATTATAATACAACATCAAATCAGCCTCTCTGGTGGGCCAGCGGTTGAGATTCCGCCTGCCAATGCAGGACCAGGGTTCAATTCCTGGTCCAGGAAGATTCCACATGCCCAGGGGCAACTAAAAAGCCCGTGGACCATACTTACTGAGCCCATGTGCCGTAACTACTGAAGCCCAAATGCCCCAGAGCTTGTGCTCTGCAACAAGAAAAGCCACCACAATGAGAAGCCCACATACCACAAATAGAAAGTAGCCCCTATTCATTGCAACTAGAGAAAACCCCCTTGCAGCAACTAAGATCCAGCACAGACAAAAAAGAAACAATAAGCAAATAAATAAAATTTTAAAAAATATACATCAATCCAGGAAACTATATGGGTACAATACTCATAAAAATTACAGGCTTTATTCAGATTTTACCACTTTTACATGCATTCATGTGTGTGTGCGTGTGTGTGTGTCCACACACGTGTATGCACATCTATGTAATTTTATCCCCTATATAGATTCAAGTAACAACCATTTCAAACGAGAAACAGAATTCTATCCTCTCTTACCAAGGAATTCTTTCATGCGACTCCCTCCGTGGTTACCACTAATGTGTATGTACTTCATCTCTAGAACTCTGTCATTTCAAGAATGTTATACATTATGGAATCACATATCATGAAACCTCTAGAGACTGCCTTTTTTCCGACTCCGCATAATGCTCTTTAGATCTATCCAAGATGTTGCATGTATTAACAGCTTGCTTGCACCCTTTTTGGTGCTCTGAAATATTGCTAGCATTTTCATCATCATACAAATTGACTGGGCTCAAAAGTATAATGGTGGATTTTACTGGATCAATAAATAATACTCCTCTCATGTTCCCAACAAAATAAGAAAGCAAATGAAGCAGTCATTCAGGGCCAGAGATATCAGTGCTTTACTGTTCAATCTGATTGGAGAATGTGGCTTTATATCTGCAGCCAAAAGCACTGGCCAACATTCTACTGCAGGATTAAGCTTCTTCACTGGAATAAGCTGGAAAACCACTGGCAGATGGATGAGAAAGTTGGGGGCAAGCTCACTTCCTACACCCCGACTCATCACTCAAGAAAGTTCAGACACTCCAGAGGCTGAGGAGACACAGTGAAATAGGAAGTGTTCCTTCCATATGCTTCCTTCCTCGGGTGTAGCGTTCACATTTTCTCTCCCCCACAGAAACACAAAGACTATGGAATAATTATTCCACCCAACAATTTAGCTTTCTTCTCTTGTCCCATTCACCATCCTTTTTGCTCATCCCCTTTATTTATGGGTAACCAGAAATGTGACCATCTCCCTAAGCAGGAACCAGTTTTCAAGACTATAAATCTAGGCAGCTTCAGGCGGCATTCTCGGCTACCTCTTTTAGGACCTCTGGGAATGTCACACACCCATCCTCCTCCTGTGATCCAAAGGCCCAGTGATGAGCCTATTCCAAATTAGTTCTATACCGGGGTCCCCAGCCTCTGCAATCTAATGCCTGATAATCTGAGGTGGCGCTGATATAATAATAATAGTAGTAAAGTGCATACTAAATGTAACGCATCTGAATCATCACAAAACCACCCCCTAATCCCTGGTCTGTGGGAACACTGTCTTCCATGAAATCAGTTCCTGGTGCCAAAAAGGCTGGGGGCTACAGCAATGCAGACTATCTCAACACTCTTTCCCCACAGTGGGCTTGCACTCGGGAGCTGAAACAGTCAAGGCAAAACGTGTAACCAAAAGGCAATACGCTAGGAGCTCAGAGAATTTAACGTAAATTCTGAGTGAAAACTGTATCTGTTTTCTTTTCCCCTAATGTTTGTTCACAAAAAATGGCTAACTATAAAAAATATACTATATTTACCAATTCTGTAGCAGTCTTCCTTAAGAAGCTATTTCCTTATTAGTGTCTCAAGTTTAACATTTTAAAGAAACAACCTTGTATCTAATGGAATATATTTTAATTTTAAAAATTACATGCAATGGATGGCAAAATGGTAAACTAGAATAAGCTGTTGTATCTCTCGCTCGGGCAAAAACCTGGAGAAAATATCCCTTTTAAAAAAATCAAGTATAGTTGATTTACAATGTTGTGTTAGTTTCTGGGGTACAGCAAAACGATTCAGTTTATATATGTATATATATATATATAATTTGAAGAAAATATCCTTGATAAAAAGAACTAAAATTCTAACACATCCAAATGTCATGGATAAGGAATGACACCAAAGAGAGATGTACTCCTGTACTCTTCTTAATAGTGAAAAGACTGTTAAGAGACTATTCATCCTAGGACTAAAGTCAAAACCAAAACAGCCCTACATTAATGAAGTCTTACACCAAGCCTCCACAAGTTTCATGTGATTACTACATAGCACAACTAGCTGCTACAACACAACACAAATATATTCAGAGCAAAATAAGATAATCTAAAGCATCTACAACATATTATCCACAATATCAGTATGTAATAAAAGTTCACTAGATACAAAAATAGGAAAACGGGACACATAAACAAGAGAAAATTCAGGCAATAGAAACAACTCTGATGTTGGCATTAGCAAACAAAACCTAAAATAATTATGGTAAAGACGTTATAAAATCTGTATGAGCAATTTGGTCTAAAGAATGATTAGCTAGGGGATTTTAGGAAAGGTATAGAAACTGTAAAATTGGACACATGTAAATCCTAAACTGAAAATTACATTATTTGAAACTGAAAATTTTAATGACTGGAATGATCAGCATATTGGCTACAAAAAAGAATCAGTAAACTTGAAGTGAGGTCAACAGAAAGCATGCAAACTAAAGCATAAAAATCAGAGAAATGGTCAAATTTACTATCATTATAGAGTCTCAATAAACTGAAGGCTGTTATAAGGTAGTCTAACATACTTATAATTGGAATCCTCAGAGGAGAGAAAAAGAAAACACACCCACACTTACACACCTATGGTTACATATGCTTCACTGAATCACCATGCACCTGAAACTAACACAACACTGTAAATCAACTATACTTCAATTTTTTAATTGAATTAATTAAATGTCATTAAACATTAAGAAGAAGGTTCTAATAAATTTAAGAAGGTTGATAAATATCAAACACCTTTTCCAACCACTATAGTATAAAACTAGAAATCAGTTATAAGAACGGAACATTCACAAATCTGTGAAGATTAAACAAAATGCGACTGAACAATCAATGAGTTAAAGAAGAAATCAAAAGGGAAATCAAAAAAATCCTCAAACAAAAATGGAAACAATAGACCAAAATTTATGGAACATAACAGAACTAGGTTTATGGAGGAAGTTTATAAAAACCTCAAATAAACAACATAATTTTACACCTCAAGGAACTAGAAAAAAAGAACAAATGAAGCCCAAAGTTAATAAAAGAAAGGTCATAACAAAGATCAGAGAGGAAATAAATGAAATAGAGACTAAAAAATCAATAGAAAAGATCAATGAAACTAAAAGCTGGTTTTTGAAAAAAATTAAACAAAATAGACAAAGCTTTAGCTAGACTCATCAAAAAGAGAGAGAAAGGACTCAAATACATGAAGGAGGAGATATTATAATCAATACCACACAAATACAAAGGATTGTAAGAGACTACTATGTAAAATTATATGTGATAAATTGAAAAACCTAGAAGAAATTGATAAATTCCTAGAAACATACAACCTACCAAGACTGAATAAAGAAGATACAGAAAATCTAAATAGACCAATTACTAGGAAGACGATTGAATCAGTAAACAAAGCTTGCCCCAAAACTAAAGTTCAAGACCAAACAATTTCACTGTGAATTCTACCAAATATATAAAGAAAAATTAATATCAATTCTCCAAACCTTTCCCAAAAAATAGAAGAGGAAGAAACACTGCCAAACTGACTTCACAAGGCAAGCATGACCCTAATACCAAACCAGACAAGGACACTACAGGAAAAACTGAAGGCCAGTAGGCCTGATGCACGGGCTTCCCTGGTGGCCCAGATGGGAAAGAATCTGCCTGCAAAGCAGGAGAAACTGGTTCAATCCCTGGGTCCAGAAGATCCCCTGGAGAAGGACATGGCAACCCACTCCAGTATTCTTGCCTGCAGAATTCCATGGACAGAGGGGCCTCAAGGGCTACAGTCCATAGAGTCACAAAGAGCCAGACACAACTGAGCAACTAATACTACTAACCCTGATGCACACAGAGGCAAAGATCTTCAATGATATATTAGCAAACTGGTTTGCTCAGTGTTCAAATGTTCTTTCGATGAATTTGTAGGGGAGAAAGTAGTCTCCCCATCCTATTTATTCCTCCGCCATCTTAGCTCCTCCCCCATATTAGCAAACTAAATTCAACACTGCATTAGAAAGATTCTACACAAAATGATCGAGAGGGATTCATTTCAGTTTGAAATGGTGGTTCAATAGCTGCAAAACAATGTCATACATCACATACATTGACAAAATGAAGGATAAAAATCATATGATCATCTCAGTAGATGCAGAAAAACCTGTTGACAAAATTTAATATCCTTTCATGATTTAAAAAAAAAAAAACAAACTTTAAACAAACTGAGTGTATCTCAGTATGTGTGTGCATGCTAAATAGCTTCAGTTGTGTCTGACTCTTTGTGACCCCATGGACTGTGGCCCACCAGGCTCCTCTGTCCATGGGATTCTCTGGGCAAGAATAGGAGATGTTCCTGACCCAGGGATCAAACCTGCATCTCATATCTCAATATAATAAAAGCCACATACAATGAGCCCAAAGCTAACATTATAGTCAACAGTGAAGAGCTTCAAGCTCTTCCTATAAGATCAGGTACAAGACAAGAATGCTTCTCTTGCCACTTCTATTGAAGATTTTACTGGAAGTCCTAGAGAACAATTAGGGAAGAAGAAAAATAAAAGGCATTCAAATTTAAAAGGAAGAAGTAAAAATGCCTCTATCTGCAGGTGATGTAATATTATATATTAAAAAACTAAGGATTCTACCACAAAACTGTTACAGTTAAAAAGCAAATTCAGCAAATTTGCAGGATACAAAATCAATACATAAAATCAGTGGCCTTTCTATACACTAATAACAAAATACCAGAAAGAGAAATTAAGAAAATAAACTCATTTATAAAACAAATAAAATACTTAGAAATAAACTTTACCAAGGAGATGAAAGAGACCTACACTGAAAAGCACAAGATATTGATTAAAGAAACTGAAGAAGATACAAATACATGGTAAGATATTCCAAGCTCATGGAATGGAAGAAATAATATTGTTAAAATATCCATATACCCAAAGCATTCTATAGATTCAGGGCAACCCCTATCAAAATTCCAGTGGCATTTTTCCTGGAATTTCTTTTTAAGAGTCAAAGTTTATATGGTATATTAAAAGGTTTTCAGCATCACGAATCATCAGGGAAATGTAAATCAAAACCACACTGAGATATCACCAAATAATCTCTAAAAAGAAGAACAAAATGGAAAGACTTACAAAAGCTGGTTTTAAATTTTACAAAAATGCAGTAATCAAGAAAATGAAGTACTGATATAACAGATGAATAAATCAAGGGACTAGACAAAAAAATTGTGAAATATGTATGGACATATATGACCAACTGATTTCCAAAAATGGTACAAAAATAATCCAGTAGAGAAAGTATAATCTTTTAAACAAATGATGCTGAAACAACTGTAAATCTTTAATGATAAAATGTGTGCCTCAAAGTATACAGAAAAAGTAATACAAGATGGTTCACAGGCCTTAACATAAAATAACTGAAACTGTAAGGCAGCTAGATGAAAACATAGGAAAATACCTTTCTGTCCTAAAGATGGCAAAGATCTTTCTGCACACAAACCCACTAAGGGTTAGGCCAAAAAACAAACAAACAAACAAACAAAAAACCTGGTATCATTTGCCAAAATTAAAACTTCTGCTCTTGAAGAGACATCATTTAGAAAATGAAAAGACAAGACATAAATAGGAAGAAAATATTCAAAAGATACATACCTGACAAAGGGCTTATATTCAAAATACTTTTATTCTATAATCTAATAATAAAGAAATAGAAAATAAAATAAAAAATAAATAAAGAGTTAAATAGAACCTTCACACAAGAAGATACAAATGGTCAATTAGCACATGTAAAGATGTTCAATTAGACATCACTAGTTATTTATCTAGGAAACAGAAATTAAAACCAGAATGACACCTACCTATCAGAACGGTAACTAGAAAGATGAGAACGTGGAGCATTAAGAGCTCTCAGACATCACTGACAGGAACATAAAATGATGACCGCTTTAGAAAAGCATTGGCAGGTTTTCATGTATCTATCCAGTGATGCAATAATTCCATTCCCAGGTATTTCCACTTTCTGTTCCCTCTTCCACCAAGAAAAGTATTGGACACAAATGTTTATAGCAGCTGTATCTATACTAGTCAATTAATCAAAACAACTAAAAATTCCATCAGTTGCTTGATGGATAAACAAAGTGCGGGGTATCCACACAACAAAATTAGGCATGGCAATAAAAAAACTGCTGATATTGACAGCAATCTGAAGGAAATTTTAAAATATCATGCTATACTGAAGACACCAGACATGAGTATGTAATGTATAATTTAATTTACATAAATTCCTATAACAGGTCAAACCAAGATACATTGACAAACATCAGAGAAGCAATGGTATTTGTGTTTCAGAGCAGGATATGGAAAGTGACTAGAAAAAGGTAAGAGGGTTCAATCTGTGTGATCAAAATTCCCATCCTTTGACTGGAGTGGTAGTTACATACCAGGTATAAACATTTGGTAACTTCATCAAACCATACACTTAAAATCAGTGCAATTTATATGTGTCAGTTATACTGTCCCCACCCAAAAGATACATATTCCCTAAATGATTCTAAAATGCAAGCAATATCTTGTTAACAAAAATCACATTTTAAAAGGGATATTAAATTATAGAAACAAGAGGATAAGAATATTTATATATCAAATATGAATGAACCAGAGGAGACCTAGCACTGTATTCTTAACAAGTGACAAAAAACAGAATTCAAGGAAAAATCATAAGGGACAAAGAAATTACATGTTAACAAATAGAAGAGGAATTTGAGAATATAAATCTATCATGTACATAAATGCAACTAACAATCTTGTCTCAGAATATGGAGACAAGTGGATATAACTAAAATTGTAATTATGATATTAACTTACACTCTTGGAAACTGATGGATCACACAGACAATAAAGTAGCAAAACAATAGAATATGATAACACAGAGAATAAATTGAAACTAGTAGCTTTAGATAAGCCTTTGCATGAAGGAGAGAAATGTGCTTAGAACAGTCCTAAAAACTGATGATGTAATAGGCTACAAGAAACAATAAATTCCAAAGGATCAACATCGTATAGAGGGATTTCCTAGTGGTCCAGTGGTTAGGACTCCACACTTCCACTGCAGGGGGCATGGGATCAATCTGGTCAGAAAACTAAGATCCCACGGTCTGCAATGGGGTCCAAAAAAAAAGTGATATATAAAATGTCCAGTGAAAAAAAATGTTCTATGACCATAATACATAATAAACTCAGAAACTGATAACGACAGGGAGACTAATAAACAACAAAAAGAACCTATGTCTGGAAAATACATTGTTCAGTTACTCAGTCATGTACGACTCTGCAATCCCATGGACTGCAGCACACCAGGCTTCCCTGTCCTTCACCATCTCCCAGGGCCTACTCAAACTCATGTCCATTGAGTCAGTGATGCCACCCAACCATCTCATCCTCTGTCATCCCCTTCTCCTGCCTTCAATCTTTCCCAGCATCAGGGTCTTTTGCAATGAGTCGGCTCTTCCCATCAGGTAGCCAAAGTTTTGGAGCTTCAGCTTCAGCATCAGTCCCTCCAATCAATATTCAGAGTTGATTTCCTTTAGGATGGACTGTTTGATCTCCTTGTAGTCCAAGGGACTCTCAAGAATCTTCTCCAACATCACAGTTCGAAAGCATCATACCATAGCACAAGAAAAAAAGACTAGGGGTGGGTGTGGGCCATGTGTATAAAGGGAATCAAATTACAAATTTATAACTGAAAAGTTATGAAATAAATAACTCACAGGGAGGTAATGTACAGCATGTTTACCATAAATAATAATACTATTATCTATAGCAATATTATATAGTATTTATTATGTTGAAATTTGCTATGACACTAAAACTTAAAAGTTCTCATTACAAGAAAAATATTTTGTAATTATGTGTGGTGGCAAGTGTTAACCAAACTGATGGGTGATCATTTCATAATATATAGAAATATCAAGACATTACATTGTACATCTGAAACTAACACAATGTTATATATCAATTACACATCAATAAATAAATATTAGCTAAAAAAATAAAAACAGATACAACTACAAACAGAAAATTTTAAATGAGAAAAGAATAACCATTAAACATTCCTAAAAACTTTAAACACCAAAATTAAGATGTAGAAAGCTTCATTAAACACAAAAAAATTAGAAATTGTATAATGTATAGAAAATAGAAACTGTAATAATGATTATTTTATTTTGGGTGCACAGCATGTGGGATCTTTGTTCCCCAACCAGGCACTGAACCCACAACCCTTGCCCTGGAAGCTTAGAATCTTAACCACTGGAGGGCCGAGGAAGTCCCCGGTAATTTACAAAATCTCTTCCACAACAAAAAAGATCAGTCTCAGATCATGTTGCCATCGAGCTGTACTTTCAAGGAATAGAAAATCTCTATCTCATACTCTAACTTGTTAAAGTACACAGGAAAAGAGGAATGGCTGTCTAATATACTGGATGAGACCAGTGGTATCTTAATTATAAAACTTGATAAGGACTGACTCATTTGAAAAGACCCTGATGCTGGGAAAGATTGAAGGTAGGAGGAGAAGGGGATGACAGAGGATAAGATGGTTGGATGGCATCACCGACTGGATGGACATGAGTTTGAGCAAGCTCCAGGAGCTGGTGATGGACAGGGAAGCCTGGCATGCTGAAGTCCATGGGGTTGCAAAGAGTCAGACACAACTGAGCGACTTCTCCACCACCACAGTTCAAAAGCCTCTTATACTGCCTATTATAAGAGTCAGATGTCTTTCAGCAATTGAGAACTGTGTTTTTATACTTCCCACCGAGTTGCAGCCCTCTACACTGGTGCACACAGGTGCACACACTCATTCACATACACATGCACACGTATGCATACATGTTCACATGTTCAGAGTTAGGTGTGAGCACTGGTTTCCATGGCTTTGTCTGCTCTAGGCTGCCTCTCTGTCTGGAGCTGAATTGTTCATGCAGTGACTGAGCATCCTGCCTCCCCCTGAATCCCCCCAAAACCAATGGAAACAACCAGTGGCTGGGAAACTGTGAGATAAGGAGATGACAGGTGAAAGGAATGGAAACTAGAAATGCACCAAGGCGTAAGGCATTCATAGGCAAGACACCCGATTTAAAACTTCATCTCAACATAAGGAATCAAAAGCTGCAAACACCAGAGAACCCAAATGCAGCTCACCAAGTAGGGACAACCTTGGAACACGCTGTGGAGGAGCCGGAACTCCAAGAGACCAGCCAGAAACCTAAAAGGATTTGCCACACCCTATAACCAGGCTTCCCAGATGGCGCTAGGGGTAAAGAATCTGCCTGCTGATGCAGGAGATATAAGAGATGCGGGTTTGATTCCTGGGTCAGGAAGACCCCCTGGAGGAGGGCATGGCAACCCACTTCAGTATTCTTGCCTGGAGAATCCAATGGACAGAGAGGAGCCTGGTGGGCCACAGTCCAAGGGGTCACAAAGAGTCAGACACAACTGAAGTGACTCAGGAGCAGCAGCAAACCCTCTGACCATGGACCAAATGGACCACATCACCTCCTAACCCCTAGCCTGTCCAGATGAATGGGTATCTTGCCCAGTTCTGGCCTCTTTTCTCAGGTTACCAGAGAAGATATCAGAACTCACATGCTATCTCTGAGACATGATCAGAGCAATGTCTTTAACTTCACTGGGATTTTCACATATAAGGAAAAAAACTTACAGCCTGTTCACCTAATCCTTTCTTCAAGTAGATATATTTGAAAAAAAAAAAAATTCAAGATTTATATCTCTAACTGTAGTCATTTTAAAAGCAAGACAGAGAATTAATAGTGTTGCATTTTGAGGGGAAATTGTCTAAAGCTAATATAAATTACTTACATTATTATTAAAAAATCACATATATAAATCTGATGTTTCTCTCAGGATGATATTTGCAGATTTATAGATCCTATGCAATATAAATGAGAATAAGGACGCTAAGATCTTATTCAATTTTTCTCATGCCACACAGAGTAATAAACCTACCATGCTGTCCTTGCCCAGGCCACCCTGGACCATAGCTGTTCCTACACCTAACGGGCCCCTTACTCCCATCCTCCATGCCTTGGCACAAGTTTTCCCTCATGTAGAAATCCTTTCAATGACTCTCTTTTTTTAATTGAGATATAACTGACATGTAACATTGCATTATATTCAGGGGTACAACACAGTGCTTCAGTATTACAGTTTTTTCTTGCGATGAGAACTTTTTAGATCTACTACTGTCTACTTACCTGGTGGCTCAGATGGTAACAAACCCATCTGCCAATGCAGGAGACTGGGCTTCAACCCCTAGATTAGGAAGATCCCCTGGAGAAGGAACTGGCAACCCACTCCAGTGTTCTTGCCAGGAGAATTCCATGGACAGAGGAGCCTGGTGGGCTACAGTCCATGGGGTCTTAAAGAGTCAGACACGACTGAGTGACTAACGCTTTCACTTTCACTGTCTTAGCAACTTTCAAAGATGCAATATAGCATCATAAATTACAGTCACTGCTTATCTTTATCACCCGCTTCCACCAACGGCTACTCAACTTTATCTTCCCCTTGAAACTTTCCTGCCAGGTGCCCAAGCCCATAGGGCTGTCCTAACTACCGCTCAGCCTTGCAATCGACTTACCTGTTTCTTCGCTGGGCAGGGCTGGCCTCATGGGTATGCGACCTGTGAAATCACACAGAACCCTACCCTCACACCCTAACTTGGCTCCATGCCCTTCCGTCGCCATCTTGAAAGTCTTCATAGTTTTATCGTTGAACACGTGCTCTGTAACTGCATGGAGCGTGAACAGAGGAGTACGCACCACACAGGGCACAGTGCTTCTCCAGCTCACTGCACACGGCATTCCTGATGGCCAGGAGAACAGAATTCCAGGGGCTAGAGTCCAAGATAAGTATATTACATTTATCATTGAGTAGCAAGTAGGTAGAGGCACTGAATGTCCCCAAAGGCCATGCTTTTCATTGGAACCAGAACCTGATTTGACTGCAGAAAGAAGGCAACGGGTCTAAACATTAGTCAACCATTTATGCTGAAAATAATGCCATAGAGAGAAGAAGAACGAGGGGGTAATCCTTAGTCTGTTTTCCTTTCAGGACTTCCTCATTTATCAGTAAGAAAAGGTAGAAAGAGTGTTAGGTAGAATAATGCACAGAAGTGAGATAAACAACTGAGGTAGTTCTGAGCAGTGTTGCCACTGTTCTGGTAAGAAGGAGACACACAGGAATTATGTAATTTCAGGGATTCCACACACAAGTTTAGTGCCCTGACATTTATATTTAAAACCTGCATTGCATCACAAAGAAATGAATGGTAAAGTTCATGCTAATAATTTACATTTCAATTGTTCCTTATGTAGAATGACATTAAATAGCAAGTAAAAAAAAAAGAAAGAAACCACAAAACAGAGCAAAAAAATTTATATTTTATACCTTTAATGGCTTCTTTTTCCCCTGTTTTTGAACAAGGGGCCCCTCATTTTCAGTTGTTCTGGACCCCGCAACAAGCCCTGCCTCTAAAACTTAAGTTCCCAGAGGGCAATGACTTTGCTTTATCCATGGCTATATGATTGCAGCACCTCGGCCCCGACTTTTGAGTTCAGAAAGTATCTGTTCAATCTGGAATATGGTGGGTATAATAAAGAAAAAAAGACCACAGGGTCCCAAACTAGGATAACAATAATCTGGCTCTCTGCTCTGAGCAGGACAGAACACACCTGGGATATTAAGCTCAGGTCCAGGGGTCACAATGTGAAGGAATCTGCCTGTGATGCAGGAGACCAGGGTTCGGTCCCTGGGTTGGGAAGATCCCCTGGAGAAGGAAACAGCAACTCACTCCAGCATTCTGGCCTGGAGAATTCCATGGACAGAGGAGCCTGGCGGGCTACAGTTCACAGGGTCACTAAGAGTCAGACACCACTGAGCGACTAACTTTCATAAAATATTACCTGTATTAACCAAAGGAAAATTAACTAGCCTTTATCAGCATCAGTTTTCCCTTTTGCAAAATAAGGATACTAAGGTGTTTTTAAAAAGGTAGAGGGGAACACAACTGCTGACTCCTAACCACTGAACATCTGCTACTGAGAAAACAGAAGGTTTAAGAGTGACATGTAAGAGCCCAGCAGAAACCAATGGAAAGAAGCTTCTAAGAAGGCATAAAACCAATATGAAGAATTTCCGAAGGCAAACATGAGCCTGCCTGGGGATAAAGTAAGTTTCTTGTCCTTTGAGAGAGAAGAGTAGTACTTGACAAAGTTTTAAGAAGCATGCGATATCAGATAAAGACTAGGACAGAAAATAGTAACAATGATTACAGTAGATGTGGTTTTCCAGCATATTCTAAGTGCCAGATGCTACAAGAGGTGCTTTACATACATTACCTTAATGAATCGTAACAAGTAATCCACGAGGTAGGCAATATTCCTCTTATTACTGTTATTCTTATTTTGAGGATAAATAATAAAATTTAATTAATTTATTCAAGTTCACCAAGCTAGTATATTATGAAGATAGCCACTTACCACTGAATTCTAATTCCGAGACTCCAAAACACTGGACAACATTCACCCACATGCTAAATGAAATAAGAACGATTACAAATCCTGTGTCTGAATGTGAAAGACTCCCCAGATGGTACCTTCAATGTCACACCAATATGACAGCACCCATCTGAATCATTATGAGGGAACCTAAAAGATGCAAGAAACCGTCAAGGAGAATTACATCATTACCAAGCAAAGCTTCAAAAACATCAAGGAGCCCAGAAGGCGTTTTCTTCCCTGGAACATCCACATAGTTGCTGAGTTTCCAGCCTGCCCCAAACTGTTGCTCCATCTACCAAAAGAGCTGAGTTTCTGGAGCTCTATCGCTACACATACGACTCCCAACGTTGTCCTCAGCCTCCATCTGCGAAGCAAGTGAGAGCGCAGGTCTGCCAGAAAGCAGCTTTGTCCCATTTTAAGATACGTGCTGCAGCTTTGTACATTCACACATCTTGAAAATCACCCTCGGAAAGCCATATTTGGGTGTTTGGGTACATGGTAGTCTAGCAGGTGTGAAATTACCACTTTGTGGGACATAATTCACTTTCTCTGCCTTGTTTGCTACCACGTAAGCCCAGGACGTGATTGAAACCAACATCTGTCGAAAGCAAAGCGGGGATGCTCATTTAAATGCTTCCCTTTCCAAAAAGTTACTCAGGAGCCATGAAAGTGTTCTGGGTTCTACCTGTTAGGACTGTTTTGAAATGACATCACCCCAAATTTCAGCCGAAAATTCAGAAGTGGAAAACAGCCGACTCTATCTGCTATTCCTAAAAGGACTTTGAACTCTTAATCTTCTTATATTCATTTTTGGTAGTTAACAAAGCACTCCGTGGGCTTCCCTGGTAGCTCAGCTGGTAAAGAATCCACCTGCAATGCGGGAGACCTGGGTTCCATCCCTGGGTTGGGAAGATCCCCTGGAGAAGGGAAAGGCTACCCACTCCAGTATTCTGGCCTAGAGGATTGCAAGGACTGTATAGTCCATGGGGTCACAAAGAGTTGGTCATGACTGAGCAACTTTTACTTCACTTCACTATGAGTACAAGTGAGTTTTTGGCACACTTCTGCAAAAAGGGAAAGCCCACGATGAGAGAGTCACTGAAAACACTCAGGTTTAGAAGTGAGTTGACAACATAGCTGACATGGGATCCAAGATTCTTTCTATCCAGATGTTGCTCTCCATCAAATCGGTGGTAGCATTTTAAAAACCTATACAAATGCCTGAAAGAAAAGATAAGAAGGCAAAAAAAGAAAGACAAATGTATAGGAAAGAAAGAAGCATTGGACCATACCCTCAAGCTACAAGTAGGAAAAAGGGAAACTAGACACCTGAATGTTTCATTAGGATAAAAACGCCCACACACGCGCTCTGCCACTGAAAAGCTACTCTGCTATCTGATCAGCAGTACAACACCTTATCTCTTCACATCACTAGGTTGTTTTTTATATCTGAAATTACGCAATATATTACACTGTAATACCTATCTGCTTCAGACCACAGTAGAAAAGTACCTACACAGCATAAATCACACATGACATCACATTAGGTCTTTTAAATAATGCTGTGAACACCAGGAAAAAGAGGCTAGGGGTTCATTTTTCATGTTCTTTTTGCTACTGCCCAGATGGAGGTGCTTACTTTGCCTCTCTACCAGATCCTTTAAAATTCAAGAAATCAAATGTGTACAAAGAACTTTTCATGTGTGAAAGGTACCAAATGTTGACGTACAAATAGGAACGCCACATCCATCCTCCTCAAGACCCAGAATGCTGAGTTCAAACACACCTGCTCCATAACCCCCTCCTGATATGTCTGATTCCTGTTTCTCCTTCTCTGCTCCCTCTGAGACCTCTGATTTACCCAGACGTCCAACGCACGGAAGGAAAGGACAGGAGAGGGAACCCCCACAGCATCCACGCCTCCCTCTCTGCTCGGCAGCACAGATGTACCCCATGGAGGAGACAATCTACTGTCTGAACCTGGGCACAAGGATGATTTTATTCACTTGTGTACCCTTCCTGACTAGCACAAGAATGCAAACTCAGTCAACACCAAATGCATACGTAAAGATTAAACAAAGACCAGTCAAGTCTGCCTTTGGATTATAACCCTGGTAACAGGTTTTGGAGGAAATTCAACTAAAAAGTAAAATGAACTTCCAGACTCTGGATGGTTTCCAATTCATATTTGACTAATTCATCCTTCCTCAAAATAACACATTTTCTCTTTCTCTCCACCCCCTCCTTTTCTGTCCTTCCCCTTCCCCATCTCTCTGTTTCACACACCCAGCTTCTATTTAAACCTATGCAAGAAACATACATTTATATTATTCAGTTACCCTGCTTCACCTTGCTGTGAAAGCAGCATAGATGGGACAATGACAAAAGAAAAATTATCTGACTCTATTATTCTCATCATGAGAGCACAGGGCCACTGATAGAAGGGGAAGGCCAGAGCAGGACTGGCAGCACTGAACGCTCTGCTATTTAGCAAGACAAAGCGAAGGTAACATTTCTTGCACATCAGGAATTCAAGCATTATTACATGGCATGTACGTTCCAACTTCCTTGATTATTAGGTTGCAATTCTAAAGTATCTGACCTTGGCAGCAGAGGATAAGCGAAGATTTTCCTGACTGCTATTTAGAAGAAGTGATGAATGCATTTTCTTTTTAATTTTGTTTTTCTGAGGAAACCAAACAGGAGCTCCTTTCCCACTGATTAAGCAATCATCAGCCAATCACTTTGAGCCTGAAAAGTTGACTGTAATGCCATTGCTTCCCTAAAATGCTTGAATGTTAAGAGATGAGGATATGATTAATTGGGCCTATGTAATTACCACCAGTCTAAAGAGTAAGGATAAAATGGTGATGTAGGAAGATCCTGAACTTACCTCCTCCAATGGACACAATAAATCTACAACTACATATAGAATAATCCCCACTGAAATGGACCTGAAGACTAGATGAAAAGAAAGTGAAAAGTGTTAGTTACTCAGTTTTATCCACCTGTTTGACAATACATGGACTGTAGCTCACCAGGCTCCTCTGTCCATGGAATTCTCCAGGCAAGAATACTGGAGTGGGTTGCCATTTCCTACTCCAGGGGATCTTCCCCCCACTCCAGAGGATCAAACCCGGGTCCTCTGCTTTACAGGCAGATTCTTTACCACCTGAGTGACAGCATTTACTTCCAATAAAAACAACCTCCAAATGAAGAGTAGAAGGACATTGAGATGGGGAGCAGAGGAAGAGATATAGTCTTATCAGAGGGAAAAACACATACTAGCCCTGATGATTCACAACTGGGAGGGATCACAAAGGCACTTTTTTACTCCTTTCCCCCATGTTTTATACTTTTGATGACATGTTTTACATTTTTAAGTTTTGCACATACCTTAACAAATTGTTGTAATTTTAGTTAATTATGGTATGTTTATCTTTTAAACTTCATACTTGCTTTGTAAGTGACTGATCCACTACATTTATTACATATTTTCCTTTTCCAGAGAAATTTTTAATTTTTTATGTTTTCTTATTATTAGTTAGTGGCAATTTTTCAGTTTCAGTTCAGTCACTCACTCATGTCCATCTCCTTGCGACCTCATGGACTGCAGCACGCCAGGCTTTCCTGTCCATCACCAACTCCCAGAGCTTACTCAAACTTATGTCCATCGAGTCAGGGATGCCATCCAACCATCTCATCCTCTGTCGTCCCCTTCTCTTCTCGCCTTCAATCTTTTTCAGCATCAGGATCTTTTCCAATGAGTCAGTTCTTAGCATCAGGTAGCCAAAATATTGGAGTATCAGCTTCAGCATCAGTCCTTCCAATGAATATTCAGAACTGATTTCCTTTAGGATGGACTGATTGGATCTCCTTGCAGTCCAAGGGACTCTCAAGAGTCTTCTCCAACACCACAGTTCAAAAGCATCAATTCTTCAGCGCTCAGCTTTCTTTATGGTCCAACTCTCACATCCATACACAACCACTGGAAAAACGACAGCTTTGACTAGATGGACCTTTGCTGGCAAAGTAATGTCTTTGGTTTTTACCATGCTGTCTAGCTTGGTCATAGATTTTCTTCCAAGGAGCAAGTGTCTTTTAACTTCATGGCTGCAGCCATCATCTGCAGTGATTTTGGAGCCCAACAAATAATCTTTCACTGTTTCCATTGTTTTTCCATCTATTTACCAGGAAGTGATGGAACAAGATGCCATTGAACATTGAGTTCTAAGCCAACTTTTTCACTCTCCTCTTTCACTTTCATCAAGAGCCTTTTTAGTTTTTCTTCTCTTTTTGACATAAGGGTGGTGTCATTTGCATATCTGAGGTTATTGATATTTTCCCCAGCAATCTTGATTCCAGCTTATGCTTCATCCAGCCCAGCATTTCACATGATGTACTCTGCATATAAGTTAAATAAGCAGGGTGACAATTTAGGTAAGTCCAACTAACATTTCTTGTAGGTATGGTTTAGTGATGATGAACCCCTCTTCCTTTTGCTTATTTGAGCAAATCTTGATCTCTCCTGTATTTTGAGTGGTTATCTTTGCTGGGTAGAGAATTCTTAGTTGGAAGACTGTTTTTTTTCTTTTAGCACTTTGAATATTTAATGCCAATGCCTTCTGGCCCACAAAGTTTTGCTGAGAGCAATGGCAAAAGGTAGTAAGATAAAGTTTTGGAATGTATTCAAATTTAAGTTGCTACCAACTTAAAACACCGTGCTATTTACATAGGATACTATATTTGAACCTCACACTAACCACAAGAGAAAAACTTATAGTAAATCACAAAAGAAAATGAGAAAGCAACCTAAAGATGACACTAAATAAAATCATTAGAAAACAAGGGAGGAGAGAAAGAAAAGAAAAAAAGAAACTACAAAAATGCCTAGAAAATAATTAACATACTAGCAATAAGTATATACCTATCAATAATTAATATAAATGAACCATATTCACCAATCATAAGACACAGAGTGGCTCAGTGGATGCAAAAACAACATCCATATATATCTGCCTATAGGAAGCTTATTTCAGGAGAAAGAACCAACACAGACTGAAAGTGAAGGGATTAAAACAGACACTCCATTCAAATGGACATGAAAAGAAAGCTGGGGTATCTATGTCCAACTCTTCGCAACCCCATGGACTGTAGCTCACCA
This sequence comes from Dama dama, assembly GCF_033118175.1. Taxonomy (NCBI): domain Eukaryota; kingdom Metazoa; phylum Chordata; class Mammalia; order Artiodactyla; family Cervidae; genus Dama; species Dama dama. Next base: position 17,901,522 of record NC_083710.1, read on the forward strand.
GGCTCCTCTGGCCATGGGGATTCTCCAGGCAAGAATACTGGAGTGGGTCTCCATGCCCCACTCCAGGGGATCTTCCCAATGCAGGGATCAAGCCCAGGTTTGATGGCAGGCAGATTCTTTGCTGCCTGAGCCCCCAGGGAAGCCCGTAAGAAACTTACTTCAGGATAACAGACATGAACAGACTGAAAGTGAAGGGCTTAAAGATACTCCATTCAAATGGAAATGAAAAGAAAGCTGGAGTATCGATATTCATATCAGAGAAAAAAGATTTTAAAGCAAGGACTGTGTAGAAGACAAAGAAAGGCATTACATAAATGATCACAAGATGAATCCAGCAAGAAGATAGAACATTTATAAATGTACATGCACCCAACATAGGAGTGCCAAGACATATAAAGCAATTATTAATGAATTGAAAGGGAGAAGTTGAAAGCAATACCTTAATGGTAAGGGATTTCAACATCCCACTTACATAAATGGATAGATCATCCAGAAATAAATCAATAAGGAAACGCTGGCCCTAAATGACACATTAGGTTGGATAGATTTAATAGATATATGCAGAACATTCCATGCAAAATCAAGAGAAAAGACATTCTTCTCAAGTGCACATGAAATAGTCTCCTAGATAGATTGCAAGCTGGGACATAAAACAAGTCTCAGTAAATTCAAGAAAACTGAAACAATATCATCATCTCCAACAACAAAGGTATGAAAACTAAAAATCATCCACAAGGAAAAAGCACAAAAGTATGGGGATTAAACAACATGCTCCTGAACAACCAGTGAGCCATATAAGAAAGAGAAATTTTTTAAATACCTAATGAGAAATGAAAAGAGAAATACAATATACAAAAAAATTATAGGATGTAGCAAAGTCTTTTTTAAGAGAGAAACAGCAACACAGGCCTACCTCAAAAAATTAAACAAAAAATCCCAAATAAAAAATCTAACTTCATACCTAAAAAAACAAGAAATAGAAGAACAAAAGCAGTGTAAAACTAATAAAGAGAAAGTAAATAATAAGTATGAGAGGGGAAATAAATAAGAGGCAACAGAAAAGACTGATGAAACTAAGAGCTGGTTCTTTGGAAAGAAACTAAAGCAACAAAACTTTGGCTAGAGAAACCCAGAACCTAGAAGTTTTCTTATCAGGGCTACATAGTTGGAGAAGTCCTGAGACTACAGGAAGAATAAAACAGAAATCCAGAGGCAGGAGACTTAAGCCCAAAACCTGAGAACACCAGAAAACTCCTGACTACAAGGAACTTTAAGTAATAAGTGACTGTCCAAAAGCCTCCATACCTACACTGAAACCAACCACCACACAAGAGCCAATAAGTTTCAGAGCAAGACATACCACGCAAATTCTCCAGCAACGCAGGAACATAGCCCTGAACATCAACATACAGGCTGCCCAAGGTCACACCTAACACATAGACCCATCTCAAAACTCATTACTGGGCACTCCATTGCTCTCCAAAGAGTAGAAATCAAGTTCCACGCACCAGAACACTGATGCAAGCTTCCCTAACCAGGAAACCTTGACAAGCCAATCGTCTAACCCCACCCACTGGGTTAATCCTCCACAACAAAAAGGAACCACAGACCTCCAGAATACAGAAAGCCCACTCCAGATACAGCAATCTAAACAAGATGAAAAGGCAAAGAAATACCCAACAGGTAAAGGAACATGAAAAATGCCCACCAAGTCAAACAAAAGAGGAGGAGATAGGGAATCTACCTGAAAAAGAATTTAGAATAATGATAATAAAAATGATCCAAAATCTTGAAAACAAAATGGAATTACAGATAAATAGCCTGGAAACAAAGATTGAAAAGATTCAAGAACTGTTTAATAAAGACCTAGAAGAAATAAAAAAGAGTCAATTACAAATGAATAATGCAATGAATGAGATCAAAAACACTTTGGAGGGAACCAAGAGTAGAATAACGGAGGCAGAATATAGGATAAGTGAGGTAGAAGATAAAATGGTGGAAATAAATGAAGCAGAGAGGAAAAAAGAAAAAAGGATCAAAAGAAATGAGGACAACCTCAGGGACCTCTGGGACACTGTGAAACGCCCCAACATTCGAATCATAGGAGTTCCAGAAGAAGAAGACAAAAAGAAGGGCCATGAGAAAATACTCGAGGAGATAATAGCTGAAAACTTCCCTAAAATGGGGAAGGAAATAGCCACCCAAATCCAAGAAACCCAGAGAGTCCCAAACAGGATAAACCCAAGGCGAAACACCCCAAGACACATATTAATCAAATTAACAAAGATCAAACACAAAGAACAAATATTAAAAGCAGCAAGGGAAAAACAACAAATAACACACAAAGGGATTCCCATAAGGATAACAGCTGATCTATCAATAGAAACCCTCCAGGCCAGAAGGGAATGGCAGGACGTACTGAAAGTAATGAAAGAGAATAACCTACAACCTAGATTACTGTATCCAGCAAGGATCTCATTCAGATATGAAGGAGAATTCAAAAGCTTTACAGATAAGCAAAAGCTGAGAGAATTCAGCACCACCAAACCAGCTCTTCAACAAATGCTAAAGGATCTTCTCTAGACAGGAAATGCAGAAAGGTTTTATAAATGTGAACCCAAAACAACAAAGTAAATGGCAACGGGACCACACCTATCAATAATTACCCTAAATGTAAATGGGTTGAATGCCCCAACCAAAAGACAAAGATTGGCTGAATGGACACAAAAACAAGACCCCTATATATGCTGTCTACAAGAGACCCACCTCAAAACAAGAGACACATACAGACTAAAAGTGAAGGGCTGGAAAAAAATATTTCATGCAAACGGAGACCAAAAGAAAGCAGGAGTCGCAATACTCATATCAGATAAAATAGACTTTCAAATAAAGGAAGTGAAAAGAGACAAAGAAGGACACTACATAATGATCAAAGGATCAATCAAAAAAGAAGATATAACAATTATAAATATATATGCACCCAACATAGGAGCACCGCAATATGTACGGCAAACGCTAACAAGTATGAAAGAGGAAATTAATAGTAACACAATAATAGTGGGAGACTTTAATACCCCACTCACAACTATGGATAGATCAACTAAACAGAAAATTAACAAGGAAACACAAACCTTAAATGACACAATGGACCAGCTAGACCTAATTGATATCTATAGGACATTTCACCCCAAAACAATCAACTTCACCTTTTTCTCAAGTGCACATGGAACATTCTCCAGAATAGATCACATCCTGGGCCATAAATCTGGTCTTGGAAAATTCAAAAAAATTGAAATCATTCCAGTCATCTTTTCTGACCACAGTGCAGTAAGATTAGATCTCAATTACAGGGAAAAAATTGTTAAAACTTCAAACATATGGAGGCTAAATAACACGCTTCTGAATAACCAACAAATCATAGAAGAAATCAAAAAAGAAATCAAAATATGTATAGAAATGAATGAAAATGAAAACACAACAACCCAAAACCTATGGGACACTGTAAAAGCAGTGCTAAGGGGAAGGTTCATAGCATTACAGGCTTACATCAAGAAACAGGAAAAAAACCAATTAAATAACCTAACTCTACACCTAAAGCAATTAGAGAAGGAAGAAATGAAGAACCCCAGAGTTAGCAGAAGGAAAGAAATCTTAAAAATCAGGGCAGAAATAAATGCAAAAGAAACTAAAGAGACCATAGCAAAAATCCACAAAGCTAAAAGCTGGTTTTTTGAAAAAATAAACAAAATTGACAAACCATTAGCAAGACTCATTAAGAAACAAAGAGAGAAAAACCAAATTAACAAAATTAGAAATGAAAATGGAGAGATCACAACAGACAACACTGAAATACAAAGGATCATAAGAGACTACTACCAGCAGCTCTATGCCAATAAAATGGACAACTTGGATGAAATGGACAAATTCTTAGAAAAGTATAACTTTCCAAAACTGAACCAGGAAGAAATAGAAGATCTTAACAGACCCATCACAAGCAAGGAAATCGAAACTGTCATCAAAAATCTTCCAGCAAACAAAAGCCCAGGACCAGATGGCTTCACAGCTGAATTCTACCAAAAATTTAGAGAAGAGCTAACACCTATCTTACTCAAACTCTTCCAGAAAATTGCAGAGGAAGGTAAGCTTCCAAACTCATTCTATGAGGCCACCATCACCCTAATTCCAAAACCAGACAAAGATGCCACAAAAAAAGAAAACTACAGGCCAATATCACTGATGAACATAGATGCAAAAATCCTTAACAAAATTCTAGCAAACAGAATCCAACAACATATTAAAAAAATCATACACCATGACCAAGTGGGCTTTATCCCAGGAATGCAAGGATTCTTTAATATCCGCAAATCAATCAATGTCATACACCACATTAACAAATTGAAAGATAAAAACCATATGATTATCTCAATAGATGCAGAGAAAGCCTTTGACAAAATTCAACACTCATTTATGATTAAAACTCTCCAAAAAGCAGGAATAGAAGGAACATACCTCAACATAATAAAAGCTATATATGACAAACCCACAGCAAGCATCACCCTCAATGGTGAAAAATTGAAGGCATTTCCCCTGAAATCAGGAACAAGACAAGGGTGCCCACTCTCACCACTACTATTCAACATAGTGTTGGAAGTGCTGGCCACAGCAATCAGAGCAGAAAAAGAAGTAAAAGGAATCCAGATAGGAAAAGAAGAAGTAAAACTCTCACTGTTTGCAGATGACATGATCCTCTACATAGAAAACCCTAAAGACTCTACCAGAAAATTACTAGAGCTAATCAATGAATATAGTAAAGTTGCAGGATATAAAATTAACACACAGAAATCCCTTGCATTCCTATATACTAACAATGAAAAAACAGACAGAGAAATTAAGGAAACAATACCATTCACCATTGCAACAAAAAGAATAAAATACTTAGGAGTATATCTACCTAAAGAAACAAAGGACCTATACATAGAAAACTATAAAACACTGATGAAAGAAATCAAAGAGGACACAAACAGATGGAGAAACATACCGTGCTCATGGATTGGAAGAATTAATATTGTCAAAATGGCTATTCTACCCAAAGCAGTCTATAGATTCAATGCAATCCCTATCAAGCTACCAACGGTATTTTTCACAGAACTAGACCAAAGAATTTCACAATTTGTATGGAAATACAAAAAACCTCGAATAGCCAAAGTAATCTTGAGAAAGAAGAATGGAGCTGGAGGAATCAACCTGCCTGACTTCAGACTCTACTACAAAGCCACAGTCATCAAGACAGTATGGTACTGGCACAAAGACAGAAATATAGATCAATGGAACAGAATAGAAAGCCCAGAGATAAATCCACGAACCTATGGACACCTTATCTTCGACAAAGGAGGCAAGGATATACAATGGAAAAAAGACAACCTCTTTAACAAGTGGTGCTGGGAAAACTGGTCAACCACTTGTAAAAGAATGAAACTAGAACACTTTCTAACACCATACACAAAAATAAACTCAAAATGGATTAAAGATCTAAATGTAAGACCAGAAACTATAAAACTCCTAGAGGAGAACATAGGCAAAACACTCTCCGACATAAATCAAAGCAAGATCCTCTATGACCCACCTCCCAGAATACTGGAAATAAAAGCAAAACTAAACAAATGGGACCTAATGAAACTTAAAAGCTTTTGCACTACAAAGGAAACTATAAGTAAGGTGAAAAGACAGCCCTCAGATTGGGAGAAAATAATAGCAAATGAAGAAACAGACAAAGGATTAATCTCAAAAATATACAAGCAACTCCTGCAGCTCAATTCCAGAAAAATAAATGACCCAATCAAAAAATGGGCCAAAGAACTAAACAGACATTTCTCCAAAGAAGACATACAGATGGCTAACAAACACATGAAAAGATGCTCAACATCACTCATTATTAGAGAAATGCAAATCAAAACCACAATGAGGTACCATTACACGCCAGTCAGGATGGCCGCTATCCAAAAGTCTACAAGCAATAAATGCTGGAGAGGGTGTGGAGAAAAGGGAACCCTCTTACACTGTTGGTGGGAATGCAAACTAGTACAGCCGCTATGGAAAACAGTGTGGAGATTTCTTAAAAAACTGGACATAGAACTGCCATATGACCCAGCAATCCCACTTCTGGGCATACACACTGAGGAAACCAGATCTGAAAGAGACACGTGCACCCCAATGTTCATCGCAGCACTGTTTATAATAGCCAGGACATGGAAGCAACCTAGATGCCCATCAGCGGATGAATGGATAAGGAAGCTGTGGTACATATACACCATGGAATATTACTCAGCCATTAAAAAGAATTCATTCGAACCAGTCCTAATGAGATGGATGAAGCTGGAGCCCATTATACAGAGTGAAGTAAGCCAGAAAGATAAAGAACATTACAGCATACTGACACATGTATATGGAATTTAGAAAGGTGATAACGATAACCCTATATGCAGAACAGAAAAAGAGACACAGAAATACAGAACAGACTTTTGAACTTTGTGGGAGAATGTGAGGGTGGGATATTTCAAAAGAACAGCATGTATACTATCTATGGTGAAACAGATCACCAGCCCAGGTGGGATGCACGAGACAAGTGCTCCGGCCTGGTGTACTGGGAAGACCCAGAGGAATCGGGTGGAGAGGGAGGTGGGAGGGGGGATCGGGATTGGGAATACATGTAAATCCATGGCTGATTCATATCAATGTATGACAAAACCCACTGGAAAAAATAATAATAATAATAATAAAAATTAAAAAAAAAAAAAAAAAAAGAATGAAAGAGGACTCAAAATCAGAAATCAAAGAGAAAAATTTATAACCAATAACCAAAAATACAAAGGATCATAAGAGACTACTACAAACTATTATACACCAACAAACAGACAACTTATGAGAAACGGTTAAAGTTCTACAAATGTACAATCTTCCAAGAATGATCAGGAAGAAATAAAAAATCTGAATAGACTGAATACTAGCAAGGAGTTTAAGACAACAACCAAAAATCTCCCAACAAACAAACGTCAGGACTAGATGGATTCATTTTTTAATTCTACAGATCATTCAAAGATCATTTATAGATCATTTTCAAACTCTTGAAAAAATTGATGAGGAAGGAAGCCTTCCAAACATTTCATGAACCAGTATTATCCTGATACCAAAACCAGACAAGGACGATATAAGAAAAGAAAATTCCTGATGAAATATTCCTGATGAAAATAGACACAAAAATTTTCAACAAAATACTAGTAAACTAAATCCAACAATACTTTAAAAGGATCATATATCATGATCACGTGGTATTTATTAGAGGGAAATGAGGATGGTTCAATATACACAGATCAATCAATATGATATTATCACATTAACAAAAGGAAAGATAAAAATCGTAAGATTATCTCAAGAGGTGCATAAAAGGCTTTAAACAAAATTCAACATCCATTTATGATAAAAATTCTCAACAATGCAGGTATAGAGGGGAATGTACCTCAATATAATAAAGGCCATATATGATAAGCCCACGGTTAACATCATACTCAACAGTGAAAAGCTGAAAGCTTTTCCTCTAAGACCAGGAAGAAGACAAGAATGCCCATTCTCACAGGTTTTATTCAATATTGTACTGGAATTCCTAACCGCAATAATTAGACAAGAAAAAAATAGTAGGCATTCAAATTGGAAAGGAAGAAGTAAAACTGTCACTAATTGCAGATGACCTGATACTATATATATAAAACCCTGAAGACTTCATCAAAAACTGTTAGAAATAATAAATGAATTCAGTAAAGTAACAGGATAAAAAATTAATATAGAGTAAATTGTGATGCTTCTACACAGGATACAAAATTAATACAGAGCAATCTGTGATGTTTCTATACACCAGCAACAAACTAGCAAAAAGAGAAATTAAGAAAACAATCTCATTTTCAATTACATCAAAAAGAATAAAATATCTGAGAATAAATTTAACCAAGGAGGTGAAGGACATATACTTTGAAAACCATAAGACACTGATGATAGAAACTGAAGAAGATACAAATAAATGGAAAGATATTCTATGTACGTGGACTGAAAGAATATTACTAAAAATGTCCTTACTACCCAAAACTAAGCAATCTACAGATCCAACACAATCTGTATCAAAAGTCTAATGGCATATTCCACCAAACTAAAACATATAATTCTAAAATTTGTGTGGAAATGCCAATGACCCCAAAGAGTCAAAACTATTTAAGAAAGAACAAATCTTCAGGTATCACATTTCCTGATTTCAAACAATAGTACAAAACTATGATAATGAAAATAGTATAGTACTAGCACAAAAACAGACATACAGATCAGTGGAACAGAATTTAGAGGCCAGAAAAAAACTCACACATACATGGACAAATAATTTATGATAAAAGAGCGAAGAGTATATAATGAAGAATGGATGAGTTCAGTTCAGTCACTTAGTCGTGTCTGACTCTTTGCAACCCCATGAATTGCAGCAAGCCAGGCCTCCCTGTCCATCACCAACTCCCGGAGTTTACTCAAACTCCTGTCCATCGAGTCGGTGATGCCATCCAGCCATCTCATCCTCTGTCGTCCCCTTCTCCTCCTGCCCCCAACCCCTCCCAGCATCAGGGTCTTTTCCAATGAGTCAACTCTTCGCATGAGGTGGCCAAAGTATTGGAGTTTCAGCTTCAGCATCAGTCCTTCCAATGAACACACAGGACTGCTCTCCTTTAGGATGGACTGGTTGGATCTCCTTGCAGTCCAAGGGACTCTCAAGAATCTTCTCCAATACCACTGTTAAAAAGCATCAATTTTTCAGCGCTCATCTTTCTTCACAGTCCAACTCTCACATCCACACATGACCACTGGAAAAACCATACCCTTGACTCGATGGACCTTTGTTGGCAAAGTAATGTCTCTGCTTTTTAATATGCTATCTACGTTGGTCAAAACTTTTGTTCCAAGGAGTAAGCGTCTTTTAATTTCATGGCTGCAATCACCATCTGCAGTGAATTGGAGCCCAAAAAAATAACACTGCTTCCACTGTTTCCCCGTCTATTTTCCATGAAGTGATGGGACCAGATGCCATGAATGGATTGCTTCTTCAAAATATAGTGCTGGACAAGTGCTCCGGCCTGGTGCACTGGGAAGACCCAGAGGAATCGGGTGGAGAGGGAGGTGGGAGGGGGGATCGGGATTGGGAATACATGTAAATCCATGGCTGATTCATATCAATGTATGACAAAACCCACTGGAAAAAAAATAAAGAAAAAAAAAAAATATAGTGCTGGGAAAAGTGGACAGCCACATGCAAAAACTGAACCTAGACCACTATCATACACCATGCACAAAAATTAACTCAAAATGGAACAGACTTCAATGTAAGACCTGAAACCATAGGTTTCAGAAGAAAACATAGGTAGTAACCTCATTGACATCAATGTTAGTGATGCTTTTGGGGATCTAACTCTGAAGATCAGGGAAACAAAAACAAACAAATAGTACTATATCAAACGAAAAAGCTTCTGCATAGTGAAGGAAAATATCAAAATTAAAAGGAAACTATGGAATGTAAGAAGAAATTCTTAAATTATACGTCCAACATGGGGTTAATATCCAAAATATGTGAAGAACTCATATAACTCAACGAGTAAAAAAATTAAAACCCCATTAAAAATGGGTAGGGGATTTGAATAAACATATTCCCAAAGAAGACCTACAGATGAACAACAGGCACAGGTATTCAACATCACTAATTATAAGGAAAATGCAAATCAAAACTACAATGAGATCACATCTGCTAAAATGGTTATTATCAAGAAGACAATAACAAATGTTAAAGGCAATGTGGAGAAAAGGGATTCATCATACACCACTGGAGTGACTGTATATTGATACAGCCACCAGGGAAAACAGTATGGAAGGTCATCAGAAAAATTAAGACTAGAACTACCACATGACCAATACCCAAAGAATATGTAAATGTTAACTCAAAAAGATATCTGCACCCCTATGTTCAATGCAGCATTATTTACAGTAACCAAGATATGGAAATAACCTAAGTGCCCATCAACAGATAAATGGATAAAGAAAATGTGAGACAGATATGGACACAATGGAATATTCAGTTCAGTTGTGTCCGACTCTTTGAGACCCCATGAACCACAGCACACCAGGCTTCCCTGTCCATCACCAACTCCCGGAGTTTACTCAAACTCATGTCCATAGAGTCGGTGATGCCATCCAGCCATCTCATCCTCTGTCGTCCCCTTCTCCTCCTTGACCCCAATCCCTCCCAGCATCAGGGTCTTTTCCAATGAGTCAACTCTTCGCATGAGGTGGCCAAAGTATTGGAGTTTCAGCTTCAGTATCAGTCCTTCCAATGAACACCCAGGACTGATCTCCTTTAGGATGGACTGGTTGGATCTCCTTGCAGTCCAAGGGACTCTCAAGACTCTTCTCCAACACCACAGTTCAAAAGCATCAATTTTTCAGCACTCAGCTTTCTTTATGGTCCAACTCTCCCATCCATACATGACCACTGGAAAAACCATAGCCTTGACTAGACGGACCTTTGTTGGCAAAGTAATGTCTCTGCTTTTTAATGTGCTATCTATGTTGGTCATAACTTTCCTTCCAATGAGTAAGCATCTTTTAATTTCAAGGCTGCAATCACTGGAATATTACTTAGCCATAAAAAGAATGCAACCCCACCATTTGCGATAACATGGACAAAGGTATGCTACATGAAATTAATCAAACAGAGAAAGATAAATACCATGTGATCTCATTCACATGTGAAATCTAACAACAACAACAAAAAAAAAAAAACATTAACAAACAAAAGAAAAGGAGAAAAACTCAGAGGTACAGAGATCAGGTTACTTGTTACCAGAGGGGAAGGGGTTGGGTGTGGGTAAAAATTGGTATAGGAGGAGAACTGTATGGTGATGAATGGTAACTAGACCTGCGATGGTGATCACCTGGCCCTACATACAGGTGTCAAACTAAAATCCTGTATGTGCTGCGCTGCGCTATCACTAAGCTGTGCCCGACGCTTTGTGACCCCGTGGACTGCAGCCCACCAGGCTCCTCTCTCCATGCGGTTTTCCAGGCAAGAATACTGGAGAGGGTTCCCATTTCCTCCTCCAGGGGACCTTCCTGACCCAGGGCTCAAACCTGGGTCTCTCTCGTCTCCTGCACCGCGAATCCTTTGCCACTGAGCCATCAGGAAAGCCTCATGATGCTGTATATCTAAAACATAAATGATGAGAGTAATAATAAGTGAAGAATGTGGAGGCTCCCCAACTAGAGATGCATCTCTTGCCGTGAAGTGTCCCAGGCAGAAGAGCTAACACATCGGCAGTCAAAGTCACACTTCTCTCCCTGAGACCAGGACAGGAATTGGACACAATAGTTTTACAGATAAGAGCATACGCTTTGTCTCCAAGGTCAGGTTTACTTTCCACCAGTAAGAAATGTCTGCAGGAGCAGTAGCTGCTGGTCACTGTTGTTGCATTTTTTTTACAGCCACCTTCTGCTCCTGGCCACCTATGAGCCACTTAAAGATAGTTTTGATGCTCCTAACTTTTTTGGTAACCAGACATGATCCAAAGAGGGCATGATGACATATTAGTTTTCAAAGCAAGCCATGTATTTACACAACAAGGGAATGGGAAAAAATGGTCACACAACTGAAAAAAATGTAAAACCACAGAAAGACACACATGAAGGGACAAAGAAGATCTCAAGCTTTAAACTCTAACTTTTGTTATGCAACTTAGGCTTCAACTTGACTCACCCAGTGACCATCCCATCATCTGCATGAGATTAAAAAATGAACTACTAGGGGACACCTGAATCACCCCCAAAACATACATATGCTTTAAACAATCAAGGACAAGAAGACCAGGCTTAACGGAGGAAGTAGAAATTCTCCTTTGGTCACAATTCAGCCCCAAAAAGACTAAAGAAAACATATTGCTTCTTTTAGGCAAAAGCATTGGAACTTTGGCCTCAAGGGCAAAGTCTTACACCAAGAACATCCTGAATATTGTCTCAGTCCTTTCTTTCCTCTGCGCAAATGTTCATTGTTGTTGCTCTTCAGTCACTAAGTCGTGTCTGACTCTTTGCAGCCCCATGAACTGCAGCATACCAGGCTTCCCTGTTCTTCACTGTCTCCCAGAGTTTGCTCAAATTCATGTCCATTGAGCTGGCAATGCCATCCAATTATCTCATCCTCTGTCGCCCCCTTCTTCTGTTGCCCTCAATCTTTCCCAGCAATGGGGTCTTTTCCAGTGAGCTGGCTCTTCACATCAGATGGGCAAAGGACTGGTGCTTCAGCTTCAGCATCAGTCCTTCCAATGAATATTCACACTTGACTTCCATACAGGATTGACCGGTTTGATCTCCTCGCTATCCAAGGGACCCTCCAGAGTCTCCTCCAGTACCACAGTTCTAAAGCATCAATTCTTTGGCTCTCAGCTTTTTATGGTCCAATTCCCACAACCATACATGACTACTGATACTGACACCCTCTCTCTTTCCTGCGGTCCTTCTTGCCATCTCAGACTCCAGAGTACAGGCTGACGTCCCCCAGAGCACTTGCTATTGTTGCTGTCATTAATCTTTACAATGTTGTGTTGGTTTCTGCCATACAACAAAGCAAATCAGCCACAGTTACACACGTATCCCCTCCCTCCAGTCATCACAGAGCATCACCCTGGGCCCCCTATGCTCCACAGTACATTCTCACCAGCTACTTTAACGAACTCAAGTTACTTCCCTTTTTATGATCATTCTGTGGCTAATTTCCCACTACACGTGTTCAACTGGATGGAAGTAAAACAGCAACACCCACCTTCAGATCCAGCAATCATCCCCTCCACACACACAACCAGCTGAGGGCCTGCTTTGCAAGTGTGTTCGCCGTTCAGTCGTGTCCGACTCTTTGTGACCCCTGGGACTGTGGCCCAGCAGTCTCCTCTGTCCAGGGAAATCTCCAGGCAAGACTCCTGGAGCGGGCTGCTATTTCCTTCTTGAGGGGATCTTCCCGACCCAGGGATTGAACCCGGGTCTCGTGCATTGCAGGTGGATTCTGTACCGTCTGAGCCACCAGGGAAGCCCCAGAATTGTGCTTCCTTCACTCTTGGTAGACAATGCAGACGTAGACTGAAATGAGTTCAATCCACGTCCTTTTCTATCCTTGGCTGGCAGACAACCTCAGTACACTGTCATTAAACAGTGGTTCCAGAAAGTCTGTGTTAGGCATGGGGATCCCTGAGGTCAGGGGGCTCACCACAGGACAACAGGGACGGTGAAAGTTGGTGGTGGAGTCCACGTGTGGCTGCTGTGGAGGAAGAGGGGCGGGAGTAGAGACCAGGCAGGAGTGTGCAGAAGCACTGATCTGAATTAAACCCTGTTCGGCACAGCCAAGGGAATGGCAGGATTCAACAGGCTCCCTCCACCTTCTCCCCACCCCACCCTCCCCACCTTTAATCAAGGATACGGAGCCATCTGAAAAAGAGTATCAACTTGAAGGTTTGTTTAATGCTAAAATCACTACCCTGACTATTAGGCATTTGATTACTGATTCTTTCACTTTAAAGAAATCAAATTTTCAGGTAAGCTGTAGGTACAAAATAGGCATTTTCACACATATGGTATAGACACTAATATCACCAATCCACAGCAAGAAATCATTCCAGATTTAAAACAAAAGCCCCCGCTTAGCCTCCTTTTTATCACAGGAAATGTACAATAGTCTAAAATACTCAAGGCCGTGCAACCAGCTGTGGGAATTTAGTGCCCCTTGGGCTTTATAAAACCAATTTCCCCTCCTTTTATTTTCCTTTACTTTTTTCTTTTGATCTTTTTTTTTTCTTCTTCCTTGAAGAGGTATGAAGAGACAAAAATGAGGTGGGGATGGGGCAAGAGACCTATGAATCAAACAAGACTTGATTTCACGTGTCAAGGGCACATTCTTTTCCTCAGATAGTCCTCAGAATAAAAGAAAAAAGTGAAAACCTCAAATTCATAAGTTTTAGTTCAATGCTATTGCTCAATGTGGAGTTAAATACAATCCTAAGGGAAATTAACCCCGAACACTCATTGGAAGGACTAACACTGAGGCTGGAAGCTCCAATACTTTGGCCACCTGATGCGAACGAATGGTGACTCACTGGGAAAGACCCTGATGCTGGGCAAGACTGAGGGCAGGAGGAGAAGGGGGCGACAGAGGATGGGATGGCTGGATGGCATCACTGGCGCAACGGACATGAACTTGGGCAAACTCCAGGAGCTAGTGAAGGACACGGAGGCCTGGTGTGCTGCAGTTCATGGGGTTGCAAAGAGTTGGACACGACTTAGCGACTGAAGCAACAATGACAAAATACAGTCTGAATAAAACAGCATCACTTGTCAAGTTAAAGGATTTGAGGGGGTCAAAAGCATTTTGCTTATTTCTTCCCATAGTTATTTGCCAGGCCATCTTAGATCGCAAGGCTTCATGAGGTGGCGACATCCATCTGAGTCTAGCATAGTGCTCATCTCTCTGGCATTTAATGCTCTGTCCCTTCAGTGGACATCTGGAGAGCTTGGGCAAATGCATCATTTTTTTCCCATAAAGTGCACTGAGGTCAAGGGCTCTCTGGGATGGTAACAGAGGCTGAGTAAAATAAGAATTTAATACATTCATTTGAGAACATGAGTGCTGGGTTAAGAAAAAAAAACTTCAACACATTTGTTCACAGCAGAACTTGTTGCAGAACGTGAGATGCAGTAGGAATTTCTAAATGAGAGATACGGTGAGCCATACTTCCCAAGACTTATCTGACCACTAAAACTCCTCGGGGTTGCATGCATGCTAAGTCGCTTAGTCTTGTCCGACTCTTTGCAACCTTATGAACCATAGCTTGCCAGGCTCCTCTGTCCATGGGATTCTCCAGGCAGGAATACTGGAGTGGGTTGTCATGCTCTCCTCCAGGGGATCTTCCCAACCCAGGTGTCGAACCCTTGTCTTTTACAACTCCTGCAAGGGCAAGTGGGTTCTTTATGACTAGTGCCACCTGGGGTTACATGTCACTAATCAATGTTCTATAAAACATAAGTAGGAGGTGAAAAATGGGCTACATATTTGCAACCCAATCATGCATATTTATAAAATGGTTTGCCTAAGTTCTTCTTAAATAGCAGCTGGAGGTGTGTGGATACTGAGAAACTGAGTGTCTGGGAGAGGAGGGTGTAGAGCAAGTTTCGGCCCTTTCTTTGGTCAGGTAAGCTGCTATCGAGCTCCTGAGCACCCAGTTACCTTCCAAGGCAAACCTGAGTCCCTCTCTCAGCTTTATTCATTCTTAGTTGTGGCATGGAGAATCCTTTTTTATTTTTCTCTTTAGTTGTAGGAAGTGGGATCCAGTTCCCCAAAAAGGGACTGAACCTGGGCCCCCTGCATTGGGAGTGCAGGATCTCAGCCACTAGACCACCAGGGAAGTCCCTCCCCTACCCTGAATTTGCGATCCCCTCCATCCACGGGAGTAGGAAATAACTCTCACAATTTTACCTACCGTCCGAATGCTGCAGGCTTAGTCACTCAGTCATGCCCAATTCTTTGCAACCCTTTGGACTGTAGCCCACCAGGTTCCTCTGTCGATAGGGTTTTTCCAAGCAAGAATACTGGAGAGGGTTGCCATTTTCCTTTTACAGGAGATCTTCCTGACCCAGGGATTGAACCCGTGTCTCTTGTGTCTCCTGCATTGCAGGCGGATTCTTTACCTGCTGATCCATCAGGGAAGAGCCATATGCTCATGGATCCCAAATTAATAACTATAGTGAGCCGCCTTAAACACTTCTGAAGCAAAGAGAAGAAAAGAGAG
Source organism: Dama dama (assembly GCF_033118175.1). Taxonomy (NCBI): domain Eukaryota; kingdom Metazoa; phylum Chordata; class Mammalia; order Artiodactyla; family Cervidae; genus Dama; species Dama dama. The sequence goes on from NC_083710.1 coordinate 17,917,415, forward strand.
GAAAGAAACAAGAAGAGTAAAGGGGAGACGAGTGGACTCTCTAGAGCTGGCCGTGCAGCAGAGAAACTGTTCCTATCCCATGGAGCATCAGATCGGGCCTGGCCTCCCCCTTCTCCATAAACCTGACCCTCCACTTCTGCCCCGTCTCCCCTGTAAGCGCCAACACTCCTCTAGCTGCCCAAAGAAGAAATCTCAGACTCATTCTATTTTCCACCATTGCCCTCAGAACTTCCATCCAGTTAAACTCCAACATTGGCTGCTTTTACCAACAAGATCCCAATTCTCCCTTTTAGCCTGGATAACTCAAGAAGGACTCCCTTTAAATAGTGTGCATGCCTCTGGCCGCGTTCCACCCTCAAACCCATCCGCAGAGAAGCTGGTGAAACACAAAACCGGCTCCATCAAGGGTGTGTGCTCAGCTTCTTCAGTCGTGTCGGCTCCTCGTGACCCCGTGGACTGAAGCCCGCCAGGCTCCGCTGTCCACGGGGTTCTCCAGGCGAGAATTCTGGAGTGGCTTGCCAGTTCCTTCTCCAGGGGATCGTCCTGATCCAGGAATTGAACCTGAGTCTCTTACGTCTCCTGCATTGGCAGGCGGGTTCTTTACCACTAGCACCCCCTGGGAAGCCCTGTCTCCATCACATCTGTAATCAAAACCCTTCATCAGCACCGTATCATCTAGAGGCCAAAGCCCCAACTCCCTAACTCAGGCTCCCATGTAGCCTCTGCCCAACGCCCAGCCTCACCATCAGGGGCCTGTACTTCAAGTGGTCCGGAAACTGCTCCTGACTTCCTGCTGTGCCTGAATTATTTCTGACCTTGGTTCTTCTGTCCATGCTGTTCCCTCATCCTCAGCTTCATCCTGAAGTATTCAGCTCAGCCACCTTCTCCTCCAGGAGGCCTTCCCTGGCCCCGGTAGTCTAGTGATCCATTCCCAGTACTTCTGTGATACTCTGTAACCTGCTACCCTCATAAGGTTGCCTCACTCTTACTTATATATTTATTTTAAACTGAAGTATAGTTGATATATTTCTTTTTAAGTGTTTTTAAATCTGGACGATTTCTAGTCTTCACTGAATTGGTTACTGTGGAAAAAGTAATTATCTCAAAATTAAAATAAATAATTTTTTTAGAAGTGAAAGTAAAAATGTTAGTTTCTCAGTCATATCTGACTGACTCTTTGTGACCCCATGGACTGTAGCCGGCCAGGCTCCTCTGTCCATTGGATTTGCCAGGCAAGAATACTAGAGTGGGAAAATGAGTATACTACCCAAAGCAATCTACAGATTCAATGGAATTCCTATCAAGCTACCAACGGTATTTTTCACAGAACTAGAACAAACAATTTTACAATTTGTATGGAAATACAAAAAATCCTCGGATAGCCAAAGCAATCTTGAGAAAGAATGGAACTGGAGGAATCAACGTGCCTGACTTCAGACTATACTACAAAGCCACAGTCATCAAGACAGTATAGTACTGGCACAAAGACAGGAATATAGATCAGTGGAACAGAATAGAAAGCCCAAAGATAAATCCACACACCTATGGACACCTAACCTTTAACAAAGGAGGCAAAAATATACAGTGTAGAAAAGACAATCTCTTTAACAAGTGGTGCTGGGAAAACTGGTCAACCACCTGTAAAAGAATGAAACTAGAACACTTTCTAACACCAAACACAAAAATAATCTCAAAATGGATTAAAGATCTAAATGTAAGACCAGAAACTATAAAACTCCTAGAGGAGAACATAGGCAAAACACTTTCCAACATAAATCACAGCAGGATCCTCTATGACCCACCTCCCAGAGTAATGGAAATAAAAGCAAAAATAAACAAATGGGATCTAATTAAACTTAAAAGCTTTTGTACAATGAAGGAAACTATAAGCCAGGTGAAAAGACAGCTTTCAGAATGGGAGAAAATAACAGCAAACAAAGCAACTGACAAAGAATTAATCTCAAAAATACACAAGCAGATCATGCAGCTCAATATCAGAAAAATAAACGACCCAATCAAAAAGTGAGCCAAAGAAGTAAACAGACATTTCTCCAAAGAAGACATACAGATGGCTAACAAACACATGAAAAGATGCTCAATATCACTCATTACCAGCGAAATGTAAATCAAAACCATAATGAGGTACCATCTCACACCAGTCAGAATGGCTGCTATCAAAACGTCTACAAATAATAAATGCTGGAGAGGGTGTGGAGAAAAGGGAACCCTCTTACACTGTTGGTGGGAATGCAAACTAGTACAGCCACTATGGAGAACAGTGTGGAGATTCCTTAAAAAATTGGAAATAGAACTGCCTTAGGACCCAGCAATCCCACTGCTGGGCATACATACTGAGGAAACCAAAATTGAAAGAGACATGTATACCCCAATGTTCATCGCAGCACTGTTTACAATAGCTAGGACATGGAAGCAACCTAGATGTCCATCGGCAGACAAATGGATATGAAAGTTGTGGTACATATATACAATGGAATATTATTCAGCCATTAAAAAGAATACATTTGAATCAGTTCTAATGAGGTGGATGAAACTGGAGCCTATTATACAGAGTGAAGTAAGTCATAAAGAGAAACACCAGTATATTAACAGTATATATATTACAGTATATTAATGCATATATATGGAATTTAGAAAGATGGTAATGACGACCCTATATGCAAAACAGCAAAAGAGACACTTATGTAAAGAACAGACTTTTGGACTCTGTGGGAAAAGGCGAGGGTGGAATGATTTGAGAGAATAGCATTGAAATATGTATATTACCATATGTAAAATAGGAAAAAAAAATAAAAAATACTAGAGTGGGTTGCCATTTCCTCCTCCAGGGGATCTTCCTGACCCAGAGATCAAAACTGGGTCTCCTGCATTGGCAGACAGATTCTTTACCACTGAGCCACCAGGGAAGCCCTAGTTACTATACTGCTCCTATTTTGTGTTTTGGTTTGTTGGCTAAGAGTTATATAGGACCTTAGCTCACTGACCAGGAATCAAACCTGCACCCCAAGCATTGGAAGGTGAAGTCTTAACCACAGGACCACCAGGGAAGTCCCCTTACTCTTCCTTGGGGGTGTGTCTCATCCTTGAGGGCAGAAGCAATGTATTACCTCTGTATATTGTCACCCTGCTTATTTAACTTATGCAGAGTACATCACGCGAAATGCTGAGCTAAATAAATTTCAAGCTGGAATCAAGACTGCAGGGAGAAATATCAACAACCTCAGACATGTGGATGATGCCACTTTAATGGCAGAAAGTGAAGAGGAACTAAAGAGCCTCTTAATGAGGGTGAAGGAGGAGAGTGAAAAAGCTGGCTTAAGACTCAACATTCAAAAAACTAAGATCATGGCATCTGGTCCCATCACTTTATGGCAAATAGAAGGGGAAAAAGTGGACACAATGACAGATTTTATTTTCCTGGGCTCCAACATCACCGGGAATGATGACTGCAGCCATGAAATTAAAAGAAACTTGCTTCTTGAAAGGAACACTATGACCAACCTAGACAGCATATTAAAAAGCAGAGACATTACTTTGGTGATAAAGGTCTGTATAGTCAAAGCTATGGTTTTTCCAGTAGTCATGTATAGATGTGAGAATTGGACCATAAAGAAGGCTGAGTGACAAATAATTTATGCTTTTGAACTGTGGTGTTAGAGAAGACTCTTGAGAGTCCCTTGGATGGTAAGGAGATCAAACCAGTCAATCCTAAAGGAAAACAACCCTAATATTCATTGCAAGGACTGATCCTGAAGCTGAAGCTCCAATACTTTGGCCACTTGATATGAAGAGCCGACTCACTGGGAAAAAAAACCCTGATGCTGGGAAAGACTGAAGGCAAAAGCAAAATGGGGCAGCTGAAGATGAGATGTGTGGAGAACACCACTGACTCAATGGGTAGGAATCTGAGCAAACTCCGGCAGACAGTGAAGGAAGGGGAGCCAGCTGTGCTGCAGTCCATGAGGTCGCAGAGAGCTGGACGAGACTTAGCAAATGAACAACAGCAACAACCAAGTTCCAAGCACCGTGCCAATTACATAAGAGGCGACCCATGAAATGTGTACACCGTAACCAGCTATGACAAGCACAGACCCACTAACCCGACCTTGTCTCTGAGTTCCTGCCCACTTCTAAGAACCATGGCCAAGTTCTAGGTAATGGCCATGGGGAAATCATATCAATTTTCCATATACAAGAGATTAATCCAATATAAACTTCACTAATTTGGCCGGCCTTTCCAAGCTAGTCTTAATTAATGAGGTTTTATCTGTTGAGATCCTTCACAAAGAGTTTTTTGGACTGAATTATTCTGATGTGTGCCACAGTTCTCTGTCACTTTCCACGGATGTAGCCTTCCACAAGAAATGACAGAGTGTACAATTTTTTCAAAGTTCCTGTTGAGGATATTTCTAGGCAGAATATTAGAGCCACCTGTTTTCACTCAATCATAACTCCCTTCCTCAGCCAAACTTATTTAAGCTTGGTCCCAGTCCTATTTTTTTTTTTTTTTTCTTTCTTTGGGAATAATTTGAGGGAAAAAAATCCATTTAGCCATTCTGGAGTGAGAGGAGATTTAAAATGATTAAAACGTACTTCACATTGAAGGTGTAACTGCTTTTGGCTCAGAATAACCAACATAATTCAAAAATGCATTCAAACTACATTTCAATTTAGTATCTAGCTTACTCTTCCTGATGAAATCACTGTCTAACCAGCTTAAAGCAAAATAAAATATTTTTCAGTTAAAAAGGACTAAAGCTATCACTTCTGAGTGAAGGCAATCAACATAGTATTTTAGCAGAACATCATGATTATTATAATACATAATAAAAATAAACATTTCTGCCATTGGGGTCCTTGGCTCTAAAGAGCAAAGAAAGGAACTTGCCCCATGGGCTTGTAATGTAAATTAAACACACAATATGAGCCACACAAGTGTCACAGGTTAGAGTTAATTAACATTTTATCCCAAGCAGAGAGGGAAAAGGGAAAGAAAAATAAAATCAATATTAAGAGAATCAAAATTCACTTCGAACCTTATAGGAGGCATCTGTAATGTGAGTATAACTGAAAAGACATCACCAAGCCCAATCTGATACCCCTTCCTCCTGCCCTGATTCAGCCAACCCTTAAAAACAGCATATGTGTGGTTGATTCTTACACAGCCTCACGAAGCCAATGGCAGACCTGCCAAGAGACACCAGCGGGATCAGATGAATTCCAGGGACTCATTCCTGTTTTATGACTGACTCTTCTCTCTTTTGTCTTCCCTTTATGACTAGGCTTCCCAGGTGGGGCAGTGGTAAAGAATCCACCTGCCAATTCAGGAGATCAAAGGTTTGATCCCTGAATCTGGAAGATCTCCTGGAGGAGGAAATGGAAACCCACTCCAGTATTTTTACCTGGAAAATTCCATGGATAGAGGAGCCTGGCAGGCTACCGTCCATAGAGTCACAAAGACTCAGATACAACTGAATGACTAAGTACACATGCACTCCTTATGACAAAGTATCTGATGACAGAAAATACACTGAACCTAGATTTATCACACACCACATTTATCCTCTTTTTAAAAAACTGAAGTATAGTTGATTTATAGTATATTAGCTATAGATATATGACATATGATTCAATATTTTTATATATTAATTATACCCCATTTAAAGTTGTTAAAAGTAAAGTCTATATTTCCTTGTTCTATGCAATAGATCCTTGCTGCTCATCTATTCCACACATGCATCTCAATGTTCACAGTAGCACTGATTACAACAGACAAGAGATGGATGTAACCTGAGTCTACCAACAGATGAATGGATAAAGAAGATGTGGCATATATGCACATGGGATATTACTTAACATAAAAAATCAAATTTTGTCATTTGCAACAATATGGATGGACCTAGAGGATATTACACCCAGGGAAGTAAGTCAGAGGAAAAACAAATACTCCATATTATCACTTACATATGGAATCTAAAAATGAATGTATATAACAACATAGAACACACAGACTCACAGACATAGAAAACAGACTAGTGGTTACTAACAGGTAGAGAGAAGCAGGGATTAAGAGATACACCATAGTTATTTTTATGTATGCACCCTCAATTCCTTTTAAACAAAGACCATTTGAAATTGATGTATAAACAATTCAGGGCTTCCCAGGTGGTGATAGTGGTAAAGAACCCACCTGCAGGAGACATAAGAGACTTGGGTTCGATCTCTGGGTCAGGAAGATCCCCTGGAGGAGGGCATGGCAACCCACTCCAGTCTTCTTTCCTGGAGAATCCCATGGACAGAAGAGCCTGGAGGGCTACAGTCCGTGGGGTCACAGAGAGTCAGACATGACTGAAGAAACTTAGCAAGCGCACATAAACAATTTAGGCTTCTAGAATACACTTTTGGTCTCATAGAAATTAGCTATATCTTCTACCAAGTCACTGAAATACACATGCCAAATCAAGAATAAGGCCCTGTCAGCCTCCTACTATTTAAAAAAATGTTTTTAAGTGAATTATCTGCTCCATACTGAAGAACCGATACCAAAACCAGTACACTTGAAAAAAAGAGAAAGTGCTAGTAACTGAAAGTAATAAGATATGTCTCTTAAACCTTGCTCCAAGATTTTCCTAAATGAGAATCACAAGTATTAAGTTGGCAGATTCTAAAAGTTCAGACAGCAGAGCACGATTCAGGCATCACTATCTATTAACGTTTTGGGTTCACTCACCGGGTTCTCTCTGGCCTTTTGGTCCACCCCAGGGAAGCAAGACAAAGCAAGCTCTCCACCTGCCCATCAGACTGCTCCGGGTGTAACAGAGGCCAGGCTGTACACGGTGACAGCTCACACCACTGACACAAATTACAACTAATTGCACCGGGGCACATGCACAACATAAAAGACAGCCTGAATCTGAGAGACCAGGCCAGTCCTAAGAAGCAGCTCAGCATTAACCAGTCGCTTTCCTGGAACCTTCCCTCCATCCCTGGTGTGGAGGGTAAAACTCCATCCAGGATATGCCTTCATACCTGTATGTTCAGACCCCATTTCTCACAAAAAGTGTATGTATTACGGGGAATGAGGAATAAAAATATAAGGATTTGATGCATCCTAAGTCAACCCTAAAGGAAATCAACGCTGAATATTCATGGGGAGGACTGATGGCAAAGCTGAAGCTCCAGTACTTTGACCACCTGATGTAAAAAGCCGACTCACTGGAAAAGACCCTGATGCTGGGAAAGACTGAGAGCAAGAGAAGGGGGCGACAGAGGATGAGATGGTTGGATGGCATTATTGATTAAATGAACATGAGTTTGAGCAGACTCAGGGAGATAGTGAAGGACAGAGAAATCGGTGTACTGCAGTCCCTGGGGTTGCAAAGAATCGGACTCGACTTAGCGATCAAGCAACAAGTAATCTTATACCATTCTTATTGGGGAACAGTAACAAATACACACACACACGTGTGTGTGTATTACAACACTGTATTTTATATAAATGGTACATAAAATACCTTCTACAGCAAGGGAAAAGACAAAGTAGTAATTGCTATGTGAAAGGTCCCATAACCATTTGTAAAGAACAGCATCGGCTCAGTTATTTCCTACACAAAGAACTGAAAGATAATAACCTCTACGCACAAACGAATCCGGGGCTTTACAAACATGTCAGAAGCATCAAAAGGCATTAACGTAAGCCACATCCAACGTGGCAATTTATCCTTAGACTTTGTCTCAATGCTCCCAAGTAAAACAGAGACCCAGTTTTTCAATATACCAAAAACACTGTCCTTTAAAAAGCTTTTTCATCTCTCTTTGTACCAGAGACTTGTTTTCTAAACACATCACTCAGATTGCTGACCTGCAGGTTCAACCCCTCAAGAGGCTCCCTGCATCTTAGACATGGAAGGAAAAAAAGAGCTTTAGGGTTATGTTAGGGTGAACTGTGCCCCCCAAAATGGGACACCGAGGCCTCAAATCCAGTATTTGTGGATCCAACCTTATTTGGAAATAGATTCTTTGAAGATGTAATCAAGTGAAGATAAGACCATTACGGTGAGTCCTAATCCAATCTGACTGGTACCTTTATAGGAAGAAGGGAACAGATATAGACTCACAAGTGTCAGGACCAAGGCAGAGACTGAAGTGCCACAACACAGGCTAAGGGGGGCCAAGGTCTGCCTTCCATAGCTGTCAGCAAACTGCCGGAAACTAAGAAGAGACTAGGAAGGACCACACCCCCCCCAGCCCTGGCCCCGAGATGTCGGGGGACCACGGCCCTGCCAACACTTTAATTTCAGACTTCCGGATGTCAGAACTATGAGCCAACAAATCTGTGTTGCTTTAAGCTATACTGTTTGTAGCACTTTCTTATGGCAATCCTCGGAAGCTGATACAAGGCGCATCTTTCTTTTACCTCCCAAGCAGGACTTCATGAAAATTCACCCTGATAGGGGCCTAAGTCGAGCCCACAGAACCTCCCTCCATAACCTACGGAAGCGTTAGTCGCTCAGTCGTGTCTGACAAACTCTTTGCGACTCGCCAGGATCCACTCTCCATGGAATTCTCCAGACAAGGATCCTGGAGTGGGTAGCCAATCTCTTCTCCAGGAGATCTTCCCAACCCAGGGATCGAACCCAGGTCTCCCACATTGCAGACAGATTCTTTAGCACCTGAGCCACCAGTGAAGCTCCATAACCTATACCAGTGGATAAGATCCCGTGACCCCAGAAATTTGTATCTGTAACTAAGAGAGAAACTTGCTGCAAACTGCCACCTTCAAGCCTAAAAGTATCTTTGGAAGCTGCTGCGGTCACCCTGCCTTCCTACCCCCAGGGGACTCATCCTGGAGGAGGCGATGAAGCAGATCCAGCAATCAACTTCTCACCTGTCATTTGCTTCTTCACAACACCCAGCTCTAAAGAGCCCCTAGCAACCTGATGTTTTAACATCCACAGGTATGGGCGCATAGAGGATGACAGCCCTGGATTATTTAATGAGATCACAGCATGTCACACTAGCAAACGGGAAGACTGAACCCTCCTGTTGAAGAGACGGTGATACAGTGTGATATGAAGGGGATGCTAGTTTGCTCTGTTCGGAACAATGGCATGTGGGATGTATTCATTAGGACAGAGGACAGCTCTGGAGACACAGAAGCAGAGAACTCACTACAAGAGCCAGTTATGCTTTTAGAGGCTGCATCCCATAATTTTACAGATGAGAAAAACCACGCTCAAGACACATCTTGAGGACTCCACCGCCAACCCTGACCTAGGCGGGCCTGCCAGACTCCTGTCTGTCTGCTTCTCAATCTCCCAAGACTGGGCTGATGATGTCTTTGGGGGGGGGGGGGAGGTGCAGTGATGATATCTTTTCATAATGTGCTTTTTTCCCCCTCCTTTAGAATTTTTCAAAGCCTCAAATATATGACAATTGGAATATGCTCTGATTTCTTTCCTTTTTAAATTGGAAGATAACTGCTTTACAATGATATGCTGTTTCTGCTAGACAACAATGCAAATCAGCCATAAGTACATATATATATATACACACACACACATATATTTATATATGTACGTGTGTGTGCGCGTGTGTACGTGTGTGCATGTGTGTGCGCATGTGTGCACATGTGTGCATGCGTATGTGTGTGCGCACGTGTGTGTGCGTGTGTGCACGTGCATGTGTGTGCATATGTGCGTGTGTGTGCGCATGTATGCATGTGTGTGAGTTTGTGTGTGTGTGCGCGCACTTGTGTGTGCACGTGTGTGTGTGCATGTGTGTGTGTGTGTGCGTCTATCCCCTCTCTGACTCCCCCTCCCACCAGGTCATCACAGAGCCCCAGGCTGGTGGCCCTCTGTTACATAACAGCTTCCCACTGGCTACCTCTTCTATACAGGGCAGTGTATATATGTCAAAGCTACTCTCTCAGTTTGCCCCACCTCTCCTTCCCCTGCTGTGTCCACAAGTCCGTCCTCGACGTCTGTGTCTCTATTCCTGCCCTGCAAATAGGTGCTTCAGTACCATTTTAGATGCCCCAGTTAAACCCAATTCTGTGCCCACCAGAAAAAAAAAAAAGGCAAAAACTCTAATATTTTAAGTGGAAAGTGGATTTGAGAAAATGGGAAAGATATTCCTGTACTATAAAATGTTAATCAAAATTCTCAGTGTTTAAACTTATCAGAAAGCATGACATTTAAGGTAATAATCTAGTACTTGGGGCTTTAAAGATCACAATTACAACTTGGCTTTTCTGAACAGACATTAAAAAAAAAAACCTCCTCTCTGCCACATGTTAAAAACAATAATAATGTAATCAATAAAACACATTACAGTATTTACCAAACTGAAACAAGCGATATTTATGACCACTTTTTTTCAATCACACAAAGTACCTGGAGAATTAGGAAGGTGAATGAAAAAGGCAACAGTGGAACAAAAAAAATCAAATGTGAAAGATGAAAGGCCATGGAGAAAAATAAGTCAAAAGCTAAGGATGGTTAACACACACAGATCACATCAGACCAGGAGGCTGGTCAAGGTGAAGGCTTAAAATAACCCAGGTCTCCCATTCAGCACTGACCACAGCACAATGATGAGAAGTCTCGACGCTTCCTCAGACTTCCCATAAAAGGGCAGCATTACAGAAGGTAAAGTGAGCAAAACACAGTGATGACCAAAACCCATCTTCAGGACTAACTCCTTCCATTTTCCTCCTTTTATTGATTTTTTTTAAGCCCACTTTGCACTCTCCCAGGCAGCTTGGTTGCAGGGAACACCATTTAATGCACCTTATTGATTCGATCGTACACATTTATACGTGTGTAGAAATTTTTGCTACAGTGCCTTTATTGATCTTTTAATTGGTAATGGAGGCCAGACAACCTGGACAGTCTTATTGCAAATATTTTTTATTTTCTCAAGTGAGGGCAAGAAAATCATCAAAAATGTTCAGCAAATGAAGTACTGCGCTTTGCTTACCTTGGGTTATGTTTTAGAGATGCTGTCAGTAAGAATCTTTTTTCTTCCTAAAGTCAAAATTACGCAAGACTGGACAACTCATTTGGATGGAAATGTCTTTTTTTTTTTTTTTTTTTTCCAGTTTCTAGAAATATTCCTAATGGGCCCTTTATTTATTGGCCCTGGGCATGACAAGCCAGTGTTCCCTTTCAGGGTAGCCATTTTCAGATTACACAGTGCTCACAGGGTGAGCTTTCCAGCCAAGTTGCCCCAAGGTTAAGCGCTTATGTTAACAATAGTTGTGGGCACACTGTGAAGGCGCCCTGGTGAATGACTCTGTCACACCGAGTTAGTTCTGAATACTCTGTCTCTCGTCTACAGCATGGCCCTCTAGTCCCAGGGAAAGACACATTCTCACCCAGATACTTTGTACCGTTTAAGTCCCCTACATACAAACCTTCAGGTTATGAGCTTTCAAAGGTGCAAACATGCTTTTGCAAGCCCAATCATGTAAATGAGTTCACACGTCTCGAGTTACCTGTAAAGGCTGGGTTCCAAGGCTAACTTTGCTGGACTTACGAACAAACTGGACATAGGAACTCATTCTCAGAATGGAACTCGTTCACATACAGGGGCTGAAAAATGAGAGTTAAGGGGACCGTTTGGGTGGCAAACTCTACAGAAGCAGCCACAAGGCTGTAATGAAAAGTGGGTTACAGGGTCTTTGGCAGAAGTGGAAGGAATGGAGCCCAGCCCTTAATGAAGACATGGGAGGCAGCAGGGATGCCAGGTTCAAGGTGGAAAAGAGATGAAACCTTGACTTGTCATCCATGCCCCTCAATCCTCCCTCGTCTCTCTCCCGCAATCCCAGCATCATGTAGCAAGGTTCTTGTTCAGTCACTCAGTCATGTCCGATTCTTTTCAACCCCATGGAATGCAGCACGCCAGGCTTCCCTGTCCTTCACTATCTCCTGGAGTTTGCTTAAACTCAAGTCCACTGAGTCAGTGATGTCTTCCAACCACCTCATCCTCTGATGCCCTCTTCTCCTTTTGCCTTCAATCTTTCCTAGCATCAGGGTCTTTTCCAATGAGAAGGCTCATTGCATCAGGTGGTTACAAAGTATTGGCGCTTCAGCTTCAGTATCAGTTCCTCCAATGAATATTCAGGATCATTTTCCTTTAGGACTAACCAGTGTGATCTCCTTGCAGTCCAAAGGACTCTCAAGAGTCTTCTCCAGCACCACAATTTATTTATTTATTTATTTTTCAATTATCTTTATTAGTTGGAGGCTAATTACTTCACAACATTGCAGTGGGTTTTGTCATACATTGACATGAATCAGCCATGGAGTTACATGTATTCCCCATCCTGATCCCCCCTCCCACCTCCTCCCCCCACCCGGTTCCCCTGGGTCCTCCCAGTGCACCTGGCCCGAGCACCTGTCTCATGCATCCCACTTGGGCCGGTGGTCTGTTTCACCATAGATAATATACATGCTGTTCTCTCAAAACATCCCACCCTCGCCTTCTCCCACAGAGTCCAAAATTCTGTTCTGTACATCTGTGTCTCTTTTTCTCTCTTGCATATAGGGTTATCATTACCATCTTTCTAAATTCCATATATATGTGTTAGTATGCTATAATGATCTTTATCTTTCTGGCTTACTTCACTCTGTATAATGGGCTCCAGTTTCATCCATCTCATTAGAATTGATTCAAATGAATTCTTTTTTTTTTTTTTTTTTAAGTCTTTTTTTTTTTTTTTCCAGTGGGTTTTGTCATACATTGATATGAATCAGCCATGGATTTACATGTATTCCCAATCCCGATCCCCCCTCCCACCTCCCTCTCCACCCGATTCCTCTGGGTCTTCCCATTGCACCAGGCCGGAGCACTTGTCTTGTGCATCCCACCTGGGCTGGTGATCTGTTTCACCATAGATAGTATACATGCTGTTCTTTTCAAATATCCCACCCTCACATTCTCCCACAGAGTTCAAAAGTCTGTTCTGTATTTCTGTGTCTCTTTTTCTGTTCTGCATATAGGGTTATCGTTATCACCTTTCTAAATTCCATATACATGTGTCAGTATGCTGTAATGTTCTTTATCTTTCTGGCTTACTTCACTCTGTATAAGGGGCTCCAGCTTCATCCATCTCATTAGGACTGGTTCAAATGAATTCTTTTTAATGGCTGAGTAATATTCCATGGTGTATATGTACCACAGCTTCCTTATCCATTCATCCGCTGATGGGCATCTAGGTTGCTTCCATGTCCTGGCTATTATAAACAGTGCTGCGATGAACATTGGGGTGCACGTGTCTCTTTCAGATCTGGTTTCCTCAGTGTGTATGCCCAGAAGTGGGATTGCTGGGTCATATGGCAGTTCTATTTCCAGTTTTTTAAGAAATCTCCACACTGTTTTCCATAGCGGTTGTACTAGTTTGCATTCCCACCAACAGTGTAAGAGGGTTCCCTTTTCTCCACACCCTCTCCAGCATTTATTGCTTGTAGACTTTTGGATAGCAGCCATCCTGACTGGTGTGTAATGGTACCTCATTGTGGTTTTGATTTGCATTTCTCTAATAATGAGTGATGTTGAGCATCTTTTCATGTGTTTGTTAGCCATCTGTATGTCTTCTTTGGAGAAATGTCTGTTTACTTCTTTGGCCCATTTTTTGATTGGGTCATTTATTTTTCTGGAATTGAGCTGCAGGAGTTGCTTGTATATTTTTGAGATTAATCCTTTGTCTGTTTCTTCATTTGCTATTATTTTCTCCCAATCTGAGGGCTGTCTTTTCACCTTACTTATAGTTTCCTTTGTAGTGCAAAAGCTTTTAAGTTTCATTAGGTCCCATTTGTTTAGTTTTGCTTTTATTTCCAATATTCTGGGAGGTGGGTCATAGAGGATCTTGCTTTGATTTATGTCGGAGAGTGTTTTGCCTATGTTCTCCTCTAGGAGTTTTATAGTTTCTGGTCTTACATTTAGATCTTTAATCCATTTTGAGTTTATTTTTGTGTATGGTGTTAGAAAGTGTTCTAGTTTCATTCTTTTACAAGTGGTTGACCAGTTTTCCCAGCACCACTTGTTAAAGAGGTTGTCTTTTTTCCATTGTATATCCTTGCCTCCTTTGTCAAAGATAAGGTGTCCATAGGTTCGTGGATTTATCTCTGGGCTTTCTATTCTGTTCCATTGATCTATATTTCTGTCTTTGTGCCAGTACCATACTGTCTTGATGACTGTGGCTTTGTAGTAGAGTCTGAAGTCAGGCAGGTTGATTCCTCCAGCTCCATTCTTCTTTCTCAAGATTACTTTGGCTATTCGAGGTTTTTTGTATTTCCATACAAATTGTGAAATTCTTTGGTCTAGTTCTGTGAAAAATACCGTTGGTAGCTTGATAGGGATTGCATTGAATCTATAGACTGCTTTAGGTAGAATAGCCATTTTGACAATATTAATTCTTCCAATCCATGAACACGGTATGTTTCTCCAACTGTTTGTGTCCTCTTTGATTTCTTTCATCAGTGTTTTATAGTTTTCTATGTATAGGTCCTTTGTTTCTTTAGGTAGATATACTCCTAAGTATTTTATTCTTTTTGTTGCAATGGTGAATGGTATTGTTTCCTTAATTTCTCTGTCTGTTTTTTCATTGTTAGTATATAGGAATGCAAGGAATTTCTGTGTGTTAATTTTATATCCTGCAACTTTACTATATTCATTGATTAGCTCTAGTAATTTTCTGGTAGAGTCTTTAGGGTTTTCTATGTAGAGGATCATGTCATCTGCAAACAGTGAGAGTTTTACTTCTTCTTTTCCTATCTGGATTCCTTTTACTTCTTTTTCTGCTCTGATTGCTGTGGCCAGAACTTCCAACACTATGTTGAATAGTAGTGGTGAGAGTGGGCACCCTTGTCTTGTTCCTGATTTCAAGGGAAATGCCTTCAATTTTTCACCACTGAGGGTGATGCTTGCTGTGGGTTTGTCATATATAGCTTTTATTATGTTGAGGTATGTTCCTTCTATTCCTGCTTTTTGGAGAGTTTTAATCATAAATGAGTGTTGAATTTTGTCAAAGGCTTTCTCTGCATCTATTGAGATAATCATATGGTTTTTATCTTTCAATTTGTTAATGTGGTGTATTACATTGATTGATTTGCGGATATTAAAGAATCCTTGCATTCCTGGGATAAAGCCCACTTGGTCATGGTGTATGATTTTTTTAATATGTTGTTGGATTCTGTCTGCTAGAATTTTGTTAAGGATTTTTGCATCTATGTTCATCAGTGATATTGGCCTGTAGTTTTCTTTTTTTGTGGCATCTTTGTCTGGTTTTGGAATTAGGGTGATGGTGGCCTCATAGAATGAGTTTGGAAGTTTACCTTCTTCTGCAATTTTCTGGAAGAGTTTGAGTAAGATAGGTGTTAGCTCTTCTCTAAATTTTTGGTAGAATTCAGCTGTGAAGCCATCTGGTCCTGGGCTTTTGTTTGCTGGAAGATTTTTGATGACAGTTTCGATTTCCTTGCTTGTGATGGGTCTGTTAAGATCTTCTATTTCTTCCTGGTTCAGTTTTGGAAAGTTATACTTTTCTAAGAATTTGTCCATTTCATCCAAGTTGTCCATTTTATTGGCATAGAGCTGCTGGTAGTAGTCTCTTATGATCCTTTGTATTTCAGTGTTGTCTGTTGTGATCTCTCCATTTTCATTTCTAATTTTGTTAATTTGGTTTTTCTCTCTTTGTTTCTTAATGAGTCTTGCTAATGGTTTGTCAATTTTGTTTATTTTTTCAAAAAACCAGCTTTTAGCTTTGTGGATTTTTGCTATGGTCTCTTTAGTTTCTTTTGCATTTATTTCTGCCCTGATTTTTAAGATTTCTTTCCTTCTGCTAACTCTGGGGTTCTTCATTTCTTCCTTCTCTAATTGCTTTAGGTGTAGAGTTAGGTTATTTAATTGGTTTTTTTCCTGTTTCTTGATGTAAGCCTGTAATGCTATGAACCTTCCCCTTAGCACTGCTTTTACAGTGTCCCATAGGTTTTGGGTTGTTGTGTTTTCATTTTCATTCATTTCTATACATATTTTGATTTCTTTTTTGATTTCTTCTATGATTTGTTGGTTATTCAGAAGCGTGTTATTTAGCCTCCATATGTTTGAAGTTTTAACAATTTTTTCCCTGTAATTGAGATCTAATCTTACTGCACTGTGGTCAGAAAAGATGACTGGAATGATTTCAATTTTTTTGAATTTTCCAAGACCAGATTTATGGCCCAGGATGTGATCTATTCTGGAGAATGTTCCATGTGCACTTGAGAAAAAGGTGAAGTTGATTGTTTTGGGGTGAAATGTCCTATAGATATCAATTAGGTCTAGCTGGTCCATTGTGTCATTTAAGGTTTGTGTTTCCTTGTTAATTTTCTGTTTAGTTGATCTATCCATAGTTGTGAGTGGGGTATTAAAGTCTCCCACTATTATTGTGTTACTATTAATTTCCTCTTTCATACTTGTTAGTGTTTGCCGTACATATTGCGGTGCTCCTATGTTGGGTGCATATATATTTATAATTGTTATATCTTCTTTTTTGATTGATCCTTTGATCATTATGTAGTGTCCTTCTTTGTCTCTTTTCACTTCCTTTATTTGAAAGTCTATTTTATCTGATATGAGTATTGCGACTCCTGCTTTCTTTTGGTCTCCGTTTGCATGAAATATTTTTTTCCAGCCCTTCACTTTTAGTCTGTATGTGTCTCTTGTTTTGAGGTGGGTCTCTTGTAGACAGCATATATAGGGGTCTTGTTTTTGTATCCATTCAGCCAATCTTTGTCTTTTGGTTGGGGCATTCAACCCATTTACATTTAGGGTAATTATTGATAGGTGTGGTCCCGTTGCCATTTACTTTGTTGTTTTGGGTTCACATTTATAAAACCTTTCTGCATTTCCTGTCTAGAGAAGATCCTTTAGCATTTGTTGAAGAGCTGGTTTGGTGGTGCTGAATTCTCTCAGCTTTTGCTTATCTGTAAACCTTTTGAATTCTCCTTCATATCTGAATGAGATCCTTGCTGGATACAGTAATCTAGGTTGTAGGTTATTCTCTTTCATTACTTTCAGTACGTCCTGCCATTCCCTTCTGGCCTGGAGGGTTTCTATTGATAGATCAGCTGTTATCCTTATGGGAATCCCTTTGTGTGTTATTTGTTGTTTTTCCCTTGCTGCTTTTAATATTTGTTCTTTGTGTTTGATCTTTGTTAATTTGATTAATATGTGTCTTGGGGTGTTTCGCCTTGGGTTTATCCTGTTTGGGACTCTCTGGGTTTCTTGGATTTGGGTGGCTATTTCCTTCCCCATTTTAGGGAAGTTTTCAGCTATTATCTCCTCGAGTATTTTCTCATGGCCTTTCTTTTTGTCTTCTTCTTCTGGAACTCCTATGATTCGAATGTTGGGGCGTTTCACAGTGTCCCAGAGGTCCCTGAGGTTGTCCTCATTTCTTTTGATCCTTTTTTCTTTTTTCCTCTCTGCTTCATTTATTTCCACCATTTTATCTTCTACCTCACTTATCCTATCTTCTGCCTCCGTTATTCTACTCTTGGTTCCCTCCAAAGTGTTTTTGATCTCATTCATTGCTTTATTCATTTGTAATTGACTCTTTTTTATTTCTTCTAGGTCTTTATTAAACAGTTCTTGAATCTTTTCAATCTTTGTTTCCAGGCTATTTATCTGTAACTCCATTTTGTTTTCAAGATTTTGGATCATTTTTATTATCATTATTCTAAATTCTTTTTCAGGTAGATTCCCTATCTCCTCCTCTTTTGTTTGACTTGGTGGGCATTTTTCATGTTCCTTTACCTGTTGGGTATTTCTTTGCCTTTTCATCTTGTTTAGATTGCTGTATCTGGAGTGGGCTTTCTGTATTCTGGAGGTCTGTGGTTTCTTTTTGTTGTGGAGGATTAACCCAGTGGGTGGGGTTAGACGATTGGCTTGTCGAGATTTCCTGGTTAGGGAAGCTTGCGTCAGTGTTCTGGTGCGTGGAGCTTGATTTCTTCTCTTTGGAGAGCAATGGAGTGCCCAGTAATGAGTTTTGAGATGGGTCTATGTGTTAGGTGTGACCTTGGGCAGCCTGTATGTTGATGTTCAGGGCTATGTTCCTGCGTTGCTGGAGAATTTGCGTGGTATGTCTTGCTCTAAAACTTAGTGGCTCTTGTGTGGTGGCTGGTTTCAGTGTAGGTATGGAGGCTTTTGGACAGTCACTTATTACTTAAAGTTCCTTGTAGTCAGGAGTTTTCTGGTGTTCTCAGGTTTTGGGCTTAAGTCTCCTGCCTCTGGATTTCAGTTTTATTCTTCCTGTAGTCTCAGGACTTCTCCAACTATACAGCCCTTTAGGTCTTCATCCCTCCTTGCTTCCGAGACCCTGGTTAGAAGAGGCAAGCTTGCAGGTCAAAAGCCCAGATACAACGACTGTAGGTCAAGCAGTCTTTTTCTTCCTCCGGACCTTATGTCAGGATCCTGGTCCCCAGTTCTACCTCAGGAAAGCGGGCAGGGTTCTTGTGCTTTATTTACCCTATTCTCATCGACTAGCATCAAATGAATTCTTTTTAACGGCTGAGTAATATTCCATGGTGTATATGTACCACAGCTTCCTTATCCATTCGTCTGCTGATGGGCATCTAGGTTGCTTCAGCACCACAATTTAAAAGCATCAATTCTTCAGTGCTCGTCTTCTTTATGGTCCAATGATCACATCTGTACACAACTACTGGAAAAACCATAGCTTTGACTCTGTAAGCTTACATATAGTCAACTTAAACTTGGATGAATCACATGAACCAGAAGTTCCAGTCCTAATGCAGTGAGTGAAAGTCGCTCAGTCGTGTCCGACTCTTTGCAGCCCCATGGACTATACAGTCCACGGAATTCTCCAGGCCAGAATACTGGAGTGAGTAGCCTTTCCCTTCTCCAGGGGATCTTCCCAACCCAGGGATCAAACCCAGGTCTCCCGCACTATGGAAGTCCTAATGCAAGTCAGGTCTAATCTCACTCCACCATAGAAGATTTCTAGTGGAAGACAAATTTAAACTTTGATTTTTTTTTAATTTAGTAATATTGACAAGCAAATATTTTTCCCATTGCATTTTGTACTTTCCAATATCAAGGCAATAATGTGTGTAATAAAATCAAGTGTATAAAAAGATAGAAATAAAAGGAAAAGAACCACGTATAACCTCTAAAAGGCATCCCCAGAATCATGGATCAGATTTGAAAAAAATAGTTTAAATCTGTATTGTTATATACCATTCACTGACCTTTAGGTTTTCCCATGCCTAGATAACATCTAGGTGCATCTGCCACTTTCTGGCCTGACTGGTCATTAATATTAACAGAGGGTCTACATATCTTGAGGTTTCTGGGCTGGCTCAGTGGTAAAGAATCCTCCTGCTAATGCAGGGGATGTGGGTTCGATCCCTGGCTCAAGAAGATCCTCTGGAGGAGGAAATGACAACCCATTCCAGTATTCTTGCCTGGGAAGTCCCATAGACAGAGGAGCCTGGAGGGCTACAGTTCACGGGGTTGCAAAAGAGTCAGACAGAACTACTGAACTACAAGGACACATATCCCGAAGTTCTTACAGTAAACTAGCAGACAGCCTGGGCATGGGTCTGGCGACTGATGCAGATTTCCAGCAGCAAACGACCTCTGGGAAACCTTTGCCTGTCTCAGCAGCGGCAGTGAGCTGAATACGAGGCTGACAAGCTCCACTGTCTTTCACGCCCCGCTGTTCCTGAGCAAGGCATGCTTCTTCCCCATGGTTCAGATCTTCACTGAGCTCTTCTGGATAGATGGGAGCTCTTCCCCAGCACTGATCTCACTGACCAAGGACACCACCCAAACTCGTGCAAGTTATACACACTGCCCAGAATGCCTAGTTAATGCACTTATATATCATGAGTGCACAGCAGAATAACATAGTCAAACAAGGAAGATGAGGCCTGACCTTCCAGAGAGGACCACCTAATTTAGGGCCTGGTATTCACAAATACAAGTGCTATTGAGCAAGGCGTAATTTGTGAACATCATGACTATACCTTGACTTTTATTATTTAAAATTCATGTATAGCTAATTTGCCAATCACACTGAACACACAATGGGCCCTTACACTGCAAACAGAACTAATAATGTGGGATCTAATTCTTATGCTGCCCCACATCCCACACGGGGGATCAGCCTCACTTGAATCAATTCTGATAGAAGAATTGTGATTTTAAGCCATTTTCCTCTTTTATTTTCTGCAGAATTCTTACTTTAAATTAAACCTCATCCATAACCGTAATTAGTTTCCTTGAAAACCTTCAGGATTTTTGAATTAAAATGTGTAGGAAAATATTATTATTCATAATATGGTATTTCCCAAATATTATAAAGCATTGGAAATGCCATATTCTTTATTTTATAATATGAAAACTTTCAAAAGCCCTTTTAATCCGGGCTCAAAGAGCACACAGTATATGATACAACCTAGAGGAAAAGAATTTTATAAACTAGACCATAGTTTTTTAAATATAAGAATCTCTAATCAGTTTTTCAACATAACAAAATGTAGTTATACAGTCAAACGATCTAGTAACTTAAGGAAGAGCTCTGTGACATGAAGTGAAAAAATAAAAAGATCTTACACCAAAAACATTCATTTTATGGTTAACGGCCTTTCTCTAGTGCAATGTATAGGATTACAATGGAATTAGTTCTTAAGTTATCAATTAAAAAGATTAATTGGTAAAGATAATATTAACCCATTCTATTTAAATGGTCCATCTCTCATCCACATTTAAATAGAAACAGTGCTTTCATTTGCTGCTTTTCAAAAAGAAGTGCCTTCCAAATAATAATCCTTTAACAGCATATTATTAGAGATGTTTAAAAAAATTAATAAAGACAGTTAATGTCTAACAGGCATACCAAGATGGCAACCGACTCATCTTGGGTTATTATTTGCTCAGTTCCTTTTCCTGATACCTGACCCTAACAAGCATCCTAAGCATAGATTAATGATTTTTACCTAAAAAACTCTGAAACCATCTCATTTATTCATACTAGCTCTTTGTTGTTGTTCAGTCGCTCAGTCGTGTCTGACTCTTTGCAACCCCACAGACTGTAGCCCACCGTGCTCCTATATGGGAATTTTTCAGACAAGAACAGAGGAGTGGGTTGCCATTTCCTTCTCCAAGGGATCTTCCTGACCCAGCAGTCAAACCTTACACCCCCTGTGTCTCCTACATTGCAGGCGGATTCTTCACCGCTGAGCTACTGGGGAAGCCTTTGCTAATCAGCAACTCATTCTTAAGAAGGCCCAACACCACCTTAACTAAAGCTGTAGAAGAGGCACTGTCTTTAACCCAGTCCTTTTCTGCTTTGGGAGGTCATCCCATACCATTTACTCACTGAATCTTCTCAACTGGCACCCGAGACCCTCACCCTCAACTATTCATGACTTCACAGGGTAGCCTCTTTATGGACAGCATGCCCAACTTTGACCAATCTGCAAAGGCACAGTTTTTAAAAATCTATCCCTTCTCTCCTTTCTTCTGTCCACGACTATTTCCTAGATTCCAACCATCTATTCAGACTGATACCAATTGTTCAGTAAGAATCTTATACTGATCCATTCATTCAACAAGTATCCACCGAGCCCCAACTATGTGTCAGCGTTCTTCTAGGTGCTAGGGTATACTGATGGGTGGGATCAGATCAGTACGTTCACCTTGATGAAAGGCTAACACAATACATAGCGAATTATCTGATAATAAAGGTATATGTATGTATGTATATATATTCCGTTAGATGCTTCTCAGAGAAATAAAGGAAAAGAACATAAAAGAAGAGCTGCGGTTGTGGGACTGCATTTTAAATAAGATGGTTACACAGACGATTAGCTACATAAAGGCCTAAAGAGGGGGAGAAAGTCCTGTGGAGGGACATGGGAAAAGCGTTCCAGGCAGAGGACAGCAGATTCCTAAGTATCAAGGCTAATATTTTCTGGGCAACAGAAAACAGGCCAATGCGTCTAGACTGGGGTAAATGAGGCGAAGTGTAGTCAGGGTGGGTACCAAGGACCAGTGTAAAGACTCTGCTTTTACTCTGAATGAGAAGGGAAGCTACTGGAGGGTTCTCAACAAAGGAATACCATCACTTATTATTTTCAAAACATCTATACAGGAAGTCCCCTACATACGAACCTTCAAGTTACGAACTTTCAAAGATGTGATCCTGTGTTCCATCAACGTCTGGCGGGGTGAGACTGCCACTTGCCCTGTGTCTATCACTGACGACCCTTCAGCTGTATCGTCCCCCACCACCTCGCTCGCCTCCACTCAGAAGCCCTTCTTGCCTGTTCACTGAGGGCCAGCCCCTGGATGCTGGCTGTTTTCTTGCACTACTGTACTTTTCAAGGCACCATGCTGTCAGATTAAACGCATTTTCTTTATTTCTATGTTTGTTTTTATGTATTATTTGTATGAGACGGAGAAGGAAATGGCAACCCACTCCAGTACTCTTGCCTGGAAAATCCCATGGACGGAGGAGCCTGGTGGGCTACAGTCCACAGGGTCGCAAAGAGTCGGACACGACTGAGCAACTTCACTTCACTCACTTCACACTTTATCACTGGAGAAGGAAATGGCAACCCACTCCAGTTTTCTTGCCTGGAGAATCCCAAGGACAGAGGAGCCTGGCGGGCCATGGTCCATGGGGTCGCAGAGAGTCGGACACAACTGAAGTGACTGAGCACATTATCTGTATGAGAAGTATTATAAACCTATTATAGAACAGAATGACACAGTGGAGTGCATTAGCTGGGAACCCAGGCTAACATTGCTGGACTTATAAACAATCTGGACTTAACAAACACGCTCTTGGAATAGAACTCGTTTGTATGCGGGGAACTTACTGTATTGAGGTACAACTGACGTACCATACGTTCTTCCCTTTATAAAGTGTACAATTCACTGGTCTTCAGTATATTCATAGGATTATGAAACCATCACCACAATCAACCCTAGAACACTTGCATCACTCCAAAAAGAAACCCCATACCCCTCAGCAGCACTCCCCCAAGCCTCAAGCTACTAGACTAGGCAACTCCTCCATAGACTTGCCTATTCCGGATATATCATATAAATGGCATCATGCAATACGTGGTCTTTTGTCACTGGCTTCTTTCACTTAGCATAATGTTTTTAAGGTTCACTCTTGTTGTCGCATATACCAGTACTTCATTCCTTTTCACTGCTAAATAGCATTCCATTAAATGGATATACCACACTTGGTTTATCCAGTCATCAGTTGATGGACATTTGGGTTGCTTCCATTGGGTAACTGTTACAAATAATGCTTTTAAGAACATTTGTATTGCAGTTTTTACACAGATGTGCATGTGTGCTAAGTCACAGGCTCCTCTGTCCATGGTATCTCCAGGCAAGAATACTGGAGTGGGTTGCTATGCCCTCTGCCAGTTTTATACAGACATGTATTGTCAGCTATCTTGGGTAAATATAATGCCTAAAAGTACACTTGCTGGGTCATATGCTTACCCTTTTGAGGAACTGCAAAGCTGTTTTCCAAAGTGGTTGAAACATTTTTACTTTCTACCAGTAGGGTGTGAGGGTTCCAACTTCTCCACATCCTCAACACTTGTAATTTTACCTGTCTTTTTGATCACAGCCACCTAAGCTGGTATAAAGTAGCATCTCATTGTGGCTGTGACTTGCATTTCACAGATGGCCAATAATATTGAGCATCTTTTTGTTCTTATAGGTCATTTGTACATCCTCTTTGGAAAATGCATATTCAAATCCTCCTCTGTTTTTTTTTTAATAGGGAATCTGTTTTTATTACTGAGTTGTGAGAGTTCACTACATATTCTAGAATACAAGTCCCTCATCAAATATACGGTTTGAAAATATTTCCTATCATTTTTGTAAGCTGTCATTTCATTTTTTAATGATTTTCAATAAAACATTAAAGTTTTTAATTTTGATGAAATTCAAATTATCTATTTTTTATTTTCTTGTGCCTTGGGGGTCATATCTCAGATGACCCCATTGCTCAATCCAAGATTGTGAATATTTATACTTTTGTCTCTTTCTCAGAGATTTATCATTTTAGCTCTTATTTTTACATCTTTAATTAATTTTTGTATACTGTGTGAGAGAAGGGTGTCTAACTTTATTCTTTTGTATGTAGAAACCAAGTTTGTTTCAGCATCTTTTGAAAAGACTCTTGGTTCTCCACTGAATTATTGGCTCCCATGTCAAACTAAATTACACTTTAACAGGATTTGTCTGTTGCCCTTAAACTGGCCAGGTAAGAGATGATGGTGGCTCAACAAGGAGGGAGACATGGAAATGCTGAGAAGTGGTCAAATTCTGGATATTCTTTGAAAATTGAGCTGATGAGGCGAGATTGGATGTGGGTGCAGAAGGAAGAGAGGACTTAAAAGTTAGCTCCAATATGTTTGCCTTGATGTCACACAGACCGTAATTCTGGTTTGGAAAAGTCACATGATCATCTGGGCTCCTCTATCTATGGAATTCTCCAGGCAAAATGCTGGAGTGGGTTGCCATTCCCTTCTCCAGGGGATCTTCCAGACCAAGGATCAAACCCGGGTGTCCTGCCTCTTCCGCATCACAGGTGGATTCTTTACCGCTGAGCCCCCAGAGAAGCCCCTTTATGGGGAAAGAGGTAGCTTAAACACCACTGTTCTGGATGAGAGCAGACGGACAATTCAGAAGACTACCGTGATAATCCCTCTTTGAGGATTTATCTGAATTGTCCTTAGTCCTTCCTAGAGACACAGTGACTGACCTCTGACAAATAATTAGCTATGAGAACTACAACTCTCAGAGCAGGACAAAGCAGAAGACAGTACAGGCTAGAGGGGATTTTTAGGCATCCTTCAAGTCACACACTCCTGCAGAAGGTATTCACTGGAAGACAGGAGAGCTTCATTTCCTATTAACTCAAGCAGTTCTTGTAGCAGACTTGCTGACAGGCCCAGCCCAGCGGGTTCTCAGGCATTAATCTTCAAGTTCTATGAGAGCCCCTTGAGAAGATGGTCCAGGCACAACTCACACAGCTCACGTCTCCACACTGGTTAAAAAAAAGCAGCACATCTCTAGCGTTCCTTAAGGAGACTTATCTCCCTCCCCTGGCCTCTGGAGCGGCAGGTCAAGCAGGACAAGGACTGCGACATGCAGGGAGGGAACAGGGGCATTTAAGCCACCTCTTTCCTCATAAAGGGGCTTCTCCGGGATTTCGGCGGTAAAGAATCCACCTGTGATGCGGAAGATGCAGGAGACCCGGGCTTGACCCCTGGTCGGGGAGATTCCCTGAAGAAGGGAACGGGAACCCATGCCAGCATTCTTGCCTGGACAATCCCATGGACAGAGGAGCCTGTCAGGCTACAGTCCATGGGGTCACAGAGTCGGACATGACTAAAGTGACTTAGCACGCATGCATGTTCTTCATTAAAAAAGGTGATTTTTCTTCCGGATATAGCAGCCCTCCTCTCCCCTCTAGCCTAGCCAAGATTTCCACTTCAGTGGAGTTTCCATTTCTATGGAGTCCGGAGGGCATGGGGAAGAGCTAGTGCTCCTTTCAAGGGAAGGCTGGGAGGCATCTCTGAAAACCGGCTCTGGACAACCTTGAACTAGATCTGAGAACCTGCTCTACAGCCAGACAAAGAGCCTCTGCTGAGGACCCTAATAAGTCCCTCAAGTCATTCCTAGTCCGAGAAGCAGCAGCTAATGAGGAAGCAGTGCCCTCAGCACTAGATGCACTCAGAGGGAAGGAGGCCAGGCGAGCACCTCGAGGATTTCCAAGGCACACAAAGGAAAATGTAAATCTGTCCCCGGGCCTGGAGACAAGACAAAGACCAAATGGAATCTGAGAGGAGGTTGTTAGGCAGTTCGTTATAGATGCATGGGAGGCTTTTGACAGACCCTTCCAAGAGGGGTGTTAAAACAAACAACCCAAATGTAAATATGAAGACTGTTTGCTTCAATTAAGTCTAAGCTACAGGAGTGTGAACTTTCCTATTGCCTCCGTGTGCCGCTCTGCCAGTGCCTTCACCATTATTAAAGTGTGTTTATACAGGGTTTGGCTTTTCATCTATTATAGAAAAATTACATCGTGCCCACAGCACTACAGAGGGCTGAGCACAGTAAATCCCCCACTGACCTTGAACCCAAGCGAAAGCAAACAGTCACTCTCCTCGGTGCTGAACTGCCTAAATAATGCAGTGCATACACACCGACGAATATAAATTACAACTACAAGGCGTCTTACCAACAGGGTTTTCCAGAAGGCAGTGTTTGCAGAGGCACTTGGATGTAGACAAAATCCTTGGGGAGATAACTGGGAAGATGCTCCCTGGCAGATGATCATGTATGTACTGAACACTAAGACTCTTGAGAGTCCCTTGGACTGCAAAGAGATCAAACCAGTCCATCCTAAAGGAAATCAGTCCTGAATATACATTAGAAGGACTGACGCTGAAGCTGAAGCTCCAATACTTTGGTCACCTGATGCAAAGAACTGACTCATTGGAAAAGACCCTGATGCTGGGAAAGATTGAAGGCAGGAGGAGAAGGGGATGACAGAGGATGAGATGGTTGGATGACATCACCGACTGGATGGTCATGAGTTTGAGCAAGCTCTGGGAGTTGGTGATGGACAGGAAAGTCTGGCGTGCTACAGTCCATGTGGTTGCAAAGAATCGGACACAACTGAGCAACAGAGCTGAACCGAACTGAAGAGTACTCAGTCATGTCCAACACATTCAGTCATGTCCTACTCTTTGCGACCCCACGGACTATAGCCCACCAGGCTCCTCTGTCCATGGACTTCTCCAGGCAAGAATACTGGAGTGGGTCGCTGTTCCCGTCTCCAGGGGATCTTCCCAACCCAGGGATCGAACCAGGGTCTCCTGGATTGCAGGCAGATTCTTTACCATCTGAGCCACCAGGGAAGCCCAAATATACACAAGAGTGTGCTGGGGTTGGAGCCCCACCGAGGAGGTGGCAAGACTGCAGCAGCCTCTGGTCAGAAGGCTTCACAACAGTGGAGGGAGAAGAAGTCGCAAGAGCAGAGGTAACTGCAACAAAAAGCTCAAACTGGCAAAGCATCGGGAGACGGGCAACAGGAAGCAAGGGTGAAAGAAGACAAAAACATCAACCAGAATGTCAATCTCCTGGAAAATGGCATTTCCATTAGAACCACCAAGAACACGCATCCACACGGATGTTTCTAAAATAATGGTACAAGAAAAAAGCGAGATATAAAACAGTGAACGCACCATGGTTGCAACCACGTATACAAAAGGTTGAAATGTGGAAGGGAGTCCATCAATAGAAAATTCAAAGCCACCAAATGATGGTGGTAGAATTATAGACAGATCAGTTTTCTTTTAAAATGACTTTTAATCTTATGGTAAAGACACGTGTGTATACACTCACCATATTTTTATAGGCAATTAGAGTGTATGTAAACATTCACTGCAGCCCTGTAATGGTTTAAAAAATGGGAAGCGATTCAAATATCCATCTACCGGGGACAGATCAAATAAATTCTGGCATATATATAGAAAATGACTTCCTATGCCACTTTAAACACTGAGGTATATCTGTCTGTACTGATGCGCAGCTAAGTCTATGAGATACAGCCAAGTAAAATTTTTAAAAGGCAAGATGCAGAAAAACATGCATGATATAATAATATTTTTATGAAAATAAATAACTGCATTAGTATATGCTGGTATATATACAGGAAAGAAAGAGTTTGGAGTAACAGACACAAATGCAGGGGAAATTATGGGACTGCATGTTTTCATTTCCTACATTAATGTATGTCTCTGATGCTTGAATTTTGTACAATATAAACTTAAATGGGTCACAATTGCAAAGAGTGAAAATTGAACCAAAATTTTTGAAAGCGACTAGCATATGTGGGCTTCCCCTGGTGGCTTAGCATTAAAGAATCCGCCTGCAATTCAGGAGACACAGGAGATGCAGGTTCGATCCCTGGGTCGGGAAGATCCCCTGGAGAAGGAAATGGCAACCCACCCCAGTATTCTTGCCTGGAGAACCCCCATGGACACAGGAGCCTGGCGGGCTACAGTCTGTGGGGTCACGAAGAGTTGGACACAACTGAGCAACTAATACTTCTCACTACAACTGGAGAGTCCACGTGCTGAGACCTCATGTTACGCAGCAAAGATCCCACGTGCTGCAACCAAGCCCCGATGCAGCCAAATAAATAAATGAATCACAAAGATATAGATTTCTCAAAAAAAGGGGGAAAAAAAGAAGTGTATCCCAGGGTAATAAGCAGTAAAATCTAAGTGCAGCTTAGGGTGGGTAGGGCTGCGGTGGGTCAGGGTACAGACAGGCAGTGTAACTAAGGGAATGAAATTGAGTGGTCACTCTGAGCTCTAACCTGGGCAGGGAGCTAACCAGTTGTCCTGAGTCGTCCTGAGTTGAAGGGTAGGAGGAACGAGAAAACCACCAGAACCAAAGGAGAAGGTACTCCACAGGGTACGAAGAAACACTGTCCATCCACAGAGTCTTGAAGGGAAAAAAATGACAGGGAATTTCTGAAACGCAGAAGAGAGGAGGTGGGAAAAACGGGGGAAAAGCAAGGCTGAGAATGACTGGGTAACAGTGACTAAAACAGCACAAAAGAATATCAAGAGGCGAGGAAACAGAATTTATGCGGGGACTCATAACATATGGCTGATTTACCAAAAGCTGGTCAGGCACTCAGTAAGCTGGCTGCAAACCCATGAACCTGAAATCTACTTTCCTGCTTTCAAAAAGCAATCGGAACTTCAAAATGCAGTTTGTCTGCCCTTAACAAGTTCAGCAAATTTCAGCTGAAAATCACTGTTCCTTATAGATCCTGTTAGTCTGTGTCACCATGTCCCAGATGTTCCTAGGAATCGGAACAGCTCACTTGTTCAGTTACCAAGCCCTCCCATCCAGTAGGCGAGAGGAGCTGACCAGAGGAAGCGATATCCCTCAGTATAAAAAGTAAAATGACGGGCTTGGCTCTACCACTCACAGGCACATCTAAACCACCAAGTGCCTCAGGCTCCCAGTCTGAAAAATGGGTACACAGAATTGTGAGATTCAAATGATGGAAAAATGATAACTCAGTGTCCTCGACATAGCACAACACTCAAATGTTACTGAATGAACAAATGAACCAAGGTAGCTTGGTGCTACAGGTACTATTATTGTGCATAAACAAAGGTGTGGGAAAGGGTAACACTCTAGTGAATTCTATCTTACTGAAGTAAGGGTAAGCCACTTTCTTTTAACATCCAAGTCTCCCAACTACTGTTTCTACTACTGTTATTGCCCTTTCTGAGCATTTATAACACATCCTCAACATTGGAAAGTATTATTTCTGTGCTTTTTGCCTTTTCTCTTTAGAACTGTAAGATCTAAAATGGCGAGGGATGTGACTTCAGGATTCATGAGCAAGCAAATAACCAATGAACATTATAAAGCCATGTAGAGAAGAAAGCATTTCCAAGCCTTCCTCAGGCCCAGGGAGAACCTTACGGTGCCAAGGTTTATGTGGTGGCAGTGAAGGGGACCCCAGATCCTTTGGCAACGCTGAGGTAAGGCAGTCTTCAGAGCACATCGAACGGGATACCTTTCACTTGAAGGGCATTAAGATTAAGCAATACTCTCTAGGTTAGGGGTTGTTAATTCTAGGTCCTTGGATTCCAAAGGGACTCACGGATGGAATTCACAGAGGTGTTTACACTCAACTGGGGAGTTTTATTTTTACCAAAATAAACAACAAACAATTATTGTTTAGTCACTAAGCTGCATCTGACTCTTTTGCAACCCCATGGACTATATAGTCCGCCAGGCTCCTCCGTCCATGGGATTCTCCAGGCAAGAATACTGGAGTGGGTTGCCATTTCCTTCTCCAGGGGATCTTCCCGACCCAGGGGCTGAATACACGTCTCCTGCATCGGCAGGCGGATTCTTTACCACTGAGCCACCTGGGAAGCATTTTTTATTTTTTCTTACCAATATCCAATTGAAATTTAGCATTTGCTTCAATTATGAATCTAGGCAACAAATCACGGTAGCATTAATGGGACTTGTACGTTTGTCACCAATGGAAGCTATCGATGTTTTCAGATCTCGTTGTAACTGACACTGATATCTGAAAACATCATGTACGTTTATAATCAGCTTGAAATTACAGCAGTTACTATTCCCTCGGCCAGATCTAATATAATATAAGCAAAGAGCACATGTGATACTACTACAAAACAGATTTGACTTAATACTTGATAACTATAATTAATATAATTGGTTCCTTACTATTCTATGTATTTCATCTTACGTATTTACATACTTTGCTCTGAGAAGCAAAAATAAACTCTGCCGGACTACCAAAGATGTCCAGGACACTGAAAATGTAAAAGAAGCCCTGGACTGCACCGCCCAACAACTGAAAATGCCGTGAAGGCTTGAAATGATGCAAATGCAAAGGTGGAAGCGTCTGAGAGCTGTAATTATTCTGAGATGCGTGAGTTGCTTATATTGACAAGAAAGTTCAAAATTAACAAGACTTACATAATAGAGCAGCCCATGCACGAGACAGTTCGATTTGAGTTCTTTTTATAACCTTTTTCCCTTTGGGTTAAAAAAAGAAAACAAGCATCTGAGTCAAGCACTTGGCTTTGAGTCCTATCTCAAATTTACTGTCTGGCCTTGGGCAAGCCAGTAAACCTCTCTAAGCCTCATTTTTTCTCATCTATAAAATGTGAATGATAATACCTGTCTCAAAGCATTATTAAGAGGATTAAATAATACATGCAAAACACTAAATAATACATGCAAAGTACTGAGCACAGTACCTCACATAGTAAGTACTCAATAAATCAGAGCAATATCACTGCTTTTAGTCATTAATGGCATTTGACTCATAACTTATATTGAGACTTAAGATGATTTCTTTACAAGATTATACAATCAAGAGGCAATATAATACATGGCCTCAGAACACAGACTCTAAAGATAGGCTGCTCGGGTTTGAATTTTCCTCCACCACATACAAGCTGTGTAACTCTGAGTAAGTGCCTCGATTTTTTTGAGATTGAGTTTCCAGATCTGCAAAATAGGAAAAATGGTCATATCTGCTTCGTAGGATTGTTACAAAGGCCAAGTTTTAGCCACAGGTGAAGCCCACTCCACAGTGCCAGCCAAACAGTAAATACTGGGTGATCATCAGCTATTGCTAATCATCAATAGTCACTATATAATGGTTTCACAACAGGCTACACAGAACTCTTTCTTCTTCCTCTCATCTTAATCTCAGTGGTGACTGATCACAAATGAAGTGGAGTAGTCCCATTTCAACAAAACTATTTACCAGAGAAGGGAACAGCAGCTCACTCCAGTATTCTTGCCTGGAGCATTGCATGGACAGAGGAATTCAACTCTAAACCTGGTGGGTTGCAGTCCAGGGGTCGCAAAGAGTCGGGTGTGACTGAGACAAACACATTTACGTGAATATATTTGGAAGCTAACAAGAACAAGGCAGGGAGGGAATTCAGCTACAGTTATTTCCTAGGAGGGATTAGGAAGGCCCCACTTCTCAGGGCTTTGTAACCAAGGCAAAGCTCACATAGAAAGACACTTAAAATTTTGAAAGGTGATGCTTCTTCCATGACCACAGATCTGTGTCAGAGAGGGACAAGCACAACTCTGCTTCTGTTCCTTTAGACAGGCGCCAAGGGGGCCTCTGCAGCCCAGGCGGGAGCTCACCCTGGAGAAAGGAGCCGTGGAGATGCGGGGCCCGGGACGACGGCGAGGGCCACGGCAGCAGCACGGGGCAGAGGCGCCCCTGGGCTCAGCAGGGCACCGGCCGCGCTCCTCGCCCCGCAGTTAGCAGGGATTGGCATATTTAAAACCTACACCTACCGCTGATCTCCGAGAATGTGACTGATGCTATTTTCTGAACTGAGGGCCACAGTAAAGACAATAATCATGATGATAACACATTCACTTCTCCCCATCTTTTAAGGGGGCTGAGTAATCAGTAACCCAGCAATTCACCATCACAGCAAAATCAGGAAACAAAACTATTCTCACCATCACTTTATTTCCTTGATTTTTACTCATAAAAATAAAAAACTTTTATTCATAAGCTTTAGGAATTCAGGGTTCTCTGCAGACTGTACTATTGACACTCCCAGCATATACAGGAGTAAATATTAAAATCAAATGATGATACGTAAGCCCCATAATTCTGACAGATGATAAAATGAATGCTTATCACTCTCCCCAGTATGCCACAAAAATGCAAGGGTCGGATCTGCTTTTTTTTTTTTTTAATAAAAAGTTTTATTGGAGAAAAATAGAACCACCACGTACACAGGGAAAAGAGCACAAAAGTTCAACTGATACAGAACTGAAAGTCACAACTACCCAATGTTATTTGCAATTACTTTTCAATTTCTTAAATAGCTTCCCTCAATTTTTTAAATAGCCTTGCCAATTTTTTTCAGCTGAAATAGCATCAAGTTTTCAAAAAATTAAGAGCCTCAGTGAAGGGACCAGCTTTTAAGATAACAAAGGTGACACCAAGAGTCTCCTAACAGGACCAATTCTACCGGAAAATTCCTGAAGCATATAACTACCGAGTCTGGTAGAACAGTAGCTCAGAGACCATCAGGGATTAGTTAGAACACTGACTCAGACGGTCCAGTATGCAGAGAGGGCAAAGAAAAAGGCTGCATTTCCCTGTCAGATGAGTTCATGTAAGAAAATCAAGGAGGTGCTAAGAAAATACAGGCAATGGCTGCTCAAAATAATTAAGAAGGCATTCTAAATACCACATATTATTAGACAACAGTGTGTAAAGTGATGCAATTAGAAAACAGGCAACTTAAAAAAAAATATGGTCACAGGTCTTTGAGAACTCAAGAAAACAATAGCAAACACAAGAGCTGAAAGTCTTCTCAGCTGAGGGCTGAAAGTGAAAGTGAAGTCGCCCAGTCGTATCTGACTCTTTGTGACCCCGCGGACTGTAGCCCACCAGGCTCCTTCGTCCATGGGATTCTCCAGGCAAGAATACTGGAGTGGGTTGCCATTTTCTTCTACACAGATCTGCTTTTTATTACAAAATAACAATTGAAAGATTACTAAGTCACCAGTTTGAAAGTCAGAAGCACTAAATCTTTAGGTTTTCCCCAGCTGCAGGTAGTGGTATTCCCTGGATACTGCGTTTTCCAACACATACAGCTAAAGGTCCATGCCGAGGAGGAAGGAAAACAAGAAGCTTTTCATACCAGGAGAGCAAAATTTCGCATGCCCTGGGCTCAGTGGCCAAAGGTTATCGGGAAGTAGAAATATTTAGTGGAACTGGGGTCAGCTGGTAATGAGAGGGCTCTCCTCTCGGGCTCCGGTCATGCCAGCGTTATTATTTCCAGCATCCCTTAACAGGAGCCACAGTGAAACAATCCCACTGAGGGAAACAGTGCCCTTCCCATGCTGGATTCCGCACTGCAGGGTCGCCCGGGCTCCAGCGCTTGGACCACCGGAGCTCAACCACACGGAGATGCCTTCCAAATCTCCAGGCTGCCGAGTCTGGTTCTCAGCTCCAGGCTGATGCGATTCTGCGGCAGAGCAGGTTCACAATTTGGATTAAGGCAACATCTCGGATCTGGAATCTTCTGACAAAGCAGCCTTGGACCAAGATTGGCACATGTGCACTGTCAACAGATGGGGTGAGGGGAAGACAGGAGAGAAATCCAGGAATGGACGTCCATGGATATATGTCTACAGAGTTGGCATTAAGTGCCAAATTTTCCACAGGACCCTGTTTTGGGGTGGGAGCCATTAAAAATACAATACCTATCCCAGGAAGTGATCATATGGGACCTTTATCAATGGAAATTTTTCTCATTTAGCTAAAATCCTGCATATCCTTAATTATCAGAGTTAAGCATTCATTCTAGGGTGAAAATAACCTTCCTTAAACACAGCCTCCTCCTCCCTCCTGTCCTAAATGGGAAGGAAATCTAAAAACGAGGGGATATATGTATTCATATAACTGATTCACATTGCTATAGCAAGAAAACTAACGTAACATTGTAAAGCAACCACACTTCAACAAAAATTTATTAAGAAAAAATATGGCCTATTACTGCCCAGATTAAACCCCTTCGGTGGCTTTCCTGTACCTATGAGCTAAACATACTTCAGAATGATGAGCAAGACCTCTATGGTCTGGTCCCTATCTACTTCTCTGCGCTGCCTTTACCTCCAGGCTGCCAGGATGCTAAACCTCTCTGTGAGTCCTCAGAACTTCTGCCGCCCTCCTTCACACCTCTCAGCCCTCACTGAGCCTCTGTACTCTGTTCTGTCTTTGCAGCATTTCTGACAAATGCGTATCCACCGTTCCCAGCTTTGAGAAGATCACCTCCCAGGAAAGACTGACCACCCCTTTTCCTCGTGCCCACGTCAAGCCCTGTAACCTCCTGCCCGCCACAGCCCTTCACTGCACTGGTTCTTACTAGTTTCACGGAGGAGTGACTCAAATTCAGTGCACGTTTTAAGTGTACAGTTTCGTAAGGTTTAGCATAGGCTGTACCTGTGAAAATACAGCCACAATCAAGATCATGAACACAGCCCACTAGCTTCAAAAGCTTTTCACGCCCTGCTGCGGTCTCTCCCGGTCACCCCCTCCTGGCCTTTTCTCATCCTCAGGAAAAACGGATTTGCTTTCAGACATTATAAATTCACTCTCCTATTTAACAGCTTTAAATATACGGAACTATACGGTATGTATTCCTTCTTGAGGATAGAGGGCTTGTTCCTTTCATTCAGCATAACTGCACTGAGATCCATCCACACTGTTGCACAAATCAATGGTTCATTACCTTTTATTCCTGCGTCATTTCAGCACAGATAGGAAAACCCAGGTTCGATCCCTGGGACAGGAAGATTCCCTGGAGAAGGAAATGGCAACCCACTACTCCAGTCTTCTTGCCTGGGAAATCTCATGACAGAGGAGCCTGGAGGGCTAGAGTCCCTGGGGTCACAAAAGAGTCAGCCACAACTTACTGACCAAACAGCAGCAGCAACAAAGGGTTGTTGCTACAGTGAGCTTGCTCACTCACCTACTAATGGCCATTTGAGCTGTTGCAACATTTTGGCTATTACAAAGTCCACTGCTATGAACCATTCATATGTAAGTCTCTGAGCAGACACATGTTGTTATTTTTTTCCTCTTGGGTAAACATTTAGAAGTGGGAATGAATGAATCATGCGCAAGATGTTTAATTTTTTTAAGGAACTATTTTAAGGACCCGCCAAACTATTTTCCCTAGTGGCTGTGCCATTTTATATTCCCAGGAACAAAGTATGAAAGTTCATTTCCTCCATAGCCTCATGGACATTTGATATAGTTAGCTGTTTTAACTATAGCCATTCTAATATGTCTTCTTTGTGTTATTTCACTGGAGTTTTAATTTGCATTTTCCTCATGATTCATGACGTTGAGCATCTTTCCATGTATTTATTTATATTTCTTCCTTGGTGAAATATCTGTTCATGTCACATGTCCATTATTTCAGTCGGTTGCTTATTTTATTATTAAGCTTTGAGAATAATTCATATATTCTGGATGCAAGTCCACTATCATATGTACTTGGAAATATTTTCTCCCAATCTGTGGTCTATCTTTGCATTTTCTTAACAGTATCTTTTGAAGAGCAGAATTTTTAATTTTAGGTGAAGTCTAATTTATCAATTTGTTCTTTTATGGACTGTGGTTTCTGATCTAAGATCTAAGAAATCTTTTTGTTTTTTTCATCACTGTATTAAGTTTAATGTGTATAGCACAATGGTTTGATTTACATGTATTATGAAATGATGACCACAATAGGTTTAACTAACATCCATAAAATCTAAGAAATCTTTGTCCAACCCAATGTCACAAAGATTTTTCCCTATGCTTTCTTCTATAAGATTTATAGTTTTATGTTCTCCTTATATGTCTATCGGGGAAGGCAACGGCACCCCACTCCAGTACTCTTGCCTGGATAATCCCATGGACGGAGGAGCCTGGTAGGCTGCAGTCCATGGGGTCGCTAAGAGTCGGACACGACTGAAGTGACTTGGCAGTATATGTCTATATTCTGTGTTCATTTTAATACATACTACAAGGCATGCTTCAATGTTCATTTTTTCACTTTTGGGTGTTGCATGGTTTCAGAGTCGTTTGTTGAAGAAACAATCCTAGAGTCAGTGAATGAATCGAGGATTCATTTGTCTATATACACGTGTATCTCCTGCTTGTCTAGTATTCTATACGTTTACTAAGGTAACAGCACCACACTCTTGGTCACTAAGCTTTGTAAGTCATTAAATCAGGTAGTTCTTGCCTTTCAGTTTTGCTCATCTCTTCCAGAGTTGTTTTGGCTAGCCAGTCTAGTATCTCTGCATTTCTACGTGACTTTTTAAGTTTATCTTTGCAATTTCAAAAACGACCAGCATTTTGATTGTGGTTGAATCTACAGATCAGT
Source organism: Dama dama (assembly GCF_033118175.1). Taxonomy (NCBI): domain Eukaryota; kingdom Metazoa; phylum Chordata; class Mammalia; order Artiodactyla; family Cervidae; genus Dama; species Dama dama. Next base: position 17,953,990 of record NC_083710.1, read on the forward strand.
TTGGGGAAAACAGACATTGTAACAATATTGAGACTTCTGACCATGTACAAAATATACCTCTCCATTTATTTAGGTCTTCTTTAGTTTTTCTCAGTAACAACATGTGCTTTTTTAGCGTCTAGGTTTTGTTTATTCTAAGTATTTCTGTCTTGGATGCTATTGTAAATGGCATTTATTTCAATTTCTGATTGTTCATTGTTAGTATAAAGCAATTATTTTTACATATTGATATTGTATCCTGGAATCTTCATCACTGGAATTAAGAATTAAGTTGTCATCTCAATGCCTCAGGGGAGAAAGAAAGTTGATCACAACCACATTCAGGAAACTGTATGCCGTGGAGATACATTTCCCAGGGGAAAATAAAGGAAGTCAAATATCCCCTCAACACTCCTGTTTCTATATCTTTGACCTAGATGGTTCGAATGAGTCCTTGAGCTCATGAGCCAAGTGCTTTGGAAAAAGTTCTAAGATTAAATGCACATGGTCCTTCCCAAACTGTTTCTGAAATGAGAAACAGTATAATCCCTCAGCACAGAAGAGGGACTCCAGGGAGTCTGTAATAGTAGGGGTTCACCAACCTTTTGGCCTTGATTCCTTCAGGATGGTTTCTGCTCTTTTCCTCATCCTTTTATGACCAGGCTTTCTCAGTGGGAATCTAGCCCTTCCATTTCAGAACTGGGCCATCAATTGGAGGGTTTCCTCTATGAATCTACTTGCATTTTGAATGATTAGTCTTGAGCTCCTGACTCTGAATTCTACACAAGAATTCACGTCGACAGCCTGTATAACTGAATCCACTTAGGTTCTTGTTGACCCCGCACCCATAAATAGGATGCTTGCTTCACAGTGGAGCATATCCTCTGTGCCACACTGATCCTCCACACGAGAAAACTCTGAGATCACGTGTTCCACCATCCTTCACATCCCCAGAATCCTATCTGCTTGGGGCATAAAAGAAAGGACACCATTGTTACAAACCCCAGAACACAAAACCACTTCTCCATCCCACACTGCACTGGAAACTTCAAAGCATGTTCCTAAATTGAAAGGATCTGAGGTAGAATGTGAGCATTTCCAGCTATAGCCACGTCTCCAGATGACGATCACTGTCAGAAGGAGCTCCGCTGAGTATGAATGACACAAGCTATGAACAGCAGAGCCCAGTGGAGACACCAGGGGAGAAACATACAGAATTAACATCAAAGAATGAAATCTGGTCAAAACTCCCTAAACCTACTTCCTATCTCTCTGTGTTAATATAACAGTTATTTAGGAGGCCTCTGCTGCTGTCTTAATCAGGGTCTCGCACACCTGGGAAGCTCTAATGCTGTCCCTCCCACTCTCTCTCTCTGGTTACAAAGCATTACCTGTGGGCCATGAATTTCTCTCATATTAAAAAAAACAAAAAAACTTTTTACAACCATCATACACTTTACAGTATAAATTACAAAACACAATGAAGCCAAAATAAGAAAACAAATCATCATTAAACTAGCCAGCAAGAAATCGCCACTCCTAACATCTGGTATATATTCTCTCAGACTTTTCTTCCCTATTACAACATTTTCAAAACAAATGAAATCAGAAAGCCATCCACAGTGATCTTCTAAGTTGTCGAGGAGGTAAGCATGGCAGGAACACATGTCGATTATTTTTTGCTGCTATTTTACCGAGAGAAGTAAAATGTCACAGAGAGTGTTAGAACCTTCAACAAAAGCCATAAAATAATTATGGTGTGACACCTGTACTCCCTCCAGCCGCCTGTGGTTTATTACTAAAATGAGCAGAATTAACTAGCAATGGAGAAATCCCTCACTAATTAGAACACCGTACTCGGAACACTGTCATTCAGCCAGGTGGCAGGGGACACCCCGTCCACAGACAGAGCTCTGAACAGCCCGTGGGTATGGAGGGCCACACACTCCGGGGTGGGAAGTGGGGAAAAGAGAAGGGCCATGTCACTGCTGGTGAGAAGGAAAAAAATTTAATAAATGCAAGAGACCCCAAAAAAAGAAAAAGGTGTATATGAAGTGGGAGATACAAGCTGCCATTTGGCATTGTTCTGTACACCCATCACTCTCACTGGGCTGGAAGTCCCCAGCAGGTGTGTATATATATATACACACACACACACACACATATATATAAGTGTATATATATATTTGGCTACACCTCTTGGCATGCAGAAGCTTAGTTCCCTAACCAAGGATGGAATCCAAGTCCTTGGCAGTGGAAGCAGAGAATTTTAACCACTGGAATTCTGGGAAAGTCCCCTTAGCAGGTATATTAATCGTCTTTTTTGTATCCCTCATGCATGGCCCTTAGTTAAGATTTGCTAGATGAATTTAGGACTGCCCTAGAAGCAGCTGAGTTAAAATTAGACAGGAAGAAATTAGCCTACAAAACACACTACAAAAAAAGATGAAGATATAATCTTCTTTAATTATAACTGTCCCATTCTGATTTTGGCAGAAGTCAACCCTGCATGTGTTAAAGGTAAATGTTTATAAATAAGCTGGATAAAATTAAGGCCCTAGGCATCTTTAATCCAATTTCCTAACACACACACACACACACACACACACACACAGATTTTCCAACACCTAGTCAAATATATAGGGCTTTCCAGGTGGCTCAGTGGTAAAGAATCCACCTGCCAATGCAGGAGACTCGCATTTGATTCCTGGGTTGGGAAGGTCCCCTGGAGAAGGAAATGGCAACCCAGTTTTCTTGCATGGAAAATCCCATGGACAGAAGAGCCTGGCAGGCAACAGTCCATGGGGTCACAAGGAGTCAGACACAACTGAGCGACTTAGCATGATGACTAGTCAAATATACTTTCACAAGTACACTACTTGTGTATTATAAAAAAAAATGAGAGTTGGACCGTAAAGAAGGCTGAGAACTGAAGAACTGATGCTTTCAAACTGTGGTGCTGGAGAAGACTCTTAAGAGTCCCTTGGACAGCAAGGAGATCAAACCAGTCCATCCTAAAAGAAATCAGTCCTGAATAATCATTGGAAGGACTGAGGCTGAAGTTTAAGCTCCAATACTTTGGACACCTGATGTAAAGAACTGAACCTTGGAAAAGACCCTGATGCTGTGAAAGACTGAAGGCAGGAGGAGAAGGGGACGACAGAGGATGAGGGATTGGATGGCATCACCGACTCGATGGACATGAGTTTGAGCAAGCTCCTGGCGTTGTTGACGGACAGGGAAGCCTGGCGTGCTGCAGTCCATGGGGTCGCAAAGAGTCAGACACGAATGAGCAACTGAACTGAACTGAAAAGAAAAATGGGTGGTAGATAATTATACAAGAGACCTGATGCGGTATGTTAATTGCAAAACAGCCCTCATTTCTCTGTTACTCTCTGTATCCATACTGTTGGATATCTGACTTTACAATTTCTCCCTTCAAGAGGTAGCTGATCTATTTTCTTGCTTCTTGAGTCATGGCTGGCCTTGTGACTTGCTGTGATTAACAGAATACAAGGGAAGTGAAGGTGTGCCAGGTCCAAGTTATTGTCTTGTTGTTCAGTAGCTAAATCACGTCTGACTCTGTGACCCCATGAACTGCAGCACGTCAGGCTTCCCTGTCCATCGCCAACTCCAGGAGCTTGCTCACACTCATGTCCATTGAGTCGATGATGCCATCCAACCATCTCATCCTCTGTCACCCTCTTCTCCTTCTGTCTTCAGTCTTTCCCAGCATCAGGGTCTTTCCCAATGAGTCGGCTGTTCCCATCCGGTGGTGAAGTATTGGAGCTTCGGCTTAGGACTCAAAAGACCTGGAGGACCTCCACTCTCTCAGAACCCTGCCCGGTCACCAGACTGGCCTATTGGATGAAGGCAGACAAGCGGGATGCGGCCCCACTATCCTCATCACTCCTGCCGACAGACAGCCGACCACCAGACTCGGGGCCGGCCAGTCCTGGGCCGTGCAGCAATGTGCACACGGAGGCAGATGAAACCCACCCTGAGGTAACACTAAAAACCCACCAAGGTGGCTAAATAAAAAATAAGGATCACACCACGTGTAGGTAAGGAGGCAGAGAAGCCGGGTCACACAAACATCGCGGGTGAGGGTGTAAAACGGGATAGCCATTGTGGAAAACAGTTTGGCAGTTTCTCATAAACCAAGGGCTCAGATGGTAAATCATTTGCCTGAAATGTGGGAGACCAGGGTTCAATTCTTGGGTCAGGAAGATTCCCTGGAGAAGGAAATGGCAACCCACTCCAGTATTCTTGCCTGGAGAATCCTATGGACAGAGGAGCCTGGTGGGCTACAGTCCATCAGGTCACAAAGAGTCAGACAGGACTGAGTGACTAATACTTTCATTTTCCACTATAAAAAGAAACATGAGGGAATTCCCTAGTGGTCTGGTGTTTGAGACACTCCCTTCTGTTTAAGGGGGTGAAGGTTCGATCCCTGGTGAGGAAATTAAGATCCTACATGCTGCAGGGTATGGCCAAAAATAAAATAAATACAATTTGAAAAAAAATCCTTAAAAAAAGAAAAAATGAAACTGCCCACCACTCTTACTCTTGGGCATTTATCCTAGAGAAGTAATATGTTCAAAACAAAAAACCTACACAAACGTCCACAGCAATTTTATTCTTAGTAGTTGAAAGCCAGAAACAACCCAGAAGTTCTTCAACAGAGAAGACGGTTAAAAAACTGGACTACTCCTCAACAATGAGTGTGCTAAGTCACCTCAGTTGTGTCCAACTTTGTGCTACCCCATGGACTGTAGCTGTAGCCTGCCAGGCTGCTCTGTCCATGGGATATTCCCAGGCAAGAATATTGGAATGGGTTGCCATTTCCTTCTTCAACTATAAAATGTAACAAACTCTTGGCACACATCAATTCATGTGGTCAAGTTGCTCACTAGTGAACAGACCCTACAGCAAGGGAAAGGAGAACTTATCTGCTCAAGGACCAGGAGATTTAGCTAACTCTATTTAGAAAAAGCTCTAGAATGGAACAAAGAAAATTTGTGTCAAACAGCTGAGTAAATGAAAACCTAGGCTGGAAATGGATAAGTCTCTACAATACACCTAAAGAGATGTAATTAAACACATACCCCGAGAGTCACAAGATCTTGCAGTTAAACTTATTTCCATTCAAACTTTCAACCCCTCATGCTATGCTCCACAATGCCTAATGAGAAAGTATCTCCCTTTTAAAAAAACATGATGGAGATGATGAACAGGCCACTATTTTCAGAGTTGAACGTTAACTGTAACACTCTAAATCAGAGCTTGGCGTAGACATCCCAAGCTGCACATCAGAGTCATCGGGATAAGCATTTTGAAAATGAGAATTAATGGCCTCCATCTTCTATCACCTTGGAATGATAGAGAGTGATGTCACTTCTGGGTGTAGATAAAGGCAACATTTTAAGACACTTACTTATTTGATGGCATCTGAATCCAGCCGAGGTTCAGGTTCATCAAGCTGCACTGCGTTTAAGGGCATCCATTCATCCATCCATCCATTCAACAGGTAATCACTGGGCATCTCGTTTGTGTTAGGTACTACATCAGATGCTGCAGCTACAACTGTGAGCAAGGGTGACATGATCTCTGCCTTCAGGAGACTTCTATTCCACAAGGAGAGGGACTTAATTTTTTTTCTTTCTTTTTAAACATTTTATTTTGTGTTGGAGTATAGCCAATTAACAATGTTGTGCCAGTTTCAGGCGAACAGTGAAAGGGTTCAGCCATACATCCGCATGTACCCACTCTTCCCCAACACCCCCACCCACCCAGGCTGCCACGTAATACAGAGTTCCACCTGCTATATATACAGCAGGTCCTTGTTGGTTATCCATTTTGGATAATGGATAGCAGTGTGTACATGCCCATCCCAAACTCCTTAACTATCTCTTCCTGAGGGGCAATCATAAGTTTGTTCTCTAAGTCTGTAAGTAGGAGAGGTACTTAATTACTTGCTGATAACAAAATGTACAATAATGGGGATTATAGAGGGGCTTAAGACTTCACTGGATGCAGAAGAATCTACTCACCTGAAAAGTTATCATCAACAGTAAGTTGACCTCTTCCACACAATGTAAAAATAGCTCAATTTTTTTTTTTTTTTTGCCACTTAAGTAATGAATATAAATACTTCATTTGCCTTCCATTATCAAAGAGTATTCTGGTCTGGCTGAGTGTATTTTTTACAAAGCTGGAAAGTATCACCCTGTGCTAACATTTTATTTAAAATTTCAAAAAACTACCAGTGAACCAGTGAAATCTGCTCAGTCATGTCCAACTCTTTTGCGATCCCATGGACTGTAGCCTACCAGGCTACTCCATCCATGGAATTTTCCAGGCAAGAGTACTGGAGTGGGTTGCCATTTCCTTCTCCAGGGGATTTTCCGGTCCCAGATATCGAATCCAGGTCTCCTACACTGCAGGTGGATGTTTTACCGTCTGAGCCACCAGGGAAGCTTAAAAACTACAATCCTTCTAAAATGCAACAAGTTGTTCACACTTTTGTATCAGTAAACTGCACAGGCAATTGGAATTTACTCTCCTTTCAACGGTGACACTGGGAATGTCAGCACCACCTACTCACTTTGAACTCTGCCCAAGTCGGAAGAGGCCCAGGTCTCTGGCCTGCTGTCTGCCCAGGCCCACCCACAGCCTCTCCGGTGACCTGGGAGGACATCAGCGTGTTGGCCCGCATCACACAGCCCAGGGCAGCGTCGTGGTCTGTCTCCCATACGGCCCACTCACTCCAGGGGCATGAGCCCCTGCTACCTGCCTCCACCACCACGCCTTACTTCTTACCTGCCTTCTTCGGCTTTTATTCTCCTTATATTTTCTAAGCTAGATCAAAAATGAAAATCTCCAAGGAACCCAAACAGCAGGCACTGTATTCAAATTTAAAGTAAAAAGACCCTTTGCCTACAACAGAATTCCAACGCATGGGATTTGTGAAGTCTTTTCTGGGTATGCAGGGTGGAGGGCGGGGTTGGGGGGGGAGCGGTGCTGAGGGATGCTGTGTTTTCCTGCCTTCACTTCAGAATCACAGCTATCCCAGAGCAGAAAAGTGGAAGAAAACACAGAAACACCACCCGCCCGGCAGTGAGAACTATGTCAATTCATATTATTACAGCATTTTTCCCTTGGAGGAGCTTTGTACTATTATTTTGCTTATTTTCCCCAAATGCATGAGATACAGAAAATAAGCAAGGGCAGCTATTAATACTCTGAGAGGGAGGTCGTGATGATCAAGATTATGAGTCGTCCAAAGTCACAGGAAGAGACGTGAGTGTCTTCCTACCTTGTGGTCCTCATTTTCATCCCAAGAAACAACGCTTCCCAAGCCTTCCAGAGATGAGCTGCCCACAAGACACCTGATTTTCTGCTCAGATATAGAGACACTGAAGTTAAGAAAAAGGCAAGTTCCTCAAAACTAAGATCAGTAAATTTTTCTAATAGATGTTTTCAGTCTGAAGAAAACCGCCGTTATTTCACACAGAGATTTATGGATAGTACCTAAAACTTATAGGAAAGTACTCATTTTTCTACACCATCAGATGGACTTGTCACTTTGAAACTACTGAGATAAATGTAAAAACTCTCAAAGTACTTGTCATACAGTGGGGAAAGAAAAAAAAGCAACAGCATGCCATGAGAGCATGTAAAACTACACACTTTCACAGGAGAAGACTGCATTAGAGAGTTACAAATATTAACTACCCGCCCACTCTCTTTGGCTGTCCTCTCGGGCTACGGCACTAGACCGGATTGTTTTCAGATGAATTTCACTGTGGGGACCCACCTCTACTGGCTATTCAACTAAAGGGACTCAGGCGCCTTTTCTTTCTCCTCATTAGTGTCTGCGGAATCTCCCAGGATGCTTGTTATATGATATAAGTGTTCACAATGGTCTCGTTGCTTTAAGCCAAATTTGCGTCACTTCCCAGCCTCAATGAGTAAAATACAACCAACTTCTACAGAGAGGAGTTGGAAACAGCATTCTGGGCAGTCAGTAGCACATCAGGAAGAGAAACAAAAACAGTAAAATAAAAGCATGCGTCTGCGTCCTTCTTGAGGTCACTGCTGCCTCCTCCTGCAAATCTAATCACCGCACATCCTCCTCCCTCACTTTTTCTGCACCAGATGTCAAATAAAGCTGGACGTCCCACTCCAGTGCCCTTGCCTGGGAAATCCTGTGGGCAGAGGAGCCTGGCACACTACACTAAGAGTCGGGCACGAGTTAGCGATTAAACAACAATGAGTGCGGGTAGAGGAATAACGTTTAAAGAGCCCCAGGTGAGTGTGAGACAGCCAGGACTGCCAAGATGCTTTTTGCGGGACAGCTCAGTGTTGGCGGAAGTAAGCAAAATTCCTCTGGCAACATGTCCATCAAGCAAGACGCTCAAAAATTAAAGCCGCTCGGGGGCAATTTAAACTGTTACCAGTTTGGTCTCTCCTTCCACACTGCCCTTTCTGTTTGCAGCTCCCAGATAAAGGTGAGCTCAGGGTGTAACCACTTCCATTCCTTCTGTGCAGACCACCTTCCAATTTTCCCCTTACTCCCCAGCCTGACGTTGAGAAGAGAGAAGAAAAGGTGTGCAGGTAGGACATCATTAATTACTCTATGGGGAAAGCCAGGTCTCAGTTCTCTACGATAGGGGGCTGAGAAGTTACCCTCCTTTTAACGCTCTGATTGGAGTTTCTTCCTTCTCAGCCTCCTCAGCTGTTTATTCAACCAGGGGATAAAACTTGAATTTAACTCCCTACCACTGCCACTGTATGTTTTTTAAGTCAGGTCCCCAATCTTCAGGATCTAGGGCCCGATGACCTGACATGGAGCTGATGTAATAATAATAGAAACAAAGTGCACAGTAAATGTAACCATCCCCTCCTTCCAGGTCTGTAGAAAAATCATCTTCCACAAAACTGGTCCCGTGGTGCCGAAAAGTTGGGGACCACTGCTCTAAGTGGTAGTGCTACCAGTTAAGTACTGAACCAGACAAAACAAAATACAGAAAGAAAAGAAGAAGCTGGATCTCTTGCTTCCAAGAAGAGTCACCTAGTGGTACCCATGTCCACCAGGAGGGCATCAAGAAGCTGAGACACTCATTCACTTGGATCCTACAGTCCCAAGGAAAGGCACTTTGGATGGCCAACTGTGAAAGTTAGGCAGGATATTTTCTCTTACTATTCATCATGCAAAACGATACTTATTCTACCTAAAATCAGAAAGTATTTTAAGGGAAAAAAAACGGTCACGTTATATGAAACTGGAAATATTTATGGACTATTTACATTTTCATTAATGTAATTAAGAGGATGTCTAAATGATTCCGTCAATTCTCAATTATTCCTACTAATGGAGTGGATCAATACAGCTGGAGAGCCTGAGATGGCAGCCCACGTGGTTTAATGATAGCTCATAAATCCCCTCTCTTTATTATTGGTATATGGGTGTGTTGAATATTCTTCAGATTTAATAGAATTCATCAATTCAAAGTGCTTGGGACTCTTAGAGGGTCATTCTGTTCAACCTTCTTTTGCACACAAGGGAAATTTGGCTTAAAATGTTGAAGGGACCACCACTGTAAATGGAATGGGAGAGGGGGGGGGGCCTCAGTGTAACCATGGCAATTGACATCGTGAAGTAGAGCCCTGTGGCCTATATTTCAAAAGAAGTCTTAAAAACAACTAGTTGCTTCAGTTAGTGTCTTCTACCTCCAGCCCCATCCTTAGTAGACTTCCCAAAATACTAGTAACAAATACCACCTACTGAGAACCTCCTCAGTACAAGTTTCAGATGGATTCGATACTCCAGCACACATAGGACTTAATGTTCTTCCATCATGCCATGGTTATGGATTGACAGGTTCCTCGAGGAAATAAGCAATTAGCAATTTTGATTTTAAAAATGAATCATTGAAATCTTTGCTAGCCTGGAAGCAGCAAAAGGCTTCTGCAGATCAATTATGCAAGAGGGGTAACATAGCAACTTACTTAAAAATAAAATGTGAGCGCAGGCTGGAAATAGAGAGTTACATGCATCCGCATGGAGACTGAAGACTCACAGAGCATCTGTATCCTCAGCACGTGAGGACGTATCCTGTCCCAGAAGAATTCGGAAGGAGACTGCAGACTTCCCACAGCCTTCCCTGGCAGCACATGTTCCTGTTTCCCTCTCTCACCACCATCAGGCATGAAACACCAGTTTCAAAGCTGCCTGCGTCCGTGAGTGGCTAAGTCGCTTTAGCCATGTCTGACTCTGTGACCCCATGGGCTGTAGCCCACCAGGCTCCTCTGTCCATGGGATTCTCCAGGAAAGAATACTGGAGTGGGCTGCCAAGCCTTCCTCCAGAGGATCTTCCTGACCCAGGGATCAAACCCAGGTCTCATGTCTCCTGTGCTGGCAGGCAGGTTCTTTAACACTAGTGCCCCCTGAGAAGTCCCTAAAACCTGCCTACTGCAATCTAATGGGGCTTCCCTGGTGGCTCAGATGGTAAAGAATCCACCTGCAATGCAGGAGACTCAGGTTTGATCCCTGGGTTGGGAAGATCCCCTGGAGAAGGAATCGGCAACCCACTCTAGTCTTGTCGACTGGGAAATCCCATGAACAGAGGAGCCTGGTGGGCTACAGTCCATGGGGTCACAAAAGAGTTGGACAGGACTTAGCAACTAAACAATTAATAGGAATTATGGAAAGTAAGTAGCAAAACTGGAAGGGAGAAAAAAATGGAAGGGATTAATATAGGAGAATTTTGGATAGCTGAAAGACTAAACATTTCAGATTGGAACAGCCCACCAGTGATTGTAAAAAAGCCTCTATTGATAACTCTTCCTGAAAGAAAAAAAGCAGAAAGAAAAAGCAGATCATCAAAGAATGAGAATCAAGCAGGCACGAAACAGGCCGTTTAACAGGAGCAGTGTTTTTTTCTAAATTTGCCAAAATGAGGCGGCTGACAACATGAAAAGGGGATACGGTGACTCTCACGTGTCAGTACTGCAGAGGGCAGGTGCCTCAACCTACCTCTCCCCAATCCCAGCCCACGCCCCAAAACATCTATGAAAACATCTTTAAATGTACAAAAAAGTGAACACGAGAGAGTTAGAGAAATCCTTGAGAGGTCTGTGAACGAGAACACTGCTGGAACAGAAGGTCTTATATTCCACAAGGAAACATCCTCATAAACCCAACTGAGAAATGAGCCCACTTGTAACCACACAACCCGGCGCCGGGATAATTACAATAGAAACACTTTATTTCAAATCATGAAAAGAGTTACACTTGATCTTCTTGTTAGCAGGGGCTGTGCAGACAGCAACATTAACTGTGAAATGTAAGGGCAGATAACAGCTGATTTGAAAGGGGATTGTGTAAATCTAGTTAAGGAGCAACTTTAGAAGATTATTTTCAATTACTGAGATAGCATCATGGTTCTCAGGAAAAAAAAATGGAAAGGTTTGTTCTTTACACCACATACAGTGTACTGAATCTAACAAAACCACCTGCTTTCAGGCAATAATATCAGCCAGCAGCTAATATGCCTTGCTTCCACCTTACCCTCCCCTTCTTCAAGTCATTTTCAATTATTGCTAGCACTCACTCAGCTCTGTGAACAAAAAGTCATTTCAGCAGGAGAAACAGCTTTAAAAAAAAATCCCCTTCAGAATAATTACTAAAAGCTTTTAGATTTCCAAGTGCCAAATATACATAGCCTGGGAGACCTCTAAACTAGGGCCGAGGTCAGGCAGGTAAAGAAACGGTGCCTGCATCATTGATGGAGTGGCATCTGCTTCACCTGTTGGAACATTTAACCCAGAACGTCTGGGCCCTGGCCCCCAGTCACCCCAGGTCATATACAGGAACACACGCAGATTCATACATTGCCCAAAATGCAAGCTACATTGCTAGCTACGTGAGATAACCTTGTCAAGTGAAATCCCCATTTGTCATTTGCTTTAAGGTGGCTTGTGTAGAGGGTGCTAATGCTACAAAGCATCTAGTGTAAGAGCTTCCCTGGTGGCTCAGAGGCAGAGAGCCCGCCTGCAGTGCAGGAGACACGGGTTCAAGCCCTGGGCTGGGAAGATCCCCCGGAGAAGGAAATGGCAACCCACTCCAGTATTCCTGCCTGGGAAATCCCACAAACAGATGAGCCTGGTGGCTACAGTCCGTAGCCACCGTGGCAGAGAGTCGGACACGACTGAGTGACTGACACCCTCACTGAATTTGTTTCCTCACCTTGAAAACTGGGACAATTATCATTACCCAGTTCATTCAGAAGTCACGATGATCAAAAGAGGAGATGGTACTTTGCACATGGTTAGATGCTGTATAAATGTGAGTAACGATTAATATCTCAGTGTATAAATACAGTATGGTATCTCCACATGCAGCAAAAACATTATCATTCCCCATAAGCACCACATGCCTATGCTTGATTTCCATATCCTTTTCTCAGAAGTGAAAATCGCTCAGTCGTGTCCAACTCTTTGCAACCCCATGGACTATGTATATATATATGTGTGTGTGTGTGTATATATATAGATATATATATATACAGCCCAAGGAATTCTCCAGGCCAGAATACTGGAGTGGGTAGCCTTTCCCTTCTCCAGGAGATCTTCCCAACCCAGGGATCGAACCCAGGTCTCCCGCGTTGCAGGCGGATACTTTACAAGCTGAGCCACAAGGGAAGCCCAAGAATACTGGAGTGGGTAGCCTTTCCCTTCTCCAGCATATCTTACCAACCCAGGAATCGAACTGGGGTCTCCTGCCTTGCAGGTGGATTCTTTACCAACGGAGCTTCGAGGTAAGCCTAATCAGAAAGAGAAATAAAAAACTTAGCAGAAGAGGACACGTCACTGTCTTTAAAAAAAATGTTCTTCTGACACTGAAACTAAATATTTAAAAGTCAGAGAATCATTAAAGTCACTTTACATGCACTTCTCCTCCCATTAAAGGGCTTCCCTGGTGGCTCAGATGGTAAAGAATCCACCTGCCAATGCAGGAGACTCGGGTTTGATCCTTGAGTCAGGAAGGTTCCCTGGAGGAGGGCATGGCAGCCCACTCCAGTATTCCTGCCTGGAGAACCCCATGGACAGAGAAGCCCGGTGGGCTGCAGCCCACGGAGTTGCAAAAAGTCGGACACGACTGTGGCTGAATAGCAATTCTTCCCTTTAATTAGCCACAATTTTCTGTGCAGACGTGTGACAACAGATTCCACCAAACCCTTCAGATTCCGCCGCCAGGCTGTCACCTCAAAAGCAAAACGGCACCTCTCTAGAAGCACAGCTCCCCAACATCCTGGAGGACTGGGGCAGCTCTCTGAAGAGGCAAAGCGAACCCAGAGGTGATGTCACTCTTCAGCTGGTGGGAACTGAGGGCTGTGTGCTCAGGCCTTCTCTTCCAACACCTCTGCTCTTCCTGACAAAAACGCTCCCTCGTCACAGAACAGAAAGAATCTCTCAGTTGATCAAGAACCCCCGCATAGCAGGAAATCCTACCGCAGTTCCCTGAGCCTGAGGAAGCACAGGTCCTAGCCTCATCCAGGCCACAACCACGCCCTCTCGGGCCTGGGACAACAGGGCATTGTCATTGCAATGTCTCAGTGGTAGAAGGACTGGCTTGATACACTTGACTCCTCAAAGCCCGTATGCTCCCAACTGTCCCATTATGGATCTGTCATCATTATTTTAAGGTGACAAAAAAAAACCTCTAAAATGATGTTCACAGTCCTCCGCTCCCTTCCTACAGAAGAACTGAACAGGGACTCCCCTGGGGGCCCAGAGGTTGAGCCGTCACCTTCCAACGCAGGGGCTGTGGGGTTGACTGATCCCTGGGCAGGGGAACCGGGGTCCTGCATGCCTCCTGGCCAAACAGCCAGAAGAGAAACAACAGGGGCCATACTGCAACAAATTCAGTCAAGACTTTAAAAATGGTCCACATCAGAGCATCCCTGGTGGGCCAGTGGTTAAGAATCCGCCTTGCAATGCAGGGAACACCGGCTCGATCCCTGGTCTGGGAAGCTCCCTCATGCCCAGGGGAAGCTAAGCCCCTGTGTCACAACTACTGAAGTCTGAGCCTGTCCTCGGCAGCAAGGGAAGCCGCTGCGATGAGAAGCCCACAGGCCACAACTAGAGAGTAGCCCCCAGTTGCCACAACTAGAGACAGCCCACGTGTAGCAAAGAGGGCCCAGTGCAGCCAAAAATAAATCAGTAACAAATACACAATTTTTAAAAATGGGCCACAGCAAAAGAAGAAGAAAAATGAAACAGACATAGCTTCTAAACATGCATATATATTCAAGGTCAAGCTACGGCTATTCAAAATCCTGCAAAAGAGCTAAACAAATCTCATCATTGGCTGGGAGACTGGGAACGTTAGAGTCCTCACTAGAGGGATGAAAAGCCTGTCCCAGCTGCAAGTGATCATAAGCAACTTGATCATCAGCTGCCCGCTACAGCTGTATCCACCGCTCAGCTCACCCAGAGATTCACGCCGCTCCTGGTGCCAAAATAAATGTCTCTCGTCAAAAAAAAAAAAAATCGCCCATTTGAAAATAACTCTCTAATCTGCATCCTTTCAATAGAGCTGAAGTGCACTTCACCGACACAGGGCAGGGGCATCTTGAATTAGAGAACTATTTTTAACACATGAAGGATAAGATATGAAATTAGTTTCACGGGGAATGAGAACCTCTGAGATTATTTACTTTGCCTTAATTACTTTGACTCACCATTAATTTAGCTTTCCTAGGGTACTCAATATTTCACACTAAGATTTGGAGACCAAAGAGACGGGAGCACAAGTCTGGAGCTCCGGCGTCTGGGGGTAGTAGCATCTTCTCCGCGGAGGCGCGGATGGTCAAAGCCCAGTCACAGCGTCGGCTGCTCGAGGACACGTTCAGGGGCCCGTTTCTGTTGTTTTTCCGCCCCGGGACCAGGGGCTGTGCCCTGAAGGATGCACAGAGCCAAACTTTATTCAGCTTCTGTTCAACTCCTCGGCCAATAACATCACTAGTGCTCACAGCTACTCAGGCGACTGCCAAATCGGGCAAGCGGCGACTGCCTGGAGCCGAGGGGAGGCGAGCTGGGGCTGCACGCTTCAAGAAGTTGTTAATGATGGGTGCAGCTGGGCGATGCAGTGGATTCCCAGGAAAGGAGACAGAGAAGCCAGCCTAGCAGATACTCCACGACGGCGGCATGAGAGCGTCCGTGGGTCAGGAGGCGCTCAGCTCCCAGCAAAGCACTCACGATGCGCGGGGGCTGCTGTGTGCAGCTGGGCACCGACTAAAGTCCTGCAACGCGCCCCCCGGGGTCGGAATCAGCTGCCTGCCAGCAGACGCCGCAGACAAGGGCCGCGCCTTTGCTGTCAGCAGACAGCAATGCACAGGTTCCCGGATGCAAGAGCGGACTTGCTGGGGTCACTCAACCTGATGGTGCTTCCCCCACCCTCTGGCTCCACGTGGCCTTTGGCAGTGGGGGGGTTGGGGGGGAGGGGGAGGAGTGGGCAGAGAGACCCTGAGAGCTGGGGCCTTCTTTCTGAGTCACGATCAGAAGGGCTGTCCCTTACTCTCAAGGTCAGAAGAACTGACCCTGTGTTACGTAATCCCATTCCTGAGAGTTTAAGCCATTCTTTTTCTCCACGAGGCACGCCACACCCTGACATTCTCTTTTCCCCTATAAAGGTATTTTTCACTCCAACACAGTTGTGCTTTATTTGGAAGTTGCCCTTTTGCTTCTTTCTCTTGATGAGGATATTGTTTGACTTCACCTCGCTGTAGCCTTTGAGCGTGCTGAACTCATATCAACAACGGAGCAGGGAGGTTCACACGTCTCCAGAACTCTGCTACTTCTCTATTGGTGATAAAATAGCTGTCATGGAAATATGCTTCCACGATAAACATTTCTAATTTAACAATAATAATTTATATTTCTGTAGCACATGCATAGCTTTGAAACATGCTCACATATATTATGAAAGAGAAAAGTGTGAAAGTGTTAGTCGCTCAATGGTGTCCTGACTCTGTATCCCCACAGACTGTAGCCCAGCAGGCTCTTCCATCCATGGGATTCTCCAGGCAACGATACTGGAGTGGGTTACCAGAGCCTTCCCCCCTGCCCCAGGGATTGAACCCGGGTCTCCTGCCCTGCGGGCAGATTCTTTACCATCTGAGCCACCGGGGAAGCCGATGCCTCATCTTAGCTACTTTTCCCCATCTGGCCCCTTTCCACGAGGCTCCTGCTCATGAACCTGCCACCGTGCAGTCACGTCCCCCAGGGACGTCTGTCCTCTTTGTCGGTGCTGATGCAACAACGCTGCAGATGTCACTGCCGCTTCCTGGCTCACACACCTCATTTGCGCCAGTGGCACTTTCAGCCCCCTTTATCACTTACAATTCTCCGGTGACTCTCTTCGCTGCCGTATCTTAATTTTAATACTAGACATTACATTCATTCCTTGGCATCATCAGAGAAAACAAAGTACAGTGCTATTAATCATTTCCACTGGGCAGAAAAGGAGCCTCAAAACACAGTGTGGTGGAAGACGGGGTTCAAACTTCCTACCTCTTCCTCCTCCCGGCTATGACAGAGGACCAGTTACTCAATCTTCTGGAGCTTCAGCTTCCTCTGATTACTGACGTAAGAAAAGGTTGCCATGAGGATTAAAGAGGATGGCATGTGCAACTGTGCCTGAAAATACACAAAAGATGCTAACTAATTCTCCTGGTGGGTTCCCACTCACACTAACGCCACTGTCATTCACACTAACAGAGGCTATCCCGGCAAAGAGCATCTCTGTGCCCTTGGGTCCCTGAAAGTGTGTCTTCGCAGGAGCCTCGCCACTCACTTCCTCCAAAGGATGACGAAGGCACATGAGATCCTATCATCCCAAAGATCACTGGTTTCCAAGCTTTTTTCTACAAAATTCAACTGCAAGACGTTCAGACGTACTACAGTTGAAATTGCAGGGTACGTGCATGAATGGCCATCCACTCCTGGCATTTCCAATCCCATCTGGCCTGCCTTCGTATCACCCTGAGATGGGAGTAGACAGTAACAGAGGGAATGCAGAGCACGTGCCGGTGGCAATTTGCAGGTGGCCACTCAGGGCACCCAAAGAGCCATCCCTGAGCCACCGCCCACCAAGCTTGAGACTTGCAGCTGGTAGAATCCGTCCTTTTTGCCTGCCTGGTGAAACATTTTTACACCACAGAAGCTTTGATTAATCTTAAATTCTGTCACATCAAATTTGTCTTGCTCGGAGAAATTGTGACATCTGAAATTCTGCTGTAAATCTGAAGTCTCCGCTTAATGATTCAAAAGCTTAAAAAAAAAAAGAAAAAAAAAAGGCTCCCAACAGGCAGTTGAGGGATTTCAACATGTCACTGGCAAAAGGGTGATTTTAGAGCTTGGATGGTGGGTGGCTTACAGCTATTAGATGGAAAGTGGACATACTTTTTGATCCAGCAACTCTTCTCATAAGAATTTACCCCAGTGAGTTCACTGCGCAAGTGTAAAATGGTGTACATACAAGCATGCTTAGAGTGGCAATGATTTTTCAGTTGAAAAATCGGAAACAACTTAAATGTCTATCAGTAAGACTGGAGTAGGGGATTCCCAGATGGCTTAGCAGTAAAAATCCACCTGCCAAGCAGGTGATGTGGGTTCAATCCCTGGGTCTGGAAGGTCCCCTGGAGGAGGAAATGGCAACCCACTCCAGTATTGTTGCCTGGAGAATCCCATGGACAGAGGAGCCTGGCGGGCTACAAAGGGTCACAAAAGAGTCAGACATGACTGAGTGACTAAACAACAACAAACTCTGGAGTAAAGCCCAAGAGACAGCATTAGCTGCCTCCTCAGCAAGCTGCTTCCGTTATTTTCCAGCAGAACTCTAGAGGTATCTCTACACTGACATTGGGTTGGAGTAGCACGAACTTCTACCCAAATCTGAAGCAATCAGTGCATGCCACTTCCCTGGTAGCTTTACCTATGATGGTTGGTTCAAGCAGAAGGAAGCCAGGATTTCTTTTTTTTGATGATGATGATTTATTTGATGATTAAGAGCAGCTATCTTTCACTGGACAGTGAATGGCTCCCTAGAACTTCAGCTGTTTTGCCACCATGAGGAGCAAGGAAAAAAGCAAGTTCTAAAGAAAGAAATCCTAAATCCTGATTAAATCATGCCTGAAGCCCCAGCCCACAGGATTTTTCAGTATGTTCTATTATTTAAACTAGTTTGCCCTGGGATTTGCATTACTCCCAATGAAAAGCATCCAATACAACTGTTCAGTCATTAAAAAGATAAGATATATTTGTTGACATGGAAGGATGCCCAGCACAATCAGTAGAACAACATAGTAGATTACAGAATAGCATGCATAGCAAAATCCCTTTTATTTAGAATTTCATCTGTATATCATGTGTACACACATAGGTATATATGCAGATATAAACATATAGAGAGAGACAGACAGACAGAGAGATGTGCCTGGAAGAACTTTACTAAAATGTCAACAATGGTTAGCTCCAATATTTCTGAAGATTTTCACTTTCCTCTTTGCATTCTTCTATAGTGTCTGCTGTTACATAACAAAATGTATTTGGGGGGGGGGGTGCAGAAAAATCAAGCTTTAAGAACATTTATTTACTGATTCTGTGTATCTTGAGTGTAAAATAAGTGGACAGTTTTGCCTCCTATCCCTCACAAAACTGAAGTGTTTCAAGATTTTTTTAAAAAATGAAGATGCTAGCCAGACACTCAAAATATTATTTCTTTATAAAATTCCATAATGAAGCAGTGAAACCACTTTAAGATCTGAGATAGTACATGCTGAAAAAGAAACACAGCCTGAGGTGCCTATGCCTCTTTCTAGGAGAGTGGAAATAATATTAATCAAAATGAAACATCTTCTTAAAGAAGCTGAGCACCTCATTTCCCCAAAAGGGAAAGCAGGATGGGGGGAGGGCGGGAGGGGCAGAGAGAGGGTAACACACAGCTGCTTCCAGAAAGAGCAGGTGCCAATGAGCAGGCAAAGGGCACAAGGGGGGCTGCCGTGGGATGCTGCCGTGCTGGGGTGCAGAGAGCTTCACCCCTTGGCTGCTGATGGACATCCACACCCTTTTCTCATGGGGACAGTCCCCCCCAGCAAACCTAACCCCACTCCCCAGCAGTGAGGACCGTGACAGTCCCTTCAAGCTCTCCAAAGGTAATCGCTTCAAGCAGACTAGAAAACTAGATGCTCTCCATGAGCTATTTCGGTTCTAAAGGTATAACTCAACCAAACATATTATCTAAATTGTTGGGAGGATTATTTGAAAGATCCAAACACCATTAGGACAGAATCATCTGAGTGGCTTAGACTTCGTGGGAAGTGACTTGGCTTAGACGTGGCGGGAAATTCTGTCTGTAAGAGGAAGCACTGGGTTAGAAAAATGTAGCAAAGGCAAGTGGAAAACAGAAGTCAAAGACAAAAATCTCCATCTCTTTGTTGGTGGTTTTTACTACAGCTTTGTAGGATTTTCTGACTATGAAGTCTCAAAAACTCTAGATCTAAAGTCAGTTAATTGGAGGAAATATCTCTTTAAAGTTGTAAGAATCTTGTAGCTAGAAGGTAACTCCAAAAATACCAGGATAGTTTTCTTTACAAGTTAATTTCCTGCAGTTATTGGCTTTTTTTTTTACAATGAATTGGGCTTCCCAGGTGGCTCAGTGGTAAAGAATCTGCCTGCCAAGCAGGAGATGCTGGTTCGATCCCTGGGTTGGGAAGATCATCTGGAGAAGGAAATGGCAATTCACTTCAGTATTCTTGCCAGGAGAATCCCATAGACACAGGAGCCTGGTGGGCTATAGCCCATGGGGTCACAAAAGAGTCAGACTAAACAATTTAGTGACTAAACAACAACACAATAAATGACTACACAGTACCTACACTGTATTGCATGGTAACACCATTGTTCACAAGTCAGTAACCATTAATTCTGGGAGAGGCCGATACTCCTCAAGAGAAAAGAATCAAAAACAAACACCACCCATAGAATTGTCTACATTACACATCCCGATCTACCTTCGGGACCAAGTTAAAGACACATCTCGGAAAAGCATCTCTCCCACTCAAAGTCACAAGCATGCGCTAGGCAATCGGTTTGTCTATCCTGTGTCTCGTTCTGATTCATCCCTCTTGGATGGACTGCTGGCGACCTTCAACCTGAAAGGGCATCAGAATGAGAAGACAGTAAGTGGTTCTCAAACTGCAGTTCAGCTTATGTTGTACAAATTTCACCCTGATTAAAAAAAAAAGAAAGAAAGAAAAACAAAGCAAAACCTTTTCAGTGATGCCCCAGGGTGCCTGGGCTAAAATCCAAAGTCCTCAGCTTGGCCTGGCAGGTCCTGCGTCACCAGACCCAACCTACCAAGCTACCCTCAGCAGCCTCAGCCAGCCACGCCACCCTCACTCTGCCCCGAAGCCACACTGCCTCTTCCAGGGACCCCCGCTCACACATGGGTCCCTCCCCACCACCACACCCCAGGACAACCCCAACCAATCTCCAGGTCTTGAATGACTCTCTCATACAGGCCTTCCCTAACCACCTTCACGGGTTCTTTTCAGAGAAACCTGGTCTTTTCCAAGAACTTCTCGTAAGCTTCAGTTACACCATGATTTTTATTTTACTTGATATTCTTTCCAGTAAACTGTGGACTCCCCGGAGAACAGGACTGGGACTTTTTGTCCACTCCTGCGTTCCCAGCACCCAGTGGGAACCTGGCAACCATAAAATCATTTGGCACAAAGATTGTGTAGCATGCCTTCCTCCAAAACCATTAACTCTCTGCTACAAAGGGAGTAGAGAGCTGGGTCATGATACGACGGGAGATTTAAAACAGACATGTCAACATTATTCATAACTAGATGGGAAATGTCACACACTACTTAGGGCCAACTCAGCACAGTACAGCGAACACCCACCTGGCACAGAAAGCAAGCTCTCTGCCTTCTGCAGCGCCCGCTTTGTGCTTCTGGGCAGAATCGAGTCCCTGATGCTCAAGGAAACTCCACATCCAGCCTCTCTCCTCGTGCCACTGCCCATCACTGAGTAACATGGAAAGAAACAGAGACTATATCTCTGCAGAGAGATATACCTGAACCAGGTGAAAGACCAAGCTTCGGAAGGATGTCAGGAGAAACCACAAGCTGGCTCTCTCGTGGGTACCAATTTCTTAAAGGAAAATGTGGAGAGCCTGACCTGGGAAGAGAGGATGCTGAACTCAGTCTGTTCTGAGGGATATTTCTTTGCAAGGGAAATAAGAGGAGAAACTCACATAAGAGCAGGCATAATTGGTGTCTTGTTACTAAACAAATTGTTCTTTGGTGATTATAGGTGTGCAAGTGACTTATTCTTTTCAATCTTGCGTTTGTATTAACTAGAACCCTAATTTGTAAGTGTGTCTTAATTAACTTCCTTCAAAGCTTCTGCCCATTGAAAATAAGCTTATTTCTTTTCCATTGCCGGCTCACTCAGAGCCTCTAATCCACAGTACTCGGGCCCAGCTCTTGCCACTTGGGTTCACCGTGGAGAGCAGAGACTGGCAAGTGACCCAGCTCCAGGGAGAACCATCTGTGCAAAACTCTGCATGTGCCCTGTCCCTCGCCAAGGGCAGGAGAACATCGGGATTGGGCACATCACTACCCATGTCATCAGCTATTTCTCAACACTCAAGTTCTCCTTTAGCCAGAGCTCTTGACTTCCCCAAGCCCCAGTCCTCAGACCTGGTGGTGATTTGCATGCCTGGGAATTTAGGGTATCTCCCTGTATGCTGAGGACTTCCCAGGGGGCTCAGTAGTAAAGAATCCACCTGCTAATACAAGAGACGCAGGAGAGGCAGTCTGAGCCTCACGTCGGGAAGATCCCCTGGAGAAGGGAATGGCAACTCACTGCAGTCAGGTCTTGCCTGGAGAATCCCATGGACAGAGAAGCCTGGAGGGCTACAGTCCATGGGGTCGCCAGGAGTCAGACACCTGGGCACAAAGCTGAGCAACGCCAGAAGGTTCTGCTCCTGGCATCTGAGGATGGGGCACCTACAACTGGGCGGTGTGTGCAAGCTCTTGGACATCGTGGTCGAAGACGACTCGAAGGCTTTCTCCTTGCTCCAATTCCCAGCTCTCTGTGCTCAACTGGGGACCCCCTGAAGAAGGGACAGAGCTGCCCCTGTGGTCAACTGCGGGCCCCAGGGAAGCAACCACCGAGACGCGCCCTCCAGCGGGGGAGGGGCCTGGGCACAGTCCTTACGGCAGAGCACGAGGGGACCGTGCCAGCTGGCCGCCAGCGTGGCTTCCTCTGATGCGGCTTCTAAATTAGCTTTATACTGGAAGATGCCACTTCAGTCCTACCCTCCTTCCCAAAGCATCCTTATTAACGTTCTTAGCAATGGTTTGTTACAAACCACATAAGCTTCCATAGATGAGGGGGTCAGACATTTTGAAAGCATCTCAGTACGGGAAAGCGAAGTGCCCGCAAACCCAGGATTGTTGTTGTTTAGCCTCTAAGGTGTGTCCGACTCTTTTGTGACCCCATGGACTGTAGCCCGCCAGGCTCCTCTGTCCATGGGATTTCCCGGGCAAGAATACTGGAGTGGGCTGCCATTTCCTTCTCTGGGGGATCTTCCTGACCCAGGGATAGAACCTGAGTCTCCTGCATTGGCAGGCAGATTGTTTACCACTGAGCCACCAGGCAAGTCCAGTAGAGGTACAACTGTAAACCAAAGTACATTCAGGAGTGAGTCACGAGACCAACACACTAATACAGGCTATAAGGATATAACACACAAGAGATGAAGCCAGCAAGAAGAACCACTTGCAGAAAATAAGGCAGGGATGGTTAGACAAAGAGGAGCTCAAGGACAGATTACAAGGACACCAGGGGAGGTTGCCAAAATGCAGAATATATTTGACAAGGAGAAATTAGCGCTTCGGAAACCAGAGCCTAGAAGATGAATAGTCACTAAAAGGAAGGAAACGCCTGGTGGGAGGCGGTGACATTAAAAATGCAGGTACTTTCTGCCAGGACTGGAGCTGGCCAGATTCTTGCGGTGGAAGAAGCCAGCATGTCAGAAAGAGGAAAATCTCATCAGATGTTTATCATTCCCACGCTTTGAGGACCTGGGGACTGTCTAACTAAGAAAACAGGAATCTCTACAAGTATATTTCACAGAGGAAATTTATGAGCGTGAATCGGTTACTCAGGTGATGGGAGGAGCAGAGAGTCTACACCAGGATAGTTAGATAATCCAGAGATTAGCTCAAAGCAGGAAGCTGCCGCCTCCCCTGGACTGACAGGAGACAACAGACAGTGGGAGGAGGTAGGGCTGCAGGCGTCCAAGGTCACTTGTGAGCAGCTGGAACCACAGAAGGTCCGTCAGGCATGAGTGGTGCTACCAGGGAGGGACTCCCGCTGCCAGGGATGCCCCAGGAAGCTGGAGGAAAGAAAAAAAAAAAAAAAATACCCTCCCTGGCTGGGCCCTTCTCCCTGCTGCCTCCTAAGTGCCTCCCCAGGGCTGAGGACAGCTAAAGCCCGCAGACTCAGAAACCCGGGAGAGGAGCCTGCAGGGGTGAGCCCCCAGGACCCGGAGGGTAAGGGGAGACCAGGGGCGCGGGACGCGGACCAGGAGGGCGGCAGCGCGCTGTATCAGACAAGCTTCCTTCCCAACAGGCGCGCGTTTAAAAGAGCCCCTTACTGGGGCCTCCCGGGTGACGCG
Source organism: Dama dama (assembly GCF_033118175.1). Lineage (NCBI taxonomy): Eukaryota > Metazoa > Chordata > Mammalia > Artiodactyla > Cervidae > Dama > Dama dama. The sequence goes on from NC_083710.1 coordinate 17,977,736, forward strand.
GTGGTAGAGAATCCGCCTGCCAGCGCAGGAGACACTGGTTCAAACTCTGCAACCACTGGAGACATGGGTTCAAGCTCTGCAACCACTGAAACCCGCGCCCTAGAGCCCGTGGTCCGCAACCAGAGGAGCCCCGCAACGAGAGAGCAGACCCCGCTCGCCGCGACTAGAGAAAGGCCGGCGCAGCGACAAAGACCGAGCGCGAGCCAGAAATAAATAAAAAATAAACTTATTTTTTAAAAAAAGCTTTGCTTCCTGCCACAGAATGGTCACACAGGAATAAATTAAGTGGGAGTCACGCCTGCAGAATGGCCTACTGACCTTCCTGCCACGTACAGCGGGCCCTGACCTGGTCTGCACAGCCCCTGAGTACAAGGGGTGGGGAATTTATTCTAACTTTATAATTTATTCTAGAATTTATATAATACCCTTTCTAAAGCTACAATTAATCCAGGACTAGTCTTAACAAGAGCATTTTCCCCCCAATATCCTAGGGGGAAAAAGGCTCTTTGAAAAAATATAGGTATCGAATAGGAGAAAATATACCCGAGCATGGCTGAGCGCACACACGCCCAAATAAGTCCAAGTGAAACTGGGGAAATCTGAGGAAGACTGGCCTGCAGCCGACCAGGTTGGTCACCATGCCGCCCTACAGGTCTGTAAGATGTTACCAGGGGCAGGGGGTGGGGGTGGGGTGGAAAATGTTACCAGACACAGGCTCTGCCACTTCCCTGGCAGTCTTTGGAAGTCTATACTTCCAAAAGAGTTTGGGTTCGATCTCTGGTCGGGAACTAAGATCCTGCATGCCGCGCAGCCAAAAAAATTTAAGTGTACAACTTAATTGAAAAGTTGTCAAACTTTCAAAAAGTTTCAAACATATTTACACATTAAAAAAAAGTACACAGGTTCTGCATTCTTACAACTGTACAAGAATCTATAATGATCTCCAAATTAAAATTTTAATTAAAAAATATCATAAATGTGTGCATGCATGCTAATTCATTTTGGTCATGTCCGACTCTTTTGAGATCCCATGGACTGCGGCCCGCCAGCCTCCTCTGTCCATGGAATTCTCCAGGCAAGAATACTGGAGTGGGTGCGTTCCTCTCTCCAGGGGATCTTCCCCGACCCAGGGATTGAACCTCATCTCTTATGTCTCCTGCATTGCAGGCAGGTACGTTACCACTAGCGCCACCTGGGAAGCCGAGACTTACGTGCAGACTCTTCTCAATTATTAAGCCCTCTTCCTTGCCAGGGTGTTTCCTCCGTAAGTGTCTCCAGTGTGTATACTCACAGGCACCGCATCGCTGCTCTCAGGACCCTGACCTCCCTATGCAGCGAGGCCCAGGAAGCTCTGCACTGGCCCCATCTGCAGCCCTTCCAAATTCTGTCTACTCTGCGTCATTGGCTCAGGGCTACTTTTGCAGAAATAGGATGGTGTCGCTTACCCGTGTTTGATTCTTCAGCCTTGGCCTTTCTGACTGCAGACGGAGCCGGGACATTAGTATTCACACACAGGACAATTAGGAAGCCGCCTGACCTTAGTACAGATCAGCTAACAAGCCTTAACCTGCTCATTTCATGATGAAGGATTCATTTCAAAACCGCTCTCTTTCTGGAATGCATGCTTTCCTTCCCACATCCCTCTGGTCTCCTATGAGAGCTGGTGGCCTAAGAACCAGTGGGAGAAGCTGCATGGGGAGAGCCTGGCACTTTGACAGATCAAGAGGCAAGAGCCAGCCCACCCAGCCACTACTCATCCACTTAGCAAAAATACAGGCTCCAGGAGAAGCAGGGAAAACAATAGATAGAAGTGCATGCTAGGTCTTTCGGAAACTGATGCTGGAGGAAAATCCCTTCTTAGCCAAGAGTATGAGGGTGGGGGGAAAAATCACTATTCATCACAAAATGGACATGCACCATGGACATCTCTCCAACTCTCCTTCTCTACCACTCCACAAATCCTGCCTGTGAAATATAACTTTCTTCCTTTAATGATCTGGTGGTGAATTATTTATATGCTTCAATTTATCTTTCTGTCTTCTTTTATTTATGCCCAGAATTGTACTACTTAACTCTAAGACAGCCTGACCAGGCCTGCAGGCAAGGCAGAGGCAACCCAGCCCTTTAGGGGGTCACTGAGCTGGAGAGACAGAGCAGGCGGAGCTGTGGGGAGAGGCCGAGGTCTCCGTCTAGGGATGCTGCATCAGGCTGACTTTTCCAGCCAGCTTTCCATCCAAATCCATCTTGCATCCCCTCCCCATCTCCAGCCCCCCAGCCACTATCTTCACTATTTGTCTGGGCAGCGCCACCTCGGAGCTGGTGTCCATGCCCCCAACTCTTCCTCTATCAATCCCTCCCCCAACAGCAGTTATCAAGAGGAACAATGCCATCATCATAATTCTTAAGCAGCTCTCTATCACCTGAAGCCAGAGCTCCCAAATCTTCCTAACTGGTGAAACCAGTGTGGTAGTGATTCAGTCACTAAATCATGTCTGACTCTTGTGACCCCACGGACTGTAGCCCGCCAGGCTCCTCTGTCCATGGGATTTCCCAGGCAAGAATACTGGAGTGGGTTGCCATTTCCTTCTCCAAGGGATCCTCCCTCCCAGATCAGGAATCAAACTCAAGTCTCCTGCACTGCAGGCGGCTTCTTCACTGCTGAGCCAATGGGGGCATTATTTTTAAAATAAATAAATCAAGCAGATTCTTCAGTGTCTTACGTTGGGTTTCTCCTGAAACAGCCCTTGAGACAAGAGGTCTCTTAAATGCAAGTTATTCATCTGAGAGAGGACCCTGGGAAGGACTAGTTACTGGGGAGGAAGGCAGCCAAATAAGCCCAGATCCTGCAGGAGACGGCCACCATGGGCAGCACCGTCAGTCTCACTAGGGGATCCTTCGACATCGCGCAGGACACAGGTCAGTCTCTGCACAGGATGGGTCAGGAGGCCAGGGCACTGCCTCCCTGCTCTCTTCGGTCGTCAGCTGAGGTCCACTCCTGGGGTCACTTAGCTTCGCTGCCCCACAAGTCAGAGAGAAAGCCCTCAGGTGGAGAAAATAGATGCTTGCAGAAGGATTTTGCAGAAGTGTACAGGAGTGGTGAGCATCTGGGCATATGAGTGCGTCTACCTGAGCCGGCCGTGTCCCTGAAGATTCTGATTTTGTGGGACTTAGGAATCAGCACTGTGGCCAAGCACTTAGTGGGACTCTTGCACAGGCAGACTGTGAAACACTGACCCATATCAGCAAGTGCAAAACCTTCAGTGGCAGCTCCCAGCAGTCACCTGTAAACCACACTTCAGTGGTTTACAGTGCCCTTTCCCCAAGTCTTCCCTTTAGGCAGCATACTCTTCAACAAGCAGGAAATGCGCCTTAAAAATGTCCATGATCCCCAGAGCCAAATACCAGTCATACCAGTCAATATGCTCATATTGAGCATAAATGCTCAATAAATGTGTGTTAAAGAAATCACCCTGAAAAGAAACAGTATGGTACTAGATACATTGGTTCCCTAGACAAAACTATCTGCCAAATCTCTCAAAATAATAGTCAAACAAACAAACAAACAAAAAATACCTATTGAGCACCTATCTATGCAAGACACTCAGGAGTTCCTCCTGAGATGCTCCATAACTGCTGATCTGCGTGCCCCTTAACAGAGACTTGCTGCTATAACACAAAACGGTGAATTAATCCCTACCAGGGAGACAAAAGACGGAGGTGGTGGGAAGGTGAAGCATGCTTTCTTTCCGAGGAACTGGAAGCCTTCTGGGCTTGACCCTACCTGGGGATTCTGCCGGGACTGTCCCCACAAACCCGGTCGCCCTCCACCTACTTCACAGAGATGGAGTGGGATGAAGAGGAAAGTCGTATTTCAGCGGCAGGCGCTGATGTCTCAGGATGAAGGCTTCTTCCAATGACCAGAAATTTGGTACCTGGGGCCTCGATGGGAACTCTGGGCTCCACCCTCAGAGGCACAACAGTTTCTGCGGTTTTCAAGGAGCTCTCTCACAAACGAGACCAAAGCAGAGGCCTGGGCACTGGGAGTCACTACAGACCTCATCGGTGGCTTTTCTCCCCCCAGCCCGTCTGGGATGTTAAACCACAGCACGCTGGCCACGTTCCAGTCTGGATAATCAGGCTGGGGCTAGCAGACTTCCCCCTCCCACTCCAGCTAAATAAAGTATTTCTTCAGACCAGATGCCCTAACCTTTGTTACGCGGCTGTGGGCTATTAAAGAGCTCTTCTGTACTTAGGATGGCTGTATTTGTGAAAAATCAACACCTCAACACTTCTACACCGACAAGTACCTTCCAGAATATCACTGACTACGCTAGTCCTTTTGATATGCTTTTATACAGGGCTGGAAACAATTAGAAAAGTATAGTCATTTCTTCTCCATTTCCCCAGCTTTTGCTATTCATGAAGATACAGACCAAAATATTTGCAACATCACAAAAAGGAGGTGGCAGGTGCATACTTCACAAAACATGCTGAGAGTCTACTGCAAGCCAAGCGCTGCTGCAGGTACCGGGTGCTGACGGAAGGGTCATAGGTTATGCGGTCAGCACAAATTTGACATTTTTCCAAAGGGAATAATTCAATTTAATTCTTCCTCTTCTGCTGCATTTCTGAAAATTTGAATCCATCGGCTTTGCTTAAAATCTATCATACACAGGTGGCCCCGTCAAATACTATTTCTGTCCACCCTTAAAATTAAAACCACCAAAAGAAGAATACATAAGACCTTAAACTCAGTGTGTATGTGGGTGTGTGTAGAAGTGTGTATGTGTCGAAGAATGAGAAAATATGCTTTCTTGTCCAGGCTGTAGGGCAGCAAATGGGATGCTGCTTAGGTAAATATTTATTTGTTTGCTTGTTTTCAGCAATCATCCTATTTGTGTGGGCGAGAGTTTACAGCTTATAATAGCAGAAGCTGACATAAGGAAGTGGAAAACATAAATATCTCTTGCTTAAAGATTCTTTTTACTGTATGAAAAAAAATACAAATCAGGCCCTTTGGCATTCTATTGTTAGCATAAAAACAACAAAAAGGAAAACAAATGCCAACACATATGTATGCATACACACACATTATCTTGAACATGAAGATAGAAGAAGGAAGTTAATTAAATTTCAAGATTCCAGTGGAATAAATTTAATGTATGACCTACAGAATATTTAACATCATGCCACAAAAAGAGGGACAGTTCTGATTTTTCTAAATAATAATAATTTTAAAATTTAGATTACTCCTAGAAGACCCAAAGCAAGTGCTTGTCCTGAACTTGTGAAAAATAGTTTTAAAAATCAGTGAAGTTCACTTGAAATCTGCCAAATTATTATTCTGCTTGGAAATCCTTCTAGCTAGAACAAGTTAATAGCAGGCTTCTAACACTAGGTGAAACATGCTGTAAATCAATTTATCCCCCCCGACAAATCTGCTAAAGTGCATGCTTTTCTGGTGAAAATGGTTCTTCAATGATACTTAATACTGTCACTACATTGTTTCTCCAACCAGTCCAATCCAAGTTTTTCTTCCAGTTAAATGCCTACCTTTGTAATAAATAATAAATGACAGAACACAGATTCTTCAAAGTATTTACGGCAGAACGAAACTCTAAATGTATCACCATGCAATACATTTCCTAAGCTTAAAAAGAAGGCTTAATAAAGCACATGTGATTCAAATTCGCCATCCAATACTCCATTCATTAGCGTCTCAGGGTTCAGAAACAATCTATGCCATTGTCATCTCTCACAGATAGATGACTGTCCTCCACAAGCAGGCTTCAGGTGACACCTTTGGCAAAACAGTTTTGAAAAGGACCAAAAGTAGGATTATGCAGCAACATAGGCTGTCCTGTGTACTTTTGTTTTTAATTTTTATTCTATACTGGAGCAGAGCTGATTAACAATGTTGCATTAGAGTCAGGTGTCCAGCAAAGGGACTCAGTTATACATACACCTGCATCTATTCTTTTCCAAATCATCTTCCCATTTAGGTTATTAAAGAATATCGAGCAGCGTTCCCTGTGCTACACAGTAGGTCCTTGTTGGCTATCTGTTTTAAATACAGCATGCATACATGTCAATCCCAATCCCCCATCTTGCCTCTCACCAACTCATCCCCCGGGGAACCATAAATTCAGTTCTCTAAGTCTGTGCGTCTGTCTGTTTTCTAAGTAAGTTCAATTTTTGTTTGTTTGTTTGTTTTTGAGCCCCGATCATTAGACCAACAACGTGTCTATCCCTTGCAGACAGAAGCCCACAACAAGTGATTAATCAGCAGTAATGGTTAAACTCTCACAGGTAGACCCGCGGACCAACACAATCCTCAATCTCATCCCCATTTTAAATTCTTATAGAGAAAAGGGGAACATTAAACACTGTCCAAAGATGTAAACAATTACTAAAGCAAGGAACAGGGCATCCCCCGTTTGAGGAAAGAGGTGGGAGGCCCAGGACTTTCTGAGACTGAAGGCTGAACACGGTACACAAGGTATCTAAAACCAAAACGGAGCCTGGTGTCAACACTGAATCTTGACTCCCAAATATTACTGTGTTTTTCTAATGATCTTCATCAGGGTAAAAATCGTGATTACAAATTATGTGTAAATAAAGAACAAAGAAAGAATGATTTGGGGGAGGAAACGGGGTGGGGGTGATTTTCAAGTGTGACCCAAGGCAAGACCTCCTGGAGAGCCCTTGGTCAGCAGGTCTGAGTCACAACACCTCCCCGGGCCACAGTGCCTCTTAAAACTAAAGGCTTAGGCCAGAGCATCCGTTTCTAACTGGCAGTAAAACCCAGTCACCTATTTAGGTATCAGAGAGAACTCAAGTTTTTGTAAAACCCTAAGAGCATCTGAGAGCGGCAGAAAACGTGCTTATGGTGTTTAACGACTACAAAGGGGAGAATGAGGAGGGTCTAAACAATCCTCCCAGCCTTATATTTTCCAGTTTCTACCGGGCTTAAGAGGGCAATTGAAATTAGATGCTTCATTTCATCCCACAATAACAATGTAATTCTGATTATAATAAAATGTTGGAATGTTCTCTTTAAAAACATCCCCCTCCAAAGGAAACAGCTTCACCTTCCTCAGATGTAGCCTGGTAGATCTGCCTCCAGAGGTTGTAATGCCCGAGCTACGGTGTGAGTATCAGGGTAGATCTGCCTCCAGAGTTTGCAATGCCGGAGCTACAGTGTGAGTATCAGGATGTGGAAGCAGCTGTCACTGCTTTGTTGTTCAGTCACAGTAGGTGGTTGCCAAGCAACAAAATACTATTGTCTGTTTCCATGATCTATTGGCCAATTCTACCGGTGATAATGCTTTCCACAGTTTAAAATAGGGCCACCTTTTGGACAAGGAGAAATGCGAAAAAATTCTAAGAACAATAAACATATATATAAACAAACACACTGAACGTATCCCTAAATTATGTTTATAAATATCCAGCTGTGTGCTGATACACATACAGACATTCTGCATGTGTATGTACGTGTGTGGGTGGCTATTTATTACCCATTCTCCTCCTACCTACCTCCAAACTCATCTAAATTGAATAGGCCAAAAACTAGATCTAAATCCCAGAGGGCAAATTAAAGCATGACCTGGAGATACGAAAACAAGTCAGAATTATTTTCTCAACAACAGCAATAATTTCCAACTTGCCAGATGTATCAAATTCTGTCCCTTGAATACAAAGTTCTCCAGTCAGGAAAGCAATTCTACTGATATAAAAATAATAAATGGAATGCCTTTACTATCTACTTTGGAATCACTGATCATTTGTTGTTTTACTTCATGTCATCATCTGCTACCCCTGTGTACAAAGATAATAATTCAAATGGGAAAATTCTGTTTTTCTTTACACCCAAGAATATTAACATATATTCACTTTGAAAATAATTGAATTGTTCTCTATGGAATAGCCTCATGTGATTCCCCACTTTGTTCTGATATTGGTCCCTCAGGAATAGCAGTCATGCTATGTTACTCTTGCATATTTCACTAGCTTACAAATAAAATAACGCAGTGTACTCAATATAAAGTTGTCAACATTCGCTTGCATCAGCTGCTGTTTGTTTTCCATTGACAAGGCTTCTAAAGATAAGAATTACAATATTCTTAGATGTACAGACACAACATCAAAACAGCCTGAAGGAATTAAAGCTGGAAACTGCTAGAGGCAATCATGCTTTGAAATGAAGAGAAATCAGTATCACTTATGCACACATATATTTCAGCAAAGACCCTAAATAATGCTAGAACAGTCTTTGCATTTTATGCAACGTTCATCCATCTTCCCTCACAATATTTCCAAAGCACTTTAACTATTTAGTTCATTCCTCTAAACAAGCCTTTGAAATTCACCTTTTGAAATTCACCACCACTTGTAAATCTACACGTTGTAAGAAACTGGTAATAAGAAAAACTCTTTACGTGGATTGACGTTATTACTATAAAATCTGCTATCAAAAGGGCAACTTTAGCAAAACAGAAACAGAGTATGTTAAATAATTAACTGAATACTAGTCAAATGATCACTTTTCCGGACACAGCCATCCTCAGCAGACCGCTCCTGGGAAGAAGCGCCCAGTCCAGGTTTCTCCTTCAGGTCTCACCCCACACACGACCCACTTCCTTCTCCCACAGCTTCTCAAGCTTGTCCACCCATATCCCGACCTCACTAAGAAACATGCTCTCCCCACTTTCTCCACCCTTGTCGTATTCCTTAGACACTCATTACTTTCTGCAAACCACCGGACTCAAACCTGCAGTTTGCCACGAACCTCCCCATAAACACTTGTCTTCCCGATTCTTCAAGATCTGCTTTAAAAATCTCCGACACTGAACAAATACAATATTAATAAAAGAAAGGCTACAAGCCAGTTGATTTTTTAATGTCATAGCAGCAAAACGTTGGGGGAAAAAAGACAGAAAAGGAGACATGCAGGCGTGTACTCGGAGGAAGGCGGGTGGAAGTGTAGCTCCGCACAGTGGGTCGCGGGGACCCAAGGGGCCTCGCTTCCCCCACTTGTCAACCCCACTTCCCCCATGTGCGCACCGCCGCTGACAACCACAACACTCCCGGACCACCCCCTCCGGAAAGGGGGCGGGGTTACGCCTTCGGCCAATCAGAACCCGCAAGCCCCGGGTGTCCAACCTATGGGGTGGCCCTGGCCGTGCAGGGGGAGGACGCGGGGTGGTCGGGGAGGGGCCGCGTCCGTGGGAGGCGCGCACGTGTCGGGTCCGGGGAGGCGGCGGGCGTCCGGGTCCCGAGGCGTGGGCTCTGCACCCCGGCAGCCCCCGAGTCCCGCTGCCCAGTGCCTCTTTTGCCTCGGCCCGATTCGGGCAGGACATGCTCCCGCCGAAAAAAAATAAAGACCGGTCCACGACGTCTGACTTCCCCCCCGAGTAAGGGGACAGTCACAGATAACAACAGTAGTACCCGGCTCAGACAAGACCGGGAGGAAAGTTTCAGGCCCGCACCCGACGGAGTCCTCCAGGGCTGGGAGGAGGAGCAGAAGGCGGACGGAGGCTGGGCGGGAGGGTGACGACCTGGAAAGCAGAGGGCGGCGGGAGGGCTGCGCGAGCCGGGCGCGGACCGGGGCGCGGTGCTGGGGGACGCTAGCGGCGGGGTGCGCTGTCCAAGGTGCACGGGAGGTGGTGGGCGCGCGGCGGGCGCGGAGCCCGGAGCCAACACTGGCCGGCGGCGGCGGCGGCGGAGGAGAGAGCTTGGAACGGCTGTCCGGGGGAGCCAGGCACCACCACCCCCCACCACCCAGGCTTGTAAAAGTGAGCCTAGTGGAGCTGAGACAGGAAGGGGAAGGGCGCGGGAGGCTGCGCCGAAGCCCCTCACGCTCCCCTGCACCCCTCCCTCCCGGCCGCACCTCGAGCTCCTTTCCTTTTTCCCCTTCCCCCGCCCCAAGCCCACTCCCCTCAGGGCCTCGACCCCGGTACCGCGGCGGGGGCGGGACCGCGGAACCCCCGCTGCGAGCCCGGACGCCCCAGGGATGCTGCGGGCCCCCCGGAGCTGCTTACCTGTGGCCGCGGCACCAGGAGCGGGCGCGGCGCGGCTCCTTCTCGCCTCCGCGCCCTCCTTCCCCGCTTCTCCCCCGGACTCTGTCCTGTGCGCCGAGCTCTGAGACCCGGCCGGGCTGCAGCCGCCTTCCTTGCCGCCGCCTCGGCCGCCGCTGCCGCAGACAGAGGACGCCCAGTGGCGGCTGGAAGCCCGTGTGAGTAGCGGCGCCGGAGATTCCGCGGCTCCGGGCGCGCGGCCGTGCGCACGCGCGCCGGCGAGTGTGAGTGTGTGTGTGTGAGTGTGCGCGCGCGCGCCCACGGGGAGGGGGGAAGAGGCCGAGAGATGCTCGTAGGGACCGAGGCAAAATTCTCCTGCCTCGGGAATCCGTAAGCCGGGGAAGGAGGCTCGAACGCGCGTCTCGCCGCTGGGAGGAGCTGCCCGCCGGGCCACGCCGAGAAGGAGGGGGCGGCCGCGCGGGGCGCGCGGGTTCCGGATCCGAGCGGGGCCGAACCGAGCGGGACGCGCAGCCACAGACGCAGCGGAGGCGGTGTCCGCAGCCCACGGTCGCGCTGCCCGCTCTGGGGAGGGGCCGGGCCGCTCGCTCCCGCCGCCGCCGCCGTCCGGACTTCTCGACTGGGCGCGGAGGACACGGATCGAGACCCTCACTGCTGCCACCTCGACCGTGAAGGCGCCCGGGGCCGAGCCGGGGAACCCGGGCGCACGTGGCCGATTACCGGCTGCAGCCGGCGTGCGCGAAGGCTGCAGGCGTGCGGTGGGCGGTGGACCCGGGGCGGCGCGGCCCGCCGCCTCCGCTGGGTGGAGGAAGCCGGGCGGGGGAGCGGGGCTGAGGTCGGTCCAGGGTGCGGTCGGCAGGCAGAGTCGAGGGTTGTGGGGGGCTTCCGCTCAGGGCGGAACGTTGCCTGTTTTCCCCTTCGGAGGGCACTTTTCCTCAAAGTTATCCACTACCCAGGTAAAAGTGCTGGCTTCCTCTTTGTTCGGAGCCAGCTCACTGTGCAAGGCATCTGAACACTGTGCTGCTTTGAAGTCCGGCTTCTCCAAGAACCAGCCAGCCTGGCGCCTCTTAAACCTTTTAAACCGCTACTCTCTCACTCATCCCGGCTACACTTTTTATCACAGAAATAAAATGTTCAAGCACATTTACATGCCGTTTCTCCTAAAAGATTTGTCGTCCTAGCGGTATTCTTTTCCCAGCTTATTTTAAATTCGGAATGCACTTTTATTCACTCAAGAATTTCTTAAAAGGTCATTAAGGTCTGTTTGATACTTGAAATAACCCGTCCCAGTCCGCGGGCAGGGGTTGTGTGTTCTGCATACTTTTGCATGCCCTCCGGTCCTGAGCCCAGCACCGTGGACTCCGAGTGTTCTCTATAAATGTTAAATGAATGACATTGTTTTCTAGCTTCACATATCCTGAAGGCAAAGGTTTGGATGCTGGGAAAGTCATTACCACCCCACCAGGCTTGCTTGATTTTAACTTAGGCCATTACCCTGTGTGTGTGTGTGTGACTATTTTCCCCTCTGGCGGCCAGAGCCCCGGTGCAAAGAAAGACAGCAGAGAATACTGACCCATAGTGCTGTGTCGCCAAGGTGCAGGCAGAGAGCACTCTGCAGGGAGCCCCAGAGGACACGGGTGTGAGAAGGCTAAAGAGTGCTTCATTTCAGTCCTGGGGGAATCCAGTCTCTCAACAAGAAAGTCACATTTCATTAGCAGTTTATAATGTCTTTTTTTGTGTGTGCAGGACAGGAAGAGAGTTTTAAGAGAAATGCATGCTTCTAATAGCTTGTCAGGTACAGGCTTTTCTCTTGTAAAAAGCATTACTTCATGGCTACTTGCCAATCTATGCAGGGTCATCTCAGATTACAAATTCTCCTGTGCACTGAGCCCACACGATTCCACGCTGGTATTTCCACAATCATCCTCTGAGAAGCAGAAGTCCTGGATTTTACATTGCATACTAAATTTCAGTGCGTTTGAACTCGGGCTGTTCTATGAGCTGCTTCTCTCTCCACTCATGATATCACAGCTTTGAAGCAGAATGGAAATGAAGTGAAAATTAAAATGGATTTATTTGGGCGCTGCCTTGTGTTCTGTAGTGGGAGTCCCTTTAAATGACTTCTCTTCTGTCACTCAATTTACAATCATTGTAGAAGCCATTTGTTGTGCTATGGAATTCACGTGCTTTTTTGTTGTTAAAAGCGTGGATATTTAAATTTTTTACTTGAAGCTCTAGAACTTGCAGGAGCAGAAAATAAATCTCTGACACTCCAAATGGACTCTTGACAGCCAACCTTTAAAATGGGTATGAGTCAAAGTCTTCCAATGTAATTGTAAAGCTTTGTTTTGCTTAGAAAGATGCCTTTAGGGTTTCATTCAACAGCTTCCCAAGAGCTTGCTCACTTGGTAGGATGGAAGAATGGAACAAAGCCATAACTTCTCTGATGAGCACCAGAGGGAGCAGACTTGGCCTTGTAAAAACAAAAACATTTACAAGAAGCCAAAATTTAAAAACAAGAATGTAGACTTGCAGCAGTCCTAATAAATGTTAATTTAAAAGATAAACAATAGAAAGAAAAAATCACAACATAAGAGTTAAAAGTGCTTCTGACCCACTTAAAGTTTGGAGGAGGAGCTAAGATTAAAATGCTATAAACCGTGGCTCTTCATGCTAGCTAAACACTAAATAATAAAATGTTCTACTGAGAGATTCATTTTCATATGTTGTTATCAGTTAAACTGAGAATTAATAGCATAATTATAAAGGTTTGATTTTTCTTCCTTAAAAGGGAATGCTCCTTAACATAACTGCCTTTTTTTAAAATTCGCAGCAGTGCAATAAACCGAGTTAAACGTTAACTTCCTTAGAAATACAGGACTGGGAAAGGGTAGGATGTGTAGAGAAACACTTTAAACTGATTTGACCACAACTAACTAATCTATTCTGTCCATCTACAGAAACAACAAAAGCTTTCTAACTCTGAAGACTGGTAAATTTAGGCTCTGAGATGTACCATGAATTCGAAAATCAACTCCTCATGCTGGGAGCCGATTGCCCCAAATTCTTTCAAGTGAGAAGACAGGGACCGTTAGCTGAAATGTCGCTGTTGAGTTTAGTGGTGTGAGCACGCATAAGGATACAGGTAATTTCCCCCATAATTAGGTCGCAGATCACTTCGTGCATTAGAGTTTTAAATGATAAAAAATACCTTGACCTACACATGGACCCAAATGCCAGCTCAGTAAAGAGTGCAGCCTGGGAACAAGAAGTTTCAATTATCCTGTTTGCCTTCATGCTTTATACACTGGTTTATTCCAGATATTATTAAATGCTTAGGGCAACTTAAGTCTAACCGGAGATCAGGCATGTTTTGGAAAGTAAAAGATCAGAAAAAAGGTTATAGTGTATTCCAAGCAAATGTAGATGGGCTTCCAGAGTTATCAGTGCTGACATTTGAGATGCAGGGGAAAATATTAAATACCACTTGTTCTTAATAGTTTATGGACTGATGGATTTTCTGGAAGTGAAGAACATTCTAGATCCTCTCCCCAGCAAAGTGAACATATGAAGACACAAAAAAAAACTGAATAAAATTTCAAAGAGTTAAGGGAACACCCTCTGAAGGTCAGGGTAAGAACCCCCATATAACATAGATCCTTTGCACATTGACATTTATGGCTAACGGGAAATGAATTGGTAAATACACTACTATCCTTACATCTGTTTTTAATCTAATAAGTTATTTAACTGCCAAAGCCAAGAAGGTGCAGAAGCAAATCAGTAAACCCCACAAGTAACTACTGAGTACCTGCTTCATCAGTTCAGTTCAGTTCAGTCGCTCAGTCGTGTCCAACTCTTTGCAACCCCATGGATGGCAGCACGCCAGGTTTCCCTGTCCATCACCATCTCCTGGAGCTTGCCCAAACTCATGCCTATCGAGTCAGTGATGCCATCCAACCATCTCATCCTCTGTGGTCCTCTTCTCCTCCTATCTTCAGTCTTTCCCAGCATCAGGGTCTTAACCTACTTCATAATCAGTACTATTCCTCACGCCATGATTGTTACCAGTAAAGTATAAAATGCAATCTATCTCTGCCTCTAAGGAGCCTACAATACAGCTATCCTTATTCTTGGAAACAAAAAAGTAAACATAAGCATACTTTATCACTTGACAAGGTACAACAAACTTAAACGTGAATTACCAGTGTGACTTAGCCACTGGTTAAGTGAATAAACCAACTGAAAATTGATTAGTGGCCAAGGTATATATGCATATTTCATATTCATATTTCCTGGTAGTAATCCCTTAGATTACCACATGATGTATAAGATGAAAAGCTCATCTGATGCTGAATTCTGAATTTTAAATTGGGGGCAAGAAGAAAATTATGGACAAGAAAAAATCAAGCATATTGGCAACAGCAGCTGTGAATTGCCTATCATTGGGGATCCTTGGGCAGAATGGAATTGATTAGAATATGCTAATCAATTTTATAGACTTTATATTTCAACTGATTCATGAGTTAGTAGGGCTACCCATGTATTTTGAAGTTTCTCTATCTACAAAGACCCTTTAGTCTATTCTTGGATAATGTTAGTATAATACTTTATTATTCCTCTCCTTAAAATTTCTTTGTTTTGCCCTCTATTCTTTTCACTTATTAACATGATTTTTTTAATGTATTTAATTTTAATTGGAGGATAACTGCTTTACAATATTGTATTGGTTTCTGCCATACATCAACATGAATCAGTCATAAGTATACCTAGGTCCCCTCCAACATGACTTAGTTTTGGCTAATAGAGCTTTTGAAACTACAACTCCTTCACTCAATTCATGAAAAACTTATAAACAGGAAAAGCAATAATCCAAGGATACAAGAAGCTTTCAGGTGAAGGCAATGTTAAGGGGAAGTCCCCTGCCACTTACAGGGTGGCACAAACATAAAGTCAGACACGTGATTCAGTTCAGGTCAGTCACTCAGTCGTGTCCAAGTCTTTGTGACCCCATGGACTGCAGCACACCAGGCTTCCCTGTCCATCACCAACTCCCGGAGCTTGCTCAAACTCATGTCCATCGAGTAGGTGATGCCATCTAACTATCTCATCCTCTGTTGTCCCCTTCTCTTCCTGCCTTCAATCTTTCCCAGCATCAGGGTCTCTTCCAAGGAGTCAGTTCTTAGCATCAGGTGGCCAAAGTATTGGACAGCTTCAGCATCAGTCCTTCCAATGACTATTCAGGACTGATTTCCTTTAGGATTGACTGGTTTGATCTCCTTGCAGTCCAAGGGACTCTCAAAAGTCTTCTCTAATACCGCAGTTCTGGACGTGATTAGAGCTGTGGAAAGCTCACCCGTCCATGTGTTGACTATTTACATAACCTGCCTCGCCAAGTACCAGGACTACCAGTCACATCTTTTTACTTCTCCAGCAGCAGTCTTGATGTCATATAAAAATGGCACTGAGCACCAAGTTGTATGATCCAAGGTCAATCCCAGCCTGGTTTTAACCTTTTTAGAGGTGCTGGGAGACCTTGGCAACTCACTTTCTGAACTTCAGTTGACCTTGCTGTGTAATCCGGACAATAATAACTACCTCATTGGTTAAGAACATTACAATGTGAGAAAGGGTTTCTCATGTAGGAGCTTAGTAACTCTTGCTCAGCCTTGGATCTAAATCAAGTGTGTGGCAGAAAATTGGAACATGTACATGAATGGGCAGCTCCCGTAGAAATGCTGGAGCCTTTGTTAGACTATAACTTAGAGAACGTTGAACTGATTTGATGATTTCTTGGAGTCCCTTCCAAGGATATTTTAAGAAAACCACAGACAACCAGAAGTTGGCAGAAACAGACACATTGCAGGAAATTGTGGGTTCCATAATTCTAGAGGTGCTGTAATTCTATAAATTCTGCTGCTGTGGCAAAACCCAAGCTTTTGTGTTCATTTGTTTTTAATTAGTCTCTGTTTTTCCTGCCACACAGATCCTGCTTCCCCAGTGGTGCTCTGAGTTGCTAACTTAGCTATAGGAACATTTATTTTACAGATTAAGACCAACCATAAAATTTCTTTTGTTTTTAAACAAAAATAATTCACTGTTTATCCCTCCTTAATTGTGAAAGCAGTGTGTGTACTCACTGGGGGAAAAGAGCCAATACAGAAATGTATAAAGAAGAAAAATATTGTTGTTTAACATGCCTTCTTAGGGAACAACCAACATTGCTACTTTGGTGTGGACCCTTCCAGACATTTTCTTTGCATCATTTTACTCTTTTAAAATGTCATTCAAGTCAACATATCAACCACTTAAATATATGCTACCAGCATTTTAGCAAAAATAATTAGACTCTTTCACAAAAAGATTCAAAAGTGTTTTCATTTTTTTTTTTTCCCTTTCATACTCTTTCTTATCAGGATGGATTCTTTGCTCAGCAAGTCCTTTAAGTGGGATTTTACCAAGTCATCCTTGAAACCTTTCCTTGTATTTCACCACTTTCAACACATCTAACAATGAGCACTTTTTAATGACCCTTTAAAAACTTCATCTCACCTTGAGTTGACGTATTCTGGAGTCACAAGCCCTGCTCCTTGGCCTCTAGCCATTCTGTGGATGCTTTGCATTACTTAACCTCCACCCTCAAGATGTGGTCCAGCACTGACCTTGGATCTGGTACTGAATTCCCTGATGGAGCAGGAAAGATTCTTGATTTCAATAAGTAACCAGAATGTTCACTGGAGTGACCATCTATTGGTTATACAGAAGGTTGGCCAGGAGGTAAATTATTTGAGTTCATGTTTTGCCTCAACTGCTGCAGGCAAAATTTGGGAAGTATGTTTTGTTTTCAGAGTCCATAAACAGTCCTTCAAGACACAAATGCTGCCTGTAATTCCAAAAGAATCTCCTGCTTTTGCAACTGAGCATACTCATTATTTTACCTAGGAAGCTATCATTGTTAATGAAACACATGACAATGCTTCTAATTTTGCTGATTCGTTAATTGTACAGAGCACATGTTCCCAAAGTAAAACAACGCCAACTCAGCCTAGCCCACTCCATCAATCCAAGAAACCAGGACATCTGGCATCACTTTTAAAATGAAATCTAAAGAACTGACAATAAGAAGGAAGGAAAGAAAACAAGGTGAGATTAATTATCTATAGGAGCTTTCTAAAGAATATACACTCTATACTGTGAATTATGAAAGTTTTAAGTAAATAAGTTACCACCCTCTATGTGCAACTCATATAAGAAAATAATGAGATAATAAAATGCAACATATGAGACAAGCTATAATCTTGGAAATTGCATACATGGCATAGCAAAAATGCATTAAAAAGTTTTAGAGAATTGATAACATGTCTCTAGCATTCATCAAAGGAGAGAGCCACCATGTTTGGAAAATCAGAGAATTTCAGCAACTAGAAAGGTATGCTTGTGTTGTGCAGGATCATTTACCCTGGCTCTTTCCTGTCCTAGATCCTGCAAGTTTGTGTCTGTAGGTCCACCTTGGGCTGAGGAGCTGTCTGAGGCAGGAAAAGGTACCATATGTACAACACTGAGTCTGAAAGGTGCGGTGAGAAAAGAGACAGCAAGTCTGCCACGTGGAGACAGGACTAGGCCGCTGCTATGAACCAAGCCCAAGAGTTGAGCAGCCATGGAATGCGTCTCATACGTGGGACTTGGCTTGGTTAAAGGGCGAAGGGGTGAATGTGCTCCAGGTTTATTTCTTTTGACCCCAGTTCTCAAAAGTCAGCCTTTATTTCAACTAATATAATAAGGCCATATTTGACCAGAATAATTAAGAATAGTTAAGCACCAAAATATTTTTAAATTTAATTATTAAATACTTTATGGAATTATGCTAAAATATAGTACATTGTATATGCTCTTATCTTCACAAATTAAAATCAGTAGTATAAATATAATATTTAATAGTATGATAAAGAGCATAGAACAGTAAAAATATTATAGGATTTAAGATCAGATTGGGCTAGATTTAAATCATAGTTCTGTTACTCTCTGAGTGAATATGGGTGAGTTTTTCAGGTTTTTTTATCAAGATCAATAAAATGAACTTTTTAAAGAATTGGAGTATAATCAACTGATTTACAATGTGTGAGTTTCAAGTGTACAGCAAAGTGATTCAGAGAGATATATATATATATATATACACACACACACATATATACCTACATATGCATATGTGTGTATATATATATGTGTGTGTGTGAATATCTATATATATAAATGTTCAGTCCCTGGGTCATGAAGATCCCCTGGAGGAGGGCATGGCAGCCCACTCCAGCATTTTGCCTGGAGATCCACATGGACAGAGGAGCCTGGCAGGCTACAGTCCATAGAGTCGCAAACAGTCGGACATGACTGAGTGACTAAGCACACATACACAGCTCTCTGGAGAACTCTGGCTAATACACCCTCTTCTACACCAAACAGACCTTTGAGTTCACATGTCTGCTTTCTCTATATTCTTTCAAGGTGTCAGCCATTTCTTCTTAAACACTTCTTCAGTGTGACTGACTGTAGATTCTTCTCTGCTCAAAACAGAACTCCATTACACAGACTTGAGGACATGAATTTTTCACTACAAATAGTCTCTTTATTTATTTCCCATGTCCAAGCTATATTCAGAATACATAACGTATTGATATCTTAAAATACAACAAAAAAAGTCCAACAGAAAAGGCATACATCTGTCCTGCCTCCTCCATGTTCAACTCCGTACCCCTCATGTCATACCACATATTCACCCTTGTAAACAAGTTTCTTGTGATTTCAGCTAGCATGAATCATTTGCTTAGGCCCAGACCACTCCTTCGGAGAAGCCAATGGCAAACCACTCCAGTATTCTTGCCTGGAAAATCCCATGGATGGAGGAGCCTGGTAGGCTGCAGTCCATGGGGTCGCGCAGAGTCGGACACGACTCAGCAACTTCACTTTCACTTTTCACTTTCATGCATTGGAGAAGGAAACGGCAACCCACTCCAGTGTTCTTGTCTGGAGAATCCCAGGGACGGGGGAGCCTGGTGAGCTGCCATCTATGGGGTCGCACAGAGTCGGACACGACTGATGAGACTTAGCAGCAGCAGCAGCAGCAGACCACTCCTCAATTTATTGAAATTGTAAAACCGTGGACCAAGGGCCAGACCGTGAAAATTTCATTAAGGGTCACAACATGTGTGATACAGCCTGAAACATTCAGTGATTTTCATATCATAAAAATCACAAGTTTTTAGAAGTAAATTAAGTTCTTTTCTATATTTAGGACAGTCCAAGAGTCAAATTCTCAAATGCAAATATTCAGTCTATATTTCTTAATCTGTGGTAAGGGATTTTTTCAGTATAAAGAAGAGTTTTGAGACAAAGAAAGTGATTGCCTTCTAATTCAGTTAAGAAAGATGATGGGATTGTCCTCTCTGAAACTCTTCATAAATAGGTCTAAATGAAAGTATTTATACACAGTACTTCCTAAAGGCAGACACTGACAATCAACCAAGTACTCTTCTAGTCATGATTCTCTGATACTATAGAATAGAAAATTCAGAGTAGGATGATATGTTTTGATAGTTTTATTACATGACAATTATAGAAGGAAAAATGAAAAGAAAGGGAAATTGGCCTTCAGCATGTGTTTTAGTAAGACAGTCTTTATTTCAGATTTCTGAAATGGAGACAACAGTCTGGGGGAGAAGAAACAAGATTTTGTTTTTATTGTGATAAAAGATCTTTAGTTAAAGATTTTGTTTTTATTGTATGTGTGTTTGTGGGAGAGAGAGAGATCTAAGCTACCTGCTTTGGACTGAATGTTTGTGTCCCCCCAAAGTTCATATGTGGAAGACTAATCCCCAAAGTGATAGTATTGGTATTAGGAGATGGGGTCTTTGAGAGGTAATTAGGTGATGAGGATGGAGCCCTCATGAATGGGATTAGTGCCCTTACAAGAAGAGACAAGAGAACTTGTTCTTTGCCATGTGAGGCTAAGACAAGAAGATAGCCATCTGCAAGCCATGAAGGGTCTTCACAAGAAGAAGCCAGGGTCTTCACAAGACCCTGGATCTACCAACACCTTGATCTTGGACCTCCCAGCCTTCAGAACTGTGAAAATAAATGTTTTTGTTTAAGTCACCAAGTCTGTGGTATTCTGTTATATGAACCTTAACTATAGCACTACCTCTGGAGTTATTGTAGTGGTTGTTCTCTTTTACCCCAACTTTGGCAAAGGGGCCATGCTATAATCTGTTCTTGGACTAGAAGACGATTAGAATTTCCAGGAAATCATTAAAGTTTTGCTACAACCATGCATAATTATGTGATTGTGTATGTGTTTTACTCATATAGCCTTCTCATTAATTAGACATTTAACTAGAATCTTATTTCATTCTTTAGAAAAGAGATGTCAATTATGACTCTGTATTTGGGTTATGTTTCTCTAAAGCTATTTTCACTCTCTGTTTAGATTTCATGTATGACTACCTGTAACTAATGAAAATAAACTAAATTCTTTATGCTTTAAGCTTTTTTAGTGAATCTCACATCAGGGTTCTTTTTCTTTTTTTGGAGAATTCTAACTATGTTATAAAAGAAAATGTCATAAAACTATGCAGAACCACAATCCACAATTAAATCTTCACAGTGACATTCCTTAAGAAGGCAGAGTTTGCCCCAAACAACCATTTCATGAAATTCTACTAATAACTGCATTACTCTGGAAACCAATGGAATGGACTTGTAAATCCTACAGATGGAATAAGATGAGTGTAAAAGGCACAAGGCTTCCAAGTTCAAGCCATGCTTTGAGTTTCCTTTTAAATTTATTTACCAGGTTTCTTTCTTTTTCCAGTACATTTTAACAGCAATTTATTTTAGAATGTTGACTTATTTTTATGTGACATGAAGATGGAAAACACATCTAAGAGTCAGAAAATCTGGGTTCAAGCCACAAATCTCTCACTTACTGTCTTACTTCCAGTAAATTATTTTAACAACTCCTGCCCAGCTTTTTCATCTGTAAATTAGAGATAATGGTGATGCCCATCTCATGAGGTTATTATGAAGATTAAATTTAATTGTTCATGTAAAATATTTGTAAAACCTAAGGCATCATATAGATACTAAAATACCTGGGGGAGTAGTATTACAATTGTTACTACTTAAAAATATTAATATTTTCAAAGCTAACTGTAGGATCACAGTCAACTATGAGTTGAACTACTTAGTATAGTTTCTAGAGCAAAATAAAGAATCTGCTTGATGTTCATCTCATACCAACATCAATGTTTCCCCCATTGAGGGCTCAATGTAGTATAAAGCATACAGCATCTTGTTGGACTCAACTTCCCCATGTTATTTATTCCTTTCTTTTTTTTTTAAATTGATATATAACCTTTTTTTAATTGACATATAGTTGATTTACAAAATTTCAGGTGTACAGCAAGGTGATTTACTTATATATGAATATATGTATCTTTTTCACATTCTTTTCCATTTTAGGTCATTACAAGATATTGAAAAGAACTACTTGTGCTGTACAGTAGGTCCTTGTTGTTTATCTATTTTATATATAGTAGTGTGTATCTGTTAATCCCAAGTTCCTAATTTATCCTTCCTCCTACTCTTTCCACTTTGGTAATAAGTTGGAATTTTTTTTTCTCTATGAGTCTATTTTTGTTCTGTAAATAAGTTCATTTGTTTCATAGTTTTAGACTCCACATATATATGTGATATCATATGGTTTGTCTTTGTCTGACTTATTCCCTTCTTTTTACTCAATTTCATTTCTTTTCAGTCCTCCTATAGCTTTCTTTTTATTTTGCATTATGTGGATTATTTTTTCACAAGAAACAAATATCCTAAGGGCTATGAAAAAATGCCCATAGCACTTGCCATCTAAGAAATTCACAGGTCTTTTAAAATACGTTAATGATCATCGCACAATACTGTCTACCTTGAATGGTTTGTCATCATTTTGTCACGCATGTCTGCCTAGTTTAAAATCACAAGGCAGGAACTCTAATTCTGTCTGTAAATCAGGGAGCGAGCATTGTTGTTCAATAAATGCCACAAAGCAACAGCATGCATGTGAGGTGAATAGGTGGAAATTATTATTTCTGTCTATTGCAAGGTGAAAATAAAATGGGCACTTACAATTTTTAAAGCATTCTCCTATCGATTATCTGGTTTGTCCATCATACCAGCACTGCAAGGAAGCTGGATGGGGCAGTTTGACTGTTAGCCTCCATGTATGAAAGCAGAGAGACTAAAAGGTTAAGTGCCCTCTCTCAGGCTCCTTGGCAACTCAGCAGCACAGCCAGAGCAGAACCTCTGCCCATCTCCTCTTAACTGATACCCCAGGAACTTCACAGCCATCACTGGGGCTGCCTGTGAACACATCAGGAAGCATATCTATCCTCTTTCCTTTGAAACTCAGCACTGAACTCTAACCAGGGCCCACAGCAAGGGCTCAGTAAACAGTTATTTGATTAATTAATTAATACTATGGATGTCCTGTCGGCAAGATTCAAGAAATAATTATTGAATCCATAGTGAGGCCTGTATCTCTGCCATCTAGGCTGTTGCTCAGCCCACGGAAAATCATGATATATTTCTAATTTTCTGTTTCATTTAGGGAAACTTGTGAGGCCCGTTTTCAATACCACTTTTCAATCACACCATTCTCTCGACAAGCTGATACCCCTGTTCAGTAGCCCAATCATACAGCCATCATTCTGATAGACTCAACTATAACCTATAAAACACATTAGAAGAGCCCTTAAAAGTTTAACTTCTCATCTCATTAAGAAAATGTGTGGCTTGTTACTGCCAGAATCTTCTGTGTTGTCCAGAAGTCAGACACTGATACCAGGACACATGTGACTGAGTGTCTGCTATGAAGGTCCTCTGTTTGTGCTAATGGCATACAGGAGTTCTGAGACATTGGTGTGCTTAGACGGAGCTTTGGAAAGTGTTGGGCATGCAAGCTGGGTTGTGCAATAAGGGAGCTGGGGACTGTACAGAGTAAGGAAGGGAAGGCTATGAGAATGGCTGTCCATTTCTCAGCAATGCTTTTCTTAGACATGCCAGAAACAGTGAGGAATCTTCTCACCTAGATGAGATTGAGCTGAAGGAGCTGCCTGCTCACATATGAGTCGCTAGAGTGATCTTCAACCCTTGATGGTACCAGAATCAAATGACAAGGCAAGTGTTTGAATGTGCACTAGTGTAGGGACAAAGTCGACATCCTCCACCCACTTTCTATGTATGCTTTCATTTTGCAGATGCATTTTAGTGTTTTAGTAGCATCTTTTCAAAATGGTTCAAGGAAGTCAGTGGTTGAACTTAGTCTTATTTCTCTTAATCAATTCTGATTACAATCCAAGAGACTACCAACACTTTCTCACCCACACAGCCTCTGTTAGACAGACATATTGGCGAATTCAACTAACTCTGCATCCTCAGTTCAGTTTTTCAATTTCTAGTAAACTGACAAAACATCCATCAAACTATTTCTTTTGGACGAAAATCTTATTTAAAATGAAGACCTTATGATAAAATGTTCTAATAACATTTTGAGAAATTGTAGAATATACAACCCTGGATTCATGAGTGCCAATATCAACATATGGTAGTTCAATTTTAATATCCCTTCAATAAAACCATCTGAGATTTTAAGTACTTTTTCAACTTTTAATATCAAATGATAGATCTGAGAGACACATAGAGAAAGGGACAGAGGAGAGTGGGTCCAAACTCTATCTCTTGATCCTTAAGTCTTCTTTATGTTCATTTTGATTAACCTTTTCACATCCTGACTAGGCACATATTAACTAATCTCTCTGAATATCACAAAACAACACACACACACACACAGAAAATATCTAAGTTAACAAACCTAAACATCTAAATATCAACCAGTCCTATTTAAAGTAGACTATAGACAAATACTTGTTAGGTGTTTCCCTACTCCTCAAGTAGGGAAGCTAATTTTCATTAATAGGAGTCAACAAATGAATGACTTAGAAACAACAATGTCTTCCTTTTGGTGTCCTGTTATTCCACAATTTCACTGTACTTAATAACATTTTTTACAGTGTCATTTTTGTTAAATTTTAAATAAACTAATAGGTAATAAATAAACTAATAGGTAATAAATAAACTAATAGGTAATTATATTATTATTTCTTTTAAAATTATGTTTAAAAATAATTATTAACAAAGTAATTTTTTGTAGTTGCAAATCCAGGTTTTCATATATCCAGTTGTTTAAGGGTCCACCTATGCTCTGAGTTAATTTTTAAGCAAATATTGAGCCACTCCTATATTTCAGGCACAGTGATAAAATACTGCAATCACTTCTTATGGGGCATGTATTATTATCCTCTTTTTTTATAGATGACAAAGTTCTGCTTCAGAAAGGTTAAATAAGTTCTCACTGTAAGAAAACAAACAAATGCTAGTGTCTATCTATGAATCCAGATCTGTCTTTCTCCAAGGCCTGTGCTCTTTTCAGTACATCATATGGTTTCTCAAATTTCAGAACCACCAAGGTTTATATAGATATAACACACAAAAATACACACAAGCAGAGTAGGATTCTCTCTTTTTTAAAAATAATCTTGGCATCCAAAAAACAACTGCACTGAAAAGACATGAGTATCAGTAGTGAACTTCTGACATCTTGGTATATACCTGCCTTGGCTTTAACCTGGACAAAATCTTCTTTTTGTTTTATTTATTTATTTTTTAACTGAAGGATAATTGCTTTACAGAATCTTTTTGTTTTCTGTCAAACTGCAACATGAATCAGCCATAGGTGTAGTACATGTATCTCCTCCCTTTTGAACCTCCCTCCCATCTCCCTCCCCATCCCACCCCTCTAGGTTGATAGAGCCCCTGTTTGAGGTCCCCGAGCCATACAGCAGATTCCCGATGGCTATCTGTGTTACATATGGTGATGTAAGTTTCCATGTTACTCCCTCCATACATCTCACCTCTCTTCCCCTCTCCCCATGTCCAAAGTCTCAATTAACATTGGGCCAACCTTGAGGAATCAACCTTGCTCTTAGTAAATATGGTTTGTGAAGGAGATACTTTGCCATTTTCTGCACTTCTGAACAGTTGTTTCACCAGGCATAAAGACTAACGGCAGATTTAGTAAGCTGTTTATTTCTATAAAGAGAGAGACTCTTATTATTCACCAAGAATAGACTGCATTTGGGGATACTATAATAGATGGCTGAAATAACAGCTGAAATTCTGAATACACTGGAACCCCCAGCATGTTGCCAACCAATTAAAATTGACAACCAAGTAGAGCAAATACACATGGATAAACAAAGAAAATTCGAAATGTTTCTAAGGTGATCCCCCTCTTATCTCTTTACTAGTTGGTATTTTTCTTCCCTCTGAACATTCCAGTCTCAATTTGTTAATATTTTTCTGCTTGGCTTCTGAATTTTAATCAAGTTGAATGCCGACAGACATCAAATTTTAATTCGCAGGAGAATACCTTGGCACTTTGATGTATTTAGTGCTCTGATGTTGGGAAACTATCGCTAACTAGAAATACTAGCTTTTGTAGACAATGTATAATTTTCATAATCTTAAACCAGGATGGGAAAAAACAGATACTGTACTAAACGTTTCAGCCATGTGTTCACCTCTCTGTACTGAATTAGTATTGGCAGCTGAGTAGGAGATTACAGGGTACAGATGCTTCAACCTTCAACAGTAAATGATGCTTGCTGAGTTGCCTCTGTGTGCCTGCCTCTAAAGCCCAAGAAGCCTAAAAACATAGGCTCGATGCTAATGATGAGAAAACACAGTGAATTAGCATCCTGTAGGTTGGGGGAGAGTTACAACTAAATATACTACTGATAGAAATTATGGAATTTATTTTTCCAAAGTTTTTAGAAAGTTTTGTATCAAGCTTAGCTGATTCTGGGAGATTAAGTTTGATATAACAACATAAACAACAGATACTACTACTTGATTATCTGTTGTGGATGATACACTGTACTGGATGCTTATACTATCTGGTTCCATTTTCATCATATCCTTATGGAATCGGCATTGCTATCACAATTATACACACGGGAAAAATGATGCTCAGACAAGTTAAATACTGGACCCAGGGTCCTATGATTAGAGCTGGGGCTCATGGCAGAGCTCCATCTGATCTCAGTGACCTACCCACAAGGATTACACCTTGTTTCTCTCACCAAGAGGCACAATGAGAGGTTTGTTCATAAATGTATTATAGCATTAAAAAAAAACATGATGTTCAAGAACAGCTAGGTATAATCCCAGTACAAACATAATTTCATTTTAGCACAAGTGCAGTTCTGGCCTGAAATTGATTTTGAGCCTACATCTCTTTTGAAGAGGGAGCATCTGTAGAGTGGATGGGGGTGGGTGGCGGAGGAGAAATACAGCTGTCTCAGCAGCACTGAAGGAAAAGGGACAAGCTAAATGCATTCTTCACTCAAATAAGATTAATAATCCTTAAGTACTTTTCTATTTAATAAATTGTGACAGAGTTACTTAGCGTAGGTCCAGAGGAGGACATAATGATTGGGCTTCTTGTAAGGAACGCTTTTTTAAAACGGAGGTTGGATTTATATTATTGTAAAAACAAATAGATTTGGGGCCAGGGGAATGTTTCCTTGCTGAATTAACTTGCAAAAGGTAGCACACAGTGCCATCTACTGGGCTTTAATTTTCTCTTTGTTAGAAGTTTTTCTAATAGCTGTGTACATGTATATTCAATATACATACGCAAGATAAATAAAACAATAAAATAAGAAAAAAATGTGTTACCTGTCATGAAGATTTCAAGCTATTTTAAAGTGGCTGTTTGTTTCTTTATGAATACCTTCTAGGTCACTTTCTAATGGTATTAACAGAAATGTTCAATAAAAACAGAAATCTATTTTGATAATAGGGATTCCCAGGCGGTACAGTGGTAAAGAATCCACCTGCCAGTGTAGGAAATGCAAGAGATACGGGTTTGATCCCTGGGTTGGGAAGATCCCCTGGAGGAGGAAGTGGTAACCTGCTCCAGTATTCTTGCCCGGGAAACCCCATGGACAGGCAGCCTGGTGGGCTACAGTCCGTGGGGTCGTGAAGAGTCAGACACGACTGAGCGACTGAGCACACACCACTGTGACATTTAAAAAGATCTTTCTAGAAAGAAAGTTAGAGTACTCTACATGGGAGCATCGCCAGGTAAAAGTTGAGTGACACCTCCATAGGTTATGAGATAACCCATCTCCTCTGCTCAGCTAACAACTCTCCAACTTCAGTCTGATCCATCTCAGAGGCTAACATATTACCTTCTCTACAGAGAAGAGGAGGAATAAAATAACTTATCCTAGGAAGGACACCAGGGCCTATGTGGTGTGTACAATGCTGGCTCTATGCTGCCCATATGGTGGGGAAAAACGGCTGGAAGTGTTGGTCCTAACTCTTCCTAGGAGGACTCAGGACACTGGGTCACCTGGCTTCCACACCAGTGAGTGTGCAAGGCTGTTCGTGATCCACCTCCTGGCCAACATCCTGCCCAGGGTTTCTCAAACTGAGGTCCTCAAACCACCCACATAGGAATCACCTGGGGAGCTTGCAAAAGACTGAGGTTCCCAGTCTGAACCTAAGATGTGCTTAATCATAAACCTCTGGTTCTGGCACCCAGACATCTTCATTTAACAAGAGGTTCTAATGCATGTGGAGGTTTGCTGACCACAGTCCAGCACCCTGGGATTCTTGACTCCGCAGCCCCTGTGATGCCTGAGACCACACTGCAGGTGGGCAGGCCTCCAACTGTCCATCTAGGCCTTTCCCGTCAGGGCTGTTCTGGGACACTGTGTATCTGCACATTAGCACCATCTGTGGCATTTTAAAAGCTGTGCATCACTCACCCATAAAAAAGAATGAAATTATGCCATCTGCAGCAACATGGATGGACCTAGGGTTTATGAGACTAAGTGAAGTAAGCAGGAGCAAGACAAATATCATATAGCACTTATATGTGGAATTAAAAAAGTTTTACAAATGAACTTATCCATAAAACAGAAAGATTCACAGACATAAAAAACAATCTTATGGTTACAAAAGGAAGCAGGGGGGAGGATGAATTGGGAATTTGGGATTAACAGATACTCTCCTCAAAAATAATGGATAAACAACAAAGACCTACTGTATAGCACAGGGAACTATATTCAATATCTTGTAATAACTTACAATGAAAAAGGATATACATATATATACATAACTGAAACACTTTGCTGTATACCTGAAATCTTGTAAATCAAGTATATTTCAATTAAAAAAAATTGCTGAGGGCATATAAAAAAAAGTCTTCCACAACATAGATTTACTTGAAATACATTAAAAAAAATTATCCATTCCTGGGTCCTAGCTCAGTGATCTCGATTAACTGGGTGTCTCCCCAGGTCACACCAATGTACAGCCAGTCTTGGTAAGGTGCAGCTCTGGGGAGACTCCAGGCCTACCCCAACAAAGGAGTCTTCAGGAAAACTATGGAGCAGACGGGAAGCATCTGCTGGCCATCTCCTGCTGCTTTTTGAATGTCCCCTCCTTCCTCTTGGCACCTGTCTCTCCCTGTGGGCTGCTCCTCTCTTACCCCCGACACTCAGATTCCTTTCATTTATCCCATTCTTGATCAGTCTCATCAATGGTAATTTACCTCTCCCAGAACATTAACTTTTTTTTTTATTTATTATTTTTTTTTATTATTATTATTTTTTTTTCCAGTGGGTTTTGTCATACATTGATATGAATCAGCCATGGATTTACATGTATTCCCAATCCCGATCCCCCCTCCCACCTCCCTCTCCACCCGATTCCTCTGGGGAACATTAACTTTTAATGAACTTCAGTGCTCACCAGGTGGCCTATAAACATAAAATATTATTTTGTCATACACTGTAACAGAATACCAATAAATCATTTATTCTTTTTCCAACTATGTCCTCAGATTGGTGCTCCTTCAGATCTGGTGTCAAATACTTAGGCCTGGTAAAGGCTCTCAGATGTGATGGCGATGCGTGTGTGGGTCACAGAGCGTGTGGAGGGCGTGGCAGCGTGGACAGGGGTTCAGTTACCCGGCCTTGTGTAGAAGTCGGCTGGTGTGTGGTGTCCCCTCTCCTGCACAGGCTGGTGCAGTGAGGCCACCTGACTGTCAGTAAATCAGACCTCTCTCACTCTCCCTAAGGACAACAGTGACACCAAGGAAATGCAACCCCAGGACTGACAACACCCTCCTGTCAGTTAACTACAGCCAATTCAGCCATCAGACCCAGCTCGGGTTCGAGCCCCCTGTGAAATCTTCTCCTAGGTCAGCCCTGTCTGCAGTGATCTCTTCTTGTCTAAAGCCACAGCACTTACAGTTCAACACTCTCCATGACAACTAGTCACTGCTTCAAAATACTTCAGTTGTGTTGAAGAAGGCCTTGAAGAAAGATGATTCGAAAGTGAATATTTGCAATAATGTCGAGCATGAGTGTTGGTGTTACAATTCTTGGAAATATTCTGCTGAGAGGCAGGGACCATATATTTATTATCTCCAATATCACGCTCATAGTATCTCCTATCTCATTAAATAGTGGCTCATTTAATGCAACTTTTTCTTTCCTACCTGTCCTAGGGGCTAAGATGCAAATAGCAATTTTTGAAATGTTCAAAATCTCCTTTAATGCAGGACTTGCTGACTATTCTGCAGATTGGAGGTTACAGTCAACAGAGTAGGATTATGTCTGAGGTTGAGACCCTCTGAACATCACTGTCACGAAATTTTGATTCAGTCTCTTCCATACCAAGTCCTTCTTCACGTGGTGACCTTAGAAGTCTACTTATTTCATTTCATCCAGCTCTAATGGGCTCTACAGCTTGTCTCTTCATGCAGAACTCCTCCCAGGGCAATTCCATTATGCTCTAAGCACAGCTTTTGCCCTGTTTCCCCAGACACTTCCATAGACATAAAACACTTCCTCTTCTTACTGGTTGTTGGTTATCCTTTTCCAGAGGATCTTAACTTCAGCAACATATCAAAAACATTTGAAAAACTTTGTAGAATGCTGATGCCCAGGTCTCTTAAGCAAGTCTGATTTCATTGGTTTGGAGTGGACTCAAGGGGTCAGTATTTTTAAAAATCTCTCAGGTGATTTTTAGGAAACTTTCCTGGTTGCTCTGACGGTAAAGAATCTGTCTGCAATGTAGGAGACCTGGGTTCAACCCCTGGGTCGGGAAGATCCCCTGGAGGAGGGAATGGCAACCCATTCCAGTATTCTTGCCTGGAGAATTCCATGATAGAGGAGCCTGGCGGGCTATAGTCCATGGGTTGCAGAGTCAGACACTACTGACCTACTAACATTTTCACTTTCAGGTGATTTTAATATGAGAATTGAGAACACTACTTTTCTTATGCTCAGCTAAGAAGCTCCTATTTTGTCTTTCTCACCAAATATAAGTCAAAATTCCTGACTTAAGATGTAACTATTAAAAATTAATATATGAAAATATTGACATTTACAGAAAGTAGGCAGACAGTGGTATAGACTGTATAAATCTGAATATGATTATATAAACACAGTGTATTTGAAGTGTTACACTCTACCTTATTTCCATCAGCTTATGTAGCTAACTAAAATCCTCAGCTATTTTAAAGGTTTTAAGGCTAGGGATTCTCCCAAATGTGTTTAAGAACCACCAAGTTAATATATTAATAATAAATGGGTGTGAAATGGAAAGCTCTGGTAAAACAAGACCTTGGAAATCTTCACCAGTGTTCTCTCCTCCCAAGCATTTCTCTTTAGTGCTGGAGAAATTAAAGGGTTGAGAGGTGTGTTTGCTTTAAGAACTGCCTTGAATGGAATTTAGAAACACGGCTCCCACTCAGATGTGCTGCCCAGTAGATGATGTTGCCAGCCATCATATCTAACCCGGTTTACTGCCCACTCGGTGCACTGCTTCCAGGATTTATTTGTTAATTACCTTTGAGGACAATAGCATGGGATACTTCTCAACCCATCTCTATGTTTTGCATGGCACATCAGTGTCTAGGGGATATGTAAATGGCTAATAAATATATGTGTGTAATAGGTTTCACTAAAATAGAATGATTCACATTAGGACAAAATGCCCTCCTCCATCCATTTGAAATTGTTTTATTTAACTGTATTCCACATTATTGGATCCCTACCCTTTCTGTCAGTAACCAATTGAGATGACGATGGTATAAAATCTGCATGTCTAACCATCTATTTTATCAGCAAATATTAGCTGATCTGAAATACATAATTAGTTTATAAAGTGCGTTTTTGAACACATTTAAAGAATGAGAGTATTTTTAATCTGCCAATTTTGCTGAATAGGTATTTATGGGTATATGGGAACTCCGAGGACAATTATGAAAGAATTCACAACAAATTGAGGGATGAGCCTTAGAAGGGTACTGAGATTGTTATGAAACCATGCCATCCTTCCAAAAACATTCTGTGAGCTGAAAACAGCCATTTCTG
Source organism: Dama dama (assembly GCF_033118175.1). Classification (NCBI taxonomy): domain Eukaryota; kingdom Metazoa; phylum Chordata; class Mammalia; order Artiodactyla; family Cervidae; genus Dama; species Dama dama. The sequence goes on from NC_083710.1 coordinate 18,009,327, forward strand.
TTTCTTTTTAAAGAACTTTAACAGATTTTTCTAGGTTTGGATTTTGTTACCTTTCTAAAGATACAGAGATGTGTAATTGAAAAATCAAAAGACTTGACAAGCCAGAAAGCCAGACTGAGAAGCAGCAGAACACATAGGTGTGCAATTCTTGACAGGCCCCCAGCCAGGCTGCCTCCTTTTTTTCAACTGCAGACCCATCATGTAGGTTTATTTTATTTGTTCTGTTTTACTCGTTAACTAAGCATGTCAAAGTTGACCCAGCAGCATCTAAAAGCTTTGTAGAAATAAAGTGGAATCTAGTGACACAGTAGCATCACATATTTTTAAGTATGAAATATGCCCTTTTAGAATGGTTATTAACATTGGATAAATGCCCAGGTAATGAGTATTTTTGCTATCTTAGAAATTAACAGAGAAGATCAATAGAAGAGCAAATTGTCAGAACATGATGGTCGCCTGCTGCCACAACAAGGACAAGCTAAAATCTAGAAAGGAGAGAGTGAAAAGAAGCCAACTTTGTGACAATTAGCAATTAGCAGTGACTTGTGGCTTTTGGCTACTATTGATCAACTGACAAAAGAAGAAAGAGGGAGGGTGAAGGGGAAGAGAGGAGGGAAAGGCATCTTTTTCTTCACATTGTTCTACTAAAGAAAACTATCATTGTTTGTAAAATTTTGAATGAGAAACCAGAAGGCACTCCTCAATGGATACCATGATTTACATGGTTCCCCACTGATTACAGAGGAAATCATTCCTTCAGCCTCCCATAAGATAATGGCAGTTGACTTCACCTCCTCTTCAACCATTCCAAGAAAATTTGTTTCAATGAGCAAAAATCTGGCCTACATTAGTAGATCATTGCTTCCCTGATAGCTCAGCTGGTAAAGAATCCGCCTGCAGTGCAGGAGACCCCAGTTTGATTCCTGAGTCAGGAAGATCCCCTGGAGAAGGGATAGGCTTCCACTCCAGTGTTCTTGGGCTTCCCTGCTGGCTCAGCTGGTAAAGAATCCGCCTGCAATGCAGGAGATCTGGATTCGATCCCTGGGTTGGGAAGATCCCCTGGAGGAGGGCATGGCAACCCACTCCAGTATTCTTGCCTGGAGAATCCCACGGACAGAGGAGCCTGGCGGGCTGCAGTCCATGGGGTCGCAAAGAGTCAGACACAGCTGAGCAACTAATCACAGCACAGGGCCATGTGACACATAAATCCAGGGACAACATTCTAAAGAACATTTACTCATTTAGCAGGTATGACTCTCAAACCACAAATACAACTGTGTGAAAAATATCCATTTACTTTCTAAAATGCACCTTAATTTCTGACTCCAGGCTTCCCATCACTCCTGCCTGGAGGAAATCTTAATTTCCTGCTTCTCTTGGAAGCCTCCTCAGCCCCCCAAATGTCTCATCATTCCCAGACTTTGCACATCACAACCAGTGGACACCAGAGAGGTGCCAGGTTTGAGCCAGCTCATGAGGCTGCCCATTGAAGTGAAAGGACCCCAGCATAAGGAGACTGTGGGTGCATGACAGAGGCTGGGAGCTGCAGGGGATGGTAGGAGGCCATATAGGAGGTATTCTACTAGAAAACGGTGCAGATTAGAGTTCCCTGACTGGGAGGGATTTAACTCATCAGCACACACACCTAGACAGAGAGTCTACATCTGACAGAAGACAAACAGCAAAGCTAAGTACTTAGGCTTTTGCTCTTTCCTCTAAGTCCTTCTCCTTGACCTTGGGGTGTGGAGTGGAGGTCATGGTGTTGCTAGTTGGAGTTTGGAAGAAGACGGCAGTAGAAGCAGCCTGCACTTCTTAATCCTGGCACCCAAACAAAAGCAGGAGTCAGACCTCAGCTGAGAGAAGAGAGGTCTTATTGTAAGCAGGGAATTAGAGCTACATTTATGCCTGCCTGAAGACAAGACTGTCTTTTAATTTTAATTTCAAAAGATAGTCTTGTCTCCTTGGAAGGAAAGTTATGACCAACCTAGACGGCATATTAAAAAGCAGAGACATTACTTTGCCAACAAAGGTCCATCTAGTCAAGGCTATGGTTTTTCCAGTAGTCATGTATGGACGTGAGAGTTGGACTAAAAAGAAAGCTGAGCGCCAAAGATTTGATGCTTTTGAACTGCGGTGTTGGAGAAGACTCTTGAGAGTCCCTTGGACTGCAAGGAGATTCAACCAGTCCATCCTAAAGGAGATCAGTCCTGAATATTCATTGGAAGGACTGATGCAGAAGCTGAAACTCCAATACTTTGGTCACCTGATGCAAAGAACTGACTCATTGGAAAAGACCTGATGCTGGGAGAGATTGAGGGCAGGAGGAGAAGGGGACGACAGAGGAAGAGATAGTTGGATGGCATCACCGACTCAATGGACATGAGTTTGAGTAAACTCTAGGAATTGGTGATGGACAGAGAGGTCTGGTGCGCTGCAGTTCATGGGGTCGCAAAGAGTTGGACACGACTGAGCAGCTGAACGGAACTTCCCTGCTCAGTTATGAGTTCTGTAAGTAAGTTGACTCCTGAGATACCTTACAATTCATGCAACTCTCTGGGGCTTTCTGATTCAGAGTCAGCCTGGTGTTATATATGATCTGCTATATGATTGGGGGTTATAGGATATATTATAGCAAGTTTTGTTCAAGCATTTGTTAAAATAAAAATTTACTTTCTTTTAAAAATGGAAGTATAGTCAATTTATAATGTTGTGTTAGTTTCAGGTGTATAGCAAAGTAATTCAGTTATGCATATTTTTTTCCGATTCTTTCCATTATAGATTTTTACAATATTTTGAATGTAGTTCCCTGTTCAGTTCAGTTCAGTTCAATCACTTAGTTGTGTCTGACTCTTTGCGACCCCAGGAACTGCAGCACGCCAGGCCTCCCTGTCCATCACCAACTGCCAGAGTCCACCCAAACCCATGTCCATCGAGTCGATGATGCCATCCAACCATCTCTTCCTCTGTCATCCCCTTCTCCTCCTGCCCTCAATCTTTCCCAGCACCAGGGTCTTTTCCAATGAGTCAACTCTTTGCATGAGGTGGCCAAAGTATTGGAGTTTCAGCTTCTGCATCAGTCCTTCCAACGAACACCCAGGACTGATCTCCTTTAGGATGGACTGGTTGGATCTCCTTGCAGTCCAAGGGACTCTCAAGAGTCTTCTCCAACACCACAGGTCAAAAGCATCGGTACTCAGCTTTCTTTATAGTCCAACTCTCACATCCATACATGACCACTGGAAAAACTATAGACTTGACTAGATGGACCTTTGTTGGCAAAGTAATGTCTCTGCTTTTTAATATGCTGTCTAGGTTGGTCATAACTTTCCTTCCAAGGAGTGTCTTTTCATTTCATGGCTACAATCACCATCTGCAGTGATTTTGGAGCCTAGAAAAATAGTCAGCCACTGTTTCCCTATCTATCTGCCATGAAGTGACAGGACTGGATGCCATGATCTTAGTTTTCTAAATGTTGAGCTTTAATCCAACTTTTTCACTCTCCTCTTTCACTTTCATCAAGAGGCTTTTTAGTTCCTCTTTGCTTTCTGCCATAAGGGTGGTGTCATCTGCATATCTGAGGTTATTGATATTTCTCCCAGCAATCTTGATTCCAGCTTGTGCTTCATCCAGCCCAGCGTTTCTCATGATGTACTCTGCATATAAGTTAAACAAGCAGGGTGACAATATACAGCCTTGACGTACTCCTTTTCCTACTTGGAACCAGTCTGTTGGTCCATGTCCAGTAGTTTCCTGTGCTATACAAGAAATCCTTGTTGTTTACCTAGGCTATATATAGTGTTGTTTCTCTGTTAATCCTACACTTCAAGTTCATCCCTCCTCTGTCTTTTACCCCTTTGCTAACCGTAAGTTTGTTTGAAACATCTGTGAGTCTGTTTCTGTTTTGTAAATAAGTTTATTTGTATTATTTTTAGATTCCATATATAAGTGATATCATATAAACAATTTACTTTCCAGAGATAGGATAAAATGGCATCAACCTACTAGCTGATTTTAGAGTTATAACGAAGAAAAACATCTGGGCTTAGTTTTTTACTTTAAAGGAGAAATCAGAAAATTTAAATTGCTACCTCTTCGTACTTATTTGGTATATTTTGAGACTTTAAAAAGAAAAAAAGTATAGGTTGCTTAAAGGCCTTGTGGCTTGCTCCACAATTGTTAGTTTCCAATTTAACTTAAGACTACTGAGTTGGTTGGCTGAGGACTGCTTGCAGGAGAGGGACTTACTTAATGATGACAGAGAACACTAACATATATAAACTTCATGTTTTGAAAATCATTATGCAGGATTTATGATAAGTTATAATATTCATAGAACACTATGTGGATAACATACCATAGTAATGACTCCACAGCCAAAACAACCTAGAGACTTAGATCCAGCAGAGAAGCCAGTGATGTAAACAGATGCTCAGAGATGTGGTTCTCTTCTCTCTCTCCATGAAGCAGCCCTCCCAACCCTACCCAGCCTCAAGGTCAGTATATCTGATTCAAATATGCTCTTTCACTCTCTCCCCCATAGTAACTAGACCTGTGTGCTGTGGGTATCCCAGCACACAATGGCTGTAGTTTGAAATATCCAATTTTTTTTCCTTTCCTTTTCATCCAAATCCTATCCATCATCCCAAAGATAGTTCATACTGTTCATTCCTCTGAAAATTTGTAAAATATGTTGGTAGTTCATTATAATTACTCTTCCAGTGTTGCTGAACTGATTCATCTGTTTCATATCTTACTGGAAGGCACACTTGGGTATAAGATAAAGGAGAAAAAGGATTATGTATTGAATTTTATATTACATTGCAGAGAGATGCAGTTAGTAGATGTACAAGTCTTGAATAAATGATCCAGAACCTTGGAATGCTTAATTAAATCAAGTTACCTATTTGTGTGGTGCCCTAGCAAATATTGAGCATTTCTTAGGTATCCCATAAATATTAGCACTTCCACTTGTAATCTGAGATGTCAAATTTAATTTTAAAATAAACCAACAAGTCACACAAACTACTTTCCAGGTATGAGTTCAACCTTCTTTTTTACAACTTTTATATTTACCACTATACTAGCAAACGGAGAGAACAGACATTTAAGATGACTTCCCTCTGGTAAAAGTCCGTAATTTTTTAAGAAAATTAAAAAGTGTTTGACACACTGAATTTATTTAATCCAATTTCCATCCCATCTTTCACTATGCCTGCCGACCCTGGACAAGAGAACTTCGCTGAATAAACACTGCAAAGTTGAAATTAGTAGGTTCACCACAGATTTACACTAACCATGGATTTACTCTAATCAGCACCATTTAGATCATTAAAGCCCATCCCTTTTTTCCTAGCTTTATGGCAGCTCACATAATTTCCCTTTTCCTCTAATGTGCTAACACTACACTGTCACCCTCAGCTGTTTTCCTTACCCTCTGTCTAATAATCGAGAACTCCTTTGATTTCCCATTTTCTTTCAATTGTCCTATTCGTTTATTCAGTCTTTTTTTTTTTCCATCCTGATTCAGGAGTGCTCTTTCTTCTCAAGGCTACTCCCTTCCTTTCTGCCCTGGAACCTGTCCCCTCCTGGCTTCCAGGCTTAGCATCCATGAATCAGCTTTCACTCTCTTATATCTTCAAATGCTGCCCTTTTCAAGAGCCCGGCAAGCCTGGTCACCCTTTTAGTTACCCTGTAAGTCATCTTGCATTTCTATAGAACAGTCAATATATGCCATCTCAATTTATCCACTTCTTGAGTTGGATGTACGGCATCCCTCTGGTCTGCATACCTAGGGCCACAAATCCCAGTCCTGAGGGGTAGTAAGCTTGTGCTTAGATTCTGTGACAAAACTAGTGACAAGGGAGCAACTACCACCCCTCAGATTTAGTTTTGAATCTCTAGGTCAGGTGCTCCTACCAGAACTCGAGGCTGCCTGCGTGCGTGCATGCTTTCGCCTCACTCAGTCATGTCTGACTCTCTGCAACCCTATGGACTGTAGCCCGCCAGGCTCCTCTGTGCAAGGCGTGCTCCAGGCAAGAATACTGGAATGGGCTGCCATGCCCTCCACCAGAGGATTGTCCTGATCGATCCAGGAATCGAGTCCACGTCTCCTGTGGTTCCTGCTTTGCCGGAGGATTCTTTACCACCGAGCCTCCTGGGAAGCCTAGATGCTGCCTGTATCACTGCTACTTTAGAACTTACGGAAGCTAGCCACCTACTGGCTTCAATTTCTGCCTACTGCTAACCCCCAATGCACTCCTTTCTTCCCCCTTCACATTTGGACAGGCCTCAGAACGTTGACTTTACTATTGATAAAGCTGATTGGTAAATGTGTCTTTAGATAGTTAGGCTAATAGTTCTATTAAATTGGATTTTCTCCTGTAATAGCAGCCTAGAATGCACCCTCTCTGCACTTGCTTTGCAGTCTGGCTTACAAGAAAAAGGATCAGGGGCTAAGCATGATTCCAAATCAACAAAAGGTAAGTCACTCATCTACTGGGACAAGTGGAAGATCAGAGATTAGCTGAAAACATTCCTACCATAATTTTCCATTCCTGGAGAGTAGATTGGACATTCTCTTCCCTTTATGGAAATATGAGTCATGGGGAATAAATGTTCTATATTATCCATCCTCTGCCTCCTTGCTAAGGCTTCTCCTAACTGCTCCTCTGTGCCAGAAAGCCTCTAATCTTAGCCACCATGGGAACCCTGCGGCTGCTGGAATACACTCACTCCTTAACTCTATATGCTCTTTTCTGGCTCAAAGATCAACTGTAAGATTGCAACTACTCAATCCAGTGACACCTTCCCAGTCTCAAATTCTCAGCTCTAAAATTCTGATCACTTCCCATCCGACTGTGGAAAAAGTCATGGGGTCATGCAGTGCGGTATTGTATACTGTTTCTTATATGATCACTACTGTTTCCAATCAGAAGAGATTTCTCTTAATAACTAAGATCCTCTAAAATTAACATTCCTACTGATGTAGTGAGGAATGGGAGCTCTGGAATAAAGTCAGATCACAGGTTACATTTGAGTCTAAAATCTGACACATACTAGTTAAGTGACTTCATCTAACTTTCCACTGCTTCAGTAATTTCATTCATAAATTGAGAATTTTATTAAGTAATAGTAATACTAATTATATTAACAGTAGTTAGTATATACTGAATATTTCATTCTAATCACTAAGGACTTTATATGCATTATCTTATGTAATCTACAACAACTTCATGAAGCAAATAGTATTATTATTCCCATTCTACAGATTTTAAAACTGAGACTTAATGAATGTAAGAAACTTGTCCCTAATCACACCACAAATGGGTAATATCCTGGACTAGTAAAATCTGGTAAAACAGGTATCAGAACTCAAGTTTATATAACTGTAAAGTTAAAGCTCTTAACAACTTTATTTTTCCACTTTCCTTATACTTAACTGTATGTAAAGATCTCCTACAGGGCCCTGTACAGAACATGAAGCCATTAGATAGTCAGCTGGCATCATCATGATGGTGTTGTCATCATTATTATTGAACAAAGGATTACATTCTAACTTGGACAACAGTCTTGTGTATAGTCTTTTCTCAACTTGGTTTTTTATCATTTGAGGAAAGGAGTCAATCTTTTTCTCTGAAAATGTTATAGTGTTATTCATGTACTAGACGAAAACATAGGTATGTTCCTTTATAAGTTAGGTACAGTGAAAACCGTCCTGTGACACAAAATATAGAAGTAATAAAAAAATTGATAAATTTAACTACATAAAAATAAAATGATATTTGCATGGAAAAAAGTACTATAAGCAAAGTAAAAAGACAAGCTCAGGGCTGGTGCCCTGGGATGACCCTGACGGATGGGATGGGGAGGGAGGTGGGAGGGGTTTCTGGATGGGGAACACATGTGCACCCGTGGCTGATTCATGTCGATGTTTGGCAAAAACCACTACAGTATTGTAAAGTAATTAGCCTCCAATTAAAATAAATTAATTAATTTTTAAAAAAGGACAAGCAACAAACTGGAATAAATATTTGCTACTTGTATCACAAATAAAAGATTCTTCTGTCATCGAGGTAGATGTGTTGACCAATGAAATAGAATACAGAGCCCAGAAATAAACCCTCCTGTGTGTGGTCAAACGATTTTTGACAAGGGTGCCAAGACCATCCAATGGGGAGAGGACAGTCTTTTCAGCAAATAGAGCTGAAACTCCAGATATCCACACACAGAAGAATGATGTTGGACCCCCTACCTTCTGTTATACGCAAAATTAACTCAAAACAGATGAAAGACCTAAATGTAAGAATCCAAGCAATAAAACTCTTAGAAAAAAACAAAAAGGAAAAGCTTCATGACACTGGATTTGGCAAGAATTTTAGGGGTATGATACAAAAGCACAATCAAAAAGAAAAACTAAATAAAAGGCTTTCATCAAAATTTTCTGCACATCAAAGGATGCACTCAACAGAGCAGAAAGGAAATTCATGGAGTGAGAAAATATTTGTAAATACATATCTGATAAACAATTAGTATCTAGAATATATAAATGACAAAAATAAAAACCCACTTAAAAATGGAGAAAGGGTTTGAGTACACATTTCTTCAAAGAAGATATACAAATGGCCAATAATCAAACTCTACAGCACTAATTATTAGGGAAGCACATCTCAAAACCAAAGTGAGATATCAACTTATATCTATCATTTTATATCCATCACTTTATATCTATTATGAAAACAGAATATGAGTTGGTAAGATGTTGAGAAATTAGAATGAGTGTGCATTGCTGGTATGCCAACATAGTCTCTCAGGTTTGGGAATGAGTTCAACATACATGATCAGTATAATATATGGCTACCACAGAAGCCTCTGTAAACTTAAAGTGCATTAACAGAAAACTGAGCCCCAAGAATGTGATGAAATAGGTCTCTTCTACAAGGACTGATCAGACTACACCTTAAGTGTCATTTTCTGTTCTGCATCTTTCATGGGATAACGTCAGGTCAGAGTACATCCAGAGGGATATGAGTAGGATGGTGGAGGAGCGGGTAGTAAAGTCACATGGGTTGCTACAAAAGAACTGGGAATATTTAGTTCAGGGGAAACAGTTCTTGGGCTAGACATGAGCTACATGTTCCCAGCTCTTTGAAACCAAGTTCACAGCCACTTTAAAAACTACATAATTAGAATATATATCTCCTAATTTTTACAATCTACTTTTCCTCTTAATTCATTCAGCAAATTTATACTCAGTAATATTCATATTAATAAGGTCTTTTTATCATTATTTTAAGTAAGGTATATTTGGCTTTTCATTTTTTTTATTCACTCCATTCCAGGGTCCATCATATTAAATAGTGCTGCAATTTTTATTCAGATTCAAAGAATGCTTACAATTTCAAGGACTTGGGTTTTCTTTGAACTTATTCGCCTAAATTGTGATGTATTAGCAATTACAATAGTTAATATCACAGAATATACACTATCCTTTGGTATATGGGATGTTAAACTATGTTACCATGGTCATTTATTTATCAGCTACTCAGTGCCGTTCTCAAACAGCCCTGGTTAAAGCAGCTGTAATTATACTAAACTATAGCTGAAATGAAAGTATCTGGGAAACATCCTAATGAAAGCTCAAAACCCCCTTTCTACAAGATTAGCACTCTTGAAGGCCTAATCAGCATGGTTAAGGGCACTTCTGATGCCCAAACTGAAAGCACTCAAAATTTCCATGCCATCAGCTTGGGGAAGATTGCCATTCAAGAGGCAAAATGCAAAGAGTATTTGAAAATGATTAAAAGAGAGGCTACTTTGACATAAAGAATAACATAACAGACATGGAAAGCTGGTTTTCTGAAAATGACTGTGCTACAGATGTCATTAGGAAAGCTATAAAGTGGGTCATTGAAAAATACATTAGAAATACGGTTAAACTCCGTAATTATGCATAACCCATAGAGAAACAATACAACAAAGTAAAATTGCCCCAAATCATCCTGAATAGGCATTATATTTAGGAGTAATGTATGATATTCCATTCAGAGAAATGTTATGGTTTCCATTTTTAAGAAAGATTTTCTTTCTGTTTCCATACAGGTCCCTTGTTTATATTTTCATGAAACTTTTACAGATTTCTTCTTTAAAATATAGAGTATTTTATACAACTTTTCAATACACAAAACTCTTTTTAAAAGCATGGTTCAAACTGTTTATAACTGAAGAACACAAAAGTATATTTCTTGTTGCTTGTTAAACATGTTTATTTTCATTAGGGTTACCTAAAAGTTTTGTTTCATTTTCTAGAAAACTGTTTAAAGAAAAGTTTTGGTCTTTATAAATATTCACATATTTTGGCTTAAAACCATAAAAGTAAATTTTGGATGTAATCTTCATGCTCTTTTATAAATTATAAATGAATTATCTGTTATTTGGAATTGTTCAATGTCAATCAAATGATTCCATGCTGGACTCTCCATAATCAAGCCCAACATTTAAAAGCTTAAAGTTATTTTAACCTATTTTAAACAAGGCACTCTACATAAGTTCTCTAAATTGTAAACCAATATCTATTTTGAGTCAGAAGGTCATGATGTAGATTTCTTAGTACTTCTAAGCTATTGTAAAGAAATAATTCTAGGTTCATTGCAGAGAAACTGAGGCTTTTAATTTTTATTTTTTAATTTATTTTAATTGGAGCCTAATTACTGTACAATATTGTGGTGGTTTTGGCCATACATTCACATGAATCAGCCATGGGTGTATATGTGTTTTAAATGTAGTTCAAGCTTTATAGTAGCTGAACCTGGTTCTGAGGCTATGTTAGAATTGACTCGTAGGTGACAGAACTTGAGGCAAAGGGAATATGTGAAAATACACGCCTACAGAAGAGTTAGAATTTTGCTTTTGCTGGAATATGGGTTCTTTATTAAACAGAGCAGAAAACAAAAATTGACAAGTGGATTAATAGACAGGTTGGGACAGATTTTTAAGTGTTTACTGTTTAGTCCTAAAATGGATTTTGTGTTTTGGAAAGTTTTTCTCCTTTTTTTCAGAAGAAGTGTTCCATGCTCAGTTTTTACTCTAAGACGGTAACTCAAGCACTAATATTAACAACAAGATTAGAGGTGGGAGCGACTCAAAGTAGGGGTATTGGGAGACACTGATCACAAGAGTAACGGTCGATCATTTTATTCACTAATTCATTCAGTGTAAAGCTGAGCATCTACCATGCAGGCCAGGTATTTGCTTGCTAATGGAAATGGAGAAACGGAATAAGATAGCAACTTTCAGAGTGTGATGAGTGAAAACAACCATGGGAACTTAATAGCTGCTTCAGAGTCCATCTCAAACGCCACCTCTTCTTTTAAACTCTCCCACCCTCGTCTGGAAATAATTGCACCTTATTTTGTGTTTCAACAGGGCTTGGTTTATGCTTCCAACACGGATGTTTTAAGTTGTATTTGAGCTTTATATATATATATATATACACATGTCTCTCTTGCCAACTAAATTGATCTAGATAGAAAGAACCATGTCATATTTGCTGAACAGAGAAGGTAGAACATGAAATTTGTTTCTTTGTCATCATCAGCTGGTTCTAACTCATACCAGTATGCTTCTTTCTAATATTATGTTACAAAATGAAAGCCATTTATTCAAATTTTGTTCATACCACTGGGCCCTACTTCCATAAATATCTGATATTTTGCAGAGTTTTAAATTACTTACATCCGCTTAAAGTTTTGAGGACTAGCCAACATTAATGTTTGTAAGTGTTTGGAGGCCCAGAGCAAAAAGTCTAAAATTTACTTTAGCCTAGGTTAAAACCATTTTCACAACAGTAATAATTGTTTTTTGTAATTGTTACTAATTTTACATTTTTCAGTGTTGGTTAAGTAAAAAAAAAATCACAAAGATATTATAAAATGCCCTTAGCAATAAATACTTTTACAATGACTGTAAATTTTCTGAAGTCATGATGACAGGTGCTATGACTCTGACTCTACAATGTTCTGTCTTTTAGACCCACGTTTCTTTGTAATATTCTGAGTTAATTACTCTTGATCTGCAGCAGGCTGTTACTATAGTGTTTTGAGCTGTAGGTGAAATAATGAATGATTAAAAGGGAGAACAGCTAATTTTAAAAAATGGGTAAGATTAGGAAGGATCATTGAAAGAAACAGGATGACTGTACAAAACAGTAACTGAGTATACTTGAAGGCTCATAGTATTTTTACTATTGTACTAAATATCTGGAGTAAAGTTTGTGCCTTTTGGCTTGCCTTTTTAAATACAAATATCAAAATTATACTAAATGGAACTGTGATTAGATTTCAAAGGTGCTAAGTTTCTTGCTTTTTAAAAAATTATCATTATTTTCTGTTGCCGCTGCGGCTGGAAGCAGAACTGACCTGCAATGAGGAACAGGAGTAAAGTAACACTCATCTCCTGAAAACAGAGATTTCAGTGTGTAGCTATTTTTGCAAGGTGACTTAGTTTGGGATCCCCAGAAGCAGACTCTGAGCAACTAATTTATTAGTGAAGTTTTCCCAGGAGAAACTGGTAAGGGATGCAAGATGGAAGAAAGAAGCCAAGTGAGGCTGTTGTATTGGGCAAAGTCCTTTTGAGGGTGGCAAACATCCCACTGACAGTATTAGGTGAGAGCTAGTGGAGGTAAACTCACAGCTCACTTGGGAGAGGGGTGCTCCTCAAGGATTTTAAAAAAGATCTGAGAGGATCTGGGCAGAGCACTGACTGTGTCTACTACACAGTGTTTCCCAGAAAATTCATCTTTGTGACGCATTTCGAAGTAAAGGCGGAGCCTCCTGCATAAGACAGTGGCAAATTAAAGATTATCTTCAATGTTCAGGATCTGTATTTTGGCCAGTGAATTAAACTTTGAGTTACAACAAAAATGGGAATTGGAGCTTAAAGATGATACAACTGGAGCTGTGCAGGGAGTGAGAAAAGGAAAGCTCTGAAGGTGGAAGTGGTATTTTTTGATGGAAAGAAAAGTGAGAGAATTAGACTAATTATTAGGAAACTGCATGAGTGATTACATTGACAGATTAACTGAAACTGAAAGACACAGAGGATGAATAATCTAAATTGGTGAAAGATTAGAAAAAGAATGGACTCTTTTGAGAATTGAGTGCTTTATATAAACTTGTATGAACCACAAATAAAATAGCAACATTTTCTAACTTCCCAGTCAAGTCAACGTTACATCCAACGGATGGAGGCATCCTCAAAGCAGTATCCCTCCAAGGAACAGCAGACACCTGATAATGGCTGTACACAGTCCGCGTGGGAAAGACGGCTGAGGAGAAAACTGGGTAATGTTTTCAGTCCAACAGATACATCTGGCTGGCTGACTGGGCCTGAATTAGTTAACACTAGTCCCTGAAGACAAAACAACTCAGTTCTGCAGGATTGTTACATTTCTCCCATATCACATACACAATGAGGCACTATGGAATCAAGGAAAAATAAGTCTTGAGAGCACCTTGAGGAAGCTTCTCCGATATGAGCACAGGGATTACAAATTTCTATTTTACATAAAACAATGTCACAGAGAGTAATAAGTAGATGAGGTGGATGGTATGTCTTGACGTAAATGTTTTGAACAAGAGAAATTTGAAAATGTACCTTAGATGGGCAGTGCATTATCATTGCCTCTACATTACCCTGTGCTATGTGACTGAGCAATACTGGCAAATATCTGCAATTTAAGTGTTTTATTCTGATTCTTACATGATTGTTATGCCAGAGAGCTTTTTAAAGCTATTTATCACGTTAACTCTGGTTTTGCTTTTGGAATACATCATCTAATTAATTAAGAGATTGAAGTTTCATTATTTCATGTCTGTCTTTACTGGGTTATGTCAGCAGCAACTCTGTCATTAGTAAATCATATGCTATTTTTATGTTACTCAAGATCTAGACCTCACAGTCATCATTTAAATAGAACATTACAGGGGAGAAGAAGCAATTTGAAGCATCCTATTCTTAGCTATGTATTGAATAAATCTATTCTGCTATTAGTATCTATTTCTGTTTATTTTTCCTTATTTCGGTCATAGTAACATTCAGGAGAAAGTGCTATATGGTAAGCTAATGTGATATAGAAGACCCATTACTTACGTGCCAAATTTATCAGAAAAGTAAAAGAAAAAATCCTTCCCTTAGAAATACATTATAAATTTAAGTAAGCAAATACAGAATAGGTTACTTATGACAGGCATATAACTTTTAGCTTTTGATCATTAGCTTTACTAATCATTAGCTTAATTTATGAAAAATAAAATATTTATCATACTGAAAACATGAGCAACTAATAAATCAGAGAGTGTTCAGTTGAAAAACCATAAGTTTTTCTTAATCTACTGACTCTCCCCACCAAAAAATAGTCCTAAATTTCCACAGTATTGATGGAGGCCTTAATTATTTTTATGGATGAACAAAGGATTCCAAGTTCAATCAATGACGATGATATAGGAACTTTGCATGTTAACTGCAATACCCTACATGGCTCACACAGTAAACAATGTCTCTGCAATTCAGGAGACTTGGGTTCGATCCCGAGGTAGGGAAGATACCCTGGAGAAGGAAATGGCTACCCACTCCAGTACTCTTGCCTGGTGAGAGTTCCAGGGACAGAGAAGCCTGGTGGGCAACACGACTGAGCAACTAACACTTTCATGTGAACTTTACAAGGTTCCAAAACAACCTTTATAATTAGAATTTCACTTTCCTTGCAAAATGCTTTATAATACTGACTTGCATGCACTGTTATCAATGGATCTGAGCGCTTTAAAAAAAAAAAAAAGACATTTTTATAACAGTTGTAGGTTTACAACAAAATTAAGAGAAAGTTAGAGGTTTCCCATATACTTCCTGTTCCCACACATGTGTAGCGTCCCCATTTATTAACATTACTCACCAGAATGGCACATTTTTTTTAAACCGAGGATAAACCTACCTCAAAATCACCCAGATGGCACAGTTTACCTTAGGATTCACCCTTGGTATTGTACATTCTGTGCATTTGAACAAGTGTATAATGACATATATCCATCATTATGGTATCATACAAAATGTTTTCAATGCCACCCCCCAAAAAATCCTTTGTGTTCTGCCTAATCATCTCTCCTCTATCCCCTCCCCGCCTAGTGACCCTGGCAACCCCTGATCTTTTCACTGTCTCCATAGTTTTGCCTTTTCCGAAATGTCATATAGTTGAACTTAGGTAACCTTTTCAGATTGGCTTCTTTCACTTAGTAATATACATTGAAGTTTTCTCATATCTTTTCATGGCTTGATAGTATTTCTTTCTTTAGCACTGAATAATATTCCATTATTTGGCTGTACCACAGCTTATTTACTCATTCACCTACTGAAGATCATCTTGACTGCTTCCAAGTTTGGCAATTATGAAAAAAGCTGCCATAATCATCTGTGTTTTGGTGTGGATATTGGTTTTCTATACTCCTTTGGATAAATACCAAAGAGTGTGACTGCAGGACCATATCTTAAGAGTATGTTTAGTTTTGTAAGAAACCGCCAAACAGTCTTCTAAAATGACTTGCCTTCCCAGCAGCAATAAATGAGAAGGTCTCTGTTGCTCCACATTCTCATCAACATTTGGTGGTGTTGGTGTTCTAGATTTTGATCATTCTGATAGGTATATGGTAGTACCTCGTTGATTTATTTCTCATTTTCCTGATGACATTTCATGTGGAGCATCTTTTCATGTGCTTATTTTCCATCTGTATATCTTCTTTGGTGAGGCATCTGTTAAGGTCTCTGGCCCATTTTTCAATCTGGTTATTAGTTTTCTTATTGTTGAGTTTTAAGAATTTACTTTATATTTTAAATAATGCTTCTATACCAGGTTTGTCTTTTGTAAATATTTTCTTTCAGTCTATGGCTTGTCTTATCACTCTCTTGACAGTGTCTATCACAGAGCAGACATTTTTAATTTTAATGACGTCTAGCTCTTCAATTATTTCTTTCATGAGTTGTGTCTTTGGTGTTGTATCTAAGAAGGACATCCCTATGCTGATGGTCATCTAGGTTTTTTCCTATATATCTTCTATCAGTTTAATAATCTTGCATTTTGAAGTTATGTCTGTGATCTACTAACCTTAACCCCAGTCCTAAAAAAAGTAGCAAGAAAAAAAAAACAAAGCTTAGCTCTAGAGTCATGGACCAAAGCTGGCTGTGTTACAGCATAAGCCACTTGAAGTGTTAGTGATTAGCCATGCAAATTCCTAATAGGACTACAATTATTAGGCATAATAAGATCATTAATATCAGGTTTTAAATCAGCTATAATCCAGCTGAGTCTTTGCACATACATAGATGAGGACAAAATGGACCTGAGATACTTTTTTGATGTTATTGCTTTGAACTCATTAAATCCTAAAAATGAATATTTTAAAACTGTGTCTTAAATAATTAATAATTTATTTCTGCTTCTAAAAATTTGATTCAATGGAGCCACAAGAAGGAACACTTTTACTCTAAAAATGACAAATTAAGTATTGATTTGTTGCTGTGGACATAGTATATTACTTTCAATGAGAAAAAACACATGCTAGTCTACACTGGCTAACATTCATTTTTCAAGAGCTGGTATGTTTGTCTTATATGATGCTCTAACTTTAGTTATAAAATAGTAAGAATGTATAGACAGAAAAGTGAACACAAGATTGTATACATTGCAAAGCTCTAAAATACATTTATCCAACAGCAAAGAAAAAATGATTGTTACCTTCTGGATAAAAGAGAAAACTAAGTAAATATCGAAAGCCTTGAATACATAACAACATTATAATAAATGTCAATATTTATGGACTTCTTTGAAGCCAAGGTAAAAAAGCAGGTTGTCTGAAACAGACAACCATTTAAAATATCTTACAAATTCAAACCATTGAAAATTCAAGTGCTTCTTTTCTTCTAAATGTTAGCTTCATATAATAGTGAAGGCAACATATTTATAAATAGGCATTGATGAGTTCAGGATATCTTATACAATCAAAATAATTATACAGAGTCTTTCACTATTCTGTGAGCCTTCCTACTGTCTCTCTATTGCTATCAATTATAGAGTTGGAAGGAACTTTAACAAAAAGATGACTGACTCAAAAAAGGAGAAAATATATCTGTCATTAAGACAACCCCTTGATGGTGGATGCTGCTGTTAAGACACAAAGGGTTTTCTCACCCTTCTGTCCCATAATTTTTCTGGCATAGTGTGTGCTCTACGACACGCTATAGCCACGCTAGTCTCTCATTCCAACGCGTCGTCTCAGTTCAGCGGCGGTTTTCTCCAGCTGTTGGATGCTCCATTGCCACTGTCTTCTGTCTGAGTGAAGCTTGTTTACCTGACAGTGCAAACGCTTGAGAATTGCACTGTATCTTTTATGTTGTACCTATTAGAAGAAGAGCACATATCAACAGGGCTTGAGAAAGAAAAGCAGTAAAGAGCCATAAAGGATATTTTGATCACTCTAAATAAGAAAGCACTCAATTAAAAATTACTTAATAAATAATAATGACTATAAAAATAAACAGTAATTATAACTATTTACTCAATGCTTACTACATGTTAGATACTGTGATGAGAGCTTTTTACATATAATTAAATCCTCGTAACTCCTTATGATGTAAAGATTATTATTCCCATTGTTGTATAAACTGAAGATCAAAGAGTTTAAGTCACACATTCAAGGTTTCACAGCTGGGAAATGATGGTGTTTGGGATTTGAACCCAAGGCAAGCATTTGTGATGGAAGGCCTTCTACTTATCAAAGTAGTTTCCAGTTAAGAGAAATTTTTTTTTTTCTGTATCAAGCGGTTCACTGAAACATAGACCCAACTGATCTAAAAGATCTGGGAAATAATGTAGGCCATTTTCCTGCCAGTAGGTCAGTATTTATGCATGACACAGTACAACACAATTAACCACATTTTGTTTATCTGTTCATCCATCTAAGGACATTTGGATTGTTCCTCTTTCTGGCTATTGTGCTGCGATGAATGTGGATGAATGTGGATGTATGAATATACCTCTGAGAGACGGTTTTCAATTTTGGGGGGCATATGCCCTGGAGTAGAACTGTTGGATCATTTAATAATTCTATTTGGAGGAATTGCCATGCTGTTTTCTACTCTGGTTGTACTAGTTTATGTTCTCCCTAGCATGGAGGAGGGTTCCAATTCTGCACATACTGAAAGTACTTTATACTATCTGCCTTTCTGGTCATAATCAGAGCCCTCTTAGTGGGTATGACATGGTACTTCTTTTGAGTGTGACAGTGGTGTTGTGGTAAAATGTCCTTTTTAAATGAACTGATAGAATAATATTAAAAGAATAATGGGATTGTGAAAGTTACCTCTTCATTCTCATATCTGTTTAAGAGAGAGCTCTAGTCAATTAGGAAGGTGATTCTAGGTCAATACAAAAAAGAATCAAGTTGTCAAAACACCACGCCACATTTATCAGAGTAACCAATTTGCAAATAAGCTTATAGCTTAAGATGGCCGTAGGGGGACAAGACTCTGGGTTTCTGGGGCCTTAAGACTCTGCCCCAAGCTGTTTCCCCTTCTCTCTGTAACTCAGCTTTCCTTTCTACTGGGACCCTTCTTCCCGGGACCCTCAGGGGAGTGCCCCTCTCTCTCTCAGAGCTCTTCCCTTAGTGAGTTCAGAGCTTCTTTACCTTTATTATGCCATGGCTCATTTTGATAGGATAGCAAGGACCACGGACTCCTTAGAATGTTTTTAAATGTATAAAATACAATACATGGGATTACAAAAGAAATCAATTATATGGAAACACAGTTCTGCAGAGCATCAGGGGAACTGGGACAGAGACACTCTAGGCATTCCAAAATACTGATATAAAAACTCATCAACTCATTAAGACTTCACATAAATAACTAAAAGCTTTATATATCTTTTTAAGTTTTCAGTTTTTTTAATTCTGCAAATTCAGATAGTTCATTCAAACTGGTGAACTAGGCCTCCTGATATGTTGGCAAAACAGAAACTGACTTTAAAAGAATGATAAATAAATTAGTAAACAGAAACATTATCATATTAGGCAATGAAACTATATTCAAAAGAAGATTTTAATATATCAAATATATTCAAAGGGATATATATCAAGTTGGGCTTCCCAGGTGGTGCTAGCAGTAAAGAATCTGCCTGCCAATGCAGGAGACTTAAGGGATGAGAGTTTGATTCCCTGGGTTGGGAAGATCTCCTGGAGTAGGAAATGGCACCTCACTCCAATATTCTTGCCTGGAAAATTCTATGGGCAGAGGAGCATGGTGGGTCACAGTTCATGGGTCCACAAAGAGTCAGACGTGACTGAGCAACTAGCACATGGCATCAAGTTATATCTATGTATATAATGTGTATCACTGTTTATAATATATATTAATATGTAATAAATGCATCCATTGATATATCCAATAGACTACATTAATAAGAAGAATAGTCACAAAATATGCTTATATTCATGTTCATAAAATATATTAATAGAATCAAATAACTATAACAAAATTTTGGTTAATCCATAAATCATACTAGCCAGCTTCTAAAATTATTCTTCAGGAGTGAAGCTGTGAAACTCCTTGGATAAAACCACCATGGATCAGAGTAGAGATGTGCACAGTCCCCTTAGTAGGACTGTAGATTACCAGCCTTGGCTAGATATCACAGAAGGTATTAATATAAACTAAAGAAAGAATAATCCATCAGAAGGGATTATGTGAAGAACACAGCATAAAAATAGGCAAGTGAAGATAGTTCCCACTCAGTGACTCTCTGATAAGAATGACACTGTTATGGAGATTGGCTCCTTGAGTGTCCAGAGCCAGAGGTCAAGAACACTCAGAGTCAAGTGATGGACTTGATTTCCATGCTCAGTAACCAGCTTTGTGATAATCTGGCTTCCAGTGTAGTTTCCTTACAAGGAGAATAAGCACTAATGACCGATACAAATTTTCTGATTTCCTTGAGAGTTTTGTGCATTCTTGTAAATTAATAAACTGGCATTTGAGTTTTATATAGTTGCGATTTGTGAACTCTACTAACACTTCTCTGTATCTACCCAATCCTGGGATACTTAAAAGGTCAAGTTTCCAAGCTCAGAGGCTAAAAGGCAGTTGTGGCCAAGAAGTGACTTCGTAAAGGTGAAGGGCACATTGGGAGCCTTCTTGGAGACCAGCCTCTATTCTGACTTTGGTAAGTGTCAATACTTAAACCTGAATACCATTATACACCTAAGGATGTAGTGGTTCTGTAGAAAATATAGCTTTCTTTTGCCTCTAGGAAATGGATACATTTCTATTCTTATCTAGTTATTGTTACCCCTGTGGCGGAAATGAGAATAATAATGACTTCCCTGGTGTCTCAGACAGTAAAGTGTCTGCCTACAATGCGGGAGACACGGGTTCAACCCCTGGGTCAGGAAAATCTCCTGGAGAAGGAAATGGCAACCCACTTCAGTACTCTTGCCAGGAAAATCCGATGGACAGAGAAGCCTGGTAGGCTACAGTCCATGGGGTCGCAAAGAGTCGGACACGACTGAGAGACTTCACTTTCACTTCACTTTCACCCTGCGGCAGAAATGAGAATAATGAAGCAGGGGTGGTGCCCACAGAATATAGAGGTAACAAGAACCGCCTCTTCATTCCCTTCGTTCTAGACATACTTCACTTCTAGAATCTGAGTCCAGGTATGTTCTCATCTTAAGACCTCTGCACCTGTTTTTTCCTTTGCCTGAAAAACTATTCCTCAGACTTTCATGATTAGCTCCTTCACTTCACTTCAAAACAAAACAACACTTTGTTTTGAAAGTTGAACGGACTTTGATTCCTGAGATAAACTTTGCTTGGTCATGAGGTATTAACTTTTTTATATATACCAGCTATAGTCAATTGAAAATATTTTGCATATATGTTCTTGAGGAACACTAGTTTGGAATTACTTTTCTGATAATGTTCCTGTTCATCTTGTGTGTCAGGGTTAGGCTGGCCTCCCAAAATAAGCTTGGAAGAGTTCCCGCCTCAATTTTCTGAAAGAATTTGTACAATCTAGATATTATTTCTTCCTTAAATATGTGATAGAATTTACCAGTGAGGTTATGTCAATCTGAAGCTTTCCTTATGGGAAGGGTTTTAATTATCAGTTCAATTTCATTGATTTCTAATTCATACCATTTATATAGCCTAATTTGAAATGGATCATAGAGCTAAACATAAAAGTAATTTCTTCCTGTGTTAATGATGATATGTGTATTTTTCAAGGAATTTGCCCATCTTATCTAAGTTGTCAAATTTATTGACATGAAGTTGTTTAAAAGAGGCTTTTATCACCCTTTTAAGTCTATAGGACCTAAAGTAGTATCCCCACTATCCTCCTTTTTCTGATCAGTATTGTTACACTTTATCAATTTTATCAGTCTTTTCAACTTTTGGCTTTGTCAATTTTTCTGTTTTTCCATTTTCTATTTCTTTCAATTTTACTATTTATTATGTCATTTCTCCCTATTTGCTATTGGCTTATTTTTCTAGTCCCCAAGATAGAAACTTAGATAATTGTTTCTAAACCTTTTTCCTCTCTAATATACACATTTAAAACTGTAGGTTTTCCTCTAAATACTGCTTTAATTGTACCTCACAATATTTACATGCTGTTTTCATTATCATTCAATTTCAAATATTTTCTAATAATTCTTGTGATTTCTTCTTTGACTCCCGGATTATTTATAATGGTGATGCTTAATTTCAAAATGTTGACATATTTTCTAGCTTTGCTACTGTTACTGACTTCTAACTGAATTCTGCTGTGATTAAAGAATACAAAATTCTTTGAAATTTATCATCCAGTATACTGTCTATCTTGGTTGAAAATTTCATGTACATTTGAAAACAAGTATACTCAATAGTTGCTAGGTAGAGTATTTTATAAGTGGTAATTAAGTTTAGTTGGTAGATTAGTTGTTCAAATTTTCTATATGCTTGCTTATTGATTTTCTATATTGTTCTATCAATTACTCAAAAAAGTTAAGCTCTCTAGTATGACTGTAGATTTGTGTCTTTTTCTTTTTAATTTTTGTCCGTTTCTACTTCTGTATTTTGAAGCACTGTGATTAGGTAAATTTACATTCATTATTATTATTCATTTCTGACAAATTGACTGGCTCTTTTCAACTTTGGGGGTAGTACATACCTTAGAATCTACTTGATATTAATATAGTCATGACCAGCTTTCTTAAGATTGATGTCTTCACAGTTTATCTTTTTCCATCTTTCAAATCATGTGTCTATATTCAAAATGTATCTCTTGTGAAAAAGTTATGTTCCCAAACTGTTTTTTCAATCCAATCTGAAAATTTTTCCCTTTTAATTGGATTGTTTAGTCCATTTACATTTGGTATAACTAATGGTATGCTTGGGTTTAAGTCTACCATTTCAATATCTGTGTTCTATTAGTCTCTTTTGCCTTTTTTATTTCCTACTTATTTTCTGTCTTCAGAGTGGATCACAGGCCTAAATATAGAATGCAAAACCATAGAACTCCTAGGAGATAGCACAGGAGAAACCTAAATGACCTTGGGTTTGGTGATGTCTTTTTACATACAACACTGAAGGCACAATTCATGAAAGAAGTAATTGATAAGCTGGACCTCATTAAGCCTCTGCTCTATAAAAGATACTGTCAAGAGAATAAAACAAGACACAGACTGGGAGGAAATATTTCCAAAAGACACATCTGATAACTGCTATTCAAAATACACAACAAATTCTTAAAACACAACAAGAAAAAAATAACCAGATTAAAAAATAGGCCAGAAACCTGAACAAACACCATATCAAAGAAGACAAACACATGGTAAATAAGTATATGAAAATATGCCCAACATGAAATGTCACCAGGGAAATGAAAATCAAAACAACAAGATATCACTACACATCTATCAGAAAGGCCAAAATCTGGAACACCGACAATACCAAATGCTAGTGAGGATGTGCAGCAATGGGAACTCTCTCATTCATTGATAGCAGGAATGCAAAATGGTCCAGCCACTTTGGAAGACAATTTGGCAATTTCTTACAAAACTAACCATACTCTACCACATGATCCAGCAATCATAATCTTTGGCATTTACCCAAAGTGCTTCCCTGGTGGCTCAGTGGTAAAGAATCTGCCTGCAATGTAGGAGACTGCCTGCAATACAGGAGACCAGTTTGATCCCTGGGTCAGGAAGTTCCTCTGGAGAAGGAAATGGCAACCCATTACAGTATTCTTGCCTGGAAAATCCCATGGACAGATGAGCCTAGCAGTACAATCCATAGGGTCACAAAGAGCCGGATATGAGTGATTGATTAAACCAATTCAATTCAAGTGAGTTGAAAACTGATGTTTACACAAAAACAGATGTTTATAGCAGCTTTATTCATAATTTCTCAAGCTTGGAAGCAACCAAGATGCCCTTCAGTAGGTGAAAAATAAACTATTGTATATCCAGACAGGCTGGTTCCAAATTGGGAAAGGAGTATGTCAAGGCTGTATATTGTCACCGTGCTTATTTAACTTATATGCAGAGTACATCATGATAAATGCCAGACTGGATGAAGCACAACCTGGAATCAAGACTGCCAGGAGAAATATCAATAACCTCAGATACACAGATGACACCACCCTTATGGCAGAAAGTAAAGGGTAACTATAGAGCCTCTTGATGAAAGTGAAAGAGGAGAGTGAAAAAGTTGGCTTAAAACTCAACATTCAGAAAACTAAGATCTTGGCATCTGGCCCCATCACTTCATGGCAAATAGATGGGGAAACAATAGAAACAGTGACAGACTTTATTTGGGCTCCAAAATCACTGCAGATGGTGACTGCAGCCATGAAATCAAAAGACGCTTGCTCCTTGGAAGAAAAGCTATGAACAACCTAGATAGCATATTAAAAAGCAGAGACATTGCTTTGCCAACTAAGGTCCATCTAGTCAAAGTTATGGTTTTTCCAGTAGTCATGTATGGATGTAAGAGTTGGACCCTAAAGAAAGCTGAGCACTGAAGAACTGATGCTTTTAAACTGTGGTACTGGATAAGACTCCTGAGAGTCCCTTGGACTGCAAGGAGATCAAACCAGTCCATCCTAAAAGAAATCAGTCCTGAATATTCATTGGAAGGACTGATGCTGAAGCTGAAACTCCAATACTTTGGCCACCTGATGGGAAGAACTAACAAATTGGAAAAGACCCTAATGCTGGGAAAGACTGAAGGCAGGAGGAGAAGGGGATGACAGAGGCTGAGATGGTTGGATGGCATCACCGACTCAATGGACATGAGTTTGAGCAAGCTCTGGGAGTTGGTGATGGACAGGGAAGCATGCTGCAGTCCATGGGGTCGCAAAGAGTGGGACACGACTGAGCGACTGAATTGAACTGAACTGATATCCAGACAATGGAGTATTATTTAGCAATAAAAAGATAAATAAATAAAGGAAAAAAATGAGCTATCAAGCCATGAAATGACACAAGGAAACTTAAGTGCAATTAAAGCCAATCTGAAAAGGCCACAAAGTATATGATTCAAACTATATGACAGTCTGGAAAAGGTAAAACCATGGAGACAGTAGAAAAATTTTAGATAATTTTTAGAAATTTTTAGAAAATTTAGACAGTAGACATTTTTAGAAAAGGTTGCACTTTCCTGGTGGCTCAGATGTGAAGAATCTGCCTGCAATGCAGGAGACCCAGGTTCAAACCCTGGGTTGGGAAGATTCCCTCGAGAAGGGACTGGCAGCCCACTCCAGTATTCTTGCCTGGGAAATCTCATGTACAGAGAAACCTGGCGGGCTACAGTCCATGGGGTCACAAAGAGTTGGACACAACTGAGAGACTTTCATGGCTTTCCTGGTTGCTCAGAAGGTGAAAATATTGGGAGAAAAGTCCAAAAGACATAGACTCATATTCTATCCTGTCTCTTTCACTAGCTATATAAAATTACACAAGTTATTTAAATTTTCTGAAATTCTATAAAATATGTCACTATGAGAATTTAAATGGGATAGCTTATAAAAAGTGCTTGAAAAATACCAGGCAATCAATAAATAACAACAGATTTAATAATACTGAACATTTCTCCTCGTATTTTTGTTACCATGTTATCTAGCTATCTGAATCATTCTTACCTTGCCTTTGGTTTACCTTTCTACCTTTGTTTCTTTGGGTTTTTCACCTAGGACAGGCTTTCTAGTTGTGTGGTCATTTCTGTGGCTGACCTCAATAATTCAATGGATTAGTTAATTGTGTAAGCTGTAAGCTGTACTGTAACAAGTTAAATGTGTTTTGTTCCTGCTCCCTAGTAGCTCCGAAAGCACTCTTAAATTTTTCCTGTCCTTTAAATTTGGAGCCAAAATTGAACAAAATTTAGGCAAGAGTAACCAGCAATGAATCTTAAGATGCTTTCAGTTCAGTTCAGTTCAGTCACTCAGCTGTGTCCGACTCTTTGCAACCCCATGAACCGCAGCACGCCAGGCCTCCCTGTCCATCACCAACTCCCGGAGTCCACCCAAACCCATGTCCATTGAGTCGGTGATGCCATCCAACCATCTCATCCTCTGTCGTCCCCTTTTCCTCCTGCCCACAATCTTTCCCAGCATCAGGGTCTTTTCAAATGAGTCAGCTCTTCTCATCAGGTGGCCAAAGTATTGGAGTTTCAGCTTTAGCATCAGTCCTTCCAGTGAACACCCAGGACTGATCTCCTTTAGGATGGACTGGTTGGATCTCCTTGCAGTCCAAGGGACTCTCAAGAGTCTTCTCCAACACCACAGTTCAAAAGCATCAATTCTTTGCTGCTCAGCTTTCTTCACAGTCCAACTCTCACATCCATACATGGAAAACCATAGCCTTGCCTAGACGGACCTTTGTTGGCAAAGTAATGTCTCTGCTTTTTAATATGTTGTCTAGGTTGGTCATAACTTTCCTTCCAAGGAGTAAGCGTCTTTTAATTTCATGGCTGCAATCACCATCTGCAGTGATTTTGGAGCCCAGAAAAATAAAGTCTGACACTGTTTCTGCTGTTTCCTCATCTATTTCCCATGAAGTGATGGGACCAGATGCCGTGATCTTAGTTTTCTGAATGTTGAGCTTTAAGCCAACTTTTTCACTCTCCTCTTTCACTTTCATCAAGAGGGTTTTTAGCTCCTCTTCACTTTCTGCCATAAGGGTGGTGTTATCTGCATATCTGAGGTTATTGATATTTCTCCTGGCAATCTTGATTCCAGCTTGTGCTTCCTCCAAAACCTATTATCACAAATGTTACTTGCAGCACTCATCATTTGCTAAAAACTTCTTAAATGCTCTAGTTTCCCCTTCCTGAAAATGCTTAGATTTGGCAAATAACAAGTTTTAAACCTTGAACTAAAAATTACTGATCGTTGCTTAATGTTTTGTATTTGAAGCTTTGTGTTTGTATGCTTTGTATTTTGCGTCCCAATTTTTTTGTCAGTGACTCATAACTTATCTTTGTTTTCCTTTCTCTTATCTTTAGCTCCTTTCTTCTACAATGTATATATAAAGACAGAGAGTAGACAGGGGAAAAAAGGCATTTGGGGGTAAGTATTTCAAGTACTTCTTTCACTCAGACATGGCCTAAAACAACCAAACACATTTATTTTATTAAAAAAAAAATGTAAAATCCAAAAACCATTTTCATTTTTTCTTAATCCAAAATGTAAACAGTAGCGTTAATATGAAGATTAAACATGCAAAGCACAAAATGTTTGAAAGAGTTAAACATTAGAATAAAAGAATGCTATAACCTAGGTAAAAGATGATCAAGAACTGCACCAAGGCCACAGCTGAATACATCCAGAAGGGGAAGGAAAAAAAAAAATACTTGAAAAAGAAATAAGTAATAAAAATCTGTTTAAATTTATCCTCTCAAAAGACTGGCTGTTTTGAGAAAGAAGTTACTTGTATCAATGATAAATTCTCATCAAGCAATAAGAGAAATTGTTGGGGAAAAAAAATGCAGTGTTCTCAAGGCAATGCTGTGGCCTTTGTCCTTCAATGTTATGCTTTATTATAGATAATCTCTAATTTCTTAGATTTTCATTTTTTCATTTCATTTTTTACCCATAAAATAGTAATAGAATTGAGGACTATTTTTGATACATTAGAGTTAATAAAACTAAGATTAAAAAGTCTAAAAGAAACTTTAGTAACCGTATTATGAATGCTTAAAAAGAGTTTATTGAATTTCAGGATAAGAAGTATAATGATGAAAACATTAAAAACTGAATATCAAGCTCAGTGACATTCCCTCTAAATCTAACATTAGTAGTCACTTACATCACCCTTTACCACTAAATATACCCATGTACACTTCTGCTTCTGTCAAAATAAAGTATATGTATTTCATATAACTACTCCTCATGCTAAGTACAACTAAAAACCCTGGACAATGGATATAATATTAACATAAGAAGTTCTGAAAGGTAGAGAGCAGAAAGCAAACTGACTGGAGGCCTTAGGATTCAAGGAACGACTTGGTAATAGCTCCCTGGGTTTTCACTTGGCCTCATATATCACAGATATGAGGAAGGAAGAAAGAAAGCTCGAAATGCCAACAAATGCAGACAACAACAAAACAAAACAAAAAAACTCCATGAAAAGCCTGCTCTCTAATCAGAGGACCAGGAAAAGGGCAGCCTTAAGACTGAAAATGTTGAGGTAGTAGCTACTCTACTGAAGTCAAACACCACAGGAAAACAACAATGGCTCTACCACCACCCACAGCAGCAAACGCTGAGTGGAAAGCCTAAACTTTCACCATTGCTGGGCTATAGCAGGACCCAGGTCCTCCAGCTGGGCTGGTGTCAGAGAAGGCTGAGTGGGGAGACAGGACTCTTCATTCCCTCTGGAAAGTAACACACTACATCCTCTGGTGTGAGGGGAGCCCCTCTGGGGAGGCTAGACTTCTCCATCTAGTGGCTAACAAGGCACTCTCCCCTTTCCCACTGGGAGAGTGTCAGAGGAGGCCTAGTGGAGAGTGGAGGTTTTTTACCATCACTCAGTAGTAGCAAGGCCGAATCTATGTGGGAGCAGTAATGAGGTGCTCCTGCCCCGCCCAGCCAGGGGCTTATCAGCAGAAGCCTAGCGGTCAGCCAGCACTCCCACTTCTGACCAGCAGTAACAGGAAGCCCTTATTCCCTCCACAAGTGACTATGGAGTCTCTGAACTTTCACTACTACGTGGAAGTAACAATGATGCAGAGTCTTACAACATAAAACCCAACATGTCCATATTTCAACAGAAAATCACTCACCAAAGCAAGAACCAGGAAGCTCTCAAACTAAATAAGAAATAACAATCAACATGTGCCAACACCAAGAAAATGCAGAGGTTAGAATCATGTGGCAGGCATTTTAAAGCCATCATCATAAAAATTTTTGATGAGTAATTAAGGGATGTGCCTGAAACAAATAAAAATATTAAAAGTCTCAGAAAAGGAATAAAAGATACAAAAAACCAAATGGAAAAGACACAAAAACTGAAATAAAAAATTTAGTGGGATGGTTCAATAGCAGAATGGAGGGGCTAAAGGACAGAATCAGTGAATGTAAGATAGAACACTAAGGAGTATGCAGTGTGACCAACTGAGAGACAAAAGACTAAAAAAAAAGAAATGAAGAGAGCCTCAGGGACCCGTGGGACTCTCAAAAAAAGACCTATAATTTCTTCCATGAGAGTTCTGGAAGAATAGGAGAAAGAGGGCAGACCTGCAAAAGTTTCAATAAATTAGAATGGAAAATTTCCAAAATTTAGCAAAAGACATAAGCCTACAGAACTGAGAAGTTAAGAAATTAATTCCAGAAAAAACCCACTCCAGTACTCTTGCCTGGAAAATCCCATGGACGGAGAAGCCTGGTAGTTACAGTTCATGGGGTTGCAAAGAGTCAGACACGACTGAGCAACTTCACTCAAAGACAGCAAAGCTTGAAAGCAGGAAGAAACAAATGTCTGAGAGGAAAACAATTCAATTCAATGACAGTGAATTTCCCATTAGAAATTATGGAGACCAGGAAGAAGTGGCACGGCATTTTTCAACGGAAAAGAACAGTTAACCCAGAAATCTATATCCAGTAAAAACACCTTTCAGAGATGAAAGGGAAATGAAGACATTTTCAGATGGAAAAAAAAAAAAAACAAAAAACCCCAAAGACTGCCACCAGCTGACCTCTCCTAAAAGAATGAATTTAGAAGCTTAAAAGAGAAATAAAACAATAAAAGAGGAAATCTTAGAACATCAGGGAGGAAGAAAGAATACGGTGGAGCAAAAATACAGATAAATACAACAGACAGTGGAGAAGGCAATGGCAACCCACTCCAGTGTTCTTGCCTGGAGAATCCCAAGGACGGAGGAGCCTGGTAGGCTGCTGTCTATGGGGTTGCACAGAGTCGGACACGACTGAAGTGACTTAGTACACACAGCACAATAGACAGATGGAAAGGGCTTAGCTAAAGGGTATCAGGTTTCTTTTGAGGTGATGAAAATTTTAAAAATTGACTATGGTAATGGTTACAAGGGCTTCCTTGGTGGCTCTGAGTCCGCCTGCAATGCAGGTGGTGGTAAAGAGTCCGCCTGCAAGCAGGAGACGCATGAGACGTGGGTTCAATACCTGTATTCATGTTAAAAACCATTTAACTATGCATTTTAAATGAATGAATTGTATGTTATGTGAATTATATCTCAATAAAGCTGTTTTAAAAATCAGAATCATGGTAGCCTGAGAAAAAGGGAGAAGAGAACTTTCTAGACATGATGCAAAAGTTTTATATCTTGTTCAAGGTCATGGTAACACAGGTATATATATAAATTGTCAGAATTAAACAAGCTAAAGCCTTACAAATAATGTACCTACTCTTATGACAGCTACACTTTAATAAAAATTATTAAGAATCTCAAATTTCTTTCCAAAAGCTTTTACCAGTTTATACTCATACCAATAGTATTTTAGAATTCAGGTGGTCTACATCTCACAAATTGTAATATTGATAATTGACAGGCCAAATTTTGGGCCTTATTGTGGTCTGATTTATCAATCCCTTACTGTTAATGAGGTTGGTCATCATTTCCATTGGATTTTATCTTTTTTAATATATATTTATGTTTTAAATGGTAAGACTTTTCAAACCATATTCCCAAGGTTCTATGGCTTGTTCAAAATTTTCTTATTGCTTAGTCACTTATGTATGTTACAAATACACCCTCTCAAAAGGAGTCTACTCTTCTTTATTGTTATGCTGCATCTCAATAATCTAGAAATTTATGATATAGCCAAAGTAGTATTTAATCATGCAGTTTGGATATATGTCTGTGTCTTTTAAAATAAATACTTCTGTAATGCAAATACAAAGTAAGTTTGTCTCCTATATTATCTTTAATCCTTGTGGAAGTCTATGTATGTATGTGTTCAGAGGTAGGAATCTAATTTTACTGCAAAATTGTAATTTTTTCACATGACTAACTGTTTATTCCATTTATGATGGATTATTTCTGGATTCCTTTTTTCTGCTTCATTAATCATTTTTTCTATTTCTATGCCACATATATAGATATATAATAAATGTAGATATCTAAAAGGGTAAAAATACCCATTTATTTACATTGCTAGTAAAATAGAAGATAAAATTATGGTGTTTCTTAAAGAGAATGTTTTGTAAAGGTGAGGGCTTTCGTCTTCCTGGTGCTTTTTCATTGTGCCAAATTAGTCACAAGCAAGTTGAAAATATGCATCTTTTCATTTTCCAAAGTAATTTTAAAGGGTGAAAATTATTTGTCCTTAACAACATACATTTTTCCCTTTTTTTTCTCCACTCATCTAAACAATGACTATAAGGTATACCAGTGGCATCTCAAATTTAGTCTCACTTTTAATTTATCATTCAGTTTGTTTTCTAATTGGACTATTGAAAATTACAGATAGGAAGTCAGAGTTTTAGAATACCAACACTTCCATTGTCTTTACTTTGAAGAGTCTTTAATTTCTGTCTATGAGTGGTCCTTTTTGACTGGATAGCCTCTGCTGTCTATCCATATTAGTTGGTTACAAAGGTGATGGAATGTGGAGAAGGAAACGGCAACCCATTCCAGTATTCTTGTCTGGGGAATGCCATGGACAGAGGAGCCTGGTGGACTACAGTCCACGGGGTTGCAAGAGTTGAATGTGACTTAGCGACACCCACCACCACCACCTGATGGAATGAGACCTGGAAGAACTCTAGGCCAGACTGAAATAAGACTCAGTACTTGCTTTTCTTGAATACATTCAAGTATTTGAATATTTTGGGAGTTATCTACACTTATCTATAAATAGTTTGGATGTATCAACTGTTTTTCACAGTTCTTTTCGGTTCTCTAACTGTTTTGGGAACTGACAGTAAACTACACAAATTATGACTACAGTATTAATAAAAGTTTAAAAAATGATTCCATAAAACATTGAAATCCAGATATTTAAGACTTACCTCTATTTCTTTTCTTAATTTTTCATGTGTCTTTGTTTCTTCCTCAAGAAAACAAGTTTGTTCACTGATGGATTCTTCTACACTTGTAATTTCATCCTTCAGTTTTGTAATATCTTCCTGTATGTTTATAACATTTAAAATATACATGTCAAACAATGAATCACCAAGATAAATGCAAGATTTTCAGCGTTTCTATAATTTAAGATTAACCATCACATTTAATTTTGATTAATACGATTAGAATGTTACTTCTATAGATATAAGGAACGAGAAAGCATTATTGAAACAAGCAAACCTTAGATTTGAAGATACAGAAGTAAAACCAAATGAAAATAAGACACAAAGGGAAGCAGAAGTCATAGCGGCAATTGTTTGGCAATGTTGTATAGGATATTTGCTTACTTATTGCAAGAAATAATAGATATTTTAAGTTTCCATCTCCCAAAATCTTCAAAGAATATTAAGAGAAAGCTGCTTAGGATGCAATTATTAATTCACATTGTTTGTGTAACAGCATTAAGCACACTAAATAGATTTTAATTGGTCTGGATCCACTAGACTGGAAGCTAGTTAACATTTTTGTGAATCACACTTTCTGTAACAAATGAATTAACTGTTCATCTGATTTTGTGGGACTATATATTTTTATCAACCCACAAGGGATTTGGGGATGTTTCCTTTATGCATTTGTACTTCTGGCATAGTTGTTATATAACTCATGTACTTACACAAGTTTTTAAAAGCTGTGAATCCAGTTAGAGCACTCATGGATATTTTACTAAGTTAACGATAATTTATCACTGAGTAAGAATACTCACAAAAAAAGGAATACTAGGAAATGTTTTATTAAGTGATATTTCAAACCTGTGCTTGTCTCATCAGGTTTCCTTCTGGATTTTGGAGATCCAGCTTAAGTTCCTCTTTCATTGTCTTTAGTTTTTTAACAAGGTCTCGTTTCTCATTGAGTTCAGTCATGAATGACCATTTGTTCTCTACCTCTCTCAAACTATCTTTATGTGCTTTTATCTTGGCATAGTATTCATTATATTTTATCATTTGTTCCTCAAAATTTTCTTGGGCTGTTTCTATGTCAGATTTAAGCTTCACATTTTCTGCGTGTAAGGATTTGATTTGATTTTCCAGGTCTCCACAGTGAAGTCTGGTTTTCTGTATGGCAGCATCTTGCTGATAAATTTGCCTTTCTGTTTCTTTAGTTTCTGCAGAGACAGATGCTATTTGTGTTTGAAGCTCATGAAGTTCATTCTGTAAGATATTTCAACATTATTATTATTAATTCATGATATTCAACATTAAAAAAGCCATTGTTTTGATCCACAGTGTGTGTAGAAAAATCACTTAACATAAAAAATATTTTTTATCAAATATACAAAAATTGATGCATAATAGAAGAAGAAATGTAATAAAGTAATGAAATTATTTTATAATCAGAGGGAGCCCAGGGTTACATATTTCTTATTTTTTATTGTTCTCAGTATTAAAATTTTATCATTTCTCTTGACATTTTATATATAAAAAATACTTTACAATAATTTTAACAATATATTTATGGGCATCAGAAGTACAAACTAAAGAAAAAGTTATGATAAAAATGATAGAACTCTGAGTTAAAAGAACAAAAGACCTAAGTTCTAGTGCCCTTAATGCTGTTTACTAGTTGGGGTAATTATACATGCTGTGCTTAGTCATTCAGTCATGTCTGACTCTTTGTGGCCCCATGGACTGTAGCCCACCAGGCTCCTCTGTCCATGGGATTCTCCAGGCAAGAATACTGGAGTGGGTTGCCATGCCCTCCTCCAGGGGATCTTCCTGACCCAGGGATCAAACCCAGGTCTCCTGCATTTCAGGCAGGTTCTTTACCTTCTGAGCCACCAGGGAAGCCCATGATCAAATAGCAAACTTAATTATCCTATTCAAGTCTCACTTTCTTCACTTGTAAGATAAGTATGAAGGTATATTTATCTTTGCCTCTCATGTGGTGCAGTGGTAAAGAATCTGTCTGCCAATGTAGGCTGTTCAGGAAACGTGGGTTCGATTACTGGGTCAGGAAGATCTCCTGGAGAGGGAAATGGCAACCCACTTCCAGGATCTTGTCTGGAAAATCCCATGAATAGAGTAGCCTGGTGGACTACAGTCCACAGTGTTGCAAAGAGTCGGACATGACAGAGCATGGGTAACTCTTACCTCTCTGGGGCATTTGGCAATTCTAACCAGCACCTGCTTTTTAAAACCTACCCAACACTTCTCTGCTTCTCCTCAGATACCTCTGAGCATTCCTTCTCTGTCTCATTGGTTCCTTCAAATATAGGTTTTCCTCAGGGTACAGTCATCATAATTTTCTTCTCTCATTCTATCTATACTCCTTGGATAATCTTACACATACTTAGATCTTGAGAAACATAGAAACATGATTCACAGAATGTAGGTGGCTATTAAGTCCTATGCTCAGCTACCACTGGGCATCTCAAATTCATCGTCCAAAAATCAGACAACACCTCCCCTCCTGTGGCCCATCCTGTTCTGCCTTGTATCAGTTGCCAATTGTCAGGACCACAAAAATTCTGTAACACACTAGTGTTTATTGCAGAGTGCCTGATGAACTATGGATGGAGGTTCGTGACATTGTACAGGAGAGAGGAATCAAGACCATCCCTGAGACAAAGAAATGCAAAAAAGCAAAATGACTGTCTGAGGAGGTCTTACAAATACCTGTGAAAAGAAGAGAAGCAAAAGGCAAAGGAGAAAAGGAAAGATATTCCCATTTGAATGCAGAGTTCCAAAGAATAGTAAGGAGAGATAAGAAAGCCTTCCTCAGGAATCAATGCAAAGAAATAGAGGAAAACAACAGAATGGGAAAGACTAGAGATCTCTTCAAGAAAAGAGATACCAAGGGAACATTTCATGCAAAGATGGGCTCAATAAAGGACAGAAATGGAAAGGGCCTAACAGAAGCAGAAGATGTTAAGAGGTGGCAAGAATACACAGAAGAACTGTACAAAAAAGATCTTTACGACCCAGATAATCACAATGGTGTGATCACTCACCTACAGCCAGACATCCTGGAATGTGAAGTCAAGTGGGCCTAAGGAAGCATCACTACGAACAAAGCTAGTGGAGGTAAAGAATTCCAGTTGAGCTATTTCAAATCCTGAAAGATGATGCTGTGAAAGTGCTGCACTCAATATGCCAGAAAATTTGGAAAACTCAGCAGTGGCCACAGGACTGGATAAGGTCAGTTTTCATCCCAGTCCCAAAGAAAGGCAATCCCAAAGAATGCTCAAACTACCGCACAATTGTACTCATCTCACACACTAGTAAAGTGATGCTTAAAATTCTCCAAGCCAGGCTTCAGCAATACATGAACCGTGAACTTTCAGATGTTCAAGCTGGTTTTAGAAAAGGCAGAGGAACCAGAGATCAAATTGCCAACATCCACTGGATCATTGAAAAAGCAAGAGAGTTCCAGAAAAACACCTACTTCTGCTTTATTGACTATGCCAAAGCCTTTGACTGTGTGGATCACAATAAACTGTGGAAAATTCTGAAAGGGATGGGAATACCAGACCACCTGACCTGCCTCTTGAGAAACCTGTATGCAGGTCAGGAAGCAACAGTTAGAATTGGACATGGAACAACAGACTGGTTCCAAATAGGAAAAGGAGTACATCAAGGCTGTATATTGTCACCCTGCTTATTTAACTTATATGCAGAGTATATCATGAGAAATGCTGGGCTGGAGGAAGCACAAGCTGGAATCAAGACTGCTGGGAGAAATATCAGTAACCTCAGATATGCAGATGACACCACGCTTATGGCAGAAAGTGAAGAAGAACTAAAGAATCTCTTGATGAAAGTGAAAGAGGAGAGTGAAAAAGTTGGCTTAAAGCTCAACATTCAGAAAACTAAGATCATGGCATCTGGTCCTTTTCATTACTTCATGAAAAATAGATGGGGAAACAGTGGAAACAGTGTCTGACTTTATTTTTCTGGGCTCCAAAATCACTGCAGATGGTGATTGCAGCCATGAAATTAAAAGATGCTTACTCCTTGGAAGGAAAGTTATGACCTACCTAGACAGCATATTAAAAAGCAGAGACATTACTTTGCCAACAAAGGTCTGTCTGGTCAAGGCTATGGTTTTTCCAGTGGTTATGTATGGATGTGAGAGTTGGACTGTGAAGAAAGCTGAGCGCTGAAGAATTGATGCTTTTGAACTGTGGTGTTGGAGAAGACTCTTGAGAGTCCCTTGGACTGCAAGGAGATCCAACCAGTCCATCCTAAAGGAGATGAGTCCTGGGTGTTCATTGAAAGGACTGATGTTGAAGCTGAAACTCCAATAGTTTGGCCACCTGATGCAAAGAGCTGACTCATTTGAAAAGACCCTGATGCTGGGAAAGATTGCGGGCAGGAGGAGAAGGGGACGACAGAGGATGAGATGGTTGGATGGCATCACCGACTCAATGAACTTGGGTTTGGGTGGACTCTGGGAGTTGGTGATGGACAGGGAAGCCTGGTGTGCTGCGGTTCATGGGGTCGCAAAGAGTTGGACACGACCGACTGAACTGAACTAAACTGAACTGAACTATAGCCCACTAGGCTCCTCTGTCCATGGAATTCTCCAGGCCAGAATACTGGAATGGGTAGCTGTTCCCTTCTCCAGGGGAT
Organism: Dama dama; assembly: GCF_033118175.1. Taxonomy (NCBI): domain Eukaryota; kingdom Metazoa; phylum Chordata; class Mammalia; order Artiodactyla; family Cervidae; genus Dama; species Dama dama. The sequence goes on from NC_083710.1 coordinate 18,045,572, forward strand.
CTTCCTGACCCAGGGATCAAACCTGAGTCTCCTGCATTGCAGGCAGATTCTTCACTGTCTGAGCCATCACAGAAGCCCTCTTTATATTTAACTATTCATCAAATTCTGTAGATTTCCCCACCAGTATAACTATAGGCCTTTATTCTTTTTCTTCTTTAAATAAATGTATACTTATGGGAGGGAAGCACTCACTAAGAAGGCAGACCCAGCCTATCCTTTTCTTGACAGAGACAGGAGAGAGAAGGACACTGAAGATACAGCATGCTGATGAACTTCAATCTTTATCTCCAGTTTTGATATTTAAAATGCCCCTTTGACATTCTATTTGGATATCTAACAGCCATCTCAATATACATGTTCAGAAAAGAGCTTTTAATTTGCAAGTCCAATATGCTCCTCTTTCAGCCTTTTTGATTTCAATAAACTTTCCACCTTGGATACAAAAAACCTAGAAGCCATTCTTGATTCATCCCTTTATTTTATCCCTACAACCTATTTAATAGCAAATCTTGATGCCTGGGCCTCAAAAATAAAATCCCAACTCACTTGTGACCAGTCGTTGTAGCATGGCCCAGCTCTTAACTGGTCTCCCTGTTTCCATGCTTCCTCCTCTCCCTCAACTAGAACTTCCAACACTGTTCTTCAAAGTTGTTCTGGTTATATAGGTTCTTTGCATTTCCATAGGTCTTTTAGAATCAGTCTGTCAAGTTCTCTAAAAAAGCCTGCAGGAATTTTGAGTAGAACTGCTTTTAAACAATAGATAAAAGAGAAAGACCTGAGTGTTAACAATACTGAATCTTATGATTCATGAAAATGGTATATCTCTCTATTTTGGTCTTTAATTTCTCTCAACAGTGTGTTGCAGTTTTCAGTACACAGGTCTTACATCTTGTCTTAGTTTGCTACAGCACAGCCATAACAAAATATCATGGACTTAGTGGCTAAAATAACACAAATTTATCTCTCACAGTTCTGTAGGCTGGACAGAGTGTTAGCATAGTCAGGTTCCGGTGAGAACTCTTCCTGGCTTACAGAGGGTCAACTTCTCACTGTGTCGTCACATGACAAAGAGCATGCTCTTTGGTATCTTTTCTTCTAAGGGCACTAACCCTACCACCAGGATCCCACCCTCATGACATCATCTAAACCTAATTACCTGACAAAAACTTCATCTCCAACCACAACCACATGGGTTTTTAAGGCTTCAGCATATGAATTTTGGGGGTGATACAAACATTCAGTCTATAATACAATATTTTTCTTAAATTTACCCCTATTTCATAATTTTGATGCCACTGTAAATGAGAATGCTTTTTAAATTTCAGTTTCTGATTGTTTCTTTTAAAATGTAGAAATATAACTGGTTTTTATAATTAATCTTATCTTGCAACCTTTCTAAACTCCCTTATTAGTCCTGAAAAAGTGAAAGTGAAAGTTGCTCAGTCATGTCTGACTCTTTGTGACCCCATGGACTATACAATCCGTGGAATTCTCCAGGCCAGAATACTGGAGTGGGTAGCCTTTCCCTTCTCCAGGGGATCTTCCCAACCCAGGGATTGAACCCAGGTCTCCCGCATTCCAGGTGGATTCTTATTAGTCCTAATAGACTTTAAAATAATAGATTCCTTAGGATTTACCAAAAAAAAATTATGCTATATGTGAATAAAAACAGTTTTACTCCCTCCTTTCCAATTGGGATACCTTTTATTTCTTTATCTGTGAAGGAGTGGCTTGAATTATTGGTACCACAGAATGAGAAGAAGTGATAAGAAGACATATGCTTGCCTTATCCCTGATCTTAGCAGAAAAATATTCAGTCTTCCACTATTTCGTATGTTGCTTGTAGGATTTATGTAGATGCCCCTTTTAGATGGCTAGAACTTTCTTCTGTTCCTAATTCGCTGGTAGTTTTTATCTTAAATTGATGTTGGATTATAAGAAGTATCTTTCATGCATCTAGAATTCTCTTTCTAAAAATAAGTTTATTCATTCACTCTTTTGAAGTCTATCAAAACCCTCTCATCAACTCTAAAATAAAGTTTAAGCTTCTTTTCATGCTACACATCTCTTATTGCTTCTCAGAATACACTCTATGTTATTCCACTACCAAACTACTTACAGCTCTATGAATGTACCAATGCTATTTCAGGCCTCTTAAGTTTCTCAGTTTTTTTGGTTTTGTTTTTGGCCTAGAATATCACATCCTTGTTTCCCTTTAACCCTCAAACCAATCCCATACACCCAATCATTCTCGGGAACTCCAGCTATTCTTTAAAACTCAACTTACCACTCCTTTTTCAATGTTAAGTTTGTGTTTATGTCTCTGTTGTTGACATACTTCCCTGCATGTAGTTATTTGTTTAGTTATTTGTCTCCCTCTTCAACACACGGTGAGGACTTCTCTGGTGGCTCAGATGGCAAAAGAAAACATTCGCAATGCAGGAGACCCAGGTTCCATCTCTGGGTCAGGAAGATCCCCTGGAGAAGGGAATGGCAGCCGACTCCAGTATTCTGGCCTGGAGAATTCCATGGACAGAGGAGCCTCGTGGGCTAAAGTTCATGGGGTCACAAAGAGTTCAATATGACTGACTAACACTTTCAGTTTCATTTTCAACAGATGGTGAGTAGCTTAAGAGTGAGGACAATGTTCAGCAAAACGCTTGACAGAAATTAGGTCCTCAATATAAATGATATAACATCTCTAAAACTCTTTGAAGATTAACAAGTATTACGGAATGACTCTTTATAGAAATCTAAGACATTATTATTTTTATATTATATCCTACTGTCAACATGTATTCTTTTCTAAAGTGACTCAGTTCAGTTCAGTTCAGTCGCTCAGTCGTGTCTGAATCTTTGCGACCCCACGGACCGCAGCATGCCAGGCCTCCCTGTTCATCTCCAACTCCTGGAGCTTGCTCAAACTCATGTCCATTGAGTCAGTGATGCCATCCAAACATCTCATCCTCTATCATCCCCTTCTTCTCCTGCCTTCAATCTTTCCAGCATCAAGGTCTTTTCCAATGAGTCAGTTCTTTGCATCAGGTTGCCAAAGGACTGGAGTTTCAGCTTTAGTCCTTTTCTGTCCTTCCAGTGAATATTCAGGACTGATTTCCTTTAGGATGGACTGGTTGAATCTCCTTGCAGTCCAAGGGATTCTCAACAGTCTCCTCCAACACCACAGTTCAAAAGCATCAATTCTTCTGCACTCAGCTTTCTTTATAGTCCAAGTCTCACATCCATACATGACTACTGGAAAAACCATAGCTTTCACTAGACAGACCTTTGTCAGCAAAGCAATGACTCTGCTTTTTAATATGCTGTCGAGATTGGTCATCGCTTTTCTTCCAAGGAGCAAGCATCTTTTAATTTCACACAATGCAAATATTTACAAGAAATCTATACTACCACATAGTGTAAGTATTATCATATCTGCTGATGCATTAATGCCTAAAACTATATTCAAAATCTGGTCCTACACTGCCGACCAGGGCCCCAGCAAGGATACCTTGAGTAATGTTTACAAGTATCCTTTCATTTAATTATCATGAAAACCTTACAGATAGGTCCTATTATTATCTCCATTTTACAAATGAGAAAACAGAAGCATGGAAAGATTAAATCAAGGAGCTGGAAGTAGCAAATCATCTCCTGGCAATTCAGATCTAGAGTATATTCTTTTCATATTCTTCTCATATCAATGATACAGTTAATAAAAAATCTTTTAAAAGTAAAAATACTGTTTTCATTTTTCCTTCTTCAGCTTTATTAACAGAATAATTGTGTCTATGCTGAATACAAAAACAAGTATGGCTTTCAGATTCCTGTGATGGATTTATGAACATATTTTGAAATCTAAGTGTTAGTCGCTCAGTCGTGTCTGACTCTTTGTGACCCTGTGGACTATAGCCCGCCAGGCTCCTCTGTCCATGGGATTCTCCAGGCAAGAATACTGAAGTGGGTTACCATTTCCTTCTCCAGGGAAAATTTAAGGAACACAGAAATGTTCCTTATCTACCTGAAATGTTCACTGGCAACTAGTAATTTCTAAGCCACATCTTTAAAAACACTGACTTAAAAACTTCAAACTAGTATAGCCGCTATGGAGAACAGTGTGGAGATTTCTTAAAAAACTGGAATTAGAACTGCCATATGACCCAGCAATCCCACTTCTGGGCATACACACCGAGGAAACCAGATCTGAAAGAGACACGTGCACCCCAATGTTCATCGCAGCACATAATAGCCAGGACATGGAAGCAACCTAGATGCCCATCAGCAGATGAATGGATAAGGAAGCTGTGGTACATATACACCATGGAATATTACTCAGCCATTAAAAAGAATTCATTTGAATCAGTTCTAATGAGATGGATGAAACTGGAGCCCATCATACAGAGTGAAGTAAGCCAGAAAGATAAAGACCAATACAGTATACTAATGCATATATATATGGAACTTAGAAAGATGGTAATGATAACCCTATATGCAAAACAGAAAAAGAGACACAGATGTACAGAACAGAATTTTGGACTCTGTGGGAGAGGGCGAGGGTGGGATGTTTCAACAGAACAACATCGAAACACGTATATTATCTAGGGTGAAACAGATCACCAGCCCAGGCTGGATGCATGAGACAAGTGCTTGGGCCTGGTGCACTGGGAAGACCCAGAGGAATCGGGTGGAGAGGGAGATGGGAGGGGGGATCGGGATGGGGTCGGGATGGGGAATACATGTAAATCCATGACTGATTCATGTCAATGTATGACAAAAACCACTACAATATTGTAAAGTAATTAGCCTCCAACTAATAAAAATAAATGGAAAAAAATAAATAAATAAAATAAACAATAAATATAACTAAAAAAAAAACAAAACTTAACCTTCCTTCAATTCAGCATTTTAGGAAAAACTATCAAATAAATTTAAAATAATTCTATGTGATCACTGTGTTTTACACGCTTATCTATAGTACGATGACACTGTTGAATCTCTGCACAATGAGTATGTAAAATGTTCCACAAAACTGTAATATTCATGTAGATTTTACTTAAGGATGTTATGTGTGCTTAGTCATTCAGTCATGTCCGGCTCTTTGTGACCCCATGGACTATAGCCCACCAGGCTCCTCTGTCCATGGGAATTCTCCAGTGAAGAATACTGGAGTGGGCTGCCATGTCCTCCTTCAGGGGACCTTCCCAACTCAGGGATCGAACCCAGGTCTCCTGCATTGCAGGTGGATTATTTACCATCTAAGACACCAGTGAAGCCCTTACTTAAGGACACCAGCATAATTTAGAAGGTATAAATATGAACATTAGAAATGTTATATTGCTTCCTCAGAAGTTATTAAGTTTGCTTAATAACTTCTCTCTTACTAATTTAATATAGTTTTGAAGAACATAAAAACTCATTTGCAAGACTTTGTGAAATAGGTTACCTGCAAACGGAACAGAACTTTTCTGTTTCTTTCTATTTCTGATGTTTGTGATTGCTGTTGCTTTGCAACTTGTTCTACAGCATCGGTTAATGAAGATGTGTCTTGTTTAGCCAGAGCTAGACAAAAAGAATAAAGTACATAATTAAAATCTAAATGCAAAAATTCTAAGAAACTTATGTTTCATCACACAAAATCATGAAAATTGTGATGCTTTCTCATTAATAAACTAAATTTAGGGTTGATATTCTTCCCTTTCTGACTATAAACAAAACTAAAATCAAAGGCCATAATAATAGACAATTAAAAGTCACCTACTGCAACACTACACCTGTTCCTTTATGAAACATTATAAATATTTTGATTGTCCTAAAATTTTTTATCCAGACCATCTGCACATATACTATAATTATAGTGCTACCATAACAACTATTTCTCAATTACAGTTGATGAATTTTCATTATAGGCCTGCATTTTCAGGTTGTTATGCCTTTTCTAAACACTCTAGAAGCCTCCTCCTGGCAGCTTTCCTCTATTCTAATTTGCTACTAATTTTAACCCAATTTTCCTATCACACTACTTTTTCTGTTACTCCTCATCTTTCAGCTCTGTATTTATGAAAAGTGCTTCATTACCTTCTTTGGGAACTCCTTGACTCTTCCTTTCGTTTTCTGACATTCTTGTGTCTCTTTCCACCTTTTCAGTTCACCTTTTCTCATACAAAATAATCAATGCTGATAATATTTCACTTTTCTTTCTTTTTTCATCTGCTATGTATTAGTGATCCTGAAAGTAAATTAACTGTCAAATGTCACAGGGATGGCAATGACATTCATCATCAGTTCCAAGAATTAAAATACAATGATTGAGTGAGAGATTGGGGAAGAAAGCAGAACTCTCTGTGGATCTTGCTTGTCCTGCTTTTTAACTGTTATGACCCTGAGAAGTTTCTTAATTTATGTGATCATCAATGTCCTCGTCTGTAAAACTTCATAGGGCTAGTGTAATAATGCATGTGGTCTTCCCCAGGTGGCGCTAGTGGTAAAGAATTCACCTGCCAATGCAGGAACCACAAGAGACGGAGGTTCCTAGAGACTCAGGAACATGGGTTCTCAGACAGGGGTTGGGAAGATCCCCTGGAGTAGTAAATGGCAACCCACTCCAGTATTCTTGTTTGGAAAATTTCCTGGTCAGAAGAGCCTGGTGGCCTACTGTCCATGGGGCCACAATGAATTGGACATGACTGATCACACAATAATGAAATGTATGTAACATACTCAGCACAGTATCTGACATATATTTTAAGTAAATAATTATTATGGATTAGTAGCTGGTACCTCCAGTACCATTGTGAAGTGTATTCTAGAACTACAACCAGACTCTGTGAAAAACAGTAACAAGATGGATTAGCAACTTCTGCCATGGGTGCAGGATGCAGGGAATACGGCACTCCTGTCCAGTGCCAGCCAGGGCAAGTGTTACACAGGTTTAAAATCACCACCCTCCTCTATACTTAGGAGAAACTGATGAGATGAAGGGGGAGATATTTTTCTATCTTGAAAGGTGAAAAGAGTTCTTTCCTCTACCAGTGCATGAATGCAATGAATGAATGATGAGTTGGCAGAATTAAAGACATTATCAGTTTTTGGAAAAAGCGTATCTGATTTTGCTTGTCCATTCCTGTACAGAAGAAATCACACAATTCTGCATGATTAATAAAAGGAATGTAATGTTTCTGCTTAACATTTGAACATATGGATTTTTCTTTTTAGATGACATCTTTTTAAAAAAAATCTTAGTTGATTTTTTATAGAACTTGTGAATCTTTCCAAATCATACTAAAGTCATGATAAACTTTGCCAGCCAAAAGAAGTAAAATATTATCATAACAGTAAGGCAAGTATATAAGGAAGCTTCCACAAGGAAATCTGCAAAATCACTAAATATCTTTCCTAAAGATTGGTTAAATATTGATACAGAGTACTTGTATACTAGTTACAAGTGTTTTTAAAAAACAAAATTCTTAAAGATTGCAATCTGATACAAACAACAACAAAGTTAAATTGCTTCCTAAGTCAGGAAACTCAAATCTATCCAGAAATATCTTATCAAGCTAAAGAAGTCCTGAGAGGAATACTCAACTGTGTCCTAATTACCTCTGAGAATCTATGATTCTTTCCTGTTATTCACATGACTTCCTTTCTTCAAACCTCACCTCCGATCTGCCTCTCCAGGAAGTCTTCCCTGATACTGAGTCCATTCACTCTGTTCATGCCATTACTCTATGTCTTTTCTACCCCCAGATCAATGCCAATGAATCCAAACTCTTTAGATCTTCTGTAGCTTTCATGGTTACAGATGTTATTCTTAGTGTTACCTATGTTGAAAATGCATACACCATTTACAGTTAGTTCTCTCAATTGATTATAAACAACTAAATAGTGCCTTAGTGTTTTTGTCCCAGACACTGTTTTAATGTTTTAGACTAAAAAAAAAAAAAAAGAACATTATATAGTGCTGATTCTGTGCCATGTGTGGGAACTCTATAAATATTCAATTTATAAATATTAACTCATTCAGCCCTATGAGGTAGATACTACTAGGTCTTGGGATAAGACAGGGCTAATCTTGAACCAAGGTTGAGCAACTGCTAGTTTATTAGGTAAATTCTTTCCAACCTGAGACTCAGATTCCCTATCGATAACAGTAGCAGCCTCATTAGATTACTGTGAGGATGAAGTGAAATAATGATTGTATTTAGCAAATTTCTGCCTCTCAACTATTTCTATTCCTATTACTGAATTTACATTATTTTATACTGTATTTCCTTATTAGACTATAAGCTCCAGGAAGGCAAATACAGTGTCTTATTCATTTTCATATTCTCTACAAAGTATTTGATGAAGAAACCAAAAAAAAAAAAAAAATTAGATTTTTACAGTAAAAATAAAGTAATTGGTACCTTTTGATTTCTACTCTTAAAGCAGCATACACTGAAGAACTATTGGGTGATATTTCTTTAAACAAGCTATTCATGAAAGGATATCTGGTTTAAAATTGAGAAAGTAATCCTTTTTTTCGGATCTTCCTAAAATGGACAAAAAATAAAAATGAAAATAAACCACTGCCATCTACTGATAATTCCTTATAATTGCATAAATCAATGAAAACAAGAGTTTAGAGATTAGACAATATCAGTTATTCTTTCATTCAAGCTACATATATATACAAAACATTGTGGGAAATATAAATATGAATTAAGTGACTCTGATTTAAAAAATAAAAATCTTATAATATGTACAGTATTTGATAACAAATATTACATGTAAAAAATCATTTAGGAGAAACACTTTCAACTAAATAACTAGCTTTACAGAAAACAATGCAGTGGAAATACTATAATAAACCACATGTCCTATATTAACTACTGTTGTTTAGCCGTTAAGTCATGTCTGACTCTTTGAAACCCCATGCACTGCAGCATGCCAGGCTTCCCTGTCCTTCACTATCTCCCAGAGTTTGCTCAAATTCACATCCATTGAGTCAGTGATGCCACCTTACCATCTCATCCTCTTCCTCCCTCTTCTCCTTTTGCCTTCAAATATTAACTATAGCCAACATTTATTAATTACCTGTAAGAATTTTCACATAGTGGGGTCATTCCTGGTGACTCAGTGGTAAAGAATCCATGGGTTTGATTCCTGGGTTGGGAAGATCCCCTGGAGGAAGAAACGGCAACCTCCTCCATTCTTGCCTGGGAAATTCCATGGATGGAGGAGCCTGGCAGGCTACAGTCCATGGGGTTGCAAAGAGTCAGACATGACTTAGTGACTAAGCAACAACTTTCACATAGATTATCTGTTTTATCCTTCAGAGCAGTCCTACAGTCTAGATATTATTTTTACGTATATTTTGAAAATGAGAAAACTAAAATTTGTAGAAATTAGGAAATTTGCTAAAGGTCATACATCCAAGTAGGAAGGATGAAATCTGAAGCAATTAGGATCCAAATTAACATTTATTAGGTATTTATTATGTACTTAGGCATTGTAATAAACAACATTTGTGCACTATCTTATTTGAATTCAAGAGGCAAGTGCCTATAATTGGCCCTTGGGAGGAGATTTTTAAAAGGCCATGTTTCCAGCTTTTGGAAATTCATCATCCGTACCTCCCTCTAAGTTAATGAGCAAAATAAAGCAAGGCTGTCAAATCCTTCCCCCCACCCTCCCAGCCCCAGGATTTTGAGAGCTTCCGGCTTAAAAGAATTAAGAGGCAACCATCCATGTGCACCTATGTCACATAAACATCATTTTTCATCCATAATGGAAAAAACTGCTATGTGGACCTGCCAGGTAGTTTTAATTAAGTTTACAATTTCCTCCCACCTCTTTTAGAACAAATATTTCATGAGAAAACAAGGAGAGAAAAATTGTGTAGATAATTTTCAAACGGGTATGAAATTCCCTTTGATTTTGTTTGTTTTTGTTTTCCAAGTGGGAGGGGAAGTTTAACATCTCAAGTTGTCTTCGACTGGGGAAGCTAAAAAACTAACCTGGGGAAAGATAAAGTTTTCCTGAAACTGAGACTTAAAAAAACATGATGGAATCAGTTCTGGATGGCTCAATTCCAACAAAAAACTAAAAAGGCATCATGGGAAAAATATAACATACTGCACATATTAGTAAGAGTCAATAATACACAATCCAGGTAAAAAAGACTATTTCTACTGCATGTTTTCAAGAGAAGCTATAACATCAGAGTCATCCCAAAAGAATAAATTAATTGAATCATTAAAATTAAAAAATTATTATAATATCATACCTATCATATGGCAGAGTCTTAGAATCTGCTGAAACTAGGGATTATTCTCTTCTCTGGCTAGGCAATGAGATTAAAATTTCAGGTTGCTGAAAATAGAAAGTAACCAGAGGATTGGTACTGTTCCTTAACTTCCTTTCAGAGAGAATGTAGAGAATATTTATATATTATTCATTGTTTATAGCTTTAAGTCAAAGGTGGGATTTCTGTGAATGTGAGTTTGATGTATGAAGCAGGGCACCGAAAGCCAGTGCTCTGTGATAACCTGGAGGAATAGGGTGAAGAGGGAGGTGGGAGGGGGCTTCAGCATGGAGAAGTCCTATGGATTCATACTGATATATGGCAAAAACCACAATACTGTAAAGTAATTATCCTCCAATTAAAATACAGAAATAAATATTTTTTAAAAAAGACTTCTGCCTCCATAATTACATAATTTTGTTGTTTTAAGCCATCCAGTTTTGGTCATTTGTTATGGAAACTAAGGTAAGTTTTTCACAAGGAAATTTGCATGTTTTATGTCCATTTCTGGAAGGACTCATAAACTCTAGTGTAAATGGCTTAAAGACAACTGTTACCAGTTTTAAAATCATCAAGATAAGGAGTTACATGGTGATGTAACAATTCCTGGTGATTTTCCCAACGGTTCCCCTTAACAGCCAGGCACTCTCTGTCCCCTAAAGACTTTTTAAGTCTCTATGGGTGAAGTAGATGCAAAGTCAAATAATGAAAATGTAGAGATACAGTGTGTGTTTTCTTAGTCTACCTACACTTAACCTCTCACCAATTAACTTATTCTATTTCCTTTTAAATCATAAGCTGCAAATCCCCACATCACGCTGAACGTGCATGCTGAATGCTGAAGGGTTAGAAAGCCACTCTCCAATGAGTCTGCCCACTTCTGCTCCTACCAGTGAAAATTGTACATGTGACAATGTCACTTGTGTTTGTTCTCAAACCTGTTTATGCCAGTTGAACCTGTCACTGTGCTTTCACAATTTAATTAAATATTAAGTAAACCAATGTAATAGTGTGGGAAAAAAAGTTTGGTATTTTTTTTTTTCTTCCCAATTATTTTTATTAGTTGGAGGCTAATTACTTTACAATATTGTAGTGTTTTTTGCCATACATTGACATGAATCAGCCATGGATTTACATGTGTTCCCCATCCGGAATCCCCCTCCCACCTCCGTCCCTATCCCATCCCTCTGGGTCATCCCAGTGCACCAGCCCTGAGCACTTGTCTCATGCATCCAACCTGGACTGGTGATCTGTTTCACACTTGATAATATACATGTTTCGATGCTGTTCTCTCAGATCATCCCACCCTCGCCTTCACCCATAAAGTCCAAAAGTCTGTTCTATACATCTGTGTCTCTTTTTCTGTCTTGCATATAGGGTTATTGTTACCATCTTTGTAAATTCCATATATATGCGTTAGTATACTGTATTGGTGTTTATCTTTCTGGGAAAGTTTGTTCTTTAAAAGCTACATTTATATTTTTCAAGACCCTATTAAGGTGAGTTGTTTGAATGCGTGAGATAACTATAAAAAGATTATGAAGAAGTAATTTGCACTCAGATAGCTTCACAAGTGTCTCTTGCATGCATGGTAAGTCGCATCAGTTGTGTCCAACTCCTTGTGATCCTATGGACTGTAGCCCGCCAGACTCCTTTGTCCATGGGATTCTCCAGGCAAGAATACTGGAGTGGGCTGCCATTCCTTTTTCCAGGGGATCTTCCTGGCCCAAGGATTCATAGAACCTATGTCTCTCCTGCATTGGCAGGTAGGTTTTCTACCGCTAGCACCACCTGGGAAGCCTCATTTTCCTCTTAAAAGAATGACATTTTGAGAAAGCTTAGCTGATAGTTAGGAAGTGTACTTTATCATAGTACTATGACGCAGAACTCTAATCTGGAGGCCATGTACAAAGGAAAGGCTGTGGCAAAAGGGTGTGCCACTCAACAGACTAGCAGACAAGCACGTAGTTGTTTCAGGTTAATAAAAGAAACTTTAAGGTATTATGGTATACATTTTATACATTTTCATGACTGGTTTAACTTTCCTTTGAAACAGTTTTATTTAGATATAATTTACATACTACCATGTTCGTATTTATGAAGTATACAATTTAATGTTTAATAGACTTTTTCAACGTATTGCTTGGTTATGGATCCAGATTGCATCTATGAATGAGCTTCTCCTGTAAAAACAAAATGCTAAAAGAAGTAGTTGATTGTGCTTGGTGAGGGGATGGGGCTTCAAGGAAGGTTATATTTGAGCTTGGAGGGTCTTGAACAAGTAGCTGTTTTTAAAAAAATATATATAGAGAGAGAACAGTGTTCTAAGTAGAAGAAATAGTTTATGTAAAGGATGAAATCATATGAAGGAACAGCCTTTAGTTTCAGTAGTTTGGTAATAGGGAAGTCATTTTTTCAAATCTAATTATGCATCTGAATCATCTGTAGAGATTAAAGCAAAACAAAAAGCAAAGCAAAACAGGCTGAGACTTGACTCCCTGAGTTTCTGATTCAAATGTGTATCTGGAGGTGGTAGAGAGGGGTGGTCCCTGCATTTCTGCTTTTTAAAGTTCTACTTGTAGTTCTGATGTGCAGCCAGCATTGAGAGCCACTGGAGTCGGGGAATGGGGTTGAGATGAGTGTCAGATCAGGCCAAACTCCAGGACCAGACGGTGAAAGGAAATGGTTTGTAAATACAATATAATGACAAACTTTCTCTTCCCTGATGGCTTCTCCATTTTAAAATATTTCTTTTTTAACTTGTTTACTGTTGCATGACAGGAAATAAATGCTCATCATCTATAAAAACAGACATAAATGTTTTAACCCAGTGTTGTAACTAAAGACCTCCATTCTGTTTACAGTGATATTCAACATAAAACAAGCTTGGGGCAGAGTGGATCAGGTGTAACACCTACCACTCAGTGCTCTTAATAAATGTTCACAAAAATAATGAAAATACAGTTTTGGGGGGAAAAAAGTCTGCCAGATACTGAAGAGTGGGTTCACTGATGGGTGGATTGGTGACCTCATTCTCTACTCAAACAGAATAGCAGTAGTCTCAGTTCCCAGTGCTCTTCTAAACTCCCAGATTGCTGAGATTCTTTCTTTCAGGGAAACATTCTTCAGAACTTATCATGTAAGCAACTGTCAGAAAAAAGGGACCCCTCCTTCCATCATAAACAGTGCCATAGGAAGCACCTTGTCTCCTACGCTTTGAAGGTTGGAGATATTTTCCCTCTGGCCATAGAACCTGCCATCTACATAGGTAGGAGCTGTTCAGTACTTTAAAATAAATAAATGTTACGCTCTTTGAGGGGAGAAAGGGGATGCTAATTTCCATTTTTATCACAACTCTTAAGGTCAGTGTCTTCTAATTTTCTATGCTTGGCCCATGTTTTTATAAGGACATCGGTTTATCCACACACGTGAAGGAGCTATGAAGTCTAGTCAGCAAGTTAGGCGGGATCAGCAAAAAAGGCAAAGGAGGAGGGTTCAGTCAACTTGTTTCTGGAAACAAAGCCAAACAGTAAAGAAGAAAGAAAAAAAAAAAAAAATCTGCCTGAGGAGGCACAGTATGTGAACTTGGACGCGACACAGTGCCAAGTACTAACGTAAGGAGGGTGTCGGGCCAGGGCTCTGAGGATGAAACTGGGGGTCCCGACCGCGCCGAGCGCGGAAGCAGGAGAGGGTGTCGTCGCCCGCGGGAGGGAGGCGGCCGCCGACCCCGGCCGCTCCGCCGCGCGCCCCGTCGGGAGGCCGGCCCGCTCCCTCAAGGCCCGCCCGCCCCTCACCCGCCCCGCCTCCTGCCCGGCCTCCCGCCCGCGGACCTGCCTATAGCTCCGCTCGGCCCGGCCGCTGCTCGGTTCCCGTTCCTCTTCCAGGGGCCGCGCGGCGGGTGCAGGCTGGCGGCCACCGGACCCGGAACTGCTGACGGTTCCCCGCGCTCGGGCGCGTCCGCCCCCCGGGTCGCTCCGGCTCCCCGCCCCCCGGCCCCCCGACCCGGCCTCCGCAGCCGTCGGGTGGATGCGGGGCGGGTGCTCCGTCCGCAGTCAAGCGGGTGCAGCGGCTGAGGCGGGACGGGCGCCGCCCTCACAGCGGCGGGGACTCGGCTGAGGACTGCGGGGGCGCACGCTCACGGCCTCCGGGTCTCGTTCAGGCTCAGGACCGGGGCCGGCAGACGCCTCAGAGCTCGAGCTCGCCGCCGAGCGTGCAACCGAAAGTGACGGAGGACGGCCTCGGGTGTGCGCCCGACCGTCAGAAAGGCCCGCAGGGGCGGCAGGAGTCGGGGCGAGGGCCCGGCGTGTGGGCAGCGGCCGACCCGCGGGGCCGAGCGTCGCCCGGGCGGTGGCCGAGGCGTTCGTCGTGCGGCGTTACTCGGTGCGGAGGGCGGGGGTTAGGAGGGGCAGAGGCTGACACCGGGGGGCTCACCAGAGAGAGAGCTGCAGCCCGGACGGGCGGGCAGGGGCCGGGGTGAGAAAGCGTGTGAGTGTAGTGGGGGGTGAGGAGCGCGGGGCGGGGGTGCGCACGTGACCCAAATGGCAGTTGCTTGCGTGATCGCTGGACTTAGGAAGCGACCGAGTGCCGAGTGCTAATGTAACGAGGTGCTGCCATACCTGTGACTCCCGGAGGCAAACCTGTCGGTCATCTCTGCTCTTAACCTTCAAAACGGACTTTTTTTTTTTTTTAAATTGAAGTACAGTTAGTTTACAATATTAATGTTGGGTTCAACATGGTGAGTCAATATTTTTATAAATTATGCCATTTTAGGTTATTCTCAAATACTGGCTGTATTCTCTGTGGTGTACAATATATCCGTGTAGCTTATTTATTTTATACATAATAGTTTGTATCTTAATCCCCTTACCCCTATCTTGCCCCTCCCCGCCTTCCCTCAACCTGCTGGTAACAGCTTATATCTGTGAGTCTGTTTCTGGGGGAAAAAAAAAATACAATTTTTCTTGGGAAAAAAAAATAGAAATTAAATTTTTTTTAATTATTTTTTTTTTTATTTTAAATGCAACTCCAATTAATCTTATTGAACTTAAGGCCCAGGTATTTCGTAGGAAGGGATGTGACCTAACAAGCCTGTCATGTCAGGATTAATGATGTATCAATGATAGGTTGACACCCTGTAATTAAAAAACAGTACTTCCTCTAAGTCAATAAGTGATTCCCTGCTTAAAATTTACTATCTGAAAACAAAACCAAACCTGTTGTTCTACTAGAAAGATGTAAAGTACATTCACAAAATGAATTAAGAGCTGGCTTTGCTTTCATTGTCATGGTTCTCTTCTGATAAATAGTGGATTAGCTTTTCTGGGAAGAGTCCAGATTCACTATTCTGGTTACATTTTTAAATCAATGCAATTCTTCTGTTTACCCACCCACAAGTTTCTGTTGTAACTGTAACTATGTTGATATAATTTTGCATTCTTACTTATGCTAATTTTTCTTTACAGGTAAATTTTGGGGAACACAAAAACTTCATTGAAGAACTTTGTACAGAATTGAAGGATGGCAGAAGCAGTGTTGATTGATCTCTTTGGTTTGAAACTGAACTCTCAGAAAAACTGTCATCAGACATTATTAAAGACATTGAATGCGGTCAGATACCACCATGGTGCTAAGGCCAAGTTTTTTTGCATAATGTGTTGTAGTAACATCAGCTGTGACCATGATAATTGTGAATTAGAAACAGGCAATGGATTATCAGCTCTCTTGAGAGAATTTGAGACTGTTAGCAATCCCAGCATGGCTGCCTCTTTGTATATAATTAAACAAAAAGTTGATGAAAAAAATTTGAGTAGCATTAAGGTAATTGTGCCTGTGCACCGGAAGACATTAATGAAGGCTTTCATTGACCAACTCTTTACTGATGTTTACAATTTTGAGTTTGAAGATTTACAGATGACTTTGAAGGGAGGTCTTTTGAAACAGTCTACTGAAGTAAACATAATCACAGCTCAAGAACTAGAAGCAATCCAGAATGAAATAGAAACATATTTGAGAAGTTTGCCAGCACTGAAGGGAGAATTAACCATTATCACATCTCCTTTGATCCCAGGTATGTTAAACACTATCAGTTGTTTTACTTGAATATGAAAAGCCAGTCTTTCTTTACAGGTTGTTCACCTCTTTTTCTTGTTTCTTTTGTAGACTGGTGTGAGATTATGTGTTCCTTAGCATCAGTTACAACATGGGAGTGTAATGCACGGCCTTATAGAGTCACATGTGTGAAGGAATAGTCCCTTCAAAGCCACTCTAAATAAATTCGCTTTATGCAAATTCAGCTTTAAGACAAATCCCCCAGCCTTGGTTTTAAATGAGATTTATGACCCTAAGCATTCCCTACTTAGAAATTCTGAAACCTTAACTCCGTGGTGCCTTCACAGAAGAGTGAAATTTAAAACAGTCAAATCTCACTTGTTAGTAAAAGGATGTTTACTGTGAGCTATATGCTATTGGCATAACAAAAACTAATGGGAAAAAGCTACCCTTTGAAGAGCAGTAATCCCACAGAGAAGGTAAAACAAACTCAAAACACTGTGTCATAAGAACAGATGAAGCTATAAAGAACTGTAGAAATTAGAAGCTGGATAAACTAATGCAGGGTGAGGTTATTAGGGAAAGTCCTAATGAGAGACTGGGTTTGTAAGGCTTTACAGTCTTTTGTACAGCCTACTTTTAATCTTCACTGTTTATCCTCAACAGATACTTTCATACATGGATTTACTACAAGAACAGGTGGGATATCTTACATACCAACTCTTAGTTCATTCAATCTCTTCAGTAGTTCCAAACGGAGAGATCCCAAGGCTGTTGTTCAAGAAAATCTGCGTAGGTTGGGGAAGGCTGCAGGATTTAATGCGAATAAATTTTACCAAATAAAGGTACAATTTTGTTTCATATTTTGGAAGATTTAAAGTATATTCTTGACTCTGCCAATGACTATATGGACTTTAAATAAGCTATTTAATGTTTACATCTAATGTTTTATCTAAAACTTAGGATAATGTTTGTGGTTATTTTTCTTAGAGATACATATCATAGTCTAAAGATCAATTCTATGATATATACACACACACACACACACACAAACATCTGGAACTCCTCACATCTAAAAATACAGTTGTTTTTTAGTCACTAAGTTGTGTCCAATTCTTGTGACCCCATGGACTGTAGCCTACCAGGCTCCTCTGTCTATAGGATTTCCCAGGCAAGAATACTGGAGTGGGTTTCCATTTCCTTCTCCAGGGGATCTTCCTGACCCAGGGATCAAACCTGAGTCTCCTGCATTGGTAGGTGAGTTTTTTTTTTTTTTTTGTCTGTTTCTTTTTTTACCACTGAACCATGAGGAAAGCCCCAGAGTATAGTACCACTGCCTTTTTGACTTAGACGTAAGTTTCCTGAATGGTGAGAGAGAAAAGCCATTGTTTTCTATATTAACACTAGGAGGAACTAGGGTACAACTGATAAGATAATTGGTTCTTACAGAATTCTAGATTTCTTTGACTCCAGGAAAAGTAAAAATATTATTGATTTGGAAATTTAATTTCTTTCAGTCAATTAGTACTTTGTGGAAGTTACTGCTATTAGGTTTAGACCCCAATGCTGAGAAAGATTGAGGGCAGGAGGAGAAGAGGGTGACAGATGATGAGATGGTTGGATGGCATCGTCAATTCAATGAGTTTGGGCAAATTCCGGGAGATAATGACGGACAGAGAAGCCTGGTGTGCTGCCGTCCGTGAAATCGAAGAGAGTCCAACACAACTGAGCAACTGAACAACTACTGCAATTAGAGATTTACCCATCTCTAGTGAGGGGTTTTCATGATGGATGGACTATTTTATATTTTTTAAAATTTATTTTTAATTGGGGGATAATTGCTTTACAATGTTGTGTTGGTTTCTGCCATACAACAATGTGAATCAGCCATAAGTATATATATATCTCCTCCCTTTTTTTTTTATCTCCTCCCTTTTGAATGTCCCACTGGCTATCTGTTTTACACATGGAAATGTATATATGTCAATACTACTCTCTCAATTGATCCCACCTTCTCTTCCCCGCCCTCCTGCTGTGTCCACAAGTCTGTTCACTCTGTCTGCATCTCTATTCCTGCCCTGAAAATAGGTTCATCGGTACTATTTTGATTTTTTTTTAAATCTTGAAGTCTGCTTTCCTTTGAGGAAAATACATAAAGATTATCATATCACAGAGTCAAGTAAATTTTTTACTATATTATACACATATGGACCTGATGTATTTAAGGAATGCTATGGCACCCCACTCCAGTACTCTTGCCTAGAAATCCCAAGGACGGAGGAGCCTGGTAGGCTGCAGTCCCTGGGGTCGATAAGAGTCGGACACGACTGAGCGACTTCATTTTCACTTTTCTCTTTCATGCTTTAGAGAAGGAAATGGCAACCCACTCCAGTGTTCTTGCCTGGAGAATTCCAGGGATGGAGGAGCCTGGTGGGCTGCCGTCTATGGGGTCGCACAGAGTCGGACACGACTGAAGTGACTTAGCAGCAGCAGCAGCAGCAACCTTAAACTGGTTATATTATTTTGTACAAAATACTTTCAGAAAAGCTTATGGTATGAGAAATTCTATTTTCAAAACATTTTTATTTCACATCTTTGGTATTAGACTGATCATGCCAATGATGTCTGGATTATGGGAAGGAAGGAGCCTGAATCTTACGATGGAATCACCACAAATCAAAGAGGAGTCACGATAGCAGCTCTTGGTGCTGACTGTATTCCCATAGTTTTTGCAGATCCTGTCAAAAAAGCATGTGGGGTTGCTCACTCTGGTAAGTGTACTTAGTTAATCACCTAGGATTTTTACCAATTTGGGGGGAAAGTTATAATTTTCCCCAAAATTATAAAAGTTATAATTTCTTTCTGATAGACATTGTTTTTGTTCATTCTCTAAGTAATGGTCTGTTTGTGACCTCACGGGATGCAGTACTCCAGGCTTCCCTGTCCTTCACCATCTCCCAGAGCTTGCTCAAACCTCATGGCCATTAAGTCAATGATGCCATCCAACCATCTCATCCTCTGTCATCCCCTTCTCCTCCTGCCCTCAGTCTTTCCCAGCATTAATAGTTAATTACTACCCATGGTGATAAGTGTAAAGATAGAAGAGAGCTAGTAGACTCTTAGGTGAGGAGGAGATACAAGGAATACTTACATCAAATTATATGACTCAGAGTATAATCCCTAAAGAAAGCAGTTACCTAGATGGTGTGATCACTCACCTAGAGCCAGACATCCTGGAATGTGAAGTCAAGAGTGGGCCTTAGAAAGTATCACTACGAACAAAGCTAGTGGAAGTGATGGAATTCCAGTTGAGCTATTTCAAATCCTGAAAGATGATGCTGTGAAAGTGCTGCACTCAATATGCCAGCAAAGTTGGAAAACTCAGCAGTGGCCACAGGACTGGAAAAGGTCAGTTGTCATTCCAGTCCCAAAGAAAGGCAATTCCAAAGATTGCTCAAACTACTGCACAATTGCACTCGTCTCACATGCTAGTAAAGTAATGCTCAAAATTCTCCAAGCCAGGCTTTAGCAATACATGAACTGTGAACTTCCAGATGTTCAAGCTGGTTTTAGAAAAGGCAGAGGAACCAGAGATCAAATTGCCAACATCCTCTGGATCATCGAAAAAGCAAGAGAGTTCCAGAAAAACACCTATTTTTGCTTTATTGACTATGCCAAAGCCTTTGACTGTGTGGATCACAGTAAACTGTGGAAAATTCTGAAAGAGATGGGAATACCAGACCACCTGACCTGCCTCTTGAGAAACCTGTATGCAGGTCAGGAAGAAACAGAGCTGGACACGGAACAACAGACTGGTTCCAAATAGGAAAAGGAGTACGTCAAGGCTGTATATTGTCACCCTGCTTATTTAACTTATATAAAGAGTACATCATGAGAAACGCTGGGCTGGAAGAAGCACAAGCTGGAATCAAGATTTCTGGGAGAAACATCAATAACCTCAGATATGCCGATGACACCACCCTTATGGCAGAGAGTGAAGAGGAACTAAAAAGCCTCTTGATGAAAGTGAAAGAGGAGAGTGAAAAAGTTGGCTTAAAGCTCAACATTCAGAAAACTAAGATCATGGCATGTGGTCCCATCACTTCATGAAAAATAGATGGGGAAACAGTGGCTGACTTTATTTTGGGGGGGCTCCAAAATCACTGCAGGTGGTGACTGCAGCCATGAAATTAAAAGATGCTTACTCTTTGGAAGGAAAGTTATGACCAACCTAGATAGCATATTAAAAAGCGGAGACATTACTTTGCCAACAAAGGTCTGTCTGGTCAAGGCTATGGTTTTTCCAGTGGTCATGTATGGATGTGAGAGTTGGACTGTGAAGAAAGCTGAATGCCAAAGAATTGATACTTTTGAACTGTGGTGCTGGAGAAGACTCTTGAGAGTCCCTTGAACTGCAAGGAGATCCAACCAGTCCATCCTAAAGGAGATCAGTCCTGGGTGTTCACTGGAAGGACTGATGCTAAAGCTGAAACTCCAATACTTTGGCCACCTCATGCAAAGAGTTGACTCATTGGAAAAGACCCTGATGCTGGGAGGGATTGGGGGCAGGAGGAGAAGGGGACGACAGGATAAGATGGCTCGATGGCATCACCAACTCGATGGACATGAGTTTGAGTAAACTCCGGGAGTTGGTGATGGACAGGGAGGCCTGGCGTGCTATGATTCATGGGGTCGCAAAGAGTCGGACACGACTGGAGCGACTGAACTGAACTGAACTGACTGAGGCTGATTCCTGGGAGATTTGTAGGATTTGGCTAGGTACCAGTGTTTCTCAGCAGGAATGTTATTAACATTTGGTGCAAGATAGATACATTGCAGACTAAGTGTGCTTGGCTTTCAAAATTCTTAATGCCAGTTGTACTTATGTAATAACCAAAAAGAAAAACCTCTGTGCTTTTCAAAACACTCCCAGGGAGTTGTACTGAATTGTATTGTCTCTGGCTTGAGAAGTCTACCCTTGAAGTCTGGGTAGTAGGGAATAGGAAGGTTAGACTTGTCGCAGAAGGTATTTTTGAAAATGCAGCAGCAAGTGTAAAGATAAGAAAAAACAAAATATGTTTGGAAAATTGCATTTAGTTTAATATGTTATAGTTGATTAGCTTTAACTATTCTCTGAAAATAAGAACAAAGAATTTTTAGGTGCTATGTTTGTTAAGGTTTTGGAATTTTGTTTGCTGAAGGTTTTTAAAAAATACTATTATTAGATTATCCAGAGGTAATGAGTCTGTGTAAAATGAGGAGTGATCTTTTGGATTATCTTCTGCTGACTAGAAGTCAGGTTTACTATTCAACATTGTCAAAGTTATTTAAAATTTGAGTCTTAGTTCCGGGATATAAAATGTGAATATTATTTGTTACTTCCTGGGTTTTGAAACATTAAATTTAAAATTATCAAAGATACATGAAACAGTCTTGAAAAGGAACAAAGTTAGATGTCTCATACTTCTTGATTTCAAAACTTATTATAAAGCTACAGTAATCAAAACAGTATGTATGGTACTGGCATAAAGACAATAGAGCAGTGGAATAGAATAGACATTCCAGAAACAAACCCTTGCATTAGGGTCAAATTATTTTTGAAAAGGTATGTAGACTATACAATGGGGAAAGGACAATTTCTTTAACAAATGGTACTGGCAAAACTGGATAGGCATATGCAAAAGAACAATGTTGGACCCTTATGTCATGTATAAAAACTGACTCAAAGTGGATCAAAGATCTAAATGTAAGAGCTAAAACTCTAAAAATTATAGAAGAAAGTATAAATGTATATCCTTGTGATCTTGAATTAGGCAGTGGTTTCTTAGATACGATACCAAAAGCACAGCAACAGAAGTAAAAATAGATAAGTTGGATTTTATCAAAAACAAAAATTTCTGTGCCGCAAAGAACACAGTCAACAAAGTGAAAAGTCAGCCCAACAGATAAAGAATAAATATTTGCAGTTCATACATCTAATAAGTTAATATTCAGAATACAAAAAGAATACCTACAATTCAACAACAACAACAAAAACTAAAATATTTGATTGAAAAATGGGTAAAGGACTTTAGTAGGTCTTTCTCCAAAGATGATATGTAAATGGTCAATAAACATGTGAAAAGATTCCCAACATCACTAATATGGAAAAGCAAATCAAAACCACAGGATATCACCTCACATCCATTAGAATGGCTGATATTTTTGAAAAATGAAAATAAGTTTTGGTGAAGAGAAATGGAAACCATGATGCGCTATTGGTGGGAGAATAAAATGATGCAGCTGCCATGAAAAACAGTATGATGTTTCCTCGAAAGGTTTTAAATAGAATTATTATATTAGCCAACAGTTCCATTTCTGAACATATATCCAAAGAGTTAAAAGCAGAATGTCAATAGGATATTTACATACCCATGCTCAAAACAGAAATTATTCACAATAACTAAGAGGTGAAAGCACCCTTAGGAAAAATACATAAACTGACTCTGCTCACTTTTAACTTAGATATAAATTAAGATGACATTTTGTTATGTTTTAACTTTGCTTATCTCTCTCTCTTCCTATTTACTAGGTTGGAAAGGTACCTTGTTAGGTGTTGCTATGGCTACAGTGAACGCTATGAGAGAAGAATATGGCTGCAGTTTGGAAGACATTATTGTTGTACTGGGGCCTTCAGTTGGACCGTGCTGTTTTACTCTTCCAAGGGAATCAGCAAAGGCATTTCATAATCTTGATCCCGGATGTGTACGGCTGTTTGACTCACCAAATCCCTGTGTTGACATCCGTAAAGCCACTAGGTATGTTTGCTCTGAGGCTTCCCTGGTGGTTTAGTGGTAAAGAACTCTCCTGCCAATGCAGGAGATGTGGGTTTGATCTCTGGGTTGGGAAGATTCCCCGGAGAAGGAAACGGCAACCCACTCCAGTTTTTTTTGCCTGGGAAATCTCATGGACAAAGGAGCCTGCAGGCTGTAGTCCATGGAATCATAAAAGAGTCAGACAGGACTCGGCGATTAAACAACAATGACGATTGATTTCAGTCCAGAACTGTAATGGTGAAATCTACCATTTCCTGTTGTGGCCCTGTTCTGTAACTGAATGACAACTTGCATTGTTCCAAGCAGATCTTTCCCAGAGTTCTTTTACACTAATATCAATGCTTTTTCCATATTGCTTTGTCTGTTGGTAAAGTAAACTTTCTGTCTTTGGAAAAATCTTTATCTTAAGGATTCTTCTTGAACGGGGAGGAATTCTGCCACAGAATATTCAGGACCAGAACCAGGATCTCAACCTCTGTACGTCTTGTCATCCTGACAAGTTTTTTTCCCATGTCCGAGATGGCCCTAACTTTGGTACACAGATTGGCTTCATCTCAGTTAGAGAATGAGGTACAGTAGCTTCTCTCTCCCTGCTCCCCCTCCCTTCTCCTCCCTGCTTCCACCTTTCCCTCCCCTCATTTTGAAAAATAATTATATTTAAGTTCACTCCTTTATTCCTGCAGGAAGAATTAATTTTCTACTTTTTAGTGAAACAATAATGGTAGACCAGTTCATTTTCAGTGACGTACTCTAATATAAAAGGGCAGTATAAGTACATATAAGAGTATAAAAGTAACACAAGTTTTCATTAAAAAATCCTTTTTGTATGCCATTTAACTCTCCTATATTTGACATCTATTTCTATCATAACATCTTTATAATTTTTTAAATTCTTTTGAGTTTTAAGAAGAAATCCTTGCATAAAAAAAGTAAATTCTAGAGTAATGATACATACACAGCCCAGCCTAGTTTTACAACCAAACTTCCAACTGATTATCTGTAGCAGGAGTTGGTCAATTTTTTTAAAGGTCTAGATAGTACACATTTTAGGTGTTGTGGGACACATCGTCTCTGTCTCAGCTATACAACTCTGCTTTTGTAGAGCAAAAGCAGACAGAAGCAGAAATGAATGAATATGTCTGTATTTCAGTAAAATTCTGTTGACCAACAAAACACGTGAGGGGCCAGATTTGGTCCACAGGGTATAGTTTGCTGACACTTGAGCTACAATCATAGAGCAGGATTGAGTGTAATTTCATTAAATTAGTATTTCTTAGAGATGGATTTTTTTGTTACACAAAATTTTGTGACAGTGATGTGGCACTGACTCTTTAGCATATATCTGATTTTCCTTAAGGTTATTTTAACTGAATATTGTTTTTAGTCTTTACAATGTCTTTTACTCTTTAATATACAAAAGACTTTAATAAATTTAGTGATTCTTTTTTTTTTTTAGTGATTCTTTTAATAGCACTACTAATGGCCTCTTTTGATTTCTATGTATTTTTACAGATACTTGACTGGATTTTTGCATAACTATTTCCTGCTATCTTCCAAACCAACAGTGAAAGAGAAATGTAGTTGTTGATATACTTAAAATCAAAAGGATTACAATGAATAATTCATCTTTCAGATATACTTTCATTATTATCCAAAGCCAAATGATTTACTGATTTTAACAATAACTGACAAAATCAATATGATATAGTTTGTATGTTATACAGATAAGAATTATTCTTAAAGTTTGTCCTCTGTATTTGTTACATACATCAGGAATAAGTATTCAGTTTAGTATTTATTGGGTAGCCTCTATTTGTCAAGCATTCTGTGAATCATAGATGAAATCAAGATGAGTAATACTTTTTCCCTTTGAGTCTAATGCAGTGGAAGAGATAAACATTTCTTACACTTAAGTTTAATTTTAATAGCAGAAGAGTACAGGAGAAGAAGGATTAATTCTATCTGGAACACAGACTGGAGAAGGTATTGCAGAGAAAATGACTTGTCACATGGATCTGAAAGACGTATAGACTTTTGACAAATAAAGAACAACCGTAACAGGTTAAGGGAATACCATAAACTAGGGCGTGAAACTGAAAGTGTTCTAGAAAGAAGAGGGTGTGGGTAGGAGTTACTGGGAAAACAGGTTAGAAACAAATTAGGGTCTTGAATGCTATGTCAAAGAGTTTGGAGTTTATTTTCCAGGCAAAGAGTAAGCATAGAAAGTAGGGGAGTATTTTTATGTCCTTGGCATTATATTTAACAGGATGGATTTGTGAGAGACTAAAGCAGAGAGATTAGTTGAAAGGCAATCAGAATACTTTAAAAAAGAAATAATGAAGCCCAAATACAGTGGGAATTTAAATTGAGATAAAAGTAAGTGAAATAGTATGACATTTCAGAGACGGAATCTGCAGATCCTGTTCTTAGAGTGTGGAGGTGAAAGGTGAGGACCAGTGGAGAAAATCCCTGTTTACTCCACAGTCTCTGCTTGATGACTATCTGGAGTGGCAGCAGAGGTGGGGAGGAGGTTTGGGACACGGGAAGAATAATGAATTAGACACATAGACCGAAGTGCTTCCAGATGGAAATATGTGGTCAATAATTAGATATAGAGACCTGGAACCTGGGAAGGAGCCATGAAGAAACAGAGATTTGGAAGTTGGCTGCACAGAGATAGTGCCTGGGTCTACTGGAATAGGCTGGGTCATCTTCACAGAAACAGAGTGAGAAAAAATGAGGTCCAAGGATGAAACCCACTCCTGCATTTGAAGAGCCAGAAACTGAACCAGTAGAAAAGATTAATCTAGAAAAAAAAAATACACAGTCATTTTGCGACCCCATGGACTGTAGCCCACCAGGCTCCTCTGTCCATGGGATTCTCCAGGCAAGAATACTGGAGTGGGTTGCCGTTTCCTTCTCCAGGGGATCTTCCCGACCCAGGGATCAAACCCAGGTCTCCTGCATTGCAGGCACACGCTTTAACCTCTGAGCCACCAGGGAAGCCATAAATATGAGAGGTACTCAAAGAGAAATCTACAGGGAGTTCCCTGGTGGCGTACTGGTTAGGATTTGGTGTTTCCATTGTGGAGGCCTGGATTTGATCCCTGGCCAGGGGTGGGAGGGATCATCCTGCATGCCACTGGTTGCTGCCAAAACACAAATGAGAAGAAACCAGTAGATTAATAACTGTGTTGAGGCTGTTCTGTGGGTCATTATGGTGATGGATTTCAGTGCTTTGAGGAAGAGGATGCACCAGTGTCAACTCTACTTTGCTAGTATTTATTGAAGTAAGTGAAGTCGCTCAGTTGTGTCCAATTCTTTGTGACCCCATGGACTGTAGCCCACCAGGCTCCTCATGAGATTTTCTGGGTAAGAATATTGGAGTGACTTGCCATTTCCTTCTCCAGAAGATTTTCCCGACCCAGGGATTGAACCTGGGTCTCCCGCATTGTAGGCAGACGCTTTACTGTCTGAGCCACCAGAGAAGTCCAGAGAACATAAAACACCAGGGGCTGTATTTTGATACAAGGGGTGTGTGTGTGTATGTATATATATATATATATATTGTGTGTGGGGGGGTAATGAGTAGTTTTAAGTGTATGTGTAGGCTGAAGAGAAAAGTTAAGGTGTTTTTACTTGGGAAAAATGGTATGGTACCTGTTTTTAACATGAATTTTGTCACAATGAACCTTAAAAGGATTTCTTATTTCATATATTTCTTAGCTGAATATGCAGAAAATTACATTTGTTTGGTACTTCCCACCCATTACCTCATTTTACCTTTACAGGTACTCTGAAGTACATAGGTCAGGTGCTATTCCTTTTATTCAGATGACCCTCGATGAGTTAGAGACTGAAATCACATAAATTGTGATAAAGTAAGATTTGAACCTATGTCTTATGACCCCAAATCTCATTTCAGATTTTACAGTTAATTAAAGCTATCTAAAATAAAATTTTATTTTGTTAATATCAGTATTCTTATAGACAGTCAAAATTTTGTTGAAGTGCTCAGGTAGATTAAAAAATACATTTGTAGCCCATGTTTTTTTAATATCCAGTGAAAGGTGACAATCAATACAACAACAATTTCAATACTGTGATATGTGTTGTTTGGTTGTGACCACCTGATACTTTAATTCTTTTATGAAACTCATGAGAAATTTATATAAAATACCTCATTTCAAAGTAAGAAAGACAAGATAAATATCAGGTACTAACGCATATATATGGAATCTAGAGAGATGGTACTGATGAATTTATTTGCAGGGCAATAGTGGAGAAACAGACATAGAGAACAGACTTAATAGACACAGGTAGGGGGAGGAGAGGGTGAGATGTGTGGAGAGAGTAACATTGAAACTTACATTACCATATGTAAAATAGCCAATGGGAATTTTCTGTGTGTCTCAGGAAACTCAAACAGGGGCTCTGTAACAACCTAGAGGGGTGGGATAGGGAGGGAGATGGGAAGAAGGTTCAAGAGGGAGGGGACATATGTATACCTATGGTTAATTCATGATGATACTTGGCAGAAAACATTTTGTAAAGCAATTATACTTCAATTAAAAAATAAATACATTTAAAAAAATACCTCATGTCTTCCAATTCAGGGAAGGCATTAAATACAAATTATAAGACAGCAATTTCAAACTCATGCAAAATACTCTTTTGTTTCATGATAATAATAAGATTAAAGAATAATTCCACTGAGAAAGATGAATAATTTTCCAATTTTTGTCACTCTATATTAATCTGTTGAATGCAGAGTATTAGGCAATCATGTTTTACTTTATGTACCAAAATATTATACTCCAAAGCCAAATAAAAAATTATTTTTGAAAAAAAATTATGTTTGATTATTTAAGACTTTGGATTATCTGTGTCAAAGCATATAAAGAGAAGTTGTCTCCTTGCAGTTTTACTGAGTGAGAAGTATTGATTCAATAACTCAGAAACAGACTGTTACTGTTAAATAGTCATATATTATTGCCTCTACAAGATTCTCATGTTTAAGCATTTGTACATAGGTTTCTGGGACTTTCAGGGTGTAACTACAATGATGACTTTGAGTAAGTTTTGTTCTGTTTTCAATCTCAGTACTGCTGCTAACTGTACATGGAAAATACAAGTTGTCATTTTAGTGAGACGATAAGTTTTAAAATCAGAGTTCAGGACATCATTTTTTAGAGGTACTAGTTACCAAACTAAAATTTATCTAATTGTAATTTGAAATTGAGGAGTAGCATAGTGACTAAATATGCTATACCCCATTGCTTTACAAAGCAATGCAAAAAAAAAAAAAAAAAAAAAAACGGTCTTTCCGTGACGAGGCGTTGGCTCTGCTCTTTTCCACAAGTAGCTCTGCTCTGTTTCTTGGTATAAAGTTGAGCCAATCTTAACCTATGTGTACAAAATACATATAAAGCTCTTACTTTAGATATAATTTCTTTACACTTTCAAATAAAAACATTTAGGAATCCTCATCTGCTTGGGTCTCACTTCCACAGAATCTCCAGTAACTGCTTTTCTGTAAGTAGATTTGGGGGGAGGAAATTCAGAGAAGCTTACTCTGTGTCACGTGGCAAACACATAAATAATACCCATGGATTCAGAAGCTGGAAATAAGAGGACAATGACATGTGAATTACATCATTTTATATCTCAAAGTAGGATTTTATATTTGTTTTCACCTGTTTTTCCTAAAGTTATCCTTCCAATGTATCCATCCTACTTCTTTATGTGAACTTTTAGAGAATGCCATCAATCTGTAGAAGTCCACTCAGTTATCTGTGTATTTGTGTGTGTAGACATGGATCTGTCTGTGTGCTAAATAGTAAATGAGAAATATCTACGTGCCATGTAAGATACATAGCCTCTTTGCCCTAGCTAGTGTAAATTCATACAAAATACATTGCATGCAGGGGAATCATAGCTTTCTCTGTATAAAAATTTTGTGAATTGTGTGGTAAAGAATGGAAGCGTGGTCCCTATGCTCATTGTAGTGTTTATGGGAACTCTGGCCTAGAGCATGCCTGTTTCCATTGCAGGCAACGTTTTAAACTTTACTTGTGATGGCAGAGATGAGGCAGCTACTGTAAGTAATGCACTGTTCCGTGCTAGGTCATCATGTAACTAAGGAAGAGGAAATCGGCCAGTACTGTTTTTTCTGGATTTAATAACATTTAGTTTGGACTCACAATGATCACATGTCAGTTACGGGAGACAGACTGCTCATACTCTCCCCACAGGTGCATTTTCTTTGTAGAAAAAGATATGTCACACCCCACTGTGTGTGTGTCAGGGGCCTGAGGTGAACTATATCCTTTCTGTATCTGGAGCAAGCTTTTTAATTCAATTCTCAGAAGGCTGGGGCGTCCAGTTACTGTATCTTGTTAAGCAATTAAAACTTATAGCCTATTCAGTAGCTCAAACTACTACAGTCCTTTCTAACAATAGCAACAATAAAAAGGGTACTCATTTCATGAGAAACATTTGAGTGTAAATTAGATTTATTTATGGTGACAATTGAGTTTTGAATTTTCATCCTTTATTTTCTTATTTTTGCATCACTCATTACTACATTTACATCTTACCAGTGCTTCCCTATGCCTTCACTTTCCTTAAGCACGTGTTTCAGTCTCGTCTATTAGTGCTCTCAAGCTAATTATTGATGTATAAGAAATATGTGGAAGAGAGGATTAAGTTGATACCACAAATTCGAGGAGGTAAAAAAGTAATCCACAGTTTCCAACTGGTCAAGAACTTTAAAAAGGATAGGTGAATAGCTGAAACCAAGATGTCAACTACACTTCGATAAAACTTTTAAAAAACTAAATTGGCTATACCATTTTATGAAAAAAAGGAGGCAGACTTTTCTAGATAAAAGTATGTTTATTTTATTAGACCTAACAATCCCATGTAATGAGCGATCCTAGTTTGATTCAGAAGAAATGAAAAGAAATAAACTATAAAACGTATTTTTGAGACAATTGGGAAAAATTTAAATATGGTCGAGGTATTAAATGATGCCAGGAATTATCATTAATTTTTCTAGGGGTTAATGATATTGTAGTTTTGTTAAAAATGTCTATGTTGATCCTTATTGAACTATGTAGGAGTAAACTGATATGTTATATGCCAGTAACGATGAAATATTTTAATAAAATGGATATGATGCAAATGTGGCAGTATCTTGATAATTGTTGAACCTGAGTGATGGTTATCTGGGGGTACATTGTACTATTTTCTCTACTTTCCTGAATGTTTTAAATTGAGCCATAACTTCTTGCCTTGCTAGTAATATTTAAAGTAACATTTCTGTTTTGAAAAAATATGTACATGTTTCAGCTTTCTTTTTTTTAAAGCAGAAGATGAGTAATGTCAACTCATTCTTGTACATACATGGTATGGACAGTGGAGAGAAGATAGCAAAAATCTGTTGAACTCTTGTTTATTTATTTATTTTTTGAACTCTTGTTTAAAAGAAGAGTTTGAGGGTTGTATATCATTTATATTAACACTGTTCTCTTATATAGAGGAGGAATAATTCACAAAATATCAGACAACAGGGAACTGCCTTTTCTGCTAAATAACAACTATCCTAAAATAATAAGCTTACTTTCACCTTTTCTATTATATGAAATGGAATCTGGTTGATACAATGATTAATGAAAAACTACATGAAGAGTCCATCCTCTGGCATAAGAATAGCCTAGGACAGAATAAAAATGTATGGCTTAATAGCAGTTTATGATATAAGTCAGTGTTTTCCAATAAGAATTAATGGGACTGCCAAAAAAACTCATGGGATCCCAGGTTGCAATATAGAAGCATACTTCTAGAATAAGCAAAGCAGTGTCTCTTTCTTCTAATAAACTGATTAGACAATATTTGGAGCATTATATTTTGGGAAATAATCCTTCTATAAGGTCAAAGAAAAGCAATACTAATGGTGAGGGTAAAAAGCAAGAAAGTTCCAGAGAAACATCTACTGCTTTATTGACCACGCCAAAGCCTTGTGTGGATTACAACAAACTGGAAAATTCTTCAAGAGATGGGAATACCATAACACCTTACCTGCCTTCTGAGAAATCTGTATGCAGGTCAAGAAGCAACAGTTAGAACCAGACATGGAATAATGGACTGGTTCCAAATTGGGGAAGGAGTACGTCAAGGCTGTATATTGTCCTTCTGCTTATTTAACCTATGTGCAGAATACATCATGAGAAATGTCAGGCAAGATGAAGGACAGGCTGGAATCATGATTGCCAGGAGAAATATCAATAACCTCAAGATATGCAGATGACACCACCCTTATGGCAAAGAGCGAAGAGGAACTAAAGAGCCTCTTGATGAGGGTGAAAGAGGAGAGTGAAAAAGCTGGCTTAAAACTCAAATGAAGATCATGGCATCTGGTTCCATCACTTCATAGAAAATAGATGGGGAAACAATGTAAACAGTGACAGACTGTTTTCTTGGCTCCAAAATCACTGCAGATGGTGACTATAGCCATGAAATTAAAAGACACTTGCTCCTTGGAAGAAAAGTTATGACCAACCTAGACAGCATATTAAAAAGCAGAGACGTTACTTTGCTGACAAAGTTCTGTCTAGTCAAAGCTATGGTTTCTCCAGTGGTCATGTATGGATGTGTAGTTGGACCATAAAGAAAACTGAGTGCCAAAGAATTGATGCTTTTGAACTGTGGTGTTGGAGAAGACTCTTGAGAGTCCCGTGGACTGCAAGGAGATCAAACCAGTCAATGCTAAAAGAAATCAGTCCTGAATGTTCATTGGGAGGACTGATGTTGAAGCTGAAGGTCCAATACTTGTGGCCACCTGACATGAAGAACTGACTCATTAGAAAAGACCCTGATGTTGGAAAAGATTGAAGGCGGGAGGAGAAGGGACGACAGAGGATGAGATGGTTGGATGGCATCACCGACTCAATGGACATGAGTTTGAGCCAGCTCCAGGAGTTGGAGACAGACAGGGAAGCCTGGTGTGCTGCAGTCCATGGGGTCACAAAGAGTCGGACACGACCGAGCAACTGAACTGACTGGTGAGGGGACTCAAAGCCAGATTATGGGAGGCGTGGTCAAAGGGACTAGAAATGATTAGTTTGGAGAAAAGAAGTCTAAATGGAATTTAAACACATTACAGATATCTAATGTACAAAATCCTGAAGGGATAGAAAGGAAAAAAACAAATTAGTGGAAATTATAGAAAGGCAATCTGCCATAATCCTTAAGTACTTCAGCAAGGCCCCATCTGCTGTTGCCTCCCCACCACCCTCCCCCCGCCAGGCCATTTATCAGGGTAGTTTGAAGCAAGCAACCTTGAGGGATAAGTTAGAGATCCCAATTTGGAGAAAAGACAGACTTGCTTACTACTTATTATAAAAGCGGTGAATTTCCCAAGTTCAGTGTTCTTAACCTAGGACAAAACCCTACTGTGTGCATAGAATATCCCTGGGCCCCTCCTTGGTGCCCTCATTGACCTTGGAACATAAGGGAAACTAACTCAAATGTGATGTTTATCCTACTTGTTAACTATGAATAATGGCATCTTTTGTCTCTGACTCAGACATCTCATATCTTCTGCCAACACTGGTGAAACAGTGATAGACTAATTTATTAGTTCATAAGTAGAATTAGATAAACAAATCCCAGACCCAACAAAGGAAAAACACATTAGTTAGTGGGTTCCCTGTTGAGAGGTATTAAAAAATGGATGCACAAACCTTTATGTTAGAATACTGCATAGACATAGCAAAAGCTAAAGCCCCACACTAATTTTCCTTAGACTTTTAATGTCATTCCAATTGAGTAAATTTTCTTTTTAGGGAACACAGTATATAGGTTTAGACTTGTCTGTAGAATACCAGAAGACTTTTATTGAGTTATCCCAAGAGAATATTGCTGTATTGCTGTATTCCTCCAAGACGAACCATTAGGAAATCCCTATATAAACATGATTCAATGCATCTTTCACCCAACTTCCACCCACTGTCCCTACATATCCCTAATCTCATAAATCTTTATTTGCTAGCAGATGAAGGAAAACTCAAAAAGTATCGTGCCAAAAATTTAATTCATCCCTGACTTCTCATCAAAGCTTTTAGCACCCTGGGGAGTCAAGACTGAAATCTTGAATCTCTGCCTTGGCAGCTCTCTTTCTGCCATGTAAGAAGTTAAATATCTCTTATTTGTCTTATTGGAAATTCATGAACTTAAGTTTTATTAGCCTTAGTGAAACTCTAGTATGTAATGTGGTAAGCACACTCATAATATTTTTCTTTCACTGCTAAAAGCCTCTCATAATATTTATCAGAATACTTTGAAAAATATATATTAAAATCTAGTCTGGCTTTTGCATGAGTGGTGTGATTCAGGTTTGCATCACATATGATATCACTGTACACAAAGTTTTAACACAAGCTTCCTGTGATATGCTCTCATTCTTTGTCTCTTTCTTTGCATATGATTTGTGAGTCACACATTCATCCACTGGGTGGCGATGTGTACTCAGGAATATTTCTAGTTTCCTCACTCTAACTGAATTTGACATCAGACGTTTTTATTTGGAAAACTGGCATTTTATCAAACCTTATGAAACAATATTACCTGAATTCAAGCTTCTACCTACAGGGATTTTAATAATCTTAATACTTCCTACCAGCGACTGAACTGAACTGACCATTTGTTCTCAACCACATTCTCCTCCCAGTATGTTCAGACCACACATTTGCAAAATAGATGATCCCTCATGCTCTTCTCAGTCCATGCCATTCTATAATTATTCATACCTCACTTAAACACACATATGCCCTTTCTGTATTCCCCTAAACTGTTTTCCAATCCCAACACTCTTAGTTCCCTGCTTCTCATTTCTGTGGCTCGTGCCTGACAATGGATTTTCCTCTTTTCCAATTTGTTTCTTAAATATCACATCTCCTTCATAGTGAAATCAAGAGACACATCATTAAGCTCCTATATAACTTGATAGATATCCACTCTGGTTCTTTACTACATCCTAGATAAGGAGAGCAGATTCAGGATATTCAGTCTTGGGAAGTCATGTAGTTGCACTTAACTGTCCAAAATGAAGAATGAGGCTAATGTAAGATTCCAGGCTTGCCTGGTGACTCAGCAGTAAAGAATTTGCCTGCCAAGGCAGGAGATGCAGGTTCAGTTCCTGAGTCAGGAAGATCCCCTGGACAAGGAAATGGCAACCAACTCCAGTATTCTTGCCTGGGAAATACCATGGAAAGAGAAGCCTGGCAGGCTACAGTCCATGGGGGTCACAAAAAGAGTAGGACACAACTTAGTGACTAAACAACAACATTCCATTATACATGTACATATCATCTTCTTTATGCATTCATCTATTGATGGGCACTTGGCCTAGTATGTGATCTATCCTGGAGAATGTTCCATGTATATTTGAAAAGATTGTGTATTCTGTTGCTTTTGGATAGAGTGTTCTATTAATATTAAGCCATTTTGTTTTAATGTGTCATTTAAGGCCTGTGTTTATTGTCTTTCTGTCTGGATTACCTGTCCACTGATGTAAGTGGGGTGTTAAAGTCAATTTCTGTTAAGTTACTGTCAATTTTGCCCTTTATGTCTGTTAATATTTGCCTCATGGATTTAGATACTAGTGCTCAGAGGTAAAAGAATCTGCCTGCAAAGGAGGAGACCTGAGTTCGATCCCTGGGTCAGAAAGATCCCCTGGAGAAGGAAAAGACAACCCTCTCCAGTATTCTTGCCTGGAGAATCCCATGGACAGAGGAACCTGGTGGGCTATATAGTTCATGGGGCTGCAAAAGAGTCAGACATGACTTAGTGACTAAACAACAACATGTAAGATTTATTTTCAATTTAAGAAAGGGAAAAACTTCCAAGGAATTAAATTCTATGTCAAGTCTGATTACAATATGAGAAAACCCACAAAAATTTATATATATGTATATATATAATTGAAGATAAAATAATAGTAATAGTTGCATTAGATGGTGAAATTACGGAAACTTTCATTTCTCCTTTCCACTTTTCTGTATCTTTTTAATATTTTCTATTTATTTTAATGAACTGTACTTTTTTCCTGGAGGAGGAAATGGCAACCCACTCCAGTATTCTTGCCTGGAGAATCCCCCTGGAAAGAGAAGCCTGGTGGGCTACAGTCCACGGGGTCACAAACAGTCAGATGCTACTGAGCAACTAAGCTCATACTTTTTTCAAAAGAAAAAATCATATGTAACTGTGTCTAAAACATATTTATTTCTCTTCCCTGGATTGAAAACCTTTTTCTTTCATATATCCTTCTGCCATCTAATTTTCCAAAAGGTACTTAATAATATTTTGACATTTCCTTGCACAACCACATGGTGCTGAGTGTTTTGGGAGGATTGGCTCATGGGTTTTTTTTTTTTTCTGTTAAAGATTTATTGTAGAATAGCTTTTAGACTTACAGAGAATTGTAAAAATAAGACAAAGCAAAACACAACTACTTTTCCCTATTACTAACATCTTACATTAGTTTTGTACACTTATTGCAATTACTCAACCAATACTGATACATTATTTTTAACTAAAGTTCAAACCTTATTCAGATGTCCTTTGTTTTCATGTCCTTTTTCTGTTCCAGGATCCCATCTGAGACACCACATTACATTTAGTTGTCATATCTCCTTAGGCTCCTCTTGGCTACAAAAATTTCTCAGGCTTTCCTTATTTTTCATGACCTTGGCAGCTTTGAGGAATACTGGTCAGGTATTTTGTAGAATGCCCCGCAATTGGTATTTCTCTGCTGTTTTTCTATTAATTAGACTTAGATTATGGATTTGGGGGAAGAAGACCACAGAGGTGAAGTCATTTCATGGGTAAGTGCTATCCTCATGACTTAGCACCGTTGGTCACTTGACTGAGGTAGTGTTTGTTAGATTTCTCCACTGTAAAGTCACTCTTTCCAGTCCGTGCTTTACTCTTTGGTGGTTTGAGCACAGTTATGCTTACTGAGTAGGCAGTTATGTTCCACCTCTGTGAAGGCAGAGAATCTACATAAATTATTTCAAGTTTTTATGCAGAGGAGATTTGTCTACTCTTCTCCTTTTATTATCTCTTCAATTATTTATATTAAAAGAAAACAGAGGCACTAATTTGACAAGAAACACGCACCCCAATGTTCACAGTAGCACTATTTACAAGGCCAAAATATGGAAGCAACCTAAATGTCCATTGACAGATGAATGGATAAAGAAGATGTGGTACATATATACAATGGAATACTACTCAGTCATAAACAAGAATGAAATAATTGCCATTTGCAGCAACATGAATGGACTCAGAGATTATTATACTAAGTGAAGTAAGTCAAGCAGATAAAGACAAATATATGATATTACTCACATGTGAAACTTAAAAATTAAAATGAATGAATGAGTATAACAACAGATAAACACAGATAAACAGAACAAACCAGTGGTTACCGGTGGGGAGAGGGAGGGGAGGAGGGGCAAGAAATATATAGGGGACTAAGAAATAAACGACTATGTGTAAAGCAAATAGGCTACAGGATATATCGTACAACACAGGGAATATAGCCAATATTTTATAATAACTTTATTTTTTTATTTTTCCATTTATTTTTATTCATTGGAGGCTAATTACTATAATAACTTTAAATGGGAGTAAAAACTATAAAAATTTTGAATTACTATGTTGTACACTTGAAACAAATATTATATTATAAATCAATTATACTTCGATTAAAAACAAAATTCAGTCATCCCAATGAATCTTTTTGTATTTTCAGGACTGATATGTAGCTGCTCTTCTGACCCTATTAGCGATTCTACACATGCCAACACTGAGGCCCAGAGGTCTGGCGACTTCCTTAGGTCACCCCCCAGTCAGCAGTTTGGAACTGGATGCCTACTCTCTTGACTTTCAGATCAGAGCTCTTTTCACCACAGAGCTTTGCCTCATTTAATAACTGACTTATGCATTCAACTCATTCATTTGTTCAACAACAACAAAAAAATGCCTGAGTAATGGCTCCATACTTGTCACTCTGCTAGGATTTGCAGGTATTTAAATTTTTGGAGAGTTTATACCACTTTAAAATAATTGAATCTAAAAGTGGATAAACTGCCACCAGGTGGCATAAACCCTCAGACTGGCAAGAATGTAAGTATTTTATAGGTAGCCATTCAGCTTTTCCTTTTAGACATTTTTTTTTTTATCAGACAGTGAGAATTGGTCTGAATGTGTTATCCAGATTTATCATTTTCTGTGAAGGTG
Source organism: Dama dama (assembly GCF_033118175.1). Taxonomy (NCBI): domain Eukaryota; kingdom Metazoa; phylum Chordata; class Mammalia; order Artiodactyla; family Cervidae; genus Dama; species Dama dama. Next base: position 18,083,021 of record NC_083710.1, read on the forward strand.
CTACCCATCTTCCAGCCTTCCAGCAAAATCTTTGAGTTACTTGTCTGTTTCACTTCACATTTTACTTATTGAGTCACTGCTTGTTCAAACTAGCTCCTTCCTTCACCTATAGGTAGTTCATGAAAGCCTCCAATTTGGCAGTGTCAGGCGAAAAACACCTGGGCTGGTCTCAGCCTACTGCAAGTTCACTGCCATTTCTGGGCCTTGCTTCTGTTCTTCTCTTTCCCTGAAATTTCTCCTTTAAACTCTTTCATTACTGACTCACCAGTGTTGAGCAAACATTTAAGTAGTCATTATGGTGATGCTAATATAAAAAAAGTCCTAAACTATATCCTCTCTCCTCACACTGCTATGTTCCTCCCTACCCTTCTAAGGGTAGAGAATATCTTGTTGATAAAATGGTTTTATGAACAAATATATTGAGAGCATTTGCCAGAAACTATGGTGGCCAAATTACTGGCCTTGTAGAGATGGTCAAGAAAGAACCTGGTCCTTGGGTTAGGACTGAAGTTAAACAGTGTAAATGGATACAGAGTTAAATATGGTTTTACACAGATGAAAGGGCATAATATTTCAAAGTCTGACAATGGATAGAAGGTAGGAGGTATACAGGCAAATGGTCAAAGTTGGTGTGAAGAAGAAAGACAGGGATGAGATTCTGAGGGCCTGTGAATGACATGCAAAGCAGTGTTATGACTTACATATTGGGGCACTCCTATGTTGGGAGAATGTTATGCTTTAGACACTTGGAGTCACTGAAATATTTAGAAAGGGGGATGACACAGACTTGCATTTTAGAAAGGTCATCTGCAACTGTGTGTGGCATAGATTGGAGAGAGGTGAGATCAGATACAAGGCAACCAGCTAGGAAAAGGGCAAAGAGCCTGGGTGGGGAAGTGAAGGCTTGAACCAGGGAGGAAGCCAGAAGCTGTCTGAATGAGATCAGGGATGAATCTGAGAGATTCAACAGAATTTGATGAGGAATCAAACTTGGGAGTAAAGAGAGTGCTGCGTGACCACAGTTTCCTGATTTAGGTCACTGGGTGAGTGGGGATGTCATTAATCAGGGTAGAGGATACAGGAGGCTGAGCAGTTTCTAGCAGGTGGTGGTGATGAATGTCTTGAGTCTACTTTAGAACATATTATCCAATTATTTGCACTAATCAGCTTCATACATTATTAATACACAGGTTAGAATGAAAGATTCCACAGAGAAAAATCTCCTGCTGCCATTCATCAATCAATCAATATGCAATCAAAAATATTTTAGGGGTTAAGTGGAATGGGTATTGTAGACCATACATCCCAAACTTTCCAAGACAGCTTTATTTCCTACAGTTTTATCCTTTTTAATAAACACAGGTCATTAAGTGTGTAATTAATATGATTTAACTTTTTGTCTCTTGTAAAGACTGTTCTCATAAGTAAGTTCATAAATTATTAAGCGGTTTAAGATCTGAGTCCCGTTAGTTAGGAATCTGCAGCCTAATCCAAAGGAAGAATTCGACACCCAGTGGGAAACCATTTAGTGATAAACTGTGGTGTACAGAAAGCAGCTGTCATTTTGGGCAGAGAGGGCTGCACTGAGGAGAAGCTAGAACTGCAGCAAAGCTCTGAAGGATGAACAGTAATCGGAAGTCTGACGCTGAGTGAGGAGAGTCGCCCTAAACCAAATTACAAACGACCTCGCGTGTCTGAGGGAGATGGAGGACCACGACCTTTCTTGATTTGTCTTTTGACTCAGCCACAGGGAGAGGCTGCTGGGTGCTGTGACTCCTATTTCTGCCTTCCTATATCCATCTCCTCAGCAGGATTCACTATGTGATCATTTTTCTATGATAGAATGAAAATTTCTAGCTGTGTGGATTCCAGGGTTTCTTTTTTTCATCCCCTTTCTGGCTTTTTCTCATTTGCATCTTGTTCTGAATTTTAGCTTTTCTGACCTGAGTCCTAAAAGCTTTTGCTAAATTGCAGGATTCCCTAGTCACCTTAGTCTCTATTTTGGGTAAGATTCCTGTTTTCCTGTGAGGTATACACAGTCTTTTGAGGCAGTGTTATTGGAATTCCCATTAGAGTTAACTGTGTAACAGTGAGAGAGTCTTCTATCATATTTTCAAGAGCTTTGGATAGATACATGTGCGGTACTGAAAAACCCATAATGTAAGGAAGATACATAATAGTGACTCCTGCACAGAGGCATCTGATAAGTTTTTGTAAATGAGTGAATTTTATGTAATAACCTATTTAAAAAAGGATACATCTTTTCTGTTCTACACTTTTTTAAAAATTTACCTATTTCATTGCAGCGCACAGGGTCTCTGTAGTTGCCAAACACAGCATAATTGCCCCATGGCATGTGAGATCTTAGTTCCCCAACCAGGGATCAAACCCACATCCTCTGCATTGGAAGGTGGATTCTTAACCATGGGAGAACCAGGGAAGTCCCATGTTATTTTCTTTTCAAGAGCACTTTTTTACCATCAGAGCAACAAATACAGTAGAGGCTCCAGAGATACATGGTGAGGTCATGCCTCTTCTGAGACAATTCCTCTGGCTTCTCCTTAAGTCGAGCTCCGACTCCGGAGGCTGTGAGAGCAGGTGTGGGTCAGGGGCCTTGTGTGTCAACCCCCTCCTCCCCAGGGTCCCTAGCTCAGGGATCTGTAAGAAGTGTATCAAAACATTAGTCTAAGTGGCTGGCTCCACTTCAGCCATGGTGTTCTAATGGGAGTTCTGAACACCCTGAAAACAGTCCATTCTTTAAGGCTGATGAACATTCCTTTTATAATTTGCTGACACTCTGTGTTAGACAAGCTACTAATATATCTGATAGAGCAAAATTAAAATTCAGCTAGCCGCACTCTGATGGTTGATCATAAATCCAAAATTGGCAAAGTCCAATTAATGAGGTTTTATTATCCACATAAACATGTGTATGTATATAGGGTTACATGTATGTGAATCAATAAGGATAGCAATTTAGAACTGAAGGGACACAGAAAAATGAATTCTACTTAAAGCCTACAATTTTGCAGATGAAGAGATTTGTGACTGGTAAATTGTTCTTGTACCCAAGAGACTAGCTCTATATTTAAACACAATCCAGAAATAGCCTCTTTTACAGATGTAATTTGCTATGACTCCATGGCTCCACTGAGCACATACATGTTATGTAATACTCTTAGTCCTATTAGCTGTGTCTTATCTTCCTGTAAGTCTCCAGCCACTTTGAAGATAGAGAGATTTTACCTTTTCACAATCTCCATTTATCTTTGCCCAGTCCATCCCCATGTCTCGTACTGGACCGAGCATCAGTCAAGCCAATAGGCAGCCATGATCCTGCACTGAAATCAAGGAAATAGGTGATAGATTTCTTGGGAGCTTGCAAGTCTGCTCCAGTCCATCTGACAGTTTGCCCAGTGAACCTTGTGTGCTGTGTGGAATGCTGTGGTCTTTGCTCTTCTCCTGATAGTGGGAAGCTCTGCCCTTACGCTAGGGCTATCCCATCCCATTGTTTCCCCACCCTAACACCAACAATTCCAGGGGACTGCACTGGGTTTGCCTTCTCTGATTTGGATACAATTTAGAATTGTTGCCACTCACCAGCCCTCTTTTCATGGTGCCCCTCAGCTCAATCTCCTCCATTCAGGCAACCTGAGTGGTAAATAACTGCAGCCTATGTAATCCCACTCTGAGATCTAAAGCTATTGCTTGCCTGGCACTGTTACATAAAATAAATGGGCGTTGAATAATTTGAAAGAGTGAATGTGGATATTATTCACTCAACCAGTATTTATTGAGTACCTAATATACTATACAGTGTGTTAAATAGCAGAGACATCATTTTGCTGACAAAGGTCCATACAGTCAAAACTTATGGTTTTTCCAGTAGCCATGTATGGATGTGAGTGGGGGACCATAAAGAAGGCTGAGCACTGAAGAATTGATGTTTTCAAATTGTGGTGTTGGAAAAGATTCTTGAGAGTCCCTTGGAATGTAAGGAGATCAAACCAGTCAATCCTAAAGGAAACCAACCCTAAATATTCATTGGAAGGACTGTTGCTAAAGCTCTAATACTCTGGCTACCTGGGGCGAAGAGCTGACTTATTGGAAAAGACCCTGATGCAGGGAAAGATTGAAGGCAAAAGGAGAAGCAGGTAGCAGAGGATGAGGTGGTTAGATAGCATCACCAACTCAGTGGATATGAATTTGAGCAAACTCCGGGAGACAGTGGAGGACAGAGGAGCCTGGCATGCAACCGTCCATGAGATCACAAAGAGTTGGACACAACTTAGCAACAACAACAACCTAATATATATGAAACCAGATCCTTTTCTAAGTGCTGGAGACACAGCAGAAAACAAGATCAAATTTCTGCCCTCATGGAGTTTACATTCTAGCAGGAAGGGCACTATAAACAAATAAATTAACAGATATATAATATAAAGTCGCTGCTTAAGAGTTAAGTGCTGTGAAAAAACAAGAAGCAGGAGAAGGGAATGGAAAATGACATCACTAACCAACATCTAATCATCAGGGAAATACAAATCAAAACCTCGATGAGTTATAACTCACATTGTCAGAATGGCTATTATCAAAAAGACAAGATATAACAGGTATTGGTGACAATGTGGAAAGAGGGAACACTTGTGTACTACAGATGAAACTGTAAATTGGTGCAGGCACTTTGTAAAACAGTGTGCATGTTTCTCAAGTTAAAAATGAAAAAAAGAAAGAGGCATTGCCCCTGAACAGGAAGTCACTATTATTATTGTGACAAATGTTACTGAGAGATCACAGGTCATTTATTGAGTGTCTTCCATTTGTTGGGTATTTGTTGGGCATTCAAAATTTAGAGATGGATAAAACACAGGCCTTGACTTCAAGAAGCTCCAGGGCAGAACTGTGAACAAATCAAAATGTCAGGGAATGCAACAAAAGTATTTACAACTCTCCAAGCTTGCTGCTCTTGTTCCCACTTTATACATGAGAAACCAAGACTCAGGATTAAATGACTTGTTCAGTGTTATACAACAGACAAAACTGAAATCCAGCATGGAGATAGGGAGTTAAAACCTAAACCCTTCCTGTCATTCCATACAACCTTCAGAAAGTGAGAGCAGAGGGGATCCAATGCCTTGCTGGATGCTGGAATCCTTGCATCCTTCAGCAGAAAGCCAACATCTTGGTGAATTTGGTCATAGATGATGAATGTAAAATGGAGGATTACATATGCTTTGTCTTGGTTTATAAGTCTATTCTTTTTACCCATTGACTTAGGTTGTCCATCAAACTAGCATTTGTAATATTAAGCAGTAAGCTAGATTTGCATACCTATCCTGGGCTAGTAGAAATACGAGATGTCCCCTGGAGGGTACATTGGTCAGTTTTCAAAATATCTGAGTCATAGGTCATAACCTTTTAGTGAATTGGATTTTTGTTAATATAATGATGAAAGTATTTTGATGATAAAGGGAAAACTGAAAGGATCATTAGGTCTTCCATTCCTGAGAAGTAAGAAGTATTGTGGACAGTCATATGGTATCCTGAGAGGTAGAGTGTATGTACAATTACAACTTTCAGCTCCGTTAGCCACTATGGAGCTATTACTATAATGTTCTATATCAGTATTTATTAAGTGTGCCTAACAGTTTAATATGAAATGGCTCTTCATATTCATTCAGAAAAATATCCATGAGCTAAGTGTTTGCAGAACATTTACCATAACTCTGTTAAGGTAAATTATAGGTACCATACTATTGTTCCTGTGTTAAGACAGATAAATTCAACTAGAGCACAAAATACAAATACGCACTTCACTTGGGTACTGTAATAAATCACTGGAAAAGTCCAAGGTAGGACAGAATTCTAGTGACTACTGGCCTGAATTAATAGAGCTTTAGTTTTTAAAACAAAACTTTTGGGGAATATAAAGGGCACAAAAATAAACCTGACCACTAAGACTTAATTTTGTGTGGCCTATCGGAAGAGAAATTTAATGAGCACGTTTAATGCTCTGGCAAGAACTGGGATAATTATGAAAACTAGAAAGGATTAGAAAGCTTGAAGGATCAGGACAATGTTTCTATGCCATCATTTTACACTGGAGATGTTTGCATTTTGTTCATTTCTTATAGTGAGCTTCGTATTGTCTATTTGAGGTCTGTATTTTGTTTTACTTCAGTTCTAGTTAGCGTAATGCTGAATGCCAATATCCTGTTACTTCAATTCTCCCCTCCTTTCCCAATTCCTAAGCCCTTCTATGGAAACTCAGTATTGCAAGTCTGTCTCAGGAGTGGGTTGCCATGCCCTCCTCCAGGGGATTTTCCTGACCCAGGGATCGAACCCACGTCTCTTGTATTTCCTGCAGTGGCAGTCAGGTTCTTCACCACTAGAACCACCTTCGAGGTCCCTTTACTAACAAAGGCCCTGGAAAATCTGCAGGTGTCCCTTCCCCACCTTGATGATCGAGCATTGGAACCAAGTTGAGCCTGTTATTCAGATAGCCTTAACTCTTGAATCTGCTGGAACACACTTTCAATAGACCTCTGGTAGAATCTGGAAAATTATGACAAGGAAAAAAAAAAATCACCCAGTGCAGGTCTAGATACTCAGAGTATTTTATTTACAGTGGGCAAATATCCTTACAGTTTTAGGAGCTCTTCCCATGTGTGTGTTTGATATAGAAACAGGATCTCAGATGTTTCTCTCCCTGGAGAGGGTATTTATTTACACAAAAGACAAGGTTAGAATGGTTTGTCTATGAACCTGTGTGAGCAAGCCCCTGGTATAAGGAACTAGATCTATTAGGATCTATTTATTATTACTATCTAGCAATTAGGGTCTGTTCTATTATTTTCTTTTTATTGTTTTTTGTTTTTTTCTTTTGTCTTATTTTTTAAAAGAGAAGTAGATGGAAAAACATATGGCTCTCTTCCATTGGATCAGAAGGTAAACATTCTCTCATCATGGAGCAAATTATTTGGGAAAGAGTAAATTAAAAAGTTAGAACAATTTGAGATGGGAACACTCAGTCTATTTCTTTGCCAATAATGGTTATTACCTCATGACTATGTTTGAAATTTTCCTCAGCCTGTTTTTAAGGGCTGGAATTGATCAATTCAAGCATTTCCATGACACTAACTTGATTTTTCTCCATCTGAATTTCGTAAAGTTGCTTCTAGCTAGAAGGTAATTTGTTTGGCTCATTATAAAAAATGTTGAAATGGCCAAGGTTTCCAAGATCATTTCTATTTTTTTTTTTCTTTCTTTTGGTAAAACCAAACTGCTTAGCCAATTGTCTGATTAAAATTAATTTCCTATGAGGGAAACTTGTTCTTATGGTGAAGGTTCCTAATTTACTTGGACATCTTTAGATATATTGGGTTGGCCAAAAGGCTAATTTTCCATAGTCTTATGGAAAAACCTGATGAACTTTTTGGCAAACCCAGTAATTTGATTATTTTATGATGGTTAGACTTTTCTTTCCTTTGAACCAACATCTATTCTGTGGCTTTTCCTTTCTGTACTTTTTTCTACTTACTATTCAGACAGTTTTGCTCTTCTAGTATCATACTATTTTAATCACTGTAGCTTTGTAATATATTTTGAAATTAGGATACCTCCACTTTATTTTGCTTTCTCAAGATCTTGGGGTCAAAATAGCTTTGGTTATTCAAGATCTTTTGTGACTTCATATGAATTTTAGGATTTTTTTTCTACAAAAAGATACCATTGGGATTTTGATAGAAATAGTATTTAACCTGTAGATTGCTTTGGATAGTATGGATATCTCAACAAGATTGAGTCTGAACATGAGGTGTTTTCCATTTATTTGTATTTTTATTTGTAGTTCAGTTTTCAGTGTACGAGTTTTCCAACTATTTGGTTAAGTTTATTTCTAAGTATTTTGTGCTTTTGATGTTACTGCAGATGGGATTGCTTTCTTGATTTTCTTTTGGATATTTCATAGTTAATATATAGAAATGGAACTTGTTTTTTTAAATTTATTTATTTATTTTAATTGGAGGCTAATTACTTTACAATATTGTGGTGGTTTTTGCCATATGGAATTTGTTTTTGTCTGTTGATTTTCTATCCTGCAGTTTTACTGAATTCATAATTAGTTCTAATTTTTTTTTTTTTTTTTTTGGTGAAACCTTTAGAATTTGCTGTGTATAGGAGCAAATTATCTGTAAACAGAGATCCTTTTACTTTTTCCTTTCTGATTTGGATGCCTTTTATTTTTCCTTGCCTAACTGCTTTAAGACTTTCCACACTATGTTGAACAGAAGCTTCACCACTATATTTCAATCAAACACCAGTAATAGTGATTTAATCTCTTATATATTTTTCCTTTTTCTCTTTCATTCCAACCCTGCTGCCACTTTGGTTTTCATCACTTCTCTCTCTCCAACAGCCTAACTGATTTCCTCCTGATCCTATGTTGCTCTTTTTGATTTTTCCACCTCTCAGTGGAGTGACATTTCAGTAATAAAAATGCTCCCTTTCTTAAACACGTGTTATGTATTCCTTTAACTTTTAGGACAAAAATAACATTTTCTTTTTTTGCTTAGCATGTAAGGCCCTTCACGATCTGATTTTCACACATCTCTTTAGTTTTCGTCTTTTACCGGCCCTTCATACAAAGCATTTATCAAATAGAACTCCTACCATCATCTAAATATTGTGAACTTTCCTACCCCTGGTCTGTGGTGCAAGCTTTGAACATTGTAAGATCTTTTTCAGATTATCTTCTCTGGATCTGCCTCTTATCCTTCGACTCATTCATCATCAGTCAGCTCAGTATCATTGTCACCCAATTTCATTCTGATGTCCCTCTTTTATGCTCTTATAGTGTCCATATCACATATCTTTTTAACCAAACCACACGCTTTTAGAGTTGTTACTCTATGCTTTTTTAGTATATTTTCTACTATGGAAAGTGAATTAAGTGAAAGTGTTAGTCACTCAGTTATGTCTGACTCTTTGCAACTCCATGGACTGTAGCCCACAAGGCTTTTCTGTCCATGGGATTCTCCAGGAAAGAATACTGTGAGTGCATAGCCATTCCCTTCTCCAGGGATCTTCCCGACCCAGGGATCAAACCCAAGTCTTTCCCATTGCAGGCAGATTCTTTAACATCTGAGCCACCAGGGAAACCCATTTTCTACTACAGTCACTGATTATTTTTACATTCTAACAAAATAAAATAATTGAAGGGATACCTATTGAGGGAATTGATAGCATTGGGCTGCAGAAGAGAATGGTGTGGAGGGGTGAGGTGGGCAATAGAGAGGTGATGGATCATGATACCTGTTTCCACATCTGAGAGCTTTCCTAATGGAGGGTTTATAAAGCCATCTGGGGGATACTGCAAGGGAGCAGACTTTCTCTTGATATAAGAAAAATGAGCAGTGTTGTCTGAATAAAGAATAGACTACTGGGTCATGAGAAAGTGAATAAATCACTATGGATCTGTTTAGAGAAATGTTGCTGCTGTGTCTTTTGATTAAGTTTTCTGTTGAAGGAATTCAGCCTTTCCTGGAGGGCTAGGTCAGATGGCCTATGAGGTTTCTTCCAAATGTTTAAAAAAATATTTATTCATTCATTTATTTTTGGTTGTGTGGGGTCTTAGTTATAGCATGTAGGAACTTTCCATTGCAGTGTGAGGGCTCTTTGTTGAGGTAAGGAACAGAGGGGAAATCTCTGTACCTTCCTTTCAAAGTTTCTTGTAAACCTAATGCTGCTCTAAAAGGCAATGTATTGAAAAAAAGTAAATAACAGCCTTGTCACACTGATACCCTGAAAACAGACTGACCTACCTAGTACCACTCAGAAACTACCAGTATAGGCGAAGGATTTATTGCACGAGTGTTTCCTGATTCCTGTGTTTCACTCTTTTCCTCATCAGTAGTATCCCATTCCTCATGGCCAGTGTTTCACAGTACAATGGTCAAGGAACAACGTTTCATGCCTCCTAAGACACCTATCTCGTTCTACCTTGTGTTATTAACACATTGCTTTTTTGTGCTTGAACATCTACCCAATTAGATAGTGAATGATGTCTTCAATTTTCATTTACCCTCTGTCGCTTTTGTATCTGTCCTTAGCAAGGATTCCATAAGTAACTGTCAAGCTGCACTGAATTTAGGTGACAGGACAAAACAGATTCAGCTAATCCATTCTAAAATAATGTAGTATCTACTAGAGGGATAAAAATAGGGAAAAAAAAAAAAAAGAAAACCCTGAACATGGGACCTCAGGATACTCTGGCATTTCAGTTCCTGAAATGTGGCAAGTTGATAGTACTGGCCGGTTGGGAAGGGAGAAATGCTAATTTCAGGATGAGGAGGTGAACAGTACAGCTGAGAGTCAATAGCAGGCACATGGGGCTGAGCACCTATGTACTGACTTAGCCTTAAGTGGTCCTCAGTAGCATTTGACAGGCAGAACCCCCTGGGGTTCCAGGAAACATTGCAAACACAGGGAATTCAGTCTATTGTTAATGTTGGCTAGATTACACACAGTATGAGTTAAAATACCAGAATTCACAAAGCAAGAATGTTTCTGTCTTTTTCATACGCATCTAAAAATGGCATTAGCTATCAAAGAGAAAGAAAGAAACCACTCGATTTTTCAAGAGGAGGAGAAGAGATTTTGATTCTTCTTTTTTTTTTTCTTACAGATTTTTTTTTTTTTTTATGGCTCACAAAGCTATGCTCTTCAATCCTTTGGTGTTGACAGCAAGGTATCCCACGGTATCTACCAGGTAGCTGTTGATCTGTAAATCAGCCACCTTCTCTCCCAGACTTATTGCCTCTGGGGAGCCCCTGCGTGGCAGCATCCTGCTTGGAGCTGAAAATAATTGCTGATCTTTATAAAGGCACAGAGAGGCCTGAGGGGAGGAATACTGGACCAAGAGAATAGTGGTAGCGGCACAAAAGGAGCTGACCAGTCTGTATAGTAACCTTTTTCTCAAAAATTCAACTGAAAGCCTTCCCAAGTCTGCACGTTCAGTTCTGTTGGCTGGTTATCTGCAGCAGCAGAGATCAGATATGATGACAAAGCTATGTGAACCCTGGGTGGAGAGATATTCCCATGATGTGCCCTGTGGGACTTTTTCCTTCCAGCTGACAGCATCGTCTGTTTAAAAAAAAAAAAAAAAAATTATGCTTCTAATCAAGACTGAAGCTGAGAAATTGTCCTGACAGGGATGGAAGCTGTAGCATGCATGGCCTGTTAGATTTGCATTCTTTGTTCAGTGGGACGTAAAGTCACTACCAACAAATTGAAATACCAGGGCTATTCTCTATGACTTTCCTACACACAATCATTCCACCCGCCACATACATGCCTGCAGACACACACATCCACCTCACTACTGTAGAGTCAAGTCTTTTTTTCTTTTTAGTTTCAGGTGGAATCAATCAATTTCTCTCTGTGTATCTGTCTCTCTCCAATATTTCCCTGACTCATGGCTGACTTCCCTTCCAGATTTGGTTGTTTTAAATTCAGGACAACCTTGTTAAAATAAAGACACTTTACCACTAAGGAGATTTGGGGGAAAGAAAAAAAGCCTCTGTCCTTAAAGGAAATACCGAGAGTTGAGCAAAAAAAATTTTTTTGAGTGGGCATTAATTGCTGAAATAAGTGATCATTTCCCCAAAATGACTAATTTGAAAGGGACAAGAGTTACCTAGAAGTAAACAGTTTGATGCATTTGGTAGGGGAAAAAAACAGCCTCCTTATTTTATAATGACAGCTTGTGTTTTAGGTCTGTTCCTAACGTGGGGATGTTGCCAAGGCAATAGCTTGGCAATCTTCTACATGGCTGCTTTTTACATTAATCCACACAGGCTTCACGGATGTTAATCTTTATAACACACCTATGTAGTAAAGAAGGGCAGAATCTATTTTTTTTAAGTCTGTTTTTCATGAAGAATAATAGAAAACAAATGTTTCTGGTCTCCTTTCTCCTTTCCAGGACACACTGTCAGTGACCCAACTGAGGATTGTGACATGGCCTTAAGACCTCAGCCCAGGACTGTGGAGAAAAGAGAGCAGGAGACCTAAAGGGAATGAATGCAACAAGCCAGAGCAAGGACACAGCTGACGGTCAGAGCCGCAAGGTCTGCTACTAAGAAAACGTGGAGGCCAGCGGGCAGAAGCCCAAAAGGAACCAGAGCCAAAAGTCACAGTTAGCAAAGCTCAGAGCCAAAGCACAAGGCAGGAACCAAAGAAGTGATCAACACTGAGCAAGAATGTCCAGTGTCAGCATTCAACAAGTGCCCTCGTGACCTCCCTTGGTGCGATGGCGCTTCCTTACCCCCAGTGTGGGCAGCTCCTTTGGAAAGCAGCCACTACAGCTGGGCTTGGGGGTGCAATTAACCTTGGAGTAAGGGCGAGCTGTTTACATTTTTACTAGCTTTCCACTCTGAGGAGACAGAGTAGAGACAAGATCTTTATACCCAAGATGTCTCTGGAGTCATAAAATTCATCAAAGTGAACTTTATGGAGGCAGGGCTTAGACTCGGGTGGGCGAGTGAGGTGCCAAGGGTGTCAAACTTAAGGGGGCATTCACTCTTAGGGTCAGACAGATGCAGGCCCCTGGGACTTGGAGAGGGGAAGGTGCCTCCCTACCCAAGACTGAGCAGACTGGCCTTGACACCTGACGGCCTCTGTTCTTTCTTAGGAGTAGTTGCTTCAAGCAGAGCAGAGAGGGACTTCCCTCGTGGTCCAGTGGTTAAGAACCTGCCTTCCAATGCAGGGGACATGTGTTTGACCCCTGGTCTGGGAACTAAGACCCCACATGGCTTGGGACAACTAAGCCCACCAGCACCACAACGAGAGAGAAGCCCCCACACTGCAACAGGGACCCCTGCGCGGCGACTGAGACCCAGTGTGGCCAAGTATTAAAAGGAACAGAGAGGAAGTTACTGAGAGACTTCAGCAGGTACTCACTGAATGATTAAATCATGAATTAAAACTGACAACAGGGAGAACAGGACTCACAGGAACCCCAGGAAAATACTCGGTGTTCTTCATTTAAGTTCCATCTGGTGATAAACAGACTTGTTTTATTTTACACACTAACTTTTTGGAATCAATATCTATGTTAAGTGCCCACAAGCTTTACCTCTGAAACTTATCATTTAAATCACTTTGATTGATTCTGATCCCAACCAAGTAAGATGTTAAGGTAGAAGTACAAGAAGAAGTTAAGAAGAAGTACAAGAGAAATAGCATAAAACTTTATCCAAGAAGACTTTTTCATCAGTTTTGATTTGGGTTGTTTGTGAAGAGCTCCCTCACACCCATATTCTAAATTGAAACAGGGGTTTCTTCAATTTTCCATTCAACAGTGATTTTCTTTCTCCCTTTCCCCCGCTCCCCCACTGGGCTCCACAGATTGGGCTGTCTTCTCTCAGCTTCTGGGGCTGTCATCTGCCTCCGGGGTTTATAGTTGCTGACAACGAGCTTCAATAATTCACGAGGAACAGGAACTATTTTCTCAGTTGGCTCAGTGATGCAAAGCAGATTAAAAACATGATTTTTGTCAGTGAAATAAGTCGAGAGGAATCAGAGACACCCTACGAGGAGTAATATTGACAGAGTTACTGCTGTGAAATGTTTTCCCACCAAAGCACAACCGGATAAAACCAGAAACACACTGGGGTCTCACCAGTATCCTTGAATCTTGCTCGCCTGGTGACTGTACTCAACTCCCCTGTCCCGCCTCCAGAGTGTGGAGTTGATTTATTCTGGCTCTCAAGGTTTGAGAAAGGGAAATCTAAGGACAAAATGAAATTCTAAATTCACTCACTCAATTTGTAACCTTTTGCTGCATTTGTTTGCTAATTATGTTAGTAAGATGTTTCAGTTCAGTTCAGTCGCTCAGTCCTGTCCGACTCAGTCGTGTCCGACTCTTTGCGACCCCATGAACCACAGCACGCCAGGCTTCCCTGTCCATCACCAACTCCTGGAGCTAAGTAGCAACTATTATGCATTGTTTCCTTAACTCTCTTCAAAAGAAGATGCCTTTTATATCTGTGTGGTCTTAGACAATAGGTCAGGAAAGAGAAGGCCACACAGCCTTGACGCTGACTCTTCAGAGAAAGAGCCTCCTGGGGATGTGCTGTTGCTTGGGTGTCTTTAATATTAGGTGTAAAAGTTCTGTGTCAGGCTCAAGTCCCCAAACTGGCCTCATCCCAGAGGAGGCTGGAGCCTGCTGGGGCTTCCCATGTCCCGATGCTGTTGATTGAGTCTGCTCAGTGAAATGCAGCAGCAGAAGCAGCTCCCTGATCCCTGCAGCCAGCTCCTCTCCCTGCGCAAACAGGACTGTGGCTCACGGGCGTCCTAAACCGCGCTTCTCGTGGCCAAGTTCAATAGTCTGGTTCCTCTATGAAGCCAATAACCAGACCCACACCAGAAGGTGGACACACCCCTCCAGAGGAAGAATGTATTTACTTAGGTTCATGCAGAAACCAAAGTAGAAAGAAGGGTGGGTGAGAAAATCCTATACTGGTCTTTGCAGTTGAGCTGACAGCTTCGTGGAGCCTGGCTGACCAAATCAGCGGCCAGGTACACGTAGCACGCCCTTTGCATGACCTTGGCAGGTCCTTGCATTTTCAGTTCGATTTCGGCATTAGTGGTTTTCCTAGATTTTTCTTCCTTGTCTTTCCCACATATCTCATATTCTTATCAAAAGTGTATTTTGGATAGACTGGTCCTAGTCATTAAGTGAAAAATTATGCTTTTGAAGAGTGTATTTGTAATAAAACATTGCAAGGTTCACTATCTGGAAATCAGGTGACTTCTGATATGTCCTTCTATATATCAGTACATATAAATGTACACAGATATCCAGATAGATGGGCTTCCCTGTTGGTTCAGTGGTAAAGAATCCACCTGCCAATGCAAGAGAAACAAGAGATGTGGGTTTGATCCCTGAGTCAGGCAGATACCCTGGAGTAGGAAATGGCAACCCATTCCAGTATTCTTATCTGGAAAATTCCATGGACAGAGGAGCCTGGTGGGCTACAGTCCATATGGCAGCAAAGAGTCAGACATGACTGAGCAACTGAGCACACATATAGATAGATCTAGATGTAAAATATTAACTATATTTATATGAAGTTTTCTTTGGGTAAGTATATAACTTAACCTCAGTTCCACTTGGCTTTTGGCAAGAGGTTGGCATCTTGTTTTTCATCCAATTGGCAAATGCACATAATTAATAAATGAGTTTAAAGGATACGATTTCTCCTTTTGTTTTCTTTAACTTGTAATTTGAGATTGGAATAAAACAGAATGAATATCAATGGAGGCCCAAAACCTTCCATAAACTTTAATAGGATAAGCCTGTGGTATCTGGAACCCTAGCCCTGGAGGTCTACACTGATCCAGAAATTCCAGTCATCAAAATCTGACTTTTTTTTTTTTGGCTTCTCTATAATATTCTGAAGCTTGTGGTAGTCCTGAAAGGGTTGCCCCTTCACGCTTACAACTCTGCCCCAGGCTAAAGGAAGAACTGACTCCGAAATGTGTCCTGAAAGCGACTTAGTCCCAACTCTCACCTCACAAAGGTGAGTCTTCTAGGTGTTAAAACTATCATGGCTCCAGATACAGGGGAAGTGCTCACAGGCTTCACTGCAGGGATGCTGGGAGCAACTTGCTCCCACAGGTGAATGCCACATGGACGCACCAAAATGCAGAAGTGGGCACAAGACTGTGAGATGCTCTGGTCCTACCATGTACTGCACCAGCAGAGCCCGGCTCGGCACACAGCACAACGCCACACTCACAACAGCAGAGGCCGGCTCCGCACACCCTGCAACGCCACACTCACAACACAGCAGAGATCAGCTCCGCACACGCCGCAGCGCCACACTCACAACACAGCAGAGACCGGCTCCGCACACGCCGCAGCGCCACACTCACTACAGCAGAGACCGGCTCCGCACACGCCGCAGCGCCACACTCACAACAGCAGAGAGGAGCTCTGCACACGCCGCAGTGCCACACTCACAACACAGCAGAGATCAGCTCCGCACACGCCGCAGCGCCACACTCACTACAGCAGAGCCCGGCTCCGCACACGCCGCAGCGCCACACTCACAACAGCAGAGCCCGGCTCCACACACGCCGCAGGGCCACACTCACAACACAGCTGAGGCAGCAGTTTGAGACCATACCTCATAAAGAGGTGCAGGTCCCTATCCAGGGTGCAGTGTCTACTTGGTATTAATGAATGTTATATGGTGTGGCATCCTCAGCGGGCAGAATACAGAATTCTGGGAATTAGGAGTGGAGGCAAGACTGGCCCTGCTTACCATCACCCCCGGGTACCTGCTTGGAGAATTTCTCTTCCTCTCCTTGCATGTCTAGATTCTATAGGTTTAATGGCCCTGATTCCCTCTGGTCCTTCCACCAGAGGACACGGCTTGAGTCCTGTAACCATAGTTGACAGCTGGGCCCTCTGGGTTCCTTGTGCCAAGGGACCAACAGGCCAGAAGGGGATATCTCCTGGCATCAGGAGGAGACTGGGAGACTGTCATACATGCAGGCAGGGAAGAATCTATTTGACACCCATATTTTTTAGGTGCCTCTTGGTGCTACTTTGCATGAAATGTTCCCTTGGTATCTTGAATTTTCTCGAAGAGATCTCTAGTCTTTCCCATTCTGTTGTTTTCCTCCATTTCTTTGCATTAATCACTGAGGAAGGCATTATCTCTCCTTGCTATTCTTTGGAACTCTGCATTTAAATGGGAATATCATTCCCTTTCTCCATTGCTTTTTGCTTCTCTTCTTTTCACAGCTATTTGTAAGGCCTCCTCAGACAACCATTTTGCCTTTTTGCATTTCTTTTCCTTGGGGATAGTCTTGATCCCTGTCTCCAGTACAATGTCACGAAACTCCGTCCATAGTTCATCAAGCTCTCTGCCTATCAGATCTAGTCCCTTAAATCTGTTTCTCACTTCCACTGTATAGTCATAAGGAATTTGATTTAGGTCATACCTGAATGGTCTAGTGGTTTTCCCTACTTTCTTCAATTTAAGTCTGAATTTAGCAATAAGGAGTTCATGATCTGAGCCACAGTCAGCTGCTGGTCTTGTTTTTACTGACTGTATAGAGCTTCTCCATCTTTGTCTGCACAGAATATAATCAATCTGATTTTGGTGTTGACCAATCTGGTGATGTCCATGTGTAGAGTCTTCTCTTGTGTTGTTGGAAGAGGGTGTTTGCTATGACCAGTGCGTTCTCTTGGCAAAACTCTATTAGCCTTTGCCCCGCTTCATTCCGTACTCCAAGGCCACATTTGCCTGTTACTCCAGGTGTTTCTTGACTTCCTACTTTTGCATTCCAGTCCCCTATAATGAAAAGGACATCTTTTTTGGGTGTTAGTTCTAAAAGGTCTTGTAGGTCTTCATAGAACCGTTCAACTTTAGCTTCTTCAGCATTATGGGTTGGGGCATAGGCTTGGATTACTGTGATATTGAATGGTTTGCCTTGGAAACAAACAGAGATCATTCTGTCATTTTTGAGACTGCACCCAAGTACTGCATTTTGGACTCTTTTGTTGACCATGATGGCTTCTCCATTTCTTCTAAGGGATTCCTGCCCATAGTAGTAGATATAATGGTCATCTGAGTTAAATTCACCCATTTCAGTCCATTTTAGTTCGCTGATTCCTAGAACGTCGACATTCACTCTTGAAATCTCCTGTTTGACCACTTCCAATTTGCCTTGATTCATGAACCTGACATTCCAGGTTCCTATGCAATATTGCTCTTTACAGCATCAGACCTTGCTTCTATCACCAGTCACATCCACAACTGGGTATTGTTTTTGCTTTG
Organism: Dama dama; assembly: GCF_033118175.1. Lineage (NCBI taxonomy): Eukaryota > Metazoa > Chordata > Mammalia > Artiodactyla > Cervidae > Dama > Dama dama. The sequence continues at coordinate 18,100,876 of NC_083710.1, forward strand.
GCTCCATCCCTTCGTTCTTTCTGGAGTTATTTCTCCACTGATCTCCAGTAGCATATTGGGCACCTACCAACCTGGGGAGTTCCTCTTTCAGTATCCTATCATTTTGCCTTTTCATACTGTTCATGGGGTTCTCAAGGCAAGAATACTGAAGTGGTTTGCCATTCCCTTCTCCAGTGGGCCACATTCTGTCAGACCTCTCCACCATGACCCATCTGTCTTGGGTGGCCCCACACAGCATGGCTTAGTTTCATTGAGTTAGACAAGGCTGTGGTCCTGTGATCAGACTGGCTAGTTTTCTGTGATTACAGTTTTAGTGTGTCGGTTCTCTGATGTCCTCTCGCAATACCTACCGTCTTACTTGGGTTTCTCTTACCTCGGACGTGGGGTGTCTCTTTACGGCTGCTCCAGCACAGCACAGCTGCTACTCCTTACCTTGGACGAGGGGTATCTCCTCACGGCCGCCCCTCCTGACCTTGAACGTGGAGTTGTCTGTTGTTCCACGTACAGTTCTAACTGTTGCTTCCTGACCTGCATATAGGTTTCTCAAGAGGCAGGTCAGGTGCTCTGGTATTCCCATCTCTTTCAGAATTTTCCACAGTTTATTGTGATCCACACAGTCAAAGGCTTTGGCATAATCAATAAAGCAGAAATAGATGTTTTTCTGGAACTCTCTTGCTTTTTCGATGATCCAGAGGATGTTGGCAATTTGATCTCTGGTTCCTCTGCTTTTTCTAAAACCAGCTTGAACATCTGGAAGTTCTCGGTTCACGTATTGCTGAAGCCTGGCTTGGAGAATTTTGAGCATTACTTTACTAGCGTGTGAGATTAGTGCAATTGGGCGGCAGTTTGAGCATTCTTTGGCATTGCCTTTCTTTGGGATTGGAATGAAAACTGACCTTTTCCAGTCCTGTGGTCACTGCTGAGTTTTCCAAATTTGCTGGCATATTGAGTGCAGCACTTTCACAGCATCATCTTTCAGGATTTGTAATAGCTCAACTGGAATTCCATCACCTCTACTAGCTTTGTTCATAGTGATGCTTTCTAAGGCCCACTTGACTTCACATTCCAGGATGTCTGGCTCTAGGTGAGTGATCACACCATCGTGATTATCTGGGTCATGAAGATCTTTTTTGTTCAGTTCTTCTGTGTATTCTTGCCAGCTCTTCTTAATATCTTCTGCTTCTGTTAGGTCCATACCATTTCTGTCCTTTATCGAACTCATCTTTGCATGAAATGTTCCCTTGGTTCCAAATAGGAAAAGGAGTATGTCTAGGCTGTATATTGTCACCCTGCTTATTTAACTTATATGCAGAGTACATCATGAGAAACATTGGGCTGGAAGAAGCACAAGCTGGAATCAAGACTGCCGGGAGAAATATCAATAACCTCAGATATGCCGATGACACCACCCTTATGGCAGAAAGTGAAGAGGAACTAAAAAGCCTCTTGATGAAAGTGAAAGAGGAGAGTGAAAAAGTTGGCTTAAAGCTCAACATTCAGAAAACTAAGATCATGGCATCTGGTCCTTTTCATTACTTCATGAAAAATAGATGGGGAAACAGTGGAAACAGTGTCTGACTTTATTTTTCTGGGCTCCAAAATCACTGCAGATGGTGACTGCAGCCATGAAATTAAAAGACGCTTACTCCTTGGAAGGAAAGTTATGACCAACCTAGACAGCATATTATTTTTTTTTTTTTCTGAAATTAGAGATAGATTTTATTTTATTATTATTTTTTTTAATCCAACATGACTAATGTCCTTTATTTATTTATTTTATTTTTTTTTTCCAGTGGGTTTTGTCACACATTGATATGAATCAGCCATGGATTTACATGTATTCCCAATCCCGATCCCCCCTCCCACCTCCCTCTCCACCCGATTCCTCTGGGTCTTCCCAGTGCACCAGGCCGGAGCACTTGTCTCGTGCATCCCACCTGGGCTGGTGATCTGTTTCACCAAATTGTTAAAACTTCAAACATATGGAGGCTAAATAACACGCTTCTGAATAACCAACAAATCATAGAAGAAATCAAAAAAGAAATCAAAATATGTATAGAAATGAATGAAAATGAAAACACAACAACCCAAAACCTATGGGACACTGTAAAAGCAGTGCTAAGGGGAAGGTTCATAGCATTACAGGCTTACATCAAGAAACAGGAAAAAAACCAATTAAATAACCTAACTCTACACCTAAAGCAATTAGAGAAGGAAGAAATGAAGAACCCCAGAGTTAGCAGAAGGAAAGAAATCTTAAAAATCAGGGCAGAAATAAATGCAAAAGAAACTAAAGAGACCATAGCAAAAATCAACAAAGCTAAAAGCTGGTTTTTTGAAAAAATAAACAAAATTGACAAACCATTAGCAAGACTCATTAAGAAACAAAGAGAGAAAAACCAAATTAACAAAATTAGAAATGAAAATGGAGAGATCACAATAGACAGCATATTAAAAAGCAGAGACATTACTTTGCCAACAAAGGTCCATCTGGTCAAGGCTATGGTTTTTCCAGTGGTCATGTATGGGTGTGAGAGTTGGACTGTGAAGAAAGCTGAATGCCAAAGAATCGATGCTCTTGAACTGTGGTGTTGGAGAAGACTCTTGAGAGTCCCCTGGACTGCAAGGAGATCCAGCCAGTCCATCCTAAAGGAAATCAGTCCTGGGTGTTCATTGGAAGGACAGATGCTGAAGCTGGAACTCCAGTACTTTGGCCACCTCATGCAAAGAGTTGACTCACTGGAGCAGACCCTGATGCTGGGAGGGATTGGGGGCAGGAGGAGAAGGGGCCGACAGAGGATGAGATGGCTGGATGGCATCACCGACTCGATGGGCATGAGTTTGAGTGAACTCCGGGAGTTGGTGATGGACAGGGAGGCCTGGCGTGCTGTGATTCACGGGGTCACAAAGAGTCGGACACGACTGAGTGACTGAACTGAATTGAACTGGTGCTACTTTGCCCAATTTTAACCGTAAGAGACAAGTTCAGAAACCTTAGTCAGAGAAGAACATGGTGACTGGGAGCTCGGACTCTGCTAGCGGCTTTTTGCCAGGTGAGACACCCAGCCCTGCAGAGGTACTAGGTGAGGTTGAGGAGAATATAGAATGGATGATGGAGGAGCAGACAGTGAGTTTCCCTTGTGACTCCAAGACTGGCTGCTCAGCTGAGGCTGTACCTAATGCCGCCAAACCTCAGTAAGTTTTACTTGAGAAAGGATACACCAGCATCTTAATCTTAACAAAACTGCTTCCAGAATGTCTACGAAGAAGAGTATTCAAAGGGTGGGCTTGTGAACTCTGTGAAGTGCAGCCTAGATCCTCGTTCAGTACCAAGAAGCGTATTCCCCAAGCTGCTGGGAGTGCTGCAAATGGATAGCTTTGGCTGTTGACTTCCTTTGGAATATTCTGAACTGAAGAGAGCCACTGGCATCCAGGAACAGGTTGACCTGAGGATGTCAGACTTGTTGCCTCTTGCTGAAACAGTTTATCTCTATACTTTGCAGCTGCAGAACTCAGCTGTGGGGTTTGTTGAGGTTTTTGTTAAGACTGTAGTTGTAGCACAATATCTCCCTTTGTCTACTGCTTTTATCTTTGTCTTCCTTCCCTTCCTCGGGTGTTGATCAAGACAACCAATAATAAACTTCCTCCGTGCAAACTACTCCTTAGTTTCTGGTTCCAGAGAAACCTAACTTGCAGCAGGGCTATGGGAAAAACAAAACAGGGTTGTTGTTGTTCAGTCACTAAGTTGTTTCTGACTCAGAGGATGAGATGGCTGGATGGCATCATTGACTCAATGGATTATGAATTTGAGCAAACCCCTGGAGACAGTGAAGGACAGAGAAGCCTGGCATGCTATAGTCCATGATATCAGAAAGACCTGAAACAGGGTAACGGAATAAATATCAGGAGGGGCTGGGCTTCCCAGGTGGCTCGGTGGTGAAGAAGCCAATGCAGGAGATGCAGGGCATGCAGGTTCGATCCTTGGGTTGGGAAGATCCCCTGGAGGAGGAAATGGCAACCTGCTCCAGTATTCTTGTCAAAGAAAATCCTATGGACAGAGGAGCCTGATGGGCTGAAGTCCATGGGGTTGCAAAATAATCAGACACGAATGAGCACAGATCAGGAGGGGCTGCTCTAGTTAAGATAGGCACATACGACTCCTCCAAGGAGCTGATATTTGAGCTGATATGTGAATGATGAAAAAGGACATGGAAAGATCTGGGGGAGAGCCTTCCAGACAGAGAGATGTATGAAGACCCTAAGGGGAGAATGAATTTGATATGTTTCCCAAAAAGGCCAGCATTAACTCAAGTGTGATAAACAAAAAAATTGGCTGGTAGAAAAAGCTGCTGAATCATGGAGTCTGAACTTCATTCTAAATACAGTAAAGAATTATTAGTGATAATTTAAAGTATTACTTTGACTTCTACTTTGCAAGTGTAGTGAATGACTTGCCAATGTTCAAGAGAATTGGGAAGGATGGTGAGATATAAGACCACCCAGGAAAGAAATGCAATGTTTGGGGCAAGGGTGGTGATGGTGGTGTGTGACTGATTTTGCTATTTATTTCAGAGGCGAATCTAAAAGAAGTTGTGATAAGTTACGTGCAGAAGAGTAAAAAAAGAATAATTAACAATGACCCCTAGGATAGGCCATGAGCATATAGGGCCACCTCACTAACTGGGATCTGAAAGACTAGCAATACTACAGAGGAGAATGTTTGAGAGGAAATCTAAAGCAATCTGAGGGTAGGGTAAAAGGTTCTAGAGGAAAAAATAGATTCAAAGTTTAATGACCTAATTAAGTAGTGAATTCAACTTTGCTGATCTTTGCCATCCTTCTCTGCCTCAGTTTTTAGTTTTCCCTTCCTTCCCAGGCATTTTGACATTTGTCAGCCCTCCATCTATAATTGTCTCTAAACTGGCAGCAGTTTCTCAGAGATTTTGCATTTTCAGCCGCCTCCCAGGTGACACTGATGCCGTGGTCAGAGCATCAAGGTTTCAGTCAGACAGACCCCATTTTGAATTATTTCCTGGCCAATTATTAGTTGTATAAAGCTGGTAAAATTTAAATCTCAGAGCTTTCGTTTCTTTTAAGACGGGAACAATACAATTACTTCATGAAGTTACTGTGAGAATTAAACGATGTCATGTCTCTCGAGCATAAAGCAAGCTGCCCAATCCTGACTCACAGTGGGGCACACTCATTTAGGCTCCCTCTCATTTGGACTCAAACAAGCTGTATATTCACAAATTATACTAAAATTAAAAAAATCATTTTAAGACCATTGGCGTTTAGAGAATTGTGCAGTTTCAACTACAGCTAAGTAACTCCAACGGTCCACAGAACGTAGTCATTTGAACTTTCCTGAGCTACGCTTTTGAGTTCTGCACACAGAGGTGAGGGTCACTGGCAGGAGTGAGTCATGTTCCTGGGGTTAGACCTACCCAAGGCCCAGGATCCTCATCTCCGCCTAACTTCAGGGTCCTTGGTTCATTGTCTAATCCATGCAGCTTTTGTGAAGCAAGAGAACCTCTGTATTTTATGGAAAATGCTCCTGCTAAACAAAGGCACAAACAGAAAAACAACAACAAATAACTCAAACCAACCAATGCAGAGTGTTGGCATGAAAGTGAAGCAAAAACTAAGTAATCTAAGAAATAATGATGATTAAACAGCAAAACAGGAGTTTAGAATAATTTGTGGAGTGGGAATGCCACATTGGCGGTGGCTTGGAGCCATGATATGAATGCTTTTACCATTTGCCCCATAAGGAAATAAGGAAAGGCAATTCAAAAACTATTTCAATAAATTTTCCAGACAGAATTCATATTAGTTGCTTTATAAATGAGTCTACTCCTCTATTTATAGAATTATAAAGGTCTTAGGGGGTCAATTAAGAGTTTTAAACGATATCTGACTGAACCTCATGGAAAAAATTCTGTGCTATAATGGTTGGTATCTGTGATCTGGGGAATTTGTAAATTGTGAAGTGGAAATTGTTAACCATTGGGTTGCTAATTTACACTGTAAAGAGAGAATCTTGGCATCTTTCATTTTCTGATTTACACTAAGACCATGGTGTTTGTCAATAGATATTCAGCATCATGTACACAAAATACAGGGATAAATAAGACATGCTCTCTTTTGAGGAAGGGAAAACACTGGCTCCATGATACAAATATAACATAACCCTGAAAATCGGGAGGATAAATTGTCCTCGGGAAATAATATTGGGGTTTATAACTGGCAGATGCTCATAATATAGGTGCATTTAAACAATGGCTAATCCCTTGGTAACCATTCAGAGAGACAAAGAGGAGATATAATTTCTTATGATGCTAAAGCATTTGTGGCTCAGCTGGTAAAGAATCCGCCTGCAATGTGGGAGACCTGGGTTCAATCCCTGGGTTGGGAAGATCCCTGGGAGAAGGGGAAGGCTACCCACTCCAGTATTCTGGCCTGGAGAATTCCAGGGACTATACACAGTCCATGGGGTCCCAAAGAGTGGGACATGACTGAGCAACTTTCACTTTCACTTTCAAAGCACTGAGCTAGCTCTAAGAGATACGACACATCCTAAAACTGATCAGCAGATCTCAGCACTTTCTATCTCTGTGAAGTTACTTAATTTTGGATCCTTCCTGTGCCAGCTAGGTCCAAAACATGCCTAAAGATAAACCTATTTCCACAAAAAATAATTTTTATACTTACACCCACAAACAAAATGAAACAAGACAGCAGTCACATTTTCACAAGGCTCTGATCAGTCTCAACAGTGGTGTTCCTTTCATTTGAGCCTTGCAATCCTTGTGGGACTTGCCATGGTTGTTTGAAGAGTCTGAGTTGAATTCTGTAGACATGCTAGGCTATGTTGCAGAAAGACTGGTATTTCCTAGGGCAGGTTGAAGTGAGTAAACTACAGGATCGATTAAAATTCAATTGGATACTAATTCCTCTGCATTATCTTTTGGAACCCTCACTTAAAATGCAGATACTCTAGGGAAGGTAATGCATTAAAGATCCTTAAGAGAAGCACTATCAAGAGAGCTGAAGCCAAGGTCAATTTCCATCTGAATAACTTCCTCAGAATGTCACTCATTCTTAGAAAGCTTTTCAAGACTTTTTCAAGAATTCACTTAAAAGTCTTATCAGTGATTTCCCGGTCTCCTGAGTGGAGATAGGCTAACCACTGGCATCACCAATGAAATGAAATGCGGAGAAAAAAATGTAGTATGGCATTCAAGTAGTCTTAATCAAATCGGGGAAATAAACTTTTGTTGAGTCTCCTAAGTCCCTGACTCTGTCCTATGAGCTTTGCACATGGTGTCTCATCAAATCCCTTCTCCAATCCCATTATGCTCTTACTTCTATCACTGTTTTATGGACAGGAAGCTGAGGCTATGGGAGGCTAAGTAGCTGCCATTAGGAGCTGATAAATAGCAGATTTTGGAGTCAAAGTTGACCTATCTCCTTTCAAATTTCACTAACCCCAGAAAAAGATCTTACGTAGGAAATTTTGTCCAGGGCATCCAGGTCTATAAGGCTCTGGTACAGAGGATCTTCAAGAGAAGACACTTAGAAGATAAATGGTTAACGTGTTAAGCATTATGAGACCTACTATTGAGCAGGACTGGAGCAGCAATGGAAGAAAGGCTATTTTCCGTGTCAGAAGAAGTGCCTCATTTCTTTACTTTAAAAATATTTAAAAAGTGAGTCTGTGTCAAAGCTAAACATAATCTTACCATATGATCCAGCAATCATGCTCCCAAATGAGCCAAAACTCAGGTCCACTTAAAACATTGCACACACATTTTTATAGCCGCTTTACTTAAACCTGTCCAAACTGGATGCAACCAAGATGTAATTCAATAGATGAATGGATAAGCAAACTGTGGTACATTCAGACAATGGAAAATTACTTAGTTATGGGAAGAAGTGAGCTAGTGAAAAAGTCATGGAGGAAACAGTGCATATTGCAAATGAAAGAAGCCAGACTGAAAGGCTGCATACTGTATGATTCTCACTATGACATTCTGGAAAACAACTACAGACAGAGTAGAAATATCAGAGGTTGCCAGGGGGTTAGTAGGGTTGGTGGGGTGGGGGAAGGAGATGAACAGCTGGCACACAGAGCATTTTTAGGGCAGAAAACTATTCTGTATAATACTATAACAGTGGGTATATGACTATGCATTTATCAAAACCACAGAACTGTGCAACACAAAGAATGAACCCTGGTGTAAAACTGTGAACTTTAGTTAATAATAACATGTCAATATTGGTCCACTGATTGTACCACACCAATGCAAGATGTTAATAATAGGAAAACTGTGGGCAGAAGGTGGGATGTCTATGTGGGAGCTCCGTACTTTCTGTTCAATTTTTCTATAAACCTAAAACTGCTCTAAGAGGTACATTAATTAAAAAAATCATTCTAAATCTAGACAATACTATTGTCCTATAATTATGTAATGTGATAAACATCACTACAATGGTAATCATATTACAATACGTGACATGACGTGAAAGTTGCTCAGTCGTGTCCGACTCTTTGCGACCCCACAGACTGTAGCCCGCCAGGCTCCTCTGTCCATGGGATTCTCCAGGCAAGAGTACCGGAGTGGGCTGCCATTTCCTTCTCCATGTTACAATACAGAAGTGTATCAAAGAACATCTTGTACATCTTAAGTTTACACAATGTTGTCATTCAGTCACTCTCGGGTCCAACTCTAGGACTCCATGGATTGCAGCCTGCCAGGTTCCTCTGTCCTCTACTATTCCCCAGAGTTCGCTCATATTCATGTCCATTGAGTAAGTGATGCTATCTTACAATCTCATCCTCTGCCGCCCCCTTCTCCTTTTGCCTTCAGTCTTTCCCAGCATCAGGGTCTTCTCCGATGAGTCGACTCTTTGCATCAGGTGGCCAAAGTATTGGAGCTTCAGCTTCAATGTTATGTACCAAATATATTAAATTAAAAAAAAAAAATCATTCCCTGGCAGTCCAGTGCTTAAGACTCTAGGTTTTTCCACTGTAGGGAACATGGGTTTGACCCCTGGTCAGGGAACTAAGATCCCACATGCTGTGTGGCATGGCCAAAAACTTAAAAAAAAAAAAAAAATTCAAATACTTAAAGACAAAACTTCGGGTGGATACAGTCTATGGGCCACCACTTTGTGATCTCTGCTGAAATTGGAGTAATATCACTACAATGGCATTCTCTATGTACTTGTGGATTTATATGTTTTATTGCCTTTACTGCCTCCCTACTGAGGTTTCTAGAGGAAAAATGGTACATGTTTGTGCTCAATCTACATTTTAACTGAAAGCCAGTTAGTCAATATGCAAGAATTTAAAATCATCTCTGGATGTCTCTGAAACATAAATAAGAATTGCTACTTTTTCACTGATGTTCTTAAGAGTAAATTGATAAATAAAAGCACCCACACTCGGTATGCCCCTTGGGGAATGTTTTAGAATGAAATGAGAATCAAGAAATAGATCATTGCCAAGGGGACATTTTGGGACTAACTTTTCTGGTCATATTTAGGATCAAATCCCCACAGAAAGGTGGCAACATTATAATATAAAACTGTTGTTCTGGATTTGTTGGCTTGATTATTACAGGAAAAGAACAAAAGAAATGAGAATGTAACAATTATCAAACATGTAATAATTATCAAACATTGATAATCAAAATAATTATCAATCATTAGGAATGATTATTTTACTCATTTGATGCAAAGACTAGAAACCTAATGTGAGATTTCAATGGAATATTCAAACTTTATTTATCAGAAATCCTCCAAGTACATGAGCATTTTAAATACATTCTACTTATGCTTTTCAGTCTTCATGGAATTACTTCCATATTTTACAGATAAACATTCCTCTTGTTGCTAGTCACTGGTGGTGATTCTGGATATTAAAAAAAAAACACCATCACAAAAAAAACACACACGTTTGTTAAGAAGCTCGACACCAATTTGTGATAGTGGTTTTTTTCCATTTTGCTTTGTGTAGCTGGAAAATCAGGCTACATTTTTTTTTAAAGAATGAAATAAATCCTTATAATTGAGGGAGTTTAGTGACATTCTCCTCACACGTCATTATTAGTGACTGCCAGAGTCTGATCTTAGATAACTGCTTTATTAGCCTCCATCATTATGGAGATTTATTTAGCATCAAGAGTTGATAGTCTGCCAGACTTAGATGCTGCTATAATATTATATGGCCAGAAAAAGTAGGAGATGGGAGGAAAACATGGAAAGTATGTTTGAGTCTAGCAAAGTAATAGGGTAGATATAAAACTCCTTTTAAAAGACTTCAGAAGTTTTGAGATTTTTCAGACCATCTAAATACATGGAGCATTTAAAGGAGAGGAATGTGGAGCTAGCTGAATGGGAATTATTTCAGACATGTGTGGCTGTAGGCAGGAGTTGGGGGTGAGAAAATGGAATGAAGGGAATTAGGATTAAGTAGAGGAAGGAGACCCATGAGGTGCACTGAGGTGGGTGGGATAAGCCTAGACACTGAGAGCATCTTGCATGTTGTGTATGAACTGTGAGCTCTTAGTGAATGGCAGCTTATGTAGCAGAAAAACTGAGAAAGTGCTGTAGAATTGAGAGTCTGGAGCTGACCTATTATTTAGAAACGGTGACGCATGTGATCCAATGCCGAATTTGTGTCACTTTACGAAAGCACTTTATAAAAGTAGAATAGGCAATCCAAGCTTTAATACGGTTCTCAAAATATTAAGGAAGCCCAGGTATGTGACTCAAAGAATATTTAACTAAAGTCTTTTTTAACCTGCAGCCCCCAGTTACTAGCATGTTACGTGCACAGGGCTGTTGACTCACCTGTCATTATTTAGCAAATTGCCTAATAAATGAGAATAGTTTCCAATATTATCAGTAGGTTTTCACAAAAGGTATTGGTATAAGTATTGTTCAGTAGATTCTGGATTACAGGTTTTCTGCTGACTATCCTTTTCTTTGCATCTAATGAAGGGGAAAATGATCCACCTATGTTTCTTGGCCCTCCCACAAATAGTCAGAATTCCATTGGTTGCCATGGCATAGCCTGTGTTTTTGTGATAGGAGCTTTACTGGAGTGATGATTTGTTACTGAGAAAATTGTGATGCCCCAAGTTTTTCTCCTTGAGTTATTATCTGTCCAGGAAAGATGCTGGCTTAAAGAAGAAAAATGTGTTTTTTCAAAGGAGTCCCAAATCTCTGTTGTGTTTGCCCATGTGAACACCAATCCAATGGAAAAAAAAAATTGTTGCCCGTCTTAGCAACCAAGTGCCTACTAGTGCTCATTAAATGGTTAAAATATGTACTAAAAGCTATAATCAGAAAAATTCCTGTAAAAATCAGTACATCTGAAACAAACCAACTGATTTATTAATTCAGCCTAAGGAAATTTTATCCTTGATAAGTTATAATTGAGAGAAAAATCCAAATTTGTTTATCACAGCAGACTAGTGGGCAGATCCATTTCATTTTTATATTAAGGAATACTTTCCCAAACCCAATCCATTAAGTCATGTTTCATTAAAACATAAAATATGGTTCAAAATTCTACATAAAAAAATTATCCTTTAGTTTTTCACCCTAGAGAAATCCTAGAGTAGATTTGTAACTCTTTATAAAATCAGAAGAATAAATATTCAGTAAACACATATGATGGGTCAGGCCTTGCCTTAAGTCCTATGGGAGGAACAAAATTCCTGTCTTAAAATCTAGTAGAAGAACATAGTTAAGAATTGGACGTTTAAATAGTATCATAAGATATAAGTAATAAAGATAGCAATGGAAAAACACATACAAGGCCAATTGTGAATATATGTTAGACATTAAAATTCCTTTGGGAATCAGTAGTTCAGCTATTTGGCTAAAGAACAGAGTTTCTGAAGATAGTATACTTCCCTACTGGCTCAGACGGTAAAGAATCTGCCTGCAATGCAGTAAACCCGAGTTTCATCCCTGGATCAGAAAGATCCCTTGAAAAAGGGAATGGCAACCCAACTCCAGTATTCTTGTCTGGAGAATTCCACGGACAGAGGAGCCTGGCGGGCTACAGTCCATGGGGTTGCAAAGAGTTGGACACAACTGAGCAACTAACACACTTTTTGAGTAGAGGAGATAGGCCTAAGAAAGAAAACCTGTGGTAAAATTACGGGCCTTAGATGCCAGGCTAAGGTTTTAGAGCTTGATTTTATGGGGAAACCACTGAAAGATATTAATTCTAACCTTCGGTGGAGAAGTGAAAAATCAGAGCAGCATGTTGGAAAGGTGAATCTTTCAGCTGTGTGCAGACTGCACTGAGAAAACTTAAGACACTGAACTGGCTTAGAAGGTATGACCATTTACCAGGTTGTTTAGGTCTCTCCGTGAAAATGGGATGGACTTTCCACCGTCCCAAATTCAATTCAGGGGTCTAGAATGATGATGCCACACACAAATAGAGTCCAAGAAGCTTTTTTACTCACACAATGGAGATTTTAAGGGAGTACAGGACAAATTCCCAAACAGGTCTAAAGATCTGAGCGAGCAGGAAGGTCTGATTGGCATGACTTTTTAGGATGGTTAGAGCGTAGGGATGAAGTGAGTGTCCTCTCACATGTGCTGAGGCTTGTGTGACCTGAATTTCCTGCTGTACCAAAGGAGGGAGCACCCACGCTATTTATTAGCTGGTTCAGATGTGGGGCAGAAGGAGAAGGGGAATAATAATGTGGCTGGAAAGTTGTGAGCAGACATCAAGAGTGGAATCTGATTCATTGTAATGCACACATAGCATAGAAACTGCCAAATGCGTGCTGTCAATATTTTATACATGAGCTATAATCCTCAACCTGATAGAATCTGCATTGTAGGAGGCAGGTATCTGAAAGAATGGATTTTCGTAAGCATGCGGTTATATAACATTCAATTAACAAGCTATCAAGGGCCTTTGGAATGTCAAAGAGGAGGTCTCCAGGGCTCTGAAATAAATATCCCAGGAACTCTTGACCTTTTGTTCACTGCATTTCTTTTTTTAAAAAATCTAATATATTGCTTATGTTTGGAAAAAAGATTTTTTGAAAAATTCAAAGCTAAATGGAATTTGTTTGCATTTGGGATCACAGTTGTAGATTCTATCCTTCAATAAATCAGTTGGTTTTGGTTTGAGGACGAGTTCCATGCTGCCAACCTATATGTACAGTAACAATTATCTAGAAAACTTGTTTACAATGTCCCTTTCAGCCCTCAACCCCTGGGATTCTGGGTGAGAGGTTTTGTGTGGGTCTGAGGAATGTACCGCATGACAAGTGTTCCTGATACAGGGCTCTACAGGCCTCATTTGAGAAGCATCACCCCACAGTGTACCAAGGACTGCACTAGGTGTTGCAAAGCTTCATGTAAAGTTTAACATGATCATAATGAACAGGACATGTATGGATGTGAGAGCTGGACTATAAAGAAAACTAAGTGCTGAAGAATTGATGCTTTTGAACTGTGGTGTTGAAGACTCTTGAGAGTCCCTTGGACTGCAAGGAGATCCAAGCAGTCCAGCCCAAAGAAAATCAGTCCTGAATATTCATTGAAAGGACTGATGTTGAAGCTGAAACTCCAATACTTTGGCCACCTGATGTGAAGAACTGACTGATTTGAAAAGACCCTAATGCTGGGAAAGATTGAAGGCGGGAGGAGAAGGGGACAACAGAGGTTGAGATGGTTGGATGGCATCACTGACTCAATGGACATGAGTTTGAGTAAACTCAGGGAGTTGGTGATGGACAGGGAGGCCTGGCGTGCTGCAGTCCACGGGGTCACAAAGAGTCAGATACGACTGAGCAACTGAACTGAACTGAATGAACAAGAAGTTGACTGCTTTACTGGTTCTTTCTCTGCTTAACCAACCTCTAACTTCTGCACCTGTGAGGTTTGTAAAAGCAAACTCAAAAACCAGGACTATCATTCTGTTTAGTTATTGTTCAGGAGTTGGCAGTGCTTGAGTGCTCACTATGAGAAAGGGCTGTATGTGCTTTTTTCTTGTTTGATTTTCACAAAGTCAAATAATTATCACATTATAATGTACAAAAATTGAGGTTCAGTAAGATTAAGTGACTTGCCTAAGTCACACAACCACTAAGTGGTAAATCCAGACTCAAATTTAATGTTGTCTAAATCAAACTCCTGTTATTAACCATGACACTCTACTGTCAGGAGCCTGCTTCTAGCTTTGCTATCTCACTTGAGTGATGACAGGGGTCCCATGGCACTCAGAGCAAGGGGAAAATTCGGCAGTTGCCTGCTTAGTTTTCTCATATATTGACAGTAGAATAATGGAGGTTGGTTTGATACCATATGTGTCTCTGTCTTCCAGGGTAGAACCTTCCTTATTGGCTGGCACATCAGCCCTGCTGAGAGCTTCTGGAAGACTTGGACTTTGTAGGTTGCTTCGCTGTAAGCACAGTTTGTCTAGTTTAGAATAGCATTTTTTGGACCAGGCACTTTTAAGAGCCTGAGAGGAACTAGGGTGGCTATGAGACAGTGAGGGAAAGGGTGACGAGACTTGGGGGCTAAGGAGTGTGCAGGGCACAGATCAGACAAGGTTTGGATGTCACGTCAGAAATTTGGCTTTTCGTCTAAGTATGGTGAGAAACAAGCAGAGTGTTTCTGATAGGGGATTTGGTGCTCTGAATTTTGTCTTAAAATAGCCTTTTGGTTGCTATGTGAAGAATGGATGAGAGGAAACAAGAGTTGAATGGGAAGATGGATAAGGAGGTTATTTGACTCTAACTATTTTAAATGTGGAAAAGTTCCTCGTGAAGGAAAAGCTGACAAAGGAAGAACACTGATAGTTTTAGCCCTGAAGGAGCAGGGTGGGACACAGGAAAAAAAAATTTTTTTTAGAGGCTTATACACTTCTTCCTCAAACTAATTTTGGAGAGAAGATAAGAAGAGGGAGAGAAAATCAGAACGTGAGCATTTCAGATTTCATTTTTGTTGTTGTTGTCGTCCCTTCTTAACCGTCTAAAACCCAGGAACCCCTCCCACCAATATTTTTCTCAATTTTAGCAGTGTTGACTCTGAAAGCCTACCTACCAGGCAGGTGTCTGAGATAATGGTAATCACTGTAGGAAATTACATATGTAAATATTCTTTCCTTGGAGAGTTGAAGGAAAATATGTTTCTTGATGGTGGATAAGAACCTAGCTCTGGAGTTGTTCTCCATCATATAATGTACTCTTGGAGTGGCTTGAAAGTGGCACACCTGGTGTGATAAGGCAAGCATTTCCTTGTCTGAGAAATGCGACTCAAACTGCCATGAGATCTAAATGGAGAGCAGGTTTCATAGACACTGTGCTTTTTCCACGTAGAACTCCTCTGATGGCAAGCGACAGAAACCCAACTTGAATTACTGCAGTGGAAAAGGGTATTTACTGTAAGCATAGATGCATGTCTCCTGGAAATCAAGGTCAGAAAGATGGCTTGGCTTCTGGAACAACTGGGTGAGGTTTTTGAAAACCCTGACTCCCCACATTCTTTTTTTAAAAACAGTTCTGTCTACCTGACAGAAAAGACAGCTGCTAAAAGCCCTCAGAACTTTAGTCACTTATACAGAGATAGAGAATGTGATGCTCTCAGTCACAAGTGTAAAACTCCTGAAGAAAAAGCTTGTTGGCTCTGCTTGGGTTAGGTCTTACTCCTGTGAATAACTATGTCAGAGGAGGGTAGTACTGGGCTAACAGAGTGGACTCTACAGCATCCATGGAGGTGGATAGGAAGGGGCAAATCTTTGAGGAGAGTTGAAAAAACACAAGTTTCTTCAGAAGTTTCCAATGATAGAAAGGTACTAGATAAAAAGCCCTACAGATACCCACTGTACAAGAGAGTTTGTGTATGTGAATGTTGGTGGAACTAGTTCTCTTAAATTAATGACCAACCTAAAGCATCAGAAAGCAGGAGAACATGCAATCCAAAGAGAGATCTAAACATTGAGAAAACAGAATTAGTAACAAAGGTGGACTCTGTATTTTTCTGTTAACTGTTATTTGGGTAAGCCAATTCAGAAGGATTGACTTCTTTGCCTTCAATATTTAAATGGTCTGTTAATTTCCATGAGCTGGATTTTCCTATAGTAAGGGAAAATACTTATTTATAAAGTTTATAAGAGAACAAAATCCCTCTTAGCCTCTCTCCTATCTTCCCAATCTGTTGGATGAAGACATTTACCTCTGTTAACATATAAATATACAGATAATCTACACAAATAAATCATAGACATATTTTGCATTTCAATATACATAAATCCTACGGGTTTTTAAAATACTTTATCTAGATATAATTTCAAACTTAAAGAACACCATATCCCCCCATCCAGATTCTCCCTTACTGGCCCTTTACCACATTTGCTCCTTCATTTTCTGTCTTTATAGATACAGATATGGATATAGATAAACCCATCATTGTTAAGTTTTTTCTGAATCATATGAGGGAAAGTTGCAAATATGATGCTCTATCATATCTGGATCCTTCAGTGTATATTTTTCCACATCCTTTCCCCAAACAAGGACACTTTTCTACATTCTACCATACACATTTGCAAATCAGGAAGCTGGCACTGATACTACTGATAACACTACTCTCTGATCCGCAATTCACAAACGCCATTCACGTTCCTTCAACTGTCCCCAAAATGTCTATTCCTCTATCTCATTCAAGATCCAATCCAGAATCATGTATTACATTTAGTTCCCTTTTTTCTAGAGCAGTTCTCATTCTTCCCCTGTTAACCATGGCCTTGACATTTTAAATTCTGTATTTAGTTCTATCTTCATTCTATATGATGTCCTTCAACCTGTGTCTGTGCAATGATTCCACATGCTCAAACAATAATGCCTATGCATTCTTGAAAGCAATACTCCCCAGAAACGATGCTACCCATGCTATTCTCAGGGCACCACATAGGCGACAATATAATGTTGACCCATTCCACCATGGTGATGTAAACACTGATCACCTTCTGTGGTAGGCAAATTACTGGCCTTCAAAGATGTCCTAGCTCTAACCCTAGGAACCTGCATTATGTCACCTTAGGTGGCAGAAAAGACTTGGAAGCTGTATTTAATGTTAAAGATTTTGAGTTGCAAAGGTTATCTTGGATTTTCCAAATGGGTCCAATCTAATCACATGAGTCCTTTATAAAGAAAGAACTAAAAGTCGCTCAGTTGTGTCTGACTCTTTGCAACCCCATGGACTGTAGTCTGCCAGGTTCCAGGCAAGAATACTGGAGTGAGTAGCCATTCCCTTCTCCAGGAGATCTTCCCAACTCAGGGACTGAACCCAGGTCTCCCAAATTGTAGGTGAATTCTTCAACATCTGAGCCACCAGGGAGAAGAGACTTTATTAAGTCAATAGAGAATCAGAGAGATGGTGGTGTGAGATGGCAATCCACCATGGCTGGCTATGGAAATAAAGGCAAGGGGCCAGGAACTGAGGAATGCAGACAGCCTCATGATGAAGGAAAAGGCAAAGAAATGGAGTCTCCTAGGAAGCCTCCAGAAAGCAAGAGTCCAATTTTAGCCTAGTGAGAATCCTATCAGACTTCTCACCTACAGAACGGTAAAGATAGTATCAATAAATGAGTGTTCTTTAAGCCCCCAAGTTTTTGATAATTCATTGCAGCAGCAATTGTAAATAGATATACTTGGTCAAAATGATATGTTTGGTTTAAAACTATTGCCTGGGCTTATCTGAACACAGTGAAGTGAAGTCACTCAGTCGTGTGTGACTCTCTGTGACCCCGTGGAAGGTAGCCTACCAGGTTCCGCCGTCCATGGGATTTTCCAGGCAAGAATACTGGAGTGGGCTGCCATTTCCTTCTCCAGGGGATCTTCCCAACCCAGAGATCAAACCCGGGTCTCCTGCATTGCAGACAGACGCTTTACCGTCTGAGCCACCAGAACTCAGAACTATTGCCTGGGCTTATCTGAACATAACAGGATATTAAAAGAGCATTGTGGTTCTCACAGATCTGATCAGAGGCTTGAAAACAGAGACTTGGCTATGGTCAGAAATCAAGGTAGCTCTGAAATACCAAGAGATGGGGTGCAGAAACTATAGTAATAATTCCATTCTTAGGTGTTACTCCACCAAGTCTATGCACAATGGGGAATGAATAGCTATGCATTTCGCCAAAGGAGTTTAGATCTTATCCCAAACAGCTCAGAGAGAGACAGCCCTAAGCATTTTGTAACTTTATAAAGATGAGGTTTTCCATTCAGCTTCTCCCTAAATCTGTACATTAGTTTCCCCTCTTTTAAATGTAGCTTCTGGTTTTCTCTTGGCGTTCAAGTCCACACTAAACTCCAGACAGATAGCAATCTTGATGCTTTCTAAGTCTTTGCTCCTTCCTTCCCTTTCTCTCCTTTCTTTCTTCCCTCCCTCCCTCTTTCTCCCATTTTTTTTTCCTTTGTCTCTTCTCAGTCGTTATGGAAAAAAAGAAAGCACATTCCTGGGAAGTTCTCCAGTCTTTTTTTCTGCTATATCTTTTCACTTACAGTCCTCTCTGCCTGAGTTGCCCCCTCGCCCTCTCTGTTGTCAAACTGCCACTTATCCTTCACCGAGGTGAATTCTCTGATCTTTCTCTAAGTACACCAGGAGGAATCATTATCTTCTTTTCTCCCCCACTGGTGGTTTTTTAAATCGAGGTATAGTTGATGTATAATATTATGTAAGTTACAAGTGTACTAATATAGTGTTTCATAATTTTTAAAGGTTATACTCCATTTATAGTTATTATAAAATATTGGCTATATTCCCTTGTGTTGTCCAATATAACCTTGTACCTTATTTTACACACATTTGTGCCTTAGTCCCCTACCCCTATATTGCCCCTCTCCTTTTCTCTCTCTCCACTGTTATCCCTAGTTTGATCTCTGCATCTGTGAGTCTGCCGCTTTTTTCATTATATTCACCAGTTTGTTGTGTTTTTTTTTTTAGATTCCACATATAAATGATGTAATACAGTATTTAGCTTTCCCTGTCTGACTTATTTCACTTAGCATAATGCTCTCCAAGTTCATCCTCTTTGAGGCATTACTGTGTTGTCTCTGACACTGTAACTACAGCATCATTAGAGACTTTAGTTTTCTCTCTTTCTCCTTCTACCAGACCCTAAGCTCCTTTCAGAAGTTATCATCAGTAGTTTAGCACTGTGACTGGTCTCTGGTACTGCCACTATGTTCTCATTCCAGCCTCCACATTCGGTATATGGTATGAAATGTAAGATACATTTGGTGAAAGAGGACAGTATTTTCACTCATTCCTTTCTTGCCTCAAGTAAAGATTCACAGAAAACTTTTAGAAGAAGCAAAGGATTCTAAAGTTGATTACATCTTTTTGATATAATCCTAATTCTATAGGATTCTCAAAGGGGCAGATACATTTAATGTCCTCCTCCTACCCACTTCAAGAATCACTTCTAGGGGGCCAGGAAGGTACAAGTGTGATACTAGTGTGATACACTTGTGATACAAGTGTGCTGCTAACCTTGTTTTTATTGTGCTGTGGAAAGGTGGGAGCAGGAGCAAGGGGATCTTCACTTAGATTTTAAGGTGGGACAGAACCTTCTGGAAGAGTCTGAGCACCAGGAACTCTTAAGGGCTTCAAGAAACCTGGAGGATAGTAACAAGAATGTCAAAAACTTACAAAACTAGAATTAACCTTTAAGTTTCATGACTGCTCATAGAATTATAGGAAACAAATAAAAGTTTAGAGCTGGAAGGGATTGTCACAAACATTTTAAGACAATTTCTAACCCATCAATTGTTACGGATTACTGATGAATCTTGTAGGTTTCCTTCTTCAGTGTTCTTCTCATCTCTTATCGTGACATCGCCAATGGAAAGTTCCCAGTGAATTGCTGTTTTAGGGATGGGGCTAGGAGGGGAGGGAGATGTAGCTATTTGCTTTGCCCACGCCTGGAGGCAAAAGCTAAAAACACTGGAGACACAAGGACAGTCTATCCCCATTCTCAAGATCATTTATTTATGTTTTCTATCCTTTGCTTTATTCTAAAAATTATTTAAGATTCTATGTGAAAACATATGTACAGTGCTACTGTACATATGTGCAGTATAATTGAAAGACAACAAAATCAGAGACAAGATTAACACACAAAATCCTTGAAATATATTCCCTGAAGAGGATCCAGATTTGGCTCTGAACTTCCTAGCTGCCAAATAAAATGAAATGTAATTGATGACAACATGTAGACTGTCTAAAAATGAAAACAAATCCCTTTTTTTTCAGAGACACACAGCTCTTGATATTGAGAATTGAGAGAAACCTCTCCTGTGACTTCCCATGGAGATCAACATCCTCAATAATAATTTCTGCCGTAAATAAAATGACAAGTGTAGAATGACTGCCTCCTCTTACCTTCCTGTATGCAAGTCAAAGAGGCACAACGCCAAAGCACAGTTATTAATAGGATGCAAAGAACCAAAGCAGGAAAGTCGAAAGCAATGTTTTTTCCCCTTAGCTCTTTAAGATTCAAGGAGGAGGAATGGACTCCTGTAGTCTTAATGTAATCTTCTTGGAGTGACATTTTCTACAACTAAGTTTTTTATTTGAAAAAGTTCCACAAAGAAGAGTATATAGTCTGTATAGAACCTAATTTTCAGGTTACTGACAAAGGGAAGTTTCCTGCATACATTTTAAGGGTAAACTGAGAGAAGGGCAGGTTTGACATCTCTTTAGACATTTTATGAATAATAAGGGGTCTAACCGGGACATGTGACTGCCCCGGTGGTAGTCCCACCGTCACACAGGGTTACCCTTAGCAGGGCCAAGATCTTCCCCAGAAAGTAGTTAATTATTTAACCTGAACACACAGACAATTCATATCAGAAGCACTATGGGTTAATACATGTCCACAAAATTTTCACTGGAAAATGTTTCCATTAAGTGATGTACATCACCTGAAGTGTCCATTAAAAAAAAAACAAAACCTCAAAGACATATTCTAATTTAAAGAACTAACGTAAAATACTATTTAATACAAACTAGTTAAAATTTAGAATCTCTGAGCTCAAAATGACAGGATTCTGGAATGGCTGATGTTCATAATTTGTTCTTTCTGTTTGTAGGAACAGCTGTCTAGTTTGACATCAAACTATGTCATCAATTT
Source organism: Dama dama (assembly GCF_033118175.1). Classification (NCBI taxonomy): domain Eukaryota; kingdom Metazoa; phylum Chordata; class Mammalia; order Artiodactyla; family Cervidae; genus Dama; species Dama dama. Next base: position 18,122,060 of record NC_083710.1, read on the forward strand.
CCAGCTATGATGGAATACCTATGTTTCTGCTGGAAAACAAAGAACCATTAAAAAAAAAAAAAAAAAATATATATATATATATATATATATATATATAAGAAGACAACTTGTTGCAGCCCTGCCAAAGCAATCAAGACATAAAGATCCAAGGAAAGGGAATGGCAGAGAAGTGAGCTGACTTCAGTGTCAGTTTTTCTCCTGGGGAGTTTTCTGAGCCTCGGTCCACAGTAAGAGATGAAATTTTGGGAAGAGAACTGCTAAAAGGCAGATGATTTAACACCTAAAAACATTAACTTCTGTAAAGAGATAATTAAGTGAAGAAAAAGTAAAACAGGCATATAAAAGTTTCTAATCATACCCAACTAAGGAAGATAATCTCCCTTCCCACAAGTGACCCCCAAGGGATTGTGACCTCTGCACCCTGATAAACTCAGTACCCAGATCAGCAGTGGGTGGGAGGTTCACTCCCCACAGAGTCACCTGCCTACTGCACTTGGTACTGCCAGCCTGGATGCCACCCTGGAGTGTATGTCCTGTCCAAAGGCGGCGTGGAGCACATCACTTCTACTTCACCCCTTTGGGCAGGAGAGGGCTGGAAGAGGAGGCTGAGCATGTCCTGAGGTGCCAGGGAGTGGGAGGGTGGGTGTTGAGAGCCCATCTGAGAGAGGGGAGCTGAGATGGGCCCTCCTGTGGGCCAAGCCTCTGAGCCATCAGCACATGCTCAACTGACTCACTAGACTTCATTTTAAAAACACAAGTCAGAGATAAGATGAAGAGTTTTAAGACAATGGCATTAACCACAAGCATAAGACCCTTGTGAGCATAGGACACTGTGACTGCATTGGTAGCATCCCCAGGAACCTGGCCTTGGTTAGAAATGCTGTGTTCAAGGTTATGTAGCCTGGTCATCATCTGCTACCAGTCTTCTTCCTATGCCAAGTTCTTTCCAGCTTCAGCCTCTGTTTTTTGATGTTTTGTGCTTCATTTAAAAACACATTCTTTTTCTTGCTACTAATTAGCTTTAACAATTCCTCATGTCTGAACTCTTCCATAGAAAAGGTGGAATGAAGGTATGGCTAATTTTCAGGGATAGCATGTGAATATTCTTAAATAAACAAAAAAATATATATACATCTTCACTGGTTTTAACTGGGTTGGGTTAAATTTTGTCTCTATGATTCCCCATGCTATTTTATTTTGATCATCAAAGACACTATTTAATTCTCCAAGGGACCTCTTCTGACATATTGGTTTTCCTGGTTTTAAGTGGAAAATTAGAATATCACACTGGTTTGCATACCTAGATCTGATGAATGAAAATATTAAAAACTGAAGTTCTACTCAGAAAAATACATTTCAAACCCCCAAAGAGGTAGATGTGACTTTTCTGTTGGTTGTCAAGATTTCTCATAAAGAGTGAAGCCCAAAGCCAAAAAATCATACTGAAAACACTTCGGGCTAAGATTGACTAATGTCTGTAAAGGCCCTCTTCTAGAAACTTATGTGAGATTCTAACTCTGGCAACCAAGACGGGATTGTGAAATTATAACTTCTCATGGTACAGCTAACACACTTTGTTTCCTGGCTCCAAAGAAAAGTATAATCTTAACATGTATCCAGTACCTCTTAAAATACACTCTGACTCATCTCTCAAAGTCCAGGCCCTATATTCCTGCTATAAATTTGATATTTAAGTACACGTTGAAGCCTCAGGAGATGTGAGCTTGGTTAGCAGGGAGCCCTATTTATAATCTGCAAGCTCCATTTGTTTTTCTTATCTTTCGAAGAGATTTCTGGCTCAGTTAACAAGGTGGAGTTGGAAGCTTTAGCAAATAACTCGGCAGTTTAGGCAGTATAATGAGGGAAAGAGGCCTTAAAGGAAGGGAGGCTATCGAGCCCCATGACAGTGAGGTCAAACAATACCAAAACGTTGGAGTCTGGAGCACAGAAAGGTTTATTGCAGGGCCTTGCAAGGAGCTGAGTGCCTTATGCCTTAAAAACTATGAACTCCCCAAAATGTTTTCCAGCCAAGCGCTTTTCTAGGAAAGGTGTGCGAGGGTGTGTGTGTTAGAGGTAGCGGGGGGGGGGGGGGTGGGGGGGGTGGGGGGGGGGGGTGGGGGTGGGGGTGGGGGGTGGGGGGTGGGGGTGGGGTGGGTGACTAGTTGTTGCAAACTTCTTGGTATCAGATCCTGTATTCTTGAGGTTAGGTCATGGTCAGGTTATGATATTCCTGCAAATCACCACCAAAACAAATGCTATTCTCTGTTATGACAAGAAAGGGCAAGGTCCCAAAGCTCAGCTTTCACCCTTCGAGGTCCAGGCCTTGGCTAAGCAGGGGAGGGGTCTCTGTGCAGGCCAGTCACCCTGCCCCGGGAGCACTTGTCCAGCACCAGGACTGGGTTCACCCGCCAGCACCCGGGCCTAGCTGAGGAGGCAGATCTCAGCTGGCAGGGCGCTCAGGGCCAGGTGCCCAGACCCTACCGAGCCTCATCACTAAGGCAGGCAGAAGCCCAAGACACAGCCCATCCTCAGGCTTTTTATTTACACCGGAGAGAATCAGTTGTATGGGATCAATAGGAACACATGTTGTAGCAAATACCAGTCAGGTCAGTTCCCAGCTCCCAACAATTGCCTTTCTTAGAAAACAGCCCCACCACAGAGCTGGGCCTGAAGTAATGCTGTGCAATGCCCTTGCAACTTAACCCTGACCTCCGGCTACCTCTTAGGGGTTGACAACTGATCTAAGCTGTACCAGTTTTTGAAACTTGAATGGAGAGACTGAAGCCGGTTGAAGCTCTTACCTTAATGGCCGCGTCCGTATACATTCCAGTTGATGGGCCCGCCGTGGATCATGTAGGAGGGCCTGGGGAGAGGTTTGCTGCTGCTTCAAGGCTTGGGCCTGGTCAGGGGTGGCCGTGGAGAGGGCCCTGGAGATCTAGAGACACAGCCCTCAGTCTCTTCCAGGGCGCCCCCAGCTCACCCGCCAGCGTGGGCCAGAGGCCTGGAGGGCCCGGGGCTAAGGCTGCCATCCGCCTCTTAGCACACGCTCTGCGGCAAGGACCACTAGGAGCTGACTATTGGCTGAGCTGGGCCTTTAACCTCCCGCTCAGGGTCTCGCGATAACAATTATGTGCCCGCCCTCTCCAAGGGCCAGCAAGACTGACTTGATAACCAAGCGTAGACAGCTAGACAGGGCAGTTAGAAGTCATTCTCTACTTCCCACCCTGCTACCCTCCACTCTTGCTAAGATCTCCAAAGCATACCTTGTTTTACCTGTCGAGTACGTGGGAGGGGTGGCGATAACGCCAATGATGCAGTGTTGGGAGGCTTTGGTGACAGGAGGAGAAAGGGAGTTCCCAGAAGCTTGGCTGGTACACCCCGTTTCAGTGTTATGCTGGAGAAGGTCGTATTGACTTAAGAGAGTCGACTGTTACATATTTTGGTAGCTTGAAATGCCCACGGGAATTGGTATATACTACAGATCAAAGCCCCCATTCACCCACCCGGTAGCCCAAGATTTGGTTTACCAGGGCATGGTTTCTGATTTTACTACTTTCTAAAAATGTTCTCTGGCTCCCTCTTATTGGAGGGAGTTCTGTGGCTCTTTCCTGGTGATGCTCTGAGGCCCTTGTCTCCATTTATCACCATTATTTATATACCTGCCTCAATTCCTAGTCATGTGAGCCATAAGGGCTAGCACATAATAGATGCTTAACAAATGCCCCTTGTATCAGTGGACCCATAAAATACATATTTTCAACTCACATTAAAACTAAGAAAAGATAGATCGTCACTAGCAGCACTGTTTTTTCATTCCTTCATTCATATATGGAAAATGAGCTCCTATCAGATAACAATGTACTCCGTCCTGGGGATTTACCACAGAGTAAAGCACATTTCTTTTCTTCAAGCTCACAGTTTTTTTGAGGAAAACATGTATAAATAATCACACTACACTTACATCTATGTATTAATAATAAAATATGAATAAAGAGTCACGTTCAATTTTAAGAATGAATGTGTTAGAGTATGGGTGTGTTTTTATAAGGAGTGTGTTAAGAATCATCTGTAATAATATGAAACTTGAAATACTGTAGGTATTGATCAGTAAGGCACTGGTTAATTAAATAATAACTACCAATAAAATAAAATAATTACCAATAAAATGGAATGATATGAAGCCACTAGAATCAGGTAAGGTTATGGATGCTGATATGGAAAGAATCTCAAAGATGTATTTTTTCAAAGGAAAGAATAGTACAATGAAAAGTTGCATGTATATAATAATCCTTTTTTATTAAAATGGTATCTATATAATATATTTGCATGTAAGAATGCTATTACATGCATACAAAAAATTTTAAGGGAAACATAAGGTTGTTATCTTTAGAAGAGACTGTGGAGAGGTAGATTTTTTTCACATTTTAGTTTTGATATTTATATATTTCAATTCTCTATTACCAGTAATTGTAAATTTTATATAACCATTTGGTGGTGGTGGTGATTTAATTGCTAAATTATGTCTGACTCTAGTGACACCATGGACTGTAGCCCACAAGCCTCCTCCGTCCATGGGATTTCCCGGGCAAAAGTACTGGAGTGGGTTGCCATTTCCTTCTCCAATAACCATTTGGTAATATTGATCAAAAATGTGTAAGTGCCTACCTTTCATTCCAATATTTTTACTACCGGGTACATATCCTACCAAACAAGAGCACAAAGGTTGATGTGCAAGAATGTTTGGCCCATCACCTAAACTGGTGAAAATCAGGAGTGAAACACCCACAAACAGGAGACAGTTTGAATGAATTGTTACAGTGCATCTAAGCAATGGCATATCAGGTAGTGGTAAAAATAGATAAGGTCTTGAAAAAAAAAGCTCTTGGTTACAAAGCAGTGTGTTACACCTTCATGGGTGGGGGTAGTGGTTTAGTCGCTCAGTCATGTCTGACTCTTGCGACTCTGTAGACTGTAGCCTGCCAGCCTCCTCTGTCCATGGATTCTCCAGGCAAGTATACTGGAGTGGAGTGCAATTTCCTTCTCCAAGGGATCTTCCCAACTCAGGGATCGAACCCGGGTCTCCTGCATTGCAGGTAGATTCTTTACCAACTGAGCCACCAGGGAAGCCCACCCTCATAATAATGAAAATATACATTCATATAGACAATAGAGTCACATCCAATGAGTGGATTCGGTCTTGGAGCAAATTCATCAGCTGAGAATCAACTCCAGTCAGAACTGCATCTATGAGCACTAGGAACACACCCAGCTCAGGTTCACCCTCCACAGGCCTGGAAGCAGCTCTCCTGAAGGTGAATGGAGTCCTGGCTTGTATTCCACAGGCTCTATCAAGGCTCTGTGCTCCATGGAGTAGAATATGTAGCCTGAATTTCTCTATTTGTCTTGCTTTCTCTTTGCAATTTTCTCCATTTCTACATATTTTTATAACATGTGCATTCATTGGTTTGGTAGGCCATAATACAATTACAACAGGTAAAGATTTATATGGAGAAAAAAATCTAAAGGGCTATGTGCCAAAGCAAACAGTTTACTTCTGAGAAAGGGGTGGAGATAGAAAAAGATAAAATACTTTTTCTTTGCGTCTTTTATACTGTTTGAGTGTGTATTATTTTATACTTGGTAAAGTATAAATTATTTTACACTTAGTATTTTACGTTAAAAAGAAAACTAAAAAACTGATACGGCTAACACAAACATAAGGAAGTGTGGAGGGGTATGAGACAAAGATGTGTTGAGAGACTGGATTTGATTCTGTTGATAATGAGAAGCACATGGAGATTTTTAACCTCTAAGGGTGGTGAGATTCAATTGACATTTTTGGGAGATAGGATTGAAAATTATAGGCACTGGTGAGAGGCAGACTTAGTTTATGAACTAGTTATCTTTTGGGTTTTATTTATGGTATGAAAATACTCCTTATCTAATTTTGGATGGAAATATCTTGCACTGGAAGTCCCTAGGGTACAGCAAATAAGTCCCTACATGGCTTTTAACAGTAGACCGAGGGTCGAACGTTCAGTTCCCTCTTCCTTCATCTCTGCTGTCACCCTCATTTTGCATCCTGGCATCCATTAAGTGTCTACAGGTGTCTTAGCAAGAGGGAAATTTAGGCTCCTTCTGAGTCACACAGGTGGACCAACAGTGCTGCAGGAAAGAAAACCTCCCAGTAGAGGTTGGCCTTTCTGGGATACAGAGCTGGACAACCCCCATTCTGAGGGTATCCAGGGTGCCAGGGAGTTTGGAAGCTGTCATTTGAGGGTGACCTGCATTGCACTCGGTGGCATTGACACCTGGCAGATGGACCAGGGCGCTTTGACCTACAGGGATTTCAATTCCTTCACCTGGTGAGGTTCAGAGTGTGCTACTCTCCTCCAGGACAGGTTTGGATGAAAACCACTGTGTCAATGTAAGGTGGATGAGAGTCCAGTGGAGTACCAATCATTGGATTTGCAATACTTCATGTTAGGGGAGGTGGCCCAGAAACGCTCCAGCAGAAGAGGCAGGAAGGAAGGTTATGCATCATTTATGTGTTGATTTGATCCAGAATGTTGTCTGCTCTTTTTGGCAAATACTGCATGCTGTCCAGGAACGTGGCAGTGGGGCTGGGTGAAGTCCTCTGCTTTGAAAGAGACCTATTCCAACCCCAAAAAGCTTTGGGTGGAAGTTCACTTCCTATCCCTTGCTCAGATGAGATAGCTTTAATCTATAATAAGTCTGAGGCCCATGTTGATACCATTCACAGAGACTGGTTCTTTCATTATATACCTAGCCAGTTCCTAAGACAGGCCGTCCCAGGAAAGATGGATCAAGACCATTTCTAGTGTCGGTCACATCATAGAAATTAAACAACTATCTTCCTTTCTGGTTCTAACTCAAATCCAGTCCACTGGCTCCATTTTTTTCTACCTTTGTGGTAACTCTATGTTGGACTTTTTTTTATCCTCTCTGCCACTTACCTTGATTGTGTATACGTGCTAAGTAACTTCAGTTGTGTCCAACTCTTTGCGATCCCATGTACTGCAGCCCACCAGGCTCCTCTGCTCATGGGGATTCTCCAGACAATAATATTGAAGTGCGTTTCTCCAGGGGATCTTCCCAACACATGGATTGAACCTGCATCTCTTCTGTCTCCTGCATTGGCAGGCAGGTTCTTTACCATGAGCGCCACCTAGGAAGCCCTACCTTGATTGGTCACACCCTAAATAGATCATTCCAACGTATTCGTTCATTCATATATTCATTCATTTACTGTTTCAACAAGTACTGTGTGTGTTGAGTACTTGTGTGCATCAGGTACCGCGTGAGGAACTAGGAACATAATGCTGAACAAAGAGAGTCATGGCCCTTGCCCTCATGTTGCTTGAAGCTGGGAGCAGGATTAAAACACGAAACCAAGAATAACAGGAAAACACAAAGCCACACTGTGAGAAGGCAATGACGGAGTAGTAGAAGGAGAGATTACATAAAAGGAGAACCATCTGGTGAGGAAAGTCAGAGGAGGCTTTGCTGGGGAGATGACTCTGCTGAGCTCTTTCTTCAGAAAAGCCTGGCTTTTGGCCAAAGTTGATGAACTTCCTACCAGAAAGTGAAACAACATTTCCCAAGTCACTTTAAAAGAATGAGAAGTAAAGGAATCCTGTTACACCATAGTTCTAGGTCAATGGTACTTAGTCAGCTATAGTCACAGAACTGAGGGCCACTCAAGTAACTCTGAAGGACAAAAATAAATAAATAAACAACTAAAGACAACAAGCAGAAATACCCTGCTCTGCCTCTTAAAGGGGATAGTCCCTTCCTAACACCTGATTCTATGAGGTTAAAAAGACAGCCATTTTCCACTTACTTTGGGCACTTTTTCCTTCTGAATGTTCTGTTCTGTCGCCAGCCTATTAAAACCCATTTCCAACCTTTTTTTTTTTTTTTTCCAGTTTTTCAAGGTCCTTTGGGATTTTGACCAGCAGTTATTTCTCTCCTCACAAAGAGACCTGCATTAAGCTCTTTCTGACTAGAATGGATTGAGTTATTTGACTTTCAAGCTGAAGGAACTTTGGGAGGTAAAAACAGGTGTCAGGCAACGCCTTCTGCTTTCTGGAATCCCAGGATGGAATTTCCAGCCATAAGCAAAGGTGCTAATTAACATTTCTGGATGGAGAGTCTGACTAACAAGCTCCTTTCTCAGGAACCAGGAATGACAGTTGCCTGGCACTAGTTATTAGCAGCTGTGGAATCGGACCACCCCGGTGATATGTTACAGAGCTTTCTTCAGAATTCCCCCAGCCAAGAGGAGACTCATGAGGCAGGATTTTAGGAACTGCATGGGTAGCCATCTTGAAATTTCAGAAAAACCTGTCTGGCTTACAAATCATGAAAATAAATAAATGCTGTGTATTTTGAAAGAGAAACAGGGCTGTCTAAGTGTGGGGAGATTGAAATGGATGCAAACATATACATACTAACTTCCTTTTTACCGACAAGACCCCAAAAGACAATGGCTTCCAGGGCAAATGGATGAAAATGGTCACAGTTAGTTTGAGGTGTTTAAGTCATTAGGTGCTATACAAGCCACAATGCAGTGGACTCACAAATTAAGCAAGAGTGATTGGTGGTAAAATAACAAATTAGCCAGTATATGGAAATGTTCAGCAGTTAAGAAACTGATCATTGCTAATAGGTAGGAGTAATTAGAATAATTCCAAACTAATAAAACTCACTAATATTGAAAACAGGGAGACAGTTCACTTAAAGTACATATATTTTGTACTTAACGTATTTATCATTTCACATCCTGTGAGCATCATGCCAATCCATTTTTACATATTGATATGAGTTTATTTCTCATTATAAACAAAACACTTTTATCACGAATAAGTTAAAGAGATGGAGAGATATAAAGTTAAAAACAAAATTCACAGGGAAATCCCAACTGAGATCACTACTGTTAAGAATTTTGTCAACATCCTTACAGACACTTCTGTGTGTGTGTGTGTGTGTGTGTGTGTACATAGGCTTCCTTGGTAGCTCAGCTGGTAAAAGAATCCACCTGCAATGTAGGAGACTCTGGTTCAATTCCTGGATTGGGAAGATCCTCTGGAGGAGGGCGTGGCAACCCATTTCAGTATTCTTATCTGGAGAATCCCCATGGACAGATGAGCCTGGTGGGCTACAGTCCATGGGATTGCAAAGAGTCAGACCTGATGAGCGACTAAGCCCAGCACAGCATATACATATATATATATGATACTGGAATAATAATTTTGTATCTGCTACCAGGTTGAGACATTGCAGTATATGCACAGTCAATAAATATCTTTTTTTCCTACTCCTTAGGAAAGAAATTTTGTTCACTTATCATTTTCTTCTACCTTATTATTCAGATTATGGTAATTACTATGAAAGAAAGAGGGAAGAGAAACAAGAAGAGAGGGTTGATCAGTTTGGGAGCAAAGCTGGTGGCTGAGACTGGAAAAGCTGTTGGGGAGAGAGAGGCTTCAAGAAGGAGTTGTTACAGTGTGAAAGAGAACAGGATGAGAAAGGTGGGGAGCAGAAGATATTTTAAGATATGATGCTGGGAGTTAGGAGCTGTATGTTCTTTATTTTTTCTGGAAGGTGAGAGCAAAGACTGAAATTGCTGGCTTGGTTAAGTCTTTTGGTAGCTGGGCTGTCTCTGTGAAGGTTGTGGAGCTGAGACTGGATCACAGTGGGATCTGGGATTCATTTGGTTTACACACAAATGGGATTATATCAGCTATGCTGCTTTGTAATTCCTTTTCTCTCAAAAATGTCATGGTGCTTCTTCTCAAGTCAACAAATGTGAATCTCAGTGATTCTCTTAAGTGGAAGCAGAGTCTCTGGAGGGGAATACATCACATCTTTCTAAACTGGGCCCATGTTGGTGGATGTTTAGGTTTCTGATGATGATGAATGTCTTTATATATCTTGGCATATTTATGTGACTATCTCACTGGAATAGACTATTTATACCTAATAAATAGGCTATTTATTAAGTATGCTATTTTACACTTAAAATTTTATTACATAATGCCAACAACAAATCACACTAAGTTGTACCTCCATGGAGTATAAAAGTCCCATAGCCACCCAAACTCATTCTTATCATCTATTAATACTTTGCAGGTGAGAACTGCCACGATTCGGACAACATATCTAGAGTATACATCTGAAGAAGCTGAAACCCAGGAAGACTGAGGGACTCTCATCTAAGATGTTAGAACTGAATAGTTCTAATCTGGTGATCTCTCTAGAGGTGTCCTGTGCCTGGAAAAGCCAAGTGACAATGACATCTGTTAGGCCACATGGGGGACTAACGCTGCCCAGAAGGGAAAGGAAGATACTGAAAAGTGGTGAATGAAGCTATTTTCAGTTCACCTCATCTGTGTAACCGGGGTACACACCACGGTGATAAGATGATGTGTGTAAAAGTACTTTTCGGGGCTTCCCTGGTGGTCCAGTGGTTAGGAATCTGCCTTGCAATGCAGGGGACACTGGTTCAATCCCTGATGTGGGAAGATCCCACATGCCACGGGGCAGCTAAGCCCGTGCACGGCAACTACTGAAGCCCTCATGCGCATAGCCCCTGCTCCACAAGAGGAGCCGCTGCAGTGAGAAGCCCGTGCACCACAACTAGACCGTAGCCCCCATCTCTGCAACTAGAGAAGGCCCACACGTAGCAACTAAGACTCGGCGCAGCCAAAAAGAAATAAATACACATTTTTCTAAAAGTACTTTCTACATTGCTAGAGACTGAGGCATCACTTGGGAAAGCATCTGTCCCTTCACCGGCACAGTTAGAACTCTGCTTAGCTGACTGAAGAACTATGAACACTGTGCTTTGACCTTGCATCTCAGTGTCATTTTTATCTTTTGTAACCTGATAGCCACGTTCCCAGTAAATGGAGTATTTATTACAAAAAAGTGCTGACAGGGTCATGGCCAATCTGGACCATGTTTCCTTGTGATATCCTGATGATTCAAAGCCAGAACATCTGATTCTGTGCTGTCCTGTAGCAAATGTACTAACGGACAGTATCTGCATCTATCAATTCACATCCCCAGGTTGCCTCTGACCTCGGCCTTGGGGGCTTGTTGATTCTATGCTTATTTATGTTCATTTTGTCTCTAGAAAAGTGGTTCCAGACGGTCCTCTCTGAGCTTATTTTACCAGCTCAGGTCTTGCCTGACTCTTAGGGATTTCGGTCACCCGAGCAGCTGTGTTTAACCTTGTCTGTTAGTCCCGGCCCAAGAAACCCATCCAAATTGGCAATACTTCTGAAAACACAAGTGAGACTAAATTACAAATGGAGAAAGTGTCTGGGTTAAAATAAACTGTCACCAGACCAAAGCTATCTCTTTCCATGTTCTTTTTTTCTGTAAGAAAAACAGGGAACTAGATCTGATCTTATTCCTAGGTGAGATTTGTTGTTCAAATCTTTTTAAAAGCACATATCTTCAAATTTCTGTTCTGTAAGAACGGGAGGGGGTGCAGTTCAGTTGTCTGCTTGTAGAAATAAAGATTCAAATCTAATTTCTGCAGTTCTGCCTTTGGTATTTTATTTTGAATAAGAATAGCACAGAAAAAAAATGGATAGAGGACTTTGTAATTGGAGCGTGTCTTGTGTTGCCTAGTTACTCGGACCTTCTGGAGATTAGATTTTCAGGATGCTTAAATGCACAGAACAGCAAACAAAACTCTTACCTCGCCGGTAGTTCCTCTGTGAGGACAGGACAACCTCTACAGTTGGAAACTTAGGTGAAGGGAGAAAATCATAATAAATAATATTTTATTTTCAACTAGAGACCATCTTGCCATCCCAGAGACATGGTCAATGAGAAGTGTTCTTATTCAATATGATGAACTGCATCCTGCTTTAATTCTGGGATCCTATGATAAGTATCCACTGGCCCGCTTATCTTCAAAAGCTGCCCCTGCCATCTGCAAAAGAAGAGGGCCCTCTAATTCATTGGTCTTGAAAAAAGTAAAAGAGAAACAGGCTTTCAAGGATCCCGAAGGAGGGCGCTATAGGATTTTTGTTAGAAATGGGCCTGAAGGCAGAGAGCCAAGCCGGTGAGGGAAGTACACAGGCTGATCCCCCTCCTTCAGCTAATTCAGAGTGAAACTTCTGCCAAATGAAGCTTTTAGCTCAGCGTCCTCATTGCCCCTTTCCGTGTTCTCTCCTGCATCACAAGAGGGAAGTCTAAAATGTCACTTTCCTGAATTCCTTTCCAGGAGGATTCTGGGTTAAATCGGCCAATGATAGGAACTCAGGTGAGATTAGGAAGGAGAAGAGGAGAAGGCGTTTTCTCATGTGACAGCCATGGGTAGGGAGCTAAGATCATTGCTGCCAGCTTCCCTAGGATACAGAGTTTGGGCAGAGGGGCAGCCCATCAGACAAGCAGTGAGGTCCCTGACAATGCTTTCCTTGCCATCACTGCATCTCCAGGTCTCCTAGAGTGCACTCTTGACCTTTGCCCCCTCAACTTCCAAATCTTTCTAGTTTTCTATATTAAGTAACTCTCTACTCAAAATGCATAGTCATTTTTTTATCCTCCCTGAATAATCCTGAAAGACACAAAGTACGGAGACAAAGTCTCAATACTCTGGTTACCAAAGTTAATAAACCTGAATTTTGATTATCACCAAATTATAGACCAGTATATGGCTTACAGACATAAAAATGCATATGGTATAATTTCATCTATGTAATGTTCAAAAGCAAAGTAATTTGTGGTGTTGGAAGTAAGGACAGAGGTTATGTTTAGAGAGTACCAAGAGGGTCATGATTGGGTGAACCATGTGGAGGGTTTTGAATGCTGGTAATGTTTGATTTCTTCATTAAGGTGGTTCTTAGATGGCTGAATTCTTTTTGTAATAATTCTTTAAGCAAGAGAACTATAATTTATCATTTTCTTTACAGATATTCAACTTTAATATGTATTTAAAAATTGTAAGGCCAGTAGAAAATCTCATTTTTTAGTTTCAAGCCTAAAATAACAGTGCTGTATTTAAGTTCAATCTTACTCTTTGACAGTTGCTAAAGAAAAAGATAACTAGAGAAGCCTGATTGAGAATTTTAACAATTAAATCCGATTATAAGTAGATAGAAGACTGAGCTTGAAGGCAGCAAGTGACCCAACTTACTTAGCCAAGGTTTGCCTTCAAGGTCAGTCTTCTATCCACTTATAATCTGATTTAATTGTTAAAATTCTCAATGAGGCTTCTCTAGTTATCTTTTTCCCAATTAAAAAAATATATGGTTATATCGAAATCAACATTATATAAAAACAGGTAAGTGGAATCAATTAGAGCTAATTTGTCATCTCAGGCATTGCTTAAGAAATGTTAGGCTCTCCAGTAAAAAGGTCTATGGGTAACATGGGTAGAGAATGTGCAGACCTTACCAAGGTATTTAAAATTTAGGAATAGGAAGCAGAGATGCTGCTTCAACAATGGGCTATTGTGAATTGAATGTGGCTCTAACTCAGGCAAAAAACACATACTGTAAAACACCACCACGAAAAATTAACTGAATACTGCTTGAAAATCCACTCTAATTTTGCCCACTTGTTCATTTCCCACAGCTTCTGCTACCACTGAGCTGCCTAGATAGTCATCTCTCAGGGCTTGGGATTGCTAAGGCCTACCGGACCCATCAGCTCAGCATTCCCTTCCCTGCTGTTCTTGTCCAGAGAGTATGGGCTGACTGTGAATGCCCTCTGAGTTAGAACCTTGAGTTTTATTAAGGGACCACTAGTTCCTGGAGAGCTCTGGATTCATAGTTAACAAAGGATAAGAAGGTTCTTTTGGCAGAGTTCTCCCTTGGCCCACACAACTCTTGCTAGGATCAAAATCTTAATATATTCCAGGACATTCTAGGTTCATTACGACACACATATGGTTTTGAAATCTTTTAATCCATGACTTTCAGAAATCAGCAATAGTGTGAATTTTTGAGCTCCTTGACTTTTTCTGAACTTGCATCCAGCATAATCCAAAAAAGACTACTTCTTACCATCTATTTATTCAGTGTCCACTATATGCCTGGGAGGGGGCTTGGTGCTAAAGTCATATGATGACTAAGATGTAGTCTCTGTCTCCAGGAAGCTCTTGATTGGTTGCAGAACAGTCATGCAAATTGATAGTCTAGTCATAGAAATGAATTTTGGTGCTGGTTAAAGCACCAAAATTTACATCCTAACTATGACTTTTAAATTCTGTTTTTCTGATAGTTCTTTGCTGGTGATCTTCCAGTGTAAGACTAACTTCTATTTTGATTAGGGGCTTCCCTAGCAGCTCAGCGGTGAAGAATCTTCCTGCAATGCAGGAGCCTTAGGAGATGTGGGTTTGATCCCTGGATCAGGAAGATTGTCTGAGGAAAGGAATGGCAACCCACTCCAGTATTTTTGCCTGGGGAATCCCATGGACAGAAGAGCCTGGCGGGTTACAGTCCACAGGTTTGCAAAGATTTGGACATGACTGAAGAGATTTAGTATGCATGCACTATTTTTATTAAAGAATTTTTTTCAGAGAATTCATCGTGCTTGACTTCATTTAAAAGTACTAAGCCTAGGCATAGTTTAGGAGTATCCCAAGTTCCAAAGGTGAAAAGAATATACGTATAAGAATTGGGCTGGGACTTCTTGCTTGAAATTGATACTAATTAAAAGTCCTAGGAGTAGGGAATTTAATGGCAAGAAGCTCCTATAATGGTGACTTGTAAACTAAGTTTGAGAAGGTTCTGAGAGATATATTGAGGTTGCGTTGAAAGAAAGGTCAAAGATAGTGCCTAGTATGTTTAACTGTCACATGTCTATCAACAGATGATACTTCAGTGATACAGCTGAGAGCATGGAAATTTAACATAGTTTCTGTAATCTCCAAGTTTCTATATCTTTTCAGAGCAGAACATTCTATCCTAACTCAAGAATTATTCCTGAATTTTTTTGTCTGGAAAATAAATTAGCTGCCAAATTTGCTCTGAGACTTGAACCAGAAAAGATTCTCAGTCATGTAAGAGGTTTTCTAACTTAATATTTACTGCCTTTGGGTTCAAACAAATCAGAATTTGGTTAAAAACTCTGCTGAAGGACTCTCCTTCAGTCTTGATGGAAAGATCTGGTGATGAATAGCCAAAAGATCAGGAATTATAGGTCATGTGACTTGGGCTGGATGACAGGAGTAGAAAGAACTGGGTGGAAACTGGGGGTTTCCACCCTGAGTAAAGGAGAAGCCATTGCTTGGCTCACTAATCACTGCAAGTAAGGACTACAGACCTAGAGGGCTCGAGAGAGCCTACTTTCAATAGAAGCTGGAAATCTCCATATGTCTTTGGGTTTTCCTAATTTTTAATTATGGTCAACTAATTAGGAACTAGAAAAAGGTAAAAGGAAAATAACTTTGCTTCCAGTTAGGATCTAGAGACACGTGAAAGCCCTTTGCTTCCATGGGTAACAAAAAGAAAGATCCACAAAAAATTTAAATCATAATTTTCCATGGGGCAAGCAAAGAGCAGTGGTTACAAGGAAGCCTTGATGAACAGAACTGGCTCAATAATTCTCCTTCCAAACCAAATTTTACCGAGAAGTCAACAGTAAAGAAGGAGGATGGTAAGTAGAGAGGAAATAACAGAAAACCTGTGTTCCCATGGTAACTGAATTCCAGGACCCTGATTGAGTTGACTCTAGAGATGAACCAAAAATACTTACAAACTTTCTTGTAGCTCAAATACTGAAAATCAAAAACGCAGTAACAAGGAAGATGGCATTGTGCTCAACATCAATTTTTATCTGAGAAATGCAAATTAAAACCACAATGAGATGCAATTTTAGAGCCACTTAGAATGACTAAAAGTATGACATCAAATGTTGGCAAGAAGGAGACACCACTGGAACATTTATACCCGGCTGGTGGGACTATAATTACTTTGGAGCACTCATTGGCAGTTTCCTATAGTGTTATGTATACCTATTCATGGCAAAGCAATTCTATTCCTATGCATATACCTAAGCAATATAAAAAGTTTATCCACCAAAAGATTGTAGAGAAATGTTCTTTACAGCAGCTTTATTCATAGTAGCTGAAAATACTCCTAAAAATATAAGCTTGTTAAAAATATAAGTGCCTGGGACTCCAGGCACACAATTTTGGAATCAGGAATGGCAATGGGGAACACTGTATGTAGACCAAACACCTGTTGATTGATACCATCGAGGGACCACTGAATTCAGTGACTACATTCTATAGTGGATGAGTTTACCTTTCTCAAGAAAAGCACCAGGGGTCTTTGCACTTAAAATAACCAGGCACCAAGGGGTCAAGTGGTGAACTTTGCTACTATTGGTTAACATCTGGGTCATGCAAGTGGCATTTTCTTCTTCACAGTGCTCTCTTTAATAAATGTCAAATATTTCTCTCCTGGCAATCAACACTGGGGAGTAATCTGCTTTCCAGCTTCCATCCAGGGTTAAAGTAAGTTTGAAGTCCTTCTCCACAAAAACAAGTTTAGAAAATACCAGTTCTTTCAGCAAATAATTGAGTTTTAAATTGCGTCTTAATATTTTTCCATTTTCCAAACAGCTGGGCTGGAGGAATTTTGTGGGAATGCAAATCTGAAACCTAGGGGTAGGAGGTGGGGTGGGGAGGCAATTTCACAGGGTCTAGTCAATGAGTTGTCATGCCAACCCACATTTGCAGTGTTTCTGCCTATTCAGTGAGTTGAAAGTAGAAAAAAGTATTTTTTCTCCAAACATTTCTCCTGATCACTTTCACGTGATTGCCATCTTTTCATCTTGTGCAGAAGGCCTGAGCCCAAAAAACAGACTTCATTTCTGTGCTATTGATTGAAAGAGAAAAGGTGCGCTGAGAGTACCATAGGAACTTTCATCTAAAGAGAACTAATCATCTTTTATTTCTGCTGAAGAGATAAAAAAGCAAGTGTGTGTGTGCTCAGTTATGTCCAACTCTTAGGACCCCATGAACTGTAGCCTGCAGGCTCCTCTGCCCATGGGATTTTCCAGACAAGAATACTGTAGTGGGTTGCCATTTCCTTCTTCAGGGGATCTTCCTGACCCAGGGATCGAACCCATATCTCCTACATCTCTTTCCTTGGCAGGCAGATTCTTTCCCTCACCACAAGAGAGATAGGTAAGATGGATTTTTTTCCTAAGCCTACCTTGTGAGCACACGTGTGTAGGTGTGTGCCTTTATGTGTATGTGTGTATACCCACAGGTGTGAACCAAGCTGAGGCTAGCGCCCTCCAGATTACAATGGGAGGCCTGGAGCATTCCCTATGGACTCAGGCACGTGAGTGTGTAAGGACACAGGGCAATGGTTGGCAGAAAGATGTCTTTCCTTTTCTCTGATAGTAGCCTGGCCGGTGTGCCGAGGCCCTGGGGGGAGCACGGCTACAGATACTGAAGTCTAACCTGGTGAAGCCTCTTAGGCTGACAGGTAGGAGTGAATCTTAAAAGTCCATCAACTCTGCCAACTCACTTTCAAATGGAAGGCATGCCAGGCTGACTCAACAAATAACTCAGCATCAGCCAGTGGGAAAGTCTGCTGGAGGAAATGAAGGAAGACGGAAGGGGTGAGAGAGCACAGGTCTACGTGGGAAAAAACTGATGATTTGTTAGGTCTGACTTCTGTCAACAATCAAGGCAATTCGTCCTGGTGTCATCTTAATTATCTTCTATGCAAAAAAAAAAGGGGGGGGGCAGTAAGTGGTAACGATTAATTTGTACTGTAAATTGATTATTATTGCTTCTTTTTAGGAATTCTTCTGACTCACAAAGCATATTATATAACCATCTGTTTTTCCCTAAAGATAAATTCTGATCTAATCTAAAGATAGATTCAGTCATTTCTGTCTCCTCAGAAAAGGTACTAACATCAATACTGAGCATCTGTGTGTGTGGGGGGGGTGGTGGTGGTATTGGTGGTTTTTCTTTTGCACACAGTTAAGTTTTGTGTCGTCTAAGGGAACTCATGGCGTCCCTGGTTCCTCAGATGGTAAGAATCTGCCTGCAATGTGGGAGACCTGGATTCGATCCCAGGGTTGGGAAGATCCCATGGAGAAGGGAATGGCAACCCACTCCAGTATTCTTGCTTGGAGAAATCCATGGACAGAGGAGCCTGGTGGGCTACAGTCCACGGGATCACAAAGAGTTGGACATGACTGAGCGACTAACACTTTCACTTAAAATTTCTCTTGCTTTCTGGTCTCCAAACTCTAATGACCAGTTGCATGTAGGACTACACGCTCTGCAGAAACCAGGGATCAAACTTGTCTTACTCCGGGGTCTTAGAAGGAAAGAGAACCTTCCTCAAGGTGATGATAAGGAATTCACACAAGTCAATACTTCAGAGGGGATGTGGGTTCTCACTTGGCTTGGAAGTGATATCACTTATCTACTCAGTTTTGACTTCTTTTCTAAGGAAATAGACACAGCAGTGCATCCCACCTCTTTTTGGAAAGCAAGAACAAATGAACACGATCATCTGTTTTTCTACCTTCTGATTTCTCCTTTTTGCTTATTACGTACTCTCTAATAAAGGCCCAGTAGGACTATTTTATCTATTTATTTAACACTTATTTAGTGTTTATTTATTTAACACTCATCTATTGATTCAACAACTTCTGCTAGTATCTGGGTAGGAATTATATCTGCCCAGGTGTAGCTGGAGGCAGTGGGCTGGGCGAGGTGGTGGTCTGCTCAGACACTGTCATCTGGAGTAAGTTGTGTCTGAAATCAGGAGAGGAAAGCACCTGTTTGGAACATAATATAATAAATGACTTATAAGTAGCTTATTTAATCTCCCCTCCCACACAGTCCCTTCATCCTTTGGTCTTGGCCCCTGAGGATGCTAAGCTCTCCTGTTTCCTACACAAACTTAACCCAAAGAACTCTCAGACCAGAGCAGTCAGCAGAGGAGTTGCATGCTCTCCACATATATGGCCAGCCTCCCAGCCCTCCCAGAGACCCACGCCTTCACTCCCCACTCCCAGGAAAACCGAGCATCCTGACCTGTGCAGAGAAAGGACTGAACTGTTTGTCGAGTCAGTGAGAAAGTGGATAAAAAGGCGAGTTCACTTTTTTGCGGCACCTCCGCTCTCCCATTTTTAGTCTGAGTGAAGATGTTCCAAGAGAACATTCTCTGACAGAGATGAAAGCCAGCAGGCATTTGTTTTATGTCCTGGAGAACAAGCAAGGAGATCTGAAGCAAAGCCTTCCCGTGGAGCGCTGAGCTCCTAGGGCCACTGATAATGATGTGGTTTTGAAGTACGGGCAGTGGATCAGAACTCTGAGAAAGGAGGTTCCCTGGAACCCTGGGCTCTCTGCTCTGCTAGCCTGGACATCCTTAATAAGAGCACTGGTGGGGAAGAAGGCAGCTGTCAAAGGAGAAAAAGTTCTCAGTTCCACTCAGGATTTGGCCATGTTGTTTAAGAGACATCGTTAAAGAGCAAATGATAAAAACGCTTATCACTGTACACTGAGTGGAGGATTCTGTGGGTTCAGTCTGAGAAGTGGATCTCTGCTCTGGCTGTAGGGCCAACAGTCATGCCCAGAAACATGAAATCAAGTTTGGTAATAACATGCAGGATTCTTCTAGTAGCTAACCTTCAGATACTATCAGGAGGCTCTTTCCTGACCGGCTATGTCATTGGAGGTATGGGCCTTCAAGAATTGTCTCCTCAGTAGCTCCTTGCTTACTTACAAACTTCCAAGGACACTCAGTTGCTTCTGTGGTCCCTGCAAAAAACCAGATAAACCATGACACTTAGCAGCTCATCATTCTTTAGAGATTAGCAATGAGGAAATAATATCTATTGTTTTTATCATTTGAGTCTGAAGAAGCGTCTGAGAGTCTATAACCCGCTACACTAAATGTAACACAACACAAGAGCAACTAGTCTTTCAAGGAGATAATCTGCTTATCAGCTCTCTGGAGAGGCCGTGGGAAAGCCTGGTTTGGATTTTTCTCTTTTCCGGCTGAACAAAGTTTTGCATGCCCAAGACAGCTCCCCTCCTTTGGGCTCACGTGTCTCTGAAAATTCTTCCTTGCTCTTAGCTTACCCTCTTCTCTCTGAGGCAGTCTTTCCATGCTTTTAAATGTTAACATTTAAAACACATCCTCAAGTCTTTGGCCTCCTAGAAGACTTTTCAGAAAACTCCTCTCTAAATTCTTCACTTTGCTTGGCTCAGCTAGAGCTGGTTTGAAGTCATAAGAAGTCATATCTGTGATTTCTGTTTATCATTTGCATGCTGTCCTGTGTTTGCATTTAAGATAGACTTTGTATCTGTCCCAGGTGGGCAAGGAAGGTCTTTGACTTTGCCACAATCCAGAGAAGCATGTCACACACGTGACAGATGATGTTAATGGGGTCTAACTGATCAGTGAAAAGGGTGGACAAACTGAACTTGGCAGAGAGGAAATGAGACATGAAGGCCTGAGGGGGGCTGAAGAAAAGGTAGAGTTATCCCAGTGGACTGTGCTCCACTGACTGTTCCTGTTCAAATATAACAGAGAACAGCAGGGATTCGATGCATCAGCATTTACCATCTGATGGATATTTGGTTGTTTCCTGCTTGGGCCTCTCAGTCCAGTTCCTGGAAGACATATGCCCTGCAGACTGCAAGTTCCAATTAGAGGGGAATTACATCTTTTTAAAAAAAAATACAGTTTCCAGAAATATAACATAACTAAATAAAATCCAGTACTGAAGGCAGGAAGAAACACCCATCTCCTAATGCTTAGCTGAAATAGCTTTTCCTCCACTACATGGGACATGTATTGTTCAGTTCCTTCATTGAAGACAGATTGGAAAAATGAGAAGCAGTTGAGTTGGGGAAATAAATTATTGTGTCATTGTGTCAAATGCTGTAATGCTTTGAATGTAGGATGAGACGGACTTCATCTGGGGACTAATTGTTGAGAGGCAGCATAGGCTAAAGGAAGAAAACAAAAGCAAGATGTTCTTGAGTCAGTCATTTAATCATCCTCCTAGACAAAAGATAACCTTGTGTTATAAGTGTTCAGGTTATAGAGTGAAAGATGCCTTTTACATTCTCTTGTACACCAAGGGCATAATCTGACCCAGTTGTAACCCAACCTGTGAATCAAAAAGGTGCTTTATAACAGGATTTAATTGTTCTTGTCTGGAATTTTTCCCCTCATTGCAGTTGTGGGATTTAATTAATTTTTACCCAGAGGTCAGTCACTTCAAGGCAGATGCCATAAAAGGACAAAAAATTGTCTTAATGTGGCTTAGGATTAGATGCAGGCTGTTTCATTTTATTACTATTATCAATTGTTTAAAGAGCTTTGCTGAATGATCTCATTGTACACATGCCTTGAGGCTTTCTAGAGCAATTTGGAAAATACATTATAGAATAAACCACAAGATTATTAAAACGCCTTTAAACAGCATGAGTCCAATTTCCAAAGGAGGTTATAATACCCATATTTACTCATATTTCATCTTAAGTAATTATTCACACCCCATATTTCAAGAATAAAATTTGTAAGAATGAGTCCCCACTTAATTATCTCATCCCCTCTTTCTTCTTTTATTTCTGTTCTTTTTATTCTAAGAAGCAACTTTCTGGCTTCTAGAGAGAGCTCACAGGGGAATTTAATAACAAGAGCTGAGTGATCTAGATGAAAACATCAGACTCCCTCCTTCATGTACTTTCCTTTCTATACATCTAATTTTTTCCCCATTAAGGAATACCTTTTGGAAAAAAAACAGAGTGGGTTTGTTCTCACCACGGTTTGCAAAGGATTAAACACATGGTTTCTTCTTGCCGCTCTTGTATTGGCTGTTTCTTACCTGTTTCTGCCCCCATGTCCCCTAAAGTGTTAAAGATTGGGCTGGAACCTCGGCTAACTGCCACTGAGAAAGATTAGAAAGAGGGTGGAGTAAAGAACAGCTTCTCCAGGGACATCTGCTGGTGGTTCCAACCCACTGTGATCCCAGGGGGTTACAGGAACAGACTGGATGCAATTTGCCTGAAGAGGTTGCCTATCGGTAACCTGTTTCAGACCAAACATACCAACATATTAAATATGAAACCTGAAGGAAAGGGATATTCTAAATAAAGACCTTTTCATCACTTTGTAAAGATATTTTCTTCTCCTTTTCTAATTCCTCTTGCTTGCCTTTCTTCCATATTAATTATCATAGATACATTTCAAATCAAGATCTCTGTCACAACCCCTCTTTTATTTCTAGATAAAATATTTGATATGGAAGGATGATTTTTCATGAAAACATGAAATAACTTGCCTGTCTCCATTGCTAAGAGAGGCAGAGTGTTGGATTCTGTCTTCAAGAGTTCAACTTTCAGTGATGATATTAACTACTGCACATAACCACACAGTACCTCTGTTAATTTCATTGTAAAATAGGTGCGTGTGTTAGTTGCTCACTCGTGTCCGACTCTTTGCGACCCCACGGACTATAGCCTGCCAGGCTAATCTGTTCACTGAATTTTCCAGGCAAGAATACTGGAGTTTGGGTTGCCATTTCCTTCTCCAGGGGATCTTCCCAATCCAGGGATCAAACATGGGTCCCCTGCATTGCAGGTAGATTCTTTACCATCTGAGCCTCCAGGGAAGTTGTAAAATAGGCATGATATGATATTTAATATCTCCATTTCACCGAGTCTGGGTGAAGCTGGGGTGAGATAAATACTGAATAAAACTTAAAATGGAAAATACATACCACAGAAATATGAAGTATAGTGCATGGTAAAGAGCAGTGTCATAACTTGATCTTGTCTTTTGTTCCTTATTTGCTTTTTTGTTTGTTTCTTGCATTATGCCAAGCAAATAATAACAGCCAATATTTATGTTTCAAGCACTGTGCTAAGTGGCTTGTATATATTATTTATTTATATAATTATTGGTTACCATTACCATCTCTTTGTTACAGATGAGGAAACAAAGGCACAGAGCGGTAAAATAAGTTGCCCAAGGTCACACAGCTGGTAATGTAGTGGGTTGAATTTTGCCCCTGCAAAAAAAGTATATCCAAGTCCTACCCTCTGTACTTGGGCAAGTGACTATTTGAAAAAGTGTCTTCATAGATATAATTAAGTGGAAGATCTCGAGATAAGGTTATCCTGGATTATGGTGGGCCCTACATGTAATGTGAGCATCCTTATACAAAGACAGATGAACACACAGGCACAGAGGGAAAATGACCATGTGAAGATGGACTGGAGACATGCGGCCATAAGCCTGGACATGTCTGGGGCCATCAGAAATGAGCGAGAGACAAGGAAAGAGCCATCCCTAAAGCCTTCAGAGAAGGCGAGGCCCCGCTGCCTGCTTGATGTAGGAACTTAAAGTGACCAGAACGGTGGGAAAGGGCCTTTCTGCTGTCTTTTTTTTTTTTTTTTATTACTTTTTTTATTACTTTCTGCTGTCTTAAACCACCCAGTTTGTGGTAATATGTAACAGCAGCTGCAGGAGACCACCAGAGGGCCCAGCCCACGACTCAGAGAGAGCATGTATGACTCCAGAATGGAAACACTTGATCATTTTCTCTTAATTTCCTTTTGTATTTGCAATACAAGTAAACTTGGGAGAAGAGCAAGATTTCCAACTCAGTGTGGTATGATTGTTTCCATGAAATGAAGGGGTTAATAAATTGTGGGCCTGTGTTTTTACACAAACTAAGACATCAAAATCATTTTTATGTGAGGATGGGGTTGTTGAATGCCAAGCTTTTCAAAATATTTGGTCCAGAAGTTCAGTTCAGTTCAGTCACTCAGTCATGTCTGACTCTTTGAGACCCCATGGACTGCAGCACGCCAGGCCTCCCTGTCCATCACCAACTCCTGGGGTCCACACACGCCCATGCCCATTGAGTCGGTGATGCCATCCAACCATCT
Organism: Dama dama; assembly: GCF_033118175.1. Taxonomy (NCBI): domain Eukaryota; kingdom Metazoa; phylum Chordata; class Mammalia; order Artiodactyla; family Cervidae; genus Dama; species Dama dama. The sequence continues at coordinate 18,145,995 of NC_083710.1, forward strand.
CATCCTCTGCCGTCCCCTTCTCCTCCTGCCTTCAACCTTTCCTAGCATCAGGGTCTTTTCCAGTGAGTCAGTTCTTCACATGAGGTGGCCAAAGTATTGGAGTTTCAGCTTCAACATCAGTCCTTCCAATGAACACCCAGGACTGATCTCCTTCAGGATGGACTGGTTGGATCTCCTTGCAGGGACTCTCAAGAGTCTTCTCCAACACCACAGTTCAAAAGCATCAGTTCTTTGGGGTTCAGCTTTCTTTATAGTCCAACTCTCACATCCATACATGACCACTGGAAAAACCATAGCCTTGACTAGATGGACCTTTGCTGGCAAAGTAATGTCTCTGCTTTTTAACATGCTGTCTAGGTTGGTCATAACTTTTCTTCCAATGAGTAAAGCGTCTTTTTATTGCATGGCTGCAATCACCATCTGCAGTGATTTTGGAGCCCAAGAAAATAAAGTCAGCCAGTGTTTCCACTGTTTCCCCATCTATTTCCCATGAAGTGATGGGACCAGATGCCATGATCTTAGTTTTCTGAATGTTGAGCTTTAAGCCAACTTTTTCACTCTCCTCTTTCACTTTCATCAAGAGGCTTTTTAGTTCCTCTTCACTCTCTGCCATAAGGGTGGTATCATCTGCATATCTGAGGTTATTGATATTTCTCCGGGCAGTCTTGATTCCAGCTTGTGCTTCTTCCAGCCCAGCATTTCTCATGGTGTACTCTGCATATAAGTTAAATAAACAGGGTGACAATATACAGCCTTGACGTACTCCTTTTCCTATTTGGAACCAGTCTGTTGTTCCATGTCCAGTTCTAACTGTTGCTTCCTGACCTGCATACAGATGTCTCAAGAGGCAGGTCAGGTGGTCTGGTATTCCCATCCCTTTCAGAATTTTCCACAGTTTATTGTGATCCACACAGTCAAAGGCTTTGGCATAGTCAATAAACCAGAAATAGATGCTTTCTAGAACTTTCTTGCTTTTTCAATGATCCAGTAGAAGTTGGCAATTTGATCTCTGGTTCCTCTGCCTTTTCTAAAACTAGCTTGAACATCTGGAAATTCACAGTTCACCTACTATTGAAGCCTGGCTTGGAGAATTTTGAGCATTACTTTACTAGCGTGTGAGATTAGTGCAATTGTGCAGTAGTTTGAGCATTCTTTGACATTGCCTTTCTTAGGGATTGGAATGAAAACTGACCTTTTCCAATCCTGTGGCCACTGCTGAGTTTTCCAAATTTTCTGGCATATTGAGTGCAGCACTGTCACAGCATCATCTTTCAGGATTTGAAATAGCCCAACTGGAATTCCATCACCTCCACTAGCTTTGTTCATAGTGACGCTTCCTAAGGCCCACTTGACTTCACATTCCAGGATGTCTGGCTCTAGGTGAGCAATCACACCATCGTGATTATCTGGGTCGTGAAGATCTTTTTGGTATAGATCTTCTGTGTATTCTTGCCACCTCTTCTTAATATCTTCTACTTCTGTTAGGTTCATACCATTTCTGTCCTTTATTGAGCCTATCTTTGCATGAAATATTCCCTTGATATCTCTAATTTTCTTGAAGAGATCTCTAGTCTTTCCCACTCTATTGTTTTCCTCTGTTTCTTTGCATTGATCACTGAGGGAGGCTTTCTTATCTCTCCTTGCTATTCTTTAGAGAAGTAACCTACAATAATTTAGTTTTTTAAAACATTAAAAATCCTTTTCAGAAGGAGAAAATAATACATTAACCCTCAGCATAGATAAGCAAACTTACTAACAAGTAAACCCTTTAAGGCTCAGAGGCTCAGTGGTAAAGAATCCGCCCGGCAATGCAGGAGACGTGGGTTTGATCTCTGGGTTGTGAAGATCCTTTGGAGAAGGAAATGACAACCCACTCCAGTATTCTTGCCTGGAAATCCCATGGGCAGAGGAGCCTGCTGAGCTACAGTCCATGGCATCACAAGAGTCGGACATGGCTGAGCAACTAAACAGAAACACCAACAAACCCAGTGAGAGCAGAACACAAGACCATTTTACTTGACAAGCTAAGATCTGTGTTATTATTATCAGTAACAATGACAATGTCAGCTTGGGATCAATGCATCTTGTCTTGCATACTTAGAAAAAAAAAAAAACAATTCCTTAGAGATATTGGTTTTCTTAAGCCAGATTAAAACTTCTCTGAACGATCTAGCATTTCTTAACATGGTTAATATATTTTACTGAAGAATAAATTTTTCTTCTAAAAAATTCTCTCCATTTCCAATGATTTATAATACACCATTAGAAAGCTTTTATAAATATAATTCTTTGGAGGTTGAGTAAAACTTTGGGTCGAGGCTGCTTCCTCTCTTCCTTGCCTCTGGGACATCAGCTATGCATGATGGCAATTCAGCTAGATGACTCAGGAATTGCCCTCCTTCAGGGGATCTTCCTGATCCAGGGATTGAACCCACATCTCCTACATTGCAGGTAGATTCTTTACCACTGAGCCACTGAGGAAGTCCATTAACTATTGTACTAGGTACCAAAAACATGGAGAAAAACAGGACTGCTTTTTCAGCATTTTACAACAGTGAGGAGGTAAATAAGTAAAGGGACAACCAAACCTGGGGTGATATAAAATTAGATACATAGGGCACTGTGTAAGGATATCTGGTCTTTATTTGGAGGAGAACAAGATCAGGGTTCCTGAAAGGGCAGGTATTGCAGGTCTATGCCATGAGTGCACACAAATTTGAAGACTACTGAAGGAGTTCTATCTTGGTTGCTAAGATGCTGCTCTGATACCCTGGCTGCCTGGGCCCGATTCTGTGATCTCCCCAGGATTCAGCTGGGCAGGAGGTCTGTAGTACCTCTGCCAACACACCAGCCCACATCTGTTCTGGTTGCTCAGACGTTGACGCCCATTAAGTATTTTCAGTATCTCTGGTGTTTGGGATTGACAGGGATGGGGAGAGAAATAACCTAGCCCACTTGACCAGGGCATGGCCCAGCTCTCGCCGGTTTGGCTACCCTCCCAGTGTTGACACTGTTATCGGAGGTCAGTGCTCTGTGATCACCAACACCCGTGTTGTGCCCGCTTCCCTTAGAATGTTTCTCATCCTCATAATTTCCCATTATTCTGCTACCTTCAACATTTATGCATTTCTCTTTTCTTATGCCTTTAGGACCCTGCTCTAGGCTTCACACTCTTGGATGTGTGATCAATAAAGCTAGTGAAGTAATTGAATCTTACAGATGTAAACTGTGACTTTATGTCTTCAGCAGGGAGGCACTCACCCATAGGTGCCCCTTTCCCCTATAAAGGAGAGCCATCGTCTAATGACACGTCTTGCCCCAGTCATTGCCGTTCTCCTCTATGTCCCTGTCCACCAACGCTGGACTCCTGACATCCGAGGAAAATCAGAGACCTCGCTGGAATCACTGAAAGAGTTACTCTTTGACTTGACAGTCTCACTATTGTTTGCTGAAATTTTACCAGTAAGTTCAAGTGACAGCTGGGGGACATAGTAAAGAAAAGGTTTTCATTATCAGAGGCCTTAGTGAGATGTGCTCATGGTCAAGGTTCAGAGGGGCTGGAAACTCAAAGAGGCTGAGTCTTGGGGACTCAGAGTCAACTGACTCTCAGCACATTGTTGACGCTTTGGGTTTGCCAAGTTTCTAGTACAAAATGGTGCTGTTTTTCTCTAGAGCAGTTTATGTGCTCAGTATTAGAGCCAAGGCAGGCTCACAGTTTGTTTTCATGCCTTTTTGGGAGCTTAACCTGTGTGATCTGCAGAGGTCTGGATTACCAGTCCTTTCACTCACTAGGTGTCTCACAGGTTGGATCGGTTCTTGGACCCTCGGCAGACGTGTGGGTTCTAGCAAGCAGCTGTGACGGTCATTATCTCCCATCTGTTTGTCCCCCTCCACTCCTAACTTTGAAATGAAAATGCACTGCTGTTGCTGCTGACCTGTAGCCTATTGGCAACTTATCCTTTTCCAGAGTATTTTCTGCTAGGCAAAAGCAAACACAACAAAAAAAAGTCAAAAGCACAACAAAACTTGAAACATCAAAACTCAAGGCAGTTTGGGATAAAATGATGGATCTGTGTAAATCGGCCCTTAGCTCTTAAGGGTGTTGCAAATTGAGATCCTATCCTGATTTCATCTTATTTTTGAAACTCTTGTACTCCAATCTCTGTGCATCTTGTTCTGTTCCTTCCTTGAGGTTAGAGCGTAAGCTCCCAGCTCTGATTAGTAGCTCTTCCACAACTATTTTGTCTACATTTTCTGTCTGTCTCTCTATCTATCATTAATCTTCTCTATTTTTATCATTTGCTTATCTTCAGAATTATCTCATAATTCTCTTATTCAGCATTATGCTTTACTCTATTTACACATAAATAGTATTTATTACAAATAAATCACTAGTACTTTTTATGATAGTAGGATCATCTCTTCCCTTTCATTTGCACTTGCACCTAAAGTAGCACCCATTATATTAAATATTTCTAGTAGAATAGCTTGCTTTCACACCATTTTATCAAAATTATTCTCCTTGAGTCAGGTAATTGTGGTAGATTTTCGTAGATCACCTATTTGTTGTTGTATTTCTTTAGAAACAACTTTTTTCCTTGACCTTTTGATATCAAAACACTTTATTTAATAATTTTACCTACCCTAACATATTCAAAACCCTTTCATATGGCATTTTTTCCCTGAATTAAAAATTTTACTGAATATAATAGAATTAACATATAACTTTATATTAGTTTTAAGTGTACAACATAATGATCCAATATTTGTAAAATGATCATCACAATAAGTCTAGTTAATATCTATCACCAGACATACGTACACATTTTTTGTCTTGTGATGGGAACTTTTAAGACATACTCTCTCAGTGACCTTCAAATACATAAAGCGGTACTATTAACTCTAGTCACCATGCTGTAGATTACATTCCCATGACTTACTTATTTTGTAACTGGAAGTTTTGTACGCTTGATCCCTTTCACCTATTTTGTTCATAATCTGTATTTTAAAAATTCCAACCAGCTGGGTCTGAACTGACCTCTTCATTGCTGCACAGATGTCTCTCTGCTTCACTCATCCCATATGTCTCAGCCTGACTAATAATGTTTCCATTTGACCTGAGCCAAACTAGATACTTCCCTGTTGTTCTTTTCTTCTTTAACCCACCATATTCCATTTGTGTTCAGTGGTTGCAGATTTTGCAACATAGTTCCCCCGTTTTCAAAGTCCACTGGCCCTTTTTCCAAGTCCACTGAGCCTGGCTTGGTCCAGGTCCTCATCACGGTTCAGCTGATGGAATCATCTACTATTGGCTCCACTGGAACCAGTCGGTCTAGTCACCATACTCCACTCCTTTCTCCCCTCTGCTCTGCTTGTGTTCATTTATCATTGTTTTGTCCCTTACTTCCTGCTTTTTTTTTTCTGCCCTCAAAGCACTTCTCAGCTGGGAACATCCCAGTTGAAAATTACTTTAATTCCTTTTGGGGATGTGGTAAAGTATGAAAGCAACATAAAACAAACAGCACAAGCAACCCAAGAACAAGAGCCCCCTGGTTCTTCAGAATCAGGTTCCCAGAGCCATCATGACCCCCCACGGCAGGGCAGGCAGTGTCTTCCTGGTACCCCCACAAGACTGCTCAGACACTGGCTGCTTCTCTCTCAGGACTGGAGTTGTTTGACTGTGGAGGATGGGGACCATGTCTCACCCACCCTTCGTTCCTCCTTTTCCAATTACTGTTTAACACATTCCCACCAGGTAGGTCCTGCTGTGCCCAGGGTGATCTCCATTTGACTCTGCAGCCTCTCCCTGCTCTCCTGAGGCTCCTCCTGACACTCAGCGCCTGCAATAGAGGAGTATTTTTCCTCTGTGGGCCCACTTGGGCTCGCTGGCTTCAAACCATGCACTTTCTGTGGCCATCTTCTTTCTTTACTGAAAATTATTTTAATTCCTGACTAAAACACCTATATCTTCTCCAGAATCTGGACTGTGCCTGATGTGAGTATAGGTTCTTGCTCTCTGTCTTGTATTGTGATTTGTAAACTTTCTGGGTAAGCTAGCCAAAAATGCAGATTTCTGTGGCTTGTTCCCCCAGCACTGTGATTAATACCCCAGCAAACTGTAATAAATGTTCTCCCATTCATGTCTGGGATCAAGAAAGGGTCTCCTTTCCTTCACCAGAGAACCCACCTCATTAGCCTTGCTCTGATTGGGGCACTGCTCACCCCAAATCAATCCGGTGGCCAGAGTGACTACCCATAACTACCCACGCTGTTGATTCATTTGCACGACTCAAAGCCAAGAGCTTAACATCTTCAATCAAGTTGACAGAATTTAGTTTGGTTTTGTGATCCATAAGTCCCAGTTTCCTCAGGTGTGCAGGTAAAAATGCTGTACAGACTAGAGTGGGAAGTGACTGAACCCAAATGAGTTGAAAAAGGAACAAGGTTTTCAGAAGAGAACCACAGGTGTTGGTTGTTATTCACTATGCCTTCTTATTCATCTTTATGTTTAGCCACTAGCAGATGCTTGGTATAATACATGGTTAAGGCTCATTATGTGTGTGTCAAGTGAATGATAAATAAGTGAATATATCTTTACTGTAAGTAATTGAGATGTGTTATAGTAAATTCATCTGGTCCTCTAGAGTTTCATCTACTTTAAATTCCATAAGGTTTTGTGTTGATGTATTTCTGTTCCAGGCTGAACATCTTTATGGCTACATAATCATAAACCTCTCCATGTAATCTAATGTTCTAGAGATATCAAAACACCGAAATTTTTCATCACAGAGCGACACAAAACTGAAGGCAAAAACATCAAAGTTCACAACAACAAGACTCCTATGTTAGGAACAGCATTATCAGTTGAGTTGGCCAACAGCGCTCTATTTTTGTTATCAATGTTACTGCTTTCAATTTTAAATATGCAGAATACTGATTTAATACAGCTTGCTACAAAACACTAATATCAAATTCATGTTTGCTGCAAAATACCACATCTCGAATCTGCTTTCTTAGCTTTCAAAATTGACATTTAATTAGGGAGAAATTTGTCTTAAGCCTGTGGCAAGTTGATGGTATCCATTATACACTGCTGCTTAACAATGCACTCTAAAATTCACTCACTTAAAACAGCAATAATTTATTTTTATCATGAATCTTCAGTTTGTCAGGGCTCAGCAGGGACAACTCATTTGCTCAACTAGAGGTCAGCTTGGGTAAGCTTGACCGGATTCATGTGTTGCTTGGGCTTCCTCAGAGCATGGTAGGTGGTTCTCAAATACAAGCATCCTGAGAGAGAAAAAGTGAAAACCCAGTGCCTTTAAGGCCAGTGTATGAAAACCAGCATAGTGCCTTTACCTCTGAATTTTATTGGTCAAGCAGTCATAAAGCCCAGATTTATGGAGAGGAAATATTTATGGCAATGTTTGTAAATGCCACAGCAATCTCAGTCTTGGCTCTTGCCCATATAAATGAAGCTTTACTGGAACACTGAATTGTTATCACATCAATATTTTAAGGCTCTCAGAACTAATTCAACTTCTTAGAATATTAGACGTCTCCCTTTGATTCAAGAAATCTGACTCTAATTCTTCAGTGAAACAATCTTGTGTGTGCCTGGGTGTGTGTTAAGTCACTTCAGTCATGTCCGACTCTTTGCAACCCTGTAGACTATAGCCCGCCAGGCTTCTTTGTCCATGGGATTCTCCAGGCAAGAATACTGGAGTGGGTTGCCGTGCCCTCCTCCAGTGGGTGTTCCTGACCCAGGGATTGAACCTGTGTCTCCTTTGACTCCTGCATTGCAGGCAGATTCTTTACCACTGAGCCACTGGGAAAACCCCAAAACAATCCTAACATGCACAAATTCCCCCAGGAATCTGTGCTAACTAACCCTCACGCGTCAAGCTGGCCCTGGTCACTGCACTCAGTTGGAATTTTGCTCTGGGCCATAGTACCCTACCCTGCAGCTAGAGAAGTGGGAGGTGAGCTTGCTGAAAGACTTGTCAGCCAAGGGATGCCTACTCTTCCTGTGTGAGAAATAGACCCTAACTTGGAATACTTCAATTCTCGCCAGAAAATTGTCCAAGACAATTCAAATGTGAATGCTTTACAGTACCTCTCTGCTTGAGTTATTTGGGGGCGTGACTGGTTAAATACAAAGTGAACACATAAACAGCTTCCTGAGAAAACAGTGACGCTATTCAGCGCATCGCCAGGAAACACAGCTCTCTTGGAAATGTTGAATCTCCTCGTGAGAAAAGACTTCAGAGATCACACCATCTATGCTTCCCCTGCCAGGGAATGATGCCAAGTGGGGAGTACCTGGTGGGGTGGACATGGGAGTGGGAAAGAACAGGATACATTTCTTTGTAATAATCAGAAAAGTTTCACATGCCTCTCTGGTATGTGCATATTCATCTACCACGCAAAGCTGTACAATGGATGTGGGAAATCCTCTTTGGCGACCCAGCATGATCTAGGATATAACAGAAAGAAGTGCACCTTTTAATTTCACTCTGCTTGCTGTTTCTGTGTTGCTGAGATGATTGCTGAGGCCTTCCTCATGACAGGAAACAGTGCTAGTCAATGTGTTTGGTTGGTACACGGCATCTGGTCCCTGGAAGTACCGTGGACCTAGTGGGAGGCAGAAAGGAGAACAGAGAACAATGTGGATATTGTCACCGGCCTTTGTCTACTCCAAGATTTACGTGACTTGAGAGGCGTAAAACCCTAGAGACTCTCCTTTTCCTAAAAGGAACTTTTCATTCGTCAAAAATGTACATGTTTGCTGGATGTTGAGCAGGAAAAGTTCTCTAATGTGTAAGTGCGGGGAAGCACTCTCAGTATTTGCAAAACGCCATTCCCCTAAGTTTGGCCAAGATCAGGTAATGCAGATTTTTATTTCCTACCTACCCTTTTCTCATGTTTGACTCTCCCCTGGGAGCTTCTACTCTTTGAGCCCAAATTTATGCCAACATTAGTAGAAAAAAACCTGTGTTTTCTAAATCACAAACTTCCTTGTGTGATGGTGGAAGAATGTCAGGCAGAACACAATTTTGTTATATTTCCCTTTCAAGGAACACCCACAGTCAGTTTGTCAATGGAGCTGGAAATAAATCTAGGTTGAGATGATTTTTAATTGGCTTTTAATTAATACTTCTGAAAAACCTATAATTATGAGCAACTGGTTCTTGGAGTCATACCAAGTTTATTCAAAAATAAGAAGCAAATATTCTTATTACCTTTGAAATATATTGTCCATCTTCAAACTTGAATATGCTTTGAATTTACTTCCAAAGAATTCCCATATAAAGGAATCTATTGTGTCCCTTTTTAACCTTATACATTTCTTGTGCTATTTTAATCTGCTGTTACTCTTTTAAATATCAGATTTCAAAATGCAGCACATAAAGATGAACTATGCAGTTCATTATACTTTTTTCCTCAAGTTAAGAATATAATCTGCCTACAACACCTGCTCTCTTGGTGGTTGGGTTTTCTTTTCCTCTGTGTTCAGTGTTGACGCATAAGGCCCAGAAATTGCATCTTCAGTTTAGCTGGTCATTCTTCTTGAGCAGAGAAGGTTGTTTCTCTGCCACTGGGACATAAAACCCTGCATTTTATTTATTTTGTTTCTTATTTCAAATATCTGTCCTATGCTTCAAGGCTTTAGACTTATTTTTCAATTTCCTCTAGAAGACATTGTTAGCTTTGTTTTCCAAATCTTCTTTCATATTTTATCTAGAATGTGCATTGAGAGTTCTAGCTTCTCCATGGCTAGTCTCTCCATGTCCTTCTCTTTCTTTGTTTTTTCCTGATTGTCTTGTGTTTACTTTTATTGACTTCCTAAACTGGATTATCCAGACCATCCCTTTTATTTGTGAATCCTGGGTTAGTGTCCTCTCTTTCACTCTCCATCTCTTCCTTTCAGCCAGGAGCTATAGAGTGGACGGGTGACCTGTAGATATGGGGTTAGGAATGCAGTTCTATGTCTATTAAAAAATTGATTTATAGGATTACAGGATGCGGAGAAGGGGGGATAAACTGGATTAAACCACAGGGGCTATTCATCATACAAATGTGAATTATTTCTGGGAAATTTTCTTTCAATGTCTGTAGAGAGAGGGTATGCTGAGGTTAAGGGCTCAGTGATGAAGATGCCAGATGAACACCTACGAAGGATAACAGAAAAGGACAGTATCTCTATGGCTATGAAAATCTAGAGGGGATAAGACTAGTCATCAAAGAAAGAAAGAACTTAAACTGAGGTGGAGGGCAGGGGGGAAGTTAGGTCATAGAGTTTCAAACATAAAACCTAGAAGATGGAGGAAATTGGTACCAATGATACAGAAAGAGATTAACATTAGATTCAAACTAAGGAAAGTGTATCTGATGTCCCACAGAAAAAGAGAATTATCTCCAGAACAGGGGCAAGAAGCATTTTGAAAATGGAAAAAGCCAGACTTAGGTGTGTGACCTGCAGACAGCCACTTGTTGAATACCTACAATTTAGGCCTTGGGTAGAATTCATTGCCTGAGACAGCAAGGCCTTTCAGACAGAGCAGAGTAACAAAGTATGTGTGTGTGTTAAGTCGCTTCAGTTGTGTCTGACTCTTTGGGACCCCACGGACTATAGCCCTCCAGGCTCCTCTGTTCATGGGGTTCTCCAGGCAAGAATACTGGAGTGGATTGCTGTGCCCTCCTCCAGGGAGAGTAGCAAAGTACAAGGACTGATGTTTGAAGATGAGTTTTGAGCTCTGACAATATGTTTCGGCTGGTCTCTGCAGAAAGGGGAATTTGGGGAACTCAGTGTTTCAAGGGGTCCTAGGTAGATACTTTTCATTATTCTTCTTTAATTTCTTCTTCATTTCTTCTTTTTTTTTTTTATTTTTTTTTTATTATTTTTTTTTTCCAGTGGGTTTTGTCATACATTGATATGAATCAGCCATGGATTTACATGTATTCCCAATCCCGATCCCCCCTCCCACCTCCCTCTCCACCCGATTCCTCTGGGTCTTCCCAGTGCACCAGGCCGGAGCACTTGTCTCGTGCATCCCACCTGGGCTGGTGATCTGTTTCACCATAGATAGCATACATGCTGTTCTTTTGAAATATCCCACCCTCACATTCTCCCACAGAGTTCAAAAGTCTGTTCTGTATTTCTGTGTCTCTTTTTCTGTTCTGCATATAGGGTTATCGTTATCACCTTTCTAAATTCCATATACATGTGTCAGTATGCTGTAATGTTCTTTATCTTTCTGGCTTACTTCACTCTGTATAATGGGCTCCAGCTTCATCCATCTCATTAGGACTGGTTCAAATGAATTCTTTTTCATGGCTGAGTAATATTCCATGGTGTATATGTACCACAGCTTCCTTATCCATTCATCTGCTGATGGGCATCTAGGTTGCTTCCATGTCCTGGCTATTATAAACAGTGATGCGATGAACATTGGGGTGCACGTGTCTCTTTCAGATCTGGTTTCCTCAGTGTGTATGCCCAGAAGTGGGATTGCTGGGTCATATGGCAGTTCTATTTCCAGTTTTTTAAGAAATCTCCACACTGTTTTCCATAGCGGCTGTACTAGTTTGCATTCCCACCAACAGTGTAAGAGGGTTCCCTTTTCTCCACACCCTCTCCAGCATTTATTGCTTGTAGACTTTTGGATAGCAGCCATCCTGACTGGCGTGTAATGGTACCTTGTTGTGGTTTTGATTTGCATTTCTCTAATAATGAGTGATGTTGAGCATCTTTTCATGTGTTTGTTAGCCATCTGTATGTCTTCTTTGGAGAAATGTCTGTTTAGTTCTTTGGCCCATTTTTTGATTGGGTCATTTATTTTTCTGGAATTGAGCTGCAGGAGTTGCTTGTATATTTTTGAGATTAATCCTTTGTCTGTTTCTTCATTTGCTATTATTTTCTCCCAATCTGAGGGCTGTCTTTTCACCTTACTTATAGTTTCCTTTGTAGTGCAAAAGCTTTTAAGTTTCAATAGGTCCCATTTGTTTAGTTTTGCTTTTATTTCCAATATTCTGGGAGGTGGGTCATAGAGGATCTTGCTTTGATTTATGTCGGAGAGTGTTTTGCCTATGTTCTCCTCTAGGAGTTTTATAGTTTCTGGTCTTACATTTAGATCTTTAATCCATTTTGAGTTTATTTTGGTGTATGGTGTTAGAAAGTGTTCTGGTTTCATTCTTTTACAAGTGGTTGACCAGTTTTCCCAGCACCACTTGTTAAAGAGGTTGTCTTTTTTCCATTGTATATCCTTGCCTCCTTTGTCAAAGATAAGGTGTCCATAGGTTCGTGGATTTATCTCTGGGCTTTCTATTCTGTTCCATTGATCTATATTTCTGTCTTTGTGCCAGTACCATACTGTCTTGATGACTGTGGCTTTGTAGTAGAGTCTGAAGTCAGGCAGGTTGATTCCTCCAGCTCCATTCTTCTTTCTCAAGATTACTTTGGCTATTCGAGGTTTTTTGTATTTCCATACAAATTGTGAAATTCTTTGGTCTAGTTCTGTGAAAAATACCGTTGGTAGCTTGATAGGGATTGCATTGAATCTATAGACTGCTTTGGGTAGAATAGCCATTTTGACAATATTAATTCTTCCAATCCATGAACACGGTATGTTTCTCCATCTGTTTGTGTCCTCTTTGATTTCTTTCATCAGTGTTTTATAGTTTTCTATGTATAGGTCCTTTGTTTCTTTAGGTAGATATACTCCTAAGTATTTTATTCTTTTTGTTGCAATGGTGAATGGTATTGTTTCCTTAATTTCTCTGTCTGTTTTTTCATTGTTAGTATATAGGAATGCAAGGAATTTCTGTGTGTTAATTTTATATCCTGCAACTTTACTATATTCATTGATTAGCTCTAGTAATTTTCTGGTAGAGTCTTTAGGGTTTTCTATGTAGAGGATCATGTCATCTGCAAACAGTGAGAGTTTTACTTCTTCTTTTCCTATCTGGATTCCTTTTACTTCTTTTTCTGCTCTGATTGCTGTGGCCAGAACTTCCAACACTATGTTGAATAGTAGTGGTGAGAGTGGGCACCCTTGTCTTGTTCCTGATTTCAGGGGAAATGCCTTCAATTTTTCACCATTGAGGGTGATGCTTGCTGTGGGTTTGTCATATATAGCTTTTATTATGTTGAGGTATGTTCCTTCTATTCCTGCTTTTTGGAGAGTTTTAATCATAAATGAGTGTTGAATTTTGTCAAAGGCTTTCTCTGCATCTATTGAGATAATCATATGGTTTTTATCTTTCAATTTGTTAACGTGGTGTATTACATTGATTGATTTGCGGATATTAAAGAATCCTTGCATTCCTGGGATAAAGCCCACTTGGTCATGGTGTATGATTTTTTTAATATGTTGTTGGATTCTGTCTGCTAGAATTTTGTTAAGGATTTTTGCATCTATGTTCATCAGTGATATTGGCCTGTAGTTTTCTTTTTTTGTGGCATCTTTGTCTGGTTTTGGAATTAGGGTGATGGTGGCCTCATAGAATGAGTTTGGAAGCTTACCTTCTTCTGCAATTTTCTGGAAGAGTTTGAGTAAGATAGGTGTTAGCTCTTCTCTAAATTTTTGGTAGAATTCAGCTGTGAAGCCATCTGGTCCTGGGCTTTTGTTTGCTGGAAGATTTTTGATGACAGTTTCGATTTCCTTGCTTGTGATGGGTCTGTTAAGATCTTCTATTTCTTCCTGGTTCAGTTCTGGAAAGTTATACTTTTCTAAGAATTTGTCCATTTCATCCAAGTTGTCCATTTTATTGGCATAGAGCTGCTGGTAGTAGTCTCTTATGATCCTTTGTATTTCAGTGTTGTCTGTTGTGATCTCTCCATTTTCATTTCTAATTTTGTTAATTTGGTTTTTCTCTCTTTGTTTCTTAATGAGTCTTGCTAATTGTTTGTCAATTTTGTTTATTTTTTCAAAAAACCAGGTTTTAGCTTTGTTGATTTTTGCTATGGTCTCTTTAGTTTCTTTTGCATTTATTTCTGCCCTGATTTTTAAGATTTCTTTCCTTCTGCTAACTCTGGGGTTCTTCATTTCTTCCTTCTCTAATTGCTTTAGGTGTAGAGTTAGGTTATTTAATTGGTTTTTTTCCTGTTTCTTGATGTAAGCCTGTAATGCTATGAACCTTCCCCTTAGCACTGCTTTTACAGTGTCCCATAGGTTTTGGGTTGTTGTGTTTTCATTTTCATTCATTTCTATACATATTTTGATTTCTTTTTTGATTTCTTCTATGATTTGTTGGTTATTCAGAAGCGTGTTATTTAGCCTCCATATGTTTGAAGTTTTAACAATTTTTTCCCTGTAATTGAGATCTAATCTTACTGCACTGTGGTCAGAAAAGATGACTGGAATGATTTCAATTTTTTTGAATTTTCCAAGACCAGATTTATGGCCCAGGATGTGATCTATTCTGGAGAATGTTCCGTGTGCACTTGAGAAAAAGGTGAAGTTGATTGTTTTGGGGTGAAATGTCCTATAGATATCAATTAGGTCTAGCTGGTCCATTGTGTCATTTAAGGTTTGTGTTTCCTTGTTAATTTTCTGTTTAGTTGATCTATCCATAGTTGTGAGTGGGGTATTAAAGTCTCCCACTATTATTGTGTTACTATTAATTTCCTCTTTCATACTCGTTAGCGTTTGCCGTACATATTGCGGTGCTCCTATGTTGGGTGCATATATATTTATAATTGTCATATCTTCTTTTTTGATTGATCCTTTGATCATTATGTAGTGTCCTTCTTTGTCTCTTTTCATTTCCTTTATTTGAAAGTCTATTTTATCTGATATGAGTATTGCGACTCCTGCTCTCTTTTGGTCTCCGTTTGCATGAAATATTTTTTTCCAGCCCTTCACTTTTAGTCTGTATGTGTCTCTTGTTTTGAGGTGGGTCTCTTGTAGACGGCATATATAGGGGTCTTGTTTTTGTATCCATTCAGCCAATCTTTGTCTTTTGGTTGGGGCAGTCAACCCATTTATATTTAGGGTAATTATTGATAGGTGTGGTCCCGTTGCCATTTACTTTGTTGTTTTGGGTTCACGTTTGTACAGCCTTTCTGCATTTCCTGTCTAGAGAAGATCCTTTAGCATTTGTTGAAGAGCTGGTTTGGTGGTGCTGAATTCTCTCAATCTGAATGAGATCCTTGCTGGGTACAATAATCTAGGTTGTAGGTTATTCTCTTTCATTACTTTCAGTACGTCCTGCCATTCCCTTCTGGCCTGGAGGGTTTCTATTGATAGATCAGCTGTTATCCTTATGGGAATCCCTTTGTGTGTTATTTGTTGTTTTTCCCTTGCTGCTTTTAATATTTGTTCTTTGTGTTTGATCTTTGTTAATTTGATTAATATGTGTCTTGGGGTGTTTCGCCTTGGGTTTATCCTGTTTGGGGCTCTCTGGGTTTCTTGGACTTGGGTGGCTATTTCCTTCCCTATTTTAGGGAAGTTTTCAGCTATTATCTCCTCGAGTATTTTCTCATGGCCTTTCTTTTTGTCTTCTTCTTCTGGAACTCCTATGATTCGAATGTTGGGGCGTTTCACAGTGTCCCAGAGGTCCCTGAGGTTGTGCTCATTTCTTTTGATCCTTTTTTCTTTTTTCCTCTCTGCTTCATTTATTTCCACCATTTTATCTTCTACCTCACTTATCCTATCTTCTGCCTCCGTTATTCTACTCTTGGTTCCCTCCAAAGTGTTTTTGATCTCATTCATTGCATTATTCATTTGTAATTGACTCTTTTTTATTTCTTCTAGGTCTTTATTAAACAGTTCTTGAATCTTTTCAATCTTTGTTTCCAGGCTATTTATCTGTAACTCCATTTTGTTTTCAAGATTTTGGATCATTTTTATTATCATTATTCTAAATTCTTTTTCAGGTAGATTCCCTATCTCCTCCTCTTTTGTTTGACTTGGTGGGCATTTTTCATGTTCCTTTACCTGTTGGGTATTTCTTTGCCTTTTCATCTTGTTTAGATTGCTGTATCTGGAGTGGGCTTTCTGTATTCTGGAGGTCTGTGGTTCCTTTTTGTTGTGGAGGATTAACCCAGTGGGTGGGGTTTGACCATTGGCTTGTCGAGATTTCCTGGTTAGGGAAGCTTGCGTCAGTGTTCTGGTGCGTGGAACTTGATGTCTTCTCTTTGGAGAGCAATGGAGTGCCCAGTAATGAGTTTTGAGATGGGTCTATGTGTTAGGTGTGACCTTGGGCAGCCTGTATATTGATGTTCAGGGCTATGTTCCTGCGTTGCTGGAGAATTTGCGTGGTATGTCTTGCTCTAAAACTTATTGGCTCTTGTGTGGTGGTTGGTTTCAGTGTAGGTATGGAGGCTTTTGAACAGTCACTTATTACTTAAAGTTCCTTGTAGTCAGGAGTTTTCTGGTGTTCTCAGGTTTTGGGCTTAAGTCTCCTGCCTCTGGATTTCAGTTTTATTCTTCCTGTAGTCTCAGGACTTCTCCAACTATACAGCCCTGATAAGAAAACTTCTAGGTTAATGGCTAAAAGATTCTCCCCCGTTAGGGACACCCAGAGAGGTTCACAGAGTCACATGAAGAAGAGGAGAGGGAGGAGGGAGATAGAGATGAACAGGAGGAGAAAAAAAGGGGGACTCAAGAGGAGAGAGACAGATCTACGCAGCTGTCTGTTCCCAGAATGTTCTCCGTAGCCCAGTCACCTACAAAGATTCACAGAATTGGATTGGGAAAAGAAGGGGAAAGGAGGAAATAGAGGTGTTCTGAGGTAGAAAACAGAGAGTCAAGATTGGGAGAGAATAATCTTCGGTTTAAAAATAGGGCTTCTCTTCTTTTTTTTTTTGTAAGGTTATAGTGTACTGAAAATGAAAATTAAGGAGTAGTAGAGGAGTACTAGAGGACTTTAAAAGAAATAAGAGAAAAAGAAAAATAGAAAATAGAAGAGAAAAAGGAAAGAAAAAAAAAAGAAAAAAAGAAAAAAAATTTTTTTTTTCCCCCTAATTAAAAAATCATAAAAGTCTATGGAAATGAAAGTTAAGGAGTAATGGGGGAGTAATAGGGGATTTTAAAGGAAAATAAAAGAGAAAAACTAAAAAAGAAAAAAGAAAAAAAAGAAAAAAATTAAAAAAAAATAAAAAAAGGGAAAAAAGTAAAATTATATCTAGGAGCTTCTCTGGAGCTGTTGTGGTCAGTGTGGGTTCGGCTCAGTTTCAGATAGCTCCTCGTTCCAGCTTACGCTTCTCGATATCTACAGGCTCCTCCGGTGTAGTCGGTGTTTTCTAGAGGGATTTTAATCTGTTGCACCAGTCCCTTCTGAAGCGGTTCCCTTTGTTTGTTTGGCTTCTGTTTGCCGGTCTCTTCAGAGCCTCATTTCCGCCCTGACACAGGCGGGCGGAGGTGGACTCTTATTCAGGTAGCTAGTTCCGTCGCGCTGCGGGGAGGGGCTTGCGCTGCAGGGAGGGGCTGGCGCTGCGGGGAGGGGCTGACGCTGCTCTCTCCGTCTGCGCTGCTCAGGCTCCCGGCTGTTCTATATGGAGCGCGCCCCGCGCTGCGCGAGGTTCCAGCCCTCGGGTGTTCCACAAAAGCGCTGAACGAAAAGCTGCGCCTGCTCTCTGTGCCTTCCCCGTCAGAGCGGTCCAGGCAGCCAGGGGTTGGTGGGCGCACTCTCCCCAGGCGTGGCGCGCCCACTCCCTTCCGCGGACCCAGTCTCAGTTTCCGCTGGCGCCAGTCGGGTGCGCGCGCCTTCTGCCCTCCGCGTCCCCAGCCCCAGTCCCCGCCCGCGCCGGTCGGGTGCCTGCGCCCTGTGTCTCGCCACGACCTTCCCCTCCCCCCTGCCTCCTGCCTCCGGCGGGGCTGGGCCGGTCCGCAGCCTGCGAGCTCTTCTCTGGATTTTCTCGGTCTCTTTGTTCTGCGAACGGCCGGCAGTGTGTTCGGGCAGGTTAATTTACTCTCTCTCTTTTGGTCTCCCACAGTTCATGTTGGCAACTCACAGAAGCTCCGTCCGATTGTCCTCAGGGCACTCAGGCCCGGACCCTACCCCAAGCAATGCCGCCTAAGACTCCCTTCCCGATGGATCTCCGTCCTTAGCTCTTTTGTCTCACTTTTTATCTTTTATATTTTGTCCTACCTCCTTTCGAAGACAATGGGCTGCTTTTCTGGGCGCCTGATGACCTCAGCTAGCGATCAGAAGTTGTTTTGCGAAGTTTGCTCTGCGTTCAGTTATTCTTTTGATGAATTTGTAGGAGAGAAAGTGGTCTCCCCGTCCTACTCCTCCGCCATCTTGGCTCCTCTCTCTTCATTTCTTCTTTAATTTCTTCTTTTGCTGCATCTATACTCTGAGTCACCTAGAGTTAATTACAGGAGTTCCTGTACCGTCTCCTTTTACTCTGTCTCCCATTTGTCAGGAGTGGGGACATTGTAAAGAAAAAATGAGATGCGGCATTCAGAAGCACTGTGAGCAGAGAAGCATAAGAGTTGAAAGGGGCCTATCTAAATTGGGGTTGGTTTTCTACCATGATCTGACACCCTTATTTCTCACCCTCTGATTGTATCGAGATACAGTAAACTCTGAGTGTAGCATCCTGAACCTGTTGAATTTTTTCAACAAACATTGATTAAGCCTGTAGTAAGTATCTGTATCTGGTGTAAACAATGTAGCTACCAGAGGAAGACCTAGGGCTGTGACCTAGGTCTGCAGGGAAGTGCAGGGGGCAGCCAGACTTATAAAGCCTGAAGTTTTTGTGATTTGCAGGGTTCTCTCTAAGAAAAAAAAAAAACCAACTTACAAATATAAATTTAAGTATAAAAGAGAAGTGTTAAATGTTTAGGGTGAGAAAAAGATTTCAACTAATTCAAATTTTAAAAGTCAGACAAATAACACAAATATAAAATCTAGGTAGGAAAAAAAGACATAGTATTTTTATTAACTAACTGCATAACAAACTTCTATTACTTTTTTCCCTGTATATTTTGACTATAAATTCTTTGATCACCTCTTCATATGACAATGATTTTTAAAAATTTATTTTTAATTGGATGATAATTGCTCCACAATGCTGTGTTGGCTTCTGTCATACAACACCACCCATCAGCCACAAGCATACGTATGATTTTTTGCGATTATTTTTCATAGAAAGACAGAAATGTAATTCAGTCTTTCTGGCCACATAGTTCCAAGTGAAATTTTTTTTTTATTATTGATCATTTTGACTAGGTATGATTAAAGGCTGAATCACTTACTTAACGATTTTATGTATCGAAAGACAGTTTGTACACCGCAAGCCTTGTTTCACCTCACTGCCCTCATGGTCCGTGCCTAGCATGGCAAGCCGTTCTTGTTAAGGTGCAGCCCCCGGTCTCCTCACTCCTAAGTGCACGGTTCAGGGTGAGTCAGCCCCGTGGGTAGGAGGAGTGTTCCTGGAAGCCATTCCTACACTGGGACAGCTAGTGTCACTTAACTATACATGGAAGTGTTTATGAATCACATAAATACACCTGATTAAATCCAAATAAATGTCTCTCTATATCAACTCTCTCTAAGCTGGATCCCTCAAAAGCTCCCAGCCTTTCCAAACTACCTAACATGAGGAAACACATGTAAAGTGGGATGGGGTTGGTCGGAGTGGGACAGAAACCAGTGGACTTAAGTCATTGCAGTTAAAATAGATCATATATGCAAATTTTACAACGATCTATGACTTCATGAATGCATAAGGCCCAGGGCCTTTGTGAATGAAGTGTCCTGACACTTAAGATTTATTAACCTCCATGCACATCCACCTGTGGGGAGGAAGATAGATAACCTGAGTGAGTGAATAAAGATGTCACAGTGATACTGAACTTGGAGCCAAGGCTTGAAAGATAAGGGGAGATTTTTTTAGCAGGTCAGTGGGAATGGCCAGGGCTCATGAGAGGTGCCAGTGAAAGAGTCAAAGAAAGAGAGGTAAGAGTGAGAGAAGGAGAATCAGATGAGTATGGTGGCTTTGGGGAGTTTAGAGCAAATTTCAACAAGGGATGGTTAAGCACTGTGACAAGTCCCAGTAGATGAGAACGTAAAGGGGTCTATTGGATTCAGCAATAAGGAAGCCACATGGTGACCTTTGCCGTGGTGGTCTCAGTGGTGTAAAAGTGGAAGTCACTCAGTCGTGTCTGACTCTTTGTGACCCCATGGACTACACAGTCCATGGAATTCTCCAGGCCAGAACACTGGAGTGGGTAGCCTTTCCCTTCTCCAGGGGATCTTTCTAACCCAGGGATCAAACCCAGGTCTCCCACACTGCAGGTGGATTCTTTACCAGCTGAGCTGCAAGGGAAGCCTGATGTGGTACCGTGGGTGTCATAGTGATGTTCTATGGGCTGAGGGGGGAACGGACCACAAGGAAGCTGACATTTTGATTCTCTTCTGTTAAGATGTGTGCCTGGGGAGGGAAGAAGAGGCAGAGTGCTGTATGTATACGAAAGCATCAGGATGAGGGACTCTTCTTAGCACTGTTTTTTAATTAAAGAGGAGGGTGCCCGAGCATGTTAAGAATGTCCTGGAATGAAGCTGGTAAAGAGAGAGAGATGTTTTCCCTGGTCTGAGCAAAGGGTGTGTGGGTTCCATCTGCTTGTAATGTTGCCCACCTGCTTCCAATGACTCGGACGTTCTCTAGGATGACTTCCAGCCCCAACCAACTAAGCTTGCGTACAGGTCCTCGGAAGAGTCTGTACCTGCTCATCCCAACATCCCAGGTGGTGGCCCGCAGCTCAGTCCTGCCCTCCCGTCCCACATATTGCAAGTACTGAGTTCACATTCAGTTCTCCCTCAGTTTCTCAACCTCATTTCACCTCTTCTCCCAATCCTCTGCTTCTGTCTCTGTATCTCTCTCTACACTCTTTTCTGATATGACATATTTCCCATGACATTATATTCTTCAAAGATACAACTTTTAAGTGACTGCATAATATTCTGTAACATGGATTAGCCATGTGCTGTGTTGTACTATGTTTAGTCACTCTGACCCTTTGCAACCCCATGGACTGTAGCCCACCAGGCTTCTCTGTCCATAGGGATTCTCCAGGCAAGAGTCCTGGAGTGGGTTGCCATGCCCTTCTCCAGGGGATCTTCTCAACCCAGGATTGAACCCAGGCCTCCCACATTACAGGTGTATTCTTTATCAGCTAAGCTACCAGGGAAGCCTGGATCAGCCATTACTTATTCTAAATCTTTGTTGGACTTTTTGTCTGTTTCAAGATGAATTTTCAGTTGTCTAAATTTTTATGTACAGTAGTTGCTTATTCCCTGAGGACCTAGTTAAAAAAATTTTCAAGAAATGGAATCACTTACACAAAGATATGCATGTTTATATGGCTTTTGACATATATTGCCAAATTGCTTTCTTGATCTCTCAAATGTTTGATGATAATGAGGTACTGAGAGATTAAAAGCATTTGCATTTGGTGAAACACATCTGAATAACATGATAAAATGGAAAGTCTGAAGTAATCATCCTGATACATTTGGGTAAAAGCTGGATTTGATTGTTTTTGTCCATATTTTGAATTAACTAAGGAATGGAGAACTGGCCTCCACAGTTTCCAACTACATGTTGTGAAAATTTATTAAGATAAATTGCTTCAGACGTATAGTTGGATCTTTCTGATTCCTAGATTGTGGTTACTGCCCTAACCGGTCAGCCTGGGGTGGAAAACACTTCCTGGCAGTCAGCAGGCTCATTATTCTGGGATCTAGAAACATGAGAACCAAGAAGAGGAAAGCTAATCCACCAAATAAACAAACAAGCATGGTGGACATGTAAGGGGCAGTCAGCTCAGGACAGTTAAATGCCCTCAGGGAGAGAGGCTGAAAGACCCACCTCCTCCTGCCTTGCACCCTGGGGGGGTCCTAAATCCTGATCCCCACTGTGCAAACTCAGGATGCTTGCCACCTTTCTGGTCCTCCCCTGGTCCCCAGGTTCTAGGATCTTGCAGAATAGCCTGAGGGCAACTGAGAGGCTAAACAAAGGAGGAGAGCTTTCCAGAGGCTTCCTCTCAGAAGATTTTGCCAAATTTCTGGGAATATATAAGAAGCTTAGACCCAATTAAAAAAAAAATGGGCCAAAGATCTAAATAGACATTTCTCCAAAGAAGACATACAGATGGCTAACAAACACATGAAAAGATGCTCAACATCACTCATTATTAGAGAAATGCAAATCAAAACCACAATGAGGTACCATTACACGCCAGTCAGGATGGCTGCTATCCAAAAGTCTACAAGCAATAAATGCTGGAGAGGGTGTGAAGAAAAGGGAACCCTCTTACACTGTTGGTGGGAATGCAAACTAGTATAGCCACTATGGAGAACAGTGTGGAGATTCCTTAAAAAACTGGAAATAGAACTGCCATATGACCCAGCAATCCCACTCCTGGGCATATACACCGAGGAAACCAGATCTGAAAGAGACACGTGCACCCCAATGTTCATTGCAGCACTGTTTATAAAAGCCAGGACATGGAAGCAACCTAGATGCCCATCAGCAGACGAATGGATAAGGAAGCTGTGGTACATATACACCATGGAATATTACTCAGCCATTAAAAAGAATTCATTTGAATCAGTTCTAATGAGATGGATGAAGCTGGAGCCCATTATACAGAGTGAAGTAAGCCAGAAAGATAAAGACCAATACAGTATACTAATGTATATATATGGAATTTAAAAAGATGGTAATGATAACCCTATATGCAAAACAGGAAAAGAGACACAGATGTACAGAACAGACTTTGGGACTCTGTGGGAGAAGGTGAGGGTGGGATGTTCTGAGAGAACAGCATTGAAGCAAGTATACTGTTAAGGGTGAAACAGATCACCAGCCCAGGTTGGATGCACGAGACAAGTGCTCAGGGCTGGGGCACTGGGATGACCCAGAGGGATGGGGTGGGGAGAGGTGGGAGGGGGGATCAGGATGGGGAACACATGTAAATCCATGGCTGATTCATGTCAATGTATGGCAGAAACCACTACAGTATTGTAAAGTAATTAGCCTCCAACTAATAAAAATAAATGGAAAAAAAAAGAAGCTTACGCTGTGAAAGCCTGGGTGATCCATGAATATAAATATATCACTAGGGGCAATCCAGCTTTATATTTTTTAACCAAAGCTCTTTTTAAAATGTTCCCTTTTGGATTTCAAAATGCTCCCTTTTCCAAATTACAATCATATAGAGGCATCAAACAAGAAAGTTCTTTGATAATACCCTGCCTATTTGGGGAAGGGTGGAGATGAGAAAGATGTCAGTGGGAGCTGTTGGGCTTGGTCACAGTCTAAGAAGCTGAACTTTGATCATTCAGCAGAGAAGGGGCAGGACCATGATGTCTCCAATTCACAGCCTCAGACCAAAACTCATTAATAAGTCATGTCTCACCCACTCCATTAACGATCAGCAAATGATGATGGGAACTCTAGCCAAGAGACCCAGACTTCAGGACAGAGTGTCAAATAACAGCTGACACTGTCAACTAAAAATAGTACTTTGAATTCAAATAAGTGATTCAGATTTGTTTTCTTACCTTTGCCTGGAATAGTATTATACAGAAGAGAGCTGTTTTGAAATGTTTCTCTTTTATGTGAAAGGAAGGTTTTATTGCAACCAGCTGGCCAGTGAGCTCAGATTCAATTCAGCAGAAAGTGGATGCACCCACACATCCATCTCCAAGGCTGAGGGCATTTGGCACTGCTGGCCTCCTAAACATATGTGTGCACTTGACTCTGTAGACCAGGTCACCAAGAACAAGAGATGGTTTGGGAAGTTACGTCAAAGTTTTACACCATTTCCAGAAACTTCTCCTTTTGTACTCTTCCCATCATTCTCCTTCATAAGATGAGAGCAATTAAAAGGCTAACTGGTCAATGATGAATGACACAAGCTAAACAATTTAGGATACTCTTTGGCTGAGACGATAACTGAAGAACCAAACTGATCTTTCCAGAATATACCCATATACTTAATCACTTTAAATGTATTGACCAAGCTGACCAGATAATTTTTTAATAAAATCTACAATAAAGCATACATTTGTTTTTGATTGGATGTTAGTAGTCTTTTTCATCAAATTTGCTGGTACTGGCTAATCAGATTGATCAATGTGCCTTTCTGAATTTCAGTCAGTGTCACTACATGTCAGGCCCATGAAGGATGTCTAAGCTGTAGGTTCTCAAGGTTTTGTCCGCTATGAAATGCATACCCCTTGAATGTAGATGAATTTCTGTTTTGTATAAGCTTCTCCTCCCCTTGGACATTTTTCTGCCACTCAGCCAATTAGCAGATTCCATTATATTTAGGGAACATACGATGTGTCTACATTCCTTGCCTGGTTATTGGTGTCTTGGGCACTGGTCATTGGTGTCATGAGAACAGAGAATGGAGTCTGCAGAAAAGTGTGCAAGTCAGTTTTCTATAAGGATTGCAGACCAGCAGTACCTGTTCAGAACCCAATTTTCAGTTCCAAAAGGGAGAGCACAGGAAAGGGCTGTCACACTGTGAAACCTGCAGAGTAGAAGCTGAGTGGAACCCTCGAGAAATGGAGTCAGAGTTTAGACCATGAGGCTTCAAGAGAATTCCTCGAGCCAGGAATTCACAGCAACTCTACAGCAGCTTCTCAGTCCTCTGACATGGGTGTGGGAGGAGCAATCAGAGAGTGATTACAATGGCAACCCACTCCAGTATTCTTGCCTGGAGAATCCCAAGGTCAGAGGAACCCAATCCATTGGGTCGCAAAGAGTCAGACATGAGTGAAGCAACTTAGCACACACATGCAGCAGATGCAGCCAGTGGGAGGCACCAGACTTCAGGATCAGAGTGCCTAACAAAACCTCACTAGGAGTTCCTAACCTATAGACCCCAGTCCAAACACACTGGACTCTTCACACAGACACGCAAAGAGTACCATGGGCCTAAGTGTTTCATGAGTGTGCTAGAGATGTCAGTGATACCATCAGTTCCTAGTAGTGAGAATGAAGTTAGACTTAGGTTAGACTGAGGTACGACAGGCATGTGAGCTGTGAAAGTCTGTGTGTGGTGGCCTGGAGCCCCAAGGAGAGCTAACCCTCCAGCCTGTTTCTTCCCAAACCCTTTCTCTTCTCTCCTTCACCCCTTTCCTTTCTCCATCGGGTCTCAGAACTGTCATCAGACTCCTAAACCCTGATGTTAAGACCTAACCACTCTCCCCTGTGCTTCCTTACCAGCACCCATGTGAAGACCCTACCGCTAACACCACCTTGTTCCAATGGTGGTTTTGGATCTTTGTCAACAGAGTCAGAGTTTGTACCCCATGCAAGAAGCACAGCTCCTTCCTGGAGAAGTCCTTTCCTCCCGAAAGGAAGAAGAGTGGGAGGTTGTGCAAACAGGAATGGAGAACACATTTTGTGCTCCAAGAAGTTCTGTACCCCTAAGAGTGAGAAATGACACTCACTGGTCAAGAGACAGCAGTCATGCTTCTACTGACTCTCTCTCCAGCTATCCAAAGGCAGGCTGGATAGTGGCTTCTCAGTGGGGAGAGATGGAAGGGAGGGGAGGAAGGGAGGGAGAGACAGGCTGGGCAGAGGGTAACCCTTCATCTTCTCATTGCAAAAGAAGTGCCACAGAAAATAGCAATGCCTCCAGAAAAGTAAATAAGGCAGGCTGTACCCCATAAACTCAAGGCAGGCTTGGGGTGAACAATGGGGTTCTCATAAAATCTGAATGGTGTCAGTGGAAACTAGTATTGAGCTAGGCAGGCTTGTAACTTTTGCAATCTTTCAACAGGTTGGAGGATAGACAGGTTACTTCCAGGAATTTCACTCATTCCTTAAATTCTTTTCTGAGTGGATCTGTGTTAAACAACTGAATGATAGTGCCAAGCAGGAGCTGCACAGTGGCCAAAAATGATAAAGAAATGTGAGGGAAGGCCCAGTAGAGGGCAGGATCTGAGGGTTCCAGCACCGAAAGCAGAGCTTACAACCTAGATCCCATAATTCTGCCAGTTTTTTACAAAACCATGGCTACTTTGTCTAGCTGACACCTTGGAATTGCCCTTTATTATTAACTTTTGAATGATTCTAGTATAAAACAAAATCAATTCCTGACTCATTAGACTCTACAAAAATAGTGATGGTATTGAGTTGTAGTAGGCACATTTGACAGTATTATTAATATAAAGGTGTAAAAGTGACTTGGTAAACCCTAGTTAAAACTATGTTTCTCTTAGACCTTCATGTGAAGTTTTCTCTTTGGAGGCTGATTTAACAGCATGTTAACACTGATTTGATGAGGAAGAGGATGGTAATTATGAAATTTTGATACAAATGGCCAAGGAAATAGAATTTTCATTAATGGAAATGGGAAAGCCCCCAGAAATGATTAGCTTGAGAGAAAGCTGATGTATTACACATGAAGTGTGAGATGTGGGTAAAACACCAAGTTAGAAACAGCACATGGGAAGCAAGTATAAACACGGAGGAAATTTTGGTAATTAGCATATTATAGAAGCCAAGGAAGCAGATATGATTGAAATGGGAGAGAAGGTGAGGGAGCAGAAGAGGAAGGTCAAAGAGCACGTGGAGAATCCAGCTCCGAGGGGATCAGCTGAGGATCAGCTTCCTGGTGGAAGCAGCAGAGGAAGAAACTAAAGAGAGACCCAGCACAGAGCTTGGTGCCATGGAGGCCAAGGGGGACTGTGAGCAGCCAAGAAGGCCTGTGGTCTAACAGCTCTGGGACTGGTCTCCTACGACTCTCCCCTTGACTCTCCCCTCTCCTGGGCACTGGCTTCCTTGCCCTTCCTTGAACAGGCAGATAGGCCCCGGCGTAGGGTCTTAGCCCTGGTCACCCTCTCTGCCTGGAGCACCCCTGACCCCGGAGGTCCACACAGTTGCCTCTCACTTCCTTCAAGTCTCTGCCTGATTGCTACTTTCTCAGTGTGGTCTACCCGCTCTCTCTCTCCTGTTTTCCCTAGGACCAATTAATATACCAGGAAAAGGGAAGTGAAGTTGCTCAGTTGTGTCCAACTCTTTGTGACCTCATGGACTGTAGCATACCAGGCTCCTCCGTCTATGGGATTTTCCAGGCAAAGGTACTGGAGTGGGTTTCCATTTCCTTCTCCAGAGGATCTTCCCAATCCAGGGATCGAACCCAGGTCTCCCACATTGCAGGCAAACACTTTACCATCTAAGCCACCAGGGAAGCAAATATTACTGGAGTGGGTAGCCTTTCCCTTCTCCAGGGGATCTTCCCAGCCCAGGAATCGAACCCGGTTTCCTGCATTATAGGAGGATTCTTTACCAACTGAGCTACGAGGGAAGCCCTTTAATATATTGATGCTAATTTACTTACTCATTTGTCTACAAAATAATAATTGCTTAGGCTGTTTGATATCAGTCTAATCAAATATAAACATCATGAAGTCACCTTTCCCGAGTGCCTACAACAGTCCTTAGTATACAGAAATATCAAATGACTATTTGTAGAAGGAAAGAATGGACAGTGTTGGACAGAGCTGAGAGGACAAGGTGGCTAGTGCAGGAGAATGGGCAAGGTCAACTGGACTTGATCTTGGGTGGTCTCAGCCTGCATCAGCTTGGAGCAGGGCTAGGGTTCCCAGCAAGAGATTGAGACTGGGTTTCAGTGGAGCAACAGATTCTAGCTACTAGACCAGTGGCCAGTGACAAGGGCCCTGCCCTTCAGCTTGAAAAAAATTTCGAGAAGACAGAAAAGTAGTGAAGCAAGTAAAGTGTTTACTAAGAGGATAAAGAGTATATACAGTACCTGTGGGTAGGCACACAGGCAGACTGAGAGAGAGTCACTGAGTTGCGCGCTTGTGGTAGTTTGAATTATTTTATGGGGCATTTTTTCAGGTTTCCTTTGGCCAATCCTTCTGATTTGCCTGGTTCACAGTCCATATTTGGTATATCTCAGGATCCTCCCATGTGTGCGCACACATCTCTTAGCTAAGATGGATTTTACCGAAAAGGCGTCTGGGTAGAGCTTCCCTTGACATCACTCCCCTTTGGCCTCCAAGGAGCCTTTTCTGCGCATGTGTGGTCGGGGAGGCCTCCTGACTTCGAGAATAAGAAATATGTGATCTGGGCAGGGCCCAGCCTTCTCCCTTAATCGTTGTACTTTTCTGGTCTTGGAGTTTTGGTCCATAGGGAATGAATCTCCAATGGCTTTTTATCCTGGTGGGGGTCCATCTGCCTCCTGCCTCACTGATGTTGGGGAGATCATTGGCAGATCTAGTGAGGGAAGTTTGGGGATGGTATCGGGAGGTGGGGCAAGTGGGCAGGGTGGAGGAAGTGGAGGCAGCCAGGTCAGAGAGGTAACTCAGAGAGCAAACCAATTACATTTGGGCATAATGTTTAAAACTCCACAACTGCAAGTAACTGGATCTGTTCTTCATGCTGCCGGTTTTGGAAGACAAATCAAAGGCACGCACTGGGTTGGCAATCACAATGGGCTGGTCTGTGTGGAGTTGCAATTTAGAGGGCGGGCTGTGACCTGCACTGTCTGCAAATCCTTGTGAGATTGAGCTGTTCTATAAAGGAGGGTACACACAGCCTGTTCAAGTACCACCTATTTTAAGACAATTCAGTTTTCTGCAAAACCCAAAGCTACAAACCTCATGAGTCAAGAGTGATGGATTTCAGAGATAAGATAGAAAAGGGAAGTGGGAAACCAACCCAGAATGCAGCTAGGGCTCCACAAAGAGCACAGGAAGAAGGGGGAAGAAGCCATCCCCTGCTGAGATAAGGCGACAGTCTGGGCCTGCCCCAGAGAAAAACAACCCCGTCCAAGGGCCACAGGGGAGGAAAGGGCGGAGGGAGGAGGCCGTTCTCGGAAGTGAAGACGGCCAGAGGAGAACAACAAGCTCAATTATAGAAAGATCGGCAGGAAGAGGATCTGCTGCAGGAGGGAGTTTTGGAATTTGAGACGGTGAATAAGCCAGAAACTGAGGAGTCAAAGAGGAGAGGGGAAGAGAAAACCCTGAGGGCACTCAAAGGAGAGTTAAATTCATTTCAGGAGCAGGTTCCAAGAATAGGAGAATAGGCAAGGCCACAGAGAGAGTGCAAGGAGGAACTTGAGGAACAAAGCGAAAAATAAATAAATGGAAGAGATAAATGGAAAATCTGAGGGTACCTTTCGTACACGAGCCTGGCAAGTGTTCAAGGGTGTGTGGAATTTGTTTGATGTTGGGTCATTAATTCATTCCACTGTGCCACGTGTTTGCGTAAGTAACACATCCACACCCTGTGAGAGTCAAATGCAATGCAGAGAAGTGGGGCCCCCCCGAGATGGGGGGAAGGATGCTCACCCAAGGATTCAGTAGTGTTTGACTCTAGAGAACATGGAAGCTGGGCTCACTAGGAGTCCACTCCCTGGTGGACACTGGAGCCCTAGGGAAAAACTCACACTCTCTATCTGGTATAGAAGGCTTGATCAATGAGCCAGAAAATATTTCCTTTGGTTGCCATCAGCAGCAGGTAGCACTGGGATCTCCAGCAACTGTTGCGGGGTGGCCTCCTCGCATCCTAGGCCTTGGCAGGGGCTTGTTTTAACTACGTTCACACAGGAACAACAATGGTTAACATTAACTGGTGGGGGGGCGGGTAGGGGAAGTCCATGTCATGTGCTGTGCTGAGCTCTTCATAGACAGTCCATCCTGATTATTTGTGAATTCCACATTTGCTTATTTGCTAGAATGTATTTGTAACTCCAAAATCAATACTCATAGAGCTTTTGTGGTCATTTGGGGACAAGGGCAGACAGAAAAATCTGAGTCCCCTGACATGCATGTGTGTTCCCAGCTGAGGTCAAACAGGGTGACTCTTCTTGTTTCAACTTTCATACTGTAAACAAGCATACTTTTTGGAGTCTTTGTGCTTTTTGTTGGTGATTTCACAGTTTGATATGGGCCTCAAGTGTAATAATGCTAAAGTGTCTTGTTGTATTATTGCTAAGCACAAGAAGGCTGTGATCTTTTTTAGGGAAAAAGGTATACTTTAGATAAACTTTGTTTCAGTATGAGTTCTGATGCCATTGGCCATGAGTTTAACGTTAACAAATCAGCACTATGTATTATTATTTTTTACTCTTTCTTTTTAAAACTTATTTATTTAAAAAATTTTGGCTGCACTGGGCCATCATTGCTGCTCTTGGGATTTTTCTAGTGTTGGTGAGTGGGAGCTACTCTCTAGTTGCAATGTTGGGCTTCTCATTGTGGTGGCTTCTCTTGTGGCTCAGGGACTCTAGAGCACAGGTTTGTGTATTTATTTCTTTGACTGGTTTGGGTCTTAGCTGTGTTGTGAGGGATCTCTAGTTGCGCCGTGGGCGCAGTAATTGCAGCACCGAGCTCGCTAGCTGTAGCCAACAGGCACCAGAGTGCATGGGATCAGTAGTTGCAGTGCACGGGCCTAGCCGCTCCACAGCATATGGGATCTTAGTTCCCGGACCAGGGATCAAACTTGCGTCCCCTGCATTGCAAGGCAGACCCTTAACCCCTGGACCACCAGGGGAGTCCCAACGCTATATATTAAATAAGTTGTATTTAAACAGAAACACACGCAAGACAAGATTATGTTTTGATTAGTTGAGAAAAATGTGACCAGAGGCTCTCAGGAATCTAAATCTGTATTTCCTCTCCTAGTGATGGTTCAGTACTTGCTAATTCAGTGTTCATGGTGACTCTACAGACCACAGTTGCCATGAATAATGAGAACTGACTATACATTATTTCACTAAATAATCATGGTTCGAGAAATTAATTGTACAAGGGGCTTCTTTGGTGGCTCAGTGATAAAGAATCCACATGCAATTCAAGAGACCTGTGTTCAATTTCTGGGTAGGGAAGATCCCCTGGAGAAGGAAATGGCAACTCACTCCAGTATTCTTGCCCGGGAAATCCCACGGACGTGGGAGCCTGGCGGGCTACAGTCCATGGGGTTGCCAAGAGTCGGAATTGACTTAGCTACTGAACTACCAATTCTATAAAGGTTACATTTTACAAAAATGCCTAGAGAGGCTAAATATTGTGTTCAAAGCTTTAATACTGGCAAAGAAGTAGAACCTAGTTCTGACTCTGGATCTCCAGCTCATGATGCTGATATTACCCTGGCTTGAAGGTGGATGCTGGGAAATGGTGGATTCCCCACAACGTACAGAGGATTTTATTCGTGAACAAAACATAAGTTGGCCTGAGGAAGCTCCTAGAAATTGCTTAATGGGAATTTTAAGTAGAACCAGAATTTCTAAAGTCACAGGTAGAGAAAGAACCAGGAAACTAGTTTGTTGTTTTTGCTATGACTTTAGTTTATATTCTGAAATGGGATGGCCTGGGGAGACTTGGATCTACATGAGGTTGTGATCATGCTTTGAAGAGAACAAAACACTAGAAATACGTGATTCAATACAAAAACACTGAGCTGGGAGCAGGAAGTCCTATTCTAAACCTAATTCTGCCAGTAACTGCTGGCGAGCTTGAGAAAGTCCTTCACAGCTCTATGCTTTTGCCGCTCCACCTGAAACATGAACGTGCTGGTGGATGATTTCCTCTGCTCTGATTTTAGACTCTGAAAACTGTACAGTTAATAGGCTCTGAAAACTGTATAGTTTATAGGCTCTGAAAACTGTATAGTTTTTAGGCTCTGAATTAAAAAACTGTATAGTTTTTAGGCTCTGAAAACTGTATAGTTTAGGCTCTGAAAACTATGTGGTTTCTAACTGAGTGATGTCAGTTCTATTCTGCCTGGGATAGACTTAGTTTTCACCTTTTGTCTTGACATAATTATTAACAGCATCTTTCACTCTCAGAAGTGTGACAGTCTGGACAATAAATTACACGATTGTCCTATGCTCAACCCATACTAGTTCTGGGTGTTTTCTTGGCTAGATCAGATACAAGGAAGCCCGTAGGAATGAAGACCAGCTGGGTTTCTCCTTCCAGATACACTGGGTTCCTGGTGTCAGGTCACGGAGTTGCTTGGCTGCTGCCTGCTGCCAGGTTCCTGGTCTCTCCACCCTGGCACTTGCCTCACACCTTGGGTCTCTAGACCAAGGAACCTGCTGCTTACCCTGGGGAAAAATTCTGATTTGGCTTTTGATTCCCCCAAAAGAAAGTTATATCCATTGGACTGTAAAAAGAGGACAGTCTTTGATACGGAGAAGTAACTTGATATAGCACTGCCAATTAAAGGACACAGTGTGCCTCAATGAGGTCATTCCTAGCTGTACTAGATGTGATGCCTTTTAAAACAAATTACCTACATTCATGGTATAATTCTACCCACACTGATTGAGTGTAACAAAAATAAAATTTCAAATGTAGAAATGAAAAAGCTAGACTGAGAAGTGAAATGTCGAAACAAAAACTTCTGGTAGACTCCTGAGTCTTCTGAAATATACTGTTTGTCTTTCTAAACACTGTTTTACCCTCTTATTGTCATGTAAGAAAATTACATGAATGAATCACTATTCAAAAAATAAGGAAATAGATAAAATCTTCTATTAAACAAAATAATTTTCCTTCACTCATTCAAATTTTATAGAAATAAAGCACACAAAAAAGAAAATAATTATACCCTACTCTTTTTAGTTGGTTAAAATGCACTAGATAATTTTATTACACTGTTAGCCAGACACTTCTTCCCAGATAGTAAAATACAAGCTTTAACATAGATCAGATTAAATAATCCTAAACTTTTTGAATATAGTTTAGAAAATGAAATAATCAATTAATCTAATTCTCTAACCTGTGTTTCAGGTTCAAATGCTCCTTTCCTATCTTTCTGGGTTAACTTCAGCTATTCAATCCAGAAAATGTAACATGTTAATGACTGAACAAACCTCCAGACTGGCATCTTAATTGAAATCTTGTTTCTGCGTGCTGCTCACAGGTTAGGAATGAACAATTTCTCAGTAGCAGTTACTTGCTTCCTGGAAAGAGTTCTGGTTCAGAAAGGAGAGTTGGGAGAGAACTTGTACTTGGTGCAAACCTAACTGACTGACTTCTGTCTCTTATTACAACCCTTGAGACAATATCAAAATGGATTATTGGCTAAAAGATCACATTCCTTCGAACCTGCCAACTAGAAACTCAAATGGAAGACTGAACCCTGGATGCTCTGAATCAAAGATGTCAGAGTAGCCTTGGGTCTCTCCCTTCGTGAGCCTTGCTCTGTGGTCAGGACCCAGGGAAAGCCAAGGCCTGGCATGGGCTCTGCTGGTCTACACCCTGAAGGGGAAGAAACCACCAGCAACTTTTATCTGGTTCAGTTCAGAAATTAAAATCCCCTGTCATTGCCCCCAAAGGGATAATTTGATCTTATGAGCAATAGCAAAAGACATTTTGCCTAAAAAAAAAAAAAGTACCATCAAAAATCTGTTTGCTGTTGGTTTCTTAGTTCCACAATTATATTAATTTGAAATGCTAGATGTGTTTAGAACATTTTATTTTGTTGCTGACATGTGTTAAGTGAAAATCTCTTATGATGTTGGGCTTTTATGCTTAATCTGTTTTCTGTTAATAATCCTTCTCATTTGATTATAAAAAAATGAAACAAATGTTGTCTCTTTGTTTTGTGTCTGGTTCAAGATATTTGACTTTTAAATGTTGGCCAAAGGAAGGAGAATGTGGTTGCTATTTGCTAAGCCTAGAAGAAGAAATTCGCTATGTGTGTTAGTGGAACTCACTGGTACTCCTGCTTACCTGCTACCCATTCTCCTCCCCAGCCACTTTCTCCATCTTAAATGTTTCACCAACACGTGCCTCATGTTTGGTCATAACTACATGCACCGTTTCATCTTCTTCTTTTATCTAATGTTTGGAGTAAAATAAAAGTTGGAGGGTAACTGATTCACATCTTGAACTATTGGCAAAGACTGACCAGGCCAAGCCCAGAGACACAGATTATATTTAAGATCAAGATTCAGAAGCAAGGTGGGTGAAGAAGGTCCAGGGTCAGGGAGGCCGCAGGTTTGAGGTGATGATGAATGATCACTAGCACCCCAGAGACTCTGTTTTGGGCTGGCCCTTCAGCCTCTTCTTGGTTTTCTACTATGAGCAGGTGTCTCTGGTCCCACCTCAGGTGGGCAAACATCCTGGGAGTGGGAGACCAGAGGTGCTCTCTGCCTCTGACTGGAGGTACTAGATTCAAGTTCTAGGGATCTTGGTGAGTTTTTACCTTTGTAATGTTTATTTTCTCAAGGTAAGAGACAAAACTAAACAATTTAAGTAATTCTGTTTAATGTAAATCAGAAAAGGAAAAAAAAAGGTCACTAAGAAGTTTGTTCCATACCACACACAGAGACCATAATATTCATATAAATTGGAGTGGATGCCCGGAACTGAGAATATTCAGTATAAAGGAATAATAGAAGCAAGTCCTCCAAAACGTTCTGATGAACCCAGATATATTTAAAGTAGTGAAAAAATAAAGAGTGCCCTTTTTCTGTCACAAATGTGACAGGCTTAGTAAAGAACTATGTCTACACTTACTGTATGACATTGTTAAAGGAGGAACAGGGAGAGAGTTCATCAAATGAGTTTAGTGAGTCAACGAGGGCTTTTTCCTGTTGGGAAGGAAACTATCAAAGGTGAGACGCCTAGGAGAAAAGAGACATATTTTGACCAAGTTTTTTTTTTTTTTTTTTTCTTTCCCCATGGTCTGGCCTTGAAAAGAGAGATCACAGAATGGGCGAAAAAAATAGTTTGAAGCTTCCCAAGAGATGAGTTCCAGGAGACAGTGAAGGACAGGGAAGCCTGGTGTGCTGCAGTCCATGGGGTCGCAAAGAGTTAGACACAACTGAGCAACTGAACAACAAGGAGGTGGACAACTAGCTCTTCAGTAAAGAAGATGCTCTTCCTGATCCTCAACAGGCGAAAAAAATGAAATCTCAGTAGCCTTCTAGGAGGAAGGGCAGGAAAAGAAACAGTGGAGGGAATTTCATCCCCAGCTCCTGGAGGTCCCATAGATGCAATAAAGATCTGGGACCTGAGTGTGATAAGTGATCACCTGTGATGAATTAAAAGTGCCCCAGGAAGGGAAAAGAAAGTTTTGGTCTTTTTTGCAGTGGCTGACAGTACTGGAGTGTGACAAAGAGACTGATAAGGAGATCACATACTTAAGGGTATGCCTTCAAATTTTATTCTGTAATTTATTATATCTTATATATGTAAAATAGCTAACTCTGAAAATGAAATTGTTTTAGAAAATATTTTTTAATCAAAAAACCCTGATTAGCCATTTTCCTGTTTCTTCAGTTTTTCCTAATTAAAGAAAGCTGTCTGCATACCCTCCAGCCCTTCAGGAGATAGTGGTGTTTATGTGGTGCATAATCATTTCAGATTTAGTGCACAAATAATCAGGCCCTGGAAGACTGGCCTGGAGCATCTATACTTTTTAACTGATGGCAAATGTTAAACTCTAGGAACAAACAAATGCTCACTCAGATCATCATGTGGGAAAAAAAAAAAAATAAGCATACAAGCCGTGGAGCCAGAGAGACACAGGTTCAAACTCCAACTGCAAAGTAAATAGCCGTGTCACCTATAAACTCTGAGATTTTTGTTTCCTACCAGTGTCAGCTGATTTAATAAGGTGTACAGTTGTAGGAATTATATATAATACATACCAAGTGCAAACACAGCACCCCCAGAACTTTAGGGCCTCAAGAAGAGCTCATTACTGTTAATACAGGAGACTGTGAGGGCATCCGTATCTTTAGAAATACAGATACTTTATAGATGGAGTATCTTAAATCTTATGATTTTAAAATCCCTTTTATCTCCTAAATATAAAGCCATAATTCAGCATTCAGGAAAATGGTTTGGGGAAATGTTAAGAAGTACAACATTGTAATTCAAACTAGAAATATTTTTGTCCTCACCTAGGGTGACCAACTTGCCTGCTTTGCTCTGAACTGAAGGAGTCCCTGGGATGTGGGACTTTTAGTACAGAAACTGAGAAATTCCCAGGCAAACCAAGATGAGTCAGTCACTCTAGCCTCACCTCAGAAGTACCTGACCCTTTAACTACACCTGGGATCCTTACCTGGAAACCTGTTAGAAATCAAATCCTTGAGTCCCAACCCAGACCTATTGGGTCAGAAACTCTAAAGATGAGGTCTAGCAATCTGGGTTTAAATGAGTTCTCCAGGTGATTTTGAGACATGTAGCATGCTAATGTTTGAGAAATGTTTGTTTATAATATGTGATTTATGTCAGACTAAGACATTTCACAGAGAAAATGTGAATAGAAAAAAAACAATGTATTAAGCCTATTTCAAGACACTTAAGTCAATATTTTCACGGCTGATTACTTTCCATTATTAATATTTCCCAAGTTTTCTGTCATTTCATCACTGAGCTATGATCAGTGAGGAATGAGTAAGAAGACCAAGATACTGTAACCAGCGTAATAATTCAGCTCAGAAAGTAAGCTGCATCCGTTAAAGCTTTGAGGGAAGGTTGGTAGGAGAGTAGAGTTACACAAACTAAAACCCAGGGTCTAGTCTAATGGTTTCTCTACCTTTGCAAAACATCACACAGTGAGTTTACAGGGCTGGGTGTAGGGAAGTAAGTATTTGGGTAGGGCCAGATAATACCTCTGGAGGGAATCACCCAGGAGACTCCCAAATTAATGCCATTTTAGTTTCTGCAACAACCACACCAGTCAGTTCCTAGGAAGGCTCTGGTTACTTTTGAAAAGCAAACCAGGGGGATTTTCATAATACTTGGTTATTATATATGACTTCAAATATTTGAATGTCTAGGACACAGGACTGGGCAACAATCCGTTTTATCCAATATTGAAATCTTCACAACTGGCCCCTCAGCAGCGAAGAGTTTTCTCAGTGAAGGGTGACTGCTTTTGGTGCTGAGTGGAGAGGGATCAAACAACAGCCAGATAACAATGATGAGTGTAAGTGAGGAGTGGAATGAAAGGAGTCATTAAACTCTCATTGTCCCCACTATTCCAGTGGGAATTGGGGGGTGTCAGCAAATGATTAAGGAGCTATGACTTGATCATTTTTCACTGATTGCCTTGATTTTTGCATACAAATATGACATAATCATATATCATTACCAGATTTGCCACAGATCCTAATTTTTCCTCCAATAATAGGCCTAATCATACCCTTCTTTCCCAAGAAGGATGCTTTGTTTGGCCAGGGATGGAATCAGCTGAGGCTTCTTCACTTGGCATACTTTTCCCCTTCATCCCACTGTGAAGTCCTAGAGGTCATGTCCTTTTTTTGCTAAACCTAAGAATCACAAAGGCCAAAGTTGTTGCTAGAGTATACTAACTTTTGTCTCAGTTTAAAATATGTAAATTTTCTATTACACCTAGCATAGCCCCTTCCGTCTGAAAGGCAGATATATATTATTTTTTATATTCTTTCCAGTATAGGTTATTATAAGATATTGAATATTGTCATTTTATCCCATCCAGCAAAGCAAATGTTCTTCATTGTTCCTTAATGATTTAATTACTAGAGGATATGAATGTAACTTTCTCTGGGAAAAAACAAAACACTAAACAGACAAAAATTCAGAATCAAGGTTTCAGGCTAGTTTCATTGATTTTTGAGAGATGAAATGGAGGAGATTTGTGCAGGGGAGATGCTGGGAGGTACTGTGTGGATCGGGCCTGGCAGACACTCGAGGCGTTAAGTCTGGGTTTGAATCCAGACTAGAAAATCATTACTTGCTAAAGGTCTTGAGAATTTGGGCCCAGAAAAGTCTATGTCAAGAGATATTAGCTTTGAAAGAATTTATGATTTTGCAGAACTAGAAAAAAGTTTTAACTATTAACCTTTTCTGTCCTACTGTAGAACATCTTTGTCTTGGACCAACCCAAGCTGTGTGTAAGAGCAGTCATTTATAATTTCTGGCCTCACAAGCCAGCACTTAAATTCTAGAAAAGGAGCTCAAAGCAGCTCATGGAACATAGCCTCTCACCATAGCAGGATTTGAAGTCTGCTTCTGAGTTAAATTCATACCTTCTGGAGGCCTCTTATAAATTAGTGTCAAAATTAAAAATTATTTATACTTTAATAACTTACATAATGTAAAGCTTGGTGACTATAGTTGATAACACTGTATTATCATTGAAATTTGTTAGGAGAGTAAAACTTTGTTCTCATCAAAAAATAAAAAAGAAAGATATATATGTGATGTGATGGATGTGTTAATTAAACAGATGGTAGGTTTAAAAAATTATGCTTGACTATCAAATAGGGAAGTAGTGTATTAATTTCACTATCATATAAACATAATAATGACCAAACATAGTCTCCTCATTTCTTTGGAAATCATACCCTATCTAGTTTCTTAGGGATACAAGTGTGAAAGAGGGGGAAAAGAATAATTACTGTTTAGTTCCCTGGATGCCAGGAGTGAAAGGACTAAACTAACTTTAATGAGCACCTTCTGTATGCCGGCTGCTTTGCATATGAACTGAGATGAGTTAACTTTCACAACCACTTTATAAAGTAGATATTTTTTCTTCCCATTTTAAACGAGGACACCGTGGCTCATTGCCTTTTGTTAAAATACAACGGCCAAGCATCCAGAAGCTCATGGGGCCAAGATGTGAACACATGTCTCACTGATACGCAAGCCCATGTGCTTCCCAATGTGAAATGATGCTCCCGAAAGTGGTCCTGGTTTGGGTCTAGTCCTGGGCCTGGATTTCCCAAAGCAATGAACACTAGTAGAGCTGTGAAGCAGACCAGGTTATTGAGTTTCTTTCCTCTTAGTTTTCTCCTAAAGTCTAATCTTTAATTTGCAGCTGTAACCCTGCCTTCCAAGGCTCACACTGAGCTTGGATTTTCCTCATTGCCTTAGCAGTTACTTTCTCACTTGCAATGAGATGATCCCATCTCTGGTCACTCTGCCACTAGTTCCCCGGTCACTCCTCTTACCCACTGCCCACAGTACAGCTGTTTAAAGTCCTACACATGGGCGACCGGACAATGTTAACTGTGATCACTCCTCTTCAGTAAGGTCATTCACCAGTTTCTCAGTGTATTCATTCCTTGGGCTACTGCAACAAATGACCCCCAACCCACGTGGCTTAAATAACAGAGATATGGTCTCCCAAAGTACTGCAGGCTAGAAGTTCAAAATCAAGATATTGGCAGGGCCATGCTTCCTCTGAAAGTGCTAGACAAGAGCCTTCCATGTCTCTTCTTGGTTTCTGGTGGTTTCCAGTAATCCTTAGCTTGTAGGTACATCACTCCAGTCCTTGTATCTACCCTCTATCTCTTTCTTCTTATAAGGACAAAAGTCACTGGATTTAACCCCCACTCTTATCCACTATGGTCTGATCTTAACTAATTATATCTGCAAAGACCCTATTTCTAAGTAAGGTCACATTTTGAGATTCCAGGCAGACATGAATTTTTTTATTTGGTGGTGGGGGGGGCACAATATTCAATATAGTGTACTTAGGTACCTACTGGCCCTCATTCTCTGCCGAAATTCACCATATGGGGTCTCCTGGTGGTGACAGTGCTTAGAGCAACAAATGGGCTCAGAAAGACCTTGGAATCCATTTGAATATGAAGTTCTATTCCTTATTGTGGAGACTGCAACAGACTATTCATTCTCCCTGCTTGTTATGAAACAGATAATAGATTTAACTAGCTGTGAAGAACATATTTTACCATTTGATATATGGTTAATTATACTTTAAAGTGGGCTTCCCTGATGGCTCAGATGGTAAAGAATTTGCCTGAAATGCAAGAGACCTGGGCTCAGTCCTTTGGTCGGGAAGATCCTCTGGAGGAAGAAATGGCAACCAACACCAGTATTCTTGCCTGGACAGTTCCATGGACAGAGAAGCTTGGTGGGCTATAGTCCATGGGGTCACAAAGAGTTGGACACAACTAAGCAATTAACAATATTTTAATAGAAAAAATGCCCTGAAGACATAGCAAAATGCCCTGAAAATAAGGCAAAAAGTTTATATCACCATCAAAGAAAAAGCATATCAGTTTAACAGATGATAGAAATAGCTTAAAAAAAAAAATTCCTGAATGGAGAAAAGCTAACAAATTTTAAGTTGTGCTTGCCAAAACAGCTCTCATAGACAGCCATGTACTTGGTAACTTTTTCAAGGGCTTGAAGTATTGGGATGGCCAAAAATTTGTTCAGGTTTTTCTGTAGGATGTGTCTGTAAACCCGAACAAATATTTTGGACAACCCAATAACTTGAAAGAAAGATTTTTTTAAAAAATTCAATTAAATCAAAAGTTCTACTCACCCTCATATACAATGTCAACTGAAATTCTGACAAACTGGTCACACGTGTTCACAGGCAGAATCCAGATTTTGTACTATGGTCTCCAAGTGAATTACACTGGAGAGAAAGCAAGGACATTTTGTTTATTATCCTCCATTAGCCAAACTGGATCTACAGCTCACAAGAACAGTCACAAGAAACTGCAAAACAGACAAGGAACTTGCGCTGATGGAAATCATCTCAATTTAAATAAACTTTAAGAAGCTTGCTGAATATAACTGTTATGGCAGCCTTTCAAAGATCACTTTCCCAAGTGGATTTATTTGAAAAGAAGTTAGCCAGACTGGAAACAATCTGGAAAACTCTACTTTTGCTATATTTACTTTTTTTCTGTGAGGGTGGAAGGGCTCAGGGTAACAATGTATAGGGAACTAGAGAGACACCATCCTTCTCTAAACCTTGAGATTTGCCAAGAGGTGGAAGAGGTAGGCATTGCTAAACAGGCAGAGAGTATGTACATCTTGAAGACTGTTTTAAAAGTGTGCAAGCCTCTGGACTACAGGACTTGTCTAGCAGGCTATGTTAATCCCTTAATGTTTCTCAGGAAACTACACAGGCAATTAGTTAACAGCATGGGCTTGAAAACCAGTCAGACTTGTAAAGGAGTCCCTTTAATGTCTCTATGAGTAACAAAATTAATTTCCATACATTTCACCATATTGAAATCAAAGCTTGTGAAAGTGTCTATTACATAAAGTTACAACATGTCTTAAATAAGGTAACACATGCAAAATGAATGGCACGTAAGTGTTCAGTTCATGTTGGCAATTACTAGAAACCCTTTTCTCATTTGTTTTGTCTTTGGAATGTTCAGAGACAACTTTCTAATAGTTAAACACAATGCTTAATTGCCTTTTCAGGGGAATTTCCACTGCAAACTTTGTGGGCATGAGGCCCAGGGGTTTGTGTTCTTGGCCTTGAGGACCCCTTAACAGCTGTGCAGTGGGAGGTAGGATGCATCCAGAGTTAACAGATTTGCACTGGAATGCTGGTGCTGCGACTCACAAGTCAGCCCAACCTCTCTAGGTCTGCAGATGGCATGCTCGGTTTGTATCCACAGCTGATATGACAAGGAAGCCTACAGAGAGAACTGGTGAGAGGACATAGAATTGAATGGGGGTCATGGTTAGTAGGGTTAGAATACAGATAGATGGTGAAGTTTAGGGGAAAAGGAAGATGACAAAAGAAGAGGAGAATCAAATGGTTGTAGGGGAAAGAGATGAGGAAGACAAATGAAGAAAAGAGAGGGAGAAAGAGGAAGGAGAGTAGGAAAAAAGAAGAGAGGGTTGACTGGGAATCCTGATTCTACTTGATTGTGTAAGTGATGAGCAGTGGCTGGATCCCTGCAACCTGACTGAGAGCTCAGGACTATGGCTGACAGTGCTGACTGCCCTGAATGAGGAAATTTTGTGAAGTAAGCATTGCTATCCCTTTCCTTTCCAGGAATTAGGATTTGGAGACAAAAGCTTTCTCCAAGGGCTATGTGCAGTATCAGACCAAAAACAGGGGGATTGTTTGAAATGTTCTTAGAAAAGGAAACAGAAAGGACAGGGAAGGAAGTTATTACATAAATAATGCAAGAAAATTTCCCTGGAGACCGTAAGAATTTGGAGAAAAGGGCTCTTCAAATACACAGCAGCATAATAAAATGAAAGACACAACAAAGTTCATGATAGTCCTGAAGTTTTATTGCATTCATGAACAATAAAACATAAGCATCCAAGAGGAAAAAATAGGTCACACAATATAGATTAGGAATTAGAGGGGCATCCGTCTCCTCAAGGACAACACTAGAAGCTAAAATACAATAGAACAATGTCTTCTGTTCATCAAGAAACTATTTTCTAACCTAGATTTCTATACCCAACCCAGTTAAGTATTTTCAGATGTGAAAGTGAAAGTGAAGTCGCTCAGTCGTGTCCGACTCTTTGCAACCCCATGGACAGTAGCCTGCACCAGGTTCTTCGGTCCATGGGATTATCTAGGCAAGAGTACTGAAGTGGGTTGCCACTTCCTTCTCCAGGGAATCTTCCCA
Source organism: Dama dama (assembly GCF_033118175.1). Classification (NCBI taxonomy): domain Eukaryota; kingdom Metazoa; phylum Chordata; class Mammalia; order Artiodactyla; family Cervidae; genus Dama; species Dama dama. Next base: position 18,188,312 of record NC_083710.1, read on the forward strand.
ACCCAGGGATCGAACCCAGGTCTCTTGCATTGTAGACAGACGCTTTACCATCTGAGCCATTCAGATGTAGTCAGTATCAAAAGTTAATTTGCCACACACAGTTTCTTAGGGAGCAGCAAAATGTGTTGTATATAAATTAAGGAAAAGAAAGGAAGAAAGGAGAGAAAGAAGCAAGGAAGAGGGATTCAGGAAATACAGGCTTTTTTATAGGAGAGAAGCAAAGGGAATTCCCAGTCTTCTGCTAAGGGTAAATCCTTAAGAGTCCTAGAAACAGTGAAGACTGGAGCAGGAAAGCAAGGAACTGTGAGAAGGTTATAGTAAGAAGAAATTGAAACCGATGTCACCAGATGCATTTGATCATGTTGAGAGACTCTGTAGTTCAGGTGGAGACTTGAATGAAAAACAAATAGAAAATAGAATAAATTCTATTTATTGGTGGGTGGAGGGAGTTAACTAAGAAAGGAATGTAATCATAGTAAATTACATGGCTCGGTTCTGATGATGTTTACTGCCGTAATAGTATAAATACTGAGTCCTTATGTAATCACAAATCATAATAAGCCACACTGGAAGGATGAGTGAGGGGAAAGTGAATATCTGGAGGGGTGAAACAGGAGAAGTAAATTCTAATCTTTCAATTTAATAATTTAATATATACTATCTATATAGTGTGAGAAGGAAATGGCAACCCACTCCAGTATTTCTTGCCTGGAAAATTCCATGAACAGAGGAGCCTGGTAGGCTTCAGTCCATGGGGATCACAAAGAGTTGGACATTACTAAGCATGCACATTCCACCCCACACCATCTAAGTGTGAGAAAACATTCAGAAATAGATACAAGCATGTTATAAAAATGGACATAAACAATTAAAAAAGAGTTAATAGTAGTTAGCCCTGGGAAGTAGGAATTTGGAAAGAAAATGCTGCTTTTTTAATTATTGTTGCTTTGAGACTTGCAGCAATATCGAGTTTTTAAATTATATATATCAATTAATTTAATAATTATAAAAGTTATAATTAAAGCATATTTGGAATGTAGAAAAAACCATACCTCAGTATGATGACTAAAGTGAAAACCCAGAAAATCCTTAACAGATAAATAGTATATGTTCACTTTACATGGGAAGAAGTTGAAGCCCAGAGAGCTTGTACACGCATATAGTTACTAAGTGGTAGACCCTGAACTCAAACCCAGTCTTTCTGATTTTATATTTCAGGCTTCCTCACAATGACTTCCTGTCTCTCATTATCTTTTACTTTAAATTTGTCATGTTGCTATAAATAATACCACTTACACAGGGTTTCTCAGGTGGTGCGAGTGTTAAGAAAAACCCCACCTGCCAATGCAGGAGACGTAAGAGACATGGATTCAATCCCTGGGTTGGGAAGATCCCTTGGAGGAGGGCATGACAACCCACTCCAGTATTCTTGCCTGGAGAGTCCCGTGACAGAGGAGTCTGGAGGGCTACAATCCATGGGGTCACAGACTTAAGTGACTTAGCACGAATGTGTGCACACAGTAGCAACTAAAAAAATCTGAATATACAAAATGACATCCTTCATTAGCCATGTCTTAGCTAAATGAATGGAATCTAATGTCACCATTGCATCCGTGGTTTGGAACAGAGATGAGCATTTGGCAACCGACTCCAGTGCTCTTGCCTAGAAAATCCCATGGACAGAGTAGCCTGCAGGCTACTCCGTTCATGGGGTCACAAAGAGTCGGACAGGACTGAGCGACTTCACTTTCACTTTCACTTTCAGGTACAGCTTTAGGGTCTAAAGCTTTCTCTAGTGGATAAATGCTTCTCTGTAGAACACCCCAAGACACAATAAACTGATATCACTTCTCAATTTGATTAAGTGCATCCGGGAAAGAACACTTCTATTTGCTCTCATGACTGCATTAAACCTTAAAGATGTACCTAACATGGGGGCTAGACAAGAATATTTTAATTGAGTGTCAACTATACCACTGGGTGCACTCTTCTAGATTCACTTTTCAAAAAGCTATAAGCTTTGATAAGTTCTCAGTTCTCATCTATTAGTTTGAGGTAGGCCCTGGTTAATATCACCTCTCTTCCACAAGCACAAGGCATCACCAGCCTTCTCCTTGGTAACTAGATATTTTTTACCTCCTTTGACACTAGTTCCTGGATGTGCTACTATGATGTCTACAATTTGAAGAATTCAATGGCAGCTCCAGTAAAATAAACAAAATCTAATTATGTCAAGATTGGACTTGGCCTGATGTAGGATGATTGGTTTTCATTCTATATATGTGAACACCTGCCAAAATGGCAAATGTCAAGATGTTTCTTAGAAAACTTTATGAAAATACCTATAGGAAAAATTTAGATTGAGTTGCTACATATCCTATCAATTTGACCTCTCTAAGTTCTGGGGTTTTAAATTTACGAACTCAGAATTTTATTCAAAATGGTGCATGTATGTGCATTTTGAAAAAAGACGGTCCATAACTTTCATCATAACTAGATGAAAAAAAGAGGTTCAAGGCATAAAGAAATGAAGTTCATGTTGAATTCTTTAATTATATTCTTCTTGGTGAAAATATAAGGATTGTTACAATGGGTATTAGTAAATTTCCAAGAGGTAGAAAGTATTAAATATGTCCTTCTTCATTACTATTCAATTATTTTTCTATTTCTGGAACAATAAATCTCAAAGTTCATCTCAGACAAATATTTCCCCTCCTATCCCATCCCCTAAATTTCCTTTTGTTCTAGCTTTTGAAGATTCATATGAGATTATCAATACTTTTTATTGCAACTTCCAAGTTGAATTTTCTACTTCTTTCTCTACATTGTGTAGTGAGCATGTCTGTGTGTGCAAGTTAAGTGGCATCAGTTGTGTCTGCCTCTCTGCGACCCTATGGACTCTAGCCCACCAGGCTCCTTTGTCTGAGGGATTCTCCAGGCAAGAATATGGGGGTGGATTGACATGCCCTCCTCCAGGGTATCTTCCAGACCCAGGGATCAAACCTGTGTCTTCTGTGTCTCAGCAGATTCTTTACCGCTGAGCCACAGGGAAAGTCCATAGTGAGCATATGTAACAGAAAAGTGAAAATCTAAAGCATGACATTATTCAGTGATGCCAATTGTGGAACCTGGCTCATCTTTCCCTTTTTCTTTCATTGATCAGATGCAGTTTTTGTGTCATCTCTGCTAGAGCTCTCAAGAGACATTTTCCAGTAAGCAATTACAGAGAAATTAAAGGGTCAACTCAGTAATAGGTGTGTGGCCTGGATTTTGGAAATTTTTAAAGACATTTCATCATTGGTAAATTTAACCTCTAGCAAACTGGAAGCATCACATAAAATTTCCAGGAAAGACATTCAATTGATTATTCTCATGAAGGAACATGTTTATGTAATATTTTAAAGACCAACTATAGAATAGTCTAGATCATGAATAAACAGAACACATACTCTCAAAAACTTAATAACCAACTGAGAACAGCCTATGGAGTGGAAAGAGAAATAATCTGTAGGTCACGTCAGGTCTTCAGGTAAAGTGATGACAGCAGAGGAACCACCACGTTGTGGGACCACTTCCTTTCCTTTTCACATCAAGAAAATAAATTCTAAAAATGCATCTTTTTTTTTTTTTTTTAATTTGAGTATAATGTCTTCACAATGCTGTGTTAGTTTCTTCTATACAATGAAATGAATCAGTATACACAGATCCCCTCCTTCTTGGCCTTCCTTCCCCTTCTTCCATCCCACCCATCTAGGTCATCACAGAACGCAAAGCTGAGCTCCCATACCAAGCCATGCTAACCAGATCAGTGAAACACTGAAGTATAAATCTGATGTGTGTGTATTTACCTGTGTAAAGCAGAATATATCTATCACAGTCTGTTATAAATTGTTTCTTTTACATTCATATCCACTTCTTGGAATCTGGGAAAACAAAAACAACTAACAGTTGAAAGCTGAGAGTAGAATTGTAACAGAGAAAACTGACTATGGGAATATTCCTAATGAACAAGCTTGACTTAACCAAAAGCACAGCTCTCAGATATGAGTGATTTTATAACTGCCTGATGACTCTTGGGCTGGACGTCCTTCATTTGTAGATTGAATCTGCCACTTTCTTGATGTGAACCATTGGTTGCGACAATTGACTTTCCAAGCCTCAGAGAAATAACAGTGCCTACCTCCTGAGGTTGCTATAACTTTGACTAAGATAATTAGTGTAAAGAGTTTAACAATCTCATAGTTAATAATTAGATCCATAGACCCTTTGTTGAATTTCTTTTTCCCTCTTACCTTTGTATGTTTTCCTTTTCCTTCTTCCTCTCATTCTTAAAAAACTACATCATTTTTCCCTTAAAAATGAGACAAATCTGTATCTGAGAAATACTTAGTATTATTTTATGTGTGTGGTTTTAAAAGTTAACATAAATGACATTGTGCTCTAATCTCATTCTGTTTCATTCATTTTTCATGCTACTAAATGAGAATCTGCTTCATTGGTTTTGACTGTTACTTGATATCTTGATATGTGTTTAGGACATACTTTATTTATCTGCCCACTTAGTGATAAACATAGTGGCTTGCATCTCTTTGCTTCTCCCAAATAACTCTGTAATCAACAGACAAGTGCATTGTTCCTTGGGAAGGTACAAGCTTTTCTCTCGGGTATATTTTCAGGTGTGAAATTGCTGAGTCATAAATTCATGTGTTTCCATATAATGGACCTGAAAGGACAGCTCATACTTTTCCATACTTTTCCAGTAGAGCAAGAAAGGGAATGGGATTGGAGATGGAAAATGAAAGTAATGAAACAAATCAAAGACCTCTCAGGTGGCTACTAATAATGTGAGTATGATCATCTCAGTCCTATGCACCTGAGGTCCTTAAAACTGAAATAAAAAAGAATATGACTTGGGACTTCCCTGGTGGTCCAGTGGTTAGCAATCTGCCTGCCAATGTAGAGGACGTGGGTTTGATACCTGGTCCCAGAATATCCCACATGCACTGGGGCAACTAGAGCAACTAAGCCTGCGAGCCACCACCACTGAAGCCTGTGTGCCCCAGAGCCCTTGCTTCGCAGCAAGAGAAGCCCGTGGGCTGCAACCAAGAGTATAGCCCTCGCTCAACAAAACTAGAGAAAGCCCACACAGCGAACCAGAGACCACGCACAGCCAAAGAAAAAAGAAGATGACTTAATGCATTAACAATATAAACACAATGCTTACTACAATGGCTTAGCATCACCACCTGTGCTCCAGAGCCAGGATGTCAGCCTCCCACTATCCTATCAAGAGCTGCAATGAGATGCTGTCTGTGAAGTCCTTGAAGCTCTTGAGACTTAGATTCTATATGAACAATGCAAATATTACTCTGAAAAAACAGCTCTTAAAGTTTTGATGATTGATCTTTTGTTAACCAACACTGGAGATAGCCATGATTTAAATAGTCTTTTTAAGCCTGACTGTGGCTGCTTCTCAACTAGCCTATGAAGATGTCTTAAAAGTGGACACTTGTGCCTATTTCATCCAATCAAAGAGTGAATGGGAGGTCTCATGTTGAGGTCACATATAATTTAGACAAATATATTAGCAAGAGGTATAGAATCAGTTTTGAAGTAAGCAAGTAAGCAGTAAGTGCAAAAGGGAACATCAAACAAGTTTCCGGTGTTAGTTTAAATTTACACTCAAAAATGGATATGCCTTTTAAAAAACCAAACATAGAAAATCACTCAAGCTGTTTTGTCTATGCCAAAAGATTAAAATTACAAAATCTTACATTTTCAATAGCACTTTTTTTTTTTTTGTAGATCCCAAGTCAAACAACAAGTATGACAGCTTTTCATACCTGGATAAAGTGATTATTCCTTTAGGAATTAGAGACAGACCTGAAAAAGGGCTCCCAAGGTAGCTCGGTGGTAAAGAATCTATCTGCTAATACAAGGACACAAGGGACACAGGTTTGATCCCTGGATTGGAGAAGATCCCTGGAGCAGGAAATGGCAACCCATTCCAGTATTCTGGCCTGGTAAAGTCCATAGACAGAGGAGCCTGCCCAGGCTACAGTCCATGGAGTCGCAAAGAGTTGGACATGACTGACCATAGCACAGCACAGATCTGAAAAAGGGGGTCGTAATGATTTTCTTCAGAAATAGTAAGAGAACTAAAGCAAAAGAACTAGACATGGAACAACAGACAGGTTCCAAATAGGAAAAGGAGTACGTCAAGGCTGTATATTGTCACCCTGCTTATTTAACTTCTATGCAGAGTACATCATGAGAAACGCTGGGCTGGAAGAAGCACAAGCTGGAATCAAGATTGCTGGGAGAAACATCAATAACCTCAGATATGCAGATGACACCACCCTTATGGCAGAAAGCAAAGAAGAACTAAAGAGCCTCTTGATGAAAGTTGAAAGAGGAGAGCGAAAAAGCTGGCTTAAAACTCAACATTCAGAAAACTAAGATCATGGAATATGGTCCCATCACTTCATGGCAAATAGATGGGGAAACAGTGGAAACAGTGACTGACTTTATTTTTGGGGGGCTCCAAAATCACTGCAGATGGTGACTGCAGCCATGAAATTAGAAGACGCTTGCTCCTTGCAAGAAAAATTATGACCAACCTAGACAGCACATTAAAAAGCAGAGACATTACTTTGCCAACAAAGGTCCATCTAGTCAAACCTATGGTTTTTCCAGTGGTCATGTATGGATGTGAGAGTTGGACTATAAAGAAAGTTGAGTGCAGAAGAATTGATGCTTTTGAAGTGTGGTGTTGGAGAAGACTCTTGAGAGTCCCTTGGACTGCAAGGAGATCCAACTAGTCCATCCCAGAGAAAATTAGTCCTGAATATTCATTGGAAGGAACTGATGCTGAAGCTGAAACTCAAATACTTTGGTCACTTGATGCAAAGAACTGACTCATTTGAAAAGACCTTGATGCTGGGACAGATTGAAGTTCGGAGGAGAAGGGGATGACAGAGGATGAGATGGTTTGATGGCATCACCGACTCAATGGACATGAGTTTGAGTAAGCCCCAGGGGTTGGTGATGGACAGGGAGACCTGGCGTGCTATAGTTCATGTGGTTGCAAAGAGTTGGACACGACTGAGTGACTGAACTGAACTGATCACCACTAAATTTGAGAAACCTTTCCATTTTGTAAAATTAAGTTTTATTTAATTTTTTTCCTCTCTTTTTGTCTTTGTCATTACTTGTCTAATATATGTGCATCCCTCAAACTGATCTGTATATGTTCTATTTACAATATTTAAACATATACACGTTATGTTAATAGTCTATACAATAATTATCCCATATACTCTAGATAAAAGACATTGAAAATGTAGGTTACAAAAATTAACTTATGTCTAAACACCATTCTTAATTCAGCTATCTTTATTTAATAGAAAGAATTCTTCATTTGTAAAATCTTTAGAAGAGTTCACTGTAAATATATCCGAGCTGAAGAAGGGACAATAATTTGTGATTAAATTCAATCTCTTAATCCAGTTGTTGGGAGTTTCCTGTGAAACCTTGTCCTTAGCGCTTTGCCCCTTTTAACTCTAACTAGTTTACTGATTTAGGGAACAGGAAAACTCACCTCCTCAAATAGGGCATTTTCTGAGTTGAAATCTTTTTAGAGGGGTGTTTGATGTGTCAAATAGCTGTGACTCTTTCAGAAGTAAGTAATAACTGCTGGTATAAAAATACCAGTTAAGACATATACTCACCTCTGTTCTACATATAGGATGTGTTTACATACCTGATATTGTACAAATATGTGTAGTACAGCATAATTTTCCAAATATAATCTAGATTAATCCCCTTTTCTGGGGTAAGAAAAGCAACTTGTAATATAATCTCTTTGTCATAACCCTCAAGTAGTATCTTCTGGGCTTGAAAGCATGCTGGAAATTGTGTGTTAGCTTACAATTCAACACGAAGTCTGCACCAAACTCATCTCATTTCCTCCATCACACCAGGATATACACCTTGGAACATTCATCATATTGTCTTACTTCACCAGCCTTCTTCCTTGTGTCACTCAATTCTAACAGAAGAAATTGCACTGTTCATAACAGAGATACTCTGATTCTAGAATTCAAAGATTGGAATTTGAGACACATACATGAAATATATTTATTTTAGCTCTAAGAGTTCTGGTGAACATTAAGGAACAGGTTTTTAATTTTTTTGTTTTTAATATGATCCAGCAAATCTGTAGCATCTTCTTTATAAAGCAAAGCATCAACAATCACCCATTTGCTGGTTCCTGCTCTGCCTTGGGTCATCTGAAGTCAATTACTGCCATCCTTGGAGGATGGTAGAAAAAGCCAGTGAAATCAGGCACTAATTCAATGACATGCTCATTGTTCCATTCATTCAGGCAAGTGGTTTTCGGAACAGGGAAGCATTCTATATACCCCTGTTTGTTCTAAATTAATTCAAAAAATAAATGTAATGATTAGATCCTTTGCTGTTTATCTCTAGTTCTCAGCTGTCATCCTGGGGTACAAGACCCCAGAGACTTCTTGGTCATGAGAGGACTAGTGAACATTCAGAAAAGCCTAAATGTACTCTTGCTTGGTCACAGGGATTTGGAAGGAAGAGCATATTCTGTGGTATTTGTGGTTCTGCCTTGTAGAATTGATATCCTTAATTATAGGCAGCAGATGGGACAGTGAGTGAATGAATGACCTTGTAAGCTCCATCCCCCAAGTAGACTTAATGCCATCATAGCTCAGAGGCAATCACTGTCCATCAGCTCCAGGTCAGCCTGTGATGGGGCTAGGGGCCTGGGCTATGAGAAAGAGATTGGTTAGGTCAAATTCATGGAATCAAAGAAAGGAATGAATGGTGGTTACTAGGGTCAGGGAGAGAAGGAGATGAGGAGCTGTTCATCAAGGGGCTTAAAGTTTCAGTTAAGTAAGAGGAGTAAGTTCTAGAGATCTGTACTGTAGTCAGCATGCCATATTCTACACTTCAACATTTGTTAATGGGTGGATCTCACGTTATGTGTTTCTACCACAATAAAATAAAATTTAAAGGAAAAAAAAAAAAAAAACACAGCAGAATCAGACTCATTTTCCCCATGACTCAGTGGTAAAGAATCTGCCCACGGTGCAGGAGACACAGGTTTGATCCCTGGGTTGGGAAGATCCCCTGGAGGAGGAGAATGGCAACCTACTCCAATATTCTTGCCTGAAAAATCCCTTGGACAGAAAGAGCCTGGTGAGCTACAGTCCATAATGTTGCAGAAAGTCAAACCTGACTCAGTAACCGAGCTTGCAAGCTTAGCAGATTAGAGGACCCAAGGATCGGTATCAGTGACAGTCTAAAGCATTCCTCAGGCCAGAGGGAACCAACAATGAAAAGAAGAACCTTTCTCTTTTCAGAGTAAGAATTATCTGCTTTCAGAAACACTGGATGCCTCTTTACCCCACATCCCTATGGCAAAATGCTTTTCTTCTGTACAAAACACTGGTTTACAGTTTACTAGAAGCTTGCTATTGTTTCGCTACCTAGTAACCCACATTTACAATTTCTACCACAAGAGCAGCATAGATGAAGATGGAGTATAACACCTGAAATAATAGGATTTTACAGGAAGTAATGTAAATGAAGCCTTTTGCCCTTAATGACCCATAATAAAATGCTCTTGTTACCAAGAACTGCAGGCGAGCCTGGTGAGGTTACCATGGTAACGTGCAGCTGTGCCTCCACACTGTTGCTTAACGATCAGTGTGATGTCAGGCCCTTGAGATCACCACGAGATTAGACCAATCTTTACAGCCACAGTGACAGTCCACTTGGGACTGCAGTTATGTCTGGATGAGGGCTCCTGTGTCCAGGTATAATTAAAATACACTCAGACTTATGATTGGAAATGCTTTCAGCAGAGAATTAGGTCATCTTTTTAATTCTCTGTTCACGCTCATTTCTCCACATGAGTGGCCAGTCAGAAGTGAGCCAGAAATGGGGCAGGCCTGGCACATCACTGAGGATGACGCCTCCACACCTGTGCCGGGTGGGTGGCATGGGTGGGATCACTGGCTGGTCCATCCTGGTCCACATCCAAGAAGGACATGATGAAGACCTTTCATCCCTTCTTCCCATGTTCCCTGCATCTACCTTCTGCCGTGGCTGAGCCTGAAATTCTCACTATGATTCTTTACTCAATTTAGACCAAAAAAAAACAAAAAAAGAGTCAGGATGTTTTGAGTATAATTTTCAAAATTCGTCATTTGGGAGAAAAAAACAAGTCCTTGAAGACTCTGTCCTTTTCCTTCTCCTTTTTTTTTTATTACTCTTTTCCTTCCCCCATTTTTTTCTGTCTTAAAAGTGTATTGTTAGGTGCCATTATCTGCCAGGCAATTACCAGGAACATGAGGATGAATATGGCTCAGTCAGTTCAGTTCAGTTTAGTTCAGTCACTCAGTCTTGTCTGACTCTTTGCGATCCCATGGACTGTAGCACACCAGGCTTCCCTGTCCATCACCAGCTCCTGGAGCTTACTCAACTTCATGTCCATCTCCATTGAGTCGGTGATGCCATCCAACCGTCTCATCCTCTGTTGTCCCCTTCTCCTCCCACCTTCAGTCTTTCCCAGCATCAGGGTCTTTTCAAATGAGTCAGTTCTTCGCATCAGGTGGCCAAAGTATTGGAGTTTCAGTTTCAGCATCAGTCCTTCCAATGAATATTCACAACTGATTTCTTTTAGGATTGACTTGTTTAATCTCCTTGCAGTCCAAGGGACTCTCAAGAATCTTCTCCAATGCATTGGTTCAAAAGCATCAATTCTTCAGCACTCAACTTTCTTTGTGGTCCAACTCTCACGTCCATACGTGACTACTGGAAAAACCATTATTTTGATTATATAGACCTTTGTCGGTAAAGTAATGTCTCTGCTTTGTATTATGCTGTCTAGGTTGGTCATAACTTTTCTTCCAAGGAGCAAGCGTCTTTTAATTTCATGGTTACAGTTACCATCTGCAGTGATTTTGGAGCCTAAGAAAATAAAGTCTGTCATGGTTTCTATTGTTTCCCCATCTATTTGCCATGAAGTGATAGTCTTCGTTTTTTGAATGTTGAGTTTTAAGCCAGCTTTATCATTCTCTCTTTCACTTTCATCAAGAGGCTCTTTAGTTCTTCTTTGCTTTCTGCCATAAGGGTGGTTTCATCTGCATATCTGAGATTATTCATATTTCTCCGGCAATCTTGATTCCAGCTTGTGTTTCATCTAGCCTGGCATTTCACAGGATGTATTCTGCATATGAGTTAAATAAGCAAGGTGACAATATATAGCCTTGGCATACTCATTTCCCAATTTGGGACCAGTCTGTTGTTCCATGTCTAGTTCTAACTGTTGCTTCTTGACTTGCATACAAATTTCTCAGGAGGCAGGTAAGGTGGTCTGGTATTCCCATCTCTTTAAGAATTTTCCATAGTTTGTTCTGATCCACACATTCAAAGGCTCAGTACATTTGTCTGAGGAGCCCACAGGTTATCACGTGGGATATGGCATGTAAGCAAATGGAAGACAGAGACAGACAGGCTTCCCTGGTGGCTCAGATGGTAAGGAATTTGCCTACAATTCAGGAAACCCAGGTTTGATCCCTGGGTTGGGAAGATCCTCTGGAGAAGGGAATGGCTACCTACTCCAGTATTCTTGCCTGGAGAAATCCATGGACAGAGAAGCCTGGCAGGCTGCAGTCCATGGGGTTGCAAAGAGCTGGACACGACTGAACGAATAACATACACACATACACACAAAGAGACAGAAGCATGCACAAGGCCCACATGAATAAATGCTACCTGAGGGAGAGCAGGATTGGCTTGGAGAGAAGGTGATGCTTGGGAGACCTTTTGAAAGGAAGTTAGTGGGATTGGGGGAGGGTGGTAAAGGGGACAGTGTGAGTATAGACTGAAGGCATAGAATGATCTTGAATGTTTGGGGAACTGCAAGTAATTCAGAATGGCTGGAGCTATGGCCTTGAGAGCAGTCCAGGGGAGAAATAAGACAGAGGTAGGTAGGCAGGGTCCAGATTCTAATGAGTTTTGGCTTTATTTTTCAGGCAAATAGGAGCTTCTTAGGGTTTCAAGGAAAGAAGGAAGAGAATTATAATTGCTATCTAGGAGGATTATTCTTCTAGCAAAGAAAAGCATGAACTGGAGAAAACATGGGGCAATTAGGAAGTTATTGAAATGATATGACTATAGAAGACATTTAACACTTTTTTTCATTTATTTGTTTTCTGTCTAGCATCTGCTTTTTGGAAGAGAATTGCCTGGTTATCAACCCTTGGCCCATCTTCATAGTAGTGGACATAGGACCCAAACCCAGCCCATTATAATACCCAATATAGTGATTATACAGCTCAATATAGTGAGTATATTGATGAAGAGCATTTCTTCTTTCAAGAGGCTCCATCTCCTTTGGAGTGACCAGATTTATAGGAGTTTAACTTTATATTGAGCTGATTTTGTCTTCATGCTCACTGGCCCTGGTTCTTTTTTCAGTTCAAACTTGATAGAATATATTTAGTCTCTTTTTTACAGAAAATCCTCTTTACATTGTAATAAGGCTTCCCTTGTGGCTCAGCTGGTAAAGAATCCACCTGCAATTTGGGAGACCTGGGTTGGATCCCTGGGTTGGGAAGATCCCCTGGAGAAGGGAACGGCTACTCCAGTATTCTGGCCTGGAAAATTCCAAGGACGAGTCCATGGGGTCACAAGGAGCTGGACATGACTGAGTGACTTTCACTTTCACTTCAAGGCAGTTGCATATTTCTTTTATCTCCCCCTTTCTAATGTAAACATCATGTTCTCTAGTTCCCTTCCAATGTGTTTGATGGGACTTGGTTTGGGTGGTTTTAAAAATGGTACTTTTCGGTATGGGCTTCCCAGGTGTCGCAGTGGGAAAGAGTCCACCTGCCAATGTAGGAGACTCGGGTTCAACCCCTGTGCCAGAAGATCCCCTGGAGAAGGAAATGGCAACCCACTCCAGTATTCTTGCTTGGAGAATCCCATGGACAGAGGAGCCTGGCAGGCTACAGTCCATCAATGGGCTCGCAAAGAGTCAGATACAACTTAGCAACTGAAAAAAAAAACACTGATCAGTATGTAATGTTATCAACTATTTGTTTATCTTCTGTTTTCATTAAATAGTCACCTCTGTGTGAACAGGTACCTTGTGTGTTTTGCCCACCATTTATCCCCAGCACCAAAATCAGTGACAGAAACAAAGTAGGCACTCAACAAACATTTGCTGGGGAATAATTTCTAGTTTCTAGCTCATCACCATCTCAGTAGATCTCTTGTTTGCCTGTGGCTCAACTAACATGCAGTAGCCAGTGCAGGATGCTCTGGAATCAGTAGAGCCATCACAGAATGGAAGTGGGTAGTTGCCAACTTTTTCTGGATCTTTTTATCTATATGATGTGCCCCAACACTGTACTGGCTTTGGGGGAGCTGCACTACTTTGTCACCCTGTCAGTCATCTCAAACCATTAAGTCTTTTTCGTGAAGCAGTTGCTAAGCCCTATCTTCCCATTCTGTAATGGCATTGCTAGGTTATTATATGTTTTGATCCTTAGTTCAGAATTTCACATATATCCCTGCTAAATTAAGCCCAATGAAGGCCTGCGTGATTTTTGCTTTTGATGATGTCATTCAATTTTTAGTTCCCCCAGCTTTCTACCAACAGCATAATCAATGAGTCTGACTTTAGCCTTCCAGAAGTAAGGCTTTCTGCATCATTCATGTCCAATCTCCCCAAATCCTAGCATAAGGCCTGGTGTTTAGAACATACTCAGGTAAATGTTTATTGGACAAACTTGAAAGACATACCTCATAGTTTTCAAGTTTTGATTAAAATGTTAAAAAAGGACAGAATATTTTAGCTTTCTTCCAGAAACATTCTTTTTTGATATCTATCTCTCGATGTGTACTAGTCCAAATGTATCTGGATTCAGCTCATTTTTCTCCTTCATCTTTGTCATAAGCAAGGTTTCAGGGGTATTTTGCTGTCATCAAGGTACACTGCACTTACACTATAGAAGCAACTTCAATGAAAGCTGAGTTTGGACTGATATATACCTGATGTTAAGGAACTATACTGGCTCTCAGTAACTGTCAGCTCCTCTTCTACAGGTTCCAGAGTCTCGCCTTCTGAGCAGCGAGTCTGATTAGCTCTCTTGTAGACACTCCGGTGGAAGCAGAATTTCTGGGAGGCTATCATGAATCTATGTTGACTTTTCAGGTAGCTGCAGCAGATCAGGATGCGTTGCGGGATGGGAGTTAGAAGAGAGAAGCAGCTACTAAAACTCCAGATGGTATATTTTTTAAGGATTTATATTTATATTTTTGGATGAGATAAATTCTCATTTTGTTTAGAAAAGCCATCACATATCCATATATGTTCAAACTATAGCCACTGACAATTATAGGTAGGCATGTCCTAGGTATACCTTTAGGGATGCCTCTATCTCCTGTTTAAGCAGGAGGATAATTTCTGGTAGACTGCTCATCCTAGGTTTGGCCCAAGAGTATACTGAATGGAGGAGGCAGGAAACAGGAGTTGGAGATTACTGTGCTCCACCCACATCCCCTGCTAGGGCCATCTGAATTGAGTGTATGTTGGTTGCATCAGCATTATTTTTTCCGCTATGACTCTGGAATACTATGAAGGACCTTTCTTAGATTTAAATGTCCTTCAAAATCAAAGAACATATGGAACAGACCAAGCCCTTAGCCTCTTTCAACATAAAGTAGAATGACCTTTCTGTCTTGAGTGGCTTCCCCCAGCACCCATGGCATAAAGAGCCACATTTCCTTGAAATCCACAGGACATTTAGTAACAACCATGGCATCTCTGGCACGATTTATGGCTACCTCTTCTCTGTGGGTTTTGGCAGGAAGAAGGGAATTCAGATTTGGCTATACATGGGCCAATTCAACAGGCTTGTCGCATCATTTTGGTCACGCTAATTTGAGGAGGCTGTCACTTCCCTCAAGACTGTGTCAGTATGATTACTATCACATCTCTACTCTCCATAGTCTGCAAATTAGGAATGGATAAGAATGCAGACAGTTCACAGAGATGTTATTTTTTCTCATTTTTCTTTCTCTTTCAGGCACTCTTAAATGGCTTACTAAAAAATGTTGCCAAACTTTATTTTTTGCCTCATAAGGCATAAGAGAGTTTCTCCACCCCACCTACCCCCGTCCCTGGTTTCTCACCCTCTTTTTTTCTTTCTCTCTCTCTCTTTAGAAAATGTTCAGAAAAGCTGAGTATCACAGGGTCGGAATATCATTACAAAGTACATTAATTACCACTATAATGAGCTAAATGGTACCTCAGCATCTTAAAGAGTCTCTGCCTTGTCATATGTGTTGAGCTGATTGCTGGAAAATACGAAACTGTGGGGAAGATTTGAATTCATAGCCCTTCTGGGGCCGAGGAGGGCTTCCCCGGTGGCTCAGCAGTAAAAAAGAATCTGCCTGCAATGCAGGAGATGGGGATTTGATTCCTGGGTCGGGACGATCCCCTGGAGGAGGCCATGGCAACCCACTCCAATATTCTTGCCAGGAAAATCCCATGGACATAGCAACCTGGTAGACTACAGTCCACAGGGTTGCAAAGAGTCAGACACAGATGGACAGACGGAGCACAAACACACTCTGAGGCCGAGGATGGAATCTGGCTTATTTGAAGTGCATGGAGCTTAATGACACCAAGTACCTCCCTCGAAGAGTACTATTTGAATAAAAAGAGTGCATAGTAGTAATAGCCCCACAAACATTTGCTGACATGCATTTATGGATTCAGTGAGGAAACTCTCTGTACACTACTTAACTTCACTGCTTCCCTATTTCTCCACCAGATGGCAGAAGAAGGGCCAGAGAACTGAGGTTGAGATAATTTTGATTCTTAGCTGTTAAACAGGAGATGTATCAAAGGCAGGAAACAAACTGTGATGTGTATTGCTATGATTTTATTTTTATTATATGTCCTAGATGGAAATATCTGGAAATGAAGAAAAGGTTGTCGAGAACTTAGGTGAATCTTAGAATTTAGGTTGGAGATGACAAGTTAAGCCAGGGATTACAGACCAAAGGATGTATTAATCCTCTTTGTGGCATCCTGATGAAATGGCTACTGGGGACAGGGGAATGACTCAATGGGTTCACCCACTCTCCCTTTGTATTTGGAAATAAAATAAGAAAGACAAGTGGATATGAGAAATGCTCATTTATCCAGCACTGTAATGGCTCCAGGTCTTACAGGAATTACATTTTCTACTCCTATTTACTGTTACTTTTGAAGCTAAATCCTTAAAATCCATCTCGCTGGATAGTTAAAATGCATGAGGAAATAAAAAGGGTTAGTCGGGGACCCGAGGGCCATCAGCCAATAAAAAGAAGAGCCTGCATTCTTACAGCCGGTAAATGTTTAACATCTTGGCACTGTCAACTGTTGTCCAAGTTTATTTATCAAGTTCTTAAACAGACTGGGGAAAATATTTTATTATTCCTGTATAAATGGATTTAAGAGGAGAAATTTGAAAAAGACAGTGTGCTTCAGTCAGAAAACAATGCCATTCCCCTTTGCTCTCCTCCATATAGAACACCGACAGCATTTCTCATGATTTACACAGTCTGTCTTTTGAGGTAAACGTCCATTAGATTACAGTTGAGAGAGAAAGGGAGTGAATTGTAAAAAAATTGTTTTGAGAATATTATTTTCAGGTTAATAACATGCATGCTAGGAGTGGAAAATTAATTTTAAGACAGTGGATCAGAGATTTTTTTATCCATATTTGTGAAGAATATTTTAAGAAGCACACACGTATTTATGATACTTTTTTTTGCACAGCCGCTCTGTTTTCTGAGAGTTTGGCTTTAACCTTTTCTAGTTACCATAGCAACAAAGCCACAAAAACAACATCTACACTAAGAGCTGAATATATGAGGTAGAATTTCCAATGGTACACACAGAATGTATATTTGACCTAAGCATTGCAAAAAGAGATTAATGTAATCTTAAACATAGTAAATTGTCTGAGTGAGTCATAAAATGGAAATAATGTATATGGCTAGGAAAATGTAATCTCATCAATGATCTGAAGAAAAATAGTGTTGGATTCCCCTTCTCTCTAGAAACTCCCTCTTGCCTTCTCCCTTCTCTCTTCCTGATGTAAAGAATGTCACGGGGAAACTTGAAGAAAATCATTCTAAGGCTTTATTTTTCTTCTTTCTAAAGTCTAAGCCTGAAATAAATGATTTATTTTTAGACAAATCATAAACCTGTAATCTGAGACACAGGTCTTGCGAAAACACTTCAGCACTTCCAATTCCTGGCTGTAAATTGCTTTCCTAAAAACCCTTCTAAATGTTCACTCTGCATTCTGAAAGAAGAAAACAGATGCTGAAATTTCATCCTGATAAACTCTGACTACTGTCTAGGGTGCTTCTCACACAGAATCCGTGAAAGCAGGGGGATGCATAGATTCTACGGTGGAATAAAGGCTAGACCCACGCTCACAGTTCTGCCCTGTACTTTGAGTAGCATCTTGAAAGGAACCAAAAAGGGATCCTGCTCTTGCTGTGACAAGGGTAACACCAGCAGTGAGACGAATGAGCAGTGGGGAGTTTTTGCGTGAGGATGAAGGGCCACGGGAGAGAAGCAGGGAAGTGTGAACGTCACAGACACAAAGGGAAGGCCAGCAGGGAGCCTCACACAGATGCTAAATACATGCTTTTGGATATGATTGAGTGATCAAAGTGTGGTGTTAATGTCAGGCAGTCTCAGCATCAATCGCCTATGGATGCCTTTGGCAATCTAGATCCTGATTTATTTGGGGCATTGGAGGAATGCTGTGCCCTTGGGCTCATTGTGAATGGGCAACCATTCCTCTTGATTGAGCCACACTCCTCTGGTTTTGGAAGCCTGTGTTGAGCACCTGCCCTGTGAAGAGCTGTCTCAGGTGTATTTTTCAGACTCCATGGGAGTTGCTACAACCTAGCTCTTCAGTTTTCTTATGTCTAAAATGAGATACCAGTCCACCAGTAATAAGTAACTTATATAAGTAACATTTAAGTACAAAATCTAACTCATAATACTGCATGGTGGTAAAGAAAAAAATTTAAGCAGCTGTTGTAAAAAGTTAAGGTCCTTTTCATCAGAATGTTCTTCTGCTAGCATCCATCAAGGAGGTGGCATAGCAGGGTAGGGAGAATGTTGGCCTGAGAGGCCGGAGAAGCAAATTTCAGTCCCAGATGGGTGGAGACCTGCCGTGAGACCTGAAAAAACCTCTCAACCTCTCTGCTGTCCAGTTTTCTCATTGGCAAAGCTAAAATGCTGGTCTAGAATACCTTATAGTGAATATTTTATTATTCTAGTGAGAATTAAGTAAAGAATTGAGAGTGTAGTGTCTCTGGTAAGTCAATTCTACTTCTGACTTCCTCAGATAACCCTCTAGACACCCAGAAAAAGGGGAGATACATGTACATTCAAATTTTCCAGTTGGGTTTGGGAAATCAGAATTAAAAGCCAACACATCTTACATTCCAGAAAACATGGCCCTAGGGTGGGAAAGAGAGAAGCCAACTGCTATACAGTTAACGCCAGCCCTATCTCTGCTCCTGACCTGCCTAGCCACCCTTGTCCAGCTCAATCACTTGGAAAGGCCAGCAACCAAAGAGCCACGTCCATAAAGGGTATGGGTATGACGGCAGGTGGGAGAAAGAGATAAAAGACTTTTCTGGTCCCAAAGTAAATAAAATTTCTTTAGTATTGAGTGGAGAAGAATAGGCATTATTATTGGTTACCTAAGACCAAATTTTAGGACTTTCAACACTCTGAGACTTTTCCAGTTAAAAAACAATGTGGTGTGTGCACGTACATATGCACTACATGTGCATGTATATAGTCTATCCTGGGCTTCCCTGGTGGCTCAGCAATAAAGAATCCATCTGCAATGCAAGAGTCACAGGAGCTGCAGATTTGATCCCTGGGTTGGGAAGATCCCCTGGAGGAGGGCATAGCAACCCACTCCAGTATTCTTGCCTAGAGAATCCCATGGACAGAGGAGCCTGGTGGGCTATAGTCCAAAGGGTCAAAAAGAGTCAGACATCACTGAGCAACTTATCACGCCCACATTATCCCTGATATAAGAATCCCAGGGAAGTGCTCACCTTTCTACTAGCAGTCTCCTCTTTGATTCTACATCTTACTCTTTGTCTTTAGCAATAAGGCATAAGCCCAGTGAAATACAGAGATTTGAAATGTGCCGAAGTCTTTTCTAGATATTCTTCTTTGTGTGAACACTCCCTTCATCCTGCCTTCTGCCACAGTTCTCCCACCATTACAAAATATAAGGACAGAACTTGAGAATTCTAACTACTGTGGGAAACTGTAATTGCCTACACATCTTATATTTGCTACTGTTTCCATGACAGATTGCCTTCTTTCTAGGAGAAAGAAAAATTTCTAAAAGATCATCATTAAATCACTTTGAAGGATTAAAAAAAAAAGATGGCGGTTCTGGGAAAGTATTAAGATGGAATAACACTGTATGGATCTAAAATTACTTATAACATTTATAAAATTCCTCAAGCACTTCTAATCTGCTAAATTGTAAAGTTCAGTCTTTTCCTTGTGTTTCTTTTTTGTGGCAGAGAATACAAAAGTGTAAATAACTTTTGAACATTTTTTGGTGATACCATAAAATTTGGATTTATTGATGTGGATCAATGCTGAGTAATACATTTTATGCTGAAGACGTCATCGCTATTTTGGCATAGAATAGAGAGGTTATATCTATATCTTTTCAGTGATTCTCATTTGGATTATATTTCTCTTTGCCTTCCCCATATTATTCTACAGTTACTCACATAAGGATTTTACAACCATCAATCTATTTGCCAATTCTTTCTGTAATTTCAACATCAGTTTTGATTATCTTCCTAGAAACTTTTGTGAAGTGATATGTGATGAATGTTAATTTATATCTCAAAGAGATATTGTTCCTCAGCCTAGATACACAGGATTGGATAGTTTCAGAAGACCTAGTTGAGAATACATAGGGTAACACACAGACACACACAGACACACACACACACACACATACACAATTAATAGCAATAATGAAAATGACTCCCCTCTCCTTAATCCTCACCTGTGTTTCTCTTATGGATCATCCATGAATAAAATTAGAGATAATGTTCTTAAAGGATAAAATTCCCACTCTTGGCCCTATCTTTACATAAGGCAGGTCACAATTAATTACTGACAACTGTGAATGAGTTTATCATAATCTCTGAGTTCTGACAGAAGAGATAGATTTTGCTATGAACCGCTATGTATCTGAGAGGGCATGGGGAATGTTAGAAGGAAAAATTATGTGAGTGAGGAGAGCATGGTGGGAAGAAAAGAGTGAGAAGGTGTTGAAGAAAACTCTACAGTATCATAATGAGTCTAACAGGACTGGATTCAAGTTCTGGGTCCTTCATTTAATACTTATTTTATATGCTTGAACTAGTTATTTAATCTCTATGATCCTTAGGTTATTCAGGTATAAAAAGAATAAAAATACCTACATCACTGGATTGATTTGAGAATTATATTAAATTATAAGTTTAAAGCATATAGTACAATTCCATTAAAAATAATTTTTACTTTCATCAATTTGTAATTTCCCAAGCATAAAAATAATGTCCATATGCCTATGGAAAAAAAACTTGAAACATTTCTTTTTTGAAGAATGGTAACTAAATGAATTTCTTACTCTAAGGGAGTAGTTAAGTGTTTGGAAGGAAACTATCTATAAAACAAAGCTTAACACGGATACCTAAAAATGGAGAAAATGAAAAGTGAACTAGAGCAGGTTTATGCAACAAGGGACACCTTTTAGAGAGATATACTATGCAAAGAGTAACCAAAAGAAAGCTGAAGTGGCTGCACTAACATCAGACAAAATAGACTTTAAGACAGAAGATATTCTTAGAGAAAAAAAGGGGGCATTGAGTAATGATAAAAGGAAAGCAAGAACATGTAACAGGAAGATATAATAATTATTAAGTGTATATTATGCTCCTTACAACAGAGATTGCTCCAAAATGCATGGAACAAAAACTGACAAAATGATAGTTGCAATACACAAGTCAACAGTTTCAGTTGGTGATTTAAATACGCCTCTCTCAGTAACTGACAGAATTAGAAAGATCAGTAAGAAAGATTTGAACAATGTGAACCAAACTGGCCTAGTTGACGTATATAATGCACTCCATCACCAACTGCAGAATGCACATTCTTTTCAAGTGTATGTGGAGAAGTTCCCAATATAGATATTATGACAATTCCATAGAGAAAATAGTAATAAATTTAATAGGATTAAAATTATACTAAGTAATTCTATGACTACAATGAAACTAAATTAAAAACCAAATCACAAAAAGAAATCTGGGAACTCAAAATTTGGAAATGAAACAGCGCAATTCTAAATAGCTCATGTGTCAAAAAAGAAGTCATACTTATGAACACGGGGCCAGGGAGGAAGGAGAGCGTAGGATGTATGGAGAGAGGAACATGGAAACATCCTTACCGTAAGTAAAACAGAAAGGCAATGTGAATTTGCTGTGTCACTCAGGGACTCAAACCCCCTCAACCTGGAGCTCTGTAACAACCGAGAGGGGTAGGATGGGGAGGCAGGCGGGTGGGAGGTTCAAGAGAGAGGGGATATAGGTATATATGGCTGATTTATGTTGGTGCTCAGCAGAAACCAATACAATATTATAGAGCAATTATCCTTCAACTAAAAATAAATAAATTTAATTATAAAAAATAAATCACAAAACAAGTTAGAAAATATTGTGAGCTAATTAAAAATGAGAACAAATCATATCAAAATCTGTAAGCTATGGCTAAAACAGTGCTTAGAGGAAAATTAGTGATAAATACTTACACAGTATTAAAAAAAAAGATCTAAAATCACTAATCTAAGTTTCCATCATAAGAAGGTGAAAAAGAAAAGTAAATCAAACCCAAAAGGAGTAGGAGAAAATAATAAAAATCTGAATGGAAATTAATAAATTAGAAAACATAAAAACAATTTCAATTACACTAAATTTTGGTTCTGTGAAAACATTAACAAAATTGATTAACTTTTACTTAGCCTGACCAAGGAAAGATGGAAGAACACATAAATTGCCAAAATCAGGAACAAAAGAGATTACATTAACACAAACTATGAAGAAATTAAAAGTTATAGGGGAATATTATGAATAGCTTTATTTAACAAACTAGACAATTTAAATGAAAGGGACAAGTTCCAAGAAAGACACAAATTACTAAAACTGACTTTAAAAGAAATAATAAATCTGAATGAATCTACATCAAGTAATTAAATTGAATTAGCAATTAAAACTCTTTCCATATAGAGAAGCTGAGATCAAAATGACTTTACTGGTAAAATCTATCAAGTCATTTTTTCTAAGGAGGAAATAACACCAATTCTACACACACTCAGAAAATAAAGGAAGGAATACTTACCCATTTATTTAATGAGGCCAGCATTACTTTGATGGCAAAGCAAGACAGTTATCATAAGAAAAGTGAATAAATAAACTATGGAGTAATAACAGTCACTCACTAATTTTAACCATAGGATAATAACAAAGTTTATTTACAAAACATTAGCAGATCAAATTCACAAATGTAAAAAAAGAAAAGGACTATAAATGATGTAAAGCATTGGGAGAGTGGTTTTAAGTTCAATCAATGTAACACACAATATTAAGAGGAAAAAGGGCAAAAACCATATAAAGATCTCAATAAATGTAGAAAAAGAACTAGAAAAGCACAATGCCCATTAATGTTAAAAATTCCCAACAAACAAGGAGGAAGCGAGAACTTCCTTAATTTAATAAAGAGCATCTGTTTAAAAAAACAACCCTACAGTTGATATCATAATACTTAGTGGTGAAAGACTAAATTCTCTCTCCTTTAGACTGGTAAATTAACTGTATATTGGGCACCTATTCGGTGAAGTAAAGCAAGAAAAAACCTAAAGTTATACAAATGAGAAAGGCAGACGTAAAATATTTTATTCGTAGATGAAATGATCTTGTATATAAAAAATCCTAAGGAATCTAAGAAAAAGCTGTTAGAACTAAAGGTAAGTTTTTAGCAAGGTAACATGAAGATGAACACACAGCAATGTATTCTTATATACTAGCAACAATCTAAAAATGTAATTAATAAAAGAATTCCATTCACAACAATATAAAAGAGAACATAATACTCAGGAATAATTTCTATTTCTTTTAAAAGATAAGACCTCTACATTGAAAATTACAATACATTGCTGAAAGAAATTAAAGAAGACCTAAATAAATGAGAAACATGTCATGTTCATGGATTGTATAATTTGATATTAAGATGTCAATTTTCCACAAATTGATCCAGAGATTAAAAATGATCTCTACCAGATTCTGGCTAGCTCTTTTATTATATTCAATTAGTTGATTCTAGGAAGCATATGTAAGAGCAAAGAGCATAGAATAGTCAGAACAATTTTGAGAAAGAGGAACAAAGTTGAAGGACTTAACACTACCTGATTTCAAAGCTCTCCCTAAAGCAATAGTAGGCAGGACAGTGTGATATCAGTATAATGACAGACATAAAAATCAATGGTTCAGAATAGTCCAGAAATAAGCCCACATATATATGTTCAATTTATTTTCAACAAATGTGCCAGGGTAATTCAAAGGGAGAAAAACAGTCTTTCCAACAAATGGAGCTGAAATAATTGGATATCTATTGGCAAAAATAGAATAATTTTAAATTGATCACAGAAATTGAATGTAAGAGTTGAAACTCAAAGAGAACACAGGAGAAAAATCTTTGTGATTTTAGATTAGTAAATATTTCTTAGATATGACATCACAAGCACATCTATTAAAAAGTTGATAAATTGAACTTCATCAAAATCATAACTTTTGATCTTCACAAGATACTACTAAGAAAATGAAAAGACAAGACAGAGGGAAATATTTTCAAAACATCTGATAAAGGACTTTCATATAAACAAATAACTTACAATTCATTAATAAGACAAACAACCATTAAAAATGAGAAATGATTTGAATAGACATTTCTCTAAAGAAGACATACAAATGATTAATAAACACATGAAAATATGTTCCATGCCACTAATCATTAAGGAATGCAAATTAAAACTTCAAGAAACCACTACACAGTTATTGCATGCATGCGTGTACGCTAAGTCGCTTTAGTCGTGTCTGACTTTTTGCGACGCAATGGACTGTAGCCCTCCAGGCTCCTCTGACCATGGGATTTCCCAGGCAAGAATACTGGAGTAGGTTGCCAGCTCCTTCTCCAGGAGATCTTCCTGACCCAGGGAGCGAACCCATGTCTCCTACATTGGCGGGCAGGCTCATTAACACTGAGCCACCAAGGAAGCCCTCATAAACATAACGGTAAATGCAAGAAACCAAATGCATTAAGCTATAATGATTACATTTTAAAAAATTTCTAAAAAAGACAAAAAAGCTTGGGGCTAGGGAGAAAGCAGGGATTATCTGAAAATAGTTCAAGGGAATTTTTTCATTGATGGAAATGTGCTAAAACTGAATGCTTCTGAATGTTTATAGCATCTTTTTTTAAAAAATAAAAACTAGAAGCAACCAAGATATTCTTTAAGAGGCAAATGGCTAAACAAACTATAGTATAGTCATATGATGAAATACTATTCAGTCATAATAAATATGTGTTATCAAGACACAAAAAGACATGGATGCATCTTAACTGCATACAGTTATGTAAACGGAGTCAAGCTGAAAGAGCTATGTACCATATGAAGAGTCAGTGTTACAGAAATAGTAAAAGAATCACTGGACAGGGAAGCATGCTGCAGTCCATGGGGTCACAAAGAGTTGAACGTGAGTGAGCGACTGAACTGAAAAGAATCACTGGTTGCCAAGAGTTCAAGGTTGTGGTGGGGGAGTATAGAATAAGTGAAGCACAAAGGATATTTTGAAGTGGCAAAACTATTCTGTATGATACTGAAAGTGTGGGTACACACCACTATGAATTTTGTCCAAACCCAGTGAACTTTAAACCTTGAAGAATGAAACTTGGTTTATGCAAACTTTTAAGAAATCATTTAAGATGTCAGGGGATACAGGGAGTGATGCAAACTGATAAGAGACTCTAACTGTATCACAGTGTATGAAACAACCTCTCTAAGAGTGAAGAAAAGGTGCTGACCTAAGTAATTTAGGAAATGAGCGGAGTCTGTAAAACTTAAAGGAGAAAGAATTTGCACATAAGCACTGTACTCTGACTAGTAAAGTTGTTTCTAATAGGGATTTGGACTAACAATTCTGAAACTACTACATGTGTATTGGAAGTGAACAACCAAGTAAATGGATGACAGATAATGAGAGCCAGATTTCTCACTATTACAGCAGAAGTTAACAGACAAGCAAGGGGAGAAGGCTGCAATGAACCATGAATGGATTAGGTTTGGTGACATCAGTAGGAACCCATATTTAGCTTAGTAAAGATACAGATAGTTATATAACAAAATATTTTAAATATGTATAAATACATAGATTAGGACACTTGCATAGATTTCTTTGCTCTGTCTGCTGAAAGGCTCCAGAAGCACCAACACCCCAGTAGCAATAAGCATACCTTGTATGCAAATCTTGGCTTCTAATACTATTCCCAATAAAAGGAACTAGAACTCCTTGGAGAAATGGCTGATTCTAAGGCTAGGTCAACAAGATGATCCTGGAGCATCTTACAGTCCAAAAGGTAAAGAAGTGGCCAAAAAATTAAAATAAGAGCAAAACAAATAAAACCCCACAAAAAGGGATATAGGAGTCAACTAAAAGAGCTCCCAATGTCCAGTGCTGCAACAATTTGGGGAAAAAAATCAGATAAGAAGCATTGCCTTATAATTCAAAGTGAAAAATAAATGTCTGTGAGCACATATTGATATAAAGAATTGAATGGATAAATTAATGGGTATAAGGTAAGTATCTCCTATGCAGAAGAGTTCCAAATGATTTATGTAGATACTCTGTCCTCAAGAAGTGGGGTATAAAAAAAAGAAAAAAGAAGTGGGGTATATCTCCCCACACTTTCAGTGTGGCTGTGTAGCCTACACACAGTGCCTTCCTTCAGAAGAGTACAGTATGAAACAGCGAATTAAAAAATAACTCCGCAGTGCAGAAATCTGATACATGTGACCCCAACCAGGTGACCAAGGTTAATGACAACAGTGATGTTATGTTGATATGATTCTTAATACAATATAATGAAAAACAGTTCTTAATCTCTTTGGTCTTCCTCTCCCAAACCATAATCCCAATCTAACCACAAGAGAAAAATCAGACAAATTCCTGCTTGGTAACAACCTAGAGGGGTAGGATGGGAGAGCGGAGGGAGGGGACATGGGTAAACCTACGGCTGATTCATCTTGATGTTTGGTAGAAACTAACACAATACTGTAAAGCAATTACCCTTCAATTAAAAATAAATTTTAAAAAATCAGACAAATTCCAACTAAGAGTCATTCTATAAAATACCAGACAAATTCTCCTCAAAACTGTCAAGTCATCTATAGCATGGAAAGTCTAAAAAACTGCCACAGCTAAGAAGAAACTTAAGGAGACATGATGACCAAATGTAATGTGGTGTCCCAGATGAGATTCTGTAACAGAAAAAGGAAATTAGGTAAAAACTAAGAAAACTAAATTGTGGACTCTCGTTCATAATAATGTTTCAACATTGGCTTATTAACTGCAGCAAATATACCATGCTGACACAAGATGCTAACAGAGGAAAGTGAGTGTGGGTATATGAGAACTCTCTGAATGACCTTTACAAGCGTTTGGTAAATCTAAAATTGTCCTAAAAATAAAGTTTATTTTCAAAAAATTTACTCTTTTTTTCTGTGATATTATAAGACTGATCAAGGGAGAAATATATAGAAGAGTCTGGGATAAAGTGAACTGATATCATACAGATAAATTCCAGAAAAATGTGTTCCCTGTGGCTCTGTACTGGTTTAGTGCTAAAGTGGCAGTCAGAAAAGGTTCAGAGTTAGAATGATCATTATTACATATTTGGCAGAAATTTCCACTATTAACAGCTGAAAAAGCATGACATGGAACCCTTGAACAGAACTGAAACAGGAAAATACAAACACTCTCAACTTTGTTTTCTGTATGTGGCTGACATCTCCTAGGAACAAATGGCTGGATTTTTCTTTGTAGAGTCTGCAAGATGTTTCTTTCAGGAAACTAGCTTTAATAACTGCAGAATGCTGTCCAATGTTCAAAGACTCCTTAATTCATTTAATGCCTAAAAGGACTTTGTGAAGTGGGTTTTGTTATTACTTAGAGGAAGAAACACATTTGGAGACAGTAAGTAATTTGCACAAACTATACATCTGAACGGTGGGCTTCCCTGGTGTCTCAGTTGGTAAAGAATCCTCCTGCAGTGCAGGAGATGAGGGTTCAATCCCCAGGTCAGGAAGATCCCCTGGAGAAGGAAATGGCAACCCACTCCAGTATTCTTGCCTGGGAAATCCCACAGACAGAGGAGCCTGGTGGCTGCAATCCATGAAGTTGCAAGAGTCAGATACAACTTAGCAACGAAACCACCACGCATCTAAATGGCAGTGGAATTGGAATTAACACCTAATACCCTTCCTACAACTAAAATGTGTTTTGAGAAAGCCTTTGTTCTGTCTTTTGGCACGTTAGAAAATACCAGGCATTTAGAACAAAGTGTCATCTGTTGAGTGAGAACACCACAGGTGGTCTTTGGCCTTCTAAGTGGGCATGGGTACAAACCTCAAAATTTTTCAGCCTATCACGTGTCAATTCAATCATTTAGTTTCTTTTTTCAACCTGTTCCCCAAAGGCTCTCATTGTCTCTGCTTCTTGTGCTAGTCTGATCTGATCTTTGGGTCTCGTCATTCCTGCTCAGCTGGTAAGCAGTCTCCATATACCTTACTTGATCTTGCTTCATACCATAATTCAGCTTTCTTTTTAAAACTTTGTCCCCCCCCCCCCCATTTTTTTTGGTGATAACATTTAAGTTCTACTCTTTTAGCAAAAGTCAATTATGCGGTGTAGTGTTATCAACTATAGTCATGTCTTTTACATTAGATCCTCAGATCTTATTTATCTTACAGCAGAAAATTTAGCTTTGAATTTCTCACTCACTTGCCTGATACTGAGACACTGGTTGCTGTCCCTGTTTTGCCTTGGTCCTGACCAAGACTGACACATGACAAAGAGCATTAGACGGTTAGAGATGACCCAAATGCTATTTCAAATAGGCTCTCTGTACTATTTTTAAAAGTTCACTGAAAAATGAAGTACTTGAGAATTCACAGAGTTATTATGAACATCTAATTCTACTTCATCTCTCTTCTCAGGGAGATAAGTCTTAATATGTGGCCACTTCTATTGAAGGAGATGAGGAATTGGGTCATTATCTTCAGTTTCACAGTAATATTTCACTGACCCCTAAAAATGCTATTAAAATGGTATAGAAATGAATGCTTCAAATCAGACTTTAACAGAGGATAAAAATGACACTGTATATTAGAAAAACAAGCTTTTCTTTAGGATGGGATCTTGGGTTTTAACAATCTAACCTATTAAGGTACAAGACATCATGAGATGTATTTATTAATAGTTCCTATCTTTGTTGAGGTTATTGTGGAAGAGATTCACATATCACATGATGGTGTGGAGGGCCTTGGGAAACAGAACTGATGACTTTTGAAGTCAATCTTTTAAATCTATGTATCAAATGAAACGTCGTATTGGTTCACCTCAGTCCATTAAACCTCATTCGTGTTGCCAGAGTGATATTTCCCCCATGCAGTGCTTTGGCAATTCTCATCCCCTCTTGGCTTCTACTTCTGAATTTGAGTCTACATGCTCCTAGGAAGAATGGGAGAGTCTTACACTTCTAAAGGCTGTAGGGCCAATGGTTTTTGCCTCCATGTGACCAGGCACTGAATGGCAACGTTCTCTTGCCTTCAGAGGCTGCCAGGTAGGCTAGGGAAGAACAACCTTGGAGGGCTAAAAAGTTAGAATGAGAAAGCAGGGAGAAGGGTCCACCTACAAGTGCTGAGAAATTAATCTAACAGAGGGAATGCTGTCTCAGAGCATATGGAAATAAGCCATAGGTATAGCGGAGGGGCATTTGAAGGAGGAAGATTGTCTTGTAGAGTAGGAGCTCAAAGCAGAAGAGCAGGGAAATTATGAGAGACAGGCAGAGGAATGCTGTGAAGACAGCAGTATGAAAGGATGGATACTGAGAAGTCCAGGCAGGCAGAAAATATAAAGAATCTGTTAGCAAGCAGCAGGGCTTCACCCTCTATGTCAAAGTTCAAAAACAAGACTCTAGTCTCTGACTCATCCTTGTGGCTTGGGAACAAAGAGGTGGGCAGGCAAGAGTAAGGCAGGGCATGGTGAAAGAGACAATGGCCAGCAAGTAGAACACAGGCTACCTGGGGTGGTGGGGAAGGGGAAATGAGGAGCTGGTGTTTCATGGGTACAGAAATTCAGTTTGGAATGATGAAAAAGTTCTGAAGGTAGATGGGGTGATGGTTGCTCGACAATGTGAATGAATGTACAATATGAAAATACTGTGCATTTAAAAATGGTTAAAATGATAGATTATATGTCATGTCTATTGCAATAAAAACATTTCAAAAGAAGAAAAAAACGTTTTAATATAGAAAGCGTAAGATTTCCAATGCGGGAACTCAGACACTAGGGACAAGGGAGAAACCAAATTCTCAGAACTGGCACCTGAGGTACAGACTAGCTCTTGGGGCTAAGATAGAAGGGCCTGTGTACAAGGGCAGAGCTGGACTGGGAAACACGTAACTTTGTGCAGAGACTCAGGGTGTGTTCTGGAACTTCTTGTTGCTGTTTAAGCCTCAGAAGTTTGAGTCTGAAACTGGACTTAAGTAGCCTCAGCTATGGGGGAAAAAGCCTGGAGAGGTTGGATATTGGGCAAGACTAATTTATGTTGGTTTCCTGTGATCTCATTTTCCTTACCCAGAACTCACTTTGGGGATGACAAGAAGAAACATCAGCCCTGAGAAAAATCAGAGCCCCCACTGAAGGAAATAATTTGGGAATGAACAGAGTAGAAAGAGGATATGGAACTTCTAAGATTTTAGGCCAGCTCACTAACTGGTAGACACTTCTTCCTTTTAAAGAACTCTATACCTTTTCACTAATGAATTCATGTCCCCATAGAGCCATAAAGGATGAGAATTTGGCCCAAATGTATACTTAAACTGGATCTCCTTGTAAGAAGGCTTAAAAAAAAAAAAAAAAACGCAGCCACCTGTGACTTATTAAGACTGTTAATGTACTCATTGACATAAATACCTGAAGGGTTTCTACAACAGCTGGAACATGGCTCACAGATCTTTTGTGTCTGCTTTTTAATGTACTTCCAATGTGACTTCATAAAATTGTAACCACTACCACCAGTGGGACTGTGGCTTTGTTTAACTCCCTGAGTACATCTTCCATCACTATTGATGTTAAGTGATTATTAATATGGCCTAGTCTAAATGTCTTGAAGATAAAAATCAAACCCCAATAAGTTACCAATTGAGAGACAAGGCTTAAAAGACTCAGGCAGTTCAAATCTGCATGTCTTTGGCCACAACCCTCACAAAATGGCATTTTTCTAGCTCTACCCTCATATACTCTCTGTAGAGTCTTCAGCCCCCTCAAATTCGTCCAGTGAGGGTCTTAGGAAGGCTCAAATTCTTCCCATTTGGTGCATCCCAAGGGTTCAAACAACTAACCTTCTTGGCCCTCATGAGACCCCAGTGTGCCCAGACTTCCATGTGCTGTATCTTCTTTGCCTGAGGGAAGAGGTTGGCCTTCAATGCCCACCAGAGAGGCTGACTGTTCCAGATATCCAAACTGGGGCTGACGGTGACCAAGGTAAAAGGAATGAATATCTGGGCCACTTCTGTCAGTCATGACAGACCCTGTACTATCCTCAAAGCCACTCTGTCTCCACCTCATTGTCCTTGAACTTTGTTCAGTTCAGTCACTCTGTTGTGTCCGGCTGTTTGCAACCCCATGGACTGCAGCACGCCAGGCTTCCCTGTCCTTCACCAACTCCTGTTTGAACTTGCTCAAACTCATGTCCATTGAGTCGGTGATGCCATCCAACCATCTCATCCTCTGTCCTCCCCTTCTCCTCCTGCCCGCAATCTTCCCAGCATCAGGGTCTTTTCAAATGAGTCAGCTCTTTGCATCAGGTGGCCAGAGTATTGGAGCTTCAACATCAGTCCTTCCAGTGAACACTCAGGACTGTCTCCTTTAGGATGGACTGGTAGGATCTCCTAAGACTCTCCTAGAGTCCAAGGGACTCTCGAGAGTCTTCACCAACACCATAGTTAAAACACATCAATTCTTCGGTGCTCAACTTTCTTTATGGTCCAACTCTCACATCCATACATGACTACTGGAAAAATCATAGCTTTGACCAGATGGACCTATGTCAGCAAAGTAATGTCTCTGCTTTTTAATATGCTGTCTAGGTTGGTCATAGCTTTTCTTCCAAGGAGCAAGCATCTTTTAATTTCATGGTTACAGTCACCATCTGCAGTGATTTTGGAGCCCAAGAAAAGAATGTCTGTCACTGTTTCCATTGTTTGCCCATCTATTTGCCATGAAGTGACATGAAGTGAACATGAGCTTTCTTCAACCACTATCTTTCAGAACACGGTGTTCACTGACAACCTATTATTTACTGAGCCCCAAAGTACGCTCATGGTGTATAGTTATGTCCAAGTAAGCATCATGGAGTTTAGATTCCTGTGGGTAGACTGACAGCCAACAATCGAATAAGCGAATAGATGGACAATTACCTACGTGAAGTGCTGAGAAGGAAACAGTCACGGTGCTGTGATGAGGCATGAGAGTTGATGGGACTGCCGGGAGGTGGACTCATTCAGGATATGACATTTAGATTGAGAATCAAAGGGAGAGAAAAAAACAACCCTTTAAGGATTACACACACACAGACATGCACATCTGTTTATTTAACAATATTTTGGAATCTCTACTGTGCTTTGGAACTGGGCTGGATTCTGGGAGTAGAGCCATAAACAAAACTGAGGTGGTCTTGGCCTTATGAACTTTATAAGCAAGTAGAACAGATATTGAACAACTAACTAGCATGACGTAGGTACTGATGTAGAAAATCAGAGGGTTTAGGGAGGGAAGAACAGAAGGAGCCGGCAATCTGAGGGGCTCCAGTGAAGGCTTCCTGGTGAAGTGACATTTAAACTCAGCTCTGAAATATAAATGAAGTTAGTTCAGTAAATACGCGGATAGATAGTTTCAGGCAAAACATGTGCAGAGCGTGTGTAGAGCCCCAGAGGCAGGAGAGATTAGTCTTTCCAGGAATGAGTCTTATAGTACCAATTCTTTCTCCAAAGAGTCTCAGTCTTCACAGAAACAGCTTGTCATGGGCTCGTTCCATCAGTCCTCCAGACATGCTGGCCACGGGGTCCAGAGCTCACACTTCAGCCAGGACTCCTGCTACACCATGGTGAAAAGACTTGAGTTCAGGCTTTCAGTCCACAGTTTCTTGAGCACCTAGCCATGAATTATGGTTCTCTAGATGAACTTCTTGCCTTCAAGAAACAACTGGTCACCTAGTAGAGGAGTAAAAAGTGCTATATTAAAATTATGTATAAGGAACTATGGGAAGATCGAGCGAGGAGTGATTGACTCACCCCAGGGGCCACAGAGAGGTCATCTCAGAGGGAAAGAAGGGAGAGAGAAAGAAAAGGTAACACTGACATCGAGATGAACACATGAAAAATGTGTGTGAGAGAAAGAACTGTGTGCCTGGGAAATGACAAGATATTGGTGAAACAGACCATTCTTATGAACTCCACAATGAACATGTTACATACATTGTATACACCTCGAATACATTTTCTTCCCTAGTGCTGACTTCTCTGCATTTAGCAATAGCTGTGATTTTGTAAATGGTGAGATTTTCCAAGGAGGCAGAATTAAAGGCTAATAAGTGATCCAATGCCAGTGAGCATATGAGTAAAAGAAAGAAGAATCCCCCAGGAGCCAAACTGAGGCCACAAAGCTTTACTTCCCCTTGACACATTTCAGCCTCCTTCACAGATAATCAGGGATTACATATGATATAGATCCTCTTCTTACCAGGAAAGAAGTCACCTGCCATCCCCACAGGAAGGCTCCCAAATTCCCCACCCGACCCCTGATGTTAGAGCCTCTACCATTTGGAAGCTTTCAAGCACAGCTTTCCCCGTGACTGACGGGAGAAATCAATTTGCTTGTGGCCATTTCTTAATTAAAGTGGTATTACACAAAAACAAATTTAGAAATTGCAGTAACTCAGAGCTGTTAGAAAATGAAGACAAGAAGGGGGAAAAGTGGGTGTGGGGAGACTCCTAGAAAGAGGAAATGAGTCTATGTGAGAAAATCTTTCCCAGTGAGCCCCCATATTAATCACAGCTTTCAGGAGGCAGCCTCAGAGACCACAGCTGGGTGATAATTAGGAACTGAGCAATCATTCGGAAAGGAGTACAAGATGGAACATTATTAGGTGACTTTTTTTTTTCTTTTTCTTTTTTCAACCCAGAAATGTAGTCCAGTGCCTTAACAGCTTTGAAAAGCAAGAACAGTAAACATGAAGGCAGTGTGTCGGGAGCAACGGAAAACTCAAGCATGGGCTTTCTTCTTCTGTCGGTCCTAGGAAGAGTCTAGTCACGTAGTCACATTAAATTAAAATACTCCAGTAGCTGCCAGGGGCTGGGAAGGAGAGAAGGATGAACAGGTGGAGTTTAGGGAATTTTTAGGCAGTGAAACTGTTATGTATGATACTTTAAGGTGGATACATGGCATTACATATTTGTAAAATCACAGAAATGTACAAAACAAAAATTGAACCCAATGTATAGACTTTAGTTAGTAATAATGTGTTAATATTGGTTCGTCAATTGCAACTAATATATTAAAAATATATGAAATATATGAATATATGAAATATATTAAAACATATGAAATATAAAAAAGTATGAATAAATGAAAATACATGAAATATATGAAGAATATGAAAAATATGAAATATATGAAATACATGAAAATATGAAGATATGAAAATATATGAAAAATATGAAAATATATGAAAAATATGAAGAATATGAAAAATATGAAATATATGAAGAATATGCAAAATATGAAGAATATGAAAATATATGAAATACATGAAATAATGAAGAATGTGAAAATATATGAAAAATATGAAAATATATGAAGAATATGAATATGAAAAATATGAAAATACATGAAAAATATGAAATATATGAAAGATATGAAGAATATGAAAATATTTGAAAAATATGAAGAATATGAAAATATATGAAATACATGAAAAATATGAAGAATATGAAGAATATGAAAATATATGAAAAATATGAAAATATATGAAAAATATGAAGAATTTGAAAAATATGAAGAATATGAAAATATATGAAATACATGAAAGTAGGAAGAATATGAAAATATATGAAAAATATGAAAATATATGAAAAATATGAAGAATTTGAAAAATATGAAGAATATGAAAATATATGAAATACATGAAAGTAGGAAGAATATGAAAATATATGAAAAATATGAAAATATATGAAAAATATGAAGAATTTGAAAAATATGAAGAATATGAAAATATATGAAATACATGAAAGTAGGAAGAATATGAAAATATATGAAAAATATGAAAAATTTGAAAAATATGAAGAATATGAAAATATATGAAATACATGAAAGTAGGAAGAATATGAAAATATATGAAAAATATGAAATATATGAAGAATATGAAAAATATGAAAAATATGTAGAATATGAAAATATATGAAAAATATGAAGAATATGAAAATATATGAAAAATATGAAGAATATGAAAATATATGAAAAATATAAAATATATGATAAGGGTCAATAATAGGGGAAACTGGAGGGAAGAAAGGGAATAAATGGAGTTTTGTACTTTCTATGCAATTTTTCTGTAAACCTAAAAATGCTCTAAGAAAGTCTTTTAGTTAAAAAATATTAAGATATTCCAAAGGTTAATTGCTGAATTTGATCTCTTTTACTTTATTCAATACTCCAGGACATTTATTGAACTTCCACTGCATGCTGTTTCCCATTTGAGACACCCAGGACTCAATGGTTAGAGACAAAATCCCTGTCTTCTTGGAGATTTTTTCTGGTTGGGAAACAGATAACCAATTCATAAAAACACAAATAATGTCAGGCAGTAAAAGTTATGGAGAAATACAGATCAGTGCAGTGCAGAGGCAGGGGAGGTAGAAGGAGGGTGTGTGAGGTTTGGTGGCCAGGGAGGTGCTCTCAGCAGGGATGTGCGAGGGTGGCCCTGAGTGAGGAGGTGAGAGAGGAGCCATGGAGACCACTTGGGAAGAAGTCCTGGAGTCCTGCAGAGAGAGAAGAAAGCCCCCCTACGATGATGCAGGACTGTGTGGCTGGGGAGCAGTGAAGAGGCACTTATTATGCTAAGAAGCCAAAGTGATGGTTAGAGGTCAGATCATATAGGCCATTGGCGCTGTATAGGGACTCCAGATTTTATTCCAAGCAAGACAAAATGTCATGGGAGAAGCAACCCAAGTGTCCATAGACAGATGAATGGATAAACAAAATGTGGTATATACATTACATACAAAGTGTGGTATATATACAATGAAATCAGATTTTAAAAGGAAGGAAGTTTTTGCACATGCTACAACATGGATAAACCTTGATGATATTATCACCATTATTGGCTAAGTGAAATAAAAGTGAAGGTTAGTCACTCAGTTGTGTCCAACTCTTTGCGATCCCATGGACTGCAGCCTGCCAGGCTCCTCTGTCCATGGGATTTCCCAGGCAAGAATACTGGAGTGGGTAGCCATTTCCTTCTCCAGGGGATCTCCCCGACCCAGGAAGAACCTTGGTCTCCTTCACTGCAGGCAGATTCTTTACCGTTTGAGCCAGCAGGGAAGTAAGTCAATCACAAAAAGATAAACACTGTGGTTCCACTTATATGAGGTACCCAGAGTAGTCCAATTCATAGACAGAAAGTAGGAGGGTGGTAGCCCAAGGCTGGGAGGAGGGGGCAGTGAGGAATGGTTGTTTAATAGACAGGCAGTTTCAGTTCTGCAGGATGAAAAGGGTGCTAGAGATGGGTTGCACAACAGTGTGAATGTACCTACACTACTGAGCTATGCCAACTAGATCACAGTTCTAAGATGACATGATTGTTAGATGTATCCCAATCTCAAAGATGTTAAAATGTAAAGAAAAAACTTATCTATGTCCATTTGCGATGATGATTGTAATAAATCGCCACAAACTTGGTGGCTTAAGACACCAGAAATTTAGGTCCAAGTGGTCTCATGAGGTTGAAACCAAAACCATATTCCTTCAGAGGCTGTCGGGGAGAACTCATTTCCTTGTCTTTTTCAGTTCTTAGAGCTGCAATCCTTACGTTCCTTGGCTTGTAGCCCCTTCCTCCATCTTTAGCTGCAGTGTCTTCTTTCAATCATCACGTTACCTTCTGTGTCTACAGTCAAATCTCCCTTGCCTCCAATTTTTTTTCTTTTTCTTTTTTTAAGTTTATTTTTTAATTGGAGGAAAACTACTTTATAATGTTGTGCTGGTTTCTGCTGTACTTCTCTCCATCTTACAGGGATATTTGTGATTTTATTAAGGGCCCACCTGAATATCCTGGGCAATCTTCCCACATGAAGATTCTAAACCACATTTGCAAAGTCTTTTTTGCCTTATATGGGAACATTTACAGATTCATAGGATTAAAACCTGGATATTTTGGGGGACCTATATTCAGCCTATCTCAGAATCTTCAGTTCAGTTCAGTTCGGTTTGTGACCCCATGGACTGCAGCATGCCAGGCTTCCCTGTTCATCACCAAATCCCAGAGCTTGCTTTGACTCATGCCCATTAGGTCAGTGATGCCATCCAACCATCTCATCCTCTGTTGTCCCCTTCTTATCCTGCCCTCAATCTTTCCCAGCATCAGGGTTTTTTCCAGTGAGTCAGCTCTTTGCATCAGCTGGCCAAAGTACTGGAACTTCAGCTTCAGCATCAGTCCTCCCAACATATATTCAGAACTGATTTCCTTTAGGATGGACTGGTTGGATCTCCTTGATATCCAAGGGTCTCTCAAGAGTCTTCTCCAACACCACAGTTCAAAAGCATCAATTCTTTGGCGCTCAGCTTTCTTTATGGTCCAACTCTCACATCCATAAATGACTACTGGAAAAACCATAGCCTTGACTAGATGGACCTTTGTTGGCAAAGTAACGTCTCTGCTTTTTAATACACTGTCTAGGTTGGTCATAGCTTTTCTTCCAAGGAGCAAGCATCTTTTAATTTCATGGTTACAGTCACCATCTGCAGTGATTTTGGAGCCCCCCAAAATAAAGTCTGTCACTGTTTCCACTGTTTGCCCAGCTATTTGCCATGAAGTGATGGGACCAGATGCCCTGATTTTAGTTTTTCGAATGTTGAATTTTAAGCCAGCTTTTCACTCTCTTCTTTCACTTTCATCAAGAGGCTCTAGTTCTTCTTCACTTTCTGCCATAAGCATGGTGTCATTTCCATATCTGAGGTTATTGATATTTCTCCCAGCAATCTTGATTCCAGCTTGTGCTCAGAATCTTAGGCTTGATGAAATATGTGGATGTCACTCAAAGCCATAGTCTGCATGAGATCAAAAGGGAGTGAATATGGATAAAGAGGAGTCTGATGACTTGCCGTTGTGCACTCCAACATTCCGAAATCATGAAAAGGAAAGGATCCATCAGAGAGGACTAAGGAGGAGCAGCTTCTGAAGTCTGAGACAGACAGGACATTATGTGTCTCTATAGCTAATTAAAGAAAGTTTTCTCAAAAATAGGAAATTATCACTTGCTGAGTAAGATGACAGTTGGTGCCTTTGATAAAAACAATTTAAGAGGAGTGGTGTGTACAAGAGCCAAACTGGATGAGTTTAAGAGAAAATGAGTGGAGAGGGAGTGGGAAGAACCAGCATAGAAAACTCGAGTTTTTCTATAAAGAGAAATGGGGTGAGGGTGAGAAGGTTGGTGTTTTGCCAGGCCTTCAGAATGGAAAGGGAAGGGACAAAAACAATGAGTAGGAGACAGGAAATTCTAATGATGGGCCATGGATGCTAAATCCAGTGAGGTAACTTAAGGATATGGAGGCAGTGATGGACATTGGAGGTAAGGTCTATATAATAGAGATTCTTGTTTGTAAATAATCATTAAAGTTGTGATAGAAAGAGCCTGTTGATCTGTGTCCAGGTCATTATGCCACAAATTAATTCTGTATTTCTAATCGCAATGACAAGGAACTAAAGCTACATTGAAGTCTTACTGCATTCAAATGATAAAGGGAATACAAGTCATAATTACAAGGACCACACTCTCTTTGATTTTGATATCCTTTTTCCTCAACCTTGTAATGTTTAATTGTTTCATTTCCCCATGAGAAAGTACTAATAGCTCTTGGGACAATTACTATGAATTTTATTAATGAAAGCATTTTCTCCCCCTTTTGCTAATTTCACACAACTCTTCTAATACAAAAACTGAAAGTTCAGTTTGAGAGAATCTCTAAGGCAAGTTGTCTTCCATGTAAATGATTACATGACAATATGTAACAAGATACACATTATTATCCTGGAGATTTTGAGAAAGAGATAACAAGAATACAAATTATTGAGACCCTATTTATGTCAATCATTTTGCTAGGAAATTTCTAACCTGTGCAACAACATTGCAAGGTAGGCATTATTATCCTTATTTCACAAATGAAGGAGCAGAGACTCAAACAACATAACTAAGACCACATGGCTGAGAAGTGACAGAACCTGGGAATTTGAACCCTAGTTACCACGACTAGTTATCAAGACACCTTCTCACCGCCCCCCCCACTCTTCCTTGTTTCTTCCATATACTCTGGTGTCATCTGCTTGGTGAATTATAGCATCACTGTCTAGTGGTTTAGTATCTTTACTGTGGAAAGGCAGGCTAGTGGTTTGCTTGAGGTCAATAACCCAAGTAGAGTCCAGTGGCTGTGTTTGTTCATTTCTTCCCTTATTCATTCATTTGACATAACCACTTATGACAGATTGTACACAGAACAGTGCTTTCCCACCAACGCTGCCATGTTGTGCTCTCATATAACCAATGCACCTGTGACTTTTCAATAGCTGAGGAAAAGGGGCTACTCAATTCTGCCACCTTATTTTTGAAATTTCAGTATAAAATGATTAATTGTACCTGCCTCTCAATCATATCTTCTTTTACCATGTTACACTTAAAGAGCATGGTGCT
The DNA here is from genome assembly GCF_033118175.1 of Dama dama. NCBI lineage: Eukaryota > Metazoa > Chordata > Mammalia > Artiodactyla > Cervidae > Dama > Dama dama. The sequence continues at coordinate 18,227,818 of NC_083710.1, forward strand.
ACTAGATAAATGATCATATTTTTAGAATGAAATAATAGCCCACTTACTTTCTAAAAATGAATGAGCTATTAATGGTTCTCTTCCTCTAATACACACCCACACTGACATTGCAGAACTTGTTTTCCAGTACCTTTCCCTTTGGTTTCAGCTAATATCTTGCTGGTAATATGATCTCATGGCTTATTTTGCTCCTCCTATCACTTGGTTTCCAGCATGACTACAGTGTAGTCATCTATTAAAAATGTGGTTGTCAAGTAATCAGTGTCCTAACTTCAGGTTGTTATTTTACTTGACAGAAGAAACGTAACGCTTCTTTGATATTTAAATGTTTTTCATCAAAATGATATTTAGAAGTAAAAAAAAAAAAAAAAGCAAAAGTTCAATTCATTTACATTTTAAAGAATCATAGAGTACTTTATAATATCAAATCAACTCCCTCTCTGATAGCATCAATGAAAGTTGGACTAATACTAAAATGTAGCAATTCGAAGGCATTAGAGAATAATCAAGGGGGTAAGGAGGGAGGGGACAAATACCCTGGAAAGAAAGAAAATAGGATGAGACAAGCTGACACTCTGTTGCTTTTCCCTTTGAGACATTTTACCAATGATAAGCTGTATAGGGTGAAAAGACTAGGACAACCCCTGGGCCACAGATTTCTACCGCTCTGAGACCTGTAGAATCAGGCTCACAGCAGGAGGTGAGCACAGGCTAGGGAGTGAAGCTTCACCTGTATTTACAGCTGCTCTCCATTGCTTGCATTACTGCCTGAGCCCAGGAAAACAAGCTCAGGGTTCCCCCCTCATTCTGCATTATGGTGAGCTGTATAATTATTCCATTATATATCACAATATAATAATAATAGAAATAAAGTGCACAATAAACGCAATGTGCTTGAAAGATCCGGAAACCATCCCCACATCCTGGTCTGCAGAAAAATTATCTTCCATGAAACCAGTGCCTGGTGCCAGAAAAGCTGGGGACTACTGGCATAGCAGACAAACATTTCTGCAATGACAATCCAGTGTCATTGCACACAAAAGAAGTTAAAAAGTCTAGCAAACTTCTGTTGATATCACAATACTGGGAAGACACAACTTGGAGTTTAAATTCCAACCAAGGAGGAGAAGCAGTGGTCAACATTCTATTCTTTTAGTTGAGATCCATGAATAACTAACTGTATTCTGAGAGTAAAGGCAAACTGGATGTAGACAAGCTCTTACAAAAATGGAAAGTCAAGCCGATTTCTCCTGGTCCCTCACTGAATCAAGGTTCCATGGTCCTGCTCAAACTGCCTATATGCGTGTGTGCTCAGCCACATGTAACTCTTTGTGACCCCGTGGACTGTAGCCTGCCAGGCGTCACTCTGTTCCTGGGATTTTCCAGGCAAGAATACTGGAGTGGGTTGCCATTTCCTCCTGTAGGGCATCTTTCTGACCCAGGGATCCAACCCGCATCTCTTGTCTCCTGCATTGCAGGCAGATTCTTTATCACTGAGCCATCGCGGAAGCCCCTAACTGCCTGCTAGAAGGAAAATAAACACTTTATGAAAGTAGATAATATCACAAAAGTCTCTACAACTTTTCATAGGTAATACTTGTTTTTCAGTTGAAAATTAGATGTTCCTGGAGACAGGACTAAATGACTGAAAACCAAGAAATAGAAAGAAAATAATAGAAATGGATCCATAGGAGACTCAGTTATTGGAATTATCAGAAATACACTTAAAATTAATTGCACTCCATATTTCTGAGAAAACTGATGACAAGCTGGAGAATAGGAAACTGGTATCTTTTAAATAAAGAATCCATTTTAGAATTGAAAATTACAGTATTTTAGATTAACAACTCAATAAATGAGTTTAACATAAAATTAGAGTAGAAGAGAGAAATAGTGAACTAGGAGATGGGTAAGTGAATAAAAATTCAGATTGAACCATAGAGAGAAAAGAGGATGAAAAATATGGAAAGACAGTTAAGTATATGAAATACAAAAAGAAATAAAAAGGCAACATTTGAGATTGAATTTACAGAACTAGAGAAGAGAAAATTGTGAAAGAAATAATATTTGAAGAGATAATTTCCAAAACATGATAAAACATATCAATCTACATTCAGGAAGCTCTAAGAACCCAAAAAGATTAAATACAAAAAAAAAAAAAAAAAAAAAAACAACAAAAAAACCCAACCCCAAACTGCTGTAAACTAAAAACAAAAGCAATTTAAAAGCAGCTGGAAGAAAAAGACTCATACCTGCAAAGTAACAATTATAAATTGATGGTTTCTCAATAGAAATAACGTTAAGTCAAAAGACAAGGGGGTCACAGCTATATAAAATATGAAACAAAATAACTCTCAACCTAAAATTCTATATTGAATGAAATATTCTTAAATAAGGAAGGGGAAATCTTTATCTCCCCCTGTATGCTTTCATACAAAATCTTAGAGCAAAATCTTAGAGTACCAGCAAAACTACACAATAATAAATATTTAAAATAATTTTTCAGGAATTGGAAATAGCTGCTAGACGTCAAAAGAGAAACAAACATATCCACAGTTACATGAGCTGGAGATTTTGACTCATTTCTCTCCCTAATTTGTAGGAAAAAACTAGATAGAAAATCTTTAAAAGTATACAAGATTGAACAACACTATCATCCAAGTAATATAATTGACATTGGCAGTAGAACTTCCACCCAATAACAGAACACATGTTCTTTTCACAGGACAATCACTAAGACCACATTGAATGCCATGAACCAAATCTCATTATTTGTAAAACAATTTAAGTCATACAAAGTTTGTTCTCTACCCGCAATGAATTAAAGTAGAAATCAATAACAGAAAGATATTTGGAAGTCCCCTAAAGAACTGAAGATTAAACAACATGCTAATAATTGATAATCATGAAGTCTTATACTGACCAAGCAACCCCCATATTCTAATATTAAGTATAAGTTACTCTTGTCATTTTCCTGGATTAACTGTATCTACATTGAACTCTTTGCTGTTACTCAAATAAGCTATACTTTTTTTTTGAGGCCTTGGCACTGACTGTTCCCTCTGTCTAGAAAACTTGTCATTCCCTTGCCTTCTACAGTGTGCATGTTCTCAGCCATTTCAGTTGCTTCAGAGTTGCCATGCCCTTCTCCAGGGGATCTCCCCACCCAGGGATGGAATGTGTCTCCTGCATTGCAGGCAGATTGTTTATCCACTGAGCCACATGGGAAGCTGTCTCCTACAGGTCCTTGTTCAAAGTCAAGGCCTGACATGGTAGCAAGTGAAACCTTCCCTAAGCCATGATCACCTTCCCTGACTAATATTTTTAACGAGTATCTCCTAGCCAAGTTTTTCTATTTAGCTCATATTTATTTTTCCAACCCTACTAAAATATAAGCTCTATGATGGTTTAGTCACTAAGTTGTGTCTGACTCTAGCAACCCATGGACTGCAGCCTTCCAGGCTCCTCTGTCCATGGAATTCTCCAGGCAAGAATACTGGAAGGGTTTGCCATTTTCTTCTCCAGGGGATCTTCCCAACCCAGGGATCAAACCCAGGTCTCCTGCACTGCAGACAGATTCTTTACCGACTGAGCTACCATATGAGGATGACAAGTTTTACGAGGGCAAGAATTTTGCCTAATTTCTTCACACTGCATTCCTGAAATGTCTGGCACATAACAGGGCCAAGCTACCTTTGCATACACTATTTCTGCCAGGGCTTCCCTGGTGGCTCAGATGGTGAAGAATCTGCCTGCAAAGCGAAAGACCTAGGTTCGATCCCTGGGTAGGGAAGATCCCCTGGAGTAAGAAATGGCAACCCACTCCAGTATTCTTGCCTGGGAAAGTCTATGGGCTCGCAAAGAGTCGGACACAACTGAGTGACTATCACTTCATTTCTGCCACCTCCAAAGGCTCCTTCTTACCATTCAATGTTTAGGTTAAATAACACCTCCTCAGAGAAGTCTTTCTGGACCACATTAATTAAAGCACTCCAATTCCATTCCATTCTTTCTCCCTTTTAAGATTTCTCCACATGCTCACATTCCTCTGAAATTACATTACTATTTCTTTGTCAGTTTTCAGTGTCTTGCTGTTGTATGTTACACTATACACCTGGTTCACACATAACTAATCCTAGAACCTGAAGCAGAACACTGCCTGCTCAGTAAATACTGGGCAAAGGAATGAATGGGCTTGAGTCCTTTGTGCTTTTCATTACCCTTGCTGGAATGCTCACATTAACCAACCTTCAAATCTTAACCTTATGACTTTTTGTTTTAAATAATCTGACCTGTGATTCATATATAAACTATAAACTTGCATGGTGACCCAGTGTTTTCTAGTTTTATAAAACATCGAGGTCTTAAACAACTAAAACAATAACAGCAAAATCCTAATTTTAAGATTTTACTCAACTACCCTGGGACTAATAAAGGTAAACTCTTTCTGTTAAGTCTCCTCTTGTTTCATCTGAAGTCACTCCACTTTTGTATTTTTCACCTTTCTAAACTGAATGTCCTCAGCAGCAAAAGTGAAATCCTTTAATCTTCCATTTTGGAGCCTATGTTTGAAATGGATTAAAGAGTCAAACAAAATTAGTTTCCAAACCTTCAATTTTCCAGGCCTACAGGCACTCTTTCTCTCACTCAGAAATGAAGGTGGCTTCGAGCCATCTGTTACTTCCTGTGAAACATTTCCCTCAGCTGTCACTGCTGATTGTTCTACTTCTTTTTTTATATATATAGGAGAAAAAGAAATTTTAAAAGAGACGGACCTACCCTGCCCTCCCAAAAAAAGACATCTCCTGGCCATCCATACACACAGCTTTGCTTACTGGTCCTCTAGCATCTTGGGAGACCTTGCCAACAAGAAGCTCCATCTAGCTGACAACAGCCATTTCTCATTCAACCCCCAATTTAAGCATGGCCCAGAGTGGAAAATTGCAAAACAGGAAGCTTACAAATTGCATCAAAGTAATGTTATTAGACATTGGAGTAAAAGACCCTTTATGATGCTGGCTCTTGGGACAAGAACTAAACTCCATAGGAGGAGTTCAGGGTTTTGTGTGCAGGGCTCTTGTGGGCACTAGTTTCTCTTTACTGAATTGCATATATCCTGAATGCAGGTACCTACAGGCAGTAACCCAACTTCTTTGGGGAATGTTCACAAAAGGTAGAGTAACCATGTGACCTGATTTGCCAGCTGGGATAGTCTTCGCATTATGCTTATTGTCCCAGTTTTTAAGAATACCTCTTTTCTCTCTCAAAAGTATTCCTGTTTGTCAGAAACAGTCTCACAGACGTAGAGAATAGACTTGTACCTGCCAAGAGGAACGGAGGGTGGGAAGGTAAGGACTGAGAATTTGGAATTAGCAGATGCAAACTATTACATATACGATGATAAACAACCAGGTTCTCTTGTACAGCACAGTTCAGTTCAGTTGCTCAGTTGTGTCAGAATTTTTGTGACCCCATGGACTGCAGCATGACAGACTTGCCTGTCCATCACCAACTCCTGTATAGCACAGGGAACTACATTTAATATCCTACAATAAATCATAATGGGAAAGAATAAGAAAAAGAAAACATATATGCATAACTGAATCACTTTGCTGTACAGCAGAAGTGAACATAAGATTGTAAATTAAGTATATTTCAATAAAATTTAACAAAAAAGTATCCCCGATCTAATGATCAGTAACATCTACAGTCATCCTAAGTGAAGATCAATGTGGTTGATGAAGCAAAAAAAGAAGGTCCTGTTCACATCTGTGGCAGATTGCAAACTCGTTTGGAGGCAAAAAGGAATCCCTGCCAAGTTTCAAGAGTGTTTAACCAAGTGCATCCACGGATTGACTTTGGCTGGCTGGAATCTTGGTCCAGATTCTTTGAAGCCAGGCTTCCCAGCTTTGGTGTCTCAAACACTGAAGATGACTAATTCCAGAGAAGCATTTACAATTTATCTCAGGAGTCATCCAGAAAACTGAAATTTGTTCTTCACTTATTTGGTTCCATGCTGTCTGACACAGTGGCCACTGGCCATATATGACTCTTGAGCACTTGAAATGGGCAAGTTCAAACTGAGACAGTTTACAGTATAATATGCACAATGGAATTTGAAGACTTTGTACCAAAAAAGGGGGAAAATATTTCATTAATAATTTTTATATTGCTTACATGTTGAAATCGAGATGTTTTAGATATATTGAGCTAAATAAAATATATTTCTAACATTAATTTTACTCCCTTCATTTTCACTTTTTAAATGTAGCTACTAGAAATAATTATCTATATGGCTTGCACTGTTTTTCTATTAGACAACACAATCCAGCCTTTTTCATTTCTACCTAAGGAGTCCCACTGAACTGAAACTAAGCAAAGATTTGGCTTTATTTCAGACTACAATTTGGCAATCTTGGGTCAGGTTTTTACTAACACTTCCAGATTTAAATGAGATAACAAATATTAATTATCTACCATGGATAGAAACTTGGTATTAATGCAGTTCTCCTTCCCTGGAGCAACTGATTTAATCTCTCAAACAACTGTGATTTTTGCCACAGAAAGCCTACTCTTCCTATTTAATCAATAAGGGAAAAACTGCCTAATATGAATTCATCTTGTCAATTACTTATTCACATTCTCTTACTTAAGTGGATAATACTAACAGCATTTTAGGAAACTTGTCTTATGTGCACTTATATTTATACGAGTAGAATGGGAAATACACATATTCTACAGTAAAAGTTGCCGAAATTTTCAGGTTGGGTAAGCTGTGACTGTGAAATATGATTCATAGGCAGTGACTGAGGTGGAATTTAGTGAACTGAAGAGCATAAATAAACAAAAATTATCTGTACCATTATAAAAATTGGAGATAATTTTCAAATTATGTTAAAAACCTTTCAGACCAAGACTGTTGGTGAATTTGTGAAGACATTAAAAAAAAGAAGTGCTGCACTTTACATTTTGTGGGAAAAATGGATTGATATCAGGGAAGGGCAGCGCAGACATCTGGAGGAACACCCTGTACAGCTAAGAGACTCTGGAGACCCAGGGAATTATTTCTGCTCTTTGGGTCCTAAGACTGTCTCTCCTCCCTACTGATCATCCAGACTGTCCAGATCATTCCCTAAATATGAGATAATAAGAAATGTGTGTATAATGCAGTGAGGCTTACAATTATTTTATGCCAATCAGAATTTCAATTAATAAAAATCAAATCTGTAAATGTCTCCCTATATTTGCATTAAAAAAATGATAGCTTTCACTATCTTTCTATTTGTAAATCTGTTATTGATTCTAACCTGATGTGAGAATTAGTATGGTTCTTAGGTTGAACAATTCTTTCAATTCAGTCCCCAGAACAGCAAGAGTGCTCAGATTCAGTGATAGCAATTTTCTCATATCCGATTAACATCAGCATTCTTCCAAAGAACTTCTATTTACTTGGCTGTCTCTCCTTTTCCAGAAATACACTGAATAAGAAAAAAAACCTCTGCATAAGCAAAGTTAGTGTTATCTTTGTGCGAAGCTCTGAGCATCATCTTCTAACGCTAGTTGCAAATTGGTCCAATCTTTTCAGGCAAAATGTTCATTTTGCTGTAATATTTTAGTGTGCAAATAAGTAAGGACTACTGAAATATTATTTATTTAATTCCAATGTGCTTCATTTGGATGGGTGAACATCTATTTCTCCTCTATTTATTTTATAGATGGAAAAACAGAAGTACTCTGGTAGTAAAGTATGTGTCCAAGCCTCACAATGAATGAATAACAGATTTCTCAAATGGAATCCAGTTGCTATGTTATTTAAGCTTCTCTCATGTATAATACATTCCATATCCTGTATTTCAGCAACTAGTATTATATTGCTTTATTTTATTGCTTTTAAAATATAATTTCTCTATAGACAATGGACCATTGGTTTAAAATGCAGGAATAACGAAAGTCAGAAATGAATGGCTTCTGTCACTATAAATAATGGCCATTTTGATAACCTTGATTCAAGATGTGACAGATATCATAATGAAACTTATGCTAGGTTAATTATATTTCATGTTGCAAGCACTGAAAATTATATTGCTTATTTACAGTCATTTATTACAGGTAGGAAGTACTATCATCAAATTTGATTTAGATGGATTTTCTTGAGTAGGAGGGAGTGGGTTTAATTGAAAAGTTTCTATTTTAAAGCACACTGGAGTTTTCTATTCTCTAGTTCTGAACATGAAAGGTCTATATTTGCTGCTCCTCAAATATTTCCTGCATGTACTTGATTTAATTAAATTGAGTAATGAAACATGTGACCAGACAGAAATTTCAAGTTAGAAAGGCCCAAGAATATAATAATTATTTGAAAGACATAATTATAGCAGATATATTTATATCAAAACATCTTCAGACAATATAATCTTCTACATTAAATGATTTCTACATCTTTGAGCCAATACTCTTAAACAGTCTCAAAAGAATCAAAAGATCACATTTGTATTAAAATGAAAATATTGACTTCTTGAAAGCACTTTAAAGTACACTGAGTATACAGCTCTCTATTTCCATCAATAACTGTTCCATCAATAACTGTTCAACACAACATCTGCAAGTGTACTTGGTATTACACAGAATGCACTGGAGATTTGAAGGGGCCCATCAGTTTTACCTGATGGGGAGTATCAGTTTTATCTGATGAAGAAGGTTCATCTAAATGATATCAAGGGAATCAGAAACAGACTCAATCCAATCCAAAAGTGAAAGGAAAGTGAAGTGAAAGTTGCTCAGTCATGTCCGACTCTTTGCGACCCCATGGACTACACAGTCCATGGAATTCTCTAGGACATTATACTGGAGTAGGTAGCCTTTCCCTTCTCCATGGGATCTTCCCAACCCAGGGATTGAACTCAGGTGTCCTGCATTTGCAGGTGGATTCTTTACCAACTGAGCTATCAGGGAAGCCCTGTCCAAAACTAGCTACAAAGATTTCTGTACTTCATATTTATTTTTCAAAGAGATGTGCTTTTTTTTTTTGTGAAATCAAGATTCCTTCTTAATCTGAGCATCCTTCTACTCCCCTCTCTTCATGGTGTCTGTTATAATGCTTTCTCAGTCATGCCATGCCTCACCACATGTCTGAATCTCTACTCATAACAGCCTTTTGGACAGGAATTCCTATTGCTCCTCCTTCTCTGGTGAATGTCTATTCAGCCTACAACACAACCTTCAGATAATCCGTGAAAGCTTTTATAAAACGTCTTTACTCCCCACAACTCAGAACTTACCACTCCGTCTCTATCAGTTTACTAGGGCTGTCTTGACAAATAACATGGATGGGGTGGTTTAAACAACATAAACTGATTGTCTCACAGTTCTGGAAGCTAGAAGTCCAGAACCAAGGTGTTAACAGTGTTGGTTCCCTCTGAGGGATATAAAGGATGGGTCTGTTCTGGTTTCTAAATAGTTATCTTTCCCCCTTCTCTTCACACTGCCTCCCTCAGTAAATATCTGTATCCAAATTTCTTCTGCATATAAAGATACAGCCATACTGGATTAGGGCCTATCCTAATGACCTTACTTTAGCTTGATCACAGTTAAATTACATTACTCCTTACCATCTTACACCTCCTTTTTGAAAACAGAAACTATATTTTGTTGGGGGAGGCAAGGTGTTTCAGGCTACCTTGTGGATATGAGAGGCTATGTGATGGAGTTGTGGCCAATGAAATGTAGGTGGATGTGTGCATGGGATTTCCAGGAAAAAAGGAATAGACTCAGCTGACATGCTTTTTGCCCTTGCTGTTTACCTTTTTCCTACCCAGAATGCAGAGGCAATTCAATTTTAATTCACAACCATTCTATGACAAGGCAAACAGCACACTGTAAAGATGGCTAAGCAAAAGGAAAATATCTTTCCTTCACCTAAGTCTTGAGAGTTTTTTTAGTATAAGGTTCTAAATTGACATTTATATTCCCTCATCATGAAGAAATTATAGTTGCCATTGTTGCTCTTGAGAAGTTAGCCACAGTGATAACTGCTTTTTCTTTGTAATATCTTCTTGCTGTTTCTTAAAAATCTCTTATATGTGTATTTTGTTTCACTATGATATGTTTAGATATAAATTTCTCTTGTTTATCATATTTGTGGACTCATTGACATTCTTGAAAAACAGCATTGGTTTTTCAGCAATTACAGAAAATTCTCAATCATCATCTCTTCAAATATTGCCTTTTCCCATTATCATCATAATTGTTCTCTGAAATTTTAATTAATGTATGTAAGATAATCCTACTTTATCCTCTGGGCCTTTAACATCTCTTTCATATTTTCTATCTCTTGATCTCTCTGGATTGTACTCTGCACAACTTCTTTAGCTATATCTTCTAATTGACTAATTTTCTCTTTAGCTGTGTCTGTCTTATCTGCTCTTTACATTTCCCTCTTACTTTCAATTTGTATACTTATTACTTCTAGAATTCTAGAAATTCTCTAGTGATTCTTCACAAACATATTTGGTTCTTCTTTTTAAATTTCTTATTCTTATCTATATCCTCAAGCTTTTCATTCCTCAAAACATTAAATATAGTTTATAAATTATCAGACACTCTTTAGTGTCTGATAATTTCAACATATGACGTATTTGCAAGCCTGATTATCCTGCTTATTATTTCTGATGGTTTACATTCATAATATCTTGGTTCCTTATGTGTTTTGTGAATTTTGACTGCAGACTGATCATTTTTCTTACCATGTTATCGGTGGGAATTCTTTGCAGCCTGAGTTGAAATCATGCAAAAAAAAAAAAAAAAAAAAACTAGATTCGTTTTACTTACATAATATGCCTAAAGGCAGCACTAACCTGGGTTCACTTTATAATCTTTACCTGATGTTTTCTGAAACATGAAGACATCACATGAAACACACGAAATAGATTGCAAACTCACACAAAGTCATGCTTATTGTTTTGCATTCTTGGGAGAGATTACTCTTATCTTCTACCCAGCGCCCAGACTAAGCCAGATCAATTTGTTTTTCTATCTGGATGATGGTTTTACTTCTTGTTTACTGTTACATTGAGGGTATAGTCCTTGGATGCTGGGTCTTCTCTATTAGCTTCAGCTTCTTATATGGATGTTATGCTTTACTTCCTGGCTCCTGCCTCTCACCAAGCAGTAGCTCAGGTTTTCCTGGATTCAACAGAAAATCTCAGAAGGAAAGACAACTTTGTCAATTTCTTGTTTCACAGGGTCTCTGCCTTCTCTTTGCTTTTGACCTCTGAGGATTCTTTCTTTGTGCACTGCTTGATACCCTCTATGTTTGCTCCAGCAATCTGGTTGTTTCAATTCAAAGTCATCTATCTGTCATACTATCAGGAACAGAAATAAAAATAATTGTTTACATTGGTAAAAATTCTAAAGTAAACTGAATATCTACCACTAAAAAATTGGGGGTATATAGTATTCTTGCCTGGAGAATTCAATGGACAGAGGGACCTGGCAGATTACAGTTCATGGGGTCACAAAGAGGCGGGCACAACCGAGCAACTAACACTTTCACTTCTCCTACACTATAAATGTCATGAAGCCATTAAAAGTAATGTGGTAGACGCACATATCCTAACACAGAAATATCTCTAACATATACTTTTAAATGAAAAAGCTAGTCACTCGACAGTATGCATAATGCTGCTGCTGCTCCTGCTAAGTTGCTTTAGTTGTGTCCGACCCTGTGCAGCCCCATAGACGGCAGCCCACCAGGCTCCTCTGTCCCTGGGATTCTCCAGGCAAGAATACTGGAGTGGGTTGCCATTTCCTTCTCCAAGTATGCATAATATAATTGGTTTTATCTAAATAATAAGAAATGTACATACTTTGCAAAGATTCACCATTAATATAAATGCACAGAAAAATATTTGTATATTTACATGCTAAAATTAAGGAATTTTCCTTATATTTCTGTTTTTTTTGTAAGAGAATGTGTTCTTGCACTACATAAGTTTATTTGAAAATAACAAAAGTTTAAAGATTGAAAGTGAAAGTCACTCAGTTGTGTCCGACTCTTTGTGACCCCAAGAACTATACAGCCCATAGAATTCTCCAGGCCAGAATACTGCAGTATTCCCTTCTCCTTGGGATCGTCCCAATCCAGGAATCAAACCCAGGTCTCTCGCATTGCAGGTGGTTTCTTTACCAGCTAAGCCACAAGGGAAGCCCAAGAATACTGGAATGGGTAGCCTATCCCTTCTCCAGCAGATCTTCCCAACCCAGGAATCGAACAAGGGCCTCCTGCATCGCAGGCGGATTTAAAGATTAAATATGGAGGGGGTGGGGAGGAGCTAAGATGGTGGAGGAATAGGACGGGGAGACCACTTTCTCCCTTACAAGTTAATCGAAAGAACATTTGAACGCTGAGCAAACTTCACAAAACAACTTCTGACCGCTAGCAGAAGACATCAGGCGCCCAGAAAAGCAGCCCATCGTCTTCAAAAGGAGGTAGGACAAAATATAAAAGATAAAAAGAGAGACAAAAGAGCTAGGGATAGAGACCAGTCCCGGGAAGGGAGTCGTAATAGAGGAAGTTTCCAAACACTAGGAAACCCTCGCACTGGCGGGTCTGGGGGAAGTTTTCAAATCTCAGAGGGCAACCTAACTCGGAGGAAAAATAAATAAAACCCACAGATTATATGCCTAAAAGCAACTCCCAGCAGAAAAGTACCCCCAGAGGCTCGCATCCGCCACAATTAAGTGGGGGTGGAACAAAGAGGAGTGGGCGGCATGGCTTAGGGTAAGGACTGGGCCCGAATGCCCTGAGGGCAATCGGAGGGAACTAATATGAGATAGCAACTTAAACTGTGGGATAGCAAGAGAGAGAGAGAAAATTAACCGGCCCGAACACACTGCCGGCCATTCGCAGAACAAAGGGACTGAGCAATTCCAGAGAAGAGCTAGCCAGCTGTGGACTGGCTCATTCCCCAGCGGAGGCAGGAGGCAGGGGGGAGGGGAAAGGGGCAAACTCGGCCCCAGAGACGGCACCCCTACCAAACTGCAAACAGGCTCCCAGTTTCTAACCAGAGACTTACTGAGATTCTGGATGGTCGACATCCACCGGGAGGGTCGCGGCTAGAGGCCAGCTCCCCAGAACAGACACAAGGCGCACGCACCCGACCAGCGCACAGAAACTGAGGCTGGGACGGCGGAGGGGTGAAGGCGTACTGCACCCGGGGAGAGTGCACCCGTCAAGCTCCTGGCTGCCTGAGCTGCTCAGGCGGGGAAGGCACAAAACGCAGGCCCAACTGAGTCCACGCTTTTGTGGAGTACCCGAGAACTGGAACCACATGCACCGCTCCCTATAGAGCAGCCAGGAGCCTGAGCAGTGTAGACGGGGAGAGCACACACCCATGAGCGGGGCAAACCCAGTGTGGCCGGAACACTGTGAGTGCTACCCACACACTCCAGTGATATTTGTCTGCAGCGCCCCTCCCTCCCCCCAGCGCGACTGAACCAGTGAAACTAAACAAGAGACCACCTCCGCCCGCCTGTGTCAGGGCGGGAATTAGACACTGAAGAGACCGCCAAACAGAAGCCAAATAAACAAAGGGAACCGCTTCAGAAGTGACCGGTGCAACAGATTAAACTCCCTGTAGGTAACACCGACTACACCAGAAGGGGACTATAGAGATCGAGAAGTGTAAGCTGGAATGAGGAGCTATCTGAAACTGAACTGAACCCACACTGACTGCAACAGCTACAGAGAAATTCCTAGATATATTTTTACTTTTTTTAAAAAAAAATTTTTTTTCCTTTTCTTCTTTTAACTTTTTTCTCTTTTACTTTCTTTTAAAATTCCCTATTACTCCTCCATTACTCCTTAACTTTCATTTTCACTTTCATATATTTTTACTATTTTTTTAATTAGAAAAAAATTTTTTTTTCTTTTTAAATTTTTTTTCTCTTATTTTCTTTTAAAGTCCTCTATTACTCCTCTATTACTCCATAATTTTCATTTTCATTTCACTATAACCTTGCAAAAAAAAAAAGAAGAGGTCCTATTTTTAAACCAAACTTCATATATATTTCTAAAATTTTTTGTGTTTTTGATTTTGTTTTTAATATTGTATTTTTAAGAATCTAACCTCTACTCTAGATTTTCAATTTTTGTTTTTCAGTATATGATATCAATATTGGATATTTAAGAATCCAATATGCAGTACCCATTTTTACTCAGGAGTGTGTTGATTACTCTCTCCCACTTTTGACTCTCCATTTTCTCCCTCAGATCACCTCTAATTCCTCCCTCCCCCTTGTCTTCCCAATCGAATTCTGTGAATCTTTGTGGGTGTCTGGGCTATGGAGAACACTTAGGGAACAGAGAACTGCGTAGATCTGTCTCTCTCCTCTTGAGTCCCCCTTTTTCTCCTCCTGCTCATCTCTGTCTCCTTCCTCCCTCTCCTCTTCTTCATGTAACTCTGTGAACCACTCTGGGTGTCCCTCATGGTGGAGAATCTTTTAACCATTAACCTAGAAGTTTTATTATCAGTGCTGTATAGTTGGAGAAGTCTTGAGACTACTGGAAGAAAAAGACTGAAATCCAGAGGCAGGAGACTTAAGCCCAAAACCTGAGAACACCAGAAAACTCCTGACTACACGGAACATTAAGTAATAAGAGACCATCCAAAAGCCTCCATACCTACACTGAAACCAACCACCACCCAAGAGCCAATAAGTTCCAGAGCAAGACATACCATGCAAATTCTTCAGCAACGCAGGAACATAGCCCTGAACATCAACATACAGGCTGCCCAGTGTCACACCTAACACACAGACCCATCTCAAAACTCACTACTGGGCACTCCATTGCACTTCAGAGAGAAGAAATCCAGTTCCACGCACCAGAACACCAATGCAAACTTCCCTAACCAGGAAACCTTGACAAGCCAATCATCCAACCCCACCCACTGGGTGAAACCTCCACAATAAAAAGGAACCACAGACCACCAGAACACAGAAAGCCCACTCCAGACACAGCAATCTAAACAAGATGAAAAGGCAGAGAAATACCTAACAGGTAAAGGAACATGAAAAATGCCCACCAAGTCAAACAAAAGAGGAGGAGATAGGGAATCTACCTGAAAAGGAATTTAGAATAATGATAATAAAAATGATCCAAAATCTTGAAAACAAAATGGAGTTACAGATAAATAGCCTGGAGATAAAGATTGAGAAGATGCAAGAAATGTTTAATAAGAACCTAGAAGAAATAAAAAAAGAGTCAATTAAAAATGAATAATGCAATAAATGAGGTCAAAAACACTTTGGAGGGAACCAACAGTAGAATAATGGAGACAGAAGATAGGATAAGTGAGGTAGAAGATAAAATGGTGGAAATAAATGAAGCACAGAGGAAAAAAGAAAAAAGAATCAAAAGAAACGAGGACGACCTCAGGGACCTCTGGGACAATGTGAAACGCCCCAACATTCGAATCATAGGAGTCCCAGAAGAAGAAGACAAAAAGAAAGGCCATGAGAAGATACTCAAGGAGATAATAGCTGAAAACTTCCCTAAAATGGGGAAGGAAATAGCCACGCAAGTCCAAGAAACCCAGAGAGTCCCAAACAGGATAAACCCAAGGCAAAACACCCCAAGACACATATTAATCAAATTAACAAAGATCAAACACAAAGAACAAATATTAAAAGCAGCAAGGGAGAAACAACAAATAACACACAAAGGGATTCCCATAAGGATAACAGCTGATCTATCAATAGAAGCCCTCCAGGCCAGAAGGGAATGGCAGGACATACTTCAAGTAATGAAAGAGAATAACCTACAACCTAGATTACTGTACCCAGCAAGGATCTCATTCAGATATGAAGGAGAATTCAAAAGCTTTACAGACAAGCAAAAGCTGAGAGAATTCAGCACCACCAAACCAGCTCTTCAACAAATGCTAAAGGATCTTCTCTAGACAGGAAATGCAGAAAGGTTGTATAAACGTGAACCCAAAACAACAAAGTAAATGGCAACGGGACCACACCTATCAATAATTACCCTAAATGTAAATGGGTTGAATGCCCCAACCAAAAGACAAAGATTGGCTGAATGGATACAAAAACAAGACCCCTATATATGCCGTCTACAAGAGACCCACCTCAAAACAAGGGACATATACAGACTAAAAGTGAAGGGCTGGAAAAAAATATTTCATGCAAACGGAGACCAAAAGAAAGCAGGAGTTGCAATACTCATATCAGATAAAATAGACTTTCAAATAAAGGATGTGAAAAGAGACAAAGAAGGACACTACATAATGATCAAAGGATCAATCCAAGAAGAAGATATAACAATTATAAATATATATGCACCCAACATAGGAGCACGGCAATATGTAAGGCAAATGCTAACGAGTATGAAAGAGGAAATTAATAGTAACACAATAATAGTGGGAGACTTTAATACCCCACTCACAAGTATGGAGAGATCAACTAAACAGTAAATTAACAAGGAAACACAAACTTTAAATGACACAATGGACCAGCTAGACCTAATTGATATCTATAGGACATTTCACCCCAAAACAATCAATTTCCCCCTTTTCTCAAGTGCACACAGAACCTTCTCCAGAATAGATCACATCCTGGGCCATAAATCTAGCCTTGGTAAATTAAAAAAAATTGAAATCGTTCCAGTCATCTTTTCTGACCACAGTGCAGTAATATTAGATCTCAATTACAGGAAAAAAATTATTAAAAATTCAAACATATGGAGGCTAAATAACACACTTCTGAATAACCAACAAATCATAGAAGAAATAAAAAAAAAGAAATCAAAATATGCATAGAAACGAATGAAAATGAAAATACAGCAACCCAATACCTATGGGACACTGTAAAAGCAGTGAAGGTTCATAGCATTACAGGCTTACCTCAAGAAACGAGAAAAAAGTCAAATAACCTAACTCTACACCTAAAGCAACTAGAGAAGGAAGAAATGAAGAACCCCAGGGTTAGCAGAAGGAAAGAAATCTTAAAAATTAGGGCACAAGATGGCGGAGGAGTAGGACGGGGAGACCACTTTCTCTCCTACAAATTCATCAAAAGAATAACTGAATGCAGAGCAAACTTCGCAAAGCAACTTCTGATTGCTAGCTGAGGTCATCAGGCGCCCAGAAAAGCAGCCCATTGTCTTCGAAAGAAGGTAGGACAAAATATAAAAGATAAACAGTGAGGCAAAAGAGCTAAGGACGGAGATCCGTTCCGGGAAGGGAGTCTTAGGCGGCATTGCTTGGGGTAGGGTCCGGGCCTGAGTGCCCTGAGGACAATTGGAGGGAGCTTCTCTGAGTTGCCAACTTGAACTGTGGGAGACCAAAAGAGAGAGAGAAAATTAACCGGCCCGAACACACTGCCGGCCGTTCGCAGAAGAGACCGAGAAAGTCCAGAGAAGAGCTCGCAGGCTGCGGACCGGCCCAGCCCCGCCAGAGGCAGGAGGCAGGGGGGAGGGGAAGGTCGCGGCGAGACACAGGGCGCAGGCACTCGACCGGCGCGGGCAGGACCTGGGGCTGGGGACGCGGAGGGCAGAAGGCGCACGCACCCGACTGGCGCCAGCGGAAACTGAGACTGGGTCCACGGAAGGGAGTGGGCGCGCCACACCTGGGGAGAGTGCACCCACCAAGCCCCTGGCTGCCTGGACCGCTCTGACGGGGAAGGCACAGAGAGCAGGCGCAGCTTTTCGTTCCGCGCTTTTGTGGAACACCCGAGGGCTGGAACCTCACGCAGCGCGGGGCGCGCTCCATATAGAACAGCCGGGAGCCTGAGCGGCGCAGACGGAGAGGGCAGCGTCAGCCCCTCCCCGCAGCACCAGCCCCTCCCCGCAGCGCCAGCCCCTCCCCGCAGAGCGACGGAACTAGCTACCTGAATAAGAGTCCACCTCCGCCCGCCTGTGTCAGGGCGGAAATGAGGCTCTGAGGAGACCGGCAAACAGAAGCCAAATAAACAAAGGGAACGGCTTCAGAAGGGACTGGTACAACAGATTAAAATCCCTCTAGAAAACACCGACTACACCGGAAGGGGCCTGTAGATATCAAGAAGTGTAAGCCGGTACGAGGAGCTATCTGAAACTGAGCCGAACCCACACTGACCACAACAGCTCCAGAGAAACTCCTAGATATAATTTTATTTTTTCTCTTTTTTTTTTAATTTTTATTTTTTATTTTTTCTCTTTTATTTTCCTTTAATATCCCCTATTACTCCCCCATTACTCTTTAACTTTCATTTCCATAGATTTTTACGATTTTTTTAATTAGGGGAAAAAAATTTTTTTTTCTTTTTTTTCTTTTTCTTTTTTCTTGTTTTTTTTCTTCTTTCCTTTTTCTCTTCTATTTTCTATTTTTCTTTTTCTCTTATTTCTTTTAAAGCCCTCTAGTACTCCTCTACTACTCCTTAATTTTCATTTTCAATACACTATAACCTTACAAAAAAAAAAAAGAAAAGAAGAGAAGCCCTATTTTTAAACCGAAGATTATTCTCTCCCAATCTTGACTCTCTGTTTTCTACCTCAGAACACCTCTATTTCCTCCTTTCCCCTTCTCTTTCCAATCCAATTCTGTGAATCTTTGTAGGTGACTGGGCTACGGAGAACACTCTGGGAACAGACAGCTGTGTAGATCTGTCTCTCTCCTCTTGAGTCCCCTTTTTCTCATCCTGCTCATCTCTATCTCCCTCCTCCCTCTCCTCTTCTTCATGTGACTCTGTGAACCTCTCTGGGTGTCCCTAACAGGGGAGAATATTTTCCCCATTAACCTAGAAGTTTTATTATCAGTGCTGTATAGTTGGAGAAGTCCTGAGACTACAAGAAGAATAAAACTGAAATCCAGAGGCAGGAGACTTAAGCCCAAAACCTGAGAACACCAGAAAACTCCTGACTACATGGAACTTTAAGTAATCAGTGACCGTCCAAAAGCCTCCATACCTACACTGAAACCAACCACCACACAAGAGCCAATAAGTTTTACAGCAAGACATACCACGCAAATTCTCCAGCAACGCAGGAACATAGCCCTGAACATCAACATACAGGCTCCCCAAGGTCACACCTAACACATAGACGCATCTCAAAACTCATTACTGGGCACTCCATTGCTCTCCAAAGAGAAGAAATCAAGTTCCACGCACCAGAACACTGACGCAAGCTTCCCTAACCAGGAAACCTTGACAAGCCAATCGTCTAACCCCACCCACTGGGTAAATCCTCCACAATAAAAAGGAACCACAGACCACCAGAACACAGAAAGCCCACCCCAGACACAGCAATCTAAACAAGATGAAAAGGCAAAGAAATACCCAACAGGTAAAGGAACATGAAAAATGCCCACCAAGTCAAACAAAAGAGGAGGAGATAGGGAATCTACCTGAAAAAGAATAATGATAATAAAAATGATCCAAAATCTTGAAAACAAAATGGAGTTACAGATAAATAGCCTGGAAACAAAGATTGAAAAGATACAAGAAATGTTTAATAAAGACCTAGAAGAAATAAAAAAGAGTCAATTAAAAATGAATAATGCAATGAATGAGATCAAAAACACTTTGGAGGGAACCAACAGTAGAATAATGGAGACAGAAGATAGGATAAGTGAGGTAGAAGATAAAATGGTGGAAATAAATGAAGCACAGAGGAAAAAAGAAAAAAGAATCAAAAGAAACGAGGACAACCTCAGGACCTCTGGGACAATGTGAAACGCCCCAACATTCGAATCATAGGAGTCCCAGAAGAAGAAGACAAAAAGAAAGGCCATGAGAAAATACTCGAGGAGATAATAGCTGAAAACTTCCCTAAAATGGGGAAGGAAATAGCCACCCAAGTCCAAGAAACCCAGAGAGTCCCAAACAGGATAAACCCAAGGCAAAACACCCCAAGACACATATTAATCAAATTAACAAAGATCAAACACAAAGAACAAATATTAAAAGCAGCAAGGGAGAAACAACAAATAACACACAAAGGGATTCCCATAAGGATAACAGCTGATCTATCAATAGAAACCCTCCAGGCCAGAAGGGAATGGCAGGACATACTTCAAGTAATGAAAGAGAATATCCTACAACCTAGATTACTGTACCCAGCAAGGATCTCATTCAGATATGAAGGAGAATTCAAAAGCTTTACAGACAAGCAAAAGCTGAGAGAATTCAGCACCACCAAACCAGCTCTTCAACAAATGCTAAAGGATCTTCTCTAGACAGGAAATGCAGAAAGGTTGTATAAACGTGAACCCAAAACAACAAAGTAAATGGCAACGGGACCACACCTATCAATAATTACCCTAAATGTAAATGGGTTGAATGCCCCAACCAAAAGACAAAGATTGGCTGAATGGATACAAAAACAAGACCCCTATATATGCCGTCTACAAGAGACCCACCTCAAAACAAGAGACACATACAGACTAAAAGTGAAGGGCTGGAAAAAAATATTTCATGCAAACGGAGACCAAAAGAAAGCAGGAGTTGCAATACTCATATCAGATAAAATAGACTTTCAAATAAAGGATGTGAAAAGAGACAAAGAAGGACACTACATAATGATCAAAGGATCAATCCAAGAAGAAGATATAACAATTATAAATATATATGCACCCAACATAGGAGCACCGCAATATGTACGGCAAACACTAACGAGTATGAAAGAGGAAATTAATAGTAACACAATAATAGTGGGAGACTTTAATACCCCACTCACAACTATGGATAGATCAACTAAACAGAAAATTAACAAGGAAACACAAACCTTAAATGACACAACGGACCAGCTAGACCTAATTGATATCTATAGGACATATCACCCCAAAACAATCAACTTCACCTTTTTCTCAAGTGCACAAGGAAGCTTCTCCAGAATAGATCACATCCTGGGTCATAAATCTGGTCTTGGAAAATTCAAAAAAACTGAAATCATTCCAGTCATCTTTTCTGACCACAGTGCAGTAAGATTAGATCTCAATTACAGGAAAAAAATTGTTAAAAATTCAAACATATGGAGGCTAAATAACACGCTTCTGAATAACCAACAAATCATAGAAGAAATCAAAAAAGAAATCAAAATATGTACAGAAATGAATGAAAATGAAAACACAACAACCCAAAACCTATGGGACACTGTAAAAGCAGTGCTAAGGGGAAGGTTCATAGCATTACAGGCTTACATCAAGAAACAAGAAAGAACCAAATAAATAACCTAACTCTACACCTAAAGCAATTAGAGAAGGAAGAAATGAAGAACCCCAGGGTTAGCAGAAGGAAAGAAATCTTAAAAATCAGGGCAGAAATAAATGCAAAAGAAATTAAAGAGACCATAGCAAAATTCAACAAAGCTAAAAGCTGGTTTTTTGAAAAAATAAACAAAATTGAAAAACCATTAGCAAGACTCATTAAGAAACAAAGAGAGAAGAACCAAATTAACAAAATTAGAAATGAAAATGGAGAGATCACAACAGACAACACTGAAATACAAAGGATTACAAGAGACTACTACCAGCAGCTCTATGCCAATAAAATGGACAACTTGGAAGAAATGGACAAATTCTTAGAAAAGTATAACTTTCCAAAACTGAACCAGGAAGAAATAGAAGATCTTAACAGACCCATCACAAGCAAGGAAATCGAAACTGTAATCAAAAATCTTCCAGCAAACAAAAGCCCAGGACCAGATGGCTTCACAGCTGAATTCTACCAAAAATTCAGAGAAGAGCTAACACCTATCTTACTCAAACTCTTCCAGAAAATTGCAGATGAAGGTAAGCTTCCAAACTCATTCTATGAGGCCACCATCACCCTAATTCCAAAACCAGACAAAGATGCCACAAAAAAAGAAAACTACAGGCCAATCTCACTGATGAACATAGATGCAAAAATCCTTAACAAAATTCTAGCAAACAGAATCCAACAACATGTTAAAAAAATCATACACCATGACCAAGTGGGCTTTATCCCAGGAATGCAAGGATTCCTTAATATCCGCAATTTAATCAATGTTATACACCACATTAACAAATTGAAAGATAAAAACCATATGATTATCTCAATAGATGCAGAGAAAGCCTTTGACAAAATTCAACACTCATTTATGATTAAAACTCTCCAAAAAGCAGGAATAGAAGGAACATACCTCAACATAATAAAAGCTATATATGACAAACCCACAGCAAGCATCACCCTCAATGGTGAAAAATTGAGAGCATTTCCCCTGAAATCAGGAACAAAACAAGGGTGCCCACTCTCACCACTACTATTTAACATAGTGTTGGAAGTGTTGGCCACAGCAATCAGAGCAGAAAAAGAAGTAAAAGGAATCCAGATAGGAAAAGAAGAAGTGAAACTCTCACTGTTTGCAGATGACATGATCCTCTACATAGAAAACCCTAAAGACTCTACCAGAAAATTACTAGAGCTAATCAATGAATATAGTAAAGTTGCAGGATATAAAACTAACACACAGAAATCCCTTGCATTCCTATACACTAACAATGAGAAAACAGAAAGAGAAATTAAGGAAACAATACCATTCACCATTGCAACAAAAAGAATAAAATACTTAGGAGTATATCTACCTAAAGAAACAAAAGACCTATACATAGAAAACTATAAAACACTGATGAAAGAAATCAAAGAGGACACAAACAGATGGAGAAACATACCGTGTTCATGGATTGGAAGAATCAATATTGTCAAAATGGCTATTCTACCCAAAGCAATCTATAGATTCAATGCAATCCCTATCAAGCTACCAACGGTATTTTTCACAGAACTAGAACAAATAATTTCACAATTTGTATGGAAATACAAAAAACCTCGAATAGCCAAAGTAATCTTGAGAAAGAAGAATGGAACTGGAGGAATCAACCTGCCTGACTTCAGACTCTACTACAAAGCCACAGTCATCAAGACAGTACGGTACTGGCACAAAGACAGAAATATAGATCAATGGAACAGAATAGAAAGCCCAGAGATAAATCCACGAACCTATGGACAGCTCATCTTCAACAAAGGAGGCAAGGATATACAATGGAAAAAAGACAACCTCTTTAACAAGTGGTGCTGGGAAAACTGGTCAACCACTTGTAAAAGAATGACACTAGAACACTTTCTAACACCATACACAAAAATAAACTCAAAATGGATTAAAGATCTAAATGTAAGACCAGAAACTATAAAACTCCTAGAGGAGAACATAGGCAAAACACTCTCCGACATAAATCACAGCAAGATCCTCTATGACCCACCTCCCAGAATATTGGAAATAAAAGCAAAAATAAAGAAATGGGACCTAATGAAACTTAAAAGCTTTTGCACTACAAAGGAAACTATAAGTAAGGTGAAAAGACAGCCCTCAGATTGGGAGAAAATAATAGCAAATGAAGAAATAGACAAAGGATTAATCTCAAAAATATACAAGCAACTCCTGCAGCTCAATTTCAGAAAAATAAATGACTCAATCAAAAAATGGGCCGAAGAACTAAACAGACATTTCTCCAAAGAAGACATACAGATGGCTAACAAACACATGAAAAGATGCTCAACATCACTCATTATTAGAGAAATGCAAATCAAAACCACAGTGAGGTACCATTACACACCAGTCAGGATGGCTGCTATCCAAAAGTCTACAAGCAATAAATGCTGGAGAGGGTGTGGAGAAAAGGGAACCCTCTTACACTGTTGGTGGGAATGCAAACTAGTACAGCCGCTATGGAGAACAGTGTGGAGATTTCTTAAAAAACTGGAAATAGAACTGCCATATGACCCAGAAATCCCACTTCTGGGCATACACACTGAGGAAACCAGATCTGAAAGAGACACGTGCACCCCAATGTTCATCGCAGCACTGTTTATAATAGCCAGGACATGGAAGCAACCTAGATGCCCATCAGCAGATGAATGGATAAGGAAGCTGTGGTTCATGTACACCATGGAATATTACTCAGCCATTAAAAAGAATTCATTTGAACCAGTCCTAATGAGATGGATGAAGCTGGAGCCCTTTATACAGAGTGAAGTAAGCCAGAAAGATAAAGAACATTACAGCATACTAACACATATATA
Organism: Dama dama; assembly: GCF_033118175.1. Taxonomy (NCBI): domain Eukaryota; kingdom Metazoa; phylum Chordata; class Mammalia; order Artiodactyla; family Cervidae; genus Dama; species Dama dama. The sequence goes on from NC_083710.1 coordinate 18,251,905, forward strand.
TGGAATTTAGAAAGATGGTAATGATAACCCTATATGCAAAACAGAAAAAGAGACACAGAAATACAGAACAGACTTTTGAACTCTGTGGGAGAAGGTGAGGGTGGGATATTTCAAAAGAACACCATGTATACTATCTATGGTGAAACAGATCACCAGCCCAGGTGGGATGCATGAGACAAGTGCTCGGGCCTGGTGCACTGGGAAGACCCAGAGGAATCGGGTGGAGAGGGAGGTGGGAGGGGGGATCGGGATGGGGAATACGTGTAAATCCATGGCTGATTCATATCAATGTATGACAAAACCCACTGAAATGTTGTGAAGTAATTAGCCTCCAGCTAATAAAAAAAAAAAAAATAAAGAAAAAAAAACTCTATGGCTGATTCATATCAATATATGACAAAACCCACTGAAATGTTGTGAAGTAATTAGCCTCCAACTAATAAAGAAAAAAAAAAGACTATTAAAAAAATAAGTAAATAAATAAAACACACACACACAAAAAAAATTAGGGCAGAAATAAATGCAAAAGAAACAAAAGAGACCATAGCAAAAATCAACAAAACTAAAAGCTGGTTTTTTGAAAAAATAAACAAAATTGACAAACAATTAGCAAGACTCATTAAGAAACAAAGGGAGAAGAACCAAATTAACAAATATTAGAAATGAAAACGGAGAGATCACAACAGACAACACTGAAATACAAAGGATCATAAGAGACTACTACCAGCAGCTCTATGCCAATAAAATGGACAACTTGGAAGAAATGGACAAATTCTTAGAAAAGTATAACTTTCCAAAACTGAACCAGGAAGAAATAGAAGATCTTAACCAAGCCATCACAAGCAAGGAAATCGAAGCTGTAATCAGAAATCTTCCAGCAAACAAAAGCCCAGGACCAGATGGCTTCACAGCTGAATTCTACCAAAAATTTAGAGAAGAGCTAACACCTATCTTACTCAAACTCTTCCAGAAAATTGCAGAAGAAGGTAAACTTCCAAACTCATTCTATAAGGCCACCATCACCCTAATTCCAAAACCAGACAAAGATGCCACAAAAAAAGAAAACTACAGGCCAATCTCACTGATGAACATAGATGCAAAAATCCTTAACAAAATTCTAGCAAACAGAATCCAACAACATGTTAAAAAAATCATACACCATGACCAAGTGGGCTTTATCCCAGGAATGCAAGGATTCTTTAATATCCGCAAATCAATCAATGTAATACACCACATTAACAAATTGAAAGATAAAAACCATATGATTATCTCAATAGACGCAGAGAAAGCCTTTGACAAAATTCAACACCCATTTATGATTAAAACTCTCCAGAAAGCAGGAATAGAAGGAACATACCTCAACATAATAAAAGCTATATATGACAAACCCACAGCAAGCATCACCCTCAATGGTGAAAAATTGAGAGCATTTCCCCTAAAATCAGGAACAAAACAAGGGTGCTCACTCTCACCACTACTATTCAACATAGTGTTGGAAGTGTTGGCCACAGCAATCAGAGCAGAAAAAGAAGTAAAAGGAATCCAGATAGGAAAAGAAGAAGTGAAACTCTCACTGTTTGCAGATGACATGATCCTCTACATAGAAAACCCTAAAGACTCTACCAGAAAATTACTAGAGCTAATCAATGAATATAGTAAAGTTGCAGGATATAAAACTAACACACAGAAATCCCTTGCATTCCTATACACTAACAATGAGAAAACAGAAAGAGAAATTAAGGAAACAATACCATTCACCATTGCAACAAAAAGAATAAAATACTTAGGAGTATATCTACCTAAAGAAACAAAAGACCTATACATAGAAAACTATAAAACACTGATGAAAGAAATCAAAGAGGACACAAACAGATGGAGAAACATACCGTGTTCATGGATTGGAAGAATCAATATTGTCAAAATGACTATACTTCCCAAAGCAATCTATAGATTCAATGCAATCCCTATCAAGCTACCAATGGTATTCTTCACAGAACTAGAACAAATAATTTCACAATTTGTATGGAAATACAAAAAACCTCGAATAGCCAAAGTAATCTTGAGAAAGAAGAATGGAACTGGAGGAATCAACCTGCCTGACTTCAGACTCTACTACAAAGCCACAGTCATCAAGACAGTATGGTACTGGCACAAAGACAGAAATATAGATCAATGGAACATAATAGAAAGCTCAGAGATAAATCCACAAACCTATGGACACCTTATCTTCGACAAAGGAGGCAAGAACATATAATGGAAAAAAGACAACCTCTTTAACAAGTGGTGCTGGGAAAACTGGTCAACCACTTGTAAAAGAATGACACTAGAACACTTTCTAACACCATACACAAAAATAAACTCAAAATGGATTAAAGATCTAAATGTAAGACCAGAAACTATAAAACTCCTAGAGGAGAACATAGGCAAAACACTCTCTGACATAATCACAGCAGGATCCTCTATGACCCACCTCCCAGAATATTGGAAATAAAAGCAAAACTAAACAAATGGGACCTAATGAAACTTAAAAGCTTTTGCACAACAAAGGCAACTATAAGCAAGGTGAAAATATAGCCCTCAGATTGGGAGAAAATAATAGCAAACAAAGCAACAGACAAAGGATTAATCTCAAAAAATATACAAGCAACTCCTGCAGCTTAATTCCAGAAAAATAAAGGACCCAATCAAAAAATGGGCCAAAGAACTAAACAGACATTTCTCCAAAGAAGACATACAGATGGCTAACAAACACATGAAAAGATGCTCAACATCACTCATCATCAGAGAAATGCAAATCAAAACCACAGTGAGGTACCATTACACGCCAGTCAGGATGGCTGCTATCCAAAAGGCTACAAGCAATAAATGCTGGAGAAGGTGTGGAGAAAAGGGAACCCTCTTACACTGTTGGTGGGAATGCAAACTAGTACAGCCACTATGGAGAATAGTGTGGAGATTTCTTTAAAAACTGGAAATAGAACTGCCATATGACCCAGCAATCCCACTTCTGTGTATACCCACTGAGGAAACCAGATCTGAAAGAGACACGAGCACCCTGATGTTCATTGCAGCACTGTTTATAATAGCCAGGACATGGAAGCAACCTAGATGTCCATCAGCAGACGAATGGATAAGGAAGCTGTGGTACATATACACCATGGAATATTACTCAGCCATTAAAAAGAATTCATTTGAATCAGTTCTAATGAGATGGGTGAAACTGGAGCCCATCATACAGAGTGAAGTAAGCCAGAAAGATAAAGACCAATACAGTATACTAATGCATATATATGGAATTTAGAAAGATGGTAACGATAACCCTATATGCAAAATGGAAAAAGAGACACAGATGTACAGAACCGACTTATGGACTCTGTGGGAGAAGGGGAGGGTGGGATGTTTCGAGAGAACAGCGTCACAACATGTATATCATCAAGGGTGAAACAGATCACTATCCCAGGTTGGATGCATACGACAAGTGTTCGGGGCTGGTGCACTGGGAAGATCCAGAGGAATCGGGTGGAGAGGGAGGTGGGAGGGGAGATCGGGATGGGGACTACATGTAAATCCATGGCTGATTCATGTCAATGTATGGCAAAAACCACTACAATATTGTAAAGTAATTAGCCTCCAACTAATAAAAATAAATGGAAAAAAATAAAGATTAAATATGATATTTAAAGCATTACAGGTGGATTCTTTACCAGCTGAGGTACTAGGGAAGCCCAAATGCTTTAATGCTTTATACATATCTTATTGCATTGGAGTCGCAAAATCCCATAGTCCATGGGGTCGCAAAGAGTCAGACACAACTGAAAGACTTTCACTTTCACATAAAGCATTAAGCATAGTGCCTGACATATAATAAGAACTTAACAAATTCTCTCTTAAAAGTAAGTTATTGATGGGGCATAGCAGGATATGATGGTGATTTGTGATTTATTACAAATCAGTTGTAGACCTTGAGTTATAAATTTTATCTTTTAAATAAAAGTACTGATCTGCTTTCAAACTATAATTTACAGATGACTTGCTTCACTTAATGACTTTCATATATTCAGTTCATTCGCTCAGTGTGTCCGACTCTTTGCGACCCCATGTTTCGCAATACACCAGGCCTCCCTGTCCATCGCCAACTCCCAGAGTTTACTCAAACTCAAGTTTATTGAGTCGGTGATGCCATCCAGCAATCTCATCCTATGTCGTCCCCTTCTCCTCCTGCCCCCAATCCCTCCCAGCATCAGGGTCTTTTCCAATGAGTCAACTCTTCGCGTGAGGTGGCCAAAGTAATACCCCCCACCAAAAAAATAAGTTTTAAAATGTGCTCTGTGATCAAATGAATTTTAAAAGTTCTGGGTTATACCAAGTATGATAGTTTTGTTTGTTTTGTTTTTTAACAGAATGAGTTGTCAGAGCTGTAAAATCCTATTATGCACTGTGAATTTCAAAGAGGGCATTCCTGTAAGAAACACTTCCAAATCGTAATGAACTCCAGAATCCCTTCTCTGAAGCACCTCCAAGTGCTTCTCTTCTGTGAAATGCCCTTTAGGAAATACTTTACTAACCCATTATTCAGATAAGAGATATCACAATATCCATTTACTGACTCTGAACAAATTGTAGGGTTTTACAGCCAGTTTGTCATGATGTTTAATGGATAGTGCAGCCTCTTTGTCCTTTAATTTGTCTAGAACAGATTCCAAGAATAAACACTGACTTGTTTTTTAAGGGAAGGAAAGAGACCTGCCTTGTCTATGCCCTGTTCTACTTTGGATTAGCATTGGTTAATGGATGGAAAATATGATGCATTTAGAGCTGTTACTCAGCATCAAATTACTTAAAGCGAAACAACAAAGAGCAGGCATGGAAAATAAAGGAGAGAAGAACAAGACACCTAATGTCCTTGTTTCTCCTGACTGCTACAACAGAACCAAGGACCCTGATTGGGAAAAAAATACACTGCTATCTGCAACTGGCTGAGAAAGTATTTATTGTACATGCTTGGACTGAATAAAGTAAAACTGAGTGAGGTCAGAAGATATCAAAACAAAATATGTAATTGCTTAGCTCTAAGCTATTAATAAATGTAAACATGCTAAATATCTCCTTTCTCCACCTTTCACATCTGCCAGTTGCACTACATTTGCAGATAGCTATTGTCTTGGCATTCTTCATTCCTTTGAAAATATGCCCTTCAACATGTAAATTTGTTTTCATAGCACCAACTAATCAAAGGACAGGCATGGAGGAGAGGAGACAGAACAAGAGCCCTGATGTCTTTGTCCATAATGACTGTTAGCACTTTCAGATATAGCCATCCCAAGGACACAAACATTGTGAAGATTACAAGCTGGAAATGTGGAGTAATGTATATATATATAGTGATTTAGACAGGGTTTAGCATGGTTTTGCTCCTACAGTATGCTAACTGGGCTTGACTTTGATTTTTCCAGATTGTGGGCAAGCAGAGAGTCCTTACCTCTACAAGATGACTGCAAACCAGAGAATCCTCTGTGAGACATATTTTTAAAAACCTCCTGGAAGGAGAAGATCTCTTTAGTCACATAAAAAATGCTTCCTTCCTCTAATCTATAATGAAGTTGAATTGAATAGAAGCTTTTCCACTGCCTGAAATTATACCATGACTTTTTTCTCCTCAGTTATTAAAAAGCAAAAAATCGATGATGTGGATTTCTCAACTCTTTAAGCATAAAAGTGCTAACAGAATTCAGTGTTTCCTGACCATTGCTTCTGAGTGGGTGTGATGTAACAAGGGCACTGGTAAGGTGGTATATAGGTTGCTGTTTGTGTCCAGGAAATTCTTAGTTCTGGCAAAGCTGAAATTGATCATTCAATTATTAATAAGTGACAAAGCCTGGAATACATTCTCAACTGTCCATATTTGTTAAAATTGTTCATCTGTGTTCTCTTGCTGTTCATGAAAGTGACAATGAAAAATAGCTCTCCATTAACATGAAAGCAAAATGTAATGCAGTAATGATTCTTGAAGCTTCCTGCAGTGCTGGAATTTTTAGAAATCATTAATAATAAATTTTCAGCAATGCCATGAGTAGCTGATAGCTCTTCTCTTTAGTAGCTAGAACTCTCCATTATAAATGATAATATACTAGGTCAATATGTCACAGCCTTCAGCAATTTTCCTCAAGTTATTTTATGTTAACACCAGCATTGGCAACATTAAATTCACTTTACAGATAGGAAAATCAAGGTTATTCTACCAAACGATTGTTCAGAATGAATCAGAGTATTTCATCTAAGATCACCAGGTTAGCTCCAAATTTAATTAAGGCCTCTGGCATATTTGTTAATATGGCAGGCATAAGTAGAAGCCATTGGTTAATGAGTAGGGGATGGAGTGGAGATGGGGTTCCATTAATCACAAACTCTGGGTCATCTGTTTCGTCTATCAAGTTTAAGAACAAGCAACATGATAAATTATTAAAAGGTAGACTTGGCCTGTATATCTCAATATGTGACTGGGGTCCACGTGGGGAGTAAGCCAGTGTTCTCTTAGAGGAAAGGAAACAAACACAAAGCTTGACAATGTGAAAGCAAAACACTCTAGTTCAAGGTCCTTGTTTATCAGTTCAAGAGTGGCATACTCTGTGTGCAGAAGGGATTCAAAGCAAGGGGTAAGTTTAGACATGCGCTGAGATGCGTCTCTCTTCTCGTTGCCCTCAATTCCACTCAGCTGCAAGAAGCTAGTGGCTTCCTCCTAATTGAAGGGTTTGCAGGAATCCAAAATGGAAATAAAATGGCCTAACCACTTCAAAGCCCAGAGTCCATGGAGAGGGACTTCATGTCAAATAGTTCTTCCAGTGCTATCATCTGAGATTTTTTCTTTGTAGTATTTCACATCACCCCGTTAGAGTAAAGACTAGCTCAAGTTCTTGGTTCTTTTCTTTGAATAAAATTCATAAGAAGGTGAATTCTGAGATACAAATCACATGCTTTTTATTGTCACTTCCCCTCTTAGACTTTGTTTCCCTATGGGTACTGAGAGGTAGGAGGATTAAAACAAGGATCCTGAATTACAGCCTTTCAGAGAGCCCTGGATGACGTGATGGCTTAAGATCTTCCCCACTTCAAAATTTTGTGGCGTTTTTATCAAAAAGTTCATACACCATGATCAAGTTGGGTTTATTCAGGGATGCAAATATTCTTCACTATATGCAAATCAATCAATGTGATACACCATATTAACAAATTGAAAGATAAAAACCATATGATAATCTCAATAGATGCAGAAAAAGCCTTTGACAAAATTCAGCACCCATGTATGATTAAAACTCTTCAAAAAATGGGCATAGAAGGAACCTACCTTAACACAGCAAAGGCCATATATGATAAGTCTACAGCAAACATTATTCTCAATGGTGAAAAACTGAAAGCATTCCCCCTAAGATCAGGAACAAGACAAGGGTGTCCACTTTCACCACTGTTATTAAACATAGTTCTGGAAGCCCTAGCTACAGCGATCAGAGAAGAAAAATAAATAAAAGAATCCAGATCAGAAAAGAAGTTAAGCTCTCACTGTTTGCAGATGACATGATACTGTACATAGAAAACCCTAAAGATAGTATCAGAAAATTACTAGAGCTAATCAGTGAATTTAGCAAAGTTGCAGGATACAAAACCAATACACAGAAACCACTTGAATTTCTATATACTAACAATGAAGAATTACAAAGAGAAATTAAGGACTCAAACCCATTCACTATTGCAACAAAAAGAATTAAATAACTAGGAATAAACTTACCTAAGGAGACAAAAGAACTGCACACAGAAAATTGTAAGACACTAATGAAAGAAATCAAAGATGACATAAACAGATGGAGAGATAGTCCATGTTCCTGGGCAGGAAGAATCAATATTGTGAAAATGACTATACTACCAAATGCAATCTACAGATTCAATTTGATCCCTATCAAATTACCAATGGCATTTTCCACAGAACCAGAACAAAAAATTCCACAATTCATATGGAAACAGAAAAGGCTCCAAATAGCCAAAGCAGTCTTGAGAAAGAAGAATGGAGCTGGAGGAATCAACCTTCCTGACTTCAGATTATACTACAAAGCTTCAGTCATCAAGACAGTATGGTACTGGCACAAAAACAGAAATATAGACCAATGGAACAAGACAGAAAGCCCAGAAATAAGCCCATGCACCTATGGGTACCTTATTTTTGACAAAGGAGGCAAAAATATACAATGGGGCAGAGACAGCCTCTTCAATAAATAGTTCTGGGAAAACTGGCCAGCTATGTGTAAAAGGATGAAATTAGAACACTTCCTAACATCATACACAAACATAAAATCAAAATGGATTAAAGACCTAAGTGTAAGACCAGAAGCTATAAAACTCTTAGAGGAAAATATAGGCAGAACACTCGGTGACATAAATCAAAGCAAGATCCTCTATGACCCACCTCCTAGAGTAAAGGAAATAAAAATAAATGTAAGCAAGTGGGACCTGATTAAACTTAAAAGCTTTTGCACAGCAAAGGAAACTATAAGCAAGGTGAAAAGACAACCTTCAGAATGGGAGAAAATAACAGCAAATGAAACAACTGACAAAGGATTAATTTCCAAAATATACAAGTAGCTCATACAACTCAATACCAGGAAAACAAACAACCCAATCAAAAAGTGGGAAAAAGACATAAAACAGACATTTCTCCAAAGAAGACACACAGATGGCTAACAAACACATGAAAAGATGCTCAACATTGCTTATTAGAGAAATGCAAATCAAAACCACAATGAGATATCACCTCATACCAGTCAGAATGGTCATCATCAAAAAGTCTACAAACAATAAATGCTGGAGATGGTGTAGAGAAAAGGGGACGCTCTTGCACTGTTGGTGGGAATGTAAATTGATACAGCCACTATGGAAGATGGTATGGATATTCCTTAAAAAACTAGGAATAAAACCACCAACAATCCCACTCTTAGGCATATACACTGAGGAAACCAAAATTGAAAAAGACACAGGTATCCCATTGTTCATTGCAGCACTATTTACAATAGCTAGAACATGGAAGCTACCTAGATGTCCATCAACAGATAAATGGATAAAGAAGTTGTGGTACATATACACAATGGAATATTACTCAGCTATAAAAAGGAACACATTTGAGTCAGTCCTAATGAGGTGGATGAACCTGGAACCTATTATACAAAGTGAAGTAAATCAGAAAGAGAAAGATAAATGTCGTATTCTAAGGCACATATTTGGAATCTAGAAAAATGGTACTGAAGAATTTATTTATAGGGCAGCAATGGAGAAACAGACATTGAGAACAGACATATGGACATGGGGAGAGGGGAAGAGAGGGTGAGATGTATGGAAAGAGTAACATGGAGACTTACATTACCATATGTAAAATAGATAGCCAATGGGAATTTGCTGTATGGCTCAGGAAATTCAAACAGAGGCTCTTTATCAATCTAGAGGGGTGGGATGGGGAAGGAGATGGGAGGGAGGTTCAAATGGGAGGGGATATATGTTTACCTATGGCTGATTCATGTTGAGGTTTGACAGAAAACAACAAAATTCTGTTAAGTAATTATCCTTCAATAAAAAATTAATTAAAAAATATTTTGCAGTATTTTTCATTAGTTGTTGTTGTTGTTTAGTTCTTAAGTCGTATCTGACTCTTTGAGACCCCATAGATTGCAGCATGCCAGGCTTCCCTGTCCTTCACTATCTCCAGGGGTTTGCTCAAACTCATGCCCATTGAGTCAGTAATGCTATCTAGCCATCTCATCCTCTGTCATCCACTTCTCCTATCCTCACCCTTTCCTAGCATCAGGCTCTTTTCCAGTGAGTCAGCTCTTTGCATCAGGTGGCCAAAGTATTGGAGCTTCAATTCAGCATCAGTTCTTCCAATGAATATTCAGGGTTGATTCCCTTTAGGATTGACTGGTTTGATCTCCTTGCAGTCCAAGGGACTCTCAAGAGTCTTCTCCAGCACCACAACTCAAAAGCATCAATTCTGCAGCTCTCAGACTTCTTTATGGTCCAACTCTCATATCTGTACATGATTACTAGAAAAAACATAGCTTTGAGTATGTGGACTTTTGTACTGGTATTAAGCAAAGTTAATGCTTAAGACCAGTTAGGGCTGGTATTAAGTTCAAAGTTAGAACTGGCTCTTTGACCCAGGCTACCTATATATAGCATTTATAAATTCCTAAGATGATAATCAAACAAATCAGAAATACAGAAATCACATAAGAGAACAAGTTCCTGAACATCTACCACATTTCTTTCTTTGACAATTGAATTATGTTCATAGCTTGTGAAACAGGTATAAATCATCTGTCTCCTCCTTCTTCATACAGTTACAAAACTCAAAATTCTATTCCAAGTAAGGAATTGCCAACTATTGAAACTGTGGTGGTGGTGGCTTAGTCGCTAAATCATGTCTGATTCATGCAACCCCATGGTCTATAGCCTGCCAGGCTCCTCAATCCATGGGAGTTTTCAGGAAAGAATACTGGAGAGGGTTGCCATTTCCTTCTCCAGGGGATCTTCCTGACCTAGGGATTGAAGCCGGGTCTCCTGCATTGCAGGAAGGTTCTTTACCAACTGACCCACCAGGGAAGCCCAGGTCGAAACTTTAGTCAAACTTAATAATAATGATTTCGGGCAAAATCTTAAAATGTAAGCTGCCTTAAAGAATAACACATAACTTAATCCTCATAAAATCTACAAAGCTCATTCTAATCGGATGCCATAATCAAAAAATTTTTTTAAATCAGATATCTACAGACAGAAATCCAAGTTCATCTTTTAAGCCTCAAACACAACTAATGGATATATACAGGCAGAAGAAAATAAAAATGTGTTGAAGAAAGGTCCAGTATGTCCTCATAAGGTTATCGGTCAATGCCAGAGAGGTGCGTGTATGTCATGACTACATAGTCCCTTTCTCTGGATGTGAATTGACTCACACAGCCTGTCATCTTCACTATGTGCTTTCTCATGGGAAGGATTTCAAGACAACTTGTCAACACGATCTCAACCAGCCTGGAGCAAGGGAAGTGGCATCCCCCATCCCGAAGCTCTAACAGGAAATTGCTTTGAAAGAGCTGATTGGCTTCTCTTTCACATGACACCTTATTCATATCCTTGACAAATCTACTTTTCAGTGAAGGAAAAGATCATTAGTGTTTCTCTGAAACGGCCCTGTGTATTGAGAGCCAATTCTGCTAAACTTGGCTTGTTCATCCTCGTGCAGCATCTTCAAGAAAAGCAATCTTGCCTCAATAGGTGGCCTTTGATAGCCATAGTCAGGAAAGTTCCCTGACACATTTGGAGTCTAACTGGGGTCAGTGTCTGACATTCTGCAAGCACTCCTGGGGAATCTCCACAAATTTTCCATCTTCTCTCTTGTTTTCATTACTCCCCAGGAAGGTTCAAATTAGGCAAGCATCAATATTTGGATGCAGAGACATGATAAACAGCCACAGTCTGAACTTGTGATTGCATTTTTTAAAGTGTTAGACTGGAGAAGGTAAGAAAAATAAGTAAAACAAACACCACAGAGAATAATCAATTAAGAATCTTGAAAAGACATTCTATAGAACAAGCTTTTACAGAAAAAAATCACCTCAATCTGAATATGTCCAAAACTGAATTTATAATCTTCCTTCCAAAACCTGGCCTTCTTCTGTCTTGCCTCCGAGAATGGCATCACTGTCAGACCCATTTGCACAAGCAAGAACCTGAGAAGACACCCTTGATGTCTCCCTTGTCTTCAGTCACCATGTAAAATCCTTCTCCAAGACCTGCTGATTTTAACGCATCTCTTGAATCTGACACCTCTCCATCTCCACTGTCTCCACCACCATCTCTCCTCTGGTAAAAACTGCTGGGTGGTTTAGCCTCCTCTGACTTCACCTTCTACAATTCATTCTCATGCCACAGCTGGAATAATCTTTTCCAAACATAAATCCAATAACAATATAAACATGTTTTAACATTTTTTTATTGAAGTGCAGTTGATTTACAATGTTTCAAGTATACAACAAAGTGATTCAGCTTGTATATATATAAAAAACTTATACAAACTGAGTCATTTTGTTGTATACCGGTTTGGAAATGAAATGGAATGGAATTCACTGGAATGGGTTGCCGTCCGTCTCTGGGAAATCTTTCTTCCTTGGCTCAAGTGGTAAAAAAAAAAAAAAATCTGCCTGCAATGCAGGAGACACAGGAGATGTGGGTTCAAACCCTGGGTCAGGAAGGTCCCCTGGAGAGGAAAATGGCAAACCACTCCAGTCTTTTGGCCTGCAGAATTTTATGGACTGAGGAGCCTGGTGGGCTACACAGTCCATAGGGCTGCAAAGAGTTGGACATGACTGAGCATGCATTTATATATATATATATATATATATATATATATATGTATGTATATATATATATATATTTACATGTATATACATATATATATATATACACACAAATGTATATATTCCTTTTCAGATTCTTCTCTATTATAAGTTATTACAAGATATTGAATATAGTTTCCTGTGCTATACAGTAGGTCCTTATTGTTTATTTTATATATAATAGTGTGTATCTATTGATCTGAACTTCCTAATTTATCCCCTCCTACCTTTCCCTTTTTGTAACCACAAGTTTGTTTTCTATGTTTGTGAGTCTATTTCTGTTTTATGAATAAATTCATTTGTATGGTCTTTTATATTCCACACATAAGCAGTATCATGATATTTGTCTTTTTTTGTCTGACTTTTTTCACTTAGTATAATAATCTCTAGGTCCACCCATCTTCCTGTGAATGGCATTATTTCACTCTTTTTATGGCTGAGTAGTATTCCATTGTTTATACGTACCACATCTTCTTTTTTTTCCATTCATCTGCTGATGGACACTGAAGAGGGCATCCATTCTCGGCTACTGTCAATAGTGTTACTTTGAATAATGGGGAGCTTGTATTTCTATGAATTAGTTTTCATCTTTTCCAGAAGTATGCCCAGCAGTGGGATTGCTGGATTATATGGCAGCTTTTAGTTTTTTAAGGAACCAGGATACTGTTTTGCATAGGGGCTGCACCAATTTCCATTCCCATCAACTGTAAAGGAGAGTTCCCTTTTCTCCACATCCTGCTTTAGTGCTCCTGATTGCCTTCCCATTCATTACTCTCTGGATAAACCCCAAGAGCCTTAACACAACCCACAAAATTCTCAATGTTCTGGCTTTACCCTTCTCTCCAGCTTGATCTGAGCTATTTTCCTGCACACACTGTGCTTTGGTTACTCAGACCTTCCAGTTCCTCAAACTCATATGTTTCTTCTTACCATAGGATGCCATGAAGCCCAATATCTAATGCTCTTTGCTTTATGTGTCCACTTTCAATCTTTTAATTAACCCTATTGTCTTTCAGATCTGAAAGATCAGAGATCTTTCAGGTCGGAGGTGAAGTTTCACTTTCAGAAAAGCCTTTCTTGATTTCCTCCACTTCAGTTCGGTTCAGTCACTCAGTCATGTCCGACTCTTTGCAACCCCATGGACTGCAGCATGCCAGGCTTCCCTGCCCATCACCAACTGCCAGAGCTTCCTCAAACTCATGCCCATCGAGTGGGTTATACCAGCCAACCATCTCATCCTCTCTCATCCCCTTCTTCTCCTGCCTTGAATCTTTCCCAGCATCAGGGTCTTTTCCAATGAGTCAGTTCTTCACATCAGGTGGCCAAAGTATTGACGCTTCAGCTTCATCATCAGTCCTTCCAATGAATATTCAGGACTCATTTCCTTTATGATTGACTCATTTGATCTTTCAGTCCAAGGGACTCCCAAGAGTCTTCTCCAACACCACAGTTCAAAAGCATCAATTCTTTGGTGCTCAGCTTTCTTTATGGTCCAACTCTCATACCCATACATGACTACTAGAAAAACCATACCTTTGACTAGACAGATCTTTGTTGGCAAAGTAATGTCTCTGCTTTTTAATAAGCTGTCTAGGTTGGTCAAAGCTTTTTGTCCAAGGAGCAAGTGTCTTTTAATTTCATGGCTGCAGTTACCATCTGCAGTGATTTTGGAGCCCCCCAAAATAAAGTCTGTCACTGTTTCCATTGTTTCACCATCTATTAGTCATGAAATTATGGGACAGGATGTGATGATCTTTGTTTTTTTCAATGTTAAGTTTTAAGCCAGCTTTTTCACTCTCCTCTTTCACCTTCATCAAGAGGCTCTTCAGTTCCTCTTCACTTTCTGCCATAAGCGTGGTGTCATCTGCATATCTGTTCTCCTGGCAATCTTGATTCCAGCTTGTGCTTCATCCAGCCCAGGATTTCACATGATGCATAGAAGTTAAATAAGTAGGGTGACAATAAACAGCCTTGATGTACTCCTTTCCCAATTTGGACCCAGTCTGTTGTTCCATGTCTGGTTCTAACTGTTGCTTCTTGACCTGCATACAGATTTTTTAGGAGGCAGGTAAGGTGTTATGGTATTCCCATCTCTTGAAGAATTTTGTATAGTTTGTTGTGAGCCACACAGTAAACATGAGTTTGAGCAAGCTCTAGGAATTGCTGATGGACAGGGACTTGGCGTGCTACAGTCCATGGGGCTGCAAAGAATTGGACACGACTGAGCTACTGAACTAAACTGAACTGACACAATCAAAGGCTTTGGCATAGTAACTAGAGCAGATGTAGATGTTTTTCTAAAACTCTCTTGCTTTTTTGATGATCCAACAGATGTTGGCAATTTGATTTCTGGTTCCTCTGCCTTTTCTAAAACCAGCTTGAACATCTGGAACTTCATAGTTCACATACTGTTGAAGCCTGACTTGGAGAATTTTGAGCATTACTTTGCTAGTGTGTGAGATGAGTGAAATTGTGTGGTAGTTTGAACATTCTTTGGCATTGCCTTCTTTGGGATTGGAATGAAAATTGATCTTATCCAGTCCTGTGGCCACTGCTGAGTTTTCCAAATTTGCTGGCATATTGAGTGCAGCACTTTCACAGCATCATCTTTGAGGATTTGAAATAGCTCAACTGGAATTCCATCACCTCCACTGGCTTTGTTCATAATGATGCTTCCTAAGGCCCACTTGACTTCACATTCCAGGATATATGGCTCTAGGTTGGTGATCACACCATCATGATTATCTGGGTCATGAAGGTCTTTTCTGTATAGATCTTGTGTATTCTTGCCTCTTCTTAATATCTTCTACTTCTGTTAGGTCCATACCATTTCTGCCCTTTATTGTGCCCATCTTTGCATGAAACGTTCCCTTGGTATCTCTAATTTTCCTGAAGAGATCTCTAGTATTTTCCATTCTATTGTTTTCCTCTATTTCTTTGCACTGATCACTGAGGAAGGTTTTCTTATCTCTCCTTGCTATTCTTTGGAACTCTGCATTCAAATGGGTATATCTTTCCTTTTCTCCTTTGCTTTTTGCTTCTCTTCTTTTCTCAGCTATTTGTAAGCCCTCCTCAAATAACCATTTTGCCTTTTTGCATTTCTTTTCTATGGGGATGGTCTTGATCACTGCTTCCTGTACAATGTCACAAACCTCCATCCATAGTTCTTCAGGCACTCTGTCTATGAGATCTAATCCCTTGAATCTATTTGTCACTTCCACTGTATAATTGTAAGGGATTTGATTTAGGTCATACCTGAATGGTCTAGTGGTTTTCCCTACTTTCTTCAATTTAAGTCTGAATTTGGCAATAAGGAGTTCATGATCTGAGCCACAGTCAGCTCCCAGTCTTGTTTTTGCTGACTGTATAGAGCTTCTCCATCTTTGGCTGCAAAGAATAGAATCAATCTGATTGTGGTGTTGACCATCTTGTGATGTCCCTGTGCAGAGTCTTCTCTTGTGATGTTGGAAGAGGGTGTTTGCTGTGACCAGTGCGTTCTCTTGGCAAAACCCTGTTAGCCTTTGCCCTGCTTCATTCTGTACTCCAAGGCCAAATTTGCTTGTTACTCCAGGTGTTTCTTGACTTCCTACTTTTGCATTCCAGTCCCCTATAATGAAAAGGACATCTTTTTTGGGTGTTAGTTCTAGAAGGCCTTGTAGGTCTTCATAGAACTGTTCAACTTCAGCTTCTTCAGCATTACTGGTCGGGGCATAGACTTGGATTACTGTGATATTGAATGGTTTGCCTTGGAAACGAACAGAGATCATTCTATTGTTTTTAACATTGAACCCAAGTACTGCATTTCAGACTCTTTTGTTGACTATGAAGCTTATTCCATTTCTTCTAAGGGATTCTTGCCCACAGTAGTAGATATAACGGTCATCTGAAGTAAATTCACCCATTCCAGTCCATTTTAGTTCACTGACTCCTAAAATGCTGATGTTCACTCTTGCCGTCTTGTTTGACCACTTCTAATTTACCTTGATTCATGAACCTAACATTACAGGTTCCTATGCATTATTGCTCTTTACAACATAGGACTTTACTTCTACCACTAGTCACACCCATAACTGGGCATTGTTTTCACTTTGGCTCTTGTCTCTTCATTCTTTCTGGAGTTATTTCTTCACTCTTCTCCAGGAGCATATTGGGCACCTACTGACCTGGGGAGTTCATCTTTCAGTGTCATATTTTTTTGCCTGAAATCATCTTCATTGTCATAAAACTGTCTTCCTCCCCTTCAGAGCACTCAGCTAATGCAACTTCATATTCATTCATGTGCGCACTTGATTATTATATGTTTTCTTTACTCTAGTGCAAGTTCAATATAGGCAAAGACTGTGTCTGATTTTTCTATTTTTTGTTCTGTCAGTTTCAGTGAACTATGTTTAAAAGCTTCCACTGTGACTAGGCATTTGCCCATTTCTCCTTTAATTCTATCACTTTTTCTTCATATATTCTGAAGCTACATTATTAAATACTACAAATTTAAATCCTAGTGGACTGACCTCTATCATTTTTTACAGGATCCTTTTTTGTCTTACAATTTAATTTGGTACTAATATAACTAGGTCAGCTTCATTTTGGTTATGGCTTGTATGGTTTATCTTTCTTCATTCTTTTAGTTTTATTCTTTCCATATCCTTGTATTTAAGATGCTTCTCTTATAAACATTATAATATTGGATCTTGATATTTTTAATACAGTCTGACAGTACAAAATTTAACAATTGTTTACATTTAATATAATTGCTGAAACACTTGAGTTTAGATTTACCATCTTAGCTAATTTTTTCCAGTTTATCCCATTCATTCTATGTTCCTTTTTCTCTTTATCTTCTTTTGGGTCAGTCAAGTAGGTTTTAAGACTCCATTTTTTCATATATTCGCACTTACGTAATCTTTTGGCATTCTTTCAGAGATTATTTAGAGATTTAACATGAATCCTGGATTTATTAAAGTTTAATATAAAGTAGTATTTTTAAAAGCAATTTCTGTGCAATGAAAGGACTTTTGAACACTTTGACTTTAGTTATTATCTTCTTTCTGACTTTCATGCTATCACTGTCACTATTTTAATTCTCTGTATATTTAAACCCCCAAGTGCTCAGGGCTGGTGCACTGGGAAGACCCAGAGGGATGGGATGGGGAAGGAGGCGGGAGGGGGGATTGGGATGGGGAACACATGTAAATCCATGGCTGATTCATGTCAATGTATGGCAAAGACCACTACAATACTGTAAAGTAATTAGCTTCCAACTAATAAAAATAAATGAAAAAAAAAAAAAAACAAAAAACAAAAACCAAAGCAGTAAAACAAGGAGAAAAAAAAATTAAACCTCATATGACAGTATTCATATTTTATAGGCTCAATATTATTTAGAGTTACATATACATATTTTTTGGAGAAGGAAATGGCAACCCACTCCAGTATTCTTGCCTGGAGAACCCCGGGGACGGAGGAGCCTGGTGGACTGCCGTCTATGCGGTCGCACGGAGTCGGACATGATTGAAGCGACTTAGCAGCAGCAACAGCATACATATTTTTCCTATTTATTCTACCTTGTAATTTTTTACTGTCACTTAGCAACACTTTTCCTCTGCCTGAAGACCTCCCTTGTACATTTCCTTCCCTGCTGGTAGGTGTTGGTGACAAATTCTTCCAGAAAATACAGTGTTCAAGTATCTGGATGCAGCTGAAAATTTTCAAGAACAACAGAGAGGAGAGGGACTTATTAAAAGGTACCATAATTATGAGTTTAACAAAATCCAGGCTTTGGGAAATTCTATAGGTCAAACAGGCCAAGATATTCAACAGATACAGTCCCTACAGAAGAAAGGAATGGAGGAGCCCCACTAGATTAAAAGAGACTTATGTACCACATCAAACATATTTTTTTAGTGGGCCAGAATAGACTATAGTGTTGAGAGAGGCATATTGGATAACAAAACTATAAACACAAGAAAGAGATGACAATTAAAGTTTGATACAAAGGTAAGAGTTGCTGTTAGAGAAGACAGTGCATTGTCATTGGAACAGCATGTAAAGAGAGGCTTTTGAGTAGCTGGCAAAGTTTTCTTTCTTTATGGTGGTTGCAAAGGTATTACTCTTAAAATAATTTATAAAACTATACCTTTGTCTTGTGTGTTTTCCATATGTGTATGTTATTTTATAATTAAAAGATACAGAACAGAAATAAATTTAAAATTAGTAAATTTTATCTTCAATATTGAAAAATAATTTTTATAATTCCAGTTTGGAAGTGGTATTTTTCACCTTAGAATGGGATACAAATGTCTTTGGCTTTCCTAATTTTTCTTAAGACTTCAGCTGTCAGTTTTATTGTTCTGCTTGAAGATAATGTGTCCTTTTTACCTTTAGCTGCTTTTAACATTTTTATCTTTTCAGCAGCTTTATTATGGTATGTCTTGCCATAGTTTACTTGTATTTGTCCATCATGGGATTCATAGAGCCATTTCCATATATGGTTTGAGTCATTCATCAGGTTTGAAAAACTCTCATCAAATATTGTTCTTACCCATTCTCTTTCTCTCTTTCTGACACTACAATTTTATGTTTATATATGATAATCATTCCAATCCCAAAGAATGATAGTACCAAAGAATATTCAAACTACCATACAATTGAGCTCATTCACATGCTAGCAAAGTAATGCTCAAAATCCTTCAATCTAGGCTTCAGCAGTATGTGAACCAAGAAATTCCAGATGTACAAGCTGGATTTAGAAAAGGCAGAGGAATCAGAGATCATATTGCCAGCATCTGTTGGATTACATAAAGATCAAGGGAATTCCAAAAAAAAGCATCCATTTCTGCTTCACTGACTATGCTAAGGGATTTGACTGTGTGGGTCACAACAAACTGTGGAAATTCTTAAAGAGATAGGAATACTAGACCACCTTACCTGTCTCCTGAGAAACTTGTATACAGGACAAGAAGCAACAGTTAGAATTGGACACGGAACAATGGACTGGTTCAAAATTGGGAAAGGAGTACATCAAGGCTGTATATTGTCACCCTGTTTATTTAACTTATGTGCAGAATACAGCATGAGAAATGCTGAGCTGGAAGACTCACAAGCTGGAATCAAGATTGCCAAGAGAAATATCAGCAACCTCAGATATGCAGATGATACCACTCTAATGGCCCAAATCGAAGAGAAACTAAAGAGCCTCTTGATGAAAGTGAAAGAGGAGTGTTGGCCTAAAACTCAACATCTCAAAAATCTAAGATCATGGTATCTGGTCCCATCACTCATGGCAAATAGACGGGGAAAAAGTGGAAACAGTGACAGATTTTATATATTAGGCTCCAAAATCACTGCAGTGACTGCAGTCATGAAATTAAGACACTTGCTCATTGAAAGAAATGTATGACTAACTCAGACAGCATATTAAAAAAGCAAAGACATCACTTTGTTGACAAAGTCACTATTGTCAAAACTTTGGTTTTTCCAGTAGTCATGTATAGATATGAGAGTTGGACCATAAAGAAGTCTGAGAGCTGAAGAATTGATGCTTTTGAATTGTGGTTCTGGAGAACACTCTTGAGAGTCCCTTGGACTGCAAGGAAATCAAACCAGTTAATCCTCAAGGAAATCAACCCTGAATATTCATTGGAAGGACTGATGCTAAAGCTGAAGCTCCAATACTTTGGCCACTTGATATGAAGAGCTGACTCATTGGGGAAAAAAAAAACAACAAAAAACCAACCCTGATGATGGGAAAGACTGAGGGCAGGAGGAGAAGGGGGTGACAGAGGATGAGATGGGTGGATGGCATTGCCACCTCAATGGACATGAGTTTGAGCAAACTCTGGGAGATAGTGAACTTCAGCTGTGTCTAATGTGCTCCTAATTCATTTATTGAATTTTCAATTTTATTTATTGTATTTTTTTGTTTGTTTTGGTTCACTGACTTCCTTATTACTCTTTTTACAGATTCCAATTGTCTGTTGAAATCCATCTAGTCATTGATTTTCTTTAATATGATTAATAGTATTTAAAGTGTGTGTCTGAGACTCCAGTGTCTATACAGTGTCTACAGCTACTATGGATCTGTTTCTATTGCCCTCAAATGATTTTTGGTCATTGGCTTGTCTCCTGACACACTAGAACTTTTTAAATTGAATACTAGACACTATTCTATGAAAAAATATTGAAATAATTTGAGGCCCCAAGTGATTATCTTAGCTAGGCAAATCATCATAATCCAACCTAGGGTGAGGCTGCTTTTAGTTTTTGTGAGAGCTAATTTGTACTTACTTTGCCCTTATTCATAGCATTGCCCTCTAGAGTTCAAAATCGAAAACTGACAGTGTTCCTCCTCTTTAGTGGGCCATGAACTCTTAATTTTGTTCCATGAGATTGCTGAAAACTATCTTCAGCCATTTACCATCTTGCAAATGCTTCCAGGAAAAACCAGAGCTGCATTTTAATCTTACCTCTTTGTATTTACCTTCTCTTTAGAATCTTGTCTAACCTTGCTGCTGTGGTAGCTCTTATATTCCTTCAAACAGATGTTTTAAAAAATATTTTATCTAGTTTCTCTCAATTATTCTTTGTGGATAGGTTTGTCTGATACAAATGAATCCTAATTACAAAGTAATATCTGTCTTTAACTACTATTTATTGATCATTTACTCAGAGGCCCTATTACTTTTGCATAGCACCCTGGTTTTTCCCTTTATAGAATTCTCCACAACTTGTAATTAATTAGTTTTATGTTTCCTTGTTTGACATCTGTCTCCCCCTTTAGACTGTAAAAGCAGTGAGCCTGGAAGAATCATATCTGTTTCTATCCGCTTGATATCTAGGTTGTATTAGGCACTCAACTATTTTCAATGAATGAATGCAGGCTTTGGGGCTAAGACTTAAAAGCACGTTATGCTATTTAATCTTCATCATAATCATGTAAAGCAGGTATTGTCATGCCTGATTCAGAGAAGAAATTAGAAGAAAATCAGACAAGTGAGCAGCCTCCCTGGGTTACTATATAGTAAACATTCTGTAAAACTATTCATGGACACTTAATTATCATGCTTTTGAGACATGCAGCCAGTTTTTTATTTTCAATATGTAAGCTATTCAAGCATCCTTTACTTCCTTCTCTTTGCTGTCCCTCTTCCACCTCTTTCTTATTTCCATATCTTGCTTTTGAGTCTTCAGTGCTCATAGGCATTTCATTGGGGAGAAAAATGGAAAAATAAAAGACCCAGGAACACGACAACTGAGCAGGTGTCTGTGCTCCAACGCACCAAAAGGAGGGCACATTCTCCCCTCCTTTTATGTCTCAGAGGACAGCTTTGGGATCTGGACTCATTCATTTAAAATTTTTTTAAAGTTATTTCATTTTGTTGAATAGGCTTTATTTTTTTTTAGAGTAGTTTTAGGTTCCAAGCAAAACTGAGCAGAAAGTATACCCTACACAGACAGACAGACACACACTCAGACACACATACACACAGTTTGTTATTATCCCTGGACCCATGTAGACTCATTCATTTTTCTCCTGCTGTATGAAACCACCTGGGATTGTGTGTTTGCCCAACGACAGCCATCTTGTGTTAAAAGTCCTCTTTTGACCTGCAGTTAGAAATACCTCTGCCTCTTCGTCAACATTTATTCTGTACTCAACGTGCTGCAGTAAAGTTCACTTACCCCTGAACTTTGGCTCTTCCAGTGAATTTCAGGGTTTGCGTGCTCAAAATCAGGCAATTAGCTTTAATGTTGCCTTCTTAAAGGAAATCAGGTATGATCTCTAAAAGCTCTAAGTGACCCCACTGTCAGGGTGAGCCTGGCGTCTTTGAGGCGCTGCTCGCACTCACGGTGGGCTCCCCTCCTGCCACCCACCAAGGTCTGGCTCTGTCTGCTCCCACCACATCTCTGAAGCCTGTCTTCACAAGCCCCATCCCACAACTCTTTTTCTTTTCTCTTTGGCACCATATAACTATCTTTGATAAAGTCATAAGCCCCTCCTGAACTTCAGTTTCTTCATTGGAAAGTATGAATCAAAAATACCTCCATATAAGTTTGAGTGTTAGTCACTCATTCATATCTGATTCTCTGCAACCCCATGGACTGTAGCCCGCCAGGCTCCTCTGTCCATGGGGACTCTCCAGGCAAGAATACTGGAGTGGGCTGCCATGCCTTCCTCCAGGGGATCTTCCCAACCCAGGGGTCGAACTCAGGTCTCCTGCATTGCAGGTAGACTCTTTACTATCTGAGCCACTAGGGCAGCCCTTTTGAAATTTGAAGGTGAATTTAAATGTATCCCAATGTGTTTGTGTTCAATGTGCAGTAAATACACAGTAAACATCAGGAATTTCTCTCCCTCTCTCTCCTTACCTGCTCAGGTGTGTTTGGAGGACTGGTGCACAATGGGAAAGACAAAAGTATATAAAAATGTGCTTGGACATAGAGTGTAGTAGAGAGCAATATCTTAGGGATATTACATTATTTCTGGGTTTGTGAAGGAGGACTGTGAAACAGCCAGAGCAGAGACGCTGATGGATAGTGGAATTGCCAGGGAAAAGTCAAAGGGAAAGTGGGGTTCAGGGGCACCATCCTGCCCAGGGATATCATATTCATCTCTGAAGGTCAAGTGAAGCTGTTTCAGGACTATCAGAGGACAATGAGTAGATCCGTTTGGCAGTAGATCCATGGAGTCCTTGGAAAGTCAGGAGAAGCCTGATAGCAAAACACCTTGAATGTCTCACTGAGGGCGATGGAATTTATCCTGCAATCACTGGGAGCTATTAGGAAACGAGTCATCTGTCACATTAGGACTGAAGTACTTGGGCAGCAATGACTGCAGGGGAAAGAGGCTGGAGGTTGCAGACAGAACAAATATGACAGCTTTGTAACAGTTCTGGTATGAGCTGACCAAGGCCTCACACCCATTGGAAACAATGGGAAGAGAAGGGAAGGATTTATGTTCAAGCACTGTCTTCTAAAATATTCTTGTGGCCTCTTGTTTCAGATTGTCCCCCTCTCGCCATTATATCACAGACTATAGATATTTATATATGCCTTTTTTAAAATTTGATGAATATTAAAAAATCTATTTACAAGTAGAAGAAGATAATAAAATGGTCTTGATTCTGAGAGCTGATTTATGAAATATTGGAATGGGATGAATCAGCAAACCCGTTGTTGTCAAACTCGGCTGCGTCCTCCTTGTGGCTGTCGATGCGGAGGAAGAGCTCGCTGGGCAGGGCTGCGCCTGCCTGTTGCAGTCGTGGAACCTGGTGGGCAGCAAGGCGGCCGGCCATGGGGGCCGCAGGTGCAGCATGCTGCGGTGGTCCAGGGACTCAGGGAGCTGCAGCGGCGTGGCACGTGTGCCCGGCGAGGTCCCCACCCCGGGCCGGCTGTCCTCAGCCTCCTGGTCCGTGCTGCCGCTGCGCCTACCCTTGCCAGACAGCAGTGACTCGCGCTCCTCGCACCGGCTCTGAGCTGCGGGCTGGGTGCGCGGCCAGGGCTGTTCCAGCCGGAGAGCCAGCTGCTCCAGGCGCTGTTGGGGCCCCATGGGGCGCAGGGCGAGCTGCGGAGGCTGGACTGCAGGGTGGAGGCAGGAGTGAGCAGGCCGGACCCCTCCCAAGTCACCCCCAACATCCCGGCCTCAGGGGCACCTGGCTCAGGGACCTTTCCCTTCTGGCGGCATCTCCACTGGCACCTGTGGGTGACTTTGTATGTGGATCATCTCCTTTAACGGGCTTCCCTGGTGGTTCAGATGGTAAAGAATCTGCCTGCAGCAGGCCTAGATTTGATCCCTGGGTTGGGAAGGCCCCCCGGAGAAGGAAGCGGTTACCCACTCCAGTATTCTTGCCTGGAGAATCTCATGGGCAGAGGAGCCTGGAGGGCTACAGACCACTGGGTCACCAAGAGTAGGATACAACTGAGCAACTAACAGGCATGCCTCTGCCACTCACCACCAAAGAGAGATACATAAGAGAATATAATTAATTGTAAATAATAAAATATAATCAAACCTGGTGCTACTTCACTCAGGAAGCAAAGAGCGTAACTATGACAAAGATCATGATTTGTCTTATAGGCAGACTCAGCACAGGTAGAAACAAGACTTCTGAACATTAGTGGTAAGTGAGTGTTCCAAAATGGCAAAGGGAAAGTCATGGTGATGGAGAAATAAAGTGACTTGGGGTGGCTATCTCAGGGGAGAGGGAGACAGAAATGGAGCTGGGAGACCTTCATGCATTTGCACTAAGTTGCTTCAGTTCAGTTCAGTTCAGTCGCTCAGTTGTGTCCAACTCTTTGCAACCCCATGAACCGCAGCACACCAGGCCTTCCTATTCATCACCAACTGCCGGAGTTTACCCAAACCCATGTCCATTGAGTCGGTGATGCCATCCAACCATCTCATCCTCTGTCGTCCCCTTCTCCTCCTGCCTTCAATCTTTCCCAGCATCAGGGTCTTTTCAAATGAGTCAGCTTTTCGCATCAGATGGCCAAAGTATTGGAATTTCAGCTTCAACATCAGTCCTTCCAAAGAACACCCAGGACTGATCTCCTTTAGGATGGACTGGTTGGATCTCCTTGCAGTCCAAGGGACTCTCAAGAGTCTTCTCCAACACCACCATTCAAAAGCATCAATTTTTCGGCGCTCAGCTTTCTTTATAGTCCAACTCTCACATCCATACATGACTACTGGAAAAAAATAATAGCCTTGACTAGACAGACCTTTGTTGACAAAGTAATGTCTCTGCTTTTTAATATGCTGTCTAGGTTGGTCATAACTTTCCTTCCAAGGAAATTTAATTTCATGGCTGCAGTCACCATGTGCAGTGAATCTTGGAGCCCCCAAAAATAAAGTCAGCCACTGTTTCCACTGTTTCCCCATCTAGTTGCCATGAAGTGATGGGACCACGTGTCATGATCTTAGTTTTCTGACTGTTGAGCTTTAAGCCAACTTTTTCACTCTCTTCTTTCACTTTCATCAAGAGGCTCTTTAGTTCTTCTTTGCTTTCTGCCATAAGGGTGGTGTCATCTGCACGTCTGAGGTTATTGATATTTCTCCCGGCAATCTTGATTCCAGCTTGTGCTTCCTCCAGCCCAGTGTTTCTCATGATGTACTCTGCATATAAGTTTCTTCAGTCCTGTCTGACTCTTTGCAACCCCATGGACTGTAGCCCACCAGCCTCTTCTGTCCATGGGATTCTCTAGGCAAGAATACAGGAGTGGGTTGCCATGCTCTCCTCCAGGGGATCTTTCCGACCCAGGGATCTAGCTCGTGTCCCCTGTGGCTCTTGCACTGCAGGCAGATTCTTCACCACTGAGCCAGTGGGGAAGGCTGGGAAACCTTTACATTTCACCCTTGATTCTGGAACCATAGCCCAGCCCTTGCCATCCTGCCCTCGGTATAAGCTGACTGGACACAAGTGGGTGTCTGTGAATATCCAACCGAAGAGCTTAAGGAGGGATCATGTTGCCATGTTTTGAGGAGCAGAAAGGGATCGAAAAGTGAATCATCCACTTTTGGAAAAAGGTAGACATATCTGAGAGCACGGATGACTGAGCTTAGAGACTTGAAAGGGGGCTGTATGGTGAGGGGGACTGGAAACAGGAGGTCACATCAGGAGGGCAGGAAGCACAGCTACCACTGGCTGAGACCCCCTCTGTGCCAAGCCCAAGTACTCTTCTGCTGCCATGCCACCTAATTCTCCCCACCAGAGTGGATGGGGGGACCCCCACAGCCCTATTTTATACAGAGAAGCAGTGGAGCTCAGAGACCTGCAGGAAGGTCATCCATGATCCCATGTGGCAGTGTTGGGACTGAAATCCAGGAATACCTCCCTCCAAGGATCTGTGTGTCTGCCCTTGTTATGCCCTGTCATGACATTTGACATTATGAAACAAAATGTTTACCAAGGGAAAAATGGCTCCTTCATGCAGTGCCTGTGCTCTGTGTACTGTTAACCTCATCTGAATAGGATTTTTTTTAAGTCCCAAACCTAACACTCGCCCCCCTGCAAAGCCGCCTCTACCTGGCCCATGCCTTCTTGGGAAAAGCTCTTTAGTGTGGCTGGCAGGTCTTCAGAATTGAGTGTTTCTGTTTAAAAAATAATCTGAGTAAGGAATTCAGTCTCACTTTGGACACTCAGCTCTTTGGCTTGAACAGAGAGAAGGAAGTCCAAGTCTTTGAAATCTAGAGAGGGACGTTTCTGCAGTGAAGCCTATGCAGCTATTTCACAAGGCACATCTTTTATTGAGGCAGAGGAGGGAATAGCTGTCTCTCGGTGGAAGCTGCCCACTTCACAGAGAACACCAGCTCCCCTATCTCTGCTGGCTCATCCTGCGAGGCAGTCAGGAAGGCCCACGTGAGAAGCTGCCCCTCCAGGCCCCTGTGACTCCTTCCCTACTGAACTGTGAGTTACTCAAGGTCAGGGACGGGTCATACTCCTCTAAGAATCCCGAGAGTTTTAAACCCTTAATGACTGTTTACATGAGTAAATACATGAATGAAGGTGGCTAGTCCAAAGCTTTGTGGGGAGTGTACCAGTAGGAGTCAGATGTGAATTACCCAGCAGGCCAGATACCTCCCACCCAGATTCCAGAAACATCTCCCCTCCTTTCTTCTTCCCTCAGAGTGTTATTCTTTCCCAGCCACTCCCAAGTGAGAGGACATAAAGGAGCTGAACTTGCAATTTGTATCCATGCTTCACTTTTTTTTTTTTTTTTCCCCTGAAACACAACAGGCCCATGCTTGTGAAGTAAGTGAAAGGTCACTCAGTCATGTCTGACTCTTTGCGACTCCATGGACTATATAGTCCATGGAATTCTCCAGGCCAGAATACTGGAGTGGGTAGCCTTTCCCTTCTCCAGAGGATCTTCCCAACCCAGGAATGGAACCCAGGTCTCCCACATTGAAGGCAGATTCTTTAAGCAGCTGAGCCACAAGGGAAGCTCAGATATGTTCAATTAGCTCCAGATATAGCGTCCTCTGCCACATTTTATTCCTCCAATATTTAGTCCTTGTCTTCCCAGCTGGAAGGAATAGGAATGCGGTTTCAGAATCCTACTTGATTATGTTTATTGCAGGCCGTTATGGCAAAGGGGCTGCCTGCCGGCTGTACCCTTTTTGAGTGTGTGCCAAGTATCTCCTGAGAGCCATCCCCGGGGGCTTAGACAAAAGCTCGGAGCTGCTGCCACCACGAGGGTGGGTTATCTGCCTGCTTGGCTTCTCTCTTTTATGAATCTTCATCCTCTGCGGCAGAGCTGCCTCAGGGCAAGGCAGCGCCTCCTGTACAGAGTTCCAGGTACCTGTGTGGTGCTATGGCCCTGGGCTTGCTTCTTCCACTCTGCGCTCTCCCTGTGTACTCCTTACCAAGGACCCGCTGAATAGTAAGGGAAATGATTTTGAGGGAGGTTGGTGACCAGACAGACTCAAGGATGAAGTGCCTGATCTTGCAATTAGGCAACTTACTTTTTCTGTCTCTACTTTTCCCCCTTCTCGTCTATCAGATGAAGCTAAGCATCCCAACGTTGCATGCTGTCATCATCATTAAAGCTGTGGTTCTCAACACTTGCTGCACATTGGGATTCTGTGTGTGTGCCCAGTCATGTCCGACTCTTTGTGACCCCATCGACAGGAGCCCACCAGACTCCTCTGTCCATGGAATTTTTCAGGCAGGAATACTGGAGTGTGTTGCCATTTCCTCCTCTAGGGGATCTTCCCAAGCCAGGGATCAAGCCCACATCTCCTTCATCTCCTGCATTGACAGGTGGATTCTTTACCAATGAGCCACCTGGGAAGCCCAGGATTCTCTGGAGAGCCTTAAAATGCCCATGCCTGGGCTTCTCATGAATCAATGAAGTCAGAACCTTTGGCAGGTGGGCCCAGGTATCAGTATTTTAAAGTTCCCCAGGTAGTTCACATGGGTACCCAGGTTGTTATCACTAGATTAGAGGTGATGTATATTACTTGAATGACATAGCACCTTCTAAACAATAATTAATAAATGATACCAATAGTATTAATACTATTATTGTTCTTTCCTTATTTCTGTCCTTAACCTTACCTCTGTCAAGAAAAGAAGTCTGGTTATATTGAAATTATAAATAACAAAAACACTTACAAGTGATTATCACTTGGCCTCTAAGCTACACGGTGAGACAATGAAAGTGACCTGCAACAGCCAGTTAGCTGTGACGACCCCATTCTTTAAAATATGTGTATGTATTCCCACACATCCCATGGCGTGACTTCTCACCCAGCAGGCTTCATCCAGCCTGGGTCTGTGCCAATGGAAACACTTCCCGTTGAAGAGCCCAGTGCCCTCGTTTCCAGGTGCGGATGGCAGGCAGCTGTCTACTTTTACATCCCAAGTTACCTTTGCTCTGCAGTAAATAGATGAGTCACAGTTGGTCCCAGCAGGTCAACTAACAAGCAGCTCTGGGCCATCCTGTCTGGTGGCTTAGGCTATTGGGACAATGCCCTTGGTACCTATGAGGGAGTCATAAAGTTGGGTTTGACACTCTTTAAACTTATCTTTGTTTGCTGATTGTTTGGCTAGAGGGACTGGTGTTGAGTTATTCCTGGCGTCTATGGACCCTGGATGATAAGCATAATTAGGGTGAAAGGCAGGCAAGCAGCCCTTCATTAACTGAAGCAATGGGTCAAGTAGATTAGTGCAGACAACTGACATGTGTAGACAGACCCTATTTCCACTTTGGATGTACGTTTACTGTCTTTCTCCAGACTAAATATGTTTTGGGTGTTCCTGGCAGAAGAGTAGCCTGAAGGTTAAGGTTTCTACCTGGTCCATCCCTATCTGAGTGGTGGGGTGAGGCTAGCTTGGGTTTTAAGCCTACTATTTAAATTTCTCTCAAAGCCACCCATTTCTTTGCCTTTATCCAAGTCGGGACCAAAATCATCAAGAGATGATGCATTAATGCCTCTTAGCAGGACCCCGCACTCCCTCTTGCCTCACAGAGCAGTCAGAATGATGCTTCCTAATCTCAGATAGGAACATTTCCCTTCCCTACCTGAAACTCTCCAGCAAATCCCCCATCATTCTCAGGATCAAGCCTCACCCTTTGACATGGCCTCCAAGCCGACATCAGAATCTGGCCACCATCTCACCTTTCCATCTCTTCCCGCTACCAGCTCTTCGAACCACAATCTTTCACCTGTCTGGAGCACTTTCTCAAGTGCAGCTGATGCCTAGAATTCTTCACTTCTCATTTCCTTAAGGAAGTCTTTCCTTCTTCCTCCTGTGAGTTCCTGATACATGATTCCTTCACTCTGAGTTTCTGATCCTAACACTTCTCAGGTTTTGTTGTTACCACTTGTTTAACCAGAATTTAAGTTCGGTTAAGGAGGGACCCTATCCACACTCATGTCTGTGCCTCTTCCCTCTGTATTCTTAACATTAAGTGGGTGTCTGTATTTCAAATGAACCCTGTAAAGACTTGCCAAATGCAGATCTTTGTAATCCCTTAACAGGTTCACCGGAAAAGGTCAAAGCAGTGGAGAAGCCAAAGGAGCGGGATATAATTTGAGAAGAAGCAACACATGTTATTATTCTACATAGCAATCAAAGAGCCAGTAGCTACCTATGTTGTGTGACATGCCTATAATATGTAAGGTACAATGTTAGATTTTTAAAAAAACAGCTTTGTTGAAATATAATTGATAAAAAGAAAACAAAATCATTATGATATATACATCACCTCATTCCAGTTAGAATAGCTATTGCTTGGGAAAAAAAAAAAGAAGACAAGTGTTTTCAAGGATGTGGAGAAATCAAGACCCTTGTGCACTTTTGGTGGGAGTATAAAATGGTGCTACCACTACTGAAAACAGTGTGGAGGTTCCTCAGAAAAGTATAAGTAGAACCACTACATGATCCAGCAACCCCACTTCTGGGTATGGATTCAAAATAAGATACTTTATAAAATATTCATTTAATTGGTCACTATGATTGTCTTCAAAGAATTCTTTGCCAGACCTTCACAGGGTGAGACCATCATTAATTACTAAGAAGGATGGGCATAATAGCTGACAATTATTTAGTACACACAATGTGCCAGGCACAACTACACTATGGGTAAGGTGCTATTATTACTCCCATTTTGTGGACGAGGAAACCGAGAAACACAGAGAACGAAGCCATTTGCCCAGGGCCATAGAGCTGGTACCCCGAGCCCACATGTGAAATCGGACACTGCTATTCCAGGGCAGGCACCTGTTACACTGTCTGCACGCTGCCTCCAAGAATTTGGGAGTCTCCACGCTGGCAAGAAGATATCACAGGCTGAGGATGTAACATAGACATTCCATCCTTCTTCCAAGAGGCAGAGTGAGGCCTGACTTCAGAACATGAGGGTGAGGCTTCATTTCTCAGTTCCATGAATTATTTCTGAGGAGTTTATTGTATTATCAGTGACTAAGGAACTGAGGCCATGAGGAAACACAAAGGTGTTTCATTACAAATGGTGTAATCTTTAACTTTATTTAGAGGATCTGGAACTCTGTGGCTTCCCACCCATTTTGTGACCCAGAATTGTGCTGATCTGAAAGTACTGCATGACTTTGGGGAAGTGGTTATCAATCGACACAGCCGCAAGGGCTGTTGGCGGGAGCCAAGGAAGCCCATGGGTCTGGCTGTTTCCACGCCAGCCTCCTGGTCTGGAGAATTTGCACAATGTTTGCTTTCTCCAATTGAAGTCAAAAGCACAATGGGAACATTATTAGAGGCCTTTCTCCTTTAATTAAATTTCCTGCAAGGGGCATCTGCTAGTTTTTTCTAGTTTTGCTGGCGCCGCTTGTATGCTTGGTGCAGATTCACTGCCTCTGAGCAGGGTTATTTGCCTACTAATTATTAAAGGAATGCAGATGTTCTGAGGGCGCAGCTGCCGACAGTCTTGTGATTATTACTATTTGTTGGTCAGGTGTCCTCTTCCCCATGTTTTGTAGGCCTGGTTACTGGGGTCATATTGACTTCCACGAATAAAATCACTTGCTCTATTGCTAAGTTTGGTGACAATTTCTGTCATGATTAACTCTTTCCAACTTCTTGAACCTGAGAAGTAGACTATTCTACTACAAGGAGTTCAAAAATATTAGATATACCCTCCTTTTGATAATAGCACATTTTTATGAAGAGTTAGATACCTTATAGGCATTCTCATTTAATTTTTACAACATCCTAATGTGTACTTACTGTTACTGTGTCCACTGTATAGATGAGAATACTGAACTTGCAGTGTTTGCTTGTTTTTAAGTGACCTGTCAAATGTCACACAATCAGGAAGTAGCAAAACTGGTATCTAAACTCATGCAACTGATTTTAAGAGCCTATAGGTCTAACCACTGTGCTGTACTATTCTATCTTACTTCCCTGTGCTATTTTTGAGTTATTTTATCCATTAGAGTGGTAGCCATGAATACTTGATTGTTTGTTCATCAAAAATATGGTCCAGAGTAATGTCTTTTCCAGCATCATTCAATTTCTGTTAGACACATTCTCTTCCAACACACACACAACTATGCTCACATATACCCCTCCAAATTCAGGCAAATAAAGTCTGATGCATTTTTCATTTCATAGAATCAAAGTGTTCTCTTTCCCATACATATCTTGCCCATTTCTTATCAATTCTTCCATGGTGATTTAAAACCTATTCCTTGTAAGCCTTTTTGGAAGCTAGGGTGACGCTTTTGAAATGGGAGAAGTTTCCCTGAAAAAAATATGAAATTTCAGGGAAAGTATACACAGGGTCTAGAGACATGATCACATGGTGCTTGTCTCTTCATACAGTTTTAAATAATATCGGAAACCTTAGGATTGACTTCATTTCACCTTGGAAACTAACCACATGACAAATTGGGTTGGATAAACATCTCCTCAGCATATCTTGAAGCAGAAGAGGTGCAAATTTTCTCCTGTGACAATAACCAGACAGTTGCAGGCAACACAACAAGCAAGAGACCTGAGCCAAGCCTCAGACTTGCTCCTCATAGTCCTGTGACCTGAGCACATCACAGCCCTTTGGAGTCTTGGTTTTTATTTCTTCAATATGGGCTGACAATACTTGCTCTCCTGCCAGACCCTTCAAAGGACTCAATGAAATAGCATGGGAAAGCTGCCTAGCATGGTGGCTAGCACACAATAGGCCCTCATGAAAAGTGAAATCTTAACCTAGTGTTAGTGAGCCTCCTTAATAGTCTAAGAAGTGTCTAAATATTCTCCCTGAAAGATAATTTGTTAAAATGAGCACCTTTCTGGGTCTCAGATCCCCAAATTTCCAGAGGTATACCAGAAGTGAAGTTTTGGTAACATCACAATGAGACAGCAAAGAACAAGATGGAAAAACAAGGAATTTGAAGACTGTCAGTGAAACAAAGAGGTAGTTGCTAAGAAACACTAGTTTTTTGAAAGTTAATTTAGTTATCCATTTTTACCCTTGGACTACTTAAGGTTAGAAGGAGTGAGGATAGATAAAGGCTAATGATCATTTGATGACAGGACAAAAAATATAAATCATAATCACTATTACAAATAAGATCTATTTTCCCCACTTCAGGACAGTGACTACTATGTGGACAGAACCCAGAGAAAACACTTAAACAGCATTGTTTGCTGGACAGAATTCCTGTAACTAAATCAAAAACATTATTATCACAGGCCATCTACCAGGGCAGAGAGACAGTTTTGTTATTACAGGCTCATCTTTCTAAAGCTGATTTTGTGAAAGGATTTTGTGAATGATCATGTTTGTTTTTTACTGAGGAATCAACTTTGGAGCATGTGTGAGACTCAGACTCAACGCCTCCGTGATTGTGTCTTCTTCCCCTGAGAAACGGGAACCTCTCCTCTGTGTTGTGCCGTTGTAATGAAATAACATTTTACTTTCCTCCAAGTTGGGTATTATTCTGAGGGGCAGACCCCATTCCATCATGTTTGTTCTTCCAACCCTTTGCCTCTGTCCTCTCCACGCAACCACTGAAGCTCCTGCAGAAACCATCAACAGAACCCTTGTCCCCAGTATTCTGGACTTCCAAACAGGTTATTTTTGTTGTTAGTGGTGTACAATTTACTAGAAGAAGGTAAAAGATGATTCTATACATCCACAGCTATTTAGCTTCTTGAAAATTGTTTATAAGATAAAGCAAGACTGGAAGGGGATGCTCTGTGACAGCAAAAGAGACCCAGGATCAAGTATATTAATTAGTGAGCAAAGCTGACTGGCACAACATGCAGCAACTTAAGACTACTATAACATGCCTGTGTCACTGTCTGTCTAAATGTCAGGCAGGTGCTGGATTGTGAGCATGGTGTCATTGTGCCTTTAGAAAAAAAAAAAGGGAAAAAAACACCTAAAATATCTCTACTAGTACTCATTCATTCATTCATTCCTGAAATATAAATTGAGTGCCTATCAGTGGGCAGAGGGTTGTGCTAGTTGCTATTGTGATCAGAGCCAGAATCCAGGGAAAGGCAAATGAGCACTGGCCTGAAGCACAACATTTAGTGACACTAAAACACTTGGGAATCAGGATAAACAACACACTAATGAAATATTCTTTTAAAAATCAAAATCAATGCAAAAGTCTATGATGAAAAACATAATAAAACTTCCAAAAAAGACAGAATCAGTAACAGTGCTAGATCATAGTGAATCCTGGGGCCAAAGGAAGAATTTGAAAGAAAAACAAAAGGAAAATAAAAGGGAAAATACTGATCTAGTCTTTATTGAAAATTTTTATATTTGTTCATCATGGATTTTTGCACTAATTTTTATTTTTTAAACTGTGACGTTATGTATTGTTACTCGGTTTTGGGGGGAATGCTTAAATTCTGCATCTGAGGCAAATGCCTCAATCATCTCACAGCCTGCTGGGGATCTGAAGATCCCATATTACTTGAAAAAGTGGTACATGTAAGTAGAAAAGTTATGAAAAAATGTCAGGAGCCAAGAAGAAGGAGAGCTTATTTCTACAGTGGAGGTCACTGAAGGCTTTGAACAAGCTTGTATTTACATAGGACTTTACTATGCTTGACCATTAATAGAAAGAAGATCCCAGAAACCCAATCACACTTTTAAGTCAAGCAAGAAGCATTACCAGGCTAGAATAAAGGAAGGGAATTCACAGGTTGTAAGTGGAGGAGGTGTGCCAGGTGATGAAAATGTGGGTTTATACAACACAGAGTGTGTCTGGGAGTCCTTCCCATGGCAAGGAAGGAGGCCTTACAAGGATGGATTCATCTTACAATGCCCTTATAAAATCAAGACCCCTTTTTACTAACTCTGTGGATGGAGACAGAAGCCAGTGTGGAAATGAGTGAATAAATCATGCTTGTGAATGGTGAAGGAGATGCCTTGCACCTAGAAGGCATCCTCATTCAGTAGGTGAATTCTTACCTCAAGGACTGGTTTCTGAATCAGCACGCAGAACTCTGTTGTGGTCAAGATCCAGGTGAATGTCCACACCAATGAAAATAATCCTGATGTGGAAAACCAAACCTTCATAAAGCACAAAACACAGGAGAAAGCATGAATTCAAAATTATCTAAAAATTTGTATTTTAGAAGGAATCAGAGCTTAGCTTGATTCTGAATCCTGTAATTCATTCAGGTTCCACCGTCCTTTATTGACTACTCACCAGGTTCAGAAAGAGTGACTTTAGAAGGTTTTTTTTTTTGACCTAGCTCTCTTTTTTGAATGAGCAGTCATCTGTGAATCTATACCAACCCAGACCTAAGGGGCAGATTTCCTGTTTTGCCCACAGAGATGATGCTAAATCCAAACAGAGCCGTTTTCCATCGCAGTGTGTGCGCCCACGTTTGTGGTCTTGTCCTAATTTGACAGAGGTCAGTGTCCCCAAACCCTGTTTAAAATAGGGCCCACTTTTGGTGTCTGTGAGACACGCTGAGCTAACAGCCAGACCACTGGCCCAGGGGTTTAGGTGGCTCTGAGCGTGGTCAGCCACCCTGAGGAGTGAGAGGAATCTCTCTCCCTAGACCTGTAAACCATTGCTGGGGGAACACTGGCTGGGAAGCTCGATGTTCTGCAGCCCAGCTCACTACTCCTCCAGAGAAAATTAAGAAAGGAAAAGACTTTGGTCTAATCGTGTTCTAACCATGCCCCTGTGCCTATGATGTATCACTTTCTAGCACTTGTTCAATAGCAAGATGTATACACTCTGGGCAGGGCTGAGTGCTCAGCAAAGTCAGCAGATAGGCAGTTATATTATTTCCATGCCACCCAGTTTTCTTAGCATCTATTTGACCAAATCTCCATTCTAAATGCTGTGGTGAAAATGAAATAGAATAAGGTCATGAAATATGTGTTTGACTGAAGCTATCAAAGACAGATTAACCAGGTGTTACCAGAGCAGGTGGAGGCTTCAAGGAGAAGGGATAACTGCATGGTCTTTAAAAAAAAAAATGAGTAGGTTTCAATAAGCAGAGAAAGGCAAAAGGGCCAGTCAAGTGAAAACAACAGATGGGACAGCTGGATACTTTCCCTATCAAAGTGGGAAAATCCAAGCCTTGTTAGGGGAAAGGTTTGCTTTGTGATTTATAATGGAATAGGGCCATGAAAAGGCATACTGGAAAAATGGGGCAGGCCAAGGTTACAGAAGGCCTAGAGCGTGTGTCAAGGAGACTGGATTTTATGCTATATAAGCAGACATTGGAGATATTGTAGGTTCAGTTTGAGGCCACCCCAATGAAGCAAATATTGCAATAAGGTGAATCTCACAAAATTTTTGGTTTCCCAGTGTATATAAAAGTTATGTTTACATTATAGTGTAGCCTGTTAAGTATGCAATAGCCTTATACCTCAATTAAAAAAAATTTTTTTGCTGAAAAATGCTAGCCATCATCTGACTCTTCAGTGAGTGATAATATTTTGCAATAGCAACCTCAAAGATCACTGATCACAGATCATCATAATAAATGTAAAATTATGAAATGTTTGGAATATTGCAAGTATTACCAAAATATGACACAAAGACATAAAGTAAGCAAATTCTATTGGAAAAAAATAGCACCAATAGACTTGCTCAATGCAGGGTGGCCACAAACCTTCAATTTGTTAAAAAATGTAACATCTTCAAAGTACAATAAAATGAAGTATGCCTGTATTCATCCTTGTTATTGTTCAGTTGCCAAGTCATATCCGACTTTGTGATCCCATATACTGAAGCATGCCAGGCCTCTCTGTCCCTCACCATCTCCCAGAGTTTGCCCAAGTTTGTCATCCTTAAGACAAGATACTAGCCACTCACTGGGTGCTTGGCACTGTGGTAGGTGTTGGGGATGCAAAGGTAAGTCACAGTCTTGGAAGTAGGAGAGAAATATAAAGAAGTAAAGGGTCATAGGTATTATGACTGAAAGGTAAAAAATAGGGGTGGTCAACTCTACACAGAGTTTAGGAATACCTCCAGGGATGAGGTGGGAGGGGACAATGAAGTTTGAGATTTAAGAAAACAAGACTACTGGGCCAGGGACATGATTAGAGCTGCATTTTAGGAAGATCGCCCACACTGTGTTGTGTGGGATGGTTTGGAGAGAGGAGCAACTATAGACAAGGATTCTGGCTAGAGGTCATCACACGGTCCAGGAAATAGACAACGAGGGTAATGGTAACAGTGATAGAAAGGAACACATTGGTGGATTAGGCTGGTCCAAGAGTCAAATCAGATCATGCATTGCTTAGTAACTACCTACAACAAAATCTGGGCTTCCTTGCTGGCTCAGTGGTAAAAGAATCTGCCTACTAATGCAGCAGATGCAGGAGATGTGGGTTTGAGCCCTGGTCTGGGAAGATCCCCTGGAGAAGGAAATGGCAGCTCACTCTAGTATTCTTGCCTGAGAAATCCCATGGACAGAGGAGCCTGGCGGGCTACAGTCCTTGGGGTCGCAAAGAGTCAGACATGACTTAGCGACCAAACAAAACAAACAACAAAGTCTAATTCATATGATGAATCTATGAGACCGAAGTTATGTCTATTTCTCTGCCAGCTATGTAGGAGTGCCGCCAATACTGATACAATCAGATAGTCTGACTTACAGAACGTTCCCTGTCCCTCTAATGTAAAAATAATGAACAAGTCCTCTTTCTAAATACATCCTTTTTAAACCCATCTTCTGGTATTTGTACTAAGAATCTTTACCTATCCCTCCACTCTCAGCTTCCAAAGTAAATAAATATTTCCAAAGAAGTTTTCTGGGAAATAGAATAGTACTTTTCACATATCTCAAGATTTAATCATGATTCTTAGATCTATTTTTGTGTGTGTGTGTAAATGGAAGAACAAACCTTTCTGCCTCTGACCCCTGGGGGTTTGCTATATATAATGATAAAAAATCCAATAAATCCCTCAGCAACCTTGTACGGACCCTCCCATATATACTATAGCTCAGAGAAGAGTGGAGAAAAATACTTTCAAGAAATTAACCAGGAGTACAGGGCCTTGACTCTAGGAGAAACAGCTAAGCCTTTTTCCTCCTCAGTGTGAGATGGTCCTTGATGGTGGGTCTTGGGCAGGGCAGGCATACAGGCTGTGACTGGGTTAGTGAAAGTGCATTGTGCCTAGAGTGGTTTAATTTGTATATAGTAGTCACACACAAAATATTTATGGAACTGAATTTTTCAAAGGGGCAGATTTCAGATAAATATAGGGAAAAACTTGCCAACAATTAGAGTTGTCCAACCACGATGGCTGGAGAAGCAAAAGAACTCTCCATCCTTTCCTCACAGCTTCTTCCCCTCTTCTCTTCTCCCCTCCTCCACCTCCTCCTCCTTCTTTTTCTTCTTAACAATATTATGACTGCAGATACCACTTCATGGGAAAGACCCTACTGGCACTACAGGGGACACAAAGTACCAACTCCCAAGGAAATGACAAGTGTGTGTGCATGTGTGTGTGCGTGTGTAGTGGGGGAATGTGGGGGACAAGAGCCCAGAGAACTAGAGATAAAAAGATACAGAAATGTCTGCTCATTTTATGACAGACAGGTTCAAAGGAAAAATGATGGCAGACTGAGAATCGAGAGAGACGTCTTTGGAGAAGGTGAATAGGACCTAGAAGGATGGCTAGCATTTCAATTAAAAAAGTGAGGAATTGGATGAGCAAAGAGAAACACAGGCACTAGTTATCTATTATACTTTGACTTGGGCATACGGTAAACAGTAGAAGGTAAAATTGGAAAACTTTTTGGGATCATATGGCAAAGTTTATTGGGGGATGGGAGAGGGTTTGCATTGGATCTCAGTAGCTATTCAGGGTTCCGTTACAATAAAACTATTGAAAAGCATTTAAATTGTGTTTTGGGAACACTCGCCTGGCAGCAATGAAATAGAAAGATTACAGGAGAAAGAGAAAAGAGGCAGGGAACAAGGGAACAGAGAATGGTCCAGAGCTAATACAGTGACTACCTCGACTCAGGATGTAGAAAAGCAGATGGATGTGAGAGCAACAGTGAAGTATGAGGGAGGCACCAAAATAACCCTAACCCTAACCCTAACCCTAACCCTAACCCTAAGTTTGGATGACTCTAGTTAGTTCTATAGATGGAAAGGGAATACAGAAGGGATCCTCAGAAAAAGAAAGGGTGAAAAAGAGAAGAAAGCGCAGAATTGTCCCTTCAGAAATGTGCTGACCCATATACTTACCGTACCTGCTTCATTTTGATTTTAAACAATCATAGTATCAGTTCTTTGGTATCTTACATATATCTTATTATCAATAATGGTGGAGGTGCAGAAGTTAGCAAAATATATGGTATTTTTATAAATGAGTGTAGTTTCAAAGTAATGATTCCAATAACTTGCATTCTGATAGGGCTTCTGAAGTGGAAAAGAAAAGAGTGTAGATGTAGCAAATTTCCCACAGCCCTGCACATGCCTAAGCGAGCATACCATTCATTAGAACAAAATACACCATCTATGTCATGCAAGAAGCGTGAGAGAAGCACTGTTTTAAGAGGTTAGAGCCTTTGTTTTCCTCCAAATAGTGTCAGTGTTTAGTGAACAAGTAATAAATAAGCTCTCTGTGCCTCAGTTTCCTCCAAAAAGAGGATGAGAGTACCACCCTCAGAAGATGGTGGTGGGGACTGGAAGGGATGATGGATAGCAGGTCTCCATCATGGTGCTAACAATAGGAGGTGCTCAACAAGAACGGACTCTCTCAGACCTCCCAGCCCACCTCCCAGAACTGGGATCCACATCAGGAGAGGAGACGGGGGGACGTGAAGGCTCACCGCCAGTAAACCAGGTTTGCCCGAACTGAGAAAAAGAGATATTAGATACCCCTTTCAGGAGAAAAATTGTTTCTGTTTCAACTAATATGAACATATTTTAATATTTGAGATGTTAGCTAAATCAACTCTTGATATTGTTTTAAAAAATTTAAGCAACTGCAGACCAGACAACATGGAATGAAGACTGGAGCAGTCATGCTACCACAGCCACACTCCTGATCCGATGGACGTTCTGCTCAGAGATTAACTGTAATGGTTTCATTTTACACTCCCCCATTTTAAATGGTGTGTGGCTAGCCAAATGCACGTAACATAGCTATTTCCTATTTGGTTTTCCATTTCTATTTGCTATTCCCTTCTCCAGGGGATCTTCCTGACCTAGGGATCGAACCCAGGTCTCCTTCATTGCAGGCAGATTCCTTACTATCTGAGCCACCAGGGAAGCCCTTCCATTTTTGTAAATACTATACAAGGTATTGCACTATTCCCTGTGTAAGCTACAGTCAATCATTATAATTTTGCTGTGTAAATTTATGTAACAAATGATCCACAGAGACATCTGCTTCTAACCAGCTGTGTGACCTTAGAAATTTTACTTTTCTTTCTTGACCTCAAGTCTTCAGCTGAGAAAATAGTTTTAATAATGTCCCATTGTTATGAAAATTCATTTCTGGGAGGATTGAGATATGTATATAAATTTCCTAGCATACTCCTCTTCCCAAGTTCTTATGATGAGGCAAGATGATAATAATTCAAGTTCAGAATGTGCCAGAACGCTTCCAAATGCTTTCTGCACACTAACTGATTTAATGTTCTTGAGGACCTCATGATTTAGGATTATCCCCAGAAGAGGAAACTGAGGCACGGGGAGGTTAAGGAACTTGCATAAGGTCACTTACAAGTAAGTTTGGTCAAGTCCAGATCATTGGTACCAGAGGTTGGATTCACATGCTCTATGGCCCTTGCCACATTTGGGTTCATGACTAACATTTTGGGTGATTTCATGTCTGTAATCCATAAATCTTCATAAAGAATGTTGAAGATCTCTATTTAAAAGGATCAAAATGCTGGTTTGTTGTTGTTCAGTCACTAAGTCGTGTCTGACTCTTTGTGACTCTATGGACTCCAGCACACCAACTTTCCTGTCCTCCACCACCTCCTGTAATTTGCTCAGATTCATGTCCATTGAGTCGGTGATGCTATCTAACAGTCTCATCTTCTGTCCCCCCCTTTCCTTTTGCTTTCAATCTGTTCCATCATCAGGGTCTTTCCAATGAGTCCACTCTGCATCAAGTGGCCAAAGTCTTGGAGTTTCAGCATCAGTCCTTCCAATGAACATTCAGGACTGATTTCCTTTAGGATGGACTGGTTGGATCTCCTTGCAGTCCAAGGGACTCTCAAGAGTCTTCTTCATCACCACAGTTTGAAAGTATCAGTTCTTTGGTGCTCAGCCTTCTTTATGGTCCAACTCTCACATCCATACATGACTACTGGAAAAATCATAGCTTTAGCTGTATGGACCTTTGTCAGCAAAGTGATGTCTCTGCTTTTTAATACACTGTCTAGGTTTTTTGTAGCTTTCCTCCCAAGGAGCAAGCATCTTTTAATTTCATGGCTGCAGTCATCGTCTGCAGTGATTTTGGAGCCCAAGAAAATAAAGTATGTCACTACTTCCACTTTTTCCACTTCTATTTGCCATGAAGTGATGGGACCGGATGCCATAATCTTAGTTTTCTTTAATGTTGAGTTTCAAGCCGGGTTTTTCACTCTCCTCTTTCACCTTCATCAGGGGTCTCTTTGCTCCTCTTCACTTTCTGCCATTAGAATGGTATCATATGCATATCTGAGGGGGATGATATTTCTCCCAGAAATCTTGATTTCAGTTTGTTATTCATCCAGCCTGGCATTTTGCATGGTATACTCTGCATAGAAGTTAAATAAGCAGGGTGACAGTATACATCCTTGATGTACTCCTTTCCCAATTTTGAACCAAGTTGGTTATTCCATGTAAGGTTCTAACTGTTGCTTCTTGACCTGCATTACAGTTTTCTCAGGAGACAGGTAAGGTGGTCTGGTATTCCCATCTCGTTAAGAATTGTCCACAGTCTGTTGTGATCCATACAAAATGTTAGACAGACATTTAAATTTCTTTTGGTCTGATTTCTTTTACCAGGTAACACTAGTATACCTAAATCAAGCCAATAAATAGCTATCTACCCTCTTCCCCCAACTTTGCTAAACTTGCTGTTAATTTAACCTAAGTTTCAGAGAGAAAATCTGTCCTTTGAGTCTCAAATGAATTACCTTACATTCCCACCTGAAGGGTTTTGCACTCCTTATGCTTCCTGGACTCTGGATGCATAAGGAAGGTGCACCTTTTGATATTGCTGGTCAAGTTCCAGTTCCTCCCATTGAAACACTGACTCTGTGCATCAATATGTCCATCACCTCATTGTGCCTTTAGGGCTTTCTCTAACAAGGGGATATACATGTAGAAAATCCAAAATGGTCCCTTGATTTTCTATCTCACACACACACTGTCTTATATATACCAGTTATAATTTATAACTACTTTATGCCCTTTACTGAAGACTTAAATACAGGCATTGATATCAGACCCATGCAGACAAATAAAGTCATTATTATTGGTATGATATAAATATTTTTCCATCAATTGAGACCAACTATTACATTATTCCCTCCTTTCTATCCCCACTCTCACTAGCAAAAAGTATCATGCTTTGTTTTTTTACATATACAGAGCAATCAGTCCCCTCTTTGTTCCTATCTTTTCTTTTCAAAACTCACCTGGGGTCAGACTTTCCTGCTCAACTTTTCACTTCAGGCTGGCTCATCAAGGTAAGTGAAATTCTGAAGTCAGGTGGTAAGATAATATGCTCCCATTCTGTTCCATTGAGCTTGTCCACAACCTGAGTGAGAAATGTATCTCTGTGAATAACCAACCTTGGCAATTAGGTGGCAAGTTCTAACGTCCCACCTCAAATCTCCTTCTGCCTCTTGTCCTACATGCAGAAGCCTGGAGAGTGGGATCCATCCAACCTGACATAATATTCCATCCCAGAGGTATTGATTTTTGGTGAAGAAGCTGTTTTTAATTTTTTCCCACTCCAGAGGCCATTGGCTGAAGAAAAAGAGATTGGAAGTGATGCAAGAGATGTGTCACCTTGAAGGGATCTCAGGACCACTGGGTGGGAAATAAGGGTGCTGATGGAAGGATGCACGAGCAGAGTTAGGGGGCACCAGCAGGGGTAAATCAGAGAAGGGATCATGGCAGAGAAAGACCTGGAAGTCTTAGGGGCCTGAGGGCCCTACAAAAATAAGTTGGAGACCGAGAATCAGGTTTGGGTCTACTGGCTGATTACCTTTATTTATCCTTTGGTCATGGACAGCAAGCTGCCATTTTTATCTCCCCTCCTCGATGTCTTTTATCTGAGGGTCAGCATTTCCAATTAATATTTATCTAACACCAAGCATAGGGTAGATGTTTGAAGATCAGACTAAGAAGAAAAGCCTGGACCCTGCCCTGGGAAGCTTCTGGGGTCTTTCTCAAAGACAACAGCTGATTTATCTAGAGCAGCCATACTTGAGAGCAAGCGGGAAACCCATTTCACCCAGATTTAGTCCCATCTATCCTCAAACTGGGGGAATAAAGGACAATGTGAAAGTGAAGTGAAGTTGCTCAGTCGTGTCCGACTCTTTGCAACCCCATGGACTGTAGCCTACCAGGCTCCTCCGTCCATAGGATTTTTCAGGCAAGAGTACTGGAGTGGGGTGTCATTGCCTTCTCCGAAAGGACAATGTAGGGATTGGTAAAATTTCCAATTGTGCCAAATACACGGACTTTGCACACGAAAGTAAAAAATGTCTTAAGAAGGCATACACTTCCTAAGTAGAAGGCTGTTCAGCCCCAGGAGACTCAGCCCTTAGGAGTGTGTACCGTCTGGGCTCTGAAGGAGGGTGCCTGTCTGCTGTGAAGCCTTCCAGCAACACTTCAGAGTCAACACCATCAGCCAGTTTCTCCTCATGGAAATCATTTTGCCATCAAAGAAAAATTCTATTTTCCCCTCATTTAATTACATGGACTTTTGCTAAATTAAATGCACCAAGAGGCTGGGAGC
Source organism: Dama dama (assembly GCF_033118175.1). NCBI lineage: Eukaryota > Metazoa > Chordata > Mammalia > Artiodactyla > Cervidae > Dama > Dama dama. The sequence continues at coordinate 18,295,720 of NC_083710.1, forward strand.
CAACATCTACAAAGGAGAAATCTCAGCTGCCTCTGTTTTCTGCAGATCTGTGCTTCCTTGAAAACAGACACTGGGCAATGGAAAATATGGTAAAAGTGTTAACATTCATGCTAAAAGGAAAAACACCTTTCCTTTCCTTTACATTGGCCAGCCACACCTGGCAAGGCAAAGGCCAGCTTAGTGAAAAGTCACTTGTGCAAAATCCAGCTGAGCTGTCAGCTGAGCTCAGCAAGCAGTGACTTGGAAACAAAAAAATCTGGGGAAAGAATCTTTAGTTTAAGATAGATTGCAGTTATGGTGTTAGAATATATATATTAATTACTATATACAATTAATTATGTGTATCATGTGTATATAATATATATTCAACTTTTTTGACAAGAAGTAGGCCATTCATCTTCAAAGACATGTTCTCAAAAAAATGTCCCAAAGTATCCAAGTTTATTGTATATTGTATTAATGCCTAGCCTACAAAACAAGAAAACTAAAAGCAGTGAAAACAATTCCCTGTAAAGTAGAAAGGATTTGCTTTAAAATTTCTAATGTGATGCCAGTCCTTTGTGAAGCTAAGTAGAGGACGAGATAGGAGCACCTTAATAATCCCTTTAAATCTTCACTCTAATTTGGCCAGAAAGGAATTTGCACCTTTCCTTAATCCAAAACCTGTATCCCCAGGTGGGAAAAGAAGTCCGGTTATAGGGAGAAAAGGTAATGCCACTCCTTGCTTTTCCACATGGCTTTATTCAAAACTTGTTTAATTTTTTGAGAAACAATTTACTTGAAAAATAGAAACACAGATGTTTCCTAACAGACCCTTATTGTCACAAGTCTTGAGATCGAGGTGAGGAAAATGGAAATGTTTTCATCTGTTCTTGAATGAGTGGGGTGGTAGCACTGAGCCATGCCCCAGCACACTCTCCTCCCCATCCTAAAGCCCAGGGCAACTTGAGATGCTTTGGAGTCTGTACATGGCATTAAGGAAAGCAAAAGCTTTCCTTAACATTAAATTCCTTAGTCAACTTCTGGGCCCCTTTAAACTGTGAACAAGACGACCCTTGTTCTGGAAAAATCTATCGCCTCTTGCCAACACACACACACATATACAAAAACACGACTGTTGGGCAAATAAATCTTTCCAGAGAAAATAGATTCCTTTCCAATTCAGTCAACTGTACTGAGCTGGAAAGGGAGAAATGTTATTTTTCCAGGATGAAGGGAAAACAAGATCTCTCCTGTTTATCCTTTCTAGGCCATTTTAAAAGAAGGTCGGTTTAGTGCCTTCATTAAAAAGAAAAAAAAACTCAAGTGTTGTTTATCAGAAGACACTTGGTTTCTTTCAGGCTGGGAATCACACATTGGAGCTCTATTCTTTTTCTCTTTGACCTAAGATACACATGGCAGGACTGAATTTCCTGCTGCTCTGGAGAAGTCAAAAGTGTTGGGAATGGGAAAGACAGAGTTTGATGATGGAGGATTCTTTTCTATGGGCCACCGTCTCCATCACCAGCCTGTGTCCCACCCAAATCACTGAGCATGAAATATTGAGCTTATAATTGATCTCCGCTTCATTCAAGGCTGCACACATATTCTACGCTTACTTTTACCTACATTCCCCATAGTTTGTGGACCTGACTCATCACCTAGGAGAGTGAAAAAAAGTGGAGTAATGAAGTCCCTGGCTGAGGGGTGTGGGTAGAATTTAAATTGGATATAACGCTGTCTATTCCCCAGCATGTTCCTTAGAGCTTACTGGACTGAGTCTCAAGGAAGTCCCATTCACAGCTCTGCTAACCTGAGACTGAAGATACGAGCTTTCTAACTCCTCAACAGGAAGATACCACACAGTTGTTGCTCAGTCAAGTCTGGTGAAAAAAATTGAAAGTGATTTTTTTATGATGAATCTAGGAGACTAAACTCTAAAAAAATCTTACTATAAAAAATGTTTCTACAACATGAATGAACCTTGAGGACATTATGCTAAGTGAAATAAACCAGTCATAAGAAGACAAATACTGTTCGATTCCATTTATGTGAGGTCTCTAAAGTAATCAAGCTCTTAGAATAGTGGTTAACAAGAGCAGGGAGGAGAAGGGGAAAAGGAATTGTTATTTAATGTGTATAGAGTTTCAGATTTATAAGATGAAAAAGTTCTAGAGATCTGTTTCATAATGATGTAAATATATTAAAACTACTAAACTGTATACTTAAAATGATAAAAAGGGTAAAGTTCACGGTATGTGTTTTTACCTCACATACCAAAAAACAAACAAACAAACAAACAAAAAAAAACCAAAAAAAAACCAACCCTGATCTTTACATAATTATTTTTAAAAGTAGACAAAACTAGATTTAAAATAGGTTTGAGAGAAGTCATCCTGTCACCCTCCCACCCAAAGCAGAACATTGTATTAGATTTGGTAGAGAAAGGAAATAATTTCAAACATTTTCATTTGCTTCAAGTATTGTTAATATTTGCCTTACCCAACTTGTGGTTACCATAAGCTTATGCAATATGTGTTTCTTTCTTCTCTGTTTCATTCCAAACCAATTCCAAACAGAACAAAAGATCTGCTTGACTGCACTGGAACGTGAGTGAGCCCCAGATGGAAAAAGTTGTCTCCCTCCTTCCCATTTGTTTAATGGCTAGTGTGGTTTGGATCTTCCCAGGTCTGGGATGGAATACTATTTGTTTAAGAATTCATATTCTGGCCTCTTTTGTATAAGCACAAGATGTAATAAATAATCAATTTAAAAAAGAAAGAATTCGTATTCTGAATGCTGAGGAGAAGAGTCAGAAAACCTGCAATCCCTCAATAAGTAGCCAAAACTGCTGTGTGGACTCCTGCAAAGAGCTCCTTCCAAGGCTCCATTCAGCCTGGCTCCAGAGAGTGGAGGAAAAGAGGGGGCATTTGCAAAGACCTTCTTGCCAGAAGCACTAAAGGCCTAAAAACTGTTCCAAAGAACCCTCCATTTGTAAAGACTGGGGTGGGGAAAAAATGCTGTATTGTTTTTTAGACAAACTTTTAGTATCTGAGAATGATAGGAACTTAATGATTTTTAAAAGAACATTTTAATAATAAAGGATTTAAAACACTGTATCTAGACCTGTGTGTTCAGTGACATGGACACTACTGCTTACATGTTGTTAGCATTTGGTGTGGCTCATCTGAATTGAGGTATGTTCTAAGTATAAAATATACATAATATTTTGAAACAATAAAAGGATTTAAATATCTTAATAATAACTTTTACATTGGCCACATGTTGAAATTGTATTCTGTATATATTGCATTAAATAAAGTCTATTGTTAAAATCAATTTATCTTGTTTATTTTTATTTTCTTAATATGGCTACTAAGCATTTTAAGTAACAAATATGACTTGCATTATATTCTTATGGACAGTACTAATGTAGACTACTCTGTGCAGAATTAATAAGGGAAAAATGGAAGGTAAGGGTCTATAGAAAATTGAAAGAAGGGTCTTCTCCAATTGATCCCTTTATCACTATGCAGTATCCTTCTTTGTCTCTTAAACATTCTTTATTTTAAAGTCTATTTTGTCTGATATGAGTATTGCTACTCCAGCTTTCTTTTGATTCCCATTTGCATGGAATACCTTTTTCCATTCCCTCACTTTCACTCTGTATGTTTCCCTAGCTCTGAAGTGGGTCTTTTGCAGACATCTTATATATGGGCCTTGATTTTGTATCCCTTCAGCCAGTCTATGTCTTTTGGTTGGAGCACTTTATTCAGTTACATTTAAGGTAACTATTGATATGAATATTCTTACTGCCATTTTGTTAATTGTTTTGGATTTGTTTTTGAAGGTCTTTTTTTCCTCCCTTCTTCTTCTGCTTTCTTCTCTTTTGATGTCTATCTTTAGTGATATGTTTGGATTTTTTTTCTTTTTTGTGTATTTAATCACTTGTAGATTTTTGGTTCCCATGAGGTTTTTAGAATTATGTCTTTTGAGCATTCCTTGTGTATGTGTCTATGTTCATTGCCCAGTCGTGTCTGACTCTTTGCGACTTCACTTTAAAAAATATGTCCAAGATGTCAACATTTGGTGACTTGGAAAAAGCAAGGATATCTCCTCACTTGGTTCCTAAATATAGCTTAAAGGTTGTGATGATCTAAAAAAAAAAAATCAGCATTATTTATTTATTATTGAGAAGGGGTTAATAAAATTATTGGTCCTTCAACTACAAAAATTAACAGAATTTAAGTTGAAGAAAATTGCAAATTAATATTTAATCTTGGGATTGCAAGATGGCGGAGGAGTAGGTGGACATGGAATACTTCTCTCTCCACAGATACATCAGGAATACACCTTGAGACACAGAAGTGCATGCAGCACACCAGCTGAGAGTGGACAGGAGTACCTGACCAGCAGAAAAGAATATATAGACCCACGCAAAACTCGGTAGGATGAAGGAACTAGGAGGAAAAACAGGAGTGTCAGTAGGACTGCACCTGCCCTCAGTGGGCGGGAGAACTGAAGCAGGAGTCTGATGCCCACATCAGGCAATTGTCTGAGTCAGAGGAGAAACATTTAAGGCTGAGACAAAAACAGTCCTTGCCGCAGCCATACATACCCTAGTATGTATGTGGCTGGGAGCTGGAGTTTAGAGATTGTGGAGCAATCCCAGGGCGAGGGCTGCTGTTGACTGCAGAGAGACGGGTCAAGGGGATGTGAAGGAGGATATCATGCTGGAACATGCCTGTGGAGGAAAGCTGGGCAGCCATGGAAGCCAGGAGATACTGCTGAGTCATGCGTAGGGGGTGGAGCCATCACCATAGTGTCTCTCTCCCCACATGCTGAACAATAGAGGCTGGCCCATCATACACCGGACACACTGAACTGCAGAGGAGGGCCCCACACAGGGGGCCCCTTTAAGTGCCTGACATTCCGATCTGCAGAGTAGGACCCACACAGGGTGCCCCTTTAAGTGCCTGACAAGCCGATCTACAGAGTAGGACCCCAGGTGGGGGGCCCCTCTATGTGCCTGATGCATCAAACAACAGAGAAGGACCCCAGGAAAGAAAGAAAGCCCTCTAAGTGCCTGAATGGGTGGAGCTGCAGAGAAAGACTGGCCAAAGAGGCCTTCTGATCGCCAGCTACCAGAGGCTTGAAAAAAAGACTCTAATAGGGCCTGACTCCTGTGGCAGAGGCAATCCATGTCCCCACACACGTGGCGCTGCCAGGGTCCCCGCAAGCCAAGCAGCTGCGCCACCTTCACGCTCAACACTCACTAGGGCAGTCCTGCCACAGGCAAAGAGAGTCTTGCACCTATGCACACAGGGTCGCGTGGGTAGTGTCCCACTCGTTGCGACCTTATAGACTGTGGCCTGCCTGGCTTCTCTGTCAGGGAGTGGGTTCTCCAGGCAAGAATACTGGAGTATATCGGCCAATACTGGTTGCCATACCCTTCTAGAGCACGATATTTCCTGCTGCCCTGGCCGCCAACTCCCCTGAGTACCTGGTACTGCCAGAACCCCTGCGACCCAAGCAGGAGCCCCACCTCCACACCTGTCCCTCAAAGGGGCAAACCCAAGTCCTCCAGGGCAGCCTCAGGAGTAAACCCCAGTGGATGACCCACATGCAGAGGTGGAGATAAAACCACAATTGAAACCCAGGGGCAGTGTGACTAAGGAAGAAGACTGAAAACCTTCCCACCAACTGTACAAGCTGCAGATTAAATCCACATGATCAACTAGACAGACTCTGTGTCTATGGAATATATAAAAGGTGATTGAGAGCTCCCACGAAAGAAAACGCACTAGTTCTGCTAGCTGTGAGCATTGAAGGCAAGAACACAGAGGAGTAGGAGCAGATCAGAATCTGAGCTGCCCCCAGAGCAGGTCCAGAGGTCAGCGCGGTGTGAGAGGGCGTCCTAGGGAGGGGAGGTGGACTGTGACTCCCGGCGAGGGAAAGGACTCTGACAGCAGTGACTCAAGAAAAGCATTTATTGTTCTTATGTTTTGACTTGTTCCGTAGATTCTTTGGGGTTTTTCTTTCTTTTTCCCCGCCTCTGCTGAAGTTGTCGATTTTATTGGCACTATGAAATCTAACTAAGCTTTTGAGCTTTCTCTCTTTATTTTTTTTCCTCAGTCACGTTTTTTATTGTTATAAACCTCTGCCTCTATATTGGGCTTTTGTAGCTCTGGGGAGGTTTTTTTTTTTCTCTCTCTCTTTTTTTTAAATTTTTAAACCTATTATTATTTTTTCTACATTTATTCCTTTGCTTGCTTTTCCTACTGTTCTTTTCCCCTTGCAGTTAATCTTTAATATATATAAATCTTCTTTATCTACCTCTATTTAACTTTGCATGTCTATTTCTTTTCTTTCTTTTAGTCTCAACATATTTGTTAGTTTTATTTTCATTGCATTATACCCCAATTGGCACCTTACTTTAGTTTTGTTTCCAGTTTGTGCTTTAGTTAGTTTCGTTCTGGTAGACATAACTTTTGCTTCCCTTTGTTCGCCAGGTCAATCTATTGTACTATATTTTAGTTGGACTGTTTTGATTTTGCTTATGGGTGTATATGTATATATTCAGTCACACTTTTTACTGTTATTATAAACCTCTGCCTCTATGTTTGGCCTGTGCAGTTCTGTGGAGTTTTCCTTTTCTTCCTTTTCTCTTTCTTTTATCTATTTTATAATTTTGATTTTTAATTTTCTAAAACCTATTATATTTTTTATACATTTATTCCTATGTTTGCCTTTCCTACTGTCCTTTTCCCCTTGCAGTTAATCTTCAATGTATATAAATCTTCTTTATCTATCTTTATTTAACTTTGCATATCTATTCTTTCTTTCCTTTCCTCTCAACATATTTGTTAGTTTTGTTTTCATTGCTTTATTCCCCACTTGGCACCTTGCATTAGTTTTGTTTTCCAGTTTGCACTTTAGTTAGTTTTGTTCTGGTAGATATAATTTTAGGTTTCCTTTGTTTGCCAGGTCAGTCTATTTTACTTTATTTTTGTTGACTGTTATGATTTTGCTTATGGGTATATACATATACGTGTATATTCAGTAACAATTTTTACTGTTGTTATAAACCTCTGCATCTACATTGGGCTTTTGCAGTTCTGTGGAGTTTTCCTTTTTTTCCCCTTTTTTCTTTCTTCTTCCTTTTTTTTCTTTATCTTTTCTCTTTTTTATAATTTTAACTTTTAATTTCTTTAAACCTATTATATTTTTTCTACATTTATTCCTTTGATTGCCTTTCCTACTGTTCTTTTCCCCTTGCAGTTAATCTTTAATGTATATAAATCTTCATCTACCTCTATTTATAATTTTGCATATCTATTCTTTCTTTTTTCTTCCTATTCATTTTTTCCTTTTTAAAAAACTCAACAAATTTGTTAGTTTTGTTTTCATTGCTTTATTCCCCACTTGGCACCTTGCTTTCATTTTGTTTCCCAGTTTGTGCTTTAGTTAGTTTTGTTCTTAACTAGTAAGTATAATTTTTGATTTCCTTCATTAGCCGGGTCAATCTGTTGTACTTTATTTTTGTTGGACTGTTTTGACTTTGCATAAGGGTATATATGTATATGTGTATATTCCATTATTTTAATTATTATTTGCCTGATTTTGTACCTGCCATTTGTCTGGGGTTAATCTTTGATTTCTCAATTTTGGATATTTGTTTTAGTCTCACTTAATGCCATAACAAACCACTTGTGGAATCTTCGTTCCTGACCAGAGATCAAGCCCTGAGCCTTTGGAGTAGAGCACTGACTCCAAGACCCTAGACTACCAGAGAACTAACACTAGGGAGTACCAAATAGTGAGAACTCACACAAAGGAAACCACTGTAATACAAGACCCAGCATCACTCAACCACCAACTGCATCCTGTGCAGGATGCCTCATCTAAAAAACAAACAAAACAAAAATATAAACCAATCATCAACAGACAGGATTACCACCTCATTCAGCTTTGCCCATCAGAGGAAAAACAAACAACAAACAAACAAAAACTCAGCACAAATCTCACCCTATAAGAAGCTTACACAAGCCACTGGACCAACCTTAGAGGGGAGAAACCAAAAGGAAGAAACAATTCAACCTTGAAGCCTGGAAAAAGGAGACCTCAAACACAAAAGTTAAAAGAAAGAAAAAAAAAAAAAAATGAAAAGGCAGAGAAATACTACACAAATGAAGGGACAAACTAGAAACACAGGAGTCCAAACAAATGAAGAAGAAAGAGGCAAACTACCTGAAAAAGAATTCAGAATAATGATAGTAAAGATGACCAAAAACCTTGAAAGCAAAATGGAGAAAATGCAAGAATCAATTAACAAAGACCTTGAAGAACTAAAAAATAAACATGCAGAGACAAACAATGCAATTACTGAAACTAAAAATACTCTAGAAGGAATCAATAGCAGAATATCTGAAGCAGAAGAGCGAATCAATTTGCTGGAAGATAAAATGGTGGAAATAACTTCTGAAGAGCAGAATAAAGTAAAAAGAAAGAAAAGAACTAAGGATAGTCTCAGAGACTTCCCAGACTATATCATACGCACAGACATTCAAAATATAGGGGTCCCAGAAGAAGAAGTGAAAAAGAAAGGGTATGAGAAAAAATTTTAGGAAAGTATAGTTGAAAATTTCCCCAACATGGAAAAGGAACCAGTTAATCAAGTCCAAGAGGCACAAAGAGTCCCATACAGGATAAACCCAAGGGAAAACACAACAAGACACATACTAATCAAACTAACAAAGACTAAACACAAAGAAAGAATATTAAAAGCAGCAAGAGAGAAGCAACACATAACATATAAGGGAAACCCCACATACTTAACAGCTGATCTTTCAGCAGAAACTCTGCAGGCCAGAAGGGAATGGCAGGATATATTTAAGGTAATGAAAGGGAAAAATCTACAACCAAGATTACTGTATCCGGCAAGGATCTCATTCAAAATTGATGGAGAAATCAAAAGCTTTTCAGACAAGCAAAAGTTAAGAGAATTCAGTACCACCAAACCAGCTTTACAACAAATGTTAAATGGACTTACATAGTCAAGAAATACAAGAGAAGACAAGAGATTTACAAAATCAATCCCAAACAATTAAGAAAATGGCTATAGAAACATACATATCAATAATTACTTCAAATGTAAATGGGTCAAATACTCCAACCAAGAGACACAGACAGGCTGAATGGATACAAATACATGGCCCATATATATATGCTGTCTACAAGAATCCCACTTTAGACCTCAAGACACATATAGACTGAAAGTGAGAGGATGGAAAAATACATTCCATGCAAATGGGAAACAAAAGAAAGCTGGAGTAGCAATTTTCATATCAGACAAAATAGACCTTAAAGAAGATTACAAGAGATAAGGAAGGACACTACATAGTGATCAAGGGATCAATCCAAGAGGAAGACATAACAATTGTAAATATCTATGCTCCCAACATAGGAACACCTCAATACATAAGACAAACACTAACAGACATAAAAGGAGAAATTGACAGTAACACAATAATAGGAGGACACTTTCACACCCCACTCACACCAATGGACAGATCATCGAAACAGAATTTTAACAAGGAAACACAAGTCTCAAATGATACATTAGATGAGATGGACCTCATTGATATCTTCAGGACATTCTATCCAAATGCAGAAGAATACACCTTCTTCTCAAGTGCACATGGAACATTCTCCAGGATAGACCACATCTTGGGTCACAAATCAAACTTCAGTAAATTTAATAAAACTGAAATCCTATCAAGGATCTTCTCTGACCACAAGGCTATGAGTCTAGATATCAATTATAAGAAAGAAAAAACAATGTAAGAAACACAAACACATGGAGATTAAACAACACGTTTCTAAATAACCAACAGGTTACTGAAGAAATCAAAAGGGAAATCAAAAAATTTCTAGAAACAAATGACAATGTAAACACAACAACTCAAAACCTATGGGATGCAGCAAAAGCAGTCCTAAGAGGGAAGTTTATAGCAATACAATCCTACCTCAAGAAACAAGAAAGACATCAAATAGACAGCCTGACTTTACACCTAAAACAACTGGAAAAAGAAGATCAAAACGACCCCAAAATTAGTAGAAGGAAAGAAATCATAAAGACCTGAGCAGAAATAAATGAAAAAGAAATGAAAGAAACAATTGTAAAGATGAATAAAACTAAAAACTGGTTCTTTGAGAAGATAAACAAAGTTGACAAACACATCAAGAAAACACATCAAGAAAAATCCAGACACATCAAGAAAAACAGAGAAGAAGCAAATCAACAAAATTAGAAATGAAAAAGGAGAGGTTACAACAGACAATGCAGAAATACAAAGTATTATAAGAGACTATTATGAAAAACTATATAGCAATAAAATGGATAACCTGGAAGAAAGAGACAGATTCTTAGAAAAGTTCAATCTTCTAAGACTGAACCAGGAAGAAACAGAAATTATGAACAACCCAATTACAAGCACTGAAATTAAAGCTGTGATAAAAAAAAATCTCCCACAAAACAAAAGCCCAGGACCAGATGTCTTCACAGGAGAATTCTATCATTTAGAGAAGAGCTAATGCCTACCCTTCTAAAGCTCTTTCAAAAAACTGCAGATGAAGGAACACTTCCAAACTCATTCTACAAGGCCAACATCACTGTGATGCCAAAACCAGACAAAGACAAAACACAAAAAGAAAACTATAGGACAATATCACTGATGAACACTGATGCAAAAATCCTCAACAAAATTTTAGCAAACAGAATTCAGCAACACATCTAAAAGCTCATATACCATGTTCAAGTTGGGTTTATTCCAGGGATGCAAGGATTCTTCAACATACACAAATCAATCAGTGTGATACACCATATTAATAAATTGAAAGATAAAAACCATATGATCATCTCAATAAATGCAGAAAAAGCCTTTGATAAAATTCAGCACCCATGTATGATAAAAACACTTCAAAAAATGGGCATAAAAGGAACCTACCTCAACATAGTAAAGGCCGTATATGATAAGTCTACAGCAAACATTATTCTCAATGGTGAAAAGCTGAAAACATTCCCCCTGAGATCAGGATCAAGACAAGGGTGTCCACCTTCACCACTATTATTCAACATAGTTCTGGAAGTCCTAGGTGCAGCAATCAGAGAAGAAAAAGAAATAAAAGGAATCCAGATTGGAAAAGAAGTTAAGCTCTCACTGTTTGCAGATGATACTGTACATAGAAAACCTTAAAAATAGTATCAGAAAATTACTAGAGCTAATCAGGGAATTCAGCAAAGTTGCAGGATACAAAATCAATACACAGAAATCAGGTGCATTTCTATATGCTAACAATGAAAAATCAGAAAGAGAAATTAAGGACTCAATCCCATTCACCACTGCAACAAAAAGAATTAAACATCTAGGAATAAACTTACCTAAGGAGACAAAAGAACTGTACACAGAAAATTATAAGACACTAATGAAAGAAATCAAAGACAACATATACAGATGGAGAGATATTCCATGTTCCTGGTCAGGAAGACTCAATATTGTGAAAATGACTATACTACCAAATGCAATCTACAGATTCAATTCGATTCCTATCAAATTACCAATGACATTGTTCACAGAACTAAAACAAAAAATTTCATAATTCATATGGAAACACAAAAGACCCTGCAGAGCCAAAGCAATCCTGAGAAATGAATGGAACTGGAGGAATTAACCTTCCTGACTTCAGATTATACTCAAAGCCCATGCACCTATGGGTACCTTATTTTTGAGAAAGGAGGCCAGAATATACAACAGGGCAAAGACGGCCTCTTCAATAAATGGTGCTGGGAAAACTGGGCAGCTACATGTAAAAGAATGAAATTAGAACACTTCCTAACACCATACATACACAAAGATAAACTCAAAATGGATTAAATGTAAGACCAGAAACTATATAATTCTTAGAGGAAAACATAGGCAAACACTCAATGACATAAATCAAAGCGAGATCCTCTATGACCCACTTCCTCGAGTAATGAAAATAAAAACAAAAGTAAACAAAGTGGGACCTGATTAAACTTAAAAGCTTTTGCACAGCAAAGGAAACTATAAGCAAAGGTGAAAAGACAACCCTTAGAATGGGAGAAAATAATAGCAAATGAAACAACTGACAAAGGATTAATTTCTAAAATATACAAGCAGCTCATACCACTCAGAAAAACAAACAACCCAATCAAAAAGTGGGAAAAAGACCTAAACAGACATTTCTCCAAAGAAGACATACAGATGGCTAACAAACACATGAAAAGATGCTCAACATCACTCGTTATTAGAGAAATGCAAATATAAACTACAATGAGATATCACCTCACACCAGTCAGAATGGCTATCATCAAAAAGTCTACAAACAGTAAATGCTGGAGAGGGTATGGAGAAAAGGGGATGCTCTTGCACTTTTGGTAGGAATGTAAACTGATACAGCCACTATGGAAGACAGTATGTAGATTCCTTAAAAAACTAGGAATAAAACCACCATGCTGCTGCTGCTGGTTCTAAGTCGCTTTAGTCGTGTCCGACTCTGTGCGACCCCATAGACGGCAGCCCACCAGGCTCCCCCATCCCTGGGATTCTCCAGGCAAGAACATTGGAGTGGGTTGCCATTTCCTTCTCCAATGCATGAAAGTGAAAAGTGAAAGTGAAGTCCCTCAGTCATGTCCAACTCTTAGCGACCCCATGGACTGCAGCTTACCAGGCTCCTCTGTCCATGGGATTTTCCAGGATATCACCCAGCAATCCCACTCCTAGGCATATACCCTGAAGAAACCAGGGTTGAAAAAGACACATGTATCACACTGCTAATTGCAGCACTATTTACAATAGCTAGAACATGGAAGTAAGGTAAAGGCCCATTGAAAGATGAATGGATAAAGAAGTTGTGGTACATATACACAATGGAATATTACTCAGCCATAAAAAGGAATGCATTTGAGTCAGTTCTGATGAAGTGGATGAACCTACAACCTATTATCCAGAGTGAAGCAAGTCAGAAAGAGAAAGATAAATATCATATTCTAAGGCACATTATGGAATCTAGAAAAATGGTCTGATGAGTTTATCTACAGGGCAGCAATGAAAAAACAGACATAGTGAATAAACTTACGGACATAGGGAGAGGGGAGAGGGTGAGATGTATGGAAAGAGTAACATGGAAACTTACATTACCATATGTAAAATAAGATAGCTAATGGGAATCTGCTGTCTGGCTCAGGAAACTCAAACAGGGGCTCTGTATCAACCTAGAGGGGTGGGATGGGGAGGGAGATGAGAGGGAGGTTTAGGAGGGAGGGGACATATGCACACCTGTGGCTGATTCATGTTGAGGTTTGACAGAAAACAACAAAATTCTATGAAGAAATTATCCTTCAATAAAAAAAATAAATTAAAACAATATAGAACTAATAAAAAGATTCAGTCTTTCCTAAACACAGAAGAAAAAGAGACTTTATTTGATGGGGAAGATTATAATATTGAGTACCTACTAATTCCATCAGGTTGTCTCATAAGTTCATGATTCTTAAAGGGTCCAAAACGGAAAACATCAACTTTTATCATCAAAGCAGCTCCTCCTCCTTTTTCATTCTCTATCCTGGGCACTGTCACCTGAATCTACCCAGTCTGGGATTAAGCCAGAAACCTTATTGTTTTCTCTACTCCTCTTATTACCTTATCCCCCTTTTAGTCTTGCCATCTTATAGGACACGGGTTTACTTATTTTGTCTGAATAGTACAGACGGCTTCTCAATGACTGTGCCTGTCCTTACTCCCACCAGCAGGACTTATTCCCATATCCAGCCAACACAAGGCATGGATTCAGCTTTCTAAATTTTTCCAGTCAAATAAGCATAAAATTACATCTCAGTATTATGTCAATTTGGTGAGTTACTTATGATTTATCAGCCTTTTATTTTTTATAAATTGTTTATTGATATTTTGCCCATTTTTCTATTGAATTACTGTCTTTTTCTTATTGATTTGTATGATTTGATTTATTGTTGATTTGACTTCTTGTTTGATTTGTGTTTTTCCACAGTCTAGATAGTAATCCTTTGTCCACGTGTCAACAATATCCACTTGTCAATCCTTTGTCAACATTTTAAAGGCTCTTCACCCACTGTGAAATTTGTTTCTAATTTTACTCATATGCCTGTTATTGTATAATAGAAATCTTTAACTTTGATGTATTCAATAATCAACTATATACCACATGATTTTTCAAGTTCTTGCTTAAGAGGTCTTATATTGCCTCATCAGTATACACATTTTAAAATACATTTATCATGTATTTATCTCAAAAGTCTAACTACAATTTTAGTGGAATTACTTTGAATGTACTAGATGTGGGGAAAGCTGATATCTTTACAATATTATTAAGTCTTCTCCTCTGAGAACATGGAATGTCTCTTTATCACTGAGAAATTTTTTTCTATGTTCTTTATTACAATATTTACATTTTCTCCAGAAAGATTATATGTTTTTGGTTAAGTTAATTACCAGACTATTTTTAGTTGCTGTTATGTGATAGCATTTTGCTTTTTTATATAATATTTTCTAGTTGTTTGCTCTTAGAAATGGCATTTATAACTTGATCATACATACACCACATTCTTATAATTTACCTGTTGAGTCTATCAGTTATTCAAAGTAAATAAGTATATCACCCTGAAAGACCAATGGTTTATTTCTTCCTTTCCAAGCCTCTTATTTCTTTTTCTTTTCTTCAGTGTTGATCAAGATTTCCAATATTATAGTATTGATTATAATATACAGTGGTTCTTAACTTAAGAATATGTTTCCAGTCTTAATCGGAATGTACTTAAAATTTCTTCAATAAGTATAATATCTACTTAGGGTTTTGGCATATTTAAGGGATTAAATGACACTTGATTAATATTAATTAATTAATTAATAAGGGATTAAATGGTACTTAATTTATTTAAGGGAATTAAAGAAATCCTTTTTACTCTTGGCTTACTAAGATATTTATCATAAAAAAGTAAAGAACTTATCAAATGCTTTTTTTGTATCAATTGAAATTATTATGGGATTTTTAAAAAATGTTAATCTATTAATGCTCCAATTATGTTGGCAGAATCCCTAATGATGAACCATTCATTAACCAAGCTGTATTATTAAAGGAAACTGTTGGAATCAATTAGTGTTTTCAAAGATTTTTCATCTTTTAAAATATTTTTTAAAAGAGCATAAAGTTTTTTTTTTTTAATATAATGTGTTCATCTGATTGTACCAATATGAAATGACCTTGATTAATTTTTGTTTTTGTCTCTTCTGGAGTAATTTGGAAACTTATTGTTCCTCAAGAGTTTGGTAAAACTCACCTGAAAAACCATTTAAGTCTACAGTCTTCTGTGAGTGGAGGTTTTCAATTGCAATTTAACCTCTTTCAAATGTATTGGTCTATTCAAGTTCCCTATTTCTAACACCAATTTTGGCATTTGATAGTTTTCCATTTTGTCTAGGTTTTTTTTTTTTAGTTTATAAGTCTTTTAATAGTTTAATGTTTCTTATGAATGATAATCACTGTTGAAGACTTTAATCAATATAGAAAAAAATTAAAGAAGAAATTGAAAATTCTACCCCAAATCCTAGCCCTAGAAATTATCATAATATAAACACTTCTATATACATATAGGTATATATACATATACGGTTAAAATTTAATAGCAGACATTTCTCAGTATGCATAGTTATAATGCTATTTTTTTCTTTCTTTTTTTTCATTTATTTTTATTAGTTGGAGGCTAATTACTTTACAATATTGTAGTGGTTTTTGTCATACACTGACATGAATCAGCCATGGATTTACATGTATTCCCCATCCCGATCCCCCCTCACACCTCCCTCTTTACCTGATCCCTCTGGGTCTATTATTAATAATAAGAGCAAACATATAGTACTTTATATAATTACATCAGATAAAATTAGAAGAATTATCTGTATCTACAGATAGAAGAATGGGTGCCTAAAAACCAAAATTTGCAGTTCCTTCTTCAAACAAATGTTTAATAAATTCCTCTTAGACACCAAGTGATGGATTTCAATGATTGGTAAAGAGGGCTCCCATCTATAATGACTACAAAGCTAACAGTAAAACATAGGGACTTACAGTTAAGCTCTGCTCTGGAATTGGAATGGGATGAAAAGGAGACATATAAGAAAGAAGATGGTTCTCAAAGGCTTCCTATGTAAAATGAAGGAAGAAAGAGGGTAGGCAACTGAAGGAGAGAGGGACCGCCATCTACATCACTAGTGGTGAGCACAAGAAAGCACCCCCGGGGGAACAGAAGAAGCACTGCATCTGGTCCTGTCTATAAAACAGTACACATTTGGGTCCACCAATCAGAAAACAACGCGCTCTCTGGACTGGCCAATTAGAAGACGTTTGCCCTTCTTCCTGCTGCACACACCGTACTGGGATCCCAGCCGCTATCACATCTGCTTGGTGAGGTGTCCTTGTCCTTGAGCCTGCTTCTGGTAAGGCTGTCCTCAGCGCTGCTCAGTGTACTTGAGGTCACTTTAACACATCATTAGAACAGATCACAGTTGGTTTTGTGATATCTGTCATTTAGGATGAACATATATGACAATAAAAAGAATCATTACCCAATTAGTGATTGCAGGGCGGCAGGATAGCTTATTTTCTGGTGATTTGCATATTCCCACAAACCCCAATTAAAGATTTCAGACTTCTTAACATTATTTTAAAATATCACCAATTCTCTAAGAAGAAATGCATTCTGGAGGAGGGTGTATTAGAAAGAAAACACATTGGGACCCTGTACATGTAGAAGTTTTTATTCTGGATTTCTGCTTACATATAACAAATACACAGAAAACTATACAAATTGGTGTAGGGCTCAAAAAATTTTCACAAAATGAATACATCCAAGTAGCCAGCACTCAAGTCAATAAACAGACCTGGTCCTAGTACCCCAGGGACCCCTTCATGTCTTCTATTCACTGCTTGCCATCTACAAACAACCACTGCTCTGACTTCTAATGCCCGAGGCTCACTTTGAATGTTTGTGAACTCTGTGTAAGTGGAATCATTTAGCATTAACTCTCTTCTGTCTGGCTTTTTCCTCTTAACCTTCTGTTTGTGATATTGATTCAGACTGTTGCCAGTAGCGATAGCTCCTTCATCCTTTCATATACACATATAATTTTATTTTGGCTGTTCCGGGTCTTCATTGCTGTGTGTGGTGTGCAGGCTTCTCATTGCAGTGGCTTCTCTTGCTGTGGAGCATAGGCTATAGGTTCGAGGGCTACAGTAGTTGCAGCATGTGGAATCCTCTCAGACCAGGGATCAACGCCTGTCCCCTGCATTGGTGGGTGGATACTCAACCACTGTGCCATCAAGGAATGCTGTAGAGTCCACCCGTGTAGGAATGCATCACAAATGACTTAATTCATTCTCCTATTGATGGACATTTGGGTCATTTCCAGTTTGGAGATAAAATGAATGGCTGCCAGCCATTTCAAATGTCTGATTGTTGTTAACATACTCCTACCAGAAGCCACCCCAAATGTGAATGTGAAACTCAAAGGCTGATAAACTGTCATGGCTGTGAGTGAAGTGAAAGCCGCTCAGTCGTGTCTGACTCTTCGACCCCATGGACTATACAGTCCATGGAATTCTCCAGGCCAGGATGCTGGAGTGGGTAGCCTTTCCCTTTTCCAGGAGATCTTCCCAACCCAGGGATTGAACCCAGGTCTCCTGCATTACAGGTGGATTCTTTACCAGCTGAGCCACAAGGGCAGCCCAAGAATACTGGAGTGGGTAGCCTATCCCTTCTCCAGCGGATCTTCCCAGCCCAGGAATCGAACCAGGGTCTCCTGCATTGCAGGTGGACTTTTTTACCAACCGAGCTATCTAAGGGAAGCCCGTCATGGCTGTAGGAAGCAAAAATAATTATGAAAGCTCTTTTTCCTGGCTTGGAAAATTTAAAGGTATGGTTACTGTACAAGGCAGTTATGTGCAATTCACTGTATAATGCTAATAAGTCATTAGCCAGTGAGAAGAAAACAAAATTGATGAATTTGCAGGTAAAGAATAAGAGTTGATGTGATCTCAGCAACAGTTGGTTATCTTTACCCTCTGCCTTTAGCAAAGCTTGATAACTGTTTCATGATACGATAATGTGACACTCCTAGGATTTAACATATATACTGTGCTGATCAACTTAAAACTCTGTTAAGTAGGTGGCAAGTGGCATGTTCCAGAAAAAGGAGTTTAGGCAAATCACTTCACCTCCCTCTTGTCCTATTCATGATAGCAAGTCAATACCAACTTTAGACTGTGAGCTGAGAGCTGTCTCCAGCAGGCCCCTGCCCCATACACGGTCAGCCTGGCAGGTGCCCAGTATGTTGCTGCAAAGATCTCGTGGGAAGAACCACAGCCTCGAGGTGGGCGGAATTCTATTAATACCTTAGACTTTTATAGTACTCGGCCGTGCTGTAGAGGACTTTGAGCATCCTTCCAGAAGAGCTGGCCAAAGCTTGTGACTCATATGCCAGCATTAGAAGAAATGTGGCTTCGGAGATGAGGCTTCATATGGCTCATGCGGTGGCTTCTGGGCTCCTTATATGGGCTAATTTCTCATGTCCAGCTATTATGTTCAGGGTTCAAAAATATGATGAACTAATCAGGGGGAAATTCTCTTTTCTTCCCTAACATCACTCACAGCATCTTAGCTTTCTGTGTATTTCCAAACAGCTTATTTCTAGGGGCTCCTTTCTATGCCATGGATTCCTTTGCCTGTCTGGTGAAGTCTGTGAACTCTTTCTCAGAATACTGCTCTAAAATGTGTAAAATAAAATACACAGGACTACAAAGGAAATCAAATATATAAAAAATACTGTTATCCAAATAGCAAAACAAAACAAAGTAGATTTGTGATATATTTACTTCCTTATTGACATATAATAAGACCTAGAGGTGGGAAAACAAGATAATTTCAAAGTAGTAATGAATCTTCACAATATTTGAAGATATCTGGGACAACCGAATATGATATTAAAATATTTTTATTTCCATTGGTGACAAAGCCACAGATACTAATACTTCTGTGCTTTGCTGCCTATATTTACAGTTAAAAGGAATTACGAATTTCCATTAAAGGATAATAAAAACTTAAGATGTATCCCTTTTCTCCATCTAAATTCATAGCTCCCCCTGAATTCCATCACAATCCCCTGCAATCTATTTCCACTTCAGTGTCCCAAAGATGGCCCTTATCTAGACACATATACACACATTTTGAAATAGCATTAGCTCTCTAGAACACAACATCCTCTCTCCAGAAAGATGGATTCCAGGCCAATCCTCTCTGATAGCGGGCAGCCAACCTCTAGCTTGTGACTGTGATTCTCAGACTTTGCTATTACGTGCAGACAAGAATTGACCTTGAATTTAATCGCTGCCTTTTCTTGTCAGTTTCTAGCATGACTCCCTGTGACAGGCTGAGAAAAAGGCCTTCTTTTAAATGATGTTCTTGCTCTTTGGAAACAATTAGGGAAGTTTAGATAATCTACAGGAATTATTGTTAATTTTAAGTTGACATTAATCAGCTTGATGAATGCACATGGTTATGAAAGAAAATGTCCATATCTTTTAGAGGTGTATTCTTAACTATATAGAGATAAATAACATATCTGGGATTTGTAATTAAAATTTTTTAATTACACAGATAAAAATGGCTATGTTTGCCTCATTTTTATTGTTGCTGCTAATCTGGTTGCAATATGCTAATAACTTATGCTACAGATAGAGATTATGGGAATTGAAATGATAACAGGAGAAATAAAATCAACCCAGATTTTTTGAAAAAAAGAATGAAATAACAGTGGTGAAGACCTGAAAATTCTAGACCCCAGGTGATGTTATATGGGGATAAAACTGTTTTCTCTACTATAACAGTATGTTAAGCTTTTTAATTATTAAAAACTTAAAAAATAATATTTGGACCAGGAAATTAGGTTACTGTTGTTCAGTCATTAAGTCGTGTCTGACTCTTTTTGATCCCATGGACTGCAGCATGCCAGGCTTCCTTGTCCTTCTCAATCTTTTGGAGTTTGCTCAAACTCTAATCCTTGAGTCAGTGATGCTACCTGATCATTTCATCCTCTGCTGGCCCCTTCTCCTTTTGCTTTCAATCTCTCCCAACTTCAAGGTCTTTTCCAGTGAGTCAGCTACTCGCATCAGGTGCCCAAAATATTGGTGCTTCAGCTTCAGCATGTCCTTCCAATGACTCTTCAGGGTTGATTTCCTTTAGGATTGACTGGTTGGATCTCCTTGCTGTCCAAGGGACTCTCAAGAGTCTTCTCCAGAATCACAATTTGAAAGAATCAGTTCTTTGGTGCTCAACCTTCTTTATGGTCCAACTCTCACATCCAAACATGACTACTGGGAAAACCATAGCTTTGACTACATGGACCTTTGTCAGCAAAGTGGTATCTTTGCTTTTTAATGTGCTGTCTAGGTTTATCATAGCTTTCCTTCTAAGGAGCAAGCATCTTTTAATTTCAAGACTGCAGTCACCATCCACAGTGATTTTGGAGCCCAAGAAAATAAAGTCTGTCACTGTTTCCACGTTTTCCCCTTCTATTTGCCATAAAGTGATGGGACTGGATGCCATGATCCTAGTTTTTTGAATGTTGAGTTTTAAGCTAGCTTTTTCACTCTCTTCTTTCACCTTCATCAAGAGGCTCTTTAGTTTCTCTTCACTTTCTGCCATTGGAGGAGGAAGTGGCAACCCATTCCAGTATTCTTGCCTGGAGAATCCCATGGACAGAGGAGCCTGATGGGTTACATCCATGGAGTCACAAAGAGTCGGACACAACTGAAGCGACTTAGCATGCATACATGCACTTTCTGCCATTAAAGTGATATCATCTGCATATCTGAGGTTATTGATATTTCTCCTGGCAATCTTGATTTCAGTTTGTGATTCACCCAGTTCTGCATTTCCCATGATGTACCCTGCATAGAAGTTAAATAAGCAGAGTGACAATATACAGCTTTAATGTACTCCTTAATGTATTCCCAATTTTGAACCAGTCTGTTTCATGTCTGGTTCTGCATACACTGTTACTCAGGAGACAGGTTAGGTGGCCTAGTATTCCAATCTCTTTAAGAATTTTCCACAGTTCATTGTGATCCACACAATCAAAAGCTTTAGTGTAGTCAATGGAACAGAAGTGGATGTTTTTCTGGAATTCTCTTGCTTTCTTTATGATCCAACAAATGTTGCAATTTGATCTCCGGTTCCTCTGTCTTTTCTAAACCCAGCTTGTACATCTGGAAGTTCTCAGTTCATCTACTGCTGAAGCCTCGCTTGAAGGATTTTGAGCATAACCTTATTAACATGTGACATGAGCGCAATTCCTTTCTCCAGAGGATCTTCCTGAACCAGAGATTGCCCGCATTGCAGGCAGATTCTTTATTTTCACCACCAGACACATCCACAACTGAGAGTTTCTGCTTTGTCCCAGTCTCTTCATTCATCCTGGAGCTACTAATAACTGCCCTCTGCTCTTCCCCAGTAGCATACTGGACACCTTCTGAGCTGGGAGGCTCATCTGCCAGTGTCATGTCTTTTTGCCATCTCACAGGAAGGAAAGTGGAGTGATTTGCCATTCCTTTCTCCAATGGACCACTTTTTATCAGAACTTTCCACTATGACCTATCTGTCTTGGGTGGCCTTGCATGGTGGAAATTAGGTATAGAGTGCTTTTTAATAGTGCTGGTATGCTTCTTTATTGCAATTATATTAACTTCCATGCACAATGCAACTCGATTTTATTGTCTCTCATAGTAAATACACAAGTTTTAAAAATTAGTTTCATTCATACCTTTTGCCAGTTGTCAAGGTCTTGCCCTCCAGGACTTTATAGTCAAGTTGGGAAGAGATAATGTTTATACATGAAGCCACAGTTGGGAAGCAACATAAGACAGAGTATGGTATAAATGTCAAAATGTAATTAAGATGGAGCATGTGATAGGAGTTCAGGAAAGGGGGAGATCAGTGAGGACTGGAGGCAGGGCTGGTAGCTTGGAGTTGGCAAATGCTGTCTATCAGTCTCTGGGTTCATTGCCTCTTGCTAATTTAGACTTCTTTCTTTATAGTCATTTCTCCCCCGTGGAAGTACCTCTGAATTCTTAAAGCTCATAAGCAACAACATTCTTGCTCTCAATATCCCCCTGCCCCCTTTCCCTTGGAGGCTATGTTTGGCATATCCTGAGTCTCCATAGATGTGCACCCCCATTCTGCTCAGGGTTGCTCTGTCTCATCTTTTATCCTGGATGCCAAACTATAGTACAGATGCTAAGCACGGCCATAAACATTCTTGTTCATGCAACCGACCCAGTGTGATCCCTGACCTTGAGTGATGGTGGGAACGTTTGCCAGGCAGGCAGCCAGCGGACCACTGTGCCTGACCCCAGTAGAGGAGGCAATACTTTATTGCTTTGTGAAGCAATAAAGCTTCACAAAGATCTGCCATGAGGAGACAGTGAAAGCGAAGGGGTGGATGCCTAAGCATGACTCTCGAGCCTGATTGGCAGCAGTTGCTGGAGCCAAATTCATAGCCCTTGGAATAAGCTAGATGATCTACCAGAGCAGGAAGAAAAAAAAGTTCCTAGAAGCCATTCAAGAAGACCCACCTTCTGGATGATCTAATTTAAAAATTGTTTTACATTGCTTAGGTCATTGAAATCAAAGCAAGTTTTTCTTTTTTCTTTTTTCTCTTCATTAGTTCTCACTGTGAGTTACCTGACCTATTTTGAGCAGGTTACCTGGCTGGGCTGAGTTGGCAAACAGATAAAGTCAGTGTGGGAGGGACAAGCATGTACCTGTGCTGCCATTCACACCAAAACTAGAGGCTGCTGTCAGTCTAGCAATTTTTTGGTCCTTTCATGACTTCAAATCACAAGTCTGAAGTATTAACAAAAGAGAAAACATCAAATCCATAGTGCTTAAGAGTGGAAGGATTCAAGGAATCTGTCCAGGACACACTCCCAACAGAAATGCAGAACTTCACCGCAAGTGGCCATCCCTCTCTGGGAACTTCCTCTCTGGCCACCAGCTCTGCCCCACCTCCTTGGATAAGGGGGCTCCACTGGAAGACTCAGGTCTACGAGATTTCATTTTATTCCACTTCTCATATTCAAGGGCATGAAAACAAAATGCTTTAACAACAACAACAAAAATGACTGCTGCCCTTCTGTGTCGGGGAGAAGCTTCTCAAAGGAAAAGGCATCAGAGTGTGGCTTTTTCTCAAAAGGTTTTTAAAATTTTTATTTATTTGGCTGTACCAGGTCTTGGTTGTACCACAAGGTATCTTCGATCTTCATAGTGGCATGTAAGACTTCAGTTGTGGCATGTGAACACTTAGTTGTGGCATGTGGAATCTAGTTCCCTGACCAGGGATCGAACCCAGGCTCCCTGCAGTGGGAGTACAGAGTCTTAGCCACTGGACCACCAGGGAAGTCCTTAAGGTGTGGCCTTGATCCATAAAAGGGACCTCAAGAATGACCTGGTTTGACTTACAGAGACCAGGACATAGAAACACCAAACTTCTGCTTAATAAAGTTACCAAAAATCTGAGTTTCCTCAGAGAAGCCAAGTGACACCCCAGGGTCTTAGTCTCCAAGAAAAGGCAGTGGTTCCTGGAGAGATGGCAGAAGGTAGCAGGCCTTGAGGTTCAACAAGGGCTGTGAAAAATTGCTTGGGGGCAAGAACAGCTACAGTATCTTGTAGAACAGTGGCATTTTTATTTTCTATCTGAAATAGTTTTTCTTTTTCATTTCCTTGTGACTCCTTCTATAATCTCCAACCACTCTGCAAGTCTATTACACACAACAGCTTTGATTGAGGGGTGCTTTGGGGATGAACAGAGATGTTGCCCCAAGGAGGGGTAGGTCAACAATTGCAGGAGCTGTGACTGGCCATTAAGAACAGGCTACAGTGGAGAGAAGGCTGAAGCATGGGCCACCCCATCTCATGAATGGACATGATGTGATTCCTTTTCATTCAAAATACATTTGAAGGTGAACCTGACAGGAAGGCAGGAGGAAAGCTGTTTCCTACAGGGGAAAGGGCGGTACTGGCGGGAGACACTAGAAAACTTGGTTAACATATATATTAAAAAAAACAAACAAACACATTTCTCTGGTTTGGATGACAACCTCCTACACACACACACACACACACACACACACACTCACACACACATACAATTAATCATTCCTATTTCTTGGTTTCCTTAAACTTTTATTTATCTTCTATTATAGCACTTATCCCATTACACTATATTATTTCTGGTATACTCGTATCTGTTTTTATACTTAACTTTTTCTTTGTATCTTTGACTTGTGCCTGGCATGTGTTAAGAAGTATTTGCTGAATGAATATTTGAATAACTGACTACTACACATATTTGTTAACAGGATGGAACTCTGAGTCACTCAGCAAAATCAAATCTCATTTATCATCAAGGGGCTGATGCCAGTTTTGTTACCTTTCTGCTCATCTCTGAGGTATGTAGATGAACCCTGGACTTCAGGAAGCATGAATTCTGTGATGACCCACACTGGAATCTGCAATACTCCTCCATTTCCTGTGGCTTCTGGCTGAGGAGGAGGTGTGGACAGGTTGGTGTGGGCATGTCACTGTCACTGGGCCTGGCAGAGCTGGCTCAGCTGCACTGCCCGATATATAGGGGTCAGCTTCTCTCCAAGGGCAGCAATGGCCTGTGAGTAAGAAGAGTGGGCATTTGAGTGGGCCTGGCATTTGAGTCATCTGGCAAGTGCCTGAAGGCTCTCATCCCACAGCTTCCCCACTGAGCTTTCCATTTCCTGTCACAGTACCCAAAATTCTGTCATCATTAGCTACTCATACTTTTTGAGTATTTCGGATTCCAATTATTGAGTGCTTTCTTTACTTGGTATCTGTGTAGGATTCTGCAATAGGGGGCGGGGGGATAGGTAAAGAAGATGGAAAAAGAAATGGGAAGGAGATATAAAAAGACTTGATGTCTCTTCTAGTGGTCCTAGTGCAGGGTGATACTTTCCAGAATACGTTTAGCTCTTCCAAAGTTAAACAGACAATACTGAAAAGCCCAGCAGGTCAGGACTTAAAACACATCTTTTTAAAAATTTTTTTTATTTATTTGGCTGCACCAAGTCTTAATTGCAGAATGTGTGATCCTCAATCTTTGTTGAGGCATGTGGGATTTTTCAGTTATGGCATGTGAACACTTAGTTGCAGCATACGGGATCTAGTTCCCTGACCAGGGACCGAACCCGGGCCCCTTGCATTGGGAGCTTGGAGTCTTAGTTACTGGACCACAAGGGCAGTCCCTCATAACATATATTCTTAAATACATACTTTCTCTCTCAGCCACACAGCACCTGAAAACTCAAGTACTGAAGAAATAAGAGAAGGCTTCCCTGGTGGCTCAACGGTAAAGAATCCACCTGCCAATGCAGGAGACATGGGTTTGATCCCTAGGCTGGGAAGATGCCACATGCTGAGGAGCAACTAAGCCCAAGCACCACAACTACTGAGCGTGTGCTACAGGGCCCAGGAGCTGCAACTAGTGACGCCAGAGCACCCTAGAGCCTATGCTCTGCAACAGGAGAAGCCACCACAATGAGAAGCCTGCGCACTGCAAAGAAGAGTAGCCCCCGCTCACCACAGAGAGAAAAGCCAGAGTGCAACACCAAAGACCCAGCACAGCCAAAAATAAATAAACAAAATTATATGTGTGTGTGTGTGTGTGTGTGTGTGTGTAAAGAACAGAGAAGGGGAACATCAAAACGAAAGTATGTTTGTTGCTCCAGATGGTACTGTGACCTTGGTAACGCCCCAGGTCCTCTTTTCCAGACACCCTTCTCCATCCAAATAAGACCTAGAATTTAAGAAGGATTCTTTTCTAGATGAAGACTTAAGGACATAAAAGGAAACACAGGACTGAATTTCCTAATTCCAAATTGGAATATTGGTTCAGACATATATGTAAACTTGTCCTATGAAGTCTAAAAAAAGAAAAGAAATTGCCTTTAGTTTACATATAATAAATTTCCTTTATTAATGGATTTAACTTTATTGACTCCTGGTCTGGGAGAGGAGGGCTGTTAATCAAGTTGTCCACTGTGCCAAGACCACTTCTGGAGCTGTTGCTTTTAACCATCCAGATCACAGTCAGACGCACAGGCCCTGAAATCTGCATGTCTTTGCCTTTCATGACCAGCTTGAATTGGTGATTTGCTGTGTTTTCTCTTCTCATTGTAAACAAATACTCACTTTCATACCTAATTTTGCATCTGTGGTTTTGTGTTCCTCTTTGTCAAAAAGGTCCCCATTTTCTTTAAGTTTCAGCACCCACAAAGTTGGATCTGCCTTTTCACACACCTACCATGGACAGAGGAGCCTGGTGGCTTACAGTTCATGGAGTCACCAAGAGCTGAGCGACTAAGCACAGCACAGCACTCATGTAGTGCACATGCTCAATGTGCATAATTACAAAGGAAATCTCAATTAATGAGGGCCCTGATAACTACGATTCTTAATTAACCAGAATGTTCTCTGCATAATGCTCTCAGATGCAAGTCATGAAACTGCAATTAAAAAAAAAGCTGATAGTGAGGATTTCAAATCCTAGAAATGTAGCAAGTGACCCACATGGTCCCAGATCTTTTTTCCTCTACATCCACAGAAATGCATGATAACAGATAACACATAATATTTACTGCAAGCTGGGCCCCTTTCAGTCCTTCTTGAGGTGGGTACCCTAACTGTACTCATCTTACAGATAAGGAAAATGAGGCACAATTTCCCAAATTTACACCTAATCTATAAGCCATCAGGGGCTCCCCTGGTGACTCAGCAGTGAAGAATCTGCCTGTAGTACAGGCGATGCAAGAAACGCTTGTTCGGGTCCAGGGTCTAGGGTCTCCAACACTAAGGTACGTCACCTGTGCAGATCATTATTTATGTTAGTAACGATGACCCAGTAACACAGAAACAAAATTTTTACTTTGTCCTCAATTGATAAATACTTCCTATTTCTCTCTGCATTCTAGTTTAAAAAGCTGTGGTTGCTTCACTTTCAATTCCTCAACTAGAAATGAGAAACATTCCTAGAAACCCAAGATAGCCTGACACATGGTAAGGGATTATAGTAGACTTCCGTGGTGCTCCCAAAGATATCAGTCCTACTCCTTTGAACCTGTGGATGTTATTTTATAACCTTATAATAGATGTGACTACATTAAGGAGTTAGAGATGAGATTATCCAGAATTATCTGGGTGGGTTCTAAACCCAAGTGTCTTTTCAAGAGATTAGACATGCACAGAGGAGAGGGTGATATAAAGATAGAGGTTGGGATTAGAATGATGCAGCCACAAACCAAGGAACACCAGGAATATTGGCAGCACCAGAAGCTAGAAGAGGCAAAGAACTAATTCTCCCCTGGAGCCTGTGCTTTGAGTGTGGCCTGGCTGACACCTTGATTTCAGATTTCTGGCCTCCAGAACCATGAAAGAGTAAATTTCTGTTGTTTTTAGGTCATGAAAGTTTGTTACAGCAGCAACAAGTTAATATAAGGATCAATTAAGGAAGTTAATATAAGGATCAACACATGGCAACCAATAGTTAAGAGCATAATAATAACCTTAGCTGCCATGTACTGTATCCTTACAATGTGTCGGCTATGCACTCTGTGATATTTGTTCCCCATAAGGTAAATGAAGAAACTGAGGTCACACAGCTGCTATATGGCAGAGCAAGGATATAAACCCAGGTCTGTCTAATTCCAAAGGTCACAAACAGAAACAACATATGTACTATACAGTCAATCCCAACACCTTACATTGAAACTTGTTAACCAAAAATGACAGCCAAACTCCAACAGTCTTTAATGATTTTTCTGTGGCTAAATTTCTAATTAAACTTTCACTCTTTGCCCATACACCCTCTCTTGGTTGTTTCTTGGTTCTTCTTAGCACTACTTTAAAAAATGAGGTACAATATTCTGTTCTGTACATCTGTGTCTCTTTTTCTGCTTTGCATATAGGGTTATCATTACCATCTTTCTAAATTCCATATATATGCATTAGTATACTGTATTGGTCTTTATCTTTCTGGCTTACTTCACTCTGTATGATGGGCTCCAGTTTCATCCATCTCATTAGAACTGATTCAAACGAATTCTTTTTAACGGCTGAGTAATATTCCATGGTGTATATGTACCACAACTTCCTTATCCATTCATCTGTTGATGGGCATCTAGGTTGCTTCCATGTCCTGGCTATTATAAACAGTGCTGCGATGAACATTGGGGTGCATGTGTCTCTTTAAGATCTGGTTTCCTCGTGTGTATGCCCAGAAGTGGGATTGCTGGGTCATATGGCAGTTCTAATTCCAGTTTTTTAAGAAATCTCCACACTGTTCTCCATAGCGGCTGTACTAGTTTGCATTCCCACCAACAGTGTAAGAGGGTTCCCTTTTCTCCACACCCTCTCCAGCATTTATTGCTTGTAGACTTTTGGATAGCAGCCATCCTATGGGAGAAGGCGAGGGTGGGATGTTTCGAGAGAACAGCATCAAAACATGTATATTATCTAGGGTGAAACAGATCACCAGCCGAGGCTGGATGCATGAGACAAGTGCTCGGGCCTGGTGCACTGGGAAGATCCAGAGGAATCGGGTGGAGAGAGAGGTGGGAGGGGGGATCGGGATGGGGAATACATGTAAATCCATTGGCTGATTCATGTCAATGTATGACAAAAACCACTACAATACTGTAAAGTAATTAGCCTCCAACTAATAAAAATAAATGGAAAAAAAAAATGAGGTACAAACTGCTATTAGCCTATTTTCCAAATGAAGAAACTGAGACACAGAGAAGTTCAGTCATTTGTTGGAACTCAACTCCCCCAGAGCCTGACCTGGAAACGTTTGACCTCATCATTCCTTTAAAAAAAAATACATTTAGTTTATTTATTATTTATTTATTTGGTTGCATCAGAATGAGAGATCTTCAATCTTCATTGCAGCACCTTTAGTTCGGGCATGTGGGATCTAGTTCCTGGACCAGGGATCAAATCCAGGCCCCCTGCATTGGGAGCATGGAGTTTTAGCCACTGGACCACCAGTGCAGTCCCTGATCTCATCACTCCTCTGTCTACCCCTGCAAAATCTTGGTCTGGGTCTGTAAGAAATAGCTGGCAACTTTCAATTTTTTAAGTGCTTTTTAGTTCGAGTAGGTGTACCAGCTCTGTGCACAAAGGTTAATTAAACCACTATAAAATTCAGAAGCAGTCAGGTCTTTGTCTCCAAAGTAATAAAATCACAAAAGATTCCTGTTCAAAATGAAGCTTGCAATAGTCTGTTGCCAGCGGGTTGTGTGCATTTTTTCCATTTTAACAATATGTACTTCTCTCTTCAGAAACATTAGGTCACAAAAGCCAATCTCATCTACATCTTTACAATGTTGTTTATCATCTTTCTGCATGCAGGAGACAGAACCAGTAATGAAGCAGCCAAATTGGATTCTAGGGAGGATCTGTCCTGGCTTAGAATATGTTCAGAATCCATTCAAAGCATCCCTGATTTATCATTAAGCCCTTGGAAGCCATTTATTTGGGGCCAGCTTTTCAGGGATAGGATATCAATTGTGTGCCAGTTATTAGGAATTATAACACAGCTGATGAAGTGCAACAACACAGTCCACTGGATTTTCAGGAGTTTACAGGAGGGTGCTATAGAGGTCAGCAGCTATTCCACGGAAAATGTTTCTGAGCAGAAAGAGGGAGCGTGGACATAAGGAAACAGATTCTATCCTGCTGCCTGACACCTCTTCTGTGGTCTCTCGGTTGAGCTTATGTTGATCCCCCTTCCCACAATTCCTTTCACTTGCCCCTGTACTTGGTTTGCATCTACTCCAGCCTACTCCCTCTCTCTCCCTCAAGCAGGTTCCATACAAAACTAGGAGCAACAATGGAAAGCAGAGCGATGCTTGTGACCAAACAAGGGTGGGTAAAATGCTCAGCAATATCAAGGACACAGTTATACTCTGAAAAGGGCAGGAGGCATGTTAGGCATGTTACCTAGTAAGATTTTAGCTGACTCGTAAAATCAAAAATACTTTACAAACCATGAATCATAGACTTGTACTCACAGCTGCATCTCCATGAAGATATTCTAGGTCAGCCTGACCCTTTCCCACATTACACAGACCAGGCTCTGGGGAAGCTCATGGGAGGGGCAGTGGTGAAGGGTCTTAACCTTGTTGGTGATATCGTCTAAAATCACCAATATACATAGTGCTCTGACCACTATACTTTCATGATTCTATCCTAAAAAGAAATTAAAAAATGCCCTAGTAATTAAGGATTTATGTCCAAAGGTGTTTGTTGCTCAGTGGTAAAAATCTAGGCAAACAATCTGTATTTCCTACAATAGTAAATGCTTGAAGAACAAATGAAAAAAAAAATATTATGGAATATTATACAGCTATTAAAAAGAACGAGTTAGATCTAGATGCATGAACCTAGAAGTAGGTCCACATATGTTGTTAAGTGAAAAAAGTCAGTTGAGGTATAATAAACACAATACTGTATGATCCAGCTTTAAATTACTAGGGCTTTAGTGCCTATAGTAAGAGTATCATATTAACATCATTTGTAAGTCTGAGGAGGGCTTATCAGCTTATCCATCATGCAAAAACAGTTTTAATCCTAAATTGGGTTGGTTTCAATCAAGTTTGTATGGACTTAATAATGCATGCATGCCTTGCCTAAGCTTATATTATGCTATAATCCTCACAAAGTAAAAATACCTTTTATCCTCTAGAGAAGTCCCTTAAAGTTCCAATTCTTTTGGGGTGTAAAGTTGGGGAATAGAATGAAAGAAAGCATTTTACATCTTCCTTTTCAAAACTCAATGTCTGTGTCTATTCCTAGACCAAATAAGCTGAATTTCCAGGTTAGGGATGGGAGATGGAGAAGGGGGTCAGAAAGTGTATACGTATCCCAGGTGGTCTCGTGACTCTTTTCTCTCTGTTTTCCTTTCCTCTATTTTGTGACCTAATTGAAAATAACTAGCTTAATGTATATGCCCTCCTTCATTTATCAAGAGGCAGCTGTAATTATTACAGACAGCAGCATTTATCATGTGCCCGACACTGACCTAAGGGTATTAGAATAAACTAATTAATTTAATTCTCACAACAGTCTACACAGGAGGTGTTAGTTATTATTATCCCCATTTTACAGATGAGAAAGACAAAGAGTTTAAGAATCATACCCATGACTCTAGCTGCTGGTAGAGCTGGTGTTTAAAACTCAGGACGTCTAGCTTCGTCTATATGGAGAGAAGTAAGCCAGACCAAATGAAATAGGCCAGGCTCATGTGCTCAATAAAGCATTTTTATGCCCAAGTTTCTCACTGATCTTGTTACCTGGGTGAGACCTAAAGAATTGCTCTACTTCTCAGAGCTCACCCTTGCTAAACTCCTCATCAGTGAATTGCACTTGCCTTTTGAATTGCTCACTGTATCTGGAGAAATGATTCTGAGAAAATACTCTCTACTGTTTCTCTCTTTCCTCCCTCAGTCCCACCCTTGCCATGGAAACAGGCTCCTTTCATAAGCAGAAAACTGTATTGTCTCCCATTAAAAGTCTATGCAAAAATGAGCCGAAATCTCATAATGTCTAGTTCTTCACCATGTTCTTAACAGCCATCACTTTCCAGACCTGTCTTTAAACTTAACTCAAGGACTAGCTTGCCCTGAAATGCTTTGCTTAGAGGAGGAGGAAGTGGTGAAGGAGACAGACATATAAGTGTTCTTTTCTCTAAACATGGCTTCTTCTCAGCCTAAACTATGGAAATTAAGTCTTTCTTGACTTCAAGAATTATGATGTTGTGGGAAGAAAAATTCCTAAGAGTTAAAGGCCAGTTCTGTCACTTTGTAACAGTTTCTCTTCAACCAAGTTATTTAACCTTTTGAAGTTCAATTTTAGCATTTGTAAAATGGGGCCAGTAATTTCTGCTCTACTTACAAGGTGACTGTACCTGTCCAAACAGGAATCCTGCTCTTCTGACTTGATGGCTGTGGTGTCCAAACATCAATCCATCTATTATCCTTTCATTTCTTCATTCTTCATGCAGTATGTGTTGTATTTTCCAAGAATTAGATTCCCTCGTGGCTCAGACAGTAAAGAATCTGCCTGCAATGCAGGAAACCCAGATTCAATCCCTGGGTCAGAAAAATTCCCTGGAGAAGGGAACGGCAACACATTCCAGTATTCTTGCCTGGAGAATTCCATGGGCAGAAGAGCCTGGCAGGCTACAGACCATGGGGTCACAAAGAGTCAGACATGACTGAGTGACTAACACTTTCATTTAGTGAACTGAAACGTACATGTATGTTGCAGCTTGCAGTAAGAAGAGAGGCACTCCAGACTGGGACAGGGCATTGAAGACAGAGAAAATGAAGTAATTAAGAGCATGGTATGTGCAGGAACCTACAACATACCATGATACCATGTTCTATTTTATAAGCTATTCCAGTTCCTTTGAGGGCAATCACTATATGTGGTAAACACACACACACACAAAGTTGCTTTTTAAGGTCTCCTTAAGACAGAGCCAGTTTTATTAATTCAGGCGGGACTCCCTAGTTAACATCTTTTATCTCACCTTCTCTCAAGGCCTTTCTGCTAAAACGTACAATAACTGGTGAACAGAAGTAGGCAAGACTTACAAGTGAGGTGGACACCTGAGACAGCTATAGGAAAAGGAATCTGAGGTGCTTTAAATCTATGTCAGATACAAAAATAAATCTTAGGTATTACATACTGCATATAAAATACAGGTTCTACATGGCCCATTTTTAAGATGTCCAACTTGATACAAGGGGCATAGATTAATAATACTTTGAATCTGTAAAGTGCTTCTCCATATACCATTATATTTATCATTGAAGTAAGCTGAAAAGGTAAAATTATAATAGGAAGTGTTAGGTCACTGGCTCTATTTTTAAATAAGGAACAGAACTGGAAGCAAGGTATGGTAGATTACACAGTAAAATAAGCAGCTGGGCCAGAGCTAGCCTTCAGGTTTCCTGGACTCCGCGGTGGAGCTGACTTCCAATCTGAGGCGATTACTGAGCATTCACCTCAGATTATGGAGGGCTTCTATTCTGATAATATTGCTGAAAATTCTAGAAATAACTCATTCATTTATGTATTCATCTCACAAACCCTTACCTGAAGAAAGGCAGTGGAAGGTGCCTAGAGCAGGGGCTGGGGCAGTAATCAGAGGTCACCCGCAACCCCATGGCCTTGAAAGCCAAGTTCAGCGTCAGGTCTTTATCTGAGGGTAATAGGAAATCTCTTGAGTTTTATGTAGGGGAATGTCCTGAGCATTTAGCAGCAATCACTCTGGGCTGCGGTGGGCACCATAGGAGCCGTTAAAATCTTGAAGCAGGAGACCAGTCGGAAGGATGGCAGCAAAGCACGTGATGGCGTGCGGCAGCCTAAGAAGCAAAGTGAATGGCTCACATCCAAATGTGAGAACCAAGGTGTCACTGTTTCCTCGAATACCACTGTTCTGAATTGCTCCTTCTAGGACTACTGCAAAAGTGTTTCTGGTAGGAAAACAGTCCCTACTCCTTCTCCTGCTCCTTCTCCAGCCTCCCCTTGTTCCCTGCCCCTGAAACATTCCGGAATGAGAGCAGGATCAGTAGGCCGGGGTCTTGGTCACAGAAATCAACTGTCCCAACGCCTGGATTCCAGAGCCGGGCCAAGGAGGTCATTCGCGGTAAGTAGTCATTTCACCAGCAGCCTGCTCTTCTTCCTAACAAGGTTTCGCCAGGCTCTTTACATTAAGGCCAGGCCTCTCAGTGCTGGGAGCTAGCGCTTTGGCCTTTAAGTTCCACTGGCTTCCTCAGAGCCGACCCCCGGCGCGACCGGAGCGGGACCGCTTCTTTTCCCACAAAGCCTCGCGCGTCCCAGGGGCAACCCCGCCCCTACCGCCTCCTGCTGCGCTACTGGCCGATATTCCTGCCACTCATCTGGGTGCCTGGCGGGAAATGGGCTCTGGAATCCCCTCCTCCTGTGATAGTATCTTTTCCGTTTGTTCGTTCTTCCAGGTGCTTTTTTGTATTTGGAGTAAGGGTTCCAATGCATAAACACTTCCTTTGGAGTCTAACTCTGTGAGATGGACTTGGGAGGGAGATTCCAGTTTTACAGGCAGGAGAAATAAAGGATCGCAAAGAACATCATGAGAAACGCTGGGCTGGAGGGAGCATAACCTGGAATCAAGATTGCTGGGAGAAATATCAATAACTTCAGATATGCAGATGACACCACCCTTATGGCAGAAAGTGAAGAAGAACTAAAGAGGCTCTTGATGAAAGTGAAAGAGGAAAAGTTGGCTTAAAGCTCAACATTCAGAAAACTAAGATCATGGCATCTGGTCCCATCACTTCATGGCAAATAGATGGGGAAACAGTGGAAACAGTGGCTGACTTTATTTTTGGGGGCTCCAAGATTCACTGCACATGGTGACTGCAGTCATGAAATTAAAAGATGCTTACTCCTTGGAAGGAAAGTTATGACCAACCTAGACAGCATATTAAAAAGCAGAGACATTCCTTTGCCAACAAAGGTCCATCTAGTCAAGGCTATGGTTTTTCCAGTAGTCATGTATGGATGTGAGAGTTGGACTATAAAGAAAGCTGAGCGCCGAAGAATTGATGCTTTTGAACTGTGGTGTTGCAGAGGACTCTTGAGAGTCCCTTGGACTGCAAGGAGATCCAACCAGTCCATCCTAAAGGAGATCAGTGCTGGGTGTTCATTTGAAGGACTGATGTTGAAGTTGAAACTCCAATACTTTGGCCACCTGATGAGACGAGCTGACTCATTTGAAAAGACCCTGATGCTGGGAGGGATTGGGGGCAGGAGGAGAAAGGGACAATAGAGGATGAGATGGTTGGATGGCATCACCGACTCAATGGACACGAGTTTGGGTGGACTCCAGGAGTTGGTGATGGACAGGGAGGCCTGGCGTGCTGTGCAGTTCATGGGGTCGCAGAGTCAGACACAATTGAGTGGCTGAACTGAACTGAAATGAAAGTTTGCGAAACTTTCTGTAGAACCATGTGCTGGGGTTTTAAAAGGAGATTTTAATAGTGGTTCCAGACCTGCCTTTTCCATAGCATCGACTCAGTGGTTAAACAGATCTGAGCTTATTTCTTCTCTGTGAAATGAGGAAAATAGTAGCAACCATGCAGAACTGGTGTGAAGAATACACAAAGTAAGAAGAGACGAACGTGGTGTGTGGGCTGGTTCCTGTAGGCTGTTAATGAATTAAATAGAAAATAGGTAAGTACTGAACCCACCTCACACCCCCTCAAGTCATCTGACTTCTAGTCTGGGACTCTTTATGCAAAACCTATGATTCTCAGAAGTCCAGAGAGCTCAGGTTGGTCCAGGGGCATACTCAAGGGCTTCAGTGAGTTCTTACATAGGAGAAGCACACAGCTGGAAAACATATTCCTCCAAGTCAGATGCTAAACGCTATTTCTATGACTGCTACTACTAATATAACAGTACATCTTTTGGTTAGTCTCTTCCCAGGCACTATTTTAAGTACTTTATATTCAATATCATTCAATCTTAGCAATGACATGTGAGGTACATTCTGTTATAATTCCCCTTTTACAGGTGAGGCGATTGAGGCACAGGGAGTTTAAGTAACCTCTTGTGTTTTCAAAGCTAAAAGTTGTTGGTGCTGGAATTTATACCCAGTCAATCTAGCTCATGGAGTCACACACATTAATATTTGTGCTATATAAAATAGCTCTCTTTGATAATGAATACTTTTGTTACTATCTTTAAGATGCTTTTGACTTTTTAAAACTCCCAAAGGGCAGGAGAAAAAACCAAAAACAATACAGTGAGTGGAACCTAAGTCTTGAATTATGGAGAGACTCTTTGCTGACTGATTATTAGATACCCATGTGTGAGTGCTGTGTCTGGAATAGTATTTTAGCTGAGTGCTCTGGACTCTCACATCCCTCAGCGTCTCTGTGGACATGCCCACTGTGGAAAAATGGCTGAATGATATGAGTGCAATGAAATGTAGTGGTTATCTTAACTGACCACACAGGTACCTAGCAGGAGAGCAATGCCTCACTTCCTCATGATAGTGTTGAAGACTTTCTGAGAAGGTGAGAATATCATTCAGTTATCTCACAATCACAAGGTATACTGCAGTGACTGCAAATCCTGTGTGCCTCATTCAACAGATGTCACAGGACAAGGGGAAAAGAAAGACAGGGAAGGAGGTGGAAGCTGGTAGACCTCAGGGGACCAAGGACTCAAACTGAAGGTTAAATACTATAAGATGGGAGCAGGGATTTATTTGCCTGGTGGACAAAAAGGGCTAATATCTCTACGGGAAAGCTGGAAGCAGTTTTTCCTGGAAGCCAGGTCAGGGTTCCTGTCAAAGTGACATTGGCCTCTGTAACTCTGGTGGCCTTGAACTACACAGCACACTTTCAAACACAGCCTCTGTTAATCCAGAGCAGTCCTGATTCTTGATCAAGAAAAGTACCCAGGTTCTTGGGCTTCACCCCTCTCTCTTCTGCCTTCTCTTCCTCTGCCTTTTCAGGTAAGCCTGGGACATACGGAGTGTGAGGAGGGAGTAGGGATAGTGCGGGGCTTAGGTCCCAAGGGTTCCATTAGTATCCTAAGATGACATTTAGAGTGACCAGAGAAAATGCAGTTTCTGTCAAAGAGGGAAAGAAGTGAAAGTTAAAGTGCTAGTCGCTTAGCCGTGTCCCACTCTTTGCGACCCCATGGGCTATAGCCTGCTAGGCTTCTCTGTCCATGGAATTCTTCAGGCACGAGTACTGGAGTGGATTGCCATTTCCTTCTCCAGGAGATCTTCCTGACCCAGGAATAAAACCTGGATCTCCTGCATTGTAGGCAGATTCTTTACCATCTGAGCCACCAGGGAAGCCCATCAAAGAGCGAAATCTAGGGCAATTCTGGGAGAGAAATACTGGTTTTGCAGTTCTAGTGGTAAACATACAGACACAGACAAGAGATGGGGCAAGATGCTGGGAGCCAATGACGCCATTTGCTTAGAAAATGGAATAAAACATGGAATGGTCAATAGAGTCTCTGGCAGACATTGTGGGTTAGATGGTTCAGAGGACAGCTTTGTTCTGTGGGTGTTGGACACGTGAGATGAGGGCAGGGCAGTGGGGTCAAAGGCCCAGAAACAAATAATCAGAAAGTGTGACTCTCATTCCAGAAAAGAAGAGGCTTCACCAAAACCATTGTCCATCAAGCCCTTCATCCCAACCACCTGGAGATTCTCATCATGATGTGAATAATA
Source organism: Dama dama (assembly GCF_033118175.1). Lineage (NCBI taxonomy): Eukaryota > Metazoa > Chordata > Mammalia > Artiodactyla > Cervidae > Dama > Dama dama. The sequence goes on from NC_083710.1 coordinate 18,333,195, forward strand.
TCCACTGTGCTGCTTAGTGTTCATTCTGAGACATTTATTGTAACACACACTTTGTGTTGGGCTTTTGCTAATTGGCTATAAATGCTGATCTTTTCTAAATGATCCTAAAAATGATTATTTCGGCACTGTGTGCCAAACATTTATAATCTCTGGGAAAATGGAAGAAGCAGTGGTCTTTGCAGACTATCCTGAATAACTTTGGAGACATAAGCCAGGGAGAAGATCTGAAATGAGATAAGGAAAACAGTCCTCTCTTTTGGAATCTGAAACATTTAAATGTAGACTTTGATGTTCACCTTGGCGCCATCATCCATGAGTGGATAAGTATTAGGTTGAGCCATGTGAAGTACTGATATTCAATTGTTTTTGATGCACAGAAATACTAGCTTCATATTACTGAATCTTACAGAATCCTGAGATAAATAGGATATGATATTTAACTTACTTGACTGCAGGGGAGGAAAAAACAGGAATTTTGTTTAGGTCTTTGTAGGAGTGAGTATCAGTAACCTCAAGCAATCCATTAAAAAGAGTCTTGCACTACCTCTAGTTAAAAACACAAGTTTTATTCATTTATTCTTTCATTGTAACAATAGCAAAAATCATTGTTGTTGTTCAGTCACTAAGTTACGTCTGACTGTTTATGACATCATAGACTATAGCCCTCCAGGCTCCTCTCTCCTCCACTATCTCCTGGAGTTTCCTCAGATTCATGTCCATTGAGTCAGTGAGCTATCTAACCATCTCATCCTCTGCCTCCACCTTCTCCTTTTGCCTTCAATCTTTGCCAGCATCGAGGTCTTTTCCATTGAGTCAGTTCTTTGCATCAGGTGGCCAAAAAAGTCATTGAGTATCTCCTATATCTAAATCACTGTGCTAGAAGCAGAATGAAGTGATGTTTCCTGCCCTGCAGGCACACAGAATAGGAATGAAGGCGTAAGGACGATGCACTGGATGGTGTTATGAAGACCAGTCCTGGGAGAACAGGAGAGCAGCACAGAGAAGGAGCAATGATTTTGGAGAAGGAGCGGTTTGATCATAATCAAAAGTTTTGATGTAGGAGAGAGAAATGATGATTAACCAAATGGTTATGACAGTAAACAACATTATAGACAGAACTGGGGAGAGATGACCACATGATTCAAAGAAATAGGTTGTGCTTAGAATGAATCAAAATTGATTAAATCTACGGAAAGGCATTTCTCAAAGGACTTTAAGCATCGGAGAGTACAGCATGAGTATGCTGTACTCATGTTCGTATACCAGATGTTGAGTACAAGACAGTGCCTAGCAAAGAGTAGGTGCTCAGGAGATGTTGAGCCAAACTGATCTGGAAAAAAGGCTGAAATTGAAATTAACAGCACATTCAAAAGACCCAGTCTTCTCCTCTATTCTTCTTACTTTGAATTAATGAAATCTCAACATGTTGCTTAAAATATTATGCAAGAAAACATGCACTTCAGCTTATCTCGGGGAAGAGGTGCAATTATGTAACCTGTGAATCTGTGCATAAAGAAAATGTCAAAAGAATGTCTTGTTTTAGAAACTTTTTCAGTTCCTTATTTTGAATATATATTACGTACTCTGTGTAGGTAAGGTGATATGCCAGCCCCAGGAACACAGCAATGAATAAGACAAATAAGGCCCCTGCCCTTCAAAGAGCTTAATATTTAATAGATAGAAGAGTTATCAAACAAATATTTTCTAATAATAATTGGGGTAAATAAAACAGAAAACCAACATTCAGATGCCATGGGAACATATAACTGGGGGCCTAGCCCAGTTTGATGAGTGTTGGAAGGGTGCTCAATGTAAGCTTCTTTAAGGAATGCACATTCAAGCTGAAATCATATGACAAGGAAGAAAGTGTGTTCTAAGAACAGCACATGTTAGGACATGAAGAAGGAGAGACTCACTTTCTAACAGGTGGGACTGTGTGACTGTTAGTATAAGTTGATAATAATAATAATCTTATATGATCCTCCTGAAGACTAATTGATTTATCTGTCATTTTAGTCCAGAAGATCCTAGCTCATAAGGAGGAAAACCATTTCATTCATTTATTCAGCATATGTTAAATAATTGTTGTGTGTAGCAATTGTGCGAGGTTCTGAACATTAAGAGGAGAGAAAAACCTCATGAAACCCTGGAAGCTCATAGTCTTCTGAGAAAACAGATGAGCCAACCCACCATTACAGAATGGTCGTTTCTGTGCTAGAGGTGTCACCTCTAGGACACAGGGGAGGTATGGTCATGTTTGCCTGGGCGAGGCAGGAGGGCTTTCAGACAAAGTAGACTCCGAAGGATGATAGCATCGGAGTGGCTGGAGGAGAAGGTGATGTAATCAGTCAGGGAAGAGCAAGTCAAGAGTCAAACACAGGGCTGGGAAGAAGAAAATGTGAAAGGAGGTAGGCAGGGGTTAGATCTTGAAGCATCTTGGAAAGAACTTTTATTTTTAAATGTTTATATTTAAATTTATTTATTTAAATATAATATCTTTATTTATATAAATATATAAATTTATATCTTTATATAAATATATAAATTTATATTTTTATTTATATAAATATATATTTTATTTATATTTTATATATTATAATTATATTATAATTATAATATATAAATTACATATAATATATAATTTATATATTATATATATAAATATATATATAAATATATATAATATATTAAATAATATATTATATAATTATATATTTAAATATATATTATATTTATATTTATATTTAAATGTTTATTTATTTAAACATTTATTTAAATGTTTTTTTTGTGTGTATGTGTACAAAAGTGAATATTTATTGAGACTTAGAAAAGAAATCAGGACCAAATGTAAAATTTAGAAAGCCAACAAATACTAAAACGTTTTTAAAAATCCAGAAAAATAATAGCTTAATATTGTTATTAACTTTCTAACACACCTACATAATACTTTTAAATATGCTGTATTTACTTGGAAGCATTCATAATGGCAACAAAAACAGTTGCAACTTTTTTTGCAATTACCAAATGATGTTCAGTTAACAGAACCACATTTGTTGTGTTAAAGCTTCATCAAATATGGCTGAAAATGAAAAAAAAATCATCATCTTACCTTATAACTATTTTTTTCTGTGCATCAACATGAATCTGCTTTAAATTTACATGCCACTTTATAGCCTCCCATAGTGTATCGGGCAAGGTTTGTGGCCACTGGAACTACCACCAGTACTGGGTTATTCAGACACATTCATGAAATGCATGGGACCCAGAGTAGCCAAGATAATCTTGAAGAAGAACAAAGTTGGAGAACTCACACTTCCTCATTTCAAAACTTACTATGAAGCTACAGTAATCAGACTGTGTGGTATTGGCATAAGGGTATATACACAGATCAATGGAATAGAATTGAGAGCCCAGAAATAAGCCCATACATTTTATAGTCATTTAATTTTTGCCAACGGTGCCAAGACAATTCAATGGAAGAGAGAAGAGTCTTTTCAATGAATAGCACTGGAACAATTGGCTACCCACATGCAAAAGAATGAAGTTGGATCCCCTCTTCAGATCATTTAGAAAAATCAACTAAAACTAAACAAATACCTAAAATGTGAGAGCTAAAACTATAAAATTCTTCCTTGGATTAGGTCATGGTTTCTTAGATATGATGCCTCAAATACAAGCAGTGAAAGGAAAATATAGATAAATTGGACTCCAAAACCAAAAAGACTTTTGTGCTTCAAAGAACAATATTAACAAACTGAAAAGACAATCCATAAAATGAGAGAAAATATTTTTAGATTATACATTTGATAAGGGTCTAGTTATAAAAACCCTCATAACTCAATAATAAAAAGACAAATGACCTCATTTTAAAATGGACATAAGATTTGAATAGACATTTCTCCAAAGAAGATATACAAATAGCCAAGAAGAACATAAAAAATGCTAACTTCGTTAGTCATTAAGGAAATGCAAATCAAACCGCAATGAGATACAGTTCACACCCACTAGGACGACTAGAATAAAAAGACCATAACAGTGCTTATTGAGGAAGCAGAGAAATTGGAACACTCATACATTGCTGATGGGAATGTAAAATGGTGCAGCTGCTTTGGGGAAGACTTTGATAGTTTCTCAAAAATTTAAACATAGAGTTATGATATACCCAATAATTTCACTTTTAAGTATACACCCAAGAGAGTTAAAACCATATGTTTACACAATAAATTGTACATGGCTGTTTGTAGCAGCATTATTCCTAAGAGCTAAAAAAAAATGAAGACAAGCCAAATATCTATCACTTGATGAATGGATAAACAAAATATGATGTATTCACACAGTAGAATATTATTCAGCTATAAAAAGGAATGAAGTACTTTTAAGCTGCTACACTATGGATGAACCTTGAAAACATGCTAAGTGAAGGAAGCCATACACAAAAGGCCACCTAGTGTGTGGTTCCATTCATATAAAATGTCCAGAATAGGCAAATCCATAGGGACAGAAAATAACTGAGTGGTTGCCTACGGCTGGGGTGAGGAGAGAGAGTGGGGAGTGACTGCTAAGGGGTATGGGTTTCTTTGGGGAGTAATATTTTGGAATTTGATAATGATGATGGTTGCACAAAGCTGTGGCTATAGTACAAACCATCGAATTCAGCACTTCACAAATGTGAATTATGTGATATGTAAATTGTATCCCATTTTTTTTTTATTGTGAAAAGTAAAAGAAGGATCAGTAAACCAGGAGGCTATAGATAATTTGCTTATGCTAAGAAGAATCTGTCATGGTGCCAGCTCCCTTATCTCTAGAGGACCTATTTTGTTATCTTTTTCTTGAGCCTCTTTTTCTTTTTTGGGGGGGGTGGTTGTGGGGGGTGTTATCTTTTTCTTTCTCTGAAATGCTTTAAGTTAGTTTCAGAACTGGAACATACCTTTTAAATTCACTAATTCATTACACAGAGAGAGAGCCCAAGTCCAAAAGGGTGAAGCCACATTCCCAAGGTCTCAGAGCTGGTCAGGGGCACAGCCAGGCCGACATCCTGGAAAACATGTGGCCATTGACATCAGCTGGGACTTGCTCTGTGCTTCTACCGGGAAAGTTCTTTATGAATTAATACCCACAATTAAATGTTATCTGGAAAAAAAAAGTTAACTATACAAAAGTGACGCTGTATGAAATAAAAACAAACACTACACAGCCTCACACCGTCGCCCTTAATACTAGTGAGCTGTGTGCCAAGGATTTAAGCGTTTTATAGGAGAGAAAAAACTTGAGTTAGAACCAATTTACTTTTTTCCATCATTATCACCATCACCATTTTGGTCTTTCTCTTCCTTCTCATCTCCTCATCCTTTCTGCCTTCCTCTTCTGGATCTTTTTTTTTTTTGCCTTTTTCAGTCTTGCCCACCCCTTTCCATCCACATTAGGCTGTATATTATTTAATTGCCTCTTCATGTGGTTCTATAATATCATTTTCGATACAGATAATTGAGAGCTTATTTAATCTCTCCCTCAACACAGTTGATCAAAACTTGTTTTGATATCATTGATAATTTAGGAAAATTTCTTTCAGGCTTACCACTCTATTGGAAACATCTATTGAAAAGTGTATCTAAAACATACACTTTTAAAATTGTCAAATTTGGCAGAAGCTCCATCAAATTTCTCTCATGTGTGGACTATAGGAGTTCAAGGTATTTTGAGGTTTCAGTGATTAATTATAAATGCTTTTAAATTGGTAATGTTCATTTAAAAATTTGTTGATGCTAAGGTCTTGTTATAATGGCATATTATGAATTTTATTCTATCTTTGTTGATGTCACTATTTTGTGTTAGACCAGCAAAAAACTTAAGTCGTTTTCCAATATGTTCATATAATTCACTCTTCTTTGTTGATTAGATTACCAAACAATGCAAGAGTCTTATCAATAATTCTATTCAAAAGTTATCTCTTTTAATAAATTTGTTGTTTACTTGCTAAATCATGTTTGACTCTTTTTGTAACCTTGTGGACTATCGCCTGCCAGGTTCCTCTGTCCATGGGATTTCCCAGGCAAGAACACTGGAGTGGGTTGCCATTTCCTTCTCCAGAGTATTTAAATGTTTATTTTATTTTTGGCTGCACTGGGTCTTCGCTGCTTTGCGCTTGGCTTTCTGTAGTTTCGTTGCATGGACTAATCCTTGTGATGGCTTCTCTTGTTGCAGAGCACAGACTCTAGGGCACACAGCCTTCAGTAGTTGGCAGTTAGAGGGCTCTAGAGTGCAGACTCAGTGGTTGTGGAACCGAGCATGTGGAATCTTCCAGGGCAGGATCAGGGATCGAACACATGTTCCTTGCATTGGCAGGCAAATTCTCAACTAACGAACCACCAGGGAAGTCCAGAAAGAACTTTTTATTTTATCCTGTAGTCAGTGAGAATTTTGAACAAGGAAGTGGCATCCTTGGTGGGCTGAAATAGTTGAGACCAGAGGTGGGAGGCCAGTAAGGCAGCAGTTGTCAATCAATAGTCCAAGAAGAGACAAATGGCCAGACCCACTACCAGAGCTGTGATTAGGACCTGAGAAGAGGTGAGAGGAGCGGGATGCTCAAGAGATACACCTGATGGGCTTTGAGAGTGATTGGAGGCGGGCACAGGAGAAAAAGAGAGATGGAGGAATCTAGATCGACCCCAAGGCTTGTAACTCAGGAACCTAGGCAATAGGAGGCATCCAGAGAGACAAGGATACTCCCTATCATTCAGACTCCAGCACAAAATCACCAACAGAGCTGGCTTATGAGTGGAATGCTGGGGTTCTTGAATCACCAAGTTTTTTTGATTTTTAGGATTTCAGGTGTTTTTAGAAATTTACATGGAAATTTTGCAAAGAGAACTCTGCAAAAAAAAAAAAAAAAAAGAATGTCTCACGAGGAATGAATCCCAGCCCTTCAAACACCTCCTCCTATCTGACTCTCCCCAGTTGTATGCTGCTGCTAAGTCGCTTCAGTCATGTCCAGCTCTGTGCAACCCCATAGACAACAGCCCACCAGGCTCCTCCATCCCTGGGATTCTCCAGACAAGAACACTGGAGTGGGTTGCCATTTCCTTCTCCCCCCCAGTTGTATAGCTGAAGCAATATCAGCTCCTGTGCATTATGCCATTACCATCTCTAGCCAAACCGCATAACCACCAGAGGGCAATGAAAATGCCCATAAAGGCGCAGAGTAGTAATTATTTTCCCATTAGCATCAGCAACACTCCTATCAGCCCAGAACAATTAACATTCCTAACCTCATGGTTTGGCTACAACCTACGCATGTCTTGCAGGAATACATTGATGAATGTCTCGGGAGGACTAAGCAGCAATAAGGTAGGCGTGAAGTGGGACCTCTGAGTCCTGGCCATACCTGGGGAGATCAGCCATGCCATCAGGTGAACAGGCAGTGGAAGAACTCAGTTTTGATTGCCACTGATCTCACCAGTCCCCAGGAAGAAACATCTAATTCAGCTGCTCTTTCTTTGGGTCCCCAGGAAGGGACCATTTGAGTGGGAGAAAAGCAATAGCAGTAATAACGCAGCAGGCAGAGTCCTCTGCATTTATGACTCTTTTTTCTGTCCATCACTAGGCAACCATTCTTTGTGCTTAAAACTACACATCTTTCTACATGTAATGCCTTATTCTCTGAAGTAACCCACTTTGTCTGACAGTGTGCTAAAGGGATATCCATTCTATATATTTCTGTTTAGGTCAATCACAATGTAGACCAAACCATTTTGAACCAATAGCCTGATTTAGGAGTCTCTTCTCTGTGTTCTTATAGCATTCTGTTCTAGTGGATCACAAACTCCATTGCAGTTGCCTATTTGTCCATTTTTCCCTCCAGACTGTAAAATCCTGGAGTCTAGGTACTACATCTTTATGTTTGCAGCCGCATCCCTAGCACCTAACACAGCACTCAGCTACATGGACAATACTACATAATTGTTGACTGGCTAGATGTGTGGGTGAGTGAATGCTTTCCCTAAAATTCAAGCTTTAGTGATTGAAAGTGTGATTATTTGGTTTAAACAGGAAAGGCTAATTGAATAGACTTGGCCAGGAAGAATTAGGCAAAATGTGAGATAAAGAGCACTCGGCACACCAGCCTAGAGAGGTCTGATATGGGTGAGCCAGGTGCTAGCTGCAGAAGCAAGGCCATTTTTCTCTTCTGGCTAGGAACAGCATGTGGCAGAGGCCCACCCGGGGATCTGAATAGCAGAATCACATGAGCAAAATTATTGCACAGGCAGCAAAGGGGCATTCTTTCCAAGTAAATGCTCATGTCTTAAGTTGGGTTCCCTTGAAGCAGATCCTGAGACAAGAACTCTTATCCAAGTGATTTTTTAAGTGAAGCCGTTCTTTCTGGAGAAAGGGTGTGTGAGGAGCAGAAGGGAACAGGGGAAATGCCAGGATGGGAGCTCAGCTGGAGACTAGCTGCAGCTTTATCACTGTGAGCTTTGGAGTTGGTCCCACCTTAAGGCAAAGAGGCTAACTCTTTGTCTCTCTTTATGGGTCAGTCATTGGCTGTGGGCTGTCACTTGAGGGCAAGAAACCCTATCTGCCTAGCGAACATAGATCTTGTTTTAGTAGACAGTAATCCTCTCCAGGGGCATCTGTGGGTCATTGGTGCTCAACACTCAGAGCTGATACTTTTACCATACATGTCATGACTGGTAAAGATAGTATGGGTGTGATGCCAATAGTGTCTCCAGGAAATGAATAGTGTGAAATAATGCTAATCTTAGTTATTGAGCACCTACTATATGCCAGATGCTGTGCTAAATGCTATATATATATATAAAACATAAAACATACATGTATATATATGCTCATATAATTCTTGGAATATAGCTATTAGGTAGGCTTTATACCATCACCTATTAGTCCCATTTCCACTGGACTGATGAAGAAGCTCAGAAAGCACCATACTTCATGCTTAGAATATTTCCTTTCAGTGTCTACATTTTTATGGATAGAAGCAGGATATTACACATCCAACTGGTCTGAATTCCATGCATTCATTCAACTCATGAATCCTACCAGTGCTTTGGAGAAACTTTTACGTGCCATGCATAGCTAGACTAGGCTAGGGACATATCAGTGAACTGAATGGCTTGGACCCTGCTATCAAAGAGTAGGACTCGCCTTAGGCCCTGTTCCAATACCCCTGTGATGCAACTAAAAAATATTTTAGGACACCTGTTGTGTACATTCTGTTCTGTGCATGCATGCTAGAGTCACTTCAGTCATGTCCTTACTCTTTGTGACCCTTTGGTCCATAGCCTGCCAAGCTCCTCTGTCCGTGGGATTCTCCAGGCAAGAATAATGGAGGGCATTGCTCTGTCCTCCTCCAGGGGATCTTCCCAACCCAGGGATCAAACCTGCACCTCTTGTGTCTTCTGCATTGACAGGCACGTTCTTTACCACCTGGGAAGTCCCCACATTCTGTTCCATCCAGCTTTAATCAAGAAAGGATGTCAACCCCAGGCCTCTATAACAATTCCCTGAATTCTTTACATGCAACAGATCACTTGGTTGGAAAAATCAGTTTTCAAGACCATGTACAACCAAACACTGTAGGTCCCTTCCCTGTGCATAGAAGAGACTGAATTTGGTGAGCTCTAAATCCCCTTCGGCCTCTCACATCCTGGGATTCCTTCTTCTGATGACCCACCCTGATTATGGTTACATCTTTTGTAGGAACTGTGACTGTCAGATTAATGTGTTGACTTGGGCAGGCTATAGCCCAGTTATCCAAACACTGGTCTAAGTGTCACTTGAGAGGCATTTTGCAGATGTACTTAACATTCTTACTTAAATTGATTTTAAGTAAAGACTACCTTTGATAATCTGGGTGGCTTTCATCCAGTCAGTTGAAAGGCCTTTAGAGCAAAACTGAAGTTTTCCAGAGGAAGAATAAATTCCATCTGCTGACTGTAGCATCAGCTCCCATCTGCTGCTGGCCTGCCTTATGGATTTCAGATTTGCCAGCTGCCCCCATAATCACTTAGGTCAATTCCTTGAAATAATTCTGTATGTGTGTGTGTGTCTGTCTGTCTGTTTCTCTCTATATATATACACATGCACACACACACACACACACACACACACACACACACACACACACACACATACAATTTCCTGGTTCTTTTTCTCTTGAGAAATTTTGACACAGGGAACCAACCACCATGTCTTTTTTTTCCTTCTGATACTTCTAATACTTCTAGTGTGTATAGTCTTGTGTCTTGTGTGTATAGTTATGGCCCTCCACCTAGATTACTAGTAGGCAGATGAAAACTGTGCTTAAGGAACTAATAAAACAAGAGCACAAAAACATAAGAAAAGTTCCTCTTAAGTTCAACCAACTTGTCCAAAATTTTTCAACCAGAAAATCCAGAATTTTTATACACATGTGAGTTCTGTGTTTTACACTATCAGTTTAAAACATTTTTTTAACCTGTACGTGGGTGGTAGGACCATATGTCCCACCTGTCTTTTCATGTTAGAGCCTGTAAAGGTATTCATCCTACTTTGTATATCCCCAAGTAGAATATAAACTCCACAAGGTCAGAGGCCAAGCCTTAGTTTTTCTGTGACCCTATAGTACCTGTAGGGCTTCCCTTGTGGCTCAGGTGGTAAAGAATCTGCCTGTAATGCAGGAGACCCAGGTTTGATCCCTAGATGGGGAAGATCCCCTGGAGAAGGGAATGGCTACTCACTCCATTGTTCTTGCCTGGAGAATTCCATGAACAGAGGACCCTTGTGGGCTATAGTCCATGGTGTCAAAAGAGTCTGACATGACTGAGAGTCTAATACATACATACATACATACACATAGTACCTATAATGGTGCCTAACAGAGATTATAGGAGGTGCTGAATCAATCTATTTATTTTCCTTTTTTTTCCCCCCCAAGAATATGCTATCTTTGGGACATGAGAAACAGACTCAGAGAAATGCAGTTTTGCTGGGTTGGTTGGTTTTTAGGCAAATCAATCTGCCATCTCCAAGGGAGAGGCTGAGCTTCACTGGTGGCTCAGATGGTGAAGAATCTGACTGCCATGCAGAACAGAGTTTGAGCCCTGGCTTGGGAAGATCCCCCAGAGGAGGAGATGACAACCCACTCCAGTATTCCTGCCTGGAAAACTTCATGGACAGAGGAGGCTGGCGGGATACAGTCCATGGGGTCGCAAAGAGTTGGACACAACCGAGCAATTAACACACAGGGAGAGGCTGCTTCCTCAGTGCAGCTGGAGATTGATGATCTGGAGAGCATTCCAGAGACCAGCCCTTCTCTTGTTTCTCTTGTCAGTAGGGAGCTGGGAGTCCAGATGACTGGTGTGCTTCAAGCCTTTGCAAGCATTTTACAGAGATTAGTTTTCACAACAGCACACAGGAAGCCTGCCCCAAGCCAGCCACAAGCATTGTTGGCAGTAGGAGGGATTACAAGGGACTTTTGCTGCGACTCAGAGTCTAGACTCTTTCTTGGACACAATCTAAAATAGCTGTGTGATAGATATATAAGCAGGAAGCATCCCATAAATCTTTGACCACAGGTTGGCTGACTCTTGACCCCTGGGTTATTTACACCCTTGGTGGAGAAAGTGAGGAGAGGTACAGGTTTAGAGCTCTTTTCAAGGCCTCCAAGAGAGCACTTGTACTTATCACCTTTCTCAGAAGTGAACTGGAAACAACTACGGTAATTACCCTGGAGGCAGATGTTTGCGTCAGGAGTCAGGATGCTGAGTCATCAGAGTAACACCAAGCAAATAAACAGGGCTCCGGAGAAGGACAGACATCCACCATTAGCCCAAGGTTGGCGAGTTCAGCGCCTTATTGCCTGAACACCTAGCCTGAACCTTCCTCCATGGCCTGAACCTTCCTTTGGCTATTGAACAACACTCAGACTCTTTCTTGAACACACCCTGGAATAGTGATGTGGAGTATAAACAGCAGGTGTCCAACAAATACATGTTCAAAGGCTGGCTGAGACTTGGTCTCTGCATTACTAACACCCTTGATAGAGAAAGCAGAGAAAGATCCCGTTCTTCACACGGTAACTCTAGCTTCTGGTGAGAATTTATCACCTTGAAAAGAGAAAACATATATTAATTATTTAGAATATTGGACTTCAAGTTGAGTCCAGCATGTGATGTGAAACTTCCATTAACCTGAGGTGTACGCCCTGGGGTCTCTTATCTCTAACCAAAGACAGAAAATATTGTGCACCCTGACATGGCAGAAATAGAGGACAAATCTCAGGATCTGTGAAAAAATGTGGGGAAACGCTTCCAGAATGAGCAGATTAAGATGGTCAAATTATAAAACAGCTCTGTGTAGTAATGGCCCAAAAAAGAGAAAAGAGGGAAGCATGAGGTTGAAATAGACCCCATGTTGAGCCAGCCCCACTAATTCCGTCACTTCCTCACGTGTCTCCTCTTCCCGCCCTCCCTCTTCTCCCTTTCTCGCTGGCAGAGTCAGTCTTTTCATGTCCTCTCCCCACTTAAAGCCGTCGATGCAAAAGCCCACATCCTTCCCAGGACACTCAGAAGCTTCCTGAACTAGCATCATCTTCTCTCCAGCTCCTCAACCTCCCTCCTGTCTTTGGTCACAAACAACTGTTCACATTCCTTTAACTGCTTGCTGTTCTTCTGGTTTCCAGGCCTGAAATACCCTCAACAGACCTTTCAGGATCTCCCCAACCCCACGAATTCCAGTCAAATCTGAATCCCATATCCTCAGCCTGAGTCTGTTCGTCCTTCCTTGATGCCTCCCCAGTAGTTTCTATTCTTTATGTACCACTTACTCTAATTACTTACATAGTGTGATGTTATTGTTCAGTCATTCAGCCGTGTCCGGCTCTTTGCAACTCCATGGACTGCAGCATGCCAGGCTTCCCTGCCCTTCCTATCAATTCTCTCTAGAGTATGAACTCCTCAAAGCCACAGGCAGTGGTTTATTCTTTAGACTCTCAGTGCCTCATTTGGTACCTGTTATTTAATAAGTCCTCAATACATGGGGTTGGACAAATGAATTAAGTTATCTGTTAAGCAACTTAGATCGCCAGGCCTGATGTCCAGCTGGCACTCAGGTATTTCTCTCACGCGTTCTTCAGGCGCTGCTGCTCCAAGAATCAGTGCTCTGTGCTGTGTTGGACTCTCACCACCACCTCAGATTTCCACATAGTCCGTATATTCACAGTAGCTACTGAGCATAACCTGTACTCACAGTGCAGGAAGTAAGCTTCCTCAAAACTGTAAAACACCAAGCGAATGGGGGATGGCTAATAAATGCTATTTCATTTTGTCGCCAGTTCGTCTTATTTTCCTGCCATTTAATTCTGTGCTTTGAAAAAAAAGAGAGAGAGAGAGATAAACATGGGCAGGATCCAAGCCTGGTCTGAATTCTAGGGACATCTACTGGTTAGTGGGGTAGGGACCTGCATGTACTTACTGCCTTCCTGCAGTGATTCTCCATCCTCTGCCAGCTCATGGCCCCCAGATACACAAGGACCTCATTTCCAGGGCTGTTTTGTGATCTCCTGGAAAAGAGGTGCAGCCCTTGGGTCAAGAGAGGTCTTGTTGGGTGAGGAGAGGGGGTTCTGCTCTTCAGAATAGAATCATGCCTAAACTGAGGCATAATTTGGTTTCATTCAAAATCATGCTAGGGACCTCCCTGGCGGTGCAGTGGTTAAGACTTCACCTTCCAGTGCAGGAATTACGGGTTTGATCCCTGGTCATGGAGCTAAGATCCCACAAGCCTTGGGGCCAAAAAACAAAACATCAAGCAGAAGCGATATTGTAACAAATTCAATAAACATTAAAAATGGTAAAAAAAAAGAAAAAGAAAAAAATCGTTCTGAACAAACAATAACGACTGAAAGTGTACCATTGTTGCTGTAGCTACATGAGCAAGATGAAATGAACAATTAGAGAAGGATGATTATCTACCCTCAGATGGGGAGAAGCGTCAGAACACAGCCAGCTGAAGCCGTGACATGGCAGATAATTTATTAGATGTTGAGTGGCTGTTTCTCGTCTCTAGGCCTTTGTGAGAAAAACATCCAAATGCCACAAGTATATTGCCAGGGAACTTCAGGGTGGCAGGAGCCCAGGCTGTTGGAACACAATTGCCTCTTTTTTTTAATTAATTAATTTTTTAATTGAAGGATGATTGCTTTACAGAAATTTTGTTGTTTTCTGTCAAACCTCAACATGAATCAGCCATAGGTATGCATACGTCCCCTCCCTCCTGAACCTCCCTCCCATCTCCCTCCCCATCCCACCCCTCTAGGTTGATACAGAGCCCCTGTTTGAGTTCCCTGAACCATACAGCAAATTCCCGTTGGCTATCTAATTTACATATGGTAATATAAGTTTCCATGTTACTCTTTCCATACATCTCACCCTCTCCTCCCCTCTCCCCATGTCCATAAGTCTATTCTCTATGTCTGTTTCTCTACTGCTGTCCTGTAAACAAATTCTTCAGTGCCATTTTTCTAGTTTCCATATGTATGCATTAGAATACAATATTTATCTTTCTCTTTCTGACTTACTTCAGTTTCTATAGTAGGTTCTAGGTTCGTCCACTTCATTGGAACTGACTCAAATCTGTTCCTTTTTATGGCTAAGTAATATTCTATTGTGTGTATATACCACAACGTGTTTATCCATTCATCTGTTGGATGGACATCTAGGTTGCTTCCATGTTCTAGCATTTGTAAATAGTGCTGAAATGAATAGTGGGATACATGTGTCTTTTTCAATATTGATTTCCTCAGGGTATATGCCTAGGAGTGGGATTGCTGGATCATATGGTGGTTTTATTCCTAGTTTTTTAAGGAATCTCCATACCATCTTCCATAGTGGCTGTATCAATTTACATTCCCACCAACAGTGCAAGAGCATTCCCTTTTCTCCACACCCTCTCTAGCATTTACTGTTTGTAGACTTTTTGTTGATGGCCATTTTGACCAGTATGAGGTGATATCTCATTTATTGATTTGCATTTCTCTAATAATGAGTGATGTTGAGCATCTTTTCATGTGTTAGCCATCTGTATGTCTTCTTTGGAGAAATGTCGGTTTAGATCTTTTTCCCACTTTTTGATTGGGTTGATTGTTTTCCTAGTATTGAGTTGTATGAGCTGCTTGTATATTTTGGAAATTAATCCTTTTCAGTTGATTCATTTGCTATTATTTTCTCCCATTCCAAGGGTTGTCTTCTCACCTTGCTTATAGTTTCCCTTGCTGTGCAAAAGCTAAGTTTAATCGGGTCCCACCTGTTTACTTTTGTTTTTACTTCCATTATTCTAGAAGGTGGGTCATAGAGAATCTTGCTTTGACTTATGTCAAGTGTTCTGCCTATGTTTTTCTCTAAGAGTTTTATAGTTTCTGGTCTTACATTTAGGTCTTTAATCCATTTTGAGTTTATCTTTGTGTATGGTGTTAGGAAGTGTTCTAATTTCATTCTTTTATATGTAGCTGTCAAGTTTTCCCAGCACCACTTATTGAAGAGGCTGTCTTTGCCCCATTGTATATTCTTGTTGCCTTTGTCAAAAATAAGGTAGCCATAGGTGCATGGATTTATTTCTAGGCTTTCTATCTTGTTCCATTGCTCTATATTTCTGTTTTTGTTGTCTTGATGACTGTAGTTTTATTAGGAGGGTTGATTTCCTCCATCTCCACTCTTCTTTCTCAAGACTGCTTTGGCTCTTCAGGGTTTTTGTGTTTCCATATGAATTGTGAAATTTTTTGCTCCAGTTCTGTGAACAATGTCATTGGTAATTTTATAGGGATAGAATTGAATCTGTGGATTGCATTTGGTAGTATAGTCATCTTTGCAATATTGATTCTTCCTGCCCAGGAACATGAAATATCTCTCCGTCTGTATATGTTTATGCTGTCTTTGATTTCTTTCATTAGTGTCTTATAATTTTCTGTGTACAGTTTTTTGTCTCTTTAGGTAAGTTTATTCCTAGATATTTAATTCTTTCTGTTGCAGTGGTGAATAGGATTGTTTTTTCATTGTTAGCATATAGAAATTTTTCTTTCTATTTTTCATTGTTAGCATATAGAAATGCAAGTGATTTCTGTGTATTGATTTTGTATCCTGCAAGTTTGCTAAATTCACTGATTAGTTCTAGTAATTTTCTGATACTATCTTTCAGGTTTTCTATGTACAGTATTACGTCATCTGCAAACAGTGAGAGCTTTATTTCTTCTTTTCCAATCTGAATTCCTTTTATTTCTTTTTCTTCTCTGATTGCTGCACCTAGGACTTCCAGAACTATGTTGAATAATAGTGGTGAAGGTGGACACCCTTGTCTTGATCCTGATCTCAGGGGGTATGTTTTCAGTTTTTCACCATTGAGAATAATGTTTGCTGTAGACTTATCATATATGGCTTTTACTATGTTGAGGTAAGTTCCTTCTATGCCCATTTTTTGAAGAGTTTTAATCATACGTGGGTGCTGAATTTTATCACAGGCATTTTCTGCATTTATTGAGATGATCGTATGGTTTTTATCTTTCAATTTGTTAATATGGTGTATCACATTGACTGATTTGTGTATATTGAAGAATCCTTGCATCCCTGGAATAAACCCAACTTGAACATGGTGTATGAGCTTTTAGATGTGTTGCTGAATTCTGTTTGCTAAAATTTTGATGAGGATTTTTGCATCAATGTTCATCAGTAATATTAGCCTGCAGTTTTCATTTTTTTGTGTTGTCTTTGTCTGGTCTTGGCATCACAGTGATGTTGGCCTTGTAGAATGAGTTTGGAAGTGTTCCTTCCTCTGCAATTTTTTAGAAGAATTTTAGAAGGATAGGCATTAGCTCTTCTCTAAATGTTTGATATAATAATCCTGTGAAGCCATCTGGTTCTGGGCTTTTGTTTTTTGGGATATTTTTGATCACAGCTTCAATTTCAATGCTTATAATTGGGTTGTTCATAATTTCTATTTCTTCTTGGATCAGTCTTGGAAGATTGAACTGTTTTAAGAATCTGTCCCTTTCCTCCAGGTTATCCATTTTATTGCCATATAGTTGTTCATAATAGTCTCTTATAATCCTTTGTATTTCTGCATTTTCTGTTGTAACCTCTCCTTTTTCATTTCTAATTTTGTTGATTTGCTTCTTCTCTCTTTCTTTCTTGATGAGTCTGGCCAAGGGTTTATCAATGTTGTTTATCTTCTCAAAGAACCAGGTTTTAGTTTTTTTAGTCTTTACTGTTGTTTCTATCATTTCTTTTTCATTTATTTCTGCTCAGGTCTTTATGATTTCTTTCCTTCTACTAATTTTGGGTTTTTTTTGTTCTTCTTTTTCCAGTTGTTTAGGTGTAAATTTAGGCTGTCTATTTGATGTTTTTCTTGTTTCTTGAGGTAGGATTGTATTGCTATAAACTTCCCTCTTAGGACTGCTTTTGCTGCATCCCATAGGTTTTGAGTTGTCGTGTTTACATTGTCATTTGTTTCTAGAAATTTTTTAATTTCCCTTTTGATTTCTTCAGTAACCTGTTGGTTATTTAGAAACGTGTTGTTTGATCTCCATATGTTCGTGTTTCTTACAGTTTTTTTTTTTTCTTATAATTGATATCTAGACTCATAGCCTTGTGGTCAGAGAAGATCCTTGATAGGATTTCAGTTTTATTCAATTTACCGAGGTTTGATTTGTGACCCAAGATGTGGTCTATCCTGGAGAATGTTCCATGTGCATTTGAGAAGAAAGTGTATTCTTCTGCATTTAAATAGAATGTCCTGAAGATATCAATGAGATCCATTCCATCTAATGTATCATTTGAGACTTGTGTTTCCTTGTTAAATTTCTGTTTTGATGATCTGTCCATTGGTGTGAGTGGGGTGTGAAAGTGTCCTACTATTATTGTGTTACTGTCAATTTCTCCTTTTATGTCTGTTAGTGTTTGTCTTATGTATTGAGGTGCTCCTACGTTGGGAGCATAGATATTTACAATTGTTATGTCTTCCTCTTGGATTGATCCCTTGATCACCATGTAGTGTCCTTCCTTATCTCTTGTAATCTTCTTTATTTTAAGGTTTATTTTGTCTGATATGAGAATTGCTACTCCAGCTTTCTTTTGTTTCCCATTTGCATGGAATGTATTTTTCCATCCTCTCACTTTCAGTCTATATGTGTCTTGAGGTCTAAAGTGGGTTTCTTGTAGACAGCATATATATGGGTCATGTATTTGTATCCATTCAGCCTGTCTGTGTCTCTTGGTTGGAGCATTTAACCCATTTACATTTGAAGTAATTATTGATATGTATGTTTCTATAGTCATTTTCTTAATTGTTTGGGATTGATTTTGTAAATCTCTTGTCTTCTCTTGTATTTCTTGACTATGTAAGTCCATTTAACATTTGTTGTACAGCTGGTTTGGTGGTACTAGATTCTCTTAACTTTTGCTTGTCTGAAAAGCTTTTGATTTCTCCATCAATTTTGAATGAGATCCTTGCCAGATACAGTAATCTTGGCTGTAGATTTTTCCCTTTCATTACTTTAAATATATCCTGCCATTTCCTTCTGGCCTGCAGAGTTTCTGCTGAAAGATCAGCTGTTAAGTATATGGGGTTTCCCTTATATGTTATGTGTTGCTTCTCTCTTGCTGCTTTTAATATTCTTTCTTTGTGTTTAGTCTTTGTTAGTTTGATTAGTATGTGTCTCGTTGTGTTTTTCCTTGGGTTTATCCTGTATGGGACTCTTTGTGCCTCTTGGACTTGATTAACTGGTTCTTTTTCCGTGTTGGGGAAATTTTCAACTATAATTTCTTAAAAAAAATTTTCTCATACCCTTTCTTTTTCACTTCTTCTTCTGGGACCCCTATATTTTGAATGTCTGTGCGTATGATATAGTCTGGGAAGTCTCTGAGACTATCCTTAGTTCTTTTCTTTCTTTTTACTTTATTCTGCTCTTCAGAAGTTATTTCCACCATTTTATCTTCCAGCAAATTGATTCGTTTTTCTGCTTCGGATATTCTGCTATTGATTCCTTCTAGAGTATTTTTAGTTTCAGTAATTGCATTGTTTGTCTCTGCATGTTTATTTTTTAATTCTTCAAGGTCTTTGTTAATTGATTCTTGCATTTTCTCCATTTTGCTTTCAAGGTTTTTGGTCATCTTTACTATCGTTATTCTGAATTCTTTTTCAGGTAGTTTGCCTCTTTCTTCTTCATTTGTTTGGACTCCTGTGTTTCTAGTTTGTCCCTTCATTTGTGTAGTATTTCTCTGCCCTTTCTTTTCTTCTTTTTTTAACTTATTGTGTTTGAGGTTTCCTTTTCCCAGGCTTCAAGGTTGAATTCTTTCTTCCTTTTGGTTTCTGCCCTCCCAAGGTTGGCCCAGTGGTTTGTGTAAGCTTCCTATGGGGTGAGATTTGTGTTGAGTTTTTTTGTTTGTTTGTTTGTTTTTCCTCTGATGGGCAAGGCTGAGTGAGGTGGTGATCCTGTCTGCTGATGACTGGGTTTGTATTTTTGTTTTGTTTGTTGTTTAGATGAGGGTACACAGGGTGCTACTGGTGGTTGGGTGATGTGTTGGTCTTGTGTTCAAGTGGTTTCCTTTGTGTGAGTTCTCACTATTTGATACTCCCTAGGGTTAGTTCTCTGGTGGTCTAGGGTCTTGGAGTCAGCGCCCCTATTCTGAAGGCTCAGGGTTTGATCTCTGGTCAGGAATGAAGATTCCACAAGTGGCTTGTTATAGCATTGAGTGAGATTAAAAAAGTACCCAAGAACAAAAAACCAAAGATGAACCCCAGAGAAATGGCAGTTACTAAATCTGGCAAATAATAATTAAAATAATGGAATATACACATAAACATATACATCCTTATGCAAAGTCAAAACAATCCAACTAAAATGAAGTACAATAGATTGACCTGGTGAACAAAGGAAATAAAAAATTACTTTTACCTGTTAAGGACAAAACTAACTAAAGCACAAATCAGAAAGCAAAATGAAAGGAAGGTGCCAAGTGGGGAATAAAGCAATGAAAACAAAACTAATACATATTTTGAGAGGAAAGGAAAGAAAGAGAAGAAAGAAAGAATAGATATGCAAAGTTAAATAGAGGCAAATGAAGAAGATTTATCTACATTAAAGATTAACTCCAAGGGGAAAAGAACAGAAGCAAAGGCAAACAAAGGAACAAATGTAGAAAAAATATAATAGGTTTAAAAAAACTAAAAATTAACTATAAAAAACAGAAAAGAAAAAAAAAAAGGAAGAAGAAAGAAAAAAAGGAAAACTCCACAGAACTGCAAAAGCCCAACGTAGAGGCAGAGGTTTATAACAATAATAAAAAGTGTGACTGAATATATACATATACATATACACCTATGAGCAAAATCAAAACAGTCCAACAAGAATAGAGTACAGTAGATTGACCTGGTGAAGAAAAGAAACCAAACATTATAACTATCAGTTAAGATCAAAACTAACTAAAGCACAAACTGGAAAACAAACTAAAGCAAGGTGCCAACTGGAGAATAAAACAATGAAAATAAAACTAACAAATATGTTGAGAGGAAACAAAATAAAGAAAAGAAAGAATGGATGTATAAAGTTAAATAGAGGTAAATAGAGAAGATTTATATACATTAAAGATTAACTGCAAGATGAAAAGAATAGTAGAAAAAGCAAACAAATGAATAAACATAGAAAAAATAATAATAGGCTTAAAAATTTAAAAAGGAAGCCCACAGAACTGCAGAAGCCAAACATAGAGGCAGGGGTTTATAACAACAATAAAAAATGTGACTGAGAAAAAAAAAAAAAAGCTCAAAAGCTTAATTAGATTTCATAGTGCCAATAAAATCAACAACTACAACAGAGGTGGAAAAAGGGGGAGAAAAAGAAAAAAAAATCCAAAAGAATCTACGGAACAAGTCAAAACATAAGAACAATAAATGCTTTTCTTGAGTCACTGCTGTCAGAGTCCTTTCCCTCGCTGGGAGTCACAGTCCACCTCCCCTCCCTAGGACGCCCTCTCACACCGCGCTGACCTCTGGACCTGCTCTGGGGGCAGCTCAGATTCTGATCTGCTCCTACTCCTCTGTGTTCTTGCCTCCAATGCTCACAGCTAGCAGAACTAGTGCGTTTTCTTTTGTGGGAACCCCCAACATCCTTTTATATATTCCACAGACACAGAGTCTGTCTAGTTGATCGTGTGGATTTAATCTGCAGCTTGTACAGCTGGTGGGAGGGTTTTGGGTGTTCTTCCTTAGCCGTACTGTCCCTGAGTTTCAATTGTGGTTTTATTTCCACCTCTGCATGTGAGTTGTCTACTGGGGGTTACTCCTAAGGCTGCCCTGGAGGGCTTGCGTTTGCCCCTTTAAAGGCCAGGTGTGGAGGTGGTGCAGCTACTTGGGTCGCAGAGGTTCTGGCAACACCAGGTACTCAGGGGAGTTGGCGGCCAGGGCAGCAGCGGCCAGGGCGGCCAGGGCAGCAGCATACCCTTCTATAGTGCTCTAGAAGGGTATGGCAACCAGTATTGGCCAATATGCTCCAGTATTCTTCCCTGGAGAAATCCCCTGACAAAGAAGCCTGGCAGGCCACAGTTTACAGGGTCATAAAGAATTGGACATGACCAAAGCAACCCTGCATGCATAGAAGCAAGATTTTTTTGCCTGTGGCAGCTCTGCCCCAGTGAGAGTTGAGCGTGATGGTGGCACAACTGCTTAGCTTGGAGGGACCCTGGAGGTGCCAAGTGTGCAGGGACAGGACTGCCTCTGCTGCAGAAGTTATGGCCCTATCAGAGTGTTTTTTGAGCCTTTTGTAGCTGGCAATCTTTGGTCAGTCTCTCTCCGCAGCTCCACCCGTTCAGGCGCTTAGAGGGCTCCCTTGCCTGGGGTCCTTCTCTGTTGTTCCATGCATCAGGCACATAGAGGGGTCCCCCTGGCTGGGGCCCTACTCTGTAAATCAGCGTGACAGGTAATTAAAGGGGCACCCTGTGTGGGTCCTACTCTGTAGATCAGCGTGTCAGGCATTTGATGGGCCAGCTTCTATTGTTCAGCTGCCCATGCTGGCATGTGGAGAGAGAGAATATGGTGATGGCTCCACCCATTACGTGTGACTCAGCAGTATGGCCTTGCTTCCATGGCTGCCCAGCTTCCCTCCACAGGCATTTCCC
This sequence comes from Dama dama, assembly GCF_033118175.1. NCBI lineage: Eukaryota > Metazoa > Chordata > Mammalia > Artiodactyla > Cervidae > Dama > Dama dama. The sequence continues at coordinate 18,355,349 of NC_083710.1, forward strand.
ACCACAGTCTCGTCCCTCACATCCCCTCGATCCGTCTCTCTGCAGTCAACAGCAGCCCTCGTCCTAGGATTGCGCCACAATACCTAAACTCCAGCTCCCAGCAGCTGAGCCTTCCAGGGGACCAGCGTCCCTTGTCTGGGGTATGTATGGCTGTGACAAGCACTGTCTGATTCTCATTTCATCTAGACTGCCACAGATCAGCTGCTTCCCTCTCAGCCTTAAAGTTTCTCCTCTGACTCAGACAATTGCCTGATATGGGGATCAGACCCCTGCTTCAGTCCTCCCGCCCACTGAGGGCAGGTCCAGTCCTACTAACACTCCTGTTTCTCCCCCTAATTCCTTCATCCTACCGAGTTTTGTGTGGGTCTATATATTCTTTACTGCTGGTCAGGTACTCCTGTCCGCTCTCAGCTGGTGTGCTGCATGCACTTCTGTGTCTGAAGGTGTATTCCTAATGTATCCATGGAGAGAGATGTACTCCATGTCCACCTACTCCTCTGCCATCTTGTTCTCTCCCAGAATTGCCTCTTATCTGCTCTGCTTTGGGCTTTATCGAATCCTCTTGCTTCCAGGGCATCCTGAAGCAGAAGCCTTCGTGGTGTTCCAGCACTGGGCCCACTTCTGCTGGCACTGCTGGGAGCCCAGGAGCCTGAGGGACCACAGAGTCTCCCAGCCCATCCTCTTCCTACCAGGCCTCAGGGCCTGTGCTGGCCACTCTTCTAATAAACCCTCATCTGGCTTCTTGCTGAGTTCTTTGGAGACTCCCACTCTGTCTCTTTTCATTCCAGACTGGTTTTGTCTGGGCTCTGGGCCCATGGGAGACTTGCAGGGTTAATAATAAATAAGTAGTCATGGAAATATGAATTTTTCCCCCTCAAAGAAGACTGGTGGGGCTTAAAGGCTTTTGTAGCACTCAGCATCCACTTGTCCATCTGTTTATCCATCCATCCTTCCAGGAAAACACTATTGTATTCAGTCTGCTCAGAAAATAGGGAGATTTTGCCCAGAGGTAGCTCAGCACAGAGAAGAATACAGACCAGAAACCACACAAATACCATAGGTGCTCAGAAGCTCAGAGATTATAGCCCTCTACCATCAGCTGGGTGGGAGGTGGTGGGGGGGGGCGGTTCCTAAGGAAGAATGGAGACACCCACACTCTCCCCCAGTGACCAAGCAATAGCTGATCCATGCGGTTTCATCTTCCCAGGAAGATTTGAAAAAGTGAAACCTACGGTTGCCAGTGGGGCTTCCCAGGTGGTTCGGTGGTAAAGAACCCATCTGCCAATGCAGTCGATCCCTGGGTCGGGAAGATCCCTGGAGAAGGAAACAGCAACCCGCTCTAGTATTCTTGCCTGAAAAATCCCACAGACAGAGGAGCCTGGTGGTTACGGTCCATAGGATCACCAAAGAATCAGACATAACTTAGCAACTACAGAGCAATGCTGCTGTTGCTGGTGGTTGGTCATATAGAAGACACTCTGAAATCTTTGGTGATCAGCAGAAGTTGGTGATTGTCAGAGACATTCAGAGTTCTCTATGGTGCCCCTGCCTTCTCTCAACCCCAACGCTTCTCTCTCTCTCTCACACACACACACACATGCATACACAAACACACACACATACACACCCCTTCCATTTGCCCAGCAATATGCAGGTATCTGACACATTAGGCTGTTTCATCCCTTTGTCCTCACATTCTGTCTTCCAAGTGGTCTGTCTGCTGAGACCTCCTGGGTAGGCTCAGAACCCACATAGGTAGACACCTCTGCAGAATCTCCTGGGCAGTGTCAACCACCCCCACCTCTGTGCCCTGCCCACACCTCACTCCAGTGTGTGTGTGTGACCACAGCTCTCACCCATGAATACTCATGTAGAGCACACACACATCCTTGATCCTCGGGGCCCAAGGCCTGAAATGTGTTGGAAAGGAGTCAGTGTTGAATATTCCAGTGTCTTCTTGTTAAAATAGTCATCTTTGTCTTTCTCTCATATTCATTCATTCCCTCATTCAATTTCAGACATCTGCTGAGCACCTACTATGTGCCAAGCATTCAGTTCAACCCAGTTGTCATGGTTTCTTCCTTTAACAATCTCCTGAAAGTGAAAGTGTTAGTCACTCAGCCGTGTCTTGACTCTTTGTGACCCTGTGGACTGGAGCCCACCAGGCTCTTCCGTCCATGTGATTCTCCAGGCAAGAATACTGGAGTGGGTTGCCATTCCCTTCTCCAGGGGATCTTCCCAACTCAGGGATTGATTGATCGCAGGTTTCCTGTATTGCAGGCAGATTCTCTACCAACTGATCCACCAGGGAAGCCCTTAACCATCTCCTAAGTATTCTTAAAGGAAACTTGAGGCTTGCTCACATAGTGTGTATTCAGGTCTTGAAGTGAGGTCAGAGGAAAAAACATACCATCTTGCATTGACACAAGTGATTTCATGTTTTCTGAAGCACTTTAAAGTCCTTAGGTTAAGAGGTCTTGTGGTTAAGTAAGGAAGTTCACACTCATGCCCACTCCAGGGAACCTTGGAGGAAACACGGTTCTACAGTCGGAGCTGTGTGTTTTCCGTAGAGCCAGCAAATGTACTCACCAGTTCCTGATGCCACTTTAAAGCGGGGATGGGTGACAGATGGCATCGGTGCCACTCAAAGCCTTGTGGGTGGTGCTCAGCCCCTCCTCCTCATCCCTCTGACTCCGTAGACTGCTTTTCCTCCTTTCCCATCTTTCTCCCACTTACTCTGTGTCCCTTTTTCTTCTTTTGCCCTCTTTTAAAAAAATTTTTTATACAATTTTTAAAGGTTACTTTCCTTTTGCAGTTACTACAAAATATTGGCTACGTTCCCCGTGTTGTACAATACATCCTGGTAACCTATCTGATGACTTTATCATCTCCTCGTACATACGTACCCTCAGGCATTGCTTGGCATCTGACACTTTGAGCTAAAAAGGCTTACTTCCCTTCACTCACAGGCTGAATGAAAGCCCCACCCTGAATGTGGCTCTGGGAGATTGTGGGGGATGGGCAGAAATGGCCCAGCCTCTGTGTTCCTTAGGCTGCTGAGGACTCTGCTCCACGCCAGCCCCCCTGAAGGGGGACGAGCTCAACCAGCAGCTCAATCTGGGCTGCAGACTAGGAAGGACCCAGGAGAGGGGCGGCATTGCTGGATCTGGTGTAAACAGAAGAACTTGGAAAGTAGGCTCGGCTTTGGGCGGGTCAGACAAGGGCCTGGAAATGGAACCTGCGCCTTCTGCTTGGGTTTCACACGACTGCAGAGCCAGGCAACAGGAGCAGACGGGCCCTGTTTGCTTTTCTTCGGAGGCCTGCAGCAAAGCCCCCTTATCCCAGCAGCAGCTGCCCCAGACCTGCCAAGGGTACGGTGAGTCTTAACTGGCCCCGATTTACTGGAGGAGGAGAGGAGAAAAAGCAGCAGGCCCTAAATGTCAAGGTGAGGAGGAGGGAGGCTCGTCCAGAAAGGGGGTTGGGGAGTGGGAGAGTATTCTCTGGCGTGTAGCACGTGGCTGGGATCCTCAGGCCTGGAGAGACCAGGAGCCAATTCAAGTAGGTGGTGGCAGGAATGCAGAGTCGCCTGTAAGCTCAGCACATTAAAAATGTCAAGAACAAGGCAGGGAACAACGCAGGGGAAAACGTGCCTTCTGCTTTGTGGGAGGTGGGTTACAAAATGTTAGAAGCGCACGTTTGCTTTCACGTGTCTGCCTGGTTGCCAGTGGGATCCACTGTCTGCTGGAACCCAGAAGGACACGTGGATCAGTGGCATCCAGGAGCCTGCTCGCCCTTGGGGAGCCCTGGCTCTGCCTCCCGTGCTACCGAGATTTGCTGCTGCATTAAGAGGAATTTAGAGAGCAATGCGGAGCTTCCTCGGGGGCTCAGTGGTAAAGAATCTGTCAGCAATGCAGGAGCCACAGAAGATGCAGATTCAGTCCCCGGGTAAGGAAGTTCCCCCAGAGAAGGGCATGACAACCCACTCCAGTATTCTTGCCTGGAGAATTCCATGGACAGAGAAGCCCAGCGGGTTACAGTCCTTGGGGTCGAAAAGAGTTGGACACAACTGAGCGACTGAGCACACACGCATGCAGAGAGCAAGATGACACAGGCCTGCCCAGGAAAGGGAGCAATTATGGCACCACTCATGCTGAGTCACTTCAGTTGTGTCCGACTCTGCATCCCCCGGTTCTCTATTTCTTCCCCATGCAGCCCCGATGCAGGGGCCCTTCCTGGATACACAGGCAAAGAGACTCTTCCAGCCTAAAGAACTCCATCATTGTAGCAGAACCACAGGCTGCCTGTCTGATGACTGAAAAGGAGCCGTGCCCACCAGGAAATGCACACTGCCACTCCCAGCAGGATCCTGGCTGTGCTGAAAGCCCACTATATACAAGGTACTCCTGGGAGGCAGAAGCTTGTTAGGAGCCTGCGGTCTTAGTTTTCAGGCCTGAAACAGGAATCTGGTTGCACAGAGATTTTGGGGGAGATGATTCCTAGAAACACAGTGGAGGATTGGGAAGCAAGATAGAAGAGGGAAGAGCCAAAAAGGCGACATTATAAGCAAGCTGCTGCTCAGAGCACTGGGGTTCACTCCACTGGGGTCCTTCTCGAAAACACCTCAATTGTCTTATCAACAGGCAAGGAATCGGGGACATTTCCTTCCAACTCCATTCCTCATTGGGTCTTAACCAGTGCTTGTGGTGCTGGAGAAGACTCTTGAGTCCCTTGCACAGCAAGGAGATGAAACCAGTCAATCCTAAAGGAAATCAACACTGAACACTCATTGGAAGGATAGATGCTGAAGCTCCAATACTTTGGCTACCTGATGCATAGAGCCGATTCTTTAGAAAAGACCCTGATTCTGGGAAAGATTGAAGGCAGGAGGGAAAGAGGGTGACAGAGGATGAGATGGTTGGATGGCATCATCGACTCGATGGACATGAGCTTGAGCAAGCTCCAGGAGACAGTGAAGGACAGGGAAGTCTGGCGTGCTGCAGTCCATGGGGTTGCAGAGTCGGACACAGCCGAGTAACTAACAACAATAAGGACCATTAGCCCTGGGGCTTTTTTAGGCTGGCCCACTCAGGCGCATGCATGCTTAGTCGCTCAGTCGTGTCCAACCCTTTGACCCCAAGGCCTGCAGCACACCAGGCTCTCTGTCTACGGGATTCTCCAGGCAAGAATACTGGAGTAGGTTGTCATTTCCTTCTCCAGGGGATCTTCCCAACCCAGGAATCGAACCTACATCCCTTAAGTCTCCTGCATTGGCAGGCGGATTCTTTACCTCAGCAAATTCCCATGGCCAGAGGAAGCCTTCAGGCAGGGACTGCAGAAGCCTGAGGCAAGAAGCCGCAGTGTGTCCTCCAGAAGCTGCAGATGACCTCCAAGGGGATCTATTCCACCTGTCTTCAATGGCCATCACAGCAGAGCAGCTGTTCTTCACCTGTGAATGCAGGCTCTGTGTGTGTGGTGTGTGTGTAGACACACACACACTCTCCTCCTTGGTCCACCTTTCTCTCTTTCAATTCCATCCCCCTCACTACAGCCTCATAAACAGCAAGCACCTAAACGGTCTCAGCCCGTCCAAGTCAGGCAGCCTCGCCTCGCTGTAGTGAGTGGAAGCTGCACGTACAGCCTCCAGGGCCCTGGCCCCACCAATGGAAGCCCGTGCCAGCTTCCAGCCAGCCCCTGCCCAGCTGGAAGGGCCAGGACTTGTGCCGTTTGATGCTTGCTCAAGCCCTGCTGAAGTGCAGCATGGAGTCATGGAAAAAAACTGGAGCAGATGGTCAGGAATTTGAGGTTTCTCAAGTCCACCAGTGATTTGCTTAACCGACCCTAAGGAAGTTAACGAAACTTTCTGAAACTCAGTTTCCCCATTGGTAAAATCGAAGTAATACCTGCCTTGTTTACCTCCAAGAGCTGTGTTGGTTCTCAAAGGAGCCAATTTGTGTCCCTGGAAGCACCTTCATACTTAAGGTGGCTCTTGTTTAGCCTTGTGGTCATGACTTGGTTTTAGCCCCCAAGGCAGGGAGGGGGTCTTGCTGGCCAACCTCGCACAGCCTCACCCCCAAGGGCAGCACCTTGTTCTGGGAGGGGAGAAAGTCTTCTGGTCTAGACAGGATGAGGCCTTTGCTTGCAGGAGGTCCAGGCAGAGCAAGTCTAGGACTTGGCCACTCCCAGAGATGGCAATCCCCCATCCCCCAGATAGGGCGGGCCGGCTTGCTTACTGCCTGGGTGAGGCTTGACCCCTCTTGCCTCTAAATTTAGTTATATGCACAGCAGCAAATTCCTGAATTACTGTACAAAGGGGCAGATCAGGCAACACAACCTTTCCCAAACCACGATGGGAACTATCGAGAAGGGCATCTACTGTGCTTAGCAAGTGTCATTAAGTCTGACTCGAAGACAACAGAGAATCTAGCGTCAGTTGGACCTGACTCCTCCCGCTATACCCGGGAGGGCTTGTCAGTCGCTCAGGGAGGCAGCCCCAAGAGGGTGATGCCACACGCACACACCCCCTCCCCCTGCCACCCAGGGCTGGAAAAACCAAGGGTTCCAGAAGAGGCCTCAAGGTTTAGCTCACAAATACTAGGGATGAGGCGTGGAGCTGTAACCATGGTAACAATACACATTCTGTTGTTCAGTGTGGACTCAGCCCAGGTCTGGGGGGAGTAGGGGGTGCTGAGTCCTTCTACTGGGCTCTAAAAGAAAAGCTCTTATCATCCTCCAGCTACAAGTAGTGAAAGCAGAGTAATTTTCTGCAACAGAAACATGCTGTTTAGTGGGGAGACTTGGGGGAGCCTCTAGACTGTGCCCAGAATTAATCTGCACGTAAATCCCAAGAATGCTCATGCAGAGAAACTACTGCTCCCTCTCTTTTATAAGCCAAAAACATCCTCCTGCCGGAACAGAGTTGTTCTTGGCACTTGTGAGAAGAGAATCAAAACACAACGCCTGAGAAAGGCATCCATCAGAAATCTGCAGCCAGGGGCAGGGGGAGAAGTAACAAAGAAAGATGCATTCATGGCAGGAACGAAGATTAACTGTACCAGGGAGATGGTTGGTGTCTTGGCTCCTAGAGCAGGGATGGGGCAGCCAGCACCTGGAGGAGAGGCTGGGTCAACGAAGTGCGGAGACACGCGGGCTCTTCCTGCCCTTGGCCTCCGCTCTGAGGGCTCAGAGGAGGGTCCCTGCCCAGCCACGTGGCGGCCCCAGGTCAGGCTTCTGGAAGCTGAGGCCCCAGACCTGCTGCCTGCTTGTGCCAATCCTGGAAGGACATGCCATCCCCACCTCTGTGAGGCTTCACCATGTGATGCGAAAGATCAGCACAGAAATTAGGGAAATTTGGCAGAGAAAGTCCTCCCTTCCCTCCACCTTCAATTACACCGGATCCGCCTCCAGGGACTTTGGCAAGTTTGACTAATGGCAGAAGAATTTGGAAAAATTTCTTCACTGGCCAAGGGGAGTTGATGGCTGGGCATAAACATGCTGCCATGGTTCTTTGTACAGTGGAGGTTTAGAGGCAGGAACAAGTGTCAGATTCTTTTCAACTCTTCCCCCATCTAATCCCCGAGTGCTCGTGTGCACACTCCTCACACTGATACTGTTGTTGTTGTTTAGTCCCTAAGTCACAGCCAACTCTTTTTGCCACCCTATGGACTGTAGCCTGCCAGGCTCCTTGTCCGTGGGATTTCCCAGGCGAGAATACTGGAGTGGGCTGCCGTTTCCTCCTCCAGGGGATCTTCCTGATCCAGGGATGGAACCCACGTCTCTACTTCTCCTGCATTGACAGACAGGTTCTTTACCACTCACCACCTGGGAAGGCTCACGCTGATAGCATCTGGGTAAAGATGGAATTCTGTGCACTGGCAAGAACAGATTCATCACTAACAGTGTACATTCCAACCAAAGGCATCATTGTGTCCACATGAATCACCCGGCAGGGATGGCTATGCTTGCCCGACTCGGAAACGCTTGATTCAGGGAGCACTCATTCAGACTAGCTACCCACTAGTTATACAAGCATCTTCTCCAAATGCCTCAAAGCAGTTTACGAGCTGCTGGCTCATTCTGAATTCTGTCTCTTGGAGGAAGAACACAGGTGGGGAGAGAGGAAGGGTAGACACGATCATCTGCCTTGTATATGGAGAAATTGAGGCTCAATCAAGTCCTCGAGTGAAATGCATAGACATTTGTGAGTCAGACTCTTCCCCTGGAGGAGCCAAAATGAACTGTTCTGAATCCTAAGCGGACTATTTTCTTGCCCAACAATTTCATGCAGCTGTTCTAACACAGCCTCAAAGCAAGCAAGCCAAAATGCAAGATCACAGAATTTTATGTTTCTAAACAATTCCCCAGCCCTCACTCAATCTCTGACTCTTCTATTTCAGTTGGATTGACCCTTTCATTGACTTTAGAGACCTCTCAATGCTCCTCTACTCCTGACCTGCTTCCAGCTCTTACAGGCACCTTATTCCTGACATTCACTCCTTCCTGGACCATTACCTGACACCTGGTATTGCTCCCATTTTGAACTTCAACCACACTTTTCCCTTACCTGTGCTAGATCCATACACCTTGATGCCTAGGGGTAGGATTGGCAACAGAGCAAATCTCAGCGTTAGGGTAAAACTCACTGATATAAAATGCCCATTTTACTCATCATTTATTTAAACTTACTTCTTATTGAAGTATAGTTGATTTACAATGTTTTATTAGTTTCAGGTGTACAACACACTGATTCAATTATTTTTATAGATTTTGTGAGTGACTCTTTGTGACCCTGTGGATTGGAGTCCGCCAGGCTTCTCTGCCTAATTTTTCCTGTCCAAAAATTCCTGCTTGAATTTTTCAGGCAAGAATACTGGAATGGGTTGCCATTTCCTACTCCAGGGGGATCTTCCTGACCCAGGGATTGAACCCATGTCTTCTGCATCTCCTGCATTGGCAGGCAGATTCTTTACCCATGAGCCACCTGGGAAGCCCTTTTATTGATTACACTCCATTTAAAGGTACTATAAAATATTGGCTATATTCCCTGTGCTAAAAAACTAACATTTATTGGCTGAATTTTTAGGCCAAATCAAAATATCCTCATGTTAAAATAGCTGCACAAAAAGTGACTTTATTGAAATAGCTGTATCCAAAGAGCTGAAAGTCTGGATGTCATCTGCTTCTGGCACCTGATTCTGGTCCTCTTTTGTGCAGCTTTGCCTTCTGTTCCGCTGTATGCTGGGTGTGGTTAGCAGAAGAGGCGCTCGCATCAGGTCCGCTTTGAATCCTCTTGTTCCAAGTGAGGACTGTGTAGGTGTCACAGATGACACTCATCCAAAAGCCGATCAGGATGCTAATAGCAGGCCCACGTGTTTCCACTTCCCCGTGAGGCAGCCTGGGCTGGCATCAGTCCTCTCCCCAAAGTCTTTCCTGCCCCCACTCACTCAGGAGCTCTACTTGGGTCAGAAATGCAATTCTCTGACAGTGCCAGACAGCCAGATGATTCTGGGAAAAAAGAAAGAAAAAGCAGATTTCTAAATTAAGCCCAAGCCTCATTTACAAAAAAAAAAAAAAAGCCACAGCCTAGCAACATGTTCACAGCTCAGCTTCCCTCTGTGATGAAGCCTCTGTGGCCAGAGCCAGGGATGACACAGTCGTTGGAGGCCCTAGGCCCAGCCCCTCCCCATCTGGAAAGTGCTGACAGTGGCTCATTGAGGGTCCAGCCCAACCAAGGGCGGAGCTCCGAAGGAGCAGAGCGGATACAGAGACTACTGAGGTCCAAAACTTAATGAGGTCCCTAGACACCTACAGACTCTTGGCAATGACATACCTGAAATAATAGCAGATGAATTTCCTTGGGCTGCTCTACTGAAACAGAAGCTGCTCCTTGAGATGGGGGTCTTCTCTGTTCACCACTGAATGCACAGCACCCAACTTAGCACATGGCACACACACCGTACCCAGTCACTAGGTAAGATAAGACTGGACCGATGTGTGACTAGATGGACAGATTGATGCTGCCATCCCCTCATCCCTGCTTCCCAAACTCTCCACCCTAAATGAATTCCAGAATCTCAAGAGAGCCCTAATCTCCTAAGTACCGTATGCACCAGAGAGGCAATGTTCCCTAACCTGGATGTTTAAGTCTGAGCCAACAGCTGGGGTGAGCACTTGAGAGGTGATTAAAGGGTGCAGGCTCTTATTGCCCCAGGTGCAGGTGATGTGGCCATCACATATGCAGAGAGGCAAGGGCTGTGAGAAGTGCCCTTGGTAACAATTGTCAGTGTTCCTGAACCTTCTCTTATTTTTAAACAGTATCAGCATCAAAGATGAGGTATTGCTAAACAGAGAAACTACAGCACAAATAGTATTGGGTTGGCCAAAAAGTTTGTTTGAGCTTTTCATTAGATTCAGTGGAAAAATGGGAATGAAATTATAGGTCAACCCAATACATGAGCTTCTGGTCTGAGTCCTTTTGGAACACAAAAAGTAGAGCCCACAATGCCCTTTGAGACTCCAAAGGCCAAACTCATCAGAAATGGACCAATAGTACAGAAGACTGAATCTCATCACCAGCCCTCCCAAGTTATGAGATGATTAAGAAAAGCTGGGGTGATCCTGGCACCCAGATCCTCTGAATATTGAAAATAAAGCAATCCTCTGAATCCCATGAGGATCCTGGTGATGTTGCAGGGGACAACTTTGACTCCTGGGAGCAGTTGCTCTGTGTTCTCCCTGGTGACCAGAGAGTGGTTGAAGACAGCATTGTCAAGATCATAAATCTCCGTCTCAGAGCTGGGGCCCTAGGTTTAAAAGATCAGGGAAATTAGCCCACAATTCAAAAATCTGTCTTCCAACTTCTTCGTCTCACCTGGCCAGAAACAGTAAAAGCACATCCATGCCAGCAAGATAAAGGTTCTTAATTAAATTCAGATATGTAAGAATATATTACATGTCTACTCATGGAATAATCATCTATAGTGGACAAGCCATCTAAACAGCATCAAAAGTGGTACAATATCATCCTGCTTCACATGGTAGCACACAGCAGAGAAGCATGAGCCCTCTCAGGACTCTGAGATCATTTCAGTCCCACAGCATCCCAGAGCACCAGTCAGGAACAATCAGGATGAGGGAGATGAGCAATGATCAGATTGGAGATGTGACCACAGGGACACAGCCCCAGCAGAGGGGAGAGGGGACACACACAGATTACCCTCAGATCTAGTGTGTGTTGAAAAAGTGTTGCTCAGTCCTGTCTGTTTCAACCACCAGGCCCCTCTGTCCATGGAATTCTCCAGACAAGAATACTGGAGTGGGTAGCCATTCCCTTCTCCAGGGCATCTTCCCCACCCAGGGATAGAACCTGGGTCTCCTGAATTGCAGGCAGATTCTTTACCGTCTGAGTCACCAGGGAAGCCTCAAATCTAGTATATCTCTTTTTTCAAAAGTATGTATTTATTTATTTCATTTGGCCACTCTGGGTCTTAATTGCAGAACTCAGGATCTTCGATCTTAGTTGCAGTATGTGGTATCTAGTTCCCTGACCAGGGATTGAACCCTGGGCCTCCGGCATTGAAAGCTCAGCATCTTAGCCACTGGACCTCTAGGCAAGTCCCTAATGTATCTCTTTGGTGCCCCACCACTCATGGCATTCACAACCCCAGGCCTCTGCTCCAGTCTATGTTTCGGGGGTCCCTAATGCGCCACACCTATGGCTCCAGCTTCTGAGATGGCTGCTCAGTGATAAGACCCCACTGACACCCTTCCCCCCACCCTTTGTAGAGTTTCCAGAGATTCATGGAAAGGCTACCCACTCCAGTATTCTGGCCAAAGAATTCCATGGACTGTATAGTCCCTGGGGTCACAAAGAGTCAGACACAGCTGAGCGAATTTCACTTTCAAGAGAACAGAGTCCAAGACTCAGCTCTGTGACCTAAACTCCTTGCAAGCTCAGTTTTCTCATCTATAGAATGGAAAGAATAGGAACTCTGATGCTTGCCTCCCAAGATTGCATAAGGCTCAAATGCCACACTATTGTGTTCAAATGCATGTCAATCTGCAAGCTGTTGTTCTACGTAAAAATGTTTTCTAAACTGTGACTGTCCATAATGAGAAGTTTTCCTCTGATATGGGGAGTGAGAATTCCTTTGTCTCTAACTATCACGGGTCTACCTGGTTCTCAGTGTCCTAGGGCTTGATCTATCCTGGTCAGCATCACAGCTTTCTCTGACCTCTTTGAACTATGGGATCATGGCACTGTGGTCTAAACACACAGGTCTAGACTCTACTCCATTGCAAATCTAAAATCCACAATTCCCCTAGGTTTCTGGTGAAATTAGCAAAGCCTAGGTGAATAAACGCCCTCTGATGACTCAACGTTTCAGTGCTTCCCCAAAGGGCACTTCCTGCAACGGGACGGGAGTGTGTAGGTTCCTGTTTCCATTTCTGCTTCCTTGGTGCAGGCTTCCCCAGCATGTATGCAGGGCTGCAGGGTGAGCGATGACCTAATGACTTTGGGCAGGAAGTAATCCTCAATCCCATTCAGTCTGCATTCAATTGCTGACCTGAGATTAGTCTTACAAAAACATTAAAAAGATATTTCCAACAATTAAAAATTTCAGAATTTTCTCATTGATAAATTCAGAGAAGCTTGAAAAAATGGGAAGATCTGACAGTTGAGGACCACAATATCCCCCATGGTCACAATTATCTGATAATTGAGGGCCTACCTAGTAAAGTGGATAGGAATATTGGTTGTCAGGGTTCAGATCCCATCCCTGCTCTTTACAGGCAACCAAATTCATGAACTTAACCTCTCAAAGTCTTGGTTTCTCATCTTTTAAGACAATGTTAAACTACTAGCAATTATCTTTATGTACCAAAAATGCTTTAAACAGTGGCTAGCACTTAACAATCGTCCAATAAATGTCAATGATTCTCCCTCTCCACCCCTCTGGCACAAGTAGCTTTACCATTTTCCATACCTTCCCGGCCCCATGAGCATAACTGTTAACTGTTAGTCTAAGAAGTTCAACAAAATGAGTTTGGTACTTGTGGTCCTTCGGGTCACGAGGTGATAACTCATGTCTGCATCCTTTCTTAGCTTGATTGTCCTCATTCCCCGCCAAGCTGTCCCTTCTCCCTCTCTAAGATTTTCCCTCCTCCTGCTGGAGCTCACTTGGAACCCGACAGCAGAGCACGGGACACCCAGCTTTGCTGAGGTCCTCCTACTTTCTAGACAGAAGAAATATAGTCCCCCTAATTGCTTCAAGGCATCTCAACCTCTTTCTAATGTTGAGTCTTTCCTGGCCATTTTACTCTTCAGTTCCCCCCATCACATCCAAGGAGAAACTCTTTTGAGCAATTCAGTTAACAGTCAACTGGAAGACATGAATCCATAGGAAAATGAGGAGGTGATTTCCTCCCAGACAGACAGTTGTTTTTAATAAACCAATGTCTGCTGCTAAGCAACCTTGATGCTGCCTCTTCCACAAGTACAGCTAGATAGAATACTCTATTATTACTGTGGATTAAGTTGGCGCTCTTGTGAGTCAGAGAAGGTACCAGAGAAAGTTTTACTCAGGCTGCAGATGAGTGTAAAACGCTGCCTAAGAAGCAAAATAGGAGCGGCATGCCTGGGCTGTGTTGTGCAAAGCACAGAATTAGTTTACTCATGCTTGGGGCTTGACACTTGTTTGGGGAGTTAGCTGCAAAGAGCTGGATTGTTCATTCAGGGCTGAGTGGACAGTCATGGTGTGGGAGACAGTCTCTCTGGCTCTCTCAAGACTACTAATTAAGGTTGTGGTTGGATCTTACACCAGACTAAGGGGAACTCCCTGGGCATGAGCAAAGTCTTTGAGGCAGATTAGATGTCGCAACTGTCAGATCCCACAACACAGTCATTATGCCAAGAATATGAGGTGAACTGCAAGCCAGCCAATCAGAGCAACGGGAAAGTGGGACCATTTCCAACTGCTCCCATCTCCTGACTCTGTTTAGAAGAGGTAGGGCCAGGGCAAAGCCAGCCACAAAGTTCCTTTTGCCAAATTTAGCATGCTGGGTGGCTATGCTTCCCATTGCCCAAAGCATGGAAAAATCCCTTGGTGTAATTTCCTAAGCCTCTAAATATATATTTCCTTTAATACCTAAATGTGGTTATTTCAACAAAGCCAATCAATTAACCTAAAGAGCAATATTTAGAGGGAAGAATATTTGGAGTTGAAATGGGAGATTTCCCCCCAAGTGATAGTCACTCAATCGTGTCTGACTCTTTGGACCTCATGGACTGGAACCCACCAGGCTCATCTGTCCATGGAATTCTCCAGACAAGAATACTGGAGTGGGATGCCATTTCCTTCTCCACCCCACCCCTCTTTCCCCCCCAAAATTAATCTTTTTTTTATAACTTCTTCATCATCGTCTTTTTGATACTGCAAAGAGTGGAACTAAATTTTTCTTTTGCCTCTATTGAAATGAAACTATAGTGAAAGATAAAGTGGGCTTCCCTGGTGGTTCAGACTGTAAAGAAACTGCCGGCAACGGAGGAGACCTGGGTTCAATCCCTGGGTCAGAAGATCCCCTGGAGAAGGGAGTGGCTACCCACTCCAGTATTCTTGCCTGGAGAATCCCATGGACAGAGGAGCCTAGTGGGCTTGCTAAGAGTCCATGGGATCACAAAGAGTTGGACATGACAACAACTAACACTCTCTTCATTAAGCTGCTGAAGGTAAAACTGCAGGTAACACTACAAGAAGTGTGAGGAACTCCCATGCCCATCTTTTTTTTTTTTCCTTTGGTTGTGCTGGGTCTTCGTTGCTGCTCGGGCTTTCTCTAGTTGTTTCAAGCAGGGGCTACTCTCTAGTTGCAGTGCATGGGCTTCTCATTGCAGTGGCTCCTCTTGTTGCAGAGAATGGGCTCTAGGTGCTTGGGCTTCAATAGTTGTAGAACGTGGGTTCAGTAGTTGTGGCTTTCTGGCTCTAAACCATGGGCTCAATAAGTGTGGTGCACGGACTTATTTGTTCCGAGGTATGTGGGATCTTCCTGGATCGGGGATTGAACCTGTGTCTTCTGCATTGGTAGTCGGATTCCTTATCACTGAGCCACTAGAGAAGCCCCCCGTGCCTGTCTTTGACCCTTTGTTCTCCCTTTCTTGTTCCTAATCTCTAAATAAAAACATCACCAAGATCTGAGGCTTCTCACACCAAATCTCCCCGAGTCTCTTCCTTACTGCTGTGTCTCCTTCCAAGCTACTGCTTCCTCATGCCTGGACCATGAAATAGCCTCTCAATTAGAGAAAACTTGAGGGGCTTAAAGAGATAACTGCCTCAGGAACTCTACCATACTCTCCTTTGTTGCTGTTATTTAGTTGCTAAGTCGTGTCCTACTCTTTGCTACTCCATGGACTGTAGCCTGCCAGGCTCCCCTGTCCATGGGATTTCACAGGCCAGAACATTGGAGTGGGTTGCCGTTTCCTTCTCCAGGGGATCCTCCCAACCCAGGGATCAAACCCAAGCCTCCCACATTGCAGGCGGATTTGTTACCACTGAGCCACCTAGGAAGCCCAGGATTGTGTTAGACTGACCAGAAGGTTCTTTTGGATTTTCTGTAACATTGTATAGGAAAACCCAAACGAACTTTCTGGGCAACCCAATATAATGACCAAAGCATAACGAATACTCTGCAAGTATTGGCTGTTACTATTATTCTCCCTTGATGGCACCTGTCATTCTGAGTTGGAGACCTGTGCATGCTTTGCCTGGGTCTTGGCCTTTATCCCATCTGCCACATTGCAGAGCATGCAGTAAATGCCTGATAAATATTTGTTGAAACAGTAAAACTTTCAGTTACACAACTGAGTAAACATGGCCAGGACGGCATGGGGTAGAGGGGAGGGAGGGAGGTGGCTAGAGCTCTCCTCCAATCTCTCAGAGTCTGGCCCATGAAGCCAGTGCCAGTCTCTGCCTGGAGGAAGGTCTCAGCTTCCATCTACCTTGGCTGTTGTGCTAAGGATTATGTAAGCAACAGGGAGGAATTCCTTTCTAGCTTCAGAACCTGTAACTGAGAGGGCAGACAGGGCTGGTCGTGTGGGCAGGACCACTGTTCACAATGGGATTCCACATTTTTTCTTAAGATACAGTACAGCCTATGGAATATACATGGGATTTGGGGTCAGACGAACTTGCATTCAAGACGATTTCTTTACCTATGGCCATTGGGTAATTTTAGGGAAGGGCAGAATCTTTGGGGCAAGACTTCCTGGATTTGAATTCTAGCTCCTACACTTCCCCTCTGGGCCTTGGTTTTTCTCATCTGTAAGATGGAAATAATTTCTCCTTCACAGGGTTATTATGAGGACTTAATGAGTTAATAACTGTGAAATTCTTAGAACAGGGCTTGGCTTATATTAAGTACAATGTAAACTGAAAGTGTTAGTTGCTCAGTTGTTTCTGACTTTTTTCGACCCCATGGACTGTCACCTGCTGGGCTCTTCTCTCCATGGGATTTCCCAGACAGGAATACTGGAGTGGGTTGCCATTTCCTTCTCCAGGGGATCTTCCCTACCCGAGGATAGCGGCTGTGTCTCCTACATTGACAGGCAGATTCTTTATCACTGAGCCACCAGGGAAGCCCTAAGTACAATGTAACGGTATACCTAATCATTCTGAGCTTCTTCAGAAAAAAATAAATTGGATATATGCAGAACACTTGATTCAGTGCCTAACATATGGCATACTCCCTGTAATTATTATTAATATTTTTATTACCATCACTTCCTTTGTAAGTGGAAGATAACTGGGTTAGCCAAAAAGTTCATTTGGGCTTTTCATAAGATGTAATGAAAAAATCTGAATGAACATTTTGGCCAACTCAATGCTTTCTTAGGGTGAACTTAATGGAATAATAGAAACTTTCTTCCAATGGATGCTTTGGGTCTCTACTGATGTTTGGGGGAGAAAAGGAGGTTTTTCTGTGTGATTCTGAGCTAGTCTCTTCCTTGTGCTTTGTCTTCTTTCCCTAAGGTTCTGAAAACCTTCCTCATAGACCTAAACATTCAAATGCATATCTATTTCTCTCATAAGTGAACAAAGGAGGAGTGTATTAATCTTCTTGGACTGCTATACAAAGTACCCCATGCTTGGTGGCGTAACACAGTAGAAAGTTATTCTCTTACAGCTCTGGAATCAGAAGTCTGAAACCAAGGTACCGGCAGGGCCATCTCCCTCTGAAAACTCTGGGGGAGAATTCTGTGCCTCTTCCACCTTCTGGTGACTCCAGGCATTCCTTGGCTTGTGGCAGCATCACTCCAGTCTCTGTATTCTTCTTCACGTGGCCTTCTCCCTCTCTGCATCTCTGTCACAAATCCTCCTCTACCCATCTCTATTAAGGACACCTGTCATAGGACTTAAGATTCACCCTAAATTCTGGAAGACCTCATCCTGAGATCCTTAACTTAATTATATCTGGAAAGAAAATTTTCTCCAAATAGGTTCACATTCACAGGAGTTAGGACATGGATATATCTTTTGGGGCAGCCTTGTCAACCCACTAGAAGAAATAAAAGGGCCCTAATGGGTTCTAAGTGTTTCACAGATGGTGCTAGTGGCAAAGAACTCGCCTGCCAGTGCAGGAGACATAAGAGACATGGGTTTGATCCCTGGTTGGGAAGATCCGCTAGAGAAGGTCATGGCAACCCACTGCAGTATTCTTGCCTAGAGACTCCCATGGACAGAGGAGCCTGGGGGGGGGGGGGGGGGGGCTACAGTCCATAGGCTTGCAAAGAGTCAGGCATGAATGAAATGACTGAGAATGCACACATGCCCGTGCAATTGGTTCTAAACAGAATTCATCCCTTAACCTTGCTAGAACCTACATATATCTCCTTTTCCTTTCCCCTGCACGCTTGTTCTAGTCTCATCAGGACCTCTTTTATGGGATGTTAACAGACAGAGGGGCAAGCAAGACATCCTGAGCGACTAACCAGCTCCTTCCAGGCTCCACTCGGGCCCCCGTCTGCACCTGCTCCCTGCCTCAGCATTCGCGGCAGGCAGTGTGGTGTATACTGGAGCCCGTGAAAGCATACTCCAGTTGGCCCACCCAGTGGCCTTGCCGACATCCAGGAGAGTCGGATGTCACCCTGGGACCTCGCAGTGCCAGCTTGCCCCACCTGGCTCTTCCCCAGGGTTGCCTTAGTCACACATCAGGTTTCATAGATGAGGCCAAAGCAGGAGACCCTGGTGAGCTGAAACAAGTAGGAGCAGTGGATCTGGGTCAGAGCAAGAATTATGTTTGCACTTGGACCAAGCAAATAGGCTCAGAGAAGGAATCTAGGTCAAAAGCTTGGCAGACTGGTAGGAAACAAGAAGCCTGATACACAAATTAAAATGGAGACTAGCTCTTCATCTGCACAGTCCAGTTCTTGGTTCTCCAAAGTCTGACTGAGGTAGGTCTGTTTCACGTGGCGTATCACATATTGTAAGGGGCAAGCATTTGCTTTCGTGCCAGGATCTACGGATAAAGGGTTAGGACACAGCACATGATGTGTGCTGTTCTTTGTCGCTCAGTCGTGTCCGACTCGTTGCGACCCCATGGACTGCAGCCCGCCAGGCTCCTCTGTCCATGGGGGTTCTCCAGGCAAGAATACTGGAGTGGGTTGCCATGCCCTCCTCCAGGGGAATCTTCCCAACCCAGGGAGCAAACCCAGGTTTCCCACATTGCAGGCAGATTACACATGATATATATACATAAAATATAAAAAAAACAAATTGTCATAAAATGTGGTAACTCTATGTGCAAGTGTTATAAGAGGTCCAATTCTGCCTTGCGTTAGGCGTCAGGTCATGATGGGGGCACAGAAGAGGAAATATTTGAGTGGGATCTTGAAGAATTCAGTAAGAAGAGTATGGAAAGACAGCCCAGGAAGTACATTGTCTAGTTGACCAAGTGGGAGCCTCTTCCTCTCCTCTTTCTTTGTGTTGATCTTATCCAAAGCCTAGACCTTGCATTAAAGGAACCTTTTTTTTTTTAACACAAGAACTATTTCTTTTTAAAAACAATTAATTAATTAATTTTTATTTAGAGCTGCACTGGGTCTTTATTGCATATGGACTTTATTTGCAGGGAGCGGGGTTGTGATGCAAGGGCTTTTCATCGCGATGGCTTCTCCTGTTGCAGAGCACAGGCTCTGGGTGCTTGGGCTTTAGTAGTTGTGGTGCTCTGGCTTAGTTACCCCTCTGCAGGTGTGATCTTCCCAGACCAAGGATCGAACCCATGACCTCTGTGTCGGCAGACAGATTATTAACCACTAGACCACCAGGGGAGCCCCGGCACAAGATCTTTTTCTGATCAGCAATCTAAAAATAGATCTCAAGCATGTTCTCCAAATACATCATGGCCTAGGGAAACAACCAACCAGAAAAGCCTCCGGTTGTGAGGAGCTGGTTTGGTGGGTAGCAGAGACTCCACAACCACAGCGACTTCTGTCCATGCAGTGGTGAACTCTAGGGTATCAGCGTGTTTCAATGATACATCACTATTGAGATTATCAGGTGGCCTGCTTCTATATCTTTCTTTTTTTAAACAAAGTTATTTAAGTGTTTTCTTTTTGGCTGCATGGCAGCATCCTAGTTGTAGCACGCAGGATCTAAGTTGTGGAGTGCAGGCTCTTTGCTCCAGTGTGTGTGGGCCTCTCTAGCCGTGTTGCATGGGCTCCAGAGTGCGTGGGCTTGGTAGTTGTGCTACATGGGGCTTAGCTGCTCCCGGCATAGGGGATCTTAGTTCCTCGATCAAAGATCAAACCTGCGTCCCCAGCGCTGGAAGGCAGATTCTTCACCACTGGACCACCAGGGAAACCCATTGGATATCTTATTAATGTTTTTCCCATTGATTTTACCTATAGAATGTGTTGTCTCTCAAACCCCAAGAAGGCATTTCTGATCTCAGTCTCCAACAGAAGGGGAGGAGGCTGTCTCTCATTATTCCCTGTTCCATACTTTTTCAGTATTTAATGAATACCTCTTTGAACTTTCTTGGAGGTCTCTTGTAACCCAACATCTTTATAATTAATTGATATTTTTTAAATTAGAAAATGGGGCATCTTCATGGGGTATTCATTTTATCTCATTATTATCAGGTCACATTTAAGTAATCTAGCTGTGTAGGTAGGCTTAAAAGTTTCCCAGTATTAAAACAAATGTGGGTATATTATTCAGCATTTTAAATATATGTGTTAAAAGTGTATATGTCATATATATCAGTATTGAATATAAAATTCAAATAAATTTTAGAACCTAAATACTGGACCTCAGAATAATGAAAGAGGCCAGACATGTGAATCCACTTACATGACATTCTGAAAAAGAGAAGATTATAAGCACAAAATTCATTTCAGTGTTTGCCAGGGGCTAGGAGCAGAGGAAGGAAATTGCAGTGGTACACAAGGAAATTTGGGGATGATGAAAATGTTCTATATCTTGATTGTGATGATGGTTACATGACTGTATATACTTGTAAAAATGTAATTAGCTATACAATTTAAAAGGATGAATTTTACTTTATGTAAATTATATCTTAATAAACCTGACTTAAAAAAAAAAAAAATCAGGTTACTCCAGGCTCCTGGTGCAGACTAATTCACTGCTGCATCTACTCTTTAAAAAAAAAAAGTTATTATTTATTTATTTGGCTGTTTCAGGTCTTAGTTGTGGCACACGGGATATTCCCGTGCCATGTGGGATTTTTTTTTTTTATACAGGCAGCTTTATTTTAGATTATATGAGCTTCTGTTATAAGTGTAAACCAACTGAGTCATCACCATACAGCCCTCTTGCAAACCCTGGGTTTTACTAGTCTGTTGTTGGTATACCCGGCAAGGCAGTGAAGCAGGAACAAGAGGTTTCCACAGGGCTGGCTGGCAAGAGCCTCCCACCCAAACCCTGGCCCCTGGGTGTGTGGTTTTAAAGGGACGATCTATGCGGGATCTTTGGTTGTGTTGCACAGACTCTCTGTTTGTGGGTCACAGCTTCAGTAGTTATGGCGCTCGGGCTTAGTTGCCCCCTGGCACGTGGGATCTTTCAAGACCAGGGATTGAACCACTACCCCCTTCACTGACAGATGGATCCTGAACCACTGAGCGACCAGAGAAGTCCCTGTATCTACCTCTTCTTACTTGTTTTTAGGAATACCCGGATAGAAGAGTTTGAATGTTACCCATTTAATGTCCTTTTAAAAGGAGGAGTTTTGAGTATGATTCTGAATGAGATTGACCCCAAGATCTTGAACAAGTTGAACTTGAACAAGCATTTCAGGAGTTAGAGGTACAGGGTATCTTCCCAACCCAGGGATCGAACCCAGGTCTCCTGCACTATAGGCAGACGCTTTGCCGTCTGAGCCACCAGGGAAGTCCTTACACAATATTTTAGAGATATGTAATCATTTATCCCAGCTTTCCTAAACTTTCTTACTTGTGAAATGTTCACTTGTTGCTCTGCATGAATAAGGCAAGTCTATCCATTTCTAGGGGGTTTCCCAGGTGGTGCTAGTGGTAAAGAACCTGCTTGCTAATGCAAAAGACTTAAGAGATGCAGGTTCAATCCCTGGGTCAGGAAGATCCCTAGGAGAGGGGCATGACAACCCACTCTAGTACTCTTACTTGGAGAATCCCAAGGACAGAGGAGCCTGGAGGTCTATGGTCCATAGGTCTCCTCTGGGCGGGTTACTCTTTTCTGACTCCATAAGAGTCAGATATGACTGAAGCTACTTAGCATGCATGCAACTGTTTCTAGTAGTGCAAGCTTAGGTGGCTAAAACAACAGAAATACATTTTTTCAAAATTTTGAAAGCTGGAAGACTGAGACCAAGGTGTCAGCAGAGTTGACTTCTTTGGAGCCCTCCCATTTTGGCTTGTAGATGACCGTCTTCTCCTGCTTGTGTCTTCACATTGTCTACCTTCTATGTGTGTCCGTGTTCTGACCTCTTCTTACAAGGACAGCAGTCATATTGTGTTAGGGCCCACTCTAATGACCTCATGTCAACTTGATTAACTCTTTAAAGGGGACTTCTCAGGTGGCTCAATGGTAAACAATCTGCCTGCCAATGCAGGAGACACAAATTTGATCCCGTCTGGGTTGGGAAGAGTCCCCTGGTGGAGGAAACGGCAACCCACTCCAGTATTCTTGCCTGGGAAATCCCATGGACAGAGGAGCCTGGCAGGCTACAGTCCATGTGGTCACAAAAGAGTCAGACACAACTTAGCAACTAAGCAACAACTCTTTAAAGACCCTGTCTCCAGACATGGTCACCTTCTCATGGTGACCCCATGTCAAAGGACCCCAACACATGGATCTGGGGGAAACACAACTGAGTAGAGAACAGCATGTTTCCACTCCCCCCCGCCACCCTGCACTCTTACTTCCTCCAGCCTTAGGACTGCTCCCAAGCTATAACCTCTTCCCTTTATTTTCACGTTGGCTACCTCCGTGCTCTGGTCAAACATTTTCAAAAGGTAGCAGGAAACCCAACATTCTGACACCCTAAAGATGCCCTAACACTCAATGCAGGCCCAGATGGAAAAATATGCCATTTAATATGTTTTTGTTTGTTTGGGTGTATTCTTACAACTCCTTTCCTCAAAAGGTTACATGAAGGAATTTCCCTGGTGGTCCAGTGGTTAATAATCTGTCTTCCAATGCAGCGGATGTGGGTTTGAGCCCTTGATGGGAACTAAGATCCCACCTGCCACAGGACAGCTAAACCTAGGTGCTGCAACTACTGAGCCCACGTGTTGTAAAAAAAAAAAAAGTTATGTGGAGTGGCTTTAAACTCTCAAACTATATCAGGAATGCATCAGACACGTCAAACAGAAAGTACTTCCCAGAGTACACATAGCCTTGAACTTGCCACCACCACACACACAAATGGTGAGAGATGCTTGACTAGCAAATCCACAGTCAGGCAACAACAGTGCAGTTTTGAACCCCAGCTTGTGCAGTGAGTAGGGTTAATTAGTGGTCAGACAACAGTTAGATCCCAAAGTAATTAATTTCTGAGCAGTATAATCATCTCAAGCTGAAAGGCAGGGAGACCTCTTGAAATTCTGGCAGAAGGAGCGTCAGTGCTGGCTCACCTTCTTCAACCACAAGATGATATTCCCAGGCAGCTCTCAGAGAATCAGAAGCAAGTCCAATGGCCTTTGCATGTTCTCATAGAACAGCAAATGGAAACTTCCATAGCTCAGGTTCTCTTTATAAAAGCAGTGGAGGCAAACCCTGTACTTTATGTTCAACTTCTGAGCAAACAAAATACTGAGCGCCTTTCACAATTAATACTATTAGTAGGACTAAGAAGGGATGAGTCTAGCAAGGTTCTGTGCAATACACGAATGAGGATCAGTGAATGACCCAAGATCAGGAAGATAAAATGCAAAGGGGACCTAGACAAGAAAAAAGGCTGAGGAGACTTCCCCTGATGGTGCACTGGTTAAGAATCTACCTGACAATGCAGGGGACATGGGATCGATCCCTGGTCCAGGAAGATCCCCTTGCTAAGGGGCAACTAAACCCATGTGCCACAACTACTGAGCCTGTGCTGTAGAGTCCATGCTCTGCAACAAGAGAAATCACTACAATGAGAAGCCCGCATACCACAACTAGAGAGTAGTCTCCACTCCCCACAAATAGAGAAAAGTCCATGCTCAGCAATGAAGACTCAGAATGACCAACAAGAAAAAAGGAAAAAAAAAAAAAGGAAGAAAGGAAAAGGGCAGAAACATTCCAGGTTGTAGCATCAAATGTCATAAGGATGGTAACTGAATGGTAATCATGTGGTATCAGCTGCTCTTTATTGAGTGGCTCTTATCATGCAAGGCTGTGCTGTGTACTCTGCATGACTCAAGACCTAGAACAGCACTGCCTTTGCCTCTTATGATCCCTTGTTTGCAGATAAAGAGAGCAAAGCTCTAACATGCAGAAATTAGAAAGTGAAAGTCGCTCAGCCCTGTCTGACTCTTTGCGACTCCGTGGACTCTACAGTCCATGGAATTCTCCAGGCCAGAATACTGGAGTGGGTAGCCATTTCCTTCTCCAGAGGATCTCCCCAACCCAGGGATCAAACCCAGGTCTCCCGCATTATAGACAGCTTCTTTACCAGCTGAGCCACAAGGGCAGCCCAAGAATACTGGAGTGGGTAGCCTATCCCTTCTCCAGTAGATCTTCCTGACCCAGGAATTGAACTGGGGTCTCTTGCATTGAAGGCAGATTCTTTAACCAACTGAGCTATCAGGGAATTTAGAACCCAATGCCAAGTTCTCCCTGATGTTAAACCCATTCTCTCCTGCTATCCACCATAATAGCCCCTTAGTGTAGTTTTAGTCACTCAGTCGTGTCCATCTCTTTTCAATCCCATGGACTGTCGTCCACCAGGCTCCTCTGTCCATGGGATTCTCCAGGCAAGAACACTGGAGTGGGTTGCCATTTCCTTCTCCAGATAACAGCCCCTTACTCATTGGTAGTTCATGGTATTGAATAGACAGAACAGATTTTTAAGTACACAGAACATAATATTTTTTCCTAAATATAGTTTCAGTTCTTCTCAAGTGGTTGTTTCAATTCTCCTTATAAAGTTTAAAGAAACCATATTCCAGTAGGTTCTGCTAAGAAGGTGATGCTTCAAATAGGGGGAAACAGATAGATTTTTATCTTCAAGGCCCTGATGTCCAGAGAGGACCAACTTATTAAAGAGTGTAGCTGCATTATTGAAAGTGGTGGCGTTTGCCCCTTTCTGCTCATTCACAGCAGTCAGGAAGGTGTGATTCCTCCATGGAGGAAGTCACTGTATAGTGGGAGACAGGACAGGCTGGACAAGAAGTACATGGTATACTTGATTACAATGTCTGCAGAGTGATGAACAGGGGGCTATAATTCTTGGTACAAATTGGCAAAGTCAGTTGGAGTAACTGAGAAGCATCTGGAAGGGAAAATATCTGATGAAGGACAGCATAGAAGAAGGAGCAATGGGCGATGCCAGTAGTTGTGTTTTTGTTTGTTTGTTTGTTTTGTTTTTCTTTTTTAATGTGTTGGCCGTGCCATGGAACACGTGAGATCTTAGTTCCCTGACCAGGAATTGAACAAGCACCGCCTGCAGTGGAAGCTCGGAGTCTTAACCTATGGACCACCGGGAAAGTCGCCGTAGTGGCGGCTTTAAGTGCTGTTTGGCCCAAACACATAAGGGAGCACCTGAGCAAGGATGGGCAGAGCTGGGAAGGCTTCACTCCCTGGGTTGGAGTCTGAAACTTTCAGCCACACCTGCTTTTGAGTTTCCACAGGGTGTGACTCAAACCTGGTGTTTTCTTGGGTGGGGAAGGGGTAGGACAAATGACTAGGTCAGCAGGGAAAAGGGGATGACTGGCAACCATTATTCTGCAACCCTGGAGAAGGGATCCTGCCTCCCTGGCCCAACTTCTGATCTGACTCATGCCACGGCTGTCGTGGTGCCTCTGACTCACCCAGGCTAGAAGCCCGAGAACCAATGCTGACACCTCCGACTCCCTCAGGCATCATATCTGGCCCCAACACAGAGGGATCTTACCCTGAGACTATTTTTAGAACCCATTCCCTAGCTCCACCCCTTGCTATGGGCCAGGCCCTAATCCTCCTAAACTGGTCTTCCTGTCTTCAGTCTACTTACTGGAGTCCATTCACTGAACTCCCACCTGTGAGATCTTTCTGAGAAAGAAACCAATGCTGGTACTCCCCTGTTTCCTATTGCCATGACTGTGGTTCTTAACCGGAGGTTCCTCTGGGCTCCACAGACCCAGGAGCAAAATCACACATGCATGACACATGGTGGAGGCCGTCAATGACGAACAAGTGATGCACTCCCACACTTTCTACCCTCCCCTGTGGTTAGACTGGGGCATGTGACTTGTTGTTTAGTCGCTAAGTGATGTCTGACTCTTCAGTGGTCCCATGGCCTGTAGCCAGCCAGGCTGCTCTGTCCATGGGATTTCCCAGGCAAGAATTCTAGAGTGTGTTGCCACGTCCTTTGATGGGAGATCTTCTCAACCAAGAATCAAACCTGGGTCTCCTGCATTGTCGGGTGGATTCTTAACCACTAAGCCACCAAGAAACCCAGAACACTAATGCCATGTCTTGGCATGTGACTAGTGTTATCCAATGAATTGAGCACAAATGACAAGGTCACCTACAGGCTGAGACAGAATGCTTCCTCTGTGCTCTCTCTTCCCCTGATGCAGGGACCTTGGAAGATAATGTTCTCAGTGGTTTACTGTTACCTGAAGGGAGGCTATTGTATAGTGTAGACCCGGCTTTTACATGCACTGGACCTCACTTAAGCAGAATAACCTCTGCCTTAAAACAATGAGATTTGGTGGGCTTATCTAAGGCAGCAGCTAATGTTCTATATTTGACCAACACATCCCATCATATGGCTCTCTGCATAGGAAAGTGCCTTTTCTCCTGAATGGTATTTTATCAACTCAGTTTTTGTTTTCTGTTTTTCTTTTTAGATTCTTTTTTGATGTGGACCATTTTTAAAGCTCTTATTGGATTTGTTACAGTATTGTTTCTATTTTATGTTTTGGTTTTTGGCCCGGAGGCATGTGGGGTTTTAGCTGCCTGACCAGGGATCAAACCCACACCCTTGCCTTGGTAGGCGAAGTTTTAAGCACTGGATGGCCAGGGAAGCCCCTTTATCTCATGCTTATCTGATGGATGTCATGGAGGTTAGATGACTTTTTTTGAAATAGGAAACAAATTATTTACTTTCTAGCAGAGTTAGAAATAGAGGAAGAAATAGAGGAAAACAACAGAATGGGAAAGACTAGAGATCTCCTCAAGAAAATTAGAGATATCAAGGGAGCATTTCATGCAAAGATGGGCTCAATAAAGGACAGAAATGGTATGGACCTAACAGAAGCAGAAGATATTAAGAAGAGGTGGCAAGAATACACAGAAGAACTATACAAAAAAGATCTTCATGACCCAGATAATCACGATGGTGTGATCACTCACCTAGAGCCAGACATCCTGGAATGCGAAGTCAAGTGGGCCTTAGGAAGCATCACTATGAACAAAACTAGTGGAGCTATTTCAAGTCCTGAAAGATGATGCTGTGAAAGTGCTGCACTCAACATGCCAGCAAATTTGGAAAACTCAGCAGTGACCACAGGACTGTTTTCATTCCAATTCCAGAGAAAGGCAATGCCAAAGAGTGTTCAAACTACCACACATTTGTACAAATCTCAGTTCAGTTCAGTTCAGTCACTCAGTCGTGTCCAATTCTTTGTGACCCCATGGATTGCAGCACTCCAGGCTTCCCTGTCCATCATCAACTCCTGGAGCTTACTCAGACTCACATCCATAGAGTCCGTGATGCCATCCAACCATCTCATCCTCTGTCGTCCCCTTCTCCTCTCACCTTCAATCTTTCCCAGCATCAGGGTATTTTCCAATGAGTCAGTTCTTCACATCAGATGGCCAAAGTATTGGAATTTCAGCTTCAGCATCAGTCCTTCCAATGAACACCCAGGACTGATCTCCTTTAGGATGGACTGGTTGGATCTCCCTGCAGTCCAAGGGACTCTCAAGGGTCTTCTCTAACACCACAGTTCAAAAGCACCAATTCTTCGGCATTCAGCTTTCTTCATAGTCCAACTCTCACAACCATACATGACTACTGGAAAAAATCATAGCTTTGATTAGATGTACATTTCTCAGCAAAGTAATGTCTCTGCTTTTTAATATGCTATCTAGGTTGGTCATAGCTTTTCTTCCAAGGAGCAAGTGTCTTTTAATTTCATGGCACTCATCTCACATGCTAGCAAAGTAATGCTCAAAATTCTCCAAGCAAGGCTTCAACAGTATGTGAACCGTGAACTTCCAGATGTTCAAGCTAGATTTAGAAAAGGCAGAGACACTTGAGATCCAATTGCCAACATCTGTTGGATCATTGAAAAAGCAAGAGAGTTCCAGAAAAACATTCCTTCTGCTTTATTGACCACGCCAAAGCCTTGACTGTGTTGATAACAACAACTGTGGAGAATTCTTCAAAAGATGGGAATACCAGACCACCTGACCTGCCTCCTGAAAAATCTGTATGCAAGTCAAGAAGCAACAGTTAGAACTGGACATAGAACAACAGACTGGTTCCAAATTGGGAAAGGAGTACGTCAAGGCTGTATATTGTCACCCTGCTTATTTAGCTTATATGCAGAGTACATCATGCAAAATGCCAGGCTGGATGAAGCACAAGCTGGAATCAAGGTTTCTGGGAGAAATATCTATAACCTCAGATATGCAGAAGACACCACCCTTATGGCAGAAAGCAAAGAAGAACTAAAGAGGCTCTTGATGAAAGTGAAAGAGGAGAGTGAAAAAGTTGGCTTAAAACTCAACATTCAGAAAACTAAGATGATGGCATATGGGTTCCCATCACTTCATGGCAAATAGATGGGGAAACAATGGAAACAGTGAGAAACTATTTTCTTGGGCTCCAAAATCACTGCACATGGTGACTGCAGCCATGAAATTAAAAGATACTTGCTTTTTGGAAGAAAAATTATGACCAACCTAGACAGCATATTAAAAAGCAGAGACATTAATTTGCCAAAAAAGGTCCATCTAGTCAAGGTTATGGTTTTTCCAGTAGTCATGTATGGATGTGAGAGTTGGATCGTAAAGAAAGCTGAGCACTGAAGAATTGATGCTTTTAAACTGTGATGTTGGAGAAAACTCTGAGAGTCTCTTGGACTGCAAGGAGATCCAACAAGTCCATCCTAAAGGAAATTAGTCCTGAATATTCATTGGAAGGACTGATGTTGAAGCTGAAACGTCAATACTTTGACCACCTGATGTGAAGAACTGACTCACTGGAAAAAACCCTGATGCTGGGAAAGATTGAAAGTGGGAGAAGGGGACGACAGAGGATGAGATGGTTGTATGGCATCACTGACTCAATGGACATGAGTTTGAGTAAGCTCCAGGAGTTGGTGACAGATGGGGAAGCCTGGCGTGATGCAGTCCATAGGGTTGCAAAGAGTCGAGTTGGACATGACTGAATGACTGAACTGAACTGAACTGTAGGATTGGGGAAGTTCTGAAAAGAATTCTATAAAGTTATTATCCACTGGAAAGGAAGTATAAAAAAGTTCTTAAGAGTGAATATCAGGGACTGCTGGCCTACAGAATAAACTCCAAACATGAAACTCATGTTAAAGCAGAGAAGACATGAAAGCCTTTGTGATTTTGCTAGCAGTGGCTTCTTGTTGCCCTGTGTTTCAATTGGCTTGGAGCGTATTATTTCCCAATTGCACATTGCCCTTCCACATGATCTTGCCCTTGAAAATACTAGTCTGTCATCTTCAGCCTGTTCAACTGTGCCTCATCCTTCAAGACCCAGCTAAATTTTCACCTTCTGCACTGAGCTTTCAGATCACTCAGCCACGACCTCAGTCATAGTATCTCGTTCATAATATTGGGGAGTTATCTATGCATGTCTGTCTTCACTAAAACACGAACTTCTCCTGCACAAGTTGTGGTTCTTTTTCATCTCTGTGTCCCTGAACCCCTAGAATAGTGCCTGGCACACAAGACGTGTTCACCAACCACTTTGGGCTACCCTTCTAGACACTTCCAGTGAGTTGGCTACATGTGACAATGAATAGACTACATCATTTTATGAAACTTCATTTTTTTTTTTTTTTTTAACAAATTGAAGGTTTGGGCTCCATCCCGCAAGTCCATTGGCAACATTTTTCTAACAAAATTTGCTCACTTCATCTCTCTGTGTCACAGTTTGTTAATCCTCAAAATATTTCAAACTTTGTCATTATTGTTATATTTTACGGCGATCTGTGATTGGTGATCTCTGATGTTAACTACTATGCCTCAGCACAAGCTCAGATGACGGTTAGCAATTTTTAACAAAAAAGTATTTTTAAATTAATGCATGTACATTGTTTTATAGACAGACTGCTCTTGCACACTTAACAGACTACTGTATAGCGTAGACATAACTTTTATATGCACTGGGAAGCCAAAAAATTCATGTGACTTGTTTTACTGCAATATTTGCTTTTATTGCGGTTGTCTGGAACTGAACCTGTGATACCTTTGAGGTCAGCCTGTAGTGAAATTGTCTAGACCATCACTCGTAAAATACATCTACAGTTAAGAATAATCACTGTTTCAGCATCGAGTTCTTGGCACAAATTCAAGGGCTATAAGCCCTAAATTATATATGACAGGGTGTAAATAACCAATCAAACACCACCTTCCACAATGGAGGACAAACACACTGAAACCCGAGTTTGGTAGAAACTAACAAAACTACTCATGTTACTTGTTCATCTCTCCTTTACATGGAAATCAGCACCTTTTCTATATGTTCTATGTACATTTCAGTTCCTCCCCTCAGATAGTCAGGAGTACAGTTTCTTAAAAAAAAAATTAGGGTATTTGATAGCCTGATATATGGTTGTCTAATGCAGACCCAGACACTACCAGGCCCTTGCCTGCAGCCTCAGCAGACAACCTCAAGGTCCACAAGTTCCCAACCATGAGCATGGAGCCCCCCTCACATCTTCCCAAGAGCTTCTGCTAGTCAATTGAAGCTGGCACTTGAAATGAATGATTCATATCCTAGGTTTTAGTTGTATAAATCCAGGACTCCAATGCATTCGTGCGTGCTCAATTGTGTCCGACTCTTTGCAACCCATGAACTGTAACCCGCCAGGCTCCTCTGTCCGTGTGATTCTCCAGGCAAGAATACTGGAGTGGGTGAAAGTGAAAGTGAAGTTGCTCAGTCATGTCCGACTCTTTGCGATCCCATGGATTGTAGCCTACCATAGACTGTACCCTACCATAGACTGTAGCCTACAGGCTTCTCCATCCATGGGATTTTCCAGGCAAGAGTACCGGAGTGGCTTGCCATTTCCTTCTCCAGGAGATCTTCCCAACCCAGGGATCAAAGCCGGGTCTCCCTCATTGCAGGCAGACACTTTACCCTCTGAGCCACCAGGGAAGCCACTGGAGTGGGTAGCCATTCCCTTTTCCAGGGACTCTTCCTGACCCAGGGACCGGAACCCAGGTTTCCTGCCTTGCAGGCAGATTGTTTCCCATCTGAGCCACCAAGGAAGCCCACCCCAGTGCATAAACTATCTTATATCTTATATTTCCCTCTGGGTCATTTATTTCTGGATGGTCATTTATTTCTGCTTGTTTTGTAGGATTTGTGTTCCTTATCTCTCTCTCTCTTTTTTTCCTAAACGTACAAAGCAAAATATAAAATTCAGCCATTACCTCTCGTGAACTGAGCATTAAACCACTATGCATTTTCAAGGCCTCCACGGCCTGGTATCTCTCCCTCTTGTCTTTTCCTGTTAAACAAAGGCAAGGGCCGCAGTCCCTTAAGCGCCTTCCTCCGTAGGATTGTGCAGGATGCAATGCTTGGGTGAGTCGCTAGGTGGCATCTCCCGGAGGCGCTTGGCGAACTCTCCCAGAAAGCGCTTTTTGAGAGCCCTCCACCGTTCTCCACGTTGGCTGCCGTTGTCTGGTGGGCGGGTTGGAGTTAATCCATTGCCATCTGTCTTTATTTTGCTAACTTACTCAGTCGGACGCCACACAATTGAGTTCTGCAAATGTCGGCTCTCCAGCACGGCAATTACCAAGTCTTTCTAAACAATATCACTGCACAGCATTCTTGCTGCTCCCTTGAAGCATTCAGGGTCGTTTTGACTGGCTTGGCTTGTAGGGCTCTTCATCTTCAAAGATGAAGAAAGATTGGTCCTAACTCAAAGCCACAACAAGGCATGGCTTCTCTTTCCACACTGAGAACGTGCCAATCGGCATGTTCCTGTTACATAAAAACCCCAGGCAGCGCAGCTGAGGACGTGGGCTTGTCCACGCAGCCCACAGCGGCGCCACCACCCCCTCGGTGAGGCAGCGTTCTGGGGTGTTTTTGATGTTCTTTCAATATTTGAGGGGCTGATAGGAGGGGTGGGGAGTGAAGCATGCAGCAGTAAGCCGGGAGGCAGAAAGAGAAGATAAGAGGAGGGAGGGAGAGTGAGCTGATACTTGAATGACGTTCTTCCATGACTGTTCCAAAAGGATGAACTGATACTCTGTGGCACAGGAATGGTACTTGTCCTTCCACAGATTACTCATTCATTCATAATGTATTAAAGACCTACTGTCTGTGTCAGGCACTATGCTAGGTGTTCCAGATACAGATGCGATCAGCTCCCCAAGAGTCACTGCCCTCTTGGGGCTTATAGTTTGCAGGGAGATAGATACTCATCAAGTACACAAGAGATCGAGTTGAAAGAGAAAGTTGAGGTGTTGTACGCACATGTGATGGGGTCCCACACTTAGTCCGGAAGTCAGAGTCATCTCAAGTAGATGAAGCTGAAGAGGGCTTTAGGACTTCCTGGAGGTCCAGTGGTTAAGACTTCATGCTTCCAATGTAGGGGGCATGGGTTTTGATCCCTGGTTGGGAAACTAAGAGCCCATGTGCTACACACAGCATGGCCAAAAAATAAAATAGTTTTAAAAAATGATGAAGAAGGTTTCAGAATATTCTTCTTTCTATGGGCTTTTCTTGGTGGCTCAGATGGTACAGAATCTGGCTGCAATGCAGGAGACCTGGGTTCAATCCCTGGGTTGGGAAGATCCCCTGGAGAAGGGAAAGGCTACTCACTCCCGTATTCTGGCCTGGAAAATTCCATGGACAGAGGAGCCTGGTGGGCTACAGTCCATGGGGTTGCATGGACTACTTTCTATACTCCCATATGCTAAGTATTCTGCTTAGCAATTCAATTAGTAGGTCCTAGATTGGTATTTGGTGACCACGGGGCAAGTTTTGACTGCCCATGACGTGAGGAAGGTCCAGCAGAATGAGGCACAGTGAGAACCCAGCCCAGGCCCTGAAGAAGAGGCAAGAGCTTCGTTTACATAAGCAGAGATTTTGGCTCTCCCTACCCTGTTCACCAACCCCTGGATGTGGCTTGTTTTTCCTTACAAACTAGTTCCTCCTTAACCACTTGCTTTTTCCCTGTTTCTCCACCAAAACTGTATTAATGTCTTCTTCCACCTTCTATCTTTAGTGAAGTCCAGTTTGTTCAAAGTTTTAAAGTCCTGATCAACCAAAAGCAAATTAAACATTAACCCTGTTAGTTTACCCTGCTATCTTAGGGTAGTTCTTCAGATTTTATTCACAATCTAAGTTTTAGAAAATATGAGGCAAAGAGGAGGCAAGAAAAAACAGGAAATCTCCTACCATGTTTGTCTTCTCCATTGTATTACTGTACTATCAGGAGAAAGTACTGTTTTATTCCACTGGACAAAGTTTCAGCTATAAATACAGCAAAGGGAATCCATGTCTGGACTCACTGGCATACGGTTCAAGCAAAAGTAGGCCTACTAATCTGTTGTTTTCAGGAACTGCACGTTTCCTAAGTTTTGTTTTAGGTACTGGAATAGATTGGACCTCTGGCAGAGTTTAGTGTGGCCCTCACTGCTTACCAGTGCATTTGTGAATGACCCGGTATCATAGGACTTTATCTTGACAACCATACTTGTTTGTCATTAAATATTTGAGGTCTGAGTCTTTTAAGGTCATCTCCTGGGAGAAAGACACCAGCAGGTAGTTTGCAGACCAATCGCAGCTGCAACAGTAACGCAGGAAGGCTCTGTTTTGCTTCGTCTTAGCTTTACTGAATTCCTCCTGAAGGCTCACCCCAGGTTGACAGGCAGCTGCCCTTCATGACGGCGGGACTTTCCTGCTGGAATCATAACCATCAGAAGGCTTGGGGGTTGGCGGGGTGGTCCTGGGAGAACGGTGTGGTCTGTGGAGTGGCCCCCAGTAGCGCCCCGCGCTCTCCTGCTCCCCACCACTGGGATCTGTGTGACCTGCGGACCTGGTGTGGTGGGGGATACAGAGGGCAACAGGGACCTAGAGGGAAGAAGAAATGTTTTTGAAATTGTGGGCAGCCACCCGAGAGCCAGCCCGGAGTGGCCACAGCTGTTACCATAGAAACCTCTGAGGAGGATGCTGAAGACCACTAAAAACAGCCCCGGAGGTGTTCTTCCTTTATTGACCCCTCGTTACAGACCACATAATTGGCCTAATTTCTAACTTGCCCTTCCTCAGCTTATGTGGCATGAACCCTGTTGTTCCTGCTCCTTTTACCCGGAGTGACCTCTGTCGGCCTCCTTTGCAGACTCTCGTTTTACTCTTTCTGTTTATTCATTAACCTTGGTCATAAAAGCCTTGGTCTTAGAACCCCTGCCTTCTTTCTCCTCTCTTTTCTGAGATGTCCCTCCATTTTCTTGGTCTAGCTGCAAGTTGTCTAAAGAAGAGACAGTTGGGATTCAGCCAGGGCAGAAAGAAGTGAATGAATGTTGATGTGTCTAGTCTTGCTATGGCCTCACAGACCCTGGTGCTGGGTGTAGATGGTGCCTCAGTCAGTCCTTGATTGATCCCTCGTTACAGACCGCATAATTGGCCTAATTCCTAACTTGCCCTTCCTCAGCTTATGTGACATGAACCCTGTTGTTTCTGCTCCTTTTACCTGGGCTTCCCTGGTGGCTTAGCTGGTAAAGGATCTAATTGCAACGTGGGAGACCTGGGTTCAATCCCTGGGTTGGGAAGATTCCCTGGAGAAGGGAAAGGCTACCCTCACCAGTATTCTCGCCTGGAGAAGTATAGTCCATGGGGTCGCAAAGGGTCGGACACGACTGAGCTACTTTCACTTCACTTCGCTTCAGTCAATCCTACAGTAACTCTGCAAGAGAGGAGTGCCATTACCCTTGGTGCTTTTGTCCATTTGTTCCTATTGTCTTAAGTTCTTCTTCTTCCTGCCTCTTCTTATTTTCCAAATTTCTACTCCTTTTCAAAACCCAGTTTAATTATCATTTTTTCCATGGCATCTCTCAACTCCCCAGGCATCATTCATCTCTTTGTCTGAATTCCATGATTCTAACATCATCCTTCTGTTAGATCGGTTATCACATTACACAACACAAGACAGTTTGCAAATTTCCCTACCCACCCACCCCCAACGCTGTCTTTGGGTGCTAGAGGACAAGATGGGATCTTATCTGTCTCCATATCCTAATATCACGGTGCCAAACACATAGGCAGGTGCTTAAGAAATATTCACTTATCAACTGCCAGCTAGCCTTCGTTAGCGCTCTGTATCATCTCAAGCAACCCTCAGAATAACTGTGAGGTAGGTCATTATCCTCCCTTCACAGATGGGGAGAGTGAAGTTTAGAGAAGTTGAATAAATTGCTGAGATTCATGCAGGCTTTCCTGGTGGTTCATTTGGTAAAGAATCTGCCTGCAATGCAGAAGAACCGGGTTCGATCCCTGGATTGGGAAGATCCCTTGGAGAAGGAAATGGCAAAACCCACTCTAGTGTTCTTGCCTGGAGAATCCCATGGACAGAGGAGCCTAGCAGGCTAGAGTCCATGGGGTCACAAGAGTCGGGCATGACTGAGTGATTAATGCATCACCACATGCAGGCAGAATCCAGATATGAACCAGCGTGCACTGAATCCAGGGTCCAGACTCTGCTGTGAGGTCACCCTGACTGTGGTGAAACCTGCAGCTGTCACCTGACCTTGAAAGAGAGTGGCGTGCTTAGCAAGGGCAAGGGCACAACACAGTGCTAAATGAAGTTTGCATGAGCTTATGAATTAATGGACAAAAGCGCAAATGAATGAGTCTGTGCCAAGAAGTCTTTCATTTGGTCCAGCCTAATTCCTGCTCATCCAATGTACCCCTCCCCCATTGCTCAGCCCTGTCTTCCAGTAAATGGACCTTTAGCTCCTCTCTCCCCGGTCGCTGGCTGACTACCTTCAACACCTTCTAGGTGAGTCCCTCAGCCCACAACCTCTTTCCTCCTTTCCCCCAACCCCAGCCTTTCTACACACAACTTCTGAAAATTCATTCTCAAGCCTTGTTGGACTCACTCTCAAGGATTGATTTCAGCTTCTGACTCATTGTTAAATAAAACCAAGGTCCTCAAGGCTGGCTATAAGAATCTTTTCCCTATATATATATCCATAATTTAAAAAAAATCAAACTACATTTTATTTTATTGAAGTCTAGTTGATTTACAACACCCATCATTTTAAACCAAGCAGTTTTATTTATGGCCCCTGGTCCATGATGCGCCTGCTTTGCCTCCAGATCTTTACCTTACCATTCTTCTGTGCTTGGAACACCTGTTGTATATCAGGAACTGAGCTGGGTTCTGGGAATTCAGAGATTAAAGCTTCAGTCTCTGAAGCTCCTAGATTAGTGGAGAGACGGCGGAGAGAGCAATTACAAGGCACTATGATTGTGGGAGGCCATTCAGAGGAAAGCCCGGTTGCTATGGAAGCACTTAGAACATCCTCCCCCCCCGCGTCAGCCGTAATCCCATCTCTGAGCTCCCTCATGGCTGCAGTCACCTCTCCCAGGACACTTCCCGTGGCTGCCCCATCACCTGGTCCCCCCAGGCCCTCCTCCTCACACTTGCAATCAGATCAGTTTACTTTCATCTGTCCCTTTTGATTCACTCATCTTCAAAAAAGATGATTTATTTCTTTGAACTTTGCCTCCTTGACTGGTGAACTATAATGAGAGAGGCGAGGATAAAAGAAAGCAAACCACAGGAAGGGTGGCTGCCTCCTTGGGGAGAATGTTTCCCAGGGATGAAGAATCATGTGAGTGAAAGGCATGGATGGCTTTTGCTGGACTCACCCCAATCATCCCCTTTGGTGGTAAGGGATGTGCCCGGAAGTGAAAGGGTCAGATGCAACTCAACCCTGACCTCCTAAGCTTCCAACAGATTTGCAGGGAACCCCCTCAAACAGCAGCTCACAGGTGACAGGCTGCTGTTTCCATACAGATGGACTATGGAGGCTGTAAGACATCGACTCGGAATGCTCAGAGAGACTGGAGGGACAAGGACTGAAGGAAGCCCCATGGGGGACACAGCTGAATGAACAAAATTTGATCCTAAAAGTCTGACGATTTCAATTGTGTCCAAGGCTAACGAACACAGGGAACTTTCACACATACCCCAGTTGTAGCTCTATAATGATTCAGCACTGATCAACCAAAGGGAACCAGGCTTACCAAGAAGTGATCCCAGGAAAAAGACAGAACAGCCAGCAAAGCTAATCCTGGCCTGGCTGGTCCCACAAGCTTCCCTGCCGTTCTACCAGGAAAACCCTGTCATTCCAGCCCCTGGGTCTGGAACAGTTGGTTGACATGGAAACAGGTCAACAAAATTTATGGTTCAGCTTACTTGCTCTCAGGTCTCACTGTGTTCTTCTCTGGCTCCAAGCCCCTTTGACACCAGTCTTCCAAAATCACACTTCTCCACTTCAATCACCTGTCCTCTGAACCAACCAGTCAGTAGGCTGAGAAGGTCTCTACCTCCCTTGTCCCGAGGAGTGGGTGTGGGAGTTGGGCCACGGATGGACACCTTGCCCAGCTCTGTCATCCTAGGGGCTCAAAGACATCAGATGTGGGAGCCTGGTGAAGCTCCCCTTCCACAGGAGTTTTCGTTGGATGTCAGTAGTTTCCCTGGCTGAGGGAGAGGCAGAGAGAAGAGAACCATGAAAGGAAAAGAACACACCACAAGGCACTGAACTCAACAGAGCTTTGAAGCAAAGATGCAGCGATTTGATAAAAATCCAGAAATCCAAATGCTGGGCTGTGCTTACGAAGTCTGCCTGTATGTAGACTTAAGCAAACAGATTTCCCCATCTCCCTGACAACCAGGATACAAGCACATTTTACCTGCATTATCTACTCTCTTTACCGAAGCCAGGGCATAATTAGTGGAGGAAAAAAAAAACAAACAAACATAGGTCCTGGGTGAGAGTTCACATCTCTTAGACGGTGTTTATCTCTCATCCCTCTGTCCGGGAGTTCACCTGTACACTCATTAACATCTCACCTGTCGGATTGATCAGCCATGCCTTCTGCTTGCTGGTGGAAAGCTAATATAACTTTGCCTCTCCCTGTCAGTCAATATTATTTAAGGGACAGATAAGAAAATTTACTTGGAAGGTTGTTCTAGAAAGTTCTATGTATAGACACACACCTAGGTGGCCATAGACACTAACTATAAATAGCCTCCATTGCGTGGGAGGGGTCAGGTCATGGTGTCACCATCCTGCATGAGGAGGAGAGGACGTCTTCATCATGAGGGACCCCGCAGGCGTGTTCGCTCTCTTGGCATGCAAGACATGCCACATAAGCCAGCTCCAGGGTGCTTGATGTGAACCGAACCCAGGGATTTACTGAATAAACCGGACCATCTCAAGGAAATGGGTGGCAACAGTCTGTAAATGCTTCAGAATTCCAGGGGCACATTCTCGTGAGAGAAACAGCAACCAAGATAAAAAGTCAGCCTAGGGATGATGGAATCTCAGACCTCAAATCTAGAATGCTCCGTTCCCCACGACTGTCCTTACCACCACAGTCCCAAGGCCAGCGGGGAGGACAGTCAGGATGGTAGGACAATGTCCTGACTTCCTCTCGGTTGGACATAAAGGGCCCACAAAGTTGCATTTAGAGCAAATCATCACCCTGAGCACAGCACATGCTCATATACCTGGGCTTTATCCACCCACCTGGAATCGTCTCTGGGTGGAGGGGGCAGGGAATGGAACCCAGGGGGCAGAGAGGAAAGGAATAAATGTGAGTGGAGGAGCCCAGTATTCCAAACAAGTATCTGGCAAACAGGGCTTCCCTGGTGGTTCAGTGGTAAAGCATGTGCCTGCTAATGCAGGAGACGCAGGTTCGATCCCTGGGTCAGGAAGGTCCCCTGCGGAAGGAAATGGCAGCCCACTCCAGTACTCTTGCCTGGAAAACCCTGTGAACAGAGGAGCCTGGTGGGCTACAGTCCGTGGGGTTGCAAAGGAGTGGGACATGGCTGAGTAACTAAAACAACAACAGCAACAAATCTGGCAAACACAATGACAGGATGAAAATGGATTGCTTTCCCCCCTTCTCTCCCTAGACCAGGCCACTTCAGGATAAGTGAGGAATCTGTGCGAAGAAGGGAAGGGCCATGTGAATGAACACATGTGAGTGAACATGGGGTGCGTGCACAGCCTCACGTAGATTCATATCCGAGTGCTAGTGCCTCCGGGCACGCATGTGGAGACTCATGTGCTGCTGCAAACCGTACAAGCACTACACATGTCAGCCTAACCACAGAGCAGTTGCCAAACCCAACTCTGAAGGGAAAAACCATTCTTTTCCAAGACTCGACAAGTGCCCTGTTCTCATTCTAGTTCACCCTCTGGGAACCACTAAGCATTGCTGGGGGAAAGGAGAAGCGTGAAGTAACGAGATGGAATGAAACCAAGGAGGAGATCTACCAATTATCAGAAGCAACATCGTGATGGGACGGTCACTCAGTGTGGGAAAAAAAATAGGGCCCATTAGGGACGAGTTGAAACTAGATCACTGTCAGAACAGAAGGCCCTCTCAGAAAGTGTTCTGGGGGCTTATACTGAGAAGCAGGATGGGGTAACGGAGGGGCTGTCTGTGTGCCCTGCCTCCAACCCTACTGGGGCAGCTTCAAGTGCAGGGCAGGTAGATTCATTCATTGATGGATGTGTTTCTTGGAAAGGTTAGCAGATTTACAGCAACTGATTACACAGTCATAGCTGGTCTGGGCAGATTTCAGTGCAGTTACCAGAATCCTATACTCCTCATCCACTTAACAAACATTTTCCACCTCCTTAATGAGAAGAGCTAATGTTTGTTGAAAATCAAGTGTTTTTCTGAACTCTTCATATCTATTACCTGAATCTGCACAAGAGCCCTACAGAGTGGATGCCACTGTTGCCCTTTCCATTTTACAGAAAAGGAAATTGAGGCATGATGAGCTTAAGTAACTTCCCCAAAGACTCTCAATATACGCAAGGGCCAGGATTTGATCATAAGAAGCTTTACTCCAAATAACCTGTTGGCTTCCTGCATTATTTTGGCACGACGCACTACACAAGGCATCTGAAAGAGGCATAGTTCTTACCTTAAAGGACTTTATGGCCTGGGGGAGAGAGACAAGGACATCGCCTTCTGACCTAAGCAAAGTTTGTCATTTGGAAAACATCCGTTTCTTTTGGTAACTACTGGTAACTTCTTCCAGCTAAAGAGAATGTGGGGAATTATAAATCCCCTCTCCCACAACCTCAAAAATGTTGGACTGAGCCCCACCAGACAAACAGGCATGTACTGACAAGCAAGTGCAAAAAAAAGAGTTCTACTTACTCAGTGAGCATTGGGCATGTGAGGCTGGCACTGGGGAGAACATAGTGATGTTCTTAGACAGCACTGGACAGTTCTGGGTCAGATCAGGAAACAGGGTCCCCTGGGAAGGGAAGGACAGAGGACCAAGGGGCGGATGGAAGGTCTACATCTGCCACTTTCTTATGTCTTGTTTATAAAAGGACAGGGGGTGAGAGGAACCTGTACAATATGCCTAACTGATCACTAGTCTTGACACCATTCCTTGTATCAAAGAAATGATTTCACTAAAGATATGGTGAATTCCCATCTTTGCATGAAATGTTCCCTTGGTATCTCTAATTTTCTTGAACAGATCTCTAGTCTTTCCCATTCTGTTGTTTTCCTTTATTTCTTTGCATTGATCACTGAGGAAGGCTTTCTTATCTCTCCTTGCTATTCTTTGGAACTGTGCATTCCAATGGGTATATCTTTCCTTTTCTCCTTTGTTTTTTGCTTCACTTCTTTTCACAGCTATTTGTAAGGTCTCCTCAGACAGCCATTTGGCTTTCCTGCATTTCTTTTTCCTGGGGATGGTCTTGATACCCATCTCCTGTACAATGTCATGAACCTCCGTCCGTAGTTCATCAGGCACTCTGTCTGTCAGATCTAGTCCCTTAAATCCATGTCTCACTTCCACTGTATAATTATAAAGGATTTGACTTAGGTCACACCTGAATGGTCTAGTGGTTTTCCCTACATTCTTCAATTTGGTTCTGAATTTGGTAATAAGGAGTTCATTATCTGAGCTGCAGTCAGCTCCCGGTCTTGTTTTTGCTGACTGTATAGAGCTTCTCCATCTTTGACTGCAAAGAATATAATCAATCTGATTTTGCTGTTGACCATCTGGTGATGTCCATGTGTAGAGTCTTCTCTTGTGTTGTTGGAAGAGGTTGTTTGCTATGACCAATGCGTTCTCTTGGCAGAACTCTATTAGCCTTTGCCCTGTTTCATTCTGTACTCCAAGGCCAAATTTGCCCGTTACTCCAGGTGTTTCTTGACTTCCTACTTTTGCATTCCAGTCCCCTATAATGAAAAGGACATCTTTTTTGGGTGTTAGTTCCAGAAGATCTTGTAGGTCTTCATAGAAATGTTCAACTTCAGCTTCTTCAGCATTACTGGCCGGGGCATAGACTTACCATGATATTGAATGGTTTGCCTTGGAAAAGAACAGAGACCACTCTGTTGTTTTTGAGATGGCATCCAAGTACTGCCTTTCAGACCCTTTCATGCTGTTCATGGGGTTCTCAAGGCAAGAATACTGAAGTGGTTTGCCATTCCCTTCTCCAGTGGACCATATTCTGTCAGACCTCTCCACATGATCCGTCTGTCTTGGGTGGCCCCAAATGGAATGGCTTCGTTTCATTGAGTTAGACAAGGCTGTGGTCTGTGTGATCAGATTGGCTGTTGTCTGTGATTGTGGTTTCCGTCTGTCTGCCCTCTGACGCCCTCTCACAGTGCCTACTGTCTTACTTGGGTTTCTCCTGCCTTGGACGTGGGTTGTCTCTTCACGGCTGCTCCAGCAAAGCGTAGCCACCACTCCTTACCTTGGATGTAGGGTAGATCCTCTTGGCTGCTGCTCCTGACCTTGGACATGGGGTAGCTCCCACCTAGGTCTGGTAGGGACCTAACAGAAACAGAAGATATTAAGAAGAGGTGGCAAGAATACACAGAAGAACTGTACAAAAAAGATCTTCATGACCCAGATAATCACGATGGTGTGATCACTCACCTACAGCCAGACATCCCAGAATGTGAAGTCAAGTGGGCCTTAGGAACCATCACTACGAACAAAGCTAGTGGATGTGATGGAATTTCAGTTGACCTATTTCAAACCCTGAAAGATGATGCTGTGAAAGTTCTGCACTCAATAGGCCAGCAAATTTGGAAAACTCAGCAGTGGCCACAGGACTGGAAAAGGTCAGTTTTCATTCCAATCCCAAAGAAAGGCAATGCCAAAGAATGCTCAGACTACCTCACAATTGCACTCATCGCACACTCTAGGAAAGTAATGCTCAAAATTCTCCAAGCCAGGTTTCAGCAATATGTGAACCGAGAACTTCCAGATGTTCAAGCTGGATTTAGAAAAGGCAGAGGAACAAGAGATCAAATTGCCAACATCTGCTGGATCATCGAAAAAGCAAGAGAGTTCCAGAAAAACATCTATTTCTGCTTTATTGACTATGCCAAAGCCTTTGACTGTGTGGATCACAATAAACTGTGGAAAATTCTGAAAGAGATGGGAATACCAGACCACCTGACCTGCCTCTTGAGAAACCTGTATGCAGATCAGGAAGCAACAGTTAGAACTGGACATGGAACAACAGACTAGTTCCAAATAGGAAAAGGAGTACATCAAGGCTGTATATTGTCACCCTGCTTATTTAACTTATATGCAGAGTATATCATGAAAAATGCTGGGCTGGAGGAAGCACAAGCTGGAATCAAGATTGCGGGGAGAAATATCAATAACCTCAGATATGCAGATGACACCACCCTTATGGCAGAGAGTGAAGAGGAACTAAAGAGCTTCTTGATGAAAGTGAAAGAGGAAAGTGAAAAAGTTGGCTTAAAGCTCAACATTCAGAAAACTGAGATCATGGCATCCAGTCCCATCACTTCATAGCAAATAGATGGGGAAACAGTGGAAATAGTGGCTGACTTTATTTTTCTGGGCTCCAAAATCACTGCAGATTGTGATTGCAGCCATGAAATTAAAAGACGCTTAAAAGTTATGGAAAGAAAGTTATGACCAACCTAGATAGCATATTAAAAAGCAGAGACACTACTTTGTCCACAAAGGTCCGTCTAGTCAAGGCTATGATTTTTCCAGTGGTCATGTATGTATGTGAGAGTTGGACTATAAAGAAAGCTGAGCGCCCAAGAATTGATGCTTTTGAACTGTGGTGTTAGAGAAGACTCTTGAGAGTCCCTTGGACTGCAAGGAGATCCAACCTGTACATCCTAAAGGATATCAGTCCTGGGTGTTCATTTGAAGGACTGATGTAGAAGCTGAAACTCCAATACTTTGGCCACCTGATGTGAAGAACTGACTCATTTGAAAAGACCCTGATGCTGGGAAGGATTGAGGGCAGGAGGAGAAGGGGACAACAGAGGATGAGATGGTTGGATGGCATCACTGGCTCAATGGACATGGGTTTGGATGGACTCTTGGAGTTGGTGATGGACAGGGAGGCCTGGCGTGCTGCAGTTCATGGGGTCACAAAGAGTCAGACACGACTGAGCAACTGAACTGATGGTGAATGCTAGATAAGCACTCTGCAGATGCTGACTCATGATCAAGCATGTCAAGTGCTTGTTAACCATCCTGGAATGTTGCTTCCTGGTTTCACAGATTTTGCCCAATGACCTCTGTGTTCAAAACCAACATCCATTGACTCATTTCAATCTAAGTCAGTGTGTATTTCTCAAATGGTACTTTGCTGTTCAAAAATAAAATAACTGAGAGAACATCCCATAATACAGGGAAAATTGTAAGGACCTGAAAGAAAGGCACAACTCTTATATCAAAGGGTAATTTGGAGGGAAATATGCCTTACATTTATTTACTATCATATAAAAAGCTCCTACTGGGCTTCCCTGGTGGCTCAGTGGTAAAGAATCTGCTTGCCAATGCAGGAGACACAGATTCTGTCTCTGGTCCGGGAAGATCCCATATGCCTTGGAGCAACTAAGCCCATGTGCTACAACTATTGAGCCTGTGCTCTAGAGTTTGGGAGCCACAACTGCTGAGCCCATGTATCGCAGCTACTAAAGCCCGCATACCCTAGATCCCATGCTCGGCAATAAGAGAAGCCATCGCAATGAGAAGCCTACAGCAAGAAGAGTAGACCTCACTTGCTGTAACCAGAGGGAAGTCCACCCAGCAATGAAGACCCAACACAGCCATAAGTAAATACATAAATAAAACTATTTTTTTTTAAACTTACTATTTAAAAAAGCACCTACTGTGGGCATGAAGCATAGCAGATGCTCAAAACTGTATTTCCCTCCCTACATCACCATCTCATTTAGTTTGCATAAAAAAACACTCTAAGGAAGTTATTATAATTTTTATTTTATAGATAAGGAAACAGAAGTTTAAAGAGTTTAAGTAAGATGACTACAGGTGGCCACTCTGGGTTCACATTGCAAAAGCGATGCTTTCCTAGTATCAGTGGTGCCTTTTCCACAGGCGTACCTGAGCTTTGCAGAATATTGCATTTGTAAACCACTGTCACCTGTCCCATTTCATCAGCACCTCAGAACAGTTCTGTGACATGAGAGTTATTCTTTTCTTCACTTCTAAGTGGAGAAAACAGATAGAGGGATTGCAACAATTTGCCC
This sequence comes from Dama dama, assembly GCF_033118175.1. Lineage (NCBI taxonomy): Eukaryota > Metazoa > Chordata > Mammalia > Artiodactyla > Cervidae > Dama > Dama dama. The sequence continues at coordinate 18,400,007 of NC_083710.1, forward strand.
AAGTTTCTTGATGTGAACAGGTCTGCAGAAATTGATCCCACATCTTAACAATGCCCAAACGTTTGCTCTGGGCTCAACACCATGTGACATCTCAGCACAGAGCCCAAGGCTGGCCAAAGAGCTAAATGTGAGCTGAGCACCAGCGTGCTCCATTCATGATCCCCCAGGGCCCGGCTAGCTTGCTGGTATTCCAGAACTACCCTCAGGTCCCATCTCAGCAGTGTGGAGTGGCCACTTCTGTTGAGAGTGATAGCCAACATGCTCATGGCATTTTATAATCTATTAAGGACCTACCTCACATATCATGACTATGAAAATAGTGTGTGACTTTTGAAAATAGTTTGGAAGAAAGGAGAAAATAAGCACTAAGAAGTAACCTACTTACCAAGATATGCTCATTTTATTATTTTTAAATGTGACCATATTATACATTAATATGTACATATAATATTCTATCATATCTACCTGTTTGTAGGTACCATTATTTACATATTAATGAATGTTTGCTATTTCGATTGTCTTCAATGTATTAATGTATATTGGATTGATCAAAAAATCCATTCAGACTTTTCCATAAGATGGTATAGAAAAAACTGAATGGAACTTTTGGCCAACCTAATACAACATTTCAGTGAAAATTCTTGAATATCCATCTATGTATACTTGTCTAATTTTCCAGAAATTGAATTATTGTTCATAAGAATGCACTTTTTAAAATTGATTTTTATTGCATATAGTTGCTTCACAATATTGTGTTAGTTTCTTGCTGTGCAGCTAAGTGAACTAGTCACATATTTACACATATCTACTCTTTTTCAGATCTCCTTCCTGTTCAGATCACTACAGAGCACTGAGTAGATTTCCCTGTGCTAGACAGCAGGTTCTCATTAGTTATCTCTTTTATACATAGTATTAACAGTGTACATACGTCAGTCTCCCAGTTCATCCCACCCGCTCCTTCCTCCTTGGTGACCATAGATTTGTACTCTACATCTGTGACTCTGCTTTGCAAACAAGTTCACCTGTACCATTTTTTTAGATTCTACATATAAGCGATACTATATGATTTTTGTTTTTCTCTTTCAGACTATTTCACTCAAAATGACAATCTCTATGTCCCCCTAGATGTCCATCAACAGAGGAATGGATAAAGATGTGGTCCATGTATGCAATGGAATATTACTCAGTCATGAAAAGGAATGAAATAGTACCATATACAGAATGTGTTTTTTTAAAGGTTTGACATGTTGACAAATGAATCTCCGGAGAACTGAACAAATTTTTGCTCTGACCAACAGAACAAGAGATCCACCTTTCCCACACCTTTGCCCACAGTGAGAATTAGCAAACTTACATTCTTCAACAAGCTGATGCATGCAAGCTAAGCCACTTCCGTCGTGTCTGACTCTGTGACCCTATGGACCGCAGCCCATCAGGCTCCTCTGTCCATGGGATTCTCTAGGCAAGAACACTGGACTGGGTTGCCATTTCCCTCTCCATCAACAAGCTGATAGGTGAAAACAATAACTTGGTTTCTCACTTTTCTTTCTCTGTGAAAGTTAAAATCTTTTTAGCAATTTATCAGTGAGGTGATCGTATAACTTCCCATGCAATTTATAGTGTTGTAAGAGTAGAAAGGGGTGCTAAAAGGGAAACAAATGAAACTCAAGTCATACTACTTACCAGACATTGCATTTCTTAGTTTGAGAATCACTTGTTTGTAGCTTTTGCTTATTTTTCTATTAAGTTGTCTGTTGTTAATATTACATAAGGATCACATTACAATATAATATTAACACCTTGTAATTTATGCTAAATCTACTTTCCCAGTATGTTGTTTATTTTAAATTACAAATTACAGATGAACATTGTTTTAGCTTGTTTCAGGTTTCCTTATAACTGAAGTATGATATTTTTCATCAAATTTTTGAGGCAATTGTAGATTCACAAGCAATTCGAAGAAATAATATGGAGAGATTGCCTCTACTCTTTACCCAGTTTCCTCCAACTTCAGTATTGGTTTGGCCAAAAAGCTTGTTTGGATTTTTCCATAAGAAGCTACGGGAAAACATGAAGGAACTTTTTGGCCAACCAATACACTATTACAATCAGGCTATTGGCGTCAATTCAGCCAAGATACAGATCATTTCTAATATCAAAAGGATCCCTCATATTTCCCTTTTATAGCCATATCCACATTCCTCTCACCTTTGCCATAATCCCTAGCAACTGTGAATCTGTTCTCCATTTTGAAAATTTTGTCATTTCTAAAGTGTTACATAATTGGGATCAACAGGATATAACCTTTGGGAACTGGCTTTTTTCATTCAGCATAATACTCTGGAGACTCATCCAGTTTGTTGTGTGTACTGATGGTTTGTTCTTTTTCCTGAGTGGTCTTCCAAGGTATCGACGTATCACCATTTGTTTAACCATTCACCCATTTAAGTACATCTGGGTTGTTTCCTATTTTGGACTATTACAAATAAAGCTGCCATAAACATTCATGTATAGATTTTTGTGTAAACATAAGTCTTCATTGCTCCAGGATAAATTCCTAGAAATGCAATTGGTATGTCATCTGATGGTAGTGTGTCTGGTTTTTTAAGGGTCTGACAAACTGTTTTCCATGGCTGTACCACTTTGCATGCCCACCAGCAATGTATGAGTCATCCAGTTTCTCTATATCCTTGCCATCAGTAGGTATTGTTGTTATTTTTTATTTTAGGCATTTTACTGGGTGAGTAGAAATATTGTGGTTATAATTTAAATTGCCCTTATGGACAATGATGTTGAACATTTTATTTTTTTTTGATGTTGAACATTTCTTCGTGTGCTTGTTGATATTTGTATATTCTCCTTGATGAAATGTGTCTTCATATCTTTTGCCCACTTTCTAATTGGGTTGTTTGGTTTTTCACTATTTGCTTTTGAGCATTCTTTGTATAAACTAGACACCAGTCCTTTGTCAGATAAGTGATTTTTAAATATGTTCTACCAATATATAGCTTACCTTTTCTTCCTCTTAAGAGAGTTTTTCACAGATTAAATTTTTTAAACTTTCTAATTTATCAATTTTTCCTTTTATAGATTGTACTTTTGGTGTCTTGTCCAATAACTCTTCACCCGGGATCCTGAAAATATTCTTGTATGGTTTTTTCTAGCAGTTTTATAATCATACATTTTACATGTTCATGATCCATTTTGAGTTAATTTTTATAAAATGTGAGACTGAGGTTGAGTTTCATTATTTGCCTGTGGATGTCCAATTGCTCTAAAACCACAATTTTCTCTTTTCTTCCCTTTCTTGGGACACTTTTTGTCAACTATAAATAGGCTATATTTGTTTGGGTCTATTTCTAGGGTCTCTGTTGTGTCCTGTTGATCCATGTGTCTGTTCTCCCACCAACGTTGCACAATATTAATTACTGTAGCTATAGTAGTTTTTGTTCAGGCACCAAGTCATGTCTGACTCTTTGTGACTCTATGAACTACAGCATGCCACACTTCCCTGTCCTTCACTGTCTCCCAGAGTTTGCTCAAATTCATATCCATTGAGTCAGTGATGCCATCCAACCATCTCATCCTCTGTCATCCCCTTCTCCTCCTGCCCTCAATCTTTCCCAGAATCAGGGTCTTTTCCAATGACTGGTTCTCCATATCAGTTGGCCAAAGTATACTGTAGCTATATAATGTCTTGAAATCCAGTAGACCAATTACTTTCATTTCATTCTTATATTTTAAAACAGTTTTGGTTGTCCTAAATTAATTTTCTTTCCATATAAATTTTAGATATATGGGGTTCTTACTGACCACTAGAGGTAAAAATACCCTACTTCGCTTTCTTTGACCATGCCCTAGTGGGGTATTTGGGAGCACCTTGGTACAACCTCACAAAGGTCAAAGTATAGGTTCTCCACTTGGTCATCACTGACATGGGTGGTGGTTTTCCTATGGTCTTCCACTAAAAGAGCAGTTATTATCTAAACATTTCTGTCCTTCTGAACTGATTGCTTCTCTCCTCTTCCTTAGACTAGAGAAAATTGACCTTTCTTAGGGCTTTTTTTTTTTTGTCTGCTCCTGTTGTACTTTCTGGGTTGCTGGTATTGACAGAAATAGTTAATAAACAATCTATAATGGAAACACAAGTGTTTTATTTGATTCAAATTGAGTTATTTTTTTTTAAACATTTATATAATTATTTGGCTGCTTCAGGCTCCAGAGTGTGTGGGCTTCATAGTTATGGTGTGTGGGCTTAGTTGCCCTGAGGTATATGGGATCTTAGTTCCCCTACCAGGGATCAAACCCGAGTCCCCTGCGTCACTAAGCAACATAGCCCATGAGATACAGATTCAAGAAACGCCTAAATTGTGTGTTCCATTGCACTACAAAATGGGGGAGGCTTACTTAGCCAAAACCCACAAGGTTACAGTTAGTTACTTGAGTTGTTTATCAAGAGTGAAAGTCGCTCAGTTGTGTCTGACTCTTTGTGACCCCACAGACTATATACTCCATGGAATTCTCCAGGCCAGAATACTGGAGTGGGTAGCCTTTCCCTTCTCCAGAGGATCTTCCCAACCTAGGGATTGACCCAGGTCTCCCACATTGCAGGTGGTTTCTTTACCAGCTGAGCCACAAGGAAAGCCCAAGAATACTGGAGTAGGTAGCCTATCCCTTCTCTAGTCTTCTCCAGGGGATCTTCCCAGCCCAGGAATTGAACTGAGATCTCCTGCATTGCAGGCAGGTTCTTTACCAACTGAGCTATCAAGGAAGCCCTTTTCAAGAGTAGACAACTGCAAGAAATAAGGGTGTAAGAAGTAAGGGTGCTGTTAAACAGTAAGAATTCGTTGGGGTCTGAAATGGTGGCATAGTTACCAGGGGAGAACCTGTGACCATAACATGGCAGCTGGTAGCTGCCAGCAGGTATTGTTTTGAGAACAGCTGGTGGTGTTCTTGAGTCTGATACAGTTCAGAAGAGTCAAGTTCTCTGAGATGCAGGAACGTGCCTGAAACCACACCCACAATGGCCACCCAGTTTCATTTCGAATGCTCAAACCACAGTTACCCCATTTTGATTGTTAACTACATTCTTTTCTTTAATGGTTAAAGCCAATGTACAGTGTGTGTTTGACAGGCCAAAAGACAGGCTGTTGCAGCTAGCATAATGTTCAAGCCAAATCACATATAAACCAGAACTGTTCATTCCTCAATAAGTGAAAATTTTTTCTGTCACTGGCTTCTTCAGCTCCAAGTTTGGGGTATATGAGGTAGAAAGAGAACTCAGGGAACTCCTGACCATGTCATTTCTAGGATCCCTAGATGCCTAACCAATCTGTCTAGGTCTCTATCTTCAGTATCATCTAATCTTTGTTTTAAATATAATGTCCAGGGATTTTAGTTGTCCTTGGTGAGAAAATAGGGGAAAAAATGGAAGCAGAAGTTTTTCTTATTTTAAAAAGTAACTAACAGGATCTAAATGAAACATCTAAGCATCTCACTTCTCCTGCCGTACCCTCACTTCACTCTCCATAAATAACTAGTAGTTCTCCAAATGTCTCCCCAGTAATGACTTATTTCAAAATAGAAGGCTTACACCCCGTCGCCCACTTTAAATTTTAATTTCAAGTGATTATTTTTAGTAGGTACTGTATTTACTTAGAGGGATTCCCTAGTGGCTTAGCGGTAAAGACTCCACTTGCAATGCAGGAGACATGGGTTGGGTCCCTTGGTCAGGAAGATCCTCTGGAGAAGGAAATGGCAACCCATTCGAGTATTCTTGCCTGGAAAATCCTGTAGACAAAGGAACCTGGAGGGTTGCAGTCCATGGGGTGGCAAAAGAGTCAGTCAGTCACTTAGCGACTAAACAACGACACTTTAAAGACCTTATCTCCAAGTATAGTCACCTTTTCAGAGGATTAGAACAACATAGGTATTACTGTCTCACAAAATTTCTGAGGGTCAGGAATCTGGTAGCAATCTAGTGGGGCGACACCAATTTAGTCTCATGAGGCTGAGGTTAAGCAGCCAAGCTGGTGTGGGGCAATCTGAAGACTTGAGTGGGGCTGGTGGATCTGCTCCCAAGAGGACCAACTCATGTGGCTATCTGTAGGAGGCTTGTCTCCACTCTTCACCATAGGCACCTCTCTCTGGGGCTGTTCAGCCTGGCAACTGATTTCCTTCAAAGCAAGGGATCTAAGAAAGAGTAACACATGCCATGTGCCCATGATGAAATAGATAAGTCACCAAGAGTGACTCTGAGGCAGAGGACTGGTTAGAATCTAGAGAAACCCTGGCCTAAGGTCACATGTAATTCCTCTCAGATCCATATCTGGGACAGGCAAGCATTCTCCCTCTGGGGTTGAATCCCAAAGCTACACAGCCTAGGGGCATCACTCTTGGTGTCCATTCAAGGAGAGTTCCTGATCCAAAGAGGAGAGTTGAGGAGAGGGGAGGTGACAGAGGCTTTTTCCTTAAAAATTTATCTATTTATTTGGCTTTGCTGGGTCTTATTTAATTGCGGCATTCAGAATCTTTTAATTGTGACATGTGAACTCTTAGTTGGGGCATGCAGGATTTAGTTCTCTAATCAGGGATCAAACCCGGGCCCCCTGCATTGGGATGTCAGAGTCTTAGTCATTGGACCACCCGGGAAGTCCTTGATAGTTTTTTTGACAACAGAAATCCTTCCTGTCCCTCAGCACTGCCCTCACCATTTTTCCTGAATCTGTCCAACCACCCAGGGTGTAGTTAGATTCTCTTCCCCAACATGTCAGTGTAGAGTATCCTGTTGACTTTTGCTCTTAGTCCCTTGAGATTCTGGGTGACAGGGGTAGGGTCTCCAAATACAATACAAGTCACTCAGTTCAATTTCAATCTCAGATAAATAATGTTTTTTTTTTTTTTTTTAAGTAAAAGTACATCCCAAATAGGACTTCCCAGGTGCCTCAGTAGGAAAGAATCTGCCTGCCAATGCAGGAGACCCAGGTTTGATCTCTGGGTCAAAAAGATCCCCTGGAGGAGGAAATGGCAACCCTTATTCTTGCCTGGAGAATCCCATGGACAGTGAAGCCTTGTAGGCTACAGTCCATAGGATTGCAAAGAGTTGGACATGACTGAGCACGCACGCATCCCCCAAATATTGCATGGGACATACTTATACTAAACAATTTTGTATTGGTCATTTGAAATTCACATTTAGCTGAGTATTCTCTGGTCTTGCTTGCTAAATCTTACAGCCCTACATGGGTGGGGCTGAGCTCCTTCTTATCAGTGGGAACAGAAGCAGAGCCAAGAGCCCCATATAGAAGTCCTGACCAAGCCCACATCTTTACAAAGAACCTCAAAAGCCAGGCCACACTAAGAGATACGTCCTGGAGAAAGGCATCCATGTAGAAGTTTCAGAGTTTCCCTGGATAGATTTATCTGCACGTCCACAAATGACCTCATCTCCACATAACTCCAATACATTGCATTCAATGCATTTGTACTTGTTTAAACTTTTGTACATGCCATCACTTCCTCTCACAGATCCAAATTCAGTGTTTCCTGAATGCCCACCTTGGGATAGTGCATCATGTCAGGTGCTTTCTCAGACCCCATCTTCTTATCTTCACAACAAGCCCTGAGGGGAGCTTCTGGGTTACCACTGTTCCCATTTTCTGGATGTGGAAACTGAGATTCAAAAGGTCCCTGCAGGCTGAAGGACTCATCAAGAAGGTGTGGCCGGATTGCAGGGAGGGGAGAAGGAAAGGGTGGGAGGTATGGAGAGAGTAACATGGAAACATACATTAAGTTAAGTGTTAGTCGCTCAGTTGTGCCCGACTCTTTGCGACCCCCATGGACTGCAGCCCGCCAGGCTCCCCTGTCCATGAGATTTTCCAGGCAAGGATACTGGAGTGGGGTGCCATTTCCTTCTCCAGGGGATCTTCCCAACTCAGGGATCGAACCCAGGTCTCCTGCACTGCAGGCAGATTCTTTACCGACTGAGCTACAAGGGAAGCCCTGGAAACATACATTACTATATGCAAAATAGATAGCCAATGGGAATTTTCTGTGTGACTCGGGGAACTCAAACCACCAGGGCTCTGGGACAACCTAGAGAGGTGGGCTGCGGAGGGGGCGGAAGGGATGTTCAAGTGGGAGGGGACGTGGGTATACCTACGGCTGATTCGTGTTGATGTTTGGTAGAAATCAATGCTATACTGTAAAGCAATAATCCTCCAATTAAAAATAAATTAAAAATTTAAAAAAAGAGGGTGTTGCCTAAGGCCCCAGGACTAGTAAGTGCCACAGCTAAGGTCTAAACTCCTCCCTAAAGATGCCATGCTTCCTGAATGCCCTGGAGACCTCCCAGACTTAACTATTCTCACTCAAGTCCCTACCACTCACTACTCCTACCCACAGTGAGGTATATTGCCCCACCCCCACAGGAACACTTAAGAAAGCAGAATCCCAGTAAAAGGAGAGAGGAGGGGACATTCTCTCCAGCAGGGTGGTGACATGAAGCTTCTGGAATTTGCTATCAGGACCATGGGGATCAATCCATTAGTCCATAAAAACAATGTTACAGAAGGGGGACAAATCCTACAGTTGTCTGAAGAAGCAAAGGGACAGTGAGATATGTCAGCCCAAGAATTTATGTAGCCTCCAGGGTCTAATTTATATTGCCAAGTGCAATCTGAATTCAAGCCATTGATTTGTAAATGAACGTGTACACCCAAGCATGCCTTGGAGACTGTGCTATCTACGGCAGGTGTGTGCATGTGTGTGCCTGTGGGCACCCTGCTCTTGCATTCCTGTAATTTCAGTCGGGGCAGGGATCACATCTTCGATGACTCACTGTTTCCCTACAGCACTAGAGCCCAGCTTTGGCCAGTGTTGAGCTTAATCCGTGCTTCTCACCAATGGAGAAAGGATCAGAACCCTCATTTGTTTCCATCTGTAGCGTTCAAGATCTGCAATCACTTACCATCATGATTAACTGCTAGCTAACTGCAGCCATTATTATTCTTAATAGCAGAAATGCCTATTAGCCTTCAGTTTTCTCTGTAGAGAAAGCACTGAGGCTTACTTTACATCCACCCAATTCACCGAAAGAATCCAGAAAAGCATGAAGAAAGGAAAACCATTTGGTAGGTCTCAGTCTGGGGCCTAAAAATGTCAGCTGGTTTGGGTCAGGCTTCAGGACTTAGTCTCTGCTGTGAATTACAGAAATAAACAAAGCCGTGGTACCCCCGTGGACCGGGGCAATATTCAGTTTCAATCTGGTGGTTAGAAAAGATGAACATCTTAGTCTGAAATCCTACTTGTGAAAACACTGAAGAGACATTCCTCCAGAATACAAAATGAAATATGTATTGTTTGGGCAGGTGTGATGGCCCGATGGTATTTCGATTCGAGTCCGCCCTCCTTAATGTCTTCATTTCCTAGTCTGGAGGCTGAAATCAGCTCTGCCATCACACGGGTTTAGAAGAAAGCTCCCCTTTGCAGGCTGAGATGCCCTTTTCAGCTCCAAAAGGGAAACAAATCATGTTATTGTCAAGGCTGTTATTGAGAACATTGTGCTGTCAACCCCACTGCCTGGGCCGTACTCAGAAGAACCAAACAGAGCTGTTGGCTATGACTTTCATCACTCTGACTTTCCCAGCTGGGACCTCCCCCACCCTGACCCCAATGCTACTCCCAATTCAAATGTTCCAGAATTTATTCCGGGAACAGGTTAAAATTCATGCTATTTTCAGACATACGAACAAGACAAATCTTTTCTCTCATCTACTCTTTAAGAAAGGAAGTTCTGGTTGCTGGAAGATCTGGGTAGACACCTCCAGAGGATAAAGGCCCTGAGGAGAAACAGGAGATAGAATGATCAGTTTGTGGGACTGGAGGATGTACATGAAGGACAGGCCACTGAGCAAATGTCTAACTGCCTTCCCAGGGCAGGGCCCTATGTTTGGTGCTGACATCTGTCACCACTGCTGAGTGGACCCAAGGGCCTGGTCTATTCAAGAAAGGCATTAGGGTCCTGCCTGTTAGTCTCTTGCCTTAGGGCCTATGTGTAGGTCCCTGATGCTATACTATCAACTCCTGCCCTTCTGAGGCAGAATAGGTTTGCAACCTGTATGATACCACTCTTATGTGGAATCTAAAAAATTACAACAGACTAGTAAAAAACAATAACATGGCAGAAGTAGAGTCACAGATACCATATAGAGAGCAAACTAGTGGTTACCAGTGGGAAGGGGGAGGGGCAATACAGGGGTGGGGGCGTGGCCAGTATAAATTATTGAGTATAAGAGAGGCTGAAGGATGTAATGCACAATACAGAGACTATAGCCAATATTTTGCAGTAACTGTAAATGGAAAGGAACTTTTAGAAATTGTATAAAATTAAAACATTGAAGAATAGGACTGTTAGGTAGTTAGAATAGGGAAAAAGAGTCCAGAATGGAGGTGGCTAAAAGAACTAAAAGGGAAAAGCCTGCAAAAATAGAACAAAGGACGGTTCGAGGACCGGAGTGAGAACCTCAGGTAAAACAAACAACACTCCTGGCTGGCCCAATTTACATAGGACAGGCCCAGGGACAGAGAAACATATAAAAAGGGGAGCCAAAGCTCTCTTCTCTCTCTCTTCTCTCTCTCCCTCTCCGGCGCGATGGGGCGCTCTTCTCTTCGCGTCTTTGGATCAACGTGCCCTCACGCCTCGAAGATGAATTTTCCTGCTATTATCTAAATAAAATAGAGCTGTAACACTGAGTTGTAACACTGATTTATTTAAGAGCTATAACATGGTCCGTTTGAGACCTGAGAGCTATAACACGGTCTGTCCAAGACCGGAGAGCTGTGACTCGCCGAGGGGGCTTTAAGGTCCATCACTCCAAATTTTTGTTGTGACGAGACAAAGAACCAAGGAGCATGCACTCACCTGACAGGACTATCGTGGTTGTCCTGAGAAATTGAGAAAATACAAAGAATAATGTATTCCCTCAAATAACGTTGTCTAAGAGTCCACTGGATTGGGGATGGGGTGGGGAGGGGGAATGTTCTGGCAGCTTTCATTCCTTTCTTCTTTTATAATTTTATTTATTTATTTCTGGCCGTACCGGGTCTTTGTTGTTGCGAGTGGGGGCTGCTCTTCCCTGTGGTACGCAGGCTTCTCACTGTGGTGGCCGCTTTTGCTGCAGAGCACGGGCTCTCGGGCACTCGGGCTTCATTAGTTGCGGCTCCCAGGCCCCAGAGCGCAGGCTCAGTAGCTGTGGTACACGCGCTTAGTTGCTCTGCGGCATGTGGGATCGTCCTGGATCAGGGATTGAGCCTATGTCTCCTGCATTGCAGATGGATTCTTCACCACTGAGCCACAAGGGAAGCCCAACGTTCATTACTTTTATTTTGATTGTGTGTGTGCGTGATTGATTGGGGGGTGGGTGGGGAGGGAAGAGACTTTTTCCTTTTTTGGAATTTGTTTTGCTATTAAAATTTTCTTGAAAAGTGCCATTGGCTTAGAATATTCTTTCTAGCAATCTTCGAAATAAAATACAAGAGTCAGTACAGGGTAAGAGAGACTTTTTATTTATTTATTGTTATTTGGAGGATAATAGCTTTACAGTGTTGCGCTGGTTTCTGCCATACAACAATGTGAATCAGTCATAATTATATCCGTATTCCCTCCCTCTTGAGTCTCCCTCCCATCCCACCCCTCTAGGTCATCACAGAGCGCCAGACTGGGTTTCCTATGTTATACAGGAGCTTTCACTAGTTATCTATTTTACACATGATAGGTATACATGTCAGGGATAAGAAGCAATACGTTTGGAAGCAGAAATAATGAGATTTGAAGGCTTGCTCAGACTTGGTGTGAGTGATTTGAGGCAAGTGACTTCATATCTCTGAGCCTTTCTTTCCACCCTTCTCTAGGAAGTGGGTCTCTTGTAATAAGCCTTACTTGACAGTGTGATGCGAGCCTAAAATACAACAGAATATATAAACTGTGCAGCACAGTTTTACATACCAGTTACTGTCATCTGTGCTTTACTTAAAAGAGACATTTATTCCTCATTACTGCCACAAGAGGAAGATCCTTGAATTGTCCCCATTATATGGAAGAGAAGCTTAGATGGGCTTGCCTGCTGAAGCAGCAGAGACAGAATTTGAGTCCCTGCCCTCAGCTCTTACCCACTTCACCCAGGACAGTGGCTGCAAACTGAGTCCCAGGAACCAGATCTGGCCTGTGGGTGTGTTTAGTTTGGCTTACTGTGTTTATAGGAAAATATTTAACTTAGTTGTCAACGCTTGAGAATGGAGGATTTCACAATTCGGGTTCCCCAGCTTCTCTTTAAAAATCTGCAGCTCTGGCCATTCTGGCCCTGTGTTCCCACATAACATGTATGGCAGTATTTGAGGGTGGGTCCTCTCCCCCGACAGCTTTTTCATCCATCACCCTCACTAGAAGCATCAAGTTGCTAGGCTACAGACTGACATCTGTAAATGGTTCCTTTGTGGAATAAGTGTACTGGTCACCCTGGTCTCCATTTAGTTCTAATCGTGCCTGTCTATTGCAGCTCCCAGGACATTGTCAATGACATAGGATGCTCCAGATTCTTCCAGGGCCCCCTGATGCCTCTCCTTGCTCTAAATCTAGTAAGACCCTGAAGCATCCCTGCCTTTGAGCACACACCATCTCCTAGATTTGCCTGTTTCCTCCTTTATCACTGCCATGAAACCACCTTAGCCAGGGGTCTCCTCACCTCCACCATCCTGGGTTATTGCCATCACTCCTTACTTCATGTCCCTGGTACACCCCTACCCCAGTGGTCCCCAACCTTTTTGGTATCAGGTATCAGTTTCATCACTTCAAGGCAAATAGATGGGGAAAAAATGGAAACAGTGACAGACTTCACTTTCTTGGGCTCCAAAATCACTGCAGACAGTGACTGAAACCATGAAATTAAAAGATGCTTGCTCCTTGGAAGGGAAGCTATGACAAACCTAGACAGTGTATTAAAATGCAGAGACATCACTTTGCTGATAAAGGTCTGTAGGGTCGGAGCTGTGGTTTTTCCAGTAGTCAGGTATGGATGTGAGAGTTGGACCATAAAGAAGGCTGAAAGCCAAAGAATTGATGCTTTTGAACTGTGGTGCTGGAGTAGACTCTTGAGAGTCCCTTGGACAGCAAAGAGATCAAACCAGTCAGTCCTAAAGGAAATCAACCCTGAATATTGATTGGAAGGACTGATGCTGAAGCTGAAGCTTCTATACGTTGGCCATCTGATACAAAGAGCCGACTCACTGGAAAAGACCCTGATGCTGGGAAAGATTGAGAGCAGGAGGAGAAGGGGACAATAGACAATGAGATGGTTGGATGGCATCATCGACTCAATGGACCTCAGTTTGAGCAAACTCCGGGAGATGGTGAAGGACAGGGAAACCTGGCATGCTGCAGTCCATGGGGTCACAAATAGTCGAACATGACTGAGCAACTGAACAGCAACAAATCAGTTCCATGGAAGATAATTTTCCCATGGACTGAGGTGGGGAGTGGCTTCAGAATGATTCAAGTACATTACATTTATTGTGCACTTTGTTTCTATTATTATTCCATCAGCTCCACCTCTGATCATCAGGCATTAGATCTGGGAACATGGGGACTCCTGCCCTACCCAATCAGCCCATTTCACACAACAACTTTATATCCATTTTCAACAAACCTTCCTTTTGTGATCAAGGTCGGCTTCTTGCAATCAATTACCCAGGACCGCACATTTAGAAGGATCCCACACTTGGCTTAATGCTCTGCGATGGCCATCTTGAAATTCTGCATGATTTTGGGATTGTAGACTCGAATTGGGGCCCACAAAGTACATAGCTGGTCCTATGCATGTTTCAGTTTCCAGAAGCTTTAATGATTCCTAACCTTGGCAGTATTTCCCTGCCCTTTTTAAACCATGGTACACAAAGAACCTAATAAGATACGGAAGCTGTAGTGGGCTGCTCTGAAGCCCCAGACCCTGGTCAGCCATTCCCGGGAGAGCAGATGTCATGGCAAACTGTGATCCTTTCGCAGCACCACAAAGATGCCTAGTTCACCTGCCAGGAAAGTTCTGTCCTGCAGGAGAAGGTTCTAATAGTTCACTTTAGTACTCACCCGGCTTTGTTTTGGGCTTTCCTGGTAAGACGGTAAAGGTTTTGTTTTAGGAACCCCAGTCTGCGATCATGCCGATATTTATGAGTTCTTTACTCTCCTTCTCATCTCCAGGCCCTCATGAATATAGTTCCTGTTGCTGGGAATAATCACTCCCCTCTTCAGTGTTACCCAAACCCTGCCCAATTTATCACACCAGCTCAAGTCTACCTCCTCCACGAGTTTATCCTGTGTCTTACCAGCCAAGAGTGCTTTATTCATGCTTCAAATGATTATTGACAGCCTAAGCCAGTGTTCAGGATACAACTGTAAACATACCCACACTTCTGCCCTCATGAAACTTTACAAGTCAGGAGAGCCAACAGGCAAAAAAGGCCACTTGCAAGCACTGTGGTTAAGAGGTCTCATGGAGGAAGGGGAGGCTGTGTTAGTTTCCTGTGGCCGCTGTAACAAATTGCCACAAACTTGGTGATTTATTAGCTGAGGAAGTTTCTTTTCTCACAATGTGGAGGCTAGAAGTCTGAAATCAAGGGGTCAGCAGAGCCTGCTTTCTCTGAAGTCTCCAGGAGACAATCTTTTCTCACCTTTTCCAACTTCTAGTGGCTCCAGGCAATCCTTAGCTTGTGACAACATCACTCCAATCTTTGTCTCCTTCCTCACACTGCCTTTCCGTCTTTTCTGTGTTTCTTGTAAAGACATTTGACATTGTATAGGGCTGGCCAAAAAGTTCATTCAGGTTTTACGGCCAAAACCTGAATGAACTTTTTGGCCAACTGAATATTTAAGGTCTATGCAGGGTTTGATCCCTGGGTCAGGAAGATCCCCTGGAGTAGGAAAGGGCAACCCACTCCAGTATTCTTGCATGGGAAATCCCAAGGACAGAGGAGACTGTAGGCCTATTAGTCCATGGGGTTGCAAAGAGTCAGACATGACTGAACACACACACGTATTTAAGGTCTACCTGGATAATCCAGAATGATTCATCTAAAGATCCTTAATTACATCTGCAAAGACACTTTTTTTTTCTTGTGAAGGTATAACATTCACAGGTTCTGGGAATTAGGATATGGACTTATATTTGGGGGGTGGGGGGGGAGTGTCATCACTTAATCCACTATAGTGGGCATATGACAGAGGCAGTTAACCTCACACTGGGGAACTGGGGTAAGTCTTCTTGAAAAAATAACATTTAAGCTGAATAAGCCAGGAAAATAGAAAGAGAAGAGGGTGATGGTGGGGAAAGTGTTTCTGGAAATAGCATGTACAAAGATCCCAATACAAAGTTAAGCCTCCTGGATTCCTGGTACTAAATGAAGCTCATATAATTGCAGAAGAATGTACAAGGAGAAAGGGTAGGAGAAGCAGCTGGAGAAGGGGCCAAATCAAATGAGCCTTGTAACTACAGAAAGTCATTCCAAGCAGTCAAATGGGGAGGCATTGAAAGGTTTTAAACAATGGAAGGACATTATCAGATTTCAAAAGATTGCTATGGCTAGAGGGTGGAGGCAATCATTTAGAGGCAGCAAAGACTGGACCAGGGGAATGGATAGGAAATGGTTACATAATTTGGGCAGCGAATGGTAAACTAGGGCATTGTAGAAGGAAAGGGAGACAAGTCAACAAATTCAAAAGGGCATTTGGGAGGCAGTCAACAGATTTGGTGGCTGGTGGAATTTCAGCACAGAAGTCAAGGATGATGCCCAGGTTTCTGGTTTCAGGTCTGGAAGGTGTGGCCTTTGTTGCAGTCAGGAGCTGAGAAGGAGGTGCTGTGTGGGTGGGCACCTTTGGGGTGAGTTTGCAGTATCTGTGAAACAGACTATTAGAACTGATCAGTGGACATTTAAATTGAGGGGTCAGAAACACAGCAGAGAACCTGGGGCTAGAAAGAGACTGGAGAACCATCAGAATGTGGATCATATATGCCATCAGGGAGTAAACAGTAGCCCTCAGCATAATATATAAAGTGAAAAGAAAATACAGCCCAGGATAGAACTCTCAAGAGCATCTATCTATACTGACTCTATGCGTTACCCACCAGGGTTCTCGGCCTCCTTAATCAGCAAAAATTGATCAGAGGCCAGACAAGAAATTTAGGCAAGGATTTATTGGGTCCTCTGCTGCAGCAGTGGGCAGGAAGAACCAAGAACAATTTCTCTTGCTCACTCCATCCTCAGGGGGCTGCTAGCTTGTTCCTTATATGGGATGAGGGTCAGGGCAGGTCCAGGAGTTTGTTAGGAGAGATGGCTGAGGTGTTTTGCCCACCCCTTTGATGGTGTTGAGTGCAGGGGGCATGCGCAGTACCCTGCTTTTGCTCCAAACACGTTGTTTTTGCTTCCAGCTCTTCAAAAGCGGCGGTTGGACTTTTTTGGTCTTTTTGTATCTTGTGTCCATAATTTGCCCCAAAGGCACATGAATGGTGCTTGCACGCAGTTATTCTTAGTCCCTTATAATTTATTTGCATTTTGTGGCTCAAGGAGATGTTTGGCCAGGTGCAAGCACTGCATCAAATGTTCCAGGTCCCAGCCTGTCCCAGATGAACTGAGGACAAGGGGCCGTGGCAAAAGACAGATGCCTCAGTGGGCAGTGACTGCCAATGTTTAGTTATATGTGATTTCTATGACACCATTTGAAATGCATTGTCAACGGCATTGTTTTATGTCCCTCATTTATATTTTGCTGAACAAATCCAAACACAGTATTGTTCTCTTTTCTCTTATCTCGGTCCTGACTATTTCTTATACCCAGGAACCAAGGCAAGGATCTGGAGCAAGGGGCCCATGTGGGAATAAGCCCTTTACGGTTGGCTGGATATTATCTGTCCAAGGCTGAGTCTAACAGGAGGAGGGAACATGTCCCATCTCCTCTGATCCTCCACCAAAACCCAGGGTTTTGGTAGCAGGTCAAGAGGTGCCCAGAAGAGAGCAGAACAGGCAGAAGGGGTGGTACGTGCAGCATCTGATGGAGTCTGTGGATTCAAACTGGCTGGAGCTGAGTGGAAAGGAAGCATTTGAAGTCAGCATGTAACGTCTGCACGGGTCTAAGACCGTGCATGGTTCTGCTGTCTTGTTGTGACACACACAATTTCTGAAGTCATTCAGCTCAGGGGTCAACACCCAGCCCGTGTGGTCCCCTCGCAGCCCACTGGCTGGGTTTACTCTGCTCAGTCTCGCCTCAGAGGAAAGCACTGATTAAACAAATAGCAAACCTCAGGCCATCGAGAGATGCAGACAGTCATGTTCTGAGACCTCTGGAAGCATCTGCAATGTCAAGCCGCCAAAAGGTCCCAATGTCTGAGTTTTAGTGACAAGCCCTTTTATCAGTGACCAACAGCAGGTCAGGTGCTGTCACAGAAGGGGTTTCACTGAATCCTATCTCCAAAATCTTCCCTCCTCTGTCACCCTCAAGGGCAACTGCTCTCATTCAAGTCTTCATGAGTCTTGGCTTTTAAATTCTCTAATAGTCTCTGACCTGTTTCCGTGCCTTATCCACACAGAAGCTTGAGTGGCCTTGTAGATGTATAAATCTGATCAAGTCAGTCTCCTGCTTAAGGACCTCCTTGTCCCCAGGGTCGCGGGGTAGGGTCTGCTCTTGGGCTCGGCATTCAAGGCCCTGCGTCACTGCCCTGGGGCCTCCCCACCGGTACCCAGCTGCAGGAGGCGCTCTGCCTCACAGCCCCTTGTGAGAAAAGCCACAGGAACCACCCTTCTCCATGGCTGCCGGGCAGTCCTGACCTGTCCTTTGTGAGCTCCAGCACTCCGCTTTCTCCCTGAAGGCTTCCCTCGCAGCACCTATCACAAATGGTCTCCCCCATCCATGGGCAGGCGCTGAGGCTCTACAGCTGGTATTTCTTTCTCCTACTGCACCCACCACAGCCCCCCTTTAAAGTTTCCTTCATTGTCAACAGAGCGGATATTTCCTCAAGGGAATGAGTAGTAGTTCTTAAAGGAGGGGGTTGGAAAAAGCTTAGTTTTTATCATAAAGCACAGAAATGCATACATATTCATCCAGTATATGTGTGGTATTAAAATGTCATGGGGAGGAGTTAGGGAATAAAATGTCTAAGAAGGCCCTTTAGAGGCCAATACTGAAAAATCGATTTGAGAAATACTGAACTGACTTGGTTGTACATTTTCCTTACCAACTGGACTATGAATCTTTCAAGGGTCCCTGGAGCTATTGGAGTGGTTGATATGCTATAGTGTTGGGAATAAATGTTGAATTCTGTAAGCTGAATGCATGTATGCATGAACAAGTCCTTACGATAATTGTGTGAGGGGGGGGGTGTTACATTACTGTCCCATTGGGGAAAGATACAGAAATAGGTGCCAAGCTCCCCTCCCTCACCCCACGACCAAGGTTCCAAAGTGCTCCAGTAAAAATATTTTAAATTCAGGACTTCTAAAGTGCAAATCCAAGGTTCTTTTACCTCACTTTAGTATAATTGATATAATTTACACAAAAGCAGGGCTTCATTGGTGGCTCAGTTGATAAAGATTCCGCCCCAAATGTAAGAAACCTGAGTTCGATCCCTGGCCTGAAGATCCTCTGGAGGAGGGCATGACAGCTTACTCCAGTATTCTTACTTGGAGAATCCCCTTGGACAGAGGACCCTGGTAGGCTACAGTCCATGGGGGTCACAAAGAATTGGACATGACTGAGCAACAAAGCATGCACACAAAAGTAGGAGAGTATGTTTTCCAATTTGCCTTTAACATTCAAGAAGGTTCTGGTTGAAACATTCTAAGCAAAACTGAATGCCCAAGAATAACGTTGGGAAATGAAGACTGTGGTCTTGCAGACTGAAGCAAAGATGCCTCAGCACCCGGCTGGGTTTTGGTGGGAATGGTGACCTTTTTACACAATTCACCCCAAGGAGAATTTGAAGCACAACCAGATATAGCCAAAACCACCCACTTAGCTTGTAACCCTGAGCCTTGCAGTTAATCCAATTAAATTAATTTTTTTTTAAATCCAGCCTCAAGCTCCTCCTGTGTATTAAACTGAGCAGCACAGGGCTACTTTGCCCTAAGCAGGTAGGGATGGTAGAATAAGAAAAGAATACACACAATTATAATGCAAGATTCAACAAGATCATGGTCATGAGAGAGACTTAGGCAATTCTAACCCAGGAGATGAACTACAGTGGGGAGATAATGAGGACATGAATGTTATTAATAAAAATGCTTTCCATGTTGAAAGCAAAGCAACATCTATAAAATGGTTTTATGAGTAAATTTGTTGAAGCAGGAGGAGCTGAGTAGCTCAATCCAGCTTAGCCTTTTCAAGGTCAAGATGAAGTTTAAAATCAGATTTATGGGTCTGTTTATTCAGTTAAACTTTCCTCATTTTCCACTTATAAGCAGTAGGTAAAAATCCCTGATGAATGACAGGTCATTGTCCTGGGACAAAACCTTCTGCTTTTAAACATAAATACTTCTTACAAACAGGAAAAAAAAATGTACAAATCATAAGTATACAGTTCAGTGAATTGGCACAGAAAGAGCAAATCCTTGTAACTACCATCTAGATGAAGAAATAGAACATTATGCATCCATGAAAGTCCTCCTGGTTACCATAGATTAGTTTTGCCTCTTTTTGAACTTTAAAGAAATGGAATCATGGAAAATATACTCTTATTAAGCAGACTTCTTCGGCTTAATAATGTGTCTGTGAGGTTTGTCTAAATGTTTGCACGTAGCAGTAGTTTGCTCATTCTTGCTGCTGAAAGAACTTCACTGTATGGATATGCCACGTTTTGTCAAAGGAAGTGTGGAACCCCTGGCGGCTCTGTGGTAAAGAATCCGCCTGCCAATGCAGGAGACTCGGGATTGGTCCCTGATCCGGGAAGATCCTCTGGAGAAGAAGATGACAACCCACTCCAGTATTCTTGCCTGGAGAATCCCATGGACAGAGGAGCTTGGCAGGCTACATACAGTCCATGGGTCACAAAGAGACATGACTCAGTGACTGAACGAATGAAACAAAAGAACGATGCCACATTTATCTTCCTAATCTACAGGTAGTGAATATTTGAGTTGTTTCCACTTTTTGGTGATTACACCCAGTGCTTATTATGAATCTTCTTCCTACAGGTCCTTTGATGAGCAATCATACTCATATATACCTGGATGGAAGTGCTGATTCATATGCTATATTTGCTCAGATTTAGCAGATCCTGCTAAGTAGATTTGAAAAGTGACTGTGTCAACTATACACTACCGTTTTGTGATAACAGTATGCAAGAACTCCAAAGAGCTCAAATTCTCTCCAACTCTTGATATTAAATGAATATCATTTTAGCTGCTCTGGTGACTATGCTTTGTAAGTTCATGTTTTTATTTTGTATTTTCCTGAGGACTAATGAAATTAGCCATCTTTTGTATTTTCTCATTTGGAAACTACCTCCTTAAGTCTATCACACATTTTTCTGTTGAGATGTCCATCGTTTTTCTTATTAATATGTATATTGCTATATATTTTGGATATAAGCCCTTTGTCAGATATATAATTTGCTAATATTTTCTCCCAATGCATGGCTCTGTTTCTCCTCTTTTCATGGTATCTTTGGCCAAACAGAAGTTCTCATTTTCTATGTCAATTTTATGTTTAGTGCATCGTATAATTCATAAATGCATTATGAAGTCTTTGCCTTTCTTGTGTTTGTGTAAATATTCTTCTGCATTAAAATATTAAGCCTTCCAATCCATGAGCATGGTGTATACCTTCATTTACTTAAGTCTTTATCTCAGTAGTTTTAGTTATCTCTGTAGTTTTTAGTCTAAAGATTTTGTTCTTTTGTTAGATTTAAGTTCAGTTCAGTTCAGTCACTCAGTCATGTCCAACTCTTTGCGACCCCATGGACTGCAGCACGCCAGGCCTCCTTGTCCATCACCAACTCCCAGAGTTTACTCAAACTCATGTCCATTGAGTCGGTGATGCCATCCAATCATCTCATCCTCTGTCATCCCCTTCTCCTCCCACCTTCAATCTTTCCCAGCATCAGGGTCTTTTCCAATGAGTCAGTTCTTCCCATCAGGTGGCCAAAGAATTGGAGGTTCAGCTTCAACATCAGTCCTGCCAATGAATACTCCAGACTGATTTCCTTTAGGATGGACTGGTTGGATCTCCTGACTGTCCATGGGACCCTCAAGAGTCTTCTCCAACACCACAGTTCAAAAGCATCAATTCTTCAGCGCTCAACTTTCTTTATAGTCCAACTCTCACATCCATACATGACTACTGGAAAAATCATAGCTTTGACTAGACAGACCTTTGTTGGCAAAGTAATTTCTCTGCTTTTTAATATGCTGTCTAGGTTGGTCATAACTTTTCTTCCAAAGAGCAAGCGTCTTTTAATTTCATGGCTGCAGTCACCATATGCAGTGATTTTGGAGCCCAAGAAAATAAACTCAGCCACTGTTTCCACTGTTTCCCCATCTATTTGCCATGAAGTGATGGGACTGGATGCCATGATCTTAGTTTTCTGAATGTTGAGTTTTAAGCCAGCTTTTTCACTCTCCTCTTTCACTTTCATCAAGAGCCTCTTTAGTTCTTCTTCGCTTTCTGCCATAAGGATGGTGTCATCTGCATATCTGAGGTTATTGATATTTCTCCCAGAAATCTTGATTCCAGTTTGTGCTTCATCCAGCCCAGCATTTCTGATGATATACTCTGCATATAAGATAAATAAGCAGGGTGACAGTATACATCCTTGACGTACTTGACGTATTTGATTTAAGTTCAATTTTTAGCAAATCTTAAGTACTTATCATTCAAGTTACAAGAGATGTAAGAAAGAAAGTCTGATATATATGCCCTGACTTCAAAATGTTTTGGGACAATTGTGGAACACCCAAGTGCAGAAAAATAAAAGACTGAATATTCATGAAGTAATGATTGCATGATGGAAGCAATGAGAAAAGAGACATGCAAACAACCAAAGTGGGCTGAAGTTCTTGGTCAGGTTGCCTCACACTGAAGTAAGAAGATTTGAGATGGCCTTGGGTAAAGAATGGCATTTGTAGAGTGGAGTGGAAGGAAACATTCCAAGGAGGAAACTGGAATGAGTGAAATCTTGAGGTTCTAAATGAACACAACACATTACGGGGCCAAGAGGACACTAGTTGATAAAAGTGCTACACTCTGACTAATGAGTAGTGAGAGATAAGATGAAGTCTTGTGCTGAGAGTTCCCAAGAACAAAAGAAAGAAGAGCCTCAGGTCTGTTTTGGTGAAAAAGTTTGGCATCCTAGCCCATGGAAGGTAACTCAACAAGTATTAAAAGTTGCCTGACACTAATTGGCAACCACATGACTATCTTCAATTAAGAGCTTTCTCATAGGAACTCCCATACTCTCACACTTGAACCAGACTACCTATCCAAGATGGTCTCCCTTTTAGAAATGAACTACCTCTTACAGAATGTATAATCCAGAGAGACTATCATAGGAACCCAGAGCTCACCACCCAACCAAAAGGCTTAGACCCAGCAGCTACCACCAAATGCTTCTGAGAGGGCCACAGCTGTAAAACCAAGTAGGATAGCTGTTGTTGTTTTTCCACTAAGTCATGTCTGACTCTTGCAGCCCCATGGACTGTAGCCTGCCAGGCTCCTCTGTCCATGGGATTTCCCAGGCAAGAATACTGGAATGCGTTGCCATTTCCTTTTCCAGGGGATCTTCCCAACCCATGGATTGAATTTGCAGCTCCTGCACTGGCAGGTGGATGCTTTATCACGGAACCAACAGGGAAGTCCAAGTAAGATAACTATTCGTGCATAAATTCAGAAGCAAAAACTGAACTTCCTAGAAGAAATGAGGCTGGAATTGGTTGTTCAAGGCTTAGATCACTGGTGGGTTTTTGATGCTCTGTTTTCATCCTAACTGAGACGTAGTTGGAACAAGCAGACCCAGGGCAGCTTTAGAACACAAGGAGTCTGGTCTTCAGGCCTCCTGGGAGCTACTGGAATGAATAAGGCATGGAGGAGCCAGCACAGAGTTCAAATGATAAAATTCCTAATGGGACATGAATATGCATTTTGCCAAGATTTCTTCTAATTTTGGAACTCAGTTGGAAACTTCTGGACGTCATGTTCCATTTGGCTCTGGCAAAACCCAACTCTGCATTGCTTTGTGTTTATTTTATCCTTCAAGATCACAGCATAATTTACTTGTAGCTAGATTTTTGTGTTTAGCACAAACCTCCATTTAGATGGAAAAACAAGCTATTTTTTTTTCTTATATGTCCCTAGGGGTGGAAAAGATGTACACAATGCAGAAAGGTTCCACTGAAAAAACATGCATACCAAATATAGATAATTTACACAAACAGAAGCACCCAGAGGAGAAATATTTTCTAAAGCTTAAAGTATGATGAGTCTTCAAACTTGGAGTGAAATAGAAGAGATTAGATCTAGAAAATCCTCAGGACTCTCCTACATTTAGGCAGGATGGCATCTACCCTAGTATCTCATTCTTATGAAAATTTCTTACCACATTTAAACAAATCTTTTGAGAAGAAATATTATAACTTCCCCTGGCATTATGTCCTCAAACACTTACAATTAGAGTGTATCCTTATTGGTACCCATTCATCATCTTTATATTGTTTTTCAAATGCTCTCAGTTTTCAAATGAACTTCTTGGTCTTTATTGGTACCAAACCAAATTCTCCTATAACTAGAGTTTACTGGGACCTACAATAAAACAAAAGAGGTGAAGAGAATAAAACAAAAGAAGAGAAGTGAAAGGCAAAAGAGAAAGGAAAGATACACCCATTTGAATGCAGAGTTTCAAAGAATAGCAAGGAGAGAAAAGAATGCCTTCCTCAGTGATCAGTGTAAAGAAATAAAGGAAAACAATAGGATGGGAAAGACTAGAGATCTCTTCAAGAAAATTAGAGATACCAAGGGAACATTTCATGCAAGGATGGGCACAATAAAGGACAGAAATTGTATGGACCTAACAGAAGCAGAAGATATTAAGAAGAGGTGGCAAGAATATACAGCAGAACTATACAAAAAAGATCTTCATGACCCAGATAATCACAATGGTGTGATCACTCACCTAGAGCCAGACATCCTGGAGTCCAAAGTTGAGTGGGCCTTAAGAAGCATCACTATGAACAAAGCTAGTGGAGGTGATGGAATTCTAGTTGAGCTATTTCAAATCCTAAAAGATGATGCTGTGAAAGTGCTGCACTCAATATGCCAGCAAATTTGGAAAACTCAGCAGTGGCCACAGGACTGGAAAAGGTCAGTTTTCATTCTAATCCCAAAGAAAGGCAATGGCAAATATCAATATCAATAGATATTGAGAAATATCAATAACCTCAGATATGCAGATGACACCATCCTTATGGCAGAAAGCAAAGAACTAAAGAGCCTCTAGATGAAAGTGAAAGAGGAGAGTGAAAAAGTTGGCTTAAATCTCAACATTCAGAAAACTAAGATCCTGGCATCCAGTCCCATCACTTCATGGCAAATAGATGGGGAAACAGTGGAAACAGTGGCTGAGTTTATTTTCTTGGGCTCCAAAATCACTGCATATGGTGACTACAGCCATGAAATTAAAAGATGCTTGCTCTTTGGAAGAAAAGCTATGACCAACCTAGACAGCATATTAAAAAGCAGAGAAATTACCTTGTCAACAAAGGTCTGTCTAGTCAAAGCTATGATTTTTCCAGTAGTCATGTATGGATGTGAGAGTTGGACCTTGAAGAAAGTTGAGCGCTGAAGAATTGATGCTTTTGAACTGTGGTGTTGGAGAAGGCTCTTGAGAGTCCCTTGGACAGCCAGGAGATCCAACCAGTCCATCCTGAAGGAAATCAGTCCTGAATATTCATTGGCAGGACCGATGTTGAAGCTGAACCTCCAATTCTTTGGCCACCTGATGGGAAGAACTGACTCATTGGAAAAGACCCTGATGCTGGGAAAGATTGAAGGTGGGAGGAGAAGGGGATGACAGAGGATGAGATGGTTGGATGGCATCACCGACTCAATGGACATGAGTTTGAGTAAACTCTGGGAGTTGGTGATGGACAAGGAGGCCTGGCGTGCTGCAGTCCATGGTGTCGCAAACAGTCGGATACGACTGAGGAACTGAACTTAATAATAAAACAAAAGAGGCTTCCCAGGTGGTTCAGTGGTAAAGAATCCACCTGACAATGGTGGAGACACAGGAAACAAGTTTTGATCTCTGGGTCAGGAAGGTCCCCAGAGGAGAAAATGGCAATCCACTCCAGTATTCTTGCTGAGATAATCCCATGGACAGAGGAGCCTAGCGGGCTACTGTCCATGGGGTCACAAAGAGTCAGATGCTATTGAGCAAAGGAGCACGCACTCACAGTAAAGCAAAAATTGAAAAGATCTGGGGAGAAGTTTATATTATTAATAATCAGGACTCTTTCAAAAACTCAACATGAAATAAGACCTCCCAAAAGGTGATATTCTGGCTCATGTAATAGTCTGCTTACTATCTTCAGTTGGAAAGGTCTCAGGGAAGGACTCTGATTGGCCCAGCTGAATCACCTGCCCAAGTCTGTAGCAATCACTGTCATTTGACTGGGCATGACATAGCCAAGCGGCATGTAGTCATGGGAAGTGCATTTATTTCCAGAAGAAAGAGGGATCACTTAGGGAACATTGTAAACTGGCAAATGTGAAAGGAGCAAGAAAATGTTTTCACAGTGCCTCAGATCTAGTACATTAGGACTTTAGAGAAAGAATTATTTTTTAAAGAAAAGCAAAGATGTCAACAGAAGGGGATGCCATCACCGTAAGTGGTGTATTAGCACTGGTTACACATAAAACCTGCTCTGGAATTCATACCTACTTTCACCGGGGACATCTCATTGGCATCAAGAAGGCAACAGAGCTTACTGGCTAACAGCCTGAACCTTTGATTCTAACTGTCTCAACTTCAAATCTTCACAGTATCCAATGTTGTCTTTGGTATTTGGGCAAGTTACTGACACTGCTTAAGCAAAGTTGGCACAACAATGAAATTTACCTCTTGGGTTATTGTGAGCATTAAAAGAAATGATACAGATAGAGAGTTTGGTGCAATATCCAGCCCTTAGTTTAAAAAACACAATCACTAGATTTTTACTACAGTTACTATTACTTTCATTACGATGTTCATAATTATTATTATTTACAAGAGTGCCCAGGAATCTCAAGGCCAGAGAGTTTTAGAATGGTTAATTGTGATAATGTTCCCTTCTATGATTCTGAAATAAGAAATATATCACCAGAGATATTCTCCATTGATATCTAGCCCCACCCTTTGCCTGAAGTCTGTTTAAAATCTCCCTCTTTCACATTCCATAATTTCTCTTCTTATCCACTGATACATGAAACACTAAGATTCCTGGGCAGAAAAAGCAAGAAAAGGGTACCCTTGATACTTCTTTTGACCTTTCCAAAAGAGACTTCACAGGTAATTGAAGTCCAAGCAATTTCAATCTTTGGAAGAATCTGTGCTGTGACCAACAAAACATAACTCCTTGGAGAGAAATCAAAACAGTTGACCAACTTCTGGAACCAATTGACAAAGTAATGAATAACCCCCACTAGATGATGTTGCAAAGAAAGGAACTGTGAGGCCCTAGAGGAAAAATTGGAATCTTCAAGACTGTCCTTCTACCTTCTCAGGAACTCCAGTATATCTTGCTTCCCATAAAAATTTCCATGGAAGGCTCCAGAAAGGCAGACATATCAACAGAGACCAGTTCCTTCACTTCCACTGCAGCTGTAGTCCATAGATTTAAGCCAGAATTTTTTCAATCAAGGAAAAGAGTTTAGACAAGGAAATAGGTTATTACCTTTGAGTTTGACTTCTATGCTCTATCGAATGTCTATGACAACAATTACTCAGGATTCAAAGTCTCATTTTTTTAAAATAAGAGGTTTCATAATATTTTTTCTTGCTAGTTATGAAGGGCAGGAGAATAGCACCTTATATTTATATAGGGCTGGTCCTTGGAAAGTGCTACAAATAATGTCATTCTCTCTCCCACCAGAATTCCTGGTGGAAGCAACATATTTTCCTCACACCACTTTTATAGATTATATAGTCTGTCAGAAACACTGCGGAGGCCAAAACTTGGGTTTTCTTTGGATTTAAAATGTAGTATTAGGTTTCCTTTCTATTAGAAAAACAACATTTCTACACAAAAATGGGTTTTTACGCATAGTCCTTGGGATAATTGCCATGGGAAAGAGCTCAGTTAAAACTTCTTACTTTTCAACACAATAAAATCATCATTTTCCCATTTTCTTACAGAATTTTTATAGCCATAATTTTAATGATAGAGCAGTATCCCAACTATACTAAAGTCATTTGCTCAGAGTAATAAGTATTGCTCTGTGAAACTCTTGTGTGTGTCCTGGACCACGATGTATTTTTGTCTGTGACTTGCAGCCTTAAGTGTTTGGAAGGCATGTGTCCAACATTACTTCTTTTCAGATAAGAAAAAAAACTAAGGCTTAGAGAAGTTGAATGATTTATGGAGAGTCACACCATCGTGAGTGGTGCTAAAGAGACAAAAAGGTTGTGGTTTTAGTTGCTTTTGTTTTTTGCTTATGTCATTAGCCTAGTGTTGGGCTGGATAGAGTAATAGCTGCTGTAACAAAGAAGCCTGTAATGGTACATTAGTGACTTAAGACAACAAATATTTATTTTACTCATTGGACACTACAATGTGGTTTTTTCTGGTCAGCAGGTGGTGGCTTTTCTCTATGCAGAGGTTCAGTCCTCTTTCATTTTATTGTTTCACCATCCTCCAGAGCTGTGGTCCCCAACATTTTTGCCACCAGGGACCAGTTTTGTAGAAGACAAATTTTCCATAGATGAGGCTAGGGGGTGGTTTCAGGGTGATTCAAGTGCATTACATTTATTGTGCACTTTATTTCTTTTATTATTACATCAGCTCCACCTCAGATCATCAGGCATCCTGGAGGTTGGAGATGTTTACTCCAGGGTAGTGGTTTTCAATCAGAAGTGATTTTACCCCTGAAAGACATTAAGCAATGTCTGGAGATATTTTTTTTTGGTGTTTATATATTCATTTTTGATGGAGCTGGGTCTTCATTGCTCCGTTGGTTTTTCTCTAGTTGCTGTGAGTGGAGGCTACTCTCTAGCTGTGGTGTGTGGGCTTCTCATTGCAGCGGCTTCTCTTGTTGCCGAGCACTGGCTCCAGGGCTTTGGGCTTCAATAGTTGTGGCACGTGGACTCTAGAGCACAGGCTCAGCAGATGTGGGGCACGGGCTTAGTTGCCCTGCGGCATGTGGGATCTTCCTGGGTCAGGGATCGAATCCTTGTCTCCTGAATTGACCGGTGGATTCTTTACCACTGAACCGCCAGGGAAGCTCGGGATATATTTTTGATTGTCACTATTGTGGGGCTACTACTGGCATCTAATGGGTAGAGGTCAGGAATTCTCCTATACATTCTTCAATGCACAGGAAATATCCTGCAACAAAGAATTTTCTGGCCCAAAATGTCATTAATGCCAAGGCTGAGAAATACTGCCCAGGGGACATATTATCTTCTGTAAGCAGCCAGCTAAACAGGGAAGAGACAGACTCAATAAGATACAACTACTCTCTATTCTGTGACTCTCTTTCTTGGCCTAGCTTCCCAGGTGGTGCTAGTGGTAAAGAACCTGCCTGTCAATGCAGAAGACACAAAAGACTTGGGTTCTATCCCTGGGTCAGGAAGATCCCCTGGAAGAGGGCATGGCAATCCACTCCAGCATTCTTGCCTGGAGAATCCCATGGACAGAGGAGCCTGGTGGGCTACAGGTTCATAGTGTTGCAAAGAGTCAGACATGACTGAGCAACTTAGCACGCATGCACTCTCTATTCTGCGACTGTCTTTCCTTGGCCTGGAAACTTGAGTCACTGATTTCTGTCTAAGAAAGGGTAAGAGGGTCAGAGAAATGAGTCCCGGTGGGCAGTTCTTTCCATCAATAACTCTTCTTTGTTCATTTT
Source organism: Dama dama (assembly GCF_033118175.1). NCBI lineage: Eukaryota > Metazoa > Chordata > Mammalia > Artiodactyla > Cervidae > Dama > Dama dama. The sequence continues at coordinate 18,429,132 of NC_083710.1, forward strand.
TGATGAACAACTGTCAACTGGTCACAGGTGGCAAAGGCAACATTTGAACTATATGTTTGTCTGGCTGCTTACATCATTGTTGAAGAATCAATGCTGTTGTTTAGTTGCCAAGTCATGTCCAACTCTTTTGCAACCCTGTGGACTGAAGAATCGATAGGAACTAATAAAACCCATAGTACAGAAATTCAGTCCTGACCCTCTCTGTGGGCTCCAGGTCATCCATTCTGTGCCTCAGTCATTAGATATTGCAAACACACACCGCCAAATTTTGCCACTCAAATTCTCTCTCTCTCATCTTCTCTTTTTCATCAATTGATAACCCTATCCTCCTCCTCACTTTTGTATATCCTCTTCCAAGTGTTTAGCAAGTCTTCTCAGTTCTACCTCCGAGATACGTACCTGCAAGTATTACCGTAACAGAGAAGAACAAACCTAACTCCATATTGGATCTATTTCTTTAGCTCTAACCTTTGTGCTTTGTTTTCTGCTTATCATCATTTTTTGTCGTTCCTTTCCTACTCCTTTTCTAACCTCTACTCCCTTTTTCTCTTGTATATTCAGTCTATCTTCTCACCTTCACTAACAGCCAAAGTGGCTTAGTGCTTTTGGAAACTATCATGGTAGAAAAACCAGATCCCCAGCCTGTGGCAACCCTCGAACATTCCTGGAGCATCTCAGACCGACCACCTGGCTACTCCCTTGGACCCACGTTAGACTGAGATGCTGCTTATCACACATATGGCCGAAAGCAGCCATACCTTTGATGTCCCTTTTCCTCATTCTTCACTGTCTTTTCCAGATTAATTTCTTCAGTTAAGAGCTATTCATTAAGCACTGAACTGGGCTTTAAAATAGATCTGAGCAGAGGAGGATTGACTGTGATGCTAATGAAGCTACAAAGCCCATGGTCACAAGAGTTTTGCAAAATTTGCAAAAGTGAAATATTTTAATTTAGATCAGTTTAGACTACCTCTTCTGCTCTGACTTCCCTGTCATCACACTCACCCTTGTACAGGTTGGCTTAAAGTGGCTACAGCCTTTGGGATTTTGCGGAGGCAAAGGTGAGTCAGAGATAAGTTTTGTTTGTGTTTAACAGGATATATTTATATGGTTCACAGCTGCCTCTGTGTAAAATGGTTACAGGGCTTCCCCAGTTGCTCCATGGTTGAAAATCTGCCTGCAGTGCAGGAGACCTGGGTTCAATCCCTGGGTCAGGAAGATCCCCTGGAGAAGAAAATGTACCACTCCAGTATTCTTGCCTGGGAAATACAGAGAAGCCCAGCAGGCTACAAGTCTATAGTATTGCAAAGAGTCAGACACAACTAAAGCAATTTCGCACGCATACATAATGGTTAAATTTTCGCAGTGTTGGAATTTCTTCTAGAAATTTTCCTAGAACCTATTGAGCCAACTCATCCATCACTGTGATATGAAGGCACACGGCCAGGTGTCATATCACGAGATAAACATACTGTGTAGTCTCTCCTGTGAATCTATGGAAAATAGAGGATCACAGAGGTTTGAGATTATGAGCTGAAGCTGGTCTGTGGGAATTCCTCCAACTATTAAACATGTAATATAGTAAGCAGAGACTTTAATTCTCATGGATGTCTTGTCAAAAAGTTCTCACTGTGTGTCTAGGGCACAAACTTCTAGTAGTACTATAAACAGCAAGTGTGTTCCTGTGAGTTGATATGTTGTTTATACATTCCAATTATTTAATTTAAAATTGAAAAAAATGTTCTGATCAACCATGTTAGAGGAAAGACCAAATTATCCTTCTATTGGTTTTCTATAAAATTATTGTCATGTGGAAAGATGATCAAAGAATATGTAGGCAAAAAAAAGTGTGGGGAAAACAGGATTATAGATGTATAACAGGGCTTCCTTTGTGGCTCAGCTGGAAAGAATCCACCTGCAATGCAGGAGACCTGGGTTCAATCCCTGGGTTGGGAAGATCCCCTGGAGAAGAGAACGGCCACCCACTCCAGTATTCTGGCCTGGCAAATTCCATGGACTGGATAGTCCATGGAGTCGCAAAGAGTTGGACACGACTGAGTGACTTTCACTTCACTTCACCAGGCAGTTAGTTAATAAAAACAGTATGGGATTTTTCTGGATTTTTGTCAATGTTTGTGGTATTTGTCATTACATTGAAATTTGCACTTATTTTTATTTCTATCCTAATTTTGAATAAATATTCAAATTTCTTAAATGAGGCCCCCATAGTTGCTAAGTTTCAAGCCCCAGGAAATTGGGTTGGTTCCTAGGTATGGGTACAGACAACGTGTTTCTGTTTATTCTGGAGCTTATGACAGACACTAAATGAGTTATCATATAGAAAAAGGGCTTTCCAGGTGGTTCAGTGGTAAAGAATCTGCCTGTCAATGCAGGAGATGTGAGTTTGATCCTTAAGTCAGGAAGATCCCCTGGAGAAGGAAGTGGCAACCCCCTCCAGTATTCTTGCCTGGAGAATCCCATGGACAGAGGAGCCTGGGGGGCTACAGCTCATGGGGTCACAGAGTTGGACACGGCTGAGAGACTGATACACACACACACATAGAAAAAAGGTAGGAAAATAGGTGAAGAAATGATTAGAGTGTGTCTGACACTATCCCCATCTACCAGTCCCTGACTTCCATCATCGCTCCTAAAAATAATCTCCAACAATTTGGACTCTTGGCAATTATGCTTTTGAGGGAAATGACGGGGCTGGGTTGTCATGACCAGTCATAGACCAAGTTCCAGAGGTGTCCTCCCGCCCCTTTGCCGTTGCTGTAACAACAAAAGCACAACCGGTGCCCAAGGAGACTCTGACCATGGCATCTTCTCAGGAAAAATGCTGACAGGTCCTGACGGGGGACCCCCTGATCTTCCAGGGTCCACAGCTCCAAAGGCTGAGGACATGGGTTGGGGGCTGGAGGACCCCAAGTGCAGTCCTGGTGTGGCGTAAATGAATGTGCTCTCTAGAAACCCGCATCCTTCCTTCCTGTCCTGCTCTGGCCACGGTGATTACTCAACTGGTTGCCAACCATTCTTTGACTTGGTTGGGACAACTTACACCAGAATTTGAACTTCAAGTGGAGTACCATGCCGCCGACCCCCAGCCTTCCATACTACCCAGAGCTGTTTGCAAAGGATCCATGAAAGGAAACCAGCTGCACATCGACTGCGGTTACCATCCCATAGGTTACAGTCCATGGGGTCACAAAGAGTTGGACATGACTGAGCAACTAACAGAGTAAAACGAAGCACATCGTGGTTTTCCGACAAAAATTAACCAGAAATGTAAAGGCATTAGGATGGGAACAGTATGCGCAGCAGTCAGCAATTAATCATTTACTACAGATTGGGTGACCTTTTCGTTGAAAGTAACAGATATAATTAAACGGCCTCTTGCAGAGCGGGTGTTGAAATTGAAATTCTCTCGGCCTGACTCATGGCTGTTCCACCTGGTTCCCTGACCCCAGAGCAGGGTGCCTCTGACGACAAATCCTGGGAAATCCCCGCCTCAGGCCTGCCTCAGAACACACTGCCAGTGTTTTCCTTTCGTCAGGTCGTCTGTGCGCCGGGCCAGGGAAGCCTGCAAGCTGGTACTTGGACCGGGTGGACAGAAAGCTGTAGGGATCAAATAGCAGTCTGGACCCCAGGTTAGGGGCAGAAGTCTAATCACAGCAAGCGGCTGCGGTGCTCCCCAGAGCTGTCATTATGGTCCTGCTGGGGCCCCTGGAATCTTGTTGATTTCCTGTTTCAAAATTTCCGGAGGTGTACCGTCCAGGACAATTATTATGGGATAATGTCACAGCAAGGTGGGCCAGCCTTACGTTGTGTGTTTCATTTGGGCTATACCATCTTCGATATTATTAAGCCCACAGCAAGTTTGCCTTTGCAAAGGCCTTATTATATGTAGATATCTTCTGAGCCCCTGCTTTGGGAACCGCCCCCCCCCCCCCCACGCAACTCCCACATCTCCTGATTCCCAGGCTTCCCCTGTGAAACGAGAGACTTCAAGATGATCAAGTTAATGACTTGACTTAATGCAGACCCAATGTTTCTTTTAAGTCTAAAATCCTTTGAATCTGACGGGAGAGGAGAAGGAAGTGAAACTGGAGAGTCTAGATAATTTACAGTTTAAGCCAAGATTTATGAGGGGAATTATAGCGCAGAGCTCGGTTTTGAGTGTCTTTGGATCCTGGGAGCCAAATTCTCCCCCTGACTGGACACGTGTGTCCCTCTTGGCTGTGTGTGAGCAGGAGGTAGGGCAGTCTCCAGCCTCTTGGGGTGCAGGAGTCCCAAAAGACCAGGGCCTCGGCCCTGGGGGCCGGAGCAGAGTGAGGGCGTTGGCACACAAGGTAATTAAGATGTGGCTTTTCACCAGGACAAGAAAGACATTTTGGCGTCAGAGGAGGAAGCCAAATAAGAGGAAGCAGAGAAGGAACCACAGATTCTGATAAACACCCCCAGAGAGGTCAGATCTGGGGAACTCCAGGGTGGGCCTCCAACCCTTGTGTCTTGTCGGGCCCCTCTCTTTGCCAAGCAGACAGCCTTGAGAGCAGGTCCATTTTGGGCGCCACAAGTAAGAATTAGATTCTGCTTAGGTCCAGCCCTGCTAAAATTAATTCTGAGAAGTTCAAAGACAGGAGCAGGAGAAAACTGAAATTCTAGCTTTCTTTGCCACATACACAGATACGCATGCACACTCACACACACAAACTACTTTATGAATACATGGGCAAAATTCCAGGGAACACACCAATAATAATAGCTGCCACATAGTAGATGCTATCACTGACTCAATGGACGTGAGTTTGAGAAAACTCGGGAAAACAGTGAAGGACAGGGAAGCCTGGCATGCTACAGCTGATGGGGTCACAAAGAGTCAGACACAATCTAGGGACTGAACAAAACAAAGCAAAATAGATGCTATAGAAGTGCTGTTTGATTCCCTACTTTAACTGTAAATAATAATTATTATTTTAATATATTAAATATGTTAATACTTACATTACATTAGTATTTACTTACTTGGCCGTCAGACCCTAGTTGCAGAGCATGGACTTAGTTGCTCCACAATATGTGGGATCTTAGTTCCCAGACCCAGGATCAAGCCTGAATTGCAAGGGAGGTTAATTGTAATTATACTTAACCATTGAACCACCAGAGAAGCCCCTATTATTATATCTTGACTTGATTTTCAAACAGCTGATTTGAACATTAAAAAATAGCTAAGAAAAATCACTGTCATATTCTTGCTTTTCTCAGGCACCACACCTAAGTGGGTAAAGCAATGAGCTGAAAGAAACCAGGTACCTGAGGTTAAACCCTCTCCCCTGGTAGGGGGTGAGGGGGTGAGCAACTGCAGATAGGATGGCAGGAGGCATGCTGGAGACAGCAATAAGCCTGGTTGATTGCTCTTATCTAAGTACCGCTGTTTGCCTGATTCTCCACTGGAAGTGAAAGAGCCAGAGATATAGGATACCCGTATGTGAACCATTCACCCATGAACTCTCTTGCTGTGAAAATTACAAGGTACCTCCAAGTCACCATTTCCTCTGTTACAAATGGATATGATTATACCACCTCCTGGAGAGAAAGAGAAGGCTAAGTGACTATGTATCGGTCAACCGGCTTCTGCTTCTCACCATATTGGAAATGATCTGTTAGCTAGAGTTTCTCATGGGGTAAAAGAGACTAGGGAAAAAAAGGCAAAATCCCCAGCATGGAATGACATTCTACTGATCTACACTCAGTTGACTTGAGTGTAAATGAACATATATATCATTGGTTCCAATTAATATTCATAGCTAATTAGAGAGCAGGTAGTTCTGCTGGTCTTTCTGAATGCTTCTCAGTAAGGCATCTTGGGGCCTCCCTGGAGGCTCAGATGGTAAAGGATATGCCTTTAATGCAGGAGACCCTGTTCCATCCCTGGGTCGGAAAGATCCCCTGAAGAAAGAAATGGCAATCCACTCCAGTATTCTTGCCTAGAGAATCCCATGGACAGAGGAGCCTGGGGTGCTACAGTCCATGGGGTGGCAAATAGTCAGACACATCTGAGTAACTAAGAGCGTGCACACACACATACACACAGTAAGGCATCTCAGGAAAATTTTTTCCAGGTGGACCTAACCCAAAGACACACCTGCTTTGATTCTTTTTCTGTCCTAATCCTTTCAGGACCCTCTCTCATCTTCATCACTTAATTATTTTGGTCTCTGGTCCTTTCCCATGTACTCCACCAACATCCAGCCCACACTGATCTGCCTGGAATCATCCTTCCACCTCAGACAAGTTTCCAGTTGCAGCTAATTCTTGTTTTCTTTTTCAAAGTTATATATACACATATGTGCACATATATATTAGAGTTGCTCGACAATGCTGTGTTAGTTTCTGCTGTAGTGAATCGGCCATCCGTATCCATATATTCCTCCTTTTTTGGGTTTCCTTCCTGTCTAGATCACCACAGAGCATTGACTGAGTTCCCTCAACTGTATCCCTGTGGTATACAGTAGGTTCTCACTGCTGCTGCTGCTGCTAAGTTGCTTCAGTCATATCCAACTCTGTGCGACCCCATAGATGGCAGCCTACCCGGCTCCTCCGTCCCTAGGATTCTCCAGGCAAGAACACTGGAGTGGGTTGCCATTTTCTTCTCCACTAGCCAGTTCTTAATGCTTTTAGTTCAGAGTTTAAGAATCATCACCTTTCTCTCTCTTACAATTGCTGATCCAAAATTCAGTTTATCTCAGTAAAAAGAGAATGCTCTCATAGGGTTGCGAGAAAATAATTATTTTTATTCAGTTAGCAGAATTCTTGACATATATAGTAAGAATATTTTTAATGTTAGCTAGCGTCACCTTTATTATCCAATCACGCTCTTCAAAATTGGCTCCCAGAAGATGCCCTTCAAAATCACCTCCGGCAGTTTCTGTGTACGTCAGAAGATGAGTTCTCTGAACCACCCTGACTTTTGGCAGAGAGAAGACAGCTTTCAAGTGGAGGTTTACAAACAAAACAAAACAAAACAAAACAAAAACTAATCCCCTGATGATGCAGAAGTCATTTAGTTTACGACTACTTCCTCAGTCCCACTTGAAACCTGTTCCAGTGCAGTTTGTGATTTAATTACTCAGTACCACTCAGGCAGCAGCTTTTAGGGGGTTGATTTACCTCCAGGGAGCCAGCCTGGCATCTTTTTCCTACATTCATGATGCAACCGATACAATCTCATTTTAACGTTAATATTCTGCTTCTCTTCGGAGCTCCTTAAATGCAAAGTTTAGGCAGCACATAGATGGCCAGATTCAGTTTGTCCTTGGAAATGGAAGCTGGTAGAAATCAACAGGACTTCTGTGGACTGAGCCACCTCAGAACTAGTCTGTAAATAGCCTACTTCCAGGATCATGATGTTTGGGATCAAATCCCAGACCTGAAAGCAACAAAGAAAGGGAAAACCCACCTCACCTGGCATGAGGTGGTGGAGGTGACACCAGGCATGGTGGGACAGAGATTCTGTGCTCAGCAGATGGGGGCACTCTACCCATCAGGAAGAAGTGAGTTAAGCACAGGGAGGATGGTTTCCTGGATTCTGCATTAATCTGGTCAACACCTCCCCTGAGATTTTGCCGTTAGCTTTGTTTTGATTCTGTGCTCACTGAGAAGCCTTCTGACTTCAGTCACCCCAGGTACCTTAATACCCAGAGGGGTGCCCTGAATCACGGAACTGAATATTGCAATTACCGGAATGATAGTGTCTATCACCATGGAGGAATAAACATGCTTTGCAGCATAGAAATCAATTATCCATGAGTTCAGCATGATTCAGTCCTTCTGTGTCTGCTAAGGTTCAGGTAGATTTGGAAAACAGAGGTCAAGTAACACTGACATATATACCCTACCATATGTAAAAGGGATAGCTAGCGAGAAGCTGCTGGGAGAAGCACGGGGAACTCAGCTGGTGCTCTGTGATGACCTAGAGGGGAGGGATGGGGCTGGGGTGGGAGGCAGGCTCAAGAGGAAGGGGACGTATGTATACATACAGTAGATCCACGTTGTTGTACAGTGGAAACTAATGCAACACTGTAAAGCTACTATAGTCCAATAAAATTTTTTAAATAAATAAAAGATGAGTATCTACTGAAAAAAGAAAAACAGAGGTTCTGTATCAGAAAGCTGAAAAGTAAACTCTCAATGTTCTCTTAAATTCTGTTGCACCTTGGTTTCGTCGTCTCTAAAGCAGAGGACAGTAAGAGTACCTGCTCGGTGTGGCTGCCGTGAGGCTTCATGATGTATAGACGTAAATTACATGTATGTATGTCTATGAAATGACTTCATATATGGAAGTACTGAGAATGGTGCCTGCTATATACAGTGCCCCCATGAGGCCTTCCCCATTCTGGGCACCCTGCTAGAAGCAGCCAGCTGACACTTCTCTGTCATACACTTCCTCACACAGGGTTCAAAGGACTTACCTCTTTCAGCCACTCCGTTCAGAAAACTAGAGATTTCAAATCAGGCTCCATGGGTGTATGACTTGTGTCGTTGCGTGGGACTTAACTCTTGCCTTACCATCTTGAAGTTCTTAATAATTTTTTTAATGGGACTCCACATTTTAATTTTGCACTGGGCCCTGAAAAATTAAAATTATGTAGCAGATCTTAGGTCTATGTGACCAAGGATGAGCCAAATGGTTTTGCATGAGCCTCTTCCATTCCAAGTAACGCTATCCTTGTCCTGTGGACTTTGTGGAGACAAGGGTGAGCAGGGTAGGACGTGCACAGACTCAGGTCCAGCCTTGACAAGAGCAGAGTGAAGGCTTCTCAAGAGTGTAGTGATATGTCCAGGGTACAGGCAATGAGTTCTCTCTCAGGGCTCTCAGGAGACTCAAGGAAATCTCAAAGAGACTCTGGGTGTGTTTCTAATCCATGCCACCACCCCTGTGCGTGTCAGTTGCTCAGCCATGTCAGATTCTTTGCAACCCCATGGACTGTAGCCCACCAGGCTCCTCTGCCCTGGGATGTTCCAGGCAAGAATGCTGGAGTGGGTTGCCATCTCCTTCTCCAGGGAATCCTCCTGATGCAGGGATTGAACCTGAGTCTCTTCCATCTCCTGCATTAGCAGACGGATTCTTTACCACTGGGCCACCTGGGAAGCCATCACTCCCCCCCACCCCTCCTCCACCCACCACTGATAAATAACAAATGCATTTGATAATTCATTGTGCAATGATTTGCATTACTCAGAGAGACAGAGAAATCAGCCTGGCTTTCAGCACAGGGAGGGCCCCGAGAGCAGCTGGTCACTGCTGGGAGAGTAGGGGCTTGCTCATTTTAGCTGGGGCTTCCCAATGGAGACTACTAAGGTGGGGGTTGGGGGGGATGGAGGGGTTAGGGGGAGGAAATGACTACTTCAGACAAGCAGTGGAAGCCAGGTAGCCTCATAGTTGATGTCCTGTCAATCACAGGAAGCCCAGGGCTGCTCCCTGGTGAAACAGGAATCTGTCTGATTCCCCTGTCCCTACCCCAGAAACTGCTCACTTGGGTGGAATTTCCACAAAATTCAGTAGCCAGAGTTAGAGGCAGAGTGTTTTAAGGCAGTATTGGAAATTGCCCTTCTTTTGATTTTCTAAGAAGGAGTGGTCCAAGGAAAAATGGTGTCTGCAAATAGTCCTATTTTTCTCATATGTTTGAAACCTGTTCAGGCAGAGAGCCTGACTTTGACTCAAACAGACAAGACTTAGTAGCTACAAAGTCATTTCTCCATTCCCAGGTGAGTTCTGTCACCTTCTGGGTTCCCCATCTGAGAACCTGAAGGACCATGTAACTTACCAAGCAGCTGTCAGCAGCACAGCTGAGTGGACAAGCTTGCTGACACGCTGCTTCAAATACCCTTGCAGAGAAAGCCATCTCAATGTTCCCATGCTCAGTCATTTTTTTGCACACTGTGGTTCACTCCGTTCTGATTTTAGAATCTGGAAATGCCGCGCAAGACATTTCTAAGCTGGGAATCTGCCATCCTGGGGGCAGAAGAGCTGCAGTGGCCCCAGAGAAAAAAAAAATTTCAAGACGGCAAAGAAAACAATGGCTGGAAAAATGTTTGTTTACTGCCAGGGCTCCCCACAGCCACTTACATAAGAGCCCCAGCTCGTGCTGAGACAGGCTGTCCCGCTCAGACGCGGCATCAAGAGTTTATGCTTCTTGGGATGATGACAGAAACAATGTGGGAACCGCAGGGCTCCGGGCCTGTGACGCAGTCCAGGAAGGAAAACCGAGTGGTATGTGGCGATTAGTCTGCTCACAATGCCGGGATGGTTTCCTGGGGCGTTTGGCGGTTGCGCAGTCTGCAGGAGGGGAAAGGCCCTGTCAGAGCAAGATATGGCCAAAGAATGGGTCCTCGTTTTCCCAGGTTGAAGACAAAACAATGCACAGAACAGCGTGCAAGCTCAAGGGCAGAGTCAAAAGTTCAGGTGTCTTCTGACCTTTCGGATCCTTTCGGACTTTCTGAAAGCTCCGTAAATAAACAGTATATCCAAATCTGAAAGCACTTAAGAAGTTTGGACAACATTGTGTACATCTTGTTCAACTGTTTACTGCAAAAAGTTTTATATATATATATATATATTTGCTTGTGTGTGTGTGTGTGTGTGTGTATATACATATACATATATATATATATACATATATATATATATAAATCTCTTCTTGACAAAATAAACATGAAAAACTACCTCTGCCAGGAAAAAAGTATGCAAAAGCCTCAGACAGATTTTGTTGAAGGATCCAAAGGACAAATTGCCCACCCCCACAGTGGTACTGAAAGCAGATGTGACAGCCGAGCTGTCGACCTGTAATCAAGCCTGAGAAGCAGTCATGAGGCAGTCTAAACTATTCTCAGTAGCCTCCCTCTGAGGGAGACGCCACAGTCTTTGTATAGACTGTTCCACACTTTAAACGAATATTTAAACCATTTTTCCATGTGTTTTAACTTAGCGTCTAGTCTCAATGCGGGCCCATTCATCCCTGTTCTCTCCCTAACAGCTGTTATGAGTCATTGTCCACTTTGCTGTCTGTCATTCCTACCTGGGTGTGCATTTTTCTTCTGCTGGACACACCTAACTCTTAGCGTCTATCGTCACGAATAAGGTGTCTGCTTGGTGCTTTGGAATGACAAGTTGAAACTAGCACAGACTAACACTCACAGGAGATAGTCAGCATCTTGGTGGTGGAGTCATGTTTCTTTACTTCTTCTAGACTGTTCTCTCACTTCCCTCCCCTTCCCTTTGGGCTTAAGAGTGAATCTCTCTAAAGCTCTGGTTTACCCCCAAACAAATAGTACCATATCCACAGAGTAGAAAAATACTCCCTTTGGGAAACCAGAACTGGCTTGAATCTATGAGTTCAGGGCCGTGATTTATTTTAAGTGAGTTGAGGTCCAAAAGGATCAAAAGAAAGGAACCCCATGAATCATGCACAGATTCCACCCTACTGCACTTCACACAAGAACCTTTATGTCTCACCTGCATGTTTTCCACTCTTTCTTTCTACTGATTCTTCTCCAAATCATCATGGACAAGTTGGACTCTGATAGGAATCTTTTCCAATCTTTAGTTCACTTTTCAGAGTCTCTAGTAAACAGGAAAACTGAGGAAGGTCCTAAATTATTGAGAGTGTATGGGTTACAGATGGAAGAAATATATCTTGAGCCGGTTTAGGCCTACAAAAGAAATTTATTTGTTCATATAACCAAACCATAAAGAAAGATGGTTGGATTGAGGGGCTCGAAAATACCCTCAGTATACTCACTGTTTCTTCTTTTCACTCCTGCCTGATGCCATTTTCCCAGACCAGCTTCTCCATGTGGCGGGAAAGTGGCTATAGGCAAAGCTCATCTGCTCACAAGCCCAGGATCTGAGCCAGCAGTCACTTCCTCCCCTTCCCCCCACGGATTGGAACACAGTCCCCAAGAGATGATGCTGATTGAGCCACAGCCACAGTGACTAAGCAAATGAGGTATGGGATTGGCTCTCCTGGGTCATGTATCCCAGGTGACCAGGAGACAGGGTCTGTTACCAAAAGAGGTGGAAGAAGGGGGTGTGTGTGTGTGTGTGTTAGTCACTCAGTTGTGTCTTACTCTTCACGACTCCATGAACTGTAGCCCACCAGGCTCCTCTGTCAAGGAGGAGCTCCTCCTCCTCCTCCAGGCAAGAATACTGGAGTGGGCAGCCATTTCTTTCCCCAGGGGATCTTCTTAACCCAGGTATTGAACCAGGGTCTCGTGCATTGCCAGCAGATTCTTTAGTGTCTGAGCCCCCAGGGAAGCCTCACAGTCCCACAGTGCAGGTTAAATACTACACGTGGTGCAGGGAGGTCTCAGACTCTCCACATGAACACAAAACAACAGCCAACACCCCAGCACCTGACAGAGAAAAGATCAGGGGGAAACATTCCCCTGTTTTTCCCACCAACACCAAGAATTCATTAGAAATAAAATTGGGGATTCACAGGAAATCAAGGAGTCAGAGAACTGGAGAATACCTAAGGGAATCTAGATGGTTTTCTCTCTCCTGGTCAGAGCTCCACAAAGTAGGGTGGTGGTGGGTGATCAACAGTCTTACAGAGGACTTTACATGAGCTGTGAGGTCAGACAAAGCCTCTTAAGGCCCTTTGTTTCAACTCTGAGAGGCCAGGAGCCTATGAAAGCAGCCCATAATTGGTTGATTCCATCCTTGAATTGTCCAGGATATTCCCTCTCTTCCCTCACTCTTACTTACTGACTTTAATGACAAGCAAGCCTTCAAGTCAGGGATTCCATCTAAATGTCTCATGTAAGCTACCTTCAATACTTTGGCCACCTGATGGGAAAAACTGACTCATTGGAAAAGACCCTAGTGCTGGGAAAGAGTGAGGGAAGCAGAAGGGGATGACAGAGGATCAGATGGTTGGGTAACATCATCAACTCAATGGATGTGATTTTGAGCAACTCCGGGAGGTAGTGAAGGAAAGGGAAGCCTGGCGTGCTGCAGTCCATGGGTTTGCAAAGAGTCAGATATGACTTAGTGACTGAACAACAACTAGTAAATTAAGCCCATACCCTTGAAGCCTGGAAATTCTCAGGCCCTTAGAAACTAGAAAAGTCTTCCACTGGTCTTCATACCATTTTAGCCAAATTTGGAGGCTTCTTTTTTGTAAATTTTGGCATTTTCCTTTCCTTTATGCCTTGATCAAATTAATCAGATCATGGCTCAGAAGAGAAGCCTAATCTAGGATATCTTCAAATTTAATTTCTTCTGGTCACAGAGAATTAGACAAATGAAGAAAACAAGACAGTTGGCCTTCGTTCTTATTTCTCTGCCCACTTCCTGGAATGTGTGAATATCTTGGCTTTACTTGGCTATTAAGGTTGTTATTAAACTGACCTTATGATAGGAAGAGCATCCCAGTGGACCCATTGTAAACACAAGGGAATTTTTATTAAAAAAAAAAAAAAATTGGCTGCATCATGTCTTAGTCCTGTCACGTAGGATCTTCTTTGCTTCATATAGGATCTTTCACTGCGGCACTCAGGCTCAGTAGTTGCAGTTTGAGGGCTTAACTGTAGCATCCCTGTGGCATGTGGATCTTAGTTCCTTGACCAGGGATCAAACCTACATCCTCAGCACTGCAAGGCAGATTTTAACCACTGGACCACTAGGGAAGTCCCACCACAGGGGTCCTTAATAGTAGAAGAGGGAGGCAGGAGAGGAGGCTGGAGTGATGAAATGCGAGAAAGACTCAACACTCCATTGCTGGCTTAAAAGGTGGATGAAAGGGGCCATGAGCCAGGGAATGCAGGGAGCCTGTAGAAACTTGAAAAGGCAAGAAAACAGATTCTCGTTTGAAGCCTCCAGAAAAGAATGAAGTTATGCAAACTCTTGGATTTTAACCCATTAGATCCACATCAGACTTTTGACCTATAGAACTGTAAGACAATAAATTTTGTTGTCTAAGCCTGTAAGGGCTTCCCAGGAGGCTCGGTGATAAAAAATCTGCCTGTCGGTGCAAGAGACACAGGAGACATGGGTTTAATCCCTGGGTCGGGAAGATTCCCTGGAGTAGGAAATAGCAACCTGCTCCAATATTCTTGCCTGGGAAATCCCATGGACAGTGGAGCCTGGTGGGCTGCAGTCCATGGGATTGCAAAGAGTTGGACATGATTGATCAACTGAGCACACGTACCCTTAGATGCATGCTTCTTTGTTACAGCCATAATAAGAAACTAATGAGTTTCCTATTCCTTTCATATGTATCCTGAAATGGTAGATTCTTTAGGATTCCAATTGCTGGACTGTCTAGAGTCAGGATAGTTTGGTAGACAAGGAGAACAGATTTGACTTTGGTATGACTTCACCTGTGACTTGGAGTAAATCGAAGGAGAGATGGGCTTTGGCTTAAGATACTCTGTGCCTCAGTAATGGCACGAGGCAAGGCCCAGAGTGGGCAGGGCATGGTGAATAGACCAAGATAGTAAAGAGGGAAGGTTTCACAGTGGGTGTAAAGTCAGAAAGACATGTCAAAACCAGGCAGTGGGGGGAACTTCCCTGTGGTCCAGTGGTTGAGAATCCACCTTGCAATGCAGGGGACGTAGGTTCGATTTCTGGTTGGGAATCCTACAGATCCTACATGCTGTGGAGCAACTAAGCCTGAGTACCATAACTAGAGAAGCTCTCGAGCCACAACAAAAGATCCCTCATGACACAATGAAGAGACCCATGGCAGCCAGATAAATAAATAATTTAAAACACACACACACACTGATAGTGGGGGCCTTGAAAAATTCCAGGACAAGGACATGGGGACTGATACCCTTGAGGCACTATTGCACTTTGTACCACGCTGTGTAGTGGTGCAGTGGTAAAGAATCTGCCTGCCAATGCAGGAGATGCAGGTTCAATCCCTGGGTTGGGAAGATGCCCTGAAGAAGGATATAACAACCCACTCCAGTATTCTTGCCTGGGAAATCCCATGGACAGAGGAATCTGGAGGACTACAGTCCATGGGATCACAAAGAATCAGACACAACTGAGTGACTGGGCACCCACTATGCACAAAGCTTAGTACAGTGTCAGGCTCAACACAATAGGTGCTCAATATTTGCTGAATGAATGAACCATTAACATTTTTTGAGCAGGACCCTGCTATAACCCAAGATGAATTTAAGGAACATAAGTAGGACCTCAATATGTAAAATGGGTTGGAGAAGGTAGAGATGGAATGTCTGGAAACAAACCAAGAGTCTGCCAAACCGATTCAGACAGATTGGCCAAGCTGAGCTGTTGGGCTCTGAGACCTGAAGGGAAGAGACCCATGTGGCATCAGGACTTTCCCTAAACCATTCCAGCTGGGAGGATGTCATTTTCATTCATGCATATCTCCACGGAAGGAGCCCCACCACCTCATGAATAAGTACAGTGCAACAGCCCAGACGGGCCGGCACACTCTGCACAAAATCCTCAGGCAGCAATTTAAGCCTCACTAACCCACATCATATATTCAGCAGAAATGACCACTAATCTCTGTACAATTATTCTCCCTGTAATCAAAGCTGGTTCTTGGTTCACCCTTGCCTTCCCTAGACTCAACAACTCTAATTCCCCTAACTGCTTTCAGAGATCCATTCACCGAGTCTTCTAATTATTTATATTTTTCTCCTCTGATGCTTCTCTGATTTCCCTCTCCCTGGAGTCAGTTACCTGAATTTTGCTCGAGTCTCACTCATCTGATGGGCCTGCTTTTTCTCTAAGTAGTTGACAAGGAGGGAGACTTGCTCTCATGGGAACATCGCAGTTCAGTTCCAAGTCCAGCTAGCCAAGGACTCAGACTGTCCTTGCCTGGAGGATTCCCCACGGAGATCAGCAAGGAGCCCACCTCTAGACAGTGTCTGGCCCCAGATCCCGGGGGATGGGGGATCTCGCCATCTTCTTCCTCTCCATCATCCCCTTGAAGCCTCCCTGTCTTTGTATCGGCCAAAGTCCATGGCCGTAGGGACAGACGTGTAATTGATGGCCTTGAGGGATATCAAAGTGCCATTGAGCTAACCCACAGCTCGACAGCCACGCAGGTGTTTCCTGCAGCAGAGAGAGAAAGAAGTGTCTTTAGAAAGCCCTAAACAACACTGCGCACAGACGTCAACTTGACAAATGACTGTTAAGAAATAGCCCCGTTGTTCTCTGTTGTGTGATTCATTCCAGGCGGTGCGGGGATGGGGAGGGGGTGAGGCCCAGCCCTGAGTCCCACGTTGTCACTCGGGGCCACTCTTTGGTTCGCCTCTCAGGAAGGATAGGAAGACACTTGTCTCAGTCACTCTGACCTTGCTTTCCGGTGGTTTTATTAAGTGAATCATGATTTGTGCTCATTTGGTGTGAGGTGCATTCAGTGGTGGGTGGGAACTGTGGGGACGCTCTAAGCTTTTGGACATCTCTCTGCCTTTGACGTTAGGATCCAGCACTTCTTGCAATCAGATTTACAGAGACCACAGTCTCCCCAGGACAAGACCCACCCCCACCGCCCCCCGCCACCGCCGCCGACTCCTTTCCAAGTCGTCAGTTCCTCAAAGAACTGGCTTGAGTGCTCATCCAGTGTTGCATGGATGAATGAAAAGATCCCAAGACCAAGAGTCATGATGACTGGATTCTAGGACTCTAAGGATGGGTAGCTGGGACTTTGGCCAGGTGCTCAAGGTTTCTGGGCCTCCCTGTCCTCACCTGCAAAATGAGAAAGCAAACTCTCAACTGCATTCAAACTCAGACCCTACAGAGGCTTCTAAGACCTACAACTAGCTATTGTGACTCTTGGATTTGGGATCTTTTCACTTATCCATTCATCATTTGACCTTGGGGCTTGCACTTGGCTCAGGGGAATGATGGTAAGGTGAACATACACGTGTGTGTGCTAGTTACTCAGTCATGTCCAACTCTTTGAGACCCCATGGACTGTAG
The DNA here is from genome assembly GCF_033118175.1 of Dama dama. Classification (NCBI taxonomy): domain Eukaryota; kingdom Metazoa; phylum Chordata; class Mammalia; order Artiodactyla; family Cervidae; genus Dama; species Dama dama. The sequence goes on from NC_083710.1 coordinate 18,446,101, forward strand.
CCCACCAGGCTCTTCTATCCTTGAGGATTCTTCAGGCAAGAATACTGGAGTGGGTTGCCATACCCTCCTCCAGGGGAATCTTCCCAAACCAGGGATCAAACCCAGGTCTTCCACATTGCAGGTAGATTGTTTACCGTCTGAGCCACCAGGGAAGCCCTGGTGAACATCAGGCAACATAAGAGCGTAAGGTGAACACAAGGCCACAACAATTGCCTGGCACACCCGACAACAGGAGTAAACAGCAGACTGCTGAAATCCAGGTAAAATGTGCATACTAATTCCAGTTAGTAGGTAGGCCTGCAGGTCCTCTCCAGTGAAGCTAGACGCAGGTATTGTGAGTAGCATGTGGGCCGGCATGCAGCCTTGGGCCTATGCCCAACAAAATACAGCATGATCAGCACCCCTGAGTTTGTTGGTTGCTCTTTACCGAGGCGTCTCAGCCACCAGTCTATGACACGTACATCAATTCTTTGCTTCAGACTTCCCTGGTGGTCCAGTGGATAAGAATATGCCTGCCAACGCAAGGGACATGCGTTCAATCCCTGATCCCAGAAGATCTCACATGTCACGCAGCAACTAAGCCCATGTTCCACAGCTACTGAGCCTGCACTCTAAAGCCTATGCTCCAAAACAAGAGAAGCCACCACAACGAGAAGCCTGCACATCGCAAGGATGAGTAGCCCAGGCTCACTACAACTAGAGAAATCTCACAAGCAGTGAACAAATACCCCAGCACAGCCAAAATAAGCGATTTTTAAAAATTCTTTGGCTTTTGTTTCTTCTGTGAAACAGCACAGCCAAGCCATTGTCTGGGGAAGGAAGTTCCACAGCAGAGGCAAGTTGGTTCATGTGAGTTGTGCAGAAGAGTCTACACAAGAAGTGTATGTGGTTTGTCATGAGATCCTGGGTGTGCCTAAGGAGACTGGCCAATGTGACCCAACACAGAGCCCGTTTCTCAAAGCAGTCATCATCTGATTGATTTCCCCAAGCCAATAGACATGCTCTTGGTTTTAATGTCCTTGATGTCCATCAATAGCAGCTTTGTTAGTTTTAACAGAAAGCAAGACCAATTTGTTTGAAATCAAAGACTCGTAGATGTCTGAATATTCTTCTCTGAATTAAACATGGTTACAACATTGAGACTGAAGAGTTGAGTAAAAATGGCTTATTTATGGAAAGGCATTTTAACAACTTGAATTAATGGTCATGAAAGTTTTTGGAAGTTTTAACAACCCCAACTTTCCCCTGGGAATCATTTTCAGTTCTCATGTGTAGATTGCCCATGCCCCTGACCACTGAGCTGCTTAGCACTGGTAGAGGTCAGATAGTTAGGGCTCTGGCTTCCCCTTCATTTTGCCCTTCCTTTGATTAAAGCATCTAGTTAACTCTCACACCTTGACTTGGCTTAGGCAAGGGCTATGGTCTGAATTTGTCCACACCCCCAAATTCTTGTGTTCAAATCCTTAATCCCAAGGATGATGGTATTTGGAAGTGGAGTTTTGGCGAGGTGCTTGGGTCACGAGGGTAGAGCCCTCATGAGTGGGATTAGTGCTCTTGTAAAAGAGACCCCCGCACTCCTGAGCCCCATCCACCATTTGAGGATGCAATGCGAAGTCTGCGACCTGGAAGACAGCCCGCACTAGAACTTGCCATGCTGGCACTCTCATCTCAGATGGCCAACCTCCAGAACTGAGGGCCGCAAACATTTGCTGTTTATAAGCCACCCTATCTGTAATATTTTTTCATAGCGGCCCAAACAGACATAGACAGCAGGTTGGACAGGAAGGGACTTTGTTTCAGCTATGGATCTTTGCCAGAGTCTTCTAGCCTCTGGAGGACAGACAGACCTTCCTGCAGAATTGAGACAAATAAAAGGAAAAAGAGATGCTTTTACACTAAGAGGTCAACACCTGCACATGTCTGCACAAACACACACACACACACACACACACACAGAGGTGTGCCTCCACCACTTATTAGCTGGTGAGCCTTCTTAAGTTAATCAACCTTTCTGAGCCTTGGTTTTCTTGTTTATGATGTGAGAAAAATAAATAGGACCAAATCATAGTTGTTGTAGGAAGTGATAGAAACAGTATCTACAAAGCACTTAGCACAATGCCTGGAATATTCTGAGTATGCAATAATTGATAGATAATAGTAGTGCTACTACTAATAAAAACCTCCTCTTTCCTGACAAAGAATCATCAGCCCCTTAGCACTCTGCATAAAGTCAGGGGTGATGTCACTGGGGTTTTCCATAGGGTTAACTACGAGGCAGAAGAACAATGTAGGTTAGAGGCTATCCATATGGACTGCTGCAGATTCCTGGAAGAGAAACCATCTTCAGCTGCCTAAGTTTGAGGGAACTTGCCTACTTGTTATGGGGGCCCAGGGACACAGAGCACCTGGGGTAAGCTTCTAAGACCCAAAACTGACTATCATGACTCTTGGACTTGGGATCTTTCCACTTAGCCATTCATCATTTGACAAGCACTTAAATAAGTCAGTTTTTTGAGGAACCAGGCATAGGAAGAGGAAAGGGACCCCTGTGGTCAGGAACCTTTTTTTCGCTATGATTGCAAGAAGCATGGGGAGCCGACATCAAAGTGAGCGTGACCTCCACACGCTGAGAGAAAATGTTCCCATGGTTCTCATCCTCTGCTGAACGCAGCTCAGATCGGATCAGCACAGGTCCAGAGAAGCAGGCTGCTGTGTGCGTAGGACCGAACCAGGGCGTCCACACTGAGAGCTCAGCTTCAGGCTTTCATTCCCTGAGTTCCCCTCTGCCGCTCTGACTATAATGAAGTTTCTGCTCTGTTGCGCAAAGAATCTTAATTATATAGCAAGGAACCAAGAGTTCCATAATCTTTTTTTAATTTATTTATTTAATGTTTTCCAGTTGTGCTGGGTCCTTGTTGCCGTGCGCAGGCCTCCTCTAGTTGTGAAGAGGAGGGCTTTTCAGTGAGCTGTCTTTCCATTGAGGCGGCTCCTCTTGGTGCGGAGCCCGGCTCTCGAGTGCAGGCTTCGGCAGCTGCAGCACTTGGGCTCAGCAGTTATGCTCCATGGCACGTGGAATCTTCCCGGACCAGGAATTGAACCCGTGTCCCCGGCACCGGCAGGTGGATCCTTATCCACTGTACCCCCAGGGAAGTCCATTATAATCCTTAAAAAGTGTCAAAATTTCTCAAACACCTTTCCCACTCATACTTACTTGAGGGAAAATGAGAGACTTCAATATCTGTTACTCTGGAACTCACAGTGTAAAATCAGTTCACGACAACAAACCTCCATGGCAAAGATCTAGCTACCAATCCAGAGGTGTGAATTTTCACACCTGGGGCTTCAGAAAGTGAGGAGTCCAGTTAAATATGAGATTTGTAGTTTGGGAGTTGCCCCCTGACTCAAACGCCAGCTCCATGGGCACCGGGATCTGCAGTGGATTTGTCCACTGCTGCATTGCAGGTACCTAGAATAGTGACCAGACTTCACAGCCAGTAAATAGCTATTGAACAAATAAATATTTATGAATGAGTTTGGGTGAGTTACTTGGCTTCTCCTCATCCTGAAAAATACATAGAATTGTTGTGAGAACAGTTGGTTTCATCATGTGAACCTCTTAAAAACAATGCTGATTAATGGACTACCAGATATTCAACAATTTCACAGATTTATCTTATGCCTCAGCTGGTAAAGAATCCACCTGCAATGTGAGAGGCCTGGGTTCGATCCTTGGGTTGGGAAGATCCCTTGGAGAAGGGAAAGGCTACCCACCCCAGTATTCTGGCCTGGAGAATTCCATGGACTGTATAGTCCATGGGGTTGCAACGAGTCAGACATGACTGAGAGACTTTCACTTTTTTTTCACATCTTATAATTATTTCAGTCAAATGATGCTATCAAAAAAGTCTTGAAAAGATTGGGGTTGTTTGGCTTGATTCTTTTTTATATAAAGGTCAGATATGCCCAGGGTGCTTTGGTTTTATTCCCACTGGGCTTCCTAGCTGGCACAGTGGTGAGGAATTCCCCTGCCAAAGCAGGAGATGAAGGTTCTATCCCTGGGTCAGGAAGATCCCCTGAGGAGGAAATGGCAGCCCACTCCAGTATCCTTGCCTGGGAAATCCCATGGACAGAGGAGCCTGGCGGGCTACAGTCTATGGGGTCTCACAGAGTCGGACACAACTTAACAATGAAACCACAACATGGACATGAATACATGAAGTCTTACAAAATAAGTTTAAAGGCAAGTGGCATCATATTTACTTCTTCAAAGAGAAAAACAGAAAATGGAATTGAGAACCAGAAATGGAATACAGGCTCTGGCTCCTGGCCCACCCACCCAGACTTCTCTATAAAAACCTAATACAGTGAGAAAATAGCCATTCCCATATCCCACTGCTGAATATCGATCTGGCTTGTGACATTGTATTAGTAAGAATAAATATTTGAGCACAGAGAGTACAGCAGAAATGGATTTTGGAGTCTGAAAGACTGAAATACCAGCGGTGTGCTCTTAAGAAAACTACGTAGGCAATCTAAGCATCTGTTACGTTCTCTGTAAAATGGGGTCAAGGGTAGCAACCTGGCAGTGTGGTCATAAAAGTGATAGATGATGTTTGTAAGCTTTCAGGAGATGGCTTATTTATAAATTGTGCTTAACAGAGGATGACGATGATGGCAAGGAGATGAGCATGATAATGACGACGATAATCTTCCCTGTTCAGGAAACACAGGCTCAAGCTAAATAAACACTGTGCCTTTCCCCCAGGAATGTCAGTACTTGAGAAAACTTCAAGTGCTGAGATTGTGCAGCTGATTAGGTCAGCTTTTCAGGGAGACAAATTTATAGAAATTTGACCTGGGTTTGGTCCCTGGGTAGGGAAGATCCCCTGGAGGATGGAATGGCAACTCACTCCAGTATTCTTGCCTGGAGAATCCTCATGAACAGAGGAGCCTGGCAGGCTGCCCGTCCACGGGGTTGCAAAGAGTCAGACACGACTGAGGCTAAGCGCAGCACACAGTCACTTGACCATACCTTTCGATGGTCCACACTGAATATTCCCATCTGAAAAAACAGGGCTTTTCTTTCCCACCAGCTTGAGACCACACACACACACACACACACACACACACACACACACACACACTCACCAGCAATTCATTTCTCATTTTGGTTTGGGATGGAGCCAGCTGGTAAAAGGGTTCAGAGCATGTTTATTGTCTTTGTTCTCGAGCGTTTTCTGGGGCTTCCTGGCAGCTCGTGGTTCTGCAGCAAGGAGCAAAGCTCTCCAGGATTGCAAAACCCAGAGAAATCCCGGACTCGGGCCATTGCCCACGGCTGGTGCAGGGCAGCTGAAAGCCTGTCCCTTCCCGCCTCCAACTCCTGCCCAGAACTCAGCAAACACAGGGTGGGAGGGAGCATTTGGCTCCCTAGGGCTTGTTCTTACTAGTGTTGCCGCGGCGATGACTGTGCTATCTGTCTCCAGGCCCCACGCAGAACCTCTCCCCCTTGGTACTGACTGGGAGACACTCTGGAGTCTCTGCTGTGGGGTCTTTAGGTGGGGATATGCTCGTGTGTGTGTGCGTGTGTGAAACCCCTCATACTGGGTTAGCAGAAACTAACACGACATTGTAAAGCAGTTTCATCAGTGTGTGCCTGCTCAGTCGTGTCCGACTCTGTGACTCCATGGACTGTAGCCCGCCAGGCTCCTCTGTCCATTGGATTCTCCAGGCAAGAATACTGGAGTGGGTTGCCATTTCCTCCTCCAAGGGATCTCCCCATCCCAGGGATCAAACCCACATCTCCTGTTCCTGCATTAGCAGGCGGGTTCTTCACCACTGAGCCACCTGTGAAGCCAGTAAAGCAATTATACACCAATTAAAAAAAAATTTAATGCAAAAAATAAACAAACTACGAAGATATACTGTGCAGCACAGCTAATACTTTATAAATGGAGTGTAACCTATTAAAATTGTGAATCACTAAGTTGTATACCTGAAACATAATATTGTACACCAACATCTCAATAAAAAAAATAAATACAATTTTTTAAAAACTGACACCTCTGATTGCAGACACTGCAGATGTCCTGGTTTCCAAGCAGATGACCTGAGCCCCAGTCCAGTCCTCAGGCCTGATCCACTGAGGAGTCTTATTCTAAGCCTGGAGGTGAAAACAACGCTTAGTTCAGGCTGAGCCATCCCTTCCCAGCGCTCTCTACCGACTGCCATCAATGTACCCTTGAACGCAGCCCGGGACGGATGTGTTAAAGGGCAATGAATATAGCTCAGCGGTCCAGAGTGTCACCTTTAGCTTTCAGCCAAGGTCCAAATCTGGCCTTACCACTCTGGGGAGTCCTGTGACCTTGAGCCACACGGGTAACCTCTCTTTGCCCCAGTTTCCTCAAACATAAAGGAAGGATTTTAACACCTACCTTGTAGTGCTGATGTGAAGATTAAATGAGATGGTGGGGAGAAAGGGTCTGACCCACATTGACAGTGATGAGTAGAATCTGAATGCAAAATGCTGGCGCTCTGCACGCCTTCCACACATACCTGGTGGTGGGGTTTGTCTCTGTGGGCTCCCAGCAACTCCCCCAAGAGTTCCGTTGTAACCAGAGTGAGTTAATACAGGTTTCTGTGGGGCTTGTTATGCCACAGGTATGTTTCCAGCTTGGAGAACGGCGAGACTGATCTAATAATTAATCAATTAAAAACCATATCTTAAATGCCAAGCACTGTCGAGGTGCCGTCTGCAGAAATGAAAGTTGTGCACACCGGACAGGGAGAGAGGGAGGTGTCTGTCCAGGTACGGACAGCATGCAGGGTGATTGGAGCTGGACGGGAAATGTGGCTGGGGCATCTGAAAAGAGGTGACCATGAGGAAGGGCTTGAAGAATGAAGAGGGACTTATCCAGAAGAGAAAACAGGAAGGGATTCTAGACGGAGTGAATAGGCAAAGGCACAAAAGCCAGCCAAGCAAATGCCATGTTTGAAGAAAGGTCACTAGTTCTCTGTGGCTGGAACACAATGGGGAGGAGTTCTTCTGGAAAGACGGAGGACGGTGGTTGATCTATCCTGTGCTATGATGGTCTGGCCTCAGCTACTCAGTAACACGTCAGTGAGACGGTCCACCTGGTGTATCACCCACTCTCAACATCCCCCTCCCCTGCAGCCCCAGAGGCAAGAAGACAGTCAGGGGGCAATGGTCAAGTCTTGACTCCAGGTTACATGGTTCTCTCCGCTCCTGCTCTGCTACGTAAACTTTGAATTCAGTTTCTTCACCTATAAAATGAAATTGGGGTGGGATGTCTGTGCTTCCTTTTAAAAGAACTTCAGGCAAATTCGTTTCTCATTACCCACTGATGAAAATATCTATAGGTATCGTTTAGATGAGCACTTCCCGTATAGCTCAGTTGGTGAAGACCGCCTGCAATGCAGGAGACCCTGGTTCAATTCCTGGGTCGGGAAGATCCCCTGGAGAAGGGAACAGCTACCCACTACAGTATTCTTGGACCGCCCTGGTGGCTCAGCTGGTAAAGAATCCGCCTGCAATGTGGGAGACCTGGGTTCAATCCCTGGATTGGGAAGATTCCCTGGAGAAGGGAAAGGCTACCCACTCCAGTATTCTGGCCTGGAGAATTCCATGGACTGTATAGTCCATGAGGTCACAAAGAAACATGACTGAGTGACTTTGACTTTCACTTTTCATTATTTAGATAAAGCAGCTGTTTAACTTACCCTTCTAGAAGATCCTGTGAAGCCATTTGGTAGAAATCAGTTCGACTTTTCACACATAGTGATGAAGACCTGGAGTGGATTTTTCCCACTCTCCTCATGGCCCTGCATGAGTTTTCCATGTCACACTCTGCTCCCTCCTGTAGGTTGATGAGCTATCAAACGTGAACCATTGCTTCCACTTCTGATTCCTCTGAGAAGGGATCTTATATTATAGCTCAGAGGAAAGAAACTTGAGCAGAAGTGAAAGTACTTGACTTTCTCCCAGCCCTTGACCTCACCATCCTTCTCTCCTGGACCCCACCAAAAGACAGAACCCAAAACAATAACAGCTGAGCCTTAAGCACTATCAGAGCCTTAAGTGACGCTGGTGGAGCTATTACATCACCTGAACCATCAAAGAGAGAGACCTAACATGGGAAGCTTCTCTCCATTCTCCTCCTAGAAAGGCATTTTCTGTATTCTGTCAGGAGTGAGATTCCCTCAGTGTCCAACCTGATCTCTGCACCTTCCAAAACCACAGCTTGGCTTCCTGAAGACTTGGTGGCCCAGCAGTGTTCCCAACACAAGCTGGCTGAAAATTGCCCTTCAGTAAGCCTTCAGGGCATGGAGGAATCCATGGAACTGAAATAACAATTCTACTCTTCACATAAGGAAACTGAGCTACAGTAAATACACAGGCATGTTTCAGACCCAGATCCCCCAGCAGAAAAGGAAAAAAACATTCAGTGCTCTTATTTATGGCCCAAGGTTCTGGAGTTTCTTTCTCCAAGGCAACCTCAGAAATGCAACACACATAGTCTGCAAAGAATCCTGGTAAGTAGGTAGATGGAGGAGAGAGATAACATAAGTTACAGGAAAATATTTTGAACTACATGTACAAGTATTTTATATATATATATATATATATATATATATATATATATACATAGTTGCTGTTTAGTCGCAAAGTCATGTCCGACTCTATTGTTATCCCATGGATTGTAGCCCTCCAGACTTCTTTGTCCATGGAATTTCCCAGGCAAGAATACTATAGTGGGTACCATTCCCTTCTCTAGGGGATCTTCCCAACCCAGGGATCAAACCCATGTCTCCTGCATTGGTGGGCAGATTCTTTACCGCTGAGCCACCACCAGGGAAACCTATATATGTATCTATATATCTATACACACACACACACACACACACACAGACACACACACACACACATACATATGTATACACATACATATGTATATGGGCTTCCCAGGTGGCGCTAGTGGTAAAGAACCCACCTGCCAAAGCAGGAGACATAAGAGACCTGGGTTCGATCCCTGAATCAGGAAGATCCCCTGGAGGACGGCGTGGCAACCCACTCCAGCCTTCTTGCCTGGAGAATCCCCTGGGCAGAGGAGCCTGGCAGGCTATAGCCCATAGAGTTGCAAAGCAATGGAGACGACTGAAGTGATTTAGCAATCACGCACACACATATGTATATATCTATATGTGTGTGTGTTTGTTCATGGTACACAGCTCTTGGAATCTCAGCTCCCAGATCAGGGATTGAACCCACACCTCCTGTATTGTAAGTGTGGAATCCTAACCATTGGACTGTCAGGGAAGTCCTCAAGTTTTTTTTTTTTTTAATTATCAAAGTGCCATTGACACCACGGGAAGTGACACATTTCATATCAAAACTCATTCCTTCCACCAAGATAACAATAAGAACATTTTTCTCATGAGAAAGTGAAAGGTCTGAGAAGAAAATGCCTCTTTAAACACTAATTAACTGAAAGAGGTTGTTCTGCTTCCAGTTCTTCAAACTTTCACAAAAGTTCTCCTGATAGTTGAGGGGTTGGTTCCTGGTTCTTGATTGTCCTCCCTGCTTTTTTTTAAAAGCCATTTATTAAACCCCCACCCTGCTCTGGGAAGCCAGCATCTTGCAAACAATGCTTGGACAGGTCTTTAGAAAACAGACTCAGCCTGCCCCTGCCCCAAGGGGAAAGCGCAATGAAAAGAAGGCATTCCGACCAAACTGCTGCAGAAATAATGGTGCAACAAGTTTGCTTTCTTCCACGGAATTTTGCTTGGCTTTGATGTCAGTGAACTGTAAGCTCACTTCAGAGTACAGTGCACACACCTGGAGCCCAGGAAGGTTGATGAAAGAAAAGAAAGTCTCTGAGATCTACATCTGGGTCAACTAAGCGGACACAGGGGCAGCACCCACAGGTGGGAACGTGGTCCTGCTGCCACGACTCTTTGCGACCCTGTGGACTGCCAGGCTTCTCTGTCCATGGGATTTCCCAGGCAGGAACACTGGAATGGGTTGCCATTTCCTTCTCCAGGGGATCTTCCTGATCCAGGGATCAAACCTGTGTCTCCAGCCTTGGCAGGTGGATTCTTTACCGCTGAGCCACCAAGGAAGCCCTGAATCAATTCTAGCTAGTTCTTAAAAACAAGGAGTAGGAAACCCACCTCCCGGGTTAGACAGGAAGCTGAGCCAGTGACTGTGACCTCTGCCGCTCCCCCTGAAAATCCAGGCAGGGCCTGAGGCAGACACTGCCTGACAGACCCCAGGGAGCCCTGTCCCACTGGGCATCCCCTAGCCACCCTCACCGTAGAGGTCTCAGCTTAGCGAAGACTCCTGGATGAGTCTACCAGGATCAGTTTTCCTATTCTGAGCAGAAGGGACCGTGTTGGCCAGCATGACTCCGCCATTCTTCCTTGTTTCTGCCTTGAACCTGCCACTTGAAGGTGCAGTCACTTTACTTATAACTGAAGCAGAATTTACACTTGGGTCTCACCCACCCCCAGAGTTGTGCTTCTCACCACCGTGCCCTCCCGCCTCCTTCAAATCACTTTTCTGGCTCATAAATGACAGCCAGCAGAAAGAAGCCAAAATGCTGGGCAGTGAGAGACAGAGAAAAGTGTATGGGACCGGGCACCTGTGGAGAGATCTGAGCTCTAGTGCTTGCTCTCTGTGCTGGCTGTGTGGCTTTAGTTCAGTCAGTTCACCTCTCTGAGTCTCTGTGATGTTGTGATTCATGACATGAAATATATTATTGTGTCCCATTTCTGGCACAGAGTTGCTAAAAACCCTGTGAGGTTCCTAAGGAAAGAGAGCCATTGGAGTTGTCTTTTGTCGTGTTAATGAGGTGACTTTTGGAAAGCCCCTGGGTCACCTAAGGATGGGAAACTGGTTGCCAGGGGAACCAACCACGTGATTAATAGGTTGGAACTTTCAGCCCCACCCCCAGAGCTCCGGAGAGGAAAGAGGGGCTGACAATTAAATTCAATCCCCAGTGACGAATGTTTTTATCAATTATGCCTATGTAATGAAGCCTCCATAAAAACTCAAAAGGATGGGGCTCAAAGAGCTCTGAGGCTGGTGAACAGGTGGAGATTTAGAGAGAGTAGGGTGCTCAGAGAGAGCGTGAAAGCTTCCACATACCTCGTCCCAAGCGTCTCTTCCATCTGGTTACTCCTGCATTATATCCTTTGATAATAAACCAGTGATCTATAAGTAAACATTTTTCTGAGTTCTGTGAGTTGCTCTAGAATTTCAATCAAACCTAAGAAGGGGGCCATGGGAACCTTCGATATAGAGCTGGCTGATCAGAGCCACTGGTAACAGCCCAGCCTTGTGACTGGCAACTGAAGTGGGGCAGGAGGGGGCAGTTTTGTAAGACTGAGTCCTTCAGCTGTGGAATCTGATGCTCTCTCCTGGTCGATAGTGCAAGGACCGAGTCAAATTGTACAACACCCAGATGGTGTCTGAGAACCGCTTGGCATGGGGGAAAAAAAAATCCCACTCATTGGAATTGGTTGCAGAATTAGAGTCTCATCAGCGATTTCACTTTCTTTCTTTCTTCATCTATGAGAATTAGCCTGGGAAACCTCTAATGTCCCTTCCAGTGTTCAGGCCGTTATGTTTCTATATATCCCTGCCCTCCTGATATGCCACACTTAATCCCTAAACCCTGCTGAGTTATGTTTAAATTTGTTAATCACAAAGTCACGTCTGACTCTTTGCGACCCCGTGGACTATAGCCTGCCAGGCTCTTCTGTCCATGGTGTCTTCCAGGCAAGAATACTGGAATGGATTGCCATTTCCTACTCCAAGGGATCTTCCTTACCCAGGGACCGAACCTGCGTCTCCTGCATTGACAGGCAGATTCTTTACCACTGAGTCACCTGTGTAGCCCAACGCTCAGAGAGGCTTAAGTAAACAGCTGATTCTATGACTGGCATATCCAAAATTCACACACAATTCATCATATATGGTGCATAGACTCAGATCAAGGCAGGCCCCCGACACTCCTCTATCTGAAATTTCTGGCCCATTATTGTAAGCTCTCATTCTTTACTCAAACAAGCAAACAAAATCCAAAGGCAACGAAACCACAACAAAGGAGCCAGGGGATGTGCAGGGAATGTACCTCTTCCAAGTGCAGTTGTTTAAATATCGCCAGGTTCCCCACCCACCACCCTCCAGCCGACACCATGAACTCTGGTGCAATCACATTTTTTAAAAAAATGCTATTTCCTCATCAAGTACCTTTCCAGTATGGTTTGTAGTTCATTTGTTTCTTTAAATGAACCGTATATCCACACAGGGCCTGATGTTTGCATCCATGGGTCCCTTAGGAAAGAAATAGCACCATCCAAGAATCGAATTGAAATTACTTAAACTTAAGGACTGCCTGCAGAGTAAGGATTCGGTGTCCCATTCAGATCTTTTTTCTCCTTTGTTTTGCCAGGATCTCAGATCAAAAGGTGCTTTAGCTTCTGAGCCCCACAGGGCTCCTCCCTTTTGGATGCTGCAGTCTACATCCATGTCAGTTAGAATCAGTCAATGCAAGTAAGCCTTTCAGGAGTCAAAGGAAAGGTGGCCACTTTCCCTCATATCACACGGCTCTGTCTCCTTTCCATTAGAAAAGCTGTGCCCAGGGAAAATATCACAATGATCTCATGCTGCTGGGTTCTTGTACTGAGCTTGTCACCTGTAAAATAATAATCTTGGCAACCCTATGGACTGTAGCCTGCCAGGCTCCTCTGTCCATGGGATTCTCCAGGCAAGAATACTGGAGTGGGTCGCCATTCCCTTCTCCAGGAGATCTTTGCTGCTCAGGGATCAAACCCAGGTCTCCTGCATCACAGATAGATTCTTTACCGTATGAGCCACCAGGGACCTCCCTGAGTTCTTGAGAGGGTTAGACGAGCTGATTCGAATGACATGCTTGGAATTGTTCCAGCTATATGGGAAGCACGCAACAAATGTCAGCCATAATTATTTTTTTAATGTGGAGAAAAACTATCACTTTCTGAGCACCCCTCTGGGTCAGGCATAGTGCGAAACACTTTACGTCATGATTTAATCCTCATAGTTACTCAACAAGGTACTAATTATTATGTGCACTTTTACTGAGTGAAGAGGTTAAGTTACTCATCCAGGATCAGAAAGCTAGTGAATGCTACCCCTGGGGTAGGATTTGATCCCAGGTCTGTCTAATCTGAAGTCCTACGTGGAGCCCTATGTAAAGAAAACAGTATTGTTCAAGAGGACAATAGTGGAAGAATTCCCATGGTGACCAGCAGCAAAGCAAATGACAAAGAAGGACTTTCTATGAGAAACATCTGCTGGGGATTACAGGGAGGCCGTTCAGCAACGAATGTTAAGACAAACATGCTTTTTCTCAAATATACTCGAGGGAAGCATGGCTGACACCATTAAGTTAGCCCACCCCGTTGCCCCTTCAGTCCCTTTCCTTTTTCTCACAGAATCTCAATTTTAAACAGTAATGATACATCCATCCCCAGGAAAGGAATCATGGCCCTCTCATTCTCCTTTGCTAGATACTCACATTTCTGTTCTTCCTTATAGCTAGCCACCCAGTTCAGACCATGGGGATATAAGAACATTTTTCTTGGGGGCTAGAGGAAAAACTTGTGTTCCTAGAGACTAATAGAGAAAAGGTCTTTTTCCCTTGCTGCTTCTTTTAAGCTCTGAATGCTCATGTGATATCTGGAACTGCAGCAGCCATCTTAAGACCATGAGGCAGGAGAATAAAACACCATTAACACTGAAGACGGCAAAGAAGGATGGAAAAAGCATGGAAGGATAACCAAGTAACCGAAGAAACACTGAGATCTGCTCCAGACTTCTTAAGTAAATAATAAATGTAATTATGAGTTCATTTGCTCACAATATTTAATCAAGTATTTTGTTCCTAACTGGAACAGAAGGTAGCCTTAAGGGAAAGAAGCTGAAGTTTTGCTTGATCAGAATTAAAATCCCTCCATCTGCCCTTTCATGACAGGTGAACTTCACCTCATTCTGCCTGATGTTTTTGAGGTTAATTGCTTACATAATTTGTCTCTTCCCCTTTTTATAACCACCCCCATCTCCCACTCCCAATATCACCCATGATAAAGTTATTTGAAGGCAAGAGGTTTGAAAAATATTATAATCCACTGTGCCCTCCCCCATCCTACACCACTCTATCCTGAATTGTCATGTCCATTGCAGGCAGAAAGACCAAAACACACACATGCACACACATGTGTACATGCACATACACACACAGACCAAATCTGTTTATTGACCTTAAGCAGGAATCAGCGGACTACCAGTGCTGAACCCCTATTCAAGGTCAAAACACGCCAGAAAGAAGAGGGAGAGATGAAAATAAGTAGAAAGAGACTGGAATTAACTAAGACGCAAAAGAAGAGAAAGAGAGAGAAAATAAACCAACAGCAGCAGCTCAAGGGCTTGACAACAGTGAGATTTACTGCACTAATATGCCAGGCTGCCTGTGGTAATTAGTTTCTGTAAAACCATATCTCCTAGCTCAGATTCAATTAAATCATACAGTGTTTGTTTGAGACGGGAGGGTTGGCAGGGCCCCAAGCTCAGCCAGCCCACCTGTCCCTTGCCTGGCACAAAGTGTGTGTCAGTCACATTGTTTTCGGATGGTCAGGCAGTGAGGGGATGATGGGGTGAGTGTTCGTGCTGACAGAGATACAGAAAAATGCCGCACGAAGCAGCTCTGGTACTGAATGACGTCATGCTCTTCTTGGCTTGAAAACACACACCAGAAATAGGTAACCCAGTGTTTGATCCTACCATTGATTATTTTCAAATCCCTCAGTGTGGAGGAGGTAAAATCAGAGGATTGTTTCTTAAAAATCATTTGTAAGAACAGGCTCTCAGTTTGTCAGGGAAGATGCTAATGGTACTGGAAAGAAGAGCATCTTATTCAGGAAGTTTGTCTATTTCCTGGTCGCTGCACAAAGGTGCTTTTGACGGAATGCACTTAATATGCCCCCTCCATCGCCTTAGACTGAATGGACAGCCCTTCAAAACACCCTCAGTGTAAGACACGTGCGTGTGAGGAGGTGACTGGGAGGAGCAGAGAGTGTGGTCAGAATGAGAAAACAGAGATTTCTGCACAACATCATGCTCCGCCGCAAGGGCAATTTCTTCCTCCTGAAACTGAAATCAATATTAAATTGAATCTGTGTGCTTCAGCTCCACGGGTAACTTCCCAACCTTCTTTATTGGCCAATTGCTATCCCTCATCAATCCACTTGCACGGCTTTTCTTTTTTTTCTGTGTTTCCTACCAGCAAAGTGCAGGTTTCCCTAGGAGAGAAACAGAATAACATGTCAGCTGCTCCCTGTTCCTAAAGAATTAGCAAGAAAATCACCTTTGAAAACTAAGATCTACAGGGAAGAAGAGTAAACGATGTTTTAACTCTTAAACCATCCATCTCCTGCTAACCAGTTCTGCCGCCTGGGGCAGGTCTGTTAAGCAAATCTTGACCTCAAGCAGAATCTGGTCTGAAGAATTATTCTGAGTTTGTGAGGATGCTCCTATCTCCTTTTTCTAGTTCTTATGGCTGATTATTTGCTATGTTTTTTTAAAATTATTTGTTTATTATTTACTAAACCATCACCATTATTTATTTTGGCTGCTCCGGGTCTTAGCTGCAGCATGCACATGGGACCCAGCTCCCCGACCAGGGACCGAACACCGGATCCCCTGCATTGGGAGCACGAAGTCTTACCCACTGGACCAACAGGAAAGTCCCTGATTATTGGTTATTGTCTTGATCTTCTAATTCCTTAATTTCACTTGCCTGAATTTTCCTAGGAGACAGTGATTCTTTATTGCACTTGTATTTGAGAACATGACATAAAATAGTAATTTTAAAAGCCCTCCCAGACTTAAAACAACAGGATGAAATTCAGTGCAATTTTCCACCCAAGGTGACTTTTTCTCTTTTGAAATCATGTTATTTTTTCCACTAATGGGTGTGCCTTACATTTCCTTGACTATCCTGAAACCCCAGCTTGGCTTCTTCCTTGGTTTAACTTCTGCTTCATTACCCAGAAGCGTGACTGCATCTCAGTTCTAAGAAGATTCACGGTCAGAGGCAAACAAACAACCCACTGAAGAAATATGACATCAGTTAAACTCTAGCAGCCGTATTTCATTCTGTGAAAATGCTCAACCTCCAGTACCAGCGTGGGGGAAAAAAAACCCTTAACATTGTTGGGCCCTGACCAAAAGGCGGACACCTTAAATCAATACAGACAACAGCCTGCAATGCAGTTGCTGTACTTTGTAAGTGAAGTAGCTCAGATTTGGAAAGGTAAAGTCATTTGTCCAAAGTAACCCAGTGACCAGTCAAGACTGAACGCTGATCAGTGTGACTCCTAAATGTGACACTTTGACATCTTGTGGGCTGGCCAGCTGGAAGCAACAGCTGATGATAAGAGCCCTGGGAGGGACTGACATCAATCAATGTCCAGATGTAAATTTCAACAGCAAAGGACAAGTCTAAGCTGTGAACACCCAGCACAATGAACATCCTTGGTGACTACCGAATGTCAACCCAGAGGAAGAAGGGGAGATTATCACCCCTATGGGATAGACATGACACTGAAAGGTCTCAGGTAGTTTAATAGTCCTTGCCTAGTCCCTTGAGTCTGTGATCCTAGATCAAGAAACCCCTGACCTACATTCATCTAGAACACAAGAAACTGCGACTATGAATGACTAGAATAAGTCTGTCTACTTCATTATTTGACTTTAGAAGAAGCAGAAAATTCCAGTCTGTGCCTAGTTCAGTTTGGAAAAAAAAAAAAAACCAGATGTCGATTACTCTTGGATTTTTTCTCATGATCAGCTTCCCGTGTCACTCCAGCGCTGACCAGGAGATGGTCAATGTATTCAGCACACTCAGCCCAGGGGAGGGTGACTCTTGCCCATCTCCTGACTATGGGATTGTCTCTTTCATCCCAAAGGGTGGTCCTGATTAAGAGCACAGACTCTGGAGCCAGACAGCCTGGGTTCTACTTCTGGATGTGCTGCCTTCCTGCTGGGTGACTTTGCACGATCATGTGGTGTCTCTACTCTGGCTGTGAAATGAAGAGGAGAGAAGAATGTCTTATCCTAGGTTGCTGTGAGGCTTCAATGAGATACTTTCTATGAATTTCTTAGGACAGTTAGTCAAGGCTCTGCATATGATAGCTGTTTCTAATATAATCATTAACTTTGCACCTATTGAGACTTGGAAAAGGCAGCCTCCAGAAATCCTTCCTTAAACCCACACAGACCTTAAAAGGGCAGAGGGACTGAGGAAGTCTAGACCCAGGGCAGTTGCTTTGCAAGTCTAGGCTGTGCAGTAGAAGATGAGAAGGCCTTGATGAACAACATCACCTAAGAGCAAATCCCCCATCACAGGACTTCCCGAGAGCCACATTTATGCCCCACCAAAATCCACCCTGCTGTTGCTGTTCAGTCGTGTCCAACACTTTGTGACCCCATGGACGGTAACACGCCAGGCTTTATTGTCCTTCACTATCTCCCAGAGTTTGCTCAAATTCGTGTCCACTGAGTCAGTGATGCTATCTAACAATCTCATCCTCTGCCATCTCCTTCTTCTTTTGCCTTCAATCTTTCCCAGCATCAGGCTCTTTTCCAATGTCGGCTCTTTGCATCAGGTGGCCAAAGTATTGGAGCTTCAGCTTTAGCATCAGTCCTTCCAATGAATATTCAGGGTTGATTTCCTTTAGGATTGACTGACTTGATCTTCTTGCAGTCCAAGAGACTCTCAAGAGTCTTCTCCAGTACCACAGTTCAAAAACAGGGGCTTAAACAACAGAAATTTACCTTCTCTCAGTGCTGGAGACTTGAAGTCCAAGATCAAGGTGCCAGCATGGTTGGTTTCTGGTGAGAACTCTCTTACTGGCTTGTGGATGGCTATCTCCTGTCTATGTTCTCACACAGTTTGACAGCATCAATTCTTCAGCTCTCAGCCTTCGTTATGTCTAACTCTAACATTCACAGAAGCCCTAAACTGCAAATGCAAAGGTATTTGGACGTAAGATCTTTGGGAAGTAATCAGGGTTAGATGAGGTCACAAATGTTGGGCACTCATGATAAGATTAGTGCCCTTATATGAGGAGACACCAGAGATCTCTCTGCCTCTCTTCATCCCACGTGGATGGCCAATGTGCTCAGTTGTGTTAGACTTTGTGCAACCCTACCACTGTACCCCATTAGGCTCCTCTGTCCATGGGATTATCCCTGCAAGAATACTGGAGTGGGTTGCCATTTCCTTCTCTGCGGATCTTCCCGACCCAGGGATCAAACCTGTGTCTCCTGAGTCTCCTGCATTGGCAGGAGTATTCTTTACCACTGAGCCATCAGGGAAGTCATTCCATGTGAGAACATAGACAGGAGATAGCCATCCACAAGCCAGTAAGAGAGTTCTCACCAGAAACCAACCATGCTGGCACCTTGATCTTGGACTTCAAGTCTCCAGCACTGAGAGAAGGTAAATTTCTGTTGTTTAAGCCCCTATTTTTGAACTGTGATACTGGAGAAGACTCTTGAGAGTCTCTTGGACTGCAAGGAGATCAAACCAGTTCATCCTAAAGGAAATCAGTCCCGAATATTCATTGGAAGGACTGATGCTGAAGCTGAAGCTCCAATCCTTTGGCCACCTGATGTGACGAACTGACTCATTGGAAAAGACCCTGATGGTGGGAAATATTGAAGACAGGAGGAGAAGGGGACGACAGAGGATGAGATGGTTAGATGGCATCACCAACTCGATGGACATGAGTTTGAGCAAGCTCTGGGAGTTGGTGATGGACAGGGAAGCCTGGCGTGCTGCAGTCCATGGGGTTGCAAAGAGTTGGACATGACCAGGTGCCTGAACTGAGCTGTAGTGTTTTGTTTTGGCAGCTGAGTTGACTGAATCACCACCTGAACCTGAAACCAGCGGTTCTTACAGCTCAGTTCCTTCCCCATAGGCTGGTAGAGAGAGGTGTGTCCATATACAGGTGAGGCTCCTGCATAAGATTCCACTGCGGAAAGGATCCCAAGGCTGATTGTTATTTTAAAGTCACCATAATAGATGATCACAAATATCCCTGCCACACTAGCAGTGTTTCTGTGACATCCACATATAAGAACTCTTAATTCTACCGGTCTTGTAACAGACAGTAGTTCTTATCACACAGAATACACAGAGCAATAGTTCACAGACCTTAATTTTCCATAAAACTAATGTTTTTCCCTTTCTTATTATATCGATTTGGTGGGAAATCTTCCTGAAATGCACTACGTAGTTCACCTCCTTAAAAAACATGTGTGTGTACATGTGAATACGGGAAGTGAAGTGATAGTCACTCAGTGGTGTCCAGCTCTTTGTGGTTCCATGGAGCCTGCCAGGCTCCTCTGTCCATGGAATTCTCCAGGCAAGGATACTGGAGTGGGTTGCCATTCCCTAATCCATGGGATCTTCCCGACCCAGGGATCGAACCTGGCTCTCCCACATTGCAGGCAGATTCTTTACCATCTGAGCCACCAGGTATGCCCTACATGTGTGTATATACACTTACAAATGTAGCCTTTCTTGATGTTGTATTGATATCATTCTGAATACCAATAGAACAAGACCTTTGGTGGCTCCTGAGATAGGCAATATTCTTTTCCTCCAGTATCAACAATTTTCTTTGGTGTTAAATGACTCCAAGCTATGGGTAGCCATCACAAGCATTTCATATTTAGAATACAGATGATGAGCTACTTCTTATTCACTGTCTGTGGCAACAGTTGTGAAATCTCTGAGTGCCACGGGCCCTCTGAGCAGGTCCATCTGCAGTAATACTGAGAGCCTGCAGTTAAATGATAAATACCTCAAGTCACGAAGGGTGGCTCAGATAGTAAAGAATTTGCCTGCAGTGCAGGAGACCATGGTTCAATCCCTATGTCAGGATGATTCCCTGGAGAAGAAATGGCTACCCACTCCAGTATTCTTTCCTGGAGAATTCCATGGACAGAGGAGCCTGGTAGGCTACAGTCTATGGGGTCGCAAAGAGCTGGACAAGACTGAGCGACCAATGCTTTGCTTTCAAGTCATGGTGGGCAGGGGAGTCCCCAGGTGCAAGACTAGAGCTAAGGACCGTCTAAAACTATGGCAGTCAAACAGCTAGTCCCCCAGGGCCTGTGCATTTTATTCTGTGTAAGAGATGTGAAGCCATTCTGAGAGCCTCTTCCTGGAAACCATGTGAAATGAGGCAACACGCAGGGTTCTGGGGCAAAGGATCACATTTAACACAGAGAGTAATGTCTAATAGGACACTGGAAGAAGCAGAAGCTTCAAGTCTGTGCCGGTGTTCTCAATTTGGGAAATACCCATAGCCTGGAATCATTTGACACCAAAGAATATTGGTCCCATTGGGAGTGTGATGACTAAATGTGGGAGCCCAGAACACGAGAGGTTCCTGACATCAGAGCAGTCAGAAGCATCTCTGCTGAAGTCACACATCAAGGGCATGTAAGGAGCAATAAACAAACATATTCTGAGAAGATGGAGAAATAAAGGGGTGACCCCAGGAGGCTCTGCGAAACCTTGTGACAACCCAGTGTGGCTGCTACCCCAGCAGTGATACAGGAGCCTGACTGGGACCCTTCTGGCACCAAAGTGCATAGTGCTGTGGGTCCACTTAACAACGCCCTGTTCAGATGAATTGTCTAAATGGTGGTCTCCAAGACAACAGGCTGACTCACAGAATGCCAGAGTCAGGAGGCAACAACCAGGCCAGAAACAGACCTGAAATGTGTTCCTGATGAGGATGAAATGAGGTTCTCCGGGCAGGAGAACAAAGGAGAGCCGAGGGGCAATCCTTCAGAGAAACTCTGCTCCCCGTGCAGCCCTTTTCGGGGAAATCCTGACACCGTGTTCCTCCACACACCTCCTGGGGTTGATCTTGTTTCGCAGTTGGCCTTGGCGATGGCTTATACTTAGGGTTCTGACTTGATATTTCTTCTCTGCTGTAAACGTCAGAAAGGCTGCCCTGCTGTGTCTCAACAGAGTGGAACAATAAAATGTCCACTGTCTCACCACCTCCTCCCCAGCCTCCCAGAGAACATCATCAACAGGGAAGCTGCCTTATTTCCTTTTATTTTCATTTTGATACCTACCCTTCTGTTTGGGGCGGAATATTTTTTTTAGTGACTTTCGGTTGGAACAATGAATTCGCTCAGTGAGACTGTGTCTCAATTGCTCTCCTTCTCTCTCTAAAATTATTCACTTTGCTTCCCCGGAGACAAGATAAAATTCACAGCTCTCTCATGGCAGCATTTCTTTTTTTTTTTTTTTCCCTCTCTTTGGGCAAAATTGCATGGGGTTTTTTAAAACTTTAAACGTGGAGAAAATGACCATTTCTTAAATCCAATATTTTGTCTTTCATCTCCTGTTTACTCAGCCTAAAGCCTCAAGGTCAGGTTAAAATTAAAATCACACTAAATGGCTCTGGTTTGTTTTCCTAGTTCCAGGAATATCTGCTTAGTCAATCCTTCACCAGGATGTGATTTTGAAAATACATTAAAACCAATCATTTATTTATCCATTCATTTAAGATATTCTATTGAAAGCCTTCCATTGCAGACAATGTGCTGGGTGCTAAGTGCAGAGATGAACAGACATCATCTCTGCCCTTTCAGGGATCAAAATCAGTATTGAGAATGCAATGTTAGTATCTGAAAAATGGTGTGATAGAGAAATGACACAGGTTCTAATGGAGCAGAGGAGGAGCCCCTAATTCAGGTCTGGGCGGAAAGGGAGAAAGGTATGTTAAAGGGAGAGGGAATAATCCGGGTATCCGCCAAGAGATGGAACTGTATGCCAGGCCAAGAACTATGGGACAAATGGGACTTAGACCAGTTTGGCACCCAGAGACGTGCTCACCTAGTTCAGTAAATGTTGTACCGAGTCAAGGATTATGAGTAGAAAATAGAACATTTGGTAGAAACCAAGGGATAAAATACACAAAGACACGGAGGCATGACAGAGGACAGAACGTTTGAATCCTCGAGCCGTAAAGATGAGAGACTTAGGAAGAGCTGCCCACAAGGTCACAGTTAGATCCTCTCCCTAAGATGCCTGGGAGGAGCCACAATGCCAGATGAAGCTTAATTCAAGCAGGTCACAGCCACACGGCATGGCCAAGAGACTTCCCTGAGGCAGACTTGTCATCAGGCTCCCAGAAAGCCCGTCTTCCAGCTGCTTACATTTTGAGAGGACGCTGGCATTTGATGCCAGTCAAAATCCAAGGAGTGTAAGTTGAGAGTCGCCGGCTGGAGAAGCTTCCGTGGTTTGCTGATATAACCAATAGCAACACCTCAGGGCTGCTGCTTCTGGGGACATGAGGCCAGACTGCCTGAGGGCAGTGATACAGAGACACCACGGTGGGATGGCTGAGTCCAGCGCAGAAACCATCCACACACACAGGAGGGGTTCCCAGCCGAGGAGCTTTAGTTTGGCTTTGAGCTTTAAGAGGGCCACACCGATCAGAAGCCACTATAAGAAAGAAGGTGTTTTCTCTATGTCACATGCAAGAGCACCATTCAGGGCAATGTCAGTGGAAGGTGGGGGCCACTTGAGGTTGAGGCTTACACCCTTGACCCATGCGTCCAAGGATACTTTCAGCTATCACCTGCTGTGTTTTTCCAGTGACTGTTTGTGGCCACCAACACCACAGCTCATCTGCTGTTGAAACTGGATCATGCTATTGAGATAGACAGCCCAGAAAGTGGAGGCGCCAACTGGAAAAAAGAAACCATTGCTTCTGCTGTGAATTTCAAACCATATTTCACTCTGAAGGCAATGAAATTTGTATGACTGCTTTAAAAAAAAAAAAAAGGTTTCATCAGGACTCTCAAAGGTTTTTGCTTTGAACACACAAAGAACCAAAAGCCTTGTGGTCTGGCCATCACAGCAAGGCACAAGGGGAGGAAGCCGGTGACATGAGGGTTCCCACCCCACCAGAAGAAGAGGAGCCCGGTAGAACCATGGTTTCCCTCCCTGGGAACCTCCCCTCCTCTCTCACCAGACCTGTGGGTTCAGAACCCTGCTGCTGGTGCCGGACCGAAACTGCAGACTGGTCACCGGCTTACAGTACACTCATGCTACCCATGAGGTGGCCTCCCAGCGCTCTACACTCCCTGCAAGCGTGGTGAAGAAAGAGGCCACAGGGAGTCCCCAGGCCTTCTGAGGAAAGCATCGTCCTCTGGGGGGCTGAGCGGAGCCCATCACAGGCAGACAGGTAGTGGGTAAGACCCGAATGATGAATGAATGACCAGGTGGATGCGTCAATGAATAGATGGATAGATGGGTGGACAGACCGAGAGAGGGTTCAAAAACAAAAAACTTCAGAAACCCAGGTTTGAAGAGAAAGCTAGATTAAAAATGAAAAGTAGTCACAAGGTGCTAAGGAGAAAAGGATTGTTAGACGACTTTCATTCAGGGTCTCTTTGCTGAGACCTAGTATTATTGGCTTCCTTGATGGCTCAGCAGATAGAGAATTTGCCTTCATTGTAGGAGAAGCTGGAGAGGTGGATTCAATGGCTAGGTTGGGAAGATCCCCTGAAGAAAGAAATGGCAACCCACTCCAGTACTCTTGCCTTAAAAATCCCATGGACAGAGGAGCCTCGTTGGTGACAGTCTGAGGATAGCAACAGTCAGACAGGCCTGAGCCTCCGAGCACAGCGCAGTGTTACTGAAGGAGCTAGCCCTACAGCAGCTCCCCTAGGGGAGGCAGGGAGGGAGGGATGGGGGCTCTCAAGACATCTAACCAAGGAAGTGTCTGGTCACTCAGCTGTTATTCTCTCTTAAGTGAAAGTCGCTCAGTCGTGTCCGACTCTTTGCGACTCCATGGACTGTACAGTCCATGGAATTCTCCAGGCCAGAATACTGGAGTGGGTAGCCTTTCCCTTCTCCAGGGGATCTTTCCAACCCAGAGATTGAACCCAGGTCTCCCGCATTGCAGGCAGATTCTTTACCAGCTGAGCCACAAGGGAAGCCGTTAAATCCCACATAGAGGGTAAATGTATCTATTTTTATATGACCCCTCTGCCACATAACCATGGGTTGAGAGAACCATGAGAAACATCATCTTCACATCCAGAAAGTAGTGTTGTGTGGAAAGTACCCAAATGGAAACTTCTTTTTTAAAAATACTATTGTTGCTGTAACCTCCAAACCCTCACCTGCTATGAACTTTGTGTATTTACTTAAAAAGAAAGACTAAGCTCTATTTACATCCACCCAGGAATTCCCCAAGGTTGTAATAAGGCTCTCCAAATCCCTGGTCAAATTTCATTTACATAGAATGATCCAGATGAAACCATCCACTCTGTGTTTACCCCACACACTCTGCCAAATTTCAACATTCTTGCCAGAAGGCAAATGCACTGTTTCTGTGATTTCATCCTGAGAGTCTGAAGGCATTCCTCATATTTCCAAAGAAGAGCCCCACATGCCAGGCCAGATTTGGTTGGTTATAGAGCCACACAGGAAAAAACTGGCCTCATCAACTTCAAGATTTCCTCAGTTGCTGAAAGTTATTCACTGAAGTAAAATCCAGATTAACATAAATTGTGTTCACAAGAGAATTGTTCGGTATTGCTGAAATGAAACAAACAAGAGTCGCCCAGAAATTCCTCTTTGTTTCAGTGCTTGTAAACTTTTCTCCTATAAAAATAAAATAAAAATATAAAAGTTAAAATATACTGTTAATAACCACCAAGAACATGCACATTTGACGTTCCCTTGATGAACGCAGAGTCTTGCTTGGACAAGCATGTTGGGCACTGTCCAGTTACAGCATCCCATCTAGTCAGTACTGAGTCAGGGTTGACTGGCAGAAGAGTGTGGCTGCTAAGACCATTAGCTCTGAAGCCAGATAGCTTGGTTCACTCCCGGCTTTGCCCCTTACTAGCTGTGTGATCATGAACATCTCTTGACCCCAATTTCTTTAACTTGTAAGCACACATGTGTGCATGCATGCTCAGTTGTGTCCGACTCTTTGTGACCCCCTGGATCGTAGCACGCCATGATTCTCTGTCCATGGGATTTTCCAGGCAAGAATACTGGAGCAGGTTGCCATTTCTTCCTCCAGGGTATCTTCCCAACCCAGAGATCAAACCCACATCTCCTGCGGCTCTTGCGTGGCAGGTGAAATCTTACCACAGAGCCATCTCAGATGCCCCAATAGCAGATTAAGAGCAGTGTCCACCTCCCAAGGCTGTTATGAGGATTAAATGAGTCTGTGTTCGTAACATGCTCAGCCTAGTGCCTGGTTACCTGGTGTGCCCATTGTCATGACCTCTAGGGACTTAAGGGGTTCCCTGTGGGAAGAAAGATGAAGGACACTTCCAGCCGTGGCCCAGATGAACCCCACTCTCCACATCTCGCCACCCTGAAGCCTGGCTGTCAGCTTTCCGTCCTGCTCCACCTCCAGCTCCCCAAGCTCCTATGGTGCTAAGATGTAGATGCTGGAAACTAGGCTGGATATCACTTGACCTCATAGCCATTCCTGGAAATTACATTTCTCAAATAAATGCTGCCAGTCACACAGCCAAGGGTAAGTTTAAAAACAGATTCAGCTTCCCAGGAAAACATGACTTGTGTTTATCTTCCTTCATACCAATTCTGAGCAATAATTCCAAAATTTTAATCTCAGTACCTATTTGGGGCTTCTGATCTACTAGCATCATACAAAGAGTGAACACGTCCTCTGAAAGTCCTAGGGCCTGGTACTTGCTCCGCTGTGCTGCGGCAGAGGGAACCAATTGCTGTTGGGGCCAGGAGCCCCGTTTCCTGGACTTTAGCCCTGCTGGGAACTCCACACAACTATTTCTGTCCAAGGTCTCAATGCTAATCTGGAATGTGGACAGAGAAGGAGCAAGGGCATCACAATGCAGCAGACCCAGCGGTCTCCACCAGCTCCCCAGTCTCAGGGTGGGTCCCCCTCCCTCTGACACTCACATCCCCCACAGATCCTCACCTCTCTCTTCTGCTCCAAGAACTTGCAGTCAAGTGACCCTAAATGACCTGTCTCCTTCCTCAGAATGAGAAAAAGTGGGATAAAATGAGTAAAACACAAAAATGTCCCAGGTAACCACAATCTTCCACCCCAATACAAACAAAGTAATTCCAGTGAACGGAGGGTCCTGGTCATTAAGGTTTTACTAATCATGCTTCTTGGGCTTCCCTGGTGGCTCAGCAGTAAAGAATCCATCTGCCTGCCAATGCAGGAGATGCAGGTTTGATCTCTGGGTCGGGAAGATGCCCTGAAGAAGGAAATGGCAACCCACTCCAGTATTCTTGCCTGGGAAATCCCACGGACAGAGGAGCTTGGTGGGCTACAGTCCATGAGGTTGCAAAAGAGTTGGACACAATTTAGCAACTAAGCAACAACAAATCATGCTTACCAGTGCTTTATTTTCAGCACAGAGGTAGAAGCACCAACTGCTTTTATGGTCTGACCAGCAGAAAAACCTGGTCTTGTTCAGTAAAGGATGACAAACATCATCAATGTTCAGTTTGGGGGCAGATGTACCAGAAATGTACATGTCTATTTGTACACCTGGAGGTATCTCCCCTAAATGTGCAACGCTGGCAGAGCAGCTTCCGCTGATCCTGTCCTCGAAGCAGACTGCCAAAATTCCAGCGCATCTGGGTCATTGCTCAGCAAGGCCAGGGGCCCTCTTCAGAGGCCTGGAGTCAGAGGGGCTCTTGCCTTGTGCACTGACAGTACGCACACGCCTGTGCATATGCCCTGAGTCAGAGGTGGGGCGACGAGCTCAGAGGAGGAGAGCAGGAAGCAGAAGAAGAGACAGACCAGACATGCTCATCCCACCTTCTCTAATAAGATCAGGGCTCCAGTTCACAGACCTGAATATCACCCAATTACAATACACCAGAGTCACGTGTATTAGCTCTTTGGATCCTCACAAGGACCCTGGGAAACAGAATTGACACTTTTGTGACTGACAAGGAATCCGTGACAAGCCCCAGATCACTCAGATAAGATGTTGAGGGCACTGCTTAGGGTCTTGGCTGTCTCAGGTCCCAGGTCAAGATGCTTCTTTCTACTAATGACAACACTTCTCCTGCGTAGAACTCATCCCAGTTGGGAAAACACGTCCATGTCTAGTACATCATTCAAACTACTCCCAAAAACCTAGAAAGAAAGCAATATGATTACTTCCTCGGTAACAAAAGTTCAAACTGGTGATTTGCCTGAAGTAATAGAAACAGCTATCAGGGCTTCCCTGATAGCTCAGTTGGTAAAGAATCTGCCTGCAATGCGGGAGACCTGGGATTGATCCCTAGATTGGGATGATCCCCTGGAGAAGGGAAAGGCCACCCACTTCAGTATTCTGGCCTGGAGAATTCCATGGACTGTATAGTCCATGGGGTCGCAAAGAGGCAGACACGACTGAGTGACTTTCACTTTCAATGAAAACAGAGAATCAACAAAGGCATCTTTGGCCATCAAATCCTTTACTCCTTCCCCTACCTCCTTGCTGTCTTTTTTTTAGTAATATTTTAAATGCTCTTTTTAAAGTTTTTGGCTGCGCTGGGTCTTTGTTATTGCGCACAGCTTTCTCTAGTTGCGGCAAGCGGAGGCTGCTCTCTCGATGTGGTTCGTGGGCTTCTCATCACGGTGGCTTCTCCTGTGGCAGAGAACAGGCTCTAGAGCATGTTGGCCTCAGTAGCTGTGGTGAGCGGACTTAGTTGCCCTGTAGCATGTGGGATCTTTCTGGACTAGGGATTGAACCCAGGTCCCCTGCATCGGCAGTCAGCTTCTCAACCAACTGGACCACCAGGGAAGTCCCTTGATGTCTTTTGATGAGCCTTTGGCTCTATTCATTTGTCACTTGGCAGCCAAAAGCATCATCCCTGAGAATCAGGATGACCACTCAGCATCAAACCTGGGTTTACTCTGTGTCAGGCCCCATGCTCACACTGAGAATACGACTGTCAACAAGAGAAGTTCCACACTGGGGTTCCAGGACCAGCAAGGGAGATGAACTCATGAGCCAATAACACCCTGCAAGCAACAGGTGCTGTAATAGAGGTGTGTATGAGTGCTCTGGGTATTCAAGGTGGGGGAGATGCATGCTACCTGCCCAGGAAGAGGGCGGGGGTGATATTAAAGCTCTCCACAGTATTATTTAAACACGAGACTCAATGTACACACCACATAAAAGCTGAAAGGACAACACGGTTTTACTCCAGCAGTTCACTGACAGTAAAGACAATTATAAGAAAAAAAAAGATGGGCGCGATCAGCTAAACTGCTGATGGTTTCTATTCTTGACACTTTAATTTGAATTGTCCTGAGTCACGCTTATAGCCCTTGACATTTCTTGGTTCTGACACAGGTAAAAACCCTCCAGCACCGAGTTGTTTATCTAAAGCCGTCCCGGAATTTGTGCCACAGTTGCCATTGCATCCTGTGCAAGGAAAATGAAAAGGCCAAATTTAGCAGCAGATGACAAGCGTCAGGACCAGGCGTTTCCGAGAAGCTTATGAAATCCTCTCTCCTGTTTACTCTGACTCTTAAATCTCCCTTCCCAGAGCCCGTCTTTCTCATGGGGCTGAGGTGTGGGCTCATCCCACAGCTGCTACTTCCTGTCTCTGAAAGAAAGAACTCAGACGTGCCTGCCTCGGGGTGCCCTGGCTGCTTTGCAGCCCAGGGCAATCTGAAAGGCTGGCAGCATCATTTCCCTGAACTGAGTTCCCCAAACAATGCAGTGATGAGAAAAGAAAACCCAAATAGCATAGGCATTTCGTGTTTACACAGCATCCTGGCCCTGGGTCGTCTTTAGCAGCTGGCCTTCCACATAAAGACCAGATATAGATGCCAACAAAGGCACAGAAGAGTCCCTTTCCAAGGCCAGGTTCATTTTCCAAACAAGACATCACATGCCTAGAGACAGTAACCTAAGGAGAATGACTGAATGCTTCCCAGTTCAGGAAGAAAGATCAGGGGGGGAAATCATAAAACTAAAAAAACAAAAAGAAAAATTGGAAAGCTGCCTTCAGACTGTTACCTCCCAAATATGTCCAGATAGTAATATTTGAAGCATCCTTTTGGTAATCATCTATTAAAAAAAAAAATATTACTCTGATAATGAGTGATGTTGAGCATCTTTTCATGTGTTTGTTAGCCATCTGTATGTCTTCTTTGGAGAAATGTCTGTTTAGATCTTTGGTCCATTTTTTTTTATTGGGTCATTTATTTTTCTGGAATTGACCTGCAGGAGTTGCTTGTATATTTTTGAGATTAATCCTTCATCTGTTGCTTCATTTGCTATTATTTCCTCCCATTCTGAAGGCTGTCTTTACACCTTGCTTATAGTTTCCTTTGTTGTGCAAAACTTTTAAGTTTCATTAGGTCCCATTTGTTCATTTTTGCTTTTATTTCCATTACTCTGGGAGGTGGGTCATAGAGGATCTTGCTGTGATTTATGTCGGAGAGTGTTTTGCCTATGTTCTCCTCTAGGAGTTTTATAGTTTCTGGTCTTACATTTAGATCTTTAATCCATTTTGAGTTTATTTTTGTGTATTGTGTTAGAAAGTGTTCTAGTTTCATTCTTTTATAAGTGATTGACCAGTTTTCCCAGCACCACTTGTTAAAGAGGTTGTCTTTTTTCCATTGTATGTTCTTGCCTCCTTTGTCGAAGATAAGGTATCCATAGGTGTGTGGATTTATCTCTGGGCTTTCTATTCTGTTCCATTGATCTATATTTCTGTCTTTGTGCCAATACCATACTGTCTTGATGACTGTGGCTTTGTAGTAGAGTCTGAAGTCAGGCAGGTTGATTCCTCCAGTTCCATTCTTCTTTCTCAAGATTGCTTTGGCTAGTTGAGGTTTTTTGTGTTTCCATACAAATTGTGAAATTATTTGTTCTAGTTCTGTGAAAAATACCATTGGTAGCTTGATAGGGATTGCACTGAATCTATAGATTGCTTTGGGTAGCATAGTCATTTTCACAATATTGATTCTTTCAATCCATGAACACGGTATATTTCTCCATCTGTTTGTGTCCTCTTTGATTTCTTTCATCAGTGTTTTATAGTTTTCTATATATAGGTCTTTTGTTTCTTTAGGTAGATATACTCCTAAGTATTTTATTCTTTTTGTTGCAATGGTGAATGATATTGTTTCCTTAATTTCTCCTTCTGTTTTCTCATTGTTAGTGTATAGGAGTTCAAGGGATTTCTGTGTGTTAATTTTATATTCTGCAACTTTACTATATTCATTGATTAGCTCTAGTAATTTTCTGGTAGAGTCTTTAGGGTTTTCTATGTAGAGGATCATGTCATCTGCAAACAGTGAGAGTTTTACAATCAAAACCACCATCAGGTACCATTATACACCAGTCAGAATGGCTGCTATCCAAAAGTCTACAAGCAATAAATGCTGGAGAGGATGTGGAGAAAAGGGAACCCTCTTACCCTGTTGGTGGGAATGCAAACTAGCAGAGCCACTATGGAGTCAGTGTGTGGAGATTCCTTAAAAAACTGGAAATAGAACTACCATATGACCCCTCAATCCCACTCCTGGGCATACACACCAAGGAAACCAGAACTGAAAGAGACATGTGCACCCCAATGTTCATCACAGCACTGTTTATAATAGCCAGGACATGGAAGCAACCTAGATACCCATCAGCAGATGAATGGATAAGAAAGCTGTGGTACATATACACAATGTAATATTACTCAGCCATTAAAAAGAATACATTTGAATCAGTTCTAATGAGATGGATGAAACTGGAGCCCATTACACAGAGTGAATAAGCCAGAAAGATAAACACCAATACAGTATACTAACACATATATATGGAATTTAGAAAGATGGTAACGATAACCCTGTATGCAAGACAGAAAAAGAGACACAGATGTATAAAACAGACTTTTGGACTCTGTGGGAGAAGGCAAGGGAGGGATGATCTGAGAGAATAGCATTGAAACATATATATGTGAAACAGATCACCAATCCAGGTTGGATGCATGAGACAAGTGCTCAGGGCTGGTACACTGGGATGACCCAGAGGGATGGGATGGGGAGGGAGGTAGGAGAGGGGTTCAGGATGGGGAACACATGTAAATCCATGGCTGATTCATGTCAATGTATGGCAAAAAACCACTACAATATTGTAAAGTAATTAGCCTCCAATTAAAATAAATAAATAAATTGTTAAAAGAAAAAAAAATCCTGACCAAAAATAAAATAAAATAAATTTAAAAAAAAAAATAAAAAAGAAAATATTTTTCCTATGGCATTCAAAAATCCTTTGCATTTTGAAATTTTTTTAAAAGAGATGGCCTTTTTTGGGTCATATTTTTTGGTAACATTTGCTGAGCTGGGACCCAGGCAGCAACATTTTCTTCCTTACTTTCTAGAAGGGATCCCTCCTTTTTTCTCACCCTTTTACTTGCCTCCCCAGGGTTACAACCACACAAACCAGCCCTCCAATATCCATCTGGTCAACCCCCAAGAGCTATTTTGGGTTTGGCCTGCTTTTAATCTACTTTCCTGCCAGTGCAGGCTCAGCCCCTCAACCCTCCTGGGACTCTTCTCTAAGGAAACTTTTGAAAAATACAGGCTTCCCCTAGGGCAGGAGTCAATGCCCATCTCAGCTCAGAGAGCTCCCAGGAGGTACTAAGTACCATCCTACTTGCCTCTGGGGAGAGACAGGAAAGGCAGAGCTGGCCTCTTCATCCTCACCTCACTGTTCTCCACTCTCTCCCCCTCTCTTCCACTGCCTCTGGCCCAATCCTGCAAATATCCTGCATACATGAAGCTGTACCTGATCTTTAGCTGGAATGCATCTGCATTTGTCTAGCTATCTCCTGCTGGTCCCTCCAGCCTCTTGCTCATCCCCAACACAGCTCAGATTCTCCCCTTTGATGCTTGGTAGACTCTGCCCCAGCCAGCCCCTCCCTCAAACTTGCAGAGCTGGCCTCTCCACGTGACCATCCTCCCACCCCTCGGGCCAGACTGTGAACCCCTTGAGGCTAACCACTGTACTTGGCTAAGCCCTGCAGCCTAAGTGGCAAGCACATGGTCACTGTCCCATTTGCCTTTGCTGAAATGAATTTAATTGAGCTAGGAAACAAACTTGATGGCAAGGCAAGAGACAAGGAGGAGGATGGAGGAAAAGAAAAGGAAGCATTGGATGGAACATAAGAAGGCACCTCCAGACACCCCCTCAACTCTCATGCTTGACTTTGAATATAGACGAATGCCAAAGTGACGATGAATCAGATGGAAGCCATGATGGCATCTCTCACCTTTGCTGGCCAGGGATGGGGTTCCAAGTCCAGTGTCTCCAGGGACCAAAGGAGGCAGCATCAAAACGGAGTGGGCCAGGTGTTAAACAGCAGGGAGCGATGGAACCATGGAAACACTATGATAAGAGCCTTAGAGGACCAAACACTCAAATCCAAACACTGAAAGTCAGACAGAGAAAGACAAATATCATATGATATCTCTTACGTATGCAGTCTTTAAAAAAAATACTACAAATAAACTTATGTACAAAACAGAAACAGATCCACAGGCATAGAAAACAAACCTAGGATTACCGAAGAGGAAGGATAAATTAGAAGTTTGGAATTAACATATACACACTACTATATAAAATATATATATATTATAAATATATATATATATATATACTATATTAAAAAGATGTCCTTTTCATTATAGGGGACTGGAATGCAAAAGTAGGAAGTCAAGAAACACCTGGAGTAACAGGCAAATGTGGCCTTGGAGTACGGAATGAAGAGGGGCAAAGGCTAATAGAGTTTTGCCAAGAGAACGCACTGGTCATAGCAAACACCCTCTTCCAACAACGCAAGAGACGACTCTACACACGGCCACAACACCGAAATTGGATTGATTATATTCTTTGCAGCCAAAGATGGAGAAGCTCTATCCAGTCAGCAAAAACAAGACCGGGAGCTGACTGGGGCTCAGATCATGAACTCCTTATCACCAAATTCAGACTTAAACTGAAGAAAGTAGGGAGAACCACTAGATCATTCAGGTATGACCTAAATCAAATCCCTTATGACTATACAGTGGAAGTGAGAAATAGATTTAAGGGACTAGATCTGATAGACAGAGAACCTGATGAACTATGGACGGAGATTCGTGACATTGTACAGGAGACAGGGATCAAGACCATCCCCATGGAAAAGAAATGCAAAAAGGCAAAATGGTTGTCTGAGGAGGCCTTACAAATAGCTGTGAAAAGAAGAGAAATGAAAAACAAAGGAGAAAAGGAAAGATATTCCCATTTGAATGCAGAGTTCCAAAGAATAGCCAGGAGAGATAAGAAAGCCTTCCTTAGTGATCAATGCAAAGAAATAGAGGAAAACAATAGAATGGGAAAGACTAGAGATCACTTCAAGAAAATTAGAGACACCAGGGGAATATTTCATGCAAAGATGGGTTTGATAAAGGACAGAAATTGTATGGACCTAACAGAAGCAGAAGATATTAAGAAGAGGTGGCAAGAATACACAGAAGAACTACAAAAAAGATCTTCACGACCCAGATAATCACAATGGTGTGATCACTCACCTAGAGCCAGACATCCTGGAATGTGAAGTCAAGTGAGCCTTAGGAAGCATTACTACGAACAAAGCTAGTGGATGTGATGGAATTTCAGTTGAGCTATTTAAAATCCTGAAAGATGATGCTGTGAAAGTGCTGCACTCAATATGCCAGCAAATTTGGAAAACTCAGCAGCGGCCACAGGACTGGAAAAGGTCAGTTTTCATTCCAATCTCTAAGAAAAGCAATCCCAAAGAATTCTCAAACTACAGCACAATTGCACTCATCTCACACGCTAGTAAAATAATGCTCAAAATTCTCCAAGCCAGGTTTCAGCAATACATGAACTGTGAACTTCCAGATGTTCAAGCTGGTTTTAGAAAAGGCAGAGGAACCAGAGATCAAATTGCCAATATCCGCTGGATCATCGAAAAAGCAAGAGAGTTCCAGAAAAACATCTATTTCTGCTTTATTGACTATGCCAAAGCCTTCAACTGTGTGGATGACAATAAACTGTGGAAAATTCTTCAAGAGATGGGAATACCAGACCACCTGACCTGCCTCTTGAGAAATCTGTATGCAGGTCAGGAAGCAACAGTTAGAACTGGACATGGAACAACAGACTGGTTCCAAATAGGAAAAGGAGTACATCAAGGCTGTATATTGTCACCCTGCTTATTTAGCTTATATGCAGAGTACATCATGAGAAACGCTGAGCTGGAGGAAGCACAAGCTGGAATCAGGATTGCCGGGAGAAATATCAATAACCTCAGATATGCAGATGACACCACCCTTATGGCAGAGAGTGAAGAGGAACTAAAAAGCCTTTTGATGAAAGTGAAAGAGGCGAGTGAAAAAGTTGACTTAAAGCTTAACATTCAGAAAGCTAAGATCATGGCATCTGGTCCCATCACCTCATGGGAAATAGATGGAGAGACAGTGGAAACAGTGGCTGACTTTATTTTTGGGGGCTCCAAAATCACTGCAGATGGTGACTGCAGCCATGAAATTAAAAGACGCTTACTCCTTGGAAGGAAAGTTATGACCAACCTAGACAGTATATTAAAAAGCAGAGACATTACTTTGCCAACAAAGGTCCGTCTGGTCAAGGCTATGGTTTTTCCAGTGGTCATGTATGGATGTGAGAGTTGGACTGTGAAGAAAGCTGAGCGCCGAAAAATTGATGCTTTTGAACTGTGGTGTTGGAGAAGACTGTTGAGAGTCCCTTGGACTGCAAGGAGATCCAACCAGTCCATCCTAAAGATCAGTCTTGGGTGTTCATTAGAAGGACTGATGCTGAAGCTGAAACTCCAGTACTTTGGCCGCCTCATGCGAAGAGTTGACTTATTTGAAAAGACCCTGATGCTGGGAGGGATTGGGGTCAGGAGGAGAAGGGGATGACAGAGGATGAGATGGCTGGATGGCATCACCGACTCGATGGGCATGAGTTTGAGTAAACTCCGGGAGCTGGTGATGGACAGAGAGGCTTGGCATGCTGCGATTCATGGGGTCGCAAAGAGTTGGACATGACTGAGTGACTGAACTGACTGAACTGAACTGACATAAAAAATAAACAACAAGGATTTACTGTATAACACACGGAACTCTACTCAGTATTTTATAATAACCTATAAGGGAAAATAATCTGAAAAAGTTATTTATATATGTGTGTGTAATCATCAATGCATATTTCTTCTATGCAATAATCTCCATGATTATTGATGGAGAAGGAAATGGCAACCCACTCCAGTATTCCTGCCTAGAAAATCCCATGGACAGAGGAGCATGGTGGGCTACCGTCCATGGAGTTGCAAAGAGTCAAGACTTAGTGACTGAGCACACATGCACCATGTTATTGAGGTGATTATATTTATTTCACAGCAAAAGTAAATAGAAGATCAGAAATATTAAACAACTTGCCCAGTATCACACAGCCAGTACATGGCTGAGCCCCAAACTCCATCCCATGTCCACAGACTGTAACACTTGTATTTTTTCAGCACTCCAGGCCACTCAGAAGCTGTGGGCTCATTGATATCTGAGGATAAGTCAGACAGCCTCTGCTCCTGGCTTTGGGGTTCCAGGTTCACATGGCTGACCCTGCTCTTAGCAGACATCAACTCCCAGATCAGATTCTGGGTCACAGCTGTGACAATGAGGTGAGTTGATCTTTAACCTCTGGTAGAAGTTTCATATCACAAAGCTGGGATTCCTGGGAGCACTAGGCATTCCCTCATTTTATTGTATTTATTGGAGGATAACTGCTTTACAATGTTGTGGTGGTCTCTGCCATACATCAACACAAATCAGTCATAATTACATATATATCCCCCTCAATCACACCCCTCTAAGACATCATCGGTGAATTTAGTCAAGTCACAGGATATAAAATTAACACAGAGAAAACACATGCGTTCCTATACACTAATGATGAAAAATCAGAAAGAAAAATAAAAGAAGCAATCCCATTGACCAGCAAAAGAAAAAGAATAAAATGCCTAGGAATAAATCTACCTAAAGAGACAAAAGACTTGCATGCAGAAAACTATAAGACACTGATATAAAAAGTCAAAGATGACTACATACAGATGGAAAGAAATACCATGTTCTTGGACTGAAAGAATCAATATTGTGAAAATGACTATACTACTCATTGAGCACTTTTAAAACCATTCAAGGACAACCACAAGCCGCATGCCCAAATCGTCCCAGTGAAAATATTAGGAGAGACTGGGACAAATGGAGAAAGTGGCATCGACAGACACCCACTACCACATGTAAAATAGATAGCTGGTAAGACGTTGTATAACGTGGGGAGCCCAGCTTGGTGCCCTGTGATGACCTAGAGGGGTGGGATGAGGGAAGGGAAGGGAGGCGCAAGAAGGAGGTGGCATATATATACAATTATGACTGATTCGTGTTGTTATACAGCAGAAACCAACACAACATTGTAAAGTAACTTTCCTCTAATTAAAAAAAAAGAAAAATAATTAGCTTCTGAAAAACAAAATAATTAGAAAAATAAAACATTAAGGGACTATTTGGAATCATAGTTTGATAAATATAAGTATGAATAAGAGGGATAGAGAACAGAAAGAGAAAGCAGAGCTATACACAACAGACACTTAAAATATACTGTCTGTTATAATAATGACGCACATTGCTGAAGAAGAGAACAAGAGGGACAGAGCTCTCTGACGACTATGTACCTTATAAAACTATTGATTAAAACATTCCTTAAAGCCTAGTAGTATTAAGTGACAAGCCACTCTAATTACAATAGTGTGAGTCAACTACTGAATATTCTGTTCTATTTTAACATCGAAAACTAGAATGATTCATTCATTTCATATCATTTTCTAAACAGATTTAAAACCAAATCTTTGTGGAGGAAAAGAGGGAGAATCTCTAGACTGCAACTCAAAATGGCAACCAGGCTTTATGAGATTCTGTCTCAGGATCTATAAAACCCTGAGTCAACTGCGTGGAAAGGACACAGGGCTGCCCTCCCTGACTGAAGCGGTCTTTGAGAACATGCCAGCAAGGCTTGCAGAGAAAGAAACCAGACCTTTTATAGAACTCAGCAGCTCTGCACAGCAATACAACAAAATGGACAAGGGCCATCCTGATGAAGTTGCAAATGTAGAATTTACCACAGTTGTGAAAACAGTTCCCAGTACGGTGTATGCTCCTTGCCAGTTCATCGAGGCTGTGCTGGAGAAGAAGCAATTTTTTGTGGACCTGATATCAGGCAGAAGGCTCATAATGAAGCAAGTAGCATAGATGCCAAAGTCAGTGGTGTTTTTTCATAGAAGCTGTGGTACCACAGCCGTGAGAAAAAGAGGGATCATCTCTACTCACCAGTCTACAAAGACATAAACTGCCAGCCATGGGATTCCAGACTCTCTAACCATTTTGTAAGAGAAATATTTACACCTGGGGAGCCATGGTCCCAGAAGGAAATGTCTTAAATAAAACTTTATGCCTTTTTAACTTTGCCTTTTCAGAGTCCCCAAATACCCTATCATGGTTTTTTGGGTTTTTTTTTTTTTGTCTATTTCTTTTTCTCTCCCGTGAATGCACCATTCCTCTGCAAGTTTGTTCTCAATTGCTTCAGTCATGTCCAGCTCTTTGCAAACCCCTGGACTGTAGTCAACCAGGCTCCTCTGTACATGGAGATTGCCCAGGCAAGAAGACTGGGATGGGTTGCCATTTTCTCCTCCAGCAGATCTTCCCCACCCAGGGATCAAACCCCTGTCTCCTGCATTGGCAGGCAGGTTCTTTACCACTAGCGCCACTAGGGAAAATCTAATTGCTGCCCATTCTGCAATTGCTAAGGAAAATACCCCGTGCTGAATCAAAGAAGCCAGTCACAAAAAGCCACATGCTGTATGATTCCATCTATTTGAAATGCCTAGAATAAGCAAACCAATTGAGACAGAAAGTATATTATTGATTAATTAGGGCTGGGGTGGAGAGGATGGGGGCAGGAAGGTTAACAGTTAAAGGGTCTGGGTTTTCCTTTTGGAATGATTACAATGTGCTAAAATTAATTGTGTTGATGGTTGCACAATTCTATGAGCATACTAAAAGCCACAAGTTGTATGTTTTTAATAGGTGAATTGGATGATATTTGAATTATAAAGAGATTTAAAAGAAAGAAAAAGGGACTTCCCTGGTGATCCAGTGGCTGAGACTCTGGGCTCCCAATGTAGAGGGCCTAGGTTTCATCCCTGGTTGAGGAACTAGATCCCACTTGCCACAACTAAGACCTTGGTGCAGCCAAATAAATAAATAAATAAAAATATTTTAAAACAAAGAAAGAAGGGAGGGAGGGAGGGACGGAAGGAGAGACGGGGAAGGAGGGAGGAAAGGGAAGGGAAGGAGGGAGGGAAAATACAGCAGCCCCAGGCAGGAATGGTATACACTGTGGACTGGAATAAGGCTTGTTACACAGTTGCCTCCACTCGGCCTGGAGTCTAAGCCTCTTCTGAATCTACATCCTTCACCCTCATTCACCCACAGCTCATATGTACACACACCAGAATGTATACTCCAACCATCCCAAACAATTTGCATTTCTATTTAAACTCCAGGAAGCTTTGAGCTTTTGCATAACCTCATCTCTGCCTTGAATGCCCACCCACCTCTGTTTCCCACCAAAGGAACTCCCCTTCATCCTTCAAGAAGGGTTTCAGGGTCACTGCCTCAGGATGTCTCCCCGACCTCCCCATCAGTGGTTAGGGGGGGTTCTCCTCTTCACCCCTGGAGGGCTAGTGTATAATATTATATTACATATATAATGTACATATAATATGTATTATACATAAAATATGTATTATAAGGTAGTGCGTTTGTCATAAGGCACTGCAACCTATTTAGATGCATGTGGCATCCCCAATGAGACCACCAGTTCATGAAGGACAAATGGTACTTATTCATCTTGGCATGGACAAAACCTGAAACAGTGACTGTCATATAGAAGGTACCTCATAAATATTCGCCAAGTGAATGAATAGCATGGAGGCCTTGGTGATGCAGGTCATGGAAAGTCAACCATCATACACCTCGTAACCTCTTTTGACAACCGAAACATTCATGGTTTCTCAGAGAAAGTGTCTGGGTGCCCAAGATCTCCTCTAAGTGGAAAATCATTTCTAACTTGGCTCCCACTCAGGGAGCGACTTCCTGTCCAGAGAACCCCTTGGGAGAGAGCAAAGGAGGGACAGCATCTGGTGAGAGAGCTGTGAAGGCAAGCGGGATGCAAAGCATGTCGTGGGGGAACTGGCACAGTAAGAAAGCAACAGTCTGCAGCGTGTGTTCTAAGGAAGTCAAACTGCTTCATGAGAACGGTGTTTATAGTGAAACGCATGGATTGACGTGGAGAACATATGGATACCAAGAGGGGGAGGATGCGTTGGGAGATTGGGGTTGACACTTATACACTGTGTCTGGGTTAGTTGCTCAGTTATGTCTGACTCTTGTGACCCCATGGACTGTAGCCCGCCAGGCTCCTCTGTCCATGGTATGCTCCAGGCAAGAATCCTGGAGTGGATTGCCATTCTCTACTCCAAGGGATCTTCCCAACTCAGGGATTGAACCTGGGTCTCCCACATTGCAGGAAGATTCTTTACTGTCTGAGCCACCAGGGAAGCCCCATATATGCATTATTATGTATAAAATAGACTAGTGAGAACTGACTGTATAGCACAGGGAACTCTACCCTAAATGCTGAAAGAATTGGGAATACCAGACCACCTGACCTGCCTCTTGAGAAACCTGTATGCAGATCAGGAAGCAACAGTTAGAACTGGATATGGAACAACTGATTGGTTCCAAATAGAAAAAGGAGTACATCAAGGCTGTATATCGTCACCCTGCTTATTTAACTTATATGCAGAGTACATCATGAGAAATGCTGGGCTGGAGGAAGCACAAGCTGGAATCAAGATTGCCGGGAGAAATATCAATAACCTCAGATATGCAGACACCACCCTTATGGCAGAAAGCGAAGAAGAACTAAAGGACCTCTTGATGAAAGTGACAGAGGAGAGTGAAAAGTTGGCTTAAAGCTCAACATTTCAGAAAACTAAGATCATGGCATCCGGTCCCATCACTTCATGGGAAATAGATGGGGAAACAGTGGAAACAATGGCTGACTTTATTTTTCTGGGCTCCAAAATCACTGCAGGTGGTGATTGCAGCCATGAAATTAAAAGACGCTTACTCCTTGGAAGGAAAGTTATGACCAACCTAGACAGCATATTAAAAAGTCGACACATCACTTTGTCAACAAAGGTCCGTCTAGTCAATGCTATGGTTTTTCCAGTGGTTGGGTATGGATGTGAGAGCTGAGCACTGAAGAATTGACGCTTTTGAAGTGTGGTGTTGGAGAAGACTCTTGAGAGTCCCTTGGACTGCAAGGAGATCCAACCAGTCCATCCTAAAGGAGATCAGTCCTGGGTGTTCGCTGAAAGGACTGATGTTGAAGCTGAAACTTCAATATTTTGGCCACCTGATGCAAAGAGCTGACTCATTGGAAAAGACCCTGATGCTGGGAAAGATTGAGGGCAGGAGGAGAAGGGGACGACAGAGGATATGATGGCTGGATGACATCACCGACTCAATGGACATGAGTTTGAGTAAACTCCGGGAGTTGGTGATGGACAGGGAAGCCTGGCGTGCTGCGGTTCATGGGGTCGCAAAGAGTCGGACACGACTGAGTGACTGAACTGAATTGACTGAACCTAGATGGGAAGGAAATCCAAGGAAGAGGGGATATATGTAAACAAACAGTTGAATCACTCAGCTATGTGTTAGCAGAAACTAACACAACATGGTAAAGCAAGCACACTCAGATGAAAAGAGAAAGATGAAATCTGGGGTAAGCAACAAGGTCCTAATGTGTAGCATATTGGCTATCTTGTGATTAATCATAATGGAAAAAGTATTTCAGAGGATACATCTCTATATAACTAAGTCACTTTTC
Organism: Dama dama; assembly: GCF_033118175.1. Taxonomy (NCBI): domain Eukaryota; kingdom Metazoa; phylum Chordata; class Mammalia; order Artiodactyla; family Cervidae; genus Dama; species Dama dama. The sequence goes on from NC_083710.1 coordinate 18,487,250, forward strand.
TGTACAGCCGAGATTGGCACAACAGTGTAAATAAGCTCCACTTCAATAAAAATTTTTTTTAAATAAAATCTGAGCTTTGCTGGCTGAAGCTTCGGTACATAAAACAAGCATCCTGAACAAAAGAAGTGGCCAACTTCTAGCTTCCAAAGAGAAAGGACAAGAAGGGGGTGAAACACAGAAGGGGGTCAACTGGTCTGAAATAATAGACCAGACACTCAGAGCACTGCTTTCTTCACTAACAGGAACAGGAAGCTATTATTTATATTGTAGGCGTTTATGTATCAGTGTTGGAGACAATGCGTAGAACTCCTAAACACAAATTAGCTCATCCTCAATAAGTCACTGTGTTGGCCTCAAAGTCCTGAGTTCCTCCCTCTAAATCTGATCAAATATAAGTGGAGCCTCTTGACCCTCCATGTCGCAGGCTTCTAAAAGCAGAAGCTGTAGAAACATTTAAAGAGAAGGCAACTTGGACCCTGAGGGTTAACTTGACCCTATTACAAATTAACCTCTTTATGAAGCTATTTAAAAATACACCATGATTGGGCTAGACAGAAATGCTTCCTGCTTATAACTCAAATATAACTGAAAAGCAGCAAAAGTCCACAAATTAAATGGAAACCAAACCTCAAAAGCTGATAAAATTAAAAACCACATTACAGTAATGGCACCACTAATATTTTGCTGAAACTAACTCACAGCACAAATACAATGACAGTGTTGTGACGATATTGGCAATTGTGAGTGTGGCAGGCCCGTGCTATCCTGTGCAGTGGGTTGACTCCATTCCCCCGCCACTTTCCTCAGATTGAGTTGGTGCTATACCTCCGTTCATGCAAAGCTTCAAGATGTCACTTGCCCTTCACTGGAGTGATGACAATCCTAAATGCAGAAGCTGGAATTACATGAGCATACACACGCTGCTCATCCGGATGCTCCAACTATTCAATTAAATGAATAATTTTAAATTATATTTATATCATAAAAGTTGTTTAGTCACTAAGTCGTGTCTGACTCTTTCACCATCCCGTGGACTGTAGTCCTCCAGGCTCTTCTGTCCATGGGATTTCCCAGACAAGGATACTGGGGTGGGTGGCCATTTCTTTCTCCAGGGCATCTTCCCGACCAGGGATCGAATCTGCATCTCCTACATGGGCAGGCTGATTCTTTACCACTGGGCCACCTGGGAAGCCCAGTGTTTGCGAAACATTGTGTTAGATCAGCCACCAACCCAAGGAAGCATTTCCCAATCTGTCTGACCAGCCTGATAATCTGTGTCCAAGGAAACACAAACCTACCCCAGTCTCCAGGAATGTTGATGAGATAGCAGGTCCCTGCCCAGGAGAGTGTAAAACAGAGATTTAGAGTAAAACACGGAGATCAGAGACAGATACTTTCACACTGACTTTTCTCCAGAAGTCAGGGATGGAGGGGTCAACTCCCAGGAAGGCAAAGGGCACAGAATGTTCCTACTCTCTCCTCCAAAAATGTTCCCCAGGGCAGCTTCCCTCCCCGCTGAGCTCATCACCTCCTTTGACCCCACTCCCTGGCTAGCCACTCCTGGCTGCGTTTCCAGGAAGTTCAAACAACCAGTTAACAAAGCTCTGCTGTTATGCAACTGACTTATCTTGCCTTATTTTTGTTTGTTTTGTTGGTGGTGGTGTATCTGTGGTAAAACACACATAACAAAATTGACCACCTTAAACATTTTTAAATCTGCCATGCAGACGTGTTAAGTTTCTACACACTGTTGTGCAATCAGACTCCAGAAGCTCAGCTTGCAAAACTGAAACTCTCTCCCCATTAAACAACTTCCCATTTCCCCCTCCTCCCAGCCTCTGGCAACCACTGTGCTATTTTCTGTCTGAATGAGTTTGACTAACTAGGTACCTTACATAAGCTGGCTCACACAGCATTTGTTCTTTTGTGACTGGCTTATTTTACTGAGCATAATGTCCTCAAGGTCCATCTAGATTGTAATAGTTTGTGTCAGAAGGTCCTTCCTTTTCATGGTTGAATAATATATATATATATATATATATAATATATAATATATATAATAATATATAATATATATATATGGAATTCCCTGGTAGTTCAGATGGTTAAGAACCTGCCTGCAATGCAGGAGACCTGGGTTTGATCCCTGGGTTGGGAAGATCCCCTGGAGAAGTAAATGCAACCCACTCCAGTATTCTTGCCTGGAGAATTCCATGGACAGAGGAGCCTGGTGGGCTATATAGTCCATGGGGCCACAAAGAGTCAGACGTGACTGATTGACTAATATTTTCACTTTCATGTGAAAGTGATATATATATATATACATATATATATAAGTGAACTATATATATATATATATAGTTGTTATTCAGTCTCTCAGTCATGTCCAACACTTTGAGACCCCATGGACTGGAGCACGCCAGACTTCCCTGTCCTTCACCATCTCCCGGAGCTTGCTCAAACTCACGTCCAATGAGTCAGTGATGCCATCCAACCATCTCATCCTCTGTCGTCCCCTTCTCCTCCTGCCTTTAATTTTTCCCAGCATCAGGGTCTTTTCTAATGAGTCAGCTCTTCACATCAGGTTGCCAAAGTATTGGAGCTTCAGTTTCAACATCAGTCTTGCCAAAGAATATTCAGGATTGATTTCCTTTAGGACTGACTGGTTTGATCTCCTTGCAGTCCAAGGGACTCTCAAGAGTCTTCTCCAACACAACAGTTCAAAAGCATCAATTCTTTGGCGCTAAGCTTTCTTTATGGTCCAACTCTCACATCCATACATGACCACTGGAAAAACCATAGCTATGACTATATGGACCTTTGTTGGCAAAATAAAGTCTCTGCTTTTTAATATGCCATCTAGGTTTGTTGCAGCTTTTCTTCCAAGAAGCAAGCGTCTTTTAATGTCATGCCTGCAGTCACCATCTGCAGTGATTTTGGAGCCCAAGAAAATAAAATGTGTCACTGTTTCCATTGTTCCCCCATCTAGTTGCCATAAAATGATGGGACCAGATGCCATGATCTTAGCTTTTTGAATGTTGAGTTTTAAGCCAGCTTTTTCACTGTCTTCTTTCGCTTTCATCAAGAGGCTCTTTAGTTCCTTTTCACTTTCTGCCATAAGGGTGGTGTCATCTGCATATCTAAGGTTATGGATATTTCTCCCAGAAATACACACACACACATAAACACACTACATTTTGTTTATCCATTCATCTGTGTCCATGGATGGACATTTGAGTTGCTTCCACCTTTTAGCTGGGGAGGAGGTGTGAATTTGCAGATAGCATTGCTACAATCAAGGACGTGTCTTTTTTCTTTCTTTCTTTTTTTTGATAACTGCATTGACTGGTTCTTTTGGTTTTACCACACCAACCTCGAAATTGTTTTGATTTCCCAATCACCTTTGAAACCTAAAGAGAGCTCACTTCTGAGATTTGATGCTTTTTTTCTCCTCCAGGGTACAATTTCATGTGCTTTCTGCTTCCAGCTGTGGACACACAGGGCTTCAAGATGATGGATTACAATGGGCTGGAGTCCAGACATCCCTCAGTAACGTGTGAACATGTGCATAGATGATGTCTGAATCAGCTCCCAGAGGAGAACTGGGTGGGGTGGGGTCCTGAAGTGTCATTCTCAGCCACCTGCCCCAGGGTTCACCTCACTGTGGAAAGATCCTGGTGTGACCTCAGAAGGACCCCGCCAAGGACCTCTGGCTCTGTCCTCGCCAGCCCTCCAGTTCAGGGATTTCACAAAGGCTTCAGTGGACGTTACCTCCCTTGTGAGTGACCAAGTCACCCCAAAGTTATCTGAAATTATAGGAGGAGGTGTCATCCCACTGGGACATCTTTCCTGTGAGTGACACGTGAAATGTGCTTTAACTATGGATGATCACTTAGAGCAGTACCCCCTAATAGCTGCCTGAGTAAATATGCACATACATACACATACACACACATATACATACATGTATACACATATCCACACATATCCACATATACATACGTGTATACACATATGCACACACATACACACAAACATACATGTATGCACCATATATACACACATGTATATACCACACAGTTGCTCTCATCTCACACTCTAGTAAAGTAATGCTCAAAATTCTCCAAGCTAAGCTTCAACAATACGTGACCCAAGAATTTCAAGATGTTTAAGCTGGATTTAGAAAAGGCAGAGGAACCAGAGATCAAATTGCCAATATCCACTGTATCTAAGAAAAGCAAGAGAATTCCAGGAAAACACCTACTTCTGCTCTGTTGACTATGCTAAAGCCTTGACTGTGTGGATCAAAACAAATTGTGGAAAATTCTTCAAAAGATGGGAATACCAGACCCCCTTACCTGTTTCCTAAGAAACCTGCAGGTCAAGAAGCAACAATTAGAACCAGACATGAACAAGAGACTGGCTTCAAACTGGGAAAGAAGTACGTCAAGGCTGTATATTGTCACCCTGCTTATTTAACTTATATGCAGAGTACAGCATGGGAAATGCCGGGCTGGATGAAGCACAAGCTGGAATCAAGATTGCCAGGAAAAATATCAATAACCTCAGATATGCAGATGAGCTTGAGGAAAGCAAATGAAGGGCTGAGGTATTATCTTACCAAATGCCAAAACCACACTCCACCTGTAGAAGAAATATTCCCAAAAATTTTGTGAGAAAAGAGGGAGGAGCAGTGCAATAATGTCAATATCATGTCTGTGGAGGTAGGAAATGGGTTTTTTTTTAATTAAATTCCAAACAGATAGTGATGACATTGATATTGAGACACTTGAACAGAGAAAACCCTGAGGAGTACAAAATTTTGTTTTCTAATATTCATCTTCTTTACTTCTAGGAAGCAAAACTGATGAACTTCAGAATTTAGTTCAAGGGATATAGTACTTGGTATACTGGAAATATTTACTGGCAAATATGTCAGACCCTAAGATAGATGGGTCTGACATATTTCCATGGGAAAACACCGTGTCTTTTTTATTCTTTTCAAGTCAGGCATGTGAAATACATTTCATTAACCTGGACACACTAGGGTTCTCAGCTCACATATTTTATTTAGCAAAAAGTCAAAAAATATACCTTTCTCGCATAAAGTCTGTTTGCTTGGAGAAATCTTTTTGCCCTTCATGCATACCTAAGAAGACATCTCCAAGGTACATAAATTTCCCAACTATGTTCTCAACCAGGTGAATTGCAAAATGGATCAGCCAATCCTTCCAACCAAGAAAAGAAATTGTCATTGGAAGTTTCCGTTCTCAAGGCTGGGGTGTGGAGTAGAGGGTGGGGAAGGAGGGTGGGCTTCTGTTGGGACATATGGTGGAAGTTTGTGTAGCTTTCCACTCTGTGGTTGATGAAACCCTCTCATCTGAGATAACACTCCTTTGGCCAGTTGTGCTGTATTCCAGGGTTACAGGGTGAATGCTAATGAAAGTCAAGTCAAGAAAAGCAGTCAAGGAGAGACAAGAGAGGAAGGAGGGTATTTTCAGATGAGGTTTGAAATGACATCACGAGTTGATGAGGTGGAGACAGACAGGATGTTTGTTCCAAATGACAGACACTGCCAAAGATGTCCCTATGTGTTTGTCTTTAGAAAGATAGAAAGCTTAAAGGGGGAGGAACATCAGATATTAAAAGTACCACATGCAGCACAGAACACTGTTTTAAAATCTGAAAATGCTGTAAGAACACAGATTTCGTCTGAAATGAATTTGCTGAACATGATTTTCAAAAGAAGTAATTTTATGTGGTATAGTGGTTGAGTTGTCTCAAAAAAGATGTGTCTACATCCTGATCCCCAGAACATGTGGATGTGAACTTACTTGGAAAAAGCATATTTGCAGATGTTTAATTAAGCTAAGCGGTGGCTGATGTTGAAGCTGAAACTCCAACACTTTGGCCACCTGATGTGAAGAGCTGACTCATTTGAAAAGACCCTGATGCTGGGAAAGACTTAAGGCAGGAGGAGAAGGGGACAACAGAGGATGAGATGGTTGGATGGCATCACTGACTCAGTGGACATGAGTTTGGGTGGACACGGGGAGTTGGTGATGGACAGGGAGGCCTGGTGTGCTGAGGATCATGGGGTCGCAAACAGTTGGACATGACTGAGCGACTGAACTGAACTGAACTGAATTAAACTAAAGATCTTTCCACAAGATTATCCTAGATTACCTGGGTGGGTCCTAAATCCAGTGACAAGCATCCTCAAAAAGAGAAGACACAAACATACCGAGGGAAGAAGTTATCGTGAAAATGGAGGCAGAGACCAGTGTGATGTGGCCACAAGCTGATGAATGCCTGGAGCCATCAGAAGCTGGAAGAGACAGGGAAGGATTTTCTCTGCAAGCTATCAGAGAGTCTGCCTTGCAAACACCTTGATTTTGGACTTCTGGACCCCAGAACTGTAAGGGAATAAAGGTTTTTGTTGTGAGCCACCCAGTTTGTGGCGATCTGTTACAGCAGCCCCAGCAAATAGATTTGTACTTGTGGCAAGGTCTTAGCATCAGTCAGACCTGGGTTTGAACTGGGATCCCTCCTCTTTCTAACCTTTTAAAAGGTCCTTAGCATCTCTAAATATAGCTTCTTCATGTGTGAAACTGGTAAGACAATAGTACCTACTTGATAGATTGTGGGGAGCAAAGAAATCCATATGTGAAAAGGTGGAAACATGGTGAATGTCACCTAGGAGATGCTCGGTAATGGCAGCTGATGTTATTATAGTGATGAGTAGCTTCCTTATCACCAATCCACTTGCACTGGTGTTGACACATAGCCCACCTGGGCTGGTTAGGACGTCACTCTCAACTCCAAGCCCACGTTCCTGTTCTCTGCTCCACTGGGCTGGGTCCAAGCCTCTGCTGACAACATGTCTCCTTTAGCAGTTAGTGACACTACAGGGAGATCAGGTGTTGCAAGGAGAGGAAAAGGACTTGCCCTTTGTGTTTGTTCCCTTTTTCTGTCAGCATCAGTATCGGGCTTTCCTGGAAGCTCAGACGGTAAAGCATCTGCCTACAATGCGGGAGACTCGGGTTCGATCCCTGGATCGGGAAGATCCCCTGGAGAAAGGAATGGCAACCCACTCCAGTATTCTTGCCTGGAAAATCCCATGGACCGAGGAGCCTGGTAGGCTACAGTCCAAGGGGTCGCAAAGAGTCAGACTCGACTGAGTGACTTCACTTTCACTTTTCACTTTCTGTCAGTATCGCCTCACAGTGACCTTTCAACTCGGAAGCAGTTTCGGTTCTGATTGACTGCTGTTTCCAGCCTTTTTCAGCACTTCCGGAAGGAGCCCCAGGACGTGTGCTCTGAGGTGCCAGCACCAGTGCGGCAGCGTGTCCCCTCCTCAGAAACCTGAGTCGTAGTTCCCAGAGCCCCGTCTCCAAGCTTCTAGGGTCTGAGGACCCTAGCCTCCTCTCTTAGACATGTTAGTGAGCTATTTCCTACATTTACCTTAAGGCTTCCTGCTTGCCTCTTTGGTTTCCCTATATCAGTCTCACCAATTCTCCATATTAAGTTCTGTCTGTTAAAATCACTGGTGAAGTTTCTGTTTTCTGACCATACCTGGGGAATACAGCACTCTGTGTGCGTTTCTTGGTTGGCTTAAAGTGAGAAAGGTTTGGTTCAGTCCACCCAGCACTGAATTGAAACCAGAAAGACTTAGTTTCATTATCTTGGCTCCTTCACTTTCCAGCTGAGAAATCTTGGCCAAAATACTTGGCTTCTTTGAGAGTCCAATTTTCTTATTTGTGAAGTGGGATAAATCCTGTTTATCTCACAGGGTTATATGTAGTTGAATGAGATAATGTCTCAAAAGTGCCTGGCACCTAACAGATAGTCAATGCAGATGATGCTTTAGGGGTATAGAAGAGCAGCACTTAGCCCAATCTGGAACTCCTGGGAAGGCTTCAAGAAGAGGTAGAGTGTTGAAAGGTGAGTAAAGAAGTGTTGTTGTTTAGTTCCTAAGTCTTGTCTTTGGATCCTATGGGGTCTGTAGCCCTCCAGGCTCCTCTGTCCATGGGATTTTCCCAGGCAAGATTACTGGAGGGGGTTGCCATTTCCTTCTCCAGGGGATCTTCCCAACCCAGGGATCAAAACCATGTCTCTTACATTGCAGGCAGATTCTTTACCACTGGGTTAAAGGTAGTTATGTCAAAAAAAAAAAAAAAAAAAAGGATGGACCAAAACTTCCAGGCTGAGAAAAGGGTAATAGCACAGAAACTTGAAACAACACCATGCATATTAAAAGCTACAAGTGCTTTAGCACAATTAGAGCATAAAGTGTGAGACATGAAGGGGCAGAAGAGGAGATAGGAGGGTAGAGACTGGTTCGTACATGACCCAGTGGGCCAAGCAAAGTGCTTAACTCTATTCTGTCATGTGGGGAAGCCATAGAACAGTTTCATGTTGGAGGGGGTTGGGTGGTGATATGCTTAGATGTCCAGTTGCAGAACAGAAGATGGATCCAGGAAAGAGATGTCAAGACTTGGAGCAGGGAGTCGGTTAGGAGTCTCGTTCAATAGTCTGGATAAGAGATGCTGAGCTCCAGAGCTACAAAACAGGTGGTAGGATGGGGTGGGGAGGATGGAACAAATCTAAAGGGTCAGTTAACAAGCCGAAGATTGGATTTGGATTTGGATTTGATGATTGGATTTGGTGATGGACTGGCTAACAGAGGGGAGATAAAGGAGGAGGCAGGATGAGTTAGGTTGAGGCTTGACTGAATGGGTGCAAGAAGGTTTGATGAATTGAGACTGGGAATACAAGATTGAGAGCAGAATTTTAAGACAACGAGGGTAGGCTGAGTTCAGCCTTGGTTTCCTGAATGTAAAGGACTTGGAGGGCCTGAAAAAGGGTTTGCTCAGCAGAGTTATGTTTGTTAGTCGCCCAGTGGTGTCTGATCCTTTGCAACCTCATGGATTGTAGCCCGCCAGGCTCCTCTGTCCACGGAATTCTCTAGGCAAGAATACTGGAGTGGGTTGCCATTTCTTTGTCCAGGGGATCTTTTCAACCTAGGGATCGAACCCAGGTCTCCTGCACTGCAGACGGATTCTTTACCGTCTGAGCCACCAAGGAAGCCTAATTTGCTACCATATAATCTGAAGTTCTTAGGAGAGCTGGGGTGAGTTGTGAGCATCGTCAACCATCAATATAGGTGGGAAATGCCACTGTGACAGCGACTGGAATCACCGTGAAGAGAAAAACAGGAAGTACAAAAAAGACTAACAAGTTTTTCTTCTCCCTGAGGGAATCTAGTCTACTGGGAGAGAAAAACTTGTACACAAATCACTAGAATACGAGGAATGTGTAATAATTCCTGCTGTTATAACAACTGCATTTTCCAGGTCAAATATGGGACCATGTGTTCTCACCAAGGCCTGAACACAGAAACAAATGTTGAAGGAGAATTGTGTCAGAAGTCCAGATGTCTTAGTTCTGATAGAGGTACAAATAGAAGAGCTTTAAAAGGGCAGCAGCAGCAGCCATTAAAAAAAAGAACAAAATGTTGCCATTTGCAGCAACATGGATAGAGTTGGAGGGCATTATGCTAAATCAGACAAACACTGTATGATATCGAAAGACAAATAGCATAATATCTCTTATATGTGAAATCTAAAAAATATACAAAACTAGTGAATATAACAAAAAAGAAGCGGACACACATATGGAGAACAAACTAGTGGTTACCAGTGGGGAGAGGGAAATATAATACAGGAAAAACTACCAGTGGGAAATATAGAGGTAGGGGATTAAGAAGTACAAACGATTAGGTATTATAATGATTATCATAAGCTAATAATGATTAGCTTATTATAAAATAGGCTATGGGAATATATTGTACAACACAGGGGACGTTGCCAATATTTTATAATAACTTTAAGTGGAGAATAATCTTTAAAAATTGTGAAACACTGTATTATACACCTGTAACCTACATAATATTGTATAGGAACTGTATTTTAATTGAAAAAATAAGAAAGTGCATGAGGGACTTCCTTGGTAGTCAAGTGGTTAAGAATCCGCCTTACAATGCAGGGGACACAGGTTCCATCCCTGGTTGAGTAACTAAGCTCCCACGTGCCTCAGAGCAACTAAAAGCCCCTGTACCACAGCTGGAGAATCCATGCGCCTCAACAAAAGATCTCACAAGACACAACAGAAATCCTGATCTAGAACCCAACCTAGACTTGATGCGGCCAAATAAATAAATATTTTTAAAAATAGTTGTGAAGCTTTAAGTTGCTTTTATTAATAAAAAATAATAATAAAGTGCAGAGTAAGAAGAACTTCATGTAGAAAGAGGAATTTGAGTCAATTGCTGACAATGGACTTGGAAAACCTCAGCTCTACCTATATTTAATGTTATGTTGAATGTTGTGTTGTCCTGGAGCCACCAAGAATACGGCTGGCCCCAGTGGAAAAATATGCTGTGTCCTCAGCAAGTGTGGACGGTCCACGGTTTTGAGAGAAGATATGTTTTGGGCTCCAGATTCTCTTTTGGACTTCTGGGTCCTGGTCATTGGTATGGCATCATCTTTTTTCCACCCTGTGTCAACCAGTGAAGACACATCCAAATGGAGACAATGAATAAATTCCATTGTTTATCAAAGTGGTGGGGTCTTGAAAGTGAAAGTGCTAGTCTCTAAGTCGTGTCTGAGTTTTGTGACACTTTGGACCATAGCCTGCCAGGCTCCTCTGTCCATGGGATTCTCAGGTGAGAATACTAGAGTGGGTTGCCTTGCCCTTCTCCAGGGGATCTAACCAGGGTCTCCCATGTTGCAGGCAGACTCTTAACTGTCTGAGCCACAGGGATGCCCAGTAGGGTCTCAGTTACGTTCAAATTGGAATTCAGAGTTTGTTTATCTGCAGAATAAATGGGCTATTGATCAACTAGCACCCCACCCCCTGTGTCTGTTTCATGAATGGTTTTGTGTGAGGTGGTTTTTTTTCCCCGTTTGAAGGCTAATAGAGGAAGTTTAGTGCATAGGTTTCTTAGACAAGGATGGGAGAAATATCAATGGTGGAGAAATATAGCAATGTCTGTCTCCTCTGCTTGGTATTATGAACCTCAATTTGTTATTATAAACAATCTGAAACCCTAAAAAAGTTTCCAGAATGGTGTACCATGTAACTGCCCTTCATTTAGATTCATCAATATTAGCATTTTGTTACATTCCTCTCTATATATATTTATTTATGTGTGTAGCATGTGTGTGTGTGTGTGTGTGTGTGTGTGTGTGTGTGTGTGCTCAGTGGCTCAGTCATGTCTGACTCTTTGCAACTTCATGGACTGTAGCCCACCAGGCTCCTCTGTCCATGGGATTTCCCAGCCAAAAATACTGGAGTAGGTTGCCCAGGGATCTTCCTGACCCAGGGATCAAACCCGTATCTCCCGCATCTCCTGCAATGGCAGGCGGATTCTTTACCACTGAGCCACCTGGGAAGCCCATGTGCACACAGGTGTTTTATTTCTTGCTAAACTGCTTGAGCATTAGTTGTAAGCATCATAAACTTTCACTTCCAAGTCCTTCACATTCTATGTAACTACAATACAACTTTCACACTCAGAACTTTAAAGTTTATACAACACTATTATATAATATGCAGCTCACAATCAAATTTCTTCAATGTTCCCACCAAGGCCTTTTATGGCTGTTTTATCCTCTTTTTTTTTTTTTAATCCTAGGACTTTATGCAGGACTGCCCACTATCTTTGATTGTCACATCTCTTTAGTCCTGTTTAGTCTAGCGAACAGTTCCTCCAACCTTTTATGGTTTTCCATCTCATGGAGATTTTTGAAAGATCCAGGCTGATTGCTTTACAGGTCCTCAGTGTGGATTTTCCTGATTGTCTTCTCATGGTTAGATTCAGGTTAGGCATTTGGGTCAGACTGGTTTTTGAGCTCCGGGGTCACCTGGCCTGGGTAGCAGAGGGGAGCTTTTCCTGATCAAGTGCCATCTCAGCCTGGCTCCAGCATCCTGAGAAGGAAACAGCCTTGGTGTGACTGCCGGTGCCAGAGTTCTGTGGCTTAGATGTGACCAGGGTTAGCAGCACAGAGCAGACATGGGGACCGCGGCCTGGAACAGCCTGGCAAGAGACTCAGAAGGGGAATGAGGAGGCTGGCCAGGGACCAGGAGCATCCCTGAAGTGGGCACATCTGTAAAATGTATGCGGCTCCACTGGGGTTTCAGAAGTCTGGGACTAGTATTCTTCAGAGTGGAAGTTTGTGAACTGTTGCTACTCTTCCTGATTCAGTCATGGGGTAGAATTTCAATGTCGAGTGACTCTTGGCATTTATCTTCTGCAGAGGAGGGGAAGGTACTAGATGGGACATGAATGAATAATTGGAAGAAGCTACTGAGATCTGGGCTTCCCAGGTGGTGATAGCAATAAAGAACCCACCTGCCAATGCAGGAGATGTAAGAGATGTGGGTTCAATCCCTGGGTCAGAAAGATCCCCTGGAGAAGAGAATGGCAACCCACTCAAGTATTCTTGTCTGGAGAATCCCATGGACAGAGGAGCCTAGAGGGCTACAGTCCACAGGGTCTCGAAGAGGCAGGCACACTGAAGCAACTTAGTACTAAGTAGTATGCATGTACTAAGTACATACATACTTAGTACTAAGTACGTACACATGTACTAAGTAGTATGTATGTACTTAGTATGCATGCACTAAGATTTCCATTTCCTGAGAGAAGTAGGGGCACTGTGACAGGGGAAGGGCTGGGAATGTGTTCTAGTCAGAGATCTCAGGAGAACTTATTTTTAGGAGAATTTCTATCATTAGAGATTCAGGACAACAGGAAAGGCGCACTTGTATTTCCTTCTAAAAGAGAGACTTCCTGTTCCTGAGATTTCCATTCATCATTTTGAGAGACATGCAGGAGGCAAAGAGGATGCCCTTCTGTGTCCACCGTGGAGAAGCCAGGTCATCTGTCTGTCCTCCTTCCTCCTGAACTTGCCCAGAGAGAACTGTGTGCCTTCTTCACTTTCTGGGTTTGGGAGGAAATAAAAATGGAGGCCAAGCTCATTGGGGAGCAAAGAGGAGGGAAGAGTTGCTGTTTGGAGGAGTGACTGGTCCTCTCTAGGAGGCTGAGGGTGAGGTAGAGCCAGTTTCTGGGTTTCTGGATTGTAGAGTCTTTTGATCTTAAAGCAGCCCTTTGATCCCAGACATAATTCAGGCCAGTGGGGCGGGTTGAGGGGGGGCGTGTAGCTGGTGGTTTAGGTAATCATATGCTCATCCCTAAGACCAAATCCTACAAAATGTTTCAAAACAGGAAACTACTTTTTGTTCATTTTTAAAACTAAAGCAGCAATGCCTTCTACCTGTAAAGCATTTTACTGTCTACAAAATATTTTCACAAATCGTGTGTGGCTTTCACATCTGCTTCAGAATGCAGGTGTAAGGAGGAAGCCGCCTGTCCTGGGACCCGGGGCTTCTATTAGGGGTCTCGGTCTAGTGTTCAGTCTGCCATTTGCTGCCTCCTCTCAGCAGTGGGGACCATCTAAGACGTTTGCCAAGAGAGCTGAGTCCTCCATCTTTCACCCTTCAGTCTCCTATGAGTTCTTTCTTCCGCTTGGTACCAGGTCTGCACGGAGACGTGGCCAGTGAGCACCAGGGAAAAGCCCAGCCTTCTTGAGCAGCTGTTGACCCCGAGAGAGGGAGCAGCCTCTGAGGTTTTCCCCTTTTACTTATTTTTTTTAATAGTTAGTCAATAATTAATTAATTTGGTTGTGCCAGGTCTTCGTTGCCGGGCTTTCTTTAGTTGCAGCGAGTGGGAGTTACTCTTCGTTGCGGTGCACGGGCTTTCTCTCGTTGCGGTGCACGGGCTTTCTCTCGCTGCGGTGTGCGGTCCTCTCCTGCTGCGGAGCACAGACTTCGGTGGCAGCGCTCAGGCTCGGGAGTCTGGAGTGTGGGCTCGGTAGGTGCTGCGCTCGAGTTTATTTGAACCCGGCATGCGGACTCTTCCAGGACCAGAGGTTGAACACGTGTCCCCTGCATTGGCAGGTGGACCCCTATCCGCTGGACCACCAGGAAGTCCTGGTTTTCCTCTTTTATGAAAATACAAGTCCTTACGTGATGTGGGAGAACTGCACCTTGTCTTCTTATTAGACTTCTCGGGAGAAATAAATGTGCCGCCTAAATGTGACCAATCAAACATAGATCCCTGTTCAGATGAGCTTCTGCTGGGCCCCCAGGTCTGGGATGATGGATTTCAAAAGGTCAGCAGGCTGTCGACACACCTGCCAGATTTCTGTGGTGTGTGTATATATGTGTGCTTGTGTGTGTGTATGTATATGTATATGTGTGTATACATGTTCAGTTCAGGGCCACAACCTGGTACTTCTGTAACTGAGGACAAGGCGTATGAGTGTGTCGTTTGTGAATTCTGTGGCTGATGGTACGAGGAAGGCGAAAGAGACAAATGAGAAAGAGCGGAAACATACTCTTTTGTACCTCACCAGGACAAAACTTATATTCCTTATGGTTTTGCCACCTGAAATGCCTCTCTGTCTTCTCCACCCAGGGAAGAGGTCCAACAAATACCTGTTGACAGAATTAATGATGGGAAGATGTGCCAGCCTTCAGTTTTTAGAAAACACTGAAGGTTTGTGAGAAAAAGCAGGAAGATGCGAGCATGTATTTGTGGGCGGGAAAGCAGGACAGGTGGTACAAAAATAAGTTTTCTTTGGGCTTTTGCTACGTTTGAAGGATTCCAAAGCTTCATACAGGCATCTCTGATCAGACACACAGAGACAGAAAAGGTCATATGAAGGGACTTCCCTGGTGGTCCAGTGGTTAAGAATCTGCCTTGCAACACCGGGGCCATGAGTTTGATCCCTGGATGGGGAACCAAGATCCCACATGCTGCAGAGCAGCTAAGCCCCAGCACAGCGACTGCTGAGCCTGTGCCAACACCAGAGAGGGTCTGTGCGCTGCCACGAAAGATCCAAGTGACACAACAAAGATCCTGAGTGCTGCAACTAAGGCCCGACACAACCAAATAAATTAATTAATTTAAAAAAAGAATTTATGCAAAGATGGAGACAGAGATTACAGTGATGCAATTTGCAAATCAAGGACCGCCATGGAGCGCCAGGACCCACCAGAAGCTAGAGAGGGCTGTGGAACAGTCTCCAGGAGGAACCTCCAGAACTGCAAGAGAGTAAGTTTCTGTTATTCTAAGCCACCAAGTTGGTGGTTATTTGTTATGGTAGCCCTTGAAAACGAATACAGATTTTTGCCTAGAGGGTAAAGGAATGTCTGGTGTAATAAGTTTCAAGGAATATGGATTTATCATGACCTCAAATGGATTTAATAAACATTTTTGGCAAAAATTTGTTGAACACCATAATTATATGCCAGTCCCTGTTCTCTTGCTGATTTTAAGTCTGTGGAAGCCATAAACCAGTGATGTGTGCTAAGTCACTTCAGTTGTGTCTGACTCTTTGCGACCCCATGGACTATAGCCCGCCAGGCTCCTCTGTCCATGGGATTCTCCAGGCAAGAATACTGGAGTGGGTTGCCATGCCCTCCTCCAGGGGATCTGCCCAACACAGGGATCGAACCCATGTCTGTTAGGTCTCCTGCACTGGCCAGTGAGTTCTTTACCACTAGTGCCACCTGGGAAGCCAAAACCAATGCTAGTGACTGCCTAATTACAAAAGAGATGAGTGCTCTGAAGGAAGGAGCAGGTTCTATGAGAGTATACGATGAAGGAGACCAACTTGTAGTGAGGAGCCAGCAAGGCTTCTCTGAAGAAGTGAGGGAGGAGAATCCTACAGTCGTTTGCTTCCTGCTAAATGTCACATATGGCAATGGGAGCTTTTCTGATCAAAGTGAATGCACCTCTCCACACTTCAAATAACATTTGGTGGGCTTCCTCATACTTTGCATGTGTGCATGCTCAATCACTATGTCGTGTCCGACTCTTTGCGACCCCATGGACTGTAACCGACCAGGCTCCTCTGTCCATGGGATTCTCCAGGCAAGAATATTGGAGTGGGTTCCCATTTCCTTCTCCAAGGGGATCTTCCTGACCCAGGGATTGAACCCATGTCTCCTGCACTGGAAGGTGGATTCTTTACCATCCGAGCCACCAGGGAAGGCCCTTCATCCCTTGGTGGTTTACTGAACAGAGTTTCAGATTTACTAATTTGAGCAACAGACCATGGAAAGAGGGCTCACACTTTCTTTTAGGCAGTAGGTTGCATCTTCTTCTCCATCTTCATGTTCCTCCAATGCTGTTTTCCTGAGGTATTAAGAGATGTGGGGGGCGCAGGGGGTGGAGAGATGGGGTTTTCTAGTAAATTTTAGAAGAACTACACTTAACTACCATTAAGTGAAAAAAATGGAATTTCTTTTCTGTAGAGCATTTGGTAAGCTTTAATATGCCTATTTGCATTGTGAAGCTCCACATGGATGATATAATATGCACCATCCCTGAAATCTTTGGATCAGAATCCTTTTATCACAAAAAAGCTCATGGAACTAGTGTCTCATGTAACCCATTATGAAGAACACTGCCTCAGGGCAACTATCAATTGCTCTGATTGATTTCCACTTTCTTTCTCTTCTCTCCCCTCCAGGGTGCCTTCCAACAACTCTCTGAATGGAGGTGTGGGCATCCCATCTCCAGCAGCCTCTGCCCAGAACCACTAGACCCCCCAGGTCAATCCTCACGGAAACATGAGGGGATGTGGCTACATCCACAAATGGAAGACATCACCTAGGTGGTAAAAGGAAAAGGAAAAGTCCAGGGAGGACCTTGGTTGAAAGGATCTGCCTGCCTCTTTCTGACCACTCACGCATTCACACACCCTGGACCATGTAGACTTGTTAAGGAGAGCATCCACAAGGGTGTTAGTAGAAACATGAGTAACAAATAGGGTCTGGTAACCAGAAACCCCCTTTGCATCAGACAAACAACCTCCAAGCAGAATGGCCTGTGATTGACACCTGTGTTCTATGTGAACCACAAGGACTTGACATTAGTATTTTGTTACATACTAGACTATACAATTATAAGCATTGAAGCTGAACAAGCAAAAAGCATTAAACAATTCTATGAATTAGCAGTAGATACAAACAATGACATGTCATAGATCCATTTCACTTCCTCAAATATCACCAGAATATCCTTATTTCCCTATACACCCCATCAATGGCTTACTGTCTTATGCTCTCAAGTTGGATAATTTGCTCGTGCTGCGGGTTCTCCATTTTCAACTGAGAGAGACACTCCTCTGGTGGCTCAGTTGGTAAAGAATCCACCTGCAATGCAGGAGACCTGGGTTTGACCCCTGGGTCAGGAAGATCTCCTGGAGAAGGGAATGGCAATCCATTCCAGTATTCTTGGCTTGGAAATCACATGGGCAGAGGACAGAGGAGCCTGGCAGGCTGTGGGGTCACAAGAGTGGGGCTTCCTTGGTGGCTCAGAGGGTAAAGCGTCTGCCTGCAATACAGGAAACTCGGGTTTGATTCTTGGGTGGGGAAGATCCCCTGGAGAAGGAAATAGCAGCCCACTCCAGTACCCTTGCCTGGAAAATCCCATGGACAGAGAAGCGTGGTAGGCTACAGTCCATGGGGTCACAAAGAGTCAGACACGACTGAGAGACTTCACTTTCACTTTCACTTTAGCAATGAAACCACCAAACAGTCTCCTGAATGTCTTCATTTCCCTATAGACTCCAACAATGACCCTGTTGTCTTATGCTGTTGAACAAATCCTGTAACTTCCTAGTGTTATGGGTTCTCCATTTTCAACTGAGAGAAACAACTTCACCACTATGTATGTTCAAGGCCGGGACAGTAAAGTGCTGTGAAATCATTGTATAAATGGTACGGGCAGGAACAAGTTCATCTACCAACCAAGCCAACCCAAAGAGAGCATCAGCCAAGTCAGAAGTCCACCTGGGGACTTCACTGGTGGTCTAGTGGTTGAGAATCTGCCTGCCAACACAGGCAGGGTTCCATCCTTGGTCGGAGAGGATCACACATGCTGTGGAGTAACTAGGCCCATGCACCACAACTGCTGAACCCGAACTCCGCAAAAAGAGAAGCCGCCTCAATGAGAAGCAGATATATTAGAGAGCAGCCCCTGTTCACTGCAACAAGAGAGTGCCTGCACCCAGCAATGAAAACCCAGAACAGCCAAAAATAAATAAACAATTTAAAAAAAAATTTTTTTTTAAAGGAAGTCCACCTGAAGAGTAGAGATTCTTGCAACTTCTTGCATTAAAGCTCGGGCAGCATAGGCCTCCTCAGAGAGCACACGCTACCTGTTAAGAGTAATTTGACATCACAGGAAAGATACGGACTTTAGGTTTGAATCTCAGATCTGTAACTGGATGCTTGCACAAAGCCGGGTGACTCTGGGCAACTAACTCTTGGGTAAAATGGGAATAAAGACACATACCTTGCAGAGTATTCAGAAGGATAAACATGCAGGATCCTTGGAACATAGCTGGCCAATAAATAGAAGCTATTATATGCACCCCCACCCCGTATTTATTTATTATTTTTGCAAACTAATCTCACCCTCTAGTGTTCCCCTCCTCCATCAACTAAGGCTTTATACTGATGGGGAAGCCATCACAGAAGCCAGGGTTACTGGAAGCTGCCTGTTGGCCTTTACCCTCTATGTAGCTCATTCATTCATTCATTCATTTAGCAAGTATTTCTTTTTTATAAATTTTTTATTTGAGTATAGTTTATTTTGGCTTTTCCTGGTGGTTCAGCAGTAAAGAATCCACCTGCAATGCAGGAGACAAAGGTTCAAACCCTGGGTCAGGAAGATTCCCTGCAGAAGGAAATGGCAACCCATTCCAGTATTATTGCCTGGGAAATCCCATGGACAGAGAA
Organism: Dama dama; assembly: GCF_033118175.1. Lineage (NCBI taxonomy): Eukaryota > Metazoa > Chordata > Mammalia > Artiodactyla > Cervidae > Dama > Dama dama. The sequence goes on from NC_083710.1 coordinate 18,506,129, forward strand.
GCTTGGTGGGCTACAGCCCATGGGGTCACAAAAGAGTAACAACAACAACATAGCTGGTCTACAATGTTGTATTAATTTCTAGCAACATTTCAAGTATTCATCTCAAGTATTTGTTGAGCTCCTACCACATGCCAAGCACTACTCTAGTCCCCATTGCTTTCCAGCACTATCAGTGTCTACGGTTAACCAGACCTGCTTGACCCCCGGGTTCTCCTTGGTTCACTGTTTCCAGGTGCATGCTCAACCCTGAACCTGTCTCAGGCCACCTGGGACAGTCGCGCTCTACACAACTCTTGTGGCACCATCCACATCCTAGTTCTTTCTTCCTGCTTATCTTCCCTGCCTATGTGCACACAGGGAATCTTTCTGAGTTTATGCTAACAAGCAAAACTAATTCAGTGAAATCCTAGAACCAGACTGGGGAGGAGAAAAGGTTCTTTCTGAGTATAAGACTCAGCTCTTCCCCCCATAGAGGATGGCTTTCTGGCTGGGGTGGGAGGTGGGGTAACATTATTAATAACTATAGTGTCAATGTGTTTGTCCTTCCTTTAATGCTCAAGGGAATTTTGTGGGAAATGTTATCATTCCCATCTTATCAGTGAAGAAATAGATCCAGAGGAATTAAAGAATTTGCCCAAGGTCACAGAGCCAATGAATGGCTGTGTTAGGGCCAAAACTCAGTTCTCCTGATACCCAAACCTGTTTCCTTGTGAGATTGGTGGTCCGGCATCATTGTCTGACAAAACTTTCTGTGATGATGGAAATGTTCCGTATCTGCAGCGTCTAACACGGTAGCCTCCAGCTATCGTGGCTGTTGAGCATATGAAATGTGGCTAGTGCAACTGAGGACCTAGATTTCTTATTTTATTTTAAATAATTTAAGTTTAAATAGCCATGTGTGACTAATGGCTACCATACTGGACAATGCAATAGCCTTAGTGTTAAACCTAAACTGCACAAAGAGGGGTTTTGGGTAGTCACCCTTATCTTCCATAGGTACCATGTCCTAGAGCCATCTTTTCCATTCCAAGCCCCAGACCCAAATGAAACCATTCATAAACAATCTTTGAACCCTTGAAGATAGAGCTGACCCTCTACATGGTCAGAGCCCACAGGCTGTCCAAATGGTTTGAGACAGAAAGGGCACACCCACTTAGTGACCACTTGTACCTCCCATGGGAGAAGGCAATGGCTCCCCACTCCAGTACTCTTGCCTGGAAAATCCCATGGATGGAGGAGCCTGGCAGGCTGCAGTCCATGAGGTCACTAGGAGTTGGACACAACTGAGCGACTTCACATTCACTTTTCACTTCCATGCACTGGAGAAGGAAATGGCAACCCACTCCAGCGTTCTTGCCTGGAGATTCCCAGGGATGGGAGGGCCTGGTGGGCTGCCGTCTATGGGGTTGCACAGAGTCGGACACGACTGAAGCGACTTAGCAGCAGCAGCAGCAGCAGTACTTCCCATGAAGGCACAATTCTCCCTATTAATTTCAGTATCTTGAGGTCATGCTTTTGAAGACAAAAGTAAATTGATTGCTGTTAAGCCATTATCACCTTGGAAATTAATTAGTCGAGCAGTCACTTCCCAGGATTGAGAGACAGGCTTAGAGAGAGAAAGAAAAAATACAGAGAGTGGCATTACCTAGGACAGAAGCAGAGACGAGAGATGCCTCCAGTGGAATCCGGTCCAAACTCATTTTATTTTGGCCAATATCAATTGCAACAAAAATATTTAAATTAACTGGATTTCCAATATTTAAACATAAAGTTTTGAATGAAAACTACTTTTCTCACATTCCAGGAACCATGGGCCACCTCATGATGCCCTCATTTTATTAATATCATCGAACCCAGAGCAGCAGGCGTCCTGTTAAGATGGACAGGAAGCAGTCCTGTCCTCTGCAGCCCCTAACACTAGTTCCCCACAATATCCTTCTTTTGTCACTAGGCTGACCTGGCTGGTATCTGTAGGCATTTGTGGTTTGATCCCCAAGTAGGCGTGCAGCCCTGGGCAAGGTGCCTCTGCAAACGACTGGGATAACACGACAGTGCTAGCTTGGTTTCTGGAGGCCCAGGGGGTGCAGGTGGGGAGAGGATATAGAAAAAGGGCCCCCAGAGGGAGGGAGGGAGAGCACTGGAGCACACGAATGAAACGCCACCACCTCCACACTCCGCCTCCTACCTCACCTGCCAGACGCTCCTTGGAACGTCTTGATCTCCAGCCTCCAGAGCTTTTACTTCTGCCTTCTTCCAGTACCGAGAACAATGCCAACCACTCAGAAAGAACTCAAGAAATGTGAGTCATTCACAAGAAAATGCATTCAATTCAGTTGCCTCCGTCAAGACTCCCCCGTTATTGCCGCAATCTGTCATTCTCCCCACTGAGTGCTTCGGTATACTCTCTCCTTTTTAAGCTCACACTAAATCTCTATATTTAATCCTCGCTGAGAAGGATTTCTTCATTCCAGATCTCCACCCCCGTGACTGGCCCAGCCAAGAAATGGCATAACAGAAGATGCAATTCCCTTGGGTCTCTCAGCATGATTCTGGAGGCTAGGTCAAAAATGAGGATTTCCCGGGTGGTCCAGTGGCTAAGAATCCACCTTGCAATGCAGGGGACACGGGTTCCATCTCTGGGCGGGAACTAGAATCCCACACGTGTGAGAAGCCCGCACACCCCAGGGAAAGAGTCCAGTGCTGCAGCTAAATAAATAATAAATATTAAAAAAAAAGTATCCAAATTGTGACCCATTATGTGACTTTAACACTTTTTCTCTTTTTTCTTTTGTACCTCAGTCTGTTCACTTGAGATGTTCTCCAGATAGAGTGGAGGAATCTGAAAAGATCACTAGCCTTCAAGCTCTGTGGAAACAAGAACTATGCATCTTCATTGTTGTACCCCTAACACTAGCAGAGTCTACAGCACAGAACAGGGGTTCTCCAAATAAAGTTCTGTATTCAGACAAGTGTGAACAGAAAAATAAGGAACCCCTAGACTAGGAAGGGATCGAGGACACAGCCTCAAAACACTGCTATACCTTTTCCCACCTATGTTAGCTAATTTACATAATCAATCTGAGCTTCTCTTTCCTGATCTGTGAAAAATAAGGGACTTCTCTAAGCAAAAAAGAAAAGGCTGCAACTAGAAACATGAAAATTACGAAAGGAAATAGCTCATTGGCAAAGATAAATATACAGTAAAGTTAATCAGCCATGTTTAAGGCTAATAGGAAGGTTTAAAGACAGAAGTCGTTAAAATCATCTATATTCACAAGAAGCAGTTAAGGCATACACAAGACAAAAAGATGGAAAATATAATGTCAGAAACAGTAAATGTGGAGTGGAGATGAGGGAGTAAAAATGCAGGGATATCAAAATGTGTTTGTATGTAAGAGATCAGCAACTTAAAATAATCATATATGTATCATGTGCACACGTACTTGGCTGTATCCAACTCTTTGTGACCCTGTGGACTGTAGCCTGCCAGGTCCCTCTGTCCATGGAATTTTCCAGGCAAGAATACTGGAGCAGGTTGCCATTTCCTACTCGAGGATATCTTCCCCACCCAGGCATCAAACCCATGTCTCTTGTATCGTCTGCACTGGCAGGCAGATTCTTTCCCACTGACAATACCTAGGAAGTCACAATCACATACATATGGTTATATATAAACCTTACAGAAACCAAAAAACCAAAAATCTATAATAGATATACAAATAGAATAGACATAGAAAAAAGGAAGGAATCCAGACAAAACACTAAAAGTAGTCTTCAGATCACAAGAGAAGAGACAAAAGAAAACAATCCCAAAACAATTAACAAAATGACATAAGTACAAACCTTTCAATAATTTCTTTAAATGAGGACTTCCCTCATGATCTCAATGACTCTGAGCTCTTAATGCAGGGGGCCCAGGTTTGATTCCTGGTGGGAACTAGATCTTACATGCTGCGACTAAGCATTTGCATGCTGCAACTAAAGACCCTGCATGCCACAACTAAGATTGAAGATCCAGTATCTGCAATGATGACCCAGTGCAGCCAAGTAAATAAATAAATATTTTTAAAAATAATAATTACTTTAACTGTAGGTGGACTATATGCGCCAGTCAAAAGACACAGAGTGGCTGAATGGATACAAAACAAGACTCAAGTATATGTTGCCTATAAGAGACTTATATCAGATCTAAAGACACACAGCCTGAAAGTGAGAGGATAGGAAAAGGTATTCCATGCAAATGGAAATCAAAAGAAAGCCAGGGTAATAATACTTATTTCAAACAAAATAGGCTTTAAAACAAAGACTATAACAAGAGACAAAGAAAGACATTACCTGATTAAGGGATCAGTTCCAAAAGAAGCCTAACAACTGTAAATGCCCACGCAACAAACATGGTAGTGGTGGTTTAGTTGCTCAGTCATGTCCATCTCTTGCAACCCCGTGGACTGTAGCCCATCAGGCTCCTCTGTCCATGGGATTTCTCAGGTAAGAATATTGGAGTGGGTTGACATTTCCTTCTCCAAGGGATCTTCCTTCTCTAGGAATCAAACTCAGGTCTCCTCCATTGCAGGCAGATTCTTTTACCACTGAGCCTGGTATCAGTATCTAAACCCATGATGCAAATATTAGCAGACATAAAGGGAGAAGTTGACAGTAACACACAGAAATTGACTTTAACATCCCACTTACAGCAATGGACAGGTCATCCAGACAGAAAGCTGATAAAGAAACATAGGCTTAAAATGGTACGTTAAAACAAAATGGCTTAATATCAATAGAACATTCTATCCAAAAGCAGCAGACTATACAATCTTTTCAAATATACATGGAACATTCTCCAGGATAGATCACATACTAGGCCAAGTGCCCATCAATACATGATGCATAAAGAAGATGCATAAATGGATAAAGTACATGCATAATGGAATATTGTTATTTAGTCACTAAGTTGTGTCCTACTCTTTTTGTGATCCCATGGACTGTAGCCTACAAGGCACCATTGTCCATAGGATTTTGATGGCAAGAATACTGAAGTGAGTTGCAACTTCCTTCTCCAGGGGATCTTCCCAACCCAGGGATCGAACCTGTGTCTCCTGCATTGTCAGGCAGATTCTTTACCACTGAGCCACCAGGGAAGCCCAATGGAATATTACTCAGCCATTAAAAAGAATGAAATCTTGCTATTTGTGACAACATGGATGGACCTAGAAAGTACTACTCTAAATAAAACAAGTCAGACAAATACTGTGTGATTTCACTTATATGTGGAACCTAAAAAACAAAACAAATGAACAAACATAACAAAACAGAAACAGAGTTATGTTTACAGAATACAAACACATGGTCACCAGAGGGAAGGGGAGAGGGTTGGGAGAGGAAATTAATGGGTGAGGGAGAGTAACAGGTACAAACCTCAAGTTGCAAAATAAGTGAGTCACAGTTATGAAATGTACAGCGTGGGGAATATAGTCAATGAAACTAGGTAATATCTTTTTATGGTAACATATCATAGCTAGACTTATTGTGCTAATCATTTTGAAAAGTGCAGAAATACCAAGTCACTGTGACAGGTAACAGGAACTACCACAGTGCTGTAGGTCAGTTATGCTTCAGAAACAAACAAACGTACAAACTCATTGAAAAAGGGATCAGATTTATGGTTATCGGAGTTGAGGATGATGGGAGGGGGAATTGAGTGAAGGCAGTCAAAAGGAACCAACTTCCAGCTGTAAGATAAATAAGTACCAGGGAGGTAATGTACAATATGATAAATATAATTAACAGTACTGTTTATGAAAGTTGTTAAGAGAATAACTCCTAAGGGTTTTCATCACGGGGAAGCATTTTTTAATTTCTATTTCTTTAATTCTGTAACTAAATGAAATGACGGATGTTCATTAAATTACAATAATCATATTATGATGTATGTAAGTCAAACCATTATGCTATATACCTTAAACTTTTACAGGGGCTTCCCTGGTGGCTCAGAGGTTAAAGCATCTTTGCCGGGTCGCAAAGAGTCGGACACGACTGAGCGACTTAACTTTCACTTTCATGTAAATTATATCAATAAAATGGAAGAAAAAATAAAATGGGTGTATTTTTATTGTATCTTAAATATACCTTAATAAATTTGACTTAAAAAGAATAAAGCATTCAATTGTTCCTCATTACTTCTGAATAAAGGAAAAAAACATTAGTGTTACATACAAGGTGCTTGATGACATGACCCCTTTCTATTTCTCCAGCCTTATTTCCAGCTAGAATCCCACCCACTTCGCTCTAGTCATACTGAAATACTTGAGACTTCCTTGTCACCATACTTTTTTCATTCTTTCATATCTTTGTAAATATTATTCCAATTTCCTGGATTCCAAACCCCATCCTCTGCCATCTTGTAATTTGACTCACTCCTATTCATCCTTCAAGATCAACTCAAGCCTGCCTGAATTCTCCAAGGCTGAATCCAGTACCTCTCTGATGTGTTCGCTCAGTGTTCTGTGTGTACCTATGAGTGAAAGTAGCTCGGTCATGTCTGACTCTTTGTGACTCCACGGACTATATAGCCTGTCAGGCTCCTCTGTCCATGGAATTCTCCAGGCAATACTACTAGAGTGGGTAGCCACTCCCTTCTCCAGGGGATATTCCCAACTCAGGGATCGACCCAGGTCTCCCGCATTGCAGGCAGATTCTTTACCATCTGAGCCACAGGGAAGCCTAAGAATACTGGAGTAGGTAGCCTATCCCTTCTCCAGGGGATCTTCCCAATCCAGGAATTGAACCAGGGTCTCCTGGACTGCAGGCAGATTTGATACCAGCTGAGCTACAAGGGCGGAGAAGGCAATGGCACCCCACTCCAGTATTCTTGCCTGGAAAATCCCATGAATGGAGGAGCCTGGTGGGCTGCAGTTCATGGGGTTGCTAAGAGTCGGACATGACTGAGCGACTTCACTTTCACTTTTCACTTTCATGCACTGGAGAAGGAAATGGCAACCCACTCCAGCGTTCTTGCCTGGAGAATCCCAGGGACGGGGGAGCCTGGTGGGCTGCCGTCTATGGGGTCGCACAGAGTTGGACACGACTGAAGTGACTTAGCAGCAGCAGCAGAGCTACAAGGGAAGCCCATGCTGTGCATACCTGTAGTCTGATGTTTTCTCACTGTGGTTTCATGGCTAATATTCTTGACCGTCTCCCTTACTATGGTCTGAGCATCTTGTAGCCAGAGTCTGCCTTATTACATTTTTTAGTCCAGGATCAGGGTGACACACCTTCTAAGACAGCGTGAGCACCTGGGCTCCTCAAGAAGCCATCAAAAGAAACAGTCAAAATCAAAATCATCAGTCAGTGATTCCACTGACTGAGTTGACAGGTGGTCAGTAGCTGCACCCTATCTGTGGGGCAGCGTGCCTTCAAACCACAGCTATTCACTCCTACATCTTTCTCTGTTCCACATAATACTCATTAATTGATTCATGTAACTTAATTGGATGTACACTTCTAAGAACATCTGTTTTAGTTCAACGTACACTCACTCATTCCTGAAGGTCTGACAAGCAGCTGTCACCAATAGGTGCCCAGGCAGAAATGAGGCAGCACTGCCCTCATGCTCAGAGATTCCACTTGATGACACAGTTGGAGCAGCTTCTTTCCACGACTGTGATTTATTTTCTTCACCTTTGCTGGAGCTCTAATAACAATCACCTCCCCCGCCCCCTTTCACCACCTGGCTGCTCCCCCAACATCTCCCCAGCACCCAATCTGTTCTGTCAACACCGCCTCCAGCACACAAACCTGACTGATGAAGACTGACAGCCGACCTGATGTCATTTTCTCCAATGAAGGCGTTTTATATGCTACCATCATTCCTTGATCCTTTCCTCCTACTTTTGTTTTGGTCAGAATTCATTACAGAGTCATTACTTTTCTGGTCCTGTGCAATGGTCACTAATGGTCTTTTTTTTTTTCTCTTTTTTAATTGGAGTATAATTGCTTTACAATGTTGTGTTAGTTTAGGTTGTATGACAATGTGAATCAGCTATAAGTATGTATATATATATATAAACTTACACATATATATGTAAGTCTCTGTCTTGAGCCTCTCTCCCACCCACCCCCATCCCACCCCCATCCCACCCCTCTAGGTCATCAATAGAGTACAGACCTGAGCTCCCTGTGCTACCACTGATGGTCTTTTTTACTGTCTGACACTGAATGTCAACCCAGCAAAGGAAAGGTTGGTGAGTGACTTCACCAAGTCACTCAAAAGCAAGGGGATAAACCTCTAGAGAGGAGAGTAGAAGGTAGATGAGAAGGGAAAATATTATTAAAATTGGGTTTTCAAATCCTGTTTTCAAAGGATTGAGCTGATCAACTGAATTGATCCTCTTTTTAAATCTTCCTTTTATGAGGAAGATTTCTTTGTTCATTCATTCTTTCAGTCTGGCTAGAGCTCCCAGGAAAAGGCCAAGGGTGGCCTCATCTCCAGTGCAGTCCCGGGGTCTGCATCTAACAGGGACTCCAAGTCCCCTGAAACCACCCCCAGACTTACCTTGGAGAGTGATGTTTTGTGGACATTCAAATCTACCGAGAGCTTAAACATGGTTCTTCTGGGAGAGGGCCAGGAGATGGAAAGGCCATTATCAGCAATCTGTTCTCTGAAAAATCTCAGCCATGTGCACAAACAACCTAAACCTCACGAGTGTCAGGAGGGGGATTCAGGGATTGGAATGTTTGCTGATATTTTCCTAAAATATCCAATGAACCATGAACCTAAACTCTACACCTGAGGCAAACTGGGAATTGCTATTTTAACAAAGCGCAGCTTAGAAAACAAACAGCACACAGTTTGCAATTGGGGCCAGGCCCAGAGAGACTTCTGGCAGCATTTTATGGGTGACTAACACTCAAGTTAAAATCAACACGGGTTTTCCAAACACAGCCTCTCTGGGGGTGATGGGTAGAATTTTCACCTGTGTGCCGTGGCCTGCTTCAATGATGCTTCACCACGTGAGTTCTGGGAGGAAGCTTTTTCTGAGCACACAGCAGAACTTTTGAAATGCTAGTGAGTACTAGCATTGTCTGATCTAGGCTCTCTCCTCTTGGTCTCCCGTCATACCTCTGGCAGAGAAGGACAAGAGAGAGAGTGTGTAACTTGAGACAGGAAACACACTTGTAAATTTCACAAACATGTGCCGGGCTCCTCCCTCCGGTGGGGCCATTAGGGAATACCATGATGACTAAACTGCCCTCGAATGAGGGCTGATAGGAAAACAAATAATTAAAATAATGCGGCCAAATGCTGAATAAGGCTTATACGAAGGGCCGTGAGAACACGAAGAGGAATAATTAATTTGTCAGAGGCAGTCAAGGAAGGTTGTGTGTTGTTGTTCAGTTGCTAAGTCATGTCTGATACTTGGCGACCCCATGGACAGCAGCACACCAGGCTTGCCTGTCCTTCACTATCTGCTGGACTTTGCTCAAACTAATATCCATTGAGTCAGTGATGCCATCCAACCATCTCATCCTCTATCATCCCCTTCTCCTCCCACCTTCAATCTTTCCCAGCATCAGGGTCTTTTCCTATGAGTGGGCTCTTCAGCTTCAGCATCAGTCCTTCCAATGAATATTCAGGGTTGATTTCTTAGAGGGTGACTTTTGAGCTGGCACCTTGAGAGGTGTGTCCAGGTGAGACAAGAAAAGAGACATTCCATGAGGAGGGGATGACAGACACAAACGCCCCCAGAGGGAAACCCCACAGAAGTGTGGTGTGTTTGGGATGCAGATTAAGTGGGAGGAGACCGGGGAGGTACAAGACTGATTTGGGGATTTGGGGTCAGACATGAAGGTATATTTGTATCTCACTAAAAGATTTGGACTTAATTCTCCGAGTGAAATGACAGAGGATTTTAAGTGTGGGCATGACTGATTCAATTTTAGAAAGACATACAAGGCGGCAAGGAAAATAGGACATGAGAGGGAAGGTCAGAGTCTCCCATCATAGATCAACTAAAGAAAAATGAAAGCCTGGAATAAGTTCATGGCAGTGGGAATGGAGACGGCAGCTGGGTGTGTGGCCTTTAGAGAGTGGAGTCTATAGAATTCAGTGGTTGATTATCCTGGGGTGGGGGTGGGGAAATGGGGGTTCAAGGTGAGACAGGAAGAAAGTCAAAGGGGACCACGAGGTTTCCCTACCCCGGCCAACTGAGTCGATGGTGATGGTGTTAACCTTTCTGGGAAATCAGACACAAAAGGCCGAAACACAAGAGAGAAGAAACAAGGTCCTGCCCATCCTGAATGTTTACTATCCAGTAACGGGATATGGAAAAGCCTAGGTGAAGGTAACTGCTTTCATTTCGACACAATTTTTCTTTTTTTAAAAAAATATTTATTTATTTATTTATTTATTTATTTATTTGGCTGCGTGGGGTCTTAGTTGTGGCACAAGGGATCTCTGGCGTGTCACGTGAGGTCTTTCACTGGTGCGTGGGCTCAATAGTGATGGCGCACAGGCTTAGTCGTGTGCCCTGTGGCCGGTGGGATCTTACTACCATGACCAGGGATCAAATCCAAGTCTCCTGAAATGCAAGGTGCATTCCTGACCACTGGACCACCAGGGAAGTCCCTAGACACAGCTTTTCAATCAATTGCTACAAAAGGAACATCTCTTATATTTCGGTGGTCCTAGACACACGTTCCTTAGGGAGATAAATGGTTAGTGTTGGTGTGAGGTCTTTCCTTGCCTACACGGTGCCCCCAGGGGTCACAGTAGTGAAGACCATGTGCTAGGCGGAAGGACCTTGGTCTTCCTCACTGTTTTCATGCTATTGGGAGCCTGGGGCATTAAAGATCCTGGGCAGAGCTGCCAAGACAGGAGTTCAGGCCCTGCACCATCACCCTGAACACCCAGGAGGACCTGAGGTGCTATTAGGGGCAGAGTTGGCACTCGGCAAATGGGAAGGCAAAACGGGGGAAGAGGTGCTACACGGGTGACCCTGGGACCTCAGAATTACTCAGCCACTTCCTTCTCAGTCCAATTTGAGCAGCTTCAGAAAACAACAGCTCTGAGCTATAAGGCCAATTGTCACCCTGCATAATCAGTCACCATCGCTGATCACAGCCTGGGATAGCCTTGGCCGTGGGTGCAGAGATACTTCTGTCATCCTGGAGGCTTCAGTCTGAGGATATGAAATGTCAATGTCTAAATTCCATAAGGAGGAAATTCCTGGTGGTCCAGTGGTTAGGACGTCCTGTTCTCACTGCTCAGGGCATGGGTTCAATCCTTGGTCAGAGAAGCAACACCCCACAAGCCCCCCAGCAAGGCCCTAACTAACGAACTAACTAAATAGATAAATTCATGGAGGGAAGCACAAAAAGTTCAAATCAGTGATGAGGACTCCCTTGGTGGTACAGTGGGTAAGAATCCACCTGCCTGTGCAGAGGACACAGGTTCAGTCCCAGTCTGGAAGGATTCCACATGCCGGGGAGCAACTGAGCCCGTTCGCCACAACTACTAAGCCCACGCACTCTGAAGCCTGCCCTCCGAAACAGGAGAAGACACTACAGTGAGAAGCCCGCACATTGCATCGAAGAGTAGCCCCTGCTCCCTACAACTAGAGAATCCTGTGTGCAGCAACAAATGCCGGCGGCAACCAAAAATAAAGTTAGCTAATTAATTTTTTAAAGAAAAACTGTGATGAAGTGGACAAGGACTAAAGGAGTCTGGAAGGGGAGACGGCCATCAGAGTCTTCCTGAAAAGACAGGCTTCCTGAAAGCTGTGAACAGGTTACCGAGTGAGGAGATAGGAGGGCAGCCCATGAGTGAAAGCACAGGTGGATTCGAAGATCTGGAACAGATGGTCCACCTTCCTGGGAGAAGGCGAGGCTGGAAAGGTCGAGGGGCGTGAGATCCTGGAGGGCCTTGAGGAGGGGGCAGAGTAGCTAATGGGAAGTTCATTCAAGATTCGTGAATAAGGGCTTGACATTGGGGAATGACTGCTTTAGCAGAAGTGTCTGAGATCTATAGGCTGGGGAGGCATGGGAGTCAAGATGAATTAGGGGATCACTGAGACACGGAGGAGGAATCTGACTTAACTCATTAAGTCAAGCATTGAGCTTGAAACATTTTTACATACCTACCTAAGATCAGAGTTCCTATTCCTGCTCTACAGTTTGGCAAAGTGAAGCTCAGAGATTGCCGAAACACACTCTTGTGGGTGGCAAAGCCAAGGTTCACACTCCAGGCTGTCAGATTCCAAGCCTGCATTTCTTTTGTGTTGTGCTAGGGGAGGTACTGATGAGAATGGAAATCTAACGCTCCCTGGCTGAGCATCAGATTCCCCTGTGGAGCTTCTCAAACTCTTGATGCTGGGGCTGTACCCCAGACCAATTAAATCAGGACTGCCAAGAGTGGAATCCAGGCATGAGTCTTTGTGCAAAGCTTCCCAGGTGAGCCCCAGTGCGACCGAGTTCTAGAGTATCACTGTTACAAGAGATGTTGCACAGGAAGGAGGGCTGAAAACAGTTGGCTAGCAAATGAGAGAATGAGAAGGGGGAAGAAGGTGACCTTAAGATCTTTCACTTGGATAAATTCAGAAAGGGATGCCAGGGTGGAAATGAGGAATTTATTTTCAGAGTCCTTGACCCTTAAGGTGTGACATCCGGATGGAAACACCCAACAGATGATTGACAAAGTGAGCCAGATACTCCAAGGTCTCAAGAGCCAAGACCATACCAAGCTCAGCACTTCAGTACCCAGTGGGTGGCAGGGCCAGCTCATCGCAGCGTGGGAGAGGCAATGGATAAATTTTCTGAAATTTTGCAAACCACTGGTGAATGCAGCCATCATTAAAAATCGAGTTATAAACACTTATAAGTAAATGATCTTAAAAGCAGCTGTAATAAATTCTCAAAGCTCTCCACTCTCTAGTTACTTTACCACAGTTTATTATTATCTGCAGTTTTCAGAGGATTTACATCTATTTTATCTGCATCGTGCGAAAATCATCCTAGGTGCATCTCTGCCCAACCCTTATCAACAGCAGCCATGTCAATGGTTTGGAGTCAGTTATGGAGAGGATTATTTGCATCATGAAAATTTACATTGCAGAAACTGCAAATTAGAACTACCCTCTCCCCAGAGAGTCAGCACACCACCACCCTAAACCATATAACGATCCGGCAGAAAAATCTGTGTGTGAGTATGGGTCCAGTGCCTCATTAAAGTAAAACAAAGAGAATAATGTAGAAACTAAGACTCTATGGACACGGGGAAGAAATTAATGCTAAAAACAGTTTCTAATATTGACTGATATTTCCCCAAACACAAGCTTTTTTGCGCTACTCAGGTCCTCTGAGATTGCTGCTATTCCAAATAAACCTGTTTCATTTAGCTCCATGAATAAGAAACTCCTAGCCAGAGTAGACATATTTTATATGCACACATAAAAATCCTCTGTGTGTATATAGCACTTTCCTTTTAAGGAACTCACAGCAATTACACACGTGCTCGTTAGTCCTCCGAATGGCCCTGGGGAGGTAGTTAGGTGCCAGAGGAAGTAGGAAGGAATGAGAAAACAAAACCTGTTAAATTAGAAAACAGGGCATTACAGAGCCTCAGTGCTGTAAACAATCATTCTTCTCCCAGTGCAGGAAACCCTGGGATGTTAACATGTCCTGATTAAGAAGGTTCTAGAATTGGACTCCCTTCCCTGGCATTTCTCCATGAGCATGACCACTCTTTCACTCCTCTCGTCCTCCTTCTCCTGCTAATTTGTTTCTAACTCCTACCTGGGCCAGGGCTGGAGTTTGCAGTCCAAGCTTCCCTGGCTCCAGAGCCCCAGAAAGTTCACCAAAAGGCCTCAGGGAGGGAGATGGGCCGTGAGCCGGACCAGCAGCCCCTGGTCCCAGGCGTTGTTCTCGCAAGACTTGCTGTCTCCATGATGACCATTCCCAGACTCGGAACCAGTGATGCCATCGTCCCCTCTGCACCAGCAGCTTCATCCCACCAGGGATCCCAGTGACTCTTCTGACTTCCCTTGTTGCCTTCCTGTGAGGTTCTGGACAGTTCTGAATCCATCCTTCAGGGTACAAGTCAACATAATGTTAACGCTGGATTCGTCTCCACGCACCCAGGATGTGTGTGTGTGTGTGTGTGTGTGTGTGTGTGTGTAACAGACAAACTGACAAAGGCGTAGAGACAAACTGACAAAGAAGAGAGGCAAAGATTTACAGAGACTGTGGGAATTTCTGAACAGAGGAATTATTTTCTTTGGAGGTGTTTTGTTTCTGACTCAGAATTTTATTGTTTGTTGGTAACTGGTGGGAGGGCAGGTTTAGAAGATAAATCTTCCTGATGGGGAACCCAGGGCTCCACCCAAGCCAGACCACAGCGTAATAGTGTCCCCCTTAACAACTTCCTCTAGAGGCAACCCTGTGGGGGTGGGAGGAGGAGTGCTTTGGCTGGAGAGCACTGTCTCTGAGAGCCTCTGTCTCTGGCCAAACATCTCTGGATATTCAGTGGTTGAGACCCAGTCAAGTCTGAAAGGGACTCTGGCTGATTCCCAACCAGGACTTCCTACTGGCCTCAAAGCTGGCAGTGGGTCTCCCACCAGCGAACTCCCAGGCCCTCATTCTCCCCAAAGGGCTTCTGAGGAGCTTCCTGAGACGGGAGGGTGCTCGGACCCAGCTTGAGTGGCCACACCAGGCACGCAACACAAACAACTCAGTTAAGTGAAGTAGCACGAGCGTGACAGGGTTTCGATTTCCTGGTTCCATCGCAGCCTCTGTGGAGCGAGTCCGCTCCTCTGAGATGTCAGGGTATGAGCAGCTGCCGTCACTGATTCAACAGTCACACTGAGCATGCCCCCCACCCAGCTCCAGATGCCAAGGTCAGCCTTGGGTTAGAGAAGCAAACAACAAAACAGCCCTTGTGAACCCAGGCATCGAACAGCGTATAGGACCGACTCTCCAAGGGCTTTTCTCTGTCCATGGGATTCTCCAGGCAAGAATACTGGAGTGGGTTGACAATTCTCTGGGGGATCGTCCCAACCTAGAGATCGAAGCCGAGTCTCCTGCACTGCAGGCAGACTCTTCACCGTCTGAACCACCAGGGAAGCCCCTTTCTCATCCAACAGTCTCTAAATAGTTTCTTAGTGGCCAGAGAGCTTCCTTAGGTCTCCCAAGCTAATGAAGTTCAGTTCCTACTAAGTAAAAGGAGTCGTGTTTTGCTCGCTTGTTTGTGTTCTTTTGGGTTCCCGGAAGTAACCACTTGGCACTCGCAATGTGGGTGTCTGAGCTGGTCATAGAGCCTCGCCACAGCCCCTGGGGAGAGGTGAGTGTGGCAACGTCCGCCACACTCATAAACACTCATTAGGCTCCCGTCTGCTCCGGGGACCTGAGCTCTAAGTCAGAGGCACAGCCTAGTTGTTCAGAAGCTTCTAGAAAGCCTGCAGACTGCACATGGAAAGGACAAACAAACAACGGAGCAAACTGATCAATTGGGAGCTGTCAGGGCAACAAAGGGAACGTGAATACAGAACTGGGGAAGAGGTTCCCATTTGGGGGAATTCTCTGGTTGCCTAGAGGTTAGGATTCCAGGCTTTTGCTGCTATGGTCTGGGTTCAATTTCTGGTCAGGGAACTGGGACCCCACAAACCATGTAGGAGCCCCTCCCAATTAAAAAGAAAAACAGAAAGAGGTTTCCATTTGGGAAGGTGGAGGAAAGAGGAGCATACGGGCCATACAACAGAGTCGGGGAGTCACTAGCTGTGTCTTGTTGGTCTGTGGCAGGAAAACGAGGGTAGAGAGGACAGCGCTGGGGACCCAGGACCCCGAAAGCTTCAGGACATCAGGGAAAAGTCATAAAGCTGCGGTCAAAGCTCTCTAGCTCCTCACCCTGACAATGACAGTCTCCTTCCACACTAAACCCCCCACCACTGCCAACCCCTCTCTACACACCCTCTCCCCAACATCTTACATAAAAGCCTCCTATTGTGTTAATATCAGGGGGAAAACGTGACTAAGGGTGAGTGTGTGCCCAAAGAAAAATAAAGCTAGGAAAGGAGTCTCAAATGGTCGCCCCCACCCCCCAGGTTATCTTGGCTCGTTCCCTGATTCCGTCAGTTCACAGGCTCTGACATAAAAGGCAGGAAGTTACATACGCTAAACAAAGCTCCTTAGATGTCAGGAAATTAACCTGGGAAATCGGAGCCAAGAGCGATTAAAGGCGTTGCGCCCGGAGTTCAAAAACCACGATGGCGTTAGATCAAAAGCTGTTTTCTGGGCACCCCGGGCTTGGTTCTGCCAAACTGCACATCCCCATTCAGGGAAACCCAGCCACAGGGCCCACACGCTTGTGTGGTGTGTGTGTGTGTGTGTGTGTGTGTGTTTTCCTGCCGTGTGAGTTAATCATCACTCAGATCTATAGCTTTTGACTCTTAATGCCTTCAGACCTTGGATGCCCACCCTTGGCAAGGCTGCCCACAGAAGAGCAGCCGGCCTGCACAGGCTTCCTGATTAGGGAAGGTCACACACCTAACCTCAGAGGGGATCCAACCAGTGGCCCCAGAGGAAACAAAGAAAGCCCTTAAAAGGGGAGGAGGGAAGGCAGCCTGGGGATCCTGAACCTCCCAGCTAGGAAAACAAATGCCTTGTGGAGGGTGGAAAGATCGGACCAGAACAAGCAACAGAATTGTAAGGATCATTATTTATGTTCACAGTGATAATAACAGCTCTTTGAGCCTGAGTTTCATACCCTTTACAATTAAGGGGTTGGACTAAGTGTCCTTTATAACACCTTCTAGCTAGGATGCTGTGGAATTCTTAAATAACTTTAACATTATACATCATAATGCAGTTGTCAAAGTGTTGTGCACAACAGCACCTCTTTGTATATCCAGCTATGGGTGTTAACCCCATTATACAGAGGAGTAAACTGAGGCCCTATGAGGGGAAGTAGCTGGCCTAAAGCCACATATCTGGTAGATAGCAGAGCCTGTAACAAACCTTCAGCCAGCAGCTCCTCCTGGTCCAGTGATCTGGAAGGGCAATCGTGGGCGATAGCTTTGTCCTACAAATGACAAAAGTACATTTGCAATCACAAGCTCACGCCCAAAGTGTCACTATGTCTTCTTTTTATATTGGGAAATGGGAGGATAAGGGGGAACCATTTAGTATTCTAGGTTTTTGGGAAGTGGAACACTCAGAGATGGCACCCCCATGATGACCCTCTAGTGCACAACCCTCTTGACTCAACAGAGGTGAGGTTAGTTGCATTTGCCGGAGAGGAAAACAGTGAGAGAAACATTATTCATTCAACAATAACAGCAAGGACTTCCCTGGTGGTCCAATGGTAAAGATTTTGCCTTCCAATGCAGAGGGTGTGGATTCGATTCCTGGTCGGGGAGCTAAGATCCTACATGCTTTACCCCCTCCTTCACCCAATGGACTTGAGTGGGTTTTTCTTTCTGACAACCAAACCACCCCCGATTATAACAAACACTTTGTGGATTTTACTAAGATGCCCCATTCTCTAAGCCATTTACCAAGGGATAAACATCCTGGGTATCAAATTCTGCCATGTTGCATACCATGTACACTTGGTCCTTGAATGATTTATTTTTACAATTTTGACTACATACAAGCAACCACATGTAGCTGAACTAAAATGTCTTCATGAGATCCAGTACTTTGATCTACAGGGCTTAGATGCAAAAAAAAAAAAAAATGAGTAATTCAACTAGTGAGCGTCTCCCACACCTGTGCCTCATCCATATCATGATGCGGTGTTGCTGCTCTCAAAGCTCTGTTCTGCAATCATTTTCTGAGGAAAATCCTCTGTTAAGAGGTTTTCTTCAAAACTCCAGATATGTTTCCAATGAGCAGCCATGTTTAAAAACAACCGGACTATATGATGATCTTTTACTTTTATCTAGTTTGTTTCACCTTTTCTGTCTCATATCCAGTGCTCCCGTTTCATTTAGTTTACGTTTTCTGATTTCTTTCTCTCTTCTTTTCTTGATGTTCTCTCTCAAGCTTTTATCAAGCCTAGTAGAAAAGCTCTTGTATATATATAAATAGTATGTATAATATATATTTTACAAAATTATGAATTTTTGCCCAACTAAAAAGTTTATGACATTTTGATTCCACTTGTTTGACTTAGTATGAATAGAATGCTAGATTTCTAATTTTAAAAATTGATATGCAACAAGCAACAGAGATTTACTATACAGCAAGAGGAACTATAGTCAATATCTTATAATAACCTATACTGGAAAATAATCTGAAAAATAATATATGTGTATATGTATAATTGAATCACCTTGCTGTGAACCTGAAACATTGTAAGTCAACTATACTTCAATAAAATGTAAATATTAAGGGAAAAAAAGAGGTTTTCTTGGTTTGGGGAATTTGTGACAGCATAGGCTGAGTCCCTCACAAAATCCGTAGGTCTACTACACATGATTATTAACATATTTTTTAGAAAGCTCTGTCTCTTCTACTATTAGCTCTTTGGAAGATGAGCTCCAAACACCTGCTATAAGCAGGTATGTGTTAACACATATATATTTCTGAGTTAATTCTCTCATCAGATTCTCCCCCCAAAAGCTCATCCAATAGATCATATTATCTCAGTTGTATTAATCAGCTTAAGCCAAGTTACGCTGCAGTAACACACAACCTACAAACCTCAGTGTTTACTGCAACACAGGTTTGGTGCTCAGCCATGTCACTGTGGGTCAGTTACAGCCCATCTTCACATATTCTTCATTCCAGGCTCCGATGACAGAGAGAAAGAGAGGTGGCACACCATGCGATGGCCCTTAAGGCATCTACGCAATAGTGACAAAATTATTTATACTCACTTTTGCAAGCCAGTGCAAATCCCACAGGCAAGCCTGACGTCAATAGGGCAGGGAGGACTACTCTTCCAGAGGATGGATGGGTGCCAAAAATCACACAGCCACGCCTGGCACCGTGGGACTAGAATGCAAAATCCCCCACCAGAGAGCGACACAACAAAATCGCAGATACAAATACTAGGTATCACATCATTTCACCAAGAAACTGAGGTGAAGCAATTGCCTGACCCAATATCATGTTAGTGTTCAACTTGGTATTTGAAGAAAGTCTTTGGAACCCAGGGCTTCCCAGGTGGTGCAGTGGTAAAGAATCTGCCTGCCAATTCAGGAGACCCAGGAGACAGGTTTGATCCCTGGATCAGGAAGATCCCCTGGAGAAGGAAACAGCAACCCACTCCAGTATTCTTGCCTGGAGAATTCCATGGACAGAGGAGCCTGGTGGGCTACAGTTCATGGGGTCGCACAGAGTTGGACATGACTGAGCTTGTGCACATGCTTTCCTCTTTTGGACCCCGGGTGGAAGATGCAGTCCACTACAGCAGAGCTGTTTCCGGGTCTTCCTCTGAAAGAGATGCCTCTCCGGGACCCGATCTGTACATTATGCCACTCTCCAGAAACGTTGACGTCAAGTTGTCACACTACAACATTTGGCCCTTGAATGTTTTATTCATTAGGATCATATGGGAATCCGAGTGAGCCAAGGTAGACGAAATTAACAAGTGCCAATCAAGAAACAGACTCGGAGCCAACACTTTGTCTCAATAAATGAAGCCATTTTAAAATGCTCTTGGTTTAACCAGACTGAAGATAGAATGAAGTGGTGGCTCTGGAGAAGGACAAGAAACTGTCACCCTCTAGGGTGGTGTCAGGTGGCTCCCTCTGGCCACTGGTTGATTGCGTCCTGCAAAAGCTGGCATGAAGGGTCTGGGAAGCCCAGGGACTGATGCTTCGGAAGAGCCTGGCACCAGTGATTTACAAAGGGCCTTCACAGTGACCTGGTCAACATCTCCAGGGTTAATTATTCCCACGACTACCAACAGCACCCATCCCAGTTGGGTACCCTGGTCATCTATGGTTAATGACCTCTCTGGTCAGTGAGTAGTTTTGCTCAAGGTAAGAATCTGACTGCACCCAAGTCCTCAAGTCTAGAAAACAAGTTGGAATTCACTGTTTTTTTTTTTTTTTTTTTTTCTGGACTATTTAATTTCCTTCAAGTTGCATAGGTAACACTTTTGGTTTTCAAATGGTGCAAGTTACAAAGAGTTCAGCGTTACCATGCTTAGCAACAGAGTCCCTATTGAATACCTGTTCTCCATCTCTGCCAATTACATTTTTAAGGAGATTGGGCTTGATTAAAAAGCACACTGTTAGCCGTGAATCCAACCTGCCCAGGATATATCGGGTTGCATTGTGTTATGAAACACACACCATACTGGATGTTCTTCCAAAGGAATGTGTACAGAAAAGGCTGCCCTTCTGCAAGATTGAGAGCTCCTTCCCGGGCCACACCACTCTCCACCTTCCGTCCAAACACCCAGCAAGCTGAAGCATGCAGGTGTCCCTGGCTGAGCCCTGTATGGCCTCAGGACACCCTATACCACCTCTCCTGTGTTCTCCTGTGTGTGAGAGAGCAGTGCCAAGGCCGGTGCGCTAGGAAGTGAGAAGGCTCCATGGAGCAATTTCCACAGCATCTCACTACTCTGTTCTGCTGATTGCTTACCAATCAGCATAACTCCTTATAGAGACTTCAAGAAACTCAAAAGGCAGGCTGGGAATTGCAGGCCTCAGTGTGGCAGATGCTCTGCATTCACGAACATGTCAAAAACAGCACTTCTACACTCCATTCATAGGCCTTACTTGTGTCTATGGAATTAGACACTGGGTAGCTCAAAGCCAAGTCTCCAAAAACATCCTGCAGAAACCCCAAGATTGCAATCTCAAAGTCACTATAATTTCGCTACTATGCTGCTAACAGGCTAATAGCCCACAGGCAAAAGGATATTAAAAAGATTATATTAATGTTGGAGTTGGGGATGGGATTATGAAGGGCTTTGCAAAGCTAAGATAAACCAAGAGCATTTATCAGCCAACTCAGAAAAAAATGGATTTGCAGCCAGAGTTCTTCCCCAGTTTGGGCAGCAATAGCATTCTTGGGACACTTGTTTTATACATGTTTATTTTGAACCCCATGTGTTAGACACTAAGCTGGGGTCACCATAATACAGGGCTGGACGAGCTGTGGTTCCTGACATGGGGAGGCTGACAGGCTAGTAGGTGAGATAGGACGACGCACCAACAAGCGAGATGACACCCACTAGGAGGAAAGTGCCACAAAAAAGATGTAGATGAAGAATTTTAGGAAGTGCAGAGGGAGAGATTACTCTCCCACACAGAAGAGACTATGACTTTACGAAGACAGGCATTCAGCCAAGTCTTCTGAAGGGGAAAGGGTGCAGGCGGTGCAGTTGGGGAGGAAGAGAATTCATTAGCTGCCTCCACGGGTGTAATGGAGGCTTTGGTGTACCAGCCCGACAACCTCAGTGGGTGGGGCAGCTGGGGCTCCGGTTGCTCGTGGCTCCAGGCTGTTCCCCATCTCTGAGGTTTGCCTTTGGCTGACCAGAACACCCCACCAGAGAGATACCCACACCCTGCCTCTTGGGGACTGGCAGATACAGGGGCACAAAAGGCCAGCCCCCCCCGCC
This sequence comes from Dama dama, assembly GCF_033118175.1. Lineage (NCBI taxonomy): Eukaryota > Metazoa > Chordata > Mammalia > Artiodactyla > Cervidae > Dama > Dama dama. Next base: position 18,527,697 of record NC_083710.1, read on the forward strand.
ACCTCAGCACGGGGACAATTCTGTACCCCACGTCCCAGAGGGTCAGGCTGAGGCTTGTCTCTGCTGGGTTCTCTGCCCTCTCCTAAATTCCTTCTTTGCTCTCGGTAAATGGCAGGCATCTGAATCTCTATCTCAGGCCTCACTTCTAGGGAACCCAGCCTAAGCCTCTGACTTTCCCTCTTGTGTCTACGCAGATGCACCAAGGAATTCTTGGGAAAGCTTTCCATGTCCCCATAAGCCATCCATCACACCCCCTGTTACTTAGCTTCCTCTGTTCCATCCAGAACAGCACCCTGTTTTCACACTACATGTCTTACTTGTGTTCTTTCTCTTGCTAAGAGGGGTTCCCCACCACTTATTCCTTTCTTTCAAAGTCTAACTCAATTTTACTTATTCCAAGGCTTGCCAACCAGACTCCATGCCTACTCCTTATGTGTGTATTTTCTTTAGCACTTAAGTCATATGTCAGAACATGTACCTATTTTTATTTTTTAGACAATTAGATCCAAACTTAATCATCCCAATAGATGTTGTCATTTTCAAAGTACTCATCTTGGGAGATTAATCACTTCCTCCAATACAGCCACTGCCCATTCTAATTTGGGGATTCGTCTCTTGGGTTTGACTTCAGCACATGTATTTCTCATACACCATTAAACATGATAAATAGACTACAGCAATTCTGCATCCTTTGAGGCTTTAGCAAATCATTCAGAACCAGGACTGGTGATTGATTGCAGGTTAGTGAGAGTATATATGTATTTTGTAATTCCACACTTTACACACCCAGAACAGTCCCTTGGAAGATGAAACCCTTTCTCCCACAAGGCTGCCCTAAATCCAGCCAATCCCAGTTATGGCAAATATTTGTTCTGTGAAAGTGACTTCCTTTCCTCTTTGAGACATTTGAATCCACACCTGATGAGTAATGTAGGTATTGATTCATTCATTCAACAAATATTTGTTGAGTGCTTTCCACACACCAAGGATTGTGCTACAAGTGAGGCTATAAAATCAAATAAAACATGGTTTTTACTCACATGGAGCTTAGAATCTATTGGGAAAAAGTTACAAGTAAATTGACCATATAGAACAGTGCAGTAAATGCTGTGATGGGGACAGGCATGGGGGTTTATGGGAGGAATGGGAGTGAGTTAGATTGGAAGGTCAGGGAAACTGCTGGAGGCTGTTTTGAAGGAGGATTCGGAGTTTACTAGATGAAGAAGGTTGGCAAGGGCATGAGGGGAGGATCTGATTGTAGGAAGGCACAGATGGAATTCTGCAACCATAAGACACATTCAAGACACTTTCTGTGAAGAGTGAATTGGGAGAATTAATACAGAGATGAGAGAGCACTCAGGCTGCTGGGAAGTCTAGGCAGGCTTATCCTGAGAGCAGTAGGAAGCCATTGGCAGCTCTAGCTGAGATAAAAACCAACCAACCAGTCATATTGTGTAACTAAAAGCACATGGAATGATGTTAATGTGTGTTCTCCGTACTTGTGGTTCATCCTCTAACAACTCAGTGAGAGACACATTGTTATGCCCCCTTTGTTGTTGTTGTTTAGTCACTAAGCCATGTTTGACTCTTTTGAGACCCCATGAACTATAGACCACCAGGCTCCTCTGCCCATGGAATATCCCAGGCAAGAATACCAGAGTGGGTAGCCTTCTCCAGCTGATCTTCCTGACCCAGGAACTGAACCCACATCTCCTGCATTGCAGGTGGATTTATTTTACAGATGCAAAAAAAGAGAGACCAGGAATGTTAAGTAACTTGTCCAGGCCACATAGCTGGTAAGTGGCAGAGTTGGAATTCAAACTCTCTCCACCCCTCTCAACCCCAAAGCCCCCAAAGGATTCCCTAAAAGAAACCCAGCAAAGGATATGAACAGATACATCACTTAAAAGGAAACTTTGAATTTTAAATATATTTACAGTGTTCAATCTGGGCCCAAGTCAAAGCATTAGAAAGTAAAACAATAATATTGAGCCATTTTATACCTATTTAACCAGCAGACAGTGTTAACAACCATGCACAATGCCATCTATTTTGCACCACTCAATGGACATTAATACATTTGTAACAGAAAAGGACAAACTTGACTCCATATTGGATCTGTTCCTTTAGCTGTAACCTTTGTGCTCTTTGTCTGGGTTTAGTCATGCTAGTTCTGCTCCTTTTGTAAAAGACTGTTGCCTATAGCCTGAAATATTACAGATAGCCCATCTTCAAGGCTCTGACCTTTAAATGTATAGCACTTTTCCATTTGTATAGAAATAAAAAGTTACAAAACAGAGAATATCACTTGTCTTGTTGAAGGTTTATAGGAACACTATGACCAGACCTACATGGACAGCTGCGAGAACAAGGATTCAGGCACCAAGAAGTTTGGAGCAACCAGCCACTACCCCTTCCCTTTCAGTATAAGAAAAGCTTGACTTCTAACTCAGGGAAGATGGTTCTTTGGGACATGAGTCCACCATCTTCTAGGTCTGCTAACTGACCAAATAAACTCCCTATTCCTATCTCAGCAACTTGTCTCTTGATGTATTGCCCTGTTGTGTGGTGATGAGTATGAGCTTGGACTTGGTAACACATTGATGGTCATTTGTAAATTTACATAAATATTTTGCAAAACAGTGTAATAATTTATCCAAGAAAATATTTCAGAAGTAGACTCAAAGTTTGTCATTGCAAGAGCAACAATGCAAAGTTGAGAACAAACTAAATGTGGAGTGACAGGACAATAGTTTGGTAAACAATCATACAAAAACCCAATGAAATATTGTCTAGTTATTTGACTTAATCTTTTTGAGGATTACATAACACCATGGGAAAATATTTATAGGAACTAAATTGTCATGTGAAAAGGTAGAAAACAGTACAACATTGACATTCATGAGGACTATAGCCTATATTCTTGCTAATTCCCAGATAACTGAAAGCCACTGTAGCACACAACTGCTCCCTTTTAAATGCAGTAACTGAAAATGTGAAGTAAGCCCCTGAGACTCTTAATGAACCTATGAACTCAGGATTTGCTTATAAAGTTATAAAAATAAATTCTGCCAATAAATTCTAGATTGCATTATATCACATCATTACTATACTTACCTACATCTGCAAAGAAACAACATTTTTATCACTTTATGAGAGTTCCTCACAAGCTCCATAGGCAAGCACAAAAGCTGTATTGAAACGCTGTTCCCAGGAATGGTAGGCAACTTGTTCACTAACTGTGGACTCTTGCCTTCTTTTATATCAGCTTTGAAACCCAGTCATTTCAAAGTTAAAGATGTCTTTGATGTCCCTGACAAATAATTGAAAATGAGAGTGTAAAATTCAAGTATGTCAACAATGTTTACCACTATTCATAACAAACATAATTATATTACATATGTATACATATACCTATATTACATGTATATAATATTACATAAATGTAGACATATGACTAGTGCTGCCTAGATACAAAAAATAAAGACCGTAGTGTTTGGGTGAAAGAATTGTAAGGACTATTTTCCTTTTAAAATATTTATTAAGTATTATATTGTCATTTTATAATAAATAAAGTTCATACAACTGATTTACTATGCTATGGCCACATTCCAATAGGTTGAACTTGGTTGCCTTTAATCCATTGGTTTTATAGCGTTTAACATGTTTGCAGGGCTTATGGGGTTACCCACACATGGGTAAAACCTGGGGAATTCAGCAGGAACTCAGTACAGAACTAACCACATCATACTTCCTATGACGGTTGACTCGAGATGCCAAAATCAGTATGTCTTTCTCTCCACATACACTGGGAAACTACAACCAGAACTTGGGCTTTGAAGTGGGGCTGACAATCACTCAGATAAGGAGATGTGTCTCTGATTCCTGAAACTCTGCTGACTGATTGGACAGGAACTGCAACTAACATCCAGGGGTTCAGTCCACGTGACCCTGGGGGGTAGGGAGGGAGGAAGGGAGTAAGAAGGACAGAAGGAAGGGAGGAGTCATGCTAACGAGCTTGCCAGCCAGTTTTTTCTTTGCCTCCAGCTCCTGTGTTGACCCCCAGGGGTCATTCTATCTGTCCCAAGCATGTCACCAGAGAAGGCGGAGCAAATGGAGCAGAGGAGAGCAGTTCAGCTTGTACATTAGTATGTGACACAGTCAGAACCCAGGCCTGATGGTCCTCCAGGGGACTGAAGCACCCAGAAACATTTCACTGAGAAAGTGGATGCTCTCTGCTTTTGTAGGAGGGGGCCGGGGAGGGAAGAGCTGCGAATGCTTAGGCCCATGAATTTCATAGTTTGTAAAAACTCATTGTCTTTTCACATAGCACAAATAAAAACTGAGAAATAATATAGAGCAAGAAATTCTGTTGTTCAAGTATAAACTGAAACAGCCTGGGAGAAACACCAGTAATAAAGACTAGCAGAGGAGAGGAAGAAGGCAGAGATCACAGTTCAGCTTGAATCTTGAAAGTTTTCTGAGAAATCTAATTTCCACTTTCTAAATAATGGAACTTCATAACATCTTAAACTCTGAGTCTCTGCACATTCCTGATCAGCTATAGAAATTCAATGGAGAAGTGGGGTGAGGGCCCAGGAGAAGAAGAAAAAAGAAACTTAAACAGGATTAAGTTATGCAGTTCCGATGCATAGCACATGATGACAGCTAACAATACCGTATCGTACACTTGAAATTTGCTAAGAGGATAAATTTTCAACTAAAGCTTCTTAACACACATGTACATGCACGTGCACACACACACAGTAACTATGTAGAGGTGATAGATGTTAACGATCTTGATTGTGGTGATTTTACAATGTATATGTGTATCAAAACATTGCCTTAAACAAATACAATTTTTCTATTTCAATAATGTCTCAATAAATCTGCTTTTAAAAAAAGAAAGGAGGAAATATTTTTTTAACAGATTTTAGGACTACTGGCTCCTCGTTGTTTACCAAACTATTACTGGATAATGGATGCTGTTGTTGTTGTTCAGTCGCTAAGTCACGGCCAACTCTTTGTGACCCCATAGACTGCAGCACACCAGGTTCCCGTGTTCTTCACCATCTCCTGGAGTTTGCTCAAATTCATGTCCTTAGATTTCCTGATGCCATTTCATCCTCTGCTGCCCTCTTCTCTTCCTGCCTTCAATCTTTCCCGGCATCAGGGTCTTTTCCGGTGAGTCAGCTCTTCAAATCAGGTGGCCAAAGTATTGGAGCTTCAACTTCAGCATCAGTCCTTCCAATGGATATTCAGGTTGATTTCCTTAGGACTAAGGTATGATAAGGGATGATGATAAGGAGTAAGGGATGATGGATAGGGAGGCCTGGTGTGCTGCAGTGCATGGGGTCACAAAGAGTCAGACATGACTGAGCGACTGAACTGAACTGATTGAAGGGATGCTAAGGGCTTCCCAGGTGGCACTAGTGGTAAAGAACTCACCTGCAATACAGGAGACATGAGACGTAGCTTTGATCCCTGGGTCGGGAAGATCCCCTGGAGGAGGGCATGGCAACCCACTCCAATATTCTTGCCTGGAAAATCCCATGGACAGAGGAGCCTGGCAGGCTACAGTCCATAGAGTCAGTCACGACTGAAGCAACTATGCATGCACATATACACAAGGGGTGGTAAAGAAAAAGAATTAAGCACACTCACTGAGATAGCATTTCAAGTTTATGCGACCAGTACTCACGCCTCTGCCTTTCTCCCCAAACTGACAAACTCAACACTGAATGTCCCCATGGTGCAGGCACATCCAACCTTCATCCCATTGAATCCTCAGCTCCGCCCTTCTACAGACAGAGAAATGGAAATGAAACAAGTAAGTCATGCGTGAATTGAGAGTTGGACCATAAAGAAAGCTGAGCACCAAATAACTGATGCTTTTGAACCGTGGTGTTGGAGAAGATTCTTGAGAGTCCCTTTGACTGCAAGGAGATCAAACCAGTCAATCCCAAAGGAAATCAGTCCTGAATATTCATTGGAAGGACTGATGCTGAAGCTGAAACTCCAATACTTCAGCCACCTGATGCAAAGAACTGACTCATTGGAAAAGACCCTGATGCTGGGAAAGATTGAAGGCAGGAGGAGACTGGGACAACAGAGGATGAGATGGTTGGATGGTATCACTGACTCCATGAACATGAGTTTGAGCAAGCTCTGGGAGTTGGTGAGGGACAGGGAAGCCTGGCATGCTGCAGTCCATGGGGTCGCAAAGAGTTAGGCGTGTCTGAACACCTGAACTGCACTAAGGTAACCAAGAAAAGAGAGCAGTGAACATTCTGGTTGACTCCCTGATGCCCACGCCTCCACATTAGTGTACACCAATCAGGCTATGGCCATCCCCAGCCAGGAACTTGTTCAGGAATGATCCTGGGACACTTTTCTGCTGGAAGTCTTCAGAGGAAAGCTCCCCTGTACTGAGACATCATCCCAGGTAGGGGTGCTCTCTCTTCTTCCTCAGACAAGGCTGCGATGCCTCCTTTTCCCAGTACAGATCACTCTGAGGCTGACAGAAGGGCAAGAGGGCAAGAGTCCTGGATGGTGCCACAGAGTGGCCAGCCTCACCAACCCCACAGCCTGCCTGACCTCTGGACTCCAGGTGACATGAGATAATAAATTTCCTAAGTATTTGCATCAGGATGAGTCAGACTCTATTTCCCTTTCATCAGAAGCAGCCTGCCTGTTGCAAAAAGGCAAATCCAAACTCAGGTCTGTCCGATGATTAAGTACGTACTCATTCCAAGAGTTTTCTAGTCCAAGAGGTTGTCTCTCTGGGCATAACGTCTTGAAGGGTTTCCAATTCAATAGCTGCACTGGCCCTCCAGTCAGACTTGGATTAAATCCCAGGTCTGCCACTGACAGCAAAGCCTGGCATGCTGCGGTCCATGGTGGGGTCTCAAAGAGTCAGACATGGCTGAGCGACTGATTTTTTTTTTCTTTCTGTCACTGATGACCTGTGTGATCATGGGCAAATCTCCTGTCTTCTTTACACCTATCATCTCATCTGAAAAATGGGAATAGTATTAGTTCTGGCCACAAAGGATGCTTGAAGTCTAAAGTACAGTGAGTCCCCTATCTATGAATGAGTTCCATCTAGAGAGCATGATTGTCAGTCCAATTTGTTCGTAAGTCCAACGAAGTTAGCCTAGGTACCCAATTAACACAATTGGCTTTATAGTACTGTACTGCTATAGGTTTATAATACTTTTCATACAAATAATACATGACAAACACAAAAGACAAAGAAACTACTTTTAACCTGACGGTACAGCACCTTGGAACATATAGGAGTACAGTATAACAGCTAGCACACAGGGGCACATTCTCGTCTTTCAAAGCTTGTAACTTAAAGGTTCAAATGTAGGGGACTTTAACTGTACATTTCTACACAGTAAGTGGTCATTTCTCGTTAGCTCCCATGAGAGAATCACTGACTTTAGGTGCCTAGAGACTTTTCAGAATCCTTGTGATATTTTGAATAAAGTGATTTTATTTTTCCCAGCATATCAAATCTGTGTCAGAATTAAAATATGGCGTTTCTTTAATGTTTGCCCTTACCTGAGCTTTTGACTTTTTAATTAGTGACTGCTCTAATTCTTTTTTGGGAAAAAAAAAGTACAACATCATTAAAGAAACTATTTTAAATGTCACCCTTCATACCACACTACCTAATTAACTATTTTCATTCTTTGATATTACCTCTTGCACATAGTATTTACATATCCACAATTATAGTAAGCATTCTACTTTCTTTGCTGTTAATTTTACTTAAATTATAGCACATTTCTCCATTTTTCTACATGTTCTTTGTAATTATTCATTTTAATAGTTTTATAATATTGATTAGCAAAATTGACCAAACATTCTCCTACCACCAGTATTTTTACATAAATGTTTCTTTTTTTTATCTTAAAGTTGATGTAGCAGTGAACATTTTTGTTTACACATTCTTTGGTTTCTGTGCATTATTTCCTTAAGAAAAATTTCTAGAGACAAAATTACTGGGTCTAGAGGCGTTTATTATCTTTATGTCTCCTCTATGTAACTCTTTCCCAAAGGATTATTCAAATTCGCAATTATAAATTTTATCTTAACTAGTCAAGACTGAAATTGAGTTCCTCTAATCAGTTAGTTGATCTGAAATACCACAGATGTCTTTTACTTTGGGGAAAGCAGTATTTTGATTGCCTTGTCATAAGTCAAGTTCTGCTTTCTTGCTTTGAAAGTTCCCCCACAAACCCATCAGGCTTATCTTTCATAGACCTTGAACTTTTAAAAGGCTGTCTGCTTTTATCTCCCTGTCTCTCTTCAGGAATCTCATTGGACTGATGTAGACCCCCCAGGATGCGTAAATGGCTCAAGAATACCATTTTAATGGGATGATCTAGCCCAACTTTATACTTCCTGCTAGAGACACATGTTCAGTCTGGGAGCAAAATGGTATAATTATTCCATCCAGATGGAACAAGACTGATTTTCTCTGGCCAAAGGCCAGGTCCTTGGAAACCTACTGACCACTTTATAAACATCTGGAACACTCACTGGTCAAGTAACTAAGAAAAATGCATCCCATGCAAAGCTTAATGCAGACCCTCCTTACCCTTCCATATTGCAGAACTAACTATCCTCTTTTCCCTCAGAGCAACCCAAAGTGTGTTTGGCTTCCAGGAGGAGTCTCTTGCGGGTAGAGAAAGCTGGTGTATTTTACTTGACTCATGGGCAGATGCCTCTAAGTCACAGGCAAAGTGGTTAGAACAGCCCTGGATGCTCCTAAAGGGACTTTGTCTAGCCTGCTGTGAGGTCTTCCCACCTTCTCATGTTTCTAGCAACCATAAACCCAAATCCAAATGCAAGCACTAAAACGCAAAGCACTGTGATCAGGTTCTAAAGAAACCATGTGGAAGACAGAGAGCGTGCTCATGTTCATTTTAACTCCAGATTATCATAGACATGAAACACAACTTTTAAAAGTTCTGGACCTGTTCAATGTTATATGGCAGTGTATATGCATGGCTGAGTCCCCGTGCTGTCCCCCTGAAACTATCACAACAGTGTTAATCGGCTGTACTCCAACACAAAATAAAGTTAAAAAAGAAATGAATGAATAAATGGAAGTTCTGGTATAATTCCAGAAGTATATCTAGAGATCCTACTGGAGTGACAAACCCCAGATGAAGAAACACGTGGAGTATAAACATTCAGAGGTTTTTTCTGTAAAAGGCCAGATAGTAAAGATTTTAGGCTTCATGGGCAGTATGGTCTTTGTCACAACTATCCAGCTCTTTCAACACAAAATAGGTCACAGACAATTTTAAACAGATGGATACAGTCATGTTTCAATAAAATGTTATTAACAAAAAGGAGTACAAGATTTGACCCAAGGGCCATAATGCCAACCCCTGAAGTAGTATGTGAATAATATAATGAAGACTCCCTATCAGCTCTGTAATCTCACTATCTGCAATTTGTATTTGCAAGTCCGCATGTTCATTTCATCTGTGCCTGGATTTATAATGTCATGGAATTTAGGGTGTGGAGTGTTGGTTCATTCATTATAAGTTTTTTTTGAGAGCTTGCTATATGCTGGATACACTACATTTTTGTCCTTAATTAGCCTTATCTCTGTTAATATGACCCAAGACTTAATTTTTTGATGAAGATTTAAATTTTTAATTTTAAGAAAATTAAATATCAGACAGTTGCAGGCAGTATAAGTCAATGTTCTAGAACTTCTAATGAACAACTGGATTGAGCCTCTTCTTTGAGTTCAGAGCAGGCTGCTCTGAACAGCTTCTCTCAGGATCAGTGAAGCGTTGAAGGCAGGGCAGGTGCCTGATGAAGCAGAGCACACTGAACTCAGAGCTAATACCGGTTCTGCAAATATTTAGCTGTGTGACCTCTCCTTGGGCAAGACGTCTGATTTCTCCGAGATTCAGTTTCCCCTTCTATAAACAAGAAATTCAGAGGAGATGAATAGGGTCAGCGGAGTCCTCAATCTGCTCAAATTTTTAATATTTCAAGTTTTGTGTCAACCAGTCTAGGCTGAGAGGCTTCCTTTATGTCAGAAAGCAAGCAATTTGAGGTCTGCTCCTTGCAGGGCTTATGTATATACCCTATGAAGGTCCCTCACTCTAGTTTCCCCCCAAATTAGGACATTGCAGGAAACGGCAACCCACTCCAGTATTCTTGCCTGGAAAACTCCATGGACAGAGGAACCTGGCGGGCTACAATCCATAGGGTCACAAAGAGTTAGACATGACTAAGCATTTGTGCATGTGACATTCATATTGGGGACCACAAAGATTATTAAAAGTTTCCTGACTTAAAAGCTTTTCACCCAATGTGGATACCAGGCATGCTGCTGCTAACTGTAAGCCAAGGCAGAGTGAAATCAGAGAGATAAACTGTGGGATGTGGGAAGAGGAGGTACTGATTCTGACGAAAAGAAGACACAGCTCAATGAGCCCCATGGATTTGAGTAGATTTTAAGAAACAATGAAGGGTGGGGGTTAGAATGCTCTGCTAATAGAAGATAATTGAAATGGAGAAATATAGTGGAGAGTAGATACCTCATCCCAGAGCCTTCTTTGTTTTCTATCAATTTCCAATGGTTTATCAACAGTATTACGGAAAATACGCAGTGAGGACTTTTCATTAAATACTAACTCTTTAAACTTTGAGTGTGGCATTTTGATTTACACTTCTCATTTGGTTGATCCTTCACAACCATGTATCCATGGTTTAAATTAAGGTCAGGTTAAAATGGGAGAGTAGTGACTATGGTAAATATGATGACTCAAACTAATCAAAGAAATCATGTTGACAGGAATGAAAAATATAGATACATGGGTATACTATTAAGCCCAATATTAGTCATTTAGTTTCAGCAAAATATCACCTAACATATGAAATAAATGCTATCAATTTAAAAGCTATCAATATTTTTGTCTTGCTTATATTTAGTTAGTAGATTTTCAATGATTATGTAATGAATATAAGCATATAGAATATTTGTACATCTTCATGTAATTCTATAGAAAAATAATTTGTCAACACTTGAAGTCTAAGAAAACTTCATTTAAAGATACTGATTTCTCAAGTTTTCTAAATATCACATTTAACGAACTTGAAGTTTATTTCTTCATATAGCAAATGGGGATGATAATTGTTTATTTTGCAAGGTTATTTTAGAGGGTGAAAAGAGATAACAGTTGAAAAAGATCTGGAAAGCATAAAATGCTACATAAAATAAAGGAGATAAAACAGTATTTATTACAAGACACAAGGAAAAACCAAAACAGCTGCCTGATAGCCACCTCTGGGCCTCCACACTCAGGGCTCTTGGCAGCGCTGTTTTTATAGGTAGAGAGCAATGCCTCAAAACTTAGCTGTGTTCCTTGGGGGTCCCTACACACACAGCAGAACTCCTCCTACCTGACTGCATCGTTATCCCTGTAAATACATGGATACTCACAAATTTATCCAGGGCTCCTCTCAAATCACGGCAACACAACACAGCCCACAGTAAATGCAGCTGCTAAATCATGAATCTGAAGCTTTGAGGAATGTCTGCAAGCAGCTGATGACAGAATGCATCTTGAAATTTAAGCTGGAAAGTCTACAGACTGGAGCAGATTACAAGATTTTCTATAATATGTTCTTTAGCATCAAAGGATCCAAATGGCATGCATCTCATAAAACCCTCAACCCAGCCTAGGTTCAGGGAGGTTAGTTCAGGCAGGACTCACTCAACGGATGTCTCTCCAACTCAAACAGCAGAGGACAGTGATGGAAAATCAAGATTCTTGACTTTCAATTACACTATCTGTATCTGACTCTTCTGTATGTATATCCCCAGAAAAGGAACTAGGTCTCTGTTTTTCACTGGACTACTGTTTCTTGGGCACTTTGCCTTTGTTCCGCATTCCTTCCCTTCTCTTAAAATCATTAATTATTGAGACCTGCTGAAGGGCAAGCATTTAGGCCAGGCTTAGATCACAAAATGGCTCAGGCCAAAAATGGCTTATCTTATGTCAAGAAAGACATGCCTGGTTCTCTTTCTCTGGGGTCCCCCTTAACCTGTCCATTTACAAGTGCAATAAAGCTGAGACTCTTCCCAGGAGATCAAGCCCACCTCCTTTGTCAGAACCTAGACAAGCCCTGACAACAAATGTCTGGCCCTCAGAGGTTCCCCCAGTTCTGGAGAGGTCCTGGCTGGGGTCCATTGTGGGCCTGCCCAGGTCATATCCGCAGGACCCCCAGAAGATCACCTCCTTTTCAAAGAAGATCCCTCTTAAGTCTCCCTGGAACCTAGTTTCCCCAGATGGCTCAAGCCTTTGCCTTTTCCCTTCACTCTTCGGCCTGTTAAACTGCGAATTCCCTGGGAGGAAGCGGGGCAGTGGGGAGGAAGTTCTGTTTAAAGCTTTTATTGGCGTTTTCACTTTAAGATAAATACATTTCCAGCTGAGTGAAGCAAGTCAGACAGAGAAGGAGAAATATCCTATGACATCCCTTATATGTGGAATTTAAAAAGAAATGATATAAATGAACTTATTTACAAAACAGGAGCAGATTTACAGACTTAGAGAATAAATGTATGGCTCCTGGGGCGAGTGGGGGGAAGGACGGGTGGGAGGGCGTTGGGGGTAAGGAATAGTTAGGGAGTTTGGGATCGACATGTACACATTGCTACACTTAGAGGGGATAACCAAAGAGGACCTACTGTATAGCACAGGGAACTCAGCTCAATGTTATGTGGCAGCCTGGATGTTAGGGGAGTTGGGAGGAGAATGGATACATGTGTATGTATGCCTGGGTCCAATTGCTGTTCGCCTAAAACCATCAGAATATTGTTAAATTGGCCACACGTGCTAAGTCATTAAGCATGCTCAGTCACTTCAGCTGTGTCTAACTCTGTGCAACCCTATGGACCATAGCCAACCAGGCTCCTATGTCCATGGGATTCTCCAGGCAGGAATACTGGAGTGGGTTGCCATGCCTTCCTCCAGGGGATCTTCCCGACCCAAGGATTGAACTGGGATCTCCTGCGGCTCCTGCATTGCAGGTGGATTCTTTACCTCTGGGCCACCTGGGAAACCCTAATCAGCTATGGTTGGCTGTATATGCTCAGTCATGTCCAACTCTTTGCAACCCCAAGTACTGCAGCCGGCCAGGCTCCTCTGTCTATGGGATTTTCCAGGCAAGAATACTGGAGTGGGAAATCGGCTATACTCCAATACAAAATAAAAAGTTTTTTGAAAAGATAAGTACATTTCATAATCTTTTATGGGAATAGCTTTGTTGGGAAAACACATGGAGATTGGAACTAGCATACTCCCTAAGAGCGGAGAAACATGTTCCGGGGAAAGGGGGAGTGCAGAGTAGAAAACAGAGAAGGAGTTGCCCATTCATTGAGCCTAGATCCTCAGTTCTGTTTGCCGCAGGTTTGGAGTTATCTCTAGGAGGGTGGAGGTATCCGAGATCTTGGTTTGCAAGTAACAGAAAGCTGCTCAGCTAAGCTCAGCAGGCAAGAAGCATATCCAAAGGCTGTTGTGGTGGGGGGTGGGAGGGGTGGTGGTGGGGGGGTATCTGGAGGAGGGTTAGTCTGGGAATTTGAGCACAGAGCCAAGAGCCCATCCTAGGGATGATGGAATTAGGAACCCAGCTTTGCAGAGTCAAAGAAAGCTCCTAGAACCCTGAATACACTCCCCACTGCTGCCTCCACTCAGGACAAACTACAAGGGAGAATTCTCCCCAAAGAGGATGGAGTGCTGAGTGCCAGCCAGTCTCCCAGTGACAGAAGCCCCTTGAGAGAAGGAAAGTGAAAAGTGAAAGTGTCTTTCAGTCGTGTTCCACTCTTTGTGACCCCATGGACTGTAGCCCACCAGGCTCCTCTGTCCATGAGATTCTCCAGGCAAGAATACTGGAGTGGGTTGCCATGCCCTCCTCCAGGGAATCTTCCGGACCCAGAGATTGAACCCAGGTCTCCCTCATTGCAGATTCTTTACTGGCTGAGCCACCAGGGAGAGAAAAAGCTTTACTGGAGAAAAGCTTCACCCTCCAGCCAGAATTAGATGGATTCTAAACTCCAGCTCTAATATGAGGCCCCAGAGATGCCATAGATTTTGATTCGGGCAGGCCGGAGCTCACATCTTGGCTTGGCAACTTACTGACTGCGTGACTTTGGGCAAATGATTTCACGGGTCAGGGCCTCAATTTTATCATCCATTTAATAGGGATGACTTTCCCCCTCTTACAAGGTATTGAGTTGACCAAAAAGTTCATTCGAGTTTTTTTGTTAAGATGGGACAGAAAAATCCAAAGGAAGCTTTTGGCTGATCCAATAGTTTGGGTGAGTGTTGCAGAAGAACAAATGTAAACCAGCTGGCCCAGAGGAGGAATTCCATAAATGCTCTTTTCCCCTCTCCTTCCATCCCAGGTTTCGAAATGTCCTTGACTCATCACATCTCCGACTTGGAGCCCAGGGAGCACAGCCACAGAGATGGGAAGGTGTTTATTTCACGAAGGGAGGGAGGCCAAGTCCAAGTCAGCATTGCTGCAGCAGGGAGCTGAGATGTGGACCCAAACACCACACAAGTGGACGGTGTGACAGCCCCATGAACACACAGCCCAGCGGCCTGCTGAAGCCAGGAACACCGTGCACCCGCCCACCCCGCCCCCCCCCCCACACACGCCCACCTGAGCTGAGGGGACGCCACGCCAAGGGACGTGGTTCTCTGGAGCTGACCATGTGAAACTGACAGCCTGAGAGGCAGAAATTGAAGCAAGCAAGGACAACAGATTTCACCCAGCCCAGCACCTCTCACTATTCGAACCAAACCAAATGTCTACTGAAGTTTGTAATCCGGAAAATGTATTCTCTTTTCCTAAATGGAAAGGAAATGGGGAGGGAGGTCTTAGAAAAAAGAAAAAAGCCTTCCTTTCACACTTTCCTCGTAGGATTAAAGTCTGAACATTAGCCAACATAGCACATCTAACCTTGAATAAGCCCCTCAAAACCATTCCCGGGTGGAGCACGTTTGGAGAGAAAATTGCGTCCAAGACCATCTTCGACTCACCTGGTGTTTGAGAACATGGTGATCGAACCCCAACCCTGGAGTTGGGCAAAATATTTGTAGGTCTGCAGTTTTTAACAAGAGTCCTGATTGCAAATATTCCATGCCGTTGCCCCACAAACAAATATTTGCCCAGGTTATAAATTTGAATTTAGAAAAATGCGGCCGGGCAGACATAGGCCTGCTGTGTTAAGAGGCCCTGTCAGTCCTGGCTTTGACGGTTGGTCCTGAAAGGACCAACAGTGTGTCCTGGAGGTGCGATCAGAAAGCCAACACCTGCCTTGAAGGGAGTCACTGAATGTTTCTTCCTTCACAGAGTGCCAAACACACACATAATGCCAGGCTGGGCTCCCTAGAGGGGTGAGACGAGACAAGGGAGGGAGGCTCAAGAAGGAGGGAATATATATAATTACGGCTGATTCACGTTGTTGTACGGCAGAAACCAATGCAATATTGTAAAGCAATTATTCTCCAATTTAAAAAAAAAAGAGAAATCAGCCATATAAAAAACAGTAATAAGTAAACATACACATGCTGTCCACTGGCATGCCAAGAGTTACGGGGCCCTTGGAAAATTTTTCCAACAGATTAAGTCTCTTGGAACATTTAGTAGCCGTTTTCCCCTTGGTTTTAATGTTTTGTTTCTCAATTTCCATACCAGCCTGCTGGGGTTTGTCATGGGGAATAAGAGAGGGTATATTTGATCCAGGGTGTATTTGAGCCAAATAGCAACATAGAAATCCTCCTGTATACCCTGAGAAATCGAGGTTCAAATGTTCAAATCCCAGCAGGACTCAGAGACGTTCAGCCCCCACAGCTTGAATGAGAATTAGCTACTGGGGCAGCCACCTGCCTAAAGCACTCCCTTACAAGTCTCGCTTATCTTCATGGCAATTGTTGTTCAGTCGCGTCCGACTCTGTGATCCCATGGACTACAGCATGCTAGGCTTCCCTGTCCTCCACTATCTCCTGGAGTTTGCTCAAATTCATGTCCATTGAGTCACTGGTGCCACCCAACCATCACATCCTCGGTCGCCCCCTTCTCCTCCTGCCCCAATCTTTCCCAGCACCAGGGTCTTTTCCAATGAGTCGGCTCTTTGCATCAGGTGGCCAAAGTATTGGAGCTTCAGCATCAGTCCTTCCAGTGAATATTCAGGGTTGATTACCGTTAGGATTGACTGGTTTGATCTCTTTGCTTTCCAAGGGACTCTCAAGAATCTTCCCCGGCACCACAATTCAAAAGCGTCAATTCTTCAGCGCTCAGCCTTCTTCATGGTCCAGCTCTCACATCTGTACATGACTACTGGAAAAACCATAGCTTTGACTATATGGACCTTCAATGGCAAAGTGATGTCTCTGCTTTTTATTTATTTCATGGCAATACCGTTGCCGATTTCTTTCTTTTGAAACAAACTTATTTACATATGTATTCATTGGCTGCACTGGGTTGTTGCTGCACCTTGGCTTTCTCTAGTTGTGGAGAGTGGGAGCTTCTCCCTAGTGGCGGCTCGCGGACTCGGCATTGCAGCGGCCTCGGCATTGCAGCGGCCTCTCTTGTCTCACAGCACAAGCTCTGGGGTGCCCGCTCAGTAGGTTGCGGCACATGGGCTTAGTTGCCCCGAGGCATATGGGATCTTCTTGGACCAGGAATGAAACCCGTGATGCCTGCATTCACAAGTGGATTCTTAAGCACTGGACCACCAGGGAAGTCCCACTGTTGTCTATTTCTTTGAGACATTGATCCTTTAGCAAAACTTCACTCACAAGTACAAATTACTCAATTTTTAAACTCAAAAGTTTACTCAGTCCCCCTTCATTAAGAACTATTTACTTAACTCCTATTTTTACTTTCTTGTATAAATGACTTCGCCTTCATTTGAAACATCATTTCGAATTTCTTTAAGTATTTGAGGAGGATGCTGCCTTCAGGTATGTTGACCAGCAAAAAGAAAAAAACCAAAGAAAGTGAAGAAGGGTTCTTTACCTGGAGCTTAAAGCCCCCTCTCCCCAAGCCTTGACATTTTATTTTAAAATGACTTTACCATCCCGGCCTCAAGTGGTTGCTTAGCAACTATTCTTATCAACGATTCTGGTTTTTCTCCTGATTGCCTTGTAAGAGAATAGTACCTTTGGTACCTTCTATTTCTTCTCATCCAGATGTAATAAGAAACAGTTTTATAAAAGGTCACCCACAAGAACTACAGTTTACTTTATAAGCACCGCAACTCACCAGCATACAACTAGGTTTGGAAGATACGTAGTTAGTGTTGTGTTTCCAACAGGGAATGTTAAGCTTTGATGTGCATCAGAATCTCCTGGGGAACTTCCTAAAAGTCCAAAGATCCAGACCCTACCGGATTTCAAACAGTTGGAGGCTCTATATTCTTTTGGAACACATCTATGTTGGAGAATCACTACCAGACCCTGTACACGCTTGGAACCAGGATAACCAGAGCCCTATACCCAAGAGCCCATCCGCTGATGCCTATCAAAATCAGGTCAATGCCTGACCTTTCACAAAGGTACTAAGGAGATCTGTCCAATGCTAATCACAACCATGGACCCAGAGCAATCAAGCTCTTCAAGGTTCTGCTTCTGCTCTTGTAATTGCGTGCTGTGCAGTCAGACGGGCTCTGTGATAATGTCCGCGTCATGTCGCATCGTTGCTCCGAGGAGATTCAATCTACCAAAACATCAGACAGAGAAAGGCAAGCCACGCCAAGGGGAAAACAAAGCCCATGTCTGGCCTTCTCCAAAGCTGGGATTTCAGTGAGCTAATAAAACTCACTCTGCAATCCCAGGACTGTGAGACACTAAAATTCAATGCAAAAAAAAAAAAAAAATGTTGGCATTTTCATCCCTGGAGACCTTTGCAGCTCATTAAGCCCTCTCTCTGGAGGGGTTTAATGCACAGATCTGGTTGTGCATCCATGAGTTGAAATTCTTTGACCTTCAGAGAGAATCATCAGGCTGCTTCCTGGAAAGGCTTAGAACAGTTTCTCCATCCTACAGCACTCGGTCAAATGGGCTGATATGACTGATATGCAACTTCTCCAGACACAAGCAAAAAAAAAGAAAGATAGGAAATGTGAAGAAAGACCATGAAAGCAGAAAATTCTCTGGACTTCGCCAGAATTTCTGCTCCAAAGTTAATTCCCCCTACATCCAGACATAGAACAAGCTGATAAACTTTTTTTCTTATATACACTACCATGTGGAAAATAAATAGCCAGTGGGAAGCTGCTATATAACACAGGGAGTCCAGCCTGGTGCTCTGTGATGACCTAGAGGGGTGGGATGGGGGAGAGGGGATGGGAGAGGCTCATGAGGGAGGGGAGATATACATACATACATACATACAGCTGATTCAAATTGTTGTAAAACAGAAACCAACACAACATTGTAAAACAATTATCCTCCAATTAAAAAAAAAAAAGTGGTTACCAGTGGGGAGAGGCAAGGATGGAGGACCAAAGTCGGGGTGGGGGATTAAGAAGTACAAACTACCATGCATAAAAAAAATAAGCTGCAAGGATATATCTTACAGCACAGTGAATATAGCCAATGTTTTATAAGAACTATAAATGGAACATAACATTTAAAAATTGTGAATCACTCTGCTGTACACTTGAAACTTACATAAGATTGTACATCAACTGTACCTCAATTAAAATAATTGAGGGTCCTCAAAAAACTAAAAATAGAGTCACCACATGATCCAGCAATCTCATTCCTGGGCATATATCTGGACAAAACTATATTCAAAAAGACACATTTGCCCCTATGTTCTTAGCAGCACTATTCACAATTGCCAAGATATGGAAACAACCGAAATGTATGTTGACAGATGAATGGATAAAAAAGATGTGGTACATATAGACAATGGAATACTATTCAGCAATAAAAAAGAATATAATAATGCTGTGAAATGTGAAACCCCCTCCCGAGGAGAGAAAACGAAACTTGAAGACAAAGAAACTCAATGAGCCAATCAGGGGAGGACAGGAAGTCCCTCACGCCCCCCTTTACTCTAACTCACCAATCAGTAGTTAACAAGACACCCTTAGCTGAAGAATTAACCAACCCCCTTAAGCTTCCCGTCCGCTTCCCCTGCTGCACAGTATGAATTAACCAATCCCCTAAGCTTCCCTTCCTGCGTCCCCTGCTATACAGTATAAAAAAGATTCGCCGCTTTCACTCGGGGCTCCTTCTCCGTTGTGTGAAGAGAGTCCCTGCTCGAGCTTGTAATAAAGTTCCTCACTGTTTTTGCATCAATCTGCAGCTCCTGTGGTGTTTGGTGGGATTCCGCGATCCGGGTACAACAATGCCATTTGCATTAAAGGCAAAAAGGCCTAAAGGTAAAAAGGATGGACCTGGAGATTATCAAACTAAGTGAAGTAAGTCAGACAGAGAAAGAAAAATATCATATGATGTTGTTTATATGTAGAATCTCTTAAAAAATTATACAGATGAACGTATTGACAGGACAGAAACAGATTTACAGACTTAGAAAACAAACTTATGGCTACCATCGGGGAAGGGGAATAAATTGGGAATTTGGGGTTAACATATACACATTACTATATTTAAATTAGACAACCCACAAGGACTCACAGTATAGCATAGGGAACTATACTCGATGTTCTGTACTAACCTAAATGGGAAAAGAATGTGAAAAAGAATAGATATATGTGTACATATAACTGAATCACTTGGCTTACACCTGAAACTAACACAGCATTATAAATCAACTATAATCCAATGTGAAATACAAAGATTTTTTAATTATTCTCTACCTCAATTTAAAAAGTTACTTAATTTTTTTTTTAAGTTTACTAAACCATGGTTGTAAGTGATGTGCTTAGAAAACACACGTCCTTCTTCCCGCAGTTGAAAAGATCCATGGAGCACACTCTGTGTGCTTGTGTTCCCAGTAGAAGCATCTCTCAGCCTCTTTGGCACGTTGACAAGTCACAGGAAACAGAATTTTCTAGAACAGACCAGAAAGGATGCTAGAGACCCTGGCAAGTCACCGAGGAGCTACTCTAGACTTCATTTCCAAAACATCCAGGCGTCCCTTGGCTACACACCCTTCCTGAAATCATAGCTTCTTACTAAGGACTCTCGAGGTTTATATTTTGCACAACAAAAATTAAGCTTTACAGTAAAGTCTAAAAGCAGTCATCTTGAGCAATTAACACCTTTCTAAGCATTATTGCTTGCTGTTTCACGATTAAAGAAGAAAAGATGACGGACAAACGGAAGGCTGCACATCAAAGAGCAGAAGGAATGGGCTTTGGGCTCCATGCACCTTTCACCTGTGAGGCCTCAGGAACAGTGTTCTAACTTGTCCAGACCCTAGTTTCCTCATCCATAAAATGAGGAGAGTCAATGTAGCCCACGTATCCCCTCCTCACGTTGCTGGGAGGGTTAAATTCAATGAGATTCTGCTTGGAATACAGCAGTCCCACCAAGAAAGTTTTCAGCAAGTATCAGCTGTCATTTTGGATCTAGAAGGAAACAAGATTGCTCACATTAGGCAAAATTCTCAAGTCACTGAAAAGCTGGTCATTGTAAGACTGAATGTGGAGGTGTGGAAGATGGTCGAGGTAACCTGCCTGTTCTCGCTTCTAAAAATTAAATGTACAAGGGACTTAATCAATTATGTATTGAACTTCTGATCTACAAGCCCAGGACTGTGCTTGGCATTAACGAAAGAAAGTGAAAGTGTTAGTTACTCAGTTGTGACTCACTCAGTTTGTGATCCCATGGACTGTAGCCCGCCAGCCTCCTCTGTCCATGGAATTCTCCAGGCAAGAATACTAGAGTGGGTTGCCATTTCCTACTCCAGGAGATCCTCTTGACCCAAGGATAGACTCAGGTCTCCTGCATTGCAGGCACTTTCTTTTACCATCTGAGCCACTACAGAAGCCCTTGGCATTATTGGGTGTATCAAATATGGCCGTTGTCCTAGAAGAGAGTGAAGAGAATTTACGTGTTCAATTGTGTCTGACTCTTTGCAACCCCGTGGACTGTAACCCACCAGGCTCCTCTGTTCATGGATTTCCCAGGCAAGAATACTGGAGTGGGTTACGGTTTCTTTCCCTAGGGGATATTCCTGACCCAGGGATCAAACCCAGCTCTCCTGCATTGCAGGCATATTCTTTGCAGCTAAGCCACCATAAGGGTCCTTAAAAGCAGGAGAGGGAAGACAGAGGTCAGAGTGATATGACAAGAGAAAGACTTGACCCTCGGTTTCTGGCTTTGAGGTTGGAGGGAGGGGCCACCATCCAAGGAACGCAAGCAGCCTCTAGAAGCTGATGAGAGCAAGAAAGCAGAGTCTCCTCTGGAGCCTCGAGGAACACTGCCCTGTCGACATCTTGATTTTAGCCCATGTTATTCTTCTTAGCTGTGTTATTCTTCTTTCCTACAGAAAAGGGAAATAATCAACTCGTGTTGCTTAAGCCCCTAAATCTGTGGTCATTTGTTACAGCAACAATAGAAACAAATACAACTTTTGCCATAAGCATTGGTGACTTTAATGTTTCATGGGGTAGACAGTCCATCCAATATCCTTCAGTCCCTCAGTTCCCTGTGTTTCCCTCTTCCAAAGGTCTCATTCCCATGATCTTGTCTTTTCCTCAAACTATAACCTTTCTGTAATCTCACCCATAAGCATCCCACTGTCCAATCACCACTTCTCTTATCTTTCCACCTCACTCCCCTAAGTCCAGAACTCAGGCTCCAAAAGTCCTCTGGTTTCATTTTTTCATACCCCCATTCCCTTCCTAGTTGAGGTGTCATTGGCCATAAATACAGTCATCCCTTAAACGTCACCCCTATCATTTTTAAAAAATAGTTTTTTATCAGCTGTTACATGTCTTAGTTGTGGCATGTGGGATCCTGTTCCCTAACCAGGGGTCAAACCCAGGCTCAATGCATTGGGATTGCAGAGTCTAAGGCCATGAACCACCAGGGAAGTCCTGATGTATCCCTATCATTTTTATTCTCCTTTCTTTCCTTCACATTCACTGTAAAATCCAAACCCTGGAAAGTTGAACCCCCACCCGCCCTCACACACACACACACACACACACATACACACACACACACACACACACACACACACACACACCTACTCTCACCTATACCCAAGCATTTGAACTCGGCTGGAGAAACACATTCTGTCAGGCTCCACAGTCTCCTTTTATTTATTTATTTGTTACTTTTATTTTTTGCTGCACTGGGTCTTCACCGCTGTGTACAGGCTTTCTCTTATTGTGGGGAGCGAGGGCTACTCTCTAGCGGCCATGCATGGGCTGCTCGTGGAGGTAGATTCTCCTGTTGCAAAGCATGGGCCCTAGGGTGTGCAGGCTCCGTAGTTGTGGGGATCACAACTGGGATCGAAGGATCCAGGGATCGAAGCTTGTCTCCTTCACTGACAGGCAGATTCTTAACCCCTAGACCACCAGGGTAGCTCCTCAGTTTAAATTTATGACTAATAATCTCAAGAGGACCCTCAGGGTGGTCAGGCAGTCCTATCTCATTCCCCTCCACTCACTCTCTCATTTTCCTGGGTACATATTTCATACCTGAACACTGAGCCATCACCTCTAACATGAAGCCCTCCTGATTTCTTCCCTGGCCACCCCAAGACTGGATGAGGAACTTATTCTCGGGACTTTTAAAATGCTGTGTGCATATTATCGCACTTACCACCTTGGATTATAATTATCCATATGCCCATTGGATGATGAGATCCCAATGGGCAGAAACCAGACACTTTTCCATGTCCTACAGTAAGCCCACTGTCTAATACAGAGCAGGTACTCACTGCCTGCTTAATGAATGGATAAAAAAATGAATGAATGAACCGACAGATGAAGTGGAAGGAAAAAGGTATAAAAGCCAGATGACTCACAACATTGTATGGTGGGGGAGTTTTAGCCTCTGAAACACTTTTTCCCCAAAAGAATAGAAGTCAGAGTGGCTAACCGACCACCCAAGGCCATGAGTGTGCTGGGCAAACATTCTGAGACAGCCGTTGGAAAGTGGGTTTGGATCTACTTGTTAAAATGAGGATAGATTTCATTTGGAGATGCTCTCAACTGTGGAGTCATGGAATCTTAGAAAGGGATGGGTCCTTTGAGGTCACTTAAGTTGATGCTCTGAGCTGATCCAGCCAAACCCAAGAAGAGACCTTGGCTTCAGAGCAGTACTATTTGCCATTTTGGTGGATTTGCTACTATATTAATTATTTTGAACCCAAGTTGTTTAGAAGATGAAAAAGATATTAGAAAAGAAAAATGATCCCTTAAGAGGAGGCCAAGTAAAATTGGCCACTTTTGTACATTTTTTTGGATTTGAAAAATGGAGACAGAATCAGAGGAAATGGAGAGATGTGTGAACCCAAGTCAGGAAATCAAGGACTGCAGGCTCCCGCGTGTGCTTGTGTAAATCACCGGACCATACCGATTTTGCATCCCAGACAATGGAGGCTATTATACCTGCATCCCTCTCCCCAGACCTGCCTGCATTAGCTAATGCCTGTAACTGCCTTGTACTCCCCGGAGAGTGGGTATGTGCAAAAATCAGGCTGTTGTAAATTTTCCAACAACAGTGAGAAACTAACGGTCCTTTTCCATAATTTGTAAACCACATGATTTGACCCAGCCAAGTGGTGAGAAATGTCCCTTATGATTTGATTCAGCCAAGTGGTGAGAAATGCAGCTGATCATCTTTTAACTGATGGGCGAACAAATGGAAACTTGAGAATCTGGGGCTGCCTTTTACCAGAAAGAAAATAAAATGCAAAACTGCAGAACGCCTAGTTTCTCTGAGCCACACCTGTGAGCTTTCCATAAAGAATATATATGTGGAGACTTCCCTGGCAGTTCAGTGGTTGAGATTCTGCACTTCCAATGCAGGGGACACGGGTTCAATCCCTGGTCCGAGAACTAAAATCTCACATGCTGCATGGCCAAATAATAATAATAATTTTAAAAATAAAAATGAACAAAAGTCTATGCAAAAAAAATTATGTATTTGTTTTTGAAAAGTTTATTCAGCACCCACTACATGCCAAGGACAGAGCTGGGCTAGGTCAAAATAAATCAAGATGGTAAGTGATAGTACATTTGAGAAGGACACATGTGATAGGTGGGGGAGACACACAGATAAACAAATCAAGTCTGACAAGCTCTAGTAAAGAGGCTCTATGATAGATGCTATCTACCAATATTTCTAGTTGCCCTTCTAGGCAGGGGAGAGTTGCTCTGGTCAATAAATGTTAGAAAAAAATTGTATGGGCAGAAGCATTTAGCTGCCAGTATGAGACTCCATGGGCTTCCCTGGTAGCTCAGCTGGTAAAGAATCTGCCTGCAATACAGGAGACCTGGGTTTGATCCCTGTGTTTGGAAGATCCCCTGTAGAAAGGATAGGCTACCCACCCCAGTATTCTTGGGCTTCCCTCATGGCTCAGCTCGTAAAGAATCCACCTGCAATGAGGGAGACCTGGGTTTGATCCCTGGGTTGAGAAGATCCCCTGGAGAAAGGATAGACTACCCACTCCAGTATTCTTGGGCTTCCCTCATGGATCAGCTCGTAAAGAATCCACCTGCAATGTGGGAGACCTGGGTTTGATCCCTGGGTTGGGAAGATCCCCTGGAGGAGGGCACGGCAACCCACTCCAGTATTCCTGCCTGAAGAAGCCCCATGGACAGAGGAGCCTGGTAGGCTATATAGTGCATGTGGTTGCAGAGTCGGACATGACTAAGCAACTAAAAACAGCACAGCACAGCACGTGAGACTCCACAGAGTTTTCATTTGATATGTCAAGTGATTGTGGAAGGACGGGTAGCCATTATGTGCAATGCTGAGCCTTCCCTCTTCAGCTACCCAGAAGAGGCTCCCAAACCACAGCCTGCTCTGCATCACCTAGAAATACATTGCTGTTCTTCTATACCTTAAAGGGAGTGTTTGTTATCTACTTCTCCTGACTAATTCAGGTATCTACTAGCACTCTGAGAGTAGAGAGGGAACTTGATGAAATGAAGGTAATATTCACAGTAGAAGTGACATTTGAGTCAAGTAAAATGGGAAATGGTATACGATTTGGTACATGTGCACATATACACTGTGTATATCTGGAGGGTGTATATGCTCACTGTGACTTTTAATTTTTAGAGATTTAGGCTACAGAGCATTGGCCATCCTGATAAGGAGTTTAAAATGAATCCTATGAACTAGTTTCTTCCCAAAGGTGTGAGGATCAATGTGTTTATGCCGAGGGTCTTCAGGAGAGCTTTCTAATGGACAGATAACATTGCATAGTGAAAGCCATTATTCTCTTAGAATTTTTTGTTTTTAAAATTTCTAATTGCATCAGATGTGATGCTCTTCACCCCAAGTCCTTTCGATGGGCTGCAAGGCCTGTGACTTGAGCCACGAGCCCTCTTCCCTCCTGTGCTCACCTTGAGCCACACGAGACTCCTTGCTGCTCTGTGTACCCCAGGACCTTTGCACTTTCCATTCTCTACATGGAATGCTCTGCCCAGGATGCCCTGGGTCTCACTCTCACTTCCTTTAAGTCTCTGTTCATGTTTCATCTTCCCAGTTGTGCCCTCCAGACACGAGGTCCATAAAATTATACCCCTTTAAAACTGACTTGCTTTTCTCAATAGCTTGTATCACCAACTTATATCAGTCAGTTCAGTCGCTCAGTTATGTCCAACTCTTTGCCACCCCATGACTGCAGCACACCAGGCCTCCCTGTCCATTACCAACTCCCGGAGTTTACTCAAACTCATGTCCATCGAGTCAGTGATGCCATCCAGCTATCTCATCCTCTGTTGTCCCCTTCTTCTGCCCCCAATCCCTCCCAGCATCAGGGTCTTTTCAAATGAGTCAACTCTTTCCATGAGGTGGACAAAGTATTGGAGCTTTAGCTTCAGCATCAGTCCTTCCAATGAATATTCAGAACTGATTTCCTTTAGGATGGACTGGTTGGATCTCCCTGCAGTCCAAGGGACTCTCAAGAGACCCCTCCAACACCACAGTTCAAAAGCATCAATTCTTCAGTGCTCAGCTTTCTGTAAGGTCCAACTCTCACATCCATACGTGACTACTGGAAAAATGATAGCTGTGACTAGATGGACCTTTGTTGGCAAAGTAATGTCTCTGCTTTTTAATATGCTGTCTAGGTTGGTCATAGCTTTTCTTCCAAGGAGCAAGCATCTTTTAATTTCATGGCTGCAGTCGCCATCTGCAGTGATTTTGGAGCCCAAGAAAAGAAAGTCTCTTACTGTTTCCATTGTTTCCCCATCTATTTGCCATAAAGTGATGGGACCAGATGACGTGATCTTCGTTTCTTGAATGTTGAGTTTTAAGTCAGCCAAAAATTTTATTGGTCTATAGCTGCTTTATATATTACAACATTTTTAAACATTTTATTTCGTATCTGTCTATCCTCACTAGGATGTAAGCTCATCAGTGGAAGGGGTTTTTTGACACTTTATTCACCCCTTAATTCTCAGGTCTTAGAATGAACAGCAGGTTTCAAAAAAATTTTTTTCATTACAGTTTGCATGCTGACTCACTTCAGTCTTGTCTGACTCTTTGCAACCCATGGACTGTATGTAGCCTGCCAGGCTCCTCTGTCCATAGGATTCTCCAGACAAGAATACTGGAGAGGGTTGCCATGCCCTCCTCCAGGGACTCTTACCAACCCAGGGACTGAACCCATGTCTTTTATGTCCCCTGCATTGGCAGGCGGGTTCTTTACCGTTAGAACCACCTGGGGAGCTATAGTTCGGGCCCTTATCACTAGATTTATGGTCTATGTTGTCATTTTTGTGTATAGTGTGAGTTAAGGGTCTAAGTATTTTATTGTTGTTGCTGTTGTGTTTGTTTATTTTCACAAATGCGTATTTAGTTTTTCCAGAAGACTATGCTTTCATCTTGTGCACCCTTTCCAAAAATCAATTGACCACAAATGTACGCATTTATTTCTGGACTCTAGTCTCCACCATTGACCTATATGTCTAATGTTATGCAAACACCACACGTATTTGATTACTGTAGCTTTATAATAAGCTTTGAGTCAGGTAGTATAGGCCTTCCAACTTTGTCCGTTTACAAAATAGTTTTGGCAACTTAGGTCCTTTGCATTTCCATACAAGTTTAAGAAGAGCAAACACTTTTTTTTTTTTTTTTTTTTAACTCATGGAAATAGTTTTTGTCTTATGGAAACAATTTCTTCCATTTTTTTGGTGAAAGGTCAGAATTCTATCTGACAAGAACAGGAAAGATTGTCAGTCATTTAAACCACAGTTATGCCTAGGGTATAAGAAGCACTCAAGAATGACTAACTCTTCTCTCCTTTCTGCACCCTGGCTCGCATCTCTACTATAAGTTGTGTATCAGAACAACATTGGCTTAGACTCAGCCTCTCTATTGTACCAAGTGGGTGATCTTAGGCCAATTATTTAAACTCACTGAGCTTCATTTCTTGTATCTGTGAAACTGACATAATAACATCTATCTCATAGGACTGTTCAACTATTAAACAGTATTGCATGGTACATAAAAAGGTTTTATGAATATTTTATGTATGCATGAATAAATAAATGAAGAGCTAGGGATTATTCGAGCTTTATGACAGAATAAGCCAATAACATTCCATGGCTTCATGATTAAAGAAACATTTGCTAGAGAAGAATTCATCTTCTAGTTTCCCACAGATGTTCTTGATGAGAAATTAACCTCTCTGATTCTGCCTACCTGGGTGTAGGTAAGAGCTATTCAACATTCCTCTCACAGGAGTCATGGCTGAGATTTTCAGAAACCTGCTTTTCTCTTTTTTTGTGTTCCAAATAAAGCTCTTTGAGCTCAGAATTGCATTTAGTCCTGGGCAAGAGAAAGCATGTTCTTTGCCCTGAGGGTTGTCAGATTTAGCAAATAAAATTGCTGGAAGCTCCAGTGACCTTTGAATTTCAGATAAGCAATGAACAATTTTTTTTTAGTATAGCTATGCAATATACTGAATTAGCATTTATTTGTATATATAGGATATATTAGTGTATCTTATGCAATTAGGGTACACACACTAAATAAACAGTTCTAATTTATCTGAAATCAAGTTAATTGTGCATCCTGTGTTTTATTTGTCCTTGCTTTAAAGGGCCTTGTATAATATAAACACACATAACCCAAACAATCAAAAAATCTAGTAAAGAAATACATGGGCACCTCTGTCATTTGTTACCAAGATCGGACTTTCATCAGTGGCACAACGTAACCTGCCAACATTCTCTCTGAAAATGGAACTGCCCTCACAGTGAATGCCATTCAGGTCCCAGGGAATCACCTGTCCACTCCTCTTGTTCACCTCTCCTTGAAACAATAGACAACTGTATCTAAACACTGGGAAGGTTTATGGGTTGGGCCACTGCCAAGGTCAGTGATGAACACTGATTCAAAGTGCTGAGAGCTATTGAGTGACAGAAGTGTGAAGGTAAAAGACAAATTAATTAACTTGCGAAGACCTTCCTTTCAGATAGCCTAGAAGACACAGACTCTTGCAGAATTAAATACTGGTTCACAGTATTGCCGGTTAACTCATTTGTTGTCCACTGAATGATTTTGGAAGTACTTACAAATTAGCAGGTCATCACAACAGAATCATTCTGCAATATTCCAAAACTTGTGTGCTTATAAATATACACATGACATGCAATTATGTTGGCATCTAAAGAGACATTTAATGCTAGAAATACAAATAATTTTATTTCTATAAAATATTTAATAGGTTTCAAATATCCAAAGAATTAAAAATGCAGCTCTAAGTCACTTTGATTTAAAGGTTTCATATTTATGAATTATAGTCTATAATTGGCCTCAGTTTTAAAAGGTAATTTTTACTATTTTAGGAGAAAATAACTATTTGGAAATGTATGTTAAAATAATTCTAAAATTTTCCACTTGCTTAGAAATAAAATATGTTTATACTTTGTTACCTTCAAATAATTACAAGGTCATTTTAACCCTTTATGTCATTGTTACAAGTGAGCATAAATGATATGAAAATCTTGATTATAACATAAATCATAATTAAGCTGAAATAAGGCAAGAAAATAAAATGTATGTAATAATTATATAATACTTTATTATTATTTAGGTCTTATTATTCATTCATTGCCACTCATGAAAAGATCATCCATGCATGTACAATGATAATTAAATTCAGTCATATTTAATATTTTGTCAGCTGTTAGTCAAATAAAAATTATAACCGTGCATATATTTTAATGCTGTTTTGCATGGTAGATTGACATAATGTTTTTCATTTAGCTGTTAAAATTAAGCAGTCAGATATCCAAGGCAAGGAGGGCAGCGGGCACGATGCTTTATCACCTCTGAAGTTAAGAAAAGCAGTAGAACCGGCAGGCTCCCTTCGCAGTTGGTGGTTGGGAAGCTGGCTGTTGACCTGTTATGAGACCCAGGACCTCTCCTCTCACGGTTTGCTGGAGGCAAGTCGAGGAGGGTGGAGAGACCATAGAATCACAGCGATGGAGACAATGGGATGCTGAGATTCAAGGGGCAGCCTTGTCTGCGGCCTGGGAACTCTCGCGAGAATAAGGGAGGGAACTACGCGCACACGGCGCCCTGGGCGGGGTGGTCCAGCACGTCTGTGATCCTGACTGGTGAGGAGTCCTAGGCCCGGTGCGGCCGTGCGGTGGGAAGGACCGGCGGACGCAGACGGCTGCGAGAAGTCACTTACAATAGGTACCTGACTCTACAAAGGAGCAGATTCGGGAGTGATCAAGGTCCAGAGGAGGTCTGCTCTGCATAGCTGGCTGTGTAGCCGTCGACCGGCTCCATGTTACGTGGTGAGGGCAAACCGGGACAAACTCAGCTATGCCTTACTCACCCTGCTAACGCTTGCCAATATTCCTTCTCCAGTGCCGGCCTGTGGCAGGAAACCCAAGCGAGTCACGGGCAGCGCGCAGGCTGGCTCTGTCCACCCTGCCTTCCCTCCTCCCTAGCTTCATCTTCCCGCCCCCAGCCTGTCCTGTGTCCCAGGTAATTCCGAGCCACCCGAGAGGGCGGCGGCTAATCCCACGCTGCTTCACAGCCACCCACGGTTCTCCTCCTGGTCGTCCCCGTCTGTTTCCGGTGGGCCTACACACCTTCACGACCCGGCATGGTGCCACCTCCCACGTGCTGTCGTTCCAGGGTGATGGCCGTGGGCCTCCTGGGGCGCCTGTCCAAGGAACGGGCTTGTGCCTCCACGGCACCCCTTAGTATGGAACAGGTCACTCGTTGAAGGCTCTGGCCTCTCTACATTGGGAGTTCTTGAGGCTAAAGGATCCTTTCTTTTTTGTTCCCAGCATCTAGCACAGTGCCAGGGACATAACCAACACTCGATGTTTGTTGCCTAATGGAACACAATCCCACTTGAACTTCCCTACACCTAGTAGAAATAGACATATTATTATCTTATTTATGGAGGTGAAAACAAAGGCTTGCAGAAGTTCCCTGGCCAAGGAGCTCAGCGTTAAGCCTTCTTCCTTCTAAGGTCACACACAGGACTTTCAGCTACATTATGAGGGTTAAATTAAATGGCTTTCTTTTTTTTTTAAGGAGTGTTCTATAGCTGTGAGTTCTGTTTGAAGAACAAGGGAACAAGTAGTTCTCACTCTGAAGCTGTGGAGCAATAGTTACACACTTGGGAATGGTCCTTGAAGGATGACGATTGTTTTTGAACCTTCCCTTTGCATAAAGTTGAGTTGGTACCATTAGCTGGGAAATAATTACAGAGCACTCAGCCCTCAAGAGTATTTATTTATTTTTTTTTAAATCAATCCTTTACAGGAAGCTGGTTTTCACCCAGGTAACTGCTGCAAAATATTTATCCACGACAGAGAAACATTCCTCAGCCAATCGGAGGCATCTCTGTTGTGTGACTTCAATTGCCTCAGTCCCCTTTACTACACCCACCGTGTAATTACCTTCGGTGTGAAATACATCCTGTTTCTACTTGCTCAAACACTCCAGCTGACATTTTCTCTGACTTTCCAGAGCTCTGCTGGGAAGTCTCAGTCAGACAGGTAAAAAGGAGGTCTGACTGGCTAAGCCCCAAACCTCTGCCTCAGAGCATGTTGGGACACAGCCAAACTTATAACCTTCCCTGAAGATACATGCACACCTCATCTGAGGAGGTCTCTTGGTCCTTGAGGGAAATGGTCACTGAAGGAGGAGGTGGCTCCAATTGAGGCACAGAAAATAACTCCCTGGGGTTCTCACATGTGCCGGTCCTCCGGGTGATCCTGGTTCACCTCTTCCCAAAAACAGACCTGAAAATGAGCAAAAACTGTCAGAACATTTAGGTGGAGCCTTACATGGCGCTAGTGGTCAAGAATCCGCCTGCAATGCGGGAGACCTGGCTTTGATCCAGGTCTGTCTGATTCCAAAGCCTATAATGCCACATTGGGTTTCATTGTACATTGACCTGTCAGGAGGGCTTCCCAGGTGGCATTACTGCTAAAGAACCTGCCCGCCAATCCCTGAGATGGGAAGATCCCCTGGAGAAGGAAGTGGCAACCCACTCCAGTATTCTTGCCTGGAGAATCCCATGGACAGAGGAACCTGGCGGGCTACGGTCCATGAGATCACAGAGTCAGACTGAGTGACTACCACTTTCACTTTAACAGTGATGAACCCCAAAATCTTTGATAAGCTAATTTTCTCTCCTTTGGCACTATCATGAGTAGGTTAGGTGTTCTAAATAGCCAGCATCACTTCCCTGTTCTGTCTCTCTGTAGTGGCATGTCCTGGAGCAGTTTATTCAACTCATCAAGGTTGCTTCACCATTTGTCATACACATCTTGCATTTTGTATTTGAGGATGATAGTACACACAATACCTCACAGCTACTGTGAAGGTTAAATAATACAGGGCATGTAAAGTACAGAGCACAGATGTCTGGCACAGAACCGGCCAGTCACCAAATATTATTTCTCTGTCCCCTTCATCCCTGGAAGCAGTAGACAGGATCCCTAAGGACCTGCTCAGAGAACAATGGCTTAATCTCCATGAAGGAACCTTGAAGACTGGCAATCAGGGAAGCTGCAAATTGATTCCCCCAAGGGCCAGGCAGGAGTTGTAAATAAATGTGGGAGGAGGGGCATGACAAATAAAAGAAAGCCTGACCATCCAGAGGACCTCCTAGGATTATCAGAATACATAGGATCTGGTCCAGTGTTACCAGAGCTTTGATTTTTTTTTTTTAAAGGGAAGCAAGAAATCAAGGTATTTATTTGAGAGTTCCCAGTTTCTAAAAGTTGAGTCAGTTACAATAAATCAGATAGTTATTAACACAAATAGGTAACCAAAGAGCCCTTACCTGTGTCTGCGTTACCTCATCTAATCCTAACAATTCTATAGTGTAGGTGTTAAGGTCACGTCTTTGCAGATGAGAAAAATGTGGCTTTAAGATGTTTTCCCAAATCATCTATTTGTTAAGAGGTGGAGTTGAGATCAGCTAAGTACCTCAAGTCCAGTTTCCTTAACGCTACACAAGGTCTAATTTATAATTGGACTTGAAGAATCCAGGGAGAATTGTAACCAACAAATTATTGCCACCATGTCTTGTGGGCACAGATTCTTAAGAAACATTGCTTTTTTTTTTCTTTTTCTTTTTTTTTTAATGTGGGCCATTTATTTTTACCTTCTGAGCTAGAGGGAAGTCCTAACGTGGACCATTTTTTAAAATAGTAAATTGTTACAATATTGCTTCTGTTTTACGTTTTGGTTTTGTTTTTGGCTGCTAGGCATGTGCGATCTTAGTTATCTGACCAGGAATCGAACCTTCATTGGAAGGCGAAGTCAACTATTGGGGCACCAGGGGAGTCCCAAGAAATATTGCTTTTATCCGGAAGCAGGAAATCTTCCTCCAAGGCCCTATGGCTGGAGGCATTTTCTACTCTACGAACTCATCAGGCTCCTAAATGTCCCCAACCAATTAACAGAGAGAAACCTACACTTAAGAAAATTGGGGTCAATATTTGTTATGGTCTTGCAGTCCTGCAGACTAACAGGATGTGGGAACAAAGACAGTCATCAGCCTCAGGACAGGACACACCTCCCACACAGGCTGCGGGCCACACCCTAGCCTGCCGCCACCTCTCCATCTGATGCAAACACTGAGGTGATGATGGAGGGCGGATAGCGTGATAACAAAGCCTGGGAGGCCGAGACTTGTGGGGCCGTGGTTACAGGCCATTCAGATGAGCCCTGATGCTTGTCGGAAGTAAAACCTCACCAATAAATTAAAACAACAGTTACCATTTCCCATTCATCAGATTTATAAAATTTGAAAAGTTGACCGATACCAAGTGTTATTGAAGACGTGGGGCAATGGAAATTCTCACATATGGCTGACAGGAGTAGAAACCAACCCAAACACTGGAGAACGTTCGGCAATATGGAAAACGCAGATGGCCTGTGACCCAGTTAACCATTCTAGGTGTACACACTAAAGGAAACGTCCCTTATGTGCAGAAGGACATTGACTATAACATTCTGTGTGTGGGTGTGCCTAGGTGCTCAGTCGTGTCTGACTCTTTGTGACCCCTTTAGAGTATATATAGTGCACTTCCCAGGCTCCTCTGTCCACAGGATTTTTCAAGCAAGAATACTGGAGTGGGTTGCCATTTCCTACTCCAGGGGATCTTCCTGGTCCAGGAATTGAACCCAAGTCTCCTGTGTCTCCTACACAGCAGGCAGATTCTTTACCTGCTGGGCCTTTGGAAAAGCCCTAACATTCTATATAATAGCCAAAAATAGGGAAATTGATAGATTTTGTGGTATAGTCATACTATGAAACAATAAGCAGAAGTTGAAATGAATGAACTGGATTCATACAAACCAACATGGCACACGGTGACATCTTTGGAACATAATGTGAAGGAAACAAAGACATTCATAGGATGATAAATATAACACGCCACCATCTCTGCAAATGTTTTAAATATATATTATTATGTTAAGTAGGGCAAACAAAGAGACACACTAAATTCATGATGGCAGCAACTGACATCTAAGGAAGGAGGGAATGGAACAATGGGACTGGGAAGGGGAACAGAAGGGATTTTGGCTTCTCTGAAGCACGTATGGTATAACGTGGACATCTGCTGCGTCTGGCTAGTGGGCACCGGGTGTGTGTTATGTTCTCTGTTGTTTCTGACTTGCAAACTTTTCCTCCACAATAAAAATGGCATCATGAAGAGGCACTGCCCTGGGACGCTGCCTGCCTCAGCCCCTTGGCTGTGGCACCCAGGAGTCTCACCACCGTCGCGTCTCTGGAGTGGCCTTCTCTCCACTGAGGGCAGAACATGCAGTCCATCTATAGGAAGAGACCTCAGCAAATTGGTGTCTTGGATCTAATCTAATTCTGGGGCCAGACATCCAGTGCAAGTCAAAGGTAACTCATGATTTTAAAAGCAGGATGGGGCTTCCCTGGTGGTCCAGAGGTTAAGACTGTGTTTCCACTGCAGAGGGCACGAGTTCAGTCTCTGATCTGGGAACTGAGATCCCACGTGCCATGCAGTGCAGCCAAAACAAGAACAGAATAAATAAATAAAGGGAGGATTGCTTAGGGGGATACAATATTGCCAGCCAAACATTTCCTAGCCTTAAATTGCCAAGAGAACAAATGAAGCATGCATGGTAAGTCGCTTTAATCGTGCCCAACTCTTCGTGACCCTATGAATTGTGGCTGGCCAGGCTTCTCTTTCTGTGCGATACTCCAGGCAAGAACACGGGAGTGGGTTGCCATTCCCTCCTCCAGGGGGTCTTCTGAACCCAGGGATTGAACCCGTGTCTCATGTTTCCTGCATTGGCAGGAGGGGTCTTTACCAGTAGCGCCACCAAGGTCAAGGTACAATGAAACCTAATGTGGCATTATAGGCTTTGGAATCAGACAGACCTGGATCATAATTCCAGCATCACTATTTATCAGTTGTGGGTCATTTTGCAGAGTAACCTGTCTGCATCTCAGCCTGCTTATCTGTGAAAATGGGCAAAAGAATACTTGCCTCTTGGGTCTGTTGAAAGAATTAAATGAATAAAGAAGGCACATCCTTGTTCATTCCTTGGATACAGTAGACACTCAGAACATTACCATATTTCATCAACTCTGTCATACAGTTTCTCTTGATTTAAAAGTTCTGAAAGCAGGGCCTGCTTTCAATCGTTAATATCTTAAAATTATAATTGGTGGTATTTAGTGTTATTTCTTACAGGAAACAACATAAAGACACGTCTTGGAAGCAATGGGATCTTAGAGTCTATTAAATATGACGATTCCTGATCTTCCTCTTTCAAATAGTAACTGTGTGTAAATCAAGATATATCAGTTAACATTATTAGGCTATTTCTGAATATATCTTGTCAAACCTAAAGGAAAGCACTGATAAGAACTTACCTCATTCTAATCCATCATCTTAGTCTCCTTAGGAACAAGATGGGGCTCCCTCCTGTATCCCCCAGATCAATCAGTGTACCTCCAATGCACTTTCTCTTTGTCCTGCAGGGCTGCTGGGAGAGAGAGAGGCATTTCAGAAGAAATTATTAAGTGCACAGTAACAGCTGTAAATAAGCTCCAAGCTCATCTCCTTAATAAACAACAGAACTCTTTGCTGAGCATTTCTAAAAGATAAGAGGAAGTTTGGAACCAGTAAAAAATGTGATAGGGAAAAGGTGTAAATCCCAGGAAAAAGTATTATATCTAATAAGAGGATATTTTATAGTTTAAATTTTTCAAAGATTTTTCATCTATTTTTTTAAAGTAATCATCACAACCACTTCATGATTTAAGAGAATAAATATTATTATGTTATCCTTGTTTTACAAGTCAGACAAATGAGGCTTGGGAATAAGTGGTGGGTTGAGATCGTATAGCTGAAGGAAATAGAAGAACCTAAATATTTGAATTTTCAATCTAACCTCCCTCTTTTAATTTTTAAACCATTTTTTAAAAAATTGAAGTATAGTTAACCCACAATGTTGTGTCAGTTTCATGTGAACAACAGAGTGACTCAGCTATATATATATCTGTTTGTATGTGGGTATACATTATACACACACACCTATTCTTTTTCAGATTCCCCTCCATTACAGGTTATTACAAGATAGTGAATATAGCTCCCTCTGCTCTACAGCGGGTCCTTGTTATTTCTTTTTTTATACACTGTAGTGTGTGTGTGTGTATTCAGTTCCTAAGTCATGTCCGACACTTTGCAACCCCATAGACTATAGCCCCCAGGGGATTTTCCAATCAAGAATACTGGAGAGGGTTGTCATTTCTTACTCCAGGGGATCTTCCCAACCCAGGGGTCAAACCCATGTCTCTTGGGTCTCCTGCATTGGCAGGCAGATTCTTTACCACTGTGCCACCTGGGAAGCCCTACATAGGTAGTGTGTATATGTTAATCCCAAACTCCTAACTTATCCCTCACCTCCACCTTGCCCCTTTGGTAATTGTAAATTTGTTCTCTATATCTGTGAGTCTGTTCCCCTTTTTTGCAAATAAATTCATTTGTATCATATTTTAGATTCCACATAAAAGTGATATCATATGATATTTGTCTTTTCTTCTTGGTTCCTCTAACGGTGACCTGGAAGAAATCACAAGATTTTATTTTGTAGTCTGTTACAACAAGCTGGCATGCCAGATCATTTATTAGATTTCTTGCTCATCTGATCACTGTTTGAAACTATTTCATTAAAAAAAAATACCAGCAACTCAATTATCTTTTTCTTTCTTTCCATCTTATGAACCCATATAATCATTTTTTAAAAAAGAACATTTGACATTTTGTCATGATAGCAAAAGCCAATGTATTCACTGCCATCATATCCCAGCCTGGCAATTTGCCCGTGTCTTCTGGCATATTCTGATGAAATTACTGCTCAACTTACAGTGTACTTCCTCACAGCCCTGAAAGAATTCCCCTACCCATTAATCTGTAGTTGCATTCATCCAAGATGTCAGCTTGATAGCTTATTTTCCATCCTGTCTAACTCACTAGTAACACGATCTGGGAACCAACACATCGAAATGGAAATTCCTCCTAGAAAATGCAGCCATAGACACGTGTGAAGCTTATCATATGGTAGATTTTTTTTTAATACAGTTCAGAAGGATTAGGATATACATAATCAAGAATGCATCTGTGTTTTTATTTTCAAACCAGGAAAGTGAGATCACAGAGTTCTTTGATGTGTGATTTTGATCTTCAGAAAGTTTGTTATTACGACCCATTGCTGATCAATCATCCACTTTTCCACGTGCTGGAAGGACACAAGATGGATTTGTTTTCTATGAAAACTCCAGCCAAAACAGCTGGTTAATAATCATAATATTCTCTTAGAGCAAAGGACATTGTCTCCAGCTCTTCTGGCTGAACCTCAGTATGTTTGAAACAGCACATCCTGTTGACGACTTGGACCCAGAGGGTGAAGGAGTGGGGGAAGAGTCAAGGAGAACTATGAGAATGTAAATATGGGTAACTAAGGATGGAGCCTGCCACCCCCAGTAGTAGAGTTGAAGAGCAGCCAAGGTTTGGGGAGATATTAGGGTTGTGGTTATATATTCCATTTTAGGCAGAGATTTCAGTGATGATAAATTATCCAAGTGGAAACACCTTGCAAACTGGAGAAAAAAGATAAGAACAAAATACAAAACTGGGGCTAAGACTGGAATTTATCTTCATTCAGTAATGACATCTCACTATGGAAAAATAACACCTCGTTATAACTACATGATAATCAATGTCATCCACATGCTTCTTACCACGTGTCTGTGGTTTAGTCACTAAGTCGTGTCCAACTCTATTGCCACTCCGAGGACTGTAACCACCAGGCACCTCTGTTCACGAAGCGAATACTGAAATGGGTTGCCATTTCCTTCTCCAGGGGATCTTCCCAACCCAGGGATTGAACCCGTGTCTCCTGCATTGGCAGGCAGATTCTTTACCATTGAGCTACAAAGGAAGCCCTACCCTGTGTCTACAAATACATTCATTGTTGAAGTCTTAGAACAAGCCTGCAAAGTGGGTTTCATAATCATTGCCATTTTTTCAGATCCAGAATCTGAGACAGGGTTTAAGAGACATGGCCAAGGTTCTCACCCAGGTGAGCTGGTCCCCGAGGCCACATCCCTAACCACCCTAACATCTCCCAACATAGCATTACAGATCAAAATGCACCTGGACATCCTAGCCCATGCGTAATCCTCATGGCAACCCTACAAAGGAAGTACTGTTATGTTTATTTTTACAGATGAGCACACCAAGGTCTTTCTGGGTGGTAAAGTTCCAGAACTCAACCCCATGTCTTCTGACTCCTAATGCAGTATTCTTTCTGCTCCACCACAGCTGCCCCGAAAGCTCACGAGCCCCTGCTTTAGGTAGCATGGACTGTGGACAGAAGAAAGGAAAACCCCACACATGTTGAGGAGAAAAGAAGGGTAGGTGATGATAAAGAATGAGAACTCAGAAAAACAGAAGTCCAGAGAGCTCACATCAGATATTGTTCCTTCTAGGAACAGTCTCACCAAATTAAGGTTGACCACCTTCTGTGGGCAAAATGCTGTTTGGTGCTTAAAGAAAGCTAGCTCCAGGGCAGATGCAATGGTAAACACTTTAGAGAAGACCTGATTCTTGTCTTTGATGAGTTTATAATCCTATTAGAGAGTAAATCAGATATTAAACACAGACAATGGATGGCCCCCATCAGATGAATGAGACCGAAAAGCACCTGAGGGTTGCAGAGGAGGCAAAAGCTATAGGTCAAATTGTCAGCTGACACTTCCTGAGGGAAGATGGTGCCTGAGCATTCTAGGAGAATCATTTTGTGCTCTTGTTCTTATTATTTTTAAGCACATCTGCACATTTATCTTGATCTTCTGGAGCAAGATGGGAGAAAACGAGTTCAAATCCTTTCCTCCTTCCTACCTTTCTTCAAAAACTAAAAAATGATGACAACTTCTCTAACCAGAACACTGAGATGGCTTACTTGAGCACCTGCTTCAGTTCTAGTAGCTATCCTGTGCTGCGCTAAGTCACTTTAGTCGTGTCTGACTCTTTGCGACCCTATGGGCTGTAGCCTGCCAGGCTCCTCTGTTTACCTGGGCCAAGAAAATAGGTGTTATTTACACTCTCACCCCAAAGGCATTGGAAAGTGCTCTGAATATGCCGAAGGATCCACCCTCTAGCTGTTAACTAGGTCAACAGTCCCTTGAGGAAACAATCTCCCTTTTAGAAATCAGCTAGTTCTGCCTATAGTTAAAGAAACATAAACCATCTGATTTCCTGATTCCTAGAAGCAACTAACCCAGTATGAGCATTAGTAAAAGTAAAGGAACCTAAAAAATCTGATATTTAACCATGAACCCCAAGTTGTAAATCTCTGCAAGTCCAGCTGTGTCACAACAGAAGTCTAAAATAAACTCTAGAAATTTAACAAGCCCGCTTCCTCTTGATGTGGCATCCCATTTCTGCTGTTGAGTTGGATTTCTAGACATTGAGTCAATTAAAGGGAATTACATGAGGCACATAGAATAGGCAGATGTGTAAAGATAAGAGGCCAGAGGAGAGGCAAATGGGGTGCTTGTGTTTAATGGGTACGTATGGAGTTTTGATTTGGGAGGATGAGAATGTTCTGGAGATGAATAGTGGTGATGGTCATACAGCAGTGTGAATGTACTTAATGCCTCAGAACTGTGAGTTTTAAAATGGTGAGTTTTATGTTCTATATATTTTATCACAGTTTTAACAAAGGAATATGGGGGACCTGTTTTAAAACACATTATTGTCATTTGCAGCAAGATGGATGGACCTGGAGATTATCATACTAAGTGAAGTAAGTCAGACAGAGAAAAACAAATGTATGATATCACTTAAATGTGGAATATAAAATATGATACAAGTGAACTTATTTACAAAACAGAAACAGACTCACAGACATAGAAAACAAACATGGTTACCAAAGGGGAAGGTGGGAGAATAAATTAGGAGTAGGGAATTAGCAGATACAAACTACTATATATAAAAGAGATAAACAACAAGGTCCTGCTGCATAGCACAGGGAACTATATAAAATATCTTGTAATAACCTATAATGGAAAAGAATCTGAAAAAGAATATATATGCAGGTACATAACTGAATCACTTCTGTACACCAAAAACTAACACAACATGGCAAATCCACTATAATTCAATTTCTTTAATGTTCTTTAAAAAAATGAAGAATTAAAATCTTCTAGGAGCAATGACCAGGGCAATTGTCAACTTTTAATGACAAGCCAGTTTCTAGTAAGCTATTTGAAAAGTACCATGAAAGAAGGGAAAGGAGAAAAGAAAGCTTTTAAAGAGGATACAAAGGAATGTCAGACTCTTTGCTACGAGCCATAGTATGAGTAATTCAGGTGAACTGTGGTTGTTTCCTGGATTATTTGAGGGAAGACTCAGTCCACCAGATGGTTCGTTCCACAATCTGATAGAAGTGTGCTGGGGTTTTGAGCCAACTGTTATCCATTTAAGGATGCTAAGACTTCAAAACTGTGTTTCAGTTCCTAAAGAAGCAAATTCATAGAGACAGAAATAGAATAGAGGTTACCAAGGGCTGGGGAAAGGGTGGGGGAGCTTAGTGGGTATAGAGTTTCCATTTGGGATGATGAGAAAATTCTAGAAACAGTGGTGATATTTAATGCCACTTTAAAATGGTTAACATTTATGCTATGTATTAAATAAAATGTCTTTACATTATATGTTCAGTTTTACATATTTTCTATCACACACACACAAAACCTAGAACATCTCCAACACTTGAAATAAAAATGAAAAAAAGAAAGTGAACCCTAAGGGAAATAGCTGGTAGACACTAGCAGCGGGAGGGGAATGACACCGCTGGGCTGCGCTAAGTCGCTTGTCGTGTCCCACTTTTTGTCACCCTATGGACTGGGAATGACACTACATTTCACCAAATGGGCTGCTGCGGTCACGAGGCAGCATTTAGCCAGACTCTACAGACAGCTATCCCAGGTCTTTGGCTGGTGAGGTCTTATTCAGCCAGAAGTTTTCCAAATGGCCCATCCCTCTTTCTCTGGCCTCCTCTCCCCTTCCTCCCCCTCCTTCTAAACTATTCAGAGCTCTAACCGGTCATTTTCTTCCTTTTATATTGGCAACCGCCTACATTGGCTAAACAAAATACACAGGATGGAGGGGGTGGGTGAGGCGGAAGCACACTTCAGAGTTAGGAAAACAAATAGCCAAGGAAGCAGGAGAGACCACAGTTCGACTGAGACAAGTTCAGCTGTGGAAAGAAGTGTCAGACGAGGCAATTGTTTCCAGATCTCAACAGGCAGAGAGCTACCCACCCCATTTATAGGAGTGAGTTCACGTGGTGTGCAGTCAGAGTCAAGGAAACGGAGGGAGAGAAACAAAGAGGGGAGTCAGGTCCCTTTTCATTAAGTTGTCACTGAGGAAGCCAGCTCTGTAATAAGGCTTGCTGGGTACTGATTAGACTCTGTGGGTTTGGACAGGAGAGGAAGAATACAACACCAGTCATGACATGACACCTTATCCCTGACTCTCGCTGGAGCAGAACCAAGAGTTGGACCAAACTAAGCTCAGAAGCCACAGAGCCACACAGCTGCAACAGGCCACCCGGGTGTGAGCATCTCAGGAAGGATGAAGGGAGCTGGGGAGACTGGGATCATGGGAAGGCAAAGAGGCTCCTCCTTGGCACTCAGGTTTTGCTATAGTTGGAGTTCATTAAGGCCTTGTTTTCTCAATCAGACTAGTAGACCCGCAGAATGAACTAGATGAATTGCTTGTTAGTAGAGGTTTCCCTTGTGGTAGATAACAGTACGAAAATTCAAGGACTTCCTATTGCATGGAGTCTAAATGTTGAATGTGCATTCAAGCAATACCATTCCAATACAGGACAACTTTACCCATTCCAAGTCCACGGGCCTGAATGTCCATGCCATTGACGTGTCTACGGTACAATAGAACACGGTGGAAAATGCTGAAGAGAAAGAGGAAACAGATCATGCAAATATGAACCAAGAGAACACACTCATGGAATATCAAATATGGCAAAGAAAAAGCACAGAAAAGAAGCACCATGGCACTAAACGAACAATAACAACAACAAAAGATAACGTCTGGATGGAATGAATTGTGATAATGTCCCAGAGAACTGGGCTCACCAGGAAAAGAGGGAACTTTTGTTATTAAAACAGCAATGCTAATATTAACCAGAATGAATCTGAAAGAAGAATATTTCTGTTCCTTCAGAGCAAAGGAACAAAAATCCCTCAGTCGAACCAATCATGTTTCCATTCCTTCTAGATTGTGTTCTTTTCACTGCCAAAGTCTTGTGTATGATTTCTACTCATGAATGATATTTGTGCATGTGTGTGCTCAGTCAGTCATGTCCGACTTTTTTCAACCCCATGGACTGCAGCCCGCCAGGCTCCTCTGTCCATGGAATTTTCCAGGCAAGAATACTGGAACAGGTTACTATTTCTTTTTCCAGGGGATCTTCTCGACCCAGGGACTGAACATGAGTCTCCTGCATTGGCAGACAGATTTTATACCACAGAGCCACCTGGGAAGCATTAGCTGAGTTAAAATGATGGAACGTATTTTAACTGTATGTCCTACACAGTACCAAAGTGATAGAGAAAGCAAAAAAAAAAAAAAAAAAATGAGCCCCCCTCTCTCTCCACACTCACACACACTCAAATTCATTGAGTACAGGTTTTGCATATGAAAATGATCGCTCTCAGTTACCAAGCAACCGTCTGGATGAGTTTTTCTCTTTTGACATTTGTTTTGCATCACCTTTATTTTTTTATTTTTTATTTTTTTTGCATCACCTTTAAAGGAGGAGTTGGACTGAATAGCTCTCAAGGTCCTTTTCAACCCTGAGGTCCCCTGAGTCTGTGCAGGAGGTGGGCTCAGGGATTTTCAGTGGGGAGCTCTGACAACACAGAGAGGGGCTGGCAACCCCCTCAGGTTCAGCAACCTGAACCCTTACCCGGTGCCACCACTGGTATATAAGTGACAACCCTCTGGCAAAATCACGTCTGTCACGGTGGGCCATGCTGGTGCCAAGGAGACAGCTGGGAATAGAAGCCGTGTATGCTCCAGGTTTTCTCAATTCTATAAGAATGCCATGCAAATAAAATTTCAAGACACACTCCTATAATTCAAAATGATAGGTACACCCGTATTTTCATAGCAGCACTATTCACAATAGCCAAGACATAGAAACAACCTAAACGTCCAGCAAAGATGGATGTATAAGGAAGATGGGGTTCATGTATACAATGGGATACCACTCAGCTATAAAGAAGAAAGCAAGCAGGCCATTTGCAGCCACACGAATGGACTGGGAGATGGTCACACTCAGTGAAGTGAGTCAGAAAGACAAACACCATATTATATCAAGTACATTTGGAACCCAAAACGTGACACAAATGAATTTATCTACAAAACAGACTCGCAGATGTAGAGAACAGACTTGTGTTTGCCAAGGGGGAGGGGGCAAGGGGAAGGGATGGACTGGGAGTTTGGGATTAGCCGATGCAAACTGTTATATACAGAATGAATAAGCGAGATCC
The DNA here is from genome assembly GCF_033118175.1 of Dama dama. Lineage (NCBI taxonomy): Eukaryota > Metazoa > Chordata > Mammalia > Artiodactyla > Cervidae > Dama > Dama dama. Next base: position 18,571,479 of record NC_083710.1, read on the forward strand.
TACTGTATAGCACAGGGAACTATACTCAATATCCTGTGACAAACCATAATGGGAAAGAATATGAAAAAGAACATATTGAATATATATAACTGAATCACTTGGCTATACAGCAGAAATCAACAAAACACTGCATTAATAAATCAACTAGGGACTTCCCTGGTGGACCAGTGATTAAGAATTTATCTTGCAATGCCAAAGACTTGGGTTCAATTCCTGGTCAGGGAACTAAGATCCCACATGCCATGGAGCAACTAATCTGTATGATGCAACTACTGAGCCCACGTGCTCCGGAGCCTGCATGGTACAACTAAGACACTCTGCAGCCGATAAGTAAATAAACTATACTTCAGTAAAATAATTTTTTTAAAAAAGGTACATTCCTACCACGGGCCCCTCTTCCCCACTTCTAACCAGATTGTTGACCCCAAGGTCCTTTATTTCTGGGAATTTTGTCACAGTCACCATCTGTGTGCTAGCTTCTCAGCTGTAAACCTGGGATAATGATGATGTTGACCTATCTCCCAGTAGTGGTGTGGGGGTTGGCTGATCAAGCTTGGTAAAATATCTTAGAAAATAGACAAAAGAACAGGACTTACTTCCCAGGAAGAATTCAGCCTACTGGATGCGGTGACACCTGTCACTCTGTGGCGGTATTTCATCCTTCTTGGACAAAGGGTTCTGGATTAAAAGGCGGGCTTGAACTACACACCCTCCCAATATTATGCTCAGAGGAATTCCTGGGAATCAGTCTGGTGAGGAGGCTTGCCAACTGCTCTGAATCACTTCCTTTCTTCCCATAGATTGGCTCTTTCCTGATTTCTGCTTCTAGGTGAAAAGGGTGTGCGTGTGGGTGTGGGAGTGACACCATGGCTCTGGTCCAGGCGTGTATCTCCACGTGACATGAGGGGGCTGATGCTTCTAGGTGACCGGGAGGGGCTCCCTTCAAATCTTCCTCTTCCTTTCCCTTACCTATTTTTTCCTCATCCCAGCTCAGATTTCACTGTGATATTCAACAGCCTTGGGGCAGCCCCTGCCTAGGACACAGTTCCACCCAGACGAATGTGGAAACCAGAATGGCCCAGAGCTTTCCACATACAAAGTCACCCGGGGATGTTGTGTGATTCAAACGCTACTGTGGTTTTGGTGCAAACAGTTTCATGTGAACGTCTGAGCTTTCTGCAGATGGTTTACTAATCCATACCCATATCATTGCCAATAAGCTCTTTATGAAATCCTTTTAAAGTATATTAGATGTGACAAGTTTCTAGAAGCCGGGATCCTTGGTTGAATGTGCTGACGTTCAGAAAGGCCGAGAGCATTCTTCATCATCTGCAAAGCTCCTTTGAAGCATTTGTGTGATGACATTATTGAAAGGACTGAATTTTGAAAAAAAAAAAAACTTCAACGTGACACATAAAAATAACAACTATAATGAGGAGTGAGTGATCCGGACCAGTAAAACATGTATATTATTCTAAATGGTGATATAACTTTGAATTTAAATCAAAGGAAACTAACGTAAGCAATGAAAACAGGGGCTTACTGTTATCTATAGATGGCTGGGTTTCAGCTTGGAGTATGAACTTGCTCTGCATATCTAACACAAGTTGACATGTATTCTGAATGAATGAAATACAAACTATATAATACACTACATAGATATTCATTGTAATTAATATCCAAATCTCCCAAATTCCTTCTGTATTCACTGTTTTTTCATTCAGTATTCACTTAATCTGTCATCAGACACCCTCTGGGGATACCATAATGAACATCCATGGTCTGTGTCTTGAAGGAGCTCACAGTCTATTAAAAGCAATTTCTGTACAATCAGGATTGTTCATAAATATAAGTCCTTTATCTCTAAATTGTTTAGAGCTCTGTACTAGATATAAACATGTCTTGGTACAGTGAAGCTTAAAAAGCAGAATAATATTATTTTTAAAACATTTAAATTTTTTGCTAATTCTCTATTGTTAGGAAGGTAGACTCTAAGGAAATCCAGAAATGGTCAGGAATATTGCCCATCTGTCCATTTTCTCCTCTAGTCCCTATTGTGACTCACCGACTAGGAAAGTACTAACCTTGATGGAGACAACAAAGCTGACTGCAGAGTGGACAAATTCATGACCGTGGCCTCCTTACAGCACTCACTCTCACTAGGAAAGTCTATAAAGAAACAAAAAGAAGCAATGCCACTCACCCAGAGTGCTTGCCCAGTGCCATATAACTAAGAAAAAAATACCCTGAACCCATTCGCATACATTATGGAGGAAGTATACAAATTGATACAATGTCTCTGAAGGATAATTTGATAATCTCCATGCACTTTTCAACACATAACTTTTGGCCCAGTAATCACACTTCTGGGAAGTCCTCCAACAAATATATGCACGCATTTTTGCAAAAATATATAGGCAAAAAAAAATTAAAAAAATATATAGGCAAAGCTATTTATTGATTTTTGTAGCAATAAACTGGAAACAATCTAAATATCTATCAATAGGAGACTGGTTAAATCAATTATGGTTTCTTCACACCTGAAATATCATGCAACCATGTTAAAAGAATGATATACGCTTAGATATAATGATGTGAATCAATCTCCATGATACATCAAGTGAAAAAAAAATAATAAAATAAAGTACAGATCATGTTGACTAGCAGGATACTACTTGAGATTTTTTAAGGGGGAATTAAGAGGATTTTGTAAATAGTTTATTTAAAAATATTATACATAAATAAGCATATATAATACATGTACACATTTTAAAATGTATTATGCATACATACTTGAATATGCATAGACAGGTAGAAATTGTTTTGAACTTATTGGAGTCAAAGGCGAGAAAGTCTGACTTTTCTCTATATCCCTTCAATGTGGTAATGCTTGGATTTTTTTTTAGGTTTTTGAAATAATTTAAAAGAAAAAATGACCAAGAAAGATTCTGTCTCTTAATGCAATGGCTCTTTGGGTTCATCTGGGCCTACAACGTTCAGCACTGTTTAAGAACCTCAAGTAGACTCCGAACTATGTGAGGGCGATGACCATGGCTCATTGTCTTGACCTTCCTTAGACAAGATGCTTAACTTCTATAAACCAATTTCCTTAGTGATCTATGGAGGTATTAGCAGAGGCTGACATTTACCAAGTAATGACCATGGATCTATGCTCTGCGTTTAATGTTCTTAACATGAATAATTTCGTCTAATCTCAAAAGAACTCTAATAAGCATTACTGCTATATCCCCGCTTTATAGATGAGGAGAGAGACTTATATCACCCAACTAATAAGTGAAGGGGCCAGGATTTGTCTGTTTCCGGGATCCACGTACTTAAGAGGGTTGTGTAAGAAGCGAGAAAGCGCGGGTAAAGCAGTTAGCAGTGTCTGGCCCTCAGGAAGTGCTTAGGAAATGTTAGGTATCACTGATGTTATTTCTTCCCTACCAGGAAACTCTTCCAGCCATTAAAAACATGCACCCAACTGAACAGAAACAAGGTGGCTTTGTGCTAAATCACAGTTGAGATTTTAGCAGGGCACGGGCAGGAGTGTGACACACGGCACGGCTTGACTGTTCAAACGTGTGGCGACACTTCGCGTCCCTGCAGCCCGGGGTGCACTGCCGTGGGAGGTCTTCAGGGAAATGCTGTGATGGGGTACTGTCCCTCGCCCCGCGGGATAGGATGGTTTTACTGCTATTAATAACCGCTGTGAGCAGGCAATTACAGGCTGGAGATGGGTAATCACATCTTCCATTTTAAAGCTTAATCTGATCACCTGTAGGGTCAAGGAATGACAGTTATCATAATGTTTAAAGTCTGTCTTGTGCCGTCACGTAGAGACCAAAGATCAAGGCTTGTCTGGAACATAGTTTATTCTTGTTCTGCAGTATGCGTGTGTGTGTGTGTGTGTGTGTGTGTGTGCACGTGTGTGATTTATTTCAGAGCATGTAGAGGCTACTCCAAATCTCTCAAACCTGCACGCTGGCTCCCACTCAGATTTGCCTAGTAAATGTTCCTTCCGAGAAAACAGGAAGCCAAGAGGCCTCCTTGCTGCTTTCAACCCCGCCACAACTCCCTCTGCAATTCCAAGGCCTTTGCTCATTTGTGAAATGAGGGCAGTCTCCCAATGTTTGCTCTCTGTCTCTGCCATAAAACTTAGCGCTTTCTAAAGGCAGAAACTCTTGTATCAGTCATTGAATCCTCAGTGTCTAAAATAGTGTCTGGCACATAGTAGACACTCAATAAACATGAAACAAATGACTGAGTTCTCCTCCAGTTACAACGTGATATAATTCTATAAAGTCATAATTGAAGGCGTTGATTCTAACACGTGCAGCAGACAGTGATGACTGTCAGTTCTATTTTTCTCTGCCTACTGTTGACACATCATGAACATTCTTATCAGAACTTAACATGTGCAAAGGAGATGACGCTGAGATTTGCCAACTTTGCCTCTTCTCCAGCAGTATTGGAAACGGTTTGGAGGAAGAAGAAACCGAAAATATTAATTTAAAGCATCAGCGATCTGCTAGTTTTCCTTATGTAGGGGGTACCTGTCACCCTCATTCAGTATCAAGAACTGGCCACTACAGCACCTGCCATTAAGATCTCTATGCCCAGGTCCCCTTGATGAGTTAGGCTGAGGGGAGGCCACTAGTTGTCAATGTCTGAAAACTTCAAGTGAGATGGCCATCATTCCAGATCTGGAAAGGGAAATGACCAACGGGGACATTCTGGGGTTTTGTCTGTTTTCACATGCATTCAGCAGGGTTTTTGGTTGTGATTGTTCTTGTTTAGTTGCTAAGTCATGTCCAACTCTTTTGCTAGCCCATGGACTAGCCTATCCTCTGTCCATGGGATTCTCCAGGCAAGAATACTGGAGTGAGTTGCCATTTCCTTCTCCAGGGGATCTTCCCAACTCAGGGATCAAACTCACTTCCCCTGCCTGGCAGGCAGATTCTTTGCCACTGAGCCACCTGGGAAGCCCTCTTGATTGTGAACAACACATATAAACTCTGGCCAATGGAAGCAGGAGAAGAATTTACTGTAAGGATTGAAGAATACGTGAGATACCACCATTGGGCTCACCACCACCGTAACCATCACCCTCTCCACTAGACACTGCTGGTGTCTTGGACCTCACCACCAAGGCGAAGTGGAACCTATCCCATTGTTCTTGCACTATCTGCTCAAGCTTTAAAGTTCCAAACAGCAGCATCGCTTGGCCAAGCCTGGTCACACACCCTACTGGGCTCCCATAGTGGGAGAGAAGGTCCTGAGGGTTACACAGTGAGGAGTCCCCTCAAAAGACACAAGGTTTGCATGTTGCTCACAGAAAAATGACAGGTGTCCAGTACATCCCAGCTCAATAGGGTCACATCTGTAAGCTTTGATTATTTGTTGTTACTTAGTCACTAAGTCGAGTCTGACTCTTTTGTGACCCCATGGATTGTAGCCCACCAGGCTCCTCTGTCCATGGGATTTTCCAGGCAAGAATACTGGAGTGGGTTGCCATTTCCTTTTTCAAGGGAATCTTCCTAGATCAGGGGTGGAACCCGTGTCTCCTGCATTGGCACGTGGGTTCTTTACCTGAGACAGCAGGGAAGCTGCAGCTTTGACTATACATGGTTCATAAAGATGGGTAAAACCCAGTCTCTCCAGTACAAAACCCCGTGCCCCACATGGGGCAAACTTAGGATTAACGGTCACAGGCTTGTGATGAATTCTTGCTCTAAAGGTTGAAAAACTTACCAACCCAAATCCAATTTTAATCAGTTAACAGCTTCCTGCTTCTTTACCCAAGGGAATTTTAGAAGTTGCAGTTGAGCACTACATACTACCGGTGTGACATAAAATTCCTGCCACCAGCACGATTAACCCAAAGGAACTTTCTCCTCTTGATCGAGTTTCCATTCCCCTCCTCAATCCTCCCACCTCATAAAAGCACGATGACTCCAGGCCTCACTCCTTCTTAGCACAGTGGTTACTCTTGAACTCCAAGGATGCAGCTTCAGACATCGGACCCTGCTCCCCAGCAGAACGGCTTCTGGCATGAGCCAGCTCGATCTCTGGAGTATGGAGGCTGTGGGGCCAAGGTTGCTTCCCCAGTGGCTCAGCGGTAAAGAATCGGCCCACAATGCAGGGGACGCAGGAGACGTGAGTTCGATCCCAGGGTCAGGATGATCCCCTGGAGGAGGGCATGGCAACCCACTTCAGTATTCTTGCCTGGAGAATCCCATGGACAGAGGAGTCTAGCAGGTTGCAGTCCACGGGGTCGCAATGAGTCGGACACAAACGAAGCAACTGAGCATGCATGCATGCATGTGGGGCTAAGGAGAGGAAGGGACAAGACCCATGGTGGAAGGGAAAACTCTTCTTAGTAAATAATGGCAATCCTCAGGACTTCCCTGGCAGTCTGGTGGTTAAGACTTCACCTTCCAATGCAGCGAGCTGTGGGTTTGATCCCTGGTGGGGCAGCTAAGATCCCACATGCTTCAGGGCCAAAAAACAAAACATAAAACTGAAACAGTATTTAACAAACCCAATAAAGACTTTAAAAATGGTCCATATTTAAAAATATTTTTTAAAAAACAATAATGGTGATTCTCTAGGTCTAATAAAGGTCTGAGACTTATAGAGGGCAAAGAGGGAGTGGGCAGATATAGTGGAAGTCACAGTAGTAGTGGTGCTAGAGAAGACTCTTGAGAGTCCCTTGGACAGCAAGATCAAACCAGTCAATCCCAAAGGAAATCAGTCCTGAATATTCATTTGAAGGACTGATGCTGAAGCTCCAATATTTTGGCCACCTGACGCAAAGAACTGACTCCTTGCAAAAGACCCTGAAGCTGGGAAAGACTGAGAGCAGTAGGGAAAGGGGAGACAGAGGATGAGACGGTTGGCTGGCATCACCGACTCAATGGACATGGGTTTGAGCAAGCTCCAGGAGTTGGTGATGGACAGGGAGGCCTGGTGTTCATGGGGTCGCAGAGTCAAACACGACTTAGCGACAGAACAGCAAGAGCAGGAGACTACCTCACCCCAAAAGAAAGCAGTAACTCCACTGAAGCCATGAAAGGTACAACAGCTTCAACTCTAGCAATCTATTCCATACATATATACATGTGTCCTGCACAAGTACATAAAGATACATGCACAGGGATGTTCACTAAAGCATTGTTGGCAAACACACACATGTACACAAAATAACTGGAAATATCGGTCCACCTATCAGTTCAGTTCAGTTCACTCAGTCGTGTCTGACTCTTTGGACTGCAGCACACCAGGCTTCCCTCTCCTTCACTAACTCCTGAAGTTTACTCAAACTCATGCCCATCGAGTCGGTAATGCCATCCAACCATCTCATCCTCTGTCATCCCCATCTCTTCCCGCCTTCAATCTTTCCCAGCATCAGGGTCTTTTCCAATGAGTCAGTTCTTTGCATCAGGTGGCCAACTATTGGAGTTTCAGCTTCAACATTAATCCTTCCAATGAATATTCAGGACTGATTTCCTTTAGGATGGACTGGTTGGATCTCCTTGCAGTCCAAGGGACTCTCAAGAGTCTTCTCCAACACCACAGTTCAAAAGCATCAGTTCTTCAGCGCTCAGCTTTCTTTATAGTCCAACTCTCACGTCCATACATGACCACTGTAAAAACCATAGCCTTGACTAGATGGACCTTTGTTGGCAAAGTAATGCCCACCTATAGTTCAATATATTACTATATAACCATAAATATGGAAGACTGTGTACCTATTAGAAAAAGAAGGGATATAAAAGTAAATGTGATCATATTGCAATAAACTGAGAAAAGCAAGTGGCAGAACAGTTGGCATATGTTGGCTTGTTTTTTAAAAGGGAATATATAAGAAGACTTCTATAGGAGTAAAAACTACTAGAAGGGTAACCTAGAAACAATGGGAATCAGTGGGGAGGGCAGGGAATGAGACCTTTGCTTTATCACTTTATATCCTATTTCTGTTTGAATGTTTGCTGTGAGTATACCGTCTATAATTAAACTAACTTAAAATATTGTGAAATGAAGCATAGCAAGAACAAAAGAGTAAAACTGGTCAGTGTCAAGCAGGCACGCATGCGTGCTTAGTCGCTCCCGTAATGTCCCACTCTTTGTGATCCTGTGGACTGTAGCCCGCCAGACTCCTCTGTCCATGGGATTCTCCAAGCAAGAACACTGGAGCGGGTTGCCATGCCCTCCTCCAGGGGATCTTCCCAACCATGGGATTCAATCCATATCTCTTGCGTTGGCAGGTGGGTTCTTTACCACTAGCACCACCTGGGAGGCCCCATATCAAGCAGGAGTCATGGGTCAAAAACCAATTTTTTTCCTAAGCAAGGCAGCACACCTGAGCCTGATGGAAGGCAGATCTCTGACCTGAGGAACGCTTTTCTGCTCACAGGCCCAAATGGAAAACCACCTCTGTCTGCATCTTTCCCTTCATGTTTCTCGGAGCCAGGTCTGTGCCCAGCTCAGGCGGGGTCCTATCTTTTCTCCTCTCCAGGTATGTGGATGAGATCGGAGGAAGGCGAGTCACGGAGAGGCCGGCCCTGGACCTCACAGCCAGATCCAGCAAGTGTGACTGAGCGGGAGAAGGCCTCTCACCCTTCCCGCCAAGAGTCTTATTTGCAAAGCGGAAACAGAGACACACACGTAGAGAAGAAACGTATGGACACCAAGGGGGAACCGCAAGGGGGTGGGAGGAACTGTGAGCTTGGAATTGACACATATGCGCTACTGATGCTATGAATAAAATAGGGAACTAATGAGGGCCTACTCAGCGCTCAGGGAACTCTACTCAGAGCTCTGTGTGACTTAAGTGGGAAGGAAATCCAAAAGGGAGGGTATGCATGTATCCATGCAGTTGATTCATTTTGCTGTATAGTAGAAATGAACACGATACTGCAAAGCAGCTATTGTTGTTCAGTGGCTAGGTCATGTCCAACTCTGTGACCCCATGGACTGCAGCATGCCAGGCTTCCCTGTCCTTCACTATCTCCCGGCATTTGTTTAGACTCATGTCCACTCATCCAGTGGTGCCATCCAACCATCTCATTCTCTGTCGCCCCCTTCTCCTCCTGCCTTCAATCTTTCCCAGCATCAGGGTCTTTTCCAAGAAGTCAGCTCTTTGCATCACCTGGCAACTATACTCAAAAAAAATTAATTCTTTTAAAAAGAAAGAACTCAATTGTTATTAAAAGCGCAGTATTAGGGTTGGGCCTACTTGGTTTGTGGTCCTTTAATAATGGTGGCGGTGGGTAATGGTTAAGCCAATGGAAACTAGTGTGGAAACTCAACTCTTCTTCAGAGTAGAAAAAGAATGACCAGACTTTACTAATGGTGCTAGACAACTTCTTGCTTCTTCTTGGTTACCCAAAGCTGCCCCTAAACTGTCCATATTACCGTTTGATTGACAAGAAATGGGGAGGGACATGAGGCTGAGCTCAGCCCAGTAGCCCCTGCCAGTTATGAGGGCACAAAGGGCCCCCCAAAGAGAGAAGGAGCCCTCCCTCACCTCCCCTGGACAGAGGGGAACCTCACTCCATAGAACCCGGTGGAAACCCAGTCACAGATGCCCCAAAGGGAAGGACTGGGGTGCATGAGCCAAAGCTGGTCTAACTCTTCTTCCCACCACTCCCCCCAGCCCCAGAACTTCTGGGCTGAGGTTCCCCCTCTTCTGGTCTTCTAGGGGCTACCTCCAATCCATCCAGCACGTGGGAAAGTGAAGGACTGGACCCCTCTCCCCGCCCTGTCCCCACAGTAGACAATCTGTAGGGCCTGGTATCAACGGTTTTGAGTCAGGAACGTTCCATTTGTACCCTTGAACCGCAGGGAAGCCCCCAGTCCAGATGCTCCTGGAGGGTTGGGGTGGGGAGCTGAGGCAGGGGGTGGGGGCGGATGGAATTCTCTAGAGGGGATGCAATTTGCCCCTGGTGGCCCAAGTTACCCACATCCGGGCGGTGACCACCAAACTCCGCCTGGGCAGCAAGCCTAAGTCTTTCCTCCACTTTTCACTCAGATGCGGCGCTGTCCGTCTTCCGAGTAACCCGGTAACCGCCCAGGCAGGAAGGCCTCTCTCCGCTCCATCCTCACACCCGCTTCCCATCCCCGGGAAGATCAGGTCCTTTCTGCAGCACTACAGAAAGCTCCTGCGGCGCCCTTCCGTGCGCAAGCCCGTCCCCAGACCCTCGAAGGGGAGGCTCCTTCCCACGGTCCCCCAAAAGAGCGGGCCCAGCCCCGTATTCCCTCGTTCAACTTGTGTTTTGAGGACCACGGGCCGCCGCCTCCAGCCCTGCCGTTGGCCAGCGGGCAGCAGTGCCGGGGAGACTGCGCGACCCCAGCTCGAAGCGCAGCCGTCCCAACCCTTTCCCCGGGGCCTCGGTGGGTCCCGGGCCGGGGAGCCCCCGCCCGCTGTGAGCGCACAAAGCCCGCCGCCGCCGGAACCCTGGGCCTCGCCGCGTTCGGCCGCTGGATCCGATTCCCCCGGGGTCCCCCGACCGGAGCCGCTCCGCGCGCTGCGCTCCGGCCGCCGGGTGCGCAGAGGACGCGCCGCAGCGCCCGCCTCGGGGCTGCGCTGGTTAGGTAGCTGGGGGGACCGGAAGGATGGCGAGGAAGTAGGAGAGGGTTTCCTGAGATGAAAGATTACTTCCGTCCGGGCTCTGGCCTCTCTCTGGAGCCAGCTCGTTGGGGGTTGGGGAGAGGGGTACCCGGGGCTCGGGGGCCGCGCCTTGCCACCTGCAGCGCCCGGGGCGGGCGGGACAAGCTCGGCCCTGTCGGGGGGCTCACGCGGGGGGCATCCTTGCAGGTGGGAGTCGAGAGCGTTTCCTGGCGCCCGAGCCATGGTGGCCAAACAGCGGATCCGGATGGCCAACGAGAAGCACAGCAAAAACATCACCCAGAGGGGGAACGTAGCCAAAACCCTGGTAAGGCGGGGGCGGCTTGGACCCGGCGGCGAGTGGCCGGGCCGGGGCGGGGCGGGTGTAGGACTGCGGGCGCGGGGCTGACCCCCGCCTCCTCCGCTCCCCGGGCCGCCCCTCCCGCGGGGTCCGGCACCCCGGGGGCGCTGAGGAATGCGCTCCCCCACGCCGGGGCGCGGACTTGGGCTCGCGTGGGCGGAGAGGGCCCTGGTTGGCCGTGGCCCCTCTGGGAGTGGCTGCCACGGAGGCGCAGAAGGGCCTCCCCAGGAGAGAACTGAGTCTTTGTCTCTGGGAAAGATCAAAGTCACATCCTTAAGGGAAGAGTTAAACCCACTGCTTGACACAAGGGACAGGAACCTAGTAGGTGCGAGATCGTTTGTTGAATGAATGAATGAATGAATGGGTAAATTGAGGCCGTTTGCCATCTCTCCCTCCTAGGCTTCACCCCTGCCCGCCCTCCCCAGCAAACACATCCTGATAAGGTTTTTCTTCCTGCCTTTTGTAATGCTCTCCTTGTGTATATTGGGAATTCAAAGTGCGATTCAGCCTGTATTTCCTTCCATCTTCCCTTCTTGCCTTTTCTCCAGGGGCTTGGAGGCCAAATTCTAAAAGCAGCATTCCTCTTACTCATTTTGTGAATTCAGGTTCATCTTGATAATATGTTCCAGAATTTCAGAAACTAGTTTATTGCTAGGCATTCTACGCCTCCAAAACTGTAGATTAAAGCTTTATAACAATGTTTAAGTACAATCTGTGCCTTATGCACAGTGGGCTGTGTGTGTTTGTGTGTGTGGTGTTCCTTTGTTTTCAGTAAAACAAATGATCTTCAGCAGAAATTGCCAGGCCTGTATTTCTGGACATTCGGTGGCAGGCCTCAGATGAGTTGTTGGGTAGTGTTTGTCTCCAAGTGCATGAGCAAAGACACTTGGAATCTATCAATATTATCTCAGACACTTCAGTGGAAGTTTAGCTGAAGCTTGGAGTTTGGCTGGAAGAGTCTGCTGACTTGATGAGGCAATTGCTTCTAGCCAAAGAGACAATGCTGGTTTGATTCACTGAGCAAAAAGCTAGATTTGCAGTCACTAGACCAGAATTCTTGCAGAACCAAGCAGTACTATGTCAGAGAAGCCTTAGGATCAACGCTGGATCTTTTTACACAGCTACAGGCTTAAGTAGGCTTCTCTGGTGGCTCAGATAGTCAAGAATCCTCCCGCAATGCGGGAGATCCAGGTTTGGTCCCTGGGTTGGGAAGATCCCCTGGAGAAGGGCATGACAACCCACTCCAGTATTCTTGCCTGGAGAATCCCCATGGACAGAGGAGCCTGGCAGGCTACACATCATGGGGTCGAAAAGAGTCAGACTCGGCTGAAGTGACTAAGCGCAGCACAGCTACAGGCTTACTTTGTGCTGGAAATGCTCTCATTTGGGAGCTAGATCATTTAGTTGTTGTTGGGCCACAAAATGGCAACATGCCATTGAATTGAAACTATTTTTCACAAAGATCTGTGTTTTTCGTATTTTTACTCGGGGAAAAAAGAAATCTTACTGTCCAAATTGATGCTGAAAAACAATTTTTAAGGATATTAAAGCATTCAGTGTTTATATCCGTAGAAGATCAAGTCTTCCAAGGATGATATACAGGCTAGCTAATTTACTGAAAATTTCTAGCTGTGTGGTTCTTTTTAATGAACTAAAAAAAAAATCAGACTTCACTTGTTAATTCTCTCCAGTTGACAGCTTGTCTGACTGCAAAAGTAACAACAGAACAGAAACTTTTGCAGAGCTGTGTTATCCATTTGTTGTTATTAGGTCGCTCAGTCAGGTCCACTCTGTCACAACCCGGTGGACTTAGCCCCCCAGGCTCCTCTGTCCATGGAACTTCCCAGGCAAGAATACCAGAGTGGGTAGTCATTCCTTTCTCCAGGGGATCTTCCTGACCCAGGGATCGAACCCATGTCTCCTTCCCTGACAGGCAGATTCTTTACCACTGAGCCACCAGGGAAGTCTGTGTTATCTGTTAGGCTTGGTAAAGTCAGCATCTGCCACCTTGAGCTTTTCAAGACCACTTGAGAACATTTGGGACCTGAAAAAAAAAAAAAAATGATTGTCTCCAAAGTAAGAAAAGACAATGGAGCAATTAGAGAAAAAACTGTTTAAATATCTAAGAAATGTAGTCAACTTGACTGCAGTTCAACTCAATTCAACTTTCAGAAATATTTTCAAATAAAGTTTAATGTGTGTTGTGAGTAGATTTTTAATAGGTTCTGGTATACCATGGAGCAGGCCCTTCAAAAGTGCCTGGCACCTACGAGGGTATGTAAATTGTCCTACTAACTTTGTAATGAAAGATTTCTAAACCAAGCCACAAGGTATGTTTCTTTTCCCTTGGTTAGAAAGGCTTTTTTGGTTAACTTTATTGTACATGGATCAGCATCCAAAAAGAAAAATGAAATTCTCTTTCAGAAAAACAAAATGAAACACTTTAAATCCTAAATCTCATTTTCCTAATTACAGATCAAACATGATTATACTTAGAAAGAAGTAACTTGCAAGGGGTAACTTGTTCAGAATGAAATGCAGACACATGAATAGATTCTAAAGGAAAATCCAGATTAGTCATTTAGAAATAAACTCCTTTAATTGTATACAGGTATTTCATTATTGGTGTACAGCTATGGAGTGAATCAATATTGTTCTCCCAGATAACAGAGTAATGGGATGATCATTTCATAATTATACAGTAGTAACTTCTTCAGAATAAAGGGGCAATTTACATTTCAGAGTTCTCCTGCTGGTATCTTATCACAGGGAAACACATTCTGCAACAAAGTGAAAGTGTTAGTCACTCAGTCGTGTCCAACTCTTGTGACCCCGTGGACTGTAGCCCGCCAGGCTCCTCTATCTATGGGATTCTCCAGGTGAGAATACTGGAGTGGGTTGCCATATCCTCCTCCAGGGGATCTTCCTGACCCAGGGATTGAACTCAGGTCTCCTGCATTGCAGGCAGATTCTTTAGTGTCTGAGCCTCCAGGGAGGCCCATTTTGGGGCCCAGGGACTGTCAAACTCCTACTGGAAATGAACCATGTCATTTGCACAATTCTACTGTTTTTTTTCTTTTTTTAAAAAAAATCCCAGCAATAGATTCAGGCTTGAGTGAATTGTCCCGACAGATTTGTGCTGGGCAATGTTTCCAAAAATGAAGTAACTCAAAGCTCTCAGAAAAGGATATATTGGAATAGAGGGTTTTTTTTTTTTTTTTTCCCCCTGTGCTGCAAGTCATGTGTGATCCTAGTTCCCCTACCAGGGATCGAACCCATGTCCCTTTCACTGGCAGCATGGAGTCTTAACAGCTGGACCACCGGGAATTCAAATCTTTAGAAAAATGGTATAGATGAACTTATTTGCAAAGCAGAAGTAGAAACACATATAGAGAACAAACGTATGGATACCAAGGGAGGAGTGGGGAATGGGATGGATTTGGAAAGTGGGATTAATACATTGGGTTTGATCCCTGGGTTGGGAAGATCCCCTGGAGGAGGGAATGGCAACCCACTCCAGTATTCTTGCCTGGAAAATTCCATAGACAGAGGAGCCTGGCCGGCTTCGGTCTATGGGCTTGCAAGAGTCAGACGCTACTGAGAGACTAATACTTTCACTTTCATGCGTAAAATAGATAGCTAATGAGAACAGGCTGTATAGCACAGGGAACTGGGAAGGAAATCCAAAGAAGAGGATACACACACACCACACACACACACACGTGGCTGATTCGCTTTGCTGTACGGCAGAAGCTAACACAAGATTTTAAAGCAACTGTCCTCCAGTTTAAAATATATATATATACATATATAGGTATTATGACCAACCAAGTTCTTGAGCTCTGAAAGCCCCCAAGTACAATTGATTCACTGTGAAAGGTCATCAAAAAGATTTCTGTGGTATATGCTCCAAGTTCTGCATCCTGATAATTTGAGTGGAGTTTCCGCAAAGGAAAAATAAAGGACTCCATTTGGTATCTGCCCTAGACCAATAATCCCATTTACAGCCTCCTGAATTCACTTGTTGACTTTGCTGGAGATAGAACTAAATGGTTTTTTTTTTTAAATATAGCATTAGTGGGATGACAACAACAGAATTTGTTTCTGGTCAACTGGGACAAATGATTAGGAAGTTGGTGAAGGGGGGAGGAGTAAATGTTACATTCTGTTCAAATAACTATTTATTTGCTCTCATCTTGACTTAAGTCTTAAGTGCCAAAGAATGACAGTGAAAACGCTGATTAAAGAGTTATTCTGTGCAATTATTTGACTGATTTTGTCCTTGTTCTAGTCAGAAGAAACCATCTATCCCTTTTCAGTGTGATTTGCTATCATACAAGTGTTGGTAGATACAAGTTTCTCAAAGTCAGAGAAGTGAGTTGTTTTGATCCTTAGTCAGATCCTATCTGCCCCTGACACTAATGTATACTTCTCTAGTAAGAGAAATCCTGGAATAACCCTATCACCAATTTGGAAGAATTAGTAAAAGAGCCAATATCTTTTCTAGATCCTTCTTTACTCTAGGTGACCTACAAAGTAGCGAAAGTGAAAGTGTTAGTTGCTGAGTCATGTCCAACTCTTTGCAACCCTATGGTCTGTAGCCTGTCAGGCTCCTCTGTCCGTGGGATTTCCCAGGCAAGAATACTAGAATGGGTAGCCATTCCCTTCTCCAAGGGATCTTCCTGACCCAGGGATTGAACCTGGGTCTCCTCCATTGCAGGTGGATTCTTTACCCCGTCTGAACCACCAGGGAAGCCCCTAGGTGACCTAAGACGTCATATTTAGTGAAACTTGCATGCTTATTCATTCTTTGATGAACATTTATCAAGCATCATCTATATTTAAGTTCTGGATCAGGCATTGGTATGCACTGATACATGAAAGAGACACAGTACCTGCCCTTGTGGGGCTTACAGTCTAGTGGAGAGACAGACATTAAGCAAAGCATCACAAGAATAAACATCGCAATACAAATCATGCTAAGTGCTATCTAGAAAAAGTAGTTGGTGATAAAAGTGCCAAGGGAGCTCAACAGAAGTAGAAGAGAGAACGTTCTCTAAGAATGGAACAAGTAAGCTGAGAACCAGAGAATTGTTGCCTTATCTATGATAAAATAAGTTTGTTTTGTTTTAATCTATGTTGACTACAGCCTATTTTTGGTTCATGCCAGTGAGGAAATATTTAGTGAGTTCTTTCTTTTTTTCACTCTACCTTCTCCCTTAGCATTTGAGAAATTCTCCACTTTCAGATGCCTCTCTCAGAAAATATTGGTTTTCCATTGATTGATTGGATTGTAAGGACCAAGCCCTATCGGCACACAGACCCAGAGGGGTTGCAGAGGGACTTTCTGTTCTTTTGGTTTGAGATGAGCAAGAGGTTCGCAGGACTCATCTGTGTGGGAACCACAGGCCCCTTGTGCTTCCCAGAGAAGTAGAGATTTCTCCAAAGAGTCAGCTTCACTGAGAATTAGGAGGTTTTTTACAAAATGCTGCTCCTCTCACCTCCATATGTGGTTGCTTTCTACTGTTCCCTGGATTTGCACTGCAGTGACTTCCCAGGTTTCTAGCACTTAAAATTTTTTTCTTTTTTTAAACCATCATTTTTTATTTTTTAAAGAGTTGTCTTTATTTTTTTGGCCATACCACGAGACGCATGGGATCTCAATTCCCCAACCAGAGATAGAACCCCTGCTTCCCATGTGGCTCAGTGGTAAAGAATCCACCTGCCAATGCAGGAGACACAGGAGACCCGGGTTCCATCCCTGGGGTGGGAAGATCCCCTGGAGAAGGAAATGGCAACCCACTGCAGTATTCTTGCCTGGGAAATTCCATGGACAGAGGAGCCTGGTGGTTACAGTCCGTAGGGTCGCAAAGAGTCAGACACGACTGAGCTTATAAGCACCCATGCTTTGAAAGGTAGAGTCTTACCCACTTGATCTCGGGGGAAGTCCTGGCACTTGGAAAGTTTTGAGAAAATAGCTGTGCTTTGTGACTCAGCTTGGAAGCCACAGATGCAGGAATTTGAGGGGAGACTGTTGGAGGCAAAACCCCTGGCTCTGTAATGAGGCAAATCTAAACTTGAATCCCAGCTCTTGCTGAAGTTAACAAAGCATGAGCCTCAGTTTCTCCGCTACAGAAGGGGGGTGAAAAGACTGACCTCGTGTGGAGTTGTGAGCGCTGGAAATGGTGAATATCGGCTGCTTCCTAGAGTGCCTGGTATGAAGTGTGCTTTCAGCCAACAGAAACAATGATTAGTAATGGCATTTTTTGGCTCCCAAACCACTGTACTGATTTATATATTATACCTCATCTGTCTCCAGATTATTTAAGAACCACCAAGTTCATTGAGTTACAGGGATGTAAATAAGGTTGTTGATGAGTTTTTCCAAACCAGTCTTGATTCTTTAAATTGACTTTGTTCATCTAGATCTCTGGTGGCTCAGACAGTAGAAAATCTGCCTACAATGTGGGTAACGCAGGTTCAGTCCCTGGGTCTGGAAGATCCCCTGGAGAAGGCAGTGGCTACCCACCCCAGTATTCTTGCCTGAAGAATCCCATGGACAGAGGTGCCTGGTGGGCTACAGTCCACAGGGTCAAGAAGAGTCGGACATTACAGAGTGACTCACACTTTCACTTTCATCTAGATCTGCGTTAAGACTGGATCTGTCTTGTTCACAGATGGGTCCCCAGCCTCTAGGACAGTGTCTAGCTGTACTCAATAAATGTTTCTTGAATGAATGAACCTCATCTTACTTTCTCCCACTCACTTTCAGAGGCCACAAGAAGAGAAATATCCTGTGGGACCATGGCTGTTGGCACTGTTCGTTTTTGTTGTCTGCGGCTCAGGTATGGGCTTCTCACTGTCCTTACTATCCCATGGTCTCCTCTGTCCCATAAAAACACATGTTTTATCCACAAGGTAAATATGCCAAAAATATATTGGTCTGGGATTCAAGTTAATCGCTGCCTGAAGCCTTCCTCTTAATGGGTTTTGATTTCGTTTTCATTCCAGCAAACCAAATAGGAATAGAGACAGAACTGATATGTTATCAAATCATAATCATAAAGTGATTACACTGAGCAATTAAATTGGCTGGCTACACTTCAGAGTTCAGTTAAAGCTTTCTCTGAAGACCTGACCTAAAAAAGGGCATTTGGAACAGAAAGTGGAGCACCTATCTGCCTGAGATAAATTCATGTTCCAGAAAGAGGGAGGGGCCTTATGTCTTAAGAGAAGCTCTGCAGAGATGCTAGGGAGAACGGAACCTTGGACCTGAGCCTCACGGTATAATCACCTGATGCCAGAAGGTGGCAAGTTCAGAGAATGGTCTTTATACCCACATTCAAACACATGCCTTCCCTGGTGGCTCAGCAGTAAAGAATCTGCCTGCAACGCAGGAGACCCAGGTTCAGTCCCTGGGTGGGAAAGATCCTCTGGAGGAGAAAACGACAACTCACGCCAGTATTCTTGCCTAGAAAATCCCGTGGACAGAGGAACCTGGTGGGCTAGTCTATGGGATCGCAAAGAATTAGACACAACTATGCAAGCATGCACACATAAAGCTTCGTGAACATTTCTATTGTAATTTCATTGTTGGTTATAAGCCGGTTTTCTACAGAGTAGCCAGAAAGTCTGGAAGCATAAAAGAACATCTATAATAAATGGCTTACTGATGTTAAGTGATAATGTGCCATACGGTTAGTGATATTACATGATATATTCAGTGTGTTGCCCTGCATTAGCAATGCATAGTTCAGAGCACTGGTGAAAATTGCAATGAATATGGTGCACCAATGCGGCATTTCCCTCACTGCCTGTATTCTGTGACATGTTACCTCACATGATCTGCCTCTGATTTTCCCCCCAAAGCAAAGCAAACCAAAAAAAGAAAAACACATGCTGTTAGCATGCCACAGAAAAATCAAGGAGAAAAATCCATCTATATAAAAACTTATCTATGTTTTCAGGTTTTATAGTCAACCAGGGATTGAACCTTGAGCCTTTTATCTAATTATCTTTCTCTCTCAGCTTTATGGGTTCTTGAAAAAATATTATTCCTCCAAGTCACTGATTAAAGTCTAGCCTTGGAGAAGCCCACAGAACATGATTAGAGACAAATCCCCTCAGGCTGATTTTGAACCTCTCAGCAAGACTCCTGCAAACAGTCCCAGTGACGTGAGGGTCCCCAGTGTGCCTGGCACTGGGCAGGCTTTGGAAATAGAAACTCCTCCAGGAGGCAGCAGGCCGTGGGAAGGCAGATAAGGAAGCTGTCCGTTGCAGCCCAGGGGATGAGCACTGTGATAGCAGAACGTGCAGAGGGCTTGGCAAGCGCGGATAAGGGACTGAGCCCGTTCCGGCTGCTTTAGCAAAACACTATAGACTGGGTGGCTTAGGAATAGAAGTTTATTGCTCATGGTTCAGGAGCCTGGAAGTCAGAATAGGGTACCAACATAGTCAGGTGAGAGCCCTGTGCCCAAACACAGACTTCTCCCTGTATCCTCACATGACATCCTCACGCGGCAGACGGGGCTTGGGAGCTCGGTGCGGTCTCCTGTATAAGAGCTCTGATCCCATTGATGGGGCTTCCCTGGTAGCTCAGTGATAAGAACCCACCTGCCAAAGCAGGAGACCCAGGTTCCATCTCTAGGTCAGGTAGATCCCCTGGAGGAGGAAATGGCAACCCACTCCAGTATTCTTGCCTGGGAAATCCCAAGGACAGAGGAGCCTGGAGGGCTGCAGTTCATGGGGGTCTCAAAAGAGTCAGACATGGCTGAGCAACTACATGAAACAACAGATCTCATTTATGAGACCTCCACCCTCAGGACCTAAGCACCTCCCCAAGTCCCTACCTTCTACCACCATCACATTGGGTACTAGGATTCCAACGTGGGCATCAGATTGTGGATCGGGGCTCCTAAATCATACTGAGCAGAAGAGAAACTTTCCCAGAGGAGCTGCCATTTGAGCTGAGTTTTGAAGGACAAACAGCCAGACAAAGAGAAGGTTATTCCGCATGAGGGAGCACCGTGTGACAAAGGCTTGGAGACCTGAGATAATACCCCAGGCTCAAGAATGGCCAAAGCCCAATCAGAGGGATCTCTGAGCCTCGGTCATCATACAGCCTGTGTTGTTAGGAACTAAATAGATACAGAGCTGTTTTTTTGTTGTTTGTTTGTTTGTTTGTGCTTTTTGTGCTTCAAGATGCACGGTAACTGAGCCCTTTCTGGCCTGTGCCCTTAGGTAGCATATAGGGGAGTGTTCCTGCTTAGTCGCTTAGTCACGCCTGAGTCTTGCGACTCCGTGGACTGTAGCCCACCAGCCTCCTCTGTCCATGGGATTCTCCAGGCAAGAATACTGGAGTGGGTTGCCATGCCCTCCTCCAGGGGATATTCCTGACCCAGGGATTGAACCTGGGTCTCCTGCACTGCAGGCCAATTCTTTACACTATGAGCCATCAGGGAAGCCCATGTAAGGGAGAGGGCAACCCAATCGTCTGGCTTATTTTTCTCCAACCTGTGCTAGTGTTCAATACCCATCCTTTTCAAAGGGATTTAAAACCTTCTTTACATCTTAGTTAAAATTTTGCCAGGCTTATTGGTTCACAGAGTAGGAACTGTATCTCCCCCTCCTGCGTGAGAACATTGGGACGTTTGCTGGCAGTAATCTTTTGGAAACTTCCCAGTCTCCATTAGTTTTTTCAGGGATCAAGTACATTGTCTCTGCTGTCCTATCTGTTGGTTCGTCCAGGGGCCTGAAATGGGAGCCTGTAGGGCCTGGAGATTTGGACTTAAAATGATTCAGAGGACATACCAGTCAGGGCGTGCCACATCCCCTGCCCACATTCCTGAGGCTCTTCTAAGGATGCCTCTTTATTTATTTATCTTTTTAAATACTTTCACCATGCCACATGGTATGCAAGATCTTAGTTCCCTGGCCAGGGGTCGAACCTGTGCCCCACGCATTGAAAGCACAGAGTCTTTACCACTGGACTGCCAGGGAAGTGCTATAAGGATGCTTCTTTACCTCTTCCTAGTTAAGACCACTGGCTTCCATGGAAAGGCTAGACAGCAAACAGGGAGTTGTGTCATCTCAACTTCATTCTCTGTTAACATGCTGTTGTGATCCAAGCAAAGAACCTCATCCCTTTTTTAATCATAGCTAAAAATAATGTCCCTTTTAACATTTTCTTTTCGGATTTCTTTTGCCAACTTTAGCTTTTTTTTTTTTTTGCAAGCTTCATTTCAGGCCTCAGCACTGTTCTCACAGAAATGTGTCACTCTTCTCAATTCGTCCTTGGTACTGTGCCGTTCCTTCTATCTTTGTCTGTGTCCTTTTCTAAACCAAACATGTCATGAGAAACACAATAGCTCCTTTAGCTCTGTCCCTGTTGCCATCTCTCTGGGATTAGTCACGATTCAGTTCCTCTTGCAGCTCCCACTTTCCCTCCAAGTCCCTCCCTGTCTAGAGTCACAGGCCATAGGCACCTACCTGTCTTTTTTCTCCTTGATTTTATTAAAGTAGAGTTGATTTTACAACATTGTGTTAATTTCTGCCTTACAGCTAAGTGATTTGGTGATCTACCTACCTTTTCTCTATGTTTAAAAGAATTTGAGGGAGAGGACATATGTATACCTATGGCTGATTCATGTTGATGTATAGCAGAAACCATCACAACATTGTAAAGTAATTATCCTCCAATTAAAAATTAAATTAAATTTTAAAAAATGCAATTTCCTCAAACCTAGCCCTTCTCTTTATCAGTTCCTTTGCTTTACATCATGAGCCTCCTCAGCGCCTGGATGGCTGAAGCCCCTCATCACTGCTCTCTCTCACCTCTGTTCAGTTTTGCAAAAGCGAAAGTGTTAGTCACTCAGTCGGGTCCGACTCTTTGCAACCCCATGGACTGTAGCCTGCCTGTCCACGGGGATTCTCCAGGCAAGAATACAGGAGTGGGTTGCTATGCCCTCCTCCAGGGGATCTTCCCAACCCAGGGGTCGGACTCGGGTCTCCTGCATTGTGGGCAGGTACTTTACCGTCTTCACCATACTTTGCCGTTCTAGCACAACGTAATAAAGACCCCTCACATCCCACGTCCTGCTGTCCTGCTGTCCGTCTGTGACGTGCGAGGCAGCCCTCTCACCCCGCCTCGCCTGTCACGCTCACACAGAATACCCTGGCGTTTCCGGTGGGGTGTCCATACCCCTGCAGACACGCCGCTTCCTGTCCCTGTCCAGCGGGCCCCTTTCCCGTGGACAGGATATACCATAGGCCAGCCTTAAGTTTCCTTTCACCAAGTCCCGGGGATATTGAGGAGGCCATTCGCCCTCTCTGAGTTCATATAATTAGTTATTCATATTTTGTAAAATTTTTCTGGCTACGCAGTCTCTTCAATTGCAGTGCACAGGCTTCTCTAGTTGTGGCGAGAGGACTCAGTCGTTTTGCAAGCTTAGTTGCCCTGAGGCACGTGGGCTCCTAATTCCCTGACCAAGTATCCAACCCGAGTCCCCTACATTAGAAGGGGTCTTAACCACTGAACCACCAGGGAAGTCCCTGGATTTTTATACAGAGACGAAAAGTGTGATCTAATTCTCTTACTTTCATTGCCTTACTCTGTTAATTCACTTTTCTGACTGATGGTTGGGCAAAGGGCTCTTTTTAGGAATAGTGTCACATAGAAAACAAACTTAACAGCTACCAAAGGGGGATGAAGAGGGGGAAGGGATAAATTAAGAATTGGGGATTAACAGATATTATTATACATAAATTATAAACAACAAAGACCTACCATATAGCATGGGAAACTATACTCAACATCTTTGTAATAACATATAATGGAAAAGAATCTGAAAAAGAATATATATATATATATATATATATATGTTTGTATCACTGAGTCACTTTGCTATATGGCAGCCCACTCCAGTATTGTTGCTTGCCTGGAGAATCCCACGGACAGAGGAGCCTGATGGGCTCCCCTCCATAGGGTCGCCAAGAGTCAGACAGGACTGAAGTAACTTACATACACACACAGATATATCTGTGTCACTGAATCACTTTGCTATATGGCAGCCCACTCCAGTATTCTTGCTTGCCTGGAGAATACCACGGACAGAGGAGCCTGGTGGGCTCCCATCCATAGGGTCGCCAAGAGTCAGACAGGACTGAAGTGGCTTACAGACACACAGACATATCTGTGTCACTGAATCACTTCGCTGTACACCTGAAACATTATAAATCAACTGCACTTCAATTTAAAAAGTCACAGCAATACTGTCAGTGTACCGGGGTAAATAAATACTCAGGTCAGAAGTCATACGCAATGCCCGTTTTATTTGTTTTCCTAGTATCTTCTGGGAAAGAATGAAGACTGGTAAAAATATTGACACTTAAGTAAATGCTCACTTGCTGGTCACCCTTACTCCATTTTATGTGGGAAAACAAGTTAACAAACCTCCAAGAGGTTCCGGGACCCCTCATCGCGGGGAGTGACATGTCACAGCACAGTCTTGACCCCTCCCTCCTCAGCTTCTTTCCTGTGGCCTTCCTCATTCTCCACACATGCCTTTCGTGCCAGCGGTGCTGGGCGTTGACAATAGTCAGATGATGAAAAGGACGGGAGAGGAGCCAGGGGAGCAGTGAGGATGCAAAGCCCAGGCACCCAGAGAGTCCCCTGGTGCAGAAACATGCGCCCAGGGAATGCCCACTCCTCACCACGGAGGCCCCCGGGGGTCCCAGTCCAGCCCGAATCCATGGTTGTAACCAGTCAGAGGACGTTACCTAGCACACCTCACTTCAGAGGAAGGAAATTTCCACTTTCCAGGATTGCAAAAGATCTCTCCAGCAAGACACTTCTTTGAAAACTGACCAACTGGCTGTAAAAGGAAAAGAGGCTTCTGAGGGGAGGTTCGTTTGGGGTGCTGCCAGATGTGGGTTCAGAGCCTGGGTTCGCTATCCGCTGAAAACCCTTGGACCAGTTCCTCACTCTGTATTGATTTCCTTATGAATTAAACAGGGGTGGGAAGAGCCCTTCTGGAGGTTGTCCAGGCACTGAACGGCTCCCGGGATGTATGTGCTGGCCCGCAGCACGCTTGAAACCTGCGGCCTCAGCCACTGCCACCTCCGTCCCCAGGACCCTCGTGGGAAGTCGTGGCACCATGGGTGGGCCTTACGTGCCAGGGCGGTTTAGTCTCCCATCGCCCCCCTCCCCCATCCTCCCAGGCCGTGCCTCTCCTTGGCCGTTACGCAGCCACTCACGGTGGTCTGAACCTTCCAGAGAGCCGTAGACCCCACCTCTTCACTCCAAGGAGGAGGGGACGCTGTCTCGGTGATAACACTCCCAGTGTGTGAGACTTACGTTCCCACGAGAAAGCATCAGAGCCTTTTAGACAGACCCAGGCAGGAAAAAGGAGCCACCCACAGGCAGACTGAAATCCGTGAACAGGGGTTTGTACTTTAAAGTTGAATATCAGAAGTGACCGGTGAGTTTCTTCCCTTTGCTTGTGTGTGTGCTCAGCCACTCAGTCGTGTCCTACTCTTTGCAATCCCAGGGACTGTAGCCTGCCAGGCTCCACCATCCATGGGGATTTCCAGGCAAGAATACTGGAGTGGGCTGCCATTTCCTCCTCCAGGGGATCTTCCTGACCCTGGGTTTTTATTTTCTTAAAGCAACCAAAATACACCCCTGTTCTGTTATTTAAAAAAAAAAAAAAAAAAAAAGTTTCCCTTGTGAGATACAAGAGCTCACGGGAACAGCGTGTTCTTTTGAGACATGGAATTGTCCACATAGGCCATCTCAGGGCCGTGTCTTACTTGGTCAGGTATAGTTTGGAAACTAGCCTTATTGTTGTTAATATTACATACCTTCCATCAGAAATCGATAACCTATCTCTTAGTCACATCCCTCTTCTGAGTCCCTTCAGATGATTATTTCAAATGGGCCAGAAACTTTTCTTGTTCAAGTCTTGACCCGAAATTTTTCCTGGGGCCTTTTTAACTGGGTTGCATTTGTCTTTGTTCAATCTCCTAGACCTCTAGACAGACACTGAAGTCCCAAGGCTTTCAACAGCCCTCTTTTAGAGACTCGGCTGTTTTATTCTCTCCCATTTTTATTAAAAAAAAAAAAAAAATCATCTTCCATTTCTGCAGGCCGGGGGTCCTCTTTCCAGATAAGCAGCTCGTCCCGACTCTCAGTCCCGTTTTCAAAACCCTGCCTCTTTAGGGAACTGTCTGGTAGCTTCTGTCTTTATCTTGAGACTCAGAGATGAGCGTGACCCGGAGTGTCTGTCTGAGGCGGCAGAGATGCCGTCACACAGATATGCCGAGCGCTATCTGCTCCAGACACTTGCTGTCTGCGGTGCTTCCCTGGACCATTGACGACGTCCACACGCCGTTTGTGCCCACAGTTCTTGCCCTGGGCTTCCTCTCTCCCTTTTGTCTTGGGCTCTTTCAAGAGCCTCGTGGAGGAGGGTTCCAAGCCACCCTGGAGCTGTGTGGGGAGCCCGCTGCCGTGGGTCAGTAACGCCTGACCTGAACGCAGCAGTGACATCGGGGAGATCAGCCCCTGATGTCCGTTCTGCAGTGTTCACTGGACAGCCGTCTTGAGCAGTTTTAAAGCAGTTTTTAGTGTGCAAGTTCCGCACGTCTTTTGCTAAGTTTATGCCTAAGCATCAGCGTTTCTGTTTTTGGCGTGATTGTGCATGGAGTTGTTTTCTTGCCTGCTTGCTTTCTCTGGCTGTGTCTTAGTTGCGTCGTTCGGGACCTTTCCTGGTGCCGTGTGGGCTCAATAGTTGTGGTTCACGGGCTCAGCTGCCCTGCAGCACGTGGGGTCTTAGTTCCCCGACCAGGGATCAAACCCGCGTCCCCTGCCCTGAAAGGCAGATTCTCAACCACTGCACCACCAGGGAAGTCCCTGTCTTCCGCACTTTTTCCCCCCTTTTGAGTCTTTTATTTTTTATATACCTAGGATCTTTCCATAAGTGTTACTGTCTTCAGCACTTTTAACTGTCCTCTTGAACTATAATTTTCACCTGGACCTGGGAAAATGAGGTCTTTTTCCTCACAGGCTAGCTGACCAGACAGTTTGGTAGTTCAGTCGGTGGTTCTATGTTCCTTGGGACCCTGTGGTGTCATTCACCTCTCCGGGGCCCTGGTGTGTCCCTGGACCTGGGCAGGAAGCAGCAAGCTAAGAGCAGCGAAGAGCAGAGTCTGTCCTCTCCCCTCACTGAGGTTTCAGCCAGGTCGCTGGAGCCGCCGTTTTCTCCCCCGTTGTGCTTACGCCTCTCAGAAGGAAACTTACACGCCAGCCAGCCCCGCTTCCTTCCCTCAGACTAATTCTCTCATCTGTCCCTCATTTCAATTTCATTTCTCTCTCTCTCTCTCTGGCTGAACCTGATACTCACTTCCTAATTAGAGATTATGCGCATTTTCGTGGTTCTTGAAGCCTGGGTTTTCTTGAAACTGATGAGTTTATATCCCCCATCAAAGGGAAACCTCGAGGGTAATAGGATTAACCAGTGACTTATTTCCTTCCTAATTTTCTATATTTTCCAATTCTGTCAATGAGCATATATTACTTGTATAATCAGAAAAAAATAAGTGTATTTTGAGGACAAAATGTCTAGACTCTTGGTTTTAGCCTTTTCTTGCTTTCTGGTTTTTTTTTAAGCAGTAGACCTCTTTGTTCAAATCTTAAAGGGAAACAAATGAGAGAAAAGCTCTTCTCACTGAGGCAGGATCTTCAGTGAGATCCTGTGTATGTGTGTGTATGTGTATGTGTTTATGCCTCTGTGTGTGTTTACGTCTGTGTCTGTGTATATTTGCACGTGTCTGTATGTGTGTTCATGTGTATGTGTGTGTCTGTGTGTGGGCTTGTCTATGTGTATTTGTGTGTCTCTGTGTATTTGCATATGTGTGTTTGTGGGTTTATGCGTGTGTCTCTGTGTGTTTGTATGTGTCTGCCTGTTTCGTGTGTATGTGTGTGCGTGTCTGACTATGTGCATGTCTGTGTGTGTGTGTGTGTGTGTGTGGTGTTTAGGGGATACCTCCTGTGTTGCTGGATATTCTGATTTTTTTTCATCCCCAGAAGGGAATACACATCTGGACCCTCTTTGCACATCACATGGGAAATGATGTCTGGCCCAGCGCTGGCCTCTGTGATTACAGAGTTAATGCCTTTCCCACAGAGCCTGCACCATCAGTTGTGAGTAGCTGCACTGCTTCTGGGCAGGAACATTCCCTTTGTCTGGCAGTTAACAGACTGTACTTTTCTCCTGTCTCCTGCAGGCACTCTGCCTGCCCGGGTGGAACGGAGTAGAGATAATGTATCACAGGCAGGGCCGTTTTCTCAGGACAGCCTATTCAGAACAGATAGGAAGAGTGATTCCCTGAGTTGTTCTTGGCTGGGCTTGAAGTCTCCTGTCTTCCCAGCCTCGTTTCAGGTGGTCCAGTAGTCTCCCTTTATGAATACACCTCTCCACTTCTGGAAGCGCCAATACCCCTTCCCTCCCTGGGACTGGTTGTTCTGTTAAGGACGGTGTGGAGGAGAGAAAGGACCAAGTCCTGCATGTGCCAGCTCCAGCGCCTCCTTGGGTTGGAAACATGCTCTGCCATCTACTAACTCGGTGGCCTTGTCCGAGCTACTCACATATATACCCACTCTAAGCCTCAGTTCTCCCACTGTTAAAAGCGATAAGAGTCTATCTAAAAACTCCTCAGATCCTCATGAAAATGAATCCTGGGGATTATTAAATGAGACAGTGTGTGCAACATGTTTAGTTGAGTCCTGGTAGTGGTTTTACAGATGTTTGTTGTTATTGTCATTTGCCCTTAGTCGTGCTGTGTCCCCACCTCTCAACACTCCGGGCAAGGTTCAAACCAAGTTTCTGAGTGTTTACAAGGAAAGAAAGATAACGCTGTGACTCTTGTGAAGGTGAGAAAATTTGTAGTGGGGGAGCACAACTCTGTGATATTGGGGAAGTCAGGAGCCCCAGTTCCTACCTGGACAGGTAGAGCTCAGGGTTTGCCAGCCAGAAGTCGGTGGTGTCATCTCTGCAGGGGCAGCTAGAGCTAGAGCCTCTTCTCTCCTTCTAGAAAGAACTCTTTGAAGACTAGTCCATGGGGTGAGCAGGATCTATTCATACAACTATTTTGACTACTGTTTCTTGAGTACTTACTATAATGCCAGGCCCTACATTTTTATTTTATTTTCTTATCACACAGTCCCTACAAAGAAGCTATGGTACTCATTTCTCCGAATCACAAAACAGGTCCGTAGAGGAAATCAGCCAGCGTCCCATAGTTAAAAAGAGAGCTAGTTCCCAAAACTAAACTCCAAACCCATCTGCCTTTATCACCCTACATCCTTTTCTCTTATCATTTCCCCCAAACGACCATGGAGCAGAAGTTTTCCACCAACTACAGGCATTTAGCATATGACTGGGTATTGAAAAGAACTCCTGTTAAAACATCTCTTACTTTCCCTGCCAGAAAAGGTGCACAGTTCAGAGTTCCAGTTGGACAGACTCTCTGGGTTTGTTCCCAGGTGGGTAAAGCCCTGACCCAGCCATGGGCTGTTTCTTGACTGGGCCACGAGGCTTCTCCGTCACCTTGCTCTTTCCTGGACAGTTGCTTCAGGATAGATTTGAATTCACCATGTTTGCAGGTTGACCACATAAACACTGGCCTTTCCTGAAGACTACCTGAACTATCTTGAAATTGTGATACCCAGAGGGTGTCACAGCCCCAAGACTGGAAAGTGGGATGTTTGAGGAGCTGAACCGCCCCGGAGAATCCCTTCTGTTTCACCACAAAAGAAAGCTTGAGGACGTGCGTCTGCTCTGGAACTCCTGCCTCAGGATCTGAGATGAACAGTCTGGAAAAAGATGTCTCATCACCCATTGGCTCCCTCAAGGTGATCTTCACACCTCCCTTGTCTGTGCTTCCTTCTTCCCCATGCCCTTTGGGTCCTCTGGGTTTCTTTATGGGTTCCTTCTCAGAAGAACGCTTCTATTGTCTGTCATTTTACTTTAGAGAGCGCGCACCCCATTCTTTGCTAATATGATCCCTTCTTCTAACATCATCCTCCTGCCCTCACCTGTCCCAGGCTTCCCTCTCTTTCCCCTCTGGGAAATGGCATCTTGCCTTTGACCTTCTTTGTGCTGATTCTTTCAAAGAAAGAACCACCTCATGATGTCTTGTCTTCTAACCATTTCTGCTTGTCTTTTGTGGGACCCATACTTTTCCTACTGGTGCTTTAATTTTCTAAATTTTTTAAGTGAAAAAGAATAAAAGTTGTGTGATTTCTAAAGTTGACTTATCCTCCTAAAGGGGATTCCCTCTGGCCTCTCTTGATCTCTCTTCTCAGCAACTTCCTTGATCTCTCTTATCGTCAACCACTTGCTTTCAATAAACATCATTTTTGGAAGCCCCCATTGTCTGGTAGGGTTCCAGCTTTCCGACAGTCTCCTAGGGGATCCACTTGTGTCATGCCTGTGTTCTTCAGCCATTTGCAGTTATCTGGGGTCAGTCAGTCCCCAGGAGGAGAGTGGATTGGGCTGGCACAGCCCCCAACCTTAAGGAAGTTTATGTTCTTATGACTTGACTTCCCCTCAAGGACTAAGCTCTTGGACCAATTGAATTTCAAGGTTGCCATATGATGCTGATTCTTTTGGTTGGCAGAGTAATCAATTGAAGTTTTTAAATGCATTTTCCTCCATGCTGTTTGCAATTTTTCATCTTTTGGTTCTTCAATAAATTTGTACTGAGGACCTACTATGTTCCTGGTGCTGAGCTTAGACCCAGGGGTTGATCTGGGAGCAAAGTCATCCCTGCTCTCCTAGAGCCTGTGGTCGAGTGGGGAAGAAGGATGAGTCAGTCAAATAATTATGTTGAAATGTGTAAAATTTCAGCCATGAATATGTTTGAAGGAGAGGCACATAGGGCTGTGAAAGCATGTACCAGCAGACCTCAGAGATATTGCAGGTTTGGGTCCAGGCCACTCAAGTAAAGTGAATATCTCAATAAAGCAAGTCATATCAGTTTTT
Organism: Dama dama; assembly: GCF_033118175.1. Taxonomy (NCBI): domain Eukaryota; kingdom Metazoa; phylum Chordata; class Mammalia; order Artiodactyla; family Cervidae; genus Dama; species Dama dama. The sequence goes on from NC_083710.1 coordinate 18,601,492, forward strand.
TAGTTTCCCAATGCATATAAAAGTTATATTTGCACTATACTGTAGCCTATTAAGAATCCAATAACATTACACCTTTTAAAAAAGTGTACATATGTTAATTTAAAAATATATTTTTTTATTGGTGAAAAACACTATTCATCATCTGAGCCTTTCAGCAAGCCACAATCTTTTTTGTAACAGTAATATCAAAGATTACTGATCACAGATCACCATAGCCAGTATAATAATAATGAAAAAGTTTGAAATGTAAGAATTATCAAAATGTGACACAGAGGAAAGAAATGAGCAAAGGCTGTTGGAAAAATGGCACCCTTAGACTTCAGCCATACAGGATTGCCACAAATTTGTAAAAAAAAAACAAAAAAAAAAAACAATAAAACAAAGTGTGCCTGTAATGCAAAGGGATGGTGTGTTCTGGGTAAGTGGCTCTCCAAGCATGGTCCCTGGACCATCAGCCTCAGCATAAACTAGGATCTTGTTAGAAATATACATTCTCAGTTCCCACCACAGACCCACTGGATTAGAAACTCTAGGAACGGGGTTCAGCTCCTGTTTTCAGACACGTTCAGGACACTGTGATACACAAGTTAGAGAACTCTTGCTCCAGATGGTCAAAGTCAGCTTCTCTGAAGCAATAACTTCTGAATTACGAAGAAAAACTAGGCAATAGGGTAGGATGGGGAAAGTCTTTCAGACAGAAAGAATGGCATGTGTAGAAGTCCGATCGTGAGATCAGGGAGCTCCTGAAAACAGGAAGATGTGCCATAAAGGAAGAAGAGAATGGAGAAGGTGAGTATGGACAAGATGCCCGGGGCCAGGAAATGCTGGTCATTTGCAAGGGATTGGGCAATAGAGAGCTTCTGGTACACTCGGAACTCAAGGATGGTGTGATCTTACTTATTGGGCAATACAAAGCCTCTGGTATGCTAGGAACTCAAGGATGGCATGATCTCACTTGCTTTTATCTAAGGAATAATTCTAGCTACAGTGTAGAGAAAGGATTGAAGAGGAGCAAGAGTAGACCTGCTGGAGATTGTCCCAGGAATCAGAGGAAAGCTGATGGCGGTTTCTGGAAGGAGGAATGAAAGACACAGATTCACAAGATTATTAGGTAATGCCCACAGGTCTCGGTCGTCAACTAGACATGTCCAAGAATGAGTCTGGTGTTTTGGGATTACGTGCAAGATGGAGGAGGATGCCAAGCTTGGCAGTGGGAAGAGACCATGAGGCATTCCTATTGTGTTTGATGAGCCTTTGAGCCACCTGTGTGCAGGTATCAATTAGATGGTAGAAGGTGTGGGTCTGGAGCTCCTAGGAGAGGTCAGGGCTGACAGCACATCTTGGTGAGTCATTGAAAACTAAGCAACCATTGATAAGATCACCCAGGAGAAGGAATGTAATGAAGAGAAGCAAGCCAGAATACATACTGGGGAACTTCAGCATTCTTGTTGACTGGTCAGGAAGAGTCGGGATGACCCCCATACACCTGGTTTAGTGTAAAGAGTAGAGAGAAGGAAGAAGACTGGAAGCCAGGAGAATCGTGTGTCACAGAAGCCAAGGGAGAGTTCCCAGGAGGGAGCGCTCAGTGACGGTGAAGAGCATACGGCAAGAGGCGGCTGAAGGATGCTTGTGGCTTAGGTGACTTGGAAGGTCATTTGTGGTTTTAGCAAGAGTTATTTCAGTGGAGTGCAAGAGAGCAGAAGCTAGAGTGCAGTGGAATAAGAAATTAAAGGTAAGGAAATGGATAAAGTGAGGACTACAGACAACTTTTTGGAAATGGTTGTAAAGAGGAGGGTATCGGTGGATGGAAGATGTGGAGTCAAGAAGATTGTCCTGGTTTGTTTGATTTTTGAGTTGCAAGTGCTTCTCACATGTTAAACCCTAAGGACTTCATTGAAAGGGAACAGTTGAATAAAAGAGATGGAGCCAACCGAGGTTAACAAGAACCAAGATCCTAAACAGATAGGAGAGCACAGAGGCTCTCGGATTCTGGAGTCCTCACTCTAGCCTGGATTGTTTCTGAACCTCTGTGACCTTCCCAAGGCCGGATCCTCTGACCTTGAATGCCCGCCACCCCTCCCTTTCTTGGCATTCTCCTCCTGCTGACTTGCCTGCCCACAGCCCCTTTCCTGCAGCCCACTCAATTGTTTTGTCTGCTTTGTTCACCCACTGTTAAGTTATTAACTTGTCAGGGTCTAGACTCCCCACTTCCTTTCCCACTTTGAACCCACTCTTGGCTCCCTTCCCGTTCACTGCCTCGGAAAGTCAGCACTAGGGAGGCCTGGATTGCTTGGCGGGTCATTACTGGCGTGCACACAGAAATACAGTTAATATAATTGGTATAAGATGGTAAAGCCTTTTTAAAGACCTTGATGCAACTGAAAAAAAATCATAAAATACAACCATCTCTCCATTATCTTAGCAGTGGAGGCAAATGGTGAACTTAAAGTAGACTTTATTCAAAGTAATTTCTCCAAGAGGACTCTATTTTAAAGGGTCACCTATAAACATATTAAAGACCATCAGATTTTACATGTTAATTCATGAATTCAATAAGGGTCAAAAATGACCTTTCCTTAGTTTTTAAAGCAGACACAGATAGGTAAGTTTTAATATAAGTGTTGCTACTCTGAGGCAAGCAAACTTTGTCTAAGATTCTTGAGAGAAATTTGCAGCAGTTCCTTAGAATTGAGTGGTTTTATCATTACCCAGCACTTTCGAAATCATGGAATAGCTTAAATGGGATCGGATGGACTAAGACACAGACTGTTTCCTAGTCATCGGCCTACATACTGCTGAAAATGATTTGTTGTCTAAGAATAAATATCACAGAGAAACAATATTTTGGAGCATCTATTCTGAACATCTTTTATTTATGTCATCATAGTCATTCCTTGCAGTACATATTATCTACAGTTTTATAAATTAGAGAAATCAGGGCTCAGAACTATTTAGTGAATTCCAAAAATTCATACTCTGGCAGGTGGTAAATAGCCCTTGAGCTCTGGTCTTCATGGGCATACCTAGAGAAGCTGCAACCATCATTGTAGTAATAGTAACTACATAGTTACCAATAACTCCCATGCACCAAAACCTTGATATGTGAGGAACCTCATCTATATCATATGTTTAATCCCTATATTAACACAGGAAGCAACATGGTCCTCATTTCACAGCAGAGGCGACGAGTGTGAAGAGGTTAAATTATTCATATAGTCACACAGCTGGTCAGTGAAGAGTGGAGAGTCAAACCCAGTTCCCTCTGACCCTAACACTCTCTTCTAAAGTTAAGCCCATTTGTCCAAATTAGGGATATTTTCCTGATCCCAAGAACAAAGCCTGAGGCATGGTGGATGTAAATATTTTTTTCCTAATGTACTTGAATACACAGCTGCCTGCTAGGACTCCTATGTGAAGCCAGAACACAGAATGTTTATTTAATTTTTATTCCTTGTTAGCTTTGCTAGAGGAAGATGGAAATGTCCATATTCCAGCAAGCTTATACATTTGGGTGAGTACTTCCTCATCCATCTAGCAACTTATCCTGTCAAAAGTCACCCCAAAATCATAATAAGCCAAGAAAACCTCTGAGCACAGCCAGGGTTAAATATCACGACTTGTTGAATTAACTCCTTTATCTAGAAAAGAGTCCAACCTTCACATACAACCAATTGACTCTAGTTTTACACATAGTTCTACCAGTTTTCGTTTTTGACTTAGTCTGCAGGTCATAATAATAGAAGAGGGCCCACTGCAGACTGGTGTAGTAACACCAGAGATGTGACCAGACACAAGAACCCTTGAGTCCAAATAACCACTAAGAAGCATAAAGGAGAGCCCAAGATGTGTAGTTGACTGGAGGTATTTGGGGATCAGATCGAACACTGTGCATCTGCTATAACAACATCACAGCAGAGCCTTATCAGTTATCACTTCTTATTATGGTCACACTGAACATTCATGAAAACCTAATATTAAATCACGCTGGATGTATATCCAATTTAGGAAAGTCATGATGATGTACACAGTGATCTTTTTTTTTTAGTTTATAAAAAACCAACTACAGGGACTTCCCTGGCAGTCCAGTGGTTAAGACTATGCCTTCCATTGCAGGGGCTGTGGGTTCAATCCCTGTTCGGGCAGCAAAGATCCCATGTGCCTCGTGGCCAAAAATCCAAAACATGAAACAGAAACAATACTTTAACAGATTCAATAAAGACTTTAAAAATAGTCCACATCAAAAACAAAAAAATCATAAAAAAATAAAACCCGACACCCAACTTCATTCGTGCTTAATCTACCCTTCAAATCTAGCTGTCCAAGAAAAAGCCCCTGTGAATTATCTTTGGGTCCCCAAACACAGTGCCCGGCCCATGGCATATGCTCACTAACGTTAGATGATAAAAATCTCAAGCCGTTTGGTTTTTGAAGGTTCTGAGTAGCCCCTTTCACTCTCGTTACTTAGGATACAGCATTCCTGGGTGTATTCCAGGAAGACTTTATGAAGGGGAGAGGGGTAAGCCCCTGAAATGACCTCTGCTTGTTCTGTGTTCACAGATGATTACAGGGTACCCAGATGCTCCTAAAAAAAAAAAAAGAAAAAAAAAATCATTCCGTACATGTTCATTGCTGTTATCATCATGATTGTCTTCATCTCGATGGACCCATATTGTATATTTTACATCTGGGGAAGGTGTGAAAAAGAAGTTGGATGGACCTTCCTCTCCTGGGAACTATCAGGAGATAATTAAACTATTACTATAACTATAATTATAGTTTAAACTAACATTTAAACTCTTTAGGCCAAACCAGACTGGGAACTATCCAATCAGCTCTAACCCAAATAAGGAGGGGATGGGCCCCAGCAATTGTTTGTTGGACATTCAGGCTACCCACCCCTTCAGTTTATCAGGAAGGTGTTAGTTCCACTTAGTGAGGACAGCACCCTGAATAAATCAGTGCAGCTCTTGGTGTATTTCAAGTTGAATTTCAGAAAGTTCCAGGCCGCCTGAAGATGCACTTGTATCAAAGGTTATCCACAGCCAGGGGGGCCCACCTCCACATGTCTGCTCCCAGCACCTGGCCTTCCTTCCAGTTCAAGGGCAGCTTCTTTTCCAGGTCACAGCCGTTGGGAAGAGGCAGCGTCGATGACCTGTTAAATGAGTGCCCCGCCCGCACGCAAGCCCTGCTCCCCACTCCCCAGCAGCATGAGAACCTTCTGGGGATGGGGGCCAAATCTCTCAGCATCTGAGGGCTTGCTGGCCTCCACTCTCGGTGGAATTAGCAGGAGTTATCCATAAATCCCCGCGGCATCCATCAGCAGACAGAGCAAGACTGCCTTTTTAAAGAAGTTCACTGACCTCTTGTTAACTTAACTCCTTGTTAGGAAATCTCTAATCAGCTGTGTGCTAACAGGCCCAAGGCCCCGGGTCAGCAGAAGTGGGGCTGGCGTGGGGTTGGGTTTCCAGCTGTGTGCTGTCGGGGTCTGAGCAGACTGTTTTGTTTTCCTCGTCCAGCTATCTTCCAGATCATTCAGAGCATCAGAATGGGCATGTGACCCGGCCCTGGGGGTTTGACACCGCCCCCTCCCGCGGGAGGGTGGAGGACCACTTCAGCTCTTAGCCGGCTATCTGTGGGAAGCCAGCAAGTCAACCAGAAGAGGAAAAAAAAAACAACAACAACAAAGGCTCCCTCAGCTGTTCCTTGATCACTTCATCGTGGACGTCAGACCAAATTGCTTTCTCACAGGACATCTCGGTACATCCGTGTTCTTGAGCGGAAAGGACATTTTGCTTTGCAGTTGGCAGGATGGGGAGCTTTCCGGCGTCTGCAGCAGTGCTGTCTGTCTGGATTCGCCCTGGGTTTCACTGATGTCTGCATGTGGGCCCTCATGATCACTGCTTTACTTTCTATGGATACAGTCTCTGCTCCATTGGGAATTGCTTTTACAAATAAATGTCTTTGTTCAACCTTATCTCCCATGCGGCTTCCAGTGAGAAAACCGAAGTCAAGGGGTCAAGATAGCTCGGGAGGAGGATGGGTAGGGTGGGGGACTTAATTATGTAACAGGGGAAGGTCAGGGAATCTGTGGCCCTGGAACCAGGGCTAGATTTACCCACCCTCAAGGTCTACACCTGAAAGGAAGACCTGGGCAGTTCTTAAGGACTTAGGGTTTTCCACACATTTGACAATTTGCAGAGGGGATATTTGGACCTGGCCCCTGATTGGGACTTCTAATTTTGCCTAAAGAGATCACAGATGCCCAGATCACCTGCAGGATAAAAGAGGCTCACCATGAAACTTTAAACAGGCCTTTGCTCTTTTTTTTTAAATTCCATTTTTGCTTTCTTAGTCATTTATTTCATCCCTTAATAATTAGGTATGTTAGTCACTTAGTCACTCTTTGCAACACCGTGGCCCATAGCCCACCAGGCTCCTCTGTTCATGGAATTCTCCAGGCAAGAATACTGGACTGGTTAAGCTATTTCCTTCTCCAAGGGATCTTCCTGACCCAGGGATCAAATAAGGGTTTCCCACATTGCAGGTGGATTCTTTATCATCTGAGCCATCAGAAAAGCCCTAGTAATTGTGAGAGTTTTAAAAACGAAAATGGAGGAAACAGTTAGGACCTCTAGTTACCACTTAAGGGGCTTTGTTATAAGTGGCCCTTCAGAATAGAGGGCGGGGGCTTTTGGTCCACAAGAGTCCTTCACCCCAGACCTTTTAGTGATGTTCTTGAAAACTTTCTTTTCTCCCATCCTCCGAGTTCCCCTCCTTCCTCTTTGTTTCCTACTGAGGAGAGGGTGGCAGGGCTGTTCTGAAATTAGCGGCTGCAGGGACAGGCTACCATCCTTGTGCCCACCTCCACCCCCACCCTAAGCCCTCCGGAGCTGGCCAAAGACATTCCCCCCCACTTGAGGGCTGCACTCGGTAGGTGCTCTACTAGTGTGCTCCTTCATTATCTGGGCTCTGTCTGGCCACCCTCTTCTTGGTGACTAAGATCAGTGTGAGATCAGACCCCATGGCTTCCTGCCAAGAAGCCAGCCGAAGGCCAGGCCCCTTGTTGTAAGGTTTCCCTGGTCTGCGCTCCCGTTTACACCCTCGCTGACTCCCACGGGGCCTAGACTTGATCTAAGAGCCTTCCTCTTCCCCCGCTTAATGCCAACAAAAGCACAGCCATTAGACATCGTGAAAAGCCATGGCTGGGTCTGAGCTTTGAGGTTTATCCTTTACAGGAAAGAGTCTTTTCCCCCCCTCATTTGGTCTTTCCCACAACAGTAGTAATCAATAGGGTGGTTATCCCCATTTCAAGGAAATGGAAACTGAAATTTGGCCAGACTGGGCTCTAGGTAAACCCAGCTGTTGCCAGGTGACAGGTGTGGTGGGCTGAGTCGTCTGCCATCCGTAAAACTTCCTGTGGTGGAGTTATCTCCCCAGGCTATGCAATCGTCCACAAATTGGCTTTCTGTTAGTTTCCAGGTAATCTCCCAGAAGTTCTCATATATGACAGTCTGCCCGCCCTGGTGACTTCTTCCATGAGCCCTCTACTCATGGAGACCAGAGCTGCCCTAAGTAAGTTAGGGTCACGGCTGTACAAGGGAGATTTCTGAACATTTTTTGCCATGACCCATGGTAGGGACCTCCCTGGTGGCCCAGTGATTAAGAAATCACCACCTTCCAATGCAGAAGACGTGGGTTCAATCCAAGGTTTAGGAACTAAGATCCCACATGCCACGGGGCAACTAAGCCCATAAAGCAACTACTGAGCCCTCGCATTCTAGAATCCATGCTCCTGCAGCAAGAGAAGCCCTCATATCAAAACTAGAGAGTGCCTGCTCACTGCAATGAAGACCCAGTGCAGCCTAAATAAGTAAAATAGCAGAAAAAAAGAAACATATGGCAACTGGATATACAACACACCTACTAAAGCAATTATCACGGAACAACACTTATCCTTAACACATATGATGCACTCTGGTTTTTTCCCAGTCTTTTTTTAAAAAGCTGGTTGCACCCTCATTAAAGGACTTTATAAACCATGAGTAGATTGCAACCTACAATGTGAAAAACACTGCTCTTCAGGAGAAAATCAAGCCCTTCATGGGAAACAGAGAAGCAGGGCTTGTGAGGTGAGAAAGTCAGAATCCTGAATCATGATGAGAACCTGACCACTCATCTCGGTCACCGCCAAGCAGCACCTCCAGGAGCACATTAAGCAGCAGCTTTGGGGATTTAAGGTACAGAGCCTACAGAGAAAGAACTGGCACGTCCTGAATCCATTGAAACATTGGGACAAAAACACCAGATTCTGCTTGTCAGCATTCACTTGCTGTGCATCACAGTTATTGTGGGGTGGGCTTGGGTGGGGGATGGGGTATTTTTAAAAGCAATATCCAGATGATTTCAATGCTGCCCATCCACTCATTTAGCCTTTGGGAACCAATTCACCAGCAGACTTAGTTTAATTAAATCAAATGGGGACTCAGAGGCAATATTCCCAAACCTAACACAGCATCAACTTTGATTCATGAGAAGGCCTCCCTCCTCTGACACTGGAAGCATCTGGGACCCTACGCAGAGTTCAGTGACCCTAGGACACTGTGTCTTATTTCGCTCCAGGTCCTGCGCATCTCTGTCATTAAGAAGAACACAGACAGGGGCACAGGGTGCTTATGACTTGACCCTCAAAAGCTCTGTAAGAGGGAATCCATCTGCAGCGGAAATGCGAAGGGCTCTTTCCAGATTCTGGCTCTTTCCAGATTCTCGCCTCCCAGGGCATCACGACAGATCAAACACTGTTTCTGGGAAGGCCGTGCACAGAGAGTGTGCTCATAGCTTCAGAGGGGACGAACGCACACAGAGAGACATGTGGGCTGCACAGGGCTGGAAGAGAGTTCTCATCCCTTCCAGACATGAGAGCGTCCTGACGTAACAGCCTGCGGTTACTCCACCCTGGATTACGTTTGCTTTGGAGGCAAAATATCATTTGAGTGATCTCCTTTATCATACACAACTCATCATCAGGCTTCAGCTGCAAATTGTGAAGACATAGCAGTAAGTCTCAGCTCCTTTCTTTGAAATCATCCAGTCCTCAGGCTTCCATCTGCCACCTGTGGGTCTGCCTTCCTCCCTGGGGGTCTGCAGACTTTCTCGGCAGAGGCCAGAGAGTAAATATTTTAGTCTTTGTGGGCCATACAGCCTTGAGACTACTCAGCTACAGTTTTGTAGCTTGGAAGCAGCCATAGGTAACACATATATGAATGGACAGGCTTTGTTTCAATAAAACTTTATTTAACAAGCCGGTGAGTCCTGCCAATCCCTGCTCTTGAGTGGCAGTTCTCAGATTGTCATGTAGAGATGTGAAAGTTGGACCATAAAGAAGGCTGAGTGTTGAAGAATTGATGCTTTTGATTTACGGTGCTGGAGAAAACTCGAGAATTCCCTGGACTGCAAGATCAAACTAGTCAATTCTAAAGGAAATCAACCCTGAATATTCATTGGAAGGACTGATGCTGAAGCTGAAGCTCCCATCATTTGGCCACCTGATGCAAACAGCCAACTCACTGGAAAAAAGGCTTGGAAAGATTTAAGGCAAAAAGTAGAATGGGGCAACAGAGGATGGGATGGTTAGATAGCATCACTGACTCAGTGGACATGAATATGAGCAAATTTCAGGAGATAGTGGAGGACAGAGGAGCCTGACGTGCTACAGTCCATGGGGTACTAAAGAGTCAGACACAGCTCAGCAACTGAACAACAACAAATCTCAGATTGCCCTCATCCCCTGGAACACTGGATTATGTTGGGAGGTTTTGCATATCCACAAGCCCATTGCTCTTGACAGAAGGCAGACTCTCCTAAGAAGGAATTTAGAATTTAAATAATAAAAGTAATATAGGCAATTGATCTGCCTTGGTAGAGCTGTGAGGGAATCTCTCAGGATAAATAGAAAGGATATTAATTCTATCAGTGCCAAGGTATGAGCGGAAAGTTGGAGTGATAGGGTGAGACCTTGAAGGCAAAGCCAAATTTAAGGTGGAGCCGGGGAGTCAGCTCTTTCTGAGAAGTAACTGGAGATTCTCAGCTTTGAATGTTCAAAACAGAGGCACAGACTATGTTACAACATCTCGAAAGTCCCCAAGATAGAAGCCGGTACACAGAGACTTCTAGGTTATCTCACTGTGACAGATACAAACTTTAAATATTGCATTAGGAGAACAAAGAGACCTGAGCAGAGCTTCATAGAGCTCTAGAAGAGAATTCCAAATGAATAGTTTAAAAATTGGCCCTGGGGACTTCCCTGGTGGTCCAGTGGTTAAGACTCCTTGCTTCCAATGCAGGGGACACAGGTTGGATACCTGGTCAGAGAACTAAGATCCCACAGGCTGCTTGATGTGGTCAAAAAATAAATTTAAAAAAAAAAAAAAACACACAAACATTGGTTGGTCCTAAGATGTTTATAACTCATCCATTACTTCTTGATGGGAGCAAGATGGAGATCAACTATGGGGGAGACAAATATGTTACTACTAAGAAGAAAGTCCAGGATTTCCCTGGTGGTCCAGTGGTAAAGAATCTGCTCCCTTGTCCAGGAAGATGCCACATGCCTTGGGGTGACTGAGCCCTCCCGCCAAAACTACCCCAACTAGAGAGTCACCGCTACTCTCTGCAACTAGAGAAAGCCTGCACGAAGACCCCACTCAGTTAAAAATAAATAAATAAATAAAATCTGGAGGAAAAAAACAAAACAGAAGAAGAAAGATCCAGAAAGAAATGAGCACTTGGAGTCATCACCCCAAATTTGCTGAAAAACATTCTCTTTGATTTTCTTTTTTTTTTTTTCCAATTTTTAATTGGAGGATAATTGTTTCACAATGCAGTGTTGGCTTCTGCCACACAAAAAGAATCAGCTGTAAGTAGACATATGTCCCCTCACTGTTGAACCTCCCACCAACCCCCACCCTATCCCACCCCTCCAGGCTGGCAGAGTGCCACGCTGAGCTCCCTGTGTTACGCAGCCACTTCCCGTTAGCTATCTGTTTCACATCTGGTGATGTGTGTGTTTCCCCCACACCCTCAATTCCTCAATTCCTCCCACCCTCTTCTTCCCGCCCCCCAACTCCCGCTCTGTCCACAAGTCCATTCTCTACATCTGTGTCTTCATTCCTGCCCTTCAAATAGGTTCATCAGTACCATTTTGTGTATATATATATATATGTAATTAATAGACAATATTTGCTTTTCCCTTTTGCCATGAAGCATTCTCAAGTGTTTAATAGTCTTGCACACATGTTTGTTGTCACTGTGCTATTTCAGTCTCCCCATAAGGTAGGTTAGACTCATGACTAACACATACGGCTTAATGTGGGCCAGGTCCTCTTCTGGTATCTATGAGTATCTGTTCATTGAAGGTTCACAAAATGCCCCTCGGATGGAAGCTATAATTATCCCTGTCTTACCCATGAAGTGAAAAAGCTGGCTTAAAACTCAATATTCAAAAGACTAAGATCATGGCATCCAGTCCCATCACTTCATGACAAATACATGGGGAAACAATGAAAACAGTGACAGATTTATTTCTTTGGGATCCAAAATCACTGCAGATGGTGACTACAGGCATGAAATTATAAAGATGCTTGCTCCTTGGAAGAAAAGCTATGACCAACCTAGACAGCATATTAAAAAGCAGAGACATTACTTTGCTGACAAAGGTCCTTCTAGTCAAAGCTATGGTTTTTCCAGTAGTCATGTATGGATGTGAGAGTTGGACCATAAAGAAAGCTGAGTGCAGAAGAATCGATGCTTTTAAACTGTAGTGTTGGAGAAGACTCTTGACAGTCCCTTGGACTGCAAGGAGATCCAACCAGTCCATCCTAAAAGAAATCAGTCATGAATATTCTTTGGAAGGACTGATGCTGAAGCTGAAACTCCAATACTTTGGTCACCTGATGTTAAGAACTGATTTATTAGAAAAGACCCTGATGCTGGGAAAGATTGAAGGCAGGAGGAGAAGGGGACGACAGAGGATGAGATGGTTGGATGGCATCACTGACTCAATGACCATTAGTTTGAGCAAGCTCCGGGAGTTGGTGAGGGACAGGGAGGCCTGGCGTGCTGCAGCCCAAGCTGTCTCAAAGAGTCAGACACGACTGAGCAACTGGACTGAACTGAACTGAACCCATGAAGAAACAGAACAGAAGGTTTGAAACACTTGCCAGAAGTCACGCTGCAACTAAACGGATGAGCTGGACTGCAGACCCAAGCAGGCCAGCCCTTCATCTGCACTCTTCACCACTACACTGACCTTAACCACCACCTGATTCTGCACCACAGGAATGGCTGACTTTGTTCTGATTTTCAATACAAAAAAAAATCTGTATTGAAAATTTGGTGCTCAATATTGTTCATGTGCATCAACATGTTCATGATGTGGAAGGAAATGGCAACCCACTGACTGAGCATATATGTTCATGAGGGGCTTCCCTGGTGGCTCGGTGGTAAAGAATCTGCCTGCAATGCAGGAGATGTGAGTTAGATCCTTGGGTTGGGAAGATCCCCTAGAGAAGGGAATGGTAAACCACTCCAGTATTCTTGCCTGGAGAACCCCATGGACAGAGGAGCCTGGCGGGCTACAGTCCAAGGGGTCGCAAAGAGTCAGACAACAACTCAGCAACTAAACACCAACGGATGTGTTCATGAAATGAATGAATAAATAAGTCAGCGAACAATAGCTTCTTGGTGAGGGCACAGTTCCAGTGAGGCTGGAGCTGTGGAAGGCAGAGCTGAACCATAGAAAGAGCCCAGGACCAGAAATCAGGCCCCCGAGTTCTGGCTTCTGTTCATCACTTTGTTCTCTGGTTTGATTTCCTCCTTCATCCGTTTGAAGATCTCCTGCCCTCCCACATCACAGGGCTGTTGTGGGAAGCAAATGATATGATGTATGTGACACTGCTTTGAAAAAACTGTAGAATGCTATACAAATTATATATATAATTATATATACGTGTACGATTATATGTAATTATTGTTGGCAATCATATAATACTATAAGAGTAATTGCTACTCAGGACAGGTGGAGACTGTACAGAGAAACGCTGCTACGTTTTCAAAATCCTACCTCTGCCAGGGCCCTATCTGAGAACAACATGCTCCAACAGCAAGAATGCCCAGAAGGGGAAGTGTGGAATGGGTCAACACAACCCATCCAGGCTGTTGAAGAAAGAATTCAAGATGTATATGCTATTGTCTTTGCCCCTGTTTCCTCTATTACTACTGTTGCGCATAGTAATTCCTGTTGTTTTAGGCAAGATTCTAAATTCATATATAGAAGACAACTATATCTGTGGAGGGGTTGACCTGCTGCTTCTTTCCTTCTCATTATGCTTGTTATCCTCAAACCTCCTAATATGTTAGAATGGAGACTGGACACGCAATTAATTCCCATAGCACTTGAGATTCCAAACAGACGGAGAATGGCGGGGTGTGGGGGGGAGATGGAGGGAGGGGAGGAGGAAGGGAGAGAGGGAGGGAGGGAGGAGGAGGAAAGGACTCTCCTGACATTTTAGTGAGTTACTTTGTCATTCACACAGTATCTCCACATCTGTTGTGCCTGGGCCAGGTCACAGGGTCTCGCATGTGACCCCCTTCCACACACTCAATCTCCACTCTCAGAACCACATCCCGCAGGGGTATGTTTCTAAGGAGGGATGGTAGAAATTTGTCCAGGTTTCCCTGGTGGCTCAAACGGTAAAGAATCTGCCTGCAATGCAGGAGACCCGGGTTCGACCCCTGGGTTGGGAAGATCCCCTGGAGGAGGGCATGGCAACCCACTCCAGTATTCTTGCCTGGAGAATCCCATGGACAGAGGAGCCTGGTGGGCTGCAGTCTATAGGGTCACAAAGAGTCAGACACGACTGAGCAACTAACACACACAAGACCTGTATTATTTCTACAGGAGAAAGGGGCTTAATTTTTTCTCCTATTTTTCCTCTGACTAGTGTTTGTATAAACCATTATTCAGACTGGATAAGCTGCAGTTTGGGAAGGGACAAGCTAGAGTAAAATAAAGATACATTTCTGGTGACAAGGTGTGAATAGGACTGTCAGGGAGCCAGACACACATAGAAGAAGCATTCTTGGTCCCATGGACAAGGGGAATGTGTCTTGGGAACCCAGGAAGAGCAGAGAGTGGGGCGGGTTGGGGGCTGCCGTCTCTTGCTAGTCTCACAGGCTCCTAAAAGCTCCAGGGTACAAAGTCACCTTGGGCATTCTCGATGCCCTTCCTTTCACTCAGAGGCTGGACACACCATCTAATTTTCCACCTGAGGATGCCAGGTGGCTGCTGAAATACAGTGGCATCCACTACAAGGGAGACACGAAGCTCCGGGAGTTGGTGATGGACAGGGAAGCCTGGAGTGCTGCGGTCCATGGGGTCACAAAGAGTCGGACACGACTGAGCGACTGAACTGAACTGATGAGGGGGACCCAGAAAGTATCTACATGTTAGACATACATCCACAAAACTGGCATTGTTGCTCTCTTCTGAAATGTGATTTGGGAGAATGAAAGAAAGGAGAAAGGTTGATGACATTGATCCGTGGTCTGCATGTGGGAAAATGTGAGCTCTTTGCATAGGAGGAAAGCACTTTATTTATTCCCTGCCTTTAGGGCAGGAGATCCTAGTTGGGTGTTTCTATTTTAGAGCAAATACTGCGAATAGGCAAAGGATGGCAGAGAAGCAGAAAGACTCCCCCATGAATTAAGGGCACTCGCTGTCAGAAGTCACCAAACCTGTATTTCCAGAGCCATCTCTGCAGCTCTGGGTCTCCCAGATTGGGCCTGGGCCGCAGCCCTGAAAGGACTGGGCTTGGCTCCCACTCCTTTCAATCTCAGTGAAACCCATACGGTGTCTCTCCCTGTTTTCTAATATTAGCGCTATTACCTGAGATCAACATTTATTTGTGTTGGAAAAGGTTCCTGCTGCTATCCAACCTGGCGGGGCTCCCAGGGGGCCAAGGAAGGGAAAAGTCGCTGATGTAATAACTCAGCTTGGGTTTTGTTACCCGTGGCAACGGAGACTGGAGGAAGCTGGCGCATGGCCTGGCTGCCCGGCGTTACTGCACAGGGAGGCCGGGCTCAGGCCTCGGAGGACCAGCCTTGAAAATAGCCTTGAATCTTGGGCTTTTCCCTAGGAAGCGCCCCTTGACAACACATCCCCAGTGGATGCCGGGCTGTCTCCTTATGCCTTGGTCTCAGTCTCTCTCTCAAAGGAGCAGCAATTTCTACTCTCTAACAAGATGATGTATTCTCTGCCCTGGCTTTCGGGTATTTCATAGCATTGCCTCTGCATGCTCCTCCGGCCGTGCCCCCAGCATCTCGCCCTCAGTCCTGCCCTGGGCTGCACCCCGACCTCCTCCCGGGCCAGGCAGCCCTTGCATTCTCTCACCAGGGAAGTCCCTGCCCTTTCCCCTCTCCCTAGATGCTGCTCACTGATCTGCCTGCTGCCTGAGGAAAGTGAAAGTGTTAGTCGCTCAGTCAAGTCCCACTCTTTGTGACCCCCTGGGCTGTGTCCGTGAGGTTTCACAGGCAAGAATACTGGAGTGGGTTGCCATTCCCTTCTCCAGGGGATCTTCCCAACCCAGAGATCAAACTCGGGTCTGCTGCATTGCAGGCAGATTCCTTACCACTGAGCCACTAGGGAAGTCAGTTAAATGAGGTACCTAGAATTGTCAGATTCCTAGAGACAGAAAGTACAGTGATGGTTCTCAGGGGCTGCGGAGCAGACGAAAACAGAGCATTGTTTAATGCATATAGAGTTTCTGTTTTGCAAGATGGAAAGTGCTCTGGAGATGGATGGTGGGGATGGTTGCACAACTGTGAATATACTTAATGCCACTGAACTGGACACTTAAAAATGGTTAAGAGACTATATTTTGAGTGATATATATTTTACCACAATTAAAAACAAGTTTTAAAATCCTTGAGCCTATTGGTTTTAAAATGGTGGCCAAGGTGTGGTGTGGACTGGAGGGCAGTTTTCCCTTAGTATTTCCTTGGCTCAAATCCACTCAGTTCTCTTCTCAAATAGCCCTCACTGATACCACTAAAATGGTGCTCCCATGTGTGCGTGTGCACGCGAACACACACACACACACACACACACACACACACACACACACACACACTGCCTGGCACACACCTTAGCTGGATTTATGGAGAATCTCCATTCTCCATTACCAACATTTTGTATGCTGGTATCTATGCATGCATGCATGCTCAATCACTTCAGTCACGTCCAACTCTTTGCGACCTCATGGACTATAGCCCACCAAGTTTCTCTGTCCATGGGATTCTCCAGGCAAGGATACAGGAGTGGGTTGCCATGCCCTCCTCCAGGGGATCTTCCTGACCCAGGGATCGAACCTGCATCTCCTGCATCTTCTGCATCGCAGGCAGATTCTTTACCAGCGAGACACTGGGGAAGCCCACTGGTATCTATACACTGGCTTATTTGTTTCTTTTCTGATTCCCCTGCCAGGATATCGGCTCCACCAGGACAGGGACCCTGTCCACTGTTCTCTCCCCCATGCCCAACATATCCTAGGCGCTGGGAGGAATTTTTAGAAAGAATGAAGACAAACAAATATATGACAGTTAACCTGTATCACAGGGCAAGCCTCTACTTTGGAGCCCACATCTGGGCTTATCTTCTTGGCATTTTTCTCTCTCAAGAACTTTGAAGGGAGGTGATGTCCAGCGCAAGATGGGGTTTGAGGATTTGATACCAAATCACAGCTAAGTAACATCTCTTACCATCTTCCACTCTTCCAAGTTGGCGTTACAGTTCAGAAACCAAGAGAATGACAGATGGTGAATTGGGAGGGGAGAGTCAATTTTAGAGAACATAAAACTTAGTTTTTAAAATAGAATCATACAATTTTTGAGGTGGAGGGGACCACAGACTTGGGCTGGGTTTGAAACAGGAAGACAATATCCAATTGCAAGTGGATGGCATGGCCTGCTGACTACCAGCCCCAGATGGCCCAGGACTGGCTGGTGGCACCTTCTTAGTCAAGCTTTACATATGACCAGGCCACTAAGATGGGCTTCCCCGATGGCTTGGCAGGTAAAGAATCTGCCTGCCAGTGCAGAAGACATAGAGTTTGATCTCTGGGTTGAAAAAAAATCCCCTGGAGGAGGAAATGGCAACCCACTCCAGTATTCTTGCCTGAAAAATCCCATGATTTTTCAAAGGAGCTGGAGGGTTACAGTCCACGGGGTCGAAAAGAGTGGGACACAACTAAGCCCAGCATAAGCCACTAAGATGTGCTTTTGCTGAGAAGGAGACGGAGGTGCTGATGGCAGCAGGTGACAGAGGAGAGGTGCAGGGTCCCCTAGACAGGCCTACAGGGTTAGCTTTCCTCTTCACCTTTCTCAAGCTCCCAGGCCTGTGGTCCCCACACTGACTTTATGAACACAATGCTTAACATCGCTCACACATATCAGGCTGTTATAAGAGCTCTCATCCACTCCTTCCTCCAAATTAGTCTCAACATTAAAATGCTAACTTTGAGTAAGAATTCTATGAAAAACAGAAGATAAAATGGAAGTTTTGTTTGATTTTTCAAAGCAATGAAGCCAATTCTCACGAAATGCATTGCCCCTATGACACTATTACATTGTCCACTGTGCCTTAGAATTCTCCCTCTGGAATCCCAGAGTCTCCAGCAGGGAGTAAAGGCTAAATGCTACTGGGATAGTGCTTCTTAAGCCGTGGTTACAACCATTTGGGGGAAACAAAAGACAATTTAGCAGACCATAACGAGTCGATCCTAAAGAATATTCATTGGAAGAACTGATGTTGAAGCTGAAGCGCCAATATTTTGGCAATCTGAGGTAAAGAACCAACTCACTGAAAAAGATCCGGAAGCTGGGAAAGATTGAGGGCAGGAGGAGAAGGGGGCAACAGAGGATGAGATGGTTGGATGGCATCACCGACTCAATAGACATGAGTTTGAGCAAACTCCGGGAGATAGTGAAGGACAGGGAAGCCTGGCGTGCTGCAGTCCATGGGGTCACAAAGAGTCAGACACAACTGAGTGACTGAACAACAGCAAATGAGAATTTGAACTTGAAACAGGAAAGAATTAAATGGAAAATACCACAGTGCATTGCAAATCATGAAAGTAAGCATTGCTTCACAAAACTCACTCAGCTATATAAAAATACATATGTGTCCACTGCACTGCAATCTGAGCTGAGTTTCTGAGTCCTGACCAAAAAATATTTGAAACGTATTCCCCTGATCCATTTTCAATATGGAACTCAACCCTCCTAGATCTAGCCAATGCTCAATCATTCCTTAATTCCTGAATTTATTAAGTGCCCATGGTGTGGAAGGCTCAGTGCGGGTCCTGGGGAAACAAAGATGAATAGAGCACTGTGTTAGGCCTGGTCTGGCAGGAACCAGGTGGCACGCTTTAATTGGGTAATATGAGGAGAGTTTAATAAAGGAGCTATTTATCTGGTGTGGAAAGGGTATAGGGAAACCTAAAGAGATAGTGCAGAACCCGGGGCTGTGAACAGCAGAGCAAGGAGCCAGAGGGACAAATATCTCAGCCTCTCTCCCCCTCATCTCCTGCTGGGAGATCCCTAGGCCAAACTAGCCCCAGAGGCTCAGTGATACAGTCCAGATGGGCAGCGGGGTGAAGAGGGTGATGAGTGAACATGGAGAGTAGACAGAAGATGACCAGTACAAACAAAATCCCTGCTCTCTCGGAATTTACATCTGATGAGCAAGAAGGTTATACAACCCAGAAAACCATAGTGATACAACCCGTGCTGAGAGTGGTGTTCATGAGGACTTCTGAATGCACTTGGGAAGAAGCACTTGATTCTTCAAAGAAGGTGAGGGAGGGCTTGGAAGAGAGTAGACATGGTGGTCCATCTCCCCTGCATCCCTTCCTTTCGGAACTCCTCCTCTGCTACGGTTCTGGGTCCCAGACACTATGCCCCGCCCCTCTCTGTTGCAGGAACCAATCAGAGTAAGGCCCCATACCCTGATCACAGTGATTGGCTCAAGGAAGGTTTTAAAGCCCAGGCCCTCAGAGTTTCCGCAGGGTGGGGTCTTCAGCTGAAAAGGAAAACGGTCTTTTGCCTCTGAAATCAGGATGCTGGGCGGTTATAAAGTTAAAACTATCTGCTGCCGTCTCACCCTTCTCCTCAGTAAATGTAAATATTCAATTGGGGGGAAAATTGAGTCAGGGCAGAGAATCTTCTTACTGGAAAATATTTTATATTATGGGTTACTTTATATTCAGGCATTTATTATATTCATGATACTTTCTCTTGTTGTTTGTGAGCTAGAGTTGAGTTTCTGTCTCAGCTCACTGTGGAGGTGAGACCAGATGTACAAAAGTGGAAGATGAGAAAGTACATGGCCTATTGGAAGACCTGTTGGGCCTGTGGCCTGGCCAGAGCTGAGGGTGCTTGTGACTTGGAGAAAATAGGATATAGCTAACAGTGGGCTTGAGTCAGGTGCTGAGTGCAGGCGTGTTTATTAGGAATTTTCAGCAGGGAGTGGCACAAACTGCTGTGCATTTTGGAAAGCTCGCCCTGACAGTCAGGTGGAATATGTAGAGGTGAGCAGGCCCAGAGGGTGGGGGCTGCTGCAGGGCCTCAGGAGACACAGGGACTCCGGAACTCAGCTGGGGACACTGGGGAACACAGAGCAATGCCAGGATCCAAGAGGGGCTGAGGGAGGTGAAATAGTCTCAAGTTAGTATCAAGGTTCCAGTTCGGATGAATAGGGGAATGAAAGCATAAATGGAATCATCATTTGGTTGTTTCCTACATTTCACAACTTTGAAGCTCTTTTCTCTCCTGGCCATCATTTCCTGAATCTATTCTGGGTTTATCCATCTTCTATAGAAGACATGGGGCCCAGAACAGAATTATGAATGCAGCCTTCAGATTTCCTTGGAAGTCATTTCATAGTGATGACTCGCATGGAATATATTACTGTGTAAAATCCCTGAGTTTTTTTTTTTTTTATTGTTTTTTTTTTTTTATTTTAACAGAGGCTCTGGGTCATTTTTTTTTTTTTAATGGGGGAGTGAATAATTTTACAAATAAGTGATCCTTTGTAAGCCATCTAAAGTACAAGCCTATACTATTAAGCTTAGCATGACTTTCCTACATCTGCAAACCATGCCTTTCTAATACTTCTAATTCAGTTTAATTCAAAAACCAAGTATGGTATGAAGATTCTAGGGCAGATATTGTGGGAAATGCATGAAATGGACATATTCTTACTCTTTTCAAATAACTTAGAACCCAATGATTGATATACACACACATATGTATATATAATTTAGATAAGGCACCTATATAAATGTATTGGGTGCTCATTCGCTCAGCCATGTCAGACTCTTTGCAACCCCATGGTCTATAGCCCACTATACTCCTCTGTCCATGGAATTCTTCAGGCAAGAATACTGGAATGGGTGGCCATTTCCTGCTATAGGGGATCTTCCCGATCCAAGGATCAAACTTGCATCTCCTGCATTGACAGGTGGATTCTTTACCACTATGCCACCTGGAAAGTCTATATATGCCTAAGATGAGGCACCTAGATATAAAATGATTAAATATCCAAATATCTTTGGACCAATGTCTACTTGTGAAATGTTAGTGTGGACTGTTGTGGTTCTCTGATTTTTCCATGAAGTTCACCACAGCATCTTCACAGCTCAGCAAGTCTGAAAGGTTTCACTATGTGAACTCATTGCCTGGATAATTCAGATTAGTCACTAGCCTTTCACCTCTGTGACCTTTGTCCTAGAATATGTCCTCTGGGTCTATGGGTTTGTACCATCCTCTGCCTTCTCTTTTCTGGGGTTGATCTTTTGTTTATTTTCAAAAATCTCACTAATTTCTACAGATCCACCTTCCAAGGGGTGGTCATAGAAAGCAGGCTCCCTAAAATGCCCTCTGCAGGTTTTCTGTAAACTACCTTCAGCTCACTCTTCTCCCCTTGCCTTCCCTCCCTTGCAGGAAACTCCCACATCAGTTCTTATCATCTGAGATTCCTACTGGAACCACTACCATCAGCCTCTTTCCATTTTTGGTAGATCACCACTTACTCAGTCCAGCCAACCAGGCTGTGAGTCATGCCACCAGGGTGTCCCCCACACCACAGGACATCCTCTTTCTGAAGATCCATGGGGGAGCCTGACACACAGATCTCAGGACTGTGCAACGTTTAGCAGATCCATTCATTCTACTGATAATTACTAAGCATCTACTGTGTACCCAGTACTCTGGAGGGAGGGAGCCAAGGGGAAGGAGATGGGTTACCAAGAGAAGACAGACCAGCAAGTACAGCGAAGAGGTGCAGGACTCTTGGGGAGCAGACAGAAACACTCTCACCAGCCTTGGGGTCAGGGAAAGCTTCCTAGAGGAAGAGACGGTGAGCTAAGCCCAGAAAGAAAGAATACAAGAGCAGGAACATGGCTGGCCCAAGAAAGAGTGAAGGTGGGCTGCTCTTTGCCATAGGATGTGAGCGGCTGTTGTGAGCAGAGGAAGATGTGAGGTGATGAAGTGCCTGGCTTCTAAGGGCAGTGGGAGACCACTGAAAAATTCTAACCAGAAGTGATATAATCAGGCTGATCATATTTTTTGCTTTCTTTGACAGCTTAGAAGCTCAGAACTGAATTTGCTGCCTACTGCTAGCAACTACAAAAGGCCATCCATGTGCCATTGGAGATTAATTTACCTTTCTCTCATCTTATTATCCCTTTGCTTCCATGTCTTTATTTATTAGCTTCTGTTATACTCTATACAGGCTTCCCAGCTGATACTAGTGGTAAAGAACCTGCCTGCCAATGCAGGAGACATAAGAGGTGTGGGTTCAATCCCTGGGTTGGAAAGATCCCCTGGAGGAGGGCATGGCAACCCACTCCAGTATTTTTGCCTGGAGGAGAATCCCATGGACAGAGGAGCTTGGTGGGCTGCAGTCCATAGGGTTGCAGAGAGTCGGACATGACTGAAGTGGATTAGCACAGCACACACATACTGTATGCATCTCTGCAAATCCCATCAAAAATCAAGGGAAAAACCCATGCTGAGGCAGTTACTCTCATAACACCCCTTGAGTAAAGTGTCTGTATCCCCATCTTACGGAGAATCTTGAAGAGACTGAGGAATTTACCTGTGATCTTAGCATCATTTCATTCATTATTGAGACTTGTTCACTATCTCACTTGCCCGACAGATTTTAAATGCAATGGAGGCAGAGATAGTGTCTGATATGGTCGTGGGGGGTGGTGTCCACCTCCAGCACATACAGGGGCCCCAGCCTGAGTTGCTCCCCTCCCAGCTGGGGCAGCAGGATTCCCAGACCCCCAACCACTGTCCTCTCCCCAACTGCTTTGGCATCCTGCCTGCTGTGGATAACCCCTCCCACCACATATAGATGTTTTTAAAGAAGATCCACCACTTAACTTTCAAGTACATCAAGTAACTTGTTGTTTAGTCTGAGTTGTGTCCTACTCTTTTGTGACCCCATGGATCACACATAGCCCACCAGGCTTCTCTGTCCATGGGGTTTCCCAGGCAAGAATACTGGAGGGGGCTGCCGTTTCCTCCTCCAATATCAAGTAACTACAATAGACAAATAGCTGGCTGCCTTTAGACCTAGACTTTTGGGACTGGAAGAAACTTGAGCGACGATTATCATCTGAGTGACTCATTTTACAGTAACTCGGATTCAGAGAGAGTGGATGTCTCCCCAAGGTCACCCTGCTGGTTAACAGCAAGTCTGGGATCAACCGCAGTTCCCACGCACCTTAAAAATGCCATCTATGGTATTTACAGTATCACTTTGTTCTTCTTGCAATATAAAGAGTAAAGGTTTAATTTGGCTCACTCATAAAACTAAATGGTTTGATATATTTAGAAGGCCCGATGAGAACTTGTGTTTAAAAGATTTTAAACCACAGCCCCGTGATTTGTTCTGACCAGTATCCTGACTCAGAGACACAGAAACTGGTGAAGTAAGAAAACATCCTTACGTGCTCAGGGCCACGCTGTCCTCAGCCTCACAGCGCTCTCACCCTGAGCCGTCTCATCCATTCACAAGGCTTCAACCACCTCTTAATATGTGAGGGGTCCCAGGCAGTCCTGACACAGTAGCTGCCACGCCTTGGGTGTGTCTGTGTGTTGCATGCATGCACGTGCGGCAGGCATTGTTCTAAGCACAATATATAGGTTATACCATCACATTCATACCACTACCCAATCCAGTGGACAGAAGAGGAAGGCAAGGCCTGAGAGGGAAAGGACTTGCCCAGGGTCACAGGTGGCAGCCCCAGAGGCCCCTTCACCGGCTCTGTAGCTGGTCTCATTGATCAGGACAAGACTGTGCGAAGCTCAACTCTGGTCCAGGGTCCTCCACTCTCCTGAACTCCAAATTCCAACCAACAGCTGTGCCCAGGATCCCCCATCAGGCACCCCAGAACTCGCTCAAAACTGAGCCCAGCTTCCTGTGGCCAAACACGTGGGTGACCCGGCAACAGGCCCCGGCCCTCCCTTCTCCCCTCGGCTTCCTTCTCCCTCCATCTGCTACCTGCCCATGTTTTTCTAGACGGTTCTTGGATCCGCCCCTCCTCCCAGGGTCCTGGGTGGGCTCAGTGCCACAGCATCAGTCCCAGCCCAGGCCTGCCCCCCCAGCCAGCCCTCCCCATGGGCGTCACTCAGGCTTTCTGAAGGCCAGTCTGAGTACATCGGGTTGGGCCCCAGCCCTTGGTGGCCCTGAATGTGACCACGCTTCTCCCTGCCAATCAGCCGGCCGCCTCTGAGGCGAGCAGCCTGACTCCGGCCGAACTACCTGGTTCCGGGCCAGGCAGTCTTGCCTCACACCTCTCTGCTCCTGCTTCCTTGGAATCCCCTCTTCTCTCCTCCCTGCCCTTCTGGTAGAGCTGGTCACTTCCTCCTTTGCTCCAAGGCAGCCCCTCTGGCTGAGGCTTACTCGGTCCTTTTCTAGGTTCCACCCACTGACTTTCCTGTCTCTCCTCTCAGGCGGCAGGGGCTTGTATTTGGCACTCAAGGCTGCGTGGAACCTGGAGAGGGTACACAGGTAGAGAAGGTCTCTTTAGATGTACGTGGATGGATGGATCAGGGGAAGGAATGAGTGGCATAAAGCCTGCCAATCAGCGTCGCATGTCAACCAGTTCACTCCCGCCGGGCCACAGCCCGGCCCGCCCCCCACAGACCCCACATGGGTTCCTTGTCACTGTGCTCACATCAACGCTCCCCACCACAGCCTCATCCTCTGACACCCTCTCACCTCCCGGCAGGCCCTCAGTGAGGCCCCCGTCAGCCCAGGACCAGAATCTCTCCCCTCAGTGCTCCTCATCCGCACTGTAAGGGCCTCCCTTAACCAAACTGGGAAGAATGTTTGGAATCTACCCGCACGGCAACAGGCCCCACGGTCCTGGAGGGAGCATGGATGGTTTGCTCTTGCTGACGTGAGCACTCGGCAAATATTTGTGGACCAAAGCCATGAACTATACGATGATAATCATAAAAAGGGACTATAAATATTTGTTACAAGGGAGATGCAATCAACCTCTGAAAGAAAATGCTTGTAAAGGCAAAGCATCACAGATGTTCAGACATTTCCAGAAGCCTAAAGTTTTGCAGAAGGAGTGTGTGTTCCTTGGCCAGAGTCGATTCGGTCCCTGTCTCTTCGAGGTGAGAAGAGAAAGTGAGGGCTCGGGAGTAAGGAGGGATCCACTGAGTCCGGTGGCCCCTAAGCCCCTGAGACACTCAGCACTCCCAGCCCACGTGTCCGTTTGCCAGTATCATGTTCACTTGTGGGCAGCCGAGGCAGCGTAGACCCTGTCTACCCGTCAGCATCACTGCTTCCTGGTGAGGGGACCTCAAGGGGATGGTCATGATGCCACCTCCCTGCCAGAGAGTCCCACCTTGATGATGAGATTGGCAAATACATCAGTTTTCCTTTCCCTTCTTTCCCCCCATTCCTTTCCTTTCCTTCTCTCTCTCTCTCTCTTTTTTAAAGTTATCCTCGTTGAATTCACACTGTTAGGAGATGTTGAGTTCCGATTTTGTCGAGAAATGCTTTTTGAAATAAGTGCGGTGGTCATTAAAACAAACAAACTAGAAAGAATTAATCTATTCCCTTTCAAAGACTGTAAAATCACAAACAAAAAACAAAGCTAAAAGCTTGCTCTGAGAAGGGATCGCTAAGCACTAAGCAGATCCAAGGCATAGGAAAGGATTAAGAGGCCTGGGAGAAGAAGCTAAGATTTGGGTCCTCTGGGTAAACGAAACCTTCTGTTTTATAGTCCCAGAATTACCAAAGATGAAGTCCTCCCAAATTTTTTCTTATCACTCTTTCCCATTTATTCATTCGTTCAATAGGCATTTATCTAACTTCTACAAAGTACCAGGCAAACGGGAAAAACACAGCACCTATTCAGAGCATCCCTGACCCCAGCAGGTAAGAGGAGGCGGGCTGGGCAGACACAAGGAATCAAGGCTCGGAGGAAACGCGGGTTCCAAGGCTTCCCTGGTGGCTCAGCGGCAAAGAATCCGCTTGCCAGTGTAGGAGACATGGGTTCGTTCCCTGGTCTGGGAAGATCCCATGAGTCTCGGAGCTTGTGCTCTAAAGCGGCAACTGTGAGCAGCACTCCAGAGCCCAGGAGCCGCAGCTACTGAACCCATGTGCTGCTATAACTGGAACCCACGCACCCGAGAGCCCATGCTCCCCAACACGAGAAACCCCTGCCGTGAAAAGCCCAAGCACCAAAACCAGAAAGTAGCCCCCGCTCGCCACCACTAGAGAAAAGCCCGAGCAGCCATGAACACCCAGCACAGCCAGAAATAAACAAATAATTCTGAAAAAGAGAAAACACAGCTTCCAGCTGTTGATTGCTTTGAAATCCATGGCGGCTCCTCCCTAAGGTAGAGATTCCATCAGAGTCATTCAGAGGCCCCCGCCCAGCCTTGCTCTTCTCACTCCTTGACTCCCCATCCACTCTGTCAAAATCCTGCCTGCCGCAATATTCCTGACTCTGCAAGCCCCTTCCAAGCTAAAGGTAATCACTCCTCCCCCAACGCTCTCTCCAGTGGATTTTAGCACTGTCACTTTTTATTTGCGTTATTTACGAGTCCACCTCGCCTCCAGGGTCCTGGCCCTCAGCCCGTGGTGTCTGGCGGCTGGCGGTGCCATGGAGCCGGTCCCGGAGCCCAGGGGTCCACTCCCGAGTGCCCATTCTTAGCTGAGGGAGGGATGCAACTTACTCCCTGCTCCCCTGGCCAATGTGCACTAGCCAGACCTCCGAGGGGCAAGGCTGTAACATGTGCTACCCCGTTGCTCTCTGACCTTTCCTCCCAACTCCCCCACCATTCAAAACATGATTTCCAAGAAGCACTGGCTTTTGCAGCCTGAGGGCGGCCTTGGAACACAGCTTGCTTTCTGGCCGGGTGTCTGACACATCCTTTCCACTAGTCTACCTCATCCTGAGACTCAGTCAAGTTGTTCCTTCTGGAAGCTTTTCGTGATACTCATCAACCACCCACTTCAACAACCCAGGCACACATGACTCCTCCTTCTGTCCCTCGGTATCCTGTGTGCTTCATTCCAACAGCCGTCGGCATCCCCTCCCTGGCTAGAAGCTCCTTAGAGGCAAATACCAGGTCGTATTCATATCTGTGGCCCCAGCATCTAAAAAGCAATACTCATTTGTTGAATGAAAAAGTGGACGAATGAATGAATGAATGAATGCCCCTCCTCTCTTCCTCTTTCACCAAGTTTTCCCTTTCCTTTGCAATTACATTTTGGTCCAGGGCTGTTTTGGCCACTAACTCTGTGATCATGGAGAAGTCACTTCATGTCTCTGGGACTCAGTGTCCCCTCTGGAAGTGGAAAGGGGTGGAGTAGAGCCAGAGGCTATGTAGAAACCCCCCTCCCCTCGATCCTATTGTGTGCCTCGATCCTCGATCTATTGTGTGACTCTGTAGGCGTCAGCACTGCTGGGTTAGAAGAAACTTCTGAGGCCATGCTCTCTGCCCTGAGATTCCTCCCAGGAACTGTGTTATCTAGTTGGTCATGTTGTCCTCTCAACTCTATAGCTTTCATGTCTTCAAATCCCTTACACCTGCCCCCGAAGGTCTTCCCTGGTGGCTCAGATGGTACAGAATCTGCAATGTGGGCAAACCAGGTTTGATCCCTGGGTTGTGAGGATTCCCTGGAGAAGGGAATGGCGACCTACTTCAGTACTCTCACCTAGAGAATTCCATGGAAGAGGAGCCTGGCAGGCTACAGTCCAGGGAGTCACAAAGAGTCAGACACAACTGAGCAACGAACACTCACCCAGCCCCTTCCACAGGTTGAATCCCTTCTCCATTTTCTCCCACGTGGACTCAAAGTCACTGCCCCCAGGACCTCCTGTCTCGTTCAAGCCCATCTTCTGCACAGCCCCAGACCACCAGCCCCAGAGCCTGGGACGCATGCCACTTGATCTGGGGGCAGAGGCTTCTTCAGAAGCCTGCAAGGTCTAGATTTCCTGTTGGAACCCAAAGTCCTCAACATCGACAGTTCCCTTCCACAAGGCTGTGTGATTCTACCTCCCGTGTTTTTCTCAAACTCCCAGGATCTGCTGTTTGTACTTTCTGTTCAAACACCCTCTTCCTAAGCCACAGGGGACAAATTTGGCTAGCAGGAGGGACATTCAGCTTCTCAACACCTGCGAATCCATCTGTATTTGCCTCTACCTTCACTCTTTCCTGCCCCTTTTCTGAGAAGACCTGATTCCTCCACCTGTGTTGTGGTCCAGACCAAACCTGACTCCATATTGGATCTGTTCCTTTAGCTCTAAACTTTGTGCTCTGTTGCCTGTGCTTAGTCAGGCTGGTTCTGCACATTTTGTCCAAAAGATGTTGCTGATAGCCCGAAATACACACGACAGCCCATTCTCAAGGCTCTGACCTTTAAAGGTATAACATTTTTCCATTCATACAGAGATAAGAAGTTGCAGAACAGAGAATACCATTTGTCTTGTTGGAGGTTTATAGGAACACGGTGACCAGACTTACATGGACAAGTGCAAGAACAAGGATTCAGGCACCAAGAAGTTTGCAATAAACAGCCACAACCCCTTCCCTTTTAGTATAAAAGAAGCCTGACTTCTAACTCAGTAGTATGGTTCCTTGGACAGTAGATCACCATCTCCTCCATCTGCTGGCTTTCCGAATAAAGTCGCCATTCCTTGCCCCAACGACTCATCTCTCGATTCACTGATCTGTGTGGGCAGCAGTACAGGCTTGGACTCGTTCACAAAAGGGCTCTCAACTCACTCTCTTCAGCTGCCATGGACAAGGTGGGCTACATGCTATAATGACTCCCCTAACCCCCTACGACGTCTGGGGCTCAGCACAGTTTGCAGCCCTCCCCACGCCCTCACCACCCTCCCCCTCCTCTTGGGGGTGCATGCTGGGCCACGCCTACAGGTGTCACACATCCCTTCTGCTCGCCATCCATGGGCAACGCAGGGTGCATGTTACAGCAGGGAGGTGGGAAGGTAGTCTGGCTGTGCCCCGAAAGAAGAGAAAAACGTGGGCATGATGAGAACAAGAATCTCCACCAGCCAGCCCCCAGATCACCCCCAGTCCCGGCCCTGAGGTGGGGCTGGCTAGAGGAAACCTCCACTTGGATTCCCTACAAGTTCCCCACTCTGCACATCCAAAACTGAACTGTTAGGTTCCCAGACTGGTTCTGCCTTCCTATTACCATCCCAGGGGTGGTGCGATCACTCACCCTTCCAATTTCCTGAACCAGAGGCTCCCACACTCTTCCCCCACCCCACCCTGACTAGTGTCTACGTCCTGGTGTGTTTCTTAGACTTCTCTCCTGCACCCAATCTATTTCAACAGTTCAATAACAGATTTCTCTGTGTACAGTCCATCCCTCCTCGATTTTTTTCTAAAATGTGTTTCTTGCTGCTCTTGCTTAGCGTGATTATGGGACCCTGCAGGTGTGAGCCCACCCTCTCCTGCCTCACATCCCACCAGCCTGCGCTTCAGTTATAGGAAACCAGCCTGAAGTTGCCATTCCTCTCAACATGTTCACAAGATGCCTCCAACACTGCTGCCTGCACCCTCTCGGCAACCTATCCTATTAATAGAAGGCACAGCTCAAGGATCACATTCCCAGGGAGCCTTCAAGGTCCTCCCCAGTGGAGCTGAGCACCACCTCCACGTAGATTATAGTTGGTCATTCACAGAATGGACTCAACCGTGTGGACCAGTTAAACAGTGTCCTTCATCTACAGTACAAGTGAAATTTTTACATGCTAATAAACTCAATTTGAAACCTTGGAGGTGGTTCTTTCTTCCTTCCTTCCTTCCTTTCTCTTTCTTTCTTTTCCTCCCTTCCATCCTTTATTGTGAGACAGATTTACCACTCCTATAGAATTTTGAGAATTCAAAGTATACAGCAATAATTATTTCTTCCAAAATTCAAAGTATACCACAATAATTATTCCTATGGGGAAAAAGAAAGTAAGCAGAAGTCCAAATTGTTGACAAGGAAACAGAGGAAAGGTCTGTACTAGTTGGGGACCCTCTAGTTTTCCAGGTGGTGCTAGTGGTAAAGAATCCACCTGCCAATACAGGAGATGCAAGAGATGTGGGTTAGATCCCTGGGTCGGGAAGATCCTCTGGAGAAGGAAATGACAACCCATTCCAGGATTCTTGCCTGGAGAATTCCATGGACAGAGGAGCCTGGCAGGTTACAGTCCATGGGGTGGCAGAGTTGGACACGACTGAGCACACACACACACGCAGTCTGCACAGGAAACATAACTTAAACCAGCTGCGGAGAATAACGCAACCTCTGGGGATATAGACTTGTCTTCAGATCTAGTTGAATGCAGGGTTCAAATGAGGTCACAAAGATTCACGTGTTGGCCCAGCGCTCTTTAAGCTGCCTCTCATCTGGATCTGTATAGTGGCTCCTGCCAGTGTCCAGAGCTTTCCGCTCAGGGCTGTGGCACTTCTGAGCATTTCATTTTCAAATGGTCACCCCTAGCAGACAGAGGCCAGGGCCAGATTCTGAGTCCTTTGAGGGCTAAAGTCCACTCTGACTTACTAGATTGGGTCATGGTGACCAGGGGAAGGCAGATGTGGAGTGGAGAGGGCAGATGTCAAGCAAGACCATTTCTGTGGCCACCTTGGGGCTTCCCAAAGGAAGGATAAAGAATGAGTGCTGGGCAGCCAACAGCAGACAGTATTCCAACACCTCTTCCCAAAACAAGCATGGCGTGAGACCAAAATATCCTCTGCAAACTTGTGTCTCTTTCCTCCCTCACTCACCCCCCAGACAAAATTCATTTTCCCCACATCTTTGTTCCGTGAGCCTTCTGAATACATTGGTATTGAAGGAGATAGTCTCTCCTGTTATAATAATTCTTAATATGATCTGTCTTTGTCACCGGACTGAGGCATCTCCAAAGTGGAAGTATTTTCATTTTTGTACCCACAGGATGGGTGGGGGGACTCCTAATGTTGGCACATCATGGGTGCCTAATAAACAGGGTGTGTTTTAGGAGTGAATGAATAGTAGCATCCTCTATAGGATCATTTCATTCTCCAGTGATGGCTGGGTCAAGAGGTGGTGACACTGGTGTGGGAAAGGTAGCCCTCCCATCTATGCTGTGGCTCATCTGGTGCCACGCTGGACGGGGGAAGGGGCATCTACTTGCTTTGGTACTGTACGTGCACCTGCGTGCGTGTGTGTGCTAAGTCACTTCACTTGTGACCAGTGACCAACTCTTTGCGATCCTACGGGCTGTAGCCTGCCAGGCTCCTCTGTCCTTGGGGATTCTCCAGGCAAGAATACTGAAGTGGGTTGCCGTGCCCTGCTCCAAGGGATCTCCCCACCCAGGGATCGAACCCAGTCTCTTAATGATCTCCTGCATTGGCAGGGGGGTTCTTTATCAATAGCGCCACCTGGGAAGCCCACATTCACCTATGAATCCTCAATTCATACCTGCTCTTCCCTTTGTGGTATAAAATTCCCTTCCAAGAACATAGAATTCCATTGGGTTTTACTAGCCAAGCAGCTTGACAAGGTGGGAAGAGTTTGGGGGCAGTGTGTTGTGTATTATTGTTTTCTGGAGGAAACAGGATTCACAGGCCAGCCCTGACCTGGGCCACCAGCACACCCCAAACACACTGAGGGAAGGACAGATGCTAGCACTGGGGCAGCCAGGGGGCCCAGACATGCTTGACAGGCTGGGGCTGCCCATCTTTGGAAGCGGCCAACATGGAGGCTAAGAGCACTGACCTTGGTATCAGATGCCCCTGGTTTGCCTGACACTTATCGCCTCTATTACACTTGACTTGGCCATTTATTTCTGCTCTGTTCTGTAATGTGGGCTGATACCTTTCTCAGAGGGCAGGTGCAAAGAATAAATGAGATACCATATCTCAAGTGCTTAGCACACAGTCGGCTCAGTACCATGTAGTAATAATGATAACAAATGGGTTCCATTTTCCTTTCCCCAAAAGGAGGCTGAAGGCTTTCATGCTGTGGCCCAGTTCAATCATTTCACATCCGTGAAGGAAGGAGCATAACTCTGCTCCTTTCCAACAGCTTGGATATCTAGGAAGCAAAATAAAACCCAAGAGAGAATAGAACAAGTTCTCTTTTTTTTCTTCTTTAAGAGTTAACATGATATGAAGTTTAAAAACAGGGTTAAGTAAATGGGCTTCCCTGGTGGCTCAGACGGTTAAGAATCCACCTGCAGTGCAGGAGACTCAGGTTTGATCCCTGGGTCAGAAGATCCCCTAGAGAAGGGAATGGCAACCCACTCCAGTATTCTTGCCTGGAGAATTCCATTGATGGAGGACCCTGGGGGGCTGCAGTCCATGGGGTTGCAAAGAGTTGGACACAACTGAGTGATTGAACCCTTTGACTTTGATTTTTCTCAATTTCTGTACCTTTTCTTCTCTTTCCTTTTTATTGAAAAACTGGACTCATTCTTTCCTGAGTCAACCTTTTTCTTGAAAGCCTCTATCAAACATGGCAAAGAACCACAGGTTACTAACTTTCTGACCCTTCAGAAATACAGGCTCCCTGGGCACCTGGGTGGTTATGAGCACCAATTTTACAAAACACGTTGCCACTTCCAGTATGGATCTCAACCTCTCAAACCTCCAAAGGTTTTATCACCGGCCACCGTCAATGCCACAGTCAACATTTCTGTTCTGACGGCAACACCCCAGTTCAGCATCATTTCTATGTTAGCCTTGGGTCAGCCCCCGAGACAAGCAGATTCTCAGATGTCTGAAGGCTGACACATTCCAGCTTACGGAACTGTGCTGGCTGGTTCCCGATTAATGGGGGAGGACACTCGGTCATTCACACACCCAGGCTGACAGAGGCTCTGTCACACCCAAGGGCCCCAGGTCTTCCCCACTGGGTCAGTGGAACAAGCATGGCAGATTGTGTTTTTGTTTTTTTATTTTATGGCGCATCACGCAGGATCTTAGTGCCCCGACTAGGGATCGGACCTGTACTCCCTGCTGTGGAAGTGGAATCTTAACCACTGGACCACCAGGGAAGTCCTCAGATTGGTTTTCTTATGGCCGAGTGTTCATCACTTCAGCTCTCTATCTGTTGGCTAAAACTGAGTTCCAGGTTGCACCGACTTTCAAAGGGCTGGGAGGTATGATTCAGCTGTATGTCCAAGTAGAAGAGGAAACGGTTTCTAGGGAGACCAACTTCTCCCAGCTTGTCTGGGACTTTCCTGCTTGTAGCACTGAAAGTCCCACTTCCAGGAATCACCCTCAATTCCCCAGCAAACCAGGACAGTGGGCCGGTCTGCCTCCACTTCTCTCTCCCCTTAAGGGGAGAAACACAGATTTCTGCTTTCTTGGTCTCCTAGTCTGCACTGACTACAGACCACTACCCGGACACGCTTGAGTATGCCTGACACAATAGGGCAGATTGTTTGGTTGAAATACAAGTTATTCCTGGCACTTTGAAGCAGGTGTGATATAACCCTGTAGTACACACATCCACAAACATCTTTGTCCTGAAATGAGTCAGTTGTAAACTGTAGTGGAGGGGTCATACTCCCCTGAGGAATCGCTACCGATTTAACAACAGTTCCTAAAAGAACTCCCAGAAATATTTTTGCTGAAGGATTCATCTGAAAGAGGAGTGATTCAGGTATTTTGTCACATAAGGCAAATTTCTCCAGAAAACAAAGTACCTCATTTTTCTAACAGGTAATATTTGGCCTGCCCTTTAGGGCTGAGACTCTGTACTCCTTTCTAATATAAAGAACAAGCCACAGGGGACTTCCCTGGCGGTACAGCGGTTGAGACTTCATCCCTTAATGCAGGGGGTGAGAATTTGATCCCTGGTCAGGGAGCTAAGACCCCCATATGTTTCATGGCCAAAACACCAAAACATAAAACAGAAGCGATATTAACAAATTCAATAAAGACTTTCAAAAATGGTCCACATTGGGAAAAAAAAAAAAAAAGCCAGGAGGGTACTCGGGAAAGGATCTTAGAAGAAATTCACACATAGCTTCCCAGACAGCTTGTGACCATTTTTTCCACTCAAAAGAGAAGTTTTCTGTTTTGTTTTGTGCTGAAGGGATGAGCTGCCATTTAGGAGTAGGAGTCTGGTTCTTGCAGATCTAGAAAGTGGGGAGCGGAGACTCACAGTCTGCGGGCCAGATCAGCAGAGTAGCTGTGCTTTTGTTTGGTCTGCACGATGTCTAAAATCAGGAATTTTCAGACGGAGCCTGGATTTCTGGATCTTGAAAAATGTGAAGATCTGGTAACACAGAGCTTGAGTTCCCACACAGCACCACTTGCAGAGTTGAGCAGCACAGGCTTCATGTGTGTGTGGATGGAGCTTACTCTCGAGGCCACGGTCATCCTATTGTCTGGCCTCACTTCACTCAAGGGATTTCTCTTTCATACCCTACAGACATCTGGGTCCAAAACACCGGAATTAAAGCACAGATTTATGCTGTAATAGTGCAGTAATTTTTGCACACTTTAAAATGGCCGCTAAACCTTTAGAACAGCTGTTGATAAAGCCGGATTACCGACCCCAGTGACTGGCCTGCCTGACCATCCATAGCACTGTTTTACCTAGAACTTCTTTCCATAAGGAAATCAATCATGTAAGATATACATTCCACCTGTAATTGTGTATTTACTACTACCAACATGACTTTCAAACAATTCCCAATAAATTCTTTCTAATCAAATAGCTGCCTTAAGTATAATCTCTTAGATATAGAAGGAATGGTATACTTCTGTCCATATTCCAAGAAAAGGCATTTTTTTAGTGCATTTTTGTAATAAAATTTTAATAGCCACCACTACTATCCCAATGTTAAATAAAAGTTATTAGAAAATAAAGTGAAAGTCACTCAGTCATGTCCAACTCTTTGTGACCCCATGGACTATACAGTCCATGGAATTACCCTAACCTTAATCTAACCCTAACCCTAAATTCTCCAGGCCAGAATACTGGAGTAGGTAGCCTTTCCCTTCTCCAGCGGATCTTCCCAACCCAGGAATCAAACCGGGGTCTCCTGCCTTGCAGGCAGATTCTTTACCAACTGAGCGATCAGGGAAGCTCAGAAAATAAAACTGCCACACCTTTATTCCTGCAAAAAAATACAAAATTAAATAAACATATACATATACAAATAAACATAAACAAGAGGATGAATGACTCAAAAATAAGAGAGAGGCTAACATTTCTTGAACCATTTGCTTTGAATCAATATCTGTGTTTACAGCGTTCCCTTACCAAAAAAAAAAAAAACCTATAGAGATGGCATGTCCCCATTTTAGCATGAGGAAACAGACCAGTATGTAAAGGAACTTGCCAACATCACCTTGCTAGTAACCGGGAAAGTAAGGATTAACACCAAATTAATTTAGCCCATGAAGTTAAACAAATAAACAAAACGGCACACTCTCCTCCCAAAAGTTCCAATGAAATAAAGTCACTGGAAAAAGCGGAGGACTGTAGCATCTTGCGGCAGGACAGCATCTTCGTAATCTGATCCAGCTCCATATTTTACTGATGAGAAAGTGGGTAGAAGTTCCCATTGAAAAGGTCGAAGAGCTAGTTTCTGCAGGACCAGGCCTGGCAGGCAGAACTCTTCATCTCTGCTCCGTGGCAGGCGCTCTTATCTAAGGGGGAGGAAATTTAACCTTCTCTGCCTCCATTTCTAATCTTTGGGCCATGATTGCTATTAGAAAGGTTGTGAAGTTGATGGCCAAAGGCTGCCAGGCCCCTGGTAGCTTCAGCAACTCATTTTACATAAAAGTAAGGGCAGAGCAGTGTTTGTGGAAATTAAGTTTTCATTTCTAATCTGTTATGTGTGTGTTAGTCGCTCAGTTGTGTCTGACTCTTTGCGATCCCAAAGACTGCAGCTTGCCGGGCTCCTCTGTCCACAGAATTCTCCAGGCAAGAATACTGGATTTGGTAGTCATTCCCTTCTTCAGAGGATCTTCCCAAACCAGGGATCAAACCCAGGTCTCCCACATTGCAGGCAAATTCTTTACCCATTTCAGTTATAATGAACATTTATACATTTCTTCTATCAATTTAAAATTGATCCTGGCATTATGTATTTATCACATAACGAAAAATAAATTTTTGTTTTTAAACTATGCAAAAAAAGAGCAGAATTA
The DNA here is from genome assembly GCF_033118175.1 of Dama dama. Classification (NCBI taxonomy): domain Eukaryota; kingdom Metazoa; phylum Chordata; class Mammalia; order Artiodactyla; family Cervidae; genus Dama; species Dama dama. The sequence goes on from NC_083710.1 coordinate 18,637,255, forward strand.
ATGAGTTATAAGCATTGTGAATTTCAAACAGAAAGCATTCATTAAAATCACATAAAATTCCTTGTCTCTCCTTCCCTGAATGGTGGTTTCTCCTGCTGCAATTGATGATATCGGGCACACCCAAGGCTGAACAACATTCCATCCCCCTTAAAAAATCTCTCCCGCCCCAGAGAAACTAAGTATGATATAATCAATTATATAACAACCCACAGGCCAACAAAGGCCTAATCAGGTCTGTAAGCAGATCGTAAAAATGCCCTTTAAAATTACTTAAAATATGTTTAGTAATAACTAAAATGAGCATGCATGAAGAAACATCTTTGGATTTTAATAATTCATTCTTATTTCACGTACAACATTCAGCTCCCAAAACATCATGGGAGTCTCCCATCTTTAATAAAAAAGGCCCCCAATTCCATTAAATAATGAAGAAAGTTCTGCCTTAATGATACATTGACATGAATTTTTTCAAATTTCCCACAATTATGACCTTTGCTATTGAAGAACTTCATTAAAAATATAAAAGATGAAATGGTTAAGGGTTTAGAATCAGCATAGCTTTCTTTTTAAAGGAAATGGGATTACTACATGAGTATCCCTTTGACAAAGTTATTAATATATAACCTTCACGTGAGTATGACAAGGATTGTTTTAAGCCCTCTCCAAATTTCCCCAAACCATCTTCATGGCCACCGCCACCTCCCACGGCAGTTGGCAGTTCAGTGCTTCAGTAGGAGCCAGGTCGCCCAGTGGGTCACTTTGAGCTCCATCACACATGCACCCAGTCCAGTTCTTTCCAGGAAACTCTGAGGTTCCCTCCATCCACCCATCAATCTCCCATCAGTTCTACATTAGAGAAGGATTCAGAAAAGTTGAGTCCTGTCCTGCAAGGGCCTGAGAAAATCTCAAGAGCTGAGGAACGCTGCGTCTCTCTAGTGGAGGGATAGTTACTGAGGTGGTGGGGCAGACCACAGGGCTGAAAACTCACCCTGTTCATCTCTGCTCACCGGCATGGCTTACAACAGAATGGGACCCCGCAGGTTCACTTCTCAGGTGCCAACTTGCTTTAGGATTCCATGTTTAGAACTTTGACTTATTTTAGTCTTAAGGAAACAAGTGGGAGGGGACTCCCTTGTTCATCTGGTCCTTCCCCAAACTCAGTATAAAGGAAACCACTGGAATTATCCTATCTTTTGTTTGGGCGTCCCTAGGAGCTGGGAACTCAATCCACAGTAGGAAAGGCATCCATTCTCAGAGTTCTTCAAGCGGAAATCAGATTCTCTCTCTAAGCCCCATCTTCTGATCCTAGAGCTGCTTGTTGGGATTATACACAGAGTAAGGTTCATTCCCCTCAGCTGGTAAACACTAGAAGATTAAGACTTCCATGGACTCCTAGAGTTTTAAAGCCACAGAGGCTTTCTTTCTTTCAGTACCCTCCCATCAGCTGTGAGTGGGGAAAGCCACTTGTCCAGATCATACAACCAGTCTGAAGAACCAAGCTCTTGCCTCCTTGTCTCTTCCCTTACTACCTGAAAGAATGCAATGTTAGATTCCTTATACTTCTCCAATCAAACCATGAGCATCACTACTTTGCCCAACCCTTTCACCCCCCCTTCAGAATTTCACCAAATTGTTTGAACTTTGCCTGGAAATAGTTGTGCAAATGACTACCATTACGTTAACACTGTAACATAGAAACACTTATTTATCAACATTTTGTATGCTTTATTGAAAGTTGACAAGTGCAACAGTTAAATACAGTGACACCTTACAACTGTGTAGAGAACATGCACAGAAACATATGCAGATAACTACTATACAGGTAATATGCAGAAACCCCTACTGGGAAATCCATTAGCTACAACTCCGCATTTTTCAAAGTATTCAACCAGTTCAATCAAAGGATTTCAGTGAACAGGGAGTGACTTCAAGATACTCAGCAGCTAAAAGATTGCAGATTACACAAAGTGACTAACTGTGCCAAATTCTTAAAATCTCTTTAGGGAGGTGTGTTTTGCTTCATGGGTTTTTCATGGAGATCGCTATAGAAAAGACAATCCACACCTCTTCAGACAGCCAATGAAACATCTAAATTGCAATCTGTACAACCTAAATAGTAGTTATAGTCCTCTATTGTACAAAATAGTTACACTACATACACAAATATACAATAAGCAAAACAACCTTCATGGTAAGAGAGCTTAGGTCCCAGCTACCTGTCACCATTTAGTCACGCTAATAGTTTTGTGTCATCCACTGTTTCGGAAAGAGGCACAATTTTTTTTTTTTAATGGAGTCTGGTGACAGTCGTCGTTTGTACAATGAACTGTGTTTTCCCCTCATCTTAGGTGAGACTAAGCTTCACTCTTGACCTTCACCTCCCTTTCCAGTTCCTCTCGGGGGAGGAGAGGAAAGTCCAGTGGCAAGCTCCTCTGCTTCGGAACCCCATGGAGTACACTACCATGCAAGCAGGAAGAACTCTTGGAGATGGGGAGGGTGGGGAGCAGGGGCGGGGGGTGGAAAGGCACAACAGCTCCTCAGAATGAATGAAACCATTTCTCACGATTCTGCCAAGCTGCATGAGGTCCCAGTATATCCATGCTAATTCTCTGATTAACCTTTAACTCACCCAACTAAGAAATTTCTTCAAGCCGAAAGCATGAGTGTTTTAATACTGGAAAAAAGAGAAAACGGCATGTGTCAGTCTCACATCTCTTTTGCAGCGAGCAATGAAATGGGTGGCGGTGGGGGCGGACCCCTCCCCTAGTACATCTTCTCAGGTCTCTTCAGTTCAGACCACAGCAGCCAGTTCTTCGGGGGCCGGGATGGCTACGCGGTTGGTCCTGAGCCCTGGGACGCTGGCTGGGCTGGGGGCTGTGTGGTCCCCTGTGGCTGTGTGGTGGCAGGGGGCGAGCCAGTCTGCAGCTGGGCCTGGAACTGGGCAAGCTGCTCGGGACTGGCCAGTGTCTTCAGCAGATTGTTCTCCTGCTCCAGCTGGGAATTTTTCTCTATGAGTTCCTTGATCTGTTCCTTGAGGACCTCCACTTCCTCTCTAACTGCATACATCAAATGGCTTTTCACCAGATCCTGAAAGGGAGAGAAGGAAGGAGGGGGGGGGGGGGGGGGGAAGGTTTAACGTTCTATTGACTGTTTCCCGGACTCTGAATTGTTAAAACATTTTGCATGTCTCTCCCTAAAGACGACATATCCTGCCTTTAGAGGTTCATTTAACAGGCTCCAGGGGAAAACGACGGAATACCACCTTAACTGTACTTCAGTTTAACGTATAAGTGATCAAGGTTTTGCTTTCCTTGCAGCCGTTGGCCAGAAATGCCTACGCTCAGGTTTCCTATTCGAGATGGCAAAACGCAGCCGGGCTCCAGCTCGGTGCAGAAAGAAGCCGGGCTCAGAGATGTCCAGCCCCGGAGCAACGGGAGCCACGACCCCGCCCCCAAGCCCCTCCCTCCGCCCGCCGGACCGCCTCCCTCAGCACCGGCTGCAGCCAGTTCCTACAGAGCGTGTTGCCGCATTTTCCTTCCCCCCACCCCCCCCCCCCCTTTTCGTGATTAAGCTGACATCACAGAAACCTGGGCAGCCGTCGCAGCCAATGGGCGCTCGAGTTATTTATAGCTCCGAATTAAAGGTTCGGAGTTTGCCTAGCAACAGTGGGCAGAGAATCCCGTGAGAAGAGCCACAGGCGCTGCTCCAATAACAAAGAACGGCCAAGGCGGAAATAAAAAAATAGCAGAAATCCAGGAGCAGGCTGAGACGGCGAAACTTTTCTCCGGCTCTTCATTGTGCAGGAGCCTCCACAACTGGGGATCCGTTTGGCCCCGTGTAGGAGGCTCCTTCCCAAGACCCCCACTTCTGGGGCCCTCCCCGCTCCCGGCACCGCGGTAAACCTTACGATCCCTAGGAAAGCCACATCACTAGCGATGTGCCCGAGACCGAAGGACACGCTGGGTCAGCGCTTTCCCAGCAATTCCCCAGCAAAAAACGGGCAGGCACCTCCGCCAAAATCTTGACGGTTGTTTGAAATCGGTCCTGGAAAGAACATCGAATACCCGCAGGGTCCCTTTCTCTCTCCTTAGCAGCCCTGGTATGTGGCTTCATGCTGGCAGAATGGAGACAGTGCCGGTATTTCTAAATGTATGGAGAGCAGTCATCGTCTTCTACGGATGCGCTCCGTTCATCCCAAGATACCCTGCATTTTGTACTGTGCCCACATTTAGTACAAACGATTTTTAAAACAGTACATACCATAGCTTGCTCGATTTTGTTGTCAATAGCTACCACGCTTGCACCAGATGAGCTGAAAAAGAAAAGGGAAAAAAAAAAATCAATAAATGGGATCTTTTTTCTATCCCAGACAAAAAGAATTCCCCAATTCTGTGGTGTTACTAACATCATTTTCTGAACATTCTTTAATGCTATGTAATATATCACCCTCCAGAAAACACCAGCCACTCTCTTCCTAACGAATATCCAGACATTTCCCTATTTAAGTGAGCCACAAAGGCTAAATTACATAATGTGGTAAATCCCTGTGCTCTGGCCAGACCTGCAAAAACAAGGCTATTCGGAACATTTCAAAAAGCAACATCCATGTCACCGTAGCCTCTCAGCAATGGACAAAGGAATTCGCCGGGCTATCTTTCACCTGCATTATTACAAGGATCTCACGAGTAAATTTTTAAAAGTATCCCAGCCGACATTTACCTATTGTCAAGTCTCACAGAGGCGTTTTCGGTCCCGAGCAAGGATGACAAGAAAGAAATTGAAAAATGTCTCAGTTGGTAAACTCCTAGATCCATCGCCACTGGTCTACACCATTGGGATTTCATGCAATTGCAGCCAAAAACACCCTCGCAGGAAAAAAAAAAAAAAAGAGGGAATACTAGCCGCCTTGTTGGGGCTAGATAAAAATCTTCCAGCTTTACGCTGCTCAGGGAGAAACCGAAAACGGCAGCACTAATTGAAAGAAGCCTGGCTTCTGGGGCTTGGAGGTTCCGGGAAGACGCAGCTCCCACGGCTGTGCGGAGAAGGCTCCCTGGTCAGCAGCCGGGCTCCACTAGGCTCTAGCCTAGGGCGCCCCGTCTCCGTGCAAAATATATGCAGGGAAGAGCCGCGCCGATTGGCCAGCGTGCCGCTGGATCCGCCCCCTCTCCTCTTCCCCGCCCTCCTCCCGCTGCCCCGCCCCCCTCCCCACTCCCACCCCGCCCCCAGCCTCCCGACCGGCTCCTCGGGTGGGCTGGCCCAGGCCTCGGCCTCAGGGGCTGGGAAGCGGGCCGCAAGGGGCCTCCAAGATAAAGCAAAGACCGAGCAGTGCTCGGGCGGAAAACGCCGAGGGGTCCTGAAAATGCGATTAGGGCTCCGCACGTGCTTACGTTTAAGGGAGTCAGACCCCGTCCCTGGAGCTGCCTGTCCCCGTGGCTGCTGAACGGCGAAAGCTGCTTATTTGCAACCAGAACCCTCTGAGCTACTGGGCATGCCCAGTCCCAGCACTTAAAGACTCGCAGGAGCTGGAGTATCTCGATTTCAATTATCTCGTTCTAACAGGCAGCAGTAATTGGAGGACTTTAAGGGTGGTTTTATTTATAAAGATAACTATACTGTAATAATACTTTTTTCTAAGCTAGTGAATTTTAGAGGAAAAAAATCATATTTCCTTTGAGAGATTCTACCTTTCTATGAATTTATCAATTATGTGTAGAAACAAAAAACAGTACATAGTCACTTGCTACGCACATATAAATTGAAGCCAAAAGGAATCTACCAGATGAAATGAGATCTCAAAAGTTCCCATTGCCATAAACCTTAAAATTGCATTTCCTTCCATGTATAGCTAGGGGAAAAAAAATCCACAGGTTGAATCCTTCCTACATAGATCTATTTTCACTTTAAGTCCCTAAAGCAAGTTTTTAGATGTTAAGTGCAATTTCTATAAGAGTCAGTCCTTTGAGCCTTCTTACATCAGCGGAATTGAGATACTGTAAAGTCTGTATGTCAACCTTATAGCCACACTGACCAAATAATTCCCTTCTCTAAACCAAAATTAAAATATGAGTGTGAAATAGCTTAACCCGTTACATAATTTTCTTCTATTAATTTAAAATATTGCAAGAATGTACTAACTGAGTTTAAAGTTTAATATCCTATAAGTCTAAGGCCTTAAGGTCACTTGATTATTATAGGTTATAAACAGCTTGCAATTCAGTATGTTTAAGAAGGTGCATTTAAGCCTCTACAATACTGCCCTCTAATGGCGTAATCCTATAAAGACAGAAACAAAAAACTACTAAGAAAAGACTTTCAAATAAGCAAATTGTACCATCACAAATAATTCCAACATAAAACTTGACCACAGAACATATATAGGTACGTATTCTATTTACATACACACACACACACAAACCCACATATAGTCTTTCCTCTCTCAAGCATTCTCTCTTAAGCAGAATCCTTTAATTTAGGAAATTTTAAGTTGCTAGTGGAGCCTCTTAGATAGTCTTTGAAGTTGACCCAATGTTGGCAGAGTGTGTTTGGTTTTAGAAACTGTCCAAAATGGTTAGGTGCCAAATCTGGTGAATGTGGAAGCTGATGAAAGGGCAATTAATTCTCTTTGGGGTTAAAAAACCAAGGCAGTATCATTCTTCGTTATTGTAAGGTTTATATTGTTCTCTAAGCTTTAAGGCTTTGCTTTTGAATAACAAATAATATTCAAGTGATATGCCAATAATTTACAAAAATTATATATTATGATACAAACTTATTTTCAAAAGGAAAACAGTAAGTGGAAGCTCAAAAATCACAATTTGGGAAGCAGATATGTGGTCTGTATGTCTATGAATCTAGGCACAATTATTATTTACATTATAGTTTCTATATATTTTGAAAGTTACAGTTATCATTATGTGATTAAGTCATTTACAAATTTAAATGGAATGTCAACTGCACAGGAAAAAGTAGAGCATCACTTAAATTGTAAAAAGAGCTTAAAAAAACCAAAACTCTAAGATCATATATAGAAAAGAATTTTAAATTCCCACTGGTTTAAGAAGATTAATAAATTAACTGAATTTTATTTATTCATGATGTTCTTGAAAATAGAAAGTTACAAGTTGGTCATGTTTTCATTTCATTCATTCCAACTGATCATTCAAGTATTAAGCTATAGAAGCCAATATCCAAATTGCAGTCTGTTTACCCCCATATCTCTACAGTGGGACTTTATGATCATCACCAACACTTTGCTATTTTAGATACACTTGCAAGAAACATCCTTGCACATATACCCTTGAACATCTGTAATATATTTCTGGAGAATCTGCTGGGTAAAAAGATAATTAGAAATCTATTTCTTTTCTTATCTTTTCCATAAATGTGCTAGGTTCCTTTAAGATAGATTTTCTTTTTAACTAGAAAAAAAATTTTAACCTCTATGAATGTTATAGCCTTTGTTAGATTTGTTAAGTTTGATTTTCATTTCTTTTTTTAACTTCTTATTTTGTACACACACACACACACGATTAATGATGGTGTGATAGTTTCAGGTGAATAGCAAAGGGACTCAGCCATTCATAGACAAGTATCCACTCTCCCTGGGGGAAAGAATGGGGGGAAGGGATAGTTAGGGAGTTTGGGATGGACATGTATACACAGATATATTTAAAATGTATAACCTACAAGGAACTACTGTATAGAGCTTGGAACTCTGCTCAATGTTATGTGGTAGCTTGGATAAGATAGATTTTAAATTGAAAACTGAAAAGACATAATTTCAAAAAGAAGACAACGAGATTACAGATCTCTACAGAGGAGAGTCCATGGGTCAGGAATGTCTGAGGCCCAAGGGACTAAAATTACTTTCCAGCTATTAAAGTTTCTTCCATTTGCAAAATAGAACATCTGTGAGTTTAGTGCCCAGAGTTTAACCAAGGACAGGATAAGCACTCGCATGCCTTCAGGAGAGACCCCTGAAGGCATGGATGATACTAGTCCCCTTCAGACACTAGGCAGAGGTCAAGAGGTCTCACTCCAGTGGGGAATCTGGATCATAGGAAAAAGCCCGAACCTTTAAGGCTGGGTGGTTATTTGTTGTTGATTTTGTTGTTCTGTTCTGTTTTGCCTAAGTGTCTTTTTACCTGGATTCCAATTCAATCACTTCTGCATATTAGTAGCACGTATGCTAATTCAGTGACATGTGCTCTTCTCCCAAACTTGATAGTTTGTAGGTAAAGACCTTGATGCTGGGAAAGACTGAGGGCAAGAGGAGAAGGGGGAGGCAGAGGATGAGATGGCTGGATGGCATCACTGACTCAACGGACATGAGTTTGAGTGAGCTCTGGGAGATGATGAAGGACAGGGAAGCCTGGCGCTGAAGTCCATGGGGTCACAGAGTTTGAGCAACTGAACAAGAGCAACACAATACAGGCACAGTTGGTGACCCACCACTCAAACAGGATAACCTGTTTGTCCCTCTGTCCAAACTCCTTGCAAATCTAAACTGACCGCCGCAGAAGAGGCCAAAGCACGGAACCCCACGCTTGACCGAGCCACTGTTGTCCAGGGGCTGCTCGCTGCCTTCCCTCTGTAGTCCACTCTCACTAGATGCTTGGGGGTTGTCTTACCAGGTTTAGCAAATGAAACTACAGGACTCCAAATTAAAGCTGAATTGCAAATAAACCACGAATAATGTTTTAGTGTTTGGGTCCTGCACACTGTTGGAACAAGAAAGAATGTAAAAAAAAAAAAAAAATCAAGAAAAATTTAACCATACTTTAAATTTCCTTGATTTCCACTGAAAAGATGGAAGATAAAGTAGAGAAAATCTTCCCCAAAATAACAGAACAAAAGAAACAGAGAAAGAAACATGGGATACAAGACACTAAACGGATCCATCGAGGAGGCAGTCCAAGAGCAAAACAGAATGAATTCCAAAGACAGAAAACAGAGGGATAGCAATTACCAAAGAAATAATTTAAGAATACGTCCAGAACTGAAGGATGCAAGTCTCCTGATCATATGAGATGACCAAATGGCTACCACCATCAATGAAAAGAGCCCTACACCAAAGCCCGTCATGACAAAACTAATGATCACATGGGACAGAGAAAATCCTAAAAGCTCCTGCGCAGAAAAAAGCAAGGTACAAACACAGATAACAGTATCAGAATGGTTGTTGTGGCCACTGGGAAACAATGGGGAAACTGCTTATAAAATTCTGAGAGAGAAAAGTTTTTTACTTCGTCAAATCATTTAAATGTAAATGTATCAGGAGAACATTTTCAGACATTTTAGACACCAAAATGGAGAAGCAAATCAGGGAAAGGGGTTTAAAGCAAGAGGAATAAGTTCTAGAGATCAGCAGTACAACCTTGCACTGGAAATCAATACTACGATGTTGAAAATGTAAAACTTTGAGAGTGTGGGTCTCAGGCTAAGCCTTCTTACCACAATAAGATAAAAATTAAAAAAACATAAGAAATACATTCTCCCAGAAAGAAAAGATGGCATGAGAAGCATGAACCAGGAACTCAAATGGTGGAGAGAAGGAAGGGAATCAACAGGATAACAGGGGCCGTTCCCGGCTGTCCAGTGGCTAGGATTTCATGCTTCTACTGCGGGGGGCATGGGTTCGGTCCATGGTGCAGGCACTAAGATGCTGCATGATGCACTGAAAAAAACCCAAAAGAAGATGATGGGGAAGGAAATCTGGGGATGGCAGGTGCTAATAAGCAAACCTTAGCAGCAACGGGTATGTAATCGTGGGGGGAAGTGAGAGCCTTTGGGAGGCAGCGCTTCGGTGCAAGTAAACAGAGACATGACCTAATAGATCTAAGCATTTGTGCAGGGCAGGGGCTAAAGCCAGGTATGAACCGGATCTAATGAAACAACTAGGTAAGTTCAAAAGCAGTTTTACAGTTTTGCAGAAATCAAAAGTAAATGAAAAGAAAAGAATGTTCATAGATAAAACTTGACTATAATAATTCTTAAAATTGTTTTACTGGTTTAACTTTAAAAAGTTAAGGTTACTGGCAAGGTTGTGGGAAGAAGAAATGCATGGTAGGAAAAGAATAATGTCTGTTAAGAATGGTATAAAAGTGCTAAATCCTCCTCTACTATGGCTTGATTATATAATACCTACAATTGACAGAGCAAGAAATATCAGTATAAATATATTATTACATGGACATGTGTGGGTAAATATGAGAAATTAGAAGTGGCTGCCTGCTAAGGCATAAATTCATGGACTGAAAAAGGAAATTGATAACTTTTTTTCTATTCACTCTATTTTTAGGTATGTACAGGTATTGCTTTGATTAAAAAATATTTTTAAGAGGGAGAATGGGGTCCTCAAGGGGCTCCTCTGCTCCCAGGTTTCAGTCGAGTACTTAGCACAAGTGAGGAAACTGCCTGAGGCTCAGTGAGGCCACCCAAAAGAAGCAGCAGAACAATTTTTGGAACTCACACAGGGTTGGTGTTACCACCAGCCTGGGTAAAAAAGAAAAAAAAAAAAAAACCAAACTTGTAAACACAGGATGCCAGGTATTTAGAAGGATAGTGCCAAAGTGATGATGAAAAGTTAGTTCCAGACTGACTGGTGTTTGGTCTTGTGTAAAACAGTTTAAAAGGAAGCCTTGACATATATCCAAATAAAACTACGTGTCCATCAAAAGATGAATGGATAAAGACAATGTGGTACATGTATACAATGGAATACTACTCCACTATAAAAAAAGAATGGGATAATGCCATTGCAGCAACATGGATGCAACTAGAGTTTACCGTTCTAAGAGAAGTAAGTCAGAAAGAGAAGGACATATACCATGTGATATCACTTATATGTGCAATCTAAAATACAAGATAAACGACTTCTATTTCTGTGGTGGTTGCCAAGGGGAAACGGGGTTGGGAGAGGGTAAGGGTAGGAATTTGGGGTTAGCAGATGCAAACTATCATATATAGAAAGGGTAAACAAAAAGGTCCGACTGACGGCACAGGGAACTATATTCATATTCTGTGATAAACCATAACGGAAAAGAATATGAAAAAGAATGTGTATGTGTATAACTGAGTAACTTTGCTGACAGCAATAATTAACACAGTGCTGTAATTCAACTATACTTCAATAAAAATATATAAATATAAAAGGAAGCTCTGAAAAGATCAAACTGTTTCCAAGTAAATTAATTTTTTCTCAAAACAAGGCTCAGGGATATTAAATAAAATACGGCTAGCAACCAATAATTCACAATGTCTGGCATCCAATGAAAAGTACCAGGCATACAAACAAGCAGGGAGATATGACTCATGATGGGGAGGAAAATCGATCAATCAAAATGACCCAGATATGACAAAGATGATATAATTCGTAGACCAGGACACTGAAATTATTATAATCTTGCTTTATATGTTCAAGAAAGTACAGGTAAACATTAGCATATTAAGTGCAGAAAACCCAGTTTATGAGGATGAAACATATGATTTGGGAAAAAAGATAGGCTGATGGGATTAACAGCAGATTAAAGAGGGCAGAAATATTAGTGATATATTAGCAATAGAAACTAACCAAAACAAAACAGAGAAAAAAAAGTTATTATTGCTCTGTATCACTGAACCGTGGAGCAATTTCAAACAACCAAATAAATCTCTAGTGAAGTCCCTGAAGAAGAGAAGAGGGGAAGGGAGGGAAAAAATATTTGAGGCAATTATGGCAATTTTCTCCAGATTTTATTGAAAAAAAAAAACAAAAAACAGATCCAAGAAGTTAAACCTCAAGCAAGAGAACTATGAAGAAAACTGCAGCAAGGTATATCATCATCAAATAGCTTAAAACCAGCGATAAAGAGACCACCCTAAAAGCTGCCCAGAGAAAGAACTAGATCACACACAGAGCAACAAGGATGAGACTGGAAGCAGGCTTCAGGCTGACAGAAGAGTGTGGCAGTGTCTTTCAAGCCCTGAGAGGAAATTCTGAAGAGTCTATCAACTTACAAGTCTGCCCCAGTGAAAATATCTGTCAAAAATAAAGATGAGGGACTTCCCTGGTGGTCCAGTGCCTGAGACCCCGTGCAGGGGCCTGGGTTCAATCCCTAGTCAGGGGACTAGATCTTACACGCTGCAACGAAAGGTCCTGCATGCTACAATCGAGACCTGGCACAGCCAAATAAATAAATATTTTAAAAAAGAAAAAAAATGAGGATGAAATTCTTCTTAAGAAAGCTGGAAGGATTCAATCACTGGCAGTGATAAGAAATTTATCACTATAAGAAATTTTGCACAAAAGAATGAAGAGCGCCTGAAATGGGAACTATGTAGTTAAACACAAAAATATTTCCCTTAACTATTATTTCTCTTAAAAAAAAAAACTATTATATCTCTTTTAAATTAATAACAGTATATGAGTGAAGAGGGGCTATATCATACAATGAAGTAAAATGTATGACAAAGTAGAACATAGGCCAGGAGGGGAGAAGGAATGGATACTGCTGTACAGTTCTTAGATTACTAACAAGTAGATGTGATAAGTTAAAGATGGATTCTACAAACTCTAAAGTAATACCTGAAATAACAATACAAAGAGTTATAGCTATTAATAATAAGCCAATAAAGAAGATAAAATGGAATCATTAGAGAAAATACAATCTAAAAGAAGTACAAAGAAAGAAAAGAGGGATAAACAACAAAAAGCAAACTGTAAGACAGTACACGTAAACCAACTGTAGCAATAATCACATTAAATGTATGTTAAACACATTAATTAAAGGTAGAGGTTGTTAGATTAAATGAAAAAGCAAGACACAACTACTGGTGCATTTAAGAAATAATCCTTTAAATATAAAGGTATAAATGAGCAACATAAGAGGATGAAAGAAGATCCTCTATGTTAAAATAATCGAATGCTGAATGCTGAAGAGGCTATATTTTTCAGACCAAGTAGACTGCAAATCTAAATCATTTCCTAATGAATAAAAGGATCAGTTTATCAAGAGGTCATAAAAATCCTAAGTGTTTGTACACTGATAACAGAGCTTCAAACTATATTAAGCAAAAACTGATAGAACTGTAAGGAGAAATTTAAAAAATCCAAAACTGTAGTTGTCAACAATCCTCAGTAACACTTGAATAACTCTGTCAAGCACTTGACCTAGTTGGTTTTTGTAGAACATTCCATCCAGTAGCAGCAGAATACACATTCATTTCAAGCACACATGGCATTTTTACCAGGAGAGACCATATTCTGAGCCACAAAACAAATCTCAATAAATTTAAAAGAATTCAAATCATACAAAGCATGTTCTATATACACATTGGAATTGAATTAGAAATGAATGACAGAAAATTATTTTGAAAATCTCCAAATATTTGGAAATAACACGTACCTAAATAACCTACAGAGGTCAAATAAAAGGGAAACTGGGAAATATTTTGAACTGAGAAAAAAATAAAATAAAACATAGCATATTACATTTACTTTAACAAATATAACAATTTAGATATAATGAACAAATGCCTAGAAAAACAAAAGCTACCAAAACTCACTCCAGGAGAAACAGGTAACCTAAATGGTTTTTTTAAAAAATTAATTTGTAATTTAAAATCTTCCTATGCCAAAACCCTCAGGCCCAGATGGTTTCACTGGTAACCATTTAAGGAAGAAATAATATTGATTCTATATGAACTCTCTTCCAGAAAACTAAAGAGGAGAAAATACTTCCCAACTTATTCTACAAGGCCAGCATGACCCTGATACTAAAATCAGGCAATGACATTATAAAAAAAAAAAAAAAGAAGAAGATAACTGCAGACCAATAGCCCTACTGAACGAGATACTAAAATTCTTTAAAAAGTTTTGGCAACTTGAAACCAGTTATATAATCAGGACCAAATGGCATTTATTCTGAGAAGGTAAGGTAAACATCTGAAAATCAATATGATTCACTGTATGATTTAGTCAACAGACTAAAGAAAAATTACAGGGTCTTCACAATAGAGGCAGGAAACAGCAATCTGACAAAATTCAACATCCATTCATTATAAAAAAAAAAAAAAACCTCTCAGCAAAATAGGAATTGAAGTTCTTCAACCTAATAAAAACCGTGCAGTTCACATCACACTTAACAATATAAGAATGAATGGTTTCCTCCTAAGATCGGAAAAAAAGGCAAGAATGTCCAGTCTCGGCAATTTCAATATCACACTGAAGGTAATAGTAATAGGCAGGAAATAAGGCAAAAAAAAAAAAAAAAAAAAGAAGGAAGGAAGGACGAACAAAAGAATGGATATCCAGATTAAAAAGAAAAAAATAAAACTATCCTATTAACAGATAATATGATTGTCTATGGGGCTTTTCAGATGGCGCTAGTGGTGAAGAACCTGCCTGCCAATGCAGGAGACATAAGAGACTCGAGTTTGAACTCTGGGTCAGGAAGATCCCCTGGAAGAGGGCATGGCAACCCACTCTAGTATTCTTGCCTAGAGAATCCCATGGACAGAGGAGCCTGGTGGGCTACACAGTCCATAGGGTAGCAAAGAGTTGGACACGACTGAGGCAACTTAGCACAAGATTGCCTATATAGAAAATCCCTAAGAATGCACAAAAAAAAACTACAGGAACTTAACAATAAGCGTGTTGACTAAGTCACGGGATATAAGTTCAATCAGAAAAATCAATTGTATTCCTACGTATTAGCATAAACAATTAAACGCTGATATTTTTTAAATTCCATTTTACAGTATCATAAAAACACGTGCTGCTGCTGCTGCTAAGTCCTGTCGGTCGTGTCCGATGCTGTGCAAGCCTGTAGACGGCAGCCCACCAGGCTCCCCCGTCCCTGGGGTTCTCCAGGCAAGAATACTGGAGTGGGTTGCCATCTCCTTCTCCAGTGCATGAAAGTGAAAAGTGAAAGTGAAGTCGCTCAGTTGTGTCCGACTCCTCACGACCCCATGGACTGTAGCCCACCAGGCTCCTCCATCCATGGGATTTCCCAAGCAAGAGTACTGGAGTGGGTTGCCATTGCCTTCTCCAAAAAACACGTGAAATAACAAAATATGTATAAAATCTGTATGCTGAAAACTAAGAAATGCTGACAAAAGAAATCCTAGAGAATCAAATAAATGGTGAGATAAACTGTGTTCACCAACTGAAAGACTCAACATGGCTAACACGTCAATTACCCCTCCCCACAATAATATATAGATTCAACATAATCCCAATCAAAATTCCAGCAAGACTTCTTATAAAAAAATGATAAAGTGATTCTAAAATTTATATGTAAAAGTAAAAGAACTAGAATGAGCCAAACAATATTAAGAAAAGTGCTGAAGGACTCCCACTCAAGACTTTCTATAAAGTTACTCTCGTCAGGATAGTATGGTATTGGCAAAAGGACAGATATTCAGAGCAATGGAATAGGACAGAAAGGTTAAGAGATAGTCCCATGCATATAAGGAAACTGATTTGACAAAGATATAAAACTGACTCCATGCAGAAAGATAATATTTTCAAAAACAGTACTGAAACAACTAGATGGCATATAAAAAAACAAAACCCAATTGGACCCATTCCTCCCCACCATATGAAATATCAACTTAAAATGGATCACAGACTTAAATGTAAAATCCCAAACTATAATTCCTTGGGACTTTGGGTTAGGCAGATTTCTTACATACGGCAAGAAGCACCATCCATAAAAGAGAAAAAAAAAAATCAATAAACTAGACTTTTTTAACATGAAGAATTTTGGTTCTTAAAGACACTGTTGCAAGAATGAAAATACAAACTATAGACTGTAATTAAATATTGCCAGTCACACATCTGATAAAGGACCTATATCCAGATATAAAAAGAATTCTTAAAAATCAATAGGGAAACAACCCAATTTTTTAAAAAATGGACAACACTTTATCAAAGAAGATAAAGAAGATTGGTAAATAGCACATGAAAAAATGTTAAACATCATTAATCATTACAGAAATGCAAACTAAAACCATAATGAGATACAGCAACATAATTCCCTTCTTCAGGGGATCGTCCAGACCCAGGGATCGAACCCAGGTCTCCTGCATTGCGGGCAGATTCTTTATCATCTGAGCCACCAGGGAAGCCCCAGTGAGATACCACAGTGGGGAAATCTTTTAAAAATTTAACCTAAAAATATCAACTGCTGATGAGGCTGCAGAACAGTAATGCTCATGTATTGATGACAGGAATGCAAAATGGTACAGTGTGCAAAACAGTTCAGGAGTTGCTGATAAAGTTAGACTCACTCTCCATAAAACCCAGTAATCCCAGTCTAAGTTAGTGAGTGCATGCTAAGTCACTTTAGTCATGTCCGACTCCTTGTGACCATATGGACAGAGACGCCTACCGGGCTACAGTCCGCCAGGCTTTTCTCTCCATGGGATTCTCCAGGCAGGAATACTGAAGACGGTTGCCATGCCCTCCTCCAGGGGATGTTCCCAACCCAGAGATCAAACCTACATCTCCTGCGGCTCTTTGCATTGCAAGCCACCAGGGAAGCCCTTTATCATAATCACTCAAAAGTGGAAACAACCCAAATGTTATTCAACTGCAGAATGGATAAACAAATCATGGTACACCTATACCATGGAATACTACTCAGTCATAACAAGAGATTAAGTACTGATACACATAGGAACACGAATGAATCTCAAACATATTACGGTTAAGTGAAAGAAACCAGAAAAGGCAAACCTATAGGGACAACAAACAAACCAACCAACCAGATCAGAAGTTGCCAGAGCCTTGGGGTGAGAGAGGAGAGGTTTCTGTAGAAGATGGAACTGTTTCATTTCTTGATTGTGGTGATGGTATGACCACTGTGTGTGTTTGTCAAAACTTGTAGAACTGTGTACTAAAGAAACTTTACTGTATGTAAATCACACTTTTAAAAAATGAAAGAAAAGAGTGGCTGCGTCTACGTAGCAGGTGAGAGGATAAAAAAAAGGAACAGTTAATATTTTTTTTCTATTAATTCTACTTGATCTTTATAAATGCCTGTGTATTTTTTATTGTGGTAAAACACAAATAACCTAAACTTTATCAACTTAACCATCTTAGGTGTACAGTTTGGTAGTGTTAAGAGTATATACCTTGTTGTAAAACAGATCTCTACAACTTTTTCTTCTAGCAAGTCTGAAACCATGCATATTATATAATTCACCACACCCACCCCCCAACCCCGGCCCCAGTAATCGTCATGCTACTGTTTCTGTGAATTTACTTCTCTAGTTACCTATGCATGTATTTTGATTTAAAAATATTTTAAGTGAAAGCAGAGAGTAAAAAAAAAGCTATTAAAAAGTTATAATACAAGGACTTAATACTTTCATTGACCAGACCTAAAAAAATGTCTATTTCAGAACTAACTGCTCTATAATTATTTGAAATGTATTACTGGGTTTGAATTTTAAACTACAATTTTGTTTTGTCTTAAAGCTATCAAATTTGTTGGTAATTAACCTGCAGAAGAACAAAGGTATATTGATACTACAGGTTTCCTAAATCCCATATAAGAATTAGAAGACTCAACAAATTACTTGCTCAGAGGAAGAATTTCAAAAATCCTAACAAAATACTAGCAAATTTAAATTAACCTTTTATTTATTTATATACACACATATAAGGCTCTCTATAAATATATTTTTCCTGTATCTTTCTGTGTATTTTCTCTCTAAATATATACAATTACTTTTAAATTATTTTAAAGTTCTAGAAGCAATCTCTGGCTCTTCTATACCTGTCTGCACATGCCTCTCTCTATATATATTTTTGCTTTATTTAGTATAACTATCTTTTTAAGATTTTTTGATGTGGATCATTCTTAAAGTCTTTATTGAATTTGTTACAACACTGCTTCTGTTCTGCGTCTTGGTTTTTAGGCACGTGGGATCTTAGCCCCCTGACCAGGAACTGAACCTGCACCCTCTGCACGGGAAGGCCTGTATTGGAAGGTGAAATCTTAACCACTGGACCACCAAGGAAGTCCCTAACATAACTATTAATTCCAAAATAACGCTGTTATGCTGAAAGAGTCAATAGGATTCAAATGATTAACAATCTCTTTTCTCCTTTTTATTGTAATGAAAATAACCTCCTCAAAGCTACAGTTCTTCATAAATCACTGCTTTTGCTAAATTGTGGTAGATTACGAAAATCAGAAGCCATGGGCAAAATGGGCA
Organism: Dama dama; assembly: GCF_033118175.1. Classification (NCBI taxonomy): domain Eukaryota; kingdom Metazoa; phylum Chordata; class Mammalia; order Artiodactyla; family Cervidae; genus Dama; species Dama dama. Next base: position 18,655,462 of record NC_083710.1, read on the forward strand.
TCACGGAATTTGAAATAAAAAAATACAAAACATCTGAAGAAGCGAAAAGTTACCCTGATTATGATTTGCTATATCAAGAACCTTGTGCAAGTCTATCAGAAATGAATACTATTTCTATTTTACCTTTGCACAGCTATGGAAAACAGATGCTTCAGGCTCTTCTTTAACTTTTTAAAAGTAACTATAGTAAAGTTGCAGGATATAAAATTAACACACAGAAATCCCTTGCATTCCTATATACTAACAATGAAAAAACAGAAAGAGAAATTAAGGAAACAATACCATTCACCATTGCAACAAAAAGAATAAAATACTTAGGAGTATATCTACCTAAAGAAACAAAGGACCTATACATAGAAAACTATAAAACACTGATGAAAGAAATCAAAGAGGACACAAACAGATGGAGAAACATACCGTGTTCATGGATTGGAAGAATTAATATTGTCAAAATGGCTATTCTACCCAAAGCAGTCTATAGATTCAATGCAATCCCTATCAAGCTACCAACGGTATTTTTCACAGAACTAGACCAAATAATTTCACAATTTGTATGGAAATACAAAAAACCTCGAATAGCCAAAGTAATCTTGAGAAAGAAGAATGGAACTGGAGGAATCAACCTGCCTGACTTCAGACTCTACTACAAAGCCACAGTCATCAAGACAGTATGGTACTGGCACAAAGACAGAAATATAGATCAATGGAACAGAATAGAAAGCCCAGAGATAAATCCACGAACCTATGGACACCTTATCTTTGACAAAGGAGGCAAGGATATACAATGGAAAAAAGACAACCTCTTTAACAAGTGGTGCTGGGAAAACTGGTCAACCACTTGTAAAAGAATGAAGCTAGAACACTTTCTAACACCATACACAAAAATAAACTCAAAATGGATTAAAGATCTAAATGTAAGACCAGAAACTATAAAACTCCTAGAGGAGAACATAGGCAAAACACTCTCCGACATAAATCACAGCAAGATCCTCTATGACCCACCTCCCAGAATATTGGAAATAAAAGCAAAACTAAACAAATGGGACCTAATGAAACTTAAAAGCTTTTGCACTACAAAGGAAACTATAAGTAAGGTGAAAAGACAGCCCTCAGATTGGGAGAAAATAATAGCAAATGAAGAAACAGACAAAGGATTAATCTCAAAAATATACAAGCAACTCCTGCAGCTCAATTCCAGAAAAATAAATGACCCAATCAAAAAATGGGCCAAAGAACTAAACAGACATTTCTCCAAAGAAGACATACAGATGGCTAACAAACACATGAAAAGATGCTCAACATCACTCATTATTAGAGAAATGCAAATCAAAACCACAATGAGGTACCATTACACGCCAGTCAGGATGGCTGCTATCCAAAAGTCTACAAGCAATAAATGCTGGAGAGGGTGTGGAGAAAAGGGAACCCTCTTACACTGTTGGTGGGAATGCAAACTAGTACAGCCGCTATGGAAAACAGTGTGGAGATTTCTTAAAAAACTGGAATTAGAACTGCCATATGACCCAGCAATCCCACTTCTGGGCATACACACTGAGGAAACCAGATCTGAAAGAGACACGTGCACCCCAATGTTCATCGCAGCACTGTTTATAATAGCCAGGACATGGAAGCAACCTAGATGCCCATCAGCAGATGAATGGATAAGGAAGCTGTGGTACATATACACCATGGAATATTACTCAGCCGTTAAAAAGAATTCATTTGAACCAGTCCTAATGAGATGGATGAAGCTGGAGCCCATTATACAGAGTGAAGTAAGCCAGAAAGATAAAGAACATTATAGCATACTGACACATGTATATGGAATTTAGAAAGGTGATAACGATAACCCTATATGCAGAACAGAAAAAGAGACACAGAAATACAGAACAGACTTTTGAACTCTCTGGGAGAATGTGAGGGTGGGATATTTCAAAAGAACAGCATGTATACCATCTATGGTGAAACAGATCACCAGCCCAGGTGGGATGCACGAGACAAGTGCTCCGGCCTGGTGCACTGGGAAAACCCAGAGGAATCGGGTGGAGAGGGAGGTGGGAGGGGGGATCGGGATTGGGAATACATGTAAATCCATGGCTGATTCATAGCAATGTATGACAAAACCCACTGGAAAAAAAAAAATAATAAAAATTAAAAAAATTTAAAAAAAAAAAAAAAAAATTTTATCATAAAAGTAACTAGCTACTTTAAGCTATTTTTTTTCATGTTAATTTCCCTAAGATAACAACAATGATAAGTAGTAGAGAAAGAAGATTCAGTGGGGAGTATAATTAACCATTGTTCTGTACACAGAGAACCCCGCAGGGCCATTAGAGTTGGTCCTTGGTGATCCTGAAACAAGTAGATGAAGCTCAGCTGAGCAGTTTTATTTACAAAGGTGAAGATAAATACTAGAGGATTACATAGCTCCTGACTTTCAAATGCAGTACAGACTTAGGTAAACATTAGCGATTGGAAAAGATAATTCTGTGCTAGGGACACTATGTGTTTAATAAATACCTTCTGCTTTGATCAAGGGACGTACTTCCATAATATGGTCTCTCACATTCCAGCTCTGGGACTCCATTGGGCCTGAGGGTTTCTTTTACTGGTCTCTGCAAAATTTTAGAGCTGAAATGGCCCTTGGAGATCATCTAGCTCTAATTTCCTTCTTCTGTAGGTTTAGAAAGTGAAGTTCAAAGACACTGCGTGCTTTGTACAGTGTTCATCTCATCTACTGTGGGATGCGGCAGAGACCACCTTCTGACTCAATATGGTGTCCTCTAGATCAGGAATCCCAGATTTACACATAGAGAGCTAAGGAGTATTCACCTAGAGGGATAGATGGGGCGGGGCAGGAGGAAGGCCCACGAGGGAGGGAATATATGCATACGGACGGCTAATTCACTTTGATGTACAGTGGAAACTAACACAGCACTGTAAAGCAATGTACTTCAACAAAAATAAATTTAAAAAATTTAAAAGCTAAACAAGACAAACATGCAAATGTATAGTACGGGAGATAGTGATAATACTGAGGAGAAAAAGAATGGAAGCGGGAACATCCAAGATTAGAGAAGATAAATTTCAGATAAAGTCATCAGGAAAGCCCTCCATGAGAAAGTGACTCTTGAGTAAAAACCTGAAGGAAATGAAGGAATCAGTCATGGAAGAGCATATCAAAGAGACAGAAAAGGAAGAGGCAATGCTCTCCTGATATTCATGAGTCCATACAAAGTCAAACCATCATGAAGCATCATGGGGATATGTGGTGAGCAGTATACAATGCAAGGGATGGCCCTGCCTTTCTTGGTACTCCGAAAGACTCCCTTCTTCTCTGGCAGAACAGTGACTGAAATCAGCATTATGATACACAGTGCATTTAAGAAGCACTGTTGAGCATTTAATAGCAATACAGCCACAGGTATTACATACCATTTGGTATGCTCCTAAACTAGTTTCTTCAAAGATTAGTTAGGGGCACTTTTCATCTTTCAATAAAAACTCAAAAACTTTTCCTGCCTGGAACTATACACAAGTGATGTCCTTTTGTAGAATCATCTGCCTATAAAGTTCCAGCACTAGAAATACAATGACAGCTCTCTTCTCTGAATCTTAGTTTAGATAGTTTCATGAAGCCATGAGAATCTCACAGGGTTTATTTTCTTCAGCTACAAAGCTGTTCAAAGCTACTTTCAAGTGAATATGGTAGACTGAATACAGTCAATTATATTATATTATATATATAATATATATCATATATATATATATCATATATATATAATATATATATATTATATTATAATACAGTCAATTATATTTGTTGCTGCCAACAAACCACTGAAGAGATAGAGAATCTAGTTTTAAACACAGAAGGATAGAGTAAATTTGAGAGATGTCGATTTCAACAGCCTGGAAAAAAGATGGTAATTCATCAAGCTGAAACCAAAGCAAGACATACAGAAGCAAGACAAAGCAAGAAGGTAGCTGATATGCACTGAAGAATCCAATACTTCTAAAGTGCAGGCTTCTCAAAGTACAAGGTACAGGGAAAATGAGACTCTGTAGAGAAAAACAGACCCTTACCTATCCTTACCAACTGAATAACTGAGCAAGGCCTCAGTTCAGTCAGTTCAGTTCAGTCGCTCAGTCCTGTCCGACTCTTTTCAACCCCATGAACAGCAGCACACCAGGCCTCCCTGTCCATCATCAACTCCCGAAGTTTACTCAACTCATGTCCATCGACTCGGTGATGCCATCCAGCCATCTCATCCTCTGTCATCCCCTTCTCCTCCTGCCCCCAATCCCTCCCAGCATCAGGGTCTTTTCCAATAAGTCAACTCTTCGCATGAGGTGGCCAAAGTATTGGGAGTTTCAGCTTCAGCATCAGTCCTTCCAATGAACACCCAGGACTGATCTCCTTTAGGATGGACTGGTTGGATCCCTTGCAGTCCAAGGGACTCTCAAGAGTCTTCTCCAACACCACAGTTCAAAAGCATTAATTCTTCGAGCAAGACCTAACTACCCTCTAATAGAACCACCACCCAAAGAGAAAGGAACCTGGGGGAAAAACAGGGAATGAAAAAGATTTAAAGATGCTAAAAGACTACATGGATAAAATAATGGAGATGGAAAGGGGCGGAGGAGAAAACAACAAAACACTATAAAAACTCATGGAAACTGAAAAACTACTATTATAAAAGCACAAGTGAAAATTTCCTAGAATGAATGAAAAGTAAAGCTGAAGAAATATCTCAGAACCAGAACAAATACCAAAAAGGGAAAAACAGGAAAGAAGAGAAAAAATAACAGTGTATTATTTTTTTAAAAGCTGGATTGCTTTCTTTTCTATTCTTATGTTTTGGCCACGCCACACAGTATGCGGTATCTTCGTTCCCTAACCAGGGATCAAACCTGTGCTGCCCTCCCCACTCCCCCATCGAAAGTGAGGAGTCTTAACCACTGGACCACCAGGGAAGTTCCAGGACAGCAGTTTAGAAGGACTAACATCTGCAGCAAATATTCAATAAAAACTCAAAATTTTTGCAAACAGAACAGAGAATATGGAGGAGAAGAAAGCATCATAAAATAATGCAAGAAAATTTCCTAGAGCTACAGATCATGCTTTTTTAAATTAAGAGACTATCAAGCACAATCTGTTCTGTTATAAAGCATATTGGGAAAACACAAATTGTTCCAACATAGCCTATGCATTAGAGAACAACTTGAGCATAATTCATATTTCACATTTTGCTTAGGCTTATGTGTTCAAGCAATATTAGCTGAACACAGGAAACTGCATCCAGCTAGATTAGGCTGCCTGGAAAAACAAACACACACACATCTCAAGTATATTATCAGCCACTCATAGTTTGATATCCTACAAGATTGTTTGCTATTCTTTTGCAAATCTTAACTTTTCTAACTTTTCTATATTAAAGAAAAAAAAAGCACTCATTCAAATCCCAAACATGTCTAACAACCCTAGTTTAAAAATACCAAGCAGTAGGTTGGGATTAACTGATACACACCACTATATACAAAGTAGATAAACAACAAGGACCTACTGCATAGCACAGGCAACTATATTCAATATCCTATAATAACCTATAATGGAAAAGAATCTGAAAAAGACTCTAGTGTATATATACGTGTATGTGTATATATATATATATATGTATGTATAAATGAACCAGTTTGCCGTACACCTGAAACTAACACAACTTTGTAAATCAGCTATACTGCAATTTTTAAAAAATATCAAGCAGTGCATGAAAAAGGAAAAATTTTTAACTAATGAGGAAGAAGCTAAGAATAGGATGTTTTGAAAGACATGAGAGAGTACGTGATATCTCCAGAGCAACAAGCATAAGAGAATCCACATTGTGGACCACCAAAGAACACCTGAACATAAAAGAAACATCTATAGCTACAGCAACTTCAAGTGATGTGAAGCCAGTAAGAACAAGCTCTTAATAAACAGAAGAAATGGAAATCTTCCTGATTTCCAAACAAAACAAAAAAACCAAGAACAACCTTTTTCACAATCAAAGAGAAAGCACTATCTCTACACAAAGATCTTAAATGGAAATCACTAGATGCTGCAGAAGTTGCTTCTTATATTAACAGTGCCACTAATGACTAGTAGTCTCAAAAATCTCTATAATTTTAAAGTTTCCAGCTGTCATTCTCTGTGAAGCAGAGAAAACTGCTAAAGAATTTCCAGCAATGATATACAAGTTAATGGAAAAAGGAGTTTATATATATGTATATGTGTGTATATAATCAAATTTCCAATTCTGATGAAATAGGTATTTATTGTAAGTGCATACATTTGACCTAAGTCTAAGAACTATGGCTACTGACACTGTTTTATATTATTGGATGGACTTAGAAAACTAAGTTTCCAATGATATTCAAGTCTGTTTATATCAAAATAGAAGAATTCTAGGATCCAATTCCAATTCTCAAATGAATTAGTGAAGACTGATTATTCCCAAGTCACCAGATTCTATCAAATATGAGCCTCCTTATGTTTCTAAGGTTCTGATATCAATGAAAATTCTCCTCATTCTCTTAATAGCATACACAATTCTATTCTTTTTAATTGACATTTTTTTATTGAAGGATAATCTTTACTGAATTTTGCTGTTTTCTGCCAAATCTCAACATGAATCAGCCATAGGCATGCATACATCCCCTCCCTGCTGAACCTCCCTCCCATCTCCCTCCCCACCCCACCCCTCTAGGTTGATGCAGAGCCCCTGCTTGAGTTTCCTGAGCCAGACAGCAAATTCCCATTGGCTATCTAGTTTACATATGGTAATATGAGTTTCCACGTTACTCTTTCCACACATCTCACCCTCTCCTCTTATGGCCTAAGAGAGAGATGCCAAAATGATGCTGACTTAGCCTTTTTAATTCCAATTAAAGTTATCACCTTCAAAAAACCCTTAAAAGCAACTATGATGTTATTTTAGTCCTTTGACTTCAGATATGTTATTGTAAAATTTCAGATCTATTTATTCCTTGATCGGTAATGTCTTTTTAATGTTGCTTTAAAGATTTTATACTTTGGAATTTGTTGTTGTTGAGTTGCTAAGTTGGCCGATTCTTTGCGACCTCATGGACTGTAGCACACCAGGCTCCTCTGTCTTCTACTGTCTCTTGGAGTTTGCTTAAGTTCATATCCATTGAATCAGTGATGCTATCTAACTCTGCTTTGGAATTCAGTTTAGTTCAGTTCAGACACTCAGTCGTGTACAACTCTTTAAGACCCCATGGACTGCTGCTAGGCTTCCCTGTTCATCACCAACTCCTGGAGCTTGCTCAAACTCATGTCCATTGAGTCAGTGATGCCATCCAACCATCTCATCCTCTGTCGTCCCCTTCTCTTCTTGCCTTCAATCTTTCCCAGCATCAGGGTCTTTTCCAATGAGTCAATTCTTCACATCAGGTGGCCAAAGGATTGGAGTTTCAGCTTCAGCATCAGTCCATCCAATGAATATTCAGGACTGATTTCCTTTAGGATGGACTGGTTGGATCTCCTTGCAGTCCAAGGAACTCTCAACGGTATTCTTCAACACCACAGTTCAAAAGCATCAATTCTTCGGTGCTCAGCTTTCTTTACAGTCCAACTCCCACATCCATACATGACCACTGGAAAAACCATAGCTTTGACTAGACAGACCTTTGTTGGCAAAGCAATGTCTCTGCTTTTTAATATGCTGTCTTGGTTGGTCATAGCTTTTCTTCCAAGGAGCAAGTGTCTTTTAATTTCATGGCTGCAGTTACCATCTGCAGTGATTTTGGAGCCCAAGAAAATTCAAATTTTCAAAAATCATTTCTTTCTATATACAATGGGGAGATAACACAAGGAAAGAACCTAGCATTTCTCACATCAATCAGGTTAATCAAGCAATTAAAGTCATGACCTCTTGCTCTCAACTACTTGGTTCAGACATAACTAGAGTTAATCAAAAGGTCAGGAAATTTCTCCACTTACTTTTTAAAACAGAAAGTTGCCTGAGAAAAGCCTAATTAATAAATAGTATTGTTATAGATTATACCCAAAAGAAATTTTTTCAACTATGAGAATCCCTAACACATTAAAATTATCCCAAGAACCAATTCATAATAGTCATCTAAAAAAGACTTCATTAAGTTGTTAAAAGGACAGCTAAAGTTTTGCTTTAATCTCTGTGATATGATGAAGCACTTCCCAGGTGACTCAGTGGTAAAGAATCTGCCTACCAATGCAGGAGATACACAAGATTAGGGTTTGATCCCTGGGTCGGGAAGATCCCCTGGAGGTGGGAATGGCAACCCACTCCAGTATTCTCGCCTGGAAAATCCCATGGACAGAGGAGCTTGGCAGGTTACAGTCCATGGGGTCGCAAAGAGTCGGATGTGCCTGAGCATGCACATATGATGAATTAGTTCAGAGAATGATTCCCAATACTTTTGTTTAATATCTTTAGAGAATTGTCTCTTTTTTCCCTCACCTATTTACTTGATGTCCCAAACTATGTTCCAGTCCTAATAGCCTCCTTCATGGAGCCCAGAAATAAACCCACACATATATAGTCAGTTAATCTACAATAAAGGATGTAAGAATATACAATGGGGATAAGACAGCAGCCTCTTCAGTAAGTGGTGTTGGGAAAACTGGACGACTACATGTGACCATCTTCTCATACTACATACAAAAATAAATCCAAATGGATTAAAGACTTATATATATATATATATATATATATATATATATAAAAGATCTGAAGCCATAAAACTCCTAGAAGAAAATATCAGTAGTACAATCTTTGAAATCAGTCTTAGCAATATTATTTTGGAACTATCTCCTCAGGTGAGGGCAACAAAAGCAAAACTAAACAAATGGAGGTACATCAAACTAAAAACCTTTTGCATAGCGAAGAAACTATCAGCAAAACAAAAAGGCAACTTGAGATGACATGTGCAAACGACACATCCAATAAGGGGTTAATATCCAAACCATATCAAGAGCTCATACAATTGAGTATCAAAAAACAACTCAACTGAAAGATGGGCAGAGGGCCTGAACAGGCATTTTTCCAAAGCAAGTATACAGCTGGACAACAGGCATATGGAAAGATGCTCAACATCACTAATCACCGGAGAAATGCAAATCAAAACCACAAGGGGATATCACCTCACACCTGTCAAAATGCTTTCATCAAAAGGACAAGAAATAACAACTGGCAAAGATCTGGAGAAAAAGAAAGCCTTGTGCACTGTTGTTGGGAATGTAAATGGGTACAGTCACTATGGAAAATATTATGAAGGTTTCTCAAAAAATTAAAAATAGAACTACCGAACAATCCAGAGTACCGTCCGGGTATTTATCTGAAGAAAGTGAGAATACTAACTCAAAAAGAAATATGTACCTGTGTTCACAGCAACATCATCTACAATAGCCAAGATACGGAAGCAATCTTAGTGCCCACCGACAGATGAACAGATAAAGAAAATGTGACACACACACGGCGTGGGGGGGGGGGGCGGTATTACTCAGCCATAAGAAAGAAAAAAAATCTTGCCCTCTGTAACAACATGTATAGATCTGGAGGTTATTAAGCTTAGTGCAATAAGACAGAGAAGTACTGTATGTTTTTACTTATACAGAGAATCTAAAAACCAAAATAAATGAACAAATATAACAAAATTAATTCACATATACAGAAAACAAACTAGTGGCTGTGGGCAGCTGGAGGGTGGTGAAGGGATGGGGATAGAAAAAATAGGAGAAGGGGTTTTAAAAGGTACCAAATACCAGTTTAAAAATAAATAAGTCACAGGAATGTAATGTATAGAACAAGGAATATAGTCAACAATATTATAACTTTGTATGGTGTGTAACCTGTAAAAATGCCAAATTACTATGTGTATACTAAAAACTAATATTATAAGTCAACTATATTTCAATTAGAAAAAGATGGCAAATGTGTCAGGAAATATTTAAATACTGTTTACTTATCTGTGAAAAGTAAAGCTTCTATTAAAATACATAATGTATAAAAATTAAGTTAATGTACATAACTATAAATAAGATTTTAGATGTATGTTGTACACATTGAATGCTTAAGAAATTTGAAAAATAATCCAAATTATGTCACTCTTCAATAAAAAGATCCACTTAATAATTTTAGTCCATATCCCTGCTAATCTTAATTCTGAAAAAACAAAAACAAAATTCTGAAAAAACAAAAAACAAAATTGATTCTATAATTCTCAAGCGTTGATCAAAGGGTTCAATTTTACTTGACAAAGTAACAAAACTAGACATCATCATCTATGTATAAACATAAGGAAGAAAGTATAAATAACTATAAAAATTATGTATGATTTCCTAAAATTATGATATTTCAGTTTAAAAGTCCATGGAAATTTCTTTGGAGCTTCCCTGTAGCTCACTGGTAAAGAATCTGTCTGCCAATGCAGGAGACACGGGTTGGATTCCTGGGTCAGGAAGATCCCCTGGAGAAGGAAATGGCAACCCACTCCAGCATTCTCGTCTGGGAAATTCCATGGACAAAGGAGCCTGGTAGGCTACAGTCCATGGGGTCACAAAACACCCGGACACGTCATAGCAATTCAACAATAACAGTAACCTAACATCTATAAATCACATTCAACTACTTGACATACTCACAGACTTCTCACGTACCTGTATTAATCTTCATTCTACCCAGAATTACAGAAACAGTATCTTTGGCTAAACTGCAGTACTCTTGACTCTGAACTAGAAGTTCAGCTGGGTGACCAGCCCAAGGGTTTAACACTATGCACTTGAACTCAGAGATGGGTCAGTGGGAATTCAGATTAACTATTGAATTTCATATGGAAGTTGATGTAGAGAGACTACTTCTTTCTTTGAAGATGGCCTTTTGAAAGAAATGTCTAAATCCTTAAATGTGTGGTATTTCATTCAAGGATTTCATTTAAAAAATTATATTTGCAAATTTACATTCATTTGCTCTCAAGATTATAATAAAAAGAGAAAAAGTTTCAAAGATTCCTTACCTGAAGTCCAATCACAGTAATTGTCAAAGGGCAATGCCAGGAAAGTAGATCAATTCATGAAAGAAAAATGAAAAGAAAAATCAGTCATTTTCTGTACTGTTGACTGTACCCATAATTGAGTTATTTTTAAATGTATGTACATGGCTTACATTTTCATATGTTCAGGTATATAGTGGCAAATTTTAAATGCCTAACTATGTACATAGAAAGTACTCAATGTCTGCTGAATTGAATTTTAGAGAAAATTATGTATAACTATTACATTTTATAATCTCGTGTTTAGAAACAAAAGAAACTAAGGAGTTATAGATACCACAAATAATAGAAACTAAACAACATGAAAGTACTAAGTGAACAAAGATACAGACTGTACCTATTTTACAATGACAACTATCAACACGAATGCGTCTATGTGGTACCCAGCCTTCAAGATGGCCTCCAGTGATCATCCCATCTTGATACTCACACCCTTGTTCAGCCCCCTTCCACAGTGAAGAGTGCTGACCTGGGAAAAATACTACAAACAAAGGTGTGTGATCTCTAAGACTCTCTGATCACTCTCTCTGGGAAAAGCCAGCTGTCATGTCATGAAGACCCTCACGTAGCCCTGTGCAGAAAAGGTCCACATGGCAAGGAACTAAGAGACATCGGCTAACATCCAATATTGACCAGAGTGCACCATCTTGACAGTGGATCCTCTAGCCCAGTGTTAAACCTTCAGATGACTGTAGCCTTGACTGATATCTTGACCATGACCTCCTGAGAGACCCAGAGCCAGAACCATCCAGTTAAGCTATTCCTGACCCTCAGAAACTGAGCAGATAATAAATATTTATTATTGGCTTAAGCCACTAAATTTTAGGGTAATTTGTTACAGCAACAGAAAACTGATAGAATGTATATTTCAAAAGGTCCTGTAATGACAACAACAATAATAGGAGTCCTAGAGTGTGACTGCAGTAGAAGAGGGTCAAGGATGATGTCTTCCTCAGCTTCCCAAACTTTCCGTAAGGCTGTCACTTTCATTGTTCCATCTTTTCAAAGTATATATGCAATGCTCCCATCTCTGACTGCTCCCACCACTTTCATTAGAGAAGTTCAAGCCGTTCATCCATTCAGCAAATGTCGCCCAGGATGGGAAGTCCGAACAGCCAGCACAGTCAGTCAATTACAACCTTTAGCAAGAAAATGAAGAGCTCCAGGGACTTCCCAGGTGGCCCAGTGGTAAAGAATCCACCTGCTAATGCAGAAGACGTGGGTTTGATCCCTGGAAGAGCTCCTGGAGGAGGAAACAGCAGCCCACTCCGGTATTCCTGCCTGAAGAACCCCACAGACGGAGGAGCCTGGAGGGCTGCAGTCCACGGTGTGGCAGAGTCAGACACGACCAAGCAACTGAGCAGGCACACAAAGAGCCCCAGGCCCTGCTGCTGCATTTAACAAAACTTCAAAGCAAGTGCTTCCCCAGGAGAGCCACCCCCCCACCTCTGTGCAGCTTTCAGCTTCTGCCAAGGAAGCTGCCTCTTGCACCCCACCCCACCGCAGCCTGCCTAGCTTAGAGCTCCATCTCCTTCTGTGTTATCTTAGCACCCGCTGCCTCTGCGCTAATTAAAATGTTGCTGGCATTTCATCCTACTTGTGTGTGTGTGTGCCTTTAATATCTACCATGAGAAGTTTCAGCTCTTGAGCTGGCACCAAATTTTTGTTTTCTCGGTACTCTAGTTACAAAAGTTGCCTAAGTGTTGAGTGATCGGCTTGACTCGGTTTTCTCCAGAAGCTGCCTTATTTTGGCATGCAATTTTGCAAAGTGGGGTCTTTAGAAACATCCACGTCATAGCATAGAAGAAATGCCTGCACTGTTAAGGACAGTTCTTACAGCTCTAAAGGACTTGGATCTAATATGGGAATAGCAAGTGTGAAGGCCTGAAGCACAGAGAAAGGAAAACAAGGACAGCCCACCAGGAAAAACACAGGCTTCGCTTCAGGAAGCTTTCTCTTCACCATCTCAAATTCTCTGCCAGACAGGAGAGCTGTTTTCACTTCACATGGCTGAGGCATTTCTTTGTCTAACACAACTGTGCCAGGCATGGTGGGGTGGGGTCTGCCTGTGATGAGACAGACTAATTCAGTGCTTCTCAACCTTGGCTGAAGCTTAGACTCAAGTGGGAGGCTTTTCACAAATACAGAGCCTCAGGTCCATCCTGATTTAATTGGCCCTGTATGAATCCTGAGCATTGGTAGGTTTTAAAAGTTCCTTGCAAACTCATGGACTGTGGCCTACCAGGTTCCTCCGTCCATGGGATTCTCTAGGCAAGGATATTGGAGTGGGTTTCCATTTCCTTCTCCAGGAGATTGTCCCGACCCAGGGATTGAACCCTGGCCTCCCGCATTGTAGGCAGACACTTTACCGTCTGAGCTACCAGGGAAGTCCTAAAAGTTCCCCAGGTAATATCAAATGAGGCATGGGCTAAGAACCACTAGATCAGAGTAAGACACCAGCAACAATCAGAAGATTGCAGAAAAGGTATTAGGAGTTTTTTTTTTTTTTTTAACCAAAAACAAACCTGATATTATTTGATATAACTCAAAAAACTCTGCAGTTGTTAAGTGGGTTTCCCTGGTGGCTCAGACGGTAAAGAGTCCAGCTGCAATGCAGAGACCCGGGTTTGATCCCTGAGTTGGGAAGATCCTCTGGAGAAGGGAATGGCAAGCTGCTCCAGTATTCTCAGTCAGTAAGATTCTATACTCATTTTCTCCAACAAAGTGTACAAGGACTTCCCTGGTGGTCCAGTGGTTAAGACTCTCTGCTTCTACTGCAGAGAGCGCAGGTTCAATCCCTGGTTGGGGAACTAGGATCCTGCATGCTACACGGTGCAGCCAAAAAAAAAGGGGGGGGGGGGTACAAAGGAATTTCTGAGGGCACAGATAGGGCTGGAAACAAGCAGAGCTGGGGAGTGAGGGCTGAGACCAGGGAGCCCTAATCCTTGTTTCCGGGTGAGGCAGCAGGGAGGGCTGGCAACTACGGCTAGGATCCTCAATTCCATTGAGAGACCAAGGGGTGAGGAATAGTGGTGGGGGTGCTTGGAGGAATTTCCAGAGGGATTTAGATAAGCTATTCAACAGAGTTCCTGACGGAGCACATGGACACTGTCTCACATTCCATTTAAAAACTTGGCCATCTTTGGAGTGTCAAAAGAAAAAGAAGAAAATGGATAGAGACATTTAAATACAGTCCTATTACCTGGAGGTAGAAAAGCAGGTGGCAACAAGTTTTCAAACTTGGAGATTAGAGCTGCAGGAAGTTCTAAAAACACAGATTCTTGAGCCCAAAGTCAAAGGTATGAATTAGAATTTTCAGAAGTCAGAAATGATAAATTAAAAACAGCCACGGCTGTTTTTCAGCATTTACAATGTCCCAGGAAATCTAAGCATTTTGTATGTATCATTGGATTTAGTACCTGTAACAACCCTAAATAGTTAACTGGGACATAGAGAAGTTAAGGAACTTGCCCATGAAAAGTGAAACTGAAAGTTGCTCAGTCGTGTGTGACTCTTTATGACCCCATGGACTATAGAGTCCATGGAATTCTCCAGGCCAGAATGCAGGAGTGGGTAGCCTTTCCCTTCTCCAGGGGATCTTCCCATCCCAGGGATCGAACCCAGGTCTCCCGCACTGCAGGTGGATTCTTTACCAGCTGAGCCACAAGGGAAGCCCAAGAATACTTGAATGGGTAGCTGTTTCCTTCTCCAGGAGATTTTCCCAACCCAGGGATCGAACTCAGGTCCCCCACACTGCAGGCTAATTCTGTACCAGCTGAACCACCAGGAAAGTCAAAGAATACTGGAGTAGGTAGCCTGTCCCTTCTCCAGGGGATCTTCCTGACCTAGGAATTGAACTGGGGTCTCCTGCACTGCAGGTGGATTCTTTACCAGCTGAGCCACCAGGGAAGCCTAACTTGCCCATGGTCAAGGGTGGATCCAGGCTTCACACCTGTAGGGATGCATAGAGCCTATACTTATAACCACGACATTCTGCATCCTTTAAAACATCCTCTCCCTCTCCAATGAACCAGTGGTTTTGAGGTTGCTGGATTTTTGAGAACTGCTGTACTATAATCTTTTAGTGTCACTTTTAGCGTATCATTCTGTGAAATCAGGCTCAACATCAACTGTCTTCCATTATTGGACTTTAAATCAAGTAGCATTATCTTCTTTATGACGAAGAATTTGCAATACATTAATGTACAGAAATAGTTCTCCTGCAGAAAGATGGGCTTGTGCCTAAGACTTCTGTCTGACAAAAACAGAAATTTTATACAACATAAGCAATTTGCTGTCTTGTCCATTCCTCCCTGCTAACGTCTCTGCCTTTAATTCTTTTTCTATTTCTATTACCAACACCCTAATCCAGACCCATATCTTAAGATTTCTGGATTATTGCCGTATTATCCCCACTGGTCAATCTGGCTCTAATCGCCATCCACCTGGATCCAGGCAAATCCATCCTGTATACTGCCTCCAGGCTAATATTCTTAATTTTAACTTTCTTGCCTGTCACTCATTCAATTACAGGCTCTTTAATGATTACACACTGCTTATAGGATAAAATCCCAACCTTTAGCTTGGCAGTCAAAGTCTGTAGGTCACTGCTCTAACTCATCACTTTTTTTTTAAACACAACATTATAAAGCAATTATCTTCCAATTAATAAATAAAAAATAAAATGTTCTCTATATAATAGACTTGAAAAAATTTTTTAAAAATTTAACTGCAATGCATTTTTAGTCCAAAATTCCCTCACCAAAACAAAAATTAAATCTATCTTAAAACTACATTTAAAAGGAGGATACTACTTAAGCTGTGGGCTGATACTTTTAATGAGACTGTACCTTGGAGTTAAATGTTCAGACTTGGTGCCACTTCACACATGCTGCCTTTGCTCACACTTCTTCAATTTTTGGCAGAATGTGTAGCAGAATGTTCCTAACACTGCTAACCTCTTGCATCTTTCTGGTAATCTCAAAATTAGAGTTAATTCCACTCCAGCCTGTACAGTTACACAAAAACTGCCCTTGGGTAACAGGGCGGGTTCTGGCTATTTCTTAAGAGCATGAATCTTTTATATAATCCACAAAACCAGTTTGCAAATCTTGAAGATCACTTTTACTTAAAAACATATAATACCTTACCAGGAGGAAAGCATGTACAAGCTTAAACTACAAGCTAGGGAAGTTTATCCATATATTTAGTCATGAAACTCCTACTTTCTCTTCTACTACAGGTTAAAAACAGTTGTGTCATTGAGGAGAACTGAGAAGAAAGGATCGAGGGTTTATGCGCTAACTATTTCAGGTAGAGCTAACTTAATGGTCATTTCCAGGGGCTTCTCTGCAGCCCTTTCAAAGTTTTCTCATTAACTCAGAAGGCAGGTCAAGGAACATTCCAGAAAGCCAGAGAAATAAATGGGTGCTGAAGGAAGCTACATCCTCTTCTTCAATGAGCTTCATCACCAGAGCTCAACAGTCCTTTCTCCAAGCTCATGGGAGGTTAAATGGATTTGTTCAGAAATTTGGTCCCATGAATTCTACCCATATCTTTTCAAAGATTACAAAAAATATGCAAATAATTAGTGAAGGAAACAAATACAAAAGAAAACCCATTTTTATTAGGCCAAACCTCTGCTGTAATAGATTCGTGGGAACAACTGGAAGTATGTGGGAGGGGAGAGAAAGGTTCTGGCAAAAAATGCAGCCTCCAAGATACTGAAGATTTTATTACCCAACACTTGTACCACCAGTAAAGGCACAAACGGCCTTGAAACAGCTCTAGGACCACAGCAGAAGAACAGTCACCATGGAAATACATCCATCTCTAAGTATATAATTAGAGATGTCTTTTATAATCAGTATTTATTTCTTTTATACAAATTATGTACAACTCAGAATTTAAAATATTGTCACAGGTAATACTTCTGAAAGTTGCTCCACAAGCAGTTATATTAGTTTCTAATGTTCCTCATAACTACAGAATCCTAGTCCTCACGGTCTGGGGTTGCTTTACCAAAGCGGTCTTTGATGAAGACTTTTTAAGGCTCATAGTTTATTTTCTTTCCTCCACTCCGCTCTCCACCCTACTCCTGGGGAAAAGGCAACAGCTGTCTTCATTTCTGTTTAATTTTGCAGAAAGCAATTATGTTCTACTACACCAGAGTCTGGCACTCGACATGATTGACTTCACTTCGTTTGGAAAAAATGTAGATATGCAGAAAAGCAAGCTAACGCAAACAGCCCAAGTTTTTACAGCACTGCGTTCTAGCGTTTCTGCCGGGCCAAGTCCTCATTCCTCACACACCACCTTTATCTCGCACTTCATCTTAATCGCAATCCAGTAACTGGTATTCAAATGGCTTATTGATAAAGGCTAAATTATATTTTTCTGCTTAAGAATTCAGGAAAACAGGGAATGTACTTTAAAGCTTTTCCATTAGAAAAGTTAAAATTTAAAAGTTCTGGTATATAAAATGCTTAACAGTTAACCACATGGAAAACACTAATCTCAGATAACCAAGAATTTGCAGGCCATCAGAGCAAAAAGAATCTACGAAAACACAATCCTGCCACCTTGTGGTACCTATTCAATAGACCTTCACCACTTCATACTTTAAAAGAAACTGTGACTTAAAAATGTGCTTATTTAGAAAAATATTCATCAGGATACTGTAAGACTTATTTTAAAACCTTAAATACTGATATTAAGGTTCATAAAATTTATGAAAATGTATTAAATTGTCAACATCTGATTTAATGAAGTTGTTTCTAAGGTCAAAACTAGATTGTTCTCTTCAAATACAAGATGTAGAAATTCAACTGTGAGCACCTGGAGCTCCCAACAAATTCATCACATCAATTAGGGATCACACTTTCCTTTCTGGTAATCAAATAACCATCCTGTTAAATACATGGAACCACAAATTTTTATTGCCCACTAGATAGCATTGTTTGATCAACTTTAAACAATGAAGTAGGCATAAATGAAGTATGGTAAATTGCCATAGTACCTTAACTACATACATTTTCTAATTCTTAAATTATTCAAACTCCCTAATGAGTCTAAATAATTATGAAGTTTCTTAACATCATGTTGACATACAAAGACTAGTTTTAAAATAGTGGATAAAAATATAGAACCCCTGACATTTTCAGAGCACCATCTGTATTAATTCCCTTTAAGAAAATTATTCAGTGAAGATTAAGTCACTTCTGAACTATAAAGGATTGGAAGTTTATTCTGTGAAAATATGACCATCAATTACAATCAGGTTGCACTAAATTAAATAAATTTATTTAAATAAATTTAAATAAAAATTTAAATTATTTTTAATAATTTTAAAAATATTATTTAAGTAACAGCTCAACTGTAATTTAGTTTACTGTAATAAGTTAACATTTATTGAGAGTTTCCTATAAATCTGTGCTATGTACTTCACCTTACCTCTCTCATATAATAATCATGTTAACTTTGTGAAGGAGGTAACCATTCTTATCCCCCTAAGATACTAAGAAGGTCATTGAGGCTTAGAGATCAAATAATCTGTCCCAAGTGACAGAGCCTGTCTACTTCCTGTTTCCAAGCCCCATATCCAATAGAATAGATATTTACATAGTTAAAGTAGAATATCTGCTTTAAATGTTCTGAAAAGATAATGAGTATCTTTTTGGTTTTTGTTTTTCTGGTAATGATGACTTTAAATAGTATTTATGTTTCCTTTTAACTATTAAAACTTTCAGGAGAGAAGGCAAACAGACTGTTACCTTTTTCAGTTCTGCAGCATCATTTGAATTTACTTCTTTAACAACAAACTGGTCATCTCTTTTATCCTCACAGCCCCAGAACTGTGCCTTCTCTTTTTTTCATATAAACCAGCAGTTTCTATTTTGTATGCTGGTATCAAATTTAAAGCCACTGGTATTATCTGATTTCCCTCTCCATCCAACAAATATCTGAGACCCTGCTGTGTATGCCAGGTACTGAGGAGGAGACATGAAAATGCAGTCTTTACCATCAAAAAATTACCGTTTAGTGGGAGAGGCAAGGAGACAGTGTTAATGATAAATATTTCAAGACCAGTGTGTAGAGAGAATAATGGAATTTAGGAAGAATGGCAGCTATTTTAGCTTTGAGGTATCTACTTTTGTCCACTCCTCCCATCCTCAAAGTCATTCTCCAGATAAGCTTCACATTTAATTGCACAGCTTTGCTAATTGTTTCTTTTTATAACAGAAAGTTTTGTAGTATGTTAATAGAAAAAAGCACAAAATAACAAGTTGTATCAGGGACAATGATTATGCAGATAAATGTT
This sequence comes from Dama dama, assembly GCF_033118175.1. Classification (NCBI taxonomy): domain Eukaryota; kingdom Metazoa; phylum Chordata; class Mammalia; order Artiodactyla; family Cervidae; genus Dama; species Dama dama. Next base: position 18,674,876 of record NC_083710.1, read on the forward strand.
TTCACAATCTTTTTATCTTTTCTGTTAAAGTTAAAATGTCCAAACAACCCATTGAATGGCTACAGGATACCAGTATTATATATAAATTCCATAAGCAAATTTAAAAAAAATAGAAGATTAAAGAAAATTAAAGAAAGGTTTTTTTGAATTTGCTTCAAATTCCTTTTAACCAAGCGCCACTTTTTAAAGTTCTATCACAGTCCTTTTTTTCATTGTTTCCTCTGTTAGTTTTCTGGATAAAATAAATAACTTTTCTTAATTTTCTCCCTAAATTTTCCTAAAATTGGACATAAATTTCTCTAGAAATGCTTCTTCACTGACACCAGGTCAACTATCAGATTTTAAATTGCCAATGAAGTATGATATCAGTTAAATACATATACGTATATAAGTGTATATATCATACTATACACTTTAATTATGTATTTTTAATGTTTATATATAGAATTGTGTTTTTGTTACAATCACATACAAATAACATGTGAGATAATTTTTTATCTTTCAAAAAAAAAATTTTATGTTTCATCATATGCACTGTAGATGAATTTGAAGATGACTTTTCCCTTCTAATTTCTTATATCATCCAGATTTCTTATTAAAGAAATTTCTAATTAAATCATGAATAAGTCTATTACTTTATAAGAAAATTTATTTATGCTAACTCATTCAACAAATATTTATTAGGCATACTTTATTTGTACTACATACATATAAAATGTACAAACTCAGCAGCTGAAAGACTAGAACTGAGTCTGACTGGTAACGATCTCTTGACTTCAATTTCTTTACTTGTAAAATAAGGATAAGAGTATTTGTTTTACCTCCCTTATAAGTTATTCTAAGGATCCAAAAGAGACAATACATGCAGAAACATTTATAAAGTATTATTTTTAAAGCCAAATCAGAGAAGCAAGTGATATGACAAAACAAGTGGGCAAATAAGATCACTTAATGTTATAATTGAGATGAAATTCATCCTATATATCTAAAATATTTTCAATTAACCATTAACTTCAGTGAACTATTCATTTGTAAATCATTAGTGTTATTTGGTTTAACAAAAGTATGCATTTTTTTAAAAATCATCATAAGCCAGTTCTAAAAAAAAATTACATCATAACAACTCTTGGCCATTTGTTTAATCAATAACTAAAATCTAAGTTATTTCAGTGATTTAAAAAAAACCAGCTTTCCATTTGTATATATTGTTATGAAAACAAATATTTGACCATTAGCAGTCAGATCATGACTCTATCATAAAGTTTACACATACCTCAGGAATCCATAAATCAAACAGAAATTAGAATTTCAAAAACTGGATTCATATGTTTTTCACTAAAAATAACTAGAAAAAATTGCCATCATATGTAAGTTAATTTAGGCAAAAAGATTATTTCTCCTTTAAGATTCAAGGATTTCCATTTATGATATGCAGAAAATTTCCCTTTGCAATTTCAGCTCTGATGTATAACTTTTCTTCAAACTTAGTACTGATGAAATCTACAGATTTAATTTTAAAAGATTTAAAAGTTTCTTTGTCCATTATCTTTTTGATTCACCTCTCTTTAAATAAAATTAACCATAATCTGTGTCTTTCTTTGGTAAAGTAGTGAAAGTGAAAGTGTTAGTCGCTCAGTTGTGTCGGACTCTTGCGATCCCATGGACTTGCCCACCAGGCTCCTCTGTCTATGGAATTCTTAAGACAAGAATACTGGGGAGGGTAGCCATTCCCTTCTCCCGGAGATCTTCCCAACCCAGGGACCGAACCCAACTCTCCTGCATTGCAGACAGATTCTTTACCATCTGAATCACCTAAGCCAATTGCAAAATTCCTGTAACTATTTTCTCCAATTTGAAGCTAGTGAACAACTTTTTTTTTGAAACTTACTTTTAAAATTAGAATTCTCAATTTTAAAAGTTAATACCAACTACTCTGAAGTACTTTAAATTTATGTAGAAACTATACAATTGGATGAGGATTTTTGCCAGCATTCAAATCAGTTTAAGTTACAGAAACAGTAGAGACAGTGTGTGTGTATACACACACACACACATATACATACATATACTCATAAAATATACATAATATACAACATATATTTAAATTAAGCTAGAATTCACCAGCTCTAAGAGGCATTCACAACAATTCTGAGCAACTCAAAAGAACCATGCAACTGACTTACATATAAATCTAAAGATCTTTAATTTCAAAACATACTATAAAGTACAGCTAACATTATTTTTAAGTAGCTAAATGAAGGGATATTGACATTTTCTGATAGAAAAGCTCAATATAAAGTCCTAAATCATCTACAATTTTAAGTCAATTCATTAGTGCTCTACCTGGGGAATCAAATAAATTAAAAAGGTGTTATGCAACTAAGCTTTTAAAGATCTTAATCTAAAAAATGGACATTACAGAATTCATCTCAGTTAACAAGAGAAGGAAAAAATTATTTCCTTGATAATCTCCAAATAATCTTCCAAGTGGTTTTAAATATATATATATATCTTTTAAAATGTTCCAACCAGGACATAAAAATGGCTGAACTGAACCTTATTTCACCCTCCAAATCGGGTATTTAAAAGTCAACTCCCTTTCAAGGTAATAAAGAATAGGGCCACTGGGGGCGGGGGGGCAATTCTTTACACAGTTATTTGACGGCAGCTGAGTACTCACAGCAGGTCTACCACCAGACTACAGAAAAGTTTCCTGGTACACACACCACGGGGTTTCCTCGGGCCTCGCCTTCCACTCGGGCCCAACTGACGCTGCTGGTGGGCCCAGCGCTTCAGGAAGTGTCCCGAGTTCCACCCCTCCCTCCAGGCAGTTTCTATTTAAAGGGGCAGTGACCCAATTTCTTCAGGATGACCCGGCTTCCCAGAGAACAGTAACACTATGCTCTGCTTCGAGGATTTGAAAGGGCATAGGAGATTTTCTTCAGGTTTTCTTAGAGTGTAACAAGTCAATGCCATATGGCTCCTGCGGGTCTTCTAGATCCAAAAATCAGGAGTATCTAGTGCGGGGGCTTTCCAACTTTCGAAACATGTTGGGGGGTGGGGGCAGCAATGAAGACTCAAGAATAGAAGGAAGATTTGAGGAAGAAAAAAGATGAAGGGAGGGATGAAGATAGGAGAGAAGAAGTTGGGGAGGGAGGGAGGAAGAGAAAAAGGTGGGGAGGAAGGGAGAGAGAGAAGGATCAGAGGAGGGAAGAAGAAGAAGGTGAGGGAAGAGAGGAACATTCAAGAGGCTTCGCAAAGCAAAACTGGAACAAGCACACGCGGAGGGCTCTGGGAGAGAGGCAGAGACTTCCTGCCCAGCAGCTGCTCAGTTCCCGAGAGGGCCCCTGGTACTTCTACAACTTACCTCAAGGACAGTCTACTCTAGTCTTACAAATTCACCATTCTACTGGAGCAGACGTGGGGACGGGGTGGGAAATACAACCCTACATTTGTTTTTCTCCCACACAACGCTACTTTGGAAGTAGAAAAGGACTGAGAAAATCAAAATGAAAGGATGTGATCATCAGCAAAAGCTGGATGGTATCAATTATAGAACACAAAATAACCAGTAAATGTCCAAGTTGGAGCTTTCGAAAAATAGATTAAACTTTAGAAAATTCAACATTTGTAATAAAAAATACAAAGCAAAGGGATCAACATCACAGATTTTCTATTAAATTATGAGATTAAAATGAATATAGTATATCTCAAAACTCGTAGGATGTAACCAAAGTAACAGTCTTGAACATTAGAATAAATACTAAAGTAATAATGAGGCTTTACCACAGAGGAGAAAACTTGGCAAAATCAACCCAAAGAAAGTAAAAGAAAGGAGCTAACAAAGGTAATAGCAAAAGCAATTAAAACAGAAAACATATATGAGAAGATCAACACGGCCAAAAATTGGCCCTGTGGAAAAGATTAAAATGTCAAACCCCCAGTATGATTAAGGAAAAAAGAGAAGGCAGAAATAAGCAATATCAAGGAAGAAAAAGGAGGACAGCCATCATTTAAAAATACAGAATAGGCAAATTGCTAGAAAAACATTATTTACTGGAACACACTGAAGAGATAGGAAATCTGAACAGCCCAATATTGCCACTAAATAAAATTAAATCAACAGTGAAAAACCTTTTTATAAATAAAACTCCCAGGCTAGACAGCTTCACCATCAAGTCCTAGATATCATTCAGTGACCCAGCCCTGGGCGGTTCCTGCAACCGCCAAGAAAGGATCAGCAACAAAAACCACCAAAAGAGGCACTCCCCCATGAACAGAACAGAACCTCAGTGGGTGGCCCAAAAAGATGGAGAAAATTAAAATTAGTGCCATGTGGTTGACACTAGATAAGCCACAGGAGTCCATGTGAGAAACTCTGTTGGAGAAGGGGGCATCAGTGGATGAAGGCATAGATTATACAATCATCACCAACTATGATTCTAACAAGACATGTTAAAATTCTAAGGGATATGGAGTCACTAAAAAAAGTTGAAATGTCACTGCTGACAGAATACATAAATTAGGTATCCTTCAAGATCTATTTAACTTTCTACTTCAGCAGTTACATAAACTATAAACAAACTACAGAACTGGTGCAGTTTATTTCTAGGAATACAAGTACAGAAAAAAAAAATACACTCAAAATATTATAGAACAGAATGGTTAGTTCTAAATCTGTCCAAAACACGCATTATTTGTCACTTGAAATAAATTTTGAATAAATGATGAAATGATCCTCCTTTTTTTGGTTACCAAGTAATAAACGGTACAATTGACAAAAACAGGGAGAAAGTGAAGTGAAAGTTGCTCCCAAGTCATGTCTCTTTGCAACCCCATGAACTACACAGCCCAAGGAATTCTCCAGGCCAGAATACTGGAGTGGGTAGCCTTTCCCTTCTCAAGGGGGTCTTCCCAACCCAGGGATCGAACCCAGGTCTTTTGCATTGCAGGCAGATTCTTTACCAGCTGAGCCACCAGGGAAGCCCCCCAAAACAGGGATGATGTGCCCTATTTTTAAAAATGAAAGTGATGAAAATTATTCATTAGCCACATGATCTGACCCCTGAAATAATCAAGAATAAATTATCTTAATCTTTCATATTGAAAGCACAGCTTATTGAATCAAATTTTATGACTAATTTCAATATTTAGTAATTACAATTTACCTTAAAAATCATTCCTTTTTACATTTTCTTAAACATAAAGGTTTTATTAAGAAAAGACTATTGCAGTTATTGATTAAAAATTTTAAGACTGTTATAATACTTATAATACTTAGATCTACCTAGACAGAATATATTTAACAGTAAAATACCACAACTGTAAAAAAATAAGAATTCATTACATTTTTTTAAGAACACACCTTTTTATAATGGCTCCCTTTCATCTCAAGCACATCATGTCTGTGTGAAATGCATGCCTTGCCCTGTTCACCCTGTTCCTAGTTAATGATACTGATCAATCTCTGGACTTCATCTCAAGTTCCTTCCCGAAGTGAGTCTTTTCCTAACACTTAGACCAGGTGAGGTCTCCCTGTGAAATGCTCTCATAGACCTGAATCAGTTCAGTTCAGTCGCTCAGTCGTGTCCGACTCTTTGCAACCCCGTGAACCGCAGCACGCCAGGCCTCCCTGTCCATCACCAACACCAGCTTGCTCAAACTCACATCCATTGAGTTGGTGATGCCATCCAGCCACCTCATCCTCTGTCGTCCCCTTCTCCTCCTGCCCTCAGTCCTTCCCAGCAATACACATGAATACCGGTGCTTTATAGAATTTAGTCACCTGTATAACTGAAGATGGGACAGCATGGCACACCTGTGTGCTCTACTCACAGAGGACATGGAACACAGGTGCTTTTCTCACTATTGGACCTCCAGCATTTAGCACTGGCAGGAGTCAGATGTGTGTGAAGCAGAGGGAAGAGGGAACTATGGAGAACATAGCAAGCATCATTCCTATTTTTAAATAAAGCCCTTATATAAAAAGTAAAAGAATTTCAACAGGTTCTTTGTGTAAGCTGGAACCAAACTTAAGGTTGGAATTACTTTAAGTTGCTTAAAAATCACAACATTCCCTCAGAGATGCCAGAAATTTCCAGAAGTCTTAAGTTTGAGGAAATTTTAAAATTTGCATTTTAAATTTACATGTAAAATTACATTTCACATGTCTGGCACAGGAAAAATTATGTAAAAAATAATTTATGTACAAGCTGGATTTAGATAAGGCAGAGGAACCAGAGGTCAAATTACCAACATCTGCTGGATCATACAGAAAGTTACGGAATTCCAGAAAAACATCTACTTCTGCTTTATGGACTATGCGAAAGCCTTAGACTGTGTGGATCACAACAAACAGCGGAAAATTCATGAGATGGGAATACCAGACCACCTTACCTGCCTCCTGATAAATCCGTATGCAGATCAAGAAACAACAATTAGAACTGGACATGGAACAACAGACTGGTTCCAAATTGGGAAAGGAGTTTATTAAGGCTGTATACTGTCACCTTGCTTATTTAACTTATATGCAGAGTACATCATGCGAAATGCCAGGCTGGATAAATCACAAGCTGGAATCAAGACTGCTGGGAGAAATATACAAAACTCAGATATGCAGATAATACCACCAATATGGCAGAAAGCAAAGAGGAACTAAAGAGCCTCTTGATGAAAGTGAAAGAAGAGAGTGAAAAAGCTGGCCTGAAACTCAACATTCAAAAAACGAAGATCATGACATCTGGCGAAAATAAGGGGAAAAAGTGGAAACAGTGGCAGATTTTCTTTTCTTGGGCTCCAAAATCACTGTGGACAGTGACTGCAGCCATGAAATTAAAAGACACCTGCTACTTGGAAGAAAAGCTACGACAAACCTAGTGTATTAAAAAGCAGAAACATTTTGGCTACAAAGATCTGTAGAGTCAAAGCTGTATTTCCAGTAGTCATATATCGGTGTAAGAACAGCTGGACCATAAAGAAAGCAGAGCACCAAAGAATTGATGCTTTCTAATTGTGGTGCTGGAGAAGACTTGAGAGTCCCTTGGACTGCAAGGAGACCCAACCAGTCAATTCTAAAGGAGATCAATCCTGAATATTCATTGGAAGGGCTGATGCTGAAGCTCCAATACTTTGGCCCCTGATGAGAAGAGCTGACTCATTGGAAAAGACTCTGATACTGGGGAAGATTGAGGGCAGGAGGAGAAGGGGACAACAGAGGATGAGATGGTTAGATGGCATCATCGATTCAATGGACATGAGTTTGAGCAAACTCCGGGAGATAGTAAAGGACAAGGAAGCCTGGTGTGCTGCAGTCCAGGGAGTCACAAAGAGTCGGACACAACTTAGCGACTGAAAAACAACAACAAAAGAAAATAATAAAAATAACACATAGACCATGATATTAGCACTACTGAGGAACCAGTGCCCACACACTGTCCTCAGCACTTTACACGCGCAGTATCTCATGTAATCCCCATAAGGACTCTGTGCTGTGCTAAATCGCTTCAGTCGGGTCTGACTCTCTGTGACCCCGTGGACTGTAGCCCACCAGGCTGCTCTGTCCATGGGATTCTCCAGGAAAGAGCACTGGAGTGGGTTGCCTTTTCCTTCTCCAGGGCGTCTTCCCGACCCAAGGATCAAATCTGCGTCTCTTATGTCTCCTGCAATGGCAGGCGGGTTCTTTACCGTCAGCTCCACCTGGGAAGCCCGTCAGAACTTTACCATTTTATAGGCAGGAAAACTGAGGCACAGAAAGACCAGGAAACATGCCCAAATTCATAGGCCTAAGCAGATAATTTTTTGAGTAAGGTTTAGCATCTGACTCAAAAAGCCACTACTCACAGGAAACAGGCTCTGTTCCTTAGATCTCGGGCTTCCCAGATGGTGCAGTGGTAAAGAATATGCCTGCCAATACAGAAAACCAGGAGACATGGGTTCGATCCCTGGGTCGGGAAGATCCCCTGGAGGAGGAAATGACAAACCATTCCAGTATTCTTGCCTGGAAAAATCCCATGGATACAAGAGCCTGATGGGCTACAGTCCATGGGCTCACAAAGAATCGTACACGACTGAGCGACTAAACAACCACCACCTTAGACCTTGTTTGAGAATTACTGACTCTTTTATCATACAGTTCTTAAAATCTGATCATCAGGCTTTCTGGGCTTCAGGAGATTAAAAAAAAATAAATGAAATGGGCAAATGGTTACCAGTTATACACAGTATCAAGAAGAGGTAACTTTTCTGTCTTGTTAGGCTGAGAGGTAAGTAGTCGCATCCATAAAGACAAGTCATGGCCCTGGATCTGAGCCTGAGTCATCATCAAACAGTAACCATCTCAGAAGGTTAAAATAAGATTAGGCATCTAAAAGTTTGTTTCAGTTAGCCCAATACTTCTCTTATGTCAAACACTAGAACCATTGGAAAACCTACATGAATAAGTTGTAACCGTTTAGAATTTGGAACGTGCCATCTTCTCATGCTATTTATTTAGAACTGAAGTGGAAAAAGTTTACACCTCCAAGGTTGGCTCTGAAAGGATAATGGGGAGAGTCTACTGTAAAAATGACAACAAATGGGAAGTACAGTATACATTTCACAAAAATGTAACTACTGAACCAACCACCACTGGAGAGCATCTAAAGAACAAAAATAATACTGAGAAATATTAAATGAGAAGAACTGGATAATAACATAAGACTCATAGGGAGTTTGAACTTCATTTTTTTAAACTGAAGGAATCAGAGGTGTGCAAGTTCTAGAAGGTATTGATAACATATAAACAACTCTTTTAAATTGAGAAACTACAAAAGAAAACAAGCTTAAAGTATTTCACTTTAATATAATCTTAATATTCTTTAATATAACATTTGATCAAGATTAAAAGACTTATTATTTTATGGTACGTTAGTGTTCTTTAGTAGGGCTTCCCTGGTGGCTCAGCTGGTAAAGAATCCGCCTGCAATGCAGGAGACCCGGGTTTGATTCCTGGGTCAGGAAGAACCCCTGGGGAAGAGACAGGCCACCTACTCCAGTATTCTTGGGCTTCCCTGGTGGCTTAGCTGGTAAAGAATTTGCCTGCAATGCAGGAGACCTGGGTTCTTTGGTATAGTATAGGGTGATGCTATTAAATATTCCTTGGGATTTAGGGATTGTATTTAGGATTTAGGAATGTATTTCTACGTATAAAAATATCATGTGAAAATATGATAGGGACTTGGGACATAAAGATTCTAGTGAAATAAATAGACATTGACCAAATAACTGTAACAAAGTAAATTCCACTGCAGATGCTAAGGAAAGATACTAAAGCAGGAGTTATCCCAGGGCTGGCTGGTTGCATACGATAAGAGAGGCAGCAGCTGAGTTTAGGATGATTAGGGGTTTGGCTCATACACAGAGTGTATCTTGGTCCTTTAACTGGCAGAATACGGGAGGAGCAGACCATCTGAAGGGGGTGATAACTGAGGGGCGCAGCCTGGATGGGACACAAGGAGACGTGCTCACAGGGAGCCTGAGGCCCCTCGAGCGCAGCTCCAGAATTTCTACAGAGGAGTACGTCAGCAGCAGAAAGGGTTAGAGACACTTCTGAGGCTGTTTTCACACCAAACACACTACTTGTCCGTGCTTCCGTGGTTTTCAGTTGCTTGTCTCACACGGATTGTATGTTTATGCAGGGAAGCTTTCGTGCACTGACAGGTGGTGGAGGGTCTCATGGGCTAAAGCCCACAGCCCTCTGTCCCCTGCACTACCAGAGGTTGACCTAGGATCCCACAGATAAAATTCAAGTGGAGGCAGCCGATCATCACATCTGGGCAAGGTCCCCGCAGTGCAAAGAAAATCTGCAGAGGAAGAGGAAGCGAAGGGCAACGACAGAACCTAAGGAAAGACCAACAGTTAAGAGGGCTGGGCGAGGAAAAATTTTTAAATAAATAAATGAGACTCAAAAAGAGAAGGTCAAGAGAGGAGAACTAGGAACCAAGGGAGGAGAATATCAGACAATGATGACAAAGACAAGAGACTGAAGGAGGTAAGACTGAAAAGTGTTTCTCGGACTCGAGACTTGACAGTTAGGAAGTCACTGGTCACGTGTGCGAACGACAGTCTCAGGAACCTGGGCTGCGAGGGGGTGAGGAAGAGGGAAGAGTCAACCCACAGCCACATGGATGAATGGGGATCAGGAAGACACGGTCTGGCTTGCTGATACACACAAGTTGCCAGTAAAGAGGAAAAGATGCAAGATAACAAGGGGTGATGTACTGATTGCAGCATTACAAAGTGAAGACCCAGAGGACACAGGAGGGAATTAGTTGTTTACAATTATGCACAGAAATTTAAACTAGAGTGTGATAAGAACACTGGTTTCAGCTGACGTTACTATTGTGATGCATAGGCTTTCGTTCATTTGTTCATGTATTTACAAGCATGTACCAAGTATAGCTGAACACACACACACACACACACACACACACACTCACTATGTTTTCAGTGTTCATCAGTTACCACCACATACAACCCCTGCCCTACCTTGAAGACTTGGTCCATAATGCTGCTAAATAACATGCAATTGGTTAAGTATTTCCATTAATCCATGAGTGGATTTTATCTTCTTTATGTCCTCTTAGAATATTCAAGGGGCGATAATTACTAAAACAATGGCGGTAGATGAAGGTGACAGTGACGATAATGGTGACAATGACAATAATGGGAAGGGGGCAGGGAAGCTGGGTCCAGCAGAAAAAGTATTCCTCCTTTCAATCCCCCCCAAATATTTCCTGTATAATTTATTTAACAATCATGTACACATATTACATTATTCAAATTAAAAAGGAAACGCTCATATATTTAGATCCTATGTCAATTAGACACCTCAAAGCTGTCACAAATTCTTTGTATCCCCTCAAACTCCATGTCTCTCAAACATAAAGATGCTTAATCTCTTATTTTAGCATAAATAATGCAAAGCAAAATTAGAGAAATAGGTGCATGTTAGTAAACTTGTAGTAGGTTGTTTTTGAAAGGGAGAATAAACATTTATTGTCTGCTAGTCCACAAATAGGAAATGAATAACGGCTCCATATATACACTGTATCATTTAATCCTCATAACACCCTCTCCCCATTTTTCAGATGAAGAAACTGAGTTTTTTAGAGAGGTTAAATAGTTTACTGCAGGTTACACTGCTAGTAACTGAAGGTCCAGGACCAGAGATCCAAAAGGCCTTGTTACTTTCCACCCAACCACACATCATCCTCCATTATAAATGATGTGCAGAAACAGTAAACATTTTGAACATCTGTATTCTTAGGCGGCAAGTTTTATTCAAACATTATAGGTTTTTTTAAAAGGTATTAGTTACTAAGATAAAAAACATATTTGTTGAAAATTATATTTAAGTATATAATCAGTGATAAAAATATTAATGACAAATAATTATAACAACTAGTATTTATTATTATAAGGTGCCATAAGCTATGCTTAGGGCTTTAGAAGGTATATCTTATTTATGCTCTACAATAATCTCAAGAGATAGGTACTGTTACTGTTATTCTCATTTACAAATGAGAAATTTGAGGCTCAGAGAAGTTAAGGTTAACGGTCTCAAGATCATAAGTGGCAAAGTAAATAGTGTTACAGGAACCTATCTTTGTGATGTCCTTTCCAGTAACAAATTAAACTCCAAGAAAATTAATATATTATTTAAACACAGCTTTTCCTCTAAATGACAAAGACACTCAACACTGTGCTATGCAGATTTGGACATTCATTATAAAACAAGCAACATATGGAAATACAGTTCTCCATGGACAGTCCTACAACTACAAATGGCGCGTTCAATTTAAAATCTGAGTTTTAATCCTTCAGTCTTTTCATAGCAATGGCCAATCAATCAGTAAACTTTAAATAAACCAAAGATGCTATATGGAAAGCTAGCATAACCAGCTAGTTTCCTTTTAAAATCCTTTAACTGTTAAGAATATTATAGGAAATTTGCTACTGCTACTTTGATGAGAATTATGAGCAAGATCTTCAAAAACTGGTCAACTCTGAACATAGAATATCACCTAAATATTCCCAAACACCCAGAGTTTACAGAGTGGTCAACTAAGTGAGGATACCCACAGTAATGGGCAGGACTTAATAGGTAGGGGCTGGGAAAAATCCAAGTATACACAAAGAGATTATTCTTACTCAACAGTAGATGGCGCTAACACATCATAGTCTTTGTTTTTTTTTTTTTTTTTAATAGCGGTCCATTCCCTTCTAGAAGAATACTTTTATATAGACAACCCAGATTATCTTAAATTAAGTATAATTATATATAATTTAATTTCTAATCTAATTATTTAAACCTGAACACATAAGTATCTTATACACAAATCTGGACAGTTTTTTAAAATGTATTGCTTTAATATACGATTAAAATTTACAAAACTTGTTAACAAATTTAACAGATACACTGTCACAAAATTTGAAAAACTGGGAAAAAAAAATAACATATAAAATAAACTCAAAAATAGTATGTGAATGTTTTGAGGTTAGAGTAGCCAGAAAGTTTGAAACTATTTTTACAGTCAACCAACCATAGGAATGTTCAAACAGCCCTCTAAAACCTCTAGTATTTACCATCATCAGTTTTCCTATCTCTTCACAAAATCCTTTAAAACTTTGCAGAATATTCTAACTTCCTTGACAGGAAAGGGAATATAGTTCTTCCCCACCCCTTCACATACTAGCCTACCTTTTATACATCATGATACGAGACAACAGAGGATGAGATGGTTGGATGGCATCACCAACTCAATGGACATGAGTTTGAGCAAACTCCAGAAGATAGTGAAGGACAAGGAAGCCTAGAATGCTGTAGTCCAAGGAGTCACAAAGAGTTAGACACAACTGAGCAACTGAACAGTAACAGTGCCAACCCAATGGTAAGTAATGTCTCCGAATGCTGGGCAAACATAGGTATGTAAAAAGTTATTTTAATTAGCCTGGAAGAGATAAAATGCACAGTTACTTATTATTACCTGTCATGTTAGTCAAGAATGGGAGCTGGGATAGGGGAAGACAGGGAATGACAGAAATTATTATAAGTATAAATGATGCTCATGATAAATATATTAAATGATTTGTGGCATAAGATAGCAGTCTCAAATCCTACAAGTAAATCTAGTTATACACCTTGATGCAACACAAAACAGCACAGCACTATTTTTAGTTGAGGGGCTCTGGCACATGCAACATCAAGCTACACAGGTGGCTATTCAGTCTACCTACTGATTTGCATTAAGACGATTGATTATCGTAGGATGTCTTAAGTGAGACCAGAATTGTAGACAATACCTGAGTGCTTGTGCCTTGGCTCCTAGTCCCAACATTTACATACTATGATACCTCAGGAAGTCATTTAAATAATTTTCAAACTCAATTTCCTCATTTATAAAATGGAAGTAGATAAATCCCATTTATAATGGGAGTATAAAATGGGATTATAATGAGAACTAAAAAATAAAAGCCAGGTAGAATATACAGCATAAGAGACAAACAAAGATCCAGAGAACATACGATTACATTTTCCTTCTATCATATTACAGAAACAGTAAAGAGCAGACAGAAATAATAGTAAAATCACTTCATCAAGGCAACAATCAGAAGACAAGGTTTTAAAACACTGAAATGCAGACAACCTGCCCTCTTATCAGCAAAAACTAATAAAGTTTGAGTTTCTGAAAAATTGGCACATAGTATAAGCAAATAAAACCTCAAAGTCATAAATAGTACTAGTATAACTAGTGACTCCAGCTACAAACCTAAGGGCAGTCACCATACGTATGTGTACAGAAATTTCTATTAGTCATATTTCAATCTTTAAATGTATAGCAATCCTGTATACAACCTAATGCCAACTGTGTACCTAGTTATTAAGAGACTTTTTAGTAAGATTATTTTTATTGAACCCACACATATTAAATATTAGATTTTTTATTACATTTTTCATTAGAAAGACATTTCAAAAACATCCTACTATTGCAGAAAGAACAAATGACTAGGATAACTCTTAACCTAGAATTGGGTACCCAAGACCTTTCAAAAATTAGAGTTAAATAAAATCCATTTCAGATAAACATAAAACAAAAATTTGTCACCATTTAACATTCACTAAAGAAACTCCCCAAAAATATTCCTTTAGGGAAAAGAAAAATGCTCCCTTTAAAAGGTCTGAGTTACAAAAAGGAATAGTAAGCAAAGAAGCTGGTAGACATGTACATAATACTAAACAAACACTGACTACTGTAATAATAAATAACATTTATTTAACATTTAGGTAATAAATAATAATGTCAATGTTTACATAAATAATAATGTCAAATTTATGGAACTTTTAAAAAATGAAGTTAAAATGGTCAATAACAACATCTGACTAGTATAAACTAAAAGAATGTAAGTAGAATATATAACTCTCAAACCAGAATGGGGGGGGGGGGGTGGGAAACCTCTCCCCACACACATCAAAATCCTACCATACAGTATTTACAAGAGACACAGCAAAATATAAGGGCATGGAAATACTACAAGATGGAAAGTGGAAAAAAGAGATCATTGGCAATATCAACTCAAGAAAGCCGGAATGACCTTATTAAAATAAGACAAAATAGATCTAAGCAAAAGGCATCGTTAGGGATAAAAAGAATCTAGACATAACAGCTTCAATGCACCAGAAATGCATAAGAATTCTCATCTTGTATTCACTGAATACACATAAATCTATAAAGCAAAAATTGATAGAATCATAAGGGAGAATGTGTCAAATCCCCTCTCTTTACAATATTTAGATCAAGCAGACAAAATTAGTTAAGTTATTAAACATCTAAAAAAGCAATTAAATAACTTGACTCAATGGACACAAAGAAAATTCCCAACTTCACAGTTTAAGAATACACGTCTTCTACAAGCATCCATGGAATATCTACATAAACTGTTCATGTGCTAAACCATAAGGCAAGACTAAACAAATTTCAAAGAATCTGTATCTACCAAGTTTGTAGATCACTAGGCATAATTCATTTATACATAATTTGCTAACAAAAATGATAAAAATGTAAAAACACCCACATTTTAAAGCACTCCTAGATCAATCATTTCTGCGTCAAAAACAGAATATAGTGACAATTTAAAACACTTAGAATGGGGACTTCCCTGGTGGTCCAGTGGTTAAGACTCTATGCGCCCAGTGCAGGAGGCCTGGGTTCATCTTTGGTCAGGAAACTAGATCTCATATGCCACAGCTAAGACCCAGCATGGCCAGATAAATAAAAACAACTCAAATGAAAAGAAAACGTAGACTTGTAAGATATGCTGCCAAAGTAATAACCTGGAAGAAATTTTATAGCCTTAAATGCTTACAACGTTAAAGAAGAAACCCTGAAAATGAAGAGCTAAAATTTCAACTTAATAGAATAGGATCTAGAATAAGCCTAAAGGCAGAGAGAAACAGACAATGAATATAAAACAAACATTCATAAAACTTTAAAATAAGATACAATTCTTACACGTTTGGTTCTTTGAAAGGCTAATAAAACAGGTCCGTGGACATAGGAGCCTGGTAGGCTACAATCCATGGGGTTGCAAGGAGTCAGACACAACTGAGTGACTATCACTCCCTCACTGAAAACATTAATGAAGAAAATGGGATACAAATATAAACAGCATGAGGAATTAAAGGATATAATCAAAAATTAAAATATATTAGAGTATTATGAAATTTGAGGCAACACTCAGAAACATCCGACCTAGAACCTTTTACATGTAAATTTCTATCAAGCAGCCAAGGTACAGAAGATGATACTCTTACAAAATAAATCTAGTAGTGAATAAAAAGTTATCATGACCAAGTTGGGCTTATTCCAGCAATAAAAGACTGGCTAATCATTAGAAAATCTTAAAATTTTATTTATCACCTTAAAAAATTAAAAGAAAAGATTATCTCAAGAGATTAAAAAGATTGACAAAATTTAATAAAACTTAGTAACTAAAAATGTTAAGAAAGCTTCTTTAACCACATATAAGGTATCTATGCAGACCTACAGACCATATCCTTAACAGTGAAATGTCAGAGGCATCTGTTTCTAAGTTAGGAACACGTCTGCCAATATTAGCACTCTACTAGAAAATCTAGTCCTGTATTCACCAGCACAGTAGCCACTAGCCACATGCAACTATGAGCACCTGAAATATGGCTAATCCAAATGGAGACGTGCTGTAAATGTTAAACATATACTAGTTTATGAAGATTTAGTAACTCCAGGAAGTTAAATATCGCATTAATAACTTTTATACTGATTACATTCTGAAATAACAATATTATATTAAATAAAGCGTATTATTCAGATTAGTTGCACCTGTTTCTTTACATTTTTAATGTGACTACTACAAAACCTGTATCTATTAGAATGGCTATCAGCAAAAAAGGCAAGATACAACATATTGGCAAAGATGTCTAGAAAAGGGAACGCTTGTGCATTTTGGTAGGAATGTAAATTGGTGTAGCCACTGTGGCAAACAGTATAGAGATTACCCAAAAAATTAAAAATACAGCTACCATATGACCCAGCCATTCTACTTCTAGGTATTTAAAAACACGAAATCAAAAAGATACCTGCACCTCTATGTTATTTGGATTTACGACAAAGACAGATTTGCAAAGAAGAAAAAGGATGGTCTTTTCAAATATTAGTGCTGAGGTAATTAGCTGCTCCTATATGGAAAAACGTACTCTTAATCTCTATCATGAACCATATTTTTTTAAAAAATCGAATAACTGTTAAACAGTTTCTAGAAAATAACATAGGAGAATATCTTGGTGATAAGCAAAAATTTCTTAAACAGAACACAAAAGCATTAATTATAAAGGGAAAAATAAACAAACTGAACTACATCAAAATTGGGAAAGACATCAATAAAAGAATGAAGACAGACTGCATTGTGAGAGGAGATATTCATAATACATCAAAGAGCTTATTTCAGGAATATTTAAAGAACTCCTAAAATCAATAAAGAAAAAGATAGCTTAATAGAAAAAAATAGACAAGAGACTTAAACAGATATTTTACAAAATAATATATCCCAAAAGCATGTCTGTCTGCTTTTCTATCTATGCTCAATCTCATTGTTCATAAGGGAAATGCAATTTGAAACCACAGCGAGGTAACACTACATACCTACCACGGTGGCTAAAATTAGAAAGACTGATGAACAGATTTAAATGAGGTGGATGGAGTTAGAAGCAAATAGAGCACTCATACATAGCTGGTAGATGTGCAAACAGGAAACTTGGTAATATCTACTAGAGATGAACATACACAAACCAACCAGCAATTTTATTCCTGGGACTACCCCCAACAGAAATGCAAACATATGTGCACCAAAATGATATACATGGGCATGTTTATAGCCAAATAGTCATGAAAGTCTCCAAATAAAAACTATCTAAAGTCTATCAATAGAAAAATACAATGTCATATACTCATACAATGAAATACTACATAGTTACCACAATGAGCAAATTTCTGTTAAACTCAACAAGGATGAATCTCACAAATACAACCGGAAGTAAATGTATATATAGCATACAACTTCACTTATATAAAGTTTGAAATGGACAAAAGTAACTGACACTAGATTAGTATCTTTACCTGGATGAATAAGGGTAGTAATTAGGAGGTAGGTTGAAAGGGGATTCTAGAATGCTGGTAATGTACTCAACTTCAAACCACAATGAATTGTATTAGCAAAACTGAAAAGGTCTGTAATATCAAATTACAATCGGTGAGCTTTTTATGCACAGCTGGTGGGACAGCAAATTGGAACAATAGTTGTGGAAAGTCCCTTTAGAAGTTGAACACATGTCTCTTCCATGACTGGGCCACTCCATTCCAGCTGGAAATAGTACACAGGTCTGGGCACATGTGTAAAAAAATGTTCACAACATCCCTGTCCACGCTGACAAAACAACAAAGACAAAAACAAAACACAACTGGAAACAACCCTAGCTGCTGAGCAAGAGAAGACTATATAAACTGTGGGCTTTCACACATCTAAGTTTCATGTATTCATGAAAATGACCAATGCACAGTTATACACAGAACATGGATACTCTTAAAACACACTGAGTGAAACACATAATCCAGACAAGACTCCCCACAGGATTCCGTTTTTTATCAGTTCAGTTCAATCACTCTGTCATGTCCAACTCTTTGCGACCCCATGGACTGTAGCCTACCAGGCTCCTCCATCCATGGGATTTTCCAGGCAATAGTACTGGAGTGGGTTGCTATTTCCTTCTCCAGGGGATCTTCCCGACCCAGGGATCGAACCCAGGTCTCCCATATTGTAGACGCTTTATCATCTCAGCCACCAGGGAAGTCCATTTTTTATGGCTCCTAAACAAACAAAACTAACACCACATTGTTTAGGCATAGTCCCTATCTAGATAAGCTGATGTGGGATCTATTTTGATGTAAAACACAGGGGGAAGTGGATGCTGGGGGGAGGGGGAAGGGATGAAAAACAGTTTCAAAGATACTCTAATGTTTTATTCCCTGGTGGCTCAGCAGTAAAGAATCTGCCTACCATGCAGAAGTGGGTTCAATCCCCGGGTCAGGAAGATCCCCTGGCAACCCATTCCAGTATTCTTGCCTGGAGAATCCCATGGACAGAAGAGCCTGGTGGGCAACAGTCCATGGGGTTGCAAAGAGTTGGACACAACTTAGTAGATTCACAGCTGTTTATTTCATAATTAGCTTAAATGTTATGTAATTCTTTTACATGACTCCCAGATCCAATGACCAAAAGAACTCCTTAAAATATGAAAATATGAGTTCCATTTCATTTCCCTTGAAAACTGCTCAAGAGATATACTCTCACCGGGTAGCTATCTACATCCAATAACTCTCAGGTAGTCTTCACCTCTCCCATCAAATATATTCCTCAAAAGGCCACCTGTGGTTGTAACAGTAGCAAATATAGCAAAGTAGGTGGCTCCAAAGGCACGTCCCTCCAAGAACCATGCTCCAAAATGAGCAAAACGAACAGAATCAACTTTGTAGGAGTTCTGGAAAGTAGTCAAAGGTTTGTAAGCAACCAAGCAAATAGTGAATCATAAGCGGAAGCACAAAAATGGTAGATACGCTTGACAGCATTCCTACTTGCCCACCAACTCCCTGGCTCTGCTGCAGTCTTGATGACGGTAGCCTTCATTCACAGTGTGGGACGCTGGTCCCTGGTTGCATCGGGAGCACAGCAGACCTTGTTCTCAAAGAATCCTGTCTGTGTTGACCTATCTGCAGACAGCCTAAAAGACTGACTGACATTCACTCAGTCCAGGTGGAAAAGTAGCTAAGTAGAGGGCATGCCTAGAAAACACTAAAGGCAAGAGAACAACCCTCTGTCACCTGGTGCAAAAAGATTACAGGGAAGGTGCACAAAAGATACGCTGACAGCCTGGGGAGAGAGATCCTATGGAAAATCAGTACACTGGAAAGGTACCATATACACTGGGAAATTAGAAAGTCGACATGCACGCCTGGGACAGGATGTGAGAAGACCCTGAAATGTTACCCTTGGCTGATCTTCAGGTTCAGTGCATGAGGAAATGAAGGCTAAGGGAGAACTATAAATAGCCTAGCTCAGCTTTAAAGGCTGTCCCAATCCAGGGCCAGTCTACAAAGAGTGGGATACTTGGGGTTATTTGGCAAGGGAGGAGGGGGTGGGGGTTCCAGACATTCAAGGCAATCTCTGCCAAAACACTAGCTGACCTCAAACGAATGGAACAGACACTTCAGAGATCACCTACAGCAAAGACACAAAAATAAACCCATATAACTCTCACCAACTGATTTTAGAAAGGGGTGTCTTCTTCAAGAGGGGAAGGATAGTCTTCAACAAATGGTGCTGGTACATTGAATACTGACATGCAAATGAATAAAGCTAGACTTCTACTCATACCATCGACAAATTCAAAATAGACCAATGATCAAAATATCAGAGTTGAAACTAAAAAATTTCTGGAGCAAAACACAGAATAAAATGTCATGACCTTGGGTTTGGCAATGGATTCTTAGATATAACACACTGAAAAGCACAACCAACAACAATAACAAAAATAGGTAAGTGGGACTTGGTCAAAATTAAAACCTTTGTGGATCAAAGAACATGATCAAGAATGTGAAAAGATAGCCTACCGAATGGGAGAAAATACTTGTGACTAATACTATCCAATAAGGGTCTAGTATATATTGAACAGACCTTTGGGGTATATACCTAAGAGTGGAATTAAGACATACTGATGGTTAATAAGCACATGAAAGATGTTTAACATCTTTTAGTCACTGAAAGAAAGAAAGTGAAAGTGAAGTCACTCAGTCCTGTCCGACTCTTTGCGACCCCATGGACAGTAGCCTGCACCAGGCTCCTCTGTCCATGGGATTTTCTAGGCAAGAGTACTGGAGTGGGTTGCCATTTCCTTCTCCAGGGAATCTTTCCGACCCAAGGATGAAACCCAGGTCTCCTGCATTGTAGACAGACGCTTTACCGTCTGAGCCACCAGGGAAGTCCATTTTAGTCACTAGGAAAATGCAAATCAAAACCACAGTAAGGTACCACTTCACACCCACTAGGAGGACTATAATTAAAAGTATAGAAAATAAGTCTTGGTGAGGATGTAGAGAAATTAGAACACGTGTACCTTGCTGGTGGGAATGTGAAGTGGAGTAGCAACTGTGGAAAATGGTTGGGTGGTTTCTCAAAACCTTAAAAGAAAAAGCACATGACCCAGCAATCCCACTCTTAGGTACACATCCAAAAGAGTTGAAGACATGTACTCAAATACTTACACACCGATGTTCACTAATGTGCACTATTCACAAGAGCCAAAATGTAGAAACAATCAAATATTCAGGAATAGATGAATAGACAAAATGTGGTACAGACACCCCAGGGACACAATTCAGCCATAAAAATAGTACTGATTCATGCTATAACATGGGTGAGCCTGGAAATCCTTATATCAAGTGAAAGTAGCCAAACAAAAGAGGTCACATGTCATATGATGCCATTCATATGAAATACAACAGGTAAATCCACAGAAACAGAAAGCAGATTGGTGGTTGCTGGGGCCTGGGAGCAGAGGCCAATGGCAAGCACTGCTCACTAGGTATGAAGTTTTCTTTTGGGGTGATAAAAATGTTTTAGAATGACAAATTATACAACACAGTGAATGTACTTAATATCACATTTCAGCGGTAAATAGTTTGTTTTAAAATAGTTAAAGCACTGTTCACCACAACTCACCTCTTCTCTAAACTGCTGCCAGGTCCATCTTTCCAAAATGCAAATCTAATCATGTAATTTTTCTACTCCCAATCCTCCCGTAGTTTCCCTAAAGGTTTTAGGACAGAGTGAAGGTCCTTATCTAGCACAACAGGTCTTCCCTAGTGTAGCCCCTCCCAGTCAGGCACGACTGAGTGACTGAACAGCAGCCTAGCCCTCCGGCCTCACCTCCTGCAGCTCCTTGCCTTCTGTTGGTGGTGGTGGTGTTCAGCTGCTAGTCACTAGTCTATCCAATTCTTCGATACCCTATAGACTACAGCATGCAAGGCTTCCCTGCCCTTCACCATCTCTCGGAGTTTACTCAGATTCACGTCCACTGATTCAGTATGTTACCTAACCATCTCATTCTCTGCCACCCCCTTCTCCTTCTGCCTTCGGTCTTTCCCAGCATCAGGGTCTCTTCCAGTGAGTCAGCTCTTTGTATCAGGTGGCCAAAGTACAGGAGCTTCAACTTCAGCATCAGTCCTTGCCTTTCCCAATTACACTCTTCCTATTTTAAAGACCTGTGTTGCTGAAGGGGTCTGTCCTTTTCTAACTGGGAAATCCTTTCCCAAGTAACTTCCCTCAAAATTCAACTAAATGTCTCATCCTCTAGAAAGGGTTATTTCACAGCATATTTTTCAAGCATTTATCAGAGCACTTACCTCTTACCTACTTTCCTATAGACCAGATAACCCTCAACCAGACCCTGAGGGCAGGGGCCATGACTGTATGATATTTATATCCCAGGTACCTCGCTTAGCGAATGCTCATGCATTTAGTCCTTTACTTGGTCAGTCAAACAGAAAATAATTCACAGCTTTGCTCACCCTTTGCTACTTGGTCATTAGGTCTTCATGGCTGTCCAGTATCTGAGGGAATAATTAGCAACTTGTTTGTGCAATGTTTCTGCCTCGTAATCCATCCTCAAACTAATTAAAACAAGAGCTTCTGACCTGATTAATGCATTTAATACATGAAGAAATATTTTCTAATCCTCCTTATTAAAAAAAAAAAAAAACTGCTCTAAGTCAATCTAAGGAAATGTAAATCTTTTTCTTATTAAATAAGGCCACAGTCAAGGTAAAATCCCTTAATTAGTTCTGAGATGAAAAACCCAAATATAAAAATCTAACTAACGGAACGGTTCTCTCCCTCACTGGAAATCCAGTTCGGCTTGGGCCTGTGGAGTTGGACGTAGGTTTCACTCATCCAGCATCACTAGCTAACAGCTCCCCGGGCACACTGCCACACTCTTAGCCTCAGCAAATCATCTGGATGCCATTAGATACTATGCTAGAAACTAAATGCTCACATAGTGTTTTCCAAAGAAAGTATTTTCTTTTTATTTGTTTCTGCTGAAAACACTTTTGATATCTAAGACTGTTTCAACAATCTGAATTTGAAGGTACCCAGGGAAGCCCAAGGTAAGCAGGGCTGTACCTCTAGACTGCCTTGATAATTAGGTATAAACTGATATTCTGAAATAGCTATAATTTACAAATGCTTCCCAAAAAATAGTACTTGCATGACAAACTACAGTTCTGTGTTTTCATTGGTAATGGGGTTAGTTTTACTCTAACTCTTCTAATTCAATCGAATTCTGTCCACTTAACATTTACAGATTTCCAACCCTGGAAAGAATGAAACACTGCCATTAGCTAACTTACTTTCTTATGATCAAGACTGATTTTACCTAGAACTATTTCTGCTGACCCAAAACATGTTCCCTGTTTTCATCATTTTATAAAATCCCAGAAAAAACTTTGGGCAAATATTTTCTCAATGCCAACAAGTCTTGTGTTTTGCCTAATTAACTCATTTCTTTTACATCGTACAGAGTTGGAATTAGAAATTACTATTTCCATCTTTAGATAGGCAGCTAGAAAGCCCTCAGCTAATTTATGCCCTACTTCTAGACTTCCATGTATGTTGTCTGGGTCATATTTTCATTCTGAGCCCCATCTTATTCTTTTTTAATGTATATACTTTCAATGTATACTTTTATAATTCTGTCATGCTGGATATATTTTTGTAAACTTCTTTAACTCCTTATGGAATATACTGTTAGAAAAACTTTACATACACACTTGACTAATTATCAGCCAGTCTGCTTCTGGGCTTCCAAATGTTATAGGAGCCAGACTTAATCATACTTATTTCACAGCTTTTCGGCAACCCACATACACATTCTTGTTTGATTATACATCCATACTCCACATAAACCATTCTATATTTTGTTTTTCATTCTTTTGGAGCCATTGCAATTTATCTCACTATCAACAAGCAACATCTCTACCTAAATTTCAGAGGTGATAGAGACAATCAACTAAATTCCCTCACTGTCCTCCTCAGACTGCATCTTAAAATGTCTAATTATAATCTCAACCAAAAGAAAGAAGATGCTTCCCTCTGGGTTCTTAATGCTAAAACCTACTCAGCATTTCCCTATGGCCTTACTTTATCACATATACTTAACGGTGTCTCCTATGCCGGCTTCTTCCTTTGCCAGAAAAGTTTTATTAAACAACTCACCCTCTGCCATTGTTTTGTTTTAGGCAGGACCAGTGGTTCCTGCAGTGAGAACCCGGAAGGGTTAAGGATACGGAACTAGAAGCAGCGGGGTGGGGACCCAGCCGTGCGGAGCAATGGAAAATCGAGCAGGACAAGATAAAACCCTGACAGGCAACGGTAATAAGAAGGCAGGAGGTTAGTCTCAGGGAGCTTCAGTATCATTTAAGAGAGGCCTCGGCAGAAGGGACACTGCAAATGTCACACAGCAGAGACAGTCAGCCCCTGAGTTCCACGAAGAGGCCGAGTTATCAAACTCCTCTGCAAAGAGAAATAAAAGTAGCCCAGGTACACAAAGGGGGTTGATGGCAGGGACTGATCACTGGAGCAAAGCAGTACACTGACTATACATACTGCTACCTGATAAAGAGTTAAAGCAGCACCAGCCATCCGAACTGCTGAATCCTCCGTGTTGAGCTGGACCTCTTTAAATCCTCCCTAAGGTCAGACTTGCTCCCAGAGGCTCAGGTGGGGAAGGGGTGCGCGTATTAGAGGGAGTCAAGTGGAACAGGTGAAAGAAAATGATCAGAGATGTGACATGCCGGATGAAATATAAGAAGAGGAGCTCTGAATGTGGGATGACCAGTCTAGTGTAGTAAAACCAACAAACTTCTGAACACGCATATTAACTGTATCAAAGTCAGATGAATTTACAAACATACCGAAACTCTGTGTGGGGGTGGAGGGGAGAAGAGTGAGTGGCACACGCATGGTGGGGAGAACTCCATTGAAATGACACTCTCCCGGGGTTATCAATGATCTTTATACTCAACAGCCAACTGTACTTAACCTACCTAAAGTTGTGCTCCAACAGCCCTCTAGCAGATCAAATGAAAATCTCTCTCTGATTTGTCTTTATATGCAACAAAAAATATATGGAACCACCCCCAAAAAAGGTGTGTCAATTTACCTTTTTGGTATATGGTTATTTTCCATTTGCCATCTCTTGCTCACTGAAAACTTTTCTCTCATAGTTTCAATATGATACTTATAAATTTATATGGCTGACTCAACTAAATGCTTATTAAGAAGCATTTTTTTTTTTAATACACAATCCTCCTTTCAAATGCTCCATGCTTTTCTGACTGATAACTAAGTTGCTGATTTTTCCAAGTCCCATCTTGGTTCCAAAGACACAAGTAATTGGATACTTATTTGAGATGGAAAACACTTTCAGATAACCTTTAACTTCTCTCAGCCTGAAAAACCCTTTACCTCTAATTAAATCCTCTCTTTTCCTTTTCAGAGTCTAACAACAATGATAGTTAACACTTTCAAGCCCTGTTCCATATGACTGATTGCTCATTTAATCCTCTACCAGGGTTCCTTACTGGAAGCACTGTACACAGAAAATTATCTGATGCCTATTTTCTCAAATCTCCCAACAGTGGTTCAAAACTAGCGCCATTTCAGATGTGTAGGAGACAAATCAATACATAAATAGATGACTGAGGTCATTATTGCTGAATTTTCCCAAGAAATTCCTGTTTAGAAAGCCCATAAGTCAACAATCCCAGTAGGTAAGCTATATTATTGTCCCCATTTGACAGACGAGGAAGTGAGGCAGAAGCTGCATTACTTGACCAAGGTCACATTGCTAGTGAAATAAGCGGAGGAAGCAGGATTCAGATCCAGAGTCCTTACTACTTCAGTAACTCCAAATCTACAGCTCTGAATCCACTGAGCTCTCCCTTCATATATGGTGTTGTTTAGTCACTAAGTCATGTCTGACTCTACGACCCCATGGACTCTCTGTCCATGGGATTTTCCAGGCAAGAATACCGGAGTGGGTTGCCATCTCATCCTCCAGGGGATCTTCCCGACTCAGGGATTAAACCTACATCTCCTGCATTGGTAGATAAGTTCTTTACCACTGAGCCACCATGGAATCTCTCCCTTCATATGTAAGCAATACCTTATGAACTAATCCTTAATGATGTACTATTTTTATAGTTATTTTACAAACATACATACTTATCACAACAAAACTGCAAGCTGTTTAAAATAGGGACCACAACAAACTTCCCTTGTATTCTTACAGCCTCAGGCTCCTGAAAAAAGTCAGCTAAGCGTAGATTTACTGATATAAGCCTCACTCGAGCCAAAGTATAGTCATCAGTCATCAGAGATACACTGCCTCTTGAGAAACCTGTGTGCAGGTCAGGAAGCAACAGTTAGAACTAGACATGGAACAACAGACTGGTTCCAAACAGGAAAAGGAGTACATCAAGGCTGTATATTGTCACCCTGCTTATTTAACTTATATGCAGAGTACATCATGAGAAACGCTGGGCTGGAAGAAGCCCAAGCTGGAATCAAGACTGCCGGGAGAAATATCAACAACCTCAGATATGCAGATGACACCACCCTCATGGCAGAAAGTGAAGAGGAACTAAAAAGTCTCTTGATGAAAGTGAAAGAGGAGAGTGAAAAAGTTGTCTTAAAGCTCAACATTCAGAAAATTAAGATCATGGCATCTGGTCCATCACCTCATGGCAAATAGATGGGGAAACAGTGGACACAGTGTCAGACTTTATTTTTTTGGACTCCAAAATCACTGCAGATGGTGACTGCAGCCGGGAAATTAAAAGATGCTTACTCCTTGGAAGGAAAGTTATGACCAACCTAGATAGCATATTAAAAAGCAGAGACATTACTTTGCCAACAAAGGTCTGTCTAGTCAAGGCTATGGTTTTTCCAGTGGCCATGTATGGATGTGAGAGTTAGACTGTGAAGAAAGCTCAGAGCTGAAGAATTGATGATTTTGAACTATGTGGTGTTGGAGAGATGCTTGAGAGTCCCTTAGACTGCAAGGAGATCCAACCAGTCCATCCTAAAGGAGATCAGTCCTGGGTGTTCACTGGAAGGACTGATGCTGAAGCTGAAACTCCAATACTTTGGCCACTTCATGAGAAGAGTTGACTCACTGGAAAAGACCGTGATGCTGGGAGGGATTGGGGGCAGGAGGAGAAGGGGACGACAGAGGATGAGATGGCTGGATGGCATCACCGACTCGATAGACATGGGTTTGGGTGGACTCTGGGAGTTGCTGATGGACAGGTAGGCCTGGCGTGCTGCAATTCATGGGGTCACAAAGAGTCGGACATGACTGAGCGACTGAACTGAACTGAATATGTACATACTGAACATAATGAAATTTGAAGATAAAAATATGGGGAAAATGCACACAACACAGACATATCTACAATCAATCATTTTTAAGTTATCACATAATTACTAATATGAAGGTTGCTTTTTCATCAATTTTACTTTCTAGTTCCGTCAGACAGCTTCTAATGTACCCACACAAATACCCTGAGTACATAGGAAAAACAGAGGGCAGGCAGGTGATGTAGTACATGATGAAGGATTCTAGAAATCTGCCGGGGCCCTATTTAGGGATATATAAATCTAGACTAAAGTTAACATGGCAGAAGAGAAAGGAAAATAAATGATTCCCACCAAACTCCAGGATGCCAACATAAATACCTTTGAATTTTCAAACTGCCATTGCTACTAAGTTTGTAAATGAGCTAATACTTCCCCAAGAATTTTCATTTTTGGTGGGGGAGGAGAAGGTATAATCTAGAATATAAAAATCAGTATTTTCAACTCCAAAGCAGAGAGAGAGAGAGACTTTACAGCATAAACCCTCAGGGTTTCAACACAACGGTTATAAAGACAAATGAAACAGAAACACAGGGTAAGACTTGGCTAGTGGATGAATAAGGCATTCTCCAGCTGATGAATGTTTCATTACAATTACCTGATACCTTTCCTCCTTTTACTTAAATACTGATCCATTACAAAACCTAGTTTTACAGATTCTTGAGTATATTTATGTTTTACTTGGACTAGAAATACTTAGAACACTTAAACATTAAAAATTATTTCAAATAAATTCATGACAAAATTAGGAGACATTAACTGAATCCATCTTAACAGCATATTAACATAAAAAGATGGAAATTTAGTCTTTTACTCTGTTAAATATGCAAGATAATATATGTAGATTTGACTATAAAATGATGATTAGTTTATGTGAATTTGAGATCCAGGGTTACATGGCATTTCAAGTGGCTCTTTTGCTATTACTTCAAGACCCTTGTTAAACCACAGGAAAAAAGCTACTTTATCACCAAATGGAATGAAATATTTTAATCTGAGGCAAATAATTTTACTTTCTTGGGGTATTTAGACAGGTTTCTATTTACTGGTGAAAATTCAATTTTTCTTATCTTGGAGCCAGAAAAAATTAAGCCCATATTTAATGGGTATTTTTTCCCTTTTTCCCATCAGAACCAAACATTACTCTGTGTTTTACCCGCAGTCTAGTCTTAGAGCTTTTAAAGTTCCTATTAAAAGTCTCAAGCTGATTGATAAAAGCAACCTCAATGAAATGTCCAATGATAATGTTTACTTTTTCTTTAAAACCATATAAATAAAACTACTACATGATACACCTTCACATATTTAAGCCTGAAACATCATTACCCCAATTTACAATCAACATACAAGACCAACAGCAAATACTAGCCCTGGCCATCTCTTATTCAATTCAGTCCTCAAAAACACTATTAAATATATGTTGGAAAAGCCAAATGCATACATAAAAAATGTCAGGATGGAGTCTAAAATTGTATGTAACCAGCCAAGTTCTACTCTGGGGTGCTCTCACTTAGAAGGCTGTCTCTGTTGCAGGCTAACTGTTGTCCAAAATGACTCTTAGCTGTTGTTGCTGCTTTTTAACTTAAAACCCCAAAGTTTATGTCTTAAGAGTTTTAGTGTTCCATGGTTCACTAGTTCATCATCTTTGTATGATTTTGTTTAAAATCTATTTTTTAAAAGTACATAGTTGGTTTACTTTCCAAACCATGTAATTAAACAAGGAAACCATATACTTTGGTGCTAAACCATCCCAGAAAAACTCTGTGACCTCACACTATGACTGCTGAAACTCCCCTGGCACAAATTTAAAGAACCTTATTTCAAAAAAAAAAAAGTAGCTGTTATTGGACAACTAGATCTTTCAATAAATTTAAATTTCATTCCATAAGTAATTTACTGAATGCCTACTAAGTATAAGGTATCTTGATAGTTTCCATGGGGCATTCCAAATAAGAACAAGACATCCCCGACCCTTAGGGAGCTGATGGAATAGGATAAATCTTTTGGAAACACGTACTAATAGAAACTATCTATATGGTACTAGGCCGTGTTTTAAACATGTATTAAGTTGCTTATTAATCACATCAGCCCTGTGAGCCAGGTACTATGACTGCTCCCAATTTACAGATGAGAAAAATGAAGCTCAGAGAGGTAAGGTGTAGAACTAGTAAGAGGTGGAACTGGGATGAGAATGCAGGCAGTGCAGCTCCAGAGTCCATTCTTTTAACCACTCTGCCCATGATGACTCAAAAAAATAATTAAGACAGGTTGTGGATGAGTGATAATTTTTTTAAAAGTACAAGACACACATATATGGATTGAGCTTCCAAAAGATCACATCCAAATGGGTAGAACTCAAAATGTGGTCCCAGGACACGTAAGCCTCAGGGGAAGAGTGGAGTGGGAATTCTTGGTAAAAAGGACGCATATGAATAAGCATATGCATTGATGCTTTTGAACTGTGGTGCTGGAGAAGACTCTTGAGAGTCTCTTGGACTGCAAGGAGATCAAACCAGTCAATCCTAAAGGAAATCAACCCTGAATAGTCATTGGAAGGACTGATGCTGAAGCTCTAATACTTTGGCCACCTGATGCAAAGAACTGACTCACTGGAAAAGACCCTGACGCTGTTGAAGGCAAGAGGAGAAAGGAGCGACAGAGGATGAAATGGTTGGATAACATCACTAACTCAATGGACATGAAGTTTAGCAAACTCCGGCAGACAGTGAAGGACAGGGAAGCCTGCAGTGCTGCAGTCCATGGGGTCACAGAGAGTCAGACATGACTTAAGTGACTGAACAACAACGAATAAGCAAGGGGTTATGTTAAGGTGATATTTTAAAAGTATGAGTGAGTAGTCAGCTAGAAGAAAACAACAGGAAGCCACTAAAGATGTCTGAACTGGGTATTGGGAGGGGATGTTTCAGTGAGATTAATCCTATAACTAGGAAGGAGGTGGGGAGGCTTGGAGGCTGGGTAGTCAGTAAGGCATCTCCCACAAATAGTCCAAAAAAGTGATAACAGCCAAGAGTATGGGGGTGATAATAGCGGTGGAAAGAAAAAGAACAAAAAGCAAGATGTTACAGAATAAGAAATTCCAAAACCAGCTAACACAGAGTGTCCATTATGAACCAGGCACTGGGGATTCAGGAGCAAGCTCAAGGGAGGCAGGAGAAAGTGGAATCAAGGTGACTAAGCTTTGGAGTCTGGCCGATGGGAACTCCAGGGTGATGGTTAAGAGAGGCTCTAAGCTCATGAGAAGGAACACATACAGGATACAAGGCAATTGTTCAACAGCACAGGACAGGGCAATGGGAAAGAGATCAAGGTTGAAGACAAGGATTTGGCATCATCTGCAGTATTTAGAGTTTAAGAACTGTCACAGATGTTCCAGGAGTAAGTTGACAGAAAGGAATAGAACTAAGGAGAAAGCTTTTACATATCTCTATATGGCTTATGGGAGGGGGGGTAAATAGCCAAGAAATGAGATTTTAAAAGTAAGGAGTAAACCAGAGAAGTACAATGTCAAAATAAGAAAGATTCAAAAGAAATGGAAGACCAAGTTTAGAGAAGTCCAAAAAGGCAAGGAGTCAGAGGACTATTGTACTGAGGAACTAAGCATCTGGAGTCCTTGCAAAATTTTACAAAGTAAATATCTCACATAGGGACAGGGGATTAAGAGGCACAAACTACTATGTATAAAATAAACTACTACAATATACTGTACAACACAGGGAATATAGTCAATATTTTACAGCAACTATAAATGGAACATAAGCTTAAAAAATGTGATCACTATATTGTACACCTGAAGCTTATATAATATTATACATCAACTATACATCAAAAAAAAGTAAAAATGTATTGCTTTTTAAAGCCTACAAGGTCTAATCAGGTGTGTATTGATGTTATTGGGCTTCCCTGGTGGCTCATTGGTAAAGAATCTGCCTGCCAATGCAGGAGACACAGGTTTGATGCCTGCACTGGGAAGATCCCCTGGAGGAGGAAATGGCAACCCACTCCAGTATTCTTGCCCGTAGAATCCCATGGACAGAGGAGCCTGGCAGGCTACAGACCACGGGGTCACACAGAGTTGGATACGACAGAGCAACTACAAAACAGCAATTGATGTTATCCCCCTAAAGCCAACATGAGAAACTTAAAAGTTCACAAAATACTATAGAACTATAATTCCTCACACTAGAGGAGACAACAGTATGCTGAAAACAGATAAAGCCACAGTGTAAACAATACATAGCTTCTTGTCATGTCAATCTCCCTCAGTGTTTGCTAATCTGAAATACGGTTTCATATAACAAAGCTGTAGTATAGAGTGAACTTGAATATTCACAAGACGTCACAGAAATTTCACACTTGCCTCAAGTTCCTTCAAGTTTGTTTCTCCAATTCTCCCATAGGGGAAGGTATAAGATGCTATAAAAGCACATGCTGCTGCTGCTGCTAAGTCACTTCAGTCGTGTCCGACTCTGTGCGACCCCATAGACGGCAACCCACCAGGCTCCCCCATCCCTGGGATTCTCCAGGCAAGAACACTAGAGTGGGTTGCCATTTCCTTCTCCAATGCATGAAAGTGAAAAGTGAAAGTGAAGTCGCTCAGTCGTGTCCGACTCTTAGCGACCCCATGGACTGCAGCCTACCAGGCTCCTCCATCCATGGGATTTTCCAGGCAAGAGTACTGGAGTTGGGTGCCATTGTCTTCTCCGATAAAAGCACATAAGAGGGACCTTTTTCCAGTCTTAAGGAATTAGAAGCAAATACACAGAGGAATTACATGACCTGAGACTCCAAAATAATAAATGCCAAAAATGTGCATAAAACTCAAATTTCATCGATACTCTGAAGTTATAATGGATTTGGAAGGAATTAAACTAAAAGCGTGATGTTGACAAAACGTTGCTTGCAGTTAAGGAGAAAGTGACAAATGTTTTGGTTTTATTTTAGTACTACTAATGACTATAAGTCCTACCTCCTGTTCTTCATGTATAAAATAGGCACGTGAATTTATCTTTCTGAATTCACTAACTCCTACATAATTAAAGTTCATTTAACCTCACTGGGATGTTCAAAGATAGCTGATAGCAAACTTCTGAGATTCACAGGCAAACTATATTTAGCCTGGGGTTAGTTAGCTTAATTAAAGCATGATACTAATGAACCCATTGCTCTGATGTTTATAATACATCCTGGTAAGCCTCACTTTTCCATGGACTAAACCTGCCAAGTTATCTTCAGATGTGCTGCAGATGGTCACAACGTGGATTTAGTTTTAAAGAGAGAGAGACTGAAAGAAGGGAAGTAAGGCAGGGTAAGACTGCCACCTGGACTACACACCCCACACCCCAACACAATCTCCCTGTTTCTACTCTTCTAGAATCCCTTTTTTGCCGCCCAGTAGCCAGTATGATCTTTTATAAAACACACAAAGACTGTGTTGCTCACTCCACTCCAGCTTCACTTGGCCTCCTTCAGCAGAGTTCCATCCTCAGCGCAACAGGAACCTAACTCCTCGGGGGCCCACAGTGCCTGGCCCCTGCATCTCACACCTCGGGCTCC
Source organism: Dama dama (assembly GCF_033118175.1). Lineage (NCBI taxonomy): Eukaryota > Metazoa > Chordata > Mammalia > Artiodactyla > Cervidae > Dama > Dama dama. Next base: position 18,707,552 of record NC_083710.1, read on the forward strand.
TCACGCCCAGCTACCAAGCTGCCCTCCTGGCCACTAAGAACATCAAGTTCCTTCCCCATCTGAGCCTCTGTACTTCCTGTGCCTTTTGCCAAAACATGGAGACACACAGCCCTAAGTGTCTAGCTGAAAAGAACAAACTATGGAATTATCTCATGAGGTTCCATGTGATAAGCAGAAAGTGGCAGATTGAGCATCAGTCTAATCAGGATAAAGGAAGTTTACGGAAAATTGAAATTCATGTTAATCAGCCATATTCACTGAATGATGGACTTTAAATTACTAGTAGTAACCAAGACTCAATATAAACTAGAAATCTCAGCTTCTGTACCTAAACAGTACACTTCCACACCCAGAGAAGTCATCAAATTTCCACAACATTTTGATAAAAACAGTAACCAAAAGGATGGTTCACTAACAATAAGAATGCTGCAGGCAACACCAGTGAGATTTTTAAGCCAACATTACTATGCTAGCAGAGTAATTAAAATTACCAAGAGGGCAGGATGACAGTGATTCACAATATAAGTGTACTCAGTACTACTCAATTGAACACTTAAAAATGGTTAAGATAGTCAATTTAAATAATGTGTAGTGATGTTATTATGTAATGTATGTAATATTTAATGAAATATTACAATTTCAAAGGGGGGTGGTCAGGAGTAGGAAAGTATCAATATATCTTTAAGGCTAAAAAGTCTGGAACTCCTTTCTGTGAGAAGTCATAAAAGCTAAGAAGGTTATGATCTAAGTCTATTAAATCACAACAGATCAAGTAAGAATATGCAATTGCTCACTAAATTAATTACCAGAACTAAAAGGGGGGAAAAAGAAGATAATTGAAAAAAAGAGATGTAACTGTACTTTTAACATGTTATCTTCATTAGTCAAAGTTCACATTAAAACAAATCAAATTAGAAAATTTAAAAAAAAATTAAAACAAGAGTAATCTGTGCAAGGGGAATGAATATACTCATGGGTTGCTAGTCAAAATATAGTAGAGGCTCTTTGGGCTCCAACAATCTAAAAACTCAACCCAGAATTACACTGTCTGACTACTATGCTTCCTTCTGGTCAGGGATAAATGAACTGTTTATACACACAAATATACATGTGTGTGCATGTGTCTGTATGCTTACACAAATACATGTATATTAATATAATTATAGATCCAGAATGTATGTAAAATACACACCTTTTAGTCTTTAGAGGTAACAACTGAAATGGAAGCAAATTTGCAAAACTTAATTCATCCTATGCCATGGCCCATTTCACTAACTAACATTTATTTTCTTAAACAGTGTGCACTGATCTACAAGCATTACATTCAAAAAAATCAAGAGCGATGGTCACATCATTGCATATCACAAAAAAATTAAACTATTGCCTACTCACTAAAATGTCAAGTAAAAATTGGAGAAAGTGAGCAGTGAGCATAAATTAGAAAATTTTTCAGAAGACTTGATTATCCCTTATAATTTCTAAGACATATCAATAACAGAAAATAAGCACTGAATTTCACACTGAAAATCTGCAGGAACATTAAAATCTATCTTAAATGTGTAGGATCTATCAGAACCTAAGCATATTCTCCATCCTAATGCTGTTACTTTCTTTAAATGTCTACCAGTTAAATCAATCTCAAGAATATTTTAGCACCTTCAAAAATAATTTTAACAAAAAATGAAGTTAAATATCCCAAAGAAAGGGATTCCCAGGTAGTTCAGTGGTAAAGAATCTGCCTGCAAGGCAGGAGACAAGGGTTTGATCCCTGGGTCGGGAAGATCTCCTGGAAGACAAAACGGCAATCCTCTCCAGTACTCCTGCCTGGGAAATCCCATGGACAGATGAGCCTGGTGGGCATCTGTTCATGGGTTCATGGGGTCGCAAAGAGTCGGACATGACTGAGCATCCCAAAAGAAAACAAATATCCTCCTTCAAAGTGGAGGTAAACAAATTATATGTTAATTCACAGAGAGTATTTCTAAACAAAATTGTCCCACCCCGTCCCAAGGACAAAGTTAAAAACAGATTGCTTATTTAATTCACGGACAGTCCTAATTATAACATCTAACTATCAACATATCATGGACATAATATTATTACTTTCATCAAACTTTGCTTTAATATTTATCTAAGACTGTACAATGGTCTAATTAGAAAGATTTCAACCACCTTGGCAATGAAAAGCTAAGGTGACGGGAATAATCGTGGACTGTCAAATAAGGCCAAAATTTATTTTAATGGACATGCAAACTATCTGAATTTTAAAGGACTATGAGAGAGAAAAATCCCAATTTTTAAAACCATACTTTAAACCAGTAAACTCCAGAAGAGAGTATAAAAGATGATCTATTTGGTGCAGGAAGAAAAAAGTTTTTAATTTTCTAAGTCAGACATTGAGCTGTGCTGATATTTCACATACAGACTGACACTGGTGATCCCGGTCTATCCTTTGGTTAGATGGTCTCATCAACTAGTGTTCAAGTTGTGTTCCCGTTACGGTTTCCTCAGGGGTATTAATAGTTCCACAAAGGTGTAGGAATTTTCAGTAGCGCTTTTATTTGATCACTTTCAAAGCTTCACATTTTACTGTAGTTTATGGGCATTTGATTAATTGAGTTATATTAACTAAGTAACCCACACCAAATAAAGAAATGGCTTTAAAATATTCCTGCAAAGGAATATAGGACTAGGATGATAATCAATAACACGTGCATGCACGCTAAGTCACTTTAGTCACGTCCAATCCTTTGTGACCCAGTAGACTGTAGCCCGCCCGGCTCTTCTGTCCATGGGAGTCTCCAGGCAAGAATACTAGAGCGGGGCTGTGCCCCCCTCCGGGGGATCTTCCCAACCCAGGAACTGAACCCCACATCTCTTACATCTCTGGCATTGGCAGGTGTATTCTTTACCACCTGTGCCACCTGGGAAGCCCACTGATAACCCAAACAGGTAAATAAAAGGAAAATGGCAGAGCTGAATAACTCTCTAAGCAAGAACATCCTATTAACCACAACAGTTGACAAATGCATCATGCTAATCAGATCTACAAAAAAAGAACCCTGCAAAACTATTCATTTGAAATATAGATTTATGTCCCTTACCAAATAATCACAGTCCTAAATATATATTGTGCTTAGATAATTAATGAGAATACGAAGCCATCACTGTTCACAAGACATCTAAAATTTTAAAAATCCAGAACCAAGACACATATCTGTATTTTTTCAAGATATGTTTAAAGCCATGCAAATACTCAATCCAGTTGGCTCAACATTTTACAACAGTCACTAAATATCCCTAACAAGTAGTTATGTTACATTAGGAAAATACTTTGCTCTACGGCAAAACTGACTGAATTTTAAAAATAAAAGTCTAGTGACAAATTAAAACGCAATCCTCAATCAATAAATATTGTCAGAAGGGTTATAAGAAAGATTGTGTAATATCTGAAGAAAGAAGCACTGGTGCAAATGATGTAGTCCAAAAAGGTTGGATAGAAGATAAAAAGAAGACACATTTCTTACATGGCTCAGCCTGTGGTGTTTGCTAGATTCTGTTTCCAAAATAAAACACTGTGTTTGTGTATATGATGAATTAAAGAAAAATTTTACTGGCGAAGATGTAATCTCAACCGCAAATTTCTTCTTTTATAATTGCAACTTCCGATGGAGCAGCTGCTTTAGCTAGAAAAGGGATTTGCAGATAAATCAGAGACATCAACTCATGTGAAAATCAATGAGTCATCCAGTCACAGGCAAGTTATTACAGCAAAGAAGTTGAAATTATAAGTTTGCACTAAATGCTCCAGGATATCAATGCTGTTAATTTCATTAAAAAAAATTATTTAAAGTAGAAAGATCATTTGTTGTTGTTGTTTAGTCACTAAGTCGTGTCTGATTCTTTTGCGAGCCCATTGACTGTAACCCGCCAGGCTCCTCTGTCCATTCGATTTCCCAGGCAAAAATACTGGAGTGGGTTGCCATTTCCTACTCAAGGGGTTTCTTCCCAACCCAAGGACCAAACCCACGTCTCCTGCATTGGCACGCAGATTCTTCACCACTGAGCCACCAGTGAAGCCCAGAAGAATCATAAGGGTATTTTCAATGAGACAGAGAACAGAAAAAAATCCTTTTTCCTCTATTTGGCTTGCTAGCTAGCTATTGTAAAAAAAACTTAGAACTGTTGAACTTAAAAGATGGGCTATGGGTTTTTCTTTTATGAAAAGAAAAGCATTCACAATTGCTGAGCTTTCCTGTGATGACAAGAGATTAATAAGCCACCAAACAGAAATCTTCAGTACAAACACACTGAACCCGTACCTTTGATGTGAAAACGTTTCAACAGTTCATGAGAGAATGATTGCTTTCTAGGAATAACTTCTATGGGAATTTTAAAGATGGATGTCTCAAAACAGCTCTGTCATTGTGTGATCAGTACTAAAAATGTTGAGAGAGGTAATTTTTAAAAACCTCTCATTTAAAAGCTTGGAACCATAATATTTAACCACTTTCAAAACCTTCCAGAAGAACATCAGGTTTCTAATCGATTTCTTAAAATGATGGAAATTAAAATCCATTCCATCAGGTGCAAGGTCAGACTACTAGGGACCAGCCAAGTATCACCAAAACCTCTGCATAACTGCTGGATGATATTAAAATCTTAGTATCATGATTTAGGAATTACTGTCAAATCAATCGATGTATCTCTGTGAATCATCTCTGACAGCCATTTTATAAGTGTCAAAATAATGACCATCAAATCATTCATATTGCTGTCAAAGTAAACAAGATTTTTAAAAAATTATGAAGCATGTTATAGATGGATGCTCAGAAACATCCTCACCATTTTGTGATTTGTATTGAAATGTTCAGAGTCATCTTAAAAATCTCTCATATCTGCACATTGAATATGTACTTAAATTAAGGCTGAAAGAAAACTTAAGAGCTTAAAAAGAACTTTTGATTTATAGAGGTGAAGAATAAAACTCTAATATACATGACAAATTTCATCCCCCTTTTCCTTTCTTAGAAGCCAAACTCAGATAGAAAATATAGGCCAAAAGTATAGCCAAAAAACAGTATCCAATTTTTCACTGAGAAATTATGAAACAGAATTTACATATAAATATCTCCATTCCTAGTGGAGTTTTCATGTCACAACAATTCACTATATTTCCCAAGAATGTAAGAGGTGTTAAATCCTTTGGATAACCCCCTCTTCATTATAGTATCCCGACTTATTTAGTAGACTGAGAAATATCTAAATTGTGAATACTGATACAGGCCTATTAGAAACTCTATTATAGGGAGATAAATATATTTAAACAAAGGTTTCAGAATTTAGAGTACTTAATTAGAAAACATACACAAAATGTGTCTTCAAATAGTCCTACATCCACCACCAACACAAAGAGTTCAGAGAACAAAGACGACTGCTAGGAGATGATTATTGGTTTGTTTTGTCTTTAATGCACTGAACTGTGCAACTAAAATATCAAAGTTCTGGTTCATGTGAAAAGTGGAAACAAAGCTGCTCATTTTTAAAACCCTGATAGCCGTCACAGGATTGTTTTCAATGACTTTTTAAAAGACAATATTGGAAAATACAAGAGTTCATTATTAAGTCTCATTTTCCATTAATAAAAGGCTTTATATTTAGAAAAGTAGAATGTCCCAACTTAAAAACAGTAATACTTAAAATGTTTTAATTTACTCATGAAAAAATGACTAGGTCCTTATCATTAAAGCTAGAAATTTTAGAAAGCATTTAATAAGCTACTTAATACAGATATATTTTAATTAATGATAGTAGTAACTGATTTTAATTCATAAATATGAAGATTATTCTATACTTTCAAAGAACTACTATAAACAATTTTGAAAATAAAGAAATGCAGTTCCATTCTTAGCAAAGAAATGTGTTTATAAATTTTTAAGATGTCAGTGTTGGTGTTATTCATTCAGTCATGTCAGACTTTGTGACCTCATGGACTGCAGGCCTCCAGCTTCCCCTGTCCATGGAATTCTCCAGGCAAGAATACTGGAGGGGGTAGCCATTCCCTTCTCCAGGGGCTCTTCCTGACCTAGGAATTGAACCCAGGTCTCCAGCACTGTAGGCAGATTCTTTACCATCTGAGCCATCAGGGACACGGAGAGGTAATTAGTTCCCTATTATTTCAGACATATGCACTTTCTTATAAGTACTTCAGTAAGAAGAAAAAAAAAAAGGTTCTGTACTTTGCTGTACTTTTTGTTCTACAAAAGAACATCTTACTACCAACTTGATGTTAAAGGAATAAATTGTTGTCCTGCAACATACTTTGGCACCACTTGATTTTCAGAGTAAAAATGTATGCTAAGCTCACGACACAAAGCTGTTCTTAACATTGAGTTAATTCAAGCAAGAAAAACAAGAAGAATATAATGTACATTATTTCAAAACAATGACTCACAGTTAATGAGTATTTCAAGTGATTGCAAAAGCCTGAAGTGATTAGTTTATTCCAACTACCAAATGCCAGGCTACCAGGAGTGCTGATTATTCAGCATCTAGCAAAGCAAGGCCCCCAAAATTACAAAAAGTTTCTTTGGATAGATTTTTAAATTTAAAACTTTTAAGTTTTTTAGATTTTTAAATTTAAACTCCTTTGAGAAATAATACAATGTCAAATGACAAACTGAGTTTTTTCTATTATAAATCTCTCTAATATAAAGCATAAACTGAGTCAAGACAAAAATTAAGTCTGTTATAGCAACTATCCTCTTGGACCCCTAATAGAACAACCCTCTTGGGCCCCCTAATAGAACAGTGCAGAGAACCTCATGAACTAAGGAATGGAGACAGAAATGCTGACAGTTGGTACCTTCCAATAAGAAACAAAAGTATGAGAGAAAAGGAAAGGGTAAGTTAATGAAATGAAGAGCTAGACAAAGACTCATCTCACATCACCCTAAAGTTAAAAAGTAATTCTTGTTCTTGAACTTAAATTATGACTAAGTATCCCTTCCCAGAGATGATCACAAGGCAGCATCAATTGGGAGTTCAGGAAGTCGCCAAAGCTGCACTTAAAAGACAAATCAAAACCAGCTTGAATATTTTATTTCCAAAGTTAGAAACAAATCTAATTTCTCTGTTTCAGAAGGCCTCAAGAATGGAACTATGATTAAATGCCAATTATTTTCATATAGTATCAAGAATCTAGAAATAAACTCTAGGATATTTTTCTTAAATAACATTCTTTTATTATCTAAGAAAGGCAGGGGGCTGGGAGAAAATGTAATAGTTCAAGCTAATTTTATAGAAAATTCTTTCAATAACATTATTGTGAGCTTATCTTTCATTATTTTCCTTCCTTTTTTAAATTTTTTACTCCTCAGTGAAAGAAAAATAAAGGTAGCATCTCAAGATCTGATGAACTGAAGGGTATAAGTCAGTTACTGGGCTGAGTAAGTGCCCACAAATGGTAAGCAAAACCAAACACAATCCTTGGTCTCTTAGGGGTTTTTAACTGGAGGGAGAGGTGGGATACAGAAATATAAGACTCCGACCACTGATATGATATGAACATGGCATTATGATAGCAAAGAGGATGGTGATCTAACCTGGTCAAGAACATCAGAGGTATTCCTGAAGCAAGGTAATGACCACAGAGTGAAGGCAAAAAAAGATGAGGGAGAGGCAGAGTATAAAAAAAATGAATAAATAAAAAGGGGCCAAGCATGAGTGGAGAGGTTAACAGGAACTTGGTCTGTTGGAGTTTCACAAATCATAGTAAGGATTTTGTCTCTAACCTACCCAAGGATTCGAACTAAAAACTGAAAGCTGATTGTTTTAATTAAAGATATAATATCAATAAAACTCCTATGTTGAGAACCATCACTCTGGCCACACTGTGGAAAGCGAACTCGACTAGCACAAAGCTGTATACAAGGAGACCAGTCAGAACTGTTACAGTGCAAGCTGGGAAACAAGACTGAGGACACTGGGAACAGAGAAACGGGTTGCTGAGATTTCAGGCACGAACGTCAACAAGGGAGGGTGACAGATGGGGTAAAGGGATGTGTGAGGAATACACACAAAACGTCATCTAGGTTTCCGGCCTGTGTAAGTGGATGCACGGCGGTGCTAGTCACTAAAGGAGGAATGCTAAGGGAGATCACATTTGAGGGGAGACAGATGGAAAATTCACAAAATGTGTCTGAAGTGCCCTTGGGACACAAAGACAGGGAAAGAGATGCCAAGTAGGTCATTCTGTCTCTAAAGCTGGACCAGTATTACTGAACTTGAATCATCAGTATAAAGGTAATTAAATGACCAAGGATCCAGCCTCAGAAACTCTCAATATGTAAAACAAAGCCTGGAAAAGAATGGGTCTGCAAATCAGACTCTGAACCAGCCAGAAAGATAGGAGGAATTCAGAATGTTAGAATGTTCAGAATCCGAATGTTAGAAAAGGGTCAATTGTGCTGAATGCTGAGCGCACACGTGGCAAGGGATGGAAAAGGTCCAGTTGATTTGGTGATAAGGTCACTGATCACCTCAGTGGTATCATTTCGATGAAGTTAAGAGGTAGAACAAGCTTGGAGTAGACAGAGAAATGAGTGGCATTGAAAGAAATGGAGAGAACGTTACAGAGAGTAAGTCTGCATACACAGAGGAAGAGGTGGGGCAGCATCTGCAGTTACTTATTTTTTTAATCGGAGACTTGAATGTGTGGGTATGCATACAAGAAAGATTTGTTTGAAAGGAAGAAATATGAGATGGAATTTAAGTCCTAAGACACCTAAGAAAGCAGAGATGACTGGATGCAGAGCATAGGTGGAGGAGAAAGGATGGGTGCTGAGAAGGTTAAGATTTATGTCTGGCATCAGAATGAAGTCCAAAGAAAAAGTGGGAACGGAATTGTCTGTTGAGAAAGCTGCATATTACTCAGGGTACTCTAACATCATAAAATGTTAATGACAGAATAAGCACTTCTTCTTTATCTGGCACATGAAAAAATGCTTTACATAAGTATGCATCTATTCAGCCCTCATCACAACCCCATGCAGCGTTCATTAGCTTCTTCACAGAGGAGGAGACTGAGGCCCGCGGGGGTTAAACTTGCCCAGGTGAACGGCCGCACTGGGCGCTCAAGTCCAACACTCACCCTTCAGGCCATGCTCAGCCAGCAGGCTGGACCATCTCTTGGCGGGCTTGAGACTGTCCCGAAAGCACCCGTGCTGTCAGGACCAGTAGATGATTTCTGGAACACTGGACATCCTAAGTCTCATACTGCCAGGGTCAAAGTTATGTTCACCCCGCATTATCAAATATTTAACTCACTTACGGCCAAGGCAATGAGGATTCATAAATAAGCCTGGGCGGTAAGATTTCTGCAATCAGTAGTTCACACTACTGAGAAAGAAACCGAAAGTTTTTTTTTTTTAACATCTTCTATTGCTTATTTTCCAGAACTGTAACAATGGTCCAACAGCACTGAAGTGGCACTGCGATTCACCTATTTCTATGTGGATCTCCCTCACTGGATGTGGACATCTCAAAAGCTGCCTACATCTTCCTCACTGCAGTATCTGTTCAGGGCCTACTGTGTGATAGCTACTCTGCCAAGTGCTAAGAAACAGTATGAACAACAGACATGACCTCTGGAAGCCAGGCAATATATAAACAGATAAACTATATTTTAAATTGAGAAAAAGACTAGGAAGGAATTGATATCAAAGAATGAAGGTTAAGAAGCAGAACGGGATGTTTAGATCTAGTGACTAGAGACAGCATCTCTGAAAAAGCAAACACTGAAGCTGAGACCTACAGTCAGAGGAAGGGGCATTCCAGTCACTGGGAATCCCCTAGAGAATAAGCAATTTAGAGACTTCATGAAATAAACCAAAGGTTGCCTAGAGAGCAGGAATTAGAGCAAAGCTGGAGGCAAGATCACAGGCCATGATAAAAGAATTTGGATTTTATAGTTTTAATGAAGAAAAGCAACTGAGTCTTCAACAGGAAACAGATACGGATGGATGTAATAAATCCTGTTCTATGAAGAACACAGGAGTCAAGGTGACCAGAGAGGACTACTGCAAGAGTCCAGGTAAGGGACAGCCTGGAGTAGAGGTTGGTAGATGGAAAGAGTGAGAAGCTGGACAGGCTTGAGACAGATTTAGGAGGGAAATCTGATCTTTGAAAAAGGAACCAAAGCAATTCAAAGGTGAAAGGACAGTCTTCTCAAAAGCTGGTGCTAGAAAAAATAAACATCCACATTGGGGAAAAAATAGATCAATCTAAAAACACTGGCCTTATCTAAATACCAAAGAGGATATAAAGATGGAAAATAAGCATGTGAAAAGATGCTCAATATCATGCCATTAGGGGACGGCAAATTAAAACAATGAGATACCACCACACATCTATGACCTTTTTCACTAGTCTACAATGTAAGTCAGGATACCTATAATGAAGAGGAGGTTATCCTAAAGGATTTAACACCTCTTACATTCTTGGGAAATATAGTGACATGAAAACTCCACCAAAAGTAGAGATATTTAAACTCTGTTTCATAATTTCTCGGTGAAAAACTAGATACTATTTTTTGGCTCTGCTTTTGGGCTGTATTTTATTTTCTACTTGACAAAGACGTAAAACAACAGGAATTCTCCCTTACTGCTGGTAGGAATGCAAAATGGTACAGCTACTCTGGAATAATGTGTTGGTTTCCTACAAACCTAAACAGAGGCTTACCGTTTAAGATCCAGCAGTTGCACTACTAGGTATTTTTCCAAGTGTGTTGCAAATGTATGTCCTCAGAACACCTGCACACAAATGTTTATAATAGCTTTCTTTACTCGTAAGTCCCTAACACAGGAAGCAACCAAGATGTCCTTCAAAAGGTGAAGAACAAACTGTGGCAGACCTATACAGTATTAAAAAGAAATATGCTATCAAGCCACAAAAAGGTAAGGACAAGCCTTAACTGCATATGGCTGAGTGAAAGAAACCAGCGGGAAATGCTACAAGATTCCAACTATATGACCTTCTAGGAAAGACAAACCTTGAGAGACAGTAAAAATATCAGCAGGGACTGTGGTGGTGATAAGATACCCTAATGATGGATAGGTGAAATTACACATTTAGCAAAATCTATAGCACTGCTGACACAAAGAGTAAATCCTTATGTAAACTCTGGACTTCAATGCATCAAAACTGGTTCAAACTACAACAAATATACCAAACTAATGCAAGCAAAGGAAACTAGGGAGGGGAAATTAATATAGAAGCTCTGTATTTTTTGGTCAATTTTTCTATAAATATAAAACTGCTGTAAAAAGAAGAAAAAACAAAGTTTTTTTAAAAAATCCCCAAACAAACAACTGAACTAACAATAACAGATTGCATATGGGAGGTAAGGGAGACCACTCCATTGTTTTTGATGTGAGATGAACATCCTTCTTTACTGAAATGAAGAAGACACAGAGAAAAAATAGCCTGGGGTTAGACTTTTTTTTTCTTAATGTAGTTTAATCCACCTGATAACCAAGTGGGTATCAAGACCGGAGCTTTAAGGAGGTTGCTGGGCAAGAGATAACCATTAGGGGAGTTTAAAAAAAAGAAAAAGCATTAAGTCATGGGAATGGATGAAGTCATCTAAGTGCAAAGGAAGAAGAGGCTAAAAGAAAAACTCAAGGACTGAGAAGGGCATTTCAGAAGATAGGTTCAACTACAATGAATTCTGCTAAGAGGTCAGAAGGTACAAGTAAGCATTGAGTAGACCTGCTATTGCCACAGAACCTGAGAGACTTTGATAAGTGCAGTCACATGATGTTAGATGCAAAGGCCACAAAGGGATAGACTAAGAAATAAATAAAATTTGAGAAGTTATAACAATGAGTAGATAATTCTTGGTAATAAAAGTGAGTAGAGACTGTAGTCGAAGTTAGAGGGTGAGGGAAAAGGTCAAGATGGCTTCCTTAAGATGACATATGAAAGCATAACTAGATGGTAATACGAATGATCCAGCAGAGAGGGAGACTGGCTCAGAGAGAAAATACCAAAGCCATAAAGTCTTTGACAAGACACAAGAGATAGATCCAGGCTCCGGAGAACAAGGGGGAAAAGCCTTTGAAAAGACGGGTATGGGGTAGAAGCATCTTATCTTCAGCACTTGAGAGATGCATAAAATTTAGTAAGTGGATGCTCAAAAGAATTAAATGAATCAAATTAAAGAAGTGAAATGATTTAGAAGGCTCCTGGCAAAGCATATGTAAATGCTAGGACCCTAGGCTAGAATTATATCAGAGAAGGCAGAAATAGAGTGTAAGGCAAAACACATTTTAGAAGGACAAAGGCAATAAACAGAAAAGTTACAAACAAGATAGATATAAATCCAACTAAAGAACATTGCTTTAAATGTAAATGGTTGAAATATACCAATTAAAAGACAGAGACTGTCAAATGAATTGGAGGAAAAAAAAAAAGACCCAACTATATATTGTAAGAAACGTTCACAGTAAATATAAAGATACAGGAGATTTAAAGTAAGAGGATAAGAAAGATATACCATAACATTAATTAAAAGAACATGAGAATAACCACATACATTTCAGGAAAATCAGACTTCAGAACAAGGAAAAGTTACCAGGGATAAAGGACATTACACAACGATGAAGGAGTCAATTCTCTATGAAGACATGACAACCCTTAGTATGTATTTGTTTAACAAAAGAGCATCAATATACGTGAGTCAAAAACTGACAGCTGAAATGAGAAACTGATGAATAGACTAACATACTGAAAGACTTCAATGCTGCTCTACCAGTAAGTGACACTCAGCAGGCTGAAAATCAGTAAAGAGAGTTGAACCGAACAGCACCATCAATCAGCTGGATCTAACTGACATCTAAAGACTACTTCTACTTCATCTAACAGCAGCAAAATACACCTTCTCAAGCTCACATGGAGAATTTACCAAGATTAAAGGCCAAAATACATACCACAAAATTTTAAAACAGAAAGCATACTGACCATGCTCTTGGATCACAATAGAACTAAACTAAAAATTAGTAAGATACCAAATATTTAGAGATAGACGAAAATCCCCAAAATGGAGATTAAACAACACTTCTAAATAATACATTGGTTTTAAAAGTCTCAAGAGAAATCTTTAAATATTTCAAACTTAAGAAAGTGAAAATACAATTTATCAAAATTCTGGAATACAGCAAAAACAGTGCTGAGAAAGAAGAGCAATATAAACCTAAGGCAAGCAGAAGAAGAGAAATAAAAATTAGAGAAGTCAATGAAACTGAAAACAATAAAACAGAGAAAAATCCACAAAACCAAGGTTTGGTAATTTTATCAATAAAACTGATAAATCTCTAGCCAGGCTAACAAGTAAAAAGAAAGAAGACACAAGTCACTAATAACACAAATGAAAGAGGAGCCATTACTACTGACCCCACGGACATTAAAGGGTAGTAAGGAATATTATGAACTCTTATCTCCACAAATTTGTTAACTTAGATTAAGTGAACTTAAAAGACATAATCTACCAAAACTTACAAGGAACAAACTGGAAAGGTTTATATCTATTGAAAGAAACTGAATTAACAGTTAATAACCCTCCCAAGCAGAAAGCACAAAGCCCAGATGGTTTCACTGATGAATTCTACCAAATGTTTAATAAAATAACACCAATTCTCTACAATTTCCTTCAGAAAGTAGAAACAAAGAGAACAATTCCTTCCTCATTCTATGAAGCAAGTAGAATATCAAAGTCAAAGACATTACAAAAAAGAAAATTACAGTCCAGTGTTTCATTAACCTTGATACAAGAATACTTGACAAAATATTAACAAACTGAATGCAATAACATGTAAAAAGAATTATACACCATGGCCAAGCTCCATTTAACCCACATGTGTAAAGCTGATTTAGTATTCAAAAATCAATTATAAACACTAGAGAAAATCATATGATCATATCAATAAATACAAAGCATTTGACAAAAGGCAACATCAACCCATGATTTTAAAAAAATACACAACACTCAAACAAAAAACCTGAGGAACCAGAACTAGAGGGGAACTTCCATAATGTGAAAAATATCTACAAAAAACCTACACCTAACATCATGCTTATTGGTAAGAAACCAGATGCCTTCCACCCAATATCATGAATAAGACAAGGAAGTCCCCTCTCACCATCCTTATTCAACTTTGTACTTGCAAGTCCTAACCAGTGCAATAAGCAAAGGAAATGAAAGGTATAAAGACTAAGAAGGAAACCATAAAACTGTCTTTGTCTGCAGCTGCCAGACAAAGCTCCTAAAGAAAGAAAGAAAAAGCACCTGTAACTAGTAAGCAACTATAAAAAGGTTGCAAGATAAAGGTAAAGTTAACTGTTTTCCTATATATCAGGAATGAACAACTGGAGTTAAAGATACACCATTTGCATCAGCACCAAAAAAAAAAAAAAAATACTTAGGTATAAATTTAACAAAATATATACAGGATCTATGTGAGGAAAAAACTACAAAATGTTGATAAAAAAATCAAAGATCTAAATAAATGGGAGACTAATTACATGATCATAGATGGTTAGACGTCAGGTCTTCCCAACTTAATCTTTAGATCTGATGCAATCCCAATAAAAACCCTAGTTAAGTCATTTTGTGGACAAACTGATTCTAAAATCTATATGAAAGACCTAGTTTCAGTTTCAGTGAAAGACCTAGAAAATTAGAAAACTGACAACCAATTTTGAGATGAACTGAAAAATCTACAGTATTCAACACAGTGTAGTATCAGCAGAAAAGACAGGTCAATGAAATGGGATAAAGGGCCCAGAAACAGACCCATACAAATATAGTCAAGTGATCTTTGAAAAAGGAGCAAAGAAAATACAAAGGAAAAAGGACAGTCTTTTCTTAAACTTTTACCTTACACCTTTCACAAAAGTTAATAACTGTGATCCAAAATGGATCACAGGCCTACATCAAAACTGTAAAACTTCCTGAAGGTAACATACAAAAAAAATGTAGGTGACCATGGGTTTAACAGTGACAGTGAGTTTTTAAAAGATGCAACATCAAAAGCACACACTCCATTAGAGGAAAAAAAACTGATGTGGAATTGATTAAAGTTTAAAACTTTTGCTCTCTAGGAGACAAGGATAAGATAATGAAGACAAGTCACAGAAGAAGAGAAAATGCTTGCAAAACACTTCTCTGGTAAAGTAGTGCTATCTGAAACATACAAAGGACTTTTAAAACTCAACAAAAGGAAAAACTTCTTAAATGGGCAAAAGATCTGAAAGGAGACCTCACAGAAAAGGATATACAGATGATAAATAGTATCATTAGAGAATTGCAAAAATAAAACAAGAAGCAGCCACTATACACCTATCAGAGGGACTACAATCCAAAACACAACCACCACCATATGCTGGCAAGGATGCAGAACAGGAACTCTGGTTCATCGCTGGTGGGAAGGCAAAATGGTACAGCCACTGTGGAAGTAAGACAGCTGGGCAGTTTCTTACAATGCTGAGCACAGTCTTACCGTAAGATCCAGCAATTGCACTGCTGGGTGTTTTTCCAAATGAGTTGAAATCGTCCGTCCTCAAAAAACCTACACACCAATGTTTACAGCAGTTTTGCTCTTAAGTGCCAAAAACTGGAGGCAATCAGGATGTCCTTCAAAGATGAGTGGATAAACACACAGTGGTAGATTTATATGATGGAATACCATTCAGTAATAAAAAGAAGTACATTAACAAGTCACAAAGAGACATTGTACATTGCTAACTGAAAGAAGCCAGTCTGAGGTGGTTAGAGGTAAAACTACAGAAAGAAGAAAAAGATCTGTGATTGCCGGGGTGGGAGGGAAGAGAGGGATGAATATAGGAATATCATGTGTAGGTTGGTGAAACTTTTCTGTATGATACTATGATACATGACATTATGTATATGAGGAAACTTGCAGAACTGTATGACAGGAGTGAACCCTAAACTGTGCCTTTCACTTAATAATGAGGTATCGATATCAGTTCATGAATTATAAAATACACCACATAAGATGTCAATAGAGCAAACTACGATAAGCAAAATTGTATATGGGGAGGAGGGAGGTATTCTGAACTTTCTGGTGAATTTTTCTGTAAAGACTAAAATTACTCTCAATTTTAAAATGCATACTAAGTAAAATATCCCTTTTAAACATGAAATTTTCCTAAGAATATCCATTCTTTTTGGCAAAGATGTCTGACAATCAACAATATGATAGAATTCTTTAGATTTTGACAAATTTTCTTTTAAATGCTAGTTTTGTTACTTATTTATTATGTGCCCTTGGGCAGATATTGTGATTTCTGAGTTTTGGCATCTTTGGGTGTAAAATAAAAAATTACCTAAAAGGTCAACTGGATTTAATCACGTAAATATATGTAATTCACCTAGCAAAAGTTGCACAAAATAGGCACATAAATCGTTCTTTTCTTTCTTGCTCATTTGTCCCCAAATTCTTTTTAACTCAGGTAAGGTAGAACACACCCTGAGTATTTCTCAAAAATAGGTAACACATACCCTAAAGGTACATGCAACCAACCATTAAACAAATCATTAGGCTACTCATACCGTAAAGGTATTAAATACATGTCTTCCTGAAGCTCAGTTTAGAGGGGAAGGGGGGGAAGCTGTTTAACTGGTAGCTTAAAACACTGTTATACCAAAACAACGTTGCTGAAGTATGGCACGAAATTTCAAGAGGCAACAGGAAACTGCTTGCACAAGAATTTTGGCCACACAGGCTTCCAGGGCACTTCTCCACCATCTTCAGCCGTTTGGGGTATATCTCAAATTTTTCCACTGAGGCACTGCCTTTCACTTCCAGTTTTAATTATGTTACTAAACACAAGTTGATTTTCGTCTCAATGTCAGTCCTGTGTCAACAATTTAGCTCCAAAGGGCCTGCTTCCCCTTAAATTACTAAAGGACAATCTGAAAAATAACATTTTGCATTAAGAATTAATGCTTTTGAATTGTGGTGCTGGAGAAGACTCTTCAGAGTTCCTTGGACTGCAAGGAGATCCAACTAGTCAATCCTAAAGGAAATCAACCCTGAATATCCACTGGAAGGACTGATGCTGAAGCTCCAATACTTTGACCACCTGATGCAAAAAGCAAGGAAAAGATGTTGATGTTGGGAGAGATTGAGGGCAAAAGGAGAAGGGGGCGGCAGAGGATGAGATGGCTAGATATCATAACTGACTCAATGGACTTGAGTTTGAGCAAACTCTGGGAGATAGTGGAGGCGAGGTGGAGGATGCTGAGAGCCTGGGGGTGCTCAGTCCATGTGGTCACAAAGAGTGAGACATGACTTAGCGACTGAACAACAACAATAAAAACTATTTAATACAGAATTTATAGCTCTGTCAGAATTAAGCAAGCAATAACTGAAATGAAGATTACACTTCTTTGATTGCTTTCTCAAGGTCTTGGCTTGACTTGGAGTCATTTTCTTTTCCACTGAACTGCGCATGTTAGTCTGGAAGGCACTGCCCTGATTTTTTTTAAAAACAAAATTTGCGTATCAATATGAAACTCTTTTGTCCAAGAGAATCTCGTAACATTAAGCACCTGACTGGATAAATATGTAAGGATAAACAAAGCAGTGAGTGTCACAAGGTCAAACAGAGGCTGAGCACACCTGTGCTGTCTAGTGTCACACCTTAAGAAAAATAATATACTGAAGCATGTTCAGAGATCTACAAAACTCTTAAGGATTTCAAAACCATGCTACCTAAGAGCAAGAAATGGAAGTAGGCTTAGTAGGGGGAAAAAAAACAAACTGCATTTGAAATTGATGCAGTATGAGAGCCATCTTAAATCACCTGAAGGCTATGGTACTTGAAGGGAATCAGACTTGCTCGATGTTCCCAGAACTAGGACTAACATGAGGCAGCAATAAAGTACAGGATAAGTATAGATATCAGAGCCTTCAAGAGACTCAAATCCTACAACACACCTTTAATCAACTATGTGATATTAGAAATACACGTGATATTCTCAGACATTAATCTTGTACATAAGATGAAGGTTCTAACTTGGCTAATTCCTAAGGTAATCTTCAAATAAAAAAATGACATGGAAGCATATTCTGGATCAGCATCTTACCATCAGAGCATCCTGAACATGGAATGAGCTATCTCACTGAAGTCATGAGTGCTATCACTAGTTCATAGCAACAAAATCATGTGCTCTGTATAAAGGAAAAAGCACAACAGATAGCACAGTATTTTAAGTAAAAGCCTAATGTCCACAAGCTGGTATTCTTATAAAAAGAATTAAAAAGACAGGATGGAAGATTATTGTTTTTTATGTTGTCATCTACTGAGTAAATTATAACAACATAATTTTAGGGGAAAAAATCCTAAATCATATTTCTAGCTCATCTATACTGAATATTACATTTTCCTTTGTTTCTAGATATACTGATTATGATGCTAACATTTGATTCTTTGAACCCACTTAATATACCTTATGGAATAACCTTATAAATATCTTGTCTGAACAATTTTGTATATACTAGCCAACAGTACTGAAAGTGAATGTTTAAAACTCAAATTAACTTCTAAAACCAAAGTTAAAATTACTCAGTACAGCTACAGTTTTCTATATTTTAGGTTTCGTTTAATAAAAATAAGCATACACAACCAACAACCAGGGAATAACCTCATAAAATATATACTCAACTTTCCATGTAAAGTACAGTATTTTAACAGTGCTCAGTGCATAAGAAATACTAAATTAAGTATGGATCATAAACATTAAGAGAACAAGGGTTAAAAAAAAAGAGCAAGGGTAGGAGATGCCTGGAATACAGTAGGCCAGGTACAGAGAGTACAATGTAGATAGACATATGTTCCTAAGTTCACTCCAAACAAATTTGTGGTTTACCCATTGCTCTTCTCTGGGACAAATTTAAAGAAAAATTCTTTCCGTAATTCTACATCTGTCTGAAAATCCAAGGATATCTGTTGTAGGTCACTTTATCACCAGATGTTACACTGAAAATATTCTAAACATTTTCTACCTACATGCCATACCTTACCTCTTGAGTAG
Source organism: Dama dama (assembly GCF_033118175.1). Taxonomy (NCBI): domain Eukaryota; kingdom Metazoa; phylum Chordata; class Mammalia; order Artiodactyla; family Cervidae; genus Dama; species Dama dama. The sequence goes on from NC_083710.1 coordinate 18,726,669, forward strand.
AGATCACTTTGATCACAATTCCTGAAAACTCCGATGCACACTTCAAAGTTCCCTAGCATGTTTTTCTGTTTTTGTCTTTTTTTACTGCAGTAATCTGATTACCTTAGATGTACATTTAAGTGGGAAAAACCTTTAAAGAGCACCTATGTGCTTATTTTGGAAATACAAATATTCCACATTTCAAGACTAAGTTAATGTGAACTTTTTAAAATGGGAAATAAAAATATCTGAATTTTAAAAAATCAAGAAATTGCTTAGGACATCTAGGCACTGACATTTTGCTCAAGTGTTTGAATACAGCAAAATCAAGTAAGATTTATGGATATATTTATCATATATATATGTCAGTACTTGTAGTCACACTTCTTATTGACATTTATCTCCTTTAAAACAGAAGTTATTAAAAAAAAAACTTTCTTTACTCAAATTTAAAAAAACTATTTTATTCTAGAGCTAGTCCTATGAATCATAGTGAAACAATAAGCTTAGTTCTTATACCGCAAACATAAAGCCATGTTCAATATTCATAACTGTTTTTATTTTGAGGCTACTGATAGTGTAGGGAAGAGTTCATGTAATGAAAATTATTTTTAAAACTCTCACTTCACCACTCTTTTTACAATATGTTTGAAATTTCCAGTGCAATGCTTTCATTTAACACTCCCTGCCCTACATCTTTTAAATACATATAGTTAAGGCTTCTAAATTCTTTTGTACTCAAGGAAACAGTCTCCCATCTTTCACAGAAATACATTTTGTCTGTGAATCTTTTAATAGCTTTAATTCTAAAAACAAAATTTTATCCACAGTATTTTTACTCATCTTTTCCAAACTTACTAGACTAATAAAGCCAAGAACTTTAGCTCCTCTCCCACACTGTAAATACAATAGCTATTCTAAATCATAATTTCCTTTTATAATTCTTTTTTTCAGAGTATAATTTCTTTAGAGAGCCAAATTAGATCATTTTAATCCACAAGCTGTCATTAACTAAACTTATTTGTCACCTAGGACCCCACCATAAAGTTTTTTAATTTCAGCAGTCTGCTTACAAATTTTCATCAAATCAAAAGAGAGATCTCCTCTTGTTTCTAGCAGACTGCATAAAAAGGTAAGTTGTTCTAATGGCTCTAATTAAGTTTATGTAGATATAAAGACAAGAATCATGAAAACCAAATTTTATCCTTTCGCATGTTCTCTTGGTAAGGTTAAAAGAAAGAGACTCTGTAAGTTAAGATTTCCCCTTCTACAATTACTTGTTCAAGCAGAACATCAAAATGTAAAATACTTTCTCCTATTATAACAGCACCCACTAATTGAACAGTTCTCCAATAAGTCACTATTCTCAAATATTCTTTTTCTGACTAGAAGAAATGTCTTCTGTATGCAATTAGGTAAGGGTCTACGTTTATCAAGATCTCACTTTAAAAAAGACTTGAGCATATTACTCCTGATATTTTCAATATTAACTCAAGAGTTTTAATGGTTTGCAAAATTGACATACGAAAATGGCATCTAAAAAAATCCAATTCTGGAAACAAAGCTAAGGTGAAGTTAATCAGTAAAGTGCAAAAACAAGACTAAATAGATCACCTATTTCCTTAATTTGGCACTGTGTGACCCAATGAAAAGTCATTTCAATTCAACAGTTTAAATAATTTTTTTCTCAAAAAAGTTTAACACATACAAGGATAGAATATATATTCAGAAATACTTAAGAGGAAGACACATAAAATTAAAATACATTTTAAAATACTGTTATAGTTTCCATTTTCTACTCCTGAAAGAAAAATAAGCCATTTATCAGTAAGTGCATTTTTTTCATGGAGAAAATATTTATTAGTTTTTCAAATGATCACATAATACAAATGTTACACAATTAGTCATTCTAGAAAAAAGTTACCTTATATTAATATTCATAAAATAAACACTGAAAAATATAGGATTGCATATTGTGACATGAAATATTTTAAAATTTGAAAGAAAATCAAAATAAAAGTTTAAACAAATCAGTTCACATTAATATACATGAAGTTTCACTTTTAAATAGCTTTCAGTGGCATGAGATGAATAGAAATGCACTTACATTTCTTTTGCACACTTTAAGGAACAAAGCTAAAATTTAATCAAAGCATGAGATGAATGGGATTAAGAGACTAAATCATTTCTCTTCAAAACTGAAACAAAAGGCCATAAACTGGCCTTCAGTTCCCTGAGTTCCTTCTAAAATGTTGAGTAGTTATTTTTTAATTTATATGTGTTTGTAAAAACTATCTTATTAACTTTTAACAAAAGCAAATCAAGAGTAAAAAGTTGTAATTGTTTATGGGAATTCAGAGCTCTCCCGGGAAATTTTAGCTCAAATTGATCTTCTAAACTTACTTTTAAGTACCATACATACAAAAGTTTATGTATAATTAATGAGGGGAAAACGGGTCCCACACATAGCCAACAAAGACTAAAGGCCAGGTTATAACCTAGCAAGTGTGGTTTCTAAAACCTCTTAAGATTCCTAAAACATTTAGATGCTTCCACAGTGTTATCTCTAGAATTTCTATTCTTAAAATGTAAACCAAATAAGACAAACTGGCAGCATGGCATAACTTTAAAAAACTTCTTTAGTAGCTTTCAACTGACTAGTTTAATAGATACTAAAAAGAGAAATAAAACATTTTGATAGCTACTTCCATCAATTTATCAAATCCATAGTTTGGATAACTTTCTTGCAACACTTAATTCACACACAGAGGCTTATTCTACTACTACTACTTGCCTTTGCTCTATAAAATAACTCTCTGTTTCAGGATCATTCAACTTTAGAATGCCTGCAAATGCAGAACAATACCTCAAGTTTAACAGGTATTTACTTTAAAAGACTTAACTTAGAAGGTGCCTCTACTTCTATACTGGAATCTGCTGATTCGACAAGAATAAGGCTCAAGACTAGGAAAAAATAAACCGAAAAAGTACATCCTAATATTAAAAGTAATTTAGGAATAATTAAGATTTTCACCCTTTACTTCCTAGTTCTTTTCAGTGTTGGGCAACAAAAGACAAGTTTCATTAAGTTTTCTGGGTCTCCGAGACTACCAGAAAGTCTGCCTGCTTCCTTAAGGTGATTTTCAATCCCACAAATCTTTTAAGTGAAACAGATAGAGAGCTGCTTTTTTAAAGAAAGGAGTCTCTCATGCTTCCTCTAGTTCAGTCTTCTGAATAGAAAGGAATAGTTTCATGGTCATGTAAAGTTCCAATCTGAGAAAATTACGTCATTATCTGAGCCTTTCCATTTCCAGATCAAGAGTACACCAGAGAGAATTCTTAAAGTTTGTCAATGACAAGGTCAGGTGGCTCTCTCATCCTTGTGTCTTCTAGACATAGTGCGTGGCTCCGTTCACCACTGCCTTCCAAACTGCAGTTGCTGCATGTGTGACAGATATCATCCATGAAGGCTCTGCTAGAGGAGTTCCTTTGGCTGAAGGAGGATGTTTACCAGTTGAAAGAAATCTGGGCAATTAGAGAACAAATAAACCAGTCTCCCATTATCAAGATACCTGGAGTCACAGAAGGAATCCACCAAGGAAAAAATGAAAACTTGCCAAAGGCACCAAAGTTCACGTTCTACCCACTGTAGATGATAAGAACTTCCTGAAATCAAATCCTACCCTTGGCATCAAAGATACTAACAGAAAACTGTATTAATGCCATGGGGAAAATCTAGGACAAGGTTCTTTTGCCACAGATAACATTATTCCTAGGGACTGGAAAACTACTTGTGAGTATATTTAACAAAGCTTTCAGGGATAGTATCTCCTGAAACATATTCATTCGTATGTATCGTATTAAAGAATGAAGCCTAGATTTGACAGTAAAACCATAATGGTACTATCATTGCATCTTGTTAAAGATCTACCTGATATGAAGTCCTAAAGTTCAACATAGGAGAATAGACCAAAAAGTTCTCACTAATAGGGCAGGATAACACCTGGACATCAGATGGTGTAAATTAGGAAAATTCAGATGTCCAGTTTGCCCGAAGACAAAATACAGAAACTTCTTAAATACTGGAATATAAAAGAGCACTGAGAAGTACACTAACACCAGTAAAGGTTAAAATGGGCAAATATTTCCTTTTAAAAATTCCTGTGGACTACACAGGCATTCACCAAATCAGTGCCCCCAAATCAGCCACTGCTTTAATTATCTGGAGAGAAAATTAACTACATCTTAAGTCTCTTTTCTGAAAGGGCACTAGTTAGCATTCTTAGAAAAACAAACAGATTGCAGCCCCACTTGGTTCTTCTATGAACCCAAGGAGTAAACAACAGAATTACATGGGCAATGGAAGGACACTCCAGTCTATAAATAAACCCAAGTAAATAATGGAAAGCACCCACTTGTTTATTACCCTTTCCCAACTCTCTCCAGAAGCTGGATATTCTGCCTCCAAAGGTTCAGTGGAGAAAGTGGACCCCTGACGTCAAAAGCTCTCCGTGGTCTTGGCTGTATCTGTGGTTCTAGGATCACTCCTTGCACCTCTGGTAGGAGAGAAGCACTGAAATAGAGAGCTGAATATAGATTTAAGAAAAAACTCTTATTAAGAAATTACATTCTCTGATCATTTGAGCTTGTAATGACTTATCCTCGGGACAAAAAGGAGCCACCTCTGCGCACACATTCTTCAGTGCCTTCTTAATTTGAATTTTAGAAGTCTTTCACCACGAATGATTAATTACTCAGTAACTATTAAGAAGGGAACTAGCTCGGTCTAAGTCATAACACAGTGTGTGACAAACCACTCAACTTCAAGTGGAAGACCAAATATAAAAATGATAAATTAGGACTGGTAAACAAGATCATAAGTGTCTTAAAGGGACATGCAAAGGCACTTGACCTCAGATATATTAAAGGAGGAGTCCCAATTAATTCTGCTGTCAAAGAGAAGACGATGGATTGAAAAGCAGAAATAGAATAATCAAGCATATTAACAGGAATACCACTAAACCTTAAGAAGCGGAATTTGTTCTCAGTTTTTTAATTCTTCAGTAATTTAAAGAATTAATCAGACTACAGTCCCTTATTATAGCAGTATAAAAATAAACCTGAATTTTATCAAGCTATGCCTACTGTCACTGAGAAAGATTTATTCTTCAAGCACTCATCTTTAAAAGTGGGAGGGCAGAATAGTGGACATAGGCAATACGGACTAAAAATCCTTTTCAAACATGATCATTTGGTTTGGGGTCAAGAAGGACCAGGAAATAATCATTAATGGCTTCAATGCAGAAATTAAAGCAGTTAAGATATACCCAAATAATAGATGATGATAAAGATACTGGAAAATAGTTCACTTTATTATAGAAATAAGGTGAACAAGAGAAGGAAGTTCAAAGCACATAGTATCTGATCAAGGAAAAGCTGAAAGGAGAATAAGATAGGCAGATATATATAATATTTAAAGTTAGAGGGACTGCAGGATAAATTTAACAGTGGAAAACAGACCAACTGTATTTTGTGGTACAGAATGATACACCCCTATTAAATTTCAGATCTTATTCTAAGTAGAAAGGTGCTGTATGCTCCTGCTGTATGGAACATGGGCAGTCACTGTCCGACTTCAGGGACATGTTATATTTGGGGATAAATTAAGAAAAAAGGCTATCAAATAATTTCTCTCTCTCTCACCCCAACTGGTTATCACAAGGGTTCCTTACCTGTTAGTGGAACGAGGACTGCGCTCTCTTGTTCTCTATCAATCAACCCACAAAGGTTATAGGTTCAGCACTAAGAAGGTAGCAACCAACCAAAGTTAGTTTTAATGCCTTCACTTCCTCCTGGCTCTGCCAGCCAGTTTGGAAAAATGCCAACAGCTGAAAAGGAATGGTTATTCCATTACCTAACAACAATTAGAGTAAGGAAAAAATTTTTAAGCCTGAAGATGAAGGAATGAGGTAATATAACCCTTTAGTACCTTAGGAATATATTCAATTCTCTACAAGTGAGAAATGAAAATGGTTCAGACTTAGAAAACCTATAAATTTAACCATCAAATCTATAATTTCCAAATTTTAAAGAAATGAAAAAAGAAGTAAAAGGAAGTCAAGGGGGTGAAACTGTCATCTAACAAGAGATATCAAATAAATAACTACAACAGTATTTTATGAGTGTATGTGGCAGCTATTTTTTCATTTCAAATTTCCAATAGATTTTAAATCCCAAGGTCTTTAAACAGTATTTTACAGTAAAATCACATTAGGAGGAACGTGAGGGATAACAAGAGGAAAAGAGCACAAAAAGAAAAGCTCTGAATATTCAATCTCTCAAGAAAACAAAATCTAAATAGGTATTTTCAAGGGTCAAAAATCACAAATAGATTAGCAAAGTATTCCACAGCTGGAGTTCTTAAGGAGTGGCTCTTTAACAGATGAGAAAGGCTTAAAACTGATACATCAGAGCTATCTCATTTGTTTTCAGTGGACCTATACTGTGGAAACAGGTATGACAAAAGCACTTTTAAAATTATTAATCAACCTCTACCCTTTTCTAATCAATTTTCTTGACAAATTCTTTTTCATACCTAATAATATTTCAATATAAATCATGAAAATTTAAAGACTCTCAAATGAATGAGAGCTAAGTAAAACTTAACTAAGATACAGTTTAAAATATATTCAGAAACTATCAAGATATGACTTTCCAAATTTCCTAGTTTTTCTTCATTTTATAAATACTAATCAGTAGCACAGTGATATATCTGATTGAAAATACAGACAAAAAGGGAGCATTCCATTATGGAAAAAAATTACTCAGTAATTTAAATTTAGAAGCCCACTTCACTTTGAAAATGAGAAACAACTCCCAAGAAATCATTATCTTGCTCAGATTAATAATGGTCTAAATTTACAGTTTCTCCTTAAGTAGGAGCTCCAAATCCTTGATTTACCAGGCCCCACAGAATATATAAATTAAAAAGGCAACAAACTTAGTATAAAAAAACCCAATGTCCTTGGGTTAAGTTATGTAAGTTAAATAAGAGAGCTGGCTGGAGAAATAGACCCACTTATGAAATTCTCCCAAGTCAGATTACTTTCAAGATATCACTTCTCTATTTTTCCTTAAGTATGCCAAAACTTGTGGATTCAACATATTCATACTCAAAAATGAACTAAACAGATTTCCTTAAATAGGAATTATTTGAATCACTGAGGAGAACTGTATCTCTCTTGCTTCAGGAGTTAATTTATGAAGACTATGGATTGATAATCACTTACACAGAAAAATGTAAAGGCACTTTCAAAATGAGACCATTATTCAAACAAGAAAGAATAGCCTTTGCAAGACTACTACTGATTGAGGCTCACAAGAAAGACACAGTAAGACCTAACGTAATTCTGTTTTAACAGACAGCATTCTTCGATGTGATGTTTCAAGAGGGAAAAAAGAAATTACTCCGCTTCAGGATTTACAGTTCAACCAGTAAAGAAGAAATTACAAACCAAAGCTAAGAAAATCAGCAATGCTGAAATGCAACAGAAGAACTTAAACAAGGAAGCCGAAGGTCTATTCATCTATCATTTTAGTTTTTTCCATTATTAAAGTTTAAAGATTCTTACTGAATATTAAGTTACATTCAAATCAGAAACAATCTAAGTATTTTATATATAAATACCACTCTTAAGAAACTCTCCTGAAATGTACAAACTATTTGCAATATTTGTTCTCAATACTAAATTACTAAATAAGCATATAACATTTATTAGGTCTAACCATTTCTAATATCAATGAAAAGAGAAAGATTCACCAATCATTTTTAAGCAATGAAATGGAAGGTAACACATTTCTACGAAGACTATGATTTCTATTCTCTTGTGTTACAGAAGACTAATTTGAAGTCTAAATTAGAAATTTACAGACAATTCATAAAACAAAACATCTTAAGAGTCATATGGTGGCTCAGATGGTAAAGCGTCTACCTACAATGCGGGAGACCCAGGTTCAATCCCTGGGTTGGGAAGATCCCCTGGAGAAGGAAATGGCAACCCACTCCAGTACTCTTGCCTGGAAAATCCCATGGACAGAGTAGCCTGGTAGGCTACAGTCCATGGGGTTGCAAAGAGTCGGACATGATTGAGAGACTTCACTTTCACTCTAAACTGGGAACATGACACAGAAATATCTTCTTCTTATCTTTTATCATTAATTCTTACTAGTTCTAAGGCACTTCTGCAAAGAATAAGAATTTCCCACAAATCCCTTCAAATGTCCAGATCAGGCCCAACTGGCATTAAGAAGAAAATGAAAGAACATCCTTAAGAGAAGCAGTGAGTCTGCAACTCCAGCCCCTATACACACTTGAGTTAAATAAATTCAGTAAAGGTTTTACAAATGAATGAAGCCCACTGGTCAAAAAACAAGAAGTTAAGGAGAACTTTGTCAAGCGGCTGATGTCTAAAGTTAAGCTTTCTTATCCTAAAGGAAATAAAAATCATCATAAGTATTAGTTTCATGGAGTCTCTTTTTTTTGGCGGGGGCGGGGGGGGGGAAGAGGTGTCCATCAGCATCTAGGGTTAATTTCTACGTAAAACTTCACAGGTTTCACCTGAAACTTCACAGGTATTATCCTGAGGTGACACAAATTTTAGCTAAATTACAAGACCCATTATAAATTTTCTAATGTTCTTTTGCAGACCAAAAATTAGTAAGAAAACAAACTGGATATTGCCAAAACACCCAATTTCACTTTTAAATTTTAAAAAGTGAGAGATCTTGTCAAAAAAGCAAACAGACAAACAAAGCCCAGCTTCCTTAGAATTAGTTAGCCACAGTATTGTGTTGTATCTGGAGGAAAAGGCTGTATCCCCCATCCAAGTACTAAGGATGCCCGACCCTGCTTAGCTTCCAAGAAAAGGTTATAGCTAAACCACAACCCTGTATATATTATCAAACAGGATACACCTTATAAATACTAAAATAAGGAAGAAAGCCTGGAAATTAAGGAACATAGAGCACGGAAAGCAATAACCTAAAAGAGAAGAAAATATAATGAGAAGGAAAGAAACCTACTAGATTATTTTAAGAATCTAACCAAATTCCAAGATTTATCAATATATTTTTTTCTTCATCCTTTTGGAAAAGATACTAATCCCAAAATTTGGGGCTCAAGTTACTCTATTAGGTTTAAATATTAAGTATTTGTTAAAAGAGAGAAAAGCAATAGCTAATCCAACTGTGCCTTCAGGTTCTACTAACTATAAGATAGGGAAGTAAAAAAGGTAAAAAAAAAAGAAAAAAGAAAATATGCAACACATTTTTAGAGCGGTTAATGTACTATAGAATGAAAGATAAAAGGCAATCCTAAAAATATATATCAACTATAAAAAAGTCAAATTCAGAATCAAGCTGCATTTAAAAAGGCAACTTCAGGGTCAAGACAACTAAACACAGAAACATTTAAATTTACCACTGCCTCCTTTAAATGAAAAAGGCTTCTATATTTCAAAAACAGAAAACCTTAGTGAAAGTAATTTTATGTTAAAATTAATGGAATATGATGAGAAACAATATTGACACAGTATTAAAATATCTCCCACAAAACACTTATTATTTACACAGGAAAAAAGTAAATTAATAGTGTAGAAATCAGACAGACACTTCCTTAACCAAATTAACTTTTATCACCACCGGTAACAGGACATGTACCTCCTGATGCAATGTACTGATAAGGACATAACATCACTTCAGTGGAATCTTTTCCAAAAATGCTTAATTCTCAATCTGATTAGGAAAGAACATCAGACACACGAGTTAAAAAATAGCCTAACTAGCTAGTACTCTTCAAAAATGCCACAGTTACAAAAGGCAAAGAGAATGAAGAACCAGCCCAGACTGAAGAAGATTAAACAGACATGACAATTAAATACACTGTGAAATTCTAGATAGGATCCTGGACCAAAACAAGGTCATTTAATGGACTATAATCAAAATGCAAATAAACTTACAGATGGTTAGTATTAACTCCTGATTTCTACATTTGTTCTACAAATATTAGCAAAAGCTGGATGAATTCTATGTACTAATTTCTGCAACTTTTGGTAGACCTAAGTTTGCTTTAAAATAAAAATATAAAATAAAACAAAAGGTTCTGAATAATTTGACATAAAGTGCACTCCAATCTTTCTTTAAAAACTAACTCTAGTAGAAATAACAGCATTAATGTTCTGTACTAACATCAGAAAACTAATCAGATGGTGATAGTCTTGCTTAGGCTTTTAATTTTTTTGATAAATAGTTCTATACAAAGAACTCTGATTTGGAAGAAATCAGAGATTAAAAAAATCTTCTCTTCTATAAACAGAGAAACTGAATTATATTTATATTAAACTAGCATGGAAATGAACTTTGGACTAAAGCAAGCATATAGGAGTAATTGGCTAAAAAACAAAAAGTCTTCAGATTTTAAATTAACATGTGTAAATTTTTATTCCTGCATAATAAAAAATGCAAGGAACAAAAATTTGTGCTCATTTTCTTAAAAATCTCCATAAGAAAGTATAGTGCCATAAATATCCCTCTTACAATTTTTTTCCTAAAAATCAAATTGTAAAATTCTCAATTAATAAACCTTCACTTGAAAAATCAATTACAAGTAAATATTCATAACCTGTTTGTTTTTTTAACACTTATGGAGAGCTTAGTATACAGCAATATAGTATGCGTTTTATATATATGGCCTCACTCAACCTCACAACTCAATGACATACAATACAATCATCACAAGTTTACTGAGAATATACTAAGGCACAAAGCAGTAAAGTTAACTCATCTAAGATCACAAATCTAGTAAGTTGTAGACTAGGACATTTTGTCTCCAAGATCCTGAGTTTTAACTAATTTTATACTTCTCCAAATTATATTATTTTGATTAGCAATATTTGTTTTTAAAACACTTACAATGTGATAAAATGCTAGAATAAATGCTTTAAGTAGAACTGAAATGTTCTCCTTCTATTTGTTTTGCCATTTCTACCAACCCAGGAAAGTCTGGCAAGGCAAAAAGACATAGAAATAAAGTATAGCAAAACTCAGTATCAGCACCATAAATAACCGAAACAGATGTTTCTACAGAACCTGAAAGGCCTATATCTAAAAGTCTGCTGGAAAAAAAAAAAAAAAAAAGTCTGCTGAAATGGTAACTCGAAATTCTTCTCATCTTGAAAGGATCTTCAAAAAAGCACAATGCAAATTTTAATTTCTAGTTTACATGTCACATGTATCTATTAACCTGCCTAACAAATATATAGGACAGTCTCTTAAATAAAAATCTCATAAAAAGTTCAATGAGTTTAATTATCTTAATGTACTTTAAACCTTGTATTTAATGCATTAAATATAAACATTAAATTAATAAACATTATATTAAGTCATCACTTCTGTTATGAGCAGTGTAAGAATGATGATCTAGCAGTAACAATTGGATTTTATTCTCTATTAAATCAGAGCTCAATTCTGCTACTTAGAGAACAGTCTTTTGTTTGTTAGCATATATAATATTCTGTATGGCTGTAGTAGCTGTCCTAAATTTTAATGTATTTTTAAAATTATTTACAGATGGCTTTATTTCTACTCAAATTCTTCTGTATATAAAAACAAGATCAAAAGAAGGTCATTCCCTTCCTCATTCCAATGAAATCTAATAAAAATCAATATAATATCTCCTTGTGAGTATGATATGAGAAGCACTCAGTAGTTTATACAAGAACAAGATGCTTTCAAATTCCTTATCAACAAAGCGGGTAAGGTTTTTTAAAAGACTGAAGAATTACTTAATTATAAATAACACCTTTAATCTACTCTAGTCTTATATAACTTGTCTGGACATTGAGCCTGCAGTGACAAAAAGAAGTCATAGATGGCATCCTGAACTTCAAGGCTCATGTCAGTCAGTAAGCCATCAGAAATTAAGAAAGCCCAAGTTTGCCAAATACTCATGAGGTATTTAATACCTACACAGTAATGAAACTACAAACCCGGAAAATAAAGAATGCGTAAGCTGATATGCTATACTAAATTTACATTCTGGAAAAAAAAAAAAAAAACACATTAATCCTGTTATTTTACCAACCAGTCACAGCTTTCACAGACAATCCTACTTTCCAAACATTTTGGAAATAAGATTTTATAGACACAATCCAGGTTGTGAAAATGAAAATACTGCCAAAAAAGAAAATGGTGAAATGGTATGAAAGGAAAAGAACATCATCACCATCAAATCAACTTTAGAAATATGATTTGACATAAAAGAGATACATGAAGTTTAGTTAATACCATGTGGGCTATCCACATAACTTTCTAAAGGCCATCACAGATCTTGGATTAAGGCCTTGTAAGTGCCACTATTACCACAACTCAAGTTTTCAATTTTGTCAGTGAGAAAATAACAAATGTGGATATAACTTCTTCAAGAAATAAAATTCTTATATACTCCTTCACATGTTTAAATAAGGCACTTCTTTAAATTTTATTCAGAATACCAGATTATAGTGTTTGAGTTGGAAAATCTTTTTCCATTCTTCCTTCAAAATTTGAATCAAGTCTCTGATAAATACAGCTAGTACTTTAAAAATTCTGACTTCCTGCTGTTTTATGGTGGTCTATCATCAAAAAAGCCAGAAATACCTTAATCTACCAATACATCTTCAAGAACATCTCCAATATCCATTCTTTTCACCACTTTGATCAACCTTTTAGTCTCCAAAAGACTTCCATTATTCTCAGAATCTGACATCCTTTTTGGTACCACTTTCTTATTCCACTGCTGAAATAAATGTTTAACACATGAAATAGATAAATGGGAGTGCAAATGTTTAATCAAATGTTTAATTGGGTCCTTTACTTAGTTAGCAATGTGAAGTTTTAACTCTAAAGCATAAGAAAAACAAAGTAAAGTAAGTAAAATGTCCTATGTTTTACTAACTGAAGCACAGAACGAATTCTGATTAGCGTCCCTATCTCTGAGTTTATGGAGTTAACTAGTTCTTTCTCTCCTATTTACAGATTTCCCCTAGGAATATGCTAACTCATATGAGGCCCATCCCTAAGGTCTGCAAACCATTTACAATGACAGGGCCAATTAAATGAGGCTGCAAATATAAGAGTGCTGTACTTCTCACAATATGTTCTTCGACTTCTGCCAGATGGTATATATACTTGGTATATACTTTCACATGACAACAATTATACTTTTATTTCTAATATAAATCAAATACTTAAGGGAAAACAGGGTGGTATAGCAGAAAAAGAACCGCTCGCGTAGAATAATAAATGAAGGGATGGGATGCACTTGAAGCCTGCCATCACTTAGCTATACGACCCAGAATATTCCTCACATGTAAAATGAAACAGATCAACATTTCCCAAAGTATGTTCCAAAAAACACAGGGTCTATAAGACACTAATAGGTGCTATATGCTCAAATGAGTTGGAGTCAAGAAATAAAACTGTCTTCCTTCTGCAGAATTTCTCAGTCTTCGATAAATTAAAATACAATGTCAGTCTCCAAGATGTTTATAGCAAAAAGCATTCTCCCCCAAATTCCAGGGCTCTAGAACATTTTTCTTTTTACTTCAAGAACCAGCATTCCCAAAACATTAGTTTTGAAACTTTTAAACTAGATTTCAAAATCCAGTTCAACGAATCTCTGAAACTTAGAAACCAGGTACTGACTCATTATCTTATTTAAAATAAACTGATTAATTCCATTCATTCTAAGCAGATAAGTCTTCAATTCCATATGGGACTGAGTATGGAACAGATGGTCTTCAGGGCATTACGCCTGTCTAAAACAATCTTTACAGCAAAAAAGTTTCAGAACCATTTGATTAGGGAAATGGTTTCATTTTTGGAGTATCAACAATCTGCTACATGACACTACATTCCTTCTACATATTCCCTGCCCCCATTAAGAGGGAAGTGTGCTTTTAACAACTTTTATTTCCATGAGTTCCAGAATTCTGAAGCACTTCTCCAATAGTCAAGCTACAGTCCAAGCATCCTGGGATTCAGCAAAAGAATTAATCGCAATGCTTTCATTATATGTAATAAATTCACTTTTCTCTTATGTATCTGGAATGGTGATATTAGATATACATTGTTCTTAAGAGAACTGAGAAGGTATTCACTCCTCCTGCATGCATTAATTCTCTAATGGAGCTCCAGGTGAGAAAGGCTACCACCAAAAATATCACAAAGGTGCAGCATCACTTGTTTCTAAGGCTGTAGTATGGAGAAAGTCTCTAAACACGTAGACAAGTTTGTAATTTCAATTTACAGTAGGTAGGAAAGGAATCATTCTTGTTTGGCACAGAAAGAGTAGCAGCTACCGTTTACCGAACAAAGAAGTGAACTTCCTGCACTACATTATCTCCTTTACCCTCCCATTAACAGTGCAAGGGTGGCTGGCACTCCCACTTAACAGGTAAAAATATTGGGCTTACAGGTACATTTACAAAGGTCAGACAATGAAGAGATAGCATAAACAAGATTAGACACCTGATCTGAGGCCAAGGATAATGCTCATTAAACTCCACCTCATTATGCTCTATGCTCATTAGTCTACAGCCTAGATTAATCAACCTGTGTGAACAGAAAAGCTGTCATGCACATCACACACAGAATAACTAAGCATAATTTAACGTGGAATAATTCAGAAGACATACAAGATTTTAGGATATTTCTTCAGGGTACAAGACAAAACTGTTTAAGACCAAAATCATGTCTTTTCCCCTTTGCATCCTTGGTATGTTTGCTCAGTGTAAACATACGTGTATAACAAGCATTTAATAAATATTTCTTATATAAATAAATCATCACAAATATCAAGAAAGAACAGAAATATGATAAATATAATCAAGAAAGAACAGAAATATGATAAATATAAAAAGCCTTCTGGGCTAACAGACAATTGCTTAAATTGCTTAGATAATTTTTCTAAAACACTTTATACAGCTATCACCAGATCCTCCTCTTGCCTGACCATCCCTTTTATTGGCCTTTCTATTTGTTTTTACCCCCCTTTTCATGTTTGGAACCTCTACCTCAACCATTCGTATTAACTGCATTTGTATTAATTGCATTTAAGTCACATATTCATAACACAATCAGGTTTTTGTTAAGCCGATGTGTTCACTTTTTTTTTTTTTTTTTTGCGTATGGATCAATTTCTTAATAAGCTAACTGAAGCTATTGGCAGATTCTCATGAGCTAAGAATCTGAATGTAGTTAAGAGACATACCTAAACTTTTATATAAAGAAAAAACAAAGTGAGTCTCTTAGCCTATCCATTTCAGAAGGGTAACCTCACTGATAATTTTCTCTTTTTCAATGTGATTGCCTCAAGAATTGGGAAGAATGGCAAATTTAGGCTCTTGAAAGCATATCAATAAGCAAAATGTCTAGAAATGCAACCAACTGTACAAGATGTGAAAATTACTGACTTTTAGCAGCTTTGGCTATTTCATATTACTGGAAAGTGAAATTATGGAACATGTGAATAAGATTTGTACTATGTTACTATTAAATTATAAATTACTACTATATCCTTTAAGATATATCTTTACTGTTAACTATGATTTAAAAAAATTCCAATTGTTTTCTATAGTTCCACTGTTTATAAGTGAATCAGGAAAATATAAAAATTAAGGAAAGCAGCTTTATTATAAGACCTTTGAATTAAAAGAATAACTAATGCAACTGTCTAAGATTTAAAAATAATACTCTTCTAGGTTAATAAGCAAAAATGATAGGTAAATCTTGCTTTTCAACTTAATATAAAAATGTTCACATAAATTAGTAATTTTTTATTCCAATAATAATCATGCAATGTGAAAATAAGCTGTCACTGTACAAAATTAAAGATCTGAGTCACAATGTGCTATTATGATTGAATTGATGAGAGTTTTCTATTTTGAAAAGTACTATAATTTGATCACGTGAAACAAACAAAAAATAATCCAAAGTATCAAGAGCTTATAAGCTTGTATTTAAAGCTCAATGAGATCAATACAAGGCTACCAATCTGATCTATTAAAATGTTTGTCATAAAACTATCTCTATATCAGTTTATTTTTTAGAAATTGGATTCCACTTAATTTTCTAATTAAAGGCTTATTCTTTAGCAAAAACTTGGAAAACTTAACTAATTTTGAGTAGAAAATGCTTTTAAATGTATTAAGAAAAAAAGAACGAAATTAAGATTTAGAAGATCATCATTTGGAACACCAGTCACTGTACACTCGATAATGAAGAACCAACAGGAAGTTTTCAAGGCCAAAGAGCTCCATACTCATATGCTAAAGACTGCTTTTTTTGTGGCCTGCATTTGTGCTTTTTTTCAAATTTTAAACTTTTTATTAGTGAAAGTGAAGTCACACAGTCGTGTCCAACTCTTTGTGACTCCATGGACTGCAGGCCACCAGGTTCCTCCGTCCATGGGATTCTCCAGGCAAGAGTACTGGAGTAGGTTGCCATTTCCTTCTCCAGGGGATCTTCCCAACCCAGGGATCGAACCCAGGTCTCCTGCACTGCAGGCGGACTCTTTATCATCTAAGCCACCAGGGAAGCCCTTTTATTAGCATAGCTAATTAACAATGTTGTGGTAGTTTCCAGTGAACAGCAAAGGGATTCAGCCATATATATACATGAATCCATTCTCTTCCAAACACCCCTCCCATCCAGGCTGGCACATCACATTGAGTTCCATGTGCTATACAATAGGTCCTTGTTGGTTATCCATTTTAAATACAGCAGTGTGTACAAGACCTTCCCAAACTCCCTATCTCTCTCTTCCCCCAGGCAATCATAAGCTCCTTTTCTAAGTCTGGGTCTCTTTGTTTTGTAAATAAGTTCATTTGTATCAATTCTTTTTAGATTCCAGGTATAAGGGATGTCATAGGATATTTCTCCTTCTCTGACTTACTTCACTCATTATGACACTCCCTAGGTCCAAAGTAGTATCAAGTATCAATACTACTGGCCCTCCCCATCTGTGGATCCCACATCCTCGGATTCAACCAACCAGAGAATGGCTGAATCCATGGACGTGGAACCCACAAATACGGAGAGCCAGAGTGGTATAAGCTCTGGAATCAAATCACCTAATGGAATACTAGCTCCATCACTTGGTAGTTACGTCACCAACTTCCTTGACAATATTTTACCAATAGTAGTATGTCAGCCAATAATATAGTGAAATAAATTTTAGAATTATCTGTCATACAATCCTCAGGTCCCCTATGAATTTATCATCAACCTTATACAAATTTACAAAAAAAAGTTAAAGAAGTTGCTACTTTCAATATTATTTACCTTCAGTAAATATTAAACATCCTTGATTCTGGGGTTTCCTAGGTGGCTCTAGTGGTAATGAACCCACCTGCCAATGCCAGAGACATGGGTTTGATCCCTGGATGGGGAGACTCCCTGGAGGAGGAAACGGCAACCCACTCCAATAATTCTTGCCTAGAGAATCCCATGGAGAGAGGGGCCTGGCAGGCTACAGCCCTCAGGGTCGCAGAGCTGGACACGACTGAAGCAGCTGAGCACACAGGCAAGTGCGCTTGCTCCTGAAAGGACTGGGACGAGGGGTGTGCGCGCGCACGGCTCACCCACACTGCTGCAGGGCAGGAACAAGGCGCCTCAGTGAGGCAGTATCCGCCACTGAAAAGTAAGTTTTAAAAAAGGACTGGGGTGAAGTTTAATATTTGGTTTATTACTATGGGATTCAAGAATGGAGGCAGAAAACTAGTTAAGATACGTAGCTTGGACTCAACCTGCACCTCCTCATTCTAGATCTACCCTTCCTCCCTGTAATCTCAAAACAGGTAAATTCCTAATAAGATATATATCCAGTTGTACAAACATAAATCCTGATGTCACATAGGAGAATAACTGGTAGATAATGTTTGATAGATTCCAAAAGAAGAGAATAACACAATGAAACTGAAGAACAGCTTGGAAATTGGTGAAATCCCTTATTTTAAGATTCTATGATATCATGGAATATCCACCAAAGACAAAAGATAAG
The DNA here is from genome assembly GCF_033118175.1 of Dama dama. Classification (NCBI taxonomy): domain Eukaryota; kingdom Metazoa; phylum Chordata; class Mammalia; order Artiodactyla; family Cervidae; genus Dama; species Dama dama. The sequence goes on from NC_083710.1 coordinate 18,744,745, forward strand.
GTTCTGTGCTTGACTCTGGAAGAGAAGTTAAGATCAACTGTAAGTGATCAAGCCTTTTAAAACAGGACGAGAAGGAAAGACTCAGACATGTGACGGCTCATTAGCACCTGATCAGCAGACACCACTGGAGCCAAAACCAGAGATTTCCTCAATTCACCTCATCACCTTGAACCCCAAACAATACAGTTGAAGAAACAAAAATCAACCAAAAAAGGTTAACTACAAAGTAGCATTTTTTCCAAAATAAATGTAATAAGGTAAGTTTCACTGAATCAGTTCAGTTGCTCAGTCGTGTCTGACTCTTTGTGACCCTATGGACTGCGGACACCAGGCTTCCCTGTCCATCACCAACTCCTGGAGTTTACTCAAACTCATGTCCATCGAGTCAATGATGCCATCCAACCATCTCCTCCTCTGTTGTCCCCTTTTCTCCTCCCGCCTTGAATCTTTCCCAGCATCAGGGTCTTTTCCAAAGAGTCAGTTCTTCACATCAGGTGCCCAAAGTATTGGGAGTTTCAGTCTGAGCATCACTCCTTCCAATACCATCTCTCGTAAGTAAATTTTAAAACAGGAGAGTATTTCCCTCAATAAAGAATCTTAGTCATTGTTGAAAATACCACAATAAAAAGGATACAACCAAGAAAACAAAACTACATTAAAAGCATAAGCAATATTTCCTTATGAAAGTAGTTGGATTATCCATTTCTAAAAAAGAGATTTATAACATCCAAAATGAGAAATCAGCTTTGATGCAATTATTTGATTCACTGCATTGAAAAGATAATAAAAATATTTCAAAGAAAAAACTGAGGGGGGAATATTATAACAAAATATCCAAATAAGTAGGTATCTACACAATACCTTAAACTGATAGGTAACTGACATGTCATTTATTCATCAGTAACTGACATGCCATTTATTCATCAATAATTTCACTAATATAAATATTATACAAAAATATATACAGTATATGATATATATATTATATAAATTAATATAAAATATAAAAATCATTGATAATTACTTAAATCTTAGCATGTATTAGGGACTTTTTAGTACTGAAAATATTCTCTGTAATATCTGTCTGTAGAGGCCTAACATTTATTTATAACACATTATGAATTTCTTACAGAAGACTCTTACTAGGAAAATGTGAAGCACTTCCCTTATTTGAGAATGGGGAAAAAAAGCAACATAAAGCAGTATATTAATTAGTCCACGGTTAAAATGATACAATGGTGGCAGATACAACTAAAAATACCATCTCTTTATACTTATCCATAGCTCAGTAATTAACACCATTTGGGATTCATTCAGGTTCATGCTTCCTTAAAATAATTTACAAAACATAACCTAACTTCCAACTAGTAAACATTCAATACCGTATCAAACTTCTCTGGGGTTTTATTAAAATTCCCAACTCCGACTTTGCTGTCAGGTTATGAACTGCTACTTTCTTACTGTCATCCTACATGCCTAAGAGTCCCATTTTCCCCTTCCCCTCCCCTCATCTCCTTTAAGATGATACAGCTAGAAAAAGTCCAAAAAAGGACCAGAGATATTATGCAAAAAGAGGAAACAAACAAAACAAAAAAACCCACATAGCTTTATTTTGTGACGGCAATTTCAAGCAGTTTCGGAAGCCAGAGCTGTGTTCTGAAGGATTAAGTTACCCACTCTGGATAAGTGGAGTGTTACCCTGTGTGGACTGGGTCCTTACCTTCTTAGCTTTCCTAATGAGGCCAAGGTCACTGGTTCAAACCATTATCTCAGATTGCAACCACAAAGAGAATGTGCCTCCATCTTCACCAGTGATGGAAAGGGAATTACTGAACTTCTCATACCCCATTAAGAAAGGAAGCAACGAGACAGCCAAAGTAAGGATGTGTTTCCTAAAACATAGCACTGATCACGCCACTACATACACACAAGAAGGGCCCTCCATTCCAAGTCCAATTAAGTCTAAACTTGGCAATCCTGCCTTTAAGGTTTTTCAAAGTTACCCTCATCTGCCATGTTCTTGTATACAGACACTATCTCCTACCAACTTAGACTATGTCTTGTGTTCTTTTCTATAAAACACTCTCCATACCTTGAACCTTTTGGGGATGTTTTCTCTGCTAATGTGACATATTACAATCCCCACAGCTATCAAACTTCTCTCAAAAGCATGTGATCTTTACCTTCTGTCTCTCACTACTGCTTTAATAGTATCTCTCATGATACACCATATTCTACCTTGTCATACTTTTCCCATTTACTGACTTTCTATCTCAAGTCATTCCCTAAAATGTTTCCAGAAACTTGAAAAAATAGATGTAAATATTACAAGATAAAATAAATTATAAATGGGTGAAAAACCTGACACAAAGAACCAAAAACAGGAGAAGAGTAATATATATTGAATCTGTTACCTGTTATCTCTTCCTTTAATATATGTGTGTGTGTGTGTGTGTGTGTGTATACTTACTCTTAAATTCAACTGCAGGCTCTCCTTAAGGATATAAATCAGTGCTATGTATACACACAGTAAATTACATCCTTTCAAATACCCAGGAGATTCTGTAATCTAAGGGCAATTTCAAAGCATCCTTTTAAAAAAGCATATTCCTTTGTATGTGTACCCACACATATATGTGTATATTCTCAAATTTTTGAAATGGCAAACAAAAATGAAAAAAGGCACCAACATATAAAGGAATAAGTTTTGAGGCACTTTAGATGTCAATAAAACAATCAAATTATAATTACTGTCAATGATAGCCTTAATGTTTTTCTCATTTTAAATAAATCTATACCATTTCCTTTTGGTAGAGACCTAGGAGTGCTCAGGGGATAGGAAGAAATAATTCCATCTCCTTCCAGTACCTGGAAGAAACTGGCAATGGACTCTGGTTAGTACGCAAAGAAAGCACCTATGATCAATAATGTAAAGAACCCATCCTAAATATTTAGTTCACAGTTACTTGGATTTCCTTTCACTACTAAATATATTTAGGACACATCTGCTTTGGATTACAGACACAGATAAAACCTATAGAGACATTAAACTGCCAAAATCATACCTGAAGGTTAGAACCACTTATTCTTCAGACTTTTAAAACTGCAGCTATAAATCAATAGCTTTTCTGGAAAATCAGGGTTGTCGTTTTCCTTTTTGACATAAAAGAAATGAAACATTGTTTTGAGGGAGAAGCTAGAAAAGTGAATGCAGTATTTTCATAAGTTGAGAAATTTGCTAACCAAAGGATTCCTGAACTGAATCATCTTACAATGAAAACCACAATCCCCCTAATTTCCTCCATTCGTTAAATAATAATAGAAAAACAAAACTTCCTAACTTGTCCTTCCTATTCCAAGTATATCCCCACTTCAATCCAAATTACAAATTCCTTTTATACTAATTTTCCTTGAACATCAGTTAACAAGTGTTGAAGGCAAAATCACTCCCTAATTTAATCTTCAGTCACTTCCTATCACCACCTTAGACATCTATTAAGAGCAACTGTTGCCTAACTGGTGCCCAGAATATTTTCTTTATTTCATGCCATTTTCATTATTAGCATTCTCCTGCCTGAAACATTCTCCTTCAACTCAAGATTTCTGAAAAGTCAGTTCAAACAACAATTGCTTTCCTAACCTACCAAAGGTCAATTATATCCCACTTGTAAACTCTGAATGTAGTATCCTTTGTCATTTGGGAGGCTGGCATTCCCGTTAAAGCCTAAGAAACATTTTGTAGCACTGTGTCAGGAATTCACATAGCCTCTTTGAACTTGTTCCTCTACCTATATGCCAAAAGTTGAATGTGATCAAGATTTCCAGCTCAAAATTTCTGATTTTTCAACTTCATATTTCATTCTATTTAAAACTATTATTTCAGTTCAATTCAGTCCAATCAGTTGTGTCGGACTCTGTGCCCCATGGACTGCAGCTCGCCAGGCCTCCCTGTCTATCACCAACTCCCGGAGCTTGCTCAAACTCATCGTCTATCAAGTCCATGATGCCACCCAACCATCTCATCCTCTGTCATCCCCTTCTCCTCCTGCCTACAATCTTTCCCAGCATCAGGGTTTTTTCTAATGAGTCAGTTCTTCACATCATGTGGACAAAGTATTGGAGTTTCAGCTTCAGCATCAGTCCTTCCAATGAATATTCAGGACAGATTTCCTCTAGGATGGACTGTTTGGATCTCCATGCAGTCCAAGGGACTCTCAAGAGTCTTCTCCAACACCACAGTTCAAAGGTATCAATTCTTGTGGCACTCAGCTTTCTTTATGGTCCAACTCGCACATCTATACATGACTAGTGGAAAAACCATAGCTTTGACTAGACCGACCTTTGTTGGCAAAATATGTCTCTGCTTTTTAATATGCTGTCTAGGTTGGTCATAGCTTTCCTTCCAAGGAGCAAGTGTCTTTTTTAATTTCATGGCTGCAGTCACCATCTGCAGTGATTTTGGAGCCCCCAAAAATAAAGTCTCTTCATTGTTTCCACTGTTTCTCCATTTTTTGCCATGGAGTGATGGGACCAGATGCCATGATCTTAAGTGTTTTGAATGTTGAGTTTTAAGCCAGCTTTTTCACTCTCTTCTTTCACTTTCATCAAGAGGCTTAATTCTTCTTCACTTTCTGCCATAAGAGTGGTATCATCTGCATATCTGAGGTTATTGGTATTTCTCCTAGCAATCTTGATTCCAGCTTGTGCTTCATCCAGCCCTGCATTTTGCATGATATACTCTACATAGAAGTTAAATAAGCAGGGTGACAATATACAGCCTTGTACTCTGTTCCCAATTGGGAGCCAGTCTGTTGTTCCATGTCTGGTTCTAACTATTGCTTCTTGACCTGCATACACATTTCTCAGGAGGTAGGTAAGGTGGTCTGGTATTCCCATCTCTTGAAGAATTTTCCACGGTTTGTTGTGATCTACACAGTCAAAGGCTTTGGCGTAATCAATAAAGCAGAAGCAGATGTTTTTCTGGAATTCTCTTGCTTTTTTGATGATCCAACAGATGCTGGCAATTTGATCTCTGGTTCCTATTCCTTTTCTAAATCCAGCTTGAACATCTGAAAGTTCATGGTTCACATACTATTGAAGCCTGGCTTGGAGAATTTTGAGCATTACTTTGTTAGCATGTGAGATGAGTGCAATTGTATGGTAGCTTGAACATTCTTCGGCATTGCCCTTCTTTGGGATTGAAACGGACTGACCTTTTCCAGTTCTGTGGCCACTGCTGAGTTTTCCAAATTTGCTGGCATATTGAGTGCAGCACTTTAACAGCATCATCTTTTAGGATTTGAAATTGTTCTTCAGCTCTTATAATTTCCCCATGTATACGTAGCATACACTGCTTGAGAACAAGAACCATGATAGATTACATCTTTGCCCACAGCACTACTAGATATAATGATTTACACCTAGTGTGTGCTTAGTCACTCAATCGAGTCTGTCTCTTTGTTATCCCATGGACTGCAGCCCACCAGGCTCCCACTGTCCATGGGATTCTCCAGGCAAAAATACTGCAGTGGGTAGCCATTCCCTTCTCCAGGGTATCTTTCCAACCCAGGGATCGAACCTGGGTTTCCTGCATTGCAGGCAGATTCTTTACCGTCCAAGCCACCAGGGAAGCCCTTACAGCGAGTACCTACTCAATAAATACACCCATATGGTAGGCCAGTGAGGGGCAAACCATTTACTATAACAGGGACAGTAACGTATCTGAGAAGAACTGAGCCTTACTCCTGTCTATCAAAACAGCTACGCAATCATGGTAACAGGATAGCGAAGTATTTGGCAGTAATTATATGGCTTTCCTGGACAATTGTGGGGGTTGTTTCTGCCACATGTCTGCACTCACATATTCAACAAATATTTCAGAACACGTGATGAGCCAGGTTCTACTGTAGAGCAGTAGAAATACAGAGGTAAAAATAGATGGGTAACATCTTTGCTCTCAAGGTGCTCACATTCTATAACACAACCACAGGAGTAGCAGCCCCACCCAAACTTCCAAGACCAAAAGGAGTACCTACGGCTCTGAGGAAATAAGGAGCATCTACAGTTCTCAGTGCCTTCCACTGCATGTAAGCTGAGTGAGGAAACACCACCAGAACACCGTGGTTTGGATTGTATGCTACAGAGACAGTGGAGCACAAAAGTCATTAAGAGCACCAACTCCAGACTCAGTCTGCCTGGAGCTATGTCCCAGCTCCCACTTACTAGCCAGGTGACCTTGAATAAATTATTTATTCTATCCCTCAATTTCCTTATCTGCAAAATGTGGGTAACAAAGGTTGTTCGGAGAATTCACAAGTTGATAACATGGAAAGCGCTTAGAATTTGCAGAAAACAAGTACTATAATTTTTGCCTACTCCTACTATGACTATTACTACTACTACTATTATTAAATTGTTGCAATCTGTCCATGAACAAGCTAAAAACAGCATATATGATACATAGTAGGAACTCAGTATTTTATTACTTACGGAAGGAATAAATGAACCCAAGATTCAGTGTCTTCCTCTGTGAAAACTGAACAACTTTAAGACTGCTATGACTCAAGAGCACATAATCTATCTCAAATGGTTTTATTAAACCCTTGCCCCACAAAAAGAATACAAGAGTAAGGTTTTATTACTGTCACCACTAGAAATACATCATACCCATATGATAGCAAAAATGTAATGCTAGATATTATTTCAACTGTACATCTATATGTTGTTTGACTAACTAGTCAATATACGGGGCTTGCTGACATGGAGATATACACTAACCCTAATAACCAAAGAAATTAGGTAAGTAGGACAGCTGAGAGAGAATGAAGTCTCATCAACAGTGAGCAATTTTATAATCAATCCATCTACAATGACTCAAAAAGAGAATTCTCAGCCACATACACTAAGCACCAGGAGCCCCTCGCCTAGGCAGTGATTCAGTATTATAAAAATACCTCGGAGAAGGGAATGGCAGCCCACTCCAGTATTCTTGCCTGGGAAATCCCATGGACAGAGGAGCCTGGTGGGCTACAGTCCATGGAGTTGCAAAGAGTCGGATACGACTTAGCAACTGAACAAGTGTAGAAAAAAGAGAAAAAAAAAAGAAGACAAAAAAAAAAATACCTGGGCTGCCTGGAAAAACAAGATGCTACTGCATCTGTCTTATCCCCAGGAAGCTCAGAGCACCCTTTACTCTATGGGTCCATGGATGGGAAAAGGCAATACCACTCACCATGATCTAATCCTTAATAAAATCAAGCCACAGCAAATCTTCTCCCCAGTCAATACAAGTACAGTTTTAAGCCACGCAGCCAGGTTTAACACTGGTATGTCTACAAAAGGATATGAAAACCTTTAAAGACTCTCAAAACTAGACTCTGATGATCATTACAACAGATTCTGTATTTTCCTTCTGTTTTTAATAACCCCAACCTTAAAAGGCCTCATCTCTTAATACTTCTTTACTCCCATTTAATATCCATATATAATCAATTAAATTTATTGCTAATTCTAATCACTGCTATGTCTTTTTCATGGTTCTTTGCCCTTAATAGAAACCATAACTTGCTAGTTTAGTAACAAGTAACTACAGTGACCATAAGCAAAACAGAGTGGTTAGGAATTTTAAACAAGTAATTAACTCAATGCTTACTACACTAACAAAGGAAACTCTTAATACAAACAAGTGGCATTTTGCCAGTTAAATGTTTATATTTTAAACAGCTGAAACTGCAAAGAACTTTCAAGGTAATACTTGGATCATTTATGCTAAATCATTTATGTTAAAGAGCTGAACCAATCAAAAGGAGATAAAGAAAAATACTGACACAATTTAGAAATAAATGGGTTTAAGGTGCAAAACTCGTCATAAACATACATAAACAAAACATTATGTGCAAAAATAAACAAGAGATGCTTATTAAAAGCAGCAAGTAAGCATTTCTTTTTTGCTCATGAACACAGCAAAAAGTAATCAATAATTCTCAATCAACTCTCTGTCAGTCAACCCTACTAAAGGAGAAAATAGTGTTATCACATGATGTATAAAGAACTTATTTACCTTTCAAATATGTCATAATAGTGTTTTTAAAAAGAAGTTGTCCTTATGCCAACATTAAATTTTTTTTCTTCACTTATTCATTAAGCAGATTTTTACTGAGTACCTACTGTCAGATACCAACATATACTTTGTATATATAGTAGAGAACCAAAAACCTCTGTTTGTGAAGCTTAAAATCAAACAGATAATCACACACACACATTAATTACAAGCTGTACTAAGCACTATGAAGTAACAAGGTGATCTTAAACAATGTTAACAAAGAACCTAAGTTTAGACTAGTGTATCAGAGAAGGCCTCTCAAGGTGACAGTGAGGCTTTAGGGAGGAAAGGAGGAAAGATGACATAGAACACGTTCTGGCTAAAAGAATAGCCCAAGCCAAAGCCTGGAGGAGACAGCAAGAAGGCATGACAACCTGAGGATCTGAAAGGAAGCAGATGGGACTCAAAAAATGAGGGGAAGTAGCATATGAAGCCAGAAGGGAGCAAAAGCAAGATGTAATCACCTTAAAAGACATGGAAAGGCTTTAGGGATTTGGGACAAGTGACTGACTGAAACAGATTTCCATTTTAAGAATATCATTCTGACTACAAGACATAAAATCAGAGAAAGGCAAGAATGTATGCAGAAAGTTGGTGAAGAAGCAACTGCAATACTTTTAAGAGTTGAGTATGTTATCTTAGGCTAGAGTTGTGGCAACAGAGATAGTGAAAGAAAAGATAAATTCAAGATATATTTAGGAAGTAATGGTCAGAATGTAGAGGGTGAGGAAAAGGAAACTATCAAGAAATGACTCAGGCTCCTAAAGTGAAAAACTAGAATGAGAAATAACATTTATTAAAATGAGGATAACTAATAAAGAAATTTGAGAGGTCAAGTAATGAGGAGGTTAAGGTTATGATCTGTTGAGACTGAGAGGCTGTGAGAACACAAGTAGTGATAACATGAAGGCAAAGGACCACATCAGTCTAAAGCTAAGGAGAGAAGTGTGGTCTAGCGATATGCATTCAGAAGTTGAGAGCATACAGATCGTATCTGAAGCCACAGAACAGCCAACTACCTAGGGGAAAGGGAGAAGATGGGAAGAGGACACAAATCCAAAGAACTCCAACGATGACTCTGACAGAAGAGCTGAACTGAAAGTAAAAGAGAGTGGGTGCTTCAAGGAAGGAAAACAAAGCTCAACTAGACCTAATGAGGCTGAAAGGTCCAGTAAGATTTTCAGGTCTAGCTGATAGGTAAGGAAGAAGTGAAGGGTTGGGGAGAGCGGGACCTTTGGAAAAATGTCAACCTGGAATCCAAAACTCAATATAGACAGATCATTCTTTTAAAATAATATAAACATCCTTTATCATTTTTCCCCTCATGTCATTTCTTTTAATAAGCCACTAAAGCATATTCGTACCGTGACATAGTGAACCCTAAAGACACAGTGACACAGCAAAAATCAACCACCATGGTTCAGATAATGCTGTACCAGAACAGGGCATGCTCTGCAGTTTCATATTTTTAAATTGAAGTTTCTAAACAAGAAATAAAATCTATCTGCTTTGCAATACTGAAGCCAATGTTACAAAGACAGAATTTAGGAAATTAAAATGGTTTTCCTGAAAAGATAATTTTCATACAATTTTCCCACCAAAATGTTAAAACTAATTCATCTAACATTTGTCTGTCTACTGTATTTTCCAGGTACATCACTCTTATGACTCTGCCCACTTTTTTCGTCATCAAAGGGTCATAGGTAAACATTGATATGTTCTAGGGCAATCCCATCATGTGTACTAAGACACAAATCAATGAAGCCTGCCTTCTTTCAGGTTTTCAGCCACTCTAACACTCCTTAGGGGCTTACCTCATGTTGGCTTTATGAGCAGTAGAAACAGCACCAGATTCTGAATTGGAAAAACGACTTTTAATCCTTACTCTGCTTTACTGTTATGTGTGTAACCTTACAACAACTCACTCGGTTTCTCTAATAAACCAAATAAGCTTCTGTTTATGCACCAGTAAATTGGAAAAAACTTAATGCACAAAGTTGTTTAGTGATTAAATGTGATAATAAGTATTAACTGAATCTAATCCTAACATTTTAAATCACTTCTGTGAACTGAAATACCAAGTTATATGCCATTCTTATTTCTGCTGAATATAAGCCAAGCAATTCCACTCAAAATTTATGTACTAATTACAGATCAAATCTTGGAGCATGAATCATTAAAATTAGCATCCTTCTTCATATTTAATAACATAGCATTCTACAACTGAAATAGATGTGTAATGTTAAACACATTTATTTTACACTCCTTTCCTAAAACCTCACAAAAATGACAGAAAAGGAATTTTTAAGATATAAAAGCCATGAGCCCACAAAAATTGAGAGAATGGGTGAAAAGACAATAGCAACAAAAATTTGGAAGCTGGAAAACAGATGGTTGAGTGACAAATGACTTAGCAAACACTAGGAAATCAAATCTTTAGCAAACAGTGGGGAAAGCCAAGAACAAACCCAATTTAAACTGTAAAATCCCCAAAAGACTCAGGAATTGGCAGTACCACATACATCTGAAGTGGGATGTGGGGGAGAGAGAGTGCTAAAATAAGAAAAGATTGTTTAAAAGTCTGTTTAAGAAGCAACCATCCCCACAGATACTAACCACCCCTCCCCAACCCCAACAAAAAACTGAAAATATATTGTCTCGTGAATATAAAACACAAGATCCTGGGACTGAGAAAATGAGGCACAGCAATATGCAGGAGAACATACTGAAAACAAGCTGAGTGAGTGAAGAAACACGTATGGGGATGCCCGGACAGGTTACCATAGAGTGAAGCTGACAAAACCTCTCAGAATTTCAAATCAGCATTCAACTCCCCTACTCTCACACACAACCACCATCTAAGAAAAGGCTGTAACACAAAAGATAAAGACCAAACAAATAAAAACTAAGAGAGTAAAAATGGAGGACACAGATCACACATGGAGAAGAAACCTTAATGAATAAAAAAACACTTTTATACTAAGCTAAGACAAAGTATGATTGCTACTAGAATAGGATAGATACTATTCAAAAGGACCAAAGACAAAAGCTCTTGGAAATTAAATATATGATAATAGATGAAAACTCAACAGCAGTAGAGCAAAAAGAAAAAGATGGAAAATAGGAAAGAAAATATGAGAAAATTAGAAAATTGGTCAAGAAGGTCTATTATCTCAATAAAAGGAATTTGAGAAAGAAAAGAGAAATTGGAAGAAATAACCAACAACCTCACTCAAGAAAAAGTCCCAAAACTAAAAGGAGTTTCCAGACTGAAAGGGCACACCAAGTATTCAGCACCCTGAATGAAAAGAAATCCAAATAAGGAACCCTCACTGTTAAATTTCAGAACACTAAAAACAGACACATTCTTAAAAGCTTTCAGAGATTTAAAAAATGAGGGAAGGGAAGAAAAGAGAATAAACAAGAGGATGGGGGTAAAAAGGAAAAACAAAACCCACACAGGTCACATGTAATATCTGTAAGACATCAGAATGGCTTTAAACTTCTCAAAAGCAATATGGAAGCTAGAAAGCTATGGAGCAAAATTATAAAATAATACAATTTCCAATCCAATATCCTTTACCTAACTGTATAAGGGTAATATAAAGCCATTTTAAAATATCAAGCAAGCCAAGAAAGAATATGACATGGGTCACCAGAAAAGAGAGATCCAACCACAGAAGACACTGAAAGGAACCTCACAATATTAGTAAGTCTAAAAGGCAATTAGTCCAGAATGAAGATTAGAGAAATATGAGACTTCCTCAGAAAGATAAAAGTGGTAACAATACCTGATAGGTCTGAACATCTCCAGGGACATTTGATGAAACGCTGAGTCAGTGATTACTACAGAGAAAACTAAAGCGGCAGGGAGGCGGGAGGCGTGGAGACAATGAATTCCAGCCAGATCAGCCTATGGAAAAGCTAACAGTTAACAAGTCACATTGAGAACTGCTTATCAGCTCTTTAGTCTCCCACATTTAAGTACACCCAGAAGATCAAGAATTGCCAGACATCTGAGGAGAGGCTCTATCACAAAAGGTTAAGCCCAAAACCCACAAAAATGGGAAGAAAGGCAACTTGGAGGAAACAGATGATGATGGATGAAAACTTGGGGTGAGGGAACCCACTACTAACATTTGTATATGTTAAACAATATACAGAAATATATATACAGGTATACCATACATACTAGATAGCTGGGATAGGAGGAGGAAGGCAAGTGCAGGACATTAGACAGGCTAGGAAAAGTTATATTTTACAAGAAAACTGAATAATCGACAATGATGCAATCATAACTATTAAGATGAAGGGGGAAACCAGGAGGAAGAAGGACCAGCTGAGTAGATCATGACAAAGTTAATCTTCATTTTCTACCCAGGAAGTTACTAAAGCCAAAAACAAAAGCAAGGAGTATTTTTATCTAAACATACAAAGCAAACCTAAAGAAAATCAACTTTGAATATTCATTGGAAGGACTAATGCTGAAGCTCCAAGATTTTGGCCACCTGATGCAAAGGGCCGACTCATTGGAAAAGACCCTGATGCTGGGAAAAATCGAAGAAAAAAGGAAAAGGGCGCAGCAGAGGATGAGATGGTTAGACAGCATCACTGACTCAATGGACCTTACTTTGAGCAAACTCTGGGAGACAGTGAAGGACAGGGAAGTCTGACATGCTATAGTCCATGGGGTCGCAGAGAGTTGGACACGACTTAGCAACCAAACAGTAATGTAGAGCATATGAGTCAGAGACATTTCAAAGGACTTTCCAAATTCGTTTCACTCTTTCAAAATCTATGCGGTAGATATTATTCTCCCCACTTTATTTTTTCTCCCCACTTTTTAAAGTGAGCAAACTGAGGCACAGAGAGGTTAAGTAGCTGGTGAACAACAGAGGTTGGCTCAGACCTAAGCAGTCCACGCTCCTAACCACCTGGCTGCATTGTACATCAAGTAGTAATACAGGCAGTTATTTAGAGACTAGGAGATAAATATCACAATCATCATCTACAAGAGGTGAAAGTGATTGCTTCCAGGGAAATAAAGAGGGCAATAAGCTTTTGTTTGTTTTGATAAGCATGTAAACTATTTGGCTCTTTAAACTGGGCAGGTACAACATAAATAAAAATTAGATCTTATAATTTAGTATTTCACAGTTAAAGTATTTTATCTGATGCAACCATCCTACGAAGCTGGCAAAAATGAGCATTACTCCTATTTGATAAGAAAACTCGAATTCCTCATTAATAAATATTGAGGAACTACTCTATATACAGGTACTATATTTAGAAGATAAATATCAATTTACCTCAAGGTATGAAAAGGTAAAAGAGGTACACAAAGTATTTTCATTCTTTTCATTTTGTTGCATTAAATTATATGATCCTGCATCTCCAACAGTTATGCTTAAAGTAAGAGACAATACAAATTTTAAATCATACAAAAGGCAGAGAAAGGTCTGCTCATTAATTCTTTCAAAAAACACTCAGCTCTTGCCCTTGAAGAATTCACGGTCTTATGGGGAAAATGGGTAAACGTAATTTTAATTGAATGTGCACAGTGCCTTAAGGAAAACATTTCTTGAAGAGAATGATACAGAGGGAACATCTGAGCTGAGTCTTGAAGGATGAATGCAAGTTTGACCAATTTCACAGAAGAGGCTGTATTAACAATCACGAAACACTGAAAACATCAGTGTGAAATACCTGCATCTTCCCTGTGCTATTAACAGTAAGTTCAAATTAAAGGCTAACCTAAGACATTATGTGTTTTGTTTGTTAGCCACCCAGTCGTGTCCAACTCTTTGCAACCCCGTGGACTGTAGCCCACCAGGCTCCTCTGTCCATGGAATTCTCTAGGCAAGAAAACGGGAGTGGGTAGCCATTCACTTCTCCAGGGGATCTCCCCAACCCAGGATCAAACTCAGGACTCTTGCACTGCAGGCAGATTCTTTACCATCTGAGCCACCAGGGAAGCCCAACATAAAACATTAAGACCTTTTTAATGAGAATGATTTTTTTTTTTTAAAAGATCATACATAATCTTAAGGCCTGATCCATGTTTCTAGTCTTTACCGTCTCTGTCAGTAGCCAACACCAGTAGACACATATGTTACCAACATTTTAAAATTTACAGTGTTGCAATATTATTTCAAAAGATGACTAAAGAACAGCCAATCTTCATTTATCCTACCACCTAAAAGTTTTATTGCTAATGTGTTTTCTAAGTCATAACACTGACATTACAATGTACTCCTTTTCTCCCATAAGATCCATAGGTGAAGCCCAGAAAACACAAACGACAAAGAAACTAACATGGGAAGAAAAAAGTAAAAACAATTTTTTAAATCATTATCACTTAAAAATTTTTTTCCAAACTACAGTAATAATCTGCAGTAAAATGCCAAGAAAATATTATACAAATTTACCAGATCTGACCTTTACAGCTATTTTAAGGGTCATTTTGATATTACAGAATTTAAAGGATGTTAACAAAAGCTCAAATATGTGGTTAATTCAAAACAAGTACAGTCAACTCAAGTTACTGTACACCAATATTTAATCATATTTCTCAGTATCTGTTTTACCCCTTTAATTTCAAACCTTTCTACATAATTTGCCCCTAATTAGTCCTCATCTCAGTTGCTATATGGAAAAAATGATTTTGTTCTAATATCTTAAACTGGGACTCTAGCTCTACAGTTAAAAACCGAGTTGTAAGTAGCAAAATCTGACTTTAATCGTCTGGAACACCACGTTATGGAAGGCTCTATCATGCCCTACCACCAGGAGGAGAAAACAAAAAGGAAAAAGTTATGCCAGGAGACCACAATGGTAATTAGTAAAAATCATGGCAGGTTTGAATTCAAAGTATGTGGTTTTTATTTATGTATCCACCCATCTTTTACTTCTCTAAATTTAGCATCCACATAATATACCTGTTCTTATAAGGGGTTTTACTCAGATCACACTCATTAGATTTAGAAAACACGAATATCTGAGCTAAGTTAATTATTTAAAATTATAGATGTGTATTAGCATTATTTGATAAAGTTAAAGGTTTAGCAATAATTATAACACAACTATTAAGGAAACCACCTCCTAGAAGAGGTCTCTCTTTTAAAAAGTAGAGACTTGTATACATGATATGGAATACATGTGGCTAGATAACAAGGTTCCATATATGACTTAGAAAAATAAGAATCGTCAAAGGCAAGAATTTAAATTATTTTAATTAACCATGCCTTTACCTTATATCTTTTAAGTAATTAAAAAAAAAAAAGAAAGCCTCACTGAAACATTTGGCCTTTGTGTTTCTACAATGGCAATTCTTTTCAAATATGATCAATTTTTCCAAAGTGAAAATCACAGATATACATTTAGAATGTAAATGTTCCAACTGGCTTAATAAACGTTTAATCACAAAAATCTCCAATACTAAAATATTTAAGTATCTTTCACATTTATTCAAAGTTCCACAGTGAAAATGAATAGCCTCTGTCAAAACTCCTTGATCAAAACTATTACTTTGATCAAGGTTAGTAAGACTGGCAAATCTGTGAAAAGAACATTCCTTTAAAAATCGACTTAATTTAAAGCCGTGTAGTATCATGAGAGATTTCACAACTCTTCCAGCTAGCCAGCTTCAAAGACATAATTTGATTCAATAAATGTGATCACCATATTATTACCAATCCTATTAAGAAAACAATGGTCTAGTAATGTATTCTAGGCTTTCTGTATTTCTCTGGTCACAGAAGAGAACAAGTGGAGTAGATTAGCAGGAGAACAAAGTCAGTTCAACCCTCCAAGACATTCTCTTTCTTTACTCTTTAAAACAGCTACCATCTTGATCTACTATGCAAAAGGAAAAACATACTGCATCCTACTGTCAAAGATAAATTGGGCTGTTTTTAAGAGTGTATGCCCCTCCTCCCCCACAAAACACTTTTTAACATTCCCATTTCTTTACTGTTCAGATAAAACAGCCATTAAGTTAAGTACACAAAAGTCGGTCAGTTAGTTTGAGAGCAACCTGTATAACCCAGCTTAGGTCACCTTTCCTATAATATCTGACTAGGAAAAGCAGTAACATGATCTTTTTCAGACTAATAGCAAACACAGTAGAACTTTGGGTTATCCAGTCCAGTGAAGGAGAAACAAATGTGGGAACCACAACCTCCCCTCCTGCCCCCAAGAGATGATCATAACGATTTTAATAAGTCAAAAGAAGAGATGAACTATTAAGCTGGGTTAGCAAAAATTAAGCTTCTGTTCATAATTAATTCTAAAAAACCATCTCGTAAATAACAAAACCGCTTGGGGCTCCCATACCTACTCTTAATGTTCAAAAACTATTCTGTCAAGTATTATTTACGTTTTACTTAGACCACTACCTAAGCATTTTGAAACCATCCCATCACACTCCTGCTCTAGAAAAACTTACCAGAAAAATGCTCGTTCACCTCTAAAGAGGAAAAAAGTAGATAATGCCTTTAGACTAACCCTGTGCACATGCAGTGACTAAACAGAGGAACTCTGAATCTGTTGAATGCCTGCAGAAACATGGCATGAGCTTACCTCTCGTCCTCGCCATCCACCAAGGGTGTCGTCAGCGGTAGCACCTTCAACGGGAAAAGAGAAGCAGAGGCTGCAAGGCTGCTGCTACTGCCATCTGAAACTGCTGACACTCCCCCACTGTCACCACTGATGGTCTGAGGTAAGCCAACTAAGGAGGGTTCCGCTGGGCGCCTGGCATCTTCGATTTGGCTTCCAATTGCCTGAGCTAACGATTGTGCGGAGAATTGAACAGAACTGAGTGGTAGCTGTTGTGCCAAGGGCAAATTTATATTAGATGCTAGCAAGGGAGGCTGACTGACACTTTGAACCAAATTACCATTCTGAGTGGCGGGGGCTTGTGCTATATTCTGTGACGGAACCAAGTTTGTCGGGGCAGAAGGCAGTCCAGAAGGACCAGCTGAACTAACCTGATTCGTAACAGAAATACTACTAGCAGAGGGCAAAGGACTAACTGCAGGCAACTGCTTCGAAACCACTCCTGGAGCTACCGACTCGACCCCCTGTGGCTGGGGAGGCGCAGGTAACAGGGTACTCTGGGGTGCAATGACCAGTTGTTGAGGAAGGCTTGAAGCGCTGGGCTGAACTCCCTGATGAAGGATCGCAGCTGGAGCAGGTGGCACTATCTGTGAAGCCGGAGGAGCACCTTGCTGGATAACTGAAGGTGTGACTTGGGTAGAAGGCTGCTGCAGTGCCGATGGTAGGCTTGTCTGTTGACCAATATTTGCAATTTGACTGCCGGGAGGTACAGCAGCTACCGCCGTGTGAGCCTTGCCAACAGGTTGGCCAGCTGCCCCTGCAGGTTGTGCTTGGACTGCCGCGGGCTGCACTGGGAGCTGGATGCTCTGTGGCTGAGCCATAGGAATCACCGTGGCTCCCAGGGCCACCCCTGCAGAAGTGGGCTGTCCAGAGGACACCGCTGTTTGGAGAAGCGGTGAGGGCTGAACATACTCGGAGGCTGGGTTCGGAGTCACTGATGTACCGTGGCTTGGGGCCATCGGAGGGGCCACAGCTGGCGCCGGCTGGCCATATTGTACCTGTTGGGGTGGCGCGCCTGGCAGGGGAGCTTGCACTGGGGGGGCCGCCTGGGAATACGGCAGTTGGGGTTGAGCCAGGCTGGCGATGGAAGGCTGCTGACCTAAAGCCGAAGTGACGCCCACCACGCCAACAGGTGACGGCTGGATACCGGCTTGCAGAGGTACTGGTTGAAGACCTGGCTTCGGCTGATAGCCCAGTTCTTGAGACGGTAACTGTACCTGCGAGATCTGCGACTGAGAAATACTCTGAGGGATGCTAACTGCTGAAATGCCCTGTGGAGCGGCGCCACTGAAGTCCATCTGCGGAAGGGCCACCCCTGGAAGGGTCGGGGGATGCTGTGGCTGCACCGGCGGGGCCGCCAGGGTGCCCATCTCTCCGCTGCCCACACTCTCCGTGTAGTGACTCAGTGTGCTGACGCTGCTGCTCACGGAGCTCCCACTCGTGCTCTCCCTCTCGGAAGTCGCTTCGGTCGGGTTTTGTCTTACACTTTCCACCACCTTATTTACCACCACCCCTTCGGTGGCGGGTATGGCGGCGTTTTCTTTTTCATAGAACTCAGTGCAAGTCCATCGACCTTTTTTGAAAGGCTCAGAAGTAGAATCTAACTTCACGACTCTGAACCTGGACGTGTTAACGGCTGGCTGTTGCTGCTGACTCGAAACGGACCCCACAGTCATGCCCGCAGCTGCACTGGCAGCGCTGTTAAGGGCCGCGGAGGAAGCAATCGTACCATTGCCCATGCCACTCAATATATTCACATTAACCCCGCTGCTCACTGCAGGCCCGACACTCACACTAGCAGCACTGGGGATACTGCTCACACTTATATTAGCGTTACCAAGCATGCTGCTGGTCACAGCAGGATTAAAACTACCCACAGCAGTGATGTTAACGTTATTCATTGTATTCGTGCCTGTCACAGAATTTATACCTAGGCTGCCGGTAGTACTCGGAGCACGTATACTAGTCATGACAGATGCCGGCGAGCCACTCGATGATACAGCAGAAGTTGGTGCAACTGGCATAACACCGTCAGAGCTTCCCGCGGCCGAGAGTTTTCTGGACCCTGGGCTTGAGGGTGGCCCTCCAGGTATGGATGTACTGACCACACCGGCATGGGATGGGTGGTGGGGCCCGTGGTGCAGGTGGTGGCCATGAATGGGATGGTGGTGATGGAGGGGGTGTGGATGAGCATTCCCATTGATCACAACGTTCTGTTGTGGAAGGTGAGGCAAATGAGGCTGAGATAGGTGGGGCTGGTTGGGAGAGACCGCCCCAGGTGTCTCGGCTTCCTGGAAGTTATTTAGAGTCTCTTCCGAGGAGCTGCGTTCAGGCTCCCCTAAGTCCGTGGCCCTGGAAAGCGACACATCAAGGATCTCGGAGGACGACAGATCTTCCGTGTGAGACTCATCCAGGTCGTCGTAGCTCTCCGTGTCCTCTGCGATGCTGTTGTTCGAGCTGATGCTAGCGGAGATCTGAGCCGGGGTCACGCTCGTAATCTGGAAGCCACTTTTCTTTTTCATCTGCGTTCCGCCTGGCGCAAGAGGCTGTGCCTGCAGCTGAGCCTGCGAAAGGAGGTTCAGGCTTTGTGGAGGCGGAGGCTGTGGTCCCGACAGAGAAGATGCTGCAGGAGGCGGCGGCTGGAGCAGCGACGGAGGCGGAAAATCCTCAGCAGATGGGGCACTACTACCGACGCCGGTACCTGCTGCACCGAGAGCGGAGGCGCTGCCCCCGCCGCTGCCCCTTCTAGGGAACATTGCCGGGTGCGCCATCTTCCTAGCACTCATGTCTGCAGCGGCCGCGGCCGCCGTGGACTCGGGCGGCTGGTGCATTGTGTTGGGTACCGGGGCGGGGGGCGGAGAAGGCGAGTGCAATTTCCTTCTGCACCGTAATCTTTGTATTCAAGACGCCGAGGAGGAAAACGGGAGCTGACGCTCCGCCCGGCGCGATTCCCCCACCTCCTCCTCCTCCTCCGCCGCAGGCGCCGGCGGTTCCTGCCTTCGAGGGCGAGCTTCGGGAAGGGAGGATGGACGAGGGTGAACGGGAAGGCCGGGGACCCGAAGGGGGGGACCCCTTCAGTCCTTCGCCATCCACTTTCCCCTCTGGCCTCACACCCCCTTTATACTCCGCTTCACGTGGGGTGCGGGGCGGGAGGGAGGGCGTGGGCAGGGGAGCGGGGAGGCGAGGGGAAGGGGGTGGGAAAAGCCAAGAAATGCCCACCTTCTCCGGACAACTCCGGAGCCACCTCCGCCCCTCCTCCCGCCGGCGGCGGCGGCGGCCGCTGCAAAAAGCCTCCCGGTCGCCCTGCACGAAGGCGGCGCCGAGCGAGTGTCGCCTTCCCCTCGCCGCCCCCCAGCGCCGCCGCGACTGCCGGCGGCGAGCCCCGAGCTCAGTCAGTGTCGCTCAAACCTCCACTCCCGGCCCCGCCGGCCCGGCTCGGGCCTCCTCCCCCCACGGCCCCGCGGACCCTTTCAAACCCCCTGGGCTCGCGGCGGCTGCTGCTGCTGCTCCGTGAGGAAACGCTGGCCGCGGCTGGGGCCGGCGCGGCGAGGCTCGGGCGGCGGGGCGCCCGGTACGGTGAGCCCAGCAACGGGGCGCGGGCGGGCGCGCAGAGACGCCGGGTCCTCGCGGAGCACGGCCGGGGCGCGGCGGCGGCAGTGGCAGCGGGAGCCCAGGGACCGCTCCATCACTGGCAGCCATGGAGCCCGAGCATTTTCCTCCCTCCGGGCAGGCGCCTCAGCTCGGCACACGTCCTCGGGGAGAAAGGGGCCGGCGCCCGAGCCTCCCCGGAGGGCGGCGGGACGTGCGCTGAGGAGCGCCGGCGGTGGTGCGAGCCGCTTCGTCCTCGTCCTCCGCAGCCGGTTGGTCCTCTCACCCCCGCTGCTCCCGCGGTCCGGGCGGGAGGGGGCCGCAAGCGGCGGCGACTCCTCTCTCGGCGGCGTTGGTGGCCAGACGGGGCTGGTGCAGCGACTGCAGCCGACGCCGTTCAAAGGAACGAGAGGTGGGGTTTGGTCGGTGTCGGCGAACGGGGCGGGTGAGTGGGTGGGTGCCGAGGGAGGGCGGCGGGCGAGGAGGGGTCTGTGGTGGTTGTTACTAGTGCTCCTCTCCGGCTCCGCCGTATCCCCCGGTCTCTCGCGGCATCGGGAGAGGAGGGACCAGCGCCCGAGCGCAGGAGGAGGAGGAGGGGCGACCGCGGGCGAGAGGAGGCGGAGGCGGCGGCAGCGGCGGCGGCGGCGGCGGCGGGGGGGAGGGGGCCGGCTGAGGAGAAGGAGGGAAGATGGCGTCTGCGCATGCGCCCCGGCGCCGCAGACATAAAGCCAGGTCTGGCGGTAGAAGGAGGCGGCGGGTCTTCGGGCCTCGCCGAGCGCTCCGGCGGAAACTGCCGAAGGCTGACTGAGGCGCCGGCCGTGGGGGGGAGGGGTTGGGGAATTTCGGCCGCGGGGGAGCGAATCCGGGTCGGCCCGATGGGGGGTGGGGCGGGGCGCGGGGCGCGCGCCGGTTAGGCGTGTCCGCTCCTTTTTCCACACGCGGCCGGCGCGCGCGCGGGCACGCGGCGGGCTGAGGGGCCGGCGGAGGCAGCTCGGGCCCCGGGGCTCCGGTGACGCCGCCCCGGGCGGTGTGCCCCCCCCCCCCCCAGCCCCCGCCTGCGGAATGGGTAATGAGGCTTTTCTCCGCAGCAGCAGCATCACGAGTTTCAGTTCCCAGGAGTCCGCCGCCGCCACGACATGAGTCAGGCGTTCCTCCTCGGCGCGCGGCGGGGCCCTCCTCCCCGCCTCGCCGCACCTGGGCTCGCCCCCCGGCCCGCGCCGCCCTCGCCGGCTACTAGGGCACCCCCGAGCCGCGGGGTCCGCGGAAGGCCGGTGGCTCCTCGCGAGCGGCGCCCCCTTTTGTGCGGCGCGGTGGCAGCTGCCAAGCGGTCCCCTCGACCCCTTCGACGGGCAGGGGCGAGCGAGCCGGCAGATGTTGCTGCTGTTTGCAGTCAACGGCCGGAGGGAGCTCATCTCCAGAAAGGGAGCGCTTGCAATCCGTCGTTACCTGGAGGGAAGCAGCCCGGCCCAGTTTTAAAAAAAAAAAACAAAACAAAACTGACCTCAACAGGTGGAGCTAATCGCCCACAGGGATCGCTTTCCCTGTAATTGTCCAGGCGGTAGGCCGCATAGGTTTTGACTTGAAAGACAAAGTGGCCTGGTCATGGTGGCAACGCGAGGACAATGATCAATGAAGACCACCTTTGGGGATTAGAAAAAGAACTATCTGCAGTTCCAGTTTGGAAAAAAAAAACACCTGCATAGTTCTACAGAAGCAGGGTTAGGTTTGATTGGAGGCAAGTTAACTGGAAGTTGCTGCTCTTGCCATTTATTACACGTCAAAACATTCTAGCCCTAAGCATTTTTGACCACTAAACAAAAATGCACTTCCCACCTAGGAACCAAGAAAACAAAAAATGCAGTATAGGAAACCTCAGTAATGTTTGTTTTTTTCAACTTAGTGTTGAGGGACTAAACGTTTATGGTCAGACCTCTGATTCACTAAATCTCACAGACCAGATCTATAGTCCTGTTTCAGGAGCTTTTAAAAACATAAATGGCAGGGTTTGAAAGATGCATAATAGTAGATTCAGCATGTTTCCTTTTAGCTTTCTCTAAACTTTCCCCCTCTTTCTATCCCCTAAAAGGTTAGGAACCTCACTATTCTATTCCAGTATAGAGAAGCACATGCTCAACATCCCTGTGTAACCTGTATCAGTTTTGATATATTATTGTTTTTTCTATGCTCTCCTTCACCAAACTCAAGTAGGACTACATGTTTTTAACGTGGAGTTCTAGGCTCAGTACAAAGTGCATGCCTGCTCAGCGGCAGCAGACTGCGATCCCATGGACTGTAGCCTGTCAGGCTCCTCTGTCCATGGAATTTTCCAGGCCAGACTACTGGAGTGGGTTGCCATTTCCTTCTGCAGGGGATCTTCCCCACCCAGGGATCAAACCCCAAGCCTCCTGCATTGGCAGGCAGATTCTTTACCACTGTGCCATCCAGAGGACCCGGGTACAAAGTAGGTGGTCACAAATACTGAAAGGGAGATGGTAGTAAAAATCAAAATCATTTGAGAACTTCAGACTTGTTTTATGATATTCATGAATTGATAGGTGAACAATTGGATTTTTTACATAACTGTGGCCATTTTTTTTTTTACATAACTATGGCCATTGAAGGCGGGAGGAGAAGGGGATGACAGAGGATGAGATGGTTGGATGGCGTCACTGACTCAATGGACATGAGTCTGAGTAAACTCTGAGAGTTTGTAATGGACAGGGAGGCCTGGTGTGCTGCAGTTCATAAGGTCACAAAGAGTCGGACACAACTGAGCAACTGAACTGGCTCACTGACTGATGGCCATTTACAAAAATAATTTCGGTTTTAAGGCTACAACAGCCTTTGCTGTAGGAGATACACACAATTAATGGCCGCCATTCATTGCTGAAATGCAAATGTGACATGCTTTTTAAATAGTTTTTGAACAGAAAATAGGAAGTAAGTATCCTAAAAAATTGAAAGTGCAGTGGAATGTAGTGGGGCTAAGTGTGTCTCTGAGCTACTATGTGAAAGAAAATACAGCCCCTCAAATGTTGATTTTTAGGTCAAAGTTTTAAATTACCCCCAAACAACAACTTAACACGCCTGGGGCCACCTAAATACCCACCATGATTGTGCTGATAAGGTTTGAAGCAGAAGAAACACATATAATCAAGTCTTCCAAAGTTGGACAGAATGACTCATTGAGATAACCCTGTAAAAGCAGATATTTCTAATAACCAGTAATAATGAATATTGTTATTTTTGTGCTGTTTTGATGTTGGGGGTGGGTGGGTGGATTATTTCTTTTAAAAGAGACTTGTTTTCATTTTTCCAGGGTAACAGTAAGACCTAAGAAAATATGGTCTTTCGAAACATGTTTCACTTTTATCTGCTGTTTCACCTTCAAATTCCTGGTGAGGCAGCCTCAAGTCCCACAGAGATATGACGAGCAAGTCTGCAAATATGGAAAACTTGAGTTTGAGAAACGTCTCTCTCTCTCTCTCCAGTTGCCAGCATTTCTATGATACGTTAATATGAGTCCCTAAAAACAAACAGAATCCCTTAAACCAACCTGGTGGTGTTACTGTGTTCCCACGTTTCAGTTTGAAAAGTCTGGATGTTTTTGTACATTATTATCAAATGCCCCCTCCTGTGTGGAATGAAGTCATTAACTCCTTTGAATCCAGTACTTGGACTTATCCTTTGTCTTTTGAAAGCCTATATTTCACCTATTTACATTCTGAAGGTATAGTTCTGAATTACTCTCTATTGTCCATATTAATCCCAGGTGCAGTGTTCACCTAAATCTCATTATGGTGACATTGCAAACCAGCATGTAAATTTCACTATGTCAGGAGTTTTTAGTGGGCTCCTCAGGTGGTGCTAGTGGTAAAGAACATGCCTGCCAATGCAGGTGATTGGATTCGATACCTGGGTTGGGAAGATCCCCTGGAGGAGGGCATGGCAACCCACTCCAGTATTCCTGCCTGGAGAATCCCAGAATTTTTTCTACCATAAAATGGAAAATTTCCTGACCATTATAACTTAATTTACCTGTTTGTGAGAACTGTGAAATAGATGGGCATTTAAAACCAAGTAAGGGACTTTCTTGCACTGAAATTGCAGAGCCCTCACGCCCTAGAGCCTGTGGTCCTCAACAAGAGAAGCCGCCACGATGAGAAGCCTGCACACCACAGGAAAGAGTAGACCCCTCTCACAACTAGAGAAAGCCCGAACAAAGCAACGAAGACCCAGCGCAGCCAAAAATATTAAAAGAAATTAAGTTAAAAAATAAAACCAAGCAGGGATTTCCCTGGCAGTCCAGTGGTTGAGACTTCACCTTCCAGTGCAGGGGGTGCAGGTTCGATTCCTGGTCAGAGAACTAAGAGCCCACCTGCAGGGAAACTTATATGCTGCATGCACAGCCAAAAAAAAAAGTTTAATAAAATAAAACCAAGTAATTCTCCAAAAGTAATGCCCTTGAGGAACAGGAAGAGAATACTTGCGCTCAGAATGGCTGTGAGTGCAAAGATAAATACGAAAGAGAAACAGGTGCAGAAAATACACCATTGATCCACTTCACCAATTATTCTGGCTAACTAGGGCTTCAGTCATGCTGTAGTTATGTGTAACTTTTAAATATCATCTTTAAAAAGTCAAATTTTTTAAATAATGAGTTATAAACATGAAAAAAGTCATACATTTTTACATATGAAATTTATGCACGGGGATATTACAGCATGTTTATTAAATCAGTTTGCTCTCTAGAAAATTGTTAATGAGACCAGGAGTCATATGTGCTCTCTGACTTTTGTAAATTGCACAAAATACTTATTTTGAAACTTTTCATTCACATTTCACTGAGTATAGCTTAACTTATAACTGATTCAATTTTGTAGTACATGTTAAACTTTTAATATAAATATGTTTCTGGTCAGCTAAACAATGTTGTATCCTCAAAGGAGACATGATTATTTAAAAAAAAAAAAGCATAGAAATTTGAATTTATGGTTCAGCGGGCACACTGATATACATTAGCTTGTTAAATTCTACCCTTTGAGGGAGAAGGCTTTATCATTCTCATTTTAGAAGTAAGTGATCACAGAGAGATTAAATAACTTGTCCAAGGTTTATGCCTAAATCTGGTTACTCGGGTCCCTCCTCATTGCAGGTTCCATGCCTCTGTGCTGAGGATTTTCCTGCAAACACAGTATGACCTCTAGAGACTAGTATTTTTCAAAGCTCTTTTGGAAATTAATGAGTGTTCTTTTAATGCTTCTGAATGCCAAGGAAGATAATTCAGCACACACACTAATTGCACACAGCATTTCTTCTACATGAAGGGGATGAAAGACTTCTTCCCTGTTTGAAGCAACATAAATGTTACAGACGCTTCCACAGTCCGTCTTCTCTGAGGAATGTGTTAATTTGGAGAATTTCCTCACAATTAAAAAAAAACAAACCATTTCTAACTTCTGCTACAGAACTAAGTAACATTAAAAAAAGAAATAATTTGTTAACTTAGTTGTTTTTTTTCCTAAGTTTATAATCAACCTTCCAGATCTCCCCAGATGATAGCTAATATTTATTTAATGCCTACACACATTTTCTAACTGCTCTAAGTGTTTTATCTTTGATTCTCACAACTGTATAATGTTCAAGCTGTAATTACCCCATTTCACAAATAAGGAAAACGGGGTGCAGAGAGTTTGTGGTCTTAAAATTTAGCAGTTGGTAAGGCTAAGATACAAATCCCTGCAGTGTAACCTTCTCTTCCTTCAGGGCTGCGTCTGAGACACATTGTTAAATCAGGTTTCTGCCAATTCTAGCTCCCAAGTTAAATTTCCACAGAATACTCATGTTTTAATTTGTCCAAAGACTCTGGGAACACCATTTTCTCCTGATGCAGAAACATTCTAGGAAAGAATGTACATTTTAGAATCTCTACTACGGCTGCGTAGGAATTGGACATAAATGAACAGAACCACGGCTTGATAAGTTGGATGATCCTTCACTGATCAAAAACAGATGTCAAATGCTTGGGGGGGGGAGGCATTAATCACACATAATTGGGGAACACTGTCTATGCAGGACAAGATAAATGTTTTCCCATCCTAGCAATTAGTGTTCATTGAATATGAGAGCCTGTAAAATAGAGACAATAATAACCTAGTCTTTCCAACACGTTCTAAGGACCAATTTGTATTTGTACATGTTTTTGAATATTTGAGTTATTGAAATAAGCAAATTCATTATTTTTCTTTGTGTTACAATTCTGAGAAGACCTCTGTCCTTCCACCATATGTGAACCAAAACCAGGTCAAGAAGTACAAACAGATCATGGCAGCCAATATTTCTTTGTATTTAAAGATTAGGTCCACAAACACAGGTCTATTTCAAGTCTCAGAGCTCAAGGGAAAAAGAATGGCTGTTGAAGTCATTCCTCAGTGTGGAATTTTCCTTTGGTCATTCATTTTCTCCTACTCTGAGTTATCTTTCAGGAGAAAAACGAGAAAATAGTTTTCAGTAACTTATACTTAAATTGACATTCCCAGTTAATTTCATTGTGGAAGAAAACAGGAAATCAGTAGTCATAAAGGCTAAAGTCTTTCCTGATTTTTATACCTTTGATGGAAAATAAAAGAAAATCTTGGATACGTGCAAGCTAAATTAGAATCAGAAGCACAAGATAAAATCCTTTTAAGTGTATGACCACCAACTGTTAAATGCAACTGTTTTCATAAGGTGTTTACAAAACCTTCCCATGTGAGTGATATAATTAGAACAATTAAAGGGGAAAGGTTGGAATGTCAGAGAAATGTATGAGATGGGATTTAGAGAAAAGAGCCTAACAAAAGTGATTTAATACATGCAGTGTATACACACTTGTCAAATTCAAGAAAATTAAATGTATAGCTGATTCAGCCCCTTCACAGAGTTAAACATAAAGTTAATTGCAAGGATGCCAGCAAAGCTTTCCATCAAAAACTAGAAGTGAAGGTTCAGGTGCTTTCTTGCTCCAGTTATTTATAGACAGGAATGGGATTGTGCCATAGTGCCAACTCAGTGGTTTAACTTTTATGTTTTAAAGAGTTTCTAAACACCCCCTTTATCCAAGGCATAAGTAACACAAAAAAAATTGTTGTTGGATTACACTTTTATCAATATACATTTTGATTAAAATGGGATAATACTGTTTCACCCCAGTGTTGATCCTAAATTACTTAATAAAAGAAAAACAGCATTTTGAAAAGAATACTTCCAGTGAAAGCATCTTGAAAAAGGATGTACGTTCTCTTTATTCTTGTCAAGCATGTGATAGGAACTCAATAAGAACTTGTAAAGAATTTCTTAGATTCCACATTTTGCAGTAATATTGTCAACATAATTTATCACATGAACTTTCACTAGTGAACTTTTCACAGGATGTTTCTGCAGAACATCAGGTTCAGAAATTATGGCAGTAAGAAACAAGCTCACTATTAAAATTTCAGTCAAAGGCATCCAATGGTATTACATTTCCTTCTCTGTTCTTTACTTGATCTCTGTAAAATTCTCCTTGCCCAAACTAAACTTAAAGACAATTTGCTGACTACTCTTTTTCATGGAACATCATGCCCAAAGCATTTTTTTTTTTTTTTGTAAGAAGCAAAGTTCAGTGAAAATGGTAAGAAGATACAAGTTGAATCTGCATCTCCTTTTCTGATAGCTTTGCATTTGTTTGGGGACAGAGCATCGTGTTAAATACTGTTGAGAACTGACATCCTTAGCCTCTGTGGATTCTGGAAATTCATTCCGTACAACATGGCTTCAGGATATGGAGAATTCAGGTGCTTCTTCCTCTCAGAACTACTATCTAAGAAACTCAACTTGGCATGACTCATCACAGAGCTCACACAAAGACTACAATGAATAATTTCAGATAAAATGATTAATTTTTAAAGCTTACTTAACACATCTAAAAAACTTACTACCTGTTCATTGGTCAAAACTTCCATTTTGGGGACTTCCCTGGTGGTCTAGTTGTTAAGAATCTGCCTTGTAATGCCGCAGATTGGATTCATCCCTGGTCGGGAAACTAAGATCCCACATGCCACGGAGCAACTAAACCCATGCAATTACTGAGGCCATGCACCACAACTAGAGAGTCCATATGCCGCAACGAAATATCCAGCACGATGCAATGAAGATCCTGTGTGCCGTGACTGACCCAATGCAGCCAAATTAACAAATAATAAAATAGTTTAAAAAAAAAAAAAAAAAACCACCGTCCATTCTGAAGTATTAATACCAAATGAGGGTTCAGCTATTATTTTTGCATTTGTCCCCATATGAAACACTTTTTCCTTTTATTTATGATTGTGAAGAGTAGCATGGCATACAACTCCCAAAATATGCTGCTTTGGTTATTAATATTTTGTGATGTAGGCGCTTAACAAACAGCAAGTGCAGGGAGAGGCTTTCTCTGAACTCCCCGTATCTGCCTAAAGACAGATCCTCCAGAAGGAATTCCATTGTCAAAAATCCCCTCCCTGGGAGTTTCTTTAATTCATTAACCAGGGAGGATGGACTCATCACAGGAGGAGAGTGGAAGTCAGCACCACACTCAGACAAAGTTCTTCACAAGCTATCATACTTCCAATGTGTTCTTCTAAGAGTCCACTCATCTCTCCTAGAAGTCACTGACTCTGCCTTAAGACATCTACATCCCCCCTACCCTTTCCTAGTAAGATGATATTTAATCCTGAATTTTAAGCCACCTGGGAGAGAAAAGGGAAACTCTGCTTAGAACTAGGAATAGGAAATAATAAGATTGACTCAAGTTCAGTATTATTAATTGAATATCTACTACCTGTTTTTTAAGGAGACAAAATTGCCTAGGCAGTGCTCTTTTATGTATCAATGAGGGCACAAAAGAAGGCCAACCTTACCATGGACCCTCACCTCCAGCTCAAAGGTGTATTTATATAACTTTACTGTAAACAGAGAGCAAATAGAAAGCAGCAGGAGAACAATTTGGTTCATGTTTCACCAAAGATATTTTTCCTCAAGGTTGAAGGTAATCAGAGACTTCTAAGTCATTGCAAGCATGTCTTAATCCAGCAATTACATGTAGGCACCATATGAATCTTTGGAAATTAGATAAAAAGAATTCTAATGTAAAACAATAGCAACATTATAGTTTAGAAACCATGATGCCTCACCGATGCATACATCTGCTGGGGAATGAACATATGGTAGTGCCCAGTACAGATGTAAAAAAACCCTGCAATTATGGCTCTTTAGTATGATAATTGATTCTGAGTAAATGTATGAGTTTTGTTGCTCGTCTTAATTTTCAGTTGTTGGGTTTTTGCTTTTGTTCATTTTTTAATGGCAGACGTTCCGGAGGCAAAAAGCCTGTATGTTCCTGGTGTAACTAAATCTAGCAATATTACTAGTAAGATCAGGGAAACATACTAAACTTAGCAGAAAGCGGAGACAATAACAACATCCAAAAGGGTTCTTTGAGGCTGCTTATCTGACAAATGTCATGATAGCCAACAGCCAAGAACAGAAGAAAACTATGTATGTATCTTATATGTTTAACATTAATTGATTTTATTCTATGGCAGCCCATTATCTCTATGGTGACAGAACATTCCATAAGTAGAAAAACTAGAAAGGGGGATTATGTTTAAATAAAAGCAATGTTATCAACCTCACCTTTAAAGCGTTGAAATGAAGTTTTTCGTTCCTTTTTATGGCTAATATTCCACTGTGCATAAGTACTGTATCTTCCTTATCCATTCATCTATCAGTGGACATGTAGGTTGCTAAAATGAAAATTTTAAAACATGAACTTGAGTCCCATTTTCAACAGGGAAATGGGACGAGAGCAGAACCTGAAGTCTATTGCACAGATTAAAGTGTATTTTAATCAGTATTTCAGGGACAGTCACCGCCTGATTATCTGCATATGCTTGTCCCCTGGGCAGTTTGCATTCCTCAACCATCTCAAACCTCCAGTCAACTCCATTGGGTTCCCCCATCCCCACACCACAATGTGAGGGATGGCAAATCATTTACAATTTGGTCTAGACCAAAAGAGAAAAAGTCTAGGCATGTAACTATTGAGGTGGATGTCTAAGTCTACTATACTTTTTCTACTATTTTGGAAGAATTCCGTCATTGCTTTCTTCTAATAGCAAAGATAATAAAAAGCTGACCGCTTTTGTTTCAATGAGGTCACTCAGCTCACAAACATTTATTAAGGACTTGCCTAAATTGTAAGTCATTTTTAGTGTGGAACAGAAAAGGCATGTTTGTGCCTACATACCTTATAACAGAATATTCTAGAATGATTATAATATACATTTCAGTCAACTCTATCACACTTATACAGCCAGCAGAAATATGACATAATCAGGTTATCAAAAAGTAAGAGGGGGAAAAAAGAAAAAAAAGTAATAGAGTGAGTCGTGGAGCAAGAACTTATTTAAGGGTACTGAGATCAGAATTCTTGACCAGATTCTGATCAGAATCAGGTACATACAGAATTCTTCAAAGGCTGCATGAAAATAGAAATAACACAATTCCTTGGTGCCTATAGGTGGTTGGAAAGCACCTGGGAGAGGTCTCTGGAAGAGTAAGCAGATCTTTTTGTCTCTAAGGGACCCACCTTTGTCTCTGAATTGGCTGCCTAATTTTTATTTGGGATGAGGAGAGTAGGTAGACAGGAAGTCACGTCTTCTTCAAAGAAAGAGGAAGCCCAGACATACAGAACCTAAATTCCTGAACATCATTTTCTATCATTACTGTCTTCTGCTGAAACCTAAGCTGATTTCCTAATGGCAATAACCCTGATACAGAGCTGAGTGGTCTGAATGACAGATACAGTCAGAACTATATTATGGAGAGTCTGCCATCCAAAGTACATTAGGGGGACTTCCCTGGTGGTCCAGTGGTTAAGAATCTGCCTTCCAATGCAGGGGACAAAAGTTCAATCTCTGGTCCAGAAAGATTCCACTTGCCTCGGGGGAACTAAACCCACATGCTTCAACTACTGAAGCCCCCGCACCCTAGAGCCGGTGCTCCAAAATAAGAGAAGCCACCCAGCAGGAGGCCTGCGGGCCCCAACTAGAGAATGCCCAAGTGCAGCCACGAAGACCTAGAGCGGCCAGAAAAAAAAGAGTCCGCTGTGTGTGATTATCCACTGTTCTTTATCCACTCACCTGTTTACGGACATTTAAGCTACTTATACCTCTTGGCTATTGTGAACAGTGCTGTAATGAACATGAGTATGCAAATATATCTTTGAGATCCTGCTTTGAATTCTTTTGGATATATGACCAGAAATGGGGTTGCTAGATCGTATGGCGATTCTATTTTTAATTTGTGGAGTGAGTCGCCATATTGTTTTCCATAGTAGCTCTACCTCTGATGACAAGGTATTTTTCATACATTTTTGCGCATGATTTGTTAGTAGTCAGTTCAGAAAGTTTGCATCTGAATTCGTAAATGAGATTGGCCCATTACTTTCTTTCCATAAATTGCCTTGTCTGGATTATTCCCCAAAACCAGCCTTTGGTTTTATTGATCATCTATATTTCTATTCTTTTCTACTGTTTCCTTAATTTCCATAGTTAATTTCATTATTTTCCTTTTCTACTTTGTTTAACCCTAGTTTTATGAATTGAGCATGTAGCTCAAGCTGTCTTATATTTTAAATAAATTCATTTACACATCGCATTTCATTCCAATTACTATTACCTTTCTGATTACCCCCACGTTTTGATATGTTGTTGTACATATAAAAATGTTATCATTTCCATTGCGATTTCCCCTTGAGTCCATGAGTTCTGTAGAAGAATTTTTTTTTCCAGTTTGTAACCTCCAAATTCTGTTTTATAAGTAAAGAAACTAAAGTCCTGAAAAATTAAATGTCCTGCCCAAAATTGTATCACTAATGCCTGAGCTGAAAACAAAATCTCCTGATTAAGACTCCACTTTGCTTTTCCAATTTATTAATTCATATTCTTTACTCTATCAGAAAGCTTCTTGAAATTAAGCCAACATCTGTAACTCATATTACAACTAGAATTCTACTTTTTTATTAGCCTCATCCATTATACATTTTTAAAATATTTGCCTAAGCCTTTTTCTAAATATATTTAGACAATTTTCTTACCTTCTCATCCAGCCAGGATTTTTTAATTTCTAGCCACATCATTTGGCATAGTGCTTGGCACAATGTTAGACTTTGAATAAAAAGTTTATTTAGGGAACGTTTGTTTAATGAATGTTTAAAGAGTAGTATTAGTGCCATATATGAGCTTTATTAAACATCAAATGACAAGGATGGAAGGATACTTTCCAGCTTACCATAACACAAGTCCAGTGAATTTATAATAAAGCTGAAACAAAAAACAAGAAGCCAGAATCACTGTTGAAGTGAACTACAATTCCATGGTCAAAAAAGGGACAGTAGAAATATATGAAAATATAAAAAATAAAGTATAAATGACAGTAACCAACTTTCATGAAACATCTGTGAGAAATAGATTTTATTACCTCTACTATATAAATAGGGAAATGGAGCTGCAGACAGTTTGGATGACTTGCCCAGGTGATATCGCTACAAGTGACAACTTCGCATTGGAATGCAGTTGTCTCCAGAGCCCATCCTCTTAGCAGTAAACCACAATCTTCTCCAAGTTCTTTATCTGAGCTCTTTCCTCCCAGCTGTAGCCCAGGTTCAGCCCACCTCCTTGGCTGTAATTGGGAAGTGAGAGAGAGCTCTGAAGCAAAGGGAAAGGCTCGTAGTATCAGCATCAGTCTCCAGTGAACACAAGATATTTTGTAAGAGGTTAAATATTACCACTTTTTTTAAATTTTATTTTATTTTATTTTTTGTCCTTGAGAATACTCTGGTGAGGGCCAGGGGAAGGAATTGGACAGTTCTGCTGTTAACATCAATTCAATTCAGTTCAGTCCCTCAGTCGTGTCTGACCCTTTGAGAACCCACAGCCTGCAGCACACCAGGCTTCCCTGCCCATCACCAACTCCCAGAGCTTGCTCAAACTCATGTCCATTGAGTCGGTGATGCCATCCAACCATCTCATCCTGTATCATCCCATTCTTCTTCTGCCTTCAACCTTTCCCAGCTTCGGGGTCTTTTCCAATGAGTCAGTTCTTCACATCAGGTGACCAAAGTATTGGAGTTTCAGCTTCAACATCAGTCCTTACAAAGAATATTCAGTACTGATTTCCTTTAGAATTGACTGGTTTGATCTCCTTGCAGTCCAAGGGACTCTCAAGAGTCTTCTCCAGCACCGCAGTTCAAAAGCATCAATTCTTTGGCACTCAGCTTTCCTTATGGTCCAACTCTCACATCTATACATGACTACTGGAAAAACAATAGCTTTGACTGGACAGACCTTTGTTGACAAAGTAATGTCTCACCTTTTGAATATGCTGCCTAGGTTTGTCATAGCTTTTCTTCCAAGGAACAAGTGTCTTTTAATTTCATGTCTGCAATCACCATCAGCAGTGATTTTGGAGCCCAAGAAAATAAAGTCTGTCACTGTTTCCACCTTCTCCCCATCTATTTGTCATGAAGTGCTGGGACTGGATGCCATGATCTTAGTTTTTTGAATGTTGAGTTTTAAGCCAACTTTTTCACTCTCCTCTTTCACCTTCATCAAGAGGCTCTTCAGTTTCTCTTCACTTTCTGCCATAAGGGTGGTGTCATCTGCATAACTGAGGTTGTTGATATTTCTCCTGGCAATCTTGACTCCAGCTTGTGCTTCATCCAGCCTGGCCTTTTGCATGATGTACTCTGCATAGATGTTAAATATGCAGGGTGACAACATACAGCCTTGATGTACTCTTTTCCCATTTTGGAACCAGTCAATTGTTCCACGTCAGGTTCTAACTGTTGCTTCTTGACCTGTATACGGATTTCTCAGGAGGCAGGTAAGGTGGTCTGATATTCCCATCTCTTTAAGAACTTTCTATTAACATACTGCTATTAACATACTATCCACCTTTTTTCCCTAAGTCCTCATAAAGCTCACATAGGGAATCTCATGTCAGAAGTTGCAGTGCTCTGTTAAAAATATCTTACTCAGGACTTCCCTGGTGGTTCAGTGATTAGGAATCCACCTGCCAATGCAGGAGACATGGGTTCAATCCCTAGTCCCTGAAGATCCCACAGGCATGGAGCTACTAAGCCCGTGCACCACAACTATTGAAGCCCCTGAGCCTACAGCCAGTGCTCCACAACAAGAAAAGCCACTGAAATGAGAAGTCTGTGCACTGCAACGAGAGTGGCCCCTGCTCACCACAACTAGAGAAAGCCCACGCAGCAACAAAGACCCAGCACAGCCAAAAATAAACAAATATACTAGTCAACTAAAAAAAAAAAAAGAATACCATATGCACAAATAATGAGATCCTTTTTGCATATTTTCTCTAGGCATCTTTTTAAAATGTAGGCATTTCCCTTTCATTATTTACTGTATGCGTGCTAAGTCACTTCAGTTCTGTCCAACTCTTTGTGACCCTGTGGCCTGTAGCCCACCTGGCTCCTCGGTCCTTGGGATTCTCCAGGCAAGAATCCTGGAGTGGATGCCATGCCCTCCTCCAGGAGATCCTCCCAACCCAGGGATTGAACCCACATCTCTATGTCTCTCCATTAGCAGGCAGGTTCTTTACCACTAGCACCACCTGGAAAGCCATTATTATTGAATACAACTACCTAAATTAACCTTAACCAATATAATTTGGTGCTGCACAATACCAATTATTTTCTTGATAGTATTGCAGAGGAAGGGGGACACCTTCCAGGGCCCAAAACTGGGCTCTTGTCTAACACTCAGAAATGTATTGTCCGAGGAGACACATATGCTGATGAGCAAGAGATTTCATTAGGAAGGGGCGCCCAGGTGGAGAGCAGTCAGGTAAGGGAACCCAGGAGGACCGCTCTGCCATGTGGCTTGCAGTCTCGGGTTTTATGGTGATGGGTCAGTTTCCAGGTTGTCTGTAGCCAATCATTCTGACTCAGAGTCCTTCCTGGTGGGGCATGCATCACTCAGCCAAGATGGATGCCAGAGAGAAGGATTCTGGGAGGTGATTGGGCACGTGGTGTCTCCTTTTCACCTTTCCTGAACTCTCCCTATGACCAGTGTGTTCTCTTGGCAAAACTTTATTAGACTTTGCCCTGCTTCATTCTGTACTCCAAGGCCAAATTTGCCTGTTACTCCAGGTGTTTCTTGACTTCCTACTTTTGCATTCCAGTCCCCTATAATGAAAATGACATCTCCTTTGGGTGTTAGTTCTAAAAGGTCTTGTAGGTCTTCATAGAATCATTCAACTTCAGCTTCTTCAGCATTACTGGTCAGGGCATAGACTTGGATTACTGTGATATTGAAGGGTTTGCCTTGGAAATGAACAGAGATCATTCTGTCGTTTTTGAGGTTGCATCCAAGTACTGCATTTCAGACTCTTTTGTTGACTATGATGACTACTCCATTTCTTCTAAGGGATTCTTGCCCACAGTAGTAGATATAATGGTCATCTGAGTTAACTTCACTCATTCCAGTCCATTTTAGTTTGCTGATTCCTAAAATGTTGATGTCCACTCTTGCCATCTCCTGTTTGACCACTTCCAATTTGCCTTGATTCATGGACCTAACATTCCAGGTTCCTATGCAATATTGCTCTTTACAGCATCAGACTTTACTTCCATCATCAGTCACATCCACAACTGGGTGTTGTTGCTTTGGCTCCATCTCTTCATACTTTCTGGAGTTTTTTCTCCACTGATCTCCAGTCGCATATTGAGCACCTACCGACCTGGGGAGTTCATTTTTCAGTGTTCTATCTTTTTGCCTTTTCATACTGTTCATGGAGCTCTCAAGGCAAGAACACTGAAGTGGTTTGCCATTCCCTTCTCCAGTGTACCAGGTTTTGTGAGAACTCTCCACCATGACCCATCTGTCTCGGGTGGCCCTACAGGGCATGGCTCATAGTTTCACTGAGTTAGACAAGGCTGTGGTCCATGTGATCAAATTGGTTAGTTTTCTGTGATTGTGGTTTTCAGTCTGCCTTATGATGGAGAAGGATAAAAGGCTTATGGAAGCTTCCTGATGGGGGGGACTGACTAAGGGGGAAACTGGGTCTTGTTCTGATGGATGAGGCCATGCTCAGTAAATCTTTAATCCAATTATCTGCTGATGAATGGGGCTGTGTTCCCTCCCTGATATTTCAGTTCAATTCAGTTCAGTCCCTCAGTCATGTCCGACTCTTTGCGACCCCATGAATCGCATCACGCCAGGCCTCCCTGTCTATCACCAACTCCCGGAGTTTACTCAAACTCATGTCCATCGAGTCAGTGATGCCATCCAGCCATCTCATCCTCTGTCGTCCCCTTCTCCTCCTGCCCCCAATCCCTCCCAGCATCAGGGTCTTTTCCAATGAGTCAACTCTTCGCAGGAGGTGGCCAAAGTATTGGAGTTTCAGCTTCTGCATCCGTCCTTCCAAAGAACACCCAGGGATGATCTCCTTGGTTGGATCTCCTTGCAGTCCAAGGGACTCTCAAGAGTCTTCTCCAACACCACAGTTCTAAAGCATCAATTTTTCGGCACTCAGCTTTCTTCCAGTCCAACTCTCAGATCCATACATGACCACTGGAAAAACCATAGCCTTGACTAGACAGACCTTTGTTGGCAAAGTAATGTTTCTGCTTTTTAATATGCTATCTAGGTTGGTCATAACTTTCCTTCCAAGGAGTAAGCATCTTTTAATTTCATGGCTGCAATCACCATCTGCAGTGATTTTGGAGCCCAGAAAAATAAAGTCAGTCACTGTTTCCACTGTTTCCCCATCTGTGTGCCATGAAGTGATGAGACCAGATGCCATGATCTTAGTTTTCTGAATGTTGAGCTTTAAGCCAACTTTTTCACTCTCCTCTTTCACTTTCATCAAGAGGCTCTTTAGTTCTTCTTCACTTTCTGCCATAAGGGTGGTGTCATCTGCATATCTGAGGTTATTGATATTTCTCCCAGCAATCTTAATTCCAGTTTATGCTTCCTCCAGCCCAGCATTTCTCATGATGTACTCTGCATATAAGTTAAATAAGCAGGGTGACAATATACAGCCTTGACATATTCCTTTTCTTATTTGGAACCAGTCTGCTATTCCATGTCCAGTTCTAACTGTTGCTTCCTGATCTGCATACAGGTTTCTCAAGAGGCAGGTCAGGTGGTCTGGTATTCCCATCTCCTTCAGAATTTTCCACAGTTTATTGTGATCCACACAGACAAAGGCGTTGGCATAGTCAATAAAGCAGAAATAGATGTTTTTCTGGAACTCTCTTGCTTTTTCGATGATCCATCGGATATTGGCAATTTGATCTCCGGTTCCTCTGCCTTTTCTAAAGCCAGCTTAAACATCTGGAAGTTCATGGTTCATGTATTGCTGAAGCCTGGCTTGGAGAATTTTAAGCATTGCTTTACTAGCATGTGAGATGAGTGCAACTGTGTGGTAGTTTGAGCGTTCTTTGGCATTGCCTTTCTGTGGGATTGGAATGAAAACTGACCTTTTCCAGTCCTGTGGCCACTTCTCCTTTTTCCTGGGTCCTGGTGCACAAGGTTCTATCTGTGCCCTCCAAGAGTCTGTCTCCCCAGGCCTGTGTAAGTTCTGGCAGCTCTATGGTGGAGTTAATGGTGACCTCCTCCAAGAGTGCTTATGCCATACCCAGGTCTGCTGCACCCAAAGCCCCTACCCCTGCAGCAGTCTACTGCTGACCCCTACCTCTGTAGGAGACACTCAAACACAGTTCTGTCTCAGTCTCTGTGGAGTCTCTGGGTCCTGAGGGCACAAAGTTTGAGCCCTCTGAGCATCTCTGAGCGCTTGCTCCTTGGAAGAAAAGTTATGACCAACCTAGACAGCATATTAAAAAGCAGAGACATTATGTTGCCAACAAAAATCCATCTAGTCCAAGCTATGGCTTTTCCAGTAGTCAGGTATGGATGTGACAGTTGGACTATAAAGTGAGCTGAGTGCTGAAGAACTGATGCCTTTGAACTGTGGTGTTGGAGAAGACTCATGAGAGTCCCTTGGACTGCAAGGAGATCCAACCAGTCCCTCCTGAAGGAGATCAGTCCTGGGTGTTCATTGGAAGGACTGATGCTAAAGCTGAAACTCCAGTACTTTGGTCACCTGATGTGAAGAACTGACTCATTCAAAAAGACCCTGATGCTGGGAAAGATTGAAGGCGGGAGGAGAAGGGGACGGCAGAGGATGAGATGGTTGGATGGCATCACCGACTCAATGGACATGAGTTTGAGTAGGCTCTGGGAGTTTGTGATGGACAGGGAGGCCTGGCGTGCTGCAGTCCATGGGGTTGCAAAGAGTTGGACACAACTGAGCGACTGAACTGAACTGAACTCTCCCTGTTGGTGATGGCTTGTTAGTTCCGTATTCCTTACCAGGACTTCCGGTGGTAAAATGACTCATGCAAATGGTTACGAGGATGCCTGGCCAGGGTGGGCCATTTCAGTCTGTGTTCATCCCCTAACAATAGTATTACTGAAAGCTCAGCCTCTTTGTGCATCAGAGCAAATCAATTCCTGGATACAGAGTTTTGGGTGAAGTAGAAAAGAACAGCTTTACTACTTTGCCAGGCAAAGGGAGACACATCAGGCTCCTACCTCAAAAAACTATGTGTCCCAACCTGGGAGGATTTGAGGATGGGTTTTATAACAGTGATTCATAAGTGGAGCCTCTGACAAGATTAGTGTGTGAGCAAGGCTGAAGCTGAAGCTCCACTTTGGCCACCTGATACGAAGAGCCAACTCATTGGAAAAGACCCTGATGCTGGAAAAGATTGAAGGCAGGAGGAGGAGAGGATGACAGAGGATGCAAGGGTTGGATGGCATCACTGACTCAATGGACATGAATTTGAGCAAGCTCCAGGAGATGGTGATGGACAGGGAAGCCTGTTGTGCTGCATGCAGCCCACGGGATTGCCAAGAGTTGGACATGACTGAGCGACTGAACAAGGGCTTGCACTCCCTTAATCTTGTCTCAGGTGGGGGTCTCCCAATCTTGATGAACTTCTCTAGTCCCTTTAATCTTGTCTCAGGTGGTTTCTTGGCTGCTCCTCCCCTAATTAGCAACTGTTAGAAGCTGCCCTTTGGAACTTAGGGAAAGCCATAGAGGCTGGAGTCTTGCCCACAAGAAATGGGAGAAGGAAAAGCTTCAGTGCCTGGGAGCCCCACAGGGCCCTGCTCAGTTTCAATATTTATACATTATGCCTTTGCTATCTTTTCATTATTTTATATGTTGATCAAAGTAACGTCATTCTTATTTTACTAGTTTCTAATTTTTTTCTTGAACATTTTTCCCCTTTAGGATTTGAAAATTAGTAATAGAAACGATCATTCTTTCATCTTCAACTTTTAGATTGTTTACTTTTTCCCCTTTGGCTTTGTGGTATCTCCTTGATCTCTATAATCATTATTTTTTATGCACTAGATGTGTGTGGTGATTACAAAGAATGCTTTATGACACAGAGAAAGGCTCACAATAAAATAAGATAAAATAAAGCAGGACTCAAAATTGCAAGTACAGGGATTTCCTGGTTAAGAATCCGCCTTGCAATGCAGGGCAATGTGTGTTCAATCCCTGGCTGGGGAACTAAGATCTCACATGGCTGCAGAAAAACTAAGCCTGAGTGCCACAGCTAGTGAGCTTGAGCCACAAGGAAGATCCTGTGTGTAGCAACTAAGTCCCAATGTAGCCAAATAAATAAATAAAATATTAAGAAGAATTCTAAGTACAGTGGGAACCCAGACGACTATTTAAACATTTTTTGTTTTACACTATCCCAAAATATTGACAGACATCACTCTGGGTAGTGAGATTATGAATAATTGTTGTTTTTTTTTTTTTAAAGAAAGGATTTCTGTGTATTTTTTATGTTTTCTGCAAAACATATATGTTTTATGTATTTATCTGAATCAGAGCCAAAAGTTGGAAGTGAAGCCAAAGGGATGATTTTGTTGAAGAGTTCCCACAGCTGCTAACGGTTGTCCATCCGCAAGAAGACTTCCCTTACAGCCCTGTCTTGAGGCACCTGTTTCTGGTTTTCTGGTGGGCAGCTGGTAGGTTTGTGTAGAGAGCATGAGTGTGGGAGCTTGTGTGTGTAGGGGGGCACCAGGGGGTACACAGTAATCCAAGGGAGAGGTCTGACAGTCTGATTTCTCCTGGGAGGTACCAGAGCTCTCTTAGTCTATGGTTAAAAGCAGTGCTATTTAGAATAGAATGGAAATGACATCTGGATCCACATGGAAGCTATCTGGTCCAGGTCACTGTCCATCTTAGATTCATTTTCCCAAACAAGGTTATTTGAGCAAGTTCTGGTCTTTTAAATCAGATTGGTAGTGTAATATTAGATATATTTTTCAGCCTCACTTTGCTTAATTTTCCCAAACATTAAGAGCTAAATAATAATATAATTATTTAGCAGAATATCTGCTGCTATCTCATTAAAGTGTCCTGAGGATTTAGTAATAAATGTCTCCTGTACACTTTTTTTGGCTACTTCATAGGCCACAGTAGCTCTTTATAACAAATTAAGTTGCAAAGACATATAGGTTAGAAAGAAGTGTGTGTGTGTGTGTGTGTGTGTGTGTGTGTGTGTGTGTAATATGCTTTCCTTTTTCTTTTACCTTTCCAGGCTTTATTCCATTATTCTTCCTTCTGGGAAATGAGACAGGATGACTGAAGTCCTGTCGTGTCCAAAGGTTTGTTTAATGACTGCCCCATGTGAAAATATGCAGTGTTAACTGAGAAGCATGACTGATGTGACTGTGGAGGCCCATCAGACTGACTCATTTATCAAATACTAAAGAGTTGTTTCATAGATTGGCTTTTCTAGTCATTTTTCAATAGAATTAAAGCCTGAGCAATTATAAGAAAAACAAAGAACTCTTAGGGTTGTTTTTTTTTCTTGGATAGGGTCATCTAACCATTTGGGAGCCCTGACATAATAATCTGTGATTTTCCCCCCAAGCTCATTTTTGTCACACAGAGCAAAAATATGTGAATGAACATAAAACAACAACAAATTCCCATGTCAAATAAACATAAAGGAAAGACATTTTCAAGGGACTATTTTATGAGAGTTAATATATAGAGTGCAATTCTTGTCGATTGATCATATTCCATTTTATTCAGCCTCAGGCTTCTGGTGAGCTTTTGGGTTAACAGACAGGAAATGAGATGATACAATTCTGATAATATATCATTCTTGTATGAACCACCTCATCATTATGTCTAAACTGGCAATCTCTTTAGTTGAGTTGGGCACAACTTATGGCTCCATGCACCAATTACAAGGATATAAAATTAATATAATGGTTCCTCCCTGGTGGTCCAGGGGCTAAGACTCTGTGCTTCCAATGCAGGGGGCCTAGGTGCAATTCCTAGTCAGGGAACCAGATCCCACAAGTTGGAACTAAGAGTTTTCATGCCACAGCTAAAGATCCCACATGCCACAAGGAAGATCGAAGACCCAGTGCAGCCAAATACATAAATATATATTTTTTAATAAAAAATAATATAAAATTAATGGAAGATATTTCATATGTGAGGTGGAGAAAGTAAAAAAAAGTGAAAGTGTTAGTTGCTCAGTTGTGTCTGACTCGGCAACCCCGTGGACTATATAGCTCACCAGGCTCCTCTGTCCATAGGATTTCCCAGGAAAGAATACTGGAGTGGGTTGCCATTTTCCTTCTCCACGGAATCTTCCCAACCCAGGGATCAAACCCTGGTCTCCTGCACTTCAGACAGATTCTCTACCTTCTGAGCCACTGAGGGGAGAGTAAGGACTGATGAAATAACAAGGTAATAGTTCGGGTCTACAACGTGTAGTCCTTTGCGTTTGTACTCATCACATCTGACGTTTCCACATTGCTAACATGTGTGCCTTTCATGTGTGTAGTTTGAGGAGGGAGGGATGTGGTTCTGTGCTACTGTAGGCATGGGAGGTTGCATTCTAATCACCAAGCTATGACCCAATAAAACCAGCGTCTCACACAGGATCAGGACGGAGTTCTAATTCAGCCTTCTGTCTTGAATTGCTCACCCATCAACTCAGAGCTGCTGTATCTGAGCTGTTTTGAAAGTCTGGTGTGCTCACCAGAAACTGGCAGCAAGCCATTTTCTATGGAGATGTTTGTTTGGTGTTTAAAACATGCAAAACTTAGCATCTTTGGTAAAGTAGAAGAATAACAGTTTCTTATTCATAAATAATGATACTTTTCTGGACAAAAAAAAGTCAATAAAAAACCTGGTTTGAAACTAGACTTTTTTCCAGTATGAATAAGAGTTCAATTATTTTTCTCACTCAAGCTTTGAGCTTGCGTCTCTCTTTTCAGGCAGTTTTGTGTCTCATTTCTTGTACAGATTTCTATTGCCTTCATGGCTTTCACAGAGAATTTAATCCTTGGCAGTGAAAAGAAAGAATCCCAGGGGGCAACTGGGGGGAGGTGGGAGGGACTAGCTAAGTTGAAGGAGTTCAATTTGAATTGAAAAATCCTTTAGTCATGCCAACGATGTGAAATCATCAAAGACACAAAGATCTTACCCAGTAAAAACAGAGGTAAACCTTGACCTTGCAGGAAGCACATTCTCTTTTCGTTGCTCAAAATTGTGATGTCAATCTTGCAGTAGGTTATCCTTGAAAGAGAATATTACTCTCACCTTTTAGAAACCCTTTGCTACTTTACAGTGTGATTATATGTGCTTCTAGAGAGCTTCGATGATTGAATACAAATTTGCACATCTTTTTCAGGTTTAAGCTAAAATTGTTTTCCGCAGTATCTACTGATTCAGGATGTGAAAATATATTCTCAGGGGATCTCACTCAGATCTTATTTTCCACATGTATTTTCACCTATCTTCTTCCTCGACTGTACCAGGTAGAGTTCTTTGGTTGCAAGCAACAGTAATTGCCTCTGGTAAATCTAAGCAAGAAAGGAATTTATTGGGATTTCCCTGGTGGTCCAGTGGTTAAGACTCCATGCTGCCAATGCAGGGGGCATGGGTTCGACCCCTGGGCAGGGAAGTTCCATATGCTGAGTAGCAAGGTCAAAAAAAAAAAAGGAAAGAAAGAAAGAAATTTATCGGGCAAAGTCAGAAAGCTCAAAGGGGATGAAGAGAGAAGACTGAAGATCCAGTGTCGGAAGGGACTGAACCAAGCAGCTCATGAGTCTCCGCAACATGAAAGTCTCAACAGCTGCATTTAGAAGCAATGATTCAGATTCCAAAGAGAGAGGGTTTGACTGGTTTAACTAGGGTCAACTCTTCTCTCCTTGGTTGGGGGAAGGCACCCCGCTTCTGAACAATTGTCCCACCAGATGGTATCCGAATGGGAGGATGTAATCACAAACGGTAAATGGAGGATGCTATTACTGAAAGAACATGGACTGAAAGCTAAAAGAAATAAACCCAAAATAACAACAACAGCAAAAAAAAACAAATGAGTACCATTCCCTCCCCTTTCCATTCTACTCTTTTTCTTCTCCTTATGTATGTTTTCCTCTCTTCATTTCTCCTTTATCTTCTCTGTCTTTCTTGTCTCTTCCTTTTCCTTGCCCTTTAAAACTTGTTATCTTGGCTGGAACTTT
This sequence comes from Dama dama, assembly GCF_033118175.1. Lineage (NCBI taxonomy): Eukaryota > Metazoa > Chordata > Mammalia > Artiodactyla > Cervidae > Dama > Dama dama. Next base: position 18,788,713 of record NC_083710.1, read on the forward strand.
TGCCATTGCTCTTGCTTCTTTACCAGAGACCCTAACATAAAAATTGTATCACCCCCCTAAGTGGGAAGGAAATCCAATATACATATACATGTATATGTATATATCCCCTCTTTTTCTGATTTCTTAAATGAACAATGCAAAGAAGTAGAGTTAAAAGAATGGGAAGACTAGAGATGTCTTCAAGAAATTTGGACGTATCAAGGGAACATTAAAAAGTCAGGCATGATAGAGGACAGAAACAGTAAGGACCTAACAGAAGCAGAAGAAATTAAGAAGAATACACAGAACTCTACCAAAACAAAAAAAAATCTTAATGACTTGGGTAACCATGATAGTGTGGTCACTCACCTAGAGCCAGCCATCCTGGATTATGAAGTCAAATGGACCCTAGGAAGCATTACTACAAACAAAGCTAGTGGAGGTGATAGAATTCCAGCTGAGCTATTTCAAATCCTAAAAGATGATGCCATTAAAGTACTTCACTCAATATGCCAGCAAATTTGGAAAACTCAGCAGTGGCCACAGTACTAGAAAAGGTCAGTTTTCATTCCAATCCCAAAGAAGGGCAATGCCAAAGAATGTTCAAACTACTGAACAATTGTGTTCATTTCGCATGCTAATAAGGTTATGCTCAAAATCCTTCAATCTAAGTTTCAGCAATGCATGAACCAAAAACTTCCAGGTGTACAAGCTGGGTTTAGCAAAGGCAGAAGACCGGAGATCAAATAATCAACATTCGTTTGATCAAAGAAAAGGCAAGGAAATTGACAGTGTGAATCACAACAAACTGTGGGAAATTCTTAAAGAGATGGGAATACCAGACCACCTTACCTGTCTCCTGAAAAAGTTGTATGCAGGTCAAAAAGCAACAGTTAGAACCAGACGTGGAACAACAGACTAGCTCCAAATTGGGAAAAGATTACCTCAAGGCTGTATATTGTCACCCTGCTTATTTAACTTATATGCAGAGTACATCATGCAAAATGCCAGGCTGGATGAAGCACAAGCTGGAATCAAGATTGCCAGGAGAACTATCAACAACCTCAAATATGCAGATGACACTATTCTAATGGCCGAAATTGAAGAGCAACTAAAGAGCCTCTTGAAGAGGTGAAAGAGGAGAGTGAAAAAACTGGCTTAAAACTAAGCCATCATTCAAAAAACTAAGATGATGGCATCCAGTCCCATCACTTCACAGCAAATAGAAGAAGAAAAATTGGGAGCAGTGACAGATTTTGTTTTCTTGGGCTCCGAAATCATGGTGGATGGTGACTGCAGCCATGAAATTAAAAGACTCCTTGGAAGAAAAGCTTTGACAAAACTAGATACTGTGTTAAAAAATAGAAACATCACTTTGCCAACAAAGGTCTGCACAGTCAAAGCTATGTTTTTTCCACTAGTCATGTACAGATATTGAGACCTGGACCATAAAGAAGGCTGGGTATCAAAGAATAGATGCTTTTGAATTGTGGTGTTGGAGAAGACTCTTGCGAATCCCTTGGACTGCAGGAATATCAGATGAGTCAATCCTAAAGGAAGTCAGTCCTGAATTTTCAATGGAAGGACTGATGCTGATGCTCCAATGCTTTGGCCACCTGATGCGAAGAGCCACATCATTGGAAACGACCCCGATGCTGGGAAAGATTGAGGGCAAGAGAAGGGGACAACAGAGCATGAGATGATTAGATTGCCTGATGGACTCAATGAGCATGTATTTGAGCAAACTCTGAGAGATAGTGAAGGACAAGGATGCCAGGCATGCTGCAGTCCATGGGGTTGTAAAGAGTCAGACACAACATAGTGACTGAACAACAATAACAACACCTCAAGGAGGGGAACTCTTCAGCATTTTCTGTAAAAAAAATCTATAGCATCTGCCTTTAAAAATAAACTTCTCTTTACCTTCTATGGAATTTGGAAGAAAGGATAAGTGCTTCTTCAAAGATCTACTTTATTATTCTTCCACAAGTTTTCTAAGATTTTTTTTAATATATGCTGATTGCAAATGTTCTCTTTGGCCTCAGTAAATGCAGTCAAAACTAAGTGGCTGCATTTTAAAGACAAACTGGTTATACACACACACACACACACACACACACACATACATATGTAATGTGCAACATTAAAAGATTTTTTATTTATTTGGTGTGCCAGGTCTTATTTTCAGCACATGGACTCTTTAGTCGCACATGCAGTCTCAGTTGCAGCCTGTGATTATCTACTTCCCTGACGAGGGATTGAACCCAGGCCCCCTGCATTGGGAGTGCAGAGTATTAGCCACTGGATAACCAGGCAAGTTCCCAAAATGGTTATATTTTAAATTGTCTCAATAAATGTTTCTAATTATATAAGATTATCAAATTATATGACTTAAAGGACAGTATGTAAAATTATAATTATTTTTGGCCTAATTATGAATGAATTTTGCCTCAAACTGAAAAGTAATGATCTTATTGCTTCATAACAAATAGTAAAAATAATTTTTGTCTAAGCAAATAAGCTGAAGGGAGACATGTTTTTTTATTTTACTTTATATGTGATGTTACACCTATAAAAAGTTAAGTAAGTGATATTTTCCCTCATATGATGAAATAGAATATAATGCCTATCAACCTCTTCAAGGAATCAGATTTCCCTAAGAGGCATAATAGTATGAACTGAGCTCTGAGGAAACACAGAAAAGCTTCTAAATTCAGAAACAGTCAGGAGAGTTTCTTTTTTATTGCCTCTGTCCACTTTTACTGTCTGAAGTCATTATTCCTTTTTTTTTTGTCCATTTCTGGAAAGCAGGAAAAAACAGTGCTTCCTAGTAGCCCCTTAGGGAGACTTGGTTTAATTAAAGTCTGAAAAGCATATTTGAAAATGAGAAATATTAAACCAGAAATAATTTGTGAAGTGTTTTACCCCAATCTGTGTATGACATGTAGTTGGAAAAAAAGAGGGGGGGGGGTGGAGTAGAATAAGAAAAGTAAAGAAATTGGGAAAATATTAAACCTAGTGGTCAATTATCAACCACAATCAGCAATAGGAGTTCCCTGGGCACCACTCAGTGGGAAAGGGTATGAGGCCTTGTTAGCCATTAGACTGTTGTTCTGGAAAATTCAAATTAAACGTTCTTATAGACATTGTTATGGAAAAAGCACATGGTCATCACGTGTAATTGACTGAGTCCTGCAGGGACAGCAGCAAAACCATCATGAACAAAAAGCTTTTGCACCCAAGTCATGTGCAAGACGACATTCCATGCCAGTCAAGGCAAACTTATGTCACCTGCTCCATTTCTGGAAATACCTATTTCCTCTTATCCTCTTCTGTAGGAGAGGCTACAAACTATTTCTTTGAAATCTGTATCTTGTGTTATTGTCATTTCATTTTTGTTTTCTCTTTGATTTTCTCATTGTTTTCCATTCTACACTGGAAATTAAGCCTCAGAATTAATTTATCAAGCATAATATTCATTAGTGAGATTACCACTTGAGAGCAGCCCAGTTTTTCAATATACCCACCAATCTGTTAATTGAAAAGTTGGCAACCATAGTGTTTGAAGCCATTGTAGTTTTGAATCCAAGGAAGATGTCATTATCTGATGAAATTTTGGAAGCAAAACGGGTTGCTATTCCTTCCATGTTTAATCACTGGTATCCAGCGCATACTAGAGGGTCCCAGAGACTTGGTTCATGGGTACTTTTCTGGACTTGACCTTCTTGTTTTAAGAACAGTCCCATCCTGTAGTTGGCAACTTTGCCTTGGCAACATATCTTGTCCATCGTCTAAGACTCTGTTTCCATGAGATTTAGCAGGCACATATGTTTCTTTTTATTTATTTATTTTTGGCTGCACTGGATCTTCATTGCAGCATGCAGGCTCAGTAGTTATGACACACAGACTTAGTCGCCCTATGGCATGTAGGATCTTAGTTTCCTGACCAGAGATCAAACCCATATCCCCTAGATTGAAAGGCAGATTCTTAACCACAGGAACACCAGGGAAGTCCCCATGTATGTTTAAATTAACACAGATATTAATAAGCAAGAATGTATTTAGAAATTAAGGGCAGTCATGAGTTAAAATTCAGTTTATAAGAGATTATCTAAAATAGAGATTCAGTGGTGCTCTGATTGTTCCTCAGGTGTCCTAAGCAATAGTATTTGGCTTGGAAGAGAAGGCATAGGAATGATACAGAGAAGATGAAACTAAAGTGTACATTTTGGAAGTCCTTGGCTCATCTAAATGTCTTCTACTTTATCTTTCCTTCAAGCTAAGGGAATCAGAGTTTTCAAAACCTAACCTGAGAGTTTCAGATTTTTTATTTTACATGAAAATATTCTCATCTCTCACTTCCTTACCAAAAAACCTAACACAGCTGGCAAGAAACAACCTTTCACAAATTATTTACCCTTTAAGAAGAGAGAATATTCCTAGTCCATACAAATATATGCCTGATTTATCCTCATATGCCTCAGGGACATTGATAAAGTGTCAGCAAATATCAATAAAATATTGTTGGTGAAGACAATAAATGATGAAATGTTGATGAATTTGCATAAGCTTCTGGATAGTCTATCTGAATTCAACTTAGAATGATGGTTAGAAAGAAGATAATATTATGCATCTTCTTACTTTAAATCTGCAAAAGAAAGTTTCACAAAATGATTTATGCGATCATAAAATTTGAAATCTTGTGACCATTTAAAGCAATGAAGAACAATGAACAATATTCCCATATTATAATGCTGTTTATTTCCTGTATACAGCAGCAACCAAAAGTCTCTAAGAAAGTACTTAAACGTCATCAGAAATGACTTGTTGTGTTAGTGTTAGTTGCTCAGTCATGTCCGACTCATTGTGACCCCATGGACTATAGCCTGCCAGGCTCCTTTGTCCTTGGGATTCTCCAGGCAAGATTACTGGAGTGGGTTGCCATTTCTTAGTGAGTCTCATAAAAACGCAATTTTCATTTCTGTTCAAGGAACAGTTCTGTCTATGACTATGAATTTAAAAATGATTGTGAAGTGGACAGAAGAGTATGATTTACTAAAGTCAAATAGCATTATTTTCATTGGCTTAATCTTTATTTTTTTTAATGAAGTCTCTCTCTCTCTAATGAAATAATTGACTCTAATATTAATAAATTAGACTAGTTTAGAAAACTAGAAGCATTCCATTTAAATTGTGCCACAGGAAAGGGAAAAGAATCTCCCTGGTTTACAAAATAAATTGCTCCTTGATTCCCTGGAAAACATGAAGCTAGAAATAGGCAGTGTCAGGGGCAGCCAGAATCGGTTTGTCACAGAAACACAAAAATCCTGGCTTATATTTCTAGTTACAGCATTGACCTATCTCCCAAGAATCTCACCCTGCCTGACTCCCTGTCTCAATCGAATAGGGTTATTTCCACTTGTTCAGATGTAGTGGTTTAAGCTTAAGTCCTGGAAGCACCAAAACAGGAACCATGGCAACCTTGAGCAATGACAAGATTAACATGTCTCAAACAAAAATGGAGCTCCTTCTTTCAGCTTTTAGCCCCTAGAGGAAATATTTACATCTTGGATTTCCACCCTATGAATGCAAATATTGTCCAGTTATTTACAGGGTGTAATACATTTCTCTTCCATTGTTATTTCAACCAAAATAGGTTGTGGAATAGGAAAACACACAATTGCATGAGCAAGAGCAAGGAGGCAGAAACGAGTGTGGTGTGTTTCCCAAAGGATGAACACTGCAGGCCACACTTAGAATTTGCATAGAGTTTGTCTTGAAGAGTATTACAACTGGAGGCTGGAAAAGCAGATGGGAGAGATTATTCATACAAAGAGCCTTTGAATATCAGCCTGATAATGGCTAAAAAATCAGCCAAAGTTTATGCAACACACTAAGTGTAGCAATCGTAGTGCTTAGACTTCACATGGGTTATTTCATTCATAGTTCACAAGCAGGGCTGTGAATCAGTAAGTTTGTACCGTTACCATGAGAACAATTGTTGTTGTTGTGTAGTCTCTAAGTCGTTTCATGTCCAGTTCTTTTGCAACCCCATGGACTATAGCCCACCAGGCTCCTCTGTCCATGGGATTTCCCAGGCAAGAATATTGGAGCAGATTGTCATTTTCTTTTCCAGGGGATCTTCCTGACCCATGGATCGAACTCCTGCTTGGCAGGTGGATTCTTTACTACAGAGCCACCTGGGAAGCCCGTGAGAACTATTACCATCCCCTTTTCACAGAATTTGGAGAACTTAGAAAACTTGCCCAAGGTTACATAGCTGGTGAGTGGCAAAACTAGTAAGGGGAATCCAGGATTCTGACTCCATAGCCAGGAGTTTGGGTTTTATGCTATTCTGGAAAATTTTTTCCTAAGTTTTTGTTTTTGTTAAAATTGTATGTGTAGGACAAGGATCAAACTGTTCTACAAAGCTTATTATGAAAAACAATAATCTTTTCCTTGTTTCCACCATTAATTTTTTCCTCCCAGAGACAAGCCTTTTAACTTTCTGTTGTTTTTTTTTTTTTTAAATGTATTTATCTTTAAATCTAAAGATAAATAACCTTACTGGGATGCTATGGAAATAAATACCATTACTTGATTTTCCAGTATTGCTTATTATCTGTGTTTCTATTTATTATACAAGATAAGGGTTTAGCTCTTTCCCCACTTCTTGGCCTGCACTGCAAATATAAATCCTCTAAACAAATATGTCATTTGGTTAAACAATGTTTAATATTTACATTATTTTAACTAGGTAAATACTGTTTATAATTGAACCGAGTAGTTCTCAGTGACATGATTACTTTTACTTTCTTCAACAACCTCTTGGTTTTCCTGGATTTGATAATTTCTTGGTTTGTTTTTTATTTTATTGCTTAGTTTTCTGTCTCCAAATTGTTCCAAGAGGTGTAACTCTCCTTTTAATATGTTCAAACATACCAAGTGCCCAATCAATTTCTTTTTTTTTTAATTTTTAAGAAAAATTTTTGCCATGCTGGGTCTTCACTGTGTCAAGTGGGCTTGTGTTATAGAGCACAGGCTCCAGAGTGCTAAGGCTCAGTCACTGCTGAGTGAGGGCTTAGTTGCCCCATGGTTGCAAAGAGTTGGACACAACCAAGCGCACACACACATATGTGGGACCTTAGTTTCCAGACCAGAGATCAAACCTGTATCCCCTGTACTGGAAGGCAGATTCTTAAACACTGGAGCACCAGGGAAGTCCCGCCAATTAACTTCTTATTCTTGGAGCCATTTCTCCCAGACCTTTTGATCTTATTCAGTTTGGCCTGACTACTCCCTCTGTGTTCTGAGATCTCCCCTCACCATGTCCCTGAGTATTCTTTTCCCCTCTCTCTTTCCTTACATTCCTTGATTCCTGAATTTTATTTCCTCCTCTTTATTTACTTCTTTATTTAGGAGGAATATATCCTTCACTCTTTGCTGAGAAAAAATGGTTGGGAAGTGAATTTTTGGAGAACTCTCACTTCTGGAAATATCGTCCTTGCACCCTTTAGTTCGCTAGGTTTGGTTGGGAAAAGAATGCCAGGTCATTCTTTAATACCAGAAAAATATTATTTTTCTGTTAGAGTTTTGAAGGCATTGTTCCATTGCTCTCTGCTGATGCTGTTGAGAAGTCTGAAGTCAGCCTGATTTTTGATCATGTGTATGTAATCTAGCCCTCCTTCTCACCCAGGCTTTACTCCCTGTTTTCTTCAATTTCATGATGAGGTAGCTTCATGTAGATATGGATTTAACCCCTGAGCAGAACTGGGTAAACCTTTTCAATCTGGAAACTCATGACCTTTAATGCTTGGAAACTTTTTCGAATTGTTTCTTTGATATTTTCCCCTCCTCTATTTTCTCTGTTCTCTCTTTCTGAAAACCTCATTTAGGTATCAGTTCCCCCAAACTGATCTCTCTCTTTCCCTTATCTGTTTTCCATCTTTTTGTCATTTTGTTTTACTTTCTTGGAGATTTCCTTATCTTTATCTTATAAACCTCTTACCAAGTTTTTCATTTATGTTATAATTTTTGTAATTTCTAAGAGCTTCTTTTTGATCTCTGAAGTCATTTTTTTCTCCAGTAGCTTCTTTCTTGTTTCATGATTGACTTGTCTTCTGTTATCTTCCCCAAATATATTCATGATAGTTTCTAAATTTTTTCCTTCTGCCTGACTTGTTTTTATTTCCACAAATGACTTTGCTCAGATGTCTACTGATTCTTGGTTGACTGTTCTTTCTTTAGCATGGGACATTTAGAAAGGGTGACTAAGAGGCCTCTTCCATAAGTGGGCCTTGTCAATGGTGGGCTTTGGTGTTGGGCCCATCTGGATGGAAAGTTGCTTCAGGGAATGTGAGGACTGTTTCATGTGTCAATTTGCCTAGCGTATAGTGCCCAGTTGTTTGATCAAGCACTATTCTAGACATGATGTGAAGATATTTTGTAGGTGTGAGTAACATCTCACAGTTGACTTTAAAGTCATCTCAGTTGACTTTAACGGAGATTACTCTCAATCATGTGGATGGACCTCATCCAATCAGTTGAAGCCCTTAAGAGCAAAAAAACAGGTTTCCCAAGAAAAGTGATTCTTCTTCAAGATTGTAACAAAGAAATCCTGCCTCATTTTCTAGCCTGTTGACCTGCCCTATAGATGTTGGATTTTTTGGTCCCCATAATTTCATGAGTCAATTTATTAAGAAATCTCTTAATAAATATACTATAAATAATAAAAAATAAATAATAAAAATAAATAATTATCTCTTAATAAAAATAAATAAATCTCTTAATGCAAATATACCTATATCCTATTGATTCTGTGTTTCCCTGGAGATGCTTGACTGGCACAAGGAGCCCCTGTTGTCTGTATATTTAGACTTTTCCTCTTGGCTTAGTCAGATTTATTTAAAAAATTTTTTTTTTAATTTATTTTGCTGCACTGGGTCTTGTCACAGTCACAGCCCTCTTGATCTGCAGTCTTCATTGTGGCATAGGGGATCTAGTTCCCTGACCAGGGATCAAACCCAGGACCCCTGAAATGAGCAGGGAGTCTTAAGCCACTAGACCACCAGGGAGGTCCCCAGATTTCTTTAAAAAGCCTCTTGTGGTCTCTTGACTAAAAAAGATAGCCTGGGGGGTGGGGAGGAGCCAAGATGGCGTAGGAATAGGATGGGGAGACCACTTTCTCCCCTACAAATTCATCGAAAGAACATTGGAACGCTGAGCAAACTTCACAAAACAACTTCTGACCGCTAGCAGAAGACATCAGGCGCCCAGAAAAACAGCCCATCATCTTTGAAAGAAAGTAGGACAAAATATAAAAGATAAAAAGAGAGACAAAAGAGCTAGGGACAGAGACCCGTCCTGGAAAGGGAGTCATAACAGAGGAAGTTTCCAAACACCAGGAAACCCTCACACGGGTGGGTCTGGGGGAAGTTTTCGAATCTCGGAGGGCAACCTAACTGGGAGGAAAAATAAATAAAACTCACAGATTACATGCCTAAAAGCAACTGCCAGCAGAAAAGTACCCCAGACGCCCGCATCCGCCACCAGCAAGTGGGGGCGGAACAGAGAGGAGCGGGCGGCTTGCTTAGGATAAGAACCGGGCCTGAATGCCCTGAGGGAAATCGGAGGGAGCTAACATGAGATAGCAACTTAAACTGTGGGACAGCAAGAGAGAGAGAGAAAATTAACCGGCCGAACACACTGCCGGCCATTCGCAGAACAAAGGGACTGAGCAATTCCAGAGAAGAGCTAGCAGACCGGCCCATCCCCGCCAGAGGCAGGAAGCAGGGGGGAGGGGAAAGGGGCAAACTTGGCCCCAGAGACAGCACCCCTACCAAACTGCAAACAGGCTTCCAGTTTCTAACCAAAGACTTCCTGAGATTCTGGATGGTCGACATCCACCGGGAGGGTCGCGGCTAGAGGGTAGCTCCCGAGAATAGACACAAGCCGCACGCACCTGACCAGCGCGCGGAAACTGAGGCTGGGACCGTGGAGGGGAGAAGGCGCACCGCACCCGGGGAGAGGGCACCTGTCAAGCTCCTGGCTGCCTGAGCTGCTCGGGCAGGGAAGGCACAAAACTCAGGCCTAACCGAATCTGCGCTTTTGTGGAGTACCTGAAAACTGGAACCGCATGCAACACAGGGCCCGCTCCATATAGAGCAGCCGGGAGCCTGAGCAGTGTAGACGGGGAGAGCACACACCCGTGAGTGGGGCAAACCCAGTGTGGCCGGAACACGGTGAGTGCTCCCCACACACAGCGATATCTGCCTGCAGCGCCCCGCCCTCCCCGCAGCACGACTGAACCAGCTAACCTAAATAAGAGACCACCTCCGCCCGCCTGTGTCAGGGCAGAAATTAGACACTGAAGAGACCGACAAACAGAAGCCAAATAAACAAAGGGAACCGCTTCAGAAGTGACCCATGCAACAGACTAAAATTCCTGTAGGTAACACCGACTACAACGGAAGGGGCCTATAGATATCGAGAAGTGTAAACTGGAATGAGGAGATATCTGAAACTGAACTGAACCCACACTGACTGCAACAGCTCCAGAGAAATTCCTAGATATATTTTTACTTTTCTTTTTTTAATTAAAAAAAAAATTGTTTTTCTTTTCTTTTCTTTTTTTTATTTTTTCTCTTTTATTTTCTTTTAAAATTCCCTATTACTCCCCCATTACTCCTTAACTTTCATTTTCATATATGTTTACTATTTTTTTTAATTAGGAAAAAAATTTTTTTTCCTGTTTTATTTTTTTCTCTTATTTTGTTTTAAAGTCCTCTATTACTCCTCTATTAGTCCTTAATTTTCATTTTCATTTCACTAGAACCTTGCAAAAAAAAAAAAAAGGAGAAGCCATATTTTTAAAACTGAACTTCATATATATTTCTAAAATGTTTTATGTTTTTGTTTTTAATATTGTATTTTAAGAGTCTAACCTCTACTCTAGATTTTTACTCTTTGTTTTTCAGTATTTGATATCAATTTTGGACATTTAAGAATCCAATATTCAGTACCCATTTTTACTCAGGAGTGTGTTGATTACTCTCTCCCACTTTTGACTCTCCTTTTTCTCCCCCAGATCACCCCTATTTCCTCCCTCCCCCTTCTCTTCCCAATCCAATTCTGTGAATCTCTGTGGGTGCCTGGGCTACGGAGAACACTTTGGGAACAGAGAACTGCGTAGATCTCTGTCTCTCCTCTTGAGTCCCCCTTTTTCTCCTCCTGCTCATCTCTATCTCCTTCCTCCCTCTCCTCTTCTTCATGTAACTCTGTGAACCTCCCTGGGTGTCCCTCACGGTGGAGAATCTTTTCACCATTAACCTAGAAGTTTTATTATCAGTGCTGTATAGTTGGAGAAGTCTTGAGACTACTGGAAGAATAAAACTGAAATCCAAAGGCAGGAGACTTAAGCCCAAAACCTGAGAACACCAGAAAACTCCTGACTACACGGAACATTAAGTAATAAGAGACCATCCAAAAGCCTCCATGCCTACACTGAAACCAACCACCACCCAAGAGCCAGTAAGTTCCAGAGCAAGACATACCATGCAAATTCTCCAGCAACGCAGGAACATAGTCCCAAGTGTCAACATACAGGCGGCCCAAAGTCACACCTAACACATAGACCCATCTCAAAACTCATTACTGGACACTCCATTGCACTCCAGAGAGAAGAAATCCAGTTCCACGCACCAGAACACTGACACGAGGTTCCCTAACCAGGAAACCTTGACAAGCCAATCGTCCAACCCCCCCCACTGGGTGAAACCTCCACCTTAAAAAGGAACCACAGACCACCAGAATATAGAAAGCCCACTCCAGACACAGCAGTCTAAACAGGATGAAACGGCAGAGAAATGCCCAACAGGTAAAGGAATATGAAAAATGTCCACCAAGTCAAACAAAAGAAGAGGAGATAGGGAATCTACCTGAAGAAGAATTTAGAAAAATGATAATAAAAATGATCCAAAATCTTGAAAGCAAAATGGAGTTACAGAAAAATAGCCTGGAGATAAAGATTGAGAAGATGCAAGAAATGTTTAATAAGGACCTAGAAGAAATAAAAAAGAGTCAATTAAAAATGAATAATGCAATAAATGAGATCCAAACCACTCTGGAGGGAACCAAGAGTAGAATAACGGAGACCAAAGATAGGATAAGTGAGATAGAAGATAAAATGGTGGAGATAAATGAAGCACAGAGGAAAAAAGAATCAAAAGAAATGAGGACAACCTCAGGGACCTTTGGGACAATATGAAACACCCCAACATTCGAATCACAGGAGTCCCAAAAGAAGAAGACAGAAAGGCCATGAGAAAATACTTGAGAAGATAATAGCTGAAAACTTCCCTAAAATGGGGAAGGAAATAGCCACCCAAGTCCAAGAAACCCAGAGAGTCCCAAACAGGATAAACCCTAGGTGAAACACCCGAAGACACATATTAATCAAATTAACAAAGATCAAACACAAAGAACAAATATTAAAAGCAGCAAGGGAGAAACAACAAATAACACACAAAGGGATTCCCATAAGGATAACACCTGATCTATCAATAGAAACCCTCCAGGCCAGAAGGGAATGGCAGGACGTACTGAAAGTAATGAAAGAGAATAACCTACAACCTAGATTACTGTACCCAGCAAGGATCTCATTCAGATATGAAGGAGAATTCAAAAGCTTTACAGACAAGCAAAAGCTGAGAGAATTCAGCACCACCAAACCAGCTCTTCAACAAATGCTAAAGGATCTTCTCTAGACAGGAAACACAGAAAGGTTGTATAAACGCAAACCCAAAACAACAAAGTAAATGGCAACAGGACCATACCTATCAATAATTACCTTAAATGTAAATGGGTTGAAAGCCCCAACCAAAAGACAAAGACTGGCTGAATGGATACAAAAACAAGACCCCTATAAGTGCTGTCTACAAGAGACCCACCTCAAAGCAAGGGACACATACAGACTAAAAGTGAAGGGCTGGAAAAAATATTTCACGCAAACGGAGTCAAAAGAAAGCAGGAGTTGCAATACTCATATCAGATAAAATAGACTTTAAAATAAAGGCTGTGAAAAGAGACAAAGAAGGACACTACATAATGATCAAAGGATCAATCCAAGAAGAAGATATAACAATGATAAATATATAGGCACCCAACATAGGAGCACCACAATATGTAAGGCAAATGCTAACGAGTATGAAAGAGGAAATTAATAGTAACACAATAATAGTGGGAGACTTTAATACCCCACTCACACCTATGGATAGATCAACTAAACAGAAAATTAACAAGGAAACACAAACTTTAAATGACACAATAGACCAGCTAGATCTAATTGGTATCTATAGGACATTTCACCCCAAAACAATCAACTTCACCTTTTTCTCAAGTGCACACGGAACCTTCTCCAGAATAGATCACATCCTTGGCCATAAATCTAGCCTTGGTAAATTCAAAAAAATTGAAATCATTTAGTCATCTTTTCTGACCACAGTGCAGTAAGATTAGATCTCAATTACAGGAAAAAAATTGGAGGCTAAATAACACGCTTCTGAATAACCAACAAATCATAGAAGAAATCGAAAAAGAAATCAAAATTTGCATAGAAACGAATGAAAATGAAAACACAACAACCCAAAACCTATGGGACACTGTAAAAGCACTGCTAAGGGGAAGGTTCATAGCATTACAGGCTTACCTCAAGAAACAAGAAAAAAATCAAATAAATAACCTAACACTACACCTAAAGAAACTAGAGAAGGAAGAAATGAAGAACCCCAGGGTTAGTAGAAGGAAAGAAATCTTAAAAATTAGGGCAGAAATAAATGCAAAAGAAACTAAAGAGACGATAGCAAAAAATCAACAAAGCTGAAAGCTGGTTTTTTGAAAAGATAAACAAAATTGACAAACCATTAGCAAGACTCATTAAGAAACAAAGGGAGAAGAACCAAATTAACAAAATTAGAAATGAAAATGGAGAGATCACAACAGACAACACTGAAACACAAAGGATCATAAGAGACTACTACCAGCAGCTCTATGCCAATAAAATGGACAACTTGGAAGAAATGGACAAATTCTTAGAAAAGTATAACTTTCCAAAACTGAACCAGAAAGAAATAGAAGATCTAACAGACCCATCACAAGCAAGGAAATCGAAACTGTGATCAGAAATCTTCCAGGAAACAAAAGCCCAGGACCAGATGGCTTCACAGCTGAATTCTACCAAAAATTTAGAGAAGAGCTAACACCTATCTTATTCAAACTCCTCCAGAAAATTGCAGAAGAAGGTAAACTTCCAAACTCATTCCATGAGGCCACCATCACCCTAATTCCAAAACCAGACAAAGATGCCACAAAAAAAGAAAACTACAGGCCAATCTCACTGATGAACATAGATGCAAAAATCCTTAACAAACTTCTAGCAAACAGAATCCAACAACATATTAAAAAAATCATACATCATGACCAAGTGGGCTTTATCCCAGGAATGCAAGGATTCTTTAATATCCACAAGTCAATCAATGTAATACACCACATTAACAAATTGAAAGATAAAAACCATATGATTATCTCAATAGATGCAGAGAAAGCCTTTGACAAAATTCAGCATCCATTTATGATTAAAACTCTCCAGAAAGCAGGAACAGAAGGAACATACCTCAACATAATAAAAGCTATATATGACAAACCCACAGCAAGCATTACCCTCAATGGTGAAAAATTGAAAGCATTTCCCCTGAAATCAGGAACAAGACAAGGGTGCCCACTCTCACCACTACTATTCAACGTAGTTTTGGAAGTTTTGGCCACAGCAATCAGAGCAGAAAAAGAAGTAAAAAGAATCCAGATAAGAAAAGAAGTGAAACTCTCGCTGTTCACAGATGACATGATCCTCTACATAGAAAACCCTAAAGACTCTACCAGAAAATTACTAGAGCTAATCAACGAATATAGTAAAGTTGCAGGATATAAAATTAACACACAGAAATCCCTTGCATTCCTATACACTAACAATGAGAAAACAGAAAGAGAAATTAAGGAAACAATACCATTCACCATTGCAACAAAAAGAATAAAATACTTAGGAGTATATCTACCTAAAGAAACAAAAGACCTATACACAGAAAACTATAAAACACTGATGAAAGAAATCAAAGAGGACACAAACAGATGGAGAAATATACCGTGTTCATGGGTGGGAAGAATCAATATTGTCAAAATGGCTATACTAACCAAAGCAATCTATAGATTCAATGCAATCCCTATCAAGCTACCAATGGTATTTTTCACAGAACTAGAACAAATAATTTCTCAATTTGTATGGAAATACAAAAAACCTCAAATAGCCAAAGTAATCTTGAGAAAGAAGAATGGAACTGGAGGAATCAACCTGCCTGACTTCAGACTCTACTACAAAGCCACAGTCATCAAGACAGTATGGTACTGGCACAAAGACAGAAACATAGATCAATGGAACAGAATAGAAAGCCCAGAGATAAATCCACGAACCTATGGACACCTTATCTTTGACAAAGGAGGCAAGAATATACAATGGAAAAAAGACAACCTCTTTAACAAGTGGTGCTGGGAAAACTGGTCAACCACTTGTAAAAGAATGAAACTAGAACACTCTCTAACACCATACACAAAAGTAAACTCAAAATGGATTAAAGATCTAAATGTAAGACCAGAGACTATAAAACTCCTAGAGGAGAACATAGGCAAAACACTCTCTGACATAAATCACAGCAGGATCCTCTATGACCCACCTCCCAGAACATTGGAAATAAAAGCAAAAATAAACAAATGGGACCTAATTAAACTTAAAAGCTTTTGCACAACAAAGGAAACTATAAGCAAGGTGAAAAGACAGCCCTTAGATTGGGAGAAAATAATAGCAAATGAAGCAACAAAGGATTAATCTCAAAAATATACAAGCAACTCCTAAAGCTCAATTCCAGAAAAATAAATGACCCAATCAAAAAATGGGCCAAAGAACTAAACAGACATTTCTCCAAAGAAGACATACAGATGGCTAACAAACACATGAGAAGATGCTCAACATCACTCATTATCAGAGAAATGCAAATCAAAACCACAATGAGGTACCATTACACACCAGTCAGGATGGCTGCTATCCAAAAGTCTACAAGCAATAAATGCTGGAGAGGGTGTGGAGAAAAGGGAACCCTCTTAACACTGTTGGTGGGAATGCAAACTAGTACAGCCGCTATGGAGAACAGTGTGGAGATTTCTTAAAAAACTGGAAATAGAACTGCCATATGACCCAGCAATCCCACTTCTGGGAATACACACTGAGGAAACCAGATCTGAAAGAGACACGTGCACCCCAATGTTCATCGCAGCACTGTTTATAATAGCCAGGACATGGAAGCAACCTAGATGCCCCTCAGCAGACGAATGGATAAGGAAGCTGTGGTACATATACACTATGGAATATTACTCAGCCATTAAAAAGAATTCATTTGAATCAGTTCTAATGAGATGGATGAAACTGGAGCCCATTATACAGAATGAAGTAAGCCAGAAAGATAAAGACCAATACAGTATACTAACGCATATATATGGAATTTAGAAAGATGGTAACGATAACCCTATATGCAAAACAGAAAAAGAGACACAGATGTACAGAACAGAATTTTGGACTCTGTGGGAGAAGGCGAGGGTGGGATGTTTCGAGAGAACAGCATCGAAACATGTACATTATCAGGGTGAAACTGATCACCAGCCCAGGCTGGATGCATGAGACAAGTGCTCAGGGCTGGTGCACCGGGAAGACCCAGAGGAATTGGGTGGAGAGGGAGGTGGGAGGGGGGATCGGGATGGGGAATACATGTAAATCCATGGCTGATTCATGTCAATGTATGACAAAA
Source organism: Dama dama (assembly GCF_033118175.1). NCBI lineage: Eukaryota > Metazoa > Chordata > Mammalia > Artiodactyla > Cervidae > Dama > Dama dama. The sequence goes on from NC_083710.1 coordinate 18,805,596, forward strand.
ACCACTACAATATTGTAAAGTAATTAGCCTCCAACTAATAAAAATAAATGGGGAAAAAAAAAAAAGATAGCCTGGCTACCAGTGGGATAAGAAGGCTGCAGAATTTTTCTTATTCCCCTAAAATAACTTTGTAGTACCTCCAAACTTAAACTATGCCTGTGTGTGCTTAGTCGCTCACTCATGTCCGACTCTTGAGACCCCATAGACTGTAGCCTGCCAGGCCCCATGGGATTCTCCAGGCAAGAATACTGGAGTGGGTTGCCATTTCCTTCCCCAGGGAAACTATGCCTAGTAACTCCCAAATCAGAACCCCTCTGATTTACTCCCTCCAGAGAATAAAACCCTTTTCCTAAAAAGATGTGACCTTCCAATGGAGAGAGAGAGTACATCACCTCCTGAACCTCTGAGGTCATTCGCTTCCAATGTTACATTTAGAAGTTCTTGAATATCTATTCCAAATACCTTTAAACAATCTATAATTTAAGGACTTTCCTGGTGGTCCAGTGGTTAAGAATTTGAATGCTAATGCAGGCAGTACAGGTTTGATCCCTGATCTGGGAAGATTCCGGACAACTAAGTCCATGTGCCACAACTTCTAGAGAGTAGCCTCCTCTGGCCACAACTAGAGAAACCCTGCACACAGTAACAAAGACCCAGCACAGCACCAAATAAATTAACTAATTAATTTAACAAGTTTGATGATTTTTGGCAGAATTTCTGTTACATTTTAGTTGCTCTGAGAAAACACATTTTCTCCTCACTCTCAACACTTCAGTTCAGTCACTCAGTTGTGTCCGACTCTTTGCGACCCCATGAATAACAGTATGCCAGGCCTCCCTGTCCATCACAAACTCCCAGAGTTTACTCAAACTCATGGCCATCGAGTCAGTGATGCCATCCAGCCATCTCATCCTCTGTCGTCCCCTTCTCCTCCTGGTCCCAATCCCTCCCACCATCAGGGTCTTTTCCAATGAGTCAACTCTTCGCATGAGGTGGCCGAAGTATTGGGGTTTCAGCTTCTGCATCCGTCCTTCCAAAGAACACCCAGGACTGATCTCCTTTAGGATGGACTGGTTGGATCTCCTTGCAGTCCAAGGGACTCTGAAGAGTCTTCTCCAACACCATAGTTCAAAAGCATCAATTTTTCAGTGCTCAGCTTTCTTCACAGTCCAACTCTTACATCCATACATGACCACTGGAAAAACCATGGACCTTCGTTGGCAAAGTAATGTCTCTGCTTTTTAATATTCTATCTAGGTTGGTCATAACTTTCCTTCCAAGGAGTAAGCGTCTTTTAATTTCATGGCTGCAGTCACCATCTGCAGTGATTTTGGAGTCCAAAAAAATTAAGTCTGACACTGTTTCTACTATCTCCCCATCTATTTCCCATGAGGTGATGGGACCAGATGCCATGATCTTAGTTTTCTGAATGTTAAGCTTTAAGCCAACTTTTTCACTCTCCTCTTTCACTTTCATCAAGAGGCTTTTTAGTTCCTCTTCACTTTCTGCCATAAGGGTGGTGTCATCTGCATATCTGAGGTTGTTGATATTTCTCCTGGCAATCTTGATTCCAGCTTGTGCTTCCCCCAGCCCAGCATTTCTCATGATGTACTCTGCATATAAGTTAAATAAGGAGGGTGACAATATACAGCCTTGACGTACTTTTCCTGTTTGGAACCAGTCTTTTGTTCCATGTCCAGTTCTAACTGTTGCTTCCTGACCTACATACAGGTTTCTCAAGAGGCAGGTCAGGTGGTCTGGTATTCCCATCTCCTTCAGAATTTTCCACAGTTTATTGTAATCCACACAGTTGAAGTCTTTGGCATAGTCAATAAAGCAGAAATAGATGTTTTTCTGGAAGTCTCTTGCTTTTTCAATGATCCAGCGGATATTGGCAATTTGATCTCTGGTTCCTCTGCATTTTCTAAAACCAGCTTGAACATATGGAAGTTCTCAGTTCACGTATTGCTGAAGCCTGGCTTGGAGAATTTTGAGCATTACTTTACTAGCGTGTGAGATGAGTACAATTGTGTGGTAGTTTGAGCATTCTTTGGGATTGCCTTTCTTAGGGATTAGAATGAAAAATGACCTTTTCCAGTCCTGTGGCCACTGCTGAGTTTTCTAAATTTGCTGGCATATTGAGTGCAGCACTTTCACAGCATTACCTTTCAGGATTTGAAATAGCTCAACTGGAATTCCATCACATCCACTAGCTTTGTTCGTAGTGATGCTTTCTAAGGCTCACTTGACTTCACATTCCAGGATGTCTGGCTCTAGATGAGTGATCACACCACTGTGATTATCTGGGTCGTGAAGATCTTTTTTGTACAGTTCTTCTGTGTATTCTTGCCACCTCTTCTTAATATCTTCTGCTTCTGTTAGGTCCATACCATTTCTGTCCTTTATTGAGCCCATTTTTGCATGAAATGTTCCCTTGGTATCTCTAATTTTCTTGAAGAGATCTCTAGTCTTTCCCATTCTGTAGTTTTCCTCTATTTCTTTGCATTGATCACTGAGGAAGGCTTTCTTATCTCTCCTGGCTATTTTTTGGAACTCTGTATTCAAATGGGAATATTTTTCCTTTTCTCCTTTGCTTTTAGCTTCTCTTCATTTCACAGTTATTTGTAAGGCCTCCTCAGACAACCATTTTGCCTTTTTGCATTTCTTTTCCATGGTCTTGATCCCTGTCTCCTGTACAATGTCATGAACCTCCATTCATAGTTCATCAGGCTCTCTGTCTATCAGATCTAGTCCCTTAAATCTATTTCTCACTTCCACTGTATAAGGGATTTGATTTAGGTCATACCTGAATGGTCTAGTGGTTATCCCCACTTTCTTCAGTTTAAGTCTGAGTTTGGCAATAAGGAGTTCATGATCTGAGCCACAGTTAGCTCCCAGTCTTGTTTTTGCTGACTGTATAGAGCTTCTCCATCTTTGGCTGCAAAGAATATAATCAATCTGATTTCGGTGTTGACCATCTGGTGATGTCCATGTGTAGAGTCCTCTGTTGTGTTGTTGTAGAGTCTTCTGTTGTTGTTGTTGCTATGACCAGTGTGTTCTCTTGGCAAAACTCCATTAGCCTTTGCCCTTCTTCATTCCATACTCCAAGGCCAAATTTGCCTGTTACTCCAGGTGTTTCTTGACTTCCTACTTTTTCATTCCAGTCCCCTATAATGAAAAGGACATCTTTTTTGGGTGTTAGTTCTAAAAGGTCTTGTAGGTCTTCATAGAACCATTCAACTTCAGCTTCTTCAGCGTTACTAGTTGGGGCCTAGGCTTGGATTACCGTGATATTGAAGGGTTTGCCTTGGAAACGAACAGAGATCATTCTGTCATTTTTGAGATTGCATCCAAGTACTGCATTTTGGACTCTTTTGTTGACTATGATGGCTACTCCATTTCTTCTAAGGGATTCCTGCCCACAGTAGTAGATATAAAGGTCATCTGAGTTAAATTCACCCATTCCAGTCCATTTTAGTTCGCTGATTCCTAGAATGTTGACATTCACTCTTGCCATCTCCTGTTTGACCACTTCCAATTTGCCTTGATTCATGGACCTAACATTCCAGGTTCCTATGCAATAGTGCTCTTTACAGCATCAGACCTTGCTTCTATCACCAGTCCCATCCACAACTGGCTATTGTTTTTGCTTTGGCTCCATCCCTTCATTCTTTCTGGAGTTATTTCTCCACTGATCTCCAGTAGCCTATTGGGCACCTACCGACCTGGGGAGTTCCTCTTTCAGTATCCTATCATTTTGCCTTCTCATACTGTTCATGGGGTTCTCAAGGCAAGAATACTGAAGTGGTTTGCCATTCCCTTCTCCAGTGGACCACATTCTTTCAGACCTCTCCAGCATGACCTGACCATCTTGGGTGGCCCCACACGTAATGGCTTAGTTACATTGAGTTAGACAAGACTGTGGTCCTGTGACCAGATTGGCTAGTTTTCTGTGATTATGGTTTCAGTGTGTCTGCCCTCTGATGCCCTCTCACAACACCTACCGTCTTACTTGGGTTTCTCTTACCTTGGACGTGGGGTGTCTCTTCACGGCTGCTCCAGCAAAGCGCAGCCGCTGCTCCTTACCTTGGACGAGGGGTATCTCCTCACGGCCGTCCCTCCCTTTCGGCCCTCCTGCGCCCGCGCAGCAGCTGCTCCTTGGAGGTGGGGTAGCTCCTCTCGGGCGGGGCCTCTGACCTCCCAGGTGGGGTAGTTCCTCTCGGCCGCCGCCCCTGACCTCGGGCGTGGGGAAGCTCCTCTCGGCCGCGGCTCCTGCGCTGTCTCAGCCTGGCGCTCTCGGTTGCTACCCCTGACCTTGGGCGAGGGATAGCTCCTCACGGCCACGCTTCTGTGCCGTCCGAACACTTAGACTATTATAAAAACAGAAGCCAGAAACTGCCCCTTAGACTTCTTCCATGCTTCTTCTTCCTTATTTCCTCTCATAAATTACATGATTCTTTCAGTCATCCTCTCCCAAGTACATGGACTCATCTTTCTTTCTTGTAGTCAGTTGGTCAACAAATTCCTTTCTCTTTTTTCAAAGGTTTTGCTCTTTCTTTTCATTCTCCTTGCCACAACCACATTTTAGACCTTCAACTTTCTCCCTTTGGGATTTTTGTGGGGCCCTCCTAACTCCATGACTTAAGTTTCTGCCCATCTAATTTGTCCTGCATTTTACAGACGATCTGAGCTTCCTTAAAATAATGTTTTTACAATATTGCTCTCCTTGGCAAACTCTCATACTAACTTCTGGTTTAAGATGATGAGTTAAGGGCATTTTACTTCAGTCGCTTTCCCCAACCCCAAAACTGACAGTAAAAGTTTAAAAATAAATGAATTTAAAAGATAGGCATATGTCCACGAAGATAAACATCATCAACATTTTGAAAACCGTTAAGCAGGTGGATGAGCCATAACTGACTCAGGAAATTCATGAAAACTGCACCTGACACCAGCAGTGAAGGAAGTCTAGAAGTGACCTGACATGCCATAATACCTCTAAAATGCCTAGGAACTGGAATCACAGCACCTTGGGCTTTGACAATGAACATGCAGCTGAAAAATGAGTCAGTTGCTTTAAAGTCCACCTAAGAAGCTGCTAGAACCTCAGATCCTCTCCCCAATTCTCCCCTCTATATCCATCCCAGCAGCCTTTCAATCTTGCCAGGACACTGAAAGGCTTTGTTACCCTCTCTTTTCTACACAACAGCATCAAAACATAGGATGTGTTCCCATCTTAGAACACGGCTTCTGGTAATACACATAGTATCTTTCGCCAGAGCTTGGCAAGGGTTTTAGGAATATCAGGAAGAATGCTTCAAGGGAACAACTCACCAGGACAGAGCAGGGCCCTGGTCAACTCCGGCCTGGAAGAGAAGTTCCGTAGACAAGCCATTGTACATAAACTGGCACTGGCTTAACCTTCATGCGGGCACAAGCTGCTTCCAAGGTTCACAGTCGGGCAAGTGGAGTGAGTGGACCAAATGGCCAAGGGTGCATGAGGGGTTGGTTCTTTGGGGGCCAGAACTCCAACCTGTCAGGAGCCACATGACACCTCGAGCTACTTTAGCACCTGGAGTTGGTTGTCATAACGCCCTGTTAACAGGAGTCATCTGGCTGCCAATACAGGAGACCTGGGTTTGATCCTCGGTCTGGGAAGATCCCATGTGCCAAAGAACAACTAAGCCTGTGCTCCTAGAGCCTGTGCTCTGTAACAAGAGAAGCCACTGCAATAAGAAACCCATGCACCGCAAGTAGAGAGTAGCCCCCTCTCTCCACAACTAGAGAAAGCCCATTTGCAACAATGAAGACCTGGTGCAGCCAAAGATAAATAAATAATTAAAAACAAAAACAAAAACAGGAGCCACACTCAGGTGACTAATCTCTAAGGCTCTTCTTTGGCTTCCATTGCAATCTTGCTTTTTGGCTCTTGCATCTGGACTTGGCCTTTCCTGGTGAACATGCCTTCCTGGTCTGTTACGTTTTGCCTTCCCAGCTTCTGTTTCCCAAGCGTGCCAACTGTCCATCCCAAAGTAACCATGACTTACCTCCTTTCTCTTTGCCCCTCTTCATCTTTTTTTTTTTTTTTTTTTTTGACGCATGGGCCATGACAGAAGTCTGCTGAAGTGAAGGGGAGTTGAGGAGGGACTCACTCTTTGTGGCCAAGTGGGTAGAGCTTGAGGAGAACTGGGAAGATGTCCATTAACCCAATGTAGTAGAAAGGAAAAGCGACAGATTTTAAAACATTGCCAAACAGTGTAAGCCTCCAGGCAAAGTCTGACAACTAAATTTGTAGTGGGCTCTAATGAGATGGTTCTTAATTTATCATGTGGGGAAAAGACTGGAGGAAGCAGACAAAATGATCCAGAAAATCCCTTGTATATACAAACATGAAAAAAAGGTCACCAAAATGTTAATGTTATCCCAGAAATGAGATTTCAGGTATTTTGCTTTCTCCTTTATACTTTTATATAGAGTTTACTTTTTTCAATAGGCAGTTATTGTATATAATGAGGAAAATAAGTTATTTCTGTTGAGAGACAGGAAAGAAGAGTCTATTAAAAGAGGAAGAGGGGGAAAAGTGACCCAAGACTTGGATTAGGCACAATGAGTATTTTAAGGCATCAAAGATGGGGGGAAAAAAATGAAAATGGGATGAAGGTAGCCCTGTACACTGAATATGCAATAAAATATCAGCAAGAGAGCTGATAGACTGAAAAAATTGAAAGACTGACTGCCTCAGGCAGGACAGCCAGTAGACTAATAAAGCATTTATGTATACTTTAAAAAAGACTTATTTTTCAGCCATCACTCAACTTTTTGGCCTGACACCTTTGTGCAGTGCACAACCTCCACAAAAAAAGTCTTGATCCATCACCCTGACTGGGGACATGACTGGAATAAAACTGGAATTCTGTGCACAAGGAAGAAGGGAAGAGATACCAGGTAGGTAATTAAGAATTTGCCTTATCTTCAGCACTGGAGTTGCTCGTCTCACTCCTGACCTGTACAAGAACAAAGGAAGGAGTTTGAAGGTCTGCACTGTTCCAGCAATAAATGATTATTGAGTAGGACTATTTTCCTGCCCAACTCTAGGTGCTAGGTTCTGGGAGAAACAACTGCTAATCCCTAGCAGAACTGAAATGGTACAATTACACAATGCCTAACAAAGTGCAAATATTTGTTCAAAAATGAATGAATACAACATCTCTAATGCTACCATTATATAAAACAAGGCAAAAGTATAATAATTACTCCTTATTTTCCCCTTTTTTCTTTTAAAAAATAATTTTACATCCTCATTGAAATCTATCCTTTGCCAGAGTCTAGAGCAGCCGTGTTCAGCAGACCTCTCTGCAGAGATGAACATGTCCTATGTTTGCACTGTCCAATATGGCAGCCAGTCACCATATATGGCTATTGAGTATGTCAGAGGTGGTTACTGCAACTGAGAAACTGAATTTTAAATTTAAATTTAATTTATAATGAATTAAATATCAAATAGTCACATCTAGTGGATACTGACTACTGAAACAGAGAGTTTTAAAGGGCCTGAGTACATATCATGAATTCTGTGGTTTAGTAAAGATAAGTATCTATTGTTAACCCATTTCCTTCACTTCAGTTGATATTGGGGCAAATTGAGATTACCCTAAATCTTTTTCTTCTGATAGTCTCACCAACTATACATTTTTGCTTTTCAAATGAAGTTGGTTTATCAAAGCTTTTCACACTTAGAATTATTTACAGGTGCCAAAAGTAGGTACCACAGATCTGATAAGAAACATGGATTTGATTTATGCATTTTTTGCTTGTTTGAAGTTAACAATAGTTTTTATATGATTACATCAGATTCCACATACAGGCTGTTAGTCCTTGTGTGGTAAAGATTATTTTCCACTTGTAATAAACATACACTCTGCTTTCTCCATCAAGAGTGATACATTTCTCCTGAGTGATCCTTGCTTTTTGCCTTGCACATTAGGCATTTAAGCAGTTACTATCCCGTAATATTTTCAAAATCCTTGTATTGCATTGCTGTCTAAATCTTGTTTGTTTTTTTACTTTTAAATGTATGGATACCTCCTCTTCCAGACTTGAAATCTAAAGGCAAGGTACAAGGGTAAGATACAGTTCATGTTTTGGTGGAAAGAACCCTGGACTTGGAGTCAGGTTATAGATATTTGGACAATCATTTTGAGCCTAAGGTTTGTCATTGGTAAATGGGAATGATAGTACTCATTTCAGTGAACTCTTGTGGGCCTCAAGTAGTGTGTGTAAAGCTCTTGCCAAATGCTGAAGAATGAAGTCACTGCTGGATATTCTGTTTCATTGTGTCCTTCACTACAACACCATAGTGAAAGGTAATGGAACAGTCACTGAATGACCCAATGAATGGATATAGAAAACAGATTATGGTTTTCAATAATTTTGAAAATTCAGATTTAAAAAAAATGTTATGTATTGGTTTATTTATTAGTTGTTTTATTTATTTTTATTTTGGGCTGCTCTGGGTGCCCTGGCTGGGGCAGTAAGATCCCACATGCCACAGGGCATGGCCAAAAATTTAAAAAAATTAGTAAATAAATAAATAAAATGAAAACTAAACTTCATTTTCTAACCTCCAGTGTACCTTACTCCCCTTATTTCTTATTTAATTACCACTTGGCCTGGGGGAGGGGAGAATATACCTTACTGAAGAAAATATTGGTCATATATGCCAAATTAAACTTTCAAATTTAGCCATTTTGAATTATTTTGCATAAATCATTTGTATAATTTGCACAATTATATAAGAATAGCATTCATAGGCTTGGAGCAGTCTCCTTTGTACTACATGCAATTAATAAATCCTTAATAAAATTAATAGTAAAATTAAAGAATATTTCTCACTGGGAGTCAGTCTCTTTTGCTATAGCCATCTTCAATGCAATTATGTATTACATAAAATTTTCTAAAGAGTTTTCACTCCTAGAGTTACATGTACCACAAATAGAATGGAATTAGATCCCCCCCCCAAAAAAATGGAATTAAAAATCATAAAAATCTATGCAATATGAAGTATTCCACTATTCTTTTCTCTAACAAGCCAAGTAGAGATTTATCTCTTATTTTTAAAGATTTTTCTTATCAGGGCCTAAAATACCTTTAGACTAAATCACACCTTTATACAAAGCTATTTACTTTGACGCAGCCTGTGTCCTTGGACTTAAAAATACACACACCTGGATGTAGATTTTCATCTGTTCCTCACTGCTGTTGTTTAGTCACTCAGTGGTGTCTGACTCTTTGTGACCCCATGGACTGTAGCCCGTCAGGCTCCTCTGTCCATGGGGATTCTCCAGGCAGGAATACTGGAGTGGGTTGCCATTCCCTCCTCCAGGGGATCTTCCCTACCCAGGGATTGAACCTGTATCTCCTGAATTGCAGGCAGATTCTCTATCATCTGAGCCACCAGGGAAGCCCCTGGTCCTCATTAAGTGATTGTAATTTTCTGCCTTGACTCTGTAAGCCCTCTCACATCCCTTGCCTCATTTTGACCATCTCCCAGACACCAGCTTCAAAACTGGGAAAGTGAGTGAGTGAAAGTCACTCAGTTGTGTCTGACTCTTTGTGACCCATGGACTGTACAATCCATGGAATTCTCCAGGCCAGAATATTGGAGTGGGTAGCCTTTCCCTTCTCCAGAGGATCTTCCCAACCCAGGGATTGAACCCAGGTCTCCCACATAGTAGGCAGACTTTTTTAACCAGCTGAGCCACAAGGGAAGCCCTCAATTGGGAAAGGAGTATGTCAAAGCTGTATATTGTCACCCTGCTTATTTAACATATATGCAGAATACATCATGCAAAACGCCAGGCTGAATGAAGCACAAGCTGGAATCAAGATTGCCAGGAGAAATATCAACAACCTCAGATATGCAGATGATGCCACCCTTATGACAGAAAACAAAGAGGAACTAAAGAGCCTCTTGATGAAGGTGAAAGAGGAGAGTGAAATTGCTGGCTTAAAACTCAACATTCAAAAAACTAAGATCATGGCATCCAGTTCCATCACTTCATGACAAATAGATGGGGAAGCAATGGAAACAGTGACAGACTTTATTTTCTTGGCCTCCAAAATCACTGTGGTTGGTGACTACAGCCATGAAATTAAAAGACGTTCCTTGGAAGAAAAGCTGTGACAAACCTAGACAGCATATTAAAAACAGAGATGTTACTTTGCCAACAAAGGTCCATCTAGTCAAATCTATGGTTCTTCCAGTAGTCATGTATGAATGTGAGAGTTGGACCATAAAGAAGGCTGAGCGCCAAGGAACTGATGCTTTTGAACTGTGGAGTTGGAGAAGACTCTTGAGAGTCCCTTGGATTGTAAGGAGATCCAACCAGTCCATCCTAAAGGAGATCACTCCTGAATATTCATTGGAAGAACTGATGCTGAAACTGAAGCTCCAGTACTTTGGCCCCCTGATGCAAAGAGCCGAATTATCGGAAAAGAGCCTGATGCTGGGAAAGCTCGAAGGCAGGAGGAGAAGGGATGACAGAGGGCAAGATGGTTGGATGGTATCACTGACTCCATGAACATGAGTTTAAGCAAGCTCCCGGAGATGAAGGACAGGGAAGTCTGGAGTGTTGCAGTCCATGGAGTGGCAAAGAGTTGGATACGACCGAGCGACTGAACAACAACAAAGGATGCCAGGAGCAAAAACTCCAGAAGGAAAATGAGTTTTATTCCGCTTGAGTTCTCTTGTGCTAAGGATCAAAGAAGAGGCTCTTCCCATGTGGGGGCAGGAACCCGTCATCTGTGTTTGTGTTCTAGGAGTGGAGAATGGGGACTTCTTTCTCCCCTTGAGAGAAGCAGAACACTTCTTTTCATTGCTGCCTTCGCTGATGGATTTCTATAGTACCTCCTCCTCAGTGCCCAGAAGGGAGCCATTGACCCCCAAGGGCGATGATGTTCCTTTTGGTTAATGGCTCTGAACTCTGAAAGATTCACCTCTCCTGTAACAACACCTAGATAGCACCCTGTGTCTTTCAATGAAGGAATCCAACGTGCACCTCAATAGCGTAAAGATTATTCTAAGCTAAAAACATCTGAACAAATAGCAGCCACAGAAAGTAACCTTCTCTAAGCTTCTTTTGGTGACTTAGCCAGCACTCTTGAAAAATACAGCTGTCATCAGTTCCCTGTCCAGGAGACTTACAGCCAGAAAGGAGTCTAATCATTATCACTGGGATGAGTAACTGCTTAACAAACTTTATCTGAAACTGTCAGGCTTTCCCTTTGTTCTTCCACAGAACCTCTTTCTCTTCCCTCCCTCTCCCATGTAGTTCATATATACACCTCTCTCTCTCCCTGCTCTGGGAGTCATTTCATTTAAAACCTCCCCTGGATGTAAGTAAGCTTTGTGTTTTCTCCTGACAAGCTGAACTCAAGTTGGAAGAGGAAGTTTTTCCTCCAAATAGCATCATCTCAACTTAATACTTACAACAACCCTACTGTATTCCCGTTTTCCAGGTGAGAAAAACTGAGCCTTGGAGAAGTTAAGAAAGTTTCCAAGGTCACACAGAAATTAAACGGCAGAGGTGGGCTTCAAATGCCGATGACTTGAAAAAAAGAAAAACACGGCCAATTTTCTTGGTGTGTCATGTACCCAAGGCTGGTGGATTGTTAACAGATGGCTGGGTGATGGAGTCTGTTTCCCCATTCCTCCGTAGATGCATGCTGTGATGGCAGAGCTGGACAAGTTGGAGGCAGCAGCTTGGTCCACGACAACTCGACGGAAGGTTTCAGAGGAAGCCCATGTGACATGTAAGAGCCAACCAAACACTGTGCTGTGTTAGTACCTGGGGTTGAACTGCACGGTGAGAAGGAAGAGGGGAGAAAGATTTACATGCAAGCACAGTCATGCACCAACTTAGAGGCCCAGAGGTCTTCCTGAGAGATGGTTCTGGGACCAGTATTTCTCAACCTCATCTAGTCATGGTGCCCAACGCAAAGGAGGTCCTTGGGCACGAACCACTGGGGCTGCTGTACAGTGATCCCTGTGACTCATTAGTAACTCCCTCCCTCAGCTTCTCCCCCAGGAAAATGCGTTAGAATGGACCTCAGTGAGGAAGACATTTTTTAAAGGATAACCCTTAATCCACTCATATTTCTTGAACAATAGTATCCATTGCTACTATGAAAACTCTACCACTTTATTATTAGTAATATGTTTGTGACACACATTTCACAACTGATCTTGACACCCAGGATCATGTTAAATTGACAGAAAACTCTGTTCAGGTGTTCCTGTAACGTCTTATGGAAAAGCCCAGATGAACTTTTCGGCCAATCCAATAGAAAACCGAGAGTTTGGTTTAACTGGGAAAGTGCCCTTTTGTACTAGGGTTAACCCAGTACCCCAAAGGATGATGAGTGGTCCCCAAAGGAGGCAGTTGTGTCTCCTCTCCTCTCTGTGGTCTGAGCTCTCTGGGGATCCTTTCCCAGCTCTTGTTCTTTCCACCTTAACACGCGAAGATGAAGCCTGGCAAAAAGAGGCAACCCTGGCATAGAGCTTTTACCTGCTTCTCTAGTTTTGAATACAGGAGGGAAATTACAATCAACAAATTAAAGTTGTCAAGCTACTGATGTATGACCATGAAACAAAGATCAGATTTCAACAATCAGGAGGGAAACGGGGAAAGTCTTAAATTGAGGAAGGGCTTTTGTAGCCCTCAGGGCTGCCTCTGCAGAGGCAATCAATCATCTGCCCAAACCAACGAATCCATTTTCACAACCTTTTCCTTAAGTTGTCTTTCTCCTACTATGCCTCCTCTCCTACAGGCAAAAGGATGGCAATGGGATCATTTCCTTTAGAAAGTAAACATTCATACAAAGCAAGTATAAAACTGTGTATAAAAATGACATCCTTGGGGACTTCCCTGGTTGTCCAGTGGCTAAGACTCCCCACTCCCAATGCAGGGAGCCTGGGTTTGGTTCCTGCTCGGGGGAACTGGATCCCACATGCTGCAGCTAAGAGTTCACATGCACAACTAAATATATAAATATATTTTAGCCAAATATATATAATATATATATTTCAGCCAAATATATAAATAAATAATTTTTAAAAATAAGTAAAATGATATCTTCTAGGGAAATCATGTTTAGGTATCACAATTAAAAGGTTGATATTTGGTATCATTTGTAGCTGACAGCATCTTCTTGTGGATCAGTTTATCTGATCTACTATAGTTTCTCTTACATTGTCTCACAGAGCATGCGGAGTAAATTTCTTTTTGAAAGAAGGAAAGTGTTCATTTCTACATCCTGGATGGGCTGAGGTGGGGGAAGGATAAATTAGCTGATTAAACTTTCACAAGTCAGTTTACTGAGCAAAATATCTACTGTCCTTCATAGCATTTTGTAGTCATCTCTATTGACATGTCCAGAAATTGAACTCAAAATACCCCAAATTTGGGTGCTTTCCTAAAGTTCTTTGATATCCTTGAAAACTGAAATCGACTCTGCTGTTTCTCAGACTCATCTAGAATTCACTGTACCTGCAGGAGAGGCCCACACTGTTGGCCTTCTCAAGTTTCTCTTTGAAGAGACAAGAAACAATCCCTCCCTGAAGAGAAGTGAGAATGCCTCTGCCTCTCAAGTTAAAAGGAGATGGGAGGTGTGAGGCGAGGTCAGGGGGCACCAGGGCAAAGGCCGTGGCTGAACTTCAAGGCCAGCCAACAGATACGTGTCAATGTCAACTGTACTTGAAAGACAGAAATCCCAGACCTTAAGATCCTCATATTTCAGGGAAGATGAAGAGTTCCTTCTTTGTCTTCAACAAGTCACTGTTTTCATAGCAGCTTGAAACTTCTTTCCCACTAAACTCTTCTTGGCCATGAGCAGCCATGACTGAGTGAATAATTATCTAGTTAAACAGGGACTGGTGAGGACTTCCTTGGTGATCGAGTGGTTGAGAATCCACCTTGCAGTATGGAGGACGTGGGTTCAATCCCTGGTCAGGGAAGAAAGATCCCACATGCCCCGGGGCAACTAAGCCTGCACACGTGCACACCACAACTAGTCTGTGGCCACAAGGAAAGATTCCTCATGGTGCAGTGAAGATCCTGGGCACCACAGCTAAGCCCTGACACAGCTAAATAAATAAATACCAAAAAAAACAAAACCAGGGACTGGTCATCTACTCTGTGATTTTTTTTTTCAGGTGACTTCGTCTAGAAAGGCTTCCTTGCGTTTCCGACAGAGGCCCATCTTCACCTGTCTGAACTCTTGTAGCACTCAGAGCTCAGCTTTAAACTGCACTATGTCACGTGGAGATGATCAGGTCATGAGGTCAGTTTTTCTCTTTTAATTTTTTATTGGAGGAAAACTGCTTTGCAGTGTTGTGCTGGTTTCTGCCATACATCAGCATGAATCAGCCACAGGTCCTCTGCCTCATGAACCCCCTTCCCATCTCCCACCCCATCACACCCCTCTAGGTTGTCACAGAGCACTGCATGGAGCTCCCTGCATCACACGGCACATTCTCATGGCTACATACTTTACACATGGTCATGTTTTTGTTTCTATGCTACTCTCTCGATTCGTCCCACCCTCTCTTTTCCCCGTGGAGGCAGCTTGCTCTGTTGGCAGCGTCATGGGAAGATGGTGGCAATGAGGAGACCAGGGAGACATAAAGTTCTTATAACAGAGAGGGTTGAAGGTCTAAACAAAGGCAGCAGTAACTGACCCACCAACTTAACAGAAATTTCGGACCTAAAAGGCACAGAACTTGGTTACTGGTTGTACATGGAGACGTGAGGGAAAGGAAGGGGGTGACTTGGAAGATGAATGGATGGTAGGACCACACTGAAGAAGGGGGTGTAGAGACTATGAAAAGGATGAGGCCCTCAAAGGAGTTCAGTGTTGGATATGCTCAGTTTGTGGTTCCGTAGGGGGAAGGATGGACACAGAAGACAAGCAGGTGGGGATAAGACTGGAGTTCAAAGACAGGTTAGGGGACTTCTCTGGCAGTCCAGAGGTTAAGACTCCACACTTTCAATGCAGGGGTCACAGGTTTGATCCCTGGTCTGGGAACTAAGATCCCACATGCTGCATGGTGCAGCCAAAAATAAAATAAAAACAAAAAGAAACAAGAATAGGACAGAAATTGGGGACTGGGGCTTGGCAATGATCTGGAAATCTGTACTGCTCAGATTTCCCATCAAGAGAATGGGAACGTAGGCTGGCGGACTGTCCTCCGCCCCTTCACCTTCAGGAGGGACAGTGTTCACACCCACCACTCTCCTGGGGCTGCTCCCAGCCACCAGTGACCGAGCCTGGCCATGGCCTGCAGGCTTCTCTAACACAGGCTTCCTTGGGGCTGTATTGGGAGCTGAGGCTCTTCCTAACCAACCTCTTTCCTTCTTGTTCTTTCATTTCAATGGACTTCAGTCCATCAGCACAAAGGCCCAGGACTCTCCCTCTCTCCTTTATCCCTTACAGGCATTTCTTCCAACAGATTTATTGCACATCTAATTCCATCTGAGTGTGTGCTTCTTGGAGATCCTGCAGTAACCTAGGAGTCATCAATATATGTGCATGCTAAGTCGATTCAGTCGTGTCCGACTCTTTATGACCCCATATACAGCCTGCTAGGCTCCTCTGTCGTGGAATTCTCCAGGCAAGAATACTGGAGTGGGTTGCCACTTCCTTCTCCAATATATAGGTAAGTAATTATTAAAAGAATGGGAGTGAATTAGACATATCTTGGAGAACCTACAGAATGAGGGGTAAAAAAAATCATTGAAATGTTAAAATGAAGGTAAGGGTTACGGAGAATACAAACCTTCAGGTAGTGATAAGAGGGGCTCTGGGGCTAGGCTGCCTGGGTTTGAATAAGGCTGGGAAATGGCAGCCCACTCCAGTATTCTCACCTGGGAAATCCATGGACGGAGGAGCCTAGCAGGCTACAGGCCATGGGGTCGCAAAGAATAGGACATGACTCAGTGACTAAACAAGAACAAAAACAGTGCCCACTTATTATTAGCACGACCCTCTAGGCAGATTGCTTAGCCCTTCTAAGCTCCTCTTTCCTTGTGTGTAAAAGGAGAGGGGGGATATTCATACTTGTTAAAGGTTTGTTGTGAAAGTAGTTAGAAAACTACCTTCATATATTGAGGTCTCTGTAAAAGTTGTTACCCTGTATTGGAATAGAATCTGAATAAAAATGGAAATACATATAACTTAATCACTATGATGTATACCTGAAACTAACACAACATTGTAAATCAACTACCCTCCAATAAAAGTTAAAAAAAAAAAAACCCAAAACTGGTTATTATCAGCAGGCATAATGGATGAGGAGCCCCTCGAGCAGCCAGTAGCATTCAGGAAAAGAAGAGGAAGACTAGAGTCTCGTACCACAACGCCGGGGGAGCAGCAGTTTCAAGAAGGAAAACAGTTTTAAAAGTCAAAAAGAAAAAAAAAAAAAGTCATAAAGAGCCATGAAGAATAAAGTGAAAAAAAAAATACTGGACTTCCCTGGTGGTCCATTCGTTAGGAAGCTACCTGCCAGTGCAGAGGATGCGGTCCGGGAAGATTCCACGTGCCACGGGGCAGCTAAGCCTGCGTTCCACGACTTGAGAAGCCACTGCAATGAGAAGGGCTCATACTACAACTGGAGAGGAGCCCCCCTCTTGTCGCAACTAGAGAAAGCCTGCGTGCAGCCAAAGATACATATTTTTTTAAAGGAACCATTAAAAAAAGATGAAAAAATACTCAGTAGGCTTGGAAATGACTGATGACTTTGATAAGACCAGTCTCTGTGGTGTGGGGAAGACAGAAGTCACAGGAGGAGGGCTTGAGTAGTGAATGGTGGTTGAGAAAGTGAATAGAGGAAGCCATCTTCCAACCTTGGCTTGGCTTTGACGTCAAAGCGAGAGAGACCCATGGACAGAGGGGGCTCAAGAGACCAAGAAGAAAGTCAAGTTTGTTTATATGCAGAAAGTAAAGTGCCCGAGGACAGGAAGAGAAAGTTTTGGATAGCAAGATGTCTTTAGGAACTGTCAAGGAATGGGCTGAGTGATTTTGGGGTTAACTCACAGAAGGTTGAGTTAATCAACAGAAAGGATGGTGATACCCTTGAGACCGCTGAAGTAAGGATGAGGATACATCGGGGAGTGGTATCCCAAGCAATGCCCTCTATCTGTTTTGTCTCTTACGAAGACTCCAAGGTTGCAGCTATTAAAGATGAAGAGTGCAGAGGTGAAGTAGGCAACTTGAAGAAAACACATATTTTCCTCTTCTCCCCTAGCAGTGAAGGAAATCCGAATTTACTGAGCACCTCCCCTGGGTGGGCCCTGGGCTGTGAACTTTCATTTGCTTGCTGTCCTGAATCCCCACCATCATCCTTTGAGGTAGATATCGTTATTACCATTTCACAGATGAGAAAAACTGAGGCTCAAAGAAATGGAGTCATCAGTCTAAGATGTAGATCTAGCGGAGTACTCATTATGTGTTGAATGAATGGACAGCACTTACCATGCCTTTTTTGATCTCTGATGGGCTGTGTACTTGTGTGATGTTTTTGCCAAACAGCCTTTCACTGTTGAGACTATCCTTATGTCGTTAAGTCATGGGTCAGTCATAACCCCCAAAAATGTTGCACTACTGAAAAATGCAAGTGGCTGGACAAGGACATGCATATGCTTTATTTATCCTCAAACAGAAAAGCTACTTAAAAGATTATGACTGATTGGGAAATGAGATTTTGTGGGGCAGAAACATTTGAAGCTGCAGTTACTAGCATTCCCATCAGGGACCTCCCTGGGACACAGAATTGATGCGTGGATTGTTTTTGTTTTGTTGTTAATAATATCTGGATGAAAATGCCTGCCAAAACATTTCACTGGAGGATTTAGGATCTGCTTTCCAAGTCTACAACTGAAGGGCAGCCGCCGATGTCACTGTGCTGGCATTTGCTGCTTCATCTGGTTGAATGAAAAATAACCAGTGTGTCTTCAAGAACACTGTGTGTTCTTGATACTTTTCAGTTAAAGTCTAACTTGTGTTCTTCTTGTAATCTTGCTGGTCAGAAAGACAAGGGTACAAATAATCATTTAAGGCAGTAAGTGAATAGACCACTAGACTCTGAGTTCCTGTGGGAAGTGGGTCTTGTTTCAGTTCCCCAATATTCATTTAGAGGATGAACACCACACTTGGCACACAGTGTGTGCTGAATAAATTCTTGCTGAAATAAACTGAACTACATCCACACACCACAGACAGCAGAGTGGGAGGGGGTCGGCAAACCGTTTCAATCTGTTTCGGTTTTCTTCTAGAGCAGGGCACAGAACTGTCTCACAAAAAGGTGTGTGAATGAACACTCAAATTCGTTATTGAGGTTAGAAAAGAACTGTTAATCCCTGCGAATAATCCAGAGCTGAGGTTGTCTGTCACTGTGGCCAGAGGAGAAAGGGTCATCTTCCTAAATTGTATCCTTTTCCCCCGCCTCTTAAAGTCTTTGGTTTTGTAGCTCTTTGGAGCTGTGGTTCTAATTCCCGGTCTATCCCAGATTTACTGTTTGACCTCAAAATGAGTCACTTAATCTCAGTTAATAGCTTAAGTTTCCCCTTCAGTGAGAGCCAAAGGGCCTTGGCTATAGTTACAGTTAGCAAATATCAAGCCTCAAAAATTGGATATATTTAGTGCCATCCATCATCTGTGTAAGGCTAACGGATATGAATTATGAGTACAAAGCCCCATTTAAACACTCAACTCCTCCCAAATTCCCCCTTGGAGGTTGTTAAGTCACTGTGTCATGTAGGAAGAGGGGAAAGACAAGGAAGCTGGGGATGGTTGCCCCAAACCCAAAGGAGATATCCTGGCAACAGAGGGCAACAGGAAGAAAACTCAGCTCACTTGTCAGGGCAACTGTCATCTCCTGATCAACAACTTGCTGTCCTGGAAAAGAATGAACTAGTCTCTGCTTTTGAAAAATAAATGAAAAAGACAGCTGTTCACTCCAACCTCATGTTAAGTGAGATAAGATGCAAGTTTACAGAATAAGTCAATAATATTGTAATTATTCATGTTTTTCCAGGATTTGCCTCTTGCTTTCTTCAAATCCTAAGTATTCCCCAGGGACTTTAAATAAGCTAAACTTTAAAGATTAGATTTGTGCACTGTTCAATAACAATCTGAAAGAAAGAGGAGTGTGTATCTTATTAAAGAGAGTGATGGATTAAGAAGTGAAGCATAGCCTCCAACTAATAAAAATAAATGAAAAAAAAAAAAAAAGAAATGAAGCAGATCTCTACAGATGACTGAATTTGATTCCATTTTATAGTCCTCTGTATATGTGTACTACATCTGTTCATCGAGATGTGAATGGACCTAGAGTCTGTCATACAGAGTGAAGTAAGTCAGAGAGAGAAAGACGGATATCGTCTATTAATGCATATATATGGAATCTAGAAAAATGATACTGATGAACCTTTTTGCCAGGCAGGTATAGAGACACAGACATATAGAACAGACATTTGGACATAGAGAAGGTAGGTGTGGGCGGGATGAATTGGGAGATTAAGATTGACATATATATACTGCTGCTGCTGCTGCTAAGTCGCTTCAGTTGTGTCCGACTCTGTGCGACCCCATAGACAGCAGCCCACCAGGCTCCCCCGTCCCTGGGATTCTCCAGGCAAGAACACTGGAGTGGGTTGCCATGTCCTTCTCCAATGCATGAAAGAGAAAAGTGAAAGTGAAGTCGCTCAGTCGTGCCCGACTCTTAGCGACCCCATGGACTGCAGCCCACCAGGCTCCTCCATCCACGGGAGTTTCCAGGCAAGAGGACTGGAGTGCGGTGCCATTGCTTTCTCCGATATACATACACTACCGTGTGTAAAATAGAGCACTAGTGGGAACCTGCTGTATAGTGCAGGGAGCTTGGCTCAGCGCTCTGTGACAATTTTAGAGAGGTAGGATGGGGACGTGGGTTGGGAGGAGGCTCAAGAGGGAAGGGATATATGTATACATATAACTGAATCACTTCATTGTATTGCAGAAACTAACACAACATTTTAAAGCAACTATACTCCCTCCCAACCCCCCGCTCCTTGGAAGAAAAGCTATGACCAACCTAGATAGCATATTAAAAAGCAGAGACATTACTTTGCCAACAAAGGTCCATCTAGTCAAGGCTATGGTTTTTCCAGTGGTCATGTATGGATGTGAGACTTGGACTATAAAGAAAGCTAAGCACTGAAGAATTGATGCTTTTGAACTGTGGTGTTAGATAAGACTCTTGAGAGACCCTTGGACTGCAAGGAGATCCAACCAGTCAATCCTAAAGGAAATCAGTCCTGAATATTCATTGGAAGGACTGATGCTAAAGCTGAAACTCCAATACTTTGGCCACCTGATGCAAAAAACTGACTCAGTGGAAAAGACCCTGATGCTGGGCAAGACTGAAGGCAGGAGAAGGCGACGACAGCGGATGATGAGATGGTTGGATGGCATCACCGACTCAATGGACACGAGTTTGAGTACGGTCTGGTTGCTGATGATGGACAGGGAAGCCTGGCGTGCTGCAGTCCATGGGGTGGCAAAGAGTTGGACACAACTGACCGACTGAACTGAACTGAATTGATACTCCGCTCCCCCACCCCCAACTTTTGTTAAAAGTGAAGCAGAAAAAGGAGAAGCTATGATTTCCTCCTGCAAGTGCTGTCCTACATTTCCCAGGGAGGAAACAGATGCACAAAGATGAAAGCCCACATTTCTGTGGGAAAGATCTAGAAGAGCCCTGGTGGATGAGCCACCTCTGCTACAAGAGAACATAGAGCGCTTTACCTAATGGGCGGGCTCAGTTACAGTGGCCATGGTCACCACGCAGCTCATGTTCTCGTAGGGGCACTGATCAGTCTAAAACCTTGAAGACAGTGTATTGCCAAACTCCTCTGTTGAACAGGATCCATGCTGATGGAAGGGTCAGACCTCAAATTTGGCTGCATTCTCTTCTCCTGCTCTGTTCACAAGCACACATTGACCTCTGCAGACACCAGGAAAGTGCCTTTGGTCCCCACTCACCTTACCACTCAGCCAACAGCACCATCTGTGCACTTACTGAGTAACAGCTATAATGGATGGACACTTCAGTCACATATGAAAACCTCTAAAGCTCCATTTTCAAGGGCTGTAAATCTTATATATAACATTCCTGAGTGACTGATGAAATGAGTTCTCCACATAGCAGAACGCTCCAGGAATCTCTGTGATAACATGAGTTTATAAATTTGTTTTCTTGTGACAGTATTTACAAACTCCATGATTTATTGTAGAACTCAATAAATATTCAACATGATAAAGTGCTGAAATTGGAAGTAACAACTCGCACATGGATAGAAGTTGCTATTTCTTAATGTATAGAGGGCAAAATCAAACGTTAATGAGTCTATTTGAAAATAACAATATACTATTTAAAAGAACACGGTATGTATATGTCAATGCTACTCTCTCAATTCGTCCCACCCTCTTATTCAAAATGTTATATTCCATTTGCTTTTTTACACTTTATTTGTGTGTTCTGTGCTTAATGAATGTATTCAGGAAACCCTGAAGTTCATTCCTATGGCATTTTGACCTTAACCCCATTAGAGTTTGAGTATTTCTTTGCTTTATGGAACTACTAGATGTTCCCTGTTTACCTTAAACTTCTATTGTACTGACTTGAAATGAGCCATTTCTCAAGAAACCCTGGTTCTTTTTATTGGAGAGTGGTAATTAGAAAAAAAATCCGAGTGTTAGATTTGCTCATTTCTACCAGGAAGTCATTGTTTTTAGCCCCTTTCAGTGGACAAGGCAAATTAGGAATCTCTTTCAAAAAAAGAGGGAGAGCGACATTATTAGTAGTCATTTTAATTAATTTCTAGTTCATTCCTTCTGTGTTTCATCATGGGAAAAACATATTTAAAATCTTACTTCCTTTTATAAACAAAAGCGAGTACATATATACTTTTGTCCCTTGCCTCATTTTTTCTCTTTATATTATATTGGAAATCACTTCACTCAACCTGTAATGATCTTCCTCAGTCTTTTTAGGTCGATAATCTATTCTACCAGTCTTCTAAGGATGGATTGTTATGTTGTTTCCTAATTTTTCTACCTTGGAATCGCCATATTGAAAAACATTGTACATATGTTGTTTCATATAGATGGAAGTCCATTTTTAGGGTGGATTCCTAGAACTGGCATTGCTGGGTCAGGGGGTAAGGGTGTTGTTAGATGTTCTCAAATTCCCTTCCACAAGGACTGGTAAAATGTTTTGACATGCAATAGTCTACCTTGTCTTTTAGAAATTTTATTCTTATTTTATATTCCCCACATTTTTTTGAATACCCTCAAGGCACAATCTATTTTTTTATCTTCATGTGCTCCACAATACCTAACACAGTGTGTTGTTCATAGAAGGTTCTCAATTAAGTGTCAAATGAGTGAGTAAATGAATGAATAAATGAATTAATGGGCTATTCTTTTCCACCATATCAACATTGTTGACCCACTTGACAAGAACCTTGGGACCTGACTAAGGTAATAGCATTTTTCAACTCCACTGTACATGTTAGCATAGAGGACGTGAAGGATTGATGAAAATGCAAGCAAGCAAGAAGAGGTGGGATGCTAACCTTGAACCTCTGAAATAGCGAACAAAATACATTTGATTAACATCTATAGTGTGCTAGGCAAGGTAGATACAAAGTATATGAAGATATGGCAATGACGTCATGGAACTCAAGTTGTTTACAACTTAGTTATGTCTACAGGATAAGGGATATACACATACACACACAGTCAAGAAAGGGCAGTGGGTCGTGAAGATCAAATGGATGGTGCAGACATTTTAATGCAGTAGGAGTTACGAGGGTGGAAAACAAAATCTACAGCTTGGAATAAGGAAATTGGGACACTGTAGACACATTTCATTGCAGCCTTGAGACTTGATTCCCATGAAGCAGGATTCAAATCGAAAGGGCTGAGGAACAATGGGAATTTATGGTGTGTTCTTCCTTGGTGGCTCAGATGGTAAAGAGTCTCCCTGCAGTGCAGGAGACCCAGGTTCAATCCCTGGGTAGGGAAGATCCCCTGGAGAAGGACATGGCAACCCACTCCAGTATCCTTGCCTGGAAAATCCCATGGATGGAGGAGCCTGGTAGGTTACAGTCCATGGGGTCGCAAAGAGTCGGACATAACTGAGCGACTTCAATTCTTCTTCAAAAAACAGTAAGCAAATCAGTCTGACTGAATCAGGGAGGTTATATAGGAGAACAGTGGGTATTGGAACTTACTGTTTTAGGCCAAATTTGGGGGAAACCATGAATACCCAGTAGAGAAATATGATAGATCATGGTAGCTATAGTTTTAGATGGTAGTAAATTTTCATGCTTTTTTATGACCTTCTATCTTATTTCTTCCTTAAACTCTGGGGAAATATGTCTGGTGAGTCTGTGAAAATAGGGTCAGTACCCTCCCCACCTCCCAAGGACTGAGCAGTGTCAATCAAAGGACCTCAGTGAATAATCTGATGTTGTTTAGTGAATGCTCTATCTTAGGCAGAAGCACTTAGAATCATCATGGGGTAGGGATATGAACTTGGGGAAAGAAGTCCCTACTTCACTGGAATTGCTGAGCTGGGAGGATATGGTGGGGAGCAGTCAGTAGGGGTACTACCCACCTCATGGTGAGAGCCAGCATGCAGAATAAAGCTTATCTGTGATGGACAGAGTGGAATGCTGAAGGGACAGACAGAGGTCTCACCATCCTGAGAACTCCTGCATCCATTCTTGCCTAAATCAAAAGCCTCTCTCTGACTCACAAATTATGTGAAAGCCAAAATTTCTCCTTTCATTTAGCTTGAGATTGATTTCTGACACTTTCATTTGAAAGAAAGTTGACTGACAGAAGAGGTTTGGATTTCATCCCACCGATCAAAGCCTCCCAATTTGGTTTCCTTTGATCACTGGTCCTAGGAAGCCTTCAAAAATGGAATTTTGTGATAAAGCTAGTTTAGGAATATTGCCTTCCAAAACCTCCTTTGTATGGTCATTAACACATTAACATATTAAGTATTCAAAGAAGTCCTCTTGCAAAGTAACTGTGCAGGAAACCTCCCATTTGCCCCTGCTTGTCCCTCCCTGCCTCAGGTATTGTCCCCACCCTGCTGTGTGCCCTGGGAGGAAGACTTGACTTTCTCCATCGGTCAACTCCCTTGCCTTTGGCCTTAGCTGGGATTGACCAGGAAGCTGGGGAGGCAGGAGAGTGAGGTGGGAGTCCTTGTCCCCTGTTCTCTGCCTGGTGACCATGGGCTGCTGTATTCCTCAATTCACGGACACAGGTCCTGTCCAGTGTCCCTTTCCTGGTACAGTAACCTTCGTCTCTCCTTCTCTTCAAGCCTACGGATAGTTTTTATTTTATATTTATTTTTAAAATACTTATTTGGCTACTTCGGTCTCAGTTGCCACACGTGAGAACTTCATTGCGGCGCACAGGCTGTTTGTTGCACGGGCTTCTCTCTAGTTGTGGTGTGGGTTCCAGAGAATTCAGGCTCAGCAGTGATGGTGTGCTGGCTTAGTTGCCCTGAGGCACGTGGGATCTTAGTTCCCGGGCTAGGGGTCGAACCTGTGTCCCCTGCATTGGACGGCAGATTCTTAACCACTGGGCCACCAGGAAAGTCCACCAGGATAGTTAATGACTTCCTACTGGTACCAGCCCTGGACCACTCACTTCTCCTTTATGGCTTCCTCAAACACTGCTCAGTCGTTTACTAAACCTGCCTTAATTTTGCATGTGTCGTCTGTTTTCCACCCGTACCTGAGGACCTGACTGAAATATTAATGTTAATTATTCATTACCTCCTAATTTATTAAACCCATAACTTTTTTTCTAAGTGGAGGAACACCTGCAAGACTGACGAATCACAGATTTTGACCGTATACTTTGGTAAATGCCTTCCTAGGCAAGGGTTTTGGTACAGGATTCTGAAAAGATCCACCAGGGACTTCCTGGTAGTCCAGTGGTTAAGAGTCTGCTTTCCAAGGCAGGGGACTTGGATTCAATCCCTGGTCGGGGAACTAGGATCCCACATGCTGAGGAGCAGCTAAGCCTGACAGCCACAACTACTGAGGCTTCGCATGCAGCGAAAGATCCCGTGGGCCTCAGGTAAGGCCTGACACAGCCAAATAAAGAAATACATACTCAAAAAATTAATAAAGGGAGACCGATAGGGTGAATTTACATGTTGAATTGCAAATTCAAAGAAGCAGCTTCAATTCTGCTGGGGCTTCTCCCACCTTTTCCACTCTTACCCTGGAGCATTCCAGTATAAGAATGTGATTTTCCCACCCAACTGCCACCATCTGATGGCTTTTAGTTAGATCTCAGGCTTTACGACCTTGGTGTACAGCCCCTTCTCTTCCTGGGAACCCCTTTACCTGCTCTTCTTCTATCCAAAGCCCGTTCTTAAAAAAAAACAACAATAAAAAACAACCCACATTGCCATACACCCATGAACATTCCTGAAAGTGATGGAGCTCACTTTCTCACTCACGCGGCCATTGCGGCTTGCTGTATTGCATGACTGCTCACATGTGTGTTGGTGAAGGTCATGTTTTAAACTTTTGCCTTGATAGTTAACTTCTTACAAGTTTGATCTGTGCTTCCTAAGCTAGACTGTAAGCTCCTTGACAACAGGGACAAGATCCCTACACCAAAACACACCCCCGCCTCCTTCTTGTCTCTACTTACCTCAGGGATACATCATTTTTTCACAGCCAGTTAAAATCCCATCATGGTATAAAACATTCCCTGGTCATCCACACCAAAGGGGATTTTCTTAGGCTTCTGAAGGGCTAGCACTCATTATCCACCAGAGAAAACACTCATGCACTCTGACATCTAGTGTCACCTGGAACTATTACTCATGACCGATTATTGATTACTTCTTTGTGTACTTCTTTCTTGGGGCTTTAACAAGTTAAAAAACCCAACTGGAAGGAGGGGACATGTGTTTACCTATCTGATTTACGTTGATGTATGGCAGAAACCAACACACTATTGTAAAGCAATGATCCTCCAATTAAAAATAAATACATTAAATTTAAAACCCCAACTCTTATGGGTTGAACTGCATCCCCCAACCAAGTCCACATGGTGAAGTCCTAGTCCCCAGTCCCTCTAAATATGACCTTACTTGGAAATAAGGTTGTTGCAGATGAAATTAATGAAGATGAAGTCATACTGAAACAGAGTCAGCCCCTATGATCCTTGCTCCCCATGTCCTCAGCCTGCCTTTTGTCTGTGGAAAAACTTTAGCCAAAGAATAAGTTTAACGAGAGAAGTAAGGAACTGCAGAAACAAAGAAAAACAGTCCCACAAGACTAAATGGTAGCTTAGTCACTAGGCAAAGTCAAAGACCTTTAGTTTCCCTTCAAGGGCTCTAGATAAGGTTCTAAGCCACATCCTTTGAGCCGTATCATAGATATTGAAACCCCCACGAGGTGGAAAAAGTTAACTACATGATGACCGGACCATAGTTATGACATAAGGAGCCACAATTCTAAGAACTGACCTCAAAGAAATGGGAACATACCGACCCTGGAACTAAAGACTAACTGTACTTA
Source organism: Dama dama (assembly GCF_033118175.1). NCBI lineage: Eukaryota > Metazoa > Chordata > Mammalia > Artiodactyla > Cervidae > Dama > Dama dama. Next base: position 18,832,259 of record NC_083710.1, read on the forward strand.
AAACAACCAAGATGACGTTGATCAGGCCACCAATGACTAATTTCAAGATGATGGTCAGAGCTGACAGTACTGTTTCTGCATGTAACCCTCTTCCTCCATCTATAAAGGCTCTTACCGACTGGCTGTCAGTGGGGGGAGTCAGCCTTTGGGCAGGAATCCATCCTCCTCCCTGGTTGCTGATGCCCAAAATAAACCAAACTTTCCTTTCCACCAACCTTGCATTTTTATTGGCTTCTGAGAGGTGAGCAGCGGGACCCCACCTTCAGTAACAATCCTGGAGTTAGAGTGGACCTCAAATCCAATACAACTAGTATCTTTATTAAAAAATGTGTGTGTTGGGGAGAGAATTTAGACCCAGACACACATGCGGGAAGGATCCCACGTGAAGACCCTAGTTATCCTGGGCTTCCCTGGTGGCTCAGTGGTAAAGAATCCGCCTGCCAGTGTAGGAGACGTGGGTTCAATCTGGTCTGGGAAGATCCGACATGGCATGGAGCAACTAAGCCCGTGAGCCACAACCACTAAGCCTGTGCCCTAGAGCCCGGGAGCCACTACTGCTGGAGCCAGCCTGCCCGAGATCTTGTGTCGCACAAGAGAAGCCATCGCAAGGAGAAGCCATCGCAAGAAGAAGCCCACGCACCGCCACTAGAGAGTAGCCCCTACTCACCGCAACTAGAGAAAAGCTTGTACAGCAATGAAGACCCAGCGCAGTCAAAACAAACAAAAGTATTTTTAAAAAGATTATCGCTATCCTGCCACAAGCCAAGGAATGTCAAAGATGAATAGAAGCCACCAGAAGCTAGGAGAGAGGCATGGAACCGTCTCTCTCACAGTTTCAGAAGAAACCAACCCCGCCAGCATGATTGAGCATAGACTTCTGGCTTCCAGAACGGTGAGACAATCGATCCCTGTCATGTAAGCCAGTCCGTCTATGATGCTTTCTGTGGCCGGCCCTAAATAAATGAGCACAAGCACCTTAGGGACAAGAACCCTCTCTTGGAGCCTCATAGAGTAGGGTTCCAAATACAGATCCATCGCTGGTTACTAATGTCACTTCTGGAAAGTTTGATTTACCTTTCTGAGCTTCAACTTGCTCCTCAGTAATATGGATATAGTAACATTTATTTTGGAAAGTTGCTTGAAGAATTAAAGATGATACATTAAAATGTCAGGCGCAGTGGTTGACACTGTGATAGATAAGCATTAGGTCCTACAATCATAAACCTCTCCTTTTCCAAATGGGGAACTTGGATCCAGACGTGACAAGTGTCTGTCTAAACCCACATAGTTAAATAGCAACAACTTTCCCCGCAGACCCAGATAGGTTCATGCCTAGTCCTATGTATACAATGTCTTGCCTGTCCTTACCTAGGAGAACCATCCGTGTGGTGGCTTTAATTTAGTGGTGTTTTGTTTCTGTTTGTTTGTTTTGCTTACTGCTGTTAAATAGGTGGAGCCTTTGAATTTCAGGAGTGGGACCTCTGAAGTTTTTTCTATCCACAGGTAACTAAGCCATCTCTTAAAGTAAACCATCTCTCCTTTTTTTATTTTTTGGGTACAGAATTAAATTTCTTTGCTTAGGAATGGTATAATTATTTGCTAATGACATTGTAATTAAGAGCACTAATTACTGAGCAGAATATATATGAAGAGGCTACTGGAACATCTCTGCTTTGCGTGCAAAGCATCTCTGTATGCTATTATTAGATGATGCTTGGATTAATTTTAAATCCATATTCCTCCCAAATGCAGAATCCTCAGCTTATGTACGTCTCTTGATGCCTGCGATTCTTATTGCAACTTGTTTCCCTCTCATTTTGAAATGACTGTGAATTCTGCATCAGAATGCTCGATTTCTTCCCAGGTTTATCAGATGAGATGCTTTCTCTCCCTGCCCCCTAGTTATACTTATTCTGGTGGCGTAAGTCAAAATTGATGATGTCTGTTAAACCATGATTTTATTATATAATTGGTCCTCAGTGGTTATGCTTTGTATGCAATAACATGCTGCTCATCCAACTCGATGTCTCTCAACACGTTGAGAAATCAATCATGAGCTGAACAGGTGGAGCCCAGGAAAGGTTATGTCCACTCTATAAAGAGACCGAGGATCTTGTTTCAAATACTGAATGGATCTTGGGGAAACCATTACTTTAAAATGGCAAATTACCTATGAAAAGAGTGAAAAGAAAAAAGCATGAAAGGGTGAGTGAGTTCTGAGATCTCAACAGATTTTTCTGTCGTCTTCCATCATGCCATGACAACCTGCATCGGAGAAATCTCTTATTCCAAAATTGCAAAGGATATTGAAATCTCTCGAAACAGAAATTTGGAAGCCCTTATTTCTGGGATAAAGCTGCCAGGAAATTAAACTAGAATCAACTTTTGACAGATTCTTTTCTTTCCTTTTTTTTTTTTTTTTTTTAATTTTTGAGGATGTAATCACCCTTTTCCTAGCAAACTTTCCCAGGTGTCAGATCCACACACGAGTTTGAAAGCTGAAAGTATGGGGGAAGGAATCTTCAAAGAAAGAAAGGGCTCCTCAGGCTCAGAAGCAGCCCTTGCTATCACAGATCCTCCAAGGAAAGGTAGGAGCTCCCAGGGGCCAACAGCGTTGAATGGAAGTAACCCTGTGTCTTCTCTTTCATCAGCTGGCAATTTCAAAAGCACTTGTCTCTTTCTCCTGGCTTCAAGAATGCCCTCCAGCCAATCCACGCTCATCTTCCATAATCCCAGGATAAAGACCCTTGTTGAGAAGAGCACAGGATGCATGGTGTCCTGCCTCCCGTGTGTTTTCTGTTTTCGATCTCACAATGGGTATCGATGGACTGGTCGTCTGCGTCCCTAAGGACTAGGTAACAGGGCTGGGGACAGAAGTGAGAGGGAGGAAGAGGGTGGAATCTCAGGTCTGACTCTTTGCAACCCCATGGACTGTAACCCACCAGGTTCCTCTGTCTCTATTCATGGGATTCTCCAGGCAAGAATACTAGACTGTGTTTCCATTCCCTTCTCCAGAGGATCTTCTTGACCCAGGGATTGAACCCAAGTCTCCCACATTGCAGGCAGATTCTTTGCCATCTGAGCTACCAGTGAAGCCTCTCTCTTAGCTGCAGAAAATCTTTATTCTTCTCCAGCACCAATTCCAGGCTTGATTTCCATCAATATTAGGGGTCTCCTAGGGGCTTCAGGGAATTCCTAAATCCCTTGAAATCATATTGTGCATGTATGCCTATGTGCATTTGTGGGGAAGAAGTTCAATAGCTCTCATAGAGTCCACTACTAAGAAAAAAAATGAAGAATCACTGCTTCATAAAAAGGTCTCTTAAAAGACACAGAAGTACAGAACAGACTTTTGAACTCTGTGGGAGAAGGTGAGGGTGGGATGTTTTGAAAGAACAGCATGTATATTATCTATGGTGAAACAGATCACCAACCCAGGTGGGATGCATGAGACAAGTGCTCGGGCCTGGTGCACTGGGAAAGACCCAGAGGAATCGGGTGGAGAGGGAGGTGGGAGAGGGGATCGGGATGGGGAATACGTGTAACTGTATGGCTGATTCATATCAGTGTATGACAAAACCCACTGAAATATTGTGAAGTAATTAGCCTCCAACTAATAAAAAAAAAAAAAAGGTCTCTTAAAAAGTGTGAATTTAACCTTAAAGTTATAAATCTGATGTAATAATTAACATGAAAGTTTCTATGAGATAGACTTTATGAGGACATTTCAGTTGAGTGTAACTCTTGAGTATCTGAATTTTAAAGAATAATGTGGAAAGGAAGATATTGCCTTAAATGTTCGGGAACTCCCCTGGGGGTCCAGTGGTTGGGATTCTGCAGGAGCCATGTGCAGGAGCCATGGGTTCGATCCCTGGTCTGGGAGGATTCCACATGCCGTGGGGCAACTAAGCCTGTGTGTCGCAACTACTGCGCCTGAGCACCACAACTACAGAAGCCTGCGCCCACAGCCTGTGTTCCCCAAGAGAAGCTGCTGCCGCGAGAAGCCTGCACACTGCAACTGGAGAGGAGCCCCCTCTCGCCACAATTGGAGAAAGCCCGTGCCTATCGGCGAAGACCCGGCCCAGCCAAAAAATAAAATAAGTGCTTGTCTTAAATGCTCAGGACACTGAATCCTTATAGTGACTTGACATACGACTATAATGATTCACTTCAACAAATATTTCTGGACAGCTAGCTATTTTGGCCATGGAAAACTTGGCAGGACACCATTTCTAACCATCTCAAGGGACTTACTTTCCTTGATAGAACAAATGAGCAAATAACTAATCTACAAACAAGAGGACTAAAACTGCTGCTGTCTAAAATATTAATTGAAATTGGGAAAGACTGGTGAATTGGGGAGTCCTTTTGGTTTGCTTGAGAAATAATGAGAATATGAACTTGTAGAGTGGCAAAGAAAATGAAGAGAGTAGATAAATTACAATTAGACTTGTCTTATTCATTCATTTGTTCTTTCTAACTTTAATTCATCTCTTTCATTGTATCAGATGCTTGTAAGAGATACTCAGCAAAAAGGTGAGTCATGTAGAGTGTCTGCCCTCACAAAGCTCTCTGACCAGTCCTGAGTAGCTCCTCTAATCTAGCAACTCAAATATTAGTCCCACCCCTATGAGAGATGGGCTTCCCTAGTGGTTCAGACGGTAAAGAATCCGCCTGCAATGCAGGAGACCCCAGGTTTGATCCCTGGGTTGAGAAGATCCCTTGGAGAAGGGAATGTCTACCCACTCCAGTATTCTTGCCTGGAGAATTCCATGGACAGAGGAGTCTGGTGGGCTACAATCCATGGGGTCACAGAGTAGGTCACAACTGAGTGACTAACACTTTCCACTTCCTATGAGTGATGACAGCCTTCAGCCAGAACCATTCACTTGACATCCTTTCAAATTCTGTTTCCTAAGCCTACCAACTTCTGGTCACATCTCATTTTCTTGACTATGGTTCCATTTCATTCCCTTGATGGTACTCCAGCTTTCGTCTCTGGCTTCACTTCTTATATTCACTTCTTACTTCCTGTTTGGTGGTAGGCTGATTTCATGTACTTTGGGGAAAGCCTTGCTCAGGCCAGCCAAGCCCTGCAGTCTCAGCAACTTGGCACAATCTTCCTGGCTGCCTCCCTTCCACCCAAAGTGTCCAGACCCAGACATCCCGAGTCCAGCCATAAAGACAGGTGGGTGTAAACTGATGAAGACGCAGTGTCATTGCCCTGTTCTTGTGGGTCGAGTAATATGCTCTTGGGCGCACAGAAAAGGATGCACTCAGCAGAACCTGGTGAGTTCAACAGGGTTCCACATTAATAGGACTACCTCCCAAAAGGAGCATCCGTTGGTTTAAACCAGTACGGATCCCTCCAGATGATTAAATGACTAACTCTTAGAATCATAAAGAATGAAAGCAGGAAGAGGCTTTGGAGATCATCAAATTCAGCCTTGGCATTTTTCACTGTGAAGAAAATGGAGGCACATGATCTTAAGACCCACAGGGAGTTTTTGACAGATTCCTACCTGCCCAACACATTTTTCCAAACAGTGCACAGCTGCATGACAGTTCAATTATAAAAGGGAAGGAAAAATAGATGTGTGTCATTTTGTTTATAAACTGCCCGGAGGGACCACATCATGAACGTATTCCTTCCTTGTGTGATCTGTCAGAGTCCTAGCCCCTGTTGCTGGGAAAGACTGAAAGAAGGAGGAGAAGGGGATGACAGAGGATGGTTGCATGGCATCACTGCCCAATGGACATGAGTTTGAACAAGCTCCAGGAGATGGTGAGGGACAGGGAAGCCTGTCGTGCTGCAGTACTGGTGTGCTGGGGTTGTAAAGAGTCGGACATAACTGAGTGACTGAACAACAGACACTGATGTGTGTCCTTAAGGATTCCCGAGGAAATAGCCACACATGCAAGGATATGTGTGGGTCTGATTAGAGGTGAAGCAGGCAAGGTGAATCTGAGCTGTGCCTATGTATGAAGCAGATAAGATGGAGATGAACTTGCATAACAAACCTGAAGAGATGGAGTCTAAATTCACAACAGGAAGAGTAAGGATCTAATAGTCTAGACATGGGGTCACCAACCTCCGGGATCCAATGCCTGAGGATCTGAGGAGGAGCTGATGTAATGATAATAGAAATGAAGTGCACAATAAATGTGATGCACTTGAATCATCCTGAAACCATCCCCACTCTCTCCCACACCTCCACCCTGGTCCATAGAAAAACTGTCTTCCATGAAACCAGTCCCTGGTACCAAAAAGTTGGAGACCGCTGATCTAGATCCTTCTTACTCAAATTGTGGTCTGGAACTAGCAGCATCAGAACACTTGGGAGCTTTTTGGAAATGCAGCTTCCTGGTCACCTCCTCAGACCCACGGAATCAGAACTCACATTCTAAAGAGATCCCCTGGCGATTTATCCTCAGGCTGAAGTTTGAGAGGCAAACAATGGATCGCTTACTCCGGCTCTTTTCCCTGACTAGTTTAAATTACACAATGTTAGCAGAAATTGACAAGCAGGACAAATAAAATTTCATAGGTACAGGGATGGGGATAGGGATGGATATAAGAAAGCCCAAGAGAGAGTCAAAGCTACATCGCAGCAAGAGTTTTACTTCTTGAGTTGGTATATACCTTTAAACAGCTACTTTCCTCCAAGCTTTAATTAATTGTTTTGCATTGGTTCGCTGTGTTGCAAGAGGACCTGTGTTTGCAATTAAGTGGCTCTGACAGATGGGACAGAATGATTAGGTGTTTCTACCCAAGAGACAAGAAAGTTACCTGTGCCCAAGAGTATATTTCTCCCATATGAGATGTGATTTCTTTTTTTTTTTTTTTTAAGAACATAACAGTGTACTGTTCTTCCTGATGAAATTCCTGGCAAACTGTTCAAGTCTTTTGAAAAAAATCATTTTAAGGAATAAATGTAAAAATGGGATCATGAACAAACAAACAAAAATTGGATGTTAGCCACCATCATTCAGATTGTATTTTCCACTGGTAATTTACACATTTACGGATTCCAGGGAGGGCATGGAGACAGGAGTTCCGATTCTGGATGTCCCTTTGTAAACCTGTACAGTTTAAAACTTCTAAATCCCAATTAGGCTGCTTGAACCAACTGAGATGCCACAAATGCAACCTAGTGGCTTTTCCCATGGGAAGCCAGAGAAGTGGAAAATATTTCAAGCAATTTGGGCATGCTTGCATAACCCTTTTGTGGAAATTCCTGCACTAACAATTTGCAATTAAAGTGAAAGTGAGTAAAAATAGAGTGACCTCTCATTTAAACAATGACTATATTTTGTAGACTCTGGTCTATGAGTGTGCTTTACATCTGACCCAAATGTAATGATCAAAAAACCCCCCAAATCACCCACATTCTACACTACTCACTGTATAGTATACCTATCAGGGAGCAAGTTGCTGGCGTCAACTTAATGATCATTTTTCGATTAGACATAAGATGTGACTGCATAAAAGAAGTAAATCAACAGTCAAGTGGGGGACAAAAAGACACATTCTCCATCCAAATTAAAGTTGTAAACTTATCTGCAACTAAAGTGGTTCTCCCAGTTAGCTTGATGCTTGAAATTCCCATACTTTTGAGTCACTCCCCAATTTAGCATTAACTGCTTGATATCTGAGATTAAAATTAATTTTTTATTCACCCAACTTTAACAAAAGCTTCCTTAGAAAAGTCACTCTGCAACTTGGGAAAAAACATAACATATACAACAAAATAGGTGTATTTCGATACTCGATGCTGTAAGTTATTTGTGCTGTATTCTACCCTTAGCCTGGAAAAAAAACAAAGAGTTCAATGTTAACTGGAATAAGTGTTCAGAATCACTCTGCTAATATCATTATGCCATGATCCTTTCAAATATTTCTGAGATGCCATCAGATAGTTCCAAGCTTGCTCTAAAATTTTGTAAACTCTATGACTAACGTGTAGAGTATTTATATCTTTTTTAAAAATGTGACCAACAACATAGTCTTTAATTTCAAGTTAGCTGCATTGAATGATGCTCATAATTCTTATTTCTCTCTTTGTTTAAGACAGAGGCAAAGAGTATCAGGGGCAGGAACAAAGAGATGAGAAACTGTTGAGTTATGTGCCTTAGAAGCACAGCATTGATCTGGCATTTGTATCTTTACAGAAAACACTAAACAGTGGGTATACTTGCAACTAAGACCACTTGAAGCCATCCATCTAAAAAAAATACAATACATGTGTATTAGGGTGTGTGTCTGTGTGTGCTTAATTGTGTACAATTCTTTTTCAACCCCATGGACTGTAGCCCACTAGGCTCCTCTGTCCCTGGGATTTCCCAGGCAAGAATACTGGAGTGGGTTGCCATTTCCTACTCCAGTATTTATATCATTTGATGACTAAAAATAGCCACCAAAAAAAATTTCCTGGGATTGAATCACCTACATATGCTAGACAATTCAAGCAAAGCTGGGCTGTTTGGAGGAAGAGAGACCGTGTGAGTGAAAGTGATCAGTTGATGAACTGAACTGCAAACTAAAAAGAAGCCATATCGGCCTTCACCCGAGTCCCAGGGACATTCAGCAAGGGGTGAGCATCAAAGGACAAATTGTGAAGGAGGCGGGATTCTTCACTGATGGTTTTGGCAAAGGACATTTGTCAAAGACTTCAACAAGGCGGCAGTGTGAATTCTCTATTTGAAAAAGATTATCTCTGGCCCAGGAGGGAGCGTGGCTACAAGAGAGATCAGTTTGGAGGCTATAGAAATTGGATGAAGCAATGTGAGAGTTTGAACTAAGCATAGTGAAAAAACAGGGAAGAAGTAAAATGGATAAAATGTAGAGTCAGATGGAGTGAGAGTTGGGAGGGGAGCAGGGAACCACAGGGTTGTGGTAAGAGAATTTCCTGTTTTTGGGTGTCCCTGGTGGGGTGGTGGTTCCATTCTCAGAGCTGGGGAACACACACGGAAGGAAGGGAACAAGAAGGACTTCCCTGGTGGTCCAGTGGTTAAGACTCCACACTTCCATTGCAGGGGCACAGGTTTGATCCCTTGTCCAGGAACTAAGATCCTGCATGCACTGACAAAAGTAATGTGCTTTTTATGTGGCTTCGTCTAGTTATATTTTTTCATCTTTTGGACACCTTTGCAAGGTACAGCTTAACAATGAGGAAACTGAGGCTCAGAAAGGTCACGTGCCTGTCTGGAGCCAGCAGAATGTAAGTAGATTTGAACCTAAGCCTGTGGAGCCTCAAAGCCCTTGTTCTTTCTTCCATCATATTCCACCTTATGTCAGGGATCTGTCCTCAGGCAGCAGGCCTTTGCCAATGGAATTAAACAAGCAGGATCCAGGTCTAGGGAGAAAGTCCAAAAAAGGCACGTGAGGCCACAGGGCATCCAGCCCCAGCATCAGCTGCCTCCCAGAGATGTGGGGACCCAGGTCTGATCAGCAGCTGTGACAGGTGGGGGCAAGTGGCAGTGGCCATGAAAAGGTGGCATGTTCTATTTAGGGCTGGTGGAAACTAGTGTAGTATGTACATGGATTAGAGAAATGCCAGGAAGACAGAGAAGGGGAGAGAGAAGAGGTGAGTTATAAATGAAGGATCAAGACCACGGGGAGATGGAGTGTCCTGGAAGGAGTTAAAGATGTAACCTCCTCCAAGACAAGGAGGAGCGACGGATAGGTAAAGACATCGTTCATTTTGACGATAAAGGGGAAGGCAATTGATAAAGTTTTGACAAAACAGCCTCTTTTTTTTTTTTTTTTTTCTGGAGGGGAGTGAAATGTAGAACACTTAAGGAAAATGATAAAAAATGCAAACCAACGTGTCAGGGAATGGTGAAAACAGGGCAGGAGAACATGCATCAGGGAGCTATCAGAGTCAAGAAATGAGTCGCCAGGGAAGAGGTAGCACAATTTCAGTATCTCCCAGCAGCTCAGGGGGGGACACAGGGTGGTAACCACGCCTTAGGTAAGAGAACTCGTAGGGAAATAGGTTATAAAACGAAACCATTAGGTGGGTTAAAAGCATCCGAATTACTCCATTGACTTTACAGACAATGAAACAGATTGCAGGGAAGTTAAGAGCTGTCCCCAAGGTTGCCCAAGATCATCCAGGGTCATCAAGGCAGCAACTGGACTTGAACACAGATCTTCTGGCCCCGCCTCCATGTTCCCACCATATACGCTTCTGCACAACGCATCAATCAGTAAATGAAATTTGTGGCACTAGGGTAAGGAACCTGCCTGCCTGCAGGAGGCATAAGAGACGCAGGTTCCTTCCCTGGGTGGGGAAGATCCCCTGGAGGAGGGAATGGCAACCCACTCCAGTCTTCTTGCCCGGAGAACCCCACGGACAGAGGAGCCTGAAGCGCTTCAGTCCACAGGGTTGCAAAGGGTTGGACACAACTAAAGCAACTTAGCACGCACACACGCACAAGGTGAAAAAAACCCCAAACAAACAAACCCCCTTTTCTTCCTCTTAATTCTTGTTCACAGAAAAATAAAATTATATCCATTTCCTACCTTCAACATTTAAATTTTTCCCTTTCTGGAGTGGTCCCCAGTAACCCGGAGAACAAATGGGGTGTTACAACATGATGAAAAGAAAAATGGTGGAAAGGGACAATGACTTGATTCAGAGGTAGTATAGTCACAATATCAATTTCAAATGTTAAAATTTAACAAATTAAAAAAAAATGCTAACTCAGAAATAGTGCATGGAACCAGATGCATTTAGCTTGAAGAAGAGACAGCTCAGAGAATGTAGCAGCACTTTCTATGGTTTTTGAAGGACTGTGTATGGAAGAGGGACTAGATTTGTCTACATGACCTAAGGAAGTATCGGGTTGGCCAAAAAGTTCTCTTGTGTTTTGGTAAGATCTTGCGGAAAAATTCGAACAAATATTTTGGCCAACCCAATAGTTAGAAACAAGTAATGCAAGTGACAAGAGTTTGAGTTGAAGATAATGAAGTCTAATCCTCTAATAGTCTTGATTCAAAGACAGGATGAGATACTTTTTCAAGTAGTGAGTTCCCCATCACTGAAAGGTGTCAAGTACAGGCTGGACAATAACTAGCCATGGTAAGACTGTTGTAGAGCATCAGCAGGGTAATTTTCTTGCAGCTGGATTTCCCAGTTTGTGAACGAAAGGCCTCCAGGGACAGGCTGGTGAGCAGAGGAGTTATTATAAGAGTCTGAAGCCACAGAGACAAGTTTTGCTTTCGATGGAATGAAAAATATGTCTGGCAAGTAGATATACTATTCTTTTTCAAATTTTGCAGATGATCTTATGATCAGTGGTGGGTTGTTGCTACTTAGTCGCTAAGTCATGTCAGTAGAGTACCAACTGATTATGAATTGTCAATAAATCTATAAAGTCTTTTGCTGCTTTGCATTTTCTCAAAGAACAGATATTAAAAGTACAACCGCTAGTACATGAAGGTCCTTGAAGCTTTTTTATTTTTATCTTTTAAGGTTGAAAGGGGTCCTATTTCTCAAAAAAGGTCAGGAAATACTTCACTGGAGAAATTTAAAAGTCTTTTCCAGTGCAAAGAGTGTGATTTCACAACTCCTAGGGGTTCTGAGGGCCACAGTTGGATTTCGGGGGAAAATTCCCCAAGCCCTAGCAGGTGGTTACATTCAGCTCCCAACACTTTAGCACATGCATGCACACACACACACATAAATATACTCTGAGATACTATCCACAGAACAGTCACCAACCAGCTGTGTCTCATCAAAGAAGTGTTTAGAGACCCATCATTTCCTTGTTCCATAAGCTGACATATCTTTGCTGCTCCAAAGAACAAGGGTGTATTTTTGCCACTGTATGTATTTAGGCAGTCATCCCATTTTTGTCATTTCCAAATATCCTGACACTACCCTTTCTATGCTGCTTTCAATCTTTAAATATCTGGTTCATGTGCTTTTCAATTGCTTTCCTAGTGGAATGTTTTTTGTTGTTGTTTAGAAAGAAGTATTCATGTCTTCACCGCTATCACCATCATAAGCATTTACTAAATGGGGACATTTTCTGTTGCTAAGTAAAGCAGAAAGGTTGAGCCCCAAATCTGCTCTTCTTGAAAAATTATTACATCAGGTAATTGAGAGAAAATATGATTTTCTTACACATTTTTCTTTTTTAATTGAAATAGAGTTGACAAAATAGGAAAATCTGATTTTTGATTCATAATTTTATTTTCTTTCCACAGAAATGATAGTCTTTACTCTCTGAAAGTATTTTTGTAGTATTCATTTATATCTATTTATTTACTTTATTTAGCTGCGTCAGGTCTTATTTAGGGCATGTGGGATCTAGTTTCTTGACCAGGGATCAAACCCAGGCCCCCTGCATTGGGAGTGCAGAGTCTTAGCCACTGGACCACCAGGGAAGTTCTCCTCTGAAAGTATTTAGTGATAGAAGATATTGGGGTTCCCTCCAAGGAAAACAGAGGGGCAGATTCAGTTTTTCTGGGAGCTCCTCACCTCCTCCTTCCATGCTATTCTCTTGTCTCCCTACCCTCCCCCCTACCCAGACACTTGTGGTATTTCAAGCTATTCCATGGTAGGGTCCCTCATGCGGCATTTTTTTTTTTTTTTTTTGCTTATCCTATGTGGGTGGGGCCATGTCTTGCAAAAAACTGGTGAAGTAAGCAGACTCAGCTCCATCCGCACTGTATGCTTTAAGTGGCCAGATCAGACTTCCTGCCTGCAACTCTTTCTTTACTGTCTGAGCCAGCAGGGAAGCCCTCCCTGCCTGCAACTCTTTCAGTACAGATGCTCCAAGATCCGAGCCCTTTACAGACAGGGTCCTATCCCTGGATTCTTTTTCCTTGTCTTCTTTGAAACACCTCTAAAAGAATAGCTCATTGGACTTGCCTGGTGGTCCAGTGGTTATGAATCCACCTGCCAATGCAGGGGACATGGGGACAGGGGTTTGATTCCTGGTTCAGGAAGATCCCATGTGCCTCAGGGCAACTAAACCTGCGCACCACGACTACTGAAGCCCGCCTGCTCTAGAGTCTGCCCCACATCCAGAGAAGCCGCCACAACGGGAAGCCTGCACGCCACAGCTAGAGAGCAGACCCCACTCGCAGCAAGTGGGGAAAGCCCTCACGCAGCAGCAAAGACCCAGTGCAGCCAAAAATAACAAATAAAGAAATATTTAAAAAGAACTTATTCAAGTAAATCTCAAAAATACATTATATATTTGTAGTTGTTTAGTCATTCAATTGTGTCTGACTCTTCGACCTCAAAGACTGTGTAGCCCACCGGGCTCCTTTGTCCATAGAATTTCCTAAGCAAGAATACTGGAGTGGATAGCTATTTCCTGTAACCCTCCCAACAAAGACCCAGTACAGCCAAAAATAATAAATTAATTAAAAAAAAGAATAACTCATTCAAATAAATCTCAAAAATATGTTATATATTAAATATGTTAAAAGAATATGTACTAAATGTATAATATAGTTACTAATAAATATTATGTGAATTATTTATTATTAATATATATTGATATTAACATATTAATGTATTTCTTTAATTAAAATTACAATTTTGCATGATTATAGTCTAGTACTTCTTCAGTAACAGAGGTCCTAGAGACAATGAAAACAAGGTTGACAATATGGTTACCTATTTCTCATCCTGTTTGAGGCTGACGTCTGGAAGTGGCGGGCACCAGGCTAAAAATTATAATCTAGAGCACCAGCATTCTATATGGCACCACCTGAAGTACTGATACAAGTAAACTAAGAAATCCATCAATAGTTCAGCCTCACATCATAAAAGCAGCCATTCAACATCTCAGTTCTGCAAAAAAAGATAGGAATTGCAGAATTCCTAGTAAAACTGGAAAACAGACGTCTCCCCTAACACACAAATGCATAGCACCCAAATTACTTCTTCCTTAGAAGGAGTCACTAAGAATCCTGGTGTTTAAAAACAGAAATTGAAATTAAAGATAGTTAAAGCCAAGAATCTCTGGCTAGTTCAAAACAAATTAATCAAATATGCAAAATTTAATGTCAAGAACTCTGTATCATATCAATGCATCGAAACAAAGAGGAGGTAAAGTAAAGACTGAACAGGTCCTGGAATCTCTGCAATGTTCTTTCTTGGTTGCATAATAATATGGGCAAGCAGGAGGAGGGGAACCCACTGCACTGAGGCCTCCAGCAGTAGGTGAATCTCTGGGAGCAGGGACTTGCTGTGATAAGACCAAGGAAGGACAGTGCAGGCAGAGACGGGAGCTCTATAATACTGCATTCCACTCCACTTCACTTCTGGAAGTTCTCATTCTAGAAGCTCCAACACTGCTCTAAATTAAAAAAAAAAAAAAAAAAAATCTTCTCTGCTAAATTCTGCAATCTTGGTGAAAGATTTAGGGGAATGAAACCGTAAGAATGCTTTGAATTTGATGATGACCCAATGACCTTAGGGGTTGGTCCCAGGTTCTTAGAAGGTGTGTCAAGTCAGAGAATTTTTTTATGTTCCACTTTTCTTATTCATCAGAAATCTCTGGACTCTGGGGTTCCTTTTGGGAAATTCATGTATCTGTCATACTTTTTAAATCATCACAACTTCTGCCAACAGAGAGGTACCCTAAAAAAGAGATAAACAGCATTCTGCTTTTCAGAATTCTGTCTCAGCACTGGGAGTTGGGGAGGGAGAGGTCTCATGACATAGTTTTGGCCAACGATGTGTCAGCAAAAGTCTGCAGGGGGCTTTTGAGAACTATTTGGCTTTCATGGTTTAATCAATGTATAAGGCTGATGCTTTTAGATCTTCCTTCTTCCTTCCTTAAATGCAGATTTGATGTCTAAAACAGAGGTAGTCATCTTGTGATGAGGAGGAAAAGACCAGGAGAATCGCCAAGACAGGACCCTGACATCCCTGAGTTGCTCAACTGATGCTAAGCCACTTACATCCAGGATTCTTGGCATGTGAGAAAAGTAATCTACCATCTGCTAACCATAGTAAGCTACCATCTAAATCACAATGGGTTGGATTGTCTGTCACTCACAGCCAACTAACATTTATAACTGACACGGAGATTTTCATAGGCTTCACAGAAGGGAGATAACTCGTCATGGGTTTCTTCTAATACTGTAGAACATTTAATTAAAAATAAGAATACTTCTTAACCATGAATATCAGTCTGGGAGCAGGTTGATGTAATAGTACATGAAGGCTACCCAGCAGTCACTGAAATCCAACAAGAAAGGAAAATAAAATCACTCAATTTACTTCTAAATTGTTCCAATTTTTCATTTACCACCAAGAAGAATTAAAATTAATTCATAGTTTCTAGAATTACCTATATTGAGTCTTTGGTAATTAATCTTCTCATAACTTTGTACCAACTAGTGGTATGAAAAATCCCTATAATAGAAAGATCCTTTGAGTGGGCTGAAATGTTCTTTCTCTCAGTTGAAATGAGACTGTTGTAATCTGTATAATCTGCTTAGCAAGTCTCTGCTCCATTTATAGAAGCCAAAATGCCATAGTCCCAGCAAAAATATAGTCTTAAGACAACTTTCCAGTAACTCAGGGTCAATGATGAAAAGTTCACATCCTCTAAGGGCCAGCAGGCCTTGGACTCAGGCTTCTTGAAGTGTGGGCCACAAGTCAGGAGCACTGGAGGGATCCTGGGAGCTTGTGAGAACTGCAATTTCGGCGGACTTCCCTGCTGATCTAGTGGTTAAGAATCTGCCTGCCAATGCAGGAGACCCGGGTTCGATCCCTGATTGGGGAGCTAGGATCCTTCATGCCCTGGGGCAACTAAGCCCACGAGCTGCAACTAGAGAAGCCTGTGTCCTGCAACGAAGATTCAGCGTAGCCATAAAAAAAGAAGAAATGCAATTTCAGGCCCCACTCCAGACCTATGGAGTCAGAATCTACATTTGAGCACGAGCTAAATGCAGTTTAGCTGATCTGCATGCGTGTTAAATTATGAGAAACGCCACCCAAGGGTTCCTCAGCCCTCTCTTGTCAGATCCTCTGAAAAAGGTGGACAAGGAGCCCTCTGCATCCAGGGCAGGGGCTGATGGGCTGTGGGTGGCCCATTCATACACGGGGACAAATGGTGAAGAGGGAAAGAAGGGAAGAAGCCCGGACTTGGCACTTGGAATAGCTTTTCGGTCCCAACCCAGGGATGCTGCTGTTCTGCCTCCCAGGAGTCAGTCTGATGTAGAAGCATTCTGCAAGGCAGTATTTCTCAAGCTGTAGGCTGCATGTGTTTCCTTAGGGTCTGGAGTCTTTTTTTTTCTTTTAATATTACATTTTAATTTCATTGATAATCTTTAAAAAATCACTATTATCAGAATCACATGGAACTCCGAACATCTCCATGCAGCATGTCTACTTCCAATGAGGATGCTATGCGGACAAAAATTCTGCAGGAGTTTGAAAAGAGGAAAGTGCTGAGAGAGTCAATGCATTAATCCCATGGTCAAAGTTTTACATTCAAAAGAATCTGCTCCACTGCAGTCAGTATATATTCCTCTTGTAAGCAGATCCCCTCATTCTATGTACCAACTTGCAAAAATTCATTAGTAGCCAGCACAATACTAAATATATAGTAAAGCATTTTCCTGCTCCTTAGCCAAGCAGTAACTGGTTTTGTTACCCATTTAACACATATTCCAATTTCTCTGTGATGGTAATTTTATCTTCAAGAGAGGTGGATTGTTTTACAGAACTGCTTTTTTGAAAAATTAATTATTTTAACTGGAGGATAATTGCTTTACAATATTGTGTAAAGCATACTTTGCAATATGGTTTGTGCCATACATCGACACGAATCAGTCACGGGTGCACGTGAAATTTGACATCCATGGGATTCTCACTGGCAGTTTTGCTTCTGTATGAGATAATATTTTATTGAAGTAAAAACTAAAGTTTTGAAAATGTTAATACTGTCTTGAAAAATATACTTAGGTGAACAGTTATTAACAGTAGTATTATTGAAGCCACATTAGTACTACAGAAGTCACAGGAAGGAAACCAAAAAAATATACAAATTAGATATAAAACTGCACTTGAAATTTAATTTCTGCAAATGGCATTCTTCAATCACATTAAAATTGTTAATATTTGAGGTGTGTAACTTTGCCTATATTTAATTAATACATTTGTTCTGGCTTTATTGTTATATACTAACTATATAACTAGACAGCTTTTATCTCATTGTATGACTTTACATATTTAGGTAATATTATAATAAAAATGTCAGTAACAAAAGCTTATGATAATGATTTCCTTTCAAAAGAGAGGCATCTATTCTTTAAATTTGAAAAGCATTCCTATAAGAGAGCTGTTTATCTGATTTGCCCATTCTGGGATCTAGAATCTAACATCTAGAATGAAGAGTGAGGCAGGTTCTACCTGGTACGTGCATCTACCTACAAGTTCCCTTCAGAGAGTTCTTTCATGGGCATTTCATTAAGAGAACAAAATGCATTAGCTAAAATAGCTGAACTCATCCTGTAAAATAAGAACTGTTCTTTCATATATGTTCTGTCTTCTTCCAAAAGGGATTTAGGTAGTTTTCAAATGTAGGTAAAACACTGCAAGATAAAAGTAAAATAGATAAGAAGAGTAAAGCAAAAAAAAAAAAAAATGAGAGTGTAAGAGCCAGAGGGAGCTTGACTGAGGTTGGTTGAGTCCTCTCTCTGTGTCCTGGTGGGTGCTTCCAGGACCCCCGCGGATAACAAATTCTGTGGATGCTCAAGTCCTTTATGTACAATGATGCAGATTTGCATATAACCTACAAAATTCTCCTGTATAGTTTATCTGTATTACTAATAGTACTTAATACAATGTAAATGCTATAAAATTAGTTGCCAACAAAGGGGCAAATTTCAGTTTGTTTTTGGTACTTTCTGAAATTTTCTTTTTCTTTTCTTTATAATATTTTCGATGTGTAGTTAGTTGAATCTGCAGATGTGGAATCTGTGGATAGAAGTCAACTGCACACAGATACATGCCCTGAGGTCCTAATACATGCTTAGAATAGCTTGTTCCAATGTGGCTTTCTTGTTAGGATATGTATGAACCACGTGGTCTTTACCCACTTATCCCTAGCGTCTTTCACAGAGCCTTTTATTCAATAAGTTAATTAATGAATCAATGAATAAGAGAGGTGGGTCGCAAAAGAAAGATGAGGTAAGTTGTCAAGATAAAAATATATCTATTGTTCAGCAGATGTATATCTGAAATTGAGAAGGAAAATTTTTCCCATGGATGACTGTCAGTTCAGTTCAGTCACTCAGTCGTGTCCGACTCTTTGCCAACCCATGGACTGCAGTGCACCAGGCTTCCCTGTCCAACACCACCTCCCAGAGCTTGCTCAGACTTATGTCCACCAAGTCGGTGATGTCTTCCAGCTGTCTCATCCTCTGTCATCCCCTTCTCCTCCTACCTTCAATCTTTCCCAGCATCAGGGTCTTTCTCAGGAGTCAGTCCTTTGCATCAGGTGGCCAAAATACTGGAGCTTCAGCTTCAGCACCCGTCCTTCCAATATTCAGGACTGATTTCCTTTAGGATTGACTGGTTTGATCTCCTTGCTGTTCAAGGGACTCTCAAGAGTCTTCTCCAATACCACAATTCAAAAGCATCAATTCTTGGGCCTCAGGCTTTTTTTTATGGTCTAACTCTCACGTCCGTACATGACTACTGGAAAAACCATAGCTTTGACTAGACAGACAAGTAAAGTCTCTGCTTTTTAATATGCTCTCTAGGTTGGTCATAGCTTTTCTTCCAAGGGGCAAGAGTCTTAATTTCATGGCTGCAGTCACCATCTGCAGTGATTTTGGAGCTCAAAAAAATAAAGCCTGTCACTGTTCCCACTGTTTCCCCGTCTATTTGTCATGAAGTGATGGGACCGGATGCCATGATGTACTCTGCATAGAAGTTAAATAAACAATGTGACAATATAGAGCCTTGACGTACTCCTTTCCCAATTTGGAACCAGTCTGTTGTTTCATGTCCGATTCTAACTGTTGCTTCTTGACCTGCATACAGATTTCTCAGGAGATAGGTTAAGTGGTCTGGTATTCCCATCTCTTTAAGAATTTTCCACAGTTGATTGTGATCCACAAAGACTTTAGTGTAGTCTATGAAGCAGAAGTAGATGTTTTTCTGGAATTCTTTTGCTTTTTCTTTGATCCAACAGATGTTGGCAATTGATCTCTGGTTCATCTGCCTTTTCTCAATCCAGCTTGAACATCTGGACGGTCTCAGTTAATGTACTATTGAAGCCTAGCTAGGAGAATTTTGAGCATTACTTTGCTGGTTGTGTGAGATGAGTGCAATTGAGCGGTAGTTTGAACATTCTTTGGCATTGCCTTTTTTTGGGAATGGAATGAAAACTGAACTTTTCCAGTCCTGTGGCCTCTGCTGAGTTTTCCAAAACCATCGATCTCTGTATCACTTTTAAATATAGATCAATAGCTAAATTTAAACAACTTTCCAGATATACCAATATTTATAGCTAGTGAGATAAGAACATATAATCTATACTATAGCCCAAATTATATCCACATGTTGAAACTTGGGGCTCTATTTTTTAACATTTTATTTTTATTTTTTGGCTGTATCATGAAGCATATGGGATCTCAGTTCCCCAACCAGGGATGGAAACCCTGCCCCCTGCAGTGAAGCATGGAGTCTTAGCCACTGGACCAGCAGGGAAGAATCAACCTGGGGATTCTTGACTAAAGAAAAATACAAATAATTTTGTCTAATTTGAGAAGGGCATCCATTATTGTCAAGCTTTCCTTTTGGGATGAGTTTTGGTGGTGAGCAGTATATGGGTTATAGATTCTATAATTGCAACAGACTTTCTTCCTCCTTACTTAAAGATGTGCTTTTCCTTGCCTATTCCTTACCACCTATCTCCTCTTATCCTACAACCTTAGCCGCATATACCTTTCCCCAACACATGACCTCTGCACAGGATGGGAATTTACATAGCACAGGCCCACATACAGGACGGCTCAGTACGTCCTGATGATATGTGCTCAGTGGGTAATATGACAGAACAGTTTCGAAGTACTTGCAATTCCCCTTTGCCATTCCATGAGGTTCTGCTGGAACTGTCAATCACAGTAGTAGGCATTTCTGGGCTCAAGGATGGTCCTGGGATAAAATCATGACTAATCAGAGTCTTTCCTTGAGATTGGTCTGGATACTAGGAGAAAGAAGATGCTTTATCTTCCTGACTTGCTAATTTGGAAGGCTAAGAATTGTTGGAAGCCCCCTGTGATGGTTAATTTTAGGTGCTAATTTGGCAAGACCACGGTGAGCAAATAGATGGTCAAATATTACTCTGGAAGTTTCCGTGAGGGTATTTCCAGGTGATATTAACATTTAAATAGGTGAACTTGAGTAAAGCAGATTACCTCCCATAATGTAGGTGGCACTCGTCCAATTAGTTGAGAGGCTGAATAGAAAGAAGACTGATCTCCTCCAAGAAAGAGGAATTTGAACTTCAACATTGGCTACCAGCCCATCCTTCAGATTTTGAACACACATTTCATTAGTTCTGTTTCTCGGAACCTTAGCACACCATCTTTTCTATCTCTTGAAGGAAGAGCACTGGTAGTGGAAAAGAAGGTCAACAGAGAGAGAGAGGGGCCAAATGATACGTGATTGTGTCCATGGGTCTAGCTCTCCTGGCCTTTCACTTTTACATGAGCCAATAAATTCCCCTTTTGCTTGAGTTAGTTGGAGTTGAATTTCTGTTATCTGCAAATAGAGTCCCAATTCATACAAATTTTAATTCCTTTTCTCCTCTCATTCTTTTTCTTCTAACTCAATGGCAAAGGATAAATGTGTTGGTTATTTTCATTTAGAATAAATATCCCTAGAATTTTCATCTAAAAATGAATCCCAAGCTCAGGCCGTATGTTCTCATTCTATCTGATGTAACACAATACTTTCTTACATTTGCATTTTGCATTTTTAACATTCAAAGTATTTCTCACTTGTGTTTTGTTATTTGACTTTGGAGTTCATTTTTAATGGGCCTTGACCTACATAAAGTAATGCTACCCAGATCTTCCACTAGCTGAAGATGTTGATGAGTAATCCTGACATTGATTGCATCTACTCAGTAAAGTCTGTTACATCTGTGCACTCAGAATGCCTGCCTTAGAAACTCCATTTTCCAAAAGTTTAGAAAATTACCATGAAGGTGAGGCTCAGGAAAATGATCCACTTTACATTTCAGGTTGTAGGATTAACAATAGCTCTTTTCCTTTAATAGTTTAGTTCCCTGTTTTGCACTAGAAAGAGATCTCAGCCTTTTTCTCCCATGGTTGTTCATTTATTATTATGAAAGGGTTTATCTTCTTTGTTGCGATGTTCCTGATCTTGCTCTTAAGAAGAACAGATTTCCCTGTATAACATTTCAAGCCACTTGTGTTCATTAATGATGTAGATAATCTTGACAGTCAGTTTTGAAGCAAAGCACACTCTAGAGGGGCCGTTGTTTTCCCATAGAAATAAAAAAAAAATTTTTTTTAATTGCCTGTGACTAGTGATTAGAAGCAAACTCTCAAGGACAGTAATGCAGAGCAACAAGAGTTACTCTGTTTTCGTATGGAGAAGGAAAAGGACATATGGATCATGTCGTTGTATTCAGAAAGAAGAAACTCAGCTTTGAAAACCCTCTTGGTTCCTTCCCAACTTAAAATTTCTTATTTCTTACATACACTTGTGACCCCATGGACTATAGCCCACCGGGCTTCTCTGTTCATGGAATTTCTTGGGCTAGAATACTGGAGCGGGTAGCCATTCTCTTCTCCAGGGGATCTTCCTGGCCCAGGAATCAAGTCTGTGTCTCCTGCATACAGGCAGATTCTTTACTGTCTGAGCCACCAGGAAGGTGTGTGTATATATATATATGTATGTACACACTGTAATGCAATTATTTCTGATGTATTTAGCATTAGCTGTAAAATAAATTAAGTTTCCCAACATACAGTAGAGCAAAAGAGTTTTGCCAGACTTCCCATGTTGCAAAAAAATTTTTTTTTTCAAATTCTGGTGATCAATTTTAAGGAGTTTGCTTTGCCACACTCTGAAAGGACATTCTACAACCAAATTTATTGGGAAAGTTATAGTAATATTTTTAACCATGTTGTGGTTGACCTTATAGTTTAATAATCTGAATTACTTTGAGGTATTTTTGTTTCCAACCTGAAATCTATGCTGCTCTGATTCACTTTTTCCTTAAGAGTTTAGACAGAGGCATTTGAATTACGTATATATGTGTAGGGGATTTGACTGAAATGGGGTTTTGGTGAAGTACATTTTTATGGAGCAGAAAATATAGTTCCAAATTATTAGAGTTAGTAGTGTAGGAAGGCCATTACCCATCTCCATCCGCCCGTCTTTCCTAACCTTGTCCTCTCTTTTTCACCCGTCAATCAGTTTTCTATAGTGGTAGTTGAGTCACTAAGTCATGTTTGTCTCTTTTGTGACCCCATGGACTGCAGCCCGCCAGGCTCCTCTGTCCATGGGATTCTCCGGGCAAGAACACTGGAGTGGGTTGCCATTTCCTCCTCCAGGGGATCTTCCCCACCAAGGGATTTAACCCAATGTCTCCTGCACTGCCGGCAGATTCTTTACAGCTGAGCCACCATGGAGTCGATCAGTAGTCTACATGTGTACAAAGCCCTCACCCAGTTAAAAGCATGAGTAGTTTATGAGACTAACATCCACATAATAATTTGATGTTCTTTTTACCCTACCTGGGGTTCTCTCCACTCTAACCTTTAACATCGATGCTTCCGGGAATTCCCTGGCAGTCCAGTGCTTAGGACTTGGCGCTTTCACCACAGAAGCTCAGTTCCTGGTTGGGGAACTAAGATCCCGAAAGCCATACCAAGTGGCCAAATAAATAAACAAGTAAAACCTACTTTAGACCCCAGCAATTTCTCCAGTGGCAGAGCCCTCACTTTTTTGTTCAGGGCGACTGGTGTCCCAGCTATCATGAATTCTGGCTACTGTGCTTTAGACATCATGCCACACATGGTCATAAACTTTTCTTTTTGTCATGTCCTAACCCAAAGCGGAACATAATTTTGTGTTAAAAGTGAGAACTGTGACACCATTTTATAGATGAAAGGACTGAAATTTGACCTGAAAGTTAATAGACATCTGATTTCTATGTAGAGTCAGATATTTTATGCAGACAGCCCACAAAAGAATAAATGAAATAACACATGAGTTTCATTAACCCTATTGGAAGTTTCTGAATATGGGTGAAAATGGAGTCGATGATATTCACATTTAAGAATTCTGTTCACTCAGCAATGGGGCTTTTCTGAACCATGGTGGGTGGCCAGAATGACTGCTCATTCCAAGCCAAGTGCTACCCTGGAATGCCTCCACAGAGTGGAGAGAAGAGATGCAAAGTTTAAATAAAAAGAGCTCCAAGATCAACTCTGTTGTTTAATTAAGTTGTAGATATTTCAGAGAACTGAATATTCAAGTGATCTATCTTATCTCTCAAGCACACTTTTTCTGATCTTAGCCTCTCCAAAGTCCAAAGCCAGTGAGATGATAGACGTCTTCTCTCCCCGAGGACACTACGCAGTGCCTACCATTCCACCTCCCATCTGAAAGAGTGGGAGTAGGGTGACGTTTTCTTCCACATTCTCCTCCACAGGGCTTCTCTCTAGACCACGTGCACATTTGGAAATGACACCACAATCCAGCCTAAAAAAGGCCACAGTAGTC
This sequence comes from Dama dama, assembly GCF_033118175.1. Lineage (NCBI taxonomy): Eukaryota > Metazoa > Chordata > Mammalia > Artiodactyla > Cervidae > Dama > Dama dama. The sequence goes on from NC_083710.1 coordinate 18,856,015, forward strand.
ATCCCGTGCCAAGGAGATGCAGTGAGAAGGATGGTGGTGGGATTTACAAATCCTTGCCTTTGATATGTTTCCTTTCATGTCATGATGCAGAGGCTGGCAGCCTCTGAAGAACTGAGATATCCCTCTGGATTTCACAGAGACCGGAGGATCTTTCTGCCCTCTGGGAGCTATAATACAGGTGTGATGTCTGGAATGACTTTCCAACTACCTTGACTCTGCACTCTCACCCATGGGAGAGGACCCTAGGATGGTTATTCTTAGGCCAGTGGAGCAGAGGGCTCACAGCCAGTTAATTGTAGTCTTTCATTTTTCCATCAACTGGTCCCCCCTCTGGAGTGAGATGTAATCACTGCAGATGGTGATTGAAGCCATGAAATTAAAAGATGCTTACTCCTTGGAAGGAAAGTTGTGACCAACCTAGAGAGCATATTAAAAAGCAGAGACATTACTTTGCCAACAAAGGTCCATCTGGTCAAGGCTATGGTTTTTCCAGTGGTCATGTATGGATGTGAGAGTTGGACTGTGAAGAAGGCTGAGCACCAAAAATTCGATGCTTTTGAGCTGTGGTGTTGGAGAAGACTCTTGAGAGTCCCTTGGACTGCAAAGAGATCCAACCAGTTCATCCTAAAGGAAATCAGTCCTGAATATTCATTGGAAGAACTGATGCTGAAGCTGAAACTCTAATACTTTGGCCACTTCATGCGAAGAGTTGACTCACTGGAAAAGACCCTGATGCTGGGAAGGATTGGGGGCAGGAGGAGAAGGGGATGACAGAGGATGAGATGACTGGATGGCATCACCAACTCGATGGACATGAGTTTGAGTAAACTCCAGGAGTTGGTGATAGACAGGGAGGCCTGGAGTACTGCAATTCACAATTGAGCAACTGAACTGAACTGATGCACCTGAAGAATGATGCTGCTTCAGTGGATCATTCTCACTGACCTATCCCCAAATCCCTTCCATTCAAATGACTGGTCCTCACAGTCAGGAGTGTGATGGATGCAAATGAAGAAGGTGGCTTGAAGAACACTAAAAGCTGAACACCTGAGATAATATACTCCCACAGACCTGCCTCAATATTTATATACAATCAATATTGAAATAAATCTTTTGGAATAAAGGAAGACAAAATTCCTCAGGGCACCCCAGGTAAAGTTAAAAAATGTGACCTAGAAGAGGAAATGTGTTAACCCTGTTAATACCCACTGACATTTTTTCACACAGGTTCCATCACTGGGTCAGGAAGATCCCCCGGAGAAGGAAATGGCAACCCACTCCAGTATTCTTGCCTGGGAAATCCCATGGAACCTGGCAGGCTACAGTCTATGGGGTCACAAAGAATCAAATACCACTACTACAAATGCTTACGTGTGGACTCTAGAAAAACAGTACAGATGAGCTATTTCTGCAAAGCAGAAATAGAGACACAGATGTAGAGAACAAACTTACGGATACCAAGGGGGGAAGGAAGGGGTGGGATGAATTGTGAGACTACTATGGATGTACATAAACTACTATGTATAAAGTAGGTAACTACTGAAAGCCTACTGCATAGCATGGGGAACTCTACCCAATGCTCTGTAGTTACCTAAAGGGGAAGGATATACAAAGAAGAGGCAGGGGGATATAGGTACACGTATAGTGATTCACTCTGCTATACAGCAGAGACTAACACAACGTTGTAAAGCAACTATACCCCAATAAAAACTAAAAAGCGAAAAAGACATGAAGTAGCTCATAATCAACGATTCTCCCACATTTTCATCTAGAACGGAGCCTGTTTAAGTCATATGCTAAAGACTCAGACTGATGCTCGCAGGGTCTGAATAAGATCCATACTGAACCCAGAACTGGGTATGTTTTGACATGTTAACATATAATGTTTAACACCTTAAAATGGTAAAGCAAAATGTGGTCTGTTGGCTCTTCTGTGAGATGTTTCACACAATCTTCCTGTGAAATAAGTCAGAAGTATGGATTTCAATTTATAGACAGGAAAAGAGAGAGAGAGAGAAAACAGTGGCTAAACAACTTGCCCAAGAACACGAAATGCTTGAGAGCCTGCCGTGGTCCGTACTTCAAGTCCTTAAATCCAGCCCTTCATCCATGGCTGAACTGCAGTTTTGAGTAGAGTTCTGGAAGTTGTAGGAGACTCTGCTCTCCTGTTATTGTGTTACAAATTTAGGTTTTTTAAAGTACACAATAAAGCACATTTTTTCATTAAAATTCTTTTTTTTATTGAAGGATAGTTGATTTACAATGTTGTGTTAGTTCCTGATGTACAGCAAAGTGATTCTGTTTTATATATTTTATATATATATATATTCTTTTTCATGTTATTTTCCATTACAATTCATTACAAAATATTATATATAGTTTCTTGCTCTATATAGTAGGACTGTTTTGTTTATATATTTTATATATAATAGTTTGTATCTGACAATCCCAAACTCCTAATTTATCCCTCCTCTGCCTTTTCCCCTTTTCCCTTTGGTAAACTTAATTTTTTTTTGCTGTGTCTATGACTCTGTTTCTGTTTTGTAAGTAAGTTCATTTGAAAATATGGTAGATTCCACATATAAGTGATATTATATGGATATTTGTATTTCTTTGACTTACTTGACTTAGTATGATAGCCTCTAGCTCCAAAATCACTGCAGATGGTGACTGCAGCCATGAAATTAAAAGATGCTCACTCCTTGGAAGGTAAGTTATGACCAACCTAGATAGCATATTAAAAAGCAGAGACATTACTTTGCCAATAAAGTTCCGTCTGGTCAAGGCTATGGTTTTTTCAGTGGTCATGTATGGATGTGAGAGCTGGACTGTGAAGAAGGCTGAGTGCCGAAAAATTGATGCTTTTGAACTGTGGTGTTGGAGAAGACTCTTGAGAGTCCCTTGGACTGCAAGGAGATCCAACCAGTCCATCCTAGAGGAGATCAGTCCTGGGTGTCCATTGGAAGGACTGATGCTGAAGCTGAAACTCCAATACTTTGGCCACCTCATGCGAAGAGTTGACTCATTGGAAAAGACCCTGATGCTGGGAGGGATTGGGGGCAGGAGGAGAAGGGGACAACAGAGAATGAGATGGCTGGATGGCATCACTGACTCTATGGGCATGAGTTTGAGTAGACTCTGGGAGTTTCCGATGGACAGGGAGGCCTGGCATGCTGTGATTCACGGGGTTGCAGAGAGTCGGAAACGACTGAGCGACTGAACTGAACTGAACTGAGGTCCATCCATTTCGCTGCAAATGGCATTATTCCATTCTTTTTCACGGCTGAGTTATAGTCCATTATATGTATTTATACCACATCTTCTTTATCAGTTCACCTGTGGATGGGTATTTAGGTGGCTTCTGTCTTGGCTGTTGCAAATAGTGCTGCTATGAATACTGGGGTGCATTTATATTTCCAATAAAATTTTTTCTTTCTTTCTCAATATTTCTTTAAATATCATCCTATCTTCCTGCCTCACAAGCTGCTGCTTTACAGTCAGCTTTACCAGCTCCTTCCTTCTCTTCAGACTTCAACGCCTTGCCCTCCAGAGCACTAACCATATTCTCTTTTGGGTGATCTGGTCCTGTCCTGTGACTTTATGGATCTACTGTGTATTCAGGACCCCCAAAAGTAGTTCTCCAGCCCTTATTCCGTTTCCAAGTCCCACACTCATATCCAATTCTCCACTCAGTCGCCCCACGTGAATGACTAATAGACATTTCAAATTCAACATGTTCAAAAACACCTCTTGGTTTCACAGTCACCTCACTCCCCACTCCCACACCTATTCCTCCCCAGCCTTCTCCATTCCGATGAGTGTCCATGTTTTTCAGCCATTTGCTCTAAACCTAAGAGTTTTTCCCCACACACACCCACATCCCACCAAATTCTGTTGGTACTACCTTCAAAATACTTCATTCATTGGACTTCCTTTATGGTCCAGTGGTTAAGACTTTGCCTTCCAATGTAGGGGGTGTGATTTCGATCCCTAGTCAGGGAAACTAAGGTCCCATATGCCTCACGGCCAAAAAACCGAAACATAATACAGAAGCAATGTTGTAACGAATTCAATATAGACTTTAAAAATGGTCCACATAAAAAAATCTAAAAATTAAAAATAAAAAAAAATACATTCATCATAGCTACTTCTTTGACCACCTCCACCTCAACCATCATCGCCCAGCTGCCCAGCCTATTAAGATCTACATCCAGGAGGCCACTCTTCACCTCAATAATCTCTTTCCCACTCAGCATCCAGAGTGACCTAATACTTAGATATGTTGCCTTTTGGCTCGGATGCCTCTAATAACTTCCTGTTGCCTTTGTCTTGGAACCTCAACTCTCCACTGTGGCCTATGCAGCCCTCATGACCTGGTCCTCATCCACCGGATCCGTTCCACTACTAAGTCGTGACTTTGCTCTAGCCACGCTGGCCTCCTTGCTTTCTGTTAACATCTGAGCTCTCCCCGTTTTCCATGCCATGGATCGCTTCAGCAGTCTGGTAAAGCCTATGGATTTGCCTCTCAGAAGAAAGTTTTTCAGTGCATAAAAGGAACTCCAGAAGATTACGAAAGATAATATTACATTGAAATATGGTTATCAGAATATTAAAGATCAAATTTGTGATATAGAATATTAAAGATCAAATCTGTGTTTCTTCATCCACCTGTTAAATAACAGGATCTAGCAGCATCTCTGAAAATGATCATAATTTCAAAGTCATGATGAGCGCAAATGACATGCAAGCCTCGGTAAGAGCAGTCACGTGATATGAAAATGTTCACAATTTCTACGATGACAGGGTCACAGATGCTGCTCGTACTACTACAATTCCTTTGTCTATACTCATTAGCGGAGGAAATGCTACATTTCAGTTAGAAGTTAATGAAAATAGTGATACGATTTTTCTCCTCCCATTTGAGTCAGGGATCCCTGATTCTATCCATGGGTCCCCCTCAATGAAGAACCCCTGATTAACATGTCAAGCTCCGTTATGCCTCTGGAACTTTACTAACTTATTTATTTTTTTAAGGTAATGTTCTGTATGTGTGTGTGTTTTGAGGGTTTTTTTTTTTTTTTTAATTTTGGCCACGCAACTTGTGGGAACCTTACTTAGTTCCCTGACTAGGGATCAAACTCGTGGCCCCTGCAGTAGAAGCGTGGAGACTTCACCACTGGACTGCCAGGGACATCCCTGCCTCTGGGACTTTATACTTACTATTTCTTTCCCTGGGGTGCTCTCTCCCCAGATCTCTGCATAGCTCACTCTTACATCATCCAAGCTTCAGTCCAAAGGCAGCTTTCTCAGGGAGTCCTGGCCTCACCCCCTAGGGAAGACAGCACCCCCAATCCATCAGTCACACCCCTTCCCCTTGTTCTGCTCCATCTTTTCTCACCTTACCTACCACTCTTTGAGGCATGTTGCTTATTATGTGTTTCTTTGCTTGTTCACTGTCTTCCTACAGGTAATGTGGAACTTGTTTCTCCAAGGTCTCTCAGCATCTAGAACTGTCTCTGGTACACAAGTTGTTGGTTTTTAGTCTCTCAGTAGTGTCTGCCTCTTTGGGACCCCATGGACTGTAGCCCGCCAGGCTCCTCTGTCCAGGCTCCTCTTGTCCTAGACAAGAATACTGGAGTGGATTGCTATTCCCTTCTCCAGGCTCCTCTGTCCAGGCTCCTCTTGTCCTAGATAAGAATACTGGAGTGGATTGCTATTCCCTTCTCCAGGGGATCTTCCTGACCCGGGGATTGTACCCACATTTCCTGCACTGCAGGTGGTTTCTTTACCACTGAGCCAGTGGGGAAGCCCCCCTTTTTAAGAGAGCACTTAGCAAATCTCTGTGGGATGAGTAAATGGTCATCAAGGGATGAATAGGATCTAGACTTTGATTTTACTTTAAAATATTTATTGATTTTTATTTCCTTGATTGCACCAGGTCTTAGTTGTGGCACATGGATTCTTCGTTCAGCATGTGGGATATTGTTGTTTTTTTTAGTTGCTGTATACAGATTCTATTTCGATGACCAGGGATTGAACCCTGGCTCCCCACATTGGGAGTATGGAGTTTTAACCACTGGACCATCAACGAAGTCCCACAGTCTAGACTTTCAGACACAGAAAAGTATATCTCTCAGACAGAGAGGTTTGTTCCAAACTCCAATCAAAATAAACATATCTTTACAGGTTTTCAATCTTCCCCCCCCCCAAATCAGATTTCTAACAGAAAATTATGTTCCTTATTTTATAGTCTTGTAAGTATGGTTCATGACACAGCTTGGACATGTGCCTGGATCCTTAACCAGAGGATTGACTGTTAGACTACCAGAAGGTTGGCAAACCTTCATCACAATGAGTAATGAGTTGGTTTGACTACCTCAATTCAAGTATAGCAGCTTACTTCTAATAATAGCTATTTTCTTTTACACTTGCTCTTAACATTTTGAATTTGGCTGACCTTGAAAAAGAAATTTCATGGACTTGATATTATGCTTTACTCAAAAGAAAGTAATGTTACAGAGCAAACACAATGGTTTTTCACGTTTTGTGGAGGCAAATTAATCCTTTGTCACAAGAAGAGGCTTAATATTAGACATGTGTTTGAGGCTCTGGAGGACTTTGTGGTGGTAGCTCATGAGCCATTAAAAATATGGATCTCAAGGAACTTTCCTGGAAGTTCAGTGGCTAAGACTACCCTCCCATTTCAGGGGGCCAGGATTTGATCCCTTGTCAGAGAACTAGATCCCACATGCTGCAATGCATGCTGCAATTAAGACCCCCATGCAGACGGGTCTTTATTTAAATTGTTTGTTTTTTTTGTTTGTTCAGTCACTAAGTTGTGTTTGACTCTTTGCAACCCCATGAACTGCAGCATGCCAGGCTTCCCTGTCCTTCACTATCTCCTGGAGTTTGCTCAAACATACATCCATTGAGTCAGTGATGCCATCCAACCATCTCATCCTCTGTTACCCCCTTCTGCCTTCAATCTTTCCCAGCATCAGGGTCTTTTCCAGTGAGTCAGATCTTCACATCAGGTGGCCAAAGTATTGCAGCTTCAGCTTTAGCATCAGTCCTTCCAATATAGTCAGGGTTGATTTCCTTTAAGATTAACTGGTTTGATCTTCTTGCAGTCCAAGGGACTCTCAAGAGTCTTCTCCAACACCACAGTTCGAAAGCATCAATTCTTTAGTTCTCAGGCTTCTTTATGGTCCAACTCTTATATCCATGCATGATATTTAAATAAATAATTTTAAAAAACAGATCTTGAATTCAGGAAAGTGTACACAGCTTTAGACATTAACAGATGTCATTCTCAAGCTATGATACTGGAGCAATGGTCGCAGGTAGGATTTCCCAGGTAGAAAGGGTAGAATAAGTGAAGGAACTCAAATTAGCTCCCAAGGAATCCACAGAAGAGAACAAAACAAAAACAGGAAGGAAAACTTGGGATCAGAAATACCAAGTTGTTCAGGTATTTACTTATTCAAGTCTAAATTGACTAACTAATTGCCCAAGGCATGTAATTCCTGACTAGTTCTTGAAGATAAGGAAGAAGAAAAAGAAAAAGGGAATACATGTATTTGACCTTTATAAAAATAGAGAATAAGATATAGCATAAAAGTAACAAACAATATCTGAAAAATGTTTATCAATTACTCATTCGCAAATTATCTTCCAAAAGCAAACACCTAAATGGAAGAGTTGACAGAATGTAGGGTTTGATAAGGAAATCCAGAGAAAATTACTAGGGCAAACCTCAAATGAATACAAGAATAACTCTGAGAGCTAAAAAGGAAAGTTAAAAAAAAAAAAAAAAAAAACACTTATTAAATGCCAGCCAGTGGATGTGTCCCCGCTGTACCAAGAAATTGCTGGTGTTCCCAGAGAATTTGTGTTAAATAACTGAAAAAAAATGTTTTCTATTCAACCAATTGCCTTGTGAATGGAAAACTGAAAGCAAGGCAGAAATAATGCAATCCTGAAAGGAACTGACATATATATATTATGTGAACATGTAATAGTGAAACACGAACAGAAGAAAAAAAAATTATTTAACTGCATTTATGTAAGGGTTTTGACTAGTAATCATTGGCAAAGAAGCTGATGATATTTCTAAATGGCAAAGCATACAAACCAGGGATGCATAAGATTGTTCCTGATGAAAATAAGCTGATTGGAAAACATTTCAAACTTTTCTTTTAAGCAGAATGTTTTCATTGAATGGAAATCTCTCATAGAGGCTCAGTACATGAAACAGTTGAATCTGATGGAATATGGTTGGGTTTGTAGGGGGACAGAGCCCTTCTCATAAAGCCTTCCTGAGTATTTCGCCACCTTCCCCCCTCCCAACTCTAGGCAGCCCCTAAGGAACTCTGTGAAAACTGAGGGGTCTGTGTTTGAAAACCGCTCGTTCGAGGAGAGTGATGAGGCGAGCGTGATACTGCAGGAACTTTCATTCATTGCTAACATTCGCTTAGTGACTTGATCCAACATAAACGTATCCACTTATTATCTGGAAACGCTGCAAGCATCACAGAGAAGTCAGTTGGGACCCTGAGTCCAGTTTTTAAAATCTCTCCGCAGCAGCCATGCACCCTCATACTCTAGGTTAGTTTTATATGAGAAACAGTTGGCCTAGTGGAGGGAGGGGTGGGAAGGAAAGGGGAGATTTGGTGAGTGAGCAATTTTCTATTCATTTCCCAGAGAAGCCAGCATTGGAGGGCCAGGAGGCTTAAGCTTCCAGACCTTTTACTTGCATGGAACCCTCCCAGGACCCTCCCAGCACAGCTGCCCACTGGACATTTTTGGTAGATTATTCAGTAAAGAGCAAATAATTGTCATCAATTAACAAAAGTTGAAATCTCTCTCATGGGCCCACACAGATAGGCCCTGGGTATCCATCAATATAATAAAGATCTGATTCTTTTTCATCTGGACTTACCATTCATTGCAGCATCTAGAAGTTTGAAGAAGTATCTACCTGTGACCAAAGATAAGATCTATGAGACAGTGGTATACGGGCTTACCATTCATTGCAACATCTAGAAGTTTGAAGAAGCATCTAACTGTGACCAGTTAAAGATGAGATCTATGAGACAGTGGTACACTGAAACCCACCCTCCCCCACTCCCACCTCCACCCAACCCCAGGAGAACAAACCTATATGTACAGAGACTGCTGATTTCTGAAGACAAAGACAATCCTGATTTACAGCTTATGAGTTCTGGTGAGAGAGAGGAATAGCTAAAATGATCATAGTTTATTAAAAATTTATTTTAGTCAAGTATAGCTGATTTACAGTGTGGTGTTAATTTCTGCTCAGTTATACATATGTATATACTTCTTCATATTCTTTTCCATTATGATTTATCACAGGATATTGAGTATAATTCCCTGTGCTGTATTGAGTAAGGCCTTGTTATTTATCCACCCCATACATAATAGTTTGCATCTGCTAATCCCAAACTCCCAATCCTTCTCTCCCCCAACCCACCACCCTCCTTGGCAACCAGAAGTCTGCTCTCTATGTTAAAAGACCACATTTAATTGTGGATATTTAGGTGATCATAAAGAGCTGAGCATGACTGCTCTTTGAATGATATAAGGAGATGTCTTATAATGGAGGTTTCTTCCATTTCTGAGGGGCTTCCCTGATAGATCAGTTGGTAAAGAATCCACCTGCAATGCAAGAGACCCTGGTTCGATTCCTGGGTTGGGAAAATCCGCTGGAGAAGGGACAGGCTATCCACTCCAGTATTCTGGCCTAGAAAATTCCATGGATGGAGGAGCCTGGTAGGCTATAGTCTACAGGGGGGGTCACAAAGAGTCAGACATGACTGAGAGACTTTGACTTTCCGTTTCTGAGAGATATTGGATCTTCGTTTGAATAAACTGGGACATGGCTCCAAGGGATTATTAGATGGGCAAAACAGAGGGCCAGAGGGAAGAATCCAGCCTTGCGCTGCGTGTCACCTGCCCAACCGTACGTGGCAGCCCAGCTCTGTCCTCCTTCTCCCTACTCAGAGTCATTTAGTTCCAAGTCCTGTGACCAGCAGTCCTGGAGAAGGACAGGCGGAGGCACTGGAGTGAAACTCTGCCCTTCCCACTGCCTTTTCCTCTCCTAGGAATGCATTTATTTTCCCCCAAGTTGCTTACAAAGTGGAGTTGATGGTTTTCCCAGATGTCCTGCAATCAGACAAGGCTGCAAACACCCCAGAAAACTCCAGTGGATTTTAACGCCTGTCAGCAAGGTTAGAAATGACAGCAGGAAGTTAGGGAATCATGAGGAAAATGGAAAAATCCTCAGTTTATTTAGGGAGAGAACAGGCTGGGATTTTCCAGTCTCCAGCTTCTCAGCTAAACCTAGCTGCTGCTAAGGAGCATGTGGACCAAAAATAGCTCAGCCTCTTTCAAGATGGTAGCCTTTAGACAGCAGAGGACTCAGGTGGAGGGTAGGAGGAGCAAGCCAAAAGATCACTCAGAAAAGACAAGGAGTCAGATTTCTTGTAGAAAAGGATGCAACAGACCAATCCATGCTCACTGACTTCTTTGGCTTCTATTGAAGTTACTCTAAGACACGGTAGAAAATAGCTAAAAGATTGTACATCCCAATCCACCCCACCCACACGTTTTCCCTACTGAGGCCACGGGGCTTGCTCTTGTGCTTGGGCTCCTGCTCTTTCTCTGGGAAACCTCGCCCCTACGGACCTTTCCTTCCATTTTTTCTTCTGTGTTCCCCTCTGTACAATGCCTTGTCCAAGGACTAATTGATACCAAAAACTCAGTCAAATGAATGCTTGGACCATTGAATCTCAACTCTTGACTGCACAGCGGAGTCATCTGGGGGGCTTTGTAAAAATGCCCATGCCCCACTCCCCCTCCAGACCAGATAAATCATCATCCTGGGCTGGAAACAGGGCACGGACAGGCGTTAAAAGCTGGCACAGCTCGAGGCATCCTGCAACTCTGAGTGAAATCAGTGATTCTCAAATTTGACTCAACTTCAAAGCTCTTTTCTTGGAATTTAAGCTCTTTTCTTTGAATTTCAACTCTTTAGGAGCCCCAGATTCGGTTGCACAGCTTAGGGAGGTTTAACAAAACCCTTTGCCCATAATTGCAAAAGACACATGTACCCCAATGTTCGGGCTTCCCTTGTAGCTAAGTTGGTAAAGAATCACCTGACAATGCAGTAGACCCATGTTTGATCACTCGGTAGGGAAGATTCCCTGGGGAAGGAAATGGCAACCCACTCCAGTATTCTTGCCTGGAGAACCCCATGGACAGAGGAGCCTGGCAGGCTACAGTCCATGGGGCTGCAAAGAGTCAGGCATGACTGAGCAACAATCACTCAATGCATATATACGGAATCTAGAAAAATGGTACTGATGATCCTGTTTACAGAGCAGACATAGAGAACAGACTCGTGGACCCAGTGGGGGAAGGAGTTGGGGGTGGGGGCTGAATCGAGAGGGTAGAACTGAAATGTATACATTACCATTTGTAAAATAGATAGCTAATGGGAAAGCTCAGGCTGGTGCTCTGTGACAGCCTAGAGGGGTGGGATGGGGTCGGAGATGGGAAGGAGGTTTTCGAGGGAGGGGACATGTGTATACCTATGGCTAATTCATATTGATATATGGAAGAAATCAACACACATTGTAAAGCAATTATCCTCCAATGAAAAATTGAAAAAAAAAAACAAAATAAACAATGTCCGGATTGCACCGTGTATCTGCTAAATTAGAATTTTGGGGAGAGGGAACCAGGCACCAGTATTTTTCAGATTTCCCAGATGTTTCCAAAGCCAAATCTGAGAACCAATAAATTAAACGATAACAATCCAACCCAAACACCAAGGATCTGTGTAGGGCACCCGAAAGGTAGAATGTCTCCCAAGCCAGAGCCAGGAAAGCAGCAGAGTCTGGCTGGAGCTTTCTGGGCGGTATTAACAAATCTAAAGATAGAAGGTGTCAACCAGAGGGGGCTGTCTGTGTGGAGAGAGAAACTGGGAATCAGGGGGAAGGGCTCGCCACAGGAAGAGGGCACGGGTGAGCTGACAGGAACATCCCGTCCTTTCTGTTTGGCAGGCCCATCTCCACAGAGTGAGTGAAAGCATGAGCTTAAGAACATTTGACACCTTTGACATGACAACCATCCCTCTAATATCCCTGCTCAGGCTGTGTGCTCAAGCTGTGTTCTCATTACCACTTGCCTTCCTATTTAGTTTCCTGCTGGGAGAGAACGTGTCAGTCAAGGTGACACAAACGTCCACTCTGCTTAGACGTGCTTGTTTCTCTCTGCAAAGTAATAAATTGTGACTTGGGTTCATATGGCTGTCTCTCAAAGATTTGACTTATGTGTATCTGTCCCTGAGATCCTCTCTCGCTGGTTAATAAGTCTGCAAATCAATGCACCAAAGCGATACCATCTCAAAATTCCTGTTGCTTAGCAGAGAACTTAAAAAAAAAAAAATATATATATATATATATATACACATACATATACATATTTAGCTGCTTCAGGTCTTAGCTGCAGCACAAGGGATCTTTCATTGCAATGCATGAACATCCCTCTATCTGTGGCATGGGGGCTCCAGAGCTCAAAATTCGGTAGTTGTAGCACACAAACTTAATTGCCCCAAGGCAACTGGGATCTTACTTGTCTGACCAGGGATCAGAACTGTGTCCCCTGAGTTGGAAGGCAGATTCTTAACTACTACACCACTAGGGAAGTCCCTAGAACCCTTTTCATGATAATTCTCCACCAGGTGATCCTGGAAGACAGAGATCAATATTGTCTTCTTCTGCACATCCTCTATACCCAGCTCAGTGCTGGGACATTATAGTGAAAAGTGGAAGTGTTAATCACTCAATCATGTCCCACTCTTTGCAACCCCAGGGACTGTAGCCCACCAGGCTCCTCTGTCCATGGGATTCTCCAGGCATGAATGCTGGAGGGGGTAGCCATTTCTTTTCCAGGGGTTCTTCCCAACCCAGGGATCGAACCTGGGTCTCCTGGACTGCAGGCAGATTCTTTACCATCTGAGCCACCAAGGAAGCCCTGGGACATTATAGGCAAGGGTGATAGTCTAAATATTTACACCCATGTCAGTGGCACTGTCCTTTCCACATAATATGAGTCTTGATGCTGGAGCAGAGTCCTGAAGGTCCCTGTGGGGCCAGGTGTGAATCTAATAGGTCCTTGATCTTACAGAATCCTGGGGATGCTTGGTCTTAGAGAATTCAGGAAGTACAGGGGTCTTGGCATGTCTGGGGCAGAGGGGGACACTGGGGAGGTTTAAGGTAGTGACATATTACCAACCAGTATGGAAGTATTTTGATATCTTGGAAACTGGTCCGTGCAGCCGTCCTGGTGCTGAACAGCCAAATAGCAGCCTTATTTGTAGATAACAAATATTTGCTGATGAAATGAACGCCTCTCACTAAAGCATCCTTCTCATGGTGCTTGGTACTCCATTATCTGCTCCCCCCAACCCCCCAGCAAATGCCAAAAGACTTTGCTTCCCAGAGCTCCTTGACACTGGACCCATGCAGAGTGAGGAAGGATGGTCTTAGCCTCAGGTCACATAACCTCAGGAGCTGATTGGTCAGGTGACTGGGATGCAAGGGGGCAGAACAGGAAGGAGTATAGCCTTTTCAAGGGATTCATAGTACAAAGCACAGCTCTGCTCTCCCTTTAATTTAAGAAGAAGTTATAGGGGCCTCCCCTGGTGGTCCATGGGTTGAGAATGCACCTGCCAAAGCAGTGACACAGGTTCATTCCCTGCTCTGGTTTACTCATTGATTTATTTACTTACTAGGTGCACCGAGCAGCTTGCAGGCTCTTAGTTCCCTAACCAAGGGTTGAACCTGGGCCCTCTGCAGTGAGAGCACAGAGTCCTAACAACTGGGAAGCCAGGGAGTTCCCAATCCCTGCTCTCAGAAGATCCCACATGCCATGGGCAGCTAAGCCTGCATGTCACAACTACCAAAGCCACCACAATGAGAAGCCAAATCATCACAACTCAAGAGCAGCCCCTGCTTGCCACGACTCAAGAAAGCTCACGCAGCAATGAAGACCCAATGTAGCCAAAAATAAATAAATAAATTTCAAAAAAGAAATTATAGGGACTTCCCTGAGAGTCCAGTGGTTAAGACTTTGCCTTCAAATGCAGGAGGTGAGGGTTCGATCCCTGGTCAGGGAGCTAAGACTCCATTAAAAAACAAAACATAAAAACAGAAGCAATATTGTCACAAATTCAGTAAAGATTTTAAAAATGCTCCACATCAAAAAAAAAAGCTTGTAAAAAAATAATTTACAGAAGCTCATGTCTTTTGCAGCTGTGAAACTCCCTGGCAAAACCCCTGTTCTTTGTGTGATATTCAAAAGCTATGCTCTAATACAAAAGCAAAAAAGCCCATTAGTCTAACATATATGGCCTGATCAGATGTCAACAAAACTTCTGATTTCCTTGAAAGCAGAATCTACTATAATTTCCCGACAAAGTGACTAAGAAGTTTCTCTTTAGCTTTCTGCTCTTTTTTCCTACATTTGATCTTCTACAAGTGATTGTTGGTTGGGGGGTGGGGGGTGTCACTGGGTGAGCACACTGGAAAAATGCTTGTTTACCATGTCATTCTTGCTTTGTCATCCTCATGGGGACTAGTCCACTTCCCACCTCGGGTCACCTTAAAGGGACATGAGCAACCAATGAAATAGAAAGATCTAGAGTTCTTTTCTAAAGATTTTTAAAAATTGAAGTAAAATTGATTTACAATGTTATGTTTGCTTATTTATTTATACAGCATGTGGGATCTTGGTTCCCTGATCAGGGGTTAAACAGGTATCTCTTGCAATGGAAGGCAAAGTCTTAACCATTGGACTTTCTAAGGAAGTCCCGGATCTAGAGTTCTTCGTGGTGAACGGTGTTGTCATTGCTCAATATAAAAATATGTCCCTTCACGGACATGTACACATCACTAGATTTAAAACGGATAACCAACAAGGACCTACTGTATAGCACGTGGAACTCTGCTCAGTGGCATGTGAATGGGAGGGGAGCTTGGGGGAGAATGGATACGTGTATATGTATGACAGAGTCCCTTCACCTGAAACCGTCATAACATTGTTAATCAGCTGTACTCCAATACAGGAAAAAAAAAAGTTTAAAAAAAAATTTATTTAGAAAAAAGGAAATATATATATGTTCCTTCATAGTTCATCATTCTGTCCAAAGTTTTGGCTTTTCAGGTCATTTCCTCAGCTATTTTACTTTGCCTATACTCCCCAACCGCCTAAATTTTAGTGAACTGCGTCTAGTCATGCTATTGAGAAATGTAGCCTAGAAATGTACTTAGAGAAGTTGAGTACTCCTCCTAAAATAGTTCATACTATCACTCATACACGAATTATTTCATACCTTCTGAGTGTCCACTCTGAGTGTCTGAGGGTTATTTGGTGCCCATTAATGAAGTTTTTAAAAAATAAAGATGTCTAAGAAAAAGAGACCCAGATGTATAGAACAGACTTTTGGACTCTACGGGAGAAGGCGAGGGTGGGATGATCTGAGAGAACAGCCTCAAAACATGTATATTATCAAGTGTGAAACAGATCACCAGTCCAGGTTGGATACATGAGACAAGTGCTCAGGCCTGGTGCACTGGGATGACCCAGAGGGATGGGATGGGGAGGGAGGTGGGAGGGGGGTCCAGGATGGGGAACACATGTAAATCCATGGCTGATTCATGTCAATGTGTGGCAGAAACCACTACAATATTGTAAAGTAACTAGCCTTCAACTAATAAAAATAAATGAAAAAATTAAAAAAAAAAATAAAGATGTCTAAACAGATGGATACCTCTCAAATTATAGCAGCAAAATTTATCTAGAACAACTCTGAAGATGGGTCCCAGCAACAAGACATTTTTTCCCCAAGTTGCTATTTTGGTGTCATCTCAGAAAGCTCTCGACTTAGAAAGGAACAGGAAAGGTTTTGTTATCCAAAAGGAAACGTCCATTCTATTTTATAAGCCCCGAATGAAACCAGCCCATGAACTTGGGGATGCCAGCGTAGCCTCGTGCCAGCTGGTTCAATGGGCAGAAGTGAGAATGTTAATAAACACTCTAATGAAAGGAAGTTGTTGGATAGTAATTAACATATGCCATTAGTATCTGTCCCTTTGGCCAGACGCTGCAGACAGGCTGAACCCATACATACAAATGAGTGCCTGCTAGGGCTGCACAGAGAAGAAAAGGGGGACCCGGGCATTGTGAGCGGCTGGTGTTGTCAGCAGCTTTAAATCACAGGCCACTTAGTAACAAAAACAGAGAAGGCTTTTGTGTTCTGGAACAATCATGGGGCTGAAAATTTTTTTAATGTTAATAAAACATTTTTTTATTCTTGTTTACTTTTCTTTCACTTCAAAACATGCTGTTTATACTCTTTTCTGAAAATGAAAATACTGACAGCTTTTTTCTTTGGCAAATCAATGAGAGCAGGACTGCAACTTAGGGATTTTTTGGTTTTCAACCACAATTTCCTAATCTCTCCAGGAAAAGATGTGATTACAAGAGTCTCATGGGCACCCTGGTAGTTGTACTTCTCAAGATTTACATGATCTCTTTCTGATTGACCTAAAATGGCTTATAAATCATACCAACTACTTCCAAATGCTGCCTCTTGCAACACAGTGGAAAGTCAGAACTGAAAACAAGGTGACCGGTCAGCTTCAATAGCTTTTTTTTTGCCAATGGGAAAATAAGACTTGGAAAGGTGAACCCATGTCCTTAAAGCACAGGCCTGAAACTTTCCTTGTGGTCCAGTGGTTGGAACTCTACAGTACTGAAGGGGGTGTGCGTTTGATCCCTGGTCAGGGTACTAAAATCCCACATGCCACAACCCAGCACAAAAAAAAAAAAAAAAAAAGCATAGCCTGCTCTAGAGACCACTGGTCAAGCTTGCTCCCCGCTCTAGGCTGCACTACCTTCTTGCTTGGTTCCTTCTCACTTTGACCATGACCCAAAGAGTCATTCAAAAGAGACCAAACTACATTTGATCCTTCTTCATGTGTCTTGATTTTCTGGGAGCACACAAATATAGTGAGGAGGGGGGGACTCGATGTTTCAGAAATACCAGGAGCATAGAAGCTTGGTGCCACTTGCCAATGAAATATTAGGAGTTAAAACTAGAAACTCTAGAAAGAACAAGGATCAGCAGAAAAAAGAAAGAAGTTGAAATCAGAGGGTTTCCAGTAAAACATGACTTGACAGAGACTGATGTCACAAATCAGTAGGAGCTTCTGGAAGACTCAAATGTGAAAGCTAATAATAATTCTAACAGATCTATTTGAATGACTGAATTTAAGGGTTTGTGATAATTCAAGTTGGCAGAACTATTTACAACAGTCAAGACACGGAAGCAACCTAGGTGTCCATCAGCAGATGAATGGATAAAGAAGATGTGGTACATCTAGGGAATGGAATATTACTCAATAGGGATGAAATTTGCAGCAAAATAGATGGATCTGGAGATTATCATGCTGAGTGAAGTATTAGACAAAGACATATATCACATGTTACCACTTATGTGTGGAATCTAAAAAAGTGATACAAATGAACTTATTTATAAAATAGAAATAGACTCACAGACATAGAAAACAATTTTATAGTTACCAAAGGGGGTAAGAAGAAGGACTAAATTAGGAGTAGGGGATTAAAGAGACTTCCCTGTAGCTCAAACAGTAAAGAATCTGTCTGCAATGCATGAGACCAGGGTTCGCTCCCTGGGTCGGGAAGATCCTCTGAAGAAAGGAACGGCAATCCATTCCAGTGTTCTTGCCTGGAGAATCCCATAGACAGAGGAGCCTGAGAGGGTACAGTCCATGGGCATGCACAAAGTCGGACATGACTGAGAAAGTAACACACACGTAGTAATAGAATACATATCAGTGTTGATATATATTCAAGGTTGTTGCTCTTTCTCCACAAACTTCAATGACTATGGGCTTCCCTGGTGGCCCAGTCAGTAAAGCTTCTGTCTGCCTGCAACGAGGGAGACCTGGCTTCAATCCCTGGGCCAGGAAAATGCCCTGGAGAAGGAAATGGCAACCCACTCCAGTATTCTTGCCTGAAAGTCCCATGGACGGAGGAGCCTACCATGGCATCACAAAGAGTCAGACACGACTGAGTGATTTCACTTCACTTAAGTGATTAAAATATACACACTACTGTATATAAAATAGATAACCAAAGGACCTACTATATATAGCACAGGGAACTATATTCCATATCTTGTAATAACGTACAATGGAAAAGAATTTGAAAAGGGATATACTATTTGTATATGTGTAAAGAATATATAGATTGATATATATGAATCATTTTATTGTACACCAGAAACTAACATAACATTGTAAACCAACTATCAGTTCAGTTCAGTTCAGTCACTCAGTCATGTCTGACTCCTTGCAACCCCATGAACTGCAGCATGCCAGGCCTCCCTGTTCATCACCAACTCCCAGAGTTTACTCAGATTCTTGTCCATTGAGTCAGTGATGGCATCCATCCATCTCATCCTCTGTCATTCCCTTCTCCTCCTGCCTTCAATCTTTCCCAGAATCAGGGTGTTTTCAAATAGGTCAGCTCTTTGCATCAGGTGGCCAAAGTATTGGAGTTTCAGCTTCAGCATCAGTCCTCCCAATGGACACCCAGGACTGATCTTTAGGGTGGACCGGTTGGATCTTCTTGCAGTCCAAGGGACTCTCAGGAGTCTTCTCCAACACCACAGTTCAAAAGCATCAGTTCTACTGCACTCAGCTTTCTTTACAGTCCAACTCTCACATCCATACCTGACTACTGGAAAAACCATAGCCTTGACTAGACGGACCTTTGTTGACAAAGTAATGTCTCTGCTTTTTTTTGATATGCTGTCTAGGTTGGTCATAACTTTCCTTTCAAGGAGTAAGGGTCTTTTAATTTTGTGGCTGCAACCACCATCTGCAGTGATTTTGGAGCCCAAGAAAATAAAGTCTGACACTGTTTCCACTGTTTCCCCATCTATTTGCCATGAAGTGATGGGACCGGATGCCATGATCTTAGTTTTCTGAATGTTGAGCTTTAAGCCAACTTTTTCACTCTCCTCTTTCACTTTCATCAAGAGGCTCTTTAGTTCTTCTTCACTTTCTGCCATAAGGGTGGTGTCATCTGCCTATCTGAGGTTATTGATATTTCTCCCGGCAATCTTGATTCCAGCCTATGCTTCTTCCAGCCCAGCATTTCTCATGATGTGCTCTGCATAGCAGTTGAATAGGCAGGGTGATAATATACAGCCTTGACGCACTCCTTTTCCTATTATACTTCAATGAAAAAAAATTTACATTGGCTGAAGTTTATCTTTGTGTTGTCTTTGAAGAGAGAACTTATTAAACCAACTAGAGGATAAACAAAATACAGACAAATTAGTTTAACCTACTTAAAGCTAACAGAATAACTTTCAAGTATTGTTCAAGCTTTTAGAAAATGCAATATACTGCCTTTAAACAAGTAACAGCTACTTGCTAAAATAGACCCAGAAACACCTTCATTTGCATCTTTTCAGTAGCATTCCTTCACCTCCCAACCATAATTAAAAAATAAAGGGCTCTATTTCGGGGTGGGTTAAAACTGCCTCTCTTAGAGAACCTTCTATGGAGGGGTATAGCCAACTCAGAGGATGGCAAGTGTTCTTTTTCTCACTTCCTGAACCTTAGGAAACTCTCTGTCAGTCTGGGAGAAATTCTAGGAGGAGGAGGCAATTCAAGGCCATCTGAGAGCTGTGGGCTTCAAGAGAGCCTTGGAGACAGCCTACAAAGTCCATCAGGCAACTAGCCTTTTCTCTAATCACATCGGCCTGTCTCTCAGCTCATTGATGCGCTAATACGTGCGCGTGTGTGCGTGCTCAGTCATGTCCGACTCTTTGTGACCCCATGGAGTGTTGCCCACCACGCTCCTCTGTCCATGGGGTTTTCCAGGCAAGAATACAGGAGTAGGTTGCCATTCCCTTCTCCTGGGGATCTTCCCAACCCAGGGATCGAACCCAGGTCTCCTACATTGCAGGCAGATTCTTTGCTGCAAGGGAGCAGTCAAAAGAAAAAGAGTTTAAACCTCATTTATCCTACAAACTTATGGGCTCATGGTGTCCCGCGCAGTCTGGCAGTGGGTATATGTTCACTCAAAGGTTCATAGGCTGGAATATAAAT
The DNA here is from genome assembly GCF_033118175.1 of Dama dama. Lineage (NCBI taxonomy): Eukaryota > Metazoa > Chordata > Mammalia > Artiodactyla > Cervidae > Dama > Dama dama. Next base: position 18,876,249 of record NC_083710.1, read on the forward strand.
GTCAGCTCTTAGAGAGACGCTGGAAAGCACCCAGTACAACTCTTTCATGTAACAGAAAAGAACTGAAGGCCGGAGAAGAAAACAGCTCTGTTCACGGTTGTTCAGAAGACTCGGCACAGTCAGCCTCCAGGGCTCAGTCTCCTGCACCAACTTTACACAACACAGCTGACAAACTTTTGCTTTGAGCAGAAACAGCTTGAGAGTCAATAGATGTGTGTGAGGAGGAGAGATGAATCAAGACAGCTCTACCTAAGACACAGAAGACCAAACCATAACTTAAGGATATCTTTCTCAATTCTTTATGAATGCTTCTTTTGAAAACTCTTGGTTGGATGTCCCTTCTCGAGGCTCCAGTGTGAACTGAACACACTGAAATCCAGTCAGGGTGACCTGGATTAGAGAAGGGGAGAAATAGTGGGTGAATTCCAGCCTGCCCTCCCAACCGGACCCTCAGATCCCCTCCTGAAAATGTTTCCAACAGGAGAGAAAACCATTCGCCCCCAGTTTAGAAACAGAGGTGACCGAGCAGGTGAACACTCAGGCTCCTCCCTAGGATTACGTTACCGTGGGGTCACTGGTGATGAGCTCACCTTCCCGGGCAGGAGGGAGAGATTCTGAGGACAGTGGCTTCAGCTTTTGGTGTGTCCACTGACCCCCTCCTCTCTCCAGGTTTCAAAACCTACAGTTTCAGTTTGGGGTAGTTATCTGACAGAAATTAAAATAAAGTACATGAAAAATACATATATTCTTTCAAGATAAAAAAAAAAACCAGTTGTATATATGTGTGTGTGTCTCTGTATACCCAATTAATAGTTTAAATTTACATTTGTATGCACATATACAGAATTTTTTTCCCCACATAAATTGTATCACACCATGTTTTGTTTTGTAACTTGCCCTTCTCACTAAACCATTTTGCAAATTTTCCCATGATCGTACCATGTGTCACAAGGTATGGATATACTCCAGTCTATTTAATCAGCACCCACTTGGTTAACATTTACGTTGTTTCCAATTCTTTACTTTTATAAATAACATCCAATTAGCATTAGGTCACTTTTTTTTTAGAAAAAGATTTCCCATTTTTATTTATCTTTTATTTGCATGCATTTATTTATTTGGCTGTGTTGGGTCTTCGAGGGCTTCTCACAAGTCGTGGTGATCCGGCTTCCGAGCATAGGAGCTCAGAAGTTGTGGTCCATGCGGTTAGGGGCTCCGAGGCATGTGGGATCTTAGTTTTACGACCAGGGGGCTACGCTTTGTTGTGCTGTGGTGTGTGGGCTTCTCACTGCGGGGGAATCTCTTGTTGCTGAGCACAGGCTCTAGGCGTGCAGGCTCAGTAGTTGTGGCTCACAGGCTTAGTTGACCCAAGGCACGTGGGATCTTCCCAGACCAGGGATCCAACCTGTGCCCCCTGCCTCGGCAGGTGGATTCTTAACCTCTGGACCACCAGGGAACTCGCCAGGTAGCTTTCTTAATTATTCTTTCTCCCACCCCCTGCTTTGAGCTCAGTTATATAAATTCACTTCCATATCTCAGTCCTAATATAAATGATTGCATTTCAATTCTGGACTAGTTAAGTAGCTTGCTGTACCAAATGAAGAGATGAGTATAAAGTGGAGAAAGGGGATGAAGGGGAGACAGCAGAACGATGGGAGAAGGTGGGCGGGGAAGGACCCTCTGAACTGATCCAAGATGAATGAAGAAATGAACCATGCCTTCCTCGCAGAGGTAACACCTATGGCCTGCGTGCATGTTGTATGTGCTAAGTCACTCAGTCGTGTCTGACTCTTTGCGACCCCATGGACTGTGACCCACCAGGCTCCTCTGTCCATGGGATTCTCCAGGCAAGAATACTGAGGTGGGTTGCCATGCCCTCCTCCAGGGGATCTTCCCTACCCAGGGATCAAACCCATGTCCGTTAGTCTCCTGCACAAGACCACCTGAATAGTAGTCTTCTAACCTGTCTACCAATTTATACTTCCAAGACTGCCTACCAAGGGTAGGAGGAAAAGCAAGGAGGCTGGCATGGCTGGAACAACGTGAGCAAGAAGTAGGATGAGAGGGTGGGAAGGACCCAGGGGCCAGTCATATGGGGATCTTAGAGTTTTAGAGATTTTTTTCCTGGGTGTGATCAGACGTTGAAAGTGAGTTTGGGGTAGAGGAGTGACCATCTGGTTCACAACTATGATCCTGGTGTTACAGATGGGAAATCTGAGGCTCAGAGAAATAAGGAAGTTGCCCTATGTCACACAGCTGGAAATCTCAGACCCTGGGCTCCATCACGTCAACGTGAGCGCAGCCCTATGCGCCTAACCATCCGCCTTCCTGCCTCCTTCCTTACACAGCTACAGGTCAACATAGCTTACACTCGCACCCACCAGCAGAGTCTGCTACCAGCAGGAAAAAAAGTCGCTGGAGCACGTGTTCCCTGCCTGAGGGGAAGACCCATTCCTGCACCCTGCCCCTGGAGTCGTTCTCTCTCTCTCTCTCATTTTTTTTAATTTTAAAATATTTATTTGTTTGGCTGCACTGGGTCTTAGTTGTGGCATGCGAACTCTTAGTTGTAACATGCGGGATCTAGTTCCCTGATCAGGGTAGAACCAGGACCCCTGTATTGGAAGTGCAGAGTCTTAGCCACTGGACCACCAGGGAAGCCCCTGGAGACATCCTCTTGACCTCTGAGCTCCAGGACCTCTGCCAGCCTTGCCTCTTCCTGTCTCTCTGACTTCTGATCCTTGCCTTACTTCTGAGCCTAATGGCCAGACACTCAGCTTCTAGAATGACTTTCTAGTTTCCGGCCTTAGATTATTTAATCTCCATGACCTCTTGCAGGACTTGAGGAAAAGTGGTGATGGTGTTCACTGCGGCTTGACACTGTTTGGTCTTAAGACCTGGCTCTGCTGCTCATAGCTGTGTGGCCCTGGGCAAGTCACTTAGCTCTTCTGAGTGCTGAGTCGCTTCAACCGTGTCTGACTCTTTGCAACCCTATGGACTCTAGCCTGCCAGGCTCCTCTGTCAGGCATTTCTCAGGCAAGAATGCTGGAGTGGGTTGCCATGTTCTCTTCCAGGGGATCTTCCAGACCCAGGGATCGAACCCGAGACTCAAGTCTCCTGCATTGGCAGGCAGGTTCTTTACCACTAGCCCCACCTGGGAAGCAGTTTCTTATCTACCAAACGAGGACAATACCAACAGCACCTCCTGGGCTGTTATGAGGAACATTTTATTTTATTTTATTTTTAGGCCATACCACATGGCATGTGGGATCTTAGTTCCCCGACCAGGGGTTGAACCCAAACCTGCTGCATTGGGAGCAAGGAGGCTTAGCCACTGGACCACCAGGTAAGTCCCCATTGTGAGGAATAAGGGTGAAATGGCCACAGAGCTCCCTGTGCAGTGTCTGGAGGTGGATGCTCAGCAGAAGTGAACTGAGAAGAGGGCTGTTCGTCTCCCCAGTCTTCCACTCCTCTGTCTCTGACATAAGGTCTGACCCTCTTCCCTGCTCATTTGCTAGTTCCAGGTCCCCTCTCCCACATGTCCTCTTGCAATGTTGCATATATCCGGTGGACCATGTGAAAACCTGATAAAAAATACAGGAGGAGGAGGAGAAGTGGGTTTACCAGAAAAAAGAACCACATTGTCCATCTCTTTTCATTTTCACTCAAAATGAGTCTATCTACACCTTTGGTGCCACATCCTCTTTTTGAGGTGATATCAAGCTCTCAGTTTATAGGGAAACTATGGTATGCTTTATAGATCTATAAGAAATAAGATGGAACATTCAATTCCTTAGAAGTAATTGACACCAGAGAATATACGGTGCACAGGGGTTACCCCCAGAGTCACTTAGCTACCTCCATGGACCTTTGGTAGCCGTTTCTAGAAGATGTATGCATTTTCAGGGCTAGTGAATAGCCTGTGGAATGTAATTTAGGTGTTGTGATTGGACTGAGGAATCATGCAGAAAAATACTTCCAAGATTCTCATCTTTTAAAAAGGCTTATTCTTTCTGTATAATTTTAGACTGACAAAAAATGTTGCCAAAAGTCCATCCAGCAAGTTCCCATATAAACTTCAATTAGCCTCCTCTAATATTAACACTTTACATAATCAAGATGTGACTAACAATGTTGCCTAAACATTGATATAATTATAATACTGCTAACTTAGCTGTAGACTTTATTCCCAAGTGGCTCAGGTAGTAAAACATCTGCCTGCCATGCAGGAGACATGAGTTCAGTCCCTGGATCAGGAATATCCCCTAAAGAAGGGAATGGCAACCCATTCCAGTAATCTTGCCTGGGAAATCCCACGGACAGAGGTGTTCATGGGACCACAGAGTTAGACAGGACTGAGTGACTAATGCACAGACTTGAACCAGATTTCCCCAATTTTTCCATTTACATCCTTTTTCTAGTCCAGGATACCACATCACATTTAGTTGTCATGGCTCCTTCGTCTCTTCCAATCTGTTACAATTTCTTGATGTTTCCTTATCTTTTGTGATCTTAACAGTTTTGAACTATTCTAGTCAAGTATGTTGTAAAATGTCCTTTAATTTGGGTTTTTCTGATGTTTCCTGAATAGCTTAAGGTTATAAATTTTGGGGAAGAACACACCATGAGATGTGCCCTTCTCATTGTATCATGTCAGGGACCAGATATTATTGGTATGTCTTAATTCCTGGTGATGTTACCCCTTATCATTTGTCTGCCAGCGTTCTCTACTATCTGTTTCTCCTCAAACTTTCACTCACTAATTTTAGCATCCATAAGTGGTTTGTGCCTGTTGCAGTTATTTCTGTGGTGTTCAAATGATCCTATCTGAAGTAGCCTTAACCAGAAAAGTGAAAATCTAAAACTGACAAAATGATATTTTTAAGACTTCAAAATGATAAATAATTGTTTTTGAATTTTTAATTTTGTGTTGGGGTGTAGCCCATTAACAGGGTTGTGATGGTTTCAGATGAACTGCAAAGGGACTCAGCCATGCACATACATGTATCCATTCTTTCTCAAACTCCACTTTCCTCCAGGCTGCCACATAACATGGAGCAGAATTCCCTGTGTTCTACAGTAGGTCCTTGTTGGTTACCCATTTTAAATGCAGCAGCGTGTACATGACCTTCCCAAACTCCATAACTATCCCTTCTACCCAGCCAACATAAGTTTGTTTCCTAAGTCTGTGAGTCTCTCTCTGATAAATAATTTTTAACAAACAAAACTGGCCTCAAACTAATAAACTTAAAATCTGTAAGCAAATAAAAACAACATTAGTTTAACAACAAAAATTATTTATTATTAGAAGCTACCTCTCTTCACTGGTGGTTTATCTTTAAATATAAGATTTCCAGCAGATCATTGCTTCAAGGCCTTGATATTTGAAATAGTTGGATACTTGATAGGGAAATTATAATTGCTTCTAGAATTATAAAAATCTCAGCTTTCTAAAAATGCTCTCTTAATGGTCATTTCTCTATTGGTGATCAACATGTAAAATTTAATATGGCACTAATATTTTACTGGAGTGTGTACATGTTTCTGAGTAAGTTTTAAAAATAAAACTTACAGATTCATAGGCAGGAAAAATTTTGAATTTGTAAATTTAAATTCTTCTGGAAGGAAGAGCTGCCCTTTCTCTTTATTCATTTACAACACTATAAACTCATAGATATTTACTTTGTTCTTTGCATTGTAATCCCATGTTATTGCTATTTACTCTGTTGTTCAAATTGTTTCAGCTTTGGCTATTGGAAGCACTTTCAGGTTTCAACAAGCCCCCAACCCTGGTGTTTGAGCACTTCCTCATTCTATAGCACTACGAGATGTTTCAGGCTCATTTTGTATCATTGCTGCCCACTCCTGAAATCAACGGGATGCCTAGGGCCAACGAGGATGCCCATGTGGTGACCTAGACGAGTGGATCGGGAGGGTAGAAGAGAGGCTCAAGAGGGAGGGGATATATGTATACATATGGCTGATTCACTTCATTGTACGGCAGAAACTAACAAAGTGGCAAAGCAATTATATTCCAATAAAAATAATAAAAGATTCATCCATGTTCTTATATGGACCACTCGTTTGTTCCTTTTAACTACTGAGTGGTATTCCACATATGGATATATCACAGTTCGTTTATCTACTCACCAGTTGCAGAACATCAATCAGATGTTTCGTTTCGGGAAATTATGAGTAAAACTGTTATGTGAATATCCACATATAGGTTTTGTGGAAGTATTAAGGTTTCAGTCATGAGTAAATATCTAGGAGTGAGGTTTCTGGGTTGTATGGTAAGTATATATTTAACTTCATAAGAAACTGGCAAACTGTCTTTCAAAGTGGCTGCACCACTGTGAATTTCTACCAATGAAGTACAAGAGTTGATCCTTATCAGCATGTAAAGGTGTCAGTTTTTTTCTTGTTCTTTTTAAAACCATTCTAAAGTGTGTAGTGATTCTCATTGTGATTTTAATTTGCCCATCTCTAAAGACTAATGACATTGAGCATATTTCAACGGTCATGTTTATTAGCGGGCTTCCCCGGTGGCTCAGCAGTAAAGAATCCACCTGCAATGCAGGAGACATGGGTTCGATCCTGGGTTGGGAAGATACCTTGGAGGAGGGCATGGCAATCCACTCCAGCATTCTTGCCTGGAGAATCCCATGGACAGAGGAGCCTGGCAGGCTACAGTCCATGGAGTCTCAGAGAGTCAGACACGACTGAAGTGACTGAGTGCACACACACAGGCTATTTGCCACCGGAATGTCTTTTAGGTGAAGTGTCTGTTCAAATCTTTTGTCTGTCCATTTCCTCATCACCTTATGGACCTGAAACTCTCACCCCCACTTCTGTCTCTCTTCATCCCCACCCATGGGGGCTGCCCTCACTCTACACTTCCCCCATTATAATCACAGATTCTCTTTAGGTATCCCCCCATCAGCCAAGACAGTTTGGTGAATTGTACTCTTTATGGTATGTATTATGCAAGCATTTAAAATTTGTAACTGTAAAACTATACTTTCATATTAGTCTACTTTGTCAAACCACCACTCCTAAGATTTTGACCTGAGTCCCTCAGGGATATTGTTCCAGCATCTATCTCCCAGTGACATGGCCCATTAGTGTTGCCAAGAGACTTAATGGAAATTGGACATGCCCTCCAGCAGAGTGAAGCATCTTCAAGGGACTTAATGTTGGGTGCTGGGAGGATTTCCGTACAGGTTCCTCAGGTGGAGCAGATGGTAAGTGTGTAAGTATGTTTAGGGTGAAGGGAATGATTTATTTCCACAGGTTTCCTGACTTAAAAAAGTATTTGGGGACTTCCCTGGTGGTCTAGTGGGTAAGACTCGGAGCTCCCAATGCAGGGGGCTTGAGTTTGATCCCTGGTCAGGGAACTAGGTCGCATATGCTGCAACTTCAAGATCCCACATGCCACAATAAAGATTGAAGACCCTACATGCCACAGCTAAGATATGATGCAGTCAAATAAATATTTTTTTTTAAGTGTTTGGATCAACCTCACACTCTACAGTGAAATGTCATGAATTATAATTAAAATGAAATGAAGGAGGGAAGGAAGGCTCCCCTGTGCCAGAGACTTGGTTTTCATTCATTCATTTAATTCTCACAATTCTGAGAGGTCATTTACTCCCAGTTGACAAATGAGGAGACTGAAATTCCAGGGCCTGGCCTACATCCCCGGCTCAGACTCCAGGGCTTTTACTCTCCCCAGTTTTATTTTATTGCCTCGGGGATCTAACATTAGAAATTTTTTTTTAGAAATTAGTATTAGAAATAGTATTTTAAGAAGGTGGCAGTTTAGAGAATCACAGCGACCCTAAGAGGTGGGAGCTGGCTGTGGCTGGGACAGAACTTATTTCTGGCTTTTACTCATTTGGTGTGTGAACTTGGAGAAGTAATCCAACATTATTTTGCTTTAGTTTGCCTCTCTTGAACTGTGGTCTCCAAACTCTTTTTATTGCACATCCCATTGGTTTAAAAAAAAAAATGTTATGGCATGCTTCTTTATGAAGTGTTTATCTATTTATAAAATTATATACATATAAAGTTCCACTAACATTTATGTGTGTTTTTAAAACATTTATTAAAACAGAAATTTCAAAAAGATGAGAGAGATAAAATAACTACAACTCTGCTCTCACTAGTATTTTTACTTGGGACCATGTGATGCGTAAGATTGTTTTTGTTTTTACCTCATGTGACAAATAAGGAATAGAGGTGTCTGCTCTGCCGAGTTCCTGCTGTTTACTTCTGCTTGCATTTCTTATTAGCTTTACTCTCTGATTCCATTAAAGAAATAATTTTAAGCCATTAGCCTATTTTTATCATGGTTAGTTAGGTTTATCAAAACTAGCTTAGAAATCTATAAATCCATGCAAACTGCCACACATAAACTGCAGTGTGTCCCACAATAAAAACAAATGTGTTATGGGGATGCTATTAATGTCTCCAGATTATAGGATTCCCTCAGGTTTTCTCCTTTGTCATCCAGAACACCTGACCTTCTGACAGGAGGACTGAGAGAGGAGACCTGTGTCAACCCATTTATTAAGCACTAGTTAAAGCTTGATTTCTGTTTTATTGTAGATAAAAATAAATCTAAGCTGGAATATTTTCTTATTCTGCTCAATAGCATTGTCTTGCACATCTACCAGGTACAAAGACTTCATTTTAGGGCCCACTGATCTATAAAATGAGTCTGTGTTCCCTCCAAGCGGAGGAGACCTAGGGTTCAGTGGTATGAGTTCCATTAAACATTGTTGAATTATTCAGAGAAAGGGCTAAAATGCCTTGAAGAAAAATATTATTGCATCTCTAAACTAATTTTGCTGCAGGGATTGAGGACATCTAAGAGGGAGTATGACGTTAACTGAAACTGGGGCTCACATTAAATGTGAGTTTCCTGCACTTCTGAAGATGGCCTGTTTCCTGCTATACTTTTGACATGCTGTGGTCAATCCTAGGAAGATGGAGGAAGCTACTTTGTTGACGTTTCTTCTAGTCAAGGAACTCAGATGAGCCTATGACCCATTCAGAGTCTCCTTCTCTGAATTCTCTTTCCCATCTCAGAATATCTAAACCTTAAAAAAATCGATCTGGCCTCGAACAAGCTGGACTCAGGTCCCCAAAGTAGAGAAAAACCCCAGACTGGTCCAGGTAAGATGACTTAAGACCAGCCTACAGGAGCAGCCCCTTGGAGAGCCTGAGCTGAGTTCTAACTCTAACCCAAGGGCTTGGGATGAAAGTGAGTCAACTTGAGGAATGCAGTGAATTCTACATTTAGCCCAAAATTAGTCATCGTGGCAAAAAGCGGTAGATCCATGGCTTTTGTTCGACCTCCTTTTCAGCTACAACAAAGTGACTGGTGGAAACAGGGGTCTGGAAAAGGAGCAGGCTAGCATGAGTTAAGCGGGGAGCCCTGAGACCAGGCAAGCCCTCAACACTGAGGCAAAATGCTGTATGGCTTTATTGGATGTCTCTCTCAGTTGTTGCTTAAAAACAAAATAGCCTTGCAATAGGAGAAGTAAAAGAAATATATGATGAAAAGACCTGCAATTTAAAGTACTCCAAGAAATCCACAATTCAATGGCAAGAATATAATTTAAATGACCTGGAGGAAAGGACATTTTTAGTTTCTAAAGTAGAGTTCATGTCCACCAGAACTTTGACAGCTAAGGTGAGTCAGTCAGCAAAAGAATACGTATATTCTACTAAAAAAAATTAGGGCTTAATATTTGGAATGAGAATTTCTTGTACACATTTTCATTTAAATTCACAACTTGCAACAGAGCCTAATAAAAGTCTCCCTTCTGACAACCCATCCTCCCAGCGCCTTAATTCCTCTCCAATTCAGAGAGATGCTGAGACAGTTCGTCTTTTGTTGATGTTGTTGTTCAGTTGCTAAGTTGTGTCTGACACTTTTCGACCCCATGGACCGCGGCTTACCAGGCTTCCCTGTCCTTCGCTATCTCCCAGAGTTTGTTCAAGCTCCTGTTCATTGAGTCGGTGATGCTATCTAACCAACTCACCCTGTCATCCCTTTTCATCTTTGTTGGCCAACAAATGTGTGACTTATGGGTGAATTGGTCTGGCTTATGAGGACAGGCAGTAATCCAAGAACAAATCCTAGTAGAATGGAAAAGTTGTTAAATAAGCACTTTTTTTTAAGGATTATTTCATGTATGAACAATGTAACAACATCAGCAGCATCATCCCCTGATAGGAAGCACAAGGAAAAACCGTAGAAGTTACCAGTACTTAGGAGGAAAATATTTTGACGGAATGGGAAGAGATAACATAACTCTCCTTCTTTTGATTATCTACTGAATGTTTGGCAGCTTTTGATGTTGAGGATCTTTATGTAAGTACTTGAGTTAGAGTTTGGCATCTGGTTTGACCTGAATTGCCCAGGCACAGCTCGTCCTAAATATTATGAGGTCACGTGTGCTAAGAAGGATTTTTCCTGGCTCTGGAATGTTTCGAACCATCAGATGTAAAGTCTAGCCATTTCTTTCTTTTTTTTTTTTTAATATTGTTTTTTTTTTTTTCCAGTGGGTTTTGTCATACATTGATATGAATCAGCCATGGATTTACATGTATTCCCAATCCCGATCCCCCCTCCCACCTCCCTCTCCACCCGATTACTCTGGGCCTTCCCAGTGCACCAGGCCGGAGCACTTGTCTCGTGCATCCCACCTGGGCTGGTGATCTGTTTCACCATAGATAGCATACATGCTGTTCTTTTGAAATATCCCACCCTCACATTCTCCCACAAAGTTCAAAAGTCTGTTCTGTATTTCTGTGTCTCTTTTTCTGTTCTGCATATAGGGTTATCATTATCACCTTTCTAAATTCCATATACATGTGTCAGTATGCTGTAATGTTCTTTATCTTTCTGGCTTACTTCACTTTCTATATTGGGCTCCAGCTTCATCCATCTCATTAGGACTGGTTCAAATGAATTCTTTTTAATGGCTGAGTAATATTCCATGGTGTATATGTACCACAGCTTCCTTATCCATTCATCTGCTGATGGGCATCTAGGTTGCTTCCATGTCCTGGCTATTATAAACAGTGCTGCGATGAACATTGGGGTGCACGTGTCTCTTTCAGATCTGGTTTCCTCAGTGTGTATGCCCAGAAGTGGGATTGCTGGGTCATATGGCAGTTCTATTTCCAGTTTTTTAAGAAATCTCCACACTGTTTTCCATAGTGGCTGTACTAGTTTGCATTCCCACCAACAGTGTAAGAGGGTTCCCTTTTCTCCACACCCTCTCCAGCATTTATTACTTGTAGACTTTTGGATAGCAGCCATCCTGACTGGTGTGTAATGGTACCTCATTGTGGTTTTGATTTGCATTTCTCTAATAATGAGTGATGTTGAGCATCTTTTCATGTGTTTGTTAGCCATCTGTATGTCTTCTTTGGAGAAATGTCTGTTTAGTTCTTTGGCCCATTTTTTGATTGGGTCATTTATTTTTCTGGAATTGAGCTTTAGGAGTTGCTTGTATATTTTTGAGATTAATCCTTTGTCTATTTCTTCATTTGCTATTATTTTCTCCCAATCTGAGGGCTGTCTTTTCACCTTACTTATAGTTTCCTTTGTAGTGCAAAAGCTTTTAAGTTTCATTAGGTCCCATTTGTTTAGTTTTGCTTTTATTTCCAATATTCTGGGAGGTGGGTCATAGAGGATCTTGCTTTGATTTATGTCGGAGAGTGTTTTGCCTATGTTCTCCTCTAGGAGTTTTATAGTTTCTGGTCTTACATTTAGATCTTTAATCCATTTTGAGTTTACTTTTGTGTATGGTGTTAGAAAGTGTTCTAGTTTCATTCTTTTACAAGTGGTTGACCAGTTTTCCCAGCACCACTTGTTAAAGAGGTTGTCTTTTTTCCATTGTATATCCTTGCCTCCTTTGTCAAAGATAAGGTGTCCATAGGTTCGTGGATTTATCTCTGGGCTTTCTATTCTGTTCCATTGATCTATATTTCTGTCTTTGTGCCAGTACAATACTGTCTTGATGACTGTGGCTTTGTAGTAGAGTCTGAAGTCAGGCAGGTTGATTCCTCCAGTTCCATTCTTCTTTCTCAAGATTACTTTGGCTATTCGAGGTTTTTTGTATTTCCATACAAATTGTGAAATTATTTGGTCTAGTTCTGTGAAAAATACCGTTGGTAGCTTGATAGGGATTGCATTGAATCTATAGACTGCTTTGGGTAGAATAGCCATTTTGACAATATTAATTCTTCCAATCCATGAACACGGTATGTTTCTCCATCTGTTTGTGTCCTCTTTGATTTCTTTCATCAGTGTTTTATAGTTTTCTATGTATAGGTCCTTTGTTTCTTTAGGTAGATATACTCCTAAGTATTTTATTCTTTTTGTTGCAATGGTGAATGGTATTGTTTCCTTAATTTCTCTGTCTGTTTTTTCATTGTTAGTATATAAGAATGCAAGGGATTTCTGTGTGTTAATTTTATATCCTGCAACTTTACTATATTCATTGATTAGCTCTAGTAATTTTCTGGTAGAGTCTTTAGGGTTTTCTATGTAGAGGATCATGTCATCTGCAAACAGTGAGAGTTTTACTTCTTCTTTTCCTATCTGGATTCCTTTTACTTCTTTTTCTGCTCTGATTGCTGTGGCCAGAACTTCCAACACTATGTTGAATAGTAGTGGTGAGAGTGGGCACCCTTGTCTTGTTCCTGATTTCAGGGGAAATGCCTTCAATTTTTCACCATTGAGGGTGATGCTTGCTGTGGGTTTGTCATATATAGCTTTTATTATGTTGAGGTATGTTCCTTCTATTCCTGCTTTTTGGAGAGTTTTAATCATAAATGAGTGTTGAATTTTGTCAAAGGCTTTCTCTGCATCTATTGAGATAATCATATGATTTTTATCTTTCAATTTGTTAACGTGGTGTATTACATTGATTGATTTGCGGATATTAAAGAATCCTTGCATTCCTGGGATAAAGCCCACTTGGTCATGGTGTATGATTTTTTTAATATGTTGTTGGATTCTGTTTGCTAGAATTTTGTTAAGGATTTTTGCATCTATGTTCATCAGTGATATTGGCCTGTAGTTTTCTTTTTTGTGGCATCTTTGTCTGGTTTTGGAATTAGGGTGATGGTGGCCTCATAGAATGAGTTTGGAAGCTTACCTTCTTCTGCAATTTTCTGGAAGAGTTTGAGTAAGATAGGTGTTAGCTCTTCTCTAAATTTTTGGTAGAATTCAGCTGTGAAGCCATCTGGTCCTGGGCTTTTGTTTGCTGGAAGATTTTTGATGACAGTTTCGATTTCCTTGCTTGTGATGGGTCTGTTAAGATCTTCTATTTCTTTCTGGTTCAGTTTTGGAAAGTTATACTTTTCTAAGAATTTGTCCATTTCATCCAAGTTGTCCATTTTATTGGCATAGAGCTGCTGGTAGTAGTCTCTTATGATCCTTTGTATTTCAGTGTTGTCTGTTGTGATCTCTCCATTTTCATTTCTGATTTTGTTAATTTGGTTTTTCTCTCTTTGTTTCTTAATGAGTCTTGCTAATGGTTTGTCAATTTTGTTTATTTTTTCAAAAAACCAGCTTTTAGCTTTGTTGATTTTTGCTATGGTCTCTTAGCCATTTCTCATTACGTTTTCCCTTTCTTTGGATATGGTTTTAGCTTCTCCCAGCCATTAGACTCTGCTTTATGGAAGAAGTTCCTCACATCCCAACCATTGCTCTGGTCCCAGATTCCAGGAACCCAAGGAGTGATGTGTCATAATTTAAGTGGTTGCCAGCTAATCTCCTTTCCCAGAGGGGTGAGCAGTGAGAGAGAAAGAGGGTAGCAAAAGTTCTTTCAGTAGCTGATATTTCACATGCTTTATCTCATTTAATAATATGCCCACCCACCCCTCTAATATTTTCAATGTAGCAAATGTCATGAAATGAAACTGTTAAAGACTTAGAGCTATGGTGTGTATATCCTGGTCCTCACCATTCCAGAAATCATCTCTAGCTTCAAGGCATGGGGAAGAAATGGGGTGTGAAATAGTATTTACTAGGCAAAAATGCGGGCTTCCCAGGTAAAGAATCTGCCTGCAATGCAGGAGATGCAGGAGGCTCAGGTTGGATCCCTGGGTCGGGAATATCCCCTGGAGTAGAAAATGGCAACCCACTCAGGTATTCTCGCCAGGAAAATTCCATGGATACAGGAGCCTGACGGACTGCAGTCCGTGGGGTCACAAGAGACACGACTGAGCAACTGAGCTCACAAACACGCAGGCAAAAATGTGCAAATACACCGTTACACACGACCACTTAGGTTTTCAGATGTCCCAGGTATCCTTCAGCCCTGGTTTATGAGACTCTGCAATGTATCCAGATTATAATCCTCTACACCACCATCTCTAAAACAATTCACCATAATTTAAACGACAAATGCATGTGACAAGCTGTCTGAGTATTATGACCACACACATGGCGATAGAGAGTGTTTATTCACTGTTTCTTTGGATCAGCTCACAGACTGTTGGAACTTAAGTCTTCCAGGCTAATATTTTTCAAAGTTCAGTCAATTGCATAAATCTTCATAAACCTTTTTAAATGGAATTTTGAAAAGTGTATCAAAATGATATTGCAAACAGTGAAAGATTTCTGTATTTGTCATGTCTAACTAATTCTATATATCTAGAAGTTATCACTTTTAGCACTTCTAAATTATTTTCCTGTTTACCTCCAATTCTTTATTTTTTACAAGTCCTGATGTTTCTCCTTGATTTTTTTTTAATGTTAGCATTATTTATTGATTGACTTCTGTGGCAGATTCAGATCAAGCTTAATTTCAATATCCCTTACCCAGCTCCCACCCCCACACTCCAACCTTCCCCATTCTTTCAATTGAAGCATGTGGATAAAATCAATATTCAGTTGACATTACTTTAAGGATGAAAACACTCTTGACATCTGAGCCATGTAGTAAAGTATGGTTCCTTTCCTTTTCTGAGCAAATTTTTGTTTTCCTTGGGAAACCTTTTGCAGTGTTGATAATGGTACCAGAGTTGGATAAGACTTTTTATATAGTTTTCCCTAATACACCTCCAAACTTTCCCTTAGTTGCCTAAATCTTCTCTCTGCATTCATATTCTTAGTATCACAACAGTTTGATCTTCTTGAAGACTTCTCTTCTGGAGTCTTCTGAACAGCTGGTTGAGAGGGGGCAGATTTCTGGCCCTTTCGAGTTCTACTCCTTCTTAAATAAAATTTTTTTTCTTTTGTTTAAAATTAATTAATTAAAAAATTTAAATTATGAAAGCATGATAACACATTTACAGGAGACTTGGAAAATACAGAACAAGATTACACATAGTTATACTATATATCACAATTATTTTTTAAGTAGATAAATTAAACTTTTAGTTTAATTTTTAGTTAGAGTTTCAATATCAAGCTCTCAAAAATTAATAGAATGAATGTATAGAGAAGTAGATGGATATGGTAGACCTGAAAAGCACTATGAACTAATCCAAGATAACTAAGAATAATACAATTTTCACAGGACAGTAGGGTACAAATTCTATTCAAGTTCCCATAAACTATAAACTAGGAGACACTGGAACATAAAAAGAAGGTACAAAAATTTCATGGCCTAAAGGTATTGAAATCATACAGAGTCTGTTCTCTTATCACTGTGGAATTATGTTAGAAATCAATATCAAAAGATACTTGAAAATAACCCATATATTTTCAAGTGCAATGTGACATTTACCAAGAGAGATCTAAGCAGACTTTTAATCGCTTTTCATCTTACCTCCCTGCCTATGTTTCAAGGGTACAAATCCCTAGGCTTTTCAGAGGTTCTGAGATGCAAATCAGGTTGCCTGTGAACTTCACCCGCTGCTGGCTTAGGATTCAACTTTCCCAGATCGGCTCATCAATTACCCCATGTCCATCTTAGATGTCTAGTTTCCAAGATTTTGTTGCCATAATATCTCTCTCATTTTATTTGTATCATTAGGTGCAAATTTTGTGCTACTGTGTATGCTTTAAAACAAATCCTTCCAAACCTTTTTACACTGTTGGTAAGAATGTGAATTTGTACAGCCATTATGGAGAAGAGCATAGAAGTTCCTTAAAAAACTAAAGACAGTTACGATATGATCCAGTGACCTGGGTTTGATCCCTGGATTGGGAAGATCCCCTGGAGAAGGGAATGCCAACCTACTCCAGTATTCTTGCCTGGAGAATTCCATGGATAGAGGAGCCTGTCAGGCTACAGTCCATGGGGTCACAAAGAGTCAGACACAATTTTGCCTGTGTGTATATGATCCAGCACTCCCACTCCTGGGCATATCTGGAGAAAACCATAGTTCAAAAACATATGCACCCCAGTGTTCATCAGTTCAGTTCAGTCGCTCAGTCGTGTCTGAATCTTTGCAACCCCATGAATCACAGCACGCCAGGCCTACCTGTCCATCATAAACTCCCGGAGTTTACTCAAACGCATGTCCATAGAGTCGGTGATGCCATTCAGCCATCTCATCCTCTGTCATCCCCTTGTCCTCCTGCCCCCAATCCCTCCCAGCATCAGGGTCTTTTCCAATGAGTCAACTCTTCGCATGAGGTGGCCAAAGTATTGGAGTTTCAGCTTCAGCATCAGTCCTTCCAATGAACACCCAGGACTTATCTCCTTCAGGATGGACTGGTTGGATCTCCTTGCAGTCCAAGGGACTCTAAGTAGCACTATTTACAACATATAAGACATGAAAGCAACCTGTGTCCACTGACAGATGAATGGATAAAGAAAATGCAGTGTGTGAACACACACACACACACACACACTGGATTATTACTCAGCCAGAAAAAGGAACGGAGGCAGCAACACAGATGGATCTAGAGGTTATCGTGTAAGTCAATCAGAGAAACACATATATCGTATGCTGTCACCTATATGTGGAGTCTAAAATGTAATACAAATGCACTTATTACAAAGCAAAACAGACTCACAACCAGAGAAAACCAAATTATGGCTAGCCAGTGGGGAAAGGGAGGGAGGGATAAATTAAGAGCTTGGGACTAACATATACACACTACTATATATAAAATAGATGACCAACGAGGACTTACTGTATAGCACAAGGAACTATACTTAACATCTTGTAATAACCAGTAATGAAATAGAATGTAAAAAAAAGAATATATATAACTGAATCCCTTTACACCTGAAATAAAACTTTTAAAAACTAAATCCTTCTAAGCATGTCATTTTACTTTATTTTACCTTTTCCTAAGCATTAAAAAACATTTTTACTGGAGTATAGTTGATTTACAATGTTGTGTTAGTTTCTGCTGCATAGCAAAATGAGTCAGTTATACATGTATCTACTTTTTTTAAAGGTGATTTTCCCATATAGGTCATTACAGAGTATTGAGTAGAGTTCCTATGCTATACAGTAGGTCCTTATTAGTTATTTTATATAGAGTAGAATAAATACATCATTTTAAACTGAAAAGTCTTTTGTTTAGACTATTGCTTCCTTAGTAGTTTTCTTTACATTGACTGGATTTCTGTATTTTAATTCATCCTATTGAATAATATTCAGGAAATAATGATTGGGTATAACTATGTTTTCTAAAATAGGTTTCCTAAAATACACTTACATATATTAAAAAAAAAAATCTGGTTAACCACTAGTGGTGTTTACTCCACATATGGAAACATTACTCTGGTCTAAAGTAGAAACTAAGGTCCAGGGAGGTTATGCGCTTTAGGTCAAACAAGAGGCAGAACTAGGACATTCTTTGGCTCTCCTGAATCCCTTATTTGTTCTTATCAGTAAGCCAGGCTGCCTGAGCCTCTATCTAGATGCACTTGTTAATTATATACCTTACTTCTCTAAGCTCTTTACTAGCATTTACCATGTCATGCCATTATCAAATTATCCAGCCACTGAGTAATAGGCTTTGTTTAAAGCTCATAGTTCTAAATATGAACCACTTGTAGCCCTGAATACGGAGACACATTGGTGGAAAAAATCAATGAGGTCAGTATTGCCTTCTACTCATCTGACAAGAATGGTTACTTATTAAGTAATCAAGTTTTCCATCGTGGTGTCCAAAAGTCTTATTCATTTCACAATGAGTAAAAGAAGGGCACCAGAGTAGGGTATGTTCTTTACTTAGCTACGTGTGATGCACAGGACCTCCAAGTCACAGAGACTTTACATATTTTCCCCAACAGAAGGTAGTGCAGTTTGTAAATGGCAGAATCTGTTTGAAAACACACTTTTTTCCTCCAAGTCCATCACTTAAATAGAAATGGCCCAAAGCCAATATTACTTCAAGCATAGGAATTCTCACATAGTTTATCCTCACCAATAAATTCTGCAATACCAAATTTAGCTTGGTGAGACCAGCACAATGCTGAAAATACTTCCTCTGCTGTTGCTTGGCAATGTTTAATAAAAGCGGAGCAGATGTTGAACTACAGAGGCAGGTTAAATTTTGAACTTACACATGTTATTATAACTAATTAAACCCAAATGAAAGACACCAATTTGAAAATGACAAAGTCATTGAAATAGCACTTTGGAGTTTAACAGGACTCAATCTGTGTAATATAATTTGGTCCTCTATAGTTATACTTTTTAACTGTCACAGTCTAACTTCAAATAATACCATTCCACTTTAAGTATAGTATAAAAATCTTATAACAGTATGTTTCTATTTCTTCCTTCTTGCCTTTGTGCTATTTTCATATATTTTGCCTCAACATATGTTATGAAGTCTATATACACTCTGACTATTTTTGCTTTAAATAGCCAATCACTGTTTAAAGAAATTACATATCTGTCTATCATTTCTGGACTCTACCATCATTCTAGACTCTTGTATGATATCCTACCTGAAAAACTTCCATTAATATTTCATGCAGCAAAGAACTCCTAGTGATGAATTTTTTCACCTTTGAGAAGTTTTTATCTCACTTTTATTTTTGAAACATGTTCACTAGGTATTATATCCAAGATTGATAGTTTTTCTTCCATCACTTTAAAGATGTTGCTCCCCCACAGCTTGCTGCTACACTCATCTGAGAGATGGCAAGTGGACCTGAGCCTCAGATGGTAAGGACCTGGCAAAATCCAAGCCAGGAACACTGGCGGGCCACAGCTGGACAACCCTACCTATGGGCTTCTATCGTTTCCATGAGCTGCCATAGGTATGTCAGTGGAGGCAGGGAAATGGGTAGAGATAATTCATGCTGGCCTGAACACAAGCCAAAATCTATTTTCTGTGCCTTGGTGGCAAGTACCTCCATGGCTCCAAGGTGCTGTGGAAAAGGCAGAGTGGTGGCTTCACATTTCAGTGTTTCCATTCCTCCAGTCCTTGGGGAAGTGCCACTGTGTTCTACCAGTTTATCAGTTCAAGCCCTGGGTAACTACCAGCTGGTATATACAGAGATTGGTTACGACATGGGAGCACGCCACAGCCTCAAGCTGCTGCTGGATTAATTAGGAAAAACTGTTGCTGCCTTCATTTCCCCTGGCTGGCTTTGGACTCTCTTCCCCACTTGTACTTTGGCAGAGATGCTGAATGCTGATGAGGTAGCACTTGGACTCCTGCCAGAAGAGTCTCTAATTAAGGCAATTAGGTCAGAGCTGGAGCACACTGTAGTGAGCCCTGCAGTGGTGCCAAGGGTCTCCTGGGTCAAGAGACCACGCTGTAACTCTGCAGCTGATGGAGCCCTAGGGGGAGTCTCAGTGAAACCAAAACAAGAAGAAATCACCTTTCCTTTTGTGAAACACTCCGGGGTGTCCAAAACAAGGCAAAGTGACAGTGACAGGTCAATATAGAGCAAGGATAATATTTATTTTTTTCTTTTTTTTTTTTCCATTTATTTTTATTAGTTGGAGGCTAATTACTTTACAATATTGTAGTGGTTTTTGCCATACTCTGACTTGAATCACCCATGGATTTACAAGTATTCCCCATCCCGATCCCCCCTCCCACTTCCCTCTCCACCCGATTTCTCTGGTCTTCCCAGTGCACAAGGCCCGAGCACTTGTCTCATGCATCCAGCCTGGGCTGGTGATCTGTTTCACCCTAGATAATATACATGTTTCGATGCTGTTCTCTCAAAACATCCCACCCTCGCCTTCTCCCACAGAGTCCAAAAGTCTGTTCTGTACATCAGTGCCTCTTTTTCTGTTTTGCATATAGGGTTATCGTTACCATCTTTCTAAATTCCATATATATGCGTTAGTATACTGTATTGGTCTTTATCTTTCTGGCTTACTTCACTTTCTATATTGGGCTCCAGTTTCATCCATCTCATTAGAACTGATTCAAATGAATTCTTTTTAATGGCTGAGTAATATTCCATGGTGTATATGTACCACAGCTTCCTTATCCATTCATCTGCTGATGGGCATCTAGGTTGCTTCCATGTCCTGGCTATTATAAACAGTGCTGCGATGAACATTGGGGTGCACGTGTCTCTTTCAGATCTGTTTTCCTCGGTGTGTATGCCCAGAAGTGGGATTGCTGGGTCATATGGCAGTTCTATTTCCAGTTTTCTAAGGAATCTCCACACTGTTCTCCATAGCAGCTGTACTAGTTTGCATTCCCACCAACAGTGTAAGAGGGTTCCCTTTTCTCCACACCCTCTCCAGCATTTATTACTTGTAGACTTTTGGATAGCAGCCATCCTGACTGGCGTGTAATGGTACCTCATTGTGGTTTTGATTTGCATTTCTCTGATAATGAGTGATGTTGAGCATCTTTTCATGTGTTTGTTAGCCATCTGTATGTCTTCTTTGGAGAAATGTCTGTTTAGTTCTTTGGCCCATTTTTTGATTGGGTCATTTATTTTTCTGGAATTGAGCTTCAGGAGTTGCTTGTATATTTTTGAGATTAATCCTTTGTTGCTTCATTTGCTATTATTTTCTCCCAATCTGAGGGCTGTCTTTTCACCTTGCTTATAGTTTCCTTTGTAGTGCAAAAGCTTTTAAGTTTCATTAGGTCCCATTTGTTTATTTTTGCTTTTATTTCCAATATTCTGGGAGGTGGGTCATAGAGGATCCTGCTGTGATTCATGTCGGAGAGTGTTTGGCCTATGTTCTCCTCTAGGAGTTTTATAGTTTCTGGTCTTACATTTAGATCTTTAATCCATTTTGAGTTTATTTTTGTGTATGGTGCTAGAGAGTGTTCTAGTTTCATTCTTTTACAAGTGGTTGACCAGTTTTCCCAGCACCACTTGTTAAAGAGGTTGTCTTTTTTCCATTGTATATTTTTGCCTCCTTTGTTGAAGATAAGGTGTCCATAGGTTCGTGGATTTATCTCTGGGCTTTCTATTCTGTTCCATTGATCTATATTTCTGTCTTTGTGCCAGTACAATACTGTCTTGATGACTGTGGCTTTGTAGTAGAGTCTGAAGTCAGGCAGGTTGATTCCAGTTCCATTCTTCTTTCTCAAGATTACATTGGCTATTCGAGGTTTTTTGTATTTCCATACAAATTGTGAAATTATTCGTCTAGTTCTGTGAAAAATACCGTTGATAGCTTGATAGGGATTGCAGTGAATCTATAGATTGCTTTGGGTAGTATAGCCATTTTGACAATATTGATTCTTTCCACCCATGAACACGGTATATTTCTCCATCTGTTTGTGTCCTCTTTGATTTCTTTCATCAGTGTTTTATAGTTTTCTATGTATAGGTCTTTTGTTTCTTTAGGTAGATATACTCCTAAGTATTTTATTCTTTTTGTTGCAATGGTGAATGGTACTGTTTCCTTAATTTCTCTTTCTGTTTTCTCATTGTTAGTGTATAGGAATGCAAGGGATTTCTGTGTGTTAATTTTATATCCTGCAACTTTACTATATTCGTTGATTAGCTCTAGTAATTTTCTGGTAGAGTCTTTAGGGTTTTCTATGTAGAGGATCATGTCATCTGCAAACAGTGAGAGTTTCACTTCTTTTCCTATCTGGATTCCTTTTACTTCTTTTTCTGCTCTGATTGCTGTGGCCAAAACTTCCAAAACTATGTTGAATAGTAGTAGTGAGAGTGGGCACCCTTGTCTTGTTCCTGATTTCAAGGGAAATGTTTTCAATTTTTCACCATTGAGGGTAAAGCTTGCTGTGGGTTTGTCATATATAGCTTTTATTATGTTGAGGTATGTTCCTTCTATTCCTGCTTTTTGGAGAGTTTTAATCATAAATGGATGCTGAATTTTGTCAACGGCTTTTTCTTCATCTATTGAGAGAATCATATGGTTTTTATCTTTCAATTTGTTAATGTGGTGTATTACATTGATTGATTTGCGGATATTAAAGAATCCTTGCATTCCTGGGATAAAGCCCACTTGGTCATGATGTATGATTTTTTTTAATATGTTGTTGGATTCTGTTTGCTAGAATTTTGTTAAGGATTTTTGCATCTATGTTCATCAGTGATATTGGCCTGTAGTTTTCTTTTTTGTGGCATCTTTGTCTGATTTTGGAATTAGGGTGATGTTGGCCTCATAGAATGAGTTTGGAAGTTTACCTTCTTCTGCAATTTTCTGGAAGAGTTTGAGTAAGATAGGTGTTAGCTCTTCTCTAAATTTTTGGTAGAATTCAGCTGTGAAGCCATCTGGTCCTGGGCTTTTGTTTGCTGGAAGATTTTCTATTACAGTTTCAATTTCCTTGCTTGTGATGGGTCTGTTAAGATCTTCTATTTCTTTCTGGTTCAGTTTTGGAAAGTTATACTTTTCTAAGAATTTGTCCATTTCATCCAAGTTGTCCATTTTATTAGCATAGAGCTGCTGGTAGTAGTCTCTTATGATCCTTTGCATTTCAGTGTTTTCTGTCATGAACTTTCCATTTTCATTTCTAATTTTGTTAATTTGGTTCTTCTCCCTTTGTTTCTTAATGAGTCTTGCTAACGGTTTGTCAATTTTGTTTATTTTTTCTAAAAACCAGCTTTCAGCTTTGTTGATTTTTGCTATGGTCTCTTTAGTTTCTTTTGCATTTATTTCTGCCCTAATTTTTAAGATTTCTTTCCTTCTACTAACCCTGGGGTTATTCATTTCTTTCTCTCTAGTTGCTTTAGGTGTAGAGTTAGGTTATTTATTTGACTTTTTTCTTGTTTCTTGAGGTAAGCCTGTAATGCTATGAACCTTCCCCTTAGCACTGCTTTTACAGTGTCCCATAGGTTTTGGGTTGTTGTGTTTTCATTTTCATTCATTTCAATGCATATTTTGATTTCCTTTTTGATTTCTTCTATGATTTTTTGGTTATTCAGAAGCGTGTTATTTAACCTCCATATGTTTGAATTTTTAATAATTTTTTTCCTGTAATTGAGATCTAATCTTACTGCACTGTGGTCAGGAAAGATGACTGGAATGATTTCAATTTTTTTGAATTTACCAAGGCTAGATTTATGGCCCAAGATGTGATCTATTCTGGAGAAGGTTCCGTGTGCACTTGAGAAAAAGGTGAAGTTGATTGTTCTGGGGTGAAATGTCCTATAGATATCAATTAGATCTAGCTGGTCTATTGTGTCATTTAAAGTTTGTGTTTCCTTGTTAATTTTCTGTTTAGTTGATCTATCCATAGTTGTGAGTGGGGTATTAAAGTCTCCCACTATTATTGTGTTACTATTAATTTCCTCTTTCATACTCGTTAGCATTTGCCTTACATATTGTGGTGCTCCTATGTTGGGTGCCTATATATTTATCATTGTTATATCTTCTTCTTGGATTGATCCTTTGATCATTATGTAGTGTCCTTCTTTGTCTCTTTTCACAGCCTTTATTTTAAAGTCTATTATATCTGATATGAGTATTGTGACTCCTGCTTTCTTTTGGTCTCCGTTTGCGTGAAATATTTTTTTCCAGCCCTTCACTTTTAGTCTATATGTGTCCCTTGTTTTGAGGTGGGTCTCTTGTAGACAGCATATATAGGGGTCTTGTTTTTGTATCCATTCAGCCAGTCTTTGTCTTTTGGTTGGGGCTTTCAACCCATTTACATTTAAGGTAATTATTGATAGGTATGGTCCCGTTGCCATTTACTTTGTTGTTTTGGGTTTGCGTTTATACAACCTTTCTGTGTTTCCTGTCTAGAGAAGATCCTTTAGCATTTGTTGAGCTGGTTTGGTGGTGCTGAATTCTCTCAGCTTTTGCTTGTCTGTAAAGCTTTTGAATTCTCCTTCATATCTGAATGAGATCCTTGCTGGGTACAGTAATCTAGGTTGTAGGTTATTCTCTTTCATTATTTGAAGTATGTCCTGCTATTCCCTTCTGGCCTGAAGGGTTTCTATTGATAGATCAACTGTTATCCTTATGGGAATCCCTTTGTGTGTTATTTGTTGTTTCTCCCTTGCTGCTTTTAATATTTGTTCTTTGTGTTTGATCTTTGTTAATTTGATTAATATGTGTCTTCGGGTGTTTCACCTTGGGTTTATCCTCTTTGGAACTCTCTGGGTTTCTTGGACTTGGGTGGCTATTTCCTTCCCCATTTTAGGGAACTTTTCAGCTATTAAGGGATAATATATTTTACAGTATCAACTTCACTTCCTGGTTGATGAATTTAGCAAGAACTACATCACTGACAGACAAATCATAGTAAAACTGTTTCAGTGTAAAATATTTAAAAATGAATATTATAGAGAGACCAATAATAGTGACCCTTTTTGTGGGAAATCACTACCTGGCAAATTCTTTCATAGAGTACTTCTTTATTTCTGCAAAAAAAAAAAAAAGCTATTATTCCCATTTTACAGATACAAAGTGAGGCTCAAAGAGGTTGCATAACCACAAAATCACAAACTAGCACTTAGAATGCCTAGGAAGAATCTTTCTTCATCATCACAGTGCATGCTACCCTCCATCACTATACCGTGCTACCTTTCAAAGGCTAATAACCACCCCACTTCTGCCACTCACACATGTGTACTTAAGGAAAGCAACTGAGACGCCTTTACTGTAGGAACTTGGCCTTCTGACTCTACTTTCTAATTGTCTTTAAAACTCTGAACAAAGGGCCTCTTCCTCTCCATATTAGGTTGTGGTATCTGGCACTGTTTCACCAAAACCAAATCAGTGGAAACTACCAAAGAAGCACATTCATGACAATGAAATAAGCTGGCTAATAACCACTTTTCTTTTAGTATCACAGGGCCCTTTTATCACCATTGTAGTTTACTTAATTTTTTTACTGTGATAAAATATATGTAACATAAAAATTTTCCCTTTTAGGGCTTCCTTGGTGGCTCAGTGGTAGAGAATCTGCCTGCCAATGCAAGAAACATGGGTTCGATCCCTGGTCTGGGAAGATCCCACATTCTCGGAACAACTAAGTCCATGTGCCACAGTTACCAAGCCTGTGCTCTAGAGCCTGGGAACTGCAACTACTTAAGCCCATGAGCCCTAGAGCCCGTACTCCACAAGAGAAGACACTGCAGTGAGAAGCTTGTGCCCCACATCTAGAGAGTAGCCCCCACTTGCAGCAACTAGAGAAAAACCCGTGCAGCAACAAAGACCCAGCACAGCCAATTAAAAAAGACAAATTTCCCTTTAAACGTTCTCCAAGTGTACCATCCAGTGTCCTGAGCATGTCGACACTGTTGTGCAGCCATCTTCACCATTTATCCACAGAGCTTTTTCATCTTCCCAAATTGATGTTTTTGTTTTATTTTTTAATTATTCTTGGAGTATAGTTGATTTACAGTGCTGTGTTAGCTCCTGCTATAAAGCAAAGTAAACCAGTTATACATATACATATATCCTCTCTTTATTAGATTCTTTTCACATATGGACCATTACAGAGTATTGAGTAGAGTTCCCTGTGCTATATGGTAGGTCCTTATTAGTTATGTATTTTATATATAGTAGTGTGTGTGTCAATCCCCCTCTCCCAATTTATGCCCCCCCATAAGACTGCCCAAACTGAAGCTTTAGTGTACCCGTTAAACAGTATCAGCCCATTCCCCAAACCCCTAAACCTACCTACCATCCTACTTTCTGTCTCTATGAATGAATCTGATTATTTCAGACACCTCATTTGAGTGGAAATGATCTGTGACTTATTTCATTTGTATGACATCACAAGGTTAATCCACATTAAAGCATGTGTCAGAATTCCCTTCGTTTTTAAGACTGAATAATATTCGGTTATATGTGTACACTTTTTTAATTCATTCATCTGTGCATGTACCCAATCCACTTTTGAACAGCTCTCCGGGTTAGAAAAGCCTTCCTTCTTTTGAATCCAATTCTGTTTCCTGTGTTCGCAGGTCCTAGCTCTGGCTCTCAAACCTACTCAAAATAAGGTGAGTCCCCTTTTCCAAGTCAGTCCTCTGTTATCTTAAAGCCAAGTTGACTCTATGACCTATGAGATGAGGCCTGAGAACAAACACCCAGTGCTGGAGGAGCTGCTTCGGAGGGAGACACCTCCGCCCATTCTTTCTTTGCCCGGAGGATGGGGCATCTTCAGCCCATCCCCCACATCAAGGGCCCCCTGCCTGGGGAGCTGCTCAAGGGGGTGACTCATTTCACAGTGTCCTGTCTGTCTACCGCACTCACTCCAAAGCACAGAGGGTCAGCAGAGTCGCCCAGATGCCCACTCCACCACCCCCCAGCCAGGTACAGCTTCCGCCTGTCTCCCCAACTGGTGGTAACCCAGCTGGACGCCCACCACCCACTGGCCCTACGAAAGGGTTCTGAACATCCATTCGTGCCTCCGCAAATTGTCTCCAAGAATGCGGTGAGGATGCAGAGAGGTAAGGAGAGACGCCAGAGTGGGAAACTGAATGGGTTACTCCCGCAATGGCCGGTGCCAGTGGCTTGCCCCTGGTAGAAAGAGGAGACGTCACCGCGTGCTTCTCCCCAGAGGAGGAGGCGGCCGATCAGGTTGCTTCCCCCTCCTGCCCCACCCTGAGGAACGGACTCAGTGACACAGCCGGCCTTTCTCTTCTCTGCTATCTTGGAGTCCAGGCGCCGTGGTGACCAAATGGGTCAGGTGCAGGGCTGCAAAAGCATTGTCCGAACTGCCAAGGGAGGATGTGGCCAACATTCCTAGGTTTGTTTGCAAATGTGGCCCAGAGAATAGGTGTCAAGGCAGCGATGCTGGCAGAGCGTGCCCATATCCGGAGCCCAGTTCTTCCCTCCTGCCACAGGGACTTCTGATGTATCCTTCCAACCCAGATGGACACACATTTCACATTCCAAGGCCAAAGGGGATCCTACACTCCAAACTCTATCAGGGTGGGCTCTCTAATAGGATATTGTCCCATACAACAGAACTCTGCTTTTCCAGAACTTAGAAAGCCATCAATGGACAAATTTCCCTGATAGGTATTTTTCAGATTCTAAAAAATTCAACTCATGTGTCTATTACTTGGGCTTCCCAAGTGGTAAAGAATCCGCCTGCCAATGCAGGAGACACAAAAGAGTCACGTGTGATCCCTGGGTCAGGAAGATCCCTGGAGGAGGAAATGGCAAACCCACTCCAGTGTTCTTGCCTGGATAATCCCATGGACAGAGGAGTCTGGCGGGCTACAGTCCCTAAGGGTCACAAAGAGTCAGACACAACTGAGCACACACACGCAGGCACATCTATTACTTACTCATTATTCACTTTTGAAACCATCAAAAATTACATCTGACAAATAGCCATGAGATTATTACATTAAGGACCTAGATATAGAAGTCAAGTGGTAAAATGGGTTGAAAGAAGAAAGCTATTATACTAGGAGATTTAAGCTAAGGAAGTAATGGAATTAAAAATGAAGTTTAGCTGTGAGCTTCCTGGCAATGAAAGAGAAAGGAAAAAAAAAGAAGTTAGGCTGCATCATTTAATTATTTATTTAATTAAAGAGAACATATAGACTCATTAGGAGATGTTGTCATGATAAATTTCAAGCAAAGGATTATTTACAAAAACTGAATTTAAATGAGGCTTTTTAGGAATTCATCTAGTATGTGTTTGAGACCTATCTGCACGTGCAAGTGTCTCTCTGTGTGTATGGATGTATGTATCTATCTGTCCATCACCCCTCATCTCTTTGTGTCTGTATTTAGTTGATTTTTAAAAAATCTGCCAGGAGCCTTTGCAAGGCTTCATCTGTTTCACTTTGTAGAAATGGCTGCCTCTCATGAAAAATATACTGGTGGGAAGGATGGGGGTAATGGTGCCCTGTAGCCCCAGAACACCTGCACACTTCCTCTGACCAGTTAGGTAGTTGGGCTGATCCTACACAAGCCGGAGTGCTTGCTAAGTTGCTTCAGTCATGTCCCGCCCTTTGTGACCCCATGAACTGTAGTCTGCCAGGCTTCTCTGTCCGTAGGATTCTCCAGGCAAGAATACTGGAGTGGGTTGCCATTCCCTTCTCCAGGGGATCTTCCCAACCCAGAGATGGAAGCTGTGTCTCCAGCGGCTCCTGAATTGCAGGCAGATTCTTTACTACTGAGCCACCCAGGAAGCCCCTACACAAGCCTACTGTTTCACAATGCAGACCTTTGGCCCCTAGTGGGGAAGGGGCGGTGGTCAGCCTTGCTGCCCTACGGCCAGGATCCAGGTGCCTCAGGAAAGCTCGTTGGCACCCAAGTGCTCTGCAGCCAGAGCGTCTGTGTCTGAACGCACCCTGTGGGCCAAGCCTGGCATATGACTGGGCGCCTGCTCCCACTTGGCACCGCCGCTGCCTGCCGGCCCTGGAACCCTGCCCCAAACCACAGCTGCCTGGCGCGGGGCCTGACAGTCTGCCCACTCCTTTCCAGAGTACTCTCTCTCTCCCCGAAGGGCTGGAGTTGTCATCACACCCTTTCCTCCGCTGCTCCTAGGGGTCCTGCTTCTACCCTTGTGGCCCAGACATTCTTCCCCCATCAAGCCACTTGCCTGTCATGAGTGTTCCTCAGCCGGGAAACCCTAACCATCCCATGCCTCCACATCTTTGATCAAGTACTCTGGAAGGTTAGAACCTCCTCGTTCACCAAACTCCTTGGGGAGTCAGATGTCGATTTCAGTTAGTCCCTCTATGAAGTCAGCCCAGCTCAACCCCCACTGAGTCATTTTCTTAAACAGGTTATGACAGCAGGGACTTCCCTGGTGGTCCAGTGGATCCACGCTCCCAGTGCAGGGGACCCAGGTTCGATCCCTGGTCAGGGAACTAGAGCCCTCATGCTGCAACTAAGAGTTTGCCTGCCG
Source organism: Dama dama (assembly GCF_033118175.1). Classification (NCBI taxonomy): domain Eukaryota; kingdom Metazoa; phylum Chordata; class Mammalia; order Artiodactyla; family Cervidae; genus Dama; species Dama dama. The sequence goes on from NC_083710.1 coordinate 18,905,422, forward strand.
CAACTAAAGATACCACGTGCGGCAACAAAGATCGAAGATCCTGGGTGATGCAACTAGGACCTGGTGCAATCAAATAAATAAATATATATATATATATATATATATATATATATTTAAAGGTTGTGACAGCTGACGGAGGTCTCATCTTTCCTAGAGAGTAGCCTACAGAGAGGGTGTGTCCAGGCCTCCAGAAAAACGGGGTGTTTGTGGGGGGCTGTTATTCAACCTGATGAGCAGGTAGGAGGGATTGAAAAGGGTCCAAAATTACACATTGCATTGGAGTGAACACGGTTTGCTAACTTCTCCTGGCCAGGTGGCCATGGAGAGACTGAGGCTGTGTCCCTGGGACCACTCTTTGGAGGGAAATAAAGGGAAAAGGTGCTCTCCTGTTGTGCCCTTTAGGGTAAGGAAGAGACGGAGGAAGAGATGAGATATTTCTGGACCCTGAGGGGCTTTCTATAAAAGGAAAACACTTTGTGGTGGGTTTTTGGCTAAATCCAAGGCTGGGGGCAGGAGAACTGTGGGACTATAAGGGCCAATTATCTTCTGAAGTAGAGGCTACAGGTGCCCCGAGCCATGGACATGACCAGAAGGCGATGTGATCTTTGGGATACCATTGGGGAATCCTGCCAAGCCCAGGTGGGGAGCTGTGTGCTCCCTGGGGCTGAAGCATCCCAGAGAACCAAACAACCAACCAACCATCAAAACAGACACAGCCAAGCCCTATTTGCTTGAAAGAAAGAGATGTCTGTAACTGATCAAAGCAGGTCTACAGTGCCTGGTCCATTTTGCTGCTATTGTTGAGTCTCTCAGTCATGTCTGACTTTTATGACCCCATGGACTGACTCTGTGTAACCCCATTTCTTCTCCAGGCAAGAATACTGGAGTGGGCTGCCATACTCTCGTCCAGGGGATTTTCCTGACCCAGGGATCAAATCCGAATCTCCTGCATTGGCAGGATGATTCTTCACCACTAAGCCACCAGGGAAGCCTCGCTCAGTCCACAGAGGGCATTCAATAAGCATTCACAGTTACCACCCACCAGAAGTCGAGGGGCTGCGGTAGAAAGAGGGAAACGTCCCCTGAGTTCGCACATGCAGCATATGGCACTCAGGGCTCCTCTGGGCAAGGTGGAACTGTGCCCCTCTACACCCCTGCTGAGGCCATGGGTCTGGGAGAGACTGAAAAGCCATCACCACGCGGAATAGTTTTCTCTGGGTTCCTACTTCTCCCCAGCTCTGCCTTCCAGGAAAACATTCCTACGGACCACATGGGGGAAGCGGGCTGACAGAGGCTGAGGCAAGTGGTGAGAGAACAAAACAGTGACGGTCACTGCAGTCTTGTTCTTTCAAAGCATCTAAACGGCATGAGCCAGGCCCCTTTTTTGTAACCTCAGGTGCAAGTGCATGGGAATTTATTTCCACGTAGTGATGGAAAAGCAGATAAAATTCATCAACGGTGTGCTGCGTGCCTCCCTTCCAGTGGAGCAGTAAGAAAAAGTCATTACATAAAGGACTCCATTTCATTTTAGATGTGCTGGAAAGCTAAACAAAATAGAAAGGAAATCCATTTTTCAGATAAAATAAGATAGGGAGTGATTATGGACAGGTGAGTTATTTTTATTAAAAGAAGAATGATAGACACACTGAAGCCATGACCTGCGGTTTGGCCGGAGGGCTTTAAGATGGGAGAACGCCCAAACCTGCCTTTCCAATCCCCTTTCCCCTGTGGTGACCAAAGACTCAAACACGGACTCTTACAGGCTGAGGTTTCTGCTGTGAAAAAGTGACTGCAGGGCAGGTGATGCTGGGCTGAGGCTAGGGAGGCCTGGGAGCCACGGCCAGCCCTGTGGGTTACAGGCCTGCTGCCCGGAAACCTCAGAGGGAAGGCCAAGCGGGCAGTGCCCACGGGAGAGACTTGCTACAAGACAGAAACGAAAGGGACAAGGTAATTATGAAACAGCAAAGATAGTTTCAAAGCAAAGTTTGCAAATGCTGTCCAGATGAGCAAAGATGACTTCTCAAACAATAGTTTTTCAAAATAGACATCCACTTTTAAAAAATGCTTTTATTTATTTATTTATGGGTGTGTTGGTTCTTCACTGCTGCTCGGGCTTTTCTCTGGTTGCGGTGCGCAGGGGCGACTCTCTATTTGTGGTGTGCGGGTTTCTCATTGCTGTGGTTTCTCTTGTTATGGAGCACGGGCTCTAGGGCCCCTGGACTTTACCAGATGTGGCACATGGACTCAGCAGCTGCGGCTCCCGGGTTCGGAAGCACAGGCACACGGGTCTGGCCACTGCAGAGCATGTGGGATCTTTCCGTGTCAAGGATGGAACCCGTGTCTCCTGCATTGGCAGGTGGATTCTTTACCACTGAGCCACCAGGGAAGCCTGACATCCACTTTCAAATCATCAAAACGTGTACTTGGAGAACAATTGCCCAGGTTCAGTGTTGCTTTTGTGTGGGAATTGAGAAAACAAGCAGGGACCCACAGCCGTGCTGGTTTTCAAAGTGTGGTCCACAAAGCTTTCCCCTTGACTCCAGGGTGCCACAGAGTTCTGGGCCCTGCTCAGAACTACTGAGAATCTCTGAGAGCAGGGCCCAGGAATCTGTCTTTTTTGTTTGTTTAAGTGATTTTGAAAACCATTAATCCAAAAGGGTAAAAAAAGAAATTCTTAACATATATCACTCCCTCACCCCCACACGCAATTTGCAGTCAGGCATAGCTCAGCTTGTAAAGAACCTGCCTGCAATGCAGGAGACCCTGGTTTGATTCCTGGGACAGGAAGATCTGCTGCAGAAAGGGTAGGCTACCCACTCCATTATTCTTGGGCTTCCCTGGTGGCTCAGCTGGTAAAGAATCTACCTGCAATGTGGGAGACCTGAGTTCAATCCCTGGGTCGGGAAGATCTCCTGGAGAAGGCTGCCCACTCCAGTATTCTGTCCTGGAGAATCCCATGGACAGAGTATCCTGCACTCCATGGGGTGGCAAACAGTCAGACACAGCTGAGTGACTTTCACTTCACTTCACTGTAAAGCACATCAGATTTGGACTCAATAATGCTTGGGCTAAAGTTATGCTACTTATCCTTGAGCGAGTCACTTAATTTCTTACAGCTCCAATTTTCTTCATTTGCAAAATGAAAATTCTACCCTGAGCTATAAATATTAATAGACAAAGAATGTCAAAACATTTGCAAAGTAAACTCTACAGGATTGGTACAAATGGTTTTTTATTATTATCATGGAGTTTCCCAGGTGGCATAGTGGTAAAGAATCCATTTGCCAAAGAAGGTGACACAGGTTTGATCCTTGGATTGGGAGGATCTCCTGCAGGAAAAAGTGGCTACCCACTCCAATATTCTTGCCTAAAAAATCCCACGGACAGAGGCAGGCTACAGTTCATGGGGTTGCAAAGAGTCAGACATGACTGAGCATGCAAGAAAGTACAAGAATTATTAGCTGTCATGGTATTAATATCACAAGTCCCTACCCATGGTGCCAGCACCATAGTCTAAGCGACTGTATCTCTTGCCTGGATGACTCTAATACTTCCTCCTAAACAAGTTCTTCCCTCCCTCCCCTTTCATCTCATACTCTGCTGATAATGCAACCCTCTCACTTAAAACCTTCAAAAGCTTCCTGTTGCTCTTAGAATACAGTCAAAGATCTTTAACAGAACTAGCTCTTTTCCTCACCAAGACCTTGATTGACTCTGAGAGAAGGTAGATTGAAATGCAAAACATCCAGAGTATCACTGCTTGTCCATTAAAAATCCACTAGGCTTAACTCTAGCCCTTGGGAGTCAAGGCAGCAAAGATGCTGCACAGAAGTCTCAACTGGTTGTAGGGCGGGATTAAAAACAAAGCCTTGATCTCACAGGCATGCCTGAGGCAACGCTATTGGAAAAGGAAAAAAATATAGTATTAAACATGCAGGCTCTGGACTACGTAGGCCTAAAGAATTGATTCTAATTTGTAGTGTTTATAACACCATGATTAAATATCATCTAAAGGCTTAAAAGTATTTTTTAATATGTAAAGATATTTGCTGATAGGCATTTTTATTGATGGAAACATTTTTCATTTTTTAAAATAAAATTTTATTTTATGACAGTTTTATATTTACAGAAAAGTTACAAAAACAGTCCAGAGGTTCCTGTAGACCCCTGACCTGCTTGCCCCTAATATCATTCTTACTAAACTTGGCCACATTTATCAAATGTAAGAAACCAATGTTGGCTCAATACTAAACTCCGGACTTTATTCAGATTCCACCAGTTTTTCCATGAATGTCCTTTTTCTGCTCCAGATCTAATTCAGGATTCCATGTTGTGTTTAGATGTCACATCTCTTTGGTCTCTTCTGATCCATGACTGTTTTTCAGATTTTCCTTGTTTTTGACAACCTTAATAGTTTTGGGAAGGACTGGTCAGGTGTTTCATAGAAAGTCCCTCAGGTGGGGTTTGTCTGATGTTTTCTCGTGATTAGACTGGATTATAGGAATCTATAATCTAATGAGGGTGTCTGGGGAGGAAGACCACAGACGGGAAGGACTAGTTTCATCACATCTGTCAAGGGTACATGCTATCAACATGAGTTCTTATTGTTTGTTTGCTTTTAAATATTTATTTATTTGACTGCACCAGGTCTTAGTCACAGCATGTGGGATCCAGCTCCCTGTCCAGGGTTCGAAGCCGGCCCTCTGCATTAGGAGCACAGAGTCTTAGCCACTGGGCCATCAGGGAAGTCCCAACTTATCATTGTTTATGCCAATCAGCCCTGGTTGCCTTCTGGAGGTAGTACTTGCTAGACTTCTCCACCATAAAGTTACTTTTCTTCTCTTTCTGTGCTATATATTTTGGAATCAAGTCACTAAAGACAGCTCTCTCTCCACACTGAAAGCGTAGTGTGTATTAGGGGTTGGGGTGAGGTTTAAGCTCCACCTCCTGGAGAGGGGAGTAGCTGTGTGAATTATTTGGAATTCATCTGTAAGGGGGCATTGCCTCTTCTCCCTCTTCCTCATTTGTTTATTTCTTCAACCACTTATTTATAGTAAAATAAATTCATGGCTATTTATTTTATAATTTGGATTATAATCCACTACTGTCTTTTTTGTCACTCATAGTATTCCAGCTTTGGTCACTGGAATTTCCTTAAGATGGGCATTTGTGTCACTTTGACAAGCCCTATTCTTTAAAAAAAAAAAAGTTCATATATTTTGTTCTATATATTTTATTTATATAGACAAATACATATACACACTAATGTAGATAAATAATAGATATCTAGCTAGATAGACACACAGATGATACATGCTCAGTCACTCAGTCTTGTCCAACTCTTTGCGATCCCATGGACTGTAGCCTGCCAGGCTCCTCTATCCATGAGATTTTTCAGGAGTGGGTTGCCACTTCCTCCTCCGAGGAATCTTCCGGAACCAGGGGTAGAACCCACAGCTCCCATGGCTCCTGTCTTGGCAGGCATATTTCTTATCACTGAACCACAGAGAAGCCTCTGCCCTATCCTTTTTTTTTTTTTTTATCCTTTTATTTTTTGAACTTTTTCTTATTTTCTAGCATCACAAGATACTCCAGGCTCATCTAGAATTTTCCTTGCACCAAACCTAGAATTGGCTATTTTCCCAAGGATCTCTGGTTCCTTTTGTTGGAGAATGGTATTTGAAACCAAGGTCTGGTCATTGAAGGAAAATTATTTAGAATTTTAAGACACTTTTTAAGGAATTCTTTGGCAATCCATGGGATAGGACTTCTCACTTTCACTGCCAAGGGCATGGCTTCGGTCTCTGGTTGGGGTACTAAGATTCTGCAAGCCACAAGACAAGACCAAAAATAAATAAATAAAAACACCTTTTAGTGTTTTTCATTATAAAATTAATATACATTGTTGGAAAAACTTTCAAGCAGTATAGAATTGTATCAAGTAAGGAATAAAAAAGTCCCACCTATGTTTTCCCTAATTTACTTTTCAAAACTATAGTATAGAGTATATTCCTGGTTTTTAAAAATTTATAAATTAGTGTATATTTATAGGACAAGATTTGAAAACTACTAAAATATCTAAATTAATAGGATTTTTAATATTTGTATTTATAATGAGGAAAATTAGAAATGTCATACTTCACCAACAAATGGGGGATTTGGTTAAAAATACTGCAGTACATCCATAAAATGTAACCCTAAGAACACAATAAAAACCATGTAAACTCCTATCTGTAGGGAAGAAATGGAGACGCAGATGTGGAGAATGAACTTGTGGACACAGCGGGGGAAGGAGAGATTGGAACGGATTGAGAAAGTAGCGTTGATATACATACACCACCATGTGTAAAACAGATAGAATGGGAAGCTACCGTATCACACAGGGAGTCCAGCCTGGCGCTCGGTGATAATTTAGAGGAGTGGGAAGGGAAGGACGCTCAAGAGGGAGGAGATATATATATATATATATAGTTAAGACTGATTCGTGTTGTTGTATGGCAAAAACCAACAAAACATTGTAAAGCAATTATCCTCCAATTTAAAATTAAAAAGTATAGAAAAAAAGAAAGAAACCATGCAAAAGAAAAACATTTAATTGCATAAGGAAATGTTCACAAGACATCTATTAATAAAAAACAGCAGATAACAAAACTGTATGTTTAGTATTATTCCCACTTTTTGTTTAAAAAAATTAAAAGCATGTATTTGCACAGAAAAAAGGACTAATGGGATGTATATCAAAATGTCAACTCTGACTTGTGTTGTAATTACAGGTAATTTTACCTTTCTTCCTTTCTTCACATGTGCTTCCCAAATCCTCTGCAGTCAACATGCATTGCTTTTGAATTCAGGAAACAAAGCAGTCTTTGCCTTGCACAGCATCATGTTAACTGAAACTCTGCACAGTGGAACTGTGACCTTGATTTTTAATAACTGCAGTCATTAAAAACACATTAAAAACATAATACAGAATATGAAAACAAATGCTAGTGCTCAGAACAGAAATTGAATGGACACATCCACTCAATCACTCAAGGAATATTTTATTGAGCATTTACCAAGTGCCAGAAACTGTCATAAGTGTCAGGGATATGACAGTATATAGACTCCACTGAATTATTTATGCTGGTGAAACATTAAAAAAAAAATGTCAAAACTACATCCGAAAATTGCATTATAGCCATAAGCTGGAATAATAAATAACCATTAAAAAGCATGTTCTAACTCAGACTTATTGGCACTGAAAATGCTTAAAATGTATTTATAATGGAAAAAGAGTAGGCCATAAAAAGTACAGAGCATAATGTCATTTTTTAACTAACAATGTATATACATATATTTGTGTAAAAACATGTTTTTATTTATAACCATAGTCTATCTATATCTAAGTAAAACCATCTCTCTCCCCAGTAGAGACTAGAGAAGAGATAGCCCTTAATCAGAATGCTAAGAAATTAATAGACTCCAAAGTGAAAGCCCAAAGCATCTGTAAATCCTTGGATGTGGTATTGCTTTATGTAAGAAAAATGGAAGACATCTGAGAGTGTTCTGAGTGGGCAGAGAAAGAATGGTGGAAGTAGATGCCATCTGCCTCTCCTAGCTTTCAGTCAAGCCATCATGCAAAGAACGTGACTTTATTGTGTGAATGTCTATGTGTAAATCAAGAAAAATAGGACTTTCCTGGCCATCCAGTGGTTAACACTCCTCACTCCCAGTGCAGGGGGCACGAGTTCAATCCCTGATCGGGGAAACTAAGATACCACACACCAGGAGGCACCTAAGCCCACGTGCTGCAACTGCTGAGCGCAGGCACTCCAGAGTCCACACGCCACAGACAGAGAGCCCGAGCACTGCGACGGAAACGCCTGCCTGACGCAACCAACCTTCTGAGTGCCGCAACTAAGACCCAATGCTGCCAAATAAGTGTTTTTTAAAAAAATAAAATAAGCACTGCTACTTACTAGCTGCGGGACCTTGGGCAGCTAATTTAAATGTGCCTCAGCCTTCTCTAGTGTATTATTTAGGAATATTTGGATTGTATGTAACAGAAAACCCAACTCAAAGTGGCTTCAACAAAAAGAGAGTTTTGTGGTTCATCTAACGGGGCCAAGGGTGTCCAATTAGATCCCAGAGCTCATCACGTTGCTGCTTATTTCTTTGGGCTGATTTCCTCCACGTTGTAGTTCCACTCTTACCTAGGTTTCTTCCTTGTGGTGGCTGGGCCTCTTCTGCAGGCCCAGTCTTGCATTGTCTTTGCATGTGTGCTTATTCGTTCAGTCGTGTCCAACTCTTTGCAACCCCATGGACTGTAGCCAGCCAGGCCCCTCTGCCCATGGGATTTCCCAGGCAAGAATGCTGGAGTGAGTTGCCATTTCCTTCTCCAGGGGATCTTCCTGACCCAGAGATTGAACCTGCGTCTCCTGTGTCTCCTGTGTTTCCTGCATTGCAGGCAGATTCTTTACCCTCTGAACCATCAGAGAAGCCATCTGGCATCCTATGCTATCCACTACCCTAGAGGAAAGAGATCTCATCTCATTTTTTTTCTGGCAATATCTCAGGATCACTTGGTATGATTGGGCAGGACCTCTTTCATGGCCACTCTTAAACCTAAGGATGGAATCAATCCTACCCAATCACATGGAAGAAGAGTGGGAGGGGATTAATCAATGAAAACTTAGGTGTTCTTCCCAGGAAAAAAAGGGTACTAGCCTTTCAGAAACAGCAGCTGTTTAATATAGACAGATACACACTTTCACATACATGCAAAACATACATGCCAGTTTCCCCGTATCCTGTCTGGTTGTTCTTTGGCAATTTTCCACCATTTTATTGGAAAGAGCTCTCTAAAATACAGGTCCAGTTATCATAACAGATAAGCTTCAAGAGCAGTAATCAACTCTTGCCCATCTTCAGGGCTCAAGTCCTAACCCAGTGCCTGGCACAAGGTTGATGCTCCGGAATCTATTAAATGAATGATCTCATTTGAGCCTCAGAAGTGCCAGGAGCTGCCTGGGCAAATGCGATAACCGTGTTTCATATGGCAAAGTAAATAAGCCAGGAGATAATAAATATAAAGTGAATCTACCGGACACCAAGATGAGTCAGAGAGAGGTGGGGTTTTGACTATATCATGAAGGGTAGAGAACATGTGTATGGGCATCATAGAGTGTCCCAGCTGAGCCAGGAGAATGCTAGGTTGGAAAGCGCCATCACCAGCAAGGACAAGCTAGTCCTTCCTGCAGTTAGTGTGTAGGAGAACAAGGGTTTTGCTCAGATTCTAGCAGAGAAAACAGGCCCACGGGATGACTCAGTGATGTGATAAGCTCATACCCTCCACAGGGCCTTTGCCCATGTTGGCCCCTGTGCAGGAATGTTCTTTACATCATCAGTCTCCTTTTTAAAAATTATTTTATTTAATTGCTTTTAGCTGCACATGGGCTTTCTCTAGCTGTGGAGTGCAGGCTCTAGGGTGCAGGGGCTCAGTAGTCATGGCTCCGAGGCTCTAGAACACAGGTTCAGTAGTTGTGGTACACAGGCTTAGTTGCTCCAGAGCATGTGGGATGTGGGATCTTTCAGGAGCAGGGATCGAACCTGTGTCCCCTGGGTTGCAGGGCAGATGCTTAACCTCTGGACCACTAGGGGAGCCCCATCAGTCTCCTTCACTTCATTCAGGTTTCAGCATTAATGTCACCTCTTAGAGAGGTTTTCCCCGATCTTGAGACTTAAAGCAGTACTCACAGCATCATGACCCAGCTGTCATTCCTTCAGAATGAAGTCACTGCCTGAAATTCCCTTGCTCACTTGCTTACTGTCTCTCTCTTGCCATAGCAATATAAGTTCTGGTGGAGCAGTCATCTTCCCCGTCCTCTTCATTAGATATTTTTCAAACCAATGAATAAGCAAAGAGAATGACTCTTCTGGCTTGAGGCTAGGTAAATAAATCACAGGCTTTAAACATGTCCAGCTCAGCCAATCCTTCATAAAGAACAGTTATTATAATGACTATTATTTATAGATGTCATGAAATATTAGAAGTCCTGACTTCAATGGTTTTGACTCTTCTTAAAAGCAGGGCCCAGAGGCCAGGGCAGTAGAGACTGAGCAGGCAAAGGGGGTGGAGGGAAGGAGCGAAGGCCTGGGTGGCTGCTGCTGCTTGTCTGGGAAAGGATCTGAGGGGGAGGAGGGGGCATCTGGGGAACAGGGGATGGGGGCGGGGGGGACCCCAGGGACTCTCAGAGGAAGCTGGGAGTTGGGTCATGGGGGGTGATCTTGGAAAGGAGCAAATCCTAATCTGAGTCTTGTTTTAATCATCAACTGATGATGGCATTCCATTTCAAAATTCCAGAGTGTATGTGTTGAGAGTCTATAAGTTCAAAGCACTTGCTGGCCCCTGAGCAGGGAAGGTGAGCCAGGTATGACTCAGGCCCCTAGGACCCCTTGGTGGAGACAGGGAGGTGGGTCTGAGCAAACTGTGAAAGTATAATAATCCTCTACTAGGTATACCCAGTGAAGGTCGGGTAGTCTTATAAAGTATGCCTTGGAAAGGGAGAATGAGGCCAGCAAAAAGGATAAAGGGGATCTTTTGTTGTTTTTTTTTTTAACAAACAGCTCTTTTTTGCATTTTATCTTACTTTATTTTTTATTTTCTTGGCTCAGCTACATGACTATGTGGAATCTTAATTATCCAACTAAGGGAAATTTGAACCCATGCCCCTTGGATGCATGGAATCTTAACCCCTGGGCCCCCAGGGAAGTCCCAAAGGGGATCTTTCTGAATGGGATCAAAACCCACGTTGGTGATTGAAAACAGGAAACTCAGGGAAAATATCTGTTTCATGGTTATTGTGATTTTTTTTTCACTGATCTTATGTCAACAAGTCCAGGGGCACCTTTAACTGGCAATGGTGGGAAAAGACCATTTCACTAAGATAGACTGGGCTTCACTGGTGGCTCAGATGGTAAAGAATCTGCCTGCAGTGCTGGAGACCCAAGTTTGAGCCCTGGGTCAGGAAGATACCCTGGAGAAGGGAATGGTAATCCACTCCAGTATTTTTGCCCGAGGAATTCCATGCACAGAGGAGCCTGGCAGTCCATGAGGTTGCAAAGGCAGTCCACAGGGTCGCAAAGAGTCAGACACGACTGAGTGACTAACACTTTCACTTTCACTAAGACGGACCTCGCATCTGAGGTCAGCAGAGCTATCAGTAATTGGTTTTCATCTTTTCAAAAACAGAAGAAGCTGAAACCCAAGAACAGGGACTGATGACTATCCGTGGGACTCACCAAAGCTGAGCCGAGCTCAGCTGGTCACATGACGCCCTTGAGTCTTGAGACAGTGTCCTGACCTACTTCACAGGAAAAACACAAGAAGAACTCATCACCTCTCAACCCCCTGACTATACTCTGGTTTCTTCTGACTCTGCAAAAAACAATCAAATAAAAATTTTATCTTCCCATGATCAGAAAATATTCTCCATGAGGACTTGTCTTAGGACCTTAAATTTAAATTGTTGAAATTCTTTATACCTGCTACCCTTGTCTCCAGCCTTTTTGAAATGGAGAACTCATTTTTAAGGAAAATCTGCACTCTATTATATGAATGGTAGAAGCTAAGCCTTTAGTTAACACTCAAAAACCCCAAACATTTTTGCCTTGTATTCTGTATATAGCAGCAAGTGTATTCTAAGAAAAGGAAGACTTAAGATACACTGACGTATGGATAGTACGCCTTTAAAGATGTCTCTGTTAGCAAGATTCTGAGTGTCAAACACTGAAGTTGATTGAAAATGAGTTACACAAAAAGAAAACAAACAAAACAACAGGAGCAAACTTTAATAGAGTAAGAAACCTATTAAGTATAAAGTGGTCATTAAGCACTTACCATATGTTCAAAACCACTCTCTGTTTACCTAAGCACAGTACAAGTTATCTCCAGCTTTGCACAGAAGGTATGTGCCCAAGTTCATTGGTAGGTTGTATTTTGTTTTTTTAACTCAGAATAAATTTCTTACAGGCATGCATCTTTATTTCCTATTTTATATGTTATTAATGATAGAATTTTGTGAGCTATCTTAGGGCCCAGGCAGCATATTGTGTACATGAAAAGTGTTCCCACGTTTCAGTTTATAGCTCAGTTGCTGGGACTCACCACCCCGCTCCCTTTTCCCAACTGTAGAAAAACCCAGAACAATGATGGGAAGGGCAGCATCACCCTGTGGCTTCCAATGTCTTTTTTGAACTTGACTCCTCCTTGGGGGCTCAGCCATACTGTCAGCTCTTAAGGAAAAAATTTTGTGTTTGTGTTTGTATTTGGGCCTCAGTAGGACTTCTGGTTTGGGACTAAACATCTTTTGTTGCAGTTTGAGTTGGACATTCTGCACTCCTCTCTTGAACCTATATCCTCTCCACTGGCCCTTTGATGTGCAAGAGATCAACAAGTTGGTCCTGACTGGGAAAGGAGATGATGGCAGGCCATCAGGAGAGAAGAAAGTCTTGGCTGCCTCAGTGGTCTGGGCTGAGTGGTTTGCCCAGGGCTCCTCAGGATAAGTAGACAGGGTCTGGGATACCTGTAATATCTGTCTTTAGCTTCCTACCTTCAAGCAGGGCACCCATCACTCAGCCCTTCAGATGTCAGGAAGACTCCTGCACCAACTTGAGAGTGAGAGGAGGGATCCCACTAAGGAATTCAGATGCCCTGGCTTTACCAACAATCATCAAAGTTCTCTTGGTCAGCACCTACTATTCACTTCTAGGACAAGTTCAGAGGCAATTCCAGGAGTGGAACATCAAGTCATTCCTGTGTCAGTGAGCATGCTTTACTGTTTCAGCTTCTGCAGGGCCAGAATGAGGACATGCCGAATGACTCTGGGCAGGCCATGTCTTGTTGGAGTCACATCTTCTCCAACCGCCCTGCCGTAAGCGGAATGGGACCAATGTGAAGCAGAGATTCCCTTTGGCTGGTTTCCAAAGTAGAGCCTGATCAGAGAACTCCAGAGTGATTACAGAGCTGCGGATGGGGAAGAGGCACCGGCTACATGGAAAATTGAGAACCTCATTTAGTTTTACAAAATGCATTTCCAAGGTCCTGATATAGACTCAGGATATTCAGAAGTTTATATATGAAATTGTTTTTACCACTCACAAAGAATGGTAGAAAGGTAAACAAGAATTGCTTAAGTAGGAGGGATAAATTGAGAGATTGGGATTGACATGTTCACCCTACTATATATAAAATAGATAACTAATAAGAACCTGTTGGATAGCACAGGGAACTCTATTCAATACTCTGTAAAGGCCTGTATGGGAAAAGAATCTAAAGGAAAGAGTTAATATATGTATATGTGTAACTGATTCAGATTGCTTTACACCTGAAACCAACCCAACATTGTGCATCAACTCTATTCCAGTAAAAGTTACCAAAAAATAGAATTGCCTGAGAAGGAACCAGGAGGAACTGAGAAAGAAAGGCTAGATCCTATTCAGAGTATAGGAGAATGATGGTCAGGAATTCAAGTTCAATGTTATACTCAGGAGTTATTCAAAACAAGCTCAAATCCAGTCTTGGCAGATACTAAAGTCCAAGATAGACAAGCTGGTGGGAGTGCCAAATCTGGGCAATATTTAAGGTTCTGCAGTCAATAAGAAATCTTGAATAGACCAAGGAGGAGTTGACATATCAGAAAAGATTCTGAGTATTTATCAGAAGCTTATCCTAGCCCTGGGGTTAAAAGCTGGTATCTACAACTTTCAAGGCAGATCTTTCCTTAGATACACTTTTTAAAAAGCGGAAATCAACCTGACAAAAGGGCAGATTCACCTGTTGGCTGGATTGATTTAGGGATTGATCCAGGCTCAAGGTCTATTTGTCAGGCTAATCGCACACAGGAAGGTAGGATGAAGGCCACCACACAGCGCTATCACTGGCAGTTAGATCTGTTTCCATCAATGCAAGCATAAGTCAGAGTGTAGCCTTATAGAGCACCTCTTTCTTGGTAAGAAGTTAAGTCTATTAGTTGGGGCTACTCTCATTGCAAAGGACAGAAACTAAACTCTAAAGTCTAAGGTACATCAGTAAAACTTTAGGAATGACTGGCTCCAGGGACTCAAATGATGTAATCTAGGATATGACCTTCTCCATCTCCTGCTTTCCTCTGTTTTAGTTTCAATAGTTAGCTTAGAGTTAGCTTCAACAATTCAGATGGATAAGATGACCATTAGCACTGCCAGGCTTACTTCTTAACTTACTTACACCCTCTTTTAGTGGAAACAGAGGCCCTAGTAAATTCCAGAATACAGTTTTTATTGCCTGGTTTGATCTTTGAATCTTGCCTGAACCAACCACTATGTTCATAATGATACTGTGATTGGCTACACTTAATTACATTAGGCAAGTTCTAGCAAATCACATGGGTTAAGAAGTAGAAAAGAGGCAGTACACTCCTTGACATAAATCACAGCAAGGTCCTCTATGACCCAACTCCTAGAGAAATGGAAATAACAAAAATAAACAAGTGGGACCTAATTAAACTGGAAAGATTTTGCACAGCAAAGGAAACTATAAACAAGATGAAAAGACAACCCTCAGAATGACAGAAAATAATAACAAATGAAACAACTGACAAAGGATTAATTTCCAAAATATACAAGCAGCTCATGCAGCTCAACACCAGAAAAACAAACAACCCAATCCAAAAGTGGGCAGAAGACCTAAACAGTCATTTCTCCAAAGAAGACATATCAGTTCAGTTCAGTTCAGTCACTCAGTCGTGTCTGACTCTTTGAGACCCCATGAACCACAGCACGCCAGGCCTCCCTGTCCATCACAAACTCCTGGAGTTTACTCAAACTCATGTCCATAAAGTCGGTGATGCCATTCAGCCATCTCATCCTCTGTCATCCCCTTCTCCTCCTGCCCCCAGTCCCTCCCAGCATCAGGGTCTTTTCCAATGAGTCAACTCTTCGCATGAGGTGGCCAAAGTATTGGAGTTTCAGCTTCAGCATCAGTCCTTCCAATGAACACCCAGGACTGATCTCCTTTAGGATGGACTGGTTGGATCTCCTTGCAGACATATAGGTGGCTAATAAACACATGAAAAGATACTCAACATCACTCGTTATTAGAGAAATACAAATCAAAACTACAATGAGGTATCACCTCACACTGGTCAGAGTGGCCTTCATCAAAAAATCTGCAAACAGTAAATGCTGGAGAGGATGAGGAGAAAGGAAGCCTCCTACACTGTCGGTGGGAATGCAAACTGATGTAGCCACTGTGGAGAACAGTATGGAGGTTCCTTAAAAACTAGGAATAAAACCACGGTGTGACTCGGAGGAAACCACAATTGAAAAAGACACATGTACTCCAATGTTCATCACAGCATTATTTACAAGAGCTAGGATATGGAAGCAACCTAGATGTCCATCAACAGATGGATAAAGAAATTGTGGTTCATGTATACAATGGAATATTACTCAGCTATAAAAAGAAATGCATACGAGTCAGTTCTAATGAGGTGGATGAACCTAGAGCCTAGTATACAGTGAACTCAGTCGGAAAGAGAAAAACAAATATACATTGGTATTAACACATATATATGAAATCTAGAAAGATGGTACTGATGAGCCTATTTGCAGGGCAGCAATGGAGACGCAGACATAGAGAACAGACTTGAGGACACAGTGGGGGAAGGAGAGGGTGGGATAAATTTGAAAAATATACATTACCATATGTAAAATGAAAAACCAGTGGGAACTGTCTGTGTGACACAGGGAGCTCAAACCTGGTGCTCTGTGACAACTCAGACGGGCAGGATGGGGTGGGAGGGCGGAGGGAGGTTTAAGAGGGAGGGGACATATGTCTATGGCTGATTCATGTTGATGTATGGCAGAAACCAACACAATG
The DNA here is from genome assembly GCF_033118175.1 of Dama dama. NCBI lineage: Eukaryota > Metazoa > Chordata > Mammalia > Artiodactyla > Cervidae > Dama > Dama dama. Next base: position 18,921,323 of record NC_083710.1, read on the forward strand.
TTGTAACGCAATTATCCTCCAATAATAAATAAATAAATTTTAAAAAGAAGTGGTTCACTATGGAAATTCGGTGTACTATTGTCAGAAGAAGATCTGGTTGGGGGAAAGACAAAACCAAAAGATGTCCACTACAATGAGTGATTAACTAATATTCTATTAGGCAGGGTCTCTCTGGCCTGGTTTTGGGCAGAGCTGAGCCTGCAAGTGGCCAGTGACCATTAATGTTTGGGCTTTGTTAAAATACAGAAGGACTAATAAAGTCATGGTGAGATAGAGTGCAACAGCAGGTCTTATAATAAAATGATCAAGTCTTTACCAGGTGCTTTTCTCTAAGATTTTATTATTAAATATGATTTAATTAAATGAACTACATAATAAGAATTACATCTCCCTTACAGGAATAGCAAAATTGAGGCTCTGAAAACTTACCTCTTATTAGCAGGTAATATGGTTAAAGCATAAAACCAGCCTCCAAATCCATTGTTTATTTACTCCACTACAATTGCACCTGGGGAAAATATATTTTCCAAATGTTGAAGGAGGTTTGGGCTCTTTCTCTGTGAGGTGATAAGTATATCTAACGATACAATATCCCTGAAGGAGTAGTTTAAGGATAACCTCACTAATCAAGACAAACACATGGATGTGTGTATGCATGATGTTAAGCCTGTGTTTAAAATCTGATTTAAAAAAATAAAAATAATATGAGTACCTTACAAACCATTAATTGTTAATACTTTTTATCTCTGTGTACATTTACAAGTTAGATAGAAAAATACTTATTTGCTAAAAACTCCCTCATGAAATTATTGAGAGAGAAAAATCAAGCATTTATAAAAAGTAGCTTTGAAGAAAATGGGAATTTTAAAGTCATCTAATTAATTGTTAATGCAAATAACAAAAGTAGTAGATGATATGCTTGTATTGGTAACGAGATGTCAGGCAAAAATATAACTGTGCATATTTAAAACATGCCAGTTTCTGTGGTTTATTAAAGTGGCTATGTCACCACGCTCACGTGTCTGTAGACAAGTGTTTCAAATACTTTCCACAACTTGAGATGAGTTTCAGGGATTTGTAGTTAATTCATCAGGAAGAGAGCTTCTTGAGAAAGCCTAACCTGTACCAAGTTGGCATATATGCCAAGAACAAAAGTAATACCATAGACGGTTCTATCTTTCTACCAGGACCTAGGAGCCACGAGCACTCCTATTAGTCAGGGAGGTGTTTATACTTCTCTTGTCAGCTCCAATAATGCAGTTATTTAAACTAAGCTCTCATTCTATTGTAGTCATGAGTATTTAATATTGCATTAAATATTCTGCAATTACGCTCAAATTATTACAATCTACTATAACCCAGCAGGTACCCAAACTTAATGACTACTTTTACATTCAGATAGTATTAAAGCTAAAGAATATTATTTAAATTATTGAGTCTCCTTGATCTTACAACAGCAAGCTGAATCCTCACTAATGAATGAGTTCATTTTTCTTCTTTGGGCTTTAGCTGCTGTCAAACAAGGCGCTTCAGATGCTAGAACTTCCTAGAACAGACCTCCTCATAAGATTGTTCTACAACATTCAAATTATATTCTTCTTGAGGCAAACTGTTCACTTAGGTACCTTACAGCACCTCTAAGCCCTCTTTACCCACAATGCTTCTGCTCTGAATTCTGCCTTTACTATGGGTATTTTGAGTGTCTGTGACTTTATAATGATATACAGATTTCCCCTTGGTATCAGGGGGAGTTGCTACCAGGATACCAAAATCTGAAGATATTTGAGTCCCTTATATAAAATGGCACATACAATAAGCCCTCTGGTATCCACACATGAGGAACCCAGGGATAAGAGTGTCTCAGTAAATGCCACACTCTTTACTTTGTACAAAGACAAAGTTTTCAGGCACAGAAAATATCATTTCCGGTTTTCTTTTTTGGTAAAGAACATTACTGTATGATAACTGCCTGGCCATGTTTTCCATAAGTTGAAAGTATATATATATATATATATATATATATATATATATATATATATATATAGTAGGTGTAGGCTCTTATCTATATCACTTAACTTTTCAGGGCCCTGGAAACAAAAAACAACAACAAAAAATGTGAAAATTCCATGCCACTCCCCCCCTCCAAAAAAAAAAAAAAAAAAGAAAACTATTGTTCACTATCCAATTCCTGAAATTGCAGACTTGGCTTAAACCATGATGAATAGTTTTCAACATAACTGCCAGCTTTGACTGATAATGACAGATGGATTCTAGGACCAAATCCAGGTTTAGCAGGAAAAGTGCTGTTGGGAGGATATTGAACCCTGCTGTAATGCAAGTACCCCAGGAAGAAAACGCTTCTGAACCGTTGACAGCTACCTGTACCATCATGAGGATGAAACTCTAAAAGTAGGTGAAAACTGAAAGGAGAGGGGATCAACAGATGAGGCAGACACTTGGAGGAGGAGAGATAGGCATGCGGCTGATACAGACGCTGGAGATCTTCACAGCTGTGGCTAGCTAACAACAAAATAAAGCAGTGTTGGCAAAATTATTTAAGAGGACTTCAAGACTGGACTTGAGGGACTCCCCTGACAGTCCAGTGGTTAGAACTTCGTGCGTCCACTGCAGGAGGAATGGGTTTGATCCCTGGTGGGGGAATTAAGACCCCAAATGCCATGCTGCCAAAAAAAAAAAAAAAGTTCTTGAACTGAATAAAAATGAAAACACAACATATCAACTTAAAACAATTGTATGGGAACAGTCACAAGTTAAAAAAAAAAGGTCTGGACTTAAGTGGACTTGAGGTTAATAAGGCACAGTGTCCATTCTTGCTGGTGCCAGCACTTACTACGGTGTTTGGGATATAGTGACGGCTCAATGAATATTGGTGTTTTTAATGAATTTTTTTGAATGAATGAATATCTTTTTTTTAAACAATTAAGGGAAGCCTCTTTTCACTGACAAGAGGTGATTACTCTGATCGATGATTTTAGGAGTGTGCTCCTTTGAACCAAAGGTGAGGACAAGAGAACACTAGTTTCACGCTCTCCCTTGACGAAGCCAGGATCCAGCGTAACCTCCACTTGCTTGAAGAAGCAGAACAGGTGATGGCCTGAGGGGAAGAAGGTGAAAATATTGGCAACTGGAGCTCATCTTAGAAGATTTGCTCACTGGCTCCAACTTCAAAAGAAAGCTTCCAATCACCTCCCTTACAGAACACCCCACTACACAAAGACATACACATGCATATACCAGTCTTTGGTTTTCTTCTGTTAACATTGCTGTACAGTTAACAAAGAGATGATCGATGTTAGGAGCCTGAGGCGGAAACAGGTGAGGTGACAAGCCACTATGGTCCCATCTAGATCGTGGCAGTGTTGCCTGAACCCAAACCCAGTGTTCTTCCCAATACGCAACAATGAAACTAGAAATACAGCTCAGATGTATAACCCCAATCTACCTACATCTCTGTACATGTCGTAATAGCAATAATGTTGGAGATGCTTGAAAAGAGAACATATAAATGGAATTAGAATGCAGGACCGTTCATTTAAGGGGTGTAGTGGGAGGTCAATGAGAATTTCAAACCATCCACCATGTTTTATTCTCTTTTCAAGTTATTGCTTCCCTCCGCTCAGTGAGTGGGTCGGGGTTCTTTCATCACCTTGTAACACATTAAACTCCTTTTCATCCTAGAGTTACCCACCTTCCCCACATTTGCTATGTGGTCCTTATCTATTAGGCCCTCCCAGGTGACTCAGTGGTAAAGAATCTGTTTGCCAATGCCAGAGATGCAGGAGACTTGGGTTCTATCCCTGGGTCGGGAAGATCCCCCGGAGGAGGAAACAGCAACTCACTCCAGTATTCTTGCTGGAAAAATCCACCGGACAGAGGAGCCTGGGGTGCTGCAGTCCATGGGGTTGCAAAGAGTCAGACACAACTGATTAAGCACACAGTGATTGAGCCTTATCTATTAATACTAGACTCTGGGAGAATATAAGAAGATCCTAAGCATCTCCATGGTACTGAGATGTGGGAATCCACACAAGGACTTCTCCAGCACTAAGGGATGCATACCATGAACCATCAGATGCCAAGAACCAGCAATAAGGGCATAAAGCTAGTGACATATTTGCAAACATGAAACTTCTTTTTCTTATTGATGGTGGAAATTTTACATGTACTAAAAAGTACAAATTTTTAGTTCAATGAGTTTTGGCAATTAAACATACTCTTTATAAATACATAACTTCTTGTAAAGCTTAATTTGTGTATGTGTGCAAGAGATTATAGGTTGTATTTGAGACAGAAAGGAACAGAGACACAAAAAGATAGACCTGGAAAGAAAGCATGAAGACAGATGTGTGAAAAGGATCAGAACTGTTCACCAATTCTTATATGGTAAGTGGTCAAAGAAATAACAAAATAAATGTCAAAGAGAGATTCAGGGCTGCTGAGTGCTCCCGAGATGTGTGGGCAGAAAGGAAAAGCTGAAGTTTCTAACATCAAAAGTAAATTCCTTTCTTTGACAACCTCACACACATTTTGTTGTTGTTCAGTCACTAAGTTGTGTCCTGCTCTTTTCGACCCCATGGACTGCAGCATGCCAGGCTCTTCTGTTCTCCACTGTCTCTCAGAGTTTGCTCAAATTCATGTCCAATGAATACACAAACAGAAGATCATTCTTATGAAGGAAAAAGCAAACTGGACTTCCCCAGTGGTCCAATGGTTAAGACTCTGGACTCCCAATGTAGGGGGCATGGGTTCAGTCCCTGGTCAGGGAAGTAAGATCCTGCAAGCTTCATGGCAAAACAAAAAACAAACAAAAAAGCAAAGCAAAACAAACAAACGAAAAAACCATTGCATTGTATGACATACATTCCTGAAAAATGATTGATCAGAAGGATAAAAATGTGCAAATGGCTCCAGGAGCAAGTTTTATATCCCAGAAGCTGAAATAATATCTAACCAGATAAACAAGAAGATATGGGGAGAGGCAAGTCCTCAAGACTGAATTTGTTGTCAACACTGGGACCGATGGGGTAGAGAGGTTTTATTTTCTTTACTCCAAGCTCTTAATTTTTTTAAACACACAGCAAAAACAAACTTTGAGTTTTTAATTCAAGTGAACAAGTCAAGAGTAAATCATGCTTCCATATTTCATGTGGAACCAGACTGGTAACCAGACTGAGTTACTAAGAAGTCAGTGGTAAGGAATATTCCAGGAACTCTGGGTACAGATTAAATTATAGGATCTGAAAGTGTTTTATGACTCAGGACTTTCTTATCTTATCTGGATTGCAAATTCCCTAGGTTGGCACAGGCTTCTTATAACCAAGATAGTCCTTTATACCACTTGCTCAGTGATACATGTTTTATAAAAAAACAGTAGTCCACTAGTGTCTAGAACTTACATACTGAATTGGATAACCTTTCTGAGGTCTTTAAACAGAACGCCATTTAACTAAAGAAAAGCTGTAAGTCAAATTGATGTACTCCCTCCATAGCTGTTTCTACTTTGTGGCTACCCCTGTGGTACAAACCTGTGGTCTCAGACCTCCTGGCTGCGGATCCCGATCCCACCACTCCGTTGGCTGTGAGACCTTAGGTTCATTATCTAACCTCTCTGTGCCAGTTGTGCTCATCTCCAAAGTAGAAAATAGCACCTATTTCATAGAGATACTGTAAGGACTAAATTAATACTATCCATTCATTTATTTAACAAATACCATTGGCTCTTCTTATCCATGGGTTCCACACCTGAGGATTCAACCAGCTACAGATTAAAAATGTTAAAAAAAAAAAAAAAAATTACTGGGGACTTCCCTGGTGGTCCAGTGGTTAAGACTTTGCCTTCCAACTCAGGGAGTGCAGGTTTAGTACCTGGTCAGGGAGCCAAACTCCTACATGCCTTGCAGCCAAAAAAACCAAAACATAAAGCAGAAGCAATATTGTAACAGACTCAATAAAGACCTTAGAAATGGTCCACATTAAAAAAAAAGAGAAACTCTAAAAAAAATACCAGGAAGTTCTAAAAAGCAAGATTTAAATATTCTGAGAATTAGTTATTGAACTATTTACATAGCACTTGCAGACTGGTTCCAAATAGGAAAAGGAGTACGTCAAGGCTATATATTATCACCCTGCTTATTTAACTTACATGCAGAGTACATCATGAGAAATGCTGGGCTGGAAGAAGCACAAGCTGGAATCAAGATTGCCAGGAGAAATATCAATAACCTCAGATATGCAGATGACACCACCCTTATGGCAGAGAGTGAAGAGGAACTAAAAAGCCTCTTGATGAAAGTGAAAGAAGAGAGTGAAAAAGTTGGCTTAAAGCTCAACATTCAGAAAACTAAGATCATGGCATCTGGTCCCATCACTTCATGGGAAATAGATGGGGAAACAGTGGAAACAGTGTCAGACTTTATTTCTTTGGGCTCCCAAATCACTGCAGATGGTGATTGCAGCCATGAAATTAAAAGACACTTACTCCTTGGAAGGAAAGTTATAACCAACCTAGATAGCATATTAAAAAGCAGAGACATTACTTTGCCAACAAAGGTCCGTCTAGTCAAGGCTATGGTTTTTTCCAGTGGTCATGTATGGATGTGAGAGTTGGACTGTGAAGAAAGCTGAGCACTGAAAAACTGATGCTTTTGAACTATGGTGTTGGAGAAGACTCTTGAGAGTCCCTTGGACTGCAAGCAGATCCAACTAGTCCATCCTAAAGGAGATCAGTCCTGGGTGTTCATTGGAAGGACTGATGCTGAAGCTGAAACTTCAATACTTTGGCCACCTCATGCGAAGAGTTGACTCATTGGAAAAGACCCTGATGCTGGGGGCGGGGAGGGGTTGGGGGCAGGAGGAGAAGGGGACGACAGAGGATGAGTTGGCTGGATGGCATCATCGACTCAATGGACATGAGTTTGAGCAAACTCCGGGATTTGGTGATGGACAGGGAGGCCTGGCATCCTGCAATTCATGGGGTCACAAAGAGTCAGACACGACTGAGCAACTGAACTGACTGACTACACTGTGTTAGGTATTATCAATAATCTAGAAATAAAGTATATAGGAGGATGTGCATAGTTTACATGCAAATACTAGGACTTTCATATAAAGAACTTGAGCATCCATGGATTTTGGTGTTCATGGGAGTCCTGGAACCAGATGCCTGCAGGTACCTGGGGACCTCTGAATGCTTTTCTTGAGCACCAAGCAGGTGTCAGGCACTGGGTTAAGTTCTGGGGAAAACAGAAATGGATAAAATAGGCAGAAGTACCTCCCCTCATGAAGAGTACATTCCAACCAGAAAGACAGACAATGAACTAGTCAGCAAGGGCGTATACAATGTCAGATGATGGTGAGTATTGTACGAGGAAAGAAAACAGAGTAAAGGAAATAGGATTGGGGGTCGCTCTCTCGAATGCCCAGGGACAGCCTCACTGAGATGACCTTTGACACTAAGAGTGATATCTGTTGCATAAATAAGCATTTAATAATTGTTAGTGCTGTCAGTATTATCACTATTAATTAGACCCATATTAAATGAATTAGCTTACGACAAACTCCCAAGGGAACTAAAAAAAAGGTCAAAGTTCTGCCACGGAGATTATAAATGCTATAGACTGCCACACCGATGGTCACTATTTGCTTTGGCCACCTACAGGCTGTCCTCACTCTTCCTCTTACCCAATTCCTGCCATCTCCCCTACACCCTTGACATCAATGCTTAAACACCATAATCCCACGTGCTTCAGCCTGGGAATGCGTTGTATACCAGCACAGCACTTCACAATTCTTCTTCATAGCATTTATTTCTCCTATCATTAGCCTTGTGCTGTTTATTCTTATTGGTCTGTCTCCCCACTAGACTGTATGCTCCACGAGGGCAGGGACAGTGTCTGCTTTATTTATTTCTATCTCCACCCCCTCTATATCTGGCCTGGGAGATGGATGAATGTATGGTTAAATATCCCTACTCGAGACTTCCCTGGTGATCCACTTCCCTTTGTGCTCCCAATACAGGGGGCCTGGGTTCCATCCCTGGTCAGGGAACTAGATCCCACGTGCACCCACTAAGATCTCACCTGCCGCAACTAAAGATCCCGCATGCTGCAACAAAGATTGACGATCTTGTGCGTTGCAACTAAGATCCAGCACAGCCAAATAAATACATAAATATTAAAAAATAAAAAGAAAGAAAGATCTTTACTCAACTGTGCCCATAATTAGGCAAATAATTAGTAGGGTACCTGAATTTTGGGCATCCGGATTATGTACCTCTTCTTGCACTTTCATTCAACGTAGTTGAACTTCCCATCATTTTAACTGTAGACAAAGAACAAAGCTCATCTATAAGACAGTCTATGAAGAAACGGATAATAACTGCACAGATGAAAGAAGCAAGATTACTATTCTAGGAAAACAAAAGTTCCCCCAAGGAGTAACAGTCATCTCATTTGTTTAGCCTGGTATCTGGATCTTCGTGGCATAACCTTATTTTTATTTTTTGGCCATGCCACATGGCATGTGGGATCTTAGTTCCCTGACTAGGGATTGAACTCTTATCCCCTTCATTAGAGTTGTAGAGTCTTAACTGCTGGACTGCCAGGGAAGTCCTGACATAATCGTTATTTGTTGTCATTTTTCTGAAACAGCCATAAGCATCTTGACAAGACAAACCATCACAAATTCTTAATTCATGATGTATGGAAAAAAATCATGCCATCCAGATTTTAAGTGATTACCCATAAGACACACAGAGATCATCAGAGTGCACACATAGAACAGAACTGGGGCAAGTTTAAAGCTGGTCTGAATTGGTCAAGGGAAGGGGCAAACTTGTGTGTTCTGACTTTTCTCTACAAAGCAGGGTTGCTAGGGAACAGTAATAACCATATCGTTAACTCCCAGGGTATCACAACACACACATCCCAGAAGTGATAAGAAGAGGAGAGCCAACGCCAAAGAGGACAGAGGCAAGGAACGATTTTCAGAACATGGTCTGACTCACCCGGAGCAGCAGTGAAACTATTTAGCCGGGCCAGAAAATTTGCAAAACTTAGTACGGCTAGGGACTGTCTGTCTGGTTTATAGATTATCCACTCCCTTCACCTTCCTTCCCCCACCCTACATTTTCTAAATATAAGCCTTGATCATTCTCCATCAGTAGATAAGCAGCAATTAGAAATAAACTTAGTTGCCAACCCTTACTTCAAGATAGAATGTTATTAGCATCTTAATTACATACAGGTTTCATTTTTCCAAGTTGATTTTTAAATTTTATTTATGTAAACTTTTTCTTTTGTATTGGGATATAACCAGTTCACAAACAGTGATGTGACGGTTTCAGGCGAACAGCAAAGGGACTCAGCCATGCATACACATGTAACCACTCTCCCCCACTCTCCCCTCCCATCCAGGCTGCCTCATAACACTGAGCAGAGTTCCTCGAAGCTATTGTTGCCTCTCTCATAGAATAGAGTTGCAAGAACAGATTGTCAAAAGTTTTCCCCTTTTCCACATCTACAATGAGGTTTCCCAGAGGTGAAGGAGAGTGTAGCTGGGGAAAGGAGAATTGTGGGTCTGCATGGAGCCTGGGCCATGCTAAGGAGGAGGGACGCATCTCAAGGGTGAAAAGTTGAAGGGGAGGGTAAAGAGAATGGCCAGGGTTCAGAAAGTGACTCACACCGAGAACTGAGCTGGAGGGAACGTCACTGGCTTTATCTGAAGCAGGGGCCAAGGCCAAGGGACAGGTTGACACCAGGGAGGAGAGTGGACGCTTAACCATTTGCTCATGGCTTCTTTATACAAAGCAAATGAGAATCACAGAGCAAGCCGCCAGATCCAAAGAGGAAGCTCACTGGAGAGAAGCCAGTGGGGAAGTTGGGGGGGGTGAAGGGCTGGGGTGGGCAGGGGGTCAGGCAGGGAGGGGATCAAGTCATTGGGGGTGTTTCCAGAGTAAGCCGAGATGGCGGTCTCCCCGGGGTCATAGGGGACCAGCCACGACATGATTGATTTCACACCCTGGGAGGGAGCGTTCACAAAGAAGCCTGGCTGGTTTTGAAATATGAGGCCATGGTGTAACTGACTGTACATCTTTGGCTATTTTTTTTTTCCTGCAAGGCAATTACATTAAGTGCTTAACATCAATCCAGAGAGGAAAAATGAGGGCACCGTGTTTTGGGTGGGAAGGTTGAGGAAGGAGATCTGAGCTGTGTCCCTGCCATAAACAAACGTGCACTTTCAGACGAGGAACCCTTTCAGACCCTGAGTTCTGACGACAGGGGCAAGGGAACACATCAAGACCAGAGAGCTTGAGGGAGTGTTAGTTGTGTCAACAATTGCATGTTACACACGCTGAAGGGGAGTGCAACCTGCCAAGCATTAATGGATCTGCTGGAAGTGGAGAGAACTGGGCACCTGCCGAGAGCCGCCTGACCTGGCTCTCCCCACCTGAGCGGCGGCCAAACGAGTTGTTTCTCTATTTTCTTCTTACCCGTTGCGTCAGAAGAAAGGTTGCTCCTAAGTGGTTTTCAGAACCTGGCCTTACCCCAGCGTCATTGACTGATGTGTGAAGGTCTGCTGGGTATTGGATGCTGGGGAAGAAATGTCACTTGCAAGTGAAATGCCCCAGGGGAACCCTGAAACCCTCACTCCGATCATTTCTCAGACTGCTGGGGTCCCATCACAGAGGGACAGCCCAGCGACCATAGAAATGGGGGGCCCCAGGACATTTTATGGGACACATGCAAAGGGCTGGTATCATGTGAAGGAAATACATAAACTGCCAGGGCTTTGGGGCTTCCCAGGTGGTTCAGTGGTATCATGGGGTCACCAAGAATCAGACACGGCTGAGGCTAAGCACACACACCAGCCAGGGCTATTAGCTCACCTGGAAGCAGCAGACACTGCCTAAGCCATAGGAAGCCCTCAAAGCATACACCGTACTTGTAAAACTGATGAAACAACTCTGCCCTTCGAGAAACACCGGACAATGGGGGAGACCAGGCAAATAGAGAATCACCAAAAATAATCTATACAGAAAAAAATACATTAGTTTCAAAAGGTCCAAGGAAGGAGCATAATGACACAGAATATTCTCTTTGTATTTTTTAACTTTTTAAATAGACATTTTCAAAAATAGAGAAAAGTAGAATAATAGAATGTCTCCCCACCCGCAACCATGTACCTATCACTCAGCTTCTTCAAGCAATATCAGGGTATGTCCTTCTTATTTTCTTATTTTACCTGGACCCATTCTTCTTCTTTCCTGGAGCTTTTTTGTTGTTGCTTTTTTTTTTTTTTTTTTTTTGACCACACAGCATGTGGGGTCTTAGTTCCCTGACCAGGGATTGAACCCATGCTCACTGCAATGGAAGCACAGAACCTTAACCACTGGACTGCCAGGGAAGTCCTTTCTGGAGTATTTTAAAGAAAAATCCCTCACTCATAAATATTTCTTAATATATTTATAAATGATTCTTTCACTGAATTTTTTTAACAGAAATTTATATCTGAAGTATTGAGACTATAAAGAGAAAAATTAGGAGATAAGGGCCTTAGAGAGGCAATAGGTTCTTGATCTTCCCAAAGCTTGGGATGGACTAATGTTTGCTTAGATTCCATGAAACATCCATAATCTTTCTAATAAATCCCATTTTTGTGTGTTAGCTAGCCAGCACATGACTTATACTACTGCAGCCAAAAGAACTTTACTAGAACTCTCTCGGGAAGGATCCCACAGCCTAGAGATGCCAGCAGCACAAAACCAATACAGTGATGAGACTGCTATGAAACAAACCCTGGATGTCATGTTCACTGCTGCTTCCCTAGCACCCAGCACAGTACTCAACACAGAGTGATTGTTCAACCTATTTGTTGACTAAATTGAATATTAAGCATCCCAATAGAGAAGATTGGGGAATCATGGAGCAAGTCTTAGCATCTTACTAGAAACATGGGTTTGACACTGACTTTGCTACTTTCTTTCTATGCGAGTGAGTCACTTAATGTCTTTGGACCTCAGTTTCCACATCTGTAAACTGGGGATAAGAAACTCAGCCAACCTTACAGAGAGGCCCAAATGAGGTCATGCTATATGAAAGTGCTTTGTAAACTAGACTGTTTGCGAATGAAAGCTGTTATTATCTTTTCCAGCTGGGGATTCCATTCTGCCTATCTCAGCCTCTTGGCCTGAGAAGCCTTTAGGGCAAAAATGGATGATAAACTGTCTCCTTCATAATTTTTTTTTTCCTTCTCCCATTTGGGCACTTCTTTTTAGCTTGGTGTCTGCTCGGAAGACACTGTTTCTAGATTAAATGGTGAGAAGCCCAAGAATTCTGTCAAGATTCTGTCTGTTTTCAGAAACCTATTGCTTCTTCATTCAGTTCATTAGGTCCTCAACACTTAACCACGTTGACTGGTCCACACATCCCTCTGATGGTCAGTGGTGTAAAGGCTGTGGCTTGATCCATTGCTATCATCCTTGGGAGACACTCACTCATCTTACTGGGAGGAGGTCCCTCTGGAAAAACAAGCAGGCAGAGGAGCAGGGAAAATAAGTAAGTGTCAATCTCAAGGCTTCCAGGCTCAGCTCCTCTGTCTGGGAGGCCACAAGGTTGGCAAGAAGCAGGCGGGTTGTCCTCGTGCCTGAGTCAAGAAACAGCTTGAACTTTCTCATCACCTGAACAGCCCAACACTTAGAGAACATTGCTGCATTGTTCTGTGCCCACAGGTTCCCGGTGGCAGGCCAACCCCGGGGCCATGCCAGCAAGCCCATAGCTGTGCTGATCCGTCTCTACCTATGGCCGTTCATGTAATTGAGTCCACAGGGACGTCATCTCATGATGCTGCTACCCAAGGAAGCGGGGGTGGGGCTGTGGGGGAAGGGGATTACATCATCATTATTATTGTTATTCACTTATCAGATGATTATTAATTATACTTCAATTAAAGGCTTGCACTCTTTACAAGCGTGAGCTCACCAGCCCTCACAATGCCCAAAGGAGGTCAAGAACCGGGAGAGTGCTGATTTGCTCTTGAATGCAGCTGACTTGAGTTTCAGAGATCCTGTGATCTTTTTTTTCCTCTATGTCTAGCTACTGGCCACCTCCCTTTAAAGGCCCCGGTTTCCCTAATGTATAGGAGTCAGACATGTGGCCCACACTGCCACTGGCTACTATAAAAGTAGCAAGGATTGAATTTTTCTTTCACAACCTCTGCATGGATTTGAAAAAAAAAAAAGGGGCAAAAGATAACCAGGCGCTCCAATGTAGCCTGCTCGCCCTCAAGATAAATGTGTCCAGGGAGGTAACCTCACAGTTGAATCGACCCCTGAATTTCAATGAAGCGGGAGCAGTTTGGGGCTGGGGTCTTGGCTAGAGAGTTAGGTGGGGCCTGAAGTGTATGCACATGTGTGCGTGCTCAGCCATGTCTGACTCTCCAACCCCATGGACTGTAGCCCACCAGGCTCATCTGTCCATGGGGTTTCCCAGACAAGAATACTGAGTGGGTTGCCATTTCCTCCTCCAGGGTCTCTTTCTAACGCAAGGATTGAACTCTCACCTCTTACATCTCCTGCACTGGCAGGCAGATTCGTTACTACCAGAGTGGGGCCCAGCACTGATGATCAGAAAGCAGTTTTGTTACTGAGGTCAAAGGACAGAGCTGAAGGGTGGAGGGACGATGAGTGGTGAGCAGAGTCATAGCCTTTCAGAAGGTGCAGAGAGGCGCTCAGTCAAAGCCAGGCAGCCACAGCGTCTGCAAACTTTGTGGAATGCAGGTCCCCAAAGCAGCATCCCTGGGGGCCACAACTCTCCATCCCGAGGGAATACCCAGGCCAACTGCGAGCCTGAGGAAAACTTTCCCGTTAATGTATGGATGTGCTCAGTCCCTCAGTCACATCAAACTCTTTACGACTCTGTAAACTGTAGCCAACCAGGCTCCTCTGTCCCTGGGATTCTCCGGGCAAGAATTCTGAGTGGGTTGCCAGTTTCTGCCCCAGGGGATCTTCCTGACTCAGGGATCGAACCCCAGTCTCTTGCATCCACTGCCTCGGCAAGCAGATTCTTTGAGGAGGGTAGCCTGTTTATCTTTCTCTTTTTCCTATTTTTTTTTTTTAAGAAGAGAATGGAGTAGGGGGTCGAGTGAAATCTCTTAGCAGGCAGGGGTAGGTACCAATTTAGGTACCAATTTGCTTAGTGAGCCAGGTACCCCATCCTGCAGCTGCCACCCCCAGCCTGGCAACAGAGTTAATAAGACCTGAAGGAAATGGAAAAGAGAGATGTAGAAACCTGAGGCCCAAAGTACCTTATCTTGAAAGAGATCAGCGTTTTAGTTAAAGGAAAGGTTTACCAATTAAAAGATCCTGGAAAGAAGTAAATAATTACACACACACCCCAACCCTCCACCCAGTTGTCCAAGCTGGTCTGGGGGGAGGGGAGGTGGGGGTTGGGGAAGTCCTGGGGCTTTGTCCACAAGGGGTAGGGGCTTTGCAGAAGCATTTTGTGTAAAAGGAGTAAGGGCTTTACTCAGCTCCTTCCACTAACCTTACCCAATGAGGCTTGTAGCGATCTAATCTGAAAGAGATAAAGCCCAATTTCCTCAGCTCTGGAGCTGATAAACACCACGGCAACGACCAGCTCTGTTCACAGAGGGATAATTAAAGCTCTCAGGAATCCAACCAGTGGTCAAAAGGACAAGGACAAACTCATATTTCTCAATGCCATTCTGGGCAGCTGTGAGCACCTGTCCTCTTGTTGGAATTTAACCCAGTGGAATTAGCATTGCCATCACCCACGTCTTTATGGGTTCAGCTGGAATTTAGTAGTCCATGAGCAGTCCAGCTAGCATCTAGCTCACCGATCACAAGCACCAACTGTGCCACTAACTTAGCACTCCTTGGGGAGGCGAGATTCAGCAAAAATAAACTCTAACATGCTTTCTTACTGATCAAGGAAAAGTCTAAAATTCCAGAAATTATATATTCCCACATGCAGGTATGGTGATTTCTTTATTGAAAAAAACACGCGCAGCAAGTTATTTTCTGACGCTGTTGCAGTTCATGAGTTCTGCAGAGCAAGTTCTGTTACTTGGAGTGTTTGGATCCAGTACAAACGTGTGTGTATCATGAGATGTGAGGTCAGAGAAAGCACAGCAAAAGGAAGTAACATGCGTGTCCATGCTCTCAACGCCCAGAGGTTTCCCAGAGGGAGAACTCTATGAGAAGAAGAGGTGAGAGGAGACAGAGGAACATCCTACCAGGAGGTCAACCTTAGTATGTTCCCCCGAGAACATGCATGCCAACGGGAAAGGGACAGTTCTCCAGTGGAATCAGAGCTGATCCTAGGGACTTCCCTGGTGATCCAGAGGCTACAGATCCTAAGGACTTCCCTGGTGATCCAGTGGCTATGACTCCCAAGCTCCCAATCCCACAGGTTCGATCCCTGGTCCGGGAACTATATCCCACATGCAACTAAGAGTTCAAATGCTGCAACTAAAGATCCCCAGTGCTGCAGTAAAGATCTAAGATTCCTCATGCCACAACCTGGCAGCCAAATAAAGACCTGGTGCAGCCAAATAAATAATAAATTTTTTTTTAAAGTTGATCCTAGGCTTGGACAGAAAATGTGGGCATGGGCATTGAGTGGTCCTTTTCTCTTCCACATCAAGTGGACACACTATGAGTGCCTTCCTAGGACTAAGAGAGAGACAGAGGCTGAGCTAAGACCTCAAAGGTTCTCACTTTTTTCTTTTCTTAAGCACTATAACATGTCTTTTTAAAAGAAATTTGTCTCAGAGCTCAATTTTATAAAACAGATAAATATGATATTTTACTAATATAAATTTATTTTGAATATTTATATTTTTAACACTTATCAATCAATAATAAGAAGATAATTGCTGTTAAGCATTATGATGAACACAAATACTTGAAATTAAGTGTTATGCTTAGCTTTATTTTGATTTCTGCACCCAAATTATTTATTTCAATTGCCTTTGGCCTTAAAATTTTTTATGCATTTTGAAGTAACAGGAAAATCCAAATTCACACAGAGAGGTAGATGCAAGTGGAAAGTATGGGTTTTTAACAGCCCTCCTTTCAGGGTATATGCTTCAAATGAATGAATCCAAAAACTTAGGCAAGTGATTGAAGAGATTTTAGTTGCAAAATGAAGTTACAACAGACATTCCCTCGTGGTCCAGTGGTAAAGACTCTGCTTTCAACGCAGGGGGCATGGGTTTTATCCCTGGCTGGAGAACTAAGATCACACATATTAGCTTGATATGGCCCCAAACAATTTTTTAATAAATTAATTTAATTTAATTTAATTTAAAACGTCTCATAACTTCTTCTGAGAAGGCATCTAATGGCTGACAATCACAGTTTTAAAAAAACATAACCAAAATGAATAAATAAATAAAAAAACATAACCACAGCAATATTTATCAAGGGCTTGCATGTCCCTTCATGATATAAAAGTCAGCAACAAACACCCCAACCATAAAGTAAGTGCTAAAATATCTCTAGTAAAATAAGATGCTTTGATACATGTGCCAAAGCTATGAGCCTTAGCTTTGTGTCTGATTCAATTGAGCTTTGTAGTAATGACGAACAATTTGTACTTAAGCAGATCAGGAGTGCCTAATTAAAAAAAAGTGTGCAAACTACCAACTTTTCAAAATAATGACACACTCACAAGAGCTTCAAGTATGTTCACCAAAAAGGTAGAAATTTCTACCGCAGAATTAACTTGATCATCCGAATTGATGGCTCTTAATACATAGAACAAGCTGGAATCAGGATTGCCGGGAGAAATATCAATAACCTCAGATACGCAGATGACACCACCCTTATCGCAGAAAGTGAAGAGGAACTAAAAAGCCTCTTGATGAAAGTGAAAGAGGAGAGTGAAAAAGTTGGCTTAAAGCTCAACATTCAGAAAACTAAGATCATGGCATCTGGTCCCATCACTTCATGGGAAATAGATGGGGAAACAGTGGAAACAGTGTCAGACTTTATTTTCTTGGGCTCCAAAATCAATGCAGATGGTGATTGCAGCCATGAAATTAAAAGATGCTTACTCCTTGGAAGGAAAGTTATAACCAACCTAGATAGCATATTAAAAAGCAGAGACATTGCTTTGCCAACAAAGGTCCGTCTAGTCAAGGCTATGGTTTTTTCCAGTGGTCATGTATGGATGTGAGAGTTGGACTGTGAAGAAAGCTGGGCACCGAAAAACTGATGCTTTTGAACTGTGGTGTTGGAGAAGACTCTTGAGAGTCCCTTGGACTGCAAGGAGATCCAACCAGTCCATCCTAAAGGAGATCAGTCCTGGGTGTTCATTGGAAGGACTGATGTTGAAGCTGAAACTCCAGTACTTTGGCCACCTCATGCGAAGAGTTGACTCACTGGAAAAGACCCTGATGCTGGGAGGGACTGGGGGCAGGAGGAGAAGGGGATGACAGAGGATGAGATGGCTGGATGGCATCACCAACTCAATGGACATGAGTTTGAGCAAACTCCGGGAGTTGGTGATGGACAGGGAGGCCTGGTGTGCTGCAACTCATGGCATCGCAAAGAGTCGGACACGACTGAGCGACTGAACTGAACGGAACCGAACTGAATACATAGAACTGTGGTATAGAATACATTTTTAGGAATACTTTTAATTATAGTATTTTAAATAAGGAAAATAGATTTAAAACACACATTGGAATCAAACATGAGTAGAACTCCTAAAGAGCCTTCCCTGGTGACTCAGACTGTAAAGAATCTGCCTGCAATGTGGGAAACCCGGGTTCAATCCCTGGGTCAGGAAGATCGCCTGGAGAAGGGAATGGTTACTCATTCAAGTATTCTTGCCTGGAGAAGTCCATGGACAGAGGTTCCTGGCAGGCTACAGTCCATGGGGTTGCAAAGAGTCAGACACATCTGAAGTGAGATATATGAACGGTAAGAGAAAGAAAAGGTCAGATTATAAAAGACTTTCTCTATCATGGTTAAGTGTTTGAACTAGCTTCTGAGACTCAAGAACAAGACAATGACATAATCAGCTCTGTATTTTAAAGCGATCACACCGGCTTCAATGTGGACTTTGAAAAGTGGATTTTGGTGGAGGCAAAGGGGAGGGAAAGGAGAGAGATGATTGAGCAGTGCAAAGGTGCTGTGGTCATCCCGGCAAGGGCTGGTGGTGGCCAAAACAAAAGTCACAGCACTTTGACCAGAAGGAACAAGGGTGTTAATTTAAGAGTTATTCCAAAGGCAGAGTAAACAGGACCCAGTGATTGATTAGATGGAGGTTGTAGGACTGAGGCACGAAGTAGAAAGAACACATTAAATAGTCTGGTGAGAGGGAAGGGATGGAGGCAGTGGGAGGGAGGGTCATGAGGGAGGGGATATGTGTGTGCATATACTGATCCACCATTTGGTACAGCAGAAAATAGCACAACATATACATAACATATATATAACACAACAATAAAGCATTATCCTCCAGTTAAATAAATACTCCGGCATGAGCAGTGAAATGGATGGGGTATCCATCACCAGGGCAGGAAATTCAGGAGGAGGAGATTGGGTGAGTGCAGAGAGGAGAGGTGCTGAGCTCAGACACGTTAAGTCTGAGATTCAAGTCAAGAAGTAGTCACAGAATCCCTGTAAAAACAATGCTGAACAGAGTCCTGCACACCAAGACAAATAAGCAATAGATCTCTCCTTTAAGGTATGAGTATGTGTGTGCTCAGCCGCGTCCAACTCTTTGCAACCCACTGGGCTCCTCTGTCCATGGAATTTTCCAGACAGGGATACTGGAATAGGTTGCCATTTCCGTCTCAGGGGATCTTCCTGACCCAGGAATCAAACCCACATCTCCTGTGTCTCCTGCATTGGCAGGTGGATGGATTCCTAACCACTGAGCCAGCTGGGGCTTATAACAAATGTAAACAATCTGATTACAAAGCAGAGAGGGGTGAATACTTTGAAGAGGGGCATATCTTTGGAAAAATAAGAAAGGGTTCATAGGCCTTAAGAGATGAATAAGACTTGGCTTTTCTGGAGCTGGGAAAGAGAAAGACAGTCTAGGCAGGGACAATAACATGAGCCAGAGAAGGAAGCTCCCCCTACCAAAAAAAAGATGTGACATTTGGGGAGTAACTAGAATAATTCAGTTTGTTCAGCTTATGGTACAGAATAACGAAGGGGAGGCTGGAAAGGCAGACCAGGGCAGATCATCAAGAAAAGCCATAACTGTCCTGCTTTATTGTAGGAACTGCTCTGTACCTGTGGGGAGCCAGTGAAACTCTTCAACTAGGAAAAGCATGAGGTCTTGGGTCCCAATCCCCTGAGGTATGGTTTGCTTCCTTCACTTCTGAGGCCAAGGACTCTGACCAGAGGGGTTGCTGGGAAGGTAATGTCATCTATTCCCCCATCAATCTCCCCAGGTAAATGTCAGTGTTAGTACAAAGGGAAATCGCGGTGGCCACTTGAGAAACCACTGCAGAGGGGCCATGTGGGTGAAGTCATGCTGTCTGAGTCACCAGCGTTGCTCTTTAACTTACTTTGGAATCTTTGGTTTGTGGTGTGGGGGTGGGTTAATTGGCAGAAATTACAGAAGTAGCTATTATTCCATCTTGATTTGGGGAGTCTGTGCACAGACTTAAGAAACTCTTGTTTTACTTTTGAGTTTGTGCCTTATTCATATATATTTTTAAAAAAGAAAAGATTCTTTTTATGTAATGAGATGAAGCTCACATCCAATGTCAGTAGTCCCAGGAATGCCTGAAGTGGTTTTGTCATCAGAATATAAAAATTGAACTCTCCTCCCAATATAAGCAGACTGTGGCTTGATAAATACTGTGAAAGTAGAACATGGAAAAAAGAAAAAGTAAGAAATTCGGTGCAGACAACAATTAAGACCATCACAATTCTAACCACTGCCAATGAAAAAACCATGAGAAATAAGTCTGAAAAGGCCAGAATTTTCCAAATCAAAGAACTTTCTCTAGGATTTTCATTTTGTTTATTTTCAGTTTGGCTACATCAGACTATGGGCTCAGCTGGTAAAGAATCGCCTGCAATGTAGGAGACCTGGGTTCGATCCCGGAGGGATCCCCCGGAGAAAGGAGAGGCTACCCACTCCAGTATTCTGGTCTGAGAATTCCATGGACTGTATAGTCTGTGGAGTTGCAGAGTCGGACACGACTGAGCGACTTTCACTTCACTTCACTTGACATCAGACTATGAGATACCTAGTACATGTATCTGTGGTTAGTTTCACACACAAAATACACATGCAAGCACTGCATGTCAGAAAGTTAACAAGAGAACCACATCTAAAGTTCTATTTAGAAACTGTTCATTTAAATGTACTTTAAATTTTTCAAATGATGAAAAGTCCTAACCCAATTGCGATCTCACCCAAAACATCTGGAAGCTTACATGGATTATTTAATAATCCTAAATTAGTATGTGCTAAATTGCTTTAGTCATGTCCGACTCTTTGTGACCCTGTGGACTATAGCCCACGAAGCTCCTCTGTCCATGGGATTCTCCAGGCAAGAATACTGGAGTGGGTAAACCACGCCCTTCTTTAGTGGATCTTCCTGACCCAGGGATTGAGTTCACATCTCTGTGTCTCCTGCATTAGCAGGAGCCACCATTAGCACCACCTAAATTAGTAGTCCTAACCAAACATATCGCTTGCTCCTTGGAAGGTAAGCTATGACAAACCTGGACAGCATATTAAAAAGCAGAGACATTACTTTGCCAACAAAGGTCCATATAGGACAACAACAACAACCACAACCAAACGTATGTACTCTGAAGAAGGAAACTGAGAAGAAAATCAGAAAGACTTATCAACAGAGACATCCAATTAGAAATGACCACTCTCGGAAGGGTTGGCACAGAGAAGCAGACAACCAGATGGTCTCTTTCAAGTGGAGCCAAATAGAATGGAACAGTAGATGTTTTTTTCCTATAAGAAGTTATAGGGGGAGTAAACTCCAAACCCCCAAATTGACTATGAATATTCAGAAGATCAACAATTTCATTTTCTTCAATAAGATCCAAATCACAAATCAAAGTTTTTAACTTGATATGGAAGGAACAAAAACTTTAAAATAAAACTCTACTGCTGTAGAGTTCCAAAGTGCTAGGGACAAAGATCAATGTTTTATGTCCAAAGACTTTTGACTCAAATACAAGATTTAGGTAAGTTAACCATGTAAGCTGAAAGTTACTCTTTAGCCAATCCCCACCCTCTACTTCTGACATCCCCCGCCCCCACTGCCATTATTACCAGTCTGATGGGTTTCATTTGAGATCTTTTTCTAATGTGTTTGTAAAAATATGACTATATAGTTGTTTTGTACATTTTCACATAAATTGTTTTATACTCTACATATTTTTCTATAATTTGGATTTTTTTAACCTATCAAACATCTTGGAGATTTTTCCTTACCAGAGGGTAGAGACTAAATCCAGTTTTTTCTGGTGTGATTTTTTTTTTTTTTCTCTTTAACTTTTTGGGGGAAATTGTAGATTCATAAGAAATTATGACCTGCAAAATGTTCAGGGATATCTGAAAGGTCACCCTTCACCCAGCCTCCACTAATAGTCACATTTTAATTTGCATTTCACCATACTCTTCTATGTGTGTTTGTAGATAGTTCTGTGCACTTTTATTGTATGTGTAGCTTCACATAAGCACACTGCATTTTTAAGATGCTGTTTAAGATATTTAAGATTTGAACAAGAGTTCAAATATACTCCTGGCAGTTTATTTGTGTGTGTGTGTGTGTGTGTGTGTGTGTAATTGCTGAAGAAAGTATTTTCAAAGTAGTTTTAAGGGTCTTAGAAGTTTGTCTTGTTAAAAATATTGGTTAGGAAAGGAGGCAAGGATATACAATGGAAAAAAGACAACCTCTTTAACAAGTGGTGCTGGGAAAACTGGTCAACCACTTGTAAAAGAATGAAACTAGAACACTTTCTAACACCATACACAGAAATAAACTCAAAATGGATTAAAGATCTAAATGTAAGACCAGAAACTATAAAACTCCTAGAGGAGAACATAGGCAAAACACTCTCCGACATAAATCACAGCAAGATCCTCTATGACCCACCTCCCAGAATATTGGAAATAAAAGCAAAACTAAACAAACGGGACCTAATGAAACTTAAAAGCTTTCGCACTACAAAGGAAACTATAAGTAAGGTGAAAAGACAGCCCTCAGATTGGGAGAAAATAATAGCAAATGAAGAAACAGACAAAGGATTAATCTCAAAAATATACAAGCAACTCCTGCAGCTCAATTCCAGAAAAATAAATGACCCAATCAAAAAATGGGCCAAAGAACTAAACAGACATTTCTCCAAAGAAGACATACAGATGGCTAATGAACACATGAAAAGATGATCAACATCACTCATTGTTAGAGAAATGCAAATCAAAACCACAATGAGGTACCATTACACGCCAGTCAGGATGGCTGCTATCCAAAAGTCTACAAGCAATAAATGCTGGAGAGGGTGTGGAGAAAAGGGAACCCTCTTACACTGTTGGTGGGAATGCAAACTAGTACAGCCACTATGGAAAACAGTGTGGAGATTTCTTAAAAAACTGGTAATAGAACTGCCATATGACCCAGCAATCCCACTTCTGGGCATACACACTGAGGAAGCCAGATCTGAAAGAGACACGTGCACCCCAATGTTCATTGCAGCACTGTTTATAATAGCCAGGGCATGGAAGCAACCTAGATGCCCATCAGCAGATGAATGGATAAGGAAGCTGTGGTACATATACACCATGGAATATTACTCAGCCGTTAAAAAGAATTCATTTGAATCAGTCCTAATGAGATGGATGAAACTGGAGCCCATTATACAGAGTGAAGTAAGCCAGAAAGACAAAGAACATTACAGCATACTAACACATATATATGGAATTTAGAAAGATGGTAACGATAACCCTATATGCAAAACAGAAAAAGAGACACAGAAATACAGAAGAGACTTTTGAACTCTGTGGGAGAAGGTGAGGGTGGGATGTTTCGAAAGAACAGCGTGTATATTATCTATGGTGAAACAGATCACCAGCCCAGGTGGGATGCATGAGACAAGTGCTCAGGCCTGGTGCACTGGGAAGACCCAGAGTAATCGGGTGGAGAGGGAGGTGGGAGGGGGGATCGGGATGGGGAATACGTGTAAATCTATGGCTGATTCATATCAATGTATGAAAAAACCCAGTGAAATGTTGTGAAGTAATTAGCCTCCAACTAATAAAAAAAAAAATATTGGTTAGGGTGATTATCAAGAATAAAGATTTAGAATCTTAATCATGTATTGTCCTCTCTTGTTCTTCAATTGTTTATTATTTGTGTGTAGCTCCACAGATAGAAAAATAAATAGAGGGATGGTTAGATCTGATTAGCTTTCCTTGCTAGACTAAAACACCTTGGGAGGCTAGGCTGTAATCTCAGAAACCTGTTAAATTCACCGTACCTTTGTATGTCTGATGCATGCTTAAATGCCTGCTGGTTAGTTAGGCTGGTTGATTTTCTGGTACCCTGCTTACCAGAGTGCCAGCTGAATGAGCCAAGCTGCACATTTCCTTGTAGAAATATGCTCCTGGAAAACTCAAACAAAACATTTGCTTATACCACTCTCAGTATAAGAGTGAGTGAGTCCTAAGTCACTTCAGTCATGTCGAACTCTGTGTGACCCCATTGACTGTAGCCCACCAGGCTCCTCTCTCCATGGAATTCTCCAGGTTAGAATACTGGAGTGACTTGCCATTTCCTCCTCCTGGGGTCTTCTCAACCCAGGAATCGAACCTGCATCTCTTATGTCTTCTGCTTTGGCAGGCAGGTTCTTTACCTCTAGCACTACCTGGGAAGTACCTCAGTGTAAGAAGTCTTAGCAAAATTTCCTTGGAAATTTTATGAAAGCACCTAGATACTACAGTTGTACATTTTATTGAGCCAGCTCAGAAGATGGGTAGCTATTCAGTTCCAAGCTCCATCCAAGACAGTGGCAGTTTCCTACATGACTTCTGGCAAAATGTGTCATGAATATTCACGAAGCGAAAGATCAGAAAATATTCGCTGCTTGTTAGTTATCCTGGGATCCTCCTGGGATGCATATGGCAAGGTTCAAGCAAGGCCACATTCATCTCACTTCTGTTCTTTTTCAGGACATTATTATTGTATTACATATTTTAATTTCACTGAGGCAAAGTCAGCCAGAAAAAGAAACCAGAATATTAGCTCCTCAATTGATTGCAATTTTAAAGGACATTGCAATGATTATTTCTTGCCAAAAAAAAAAAAAAAAAAAAACCTGTAAATAGATAAGAACAATGTGACATAGAAAAGCTGTCTTTCTTTGCCTACCCTGTTCTTCTTTTAATAACATGGAGCTCAAATCCTACTATCTTCTTGAAAGCTTCTCTAACCAAAATTCAATTATTGTGGAATAGTCAAAAATGTGGAAGCTGCCATAAAAAATACCTGTCTGAACATAGGGGTGCATGTATCTTTTTGAATTATAGTTTTTTCAGATATTTGCCCAGGATATATACAATAGAATGTGAAGAGTGAAAGTGTTAGTCACTCAGCCATGTCTGACTCTTTTGAACCCATGGTCTGTCCATGGAATTCTCCAGGCAAGAATATTGGAGTAGGTTGCCATTCCCTTCTCCAGGGGATCTTCCCGACTCGGGGATCTAACCTAGGTCTCCTGCATCGCAGGCAGATTCTTTACCGTCTGAGCTACCAGGGAAGCCCATGGTGGAATACTATGCAGCAATTTAAAAGAACAAAATAACGCTATTTGCAACAACATGGATAGACTTAGAGATTATCATTTTAAGTGAAGTAAATCGGAAAAAGAAAGACAAATACCATTTGATATCTGTAATATGTGGAATCTAAAATATGACACAGATGAATCTATCTACAAAAAAGAAATAGACTCACAGACGTAGAGAACAAACGTGTGGTTGCCAAGGGGAAGGGAGGGTGGGGAAGGGATGAATTGGGAGTTTGAGATTAGCAGTTGCAACCTATTATGTAGAGAATGGACAAACAATGGGATTCTACTGCATTCAATATCCTGTGATAAACCATAATGGAAAAGAATATTTTTAAAAAGAATATATTTATGTAATATGAGGGCTTCCCAGGTGGCACTAATGGTAGAGAACCTGCCTGCCAATGCAAGAAATATAAGAGATGCAGGTTCAATTTCTGAGTCAGGAAGATCCCCTGGAGGAGGGCATGGCAAGCCACTCCAGTATTCTTGCCTGGAGAATCCCATGGACAGAGGAGCCTGGCGGGCTACAGTTCACAGAGTCACAAAGAATTGGACACTCCTGAAGGGCACACATATATGTGATATAACTGAATCACTTTGCTGTACAGCAGAAATTAATATAACATTGTAAAACTGTCCATTAAAAAATTAAAAACAGGGACTCCCCTGGTGGTCCAGTGGTTAGGAATTCACCATGCAATGCAAGGGACGAAGGTTTGATCCCTTCACTGATCAGTGCCCCAGACTTGAGAACTTCTGTCTATGCTACTAGTTAAGCACTTAACCACAGACTGACTAGATTTATTATTTAGTTACTTATGTTTGTTTCATCTTCCAAAGAAACCTGCCATCTTCTTGAGGACAAAAATCATGTCACATACAACTTTCAGAACATCTAGCTCAGTTCCTCCCCCATAGTAATATTTCAGTAAGCACATTTTCAAAATAGCACTATGTTACATTCATTGAGCACTGATGATATGCCAGGATAATATATGCTAAATGCTTTGACGCATTTATCCCATTTAATCTTTACATTAACCAAATGAGGCAGGCACTATTATTAGACCTATTTGTTAGATGTGGAAACAAAGTTACAAAATTTATAAAATTTGTCCCAAATCACACAGCTGGTAAAAGGCAAAACCCAGACTGAAACCCCAGTCTGTCTGATCCCAGACCCCCTGCTTTCCACCATTTTTGGATATTGCTTCCCAAATTAAAAGAAAACAAACAAACATTTCTTGATTAATTAGATGCTGAATAGCTGGACATGAATGAACTCTTTGAACTCACTTGTAATATCTAGGTCACTTGGCAATAACTAGATATTTACTATCGTGGATGTTGGAATCTGAGATTTATTCAGTCAGCAGAAAATTTTGCTAGGCATGTGCCCCTGAGGACAGATGAGTGAGGCAATGTCACCAAAACAAGTAATTATAAAACAATGCACACAGGGCTTTAACGACGGTTTGGAAAAATGCTCATGGAAACATAGGAGACAAACTTAATTTAAAATAGTTCACCATAGTGTCAGCATTTTTAGGATATCTGCTACGTGCCCAGCACAGTGCTAAGCAGTTTATACATATTTAATTCTCACCACCACTCAACAAGAAGTAGGCTTTATTATTCATATTTGCAAAGAAGTAAACTGAAGCCTGAACTTGTCAAATAGCTTGGCCAAGGTCACAAAGCTAATTAATGGAGCATAGATTGACTCATGTTTAGGTCTGAAAGACACCCAGGTCCATGGTTGGTTCCAGCTTCCCATACTCTCATGATCTAGGTTTTCTTCTGGGTTTTTGCACTATCAAGAAACACCAAGGAAAGCATATAAATATAAAGGAGAAAAAATATACATAAAAAAGGTATAGGTGTATGAAGGAGGTTTCAGATCTGTCTCTTTAAGGCACTTCAGCCAACAGAGTGAACCAACAGGGTCATGGGGCTGAGTCATTGTCTGACTTGGAGAATAGATTATTTCAATATTTCACTTCTTGCTTTTTTTTTTCCCCCTCAGCTGGGGTTTGCAATTCCTATTGTTCTCTAGGCTGACACCAGGTTTTGTGCTTTCTGCTCTTGTTGAACAGTTTCTTGTCTAGTCCCCCTACCTCTTTATTAAGCACCATCCCTTCTGTACCTTTCCCCCTACCCTCTTGTCATATCAAAAAGAGAGGCTTGACAGGTAGTTGTTTGATTTACCATTCTCATGATGAAGGTTTTAGATCAAAGCCAGAGCACCATCAGTCACATTTATAGCACATTTTAGGACAAGAAAAAATCAAGCAAATGTGGGACATTTTCAGGGGACCTTCAGGAGATGCCTTGGGACAGCCTTACAGGAGGATCAACTCTGGAGCCTGGTGGGTACGTCTTTCATACCTAGGAGGCCCAGGACTGTGTCACCAAAAAAGAAACCAAAGGGTCATTACCAATGAAGGACGTTCTGGCAATGTGAAACCAGTGCTTTAAATATAAGCCTAACTTTGGGCCCGGTAGTTTAAATTTGAGGAATCTATTCTAAAGAAATAAAGTTGTGTACTGCAATCACCCTCGGTGTTTTTGTCAGTTGAGTTTTATTGAAACTTTCGATGGCTAAGTTGAAGATCTCTCTCAGTAAATGTCACACTGCACTTGAAAATATGTGGGTTATTTTCAAATATCTTTTGATATTGATTTCTAGCACAGTTCCACAGTGATAAGAGAACATACTCTGTATGATTTCAATATGTTTAGACCACGAAATTTTTGCACCTGGTTTTATGTCCCTGGGGATATGTTCCAGTGTCTCCTACTTCACAGTCTATGGGAACTTGAATAGAATTTATATTCTACTGTTGTGTGAAAATTGTATAAAACTTAATTATGTTAAATTGGTTCACAGAGCTTTTCAGGTCTACTATATCCTTCTACTTCTCTGTATATTCATTCTATGAATTTTTGAGAGTTTAATATTGAAACTCCAATTAAAAATCTTAATTTATCAACTAAAAAATTGTAATATATAGTAGAACTGTATGTAACCTTGTTTCGTATTTTCTAAGTCACCTGTAAATGTTTTATCTTATTTTAATAATTTAAAAAATGAAAAATAAAAGAGTTGTGTATAATGATTAACACATCATCAATAGCAAAAAAGGGATTTGTTCCCATTAAGATCCAAGCACAGTCCATAACTTACCTTCAGTGATAGCTCTCAAATTTCTTTTAGTCTTTAGGTTCTACCTCCCTTTCTTTTTTTCTTGCTATTACAAATAGTTGCTCAAGAAACCAGACTGTTAGGACTTACTGTATAGCACAAGGAACTATATTCAGTATCTTGTAATAACCTATAATGAAAATGAATCTGAAAAAGAATATATGTATGTATGAATATATGTGTGTGTATATATATAAATATATGTATGTATGAATATATGTGTGTATATGTATGTATGTATGTATGTATGAATATATATGTATGTATGTATGTATGAATATATATGTGTGTACACACACACACATATTCACATACATGGGCTTCCCTGGTGGCTCAGTGGTAAAGAATTCGCCTGCCAGTGCAGGAAACTTAGGTTCATTCCCTGGGTCGGGAAGATCTCCTGGAGAAGGAAATGGCAACCCACTCCCATTTTCTTGCTTGGGAAATCCCATGGACAGAGAAGCTTGGCAGGCTTCAGTCTACGGGGTCACAAAAGAGTTAGACGTGACTGGATGACTGCACAGCAACAACACACACACACACACACACACACACACACACGTGTGTGTATGTATTATAACTGAATCAATTTGCTGTACACCTCAAACACTGTGAATTAACCATACTTGAATAAAAGATATTTAAAAAAGAAACCAGACTGTTGTCTAGAGTTTCTTCCTTCCTAGGCTTTGCTAACAACTTCCCTATTAAACATGCTTCTCTGTGTCTTGTATTTCCTTGACTTGAGGTTTGATTTTTGGTAAAAAACACTTTGTAAATTTACACGGGCTCAACTGTGCCCCTCATCCCAGTTAATTTGTTGAAGTCCTAGCCCCTAGTAGCTCAGGACGTGACTGTATTTGAAGATGGAGGTCTTCAAAAAGGTCATTAAGTTAAAATGAGGTCATAAGGATGGGCCCTAATCCACTAAGAAATGTAAAAGAGGAGGAGATTTTTTTTTAATTTTATTTATTTATTTTGGCCGCACTTGGTCTTCATTGCCGGGTGAGGTCTTTCTCTTGTTGCGGTGCACAGGCTTGTCATTGCAGAGGCTTCTCTTGTGTGGAGTGCGGGCTCTAGGGCAAGCTTCGGTAGTTGCCTCAGGGCATGTGAGATCTTAGCTCCCTGACCAGGGATGGAACCTGGGATCTATGTCCTCTGCACTGGCAGGCAGATAAGAAGAGGAAATTTAGGCTCGGACTCAGTACGGAGGAAAGACCATGAGAAGACAGAGCAGAAGAGGGCCATTGTAAGCCAAGGAAAGAGGACTCAGTCGAAAGCAACTCAGCCAACACCTTAAACTTGGGCCTCCAGTCTTCAGGGCTATGAGAAAATAAACCTCTGTTTTTTTAAGCCATGCAGTCTGTGGCACCGAGTTACCGCAGGCCTGGAAAAACTGATGCATAGATGTGCCTCTTTCATCAGAAGGCACACAACCCATTCTTGAGTAGGGAATTCTGTGGTGGAGAGAAAAAAAAATATTACAAACTGTAAATCTTGTTTTTAATCTACACGGTAAGAATGGCTACCTGGTTCAGAATAAATTATGTGCCAGGCACTGTGCTCCAAACACTTCATTTTATTACTTGACCTTACAGCCAGCCCCGCAGGTAGGTATTATTGTTGCCATTTACAGATACTGAGACAAATTCAGAGAGATCCAGACACCAACCCCAGGACACACAGCTGGGTAAGTGGCAGGGATGGGTCTAAAGGCAGCTACCATATGCCTACAAGTCCTGGACCACTTGTGTGCCATGGAGATGATCACTGAGAAATTGGATGTGGTCAAACAGAGCTGGGGGGCAAGCCCGAACTGCCAAGCTCAAACTGGAGAAGAAGGCAGCCCAAGGAGACATAATTCTCCCAGTGAGAAAAAAAAGGACCACTTCTCAGAGCCCTTGGCATCTGAGGTCCCGACCCTGATTTTCACAGCTCACTCTGCAGTGGCCAGCAGCTCTCTGATGGCCGCTGATACGCTGACCGTGACAGTGATTCCTCCTGGGTCGACATGGAAAATCACTCTGGCATCATCTTGCATAGACCACCTGCCTCTTCCCTCACACCCCTCAGCCCACTAACAACCCTAAACTCCACATGCACGCTCACAGCTGTTTTGTTCTATTTTCATTGGCTTTGGATCACATTTCAATTCAGAATTAAGGAGCAGTGAGTGGGAGGCAGTACAGAGTTAAGGTTGAAAGCATGTGCTTTGGGGAAAAAAAAAAAACCCAACAGATCTGGATTGGGGCCCCTGATCTATCCCCTTTACCTTGGCCACTTTAAGTGAGAGCCTTATTTCCTCTTAGCCTCAGTTTCCTCATCTTTAAAATAAGATTAATTATAATACCTACTTCACAAGGTGACCGTGGCAACTAAATGAGATCACGCATATAAAGCACACCTTTAGGGCCCTGAAACTTAATCAGGTAGCTTTGAAATATTAGCCCTAAAAGAGAAAAGCACTGTGCTAAGAAGTGACTAAGAATGTCTGGAGGAGCAGACACATGGAAAGGCAGATCTGTGACTCTGGGTCACTTTGTCACTAGCCATACTTGACTAGAAAGTTTCAGGAACTCTGGCCTTCCCCGCTTTGGCCCCCAGATCACACTGACTGCTTTTTCCACTGCCTTTTTAGCTAGCTTATCATTCAATCAGCTCTGGACAAATGACATTGACTTTGAAAGCTACAGTCTCTCTACAGTTAACTAAATAGCAGTGAAGCTATGTAAGGGAGCCCAGAGCCAGTTTTCTCCTGAAATTTCTGGCCACTCACTTCAGTCAGCAATGGGAAATTTCCAGCCTGTGAAGCTTTATCTTACTGTGGGAGTCTCTGTTGGCGGTAATCTCCCCCACTTTCCCAGTGGGGAAAATGCATCATATTTAGGACCAATCAGGTGTGTCAGTAGTATCTTTGTTGATGACACCCAGTGTGATGTAGTCAGGGCTGGTCTGATGTTTTTGTGTCTAATGTCTTTTGTTTCATCGCCTGGACATCAGCTTCTTTGTACCCTGCTTGCTGGCCCGGTCATCCTTGATCAATGTGTGGTTTTGTCTTCTGTCTTCATGGTGGGCTCCACAGCTGGAGAAGCGTGTTGTTGGCCTAATAAATGGGACATGTTTCTTGGAGAGATGCTCTGCCAAGTGGACGTTGGCCCTAAGTGCCTAGGGTCTGGGGCTGTGGGATGGCCTCAATATCGCGTCCCTGTGCATATTGACATGTTCAAGATGGCCTTCTCGGCTTTCAAGGCCTTTCTCTGCTGGGGTGGGGTGGGAGGTGGAGGCTGGTGTAGAGAAAGAGAAGCCACAGCTTCCTTGTTTTCATTTTCTCTGCTTTTTGGTAAAAAGTGTGTGACGTTTTATGTTTGAAGTAACCAATTCCAGAAAAAAGAACCATCTGACCACACCCCACAAATGCCATGAAGACCCAGCATTTCTGGGAATCTTTGCTGTTTGCAGCTCGGGGAGTTCAAATGAGATCTGGGAAGGTAGCCGGTGGTTTTTCTCCCCGGGTCACTTTTGTCTTTATTTCTGCTTCTTCTATTTTTTAACTACCCAAAGAGAGCAACTGAATTGTATTTTGCTTGGTAGGTTTGAGGGCTGTCTTCCAAGGAAAATGTTAAAATCAGAGTGACAGTCACAACGAAACAATATTTCACCCTATGAAAATAATTTGTGAGAAATCTGCATTAGGTTACGTGTTATATTTCACCTGAAACATCCTACACAGCTTTTTTGGGGGGAAGTGATGAGCAGAGCATTAGAGGTTTTGAAGTTTGATTTAAATCTGTCAACAACAGTATTTCAGATGTACTCAGTCTAACCTCCAAGAATCACCAAGCGCATGGCATTGACTGCCCAGCAAAATAAAATAAATCCCTCATTCCCCCATTTGGGAAGGAAAGTTCAGAAAAGGGAAGAAATTTCTCTAGTTACTCAGCCAGTGAGACCTAGGATGGATGAAATTAAAACAAACAAACAAACAAAAATATATAGTTCCCAACTTTTAGTTCTGGGTAATGAAAAGTTAGCTTTTTAATCATTTTTATAGAGTTTTTGGAAATATGAATCATGATCTGAATTTTACTCTTTCTTGGTCAATATTAGCTTTAGTTGTACGATTAGTCCTTTACTTGAGATCACATTTTTTTTCCAGATACAGATTTTCACATTGTACCAAATTCTACCCAGAGACCAACAGTTTTGTGTTATCTTTGCTTAAGTCCTTTATTTCTTTTTTCTAAACTAGATGCCTCTGAGCTAGTTTTCTTTGTACTGTAGTAAAATGGAGGGGTCTATATTTGTTAGAATATCCTTGCTTAAGTCTTGGGTTTTTTTTTTAAATCTACTTATATTTAATTGGAGGACAATTGCTTTACAATATTGTGTTTTGGTTTCTGCAGTACATCAGCATGAATCAGCCATATGTATTCATATGTCCCCTCTGTCTGGAACCTCCCTCCCACCTCCCACCCCATCCCACCCCTCTACATTGTCACAGAGCACCATACAGCAAATTCCCGCCAGTTAGCTATTAATATTTTACATGTGGTAATGTATATGTTTCAGTGCTACTCTCCCAATTCGTCCCATCTTCTCCCCACACTGTGTCCACAGGTCTGTTCACTATGTCTGCGTTTCCATTGGGTATTGTTTTTAAAACTCTTTGTACATGGAAAGAAAATAGAACCAATAGACATTGTGTACCAATATGTACCAAGCACTCTACTAGAGGTTTACAACATAACTTCAGTGAGTCCTCCCTACCATCTATAAGGAAGCTACTTTTACTACAGATAAAGCAATTGGGGCTCAGAGAAATTAATTAATACCTTACCCAAGATAATACAACCAATAAGATGATGCAAATTAGATTTCAACCCCAGCATTCTCTAACTCCAAAGTCTGTCCTAATTTTAAAAAATTGATATAGTAGCTCAAATTCCTCACTTCCTCATTCTCCCACAGAAGGGAACATGTAGATACAATGAACCTCTTATATCTAAAGTTCAAGTAAATATATGAGCTCCCTGAGGAGTGACTCTTTTCATAGAGAATCCAGAAACAGATTGGAGCCCTTGCAGAAAATAGTTTGGAATTCTCTGTCACATGATGCATAAGGGATAGATTTTAATAACTGTCTAGAAACATGGATAGCAAACAGTATTATTTGGTTTAAGAAATTTTTACTTCTCAAGCACTATCATAAGTAATATTATTTTCAAATTTCTATACAGTGTCATTACCCTAGATAAAAGCTACCTAGTGATATCTAGAATGGGTACTTATATTTCCAGGAGTACTTGGCCACCAAATTCACTAACAATGCAATAGAACTTCCTTCTCCTCCTTATCAATCTTTCAAAAGAGTCATTCACTCCTTTGCTGTCCTATAGTTCTAAACTGTTTAATGGTTCCAAACTTCCAAACCCTGAATACAGTGGTGGTGGTGGTGGTTTAGTCACTAAGATGTGTCTGACTCTTGCGACCCCATGGACTACAGCCCACCAGGCTCCTCTGTCCATGGGATTCTCCAGGCAAGAATACTAGAGTGGGTTGCCATTTCCTTCTCCAGGGGATCTTCCTGACCCAGGGATTGAACCTGGGTCTCCTGCATTGCAGGCAGATTCTTTATCGACTGAGTTACAAGGGAAGCCCCTGAATACAGTACTGCATTTAAATAGAGTAGAATGTCTAGTTTGTTAGAATAGCCTTTAAAACGAATAATTTCCTTTCAAAGACCGCAATCTTCCTCATCACCCAGGCTCAATAGCTCAGAAGCATTCTGGAATCTATCTCTAGGCCTTTGCTCTCTAATTCAGCTACTTAGCAAGTTCTATTAATTCCTTCTTTATAATGTTTCTAGAGTCTAGCACTTAATTTCCATCTTTCCCCCTGCGGCTCTTGTTCAGGCCTCTATAGTCTCATACCCAGACCATTATAATAAACTTTTATCTACACTGTCTCCATTTTTATCTTCCTCTAACACCTAATATACAATATAAGATTAATCTTCCTTGAAATATCAGTTTTATCTAATAGATGCCGTCATTAAAACTGCCTATGTTTCCAGTGCCTATAGATAAAGTTATAATTCTGCAGTCCAACCCTGTGATGGATTTTTCCTGAGTCGACTCAGCTAATCTGGAACCACATTTCCCAACTCCATTTCCCAGAGGGTCCAGGTTAGGGTTTCCCACAAGAGAAGTTTGCATCATATTTGGAAGGAGAAGGGGAGGCAGCCATTTGTTATGCTCTGAAGGTCAAAGTAGGCCCCACTGTAGGCTCACAGCTGGATCTCCTGGCTACTGGCCTGGCCTGCTGCCCCGGCTGCTGCCAGCTCCCATCTTTCAGCCTCTCCAAGTTCAGGGCCAGGTGTATGTGCAGTTCGGAAGCAAAGGGCTCCTGTTCTGCAGGCCACCATTGTCACTGATCATGAAGCGGTAAGAGACCACTTCCTGGGGTCCACTTTGTTCCTGAAGGTTTCATTTTTCACTAATGGGTTCCCATTCACCCTTGCCCCTTCCTAGGTTCTATTCAGTTTTTCCTCCGGATTCCAGCCTCTGACCTCTGGGGACCTTCAGACCCAATTTCATGATAGGCAACAGCCAGTCTCAGGTAGGTCTGTCCACCAGCTTCCACGATTGCCTGAGGCCATCAAAAGCTAGGAGCAGAGTCTCCCTCACAGCTTCAGAAGGAACCAACCCTGCCGACACCTTGATTTTGAACTTCTAGCCTCCAGAGCTATGTGACCATCAGTTCAGTTCACTTCAGTCAATCAGTCGTGTCTGACTCTTTGCGACCCCATGGACTGCAGCACACCAGGCTTCCCTGTCCATCACAAATCCTGGAATTTACCCAAACTCATGTCCATTGAGTCAGTGATACCATCCAACCATCTCATCCTCTGTTTTCCCCTTCTCCTCCCACCTTCAATCTTTCCCAGCATCAGGGTCTTTTCTAATGAGTCAGTTCTTGACATCAGGTGGCCAAAGTATTGGAGTTTCAGCTTCAGCATCAGTCCTTCCAATGAATGCTCAGGACTGATCTCCTTTAGGATGGACTGGTTGGATCTCCTTGCAGTCCAAGGGACTCTCAAGAGTCTTCTCCAACTCCACAGTTCAAAAACATCAATTCTTCAGCACTCAGCTTTCTTTGTAGTCCAACTCTCACATCCATACATAGACTACTGGAAAAGCCATAGCTCTAACTTGATGGACCTTTGTTGGCAAAGTAGTGTCTCTGCTTTTTAATATGTTGTCTAGGTTGGTCATAACTTTTCTTCCAAGGAGCAAGCGTCTTTTAATTTCATGACTGCAGTCACCATCTGCAGTGATTTTGGAGCCCCAAAAAATAAAGTCTGCCACTGTTTCCATTGTTTCCCCATCTATTTGTCATGAAGTCATGGGACCAGATGCCATGATCTTAGTTTTCTGAATATTGAGTTTTAAGCCAAATTTTTCACTCTCCTCTTTCACCTTCATCAAGAGGCTCTTTAGTTCTTCTTTGCTTTCTGCCATAAGTGTAATGTCATCTGCATATCTGAGGTTACTGATGTTTCTCCCGACAATCTTGATTCTGGTTTGTGGTTCATCCAGTCCGCCATTTCTCATGATGTACTCTGCATATAAGTTAAATAAGCAGGGTGACAATATACAGCCTTGGCTCCTTTCCCTATTTGGAACCATTCTGTTGTTCTATGTCTGGTTCTAACTGTTGTTTCTTGACTTGCGTACAGATTTCTCAGGAGGCAGGTCAGGTGGTCTGGTATTCCCATCTCTTTAAGAATTTCCCACAGTTGTTGTGATCCACACAGTCAAAGGCTTTGGCGTAATCAAGAAAGCAAAAGCCAATGTTTTTCTGAAACTCTCTTGCTTTTTTGATGATCCAACAGATGTTGGCAATTTGATCTCTGGTTCCTCTGCCTTTCCTAAATCCAGCTTGAACATCTGGAAGTTCACAGTTCACCTACTGTTAAAGCCTGGCTTGGAGAATTTTGAGCATTACTTTGCTAGCATGTGAGATGAGTACAATTGTGCAGTAGTTTGAGCATTCAGAACAGAGCTGAGCCATTTGAGCCACCCAGTTTGTGGTCCTTTGTTCCAGAAGCCCCAGGAAACTAAAACAGCCCCTCGAGACATCTTTCCCAACTAGGGGGTCTCTGTATTGCTAGAGATCTCCCAGGACCCTGTACCCTCTACTTTTGGAAAAGAAAAAGAACTGACAGTTGTGAAAGTACCAGCCTCTGTATTAGATGCTCTGCATTCCTCATCCCAGTTAACCTTCAGGCAGCCCCTAGGAGGTATACGTTACTCTCCTCATTTGAGAAATGAGCACACAGTGGGACTTCCCTGGTGATCCAGTGGTTAAGAATCCTCCTTGCAATACAGGGGCTTCCCAGGTGTTTCATTGGTGAAGAATCTGCCTGCCAATGCAGAAGACACGGATTCAATCCCTGGATTTGGGAAGATCCCCTGGAGAAGGAAATGGCACCCCACTCCAGTATTCGTGCGTGGAGAATTCCATGGACAGAGGAGCCTGGTGGGCTACAGTCCATGGGGTCTCAAAGAGTCAGACACAACTGAGTGACTCAGCACACATGCACATTTGCAATACAGGGGACTCGGGTTCAATCCCTGATCTGAGAACGAGGATCCCACATGCTGTACACCGCAACTGCTGAGCCTACTGGTCTGAGCTCTCTGAAGTCTGAGCACCACAACTAGAGAGTTTGTGTGCAGCAACCAAAGATCTCACCTGCCACAGTGAAGATCCCAGGCCCACAGCTAGGGCCTGATGCAGCCAAATAAGTGAGTATTAGGGGAGAGGAAGAAAGAAAGAAATGAGCACATAGAAACATTAAATACTTGCCCAGGGTAAGTGACGGAGGTGAAATTCAAACCCATGTCTAACTCCAAAGCCAAAGCTTTTCCCATGATTTCATTCCTCCCCCCTTTCCTTGAAAGAGCAGATAGTTCAAACCTCAAAACCTTCCTCTGATGTTTCTCAGTTGTTCTATGTTTCCCAAAAGAGACCCACAGAGTTGCAAGAAAAACTGAGGGGCAGAGTCCTCGCTTAACAAAGCTCAGTCCCTACCCTCCGGTACCTCGGCCCCATATACTTCCCTATATTGTAGAAGTGTTCAAGGAAATCTGAGCTAATTAGACTGAACCTAGAGAATGTCAGGAAGAAATGGAAAAAAACAAGGATTTACAGGATGTCCTTAAAGTTGCGATTTTATGATTTTCAAGTGTAAATGAAATACAAAGTGTGCCAACAAAATATTGCTTGGGAGAGAACCCTTAGGGGATCTACTTTAATGAATAAATAAGTATGTTTTGAAATTAGCTTTCTGTTGTCTATAGTAAATCCCCCATGTGAGCTTGAAAGTAGTTGCTTTCTAATTCATGAAAAGAATTTCCCTCTATTGTTTTGCTTACCCTGTTGGAATGATGGTGCTTATAGAGAACCTCAATTCAGGGAAGGCCACTGGTGCAAAATCCGCCAGTCTGAGCCAAAGTCAGAGGGCAGGGGTCAAAGCTATCAGGTTTAGCCCAGGGAGGGCCCCAGGCCCAGAGAGTCAGGTGACCTGACATTCTTGGATCCAGAGAAGCTCATTTGTGGGCCTTCCTGCAAATGAGGCCCTCAGAGAAGAGTTCCTGACTTACATAGACTTTGCTGTTAAGACCAAAGTTTTAACTGTATACCGTTAACTGTTTTAACTGTCTACTGTATACTGAGCTACTGTATAGCTCAGGGAGCTCTAGTCAGTGCTCTATGTGAGCATGTGTACCCGCTAAGTCACTTCAGTTGTGTCTGTTTCTTTGCGACCCTATGGACTATGGCCCATGAGGCTCCTCTGTCCAAGGGATACCCCACGCCCTTCTCCAGGGGATCTTCCCGACCCAGGGATCGAACTTGCATCTCTTACGTCTCTTGCACTAGCAGGCAGGTTCTTTACCATTAGCGCCACTTGGGAAGCCCATTCAGTGCTCTGCGGTGACCTAAATGGGACGGAAATCCAAAAAAGAGGGGATATATGTGTATGTACAGCTGATTCACTTTGCTGCAGAGTAGAAACCAACACGGCACTGTGAATCAACTATACTCCAATAAAATTAATTCTAAAAAGATCTATCAGTCAATAAAAATGAAGAACCATTGACTTGGTGTGTTGGTAGGCTTGGCCCCAGGTTCCTATACATAGCTCTTGACCCCGAACATCTCAGTCTGGCTCACTACTTCATGCTGAATGTTTTCTGCTTGCCTCCCAACCCCACCCCCAACCTGATCCATTATCCACCCTGCTCTACATCCCAATCTGAAAGAAATCTAAGAACTGCATCTTTGACCTCCTACCTTCTGGCTTCCATTTATTACCCTGGATCCCTCAACACTGAGCCAAGACACATCGGTAAATGCTTTCCTCCATCAAAGGCCAGAGTCACTTTCTGGAAGCCCCACCCCTACAGTTATACTTCTGACCCAGTCCCTTTAGGCTTTGCCTCGCCTTGCTTCTTGAGGCTTATCAGTGGTAGTGTGTGTATATGTGTGTATGTGTGTGTGTGTGTGTGTGTGTGTGTGCTCAGTCGTGTCCAACTCTTCACAACTCCACAGACTGTAGCCTGCAAGGCTCCTCTGTCTGTGGAATTTCTCAGGCAAGAATACTGGAATGGGTTGCTATTTCCTCCTCTAGGAGATCTTCCCGACCCAGGGATCAAACCCAGGCCTCCTGCATTGGCAGATGGGTTCTTTACCAGCTGAGCCACCTGGGAAGCCCTGGCAGTGGTGATAACTTCCTGTTATTGCTAAACTGGCATCTTCCTCATCTTCTACCCATTCCTTTAGCTCTGCCTACAACTTTGCAAGTATTTTCTTCATGAACTTTCGAGTGGACCATTTGCTTTTCTGCTGAGACCCTGATGGAAATGCTACTGCATGTCCAGTATCTAACATTTTAGAAAATAATAGATACTCCGTAAAAATTTGTTGGCAGAAAAAAAGAGGATGATGGATGGGGAATAGATTCTGCTTCAAAGGGGGAATAACTTTACTCTCCCTTCACTCTCTCCCCAGTAACTCTTGCCCTCCACTCCTTTCTTCAGTTTTTTTGCCTCTTCAGCCTTTGGTTTATGATCTTGTCCCCAAGAGTACCCAGGGAAAGGGAACTGAGAGGACAATGATCTAGACACAGTTACCCATCCCCACCCCCGAAAAGAACTAGAATTGAAAATTTGGAGCATTCACATACCTAGTTCCCCAAGTCGGTGTTTGGATTCTGCCTAAAATGTCAGTGGAAAAATGCGACACAAATGGATGGTGAGATGGGAGACGTCTGTGGATGAAAGTCAGTGAACTGATAAATTAGCAGTACATCCCATCTGGCATGAAGAAGCCACAACAGAGAATAAAGCAGCCTTGCGGAGGGGAATTATGGATTCATGTACACTGTGCCAGAGAGGTTCTCATTTGGCATTTTAACGTGCTGACAAGCTATGCTGAAAGGCCGTCTCATTTTCCAGGCCCATAATGAAATGATAAAGGAGTGGTCAATTGCCCTGGGCCCTTCTTTAGGAAAAGCCACAAATGCTGAATTGGTACATCTGGATGGGGAAAGGGGACTAAATACTAGGACACATGAAGTTTGTTACCAGGGATTAGAGCTAATCAGCAGTGAAAACCAAGAGGACTGTATTCAGCTGGAGCTTCTGGTCCTCATATGTGAGAGATAGGGGGCTGCTGGCTCAACAATGAACAGCAAGTTTCACCTTCATTTCTCTTTATCCTCGGTGGCTCAGATGGTAAAGATTCCACCTGCAGTGTGGGAGACCCAGGTTAAATCTTTGGGTCAGGAAGATCCCCTGGAGAAGGGAATGGCAACCCACTTCAATATTCTTGCCTGGAGAATCCCATGGACAGAGGAGCCTGGTGGGTTATAGTCCATGGGGTCGCAAAGAGTTGGACCCGACTGAGTGACTAACACTCTCTTTATTTTCATGTTTATATAAATACAAAAAGCTTATATCAGCCTCCTTGTATTGAAACAGGGACATTTTCTGTGGCTTTCCAA
Source organism: Dama dama (assembly GCF_033118175.1). Taxonomy (NCBI): domain Eukaryota; kingdom Metazoa; phylum Chordata; class Mammalia; order Artiodactyla; family Cervidae; genus Dama; species Dama dama. The sequence goes on from NC_083710.1 coordinate 18,961,430, forward strand.
AGAAAATCTCTGATTTTCAACCCCCCTCCCCGTATCTTTTTATTTATTGACTAATTTTTTATTATTTTTTGGCTGTGCTGCTGTATAGCAAGTGGGATCTTAGTTCCCTGACCGAGAGTCAAACCCATGCCCCCTGCAGTGGAAGCCCGAAGTCTTAACCCCTGGACCCCCAGGGAAGGCCCCCTCATCTCTGTTTTAGGTTTGGCTCCATTTGCTGTAAGTATTTGTGGAACATCAAGATTGTTCTAGGCCTTCCAGATAGATCAGCATTCCCAGAGATTCCAGCGGGGAGGAGAGGACTACCTTCAGCTTATCAACCACCTGGAAGAGGGCCATATTTGGGAGGAAGCCGAGCCTGAGTCCAAATTCTGGCTCTTCCACGGTTAACTAGCTGTGTGACCTTCACCTCTCCATGTCTCGGTCCCCACATGACTCCAGTGGGGATAATCCCTGCATCACAGCATTGTTGGGAGGATTAAGTTAGGCAGCACGTGCTGGTACCCAGAATAGTCCCCGGCTCTTAGTAGGCCCTCAATAAGCGGTGTCTGTAAGGGTCGCTGGTCACCAAGCGTCCCTGCATTAGTTGACCACAAAGACCGTGGCGCGGGCGCAGGATGAAATAAATCACTTTTGTTTTCCCTGTCCGGACAAAAGAAGTCCCCTGGCTCTCATTGCGTATAAAGCAGCCAAAACAGACTGAGTTCTAAGAGCCCCCTTTGTCCCAACAGAGGCCTCATTTGTCGGACCCAAATGCTGCCCTGGCAGTCCTGGACGCCTGTGCCACTGCTACAAATCTGTTTGGGTTGGAGCACCCCCAGTTCACTGCTGTGATGAGTCCAAGCTCCCAGGCTGGCCAGGCGCAGCTGTGAATTCATTCAGAGTGGCCCTGCCCATGGGGCTCCAGTCACCGCCGGCTTCAAATCCTGAGAATCAGCAATTCATTTTGATGACCTCGCTCCACTCTGGGTTGAGGTGGCCCAGGGGCCCTGGCCTGCCAGGGGGTCGGATGACTTTTGGAGAGGATTTCTGGGTTCCAGGAGCAAGCATCCTTGGTGTAGGAAGTGAGGGGACCTGGCAGGATTCCTCTTGCTGCCTGCTCTTGGAGCCTGTGCCAGGAGAAAGACACTGCTTTTGCTTTGTAAGTTGTTAGAGGGAAAAGAATAGAACTTTTAACAGAGTTTGAGACAGGAATTCAGGTGGCGCTAATGGTAAAGAATTCACCTGCCGATGCAGGAGACACAAGAGATGCGGGTTCGATCCCTGGGTCGGGAAGATCCCCTGGAAGAGGGCATGGCACCCCACTCCTGTATCCTTGCCTGGAGAATCTCATGGACAGAGGAGCCTGGAGGGCTACAGTCTGTGGGGCTGCAAAGAGTCGGACACAATCGAGCAACTGAACATAGCAGAGTTCCTCACTCTGTTCATATGAACTGCAAACCTGAATGCAAGGATACTGGAAGCTATTATAACTTCTCAGGCTGTAAGCACAGACCCAGGAACTGGCCTGTGGATAGGTTATCCACGTGGGCCTCACAATCACACCCATGTCTCCCAGGGAATTACTGTTTCGACTCTCCTCCTTGGACAGGGGTGAATAATCAGCACGATCAGAATAATGAATCTACAGACCTTCACTCCAAGTGAGCTCACGAGCTGTCTTTTTAAATACATTTTTTAAATTTCCCTTTTTATTTCTAATTGTGGTAAGATGCGTATAAAATTCACCATCTTAACGATTCTAAGCGTATGTGTCATTCAGTCATGTTTAACACTTTCACACTGTTGTGCAGCCAATCTCCAGAACTCTTTTCATCTTGCAAAACCGAAACTCTATTTGTTGTTATTGTTCAGTCTCTAAGTCATGTCCAACTCTTTGTGATCCCATGGACTACAGCACACCAGGTTTCCCTGTCCTTCTCTATCTCCTGGAGTTTGCTCAAACTCTCGTTCATCGAGTCTGTGATGCCATCCAACCATCTCATCTCTGTCACCCCCTTCTCCTCTTGCCTTCAGTCTTTCCCAGCATTAGAAACTCACTTTTCCAATGAGTTGGCTCTTTGCATCAGGTGGACCAAAATATTAGAGCTTCAGTTTCAGAATCAGTCCTTCCAATGAATATTCAAGGTTGATTTCCTTTAGGATTGACTGGTTTGATCTCCTCGCTGTCCAAAAGACTCTCAAGAGTCTTCTCCAGCACCACAATTCAAAAGCATCATTTCTTCAGTGCTCAGCCTTCTTTATGGGCCAACTCTCACATCTGCACATGACTACTGGAAAAACCATAACTTTGATTATACAGACCATTGTTGGCAAAGTGATGAAACTCTATACCTATTAAATAATAACTTCCCATCTCTGCCTCCCCCAGCCCCTGAAAACCAACATTTAATTTTCTATCTCTATCAGTTTGATTACTCTAGATACCTCATATAAGTGGAATCATATAGTATTTGTCTTTTTGTGACTGGTGTATTTCACTTAGCCTAATGTTCTCAAGATTTACCCAGGTTGCAGCTTGTGTCATAATTTCTTCCTTTCTAAGCCTGAATGATATGACAAGTTGCCTTTTTTTTTTTTTTTTTTTTGCTGTGCTGGGTCTTCATTGCAGCACATGGGCTCTTTGTTGCTTCACATAGGCTTTCTCTAGTTGCAGCCCATGGACTCTAGAGTTTGGGCTTAGTTGCCCTGAGCCATGTAGAATTTTGATTCCTGGACCAGAGATCAAACCTGGATTCTTAACCACTGGACCACCAAGGAAGTCCCATAAGTTGTCTTTTTTAATTACAGTCCTCTTAGGGATCCTTACAATATGAGGGAGAGCATTGGAAGGACTAATACTGAAACGAAAGCTCCAATGCTTTTGGCCACCTGATAGCAAGGGCCAACTCATTGGAAAAGACCCTGATGCTAGGAAGGATTGAGGGCAGGAGAAGAAGGGGATGACAGAGGATGAAATGGTTCGATAGCATCACTGATGCAATGGACATGAGTTTGAGCAAAGTCTGGGAGATAGTGAAGGACAGGGAAGCCTGGTGTGCTGCAGTCCATGGGGTTGAAGTCAGACAAGACTTAGCGTCTGAACAATGACAAAGGCTAGGTGGGGAAGACATTTAGGGTTTGAAGTTTCATAAAGCCTACAGAGATTGAATCTTTTTATGGATATATTACCATCACTTGTATTCAATATCCACTGTCGCGTGCTGCCATCAGGTAATTAATGCATGTTGATCACTGATGGTGTAGAGAGCCTTGGGTCATGCCTCATCTTCTGTACTGAGTTCTGAGGAAGACCAGGTCTTGCTTTCCAGGGGAGAGGGAGGCCCAACCATACCACACGGCTCTGACATGTGTTAGTGGTGAGCTCCTTGATGAGTCACTTCACCACTGTGACTTTGGTATTTTCATTTGGTATCAAATGAAGATGATATTAGGGCTTCCCAGGTGGCACTAGTGAGTCAAGAATCTGTTTGCCAGTGCAGGAGACATAAGAGACTAGGGTTTGATCCCTGGGTCAGGAAGATACCCTGGAGGAGGACATGGCAATCTACTCCAGTATTCTTGCCTGGAGAATCCCATTGACAGAGGAGCCTGGCAGGGCACAGTCCATGGGGTCACAAATAGTCGGGCATGGCTAAGCACTAGTGAACTCTCCTTAGGTTGGGTGGGGATTAAATTAAAGAGTATATACAAAAGCACCAAGCGTGGTGCTGGGTCAGTTTCCAACAAATGGACATTAAATATTAGCACAAAGCAAACGAAAGATGAGGTTCTTCCCCTCACCAAGCAGAGAACCCAGAGTGGCCAGTGGCTCTGGTACTTTTAGAGTTAGGGATCCCTCTGAGAGTCACATCCATGAATACACAATCTGACAGTGAATTTCCAGGGAATTCTTGAATCTTATGATGCCCCTTCATGGATTTGGAGCAACAAGATCAGGGATCTGGAATCTAGATAGCAAAAGAAAAAACATTCACAGACAATGCAGATGATGTTTTACACAGTGTGAAGAAATAAAAAGCAGTTTAGCGATGTTTAGTGATAAAGAGATTCCAACTGTTGTTCAGTCGCTAAGTCATGTCTGACTCTTTGTGACCCCATGGACTGCAGCACACCAAGCTTCCCTGTCCTTCACCATCTCCCAGAGTTTGCTCAAACTCAAGTCCATTGAGTGGATGGTGCCATCCAACCATCCCATCCTCTGCTGCCCTCTTCTCTTTTTGCCTTCAATCCTTCCAAGAATCAGGAGATACTGAGTTAAAGAGTTGGGTGAATCCAATCAGAAACACTACAGATATTCAGAAATTTCCCAAAAGTTCAGCACTTCCTTTTCATTCTACTGTGACTGGTTGCTCTTTCACTTACCACCCTTTGAAAGCACTTATCCTCTTGGTAGCTACAAGATGTAGCTTTTTAAAAAAATGTTTTATTTGTCTGCTACCAAGTCTTAGTTGTGGCTTGCAGAATTTTTCGTGGCAGGTGGGATCTAAGTCCCTGAGCAGGGATCAAACCCAGACCCCCTGCATCGGGAGCATGGGGTCTGAGCCACTGGGCCACCAGGGGCGTCCCTTCACAATGTAACACTTCTTGGTGTCTGTCCTGTGGCCTGGTGGATTCACTTTCCAGTCCAACATCTATGCCTTCTTCCTTGTGTTGCACACTTGGAGAGCCCACCTGTGGCTGAGCGCCTCTCCCAAGGCCTCACAAACCCAACTCTTTCAATGAGATTGTGGATGGAAAATCACTCTTGGGGTTGTTTTTAAACTTTCAGATACACCACTGTCCCGTGAGGTTCTCAACTGATTCAATATCACTCCATAGGTGTCTCCACAGACGCTTGGTGAACAGACATGGCCTTGTGTTTCAAGGGGATTTGTTTTTATGGGCTCAGATGACTTAGCTCTAAAATCCAGCTACCATCCTCTACCTCGCTGAGTTATCTGTCTAAAATTGGGGGCTGGGATAACAACGGAGGGCACCATCAGCTTCCTGCCTGCCTGCCACCCTGGACTGTTCTCCAGCCAACTCGGGGCATGGGCATCACGTAAGCAGTTCTACAGGTGTTACGAGTCATTTCAAATCCACTTCGAATGGCACCGTTTCAACTGCTGTTATAGATACCATTTCTGCACCCTGCCCTCCACGGCCTAGTGTGAGCGTTTTACTAAATTTCAGTATTCTTGTAACCACTGCTTCAAGTGTAGCATTAAAGATTTATACAGTAACAAAAAGCCTCTTGTCTAAGCAAGTAGAGGAAAAACATATAGGGAGGCTAATCTTTTAATTGCCTAGGAACTGGCAGGTTACTCAACTCTCCAATTAGAGAGCCTTTGATTTAAGTTAAGTAACAAATCTATTAAATCTGATACCTTCGAATGGTTTGAGTAGCCATACTGTTATAAACTACTTTAAAATGGCAGTAATCCGAAGAATCCAGGGTAAGATAAGAAACAAGTCTACTCACACTGCCAGAACAAATAACACGACTGGCCCCAAATATGTCAACCTTCCAAATCCAAAGCCCTGGAAAAGATAGCATCGATCAAAAGGATTTCTACTCTCTTTCCCCCCATCATCTTAGTGCCAGCAAAGCCAGTTCTTCCCAGTGGCAAGAAAAATAAGGCTGGCTCTATGTTTCATTTGACTTTGTTTTTAAACTGCACTTTCCCCCTAATTACAAGATGTATTCATGCTCCATGGAGAAAGCTTGGGGAACAACACAACAAGGTAAATGTCACTTAAGGTCTCATTTGCCAGCAACAACCACTGTAAGTATCTTGATATATGACTTTCCTTTCTTTTACATTTACATAGATAGAAAATTTTTTACAAAAACTATGCACTGCTACACAAGGTCTTTTGGTCTGCTGGTCTATTTATTTCATTTAGCAACAGATTATATTTCCATAACAATAGATAGTCTCCTTAGTATGTTTCCTAATGGCTACATTCAGTTCAGTCCTTTGCATGTACTGTAATCCCCTCAAGCTAGATGTTAAGTACATTACAATGTTTTTCTGTCATAAATAAGGCTTTGATGGATATCTTCATAGGAACATCTTTAACTTCATCTCTGGTTGTTCTTAGAACAATCCTAAAAGTGTAATTCCTATCACTAACATAAACACATACTTCTAATCTTAGGCAATCTTCAAGTTCTTCTTTTGATTTTATGTGTTTATCAGTCATTTCACCACCAAAAAATAGCACTAATGTAGATACAAGGCAAAAGGAATAAACATGCCTCCCGCAGACCCAGAGACATCAAACCTTAAAGTTGTTTGCTAAAGAAACTTGTAGAGGACAGACTAGAGATGAGCTATTTTCTGAAAAGCCAACCAGAAAAAATGAGCTATCTGCTGATGCTAATGGGGAGATTCAAGAGGAGTAACCAAAACACAATTTGAAACACAAATTTCAAACTGAATTTCCAACACATCCAAAAGCAAATTCCATGGGGAAGGTATAATGCAGTTAGGAAAGGCACAGGTACTCAGAACAGAAACAATGCATTATTTCCAGTGAGTAATACATAAAACTGCAGCAATACGTACAGATTAAATTGTCAAAGATAAAATGGTTGGGGATGTGACAGTCACATCTATGTTTTTGTTTATTTCTTTCTATCCACGTTGAGCACACATATATTTAAAGAGTGAAATCATTTTACAAGGCTTACTACAGAAACAGTAGCAGTCACACCCATCCTCTTCACTTTTTTTTCCTTGCCAGAGGCAACTACTTTCTTACTTTTTCAGCTGATTCTCTTGCCATCATCATATCCCTAATAGCTTATTTCTCTAATTATGTATCTAATATTTTTCTAGCTTTTTATTCAGCCCAGTTACTAAGATTACTTTTTTCTTAGATGAAAACACTTACATTGTCTTTCCACTATGAAAGATGAGAATTTAGCTCTCTTATATTCCATCAATACACTCATACATCTAACAGGCTTGTGGTTGCCAAGGGGGAGGGGGCTGGTGGAGGGATGGAATGGGAGTTTGGGGTTGGTGGTGGTGGTGGTTTAGTCACTCAGATGTGTCCGACTCTTGTGACCCCATGGACTATGCCTGCCAGGCTTCTCTGTCCTTGGGATTTTCCAGGCAAGAATACTGGATTTGGGTTAGCAGATGCAAACCTATTATACACAGAATGGATAAACCACAAGGTCCAATTGTATAGCACAAGGAATTCTATTCAGTATTCTATGATAAATCATAACAGGAAAGAATACTGTTAAAAAGAATGTGTGTGTGTGTGTATATATATATATATATATATGAGTGAATTTTTTTACATCTTTTAAAAATTGAAGTATAGTTGACTTGCAATGTTCTGTTAATTTCTGCTGTACATCAAAGTTATATATAATACATATATATATATAACTGAATCACTTTGATGTACAGCAGAAATTAATAGAACATTGCAAATCAACTATGCATCAATTTAAAAAAGATATAAAAAATTCACTCATATATCCTCTCAATATATTATCTATCAGTCTGTCTACATGTGCATGTGTAACTTTGATTAGACCAGTAATCAGTGATTGCATGAGGATAATAATATTATTCTCTGATTATTTTCTGCACAATGCTTGACCAAGTGGTCCTCATTATTTTCTCTGCTTGATTTTGCCGGTATTGCTATTGAGTCAATCCGAACCTGTCCACCAATTTAGTCAAGAATTATCTACAGACATTCAGTTGTCTGAATCAAGACATTCAGATGTATCAACTCTTGTGTCATTTTCATCTGAAAGTTCTCTCCTGGAAACCTCAACTACTCCAATCCATCTGGTTTTCCTCATGCCTCATAAAGATGCCTCTGCCTCATCCAGAAGCAGGCCCTTCACTCAGATCTCCTGTTCCCAAAATCAGGTCGCCCTTTATCTTGATTAACTCTGCCGGGAGATTTTCAACAAAGAGTGCTTGGAAATTAAACATTTTGTGAGCCTGAAAATGTTTTTATGCTACCCTCTCGGTTGGGATTTGACTAGGTATATACAGCCCTATTCTAGATGCAACTGTACCTCAGAATTTTGATGGCATCAATCCATTATTATATTTCAGAATTCTTATGGAGGAAAAAAAGTCACTCAGATTTCCAGTCCTTTGTGGCTTGGTTTTCCTCTCTGGAAGCCTATGGTCTCTTCCCTTGAAGTAGTCTGAAAACCAACAATGATGAGCTTTTGGTGTGGGGTGCTGCACTGGGTCTTCCTTGTGGCTCCCCAGCTCAGTAATTGTGGCACAGGGGCTTAGTTCCCCTCAGTAGGTGGAATCTTATAACAGTTCCTTGACCAGGGGTCAAACCTGTGTCCTCCGCATTGGAAGGCAGATTCTTAACCACTGGACCACCAGCGAAGTCCTAGTGATGATATACCTTAAGGTGGGATTATTTTCACCCATTGTCCTAGGCATTTCATTCTGTGAACTTTTCTTGAATTAATGATGATTTCATCCCATCTATTTTTCTAGCCATTATCTTTTCTCTCTTTTCCCTCTCTCCCACCTTGGTGGCCTACTTTCTGAGATATTTTGCAGCTTTATCTTCCAACCCCTCTAGTGAGTTTTCCATTTCAGCAACAATGGTTTTAATTTTCAAAAACTCTCTTTTTATTTCTTTGATCTTTTATAGCATCCACTTCTTGTTTCATGGATGTTTTCTCTGAGAATATTAAGTATTTTCTCACATGGTCTCTATCTCTCCAAGTTATTTTTTTTTTTTTTTTGCCATTTGTTTATTTTGGTCTCCACCTTTGTTTTTAAATGCTTACCTCAATTGTCTAGTAATCCTTGGTTGTCTGCTCATATTTAAGAGCAAAGCTTTCAGCTCTGTTTATAAGCTCATAGCACATGGATGGGGCTTATTTGATTTGAGCTGCAGTGTAAGAAGGTCTGACTGGGCCATCACCTTAGGAAAACTCTGATATTAGTATCTTTAGGTCTTTTCTCTTAAGCAGATCAAAATTCCTAGAAAAGGATTATCTGCTCTCCTGTCAATATTCTGGAAGCTTAGTGAGAAAAAAGAGCTGGGAATCAGTCCCCTTTTCTAGAGGATCCCCACTGTCAGCTGTGCCTGACATTTCCCCCTTCTTTACCATCTCAAGAAAATAACACTCATCTTCTTCAGGAATGGGTATAGAATAATCCCTGGGCTACATAGGCAAGAGAAGATGTTTAGGAATCAAATTACCACTCAGATGAACTTTTAATCAATATTCATGTTTCTAGCCTCACCTTCAAATCCAGTTCTCTAAATACCTGTATCATGAATTCCTGAGCCTTTGACTATCCTCTAAAAAATTGGGCTGCTTTTCTGTTCTGCCCACCACTGGCCTAGGACTTTGCCACCTTGGGTCAGCCAAGTTAGCCAACATTCATCCAAGTGCTTACCAGCTTCCAAAACCTGTTGCTGTCATCTTTTCATTTCTGTTGGGGTTATGTCATGTAGAAATACATATGTCATTCGGATGGATGGATGAAGAAGCTGTGGTACATATATACAATGGAATATTACTCAGCCATAAAAAGGAATGAATTTGAGTCAGCTCTAGTGAGGTGGATGAACCTAGAGCCCATTATACAGAGTGAAGTAAGTCAGAAAGAGAACAACAAATATCATATATTAACACATATAGATGTAATCTAGAAAAATGGTGGTGATGAACCTGTCTACAGGGCAGGAATAGAGATGCAGACATAGAGAGCAGACTTGTGGACAAGGCTGGGGAAGGAGTGGAGGGGGCGAATTGAGAGAGTAGCATTGACATATACACATTGTCATATATAAAATAGATAGCTAGTGGGAAGCTTCTGTAAACACAGAGAGCTCAACCCAGTGCTCTGTGACAACCTAGAGGGGTAGGGTGGGGTGGAGGGTAAGAGGGAGGTTCAGGAGGGAGAAGATATGTGTATATTTATGGCTGATTCATGTTGTTGTATGACAGAAACCAACCGTTGTAAAGCAGTTCTCCTCCAGTTTTTTTTTTTTTTTTTAAATACTGTCATTGAATTGGGATCTCAAAGGGAGAAATAGAGATTCATATATTTCTAGAAGCAGTGAGTACTTTTAAGGAAGAGAAATCGCGATAGAGCAACTGTTATACCAAAAATTCAAAGGGCAACAAACTGAGAGGAGGGTAAGAGTATGAAGAAAGATGCTCCATGCTTAGCTCTCTCTTCTAAAGAATGAAGCAGAATGCAACTGAATCAAGGAGGAAGAGGGAACACCTCGTGGTAGGTAATTAGATTTGGAGAAAACTTTATTATGGTAGGTGATTTTATCGGCCCCAACCAATAAAAACAGCTACCATTTTCAGATTTGCTTCAGTCCTAGTATTGGTCTAGATAACTCATTTACATTAACTTGTGTGATCTTCGTGATGCTATCATACTCATTTTCCAAATGAGGAAACTAATGCACAAGAAGGTAAATTAGCACATCTAAGATTATAGAGATAGAAAGAGAGTCAGACTTTGAGTTCCAGTCATCTTGACACTGGTCTTCCCAGGTGGTTCAGTGGTAAAGAATTCACCTACAGTGCAAGAGATGCAAGAGACTCAGGTTCAATTCCTGGGTTGGGAAGATCCCCTGGAGAAGGAAATGGCAACCCACTCCAGTATTCTTGCCTGGGAAATCCCATGGATAGAGGAGCCTGGCGGGCTGCAGTCCATGGAGTTGCAAAGAGTTGGACATGACTGAGCATGCACTCGGACAGCATCCTGACACTAAAGTTATGTCCTGGGGTCATATTCATAATGTGATACCCATAGACTGTATTTCTCATATTATACTTAAAATGGACCAGCCATCCATATTTTCCCCACATTTCCTTACAACCTCAGTCTCACTCACAGTCATGTGTCTCATATTTCTTATTTTCCTTATTGGGCCATTTGCTTTCTTTCCTTTGTTGGGAGGCTAGTTTATTCCCTTTAACTTCTTGTTCCTTAGCTAGTTAGGATCCATTTCTTCCATGTGATGATCAGGGTGTGGTTCTTGCTGATGTTTGTGGCTAATGTAACTTCATCCAAAGACTGCTTTATGGTTTGCTTTGAGAAATTTAGCAGATTAAAGGGCAGGGGATGACTTAACCAAATACAATGGATTACTAGCTAAGAACAAGAAATGACTTCTTTTTGTGCATTATTTATAGCACAGAAAATGAGTTTTTGTCCCTGAGTAGTTTCTGGTGCCTGCTGGGAAGAACCAGAAATTAAGTTCATTGGCACTCTGGTTTTATACTCTTTCTTCAACTCTTCTTTGAGGTTTCATATTTTGCTACTCAGGCCTCCTTGCTTTGCTAATGCCTCTTCCCAGAAATAATATTTTAAGATACTAATATTCTGCTATTAGTGTGGTTCCTTAGAAGATTCATGAGCCCACACTGCCTCCTCCCCCAGTTCAGAATGCTACCACTGACTCTTCACAATGGCCCTAGGCAGCCTTGAGCACCATGCTAGGCCTTGGGTGGGGAGAAGGAAGGACACAAACTTGGGAAGAAAAGATAAAGAGAAATGAAAAGGGAGGCAAGAAGAAATGGAGGAAGAGGAAATAGATAAAACAAGCGTGCTAACCAGGTGATGGGGAGAGGCTCCCAGTGTTATCCTGGGTAAGTGTGGCTAACCAGGTGATGGGGAGAGGCTCCCAGTGTTATCCTGGGTAAGCATGGAGAACCAGGTGATGGGGAGAGGCTCCCAGTGTTATCCTGGGTAAGCATGGAGAACCAGGTGATGGGGAGAGGCTCTCAGTGTTATCCTGGGTAAGCATGGAGAACCAGGTGATGGGGAGAGGCTCCCAGTGTTATCCAGGGCTCTACATCCGGTTTCCCCCCACCCCCCCCCCCCCGCCCCGAGGACTGGATAGACCACCCCAGGTCCAAAGGACAGGAGTTTCCACCTTTCATTTTGGCCATAATATAGTTTCCTCAGTTCTTCTCTCATTGGTTTTGACGTATCCAACCTGCCTTTTCATTTCAAAACTCAGTACAGTCATCCCTTGGGATCCATGGGGGATTGGCCCCAGGATCCCCTAGGATATGAAAATCCACTGATGTTCAAGTCTTTTGTAGAATCACATGGTATCGTACAATGAATATAGTCAGTCCTCCGTATACACAATTCCACATTCCTGGATTCGGAGAGGCAACTGTAATTACATCAGCTCTGGGCAGGATAGTGTGTGAAAGGCTATACAGCCCACAGAATGTTTTTTGTTGTTGTTGCTTTTGTTTCTTTCATGATTTTTACAAATATTTATTTATTTGGCTGCGCCAGGTCTTAGTTGTGGCAGGCAAAAACTTTAGTTGCGGTAGGTGGGATCTAGTTCCCCGATCAGTGATAGAACCCAGGCCCCTAGGAGGGCAGAGTCTTAACCACTAGACCCCTGGACATCCCCAACAGAGTGTCTTTAACATTGCCCTTGAATGCCTTTAGACAGATCTGCTCTTTTCAATGCCTGGGGCTCCCATGTGCCTTGTCTGAGCCTCCACTTCTCTCAGAGCAGAAGTGGCCTGCTTGACTTTTGAAAGCCCGTGAGTAGGTGACATCTGCCTGACTCCGTGTGCGCCCCCCTAAGCATGGTTTCCCGTGTCCTTTGTCCACCACATAATGAAGCTGTTGAAGAGGCGGGGGAGCGCTCAGGGCAGGTGCCCGCCTGCGGCTCTGTCCATCAGAGTGGTAACAGGAACCAGCTGGACATTATAGAAGCCGCCGTGCAGTGAGATCCCAAGGTGTGCAAGGCCCTGTCCTAAACACTTCACATGTGATAACTCATTTAATCCTAAAACACACAGGTGGGGATAGATGAGGGAACTGAGGCACCGAATCATCAACTGGGCCAGGTTTACCACGTGCAAAAGCCAAGACTTCAACCCCTTCCACTTCAAGCCTCCATTCGATCGTCACAGCCCAGCTCACTTGCTGCCATCAACCGTGGAGTTAATTACAGAGATAATTAAACTAAGAACATTGAGGCTTCTGGACTCTAACACTTGCTCACTCAGCTCCTTAACTCACTTCCTCCCCCCATGAGGGAGCATAGTAGGCAAGTAATTTATGGGATCCTGTCTCTAAAATGAGAAGAACGGACCACATGTATCCATTATCACCCAGAGGGGCCTCTTTTGTATTGTTATGCATTTCTTCACCAAGAACCACTCAGGATTCCAAGTCTTCTAAAGAAAGATCAGGGGGAAAAAACACAAAGAAAAACTGAAGAACATACCTTTCAGAGCAAAGCAATAGTTTGCTTTGTCAAGGCTTAGGACGTGGCCCTGGGTTTTTTTTCAATGAGGTCTTTGAGTGTTGCAGGAATGTAATACACCAGGCATAAGCCATTTTCTTAGAGAGTCCAGAAGTCTAAGAGACAAAAACAACTTGGAATTGCTTTTGAAGGCCAGGTATTTAAAGTCCCCAACATAATGACTTATTAATAAAGCTCTCCACGGCTCATACATGAATGTTATTAACAAATCCTATTTAATCAGTCAAGATAATCTGATTAACTGGAATAAAAGAGGCATCTAGATCCCCAGTAATTCGCTGAACTTGCACAACACCAAGGGACGTCTATGCTGTAAACCCAAGTAAAAGCATTTTGTGAATGTGTATGTGAGAGGTCTGATCTGGGCCCAGCACCTTTCCCAGGGGGCTGCTGGCTTCTGGATTCAGCCATACTCAGCTGCAGCCTCACCAGGGGCCCTGTCTGATCTAGCCAACTCCTGCTGGTCAGGATAGCTCCATCCCTCTGTCCCCCTACCGGCGCCCCCTCCTTCCTGTTCTGAAGTAAATCTGTGCGGTCTCCTCCCCGCCCCCTGAAGCCATGATGGAGACTGGGGTGTTGGGGGGGCAGGGTGCAGCAGGCAGTGGCGCTGGAAGGAGACTTTGTTGGAGCCACAGGAGCAGAGAAGCAGGGTGGCCAGAGCAGGCCAGGACACCCGTTCCTGCCTCCAGAACTTGGGGCCTGAGGATCACCTCGTCTCCTTCATCTCCACAGTCTCCTGGGGGATTCAAGCACACAGCCACTTCACCCTTCTCAACCCAAGTTCAGGCAGTCACTGGTGGGAAAAAAAATGCTAAGAATCAAGTAAAAAGGCCGTATTAACATTTTTTTCAAAACTCCTCAAATCCAAGGCTCTGATCCACTTTTGCAGTTGTGTGTGCTCAGTCATTCACTCGGGTCCGACTCTGTGTGACCCCACAGACCTTAGCCCACCAGGCTCCTCCGTTCAAGGGATTCTCCAGGCAAGAATACTAGGGTGAGTTGCCATTTCCTTTACCATAATCCCTTGTTTTTCCTTTCATGTGGCAACCAGCCCTGAACTCACCTCTCATGTGTCCATGTGTCTTTGCTTCCACTTCTCCCAGACCCCTCATGCTCTGGTCTGGGTGGGGTAAGTGGGGGGGGGGGGGGGGGGGGGCTTTGTGTACCACTCCTTCTTCAGCCCTCTCTCCTTTGAGTCTTCTTCAAAACTCAGGCCAAATCTCACCTTTGGAGCTCATTCTCAGAGGAGTTGATCTGTTGGAATTTTTGTTTCTGGGATACTGCTTCAAAGAGTCATTAATTTAACTTGCAATGTGCCCAAGTTGTTTACACTGTGTCCTCAAAACTGAGGAAACAGATAACAAAACCATGGCTTGGGGGACTTCTCTGCTGGTCCAGTGGTTGAGAATCCGCCTTCCAATGTAGTGGCTCAAGTTCTAAGATTCCACGTGCTGCGGGCAACTAAGCATGTGCCCCAACTATTGAGTCCACACACTGTAAGGCCTGTGTACTACAAACTGTGACAAAGACTCAGGGCAGCCAAAATTGTTTTAGTTAAAATAAAAATAAAAAAGATAGCATGGCTCCTGCCCTCAGTGGGCTTCCAGTCTAGTGAGGAAAGCTACTCACTCAGACCTGGTGATATTGCAGTGGAAGTGCTAAACTAGTCTTGTGAGCAAAGTTGCAGGAATGCTTCCCAGGTTGGGAGAAAGAACCACTGCATCCGCCAGCGTTCAGCATGAGCTCCATTGTTGAGGATGACAGTGGGTACCCAGGGCATGGCTTCCTGGTTGATTCAACCATGTTCTGTTTTTACTTACACACACTTTGGCATACAGTTCACAATATTTTTATTTGGCTTTTTTGCTTAATCTCATAATAAATGACCCTTCCTCTTTTCTTCTTGCTCCTGGTTTGGAGGCTCCTGGTCCTACACATATCATCCATCACTTGCATGTGCCCTGATGGGGCTCCAATTTAGGATGTGAACAGCCACTGAGAGGTAATAGTACGTCCTGAGGGGACTTCCCTGGTGGTGCAGTGGTTAAGACTCTGCACTTCCAATGCAAGGGGGAGGGGTGGGTCGTGGGTTTGATCCCTGGTTGGGGAACCTAAATCTCACATGCTGCACAGTGTGGGGGGGAAAAAAAAAAAAAGAACATTCCCAAACATCGCCATCCTGTGGCCACATAAAGACGGAACAGGAAATGGCCAGGCTGCACCATTCAAAGGGGAAAGTCAAGCATGCTCACAGTCACCCACCAGCCTCCCTCCCCCTCCACATTCCACTCCAGGACCACTGCTGACAACCATAAAATCGAATTCCTGGCTTGGAAAAGCTGCTCCTTCCTTAAAGGCAGATGTGCAAACAGGAGTATTAGGAGAAAGGCCTATTCCTCAATTCAGAGGCTCTGCATCTCAGGGCGCAGTGTTGCTTCAAGCTCTAGTCTTTTTGTTTGTTTGTTTTAATCTTTTGGCTCTGGCCCACGGCATGTGGGAATAGTGGTTCTCCCACCAGGGACCGAACCTGCACCCCCTGTGTTGGCATTGAAGAGTCTTAACCACTGGACTGCCAAGAAAGTCCCCAAGACGTACTCGAAGAAGGTTACAGGAAGTGTGCTCTCAGACGCGCCCCCCCTCCCGCCCCGCCCGCCAGCTTTTCCAAAATGGAGTGGCCACCTCTTGTCTGAATAAAATCACCACGGGTTTTCAGATGTGTTCCTGAAACCCCTGGTGCCTGGCAGCCCCACTGTTAGTGCTGAGGGTGCTGACCCCAGCTTCGGGAATCCTGAAGAACAATTTTCGGCCAGTGATGCCGGTGGGAGAAGGA
This sequence comes from Dama dama, assembly GCF_033118175.1. Lineage (NCBI taxonomy): Eukaryota > Metazoa > Chordata > Mammalia > Artiodactyla > Cervidae > Dama > Dama dama. The sequence continues at coordinate 18,977,529 of NC_083710.1, forward strand.
GGGGACAGATACGAGTCTGTTTTCCTCAGTGAATGTTGGTAACTGTCACCGAGGGGACCTCAAATTGCACCCGGGCGGCCAAGCATGAAGAGGAGAATGGACCCCAGGCTCTGCAGAGGGACTTGACCTGCCCGAGGACACGTGATAGGTAAAGATTCTACCCCAGCCATTGTGCTCCCCGTCAGCAGAGTCCTGGTCTGGTTTAAGTAGCCCAGGCAATCCAGCCTGTCTTACATCTGGGGCGGGTCAGGTTTCTTAGCTACGAATCATTTCCCCTACTCACACAAATGGAAAAAAATTGATCAGACGCCAGCCTGTTGGGTCATCTCTGCCCCTGCCACACAAGGTGATAGGTGCACGGCTTTGTCAGGCAGCAAATTGATTGGCTTAACTTCCAACAGGACCAGGAAAATGGTCTGTGCCAACCTCTTCACGCGTGACTAGAATGACGGAAGTATCCTATACGTGCATCCTGCTTTTTAAACGATGTGCTGTGAGATAGAGATATTAATTGCCTGATGGGGAAATAGAGACTCGGCTCATTTACATCCACTAGCGGGAGAGAATGGAGAGCAGTTTTGTCATCTTAAAACATAAGATTTGTGTTTCTACTCCTGAGTAGAAATAACCAGTGACAGTAAAAAAAAAAAAAAAAAAAAAAATCTGATGACATGTTCTTAACTAACAGAGAATGGTAGGAAGAGTCATGGCCATCATTAGAATTCCACTATTCTTTTGATTAAGTAACAGTTGATGAGTTCCTATAGGATATGCAAGGACTTCCCTGGTGTCTCAGATGATAAAAGGGTCTGCCTACAATGCAGAAGACCCAGGTTTGATTCCTGGGCTGGGAAGATCCCCTGGAGAAGGAAATGGCAACCCACTCCAGTACTCTTGCCTGGAAAATTCTGTGGATGGATGGAGGAACCAGCTAGGCTACAGTCCATGGGGTCACAAAGAGTCAGACACGACTGAGCGACTTCACTTTCTTTCTTTTCTTTCTTTATAGGATATGCTGTGCAGACTCTAAAACTGTGGGGGCTGATGAACTAACAGATCTCTCCCTCCCTCTGTCTGTCTCCTTCCCTCCGTCTCCTCTCTCTCTCTCCCTTCCTCCCTGTCTCTGACTGTCAGTCTCTCTCCTCCCCCTTCTCTCTCCTCTCTGCCTCTCTCTCCCTTCCTCCCTGTCTCTCACTGTCTGTCTGTCTGTCTGTCCTTCCCGCCCTCTCTTCCCCATTCTCCCCCCGCCCCGGTCTTCTCTCTGTCTCCGTGTGTCTACCTCTCCATCTCTCTCTCTCTCTCTCCCTGTCTCTCAGAAGCCAGCTACCAGACACGTTCAGGAGACCTCCCAGCCTGTGAGGAATCATTCTTCTCCTGAGGCCTCATGCCCCGAATTTCAGAGCGAGAAGGGTCAGCGTTTATTTGTCTTGGGCCTCGCCGTCCGCGGGCGGTCTCCCTGAGGTAACCCGCCGAGGCTCTGAGGCGCGCGGGGCGCAGGCGGGCGCCCTCCTTGTCTGCGCTCCAGCTCCCGGGGAGAGTGCCCTCCTTCGTGGGAAGGCCTCCACAGGCCCAGCCGTGGATTGTTTATTTACACTCAAGGAACAGATCCTGAAAAATGAAAACCAAAACCAGTCGGAATTCAGATGACCGAGGTCTGGGTGGGAAGGCAGATTCTGGGGTGATTTCGCAAGCAGAGTTTCAGAGAGGATTCCATCCTAATACTAAATATTTTTGAGAACAGACACTCCCTTTTCTCAATGCCGTGTTGAGCAATACAACCTTAATACAGCCTCAAATAATAGGATTGAATACAACTTTTGGAGCGTGTCTGAATAGGGGTTTTATTCCTCTATTCCTTAAGGAAAACTTTTGGAAAATACCAGATAGGGGCTTTATCAGAGTGTCGTTCTTGTTCAATTGCTCAGTGGTGTCTGACTCTTTGCAACGCTATGGACTATAGCCCACCAGGCTTCTTTGTTCATGGAGATTTCCAGGCAAGAAGACTGGAGTGGGTTGCCATTTCCATCTCCAGGGGATCTTCCTGGATCAGGTATCAAACCTGTGTCTTCTGCATTGACAGGCAGATCATTACCACAGAGTCACCAGAGAAGCCCTTATCCGAGTGTTGTGGGTGCTCAGTTGCTAAGTCATGTCCAACTCTTTGAGACCCCATGGACTATAGCCTACCAGACTCCTCTATCCTTGGGATCTCCCCGGCAAGAATACTGGAGTGGGTTGCCATTTCTTTCTCCAGGGGATCTTCCCAACACAGGGATCGAACCTGAGTCTCCTGCATTGGCAGGCAGATTCTTTACCACTGAGCCACCTGAAAAGTCCTATCTGAGTGTTCAGTTCAGTTCAGTTCAGTCGCTCAGTCGTGTCCGACTCTTTGTGACCCCATGAACCACAGCACGCCAGGCATACCTGTCCATCACCACTTCTCAGAGTCCACCCAAACCCATGTCCATCGAGTCAGTGATGCCATCCAGCCATCTCATCCTCTGTCATCCCCTTCTCCTCCTGCCCCGAATCCCTCCCAGCATCAGGGTCTTTTCCAATGAGTCAACTCTTCGCATGAGGTGGCCAAAGTATTGGAGTTTCAGCCTCAGCATCAGTCCTTCCAATGAACACCCAGGACTGATCTCCTTTAGGATGGACTGGTTGGATCTCCTTGCAGTCCAAGGGACTCTCAAGAGTCTTCTCCAACACCACAGTTCAAAAGCATCCATTCTTCAGCGCTCAGCTTTCTTCACAGTCCGACTCTCACATCCATATATGACCACTGGAAAAACCATAGCCTTGACTAGATGGACTTTTGTTGGCAAAGTGATGTCTCTGCTTTTTAATATGCTATCTAGGTTGGTCATAACTTTCCTTCCAAGGAGTAAGTGTCTTTTAATTTCATGGCTGCAACCACCATCTGCAGTGATTTTGGAGCCCAAAAAAAATACAGTCTGACACTGTTTCCACTGTTTCCCCATCTATTTCCCATGAAGTGATAGGACCAGATGCCATGATCTTAGTTTTCTGAATGTTGAGCTTTAAGTCAACATTTTCACTCTCTTCTTTCACTTTCATCAACAGGCTTTTTAGTTCCTCTTCACTTTCTGCCATAAGCGTGGTGTCATCTGCATATCTGAGGTTATTGATATTTCTCCCAGCAATCTTGATTCCAGCTTGTGCTTCTTCCAGCCCAGAGTTTCTCATGATGTACTCTGCATATAAGTTAAATAAGCAGGGTGACAATATACAGCTTTGACCTACTCATCTTCCTATTTGGAACCAGTCTGTTGTTCCATGTCCAGTTCTAACTGTTGCTTCCTCTCCTGCATATATAGGTTGTAGGTTCCTCCAAAATAATAGACCCTTGGCACTGAGATTCCAGGCTTCTGTTCTTTCCTGCCAAGCCTCTATCTTTCATCCAGTTATTGGGTGCTCCTTGGATGCTATGCTTTGTACCAGATACTTTACATGTCCCCCTCGATTATTTATCACAATTCAATCAGGCAGGCCCCATGACTATACCTATGTTACAAACAAGGAAACTGATACTGAGAGAAGTCAAGTCATTTGCTCCAAGTCAGAGACCAAGTGAACACAGACCCTGAAGTCCAGCTCACATCCATTTGACTTCACATCCATGCCATTAACCACTGAGATTCTCTGTCTCCTCAACAGACCACCACTTCTTGGCTTCTTCTTCTTTTTTTTTTTTTTAAGTTGCTCTTTCACTTCTAAATTGATTGCATCTGTAAACAGCATGATGTATAAATGCATATCCTTCCACTTTTACGTTTAGAGAGATTATTCTTGGAGTATTCAGGGTTTCTCAGCCTCGACACTGTTAACACTTGGGGCTGGATAAGCCTTTGTTGAGGAGCTTTATGGCATATTGTAGAGTATTTAGCAGCATCCTTGGTCTCTACCTGCTATGTGCCAGTAGATAAAACCCTTCCCCCCAAGCTGTGACCATCAAAAATGTCTCCAGAGGGACTTCCCTGGCAGTCCAGTAGTTAAGACTTGACCTTCCAATACTAGGGGTGCAGGTTCGATCCTTGGTCATGAAGCTAAGATGCAACATGCCTCAAAAGGCCCCAAAATCAAAACAAAACAGAAGCAAAATTCTAACAGTTTCATTAAAGACTTTCAAATGGTCCACATCAAAATAAAAATCTTAAAAATTTTTTAAAAGTCTCCAGATAGTGCCAAATGGTCCAGAAAGGAGGCAAAATCACCCCCAGCTTAGAATCCACCGAACTAGCATTATACCCAGTAGCTAATTAAAAGAGGCAATGGGTTTCAAGTTCTCCTTTCTCATAGTTCCCATCATTACTTCAACCTTCCCTTATATTACAGTGTCCCAGCAGTAAGGTCACATTCAACTAGCCCTCAAAAATGGACCCCAGACACTCTTGGAGGAGGAAAAAGCCTGTAACTTCTGCAGGCAGGACAACTCAGTAACAGGTCTATGAACAGCACCAAGAGAGCCGGCAGAGGAGCCGGCAGAGGGCCTGGCAGTGAGAAACAGACCACCAGCCCTTCTCTTTGGCATCAACATCCACAGCATCTTTGGAGACCAATCACACATCTTCACTCCTTAATTGCTTGGGAGTCTCAAGATTCCAGACTCTAAACCATGTGTTGTTTGCAGTTGTCATTGTCATAAATCCTGGGACTCTTAGGATTGTGGAGCGGATGTTTAGATTTACGAAATGACAGAAGATATAGAAAGTATTGCAAAAGTGCTCAGGCTAATCCTACTACTTTTCATCCTAATCTAGAGAGCTGTCATCACCTTAAATAATAGGATTGAATATGACTTTTGGAGGGTGTCTGAGTAGGTGTTGTGTTCCCCTATTCCTTAGGGAAACTTTTGGAAAATACCATACAGAGGCTTTGTCTGAGTGTAGGTTCCTCCAAAAAAAAAAAAAAAAAAAAATAGACTCTGAAAAATGAGTTGGATACTAGTGGTTTGTTTGGGAGAGGATCCCAGGAAGCATGGTAAGTAGCCGAAGCAAAGCAGGGAAGGGAAGAAAGCTAAGAAATTATTATCTTCAACAAAAGGGTTATCTCTATGGGCAACTGTGGCTCAATCCTCTTGGGGTCCTCTGAGTGACTGTGTATAACACACCTTAAGACTGTGCCCCCAAGGATTACTGGATTATCTATCAAACCCCTTTCCTCACTGGTTGTCATCTCCCGGGGACATGAGCTCCAGGGCGCTTGTGGACATGCCACACTCCTGGGGGAAGAGAACACCCTCGGTCATAGAGAAGCAGGCAGGTGAGTCGCATTGGTTACCAACGGCTGCGTAGCAAACCACCCCGAAACTAACTGGCTTAAAGCAACACACGTTAATAATATCCCAATTGTTGTGGACTGGGAATCCAGGTGCAGCCGAGTTCAGGGTTCTGCTCAGCATCTCTTAAAAGGCTGCAGCCAAGGTTATAACTGGGCTGCAGGCAGCTGAAGGTTCACATTGTGAGGGAAGGATGTCCTTGGTGGCCCAGTGGTTACGACTCCATGTTTTCAAGGCAGGGAGTACGAGTTGGATTCCTGAACTAAGATCCACATGTGCCATAGCATGGCCAAAGATATAAATATAAATAAAATTTTTAAAAAAAACTAATTGGGGAGGAGCCAGCTGCAGGCTGTCTCAGGTGGCAGGTGGCAGGATACAGTTCCTCACAGGCTGGTGGCCTAAGGGTCTCAGTTCCTTGCTGGCTGTTGATGAAAAGCCCTCCTTGTCACATGGCCCCTCCATTGAGCAGCTAACAACATGACAGCTGGCTTTCCTCAAAGAGAACAAGAGAGGGCGAGTGTGACCAGGGTCACAATCTTTATAATCTAATCCCAAAAGTAACACCCCATCACTTTTGTTGGGTTCTAGTCATTAGAAACGAGTCAATCCCATGCTCCAGGAGTTGAGTTTACACTAGGCATATAACCAGGAGACACCCTCCCAGGAGCCGTGTTAGAGGATGCCCATTTCAGGAGTGGATGAAAATTGCCCACCAAAGCTGTAGGTGACCTCTGGGCTGAGACAAAGGGATATGACCACAGCACTTGCATGCACCCTGTGGATATAGCTTCATGTTGTTACATTATCCCTGGTTAATGAGACATTCTAGTTGTCTTCAAATTCCAAGGCCCTGGGGAACACAGCCTTTTTTTTCACTGAAGTAGAGTTGATTCACAATATTCCTGTTGGATCAGATGCTAAAAAAATCTGCCTGCAACGCAGGAGACCCAGGTTCTACCCCTGACTGGGGAAGATCCCCTGGAGAAGGGAATGGCAACCCTTTCCTGTATTCTTGCCTGGAGAATTCCATGGACAGAGGATTCCGGCAGTCATGGAGCTGCAAAGAATAGGACATGACTGAGCAACAAACATTTTTATTGTGTTAGTTTCAGGTGTACAATATAGTGATTCTGTATTTTTGTAGATTATACTCCATTATAAGTTATTACAAGATAATCACTATAATTCCCTGTGCTATACACTATCCCTGTTTATCTCTTTGTACCTGTTCACTCCATTGAAAAGGCAAGTATTACTATGTTGTTGTTGTTGCTGTTCAATCTCTAAGTCGTGTCTGACTCTTCGAACCTGCGGACTGCAGCACATCAGGCTTCCCTGTCCTTCACAATCTCCCAGGGTTTGCTCAGATTCGTCTCCATTGAGATGGTGATGCCATCTAACCATCTCACCCTCTGTCATCCCCTTCTCCTTTTGCCTTCAATCTTTCCCACCATCAGGGTCTTATCCACTGAGTTGGCTTTTCACATCAAGTGGCCAAAGTATTGGAGCTTCAGCTTCAGCATCAGTCCTTCCAATGAATATTCAGGGTTGATTTCCTTTAGGATGGACTGGTTGGATCTCCTTGCTGTCCAAGAGACTCTCAAGAGTCTTCTTCAACACCGCAGTTCAAAAGCATCATTCCTTCAGTGCTCAGTCTTCTTTATGGTCCAAATTTCACATCCATACAGACTACTGGAAAAATCATAGCTTTGACCATAAAGACCTTTGTCTGCAAAGTGATGTCACAGCTTTTTAATAAGTATTACTATAAATGAGGATACTTAGTGAACCTGGTGCAGACTGACAAATCTGAAACAGACATGAACCAAGTGACAGGCACCGTGCTAAGTTCCAGAGTATGTGTGTGCTCCGTCGCTCAGCTGCATCTGACTCTTTTGTGATCCCATGGACTGTAGCCCACCAGGTTCCTCTGTCCATAGAGTTTTCCAGGCAAGAATACTGGAGTGGGTTGCCATTTCATACTCCAGGGGATCTTCCAGATCCAGGGATTGAACCTGGATCTCCTGTGTCTCCTGCATTTGCAGGCTGATTCTTTACTGCCAAGCCACCTGGGAAGCCAGAGACACAGAGATAAATCCTTAGGGAGGCTACTGTCTGTAGGGGTGGGAGGTGGAGGGACGTAAACCTAGGGCTGCAGAACAGAACCAGGCGTACTGTGCTCTGCTAGACAGAAACATCGAGCTGCAGGCACCCAGGCATCTAATTCCAGGTGGGTGGGGGGAGGTGATGGGGATGATCTGGGAGGTGGAGTGAGGAGCCGGTGACGTGTGCAAATCTCCCTGCTGTCATGGAACACTGCTGCCTCTCCTTCCCTATAGAGTGATCCTGAAGGATCACTAACATGCCTACTAGGTGCCTTCATATGCTTAATCTTTCGTAAAGATTTATTCTCAGGCACTTTCCATGTGGGCTGTGCTTTCAGGAGGACCCTCTGCCCAGGCCCTGAAGAAAACCAGGAATAAAGGTTAAAAAGTAAGAAGGAACAGAATGGCAAGACCAACACCACAAACACATCAGATGACAAGGGATTCCCCCTCCACCAATTACTGCCCAAGAACAGTGCTCTGAGCTCCATAACTGGGCCCTCCAAACCCACTGTGCATTGCGAGCCCCCAGGTACAAATCTAATCTATTCACGTGCCCGCTGATAAAACCACAGGAGCCTCCAGAGCAAACAACTGCCTGCTGTGAGAGCGTTTTTCTTTCCCCTTTATTTAAAAAAAAAAAAAAAGAACAACAACCTTATCTCGAGGTTAGCTCCATTATCCTGGACATTGGAATGAAGGACACGTGATGAATAATCCTGTTGCCTAATCTCCACCTCTTGTCCATTCAAACTGAAAGCAAGGAGGCCCCAGAGGAAAACAGGGAGGGAAACTGAGTCCCAGAAATGAATGGCAGGACTCTACAAGTGTGCTTCTTTGAGCAAAGCCACATCTGGTTTTCTCAACACCTGTCCCCCTCTTCTCTTCATTAACATCCCTTTGATCTTCTATTTTTTTCCTGTTCTTTTATCCATTCCTTCTCCTTATACTTCTTTTTATTCTTGAAAACCAGCTTCTCATCAATCACTGTCTTCAGAGTGTGATTTAAATGACTGATCAAGGACTCCCCTGGAGGTCTAGCAGTTAAGATTTCGCCTTCCAATGCAGGGGGCACAGGTTCAATCCCAGGTTGGGGAGCTAGGATCCCACATGCCTCGCGGCCAAAAAACCAAACACAAAACAGAAGCAGTATTGTAACCAGTTCAATAAAGACTTTAAAAATGGTCCACATAAAAAAAAATTTTTAATGACTAATCAGTAATGAATCATGAATAGGAATAATAATATGACCTAGTAAATTATTTCAATAATCATTTGATGATTTTTTTACAGTAGATCATTGTTACCTATTTTTTTTTAACTTTTTATTTTGCATTGGAGTACAGCAGATTAACAAGGTGATAGTTTCAGGTCAACAGGGAAGGGATTCAGCCATACACATATATGTATCCATTCTCCCCCAAACTCACCTCCCATCTAGGCTACCACATAACATTGAGTGGAATTCCCTGTGCTAGACAGTAGGTCCTTGTTGGTTATCCATTTTAAATACCACAGTGTAAACATCATGGGTTTCCTCTGTGGCTCAGGAGTAAAGAGCCTGCTTGCAATGCAGGAGACGAAGGAGACTGGATCCCTAGATTAGGAAGATGCCCTGAAGGAGAGCCTGGCAATTCACTCCAGTATTCTTGCCTGGAGAATTCCACGGACAGAAGAGCCTGATGGGCTCCAGTCCATAGGATCGCAAAGAGTCAGATACGAATGAAGTGACTGAGCACGCACACACCCATACATGTCTATCCCAAACTTCCAAATCTATCCCTCCCCCCGACCTTTCTCACCTGGTTCACTAGTTCATTCTCTAAGTCTGTGAGTCTGTTTTGTAAATACCTTCATTTGTATCATTTTTAAATTTTAGATTCTGCATATAAATGATGTCATATGATATTTGTCTTTCTCTGATTTACTCATTTGAAGATTTCCACCGCAAGTGGATGAGTGGGGAGCTGGCTTCAGAATGAAGGGGGACCATCCAGCCTGGAAGGGATGCTAGTATGCCCCCCACACAAGAGTCACTGCTCTGGTAAGTGCAGCCCTGCAGGTGTGTCTTCTAAATTATACCTCACCAAATCTTGCAGGGGAAGAATGAGGCTCTCTGAACTCCCCCATTCCACCTAAAATCAGTGCATAAAATTTCCCTCGACATCTCTGCACCAGGGCAAGAGCATTCTTATCACTGGAGACTTGGAGTCAATGCTGAAATAGATCTCTACAAACAAACCTACTGAAATAACCTGTATCTTCTGTAAGTTTCCCCCATTCTAGTTCCTAGTCACTCTCCCACAATTTATTGCCCCAACCCAAATCCTTTCTTCCTTTGTCTTGTCAAGTTCCAAAATTGATCATTCTTTGTGGAAATGCCATATAAGCTCTCAGGCCTGTCTCCTTCTTTGGGTCTTCACCTCATTTCTCTGAAGGCTCCCTGCTACATAAGAATATTAACATCAGGGGACTTCCCTGGTGGTCTAGTGGTTAAGACTCCATGCTTTCACTTCAGGAGCCACAGGTTCAACCCCTGGTGAGGAGACAAAGATCTCACATGGCTCACGGTGCAGAGAAAAAAAAAATTAACTTCAAATATCTATATGCTTGTCTCCTATTAACCTGTCCTATGTCAATTTAAATCTCAGGCCCTGCCTAGACATAAGAGGGTGGAAGCTAGGGGGAAAATCTGTTCTCTGTTACAGTAAGAAGTCACCTACTCAGAAGCATCCCAGTGTCTTTCAGACCACGGTAGCAAGTAGTCCAAAGGTCAGCATCCTCTGGCCCTAGGGCCTTGTAATAAAGCCAGCATCCTCCAGAAAGCCCTGCGCTCCAGCTAGGCTTGAGCATAAATTCCATTCCCCAAGTCATGAGCATAATTACAAGCTTCAGAGGTGGAGGCAAAGAGGCAACCCAACTCCAAACCTCCTGCCCATTCAGGGTGCCTCAGGTTTGAGACCTTCTCCATCTTTCCCAGGAAAAATATCAATAACCTCAGATATGCTGATGACACCGCCCTTATGGCAGAAAGCAAAGAGGAACTAAAAAACGCCTTGATGAAGGTGAAAGAGGAGCGTTAAAAAGCTGGCTTAAAACTCAGCATTCAAAAAACTAAGATCATGGCATCCGGTCCCATCACTTCATGGCAAATAGATGGAGAAACAATGGAAAGAGTGAAAGACTTTATTTTCTTGGGCTCCAAAATCACTGCAGATGGTGACTGCAGCCATGAAATTAAAATATGCTTTCTCCTTGGACGAAAAGCTGTGACTCACCTAGACAGCATATTAAAAAGCAGAGACATTACTTTCCCAACAAAGGTCCATCTAGTCAAATCTATGGTTTTTCCTGTAGTCATGTATGGATGTGAGAGCTGGACCATAAAAAAGGCTGAGTGCCAAAGAATTGATGCTTTTGAACTGTGGTGATGGAGAAGACTCTTGAGAGTCCCTTGGACAGCAAGGAGATCAAACTAGTCAATTCTAAAGGAAATCAGTTCTGAATATTCATTGGAAGGCCTGATGCTGAAGCTGAAGCTCAAATACTTTGGCTACCTGATGCAAAGAGCTGATTGATTAGAAAAGACCCTGATGCTGGGAAAGATTAAAGGCAGGAGGAGAAGGGGATGACAGAGGATGAGATGGTTGGATGGCATCACTAACTCAATGGACATGAGTTTGAGCAAGCTCTGGGAGATGGTGATGGACAGGGAGGCCTGGCATGCTGTGGTCCGTGGAGTCACAAAGAATCGGACATGACTGAGCGACTGAAGAACAACAACAACAACAACCATCTTCCCCAAACTTGTTGTCCATCACTCCCAGGAAAGGACATCAGCGATGCCTGGGTCTGGTCCCCATCCTTGCCAAATCCCACCTGCAGGCAGGGCCTGTCTTAAGTCCATGAATTCTGAACTCCCAGTAACATTTGCCACAATGATGATAATGGCTTCCCATTCAGGAGCAGTGCCTCTTAATTTCTGTTACACCGGAAGTGTCAGAGAGGGCGAGGAGTGAGGGAACAGGAGAAAGAAAACTAAAGATGACACTAACGAGGCTGGATTTTCCCCTTCTTTAAGGATTCTATCAGTTGTGTCTGCTGGGGATTTAAAAGATTAACACATCAACTAATGAACAGATTTTTAAAGTGCAGTATATCCATACAATAGAATATTATTAAACAATAAAAATGAAGTACTGACACAGCCTGTGACATGGATGAACTTCTAAAACATTATGCTAAGTCAAAGAAGCCAGTCACAAAAGACCATATTTTGCATGATTCCATTTATAGCAAATTTCCAGAATGGGAAAATCTATAGAGACAGAAAGTAGATTAATTTTTGCCTAGGGCTAGGTGAGTTGGAGGAAATGACAAGCAATGGCTAATGAGTACAGGGTTTCTTTTTGGGAGGATGAAAATGTTCTGAAATGGATCATGGTGATGGCTGCATGACTTTGAATATACTGAAAACCACTAACTTTGTACACTTTAAATAGGTGAACTGAATGGTATGTGAGTTTTGTCTTAACAAAACTGTTATTTAAAACAGAAACAAAAGAGAGTTAACACAGCCTCTGGGATGTTTGTGTGTGCTTAGTCGCTCAGTCATGTCCAACTCTTGAGACCCCTTGGACTGTAGCCCGCCAGGCTCCTCTGTCCATGGGATTCTACAGGCAAGAATACTGGAGTGGGTTGCCATTTCCTTCTCCAGGGGAATCTTCCCGACCCAGGCATCAAACCCAGGTCTCCTGCACTGCAGGAGAAAAACACCCTGTAACATGGATGAACCTCTAAAACATGTTAAGTGAGAGAAGCGAGGTTAAATGTGATTTGACTTAATTTTCTGTATCAACTCCCAGGGTCAGTTTGGACGTAAAGCTAATGAAGCATAAGCTTCAGGCTCCATGCTCACATGCTGCTGCTGTTGCTGCTAAGTCGCTTCAGTCGTGTCTGACTCTGTGCGACCTCAAAGACGGCAGCCTACCAAGCTCCCCATCCCTGGGTTTCTCAAGGCAAGAACACTGGAATGGTTGCCATTTTCTTCTCCAATGCATGAAAGTGAAAGTGAAGTTGCTCAGTCGTGTCCGACTCTTAGCAAGCCCATGGACTGCAGCCTACCAGGCTCCTCCTTCCATGGGATTTTCCAGGCAAGAGTACTGGAGTGGGGTGCCATTGCCTGTTCCACCATACTTGCATGGGGCTCTTCAAAATCAATAATCAAATCATAGTTCATTTTATATTCCTGATTTATCATTATTTTCCTTAAAGAAGTAGCCCCAAATTGTATAAGTTCTGTGGCTCACAAAACCTGGACCTGCCTAATGAACATACAATACTTTTATAATCAAAAAAGAAGGAACCATGATTTTTTTAATATATATTTTTAAAATATTTTTTAATCAAATGAAAGATTCTTTAAATTCTATAGTGCTTTACAATTTTCAAAAATTTCACATACACATGACTTTGTATAATGCCATAATAATCCTTTTTTCCCCTACTCCTGTATTGCCTCTCCTCCCTTCCCTCTCCCCACTGGTAACCACTAGTTTTTTCCTCTGTGTCTGTGAGTCTGCTTCTCTCTTGATATATTCACTAGTTTGTCATATTTTTTAGATTCCGCATATAAGTGATATCATATAGTATTTGTTTTTCTCTGTCTGACTTATTTCACTTAGCATAATGCCCTTCATAAATATATTTACAAATGTAGAATTTTTAATTTTTAATGTGTCTCCCTTTCTACAGTACTGGAGCCCCATTGAGTCTCTGATGATCTCTTCTCAACAGTAACCTATATGAAATCGTCATGTGACTTCACAGGAAATTTGATCAGAGGCTCAGGTGGAATAAGTCATAGTTTCCTCTGGGTGCCCAGCCCTGTTCATGCTGCCTGTGGCTTCAGGACACTGCCCCTTCAGGAGAAATTGCAAGAGAAAACTGTTCAGGAACATCTTCAGGTTTTTTGTGGGGTTTTTTTAACAATTTATTTATGTATTTAAATGTGTATCTTGACTCTAATTGGGTATGCGTGCATGCTAAGTCACTTCAGTCATCCAATTCTTTTTGATTCCATGGACTATAGACTCCCCGCCATGTTCCTCTGTCCATGGGATTCTCCTGGCAAGAATGTTGGAGTGGGTTGCCATGCCCTCCTCCAAGGGATCTTCCCCACCCAGGGATCAAACCCAGGTCAATTATGTCTCCTGCATTAGCAGGCAGATTCTTTACCACTAGCGCCACCAGGAAAGCTCTATCTTTTCTATAATACTTAAGGGAAAAAGATTCCAACCTCTAACGCACATGTGATGGGAAATCTAGGGCCCCCTACTCTCCCGTGTCCAGAATCCTCAGACCTCAGGTCCCAAGGAGCGAGCCCGCTGAAACTCCTACCAACAAAGTCCTAAGTACACAATCAACCAAGACATACCTGGGGCGAAAAGATCCATGGTAAACCCATCCTTTACTCGGGAACTGGGTATAGATCTGGGTGCAGGATGTCTTTTTAAGCTACATCAGAATACTGTCAACTGGGGAAGCTATTCAGAAGGGCGAGGTGGGGGGACACTCTTCCACGCTGGGGGTGCAGGGTGCCCCTATATCTCTAGAAAGATGCCGAGAAGGGTACAGAATGACAGGATACATGATTTTCCCTCAGGAGGGATGCCACTGGGGTTTGGGGGGAGCACACCCCTCCCGCCTCCCCTGCCCCCGTCCCAGCTGTGTAGACCCCTTATTCAGGAAATAAGTCAACCAGAAAGAGACTCGGGGACTTCCCTGGTAGTACGGTGCGTAAGAATCCACCTGTCAATGCAGAGACACGGCTTCGATCCCTGATCCAAGAAGATCCCACATGCTGCAGAGCAACTAAGCCCGTGTCCCGCAACCGCGGAGCCCAGCTCTGGAGCTGCAACAAGAGAAGCCGCCACCACGGTGAGAAGCCTGGGGAACCACGGCTGCGGAGTGGCCCCAGAGCCCGGCAACTAGAGAAAGCCCAAGGGCCGCAGTGAAGACCCAGAGAAACCAAAAATAAATCAGCTAATTAATTCAATTTTTTTTTTTTAAAGAGAGACTGGGACTGTTAAAATTCAAGTTCTTGTAAGAAAAACAAAACTCAGTGTTTTTCTAAGAATGTGAGATTTTACTGTAGCCAGTCAAGAGATCTCCTCATGAAGTTAATGGAATGGAATATTCTGGTTCTAGGGTCCCGACTGTAATCCTTTAACAACGCTGGCTGGACTCTGCAATTATGACAGCTAACTGAAGAAAGATGTTCATTAGTATTCAGGACTCAGCTCGGGTGGGTGAAACCTTTCGTGTCTTTGGGATCTCCTCAGAAATCGTGTATAATTTTAAATGCTTAAATGCAGAAATCAATCCCTAGATTTAAATAGCCAAGCGACACAGAAGGGGAAAGAATCCAATGTGGTGGGTTACACCTACCGGACTGACACTTGGAAGAGTGAGTGAGGTGGGAGTCAGGTTCTGCCCCCTACACATCCCTCCTGGTGCTTCCTCCTCACACCAGCCCCGGAGGTTACGGCCCCATTACTGGTGAGCTGCTTGGCTATAAATGCCATTCAAGTGGTTTCTAATGGGAGAAAAGCCTGAACATCGGGCAGCTCTTCCCAGCTCTGTAAAGTGGACACTCTGCACACGTGTTTATACATTACTAGATTTAAGCTTCCTATAACACTGGGGATGTACAGCCTAATTGCCGTTTTTCTAAAGGAGAGGCTCAGAGAAGTTGAGTTACTGGCTAAGGTCACCCAGGTATTACATGGTAGAACAGGATTCCAACTTGTCTGCCTGATGTCAAAAGCTTTTGTACTTTCCACTGGGCCAGCCTTTTCCAATTCTAAACAGCAATGGAATGGTGGTAATTAACAGGCTGTGAACAATGTTCCTGAGATTTTTACCTAGGCCAGAGGGTTACCATGGACTGTAGCCCTCAGGTCCAGGCAAGTCCCTTACTCTTTCAGCTCTTCTCTCAAAGCCATGAGGGAGGCCTTTCAGCACGGGAAGTGTTTCTTTACCCTCCCCTACTTGTTTCTGCTCACTTACTGCTGTCTGATATACCAAGTGTGAGTTTTTTTACTTATTATTCACATTCTCCACTAGAGTATAAACTCCCAGAAGGCAGGGGAGTTCTGTTCAGCAAAGTATTACTAGATCTTGAAAAAATATCAGGCATACCCTAGGCCCTCCATAATTATTGGTTGAGTGAATGAATGAATGAATAAATCCTGTCTTCCTAAACATGCAGTTGGGTGCATGTTACTGAAAACGATACGTAAACTTTATATATGTAAAGAATAGAATTTAAAGAATGCAAATGTAAAGAATAGAATTCCACCAATGTTGGCTGTGGCTTCAAATCTAGTTTCATTATAATTACAATTTTTTTTAAGTAATATTTTAGAGGATGAGCCAAGATGGCAGAGGAATAGGACGGGGAGACCACTTTCTCCCCTACAAATTCATCGAAAGAACATTTGAACGCTGAGCAAACTTCACAAAACAACTTCTGACCGCTAGCAGAAGACATCAGGCGCCCAGAAAAGCAGACCATCATCTTCGAAAGGAGGTAGGACAAAATATAAAAGATAAAAAGAGAGACAAAAGAGCTAGGGACGGAGACCCATCCTGGGAAGGGAGTCTTAATAGAGGAAGTTTCCAAACACCAGGAAACCCTCTCACGGGCGGGTCTGGGGGAAGTTTTTGAATCTTGAAGGGCAACCTAACTGGGAGGAAAAATAAATAAAACTCACAGATTACATGCCTAAAAGCAACTCCCAGCAGAACAGTACCCCAGACGCCCGCATCCGCCACCAGCAAGTGGGGGCGGAATGGAGAGGAGCGGGCGGTATTGCTTAGGGTAAGAACCGGGCTGAATGCCCTGAGGGCAATTGGAGGGAGCTAACGTGAGATAGCAGCTTAAACTGTGGGATCGGGAAAGAGAGAGAGAGAGAGAGAATTAACCTGCCGGCCATTCTCAGAACAAAGGGACTGAGCAATTCCAAAGAAGAGCTAGCCGGCAACCTCCGCGGGAGGCAGGAGGCAGGGGGGAGGGGAAAGGGGCAAACTCGGCCCCAGAGACGGCACCCCTACCAAACTGCAAAAGGCCTCCACTTTCTAACCAAAGACTTCCTGAGATTCTGAATGGTTGACATCCGCCGGGAGGGTCGCGGCTAGAGGGCAGCTCCTGAGAACAGACACAAGGCGCACCCGACTGGCGCGCGCGCGGAAACTGAGGCTGGGACCACAGAGGGGAGAAGGCGCACCGCACCCGGGGAGAGTGCGCCCGTCAAGCTCCTGGCTGCCTGAGCTGCTCGGGCGGGGAAGGCACAAAACGCAGGCCCAACCGAATCTGTGCTTTTGTGTAGTACCCGAAAACTGGAACCGCACGCAACGCAGGGCCTGCTCCCTATAGAGCAGCCAGGAGCCTGAGCAGTGTAGACGGGGAGAGCACACACCCATGAGCAGGGGCAAACCCAGTGTGGCCGAAACCCTGTGAGTGCTCCCCACACACAGCGATATCTTCCTGCAGCACCCCTCCCTCCCCGCAGCAGGACTGAACCAGCGAACCTGAACAAGAGACCACCTCCACCCGCCTGTGTCAGGGTGGAAACTAGACACTGAAGAGACCGGCAAACAGAAGCCAAATAAACAAAGGGAACCGCTTCAGAAGGGACCAGTGCAACAGATTAAAATTCCTGTAGGTAACACCGACTACACCGGAAGGGGCCTATAGATATCGAGAAGTGTAAGCTGGAATGAGGAGCTATCTGAAACTGAACCGAACCCACACTGACTACAACAGCTCCAGAGAAATTCCTAAATATATTTTTACTTTTTTTTTTTAATTAAAAAAAATTTTTTCTTTTCTTTTTTATTTTTTCTCTTTTACTTTCTTTTAAAATTCCCTATTACTTCCCCATTGCTCCTTAACATTCATTTTCATTTTCATATATTTTTACTATTTTTTTAATTAGGAAAAAAATTTTTTTTTGCTTTTTTTTTTCTTCTTATTTTCTTTTTCTTTTTTTTTATTAGTTGGAGGCTAATTACTTCACAACATTTCAGTGGGTTTTGTCATACATTGATATGAATCAGCCATAGATTTACACGTATTCCCCATCCTGATCCCCCCTCCCACCTCCCTCTCCACCCGATTCCTCTGGGTCTTCCCAGTGCACCAGGCCCGAGCACTTGTCTCATGCATCCCACCTGGGCTGGTGATCTGTTTCACCATAGATAGTATACAGGCTGTTCTTCTGAAACATCCCACCCTCACCTTCTCCCACAGAGTTCAAAAGTCTCTTCTGTATTTCCGTGTCTCTTTTTCTGTTTGCATATAGGGTTATCCTTACCATCTTTCTAAATTCCATATATATGTGTTAGTATGCTGTAAAGTTCTTTATCTTTCTGGCTTACTTCACTCTGTATAATGGGCTCCAGTTTCATCCTCTTCTTATTTTCTTTTAAAGTCCTCTATTACTCCTTAATTTTCATTTTCATTTCACTATAACCTTGCAAAAAAAAAAAAAAAAAAGGAGAAGCCCTATTTTTAAACCGAACTTCATATATATTTCTAAAATTTTTTGTGTTTTTGTCTTTAATATTGTATTTTTAAGAGTCTAACCTCTACTCTAGATTTTTAATCTTTGTTTTTCAGTATTTGATATCAATTTTGGACATTTAAGAATCCAATATTCAGTACCTATTTTTACTCAGGAGTGTGTTGATTACTCTCTCCCACTTTTGACTCTCCATTTTCTACCTCAGAACACCTCTATTTCTTCCCTTCCCCTTCTCTTCCCAATCCAATTCTATGAATCTCTGTGGGTGTCTGGGCTACAGAGAACACTTTGGGAACAGAGAACAGTATAGATGTGTCTCTCTCCTCTTGAGTCCCCCTTTTCCTCCTCCTGCTCATCGCTATCTCCCTCCTCCCTCTCCTCTTCTTCATGTAACTCTGTGAACCTCTCTGGGTGTCCCTCACAGTGGAGAATCTTCTCACCAATAACCTAGAAGTTTTATTATCAGTGCTGTATAATAGTTGGAGAAGTCTTGAGACTACTGGAAGAATAGAACTGAAATCCAGAGGCAGGAGACTTAAGCCCCAAACCTGAGAACACCAGAAAACTCCTGACTACATGGAACATTAAGTAAAAAGAGACCATCCAAAAGCCTCCATACCTACACTGAACCCAACCACCACCCAAGAGCCAATAAGTTCCAGAGCAAGGCATACCACGCAAATTCTCTAGCAACACAGGAACATAGCCCTGAGCGTCAACATACAGGCTGCCCAAAGTCACACCTAACACATAGACCCCTCTCAAAACTCATTACTGGACACTCCATTGCACTCCAGAGAGAAGAAATCCAGTTCCACGCACCAGAACACTGACACAAGCTTCCCTAACCAGGAAACCTTCACAGGCCCATCGTCCAACCCCACCAACTGGGTGAAACCTCCACATTGAAAAGGAACCACAGACCACCAGAATACAGGAAGCCCACTCCAGACGAAGCAATCTAAACAAGACGAAAAGGCAGAGAAATACCCAGCAGGTAAAGGAACATGAAAAATGTCCACCAAGTCAAACAAAAGAGGAGGAGATAGGGAATCTACCTGAAAAAGAATTTAGAATAATGATAATAAAAATGATCCAAAATCATGAAAACAAAATGGAGTTACAGATAAATAGCCTGGAGACAAAGATTGAGAAGATGCAAGAAATGTTTAATAAGGACCTAGAAGAAATAAAAAAGAGTCAATTAAAAATGAATAATGCAATAAATGAGATAAAAAACACTCTGGAGGGAACCAAGAGTAGAATAATGGAGGCAGAAGATAGGATAAGTGAGGTAGAAGAAAAAATGGTGGAAACAAATGAAGTAGAGAGGAAAAAAGAATCAAAAGAAATGAGGACAACCTCAGGGACGTCTGGGACAATGTGAAACGCCCCAACATTCGAATCATAGGAGTCCCAGAAGAAGAAGATAAAAAGAAAGGCCATGAGAAAATACTCAAGGAGATAATAGCTGAAAACTTCCCTAAAATGGGGAAGGAAATAGCCACCCAAGTCCAAGAAACCCAGAGAGTCCCAAACAGGATAAACCTAAGGTGAAACACCCCCAAGACACATATTAATCAAATTAACAAAGATCAAACACAAAGAACAAATATTAAAAGCAGTAAGGGAGAAACAACAAATAACACACAAAGGGATTCCCATAAGGATAACAGCTGATTTATCAATAGAAACCCTTCAGGCGAGAAGGGAATGGCAGGACATACTTCAAGTAATGAAAGAGAATAACCTACAACCTAGATTACTGTACCCAACAAGGATTTCATTCAGATATGAAGGAGAATTCAAAAGCTTTACAGACAAGCAAAAGCTGAGAGAATTCAGCACCACCAAACCAGCTCTTCAACAAATGCTAAAGGATTTTCTCTGGACAGGAAACACAGAAAGGTTGTATAAACGTGAACCCAAAACAACAAAGTAAATGGCAACGGGACCATACCTATCAATAATTACCTTAAATGTAAATGGGTTGAAAGCCCCAACCAAAAGACTTAGACTTGCTGAATGGATACAAAAACAAGACCCCTATATATGCTGTCTACAAGAGACCCACCTCAAAGCAAGGGACACATACAGACTAAAAGTGAAGGGCTGGAAAAAAATATTTCATGCAAACAGAGACCAAAAGAAAGCAGGAGTCACAATACTCATATCAGATAAAATAGACTTTAAAATAAAGGCTGTGAAAAGAGACAAAGAAGGACACTACATAATGATCAAAGGATCAATCCAAGAAGAGGATATAACAATTATAAATATATAGGCACCCAACATAGGGGCACATCAATATGTAAGGTAAACGCTAACGAGTAAGAAAGAGGAAATTAATAGTAACAAAATAATAGTGGGAGACTTTAATACCCCACTCACAACTATGGATAGATCAACTAAACAGAAAATTAACAAGGAAACACAAAATTTTCATGACACAATGGACCAGCTAGACCTAATTGATATCTATAGGACATTTCACCTCAAAACAATCAACTTCACCTTTTTCTCAAGTGCACACGGAACCTTCTCCAGAATAGATCACATCTTGGGCCATAAATCTAGCCTTGGTAAATTCAAAAAAATTGAAATTATTCCAGTCATCTTTTCTGACCACAGTGCAGTAAGATTAGATCTCAATCACAGGAAAAAAATTATTAAAAATTCAAACATATGGAGGTTAAATAACACGCTTCTGAATAACCAAAAAATCATAGAAGAAATCAAAAAAGAAATCAAAATATGCATTGAAATGAATGAAAATGAAAACACAACAACCCAAAACCTATGGGACACTGTAAAAGCAGTGCTAAGGGGAAGGTTCATAGCATTACAGGCTTACCTCAAGAAACAAGAAAAAGTCAAATAAATAACCTAACTCTACACCTAAAGCAACTAGAGAGGAAGAAATGAAGAACCCCAGGGTTAGTAGAAGGAAAGAAGTCTTAAAAATTAGGGCAGAAATAAATGCAAAAGAAACTAAAGAGACCATAGCAAAAATCAACAAAGCTGAAAGCTGGTTTTTAGAAAAAATAAACAAAATTGACAAACCGTTAGCAAGACTCATTAAGAAACAAAGGGAGAAGAACCAAATTAACAAAATTAGAAATGAAAATGGAGAGATCACAACAGACAACGCTGAAATACAAAGGATCATAAGAGACTAAGACCAGCAGCTCTATACCAATAAAATGGACAACTTGGGAGAAATAGACAAATTCTTAGAAAAGTATAACTTTCCAAAACTGAACCAGAAAGAAATAGAAGATCTTAACAGACCCATCACAAGCAAGGAAATCGAAACTGTCATCAAAAATCTTCCAGCAAACAAAAGCCCAGGACCAGATGGCTTCACAGCTAACTTCTACCAAAAATTTAGAGAAGACCTAACACCTATCTTACTTAAATTCTTCCAGAAAATTGCAGAAGAAGGTAAACTTCCAAACTCATTCTATGAGGCCACCATCACCCTAATTCCAAAACCAGACAAAGATGCCACAAAAAAAGAAAACTAGAGGCCAATATCACTCATGAACATAGATGCAAAAATCCTTAACAAAATTCTAGCAAACAGAATCCAACAACATATTAAAAAAATCATACATCATGACCAAGTGGGCTTTATCCCAGGAATGCAAGGATTCTTTAATATCCACAAATCAATCAATGTAATACACCACATTAACAAACTGAAAGATAAAAACCATATGATTATCTCAATAGATGCAGAAAAAGCCTTTGACAAAATTCAACATCCATTTATGATTAAAACTCTCCAGAAAGCAGGAATAGAAGGAACATACCTCAACATAATAAAAGCTATATATGACAAACCCACAGCAAGCATTACCCTCAATGGTGAAAAATTGAAAGCATTTCCCCTGAAATCAGGAACAAGACAAGGGTGCCCACTCTCACCACTACTATTCAACATAGTTTTGGAAGTTTTGCCCACAGCAATCAGAGCAGAAAAAGAAGTAAAAGGAATCCAGATAGGAAAAGAAGAAGTGAAACTCTTGCTGTTTGCAGATGACATGATCCTCTACATAGAAAACCCTAAAGACTCCACCAGAAAATTACTAGAGCTAATCAACGAGTATAGTAAAGTTGCAGGATATAAAATTAACACACAGAAATCCCTTGCATTCCTATACACTAGCAATGAGAAAACAGAAAGAGAAATTAAGGAAACAATCCCATTCACCACTGCAACAAAAAGAATAAAATACTTAGGAGTATATCTACCTAAAGAAACAAAAGACCTATACATAGAAAACTATAAAACACTGATGAAAGAAATCAAAGGGGACACAAACAGATGGAGAAATATACCGTGTTCATGGATTGGAAGAATCAATATTGTCAAAATGGCTATACTACCCAAAGCAATCTATAGATTCAATGCAATCCCTATCAAGCTACCAACGGTATTTTTCACAGAACTAGAACAAATAATTTCTCAATTTGTATGGAAATACAAAAAACCTCGAATAGCCAAAGTAATCTTGAGAAAGAAGAATGGAACTGGAGGAATCAACCTGCCTGACTTCAGACTCTACTACAAAGCCACAGTCATCAAGACAGTATGGTACTGGCACAAAGACAGAAATATAGATCAGTGGAACAGAATAGAAAGCCCAGAGATAAATCCACGAACCTGTGGACACTTTATCTTGGACAAAAGAGGCAAGGATATACAATGGAAAAAAGACAACCTCTTTAACAAGTGGTGCCGGGAAAACTGGTCAACCACTTGTAAAAGAATGAAACTAGAACACTCTCTAACATCATACACAAAAATAAACTCAAAATGGATTAAAGATCTAAATGTAAGACCAGAAACTATAAAACTCCTAGAGGAGAACATAGGCAAAACACTCTCCGACATAAATCACAGCAGGATCCTCTATGACCCACCTCCCAGAATATTGGAAATAAAAGCAAAAATAAACAAATGGGACATAATGAAACTTAAAAGCTTTTACACAACAAAGGAAACTATAAGCAAGGTGAAAAGACAACCCTCAGATTGGGAGAAAATAATAGCAAACAAAGCAACAGACAAAGGATTAATCTCAAAAATATACAAGCAACTCCTAAAGCTCAATTCCAGAAAAATAAATGACCCAATCGAAAAATGGGCCAAAGAACTAAACAGACATTTCTCCAAAGAAGACATACAGATGGCTAACAAACACATGAAAAGATACTCAACATCAGTCATTATCAGAGAAATGCAAATCAAAACCACAATGAGGTACCATTACACGCCAGTCAGGATGGCTGCTATCCAAGAGGCTATAAGGAATAAATGCTGGAGAGGGTGTGGAGAAAAGGGAACCCTCTTACACTGTTGGTGGGAATGCAAACTAGTACAGCTGCTATGGAGAACAGTGTGGAGATTTCTTAAAAAACTGGAAATAGAACTGCCATATGACCCAGCAATCCCACTTCTGGGCATACACACCGAGGAAAACAGATCTGAAAGAGACACGTGCACCCCAATGTTCATCGCAGCACTGTTAGATGCCCATCAGCAGATGAATGGATAAGGAAGCTGTGGTACATATACACCATGGAATATTACTCAGCCATTAAAAAGAATTCATTTGAATCAGCTTTAATGAGATGGATGAAACTGGAGCCCATATAGAAAGTGAAGTAAGCCAGAAAGATAAAGACCAATACAGTATACTAACGCATATATATGGAATTTAGAAAGATGGTAACGATAACCCTATATGCAAAACAGAAAAAGAGGCACAGATGTACAGAACAGAATTTTCGACTCTGTGGGAGAAGGCGAGGGTGGGATGTTTTGAGAGAACAGCATCGAAACATGTATATTATCTAGGGTGAAACAGATCACCAGCCCAGGCTGGATGCATGAGACAAGTGCTCAGGGCTGGTGCACTGGGAAGACCCAGAGGAATCGGGTGGAGAGGGAGATGGGAGGTGGGATCGGGATGGGGAATACTTGTAAATCCATGGCTGATTCATGTCAATGTATGACAAAAGCCACTACAATATTGTAAAGTAATTAGCCTCCAACTAATAAAAATAAATGAAAAAAATAATAATGTAATATTTTATAAAAATTCTCCTAACATACTAGTATTCAAGACAGCAAGCTGTTCTTTATAGTATCAATATATGTAGGTATTTAAAATTTTTATTGACAAATTAGTGATAGAATGCACAAATAGGTAAGACCATCATTTAAACCTGAGCTCTATTTGACTTACTTAATATAAGTCTGTCTCAGAGGCAAGACACATCATAGTCACTGGAGTTTCATAATAATGAAAAGGAATCAACATTCTCCTAAAGCTTGGAACACCACAATCCTTCTGAAAAAGGATCCTTGTAGAGAAAAAAAAAAAAAAAATACCAACTCATGTCATAGTTAACTGCACAAAATCTATTTGTAAAGAAAACAATGTGTTAGAGAATGAAGACACCAAGAGGGGGAAGTTTGTGTTAACAGTCAGTCAAATTCTGTTTTAATAAAAAGGTAGATGGGAAGAGGATTAGGAAAATATGCATTATAATAACCAAGCTTTTTAAAGTCTTATCACAGAAAAGTGAAAAGAAAATCCACAAGGAAAATGCCTGAATGAATGCTGCTCTTAAATGATGGCAATGTTTACGTGAATTTCTGATAAAGAAAGCAAGGACTTCCCTGGTGGTCCAGTGGTTAAGAATTCACCTGTCAATGCAGGGGACACTGGTTCGATCCCTGGCTCGGGATCCACATGCCTCAGAGCAACTAAAACCTATGCTCTGCAACAAGAGAAGCCACCACAATGAGAAGCCCACACTCTGCAACTAGAGAGTAGCCCCCATTCATCACAACTAAAGAAAACCCACACATAGCCATGAAGACCCAGCACAGACAAAGGTTAAAAAATAAATAAAAATAAAAATTTTAAAAAAGGAAGAAAACAAAATACCATCAGCCCTCTGTCTGCTGAATCAACCAATCTCAGATCAAAAATATGGTTTTTTTAATTCCAGAAAGTTCCAAAAAGCAAAACTTGAATTCGCTGAGCACTGGCAACTACTTACATAGCATTTACATAGCATTAGGTATATATAATTCAGAAATGATTTAATGTATACAGGTAGATGTGTGTAGGTAACATGCAAATACTACCCCATCTTCATAAGGGCTTGAGTATCCAGGAGTTTGGTGCCCATTGGGGTACCTGGAACCAATCCTTGAGGATTCAGAGGGACTACTGCATAATTAACCAGGAAACTTGGAGAGTAATGACATCCTTACAGGAGACAACTGAAGTGCCCCAGAAATATTTTAAATGTTTTATTATGATGTTTCAAATGTACACAAAAATAGAGTACTTTCACAAACTCCATCTACCCATCACCCAATTACAACAATACTATAGATCTAATACTATCTCCTTTACAGTACCACCCATTCCCCTCTCCTTCACCAAATGAATGATTCTGAAGCCAGCCCCAGATGCCACATCATTTCAACTCAACTCCCTTAAAAGAGAAAACAGATACTTTTTAAAAATCATGAACACAATGCTAATATCATACTTTTAAAAAAAATCAATTGACTCCGAGCTACTCAACCTTAGTGGAAAAGAATGAACTGCATTCCATTCTAGCTAAATAGAGTTACAGGATAACTGAATAAAAAATTCAAGTAAGGAGACAAATTCTGCACCCTTAGGAGTCACTCTGGCCAGCCTGACTGCTAGTCAGCAATCCAATTTCTTCTTCCTTTGCTTCTTTATGACTTCAAGGCCACCTGACCACAGAGCACAGTGCCTGAGAGCAGAGGCTCTTAGAAAGGGTCTCATCCCAGCTGTGTCACATGTTAGTGTGGGACACTGGGCAGAGGGCTAGATGGATGTAAAAGTATTCTGTAAACAGAGGACAATAATCGTGTTCACCTCATAGATTTTTTATACAACTAAATGAGACAGTAGGGTTTCCCTGGTGGCTCAGTGGTAAAGAATCCTTCTCCCACTGTTGGAGATGCAAGAGGTGCGGTTTCATCCCTAGGTCAGGAAGATCCCCTGGAGAAAGAAAAGGCAACCAGCTCTAATATTCTGGCCTGGGAAATCCCACAGACAGAGGAACCAAGCGGGCTACCCTCTATGGGGTTGCAAAAGAGTCAGACATTGACTTAGCAACTAAACAACAACAAACAACAAACGAGACAGTGTTCTCATTCTCTAATACACAACAAGTGTGCAAACCATTAACTTCTGTTATCATCGGGAGGTGTGGTGGGTGGAGATCTCAAAGGCCGGATTAAAAGGGGTGCTTTTCTAAGATAGCTAACAGATTCAGTTTCGAGCCAGTCACTAAGACCTCCGGGCAAATTTTGATTGCTGATTTGTGTGTCTGAGTCTCTTGGACTCATTGAAATAGCCAGTAGAAATTATTTAGGCATCAAAAGCTTATGACATTTTTATTGTAACATCAATTTTGATGTCATGGCCAAGAGCACCTAAAAAATGCCCTAAATCCTATTAAAAGTACTTTGTGGCAAGGGTGATGGTCAGTGTGAAAGAAAAGACTACATTTCAAAGATCATTTTAAAGACTAAGCCCATTTTAAAGTCAATGTTGCTGATAAGATAGAAGGAATGAAATGAATTGATGAAACTTAAGTGTGCCCATCAGTTGAAGGCACTAAAGACAACAGGAAAAAGTGGGGTTGGAAATCTAAGACTTCATAAAATGGAGAGAAAGTGAACCTAAAAAGCAACAGATAAAATCTGAAAGGGTAAAACAAGCGAAAACAAATATTCTCTGGGAAGGATAAGTCCAAGAAGGACATATCCTGAATCAGACCCAGAGGCAGACAGAAAAAAAGAAAATGGCTATTTTTAATTTTTTCTTAAGCGGCGTCTAAGGACAAGTGTACCTCTGAAAATCTCAAATCACTTCTTCAAATGTCAGTGTGAAATTATTTCCCGGATTTAACTATAAAAACTCACTTGGATAGGTGTTAATTGGATAGGAATTGAAAATATTTCCTCCACCCTGAAATGTGCTCCTAGTATTTTTTTTTTTTTTTCTTTTATGAAATGTTGATACTTTGAGGTACAGTACTTGGTCAAACATATGACCATAGGTAAGCTTTATTATTTTTGTTAATGAAAAGAAAAATAACATTTGACATTTGCCTATCATGTGTCTAGAACTCTACTAGTTGACTTCTATAAATTGTCTCATTTAAGTAAGGAGACAAAAATGGATGACTTGAGGAACTGAAAATTAAAAGCATTCTATATTTGCATCTTTGGGTCGTGCTCTTAGCAGATCCTTAATAAGGGATTTGAAAGTCATCTATGAGGGCCTAAGTAGCCAGCCACTGCATCAACACTCCAAACCAAAGCCATTGAATGAATTAACTCCAGTGTTTCTCAAGTCAGTAAGCTCACAACTTAACTCATTTGAAAGCTTGTTTTTCTCCTCCTTAAAAAAAAAAATTTAAATCTACAGAAAAGTTGAACTAGTACAATGAATAAAGATGCTCTCCTTTATAACAACAGCTCTATTTATCACACATATCTAAGAAATTAAGCCTCCTTGGTGGCTTAGACAGTAAAGAATCTGCCTGCAATGCGGGAGATGAAGGTTCAATCACTGGGTCAGGAAGATCCTCTGGAGAAGGGAATGCAACCCATTCCTGTATTCTTGCCTGGAAAATTCCATGGACCTATGATCCTGGCAGGTTACAGTCCATGGGATCCCAAAGAGACTGACCAAACTGAGCAACTAACACACACATCTAAGAAATTAACATTCAGTTCAGTTCAGTCACTCAGTCGTGTCCAATTATTTGTGACCCCATGGACTGCAGCATGCCAGGCCTCCCTGTCTAACACCAACTCCCAGAGCTTGCTCCAACTTTTGTCCATCAAGTCAGTGATGCCATCCAACTATTTCATCCTCTGTCATCCTCTTCTCCTCCTGCCTTCAATCTTTCCCAGCATAAGGGTCTTTTCCAATGAGTCAGTTCTTCGCATCAGGTGGCCAGAGTATTGGAGTTTCAGCTTCAGCATCAGTCCTTCCAATGAATATTCAGGACTGATTTCCTTTAGGATTGACTGGCTTGATCTCTCTGCTGTCCAAGGGACTCTCAAAAGTCTTCTCCAACACCACAATACAAGAGCATCAATTCTTTGGTGCTCAGTTTTCTTTATAGTCCAACTCTCACATCCATACGTGACTTCTGGAAAAACCATAGCTTTGACTAGATAGACTTTTGTTGGCAAAGTAATGTCTCCACCTTTTAGTATGCCATCTAGGTTGGTCATAGCTTTCATTCCAAGGAGCAGTCACCATCTGCAGTGATTTTGGAGCCAAAAAAAGTAAAGTCACTGTTTCCATTGTTTCCCCATCTATTTGCCATAAAGTGATGGGACCAGAAGATTAATTACCATCTAATATGCAGTCTCTATTTAAATTTCTGCAATTGTGCTGAAAATAAATTTTTTTCTTAGTTCTTTTCCCCTGTAAATCTAAGACCTTATCGAGGTTCTAGCATTGCTTTTGGTTGGTATATCTCCATCTTATTTTCAGCACCTCTGATTCTCAATAAATTCCTCCCTATATTGATCCAACAGATCCTCCTCATACATTTCATCTTCTGGATTTTCCAGTGGTTCTCAGTATATCCCTGACATCATATCTGCAAATCTGAGGTCTGTTTTCTGTGAGAAAATTTAAAAACCAAAGGTCAGTACCTAGTTCATTCTAGACTAACATACGGTTGTAAGAATGTCCTACATATAGGACTCAAACCAGTGGCCTGATGGTTTGACTATGTGTATTGTCAAGCTGCATCCTGACCATACATATGTATGGTTTGTTCCACTCAGTCTGGGTGTACAGACATGCATACATACATGTATATTTAATATTAATTCATGGCCAGAATTTTAAAATTAGAAAGAAATTTTTTCCTAATTTCTGGTTCTTCCTTATAAATGAAATCAGAAGAATCAGTAACACTAACCTTAAATTTCCAAAATATAACAATTGGCTGGAATCTTCAGGTAGCAGCTTCTGCCTTGAGGTGGGTATGGGCCCACCATTTCCACAGTCCACAAAGTGGTTGGTATAAGCATTTCCCTCCTACTAAGACAATAATTTAATGAGATACAGGAAACAAGGGACAATGAAATTCACTGCACTTGTGATGTAGAGCAAAACATTCTTTTAGAGATGGTCATCAGGAGCATAGGGAACCTAACTCTGGTGCAGAGAAGGGACACCTATTTTTAGTGATGCCACATCATTTTCATTAAGGTTATTGTGGATGGACTTGAATATGCTCCTTCAGTTTGTTGCCATGGAAACCATGAAGTAGTGAGCGTTGTCTAGTAGCCTGGGTCATGTGACTTCAAAAGAAAGAAACTTTTGAAAATACCTAACTAAAGAATTTCTGGAATGAGAAGCAGGCAAGATAAAGTATTCAAGGTGCTTATGAAATCCATCTGAGAAGCACATGCTAGTGGGAAATCACGACTGAGGCCGAGTGGGTGAACCCTCATCCCTTCCTGTTTAGCTCAAATGCCTGCTAGGACTGCAACGACGACCTCAGAGCTCAGGCCTCGGGTCTTCCTAGGCTAAGTGAGTGCAAGAAGATAAAGGAGCTTTTGTCCTCATCTTAGCTTCACACGATCTGGTTACAGGCTCTTCCGCCCTCTCCTCTGCTATAGGGAACATCCGCTTATGTAAAAATATCATCAACAAAGCATCACAAAGACTTTCTTATCTGCTGAAGTGGAACAGAGATGGTAGCCTTCACCCCCAGATTCAACTTGGCTTCCACGTTCTTGCTCAAATCATTAACTCTCCAATTAACTCAGGTCTGGAAAACAGGGCCACAAAGTCCTCTGAAACATTGGAACCAGAAACAAAGGAACAAAGCTTAAGAGTCCGAGGACACAGCATTCCAGGAGAGGTAAATATAGAAGCTCTCAGAGCCAAAAAAATTCACTGAATCTCCTGAGTGATTTATTTTACAATTTAAACAAGTTTTAGGATAAAGAATTTTAAAACTCATTTATTTTTAGGTAAACCTCCCTCCTTTCAGAAGGAAACAGTCTCTAGCGGGTAACCATAAGAGGAAGTCAAACTCACTGTACAGTCCCAACAACGGTGAAGAAAACAGAGGTGGTATTTCTCAGTCTCCATGATTGATTCAGGTATTCAACTGATAGGCTTTATTAAAAATAGTTACTGGATGGGAAGGGAGATTGGAGGAAAATGGATACATGTATATGTATGGCTGCATTCCTCTGCTGTTCACCTGAAACTATCACAACATTGTTAATAGGCTATACTCAAATACAAAACAAAATGTTTTAAAAAACAAAGTACACTTTTGTTATTTAAAAAAAAAAATTAGCCATGAATCTTTATAGTCATTATCATGAGAGAGATCTTGTTAGAAGGGAGAGTTAATCAATGAATATAGTAAGGTTGCAGGATATAAAATTAACACACAGAAATCCCTTGCATTCCTATACACTAAAAATGAGAAAACAGAAAGCAAAATTAAGGAAACAATCCCATTCACCCTTGCAACAAAAAGAATAAAATACTTAGGAATAAATTTACCTAAAGAAACAAAAGACCTATCTATAGAAAACTATAACACACTGATGAAAGAGATCAAAAATGACACAGAGGGGAAAATATACCATGTTCCTAGATTGGAAGAATCAGTATAGTAAAAATGAGTACACCACCCAAAGCAATCTATAGATTCAATGCAATCCTTATCAAGGTACCAACAGTATTTTTCACAGAACTAGAACAAATAATTTCACAATTTGTATGGAAACACAAAAAACCTTGAATAGCCAAAGCAATCTTGAGAAAGAAGGATGGAACTGGAGGAATCAACTTTCCTGACCTCAGACTATACTGCAAAGCAACAGTCATCAAGACAGTATGGTACTGGCACAAAGACAGAAATATGGATCAATGCAACAAGTAGAAAGCCCAGAAATAAACCCATGCACCTATGGACACCTTATCTTTGACAAAGGAGGCAAAAATATACAATGGAAAAGACAATGTCTTTGACAAATGGTGCTGGGAAAACTGGTCAACCACATGTAAAAGAATGAAACTAGAACACTTTCTAACACCATACACAAAAATAAACTCAAAATGGATTAAAGATCTAAATGTAAGACCAGAAACTATAAAACTCTTAGAGGAAACCAGGCAGAACACTCTCTGACATAAATCACAGCAAGATCCTCTATGACCCACCTCCCAGAGTAATGGAAATAAAAACAAAAATAAACAAATGGGACCTTGTTAAACTTAAAAGCTTTTGCACAATGAAGGAAACTATAAGCAAGGTGAAAAGGCAGCTTTCAGAAGAGAAGAATGTAATAGCAAACAAAACAACTGACAAAGAATTAATCTCCAAAATATACAAGCAACTCATGCAGCTCAATACCAGAAAAACAAACAAACCAATAAAAAGTGGGCCAAAGAACTAAGCAGATATTTCTCCAAAGAAGACAGACAGATGGCTAATAAAGACATGAAAAGATGATCAACATCACCCATTATTAGAGAAATGCAAACCAAAACCGCAATGAGGTATCACCTCACACTGGTCAGAATGGCTGCCATCAAAAAGTCTACAAACAATAAATTCTGGAGAGGGTGTGGAGAAAAGGGAACCCTCTTACACTGTTGGTGGGAATGCAAACTAGTACAGCTGCTATGGAGAACAGTGTGAAGATTCCTTGAAAAACTGGAAATAGAACTGCCATAGGACCCAGCAATCCCACTGCTGGGCATACACACCAAGGAAACCAGAATTGAAAGAGGACATGTACCCCAGTGTTCATTGCAGCACTGTTTACAATAGCCAGGACATGGAAGCAACCTAGGTGTCCATCGGCAGACAAATGGATAAGGAAGTTGTGGTACATATGCACAATGGAATATTACTCAGCCATTAAAAAGAACACATTTGAATCTGTTCTAATGAGGTGGATGAAACTGGAGCTTATTATATGGAGTGAAGTAAGCCAGAAAGAGAAACACCAATACCGTATATTATTGCATGTATATGGAATTTAGAAAGACAGTAATGACAATCCTATATGCAAGGCAGCAAAAGAAACACAGATGTAAAAAACAGACTTTTGGACTCTGTGGGAGAAGGTGAGGGTGGAATGATTTGAAAGAATAGCATTGAAACATGTATATTACCATATGTAAAATAGATGACCAGTGCAAATTTGATGCATGAAGCAGGGAACTCAAAGCCAGTGCTCTGGAACAACCCAGAGGGATGGGGTGGGGAGGGAGGTAGGAAGGGGTTCATAATGGGGGGGCACATGTGCACTCATGGCTGATTCATGTTGATGTATGGCAAAAACCAGCACAATATTGTAAAGTAATTATCCTCCAATTAAAATAAATTAATTATTTTTTTAAAAAAAGAAGGGAGAGTTCAGAGCACACACATGAGAAATTAATGCAGAATGATAAAATAAGCCTCATGTGAAAGTCAAAGTCGCTCAGTCACGTCCAACTCTCTGCGACCCCATGGATTATCTATGGAATTCTCCAGGCCGGAATACTGGAGTGGGTAGCCATTCCCTTCTCCAGGGGATCTTCCCAACCCAGGGATCAGACTCAGGTCTCCTACATTGCAGGCAGATTCTTTACCAGCCGAGCCACAAAGGAAGCCCAAGAATACTGGAGTGAGTAGCCTATCCCTTCTCCAGGGGATCTTCCCGACCCAGGGATCGAACCGGGTCTCCTGTATTATAGGCAGATTCTTTACCAACTGAGCTATCAGGGGAGCCATAAGCCTCTTGATGAAGGGGAAATTCTGGAAATTCTTATAGCTAGGCACAGCATTACTGGGTGGGGGCCTTCCAGAATAACATCTCATTCACTATGCAATTTTTTTTTAATTTTTTAATTGGAGTATAATTTCTTTACAATGTTGTGTTGGTTTCTGCTGTACAACAACATGAATTAGCTATATGTGTATATATATATATATATATATATATATATATACACACACACACACACACACACACACATATATATCACCTTCCTCAGGAGCCTCCCTCCCACCCTGCCCCCCATCCCACCCCTCCAGGTCATCACAGAGCACAGAGCTGAACTCCCTGCACTATACAGTAGCTTCTCACTAGCTATTTCACACATGGTAATGTGTACATATCAATGCTACTCCCTCAATTTGTCCCACTCTCTCCTCCCCCAACACCATGTCTACAAGTCTGTTCTCTACATCTGCATCTCTATTCCTGCCCTGCAAATAGGTTCATCCGTACCATTTTTCTAGAATCTATATATATGCATTAATACGCAATATTTGTTTTTGTCTTTCTGACAACTCTATATGACAGACTCTAGGTTCATCCACATCACTGCAAATGATCCAATTTTGTTTATTTTGATGGCTGAGTAATATTCCATCATATATACATACCACATCTTTGTCCACTATGCAGTTTTATAGAAAGCAGCCAGTGAATGAGAGTAAGCCCTGGGAACAGTGGGGAGCAAGAGAATACAGTTTCTACTCCCAGAGAGTAATGATCCAGTAGGAACAAGCAGTGAGCGTGTTTCTACAAGTATGATCAACGTTTGGAAAGAAGTTTAGAATCAATGGGAGGATAAAGCAAGAGTTAGAACACCAGTTCAACCTCACTCAGCATTGCCAGAGCAGGTAGCATGGGAGGAAAGGGCCAGACAGGCTCACGTCTCCCCCATTCTGCCACGATATTGTGTTGGGAGCTCAAAACTGGCCCCGGTGAGAGTATTTCACCAGGAAAATCACATCTCCTCTTCTGTGGAGCTGGTTGTTAAGTAAAACTAGCACACCACTGCACACTGCCACTGAAAGAATAAGAGACATAATTGGTAGGGATATGCTCACTGAACCTTAAAGTATATACAGATGTATGGTGATAACAAAAAGCAATCATATAATAGCAACAGTTATTATATAATAACTATATATATATATAATAGCAGTGCTGTAGTTCTTTTACTCTGAAATAAATGTAAACATATATAAAAAAATAAGACAATATAAATAATGACACTGGGATTCCCTGGTAGCCCAGAGGTAAAGAATCCGCCTGCCAGTGCAGGAGACACAGGTTCAATCCATGTGTCAGGAAGATCTCCTGGAGTAGGAAATGGCACCCCACTCCAGTATTCTTGCCTGGAAAATTCCATGGACAGAGGAGCTTGGTGGGCTACAGTCCATGGGGTCACAAAGAGCTGGACACAATTGGGTGTCTAAGCACATCCAATAAGTGGAAATAATAAAATATATCCTGTCTACCATCCTGAGGATGCTTCAAGAATCTAAAAAGAAATGATGCAAATGAACTTATTTACAAAACAAAAATAGACTCACAGACTTAGAGAATGGAACTTATGGTTGCCAGAGGGGAAGAATTGTTGGGGGAAGGATAGTTGGGAAGTTTGGGATGGACATGTACGCACTGCTATATTTAAAATGGGTATCCAACAAGAAGCTACTATAGAGCATAGGAAACTCTGCTCAATGTTATGTGGCAGCCTGGATGGGAGGGGAGTTTGGGGGAGAATGGATACATGTGCATGTATGGCTGAGTTGCTCAGCTGTGCCCCTGAAACTATCACAACATTAACTGGCTATATATATCCCAGTACAAAAATAAAAACATTTAAAAAAGAATCTGAGAATCATGACTATTTAGAGCTGGAAACTTAGGGTGATCTGTCCCACTCCTCACTTTGTGGGTGAGGACAATGAGGCCTGACAGATAGAGTGCTTGTCCAAGGTACACCTAGACAGTGGTATAGCTACACCAGAATTCGAAGCTTTCTCCTGTGCCCTCCCTATCATGCCACACTCTTCATACCCAGAATGAATGAAAAATAAATAGTCAAAGATGGTTTCTGTGTTTTGGCCTTCAGGTTGTTTTTCTTTTTTTCCCACTGCAGGCTGAGATTCATCCCTTCAAAAGTCTGCTGATGCTGAACTCAAATTTTTAGACATTCAGTTATTTTAAAAATATTTTAAAAATAATCACATTTTTAGCCACTTAGAGCCCATCTGCTTTGCATACCCCATCATCCATCATTTGTTGGCCATTGATAAGGTAGAACCTTGTAATTACAAGACCTCCGGCTGCCACCACCCTATGGAGCTCTCTAATCCAGAGACCACCCCCAACACACCGTGGCAGCTGAGACTCTTCTGGTCCCCTGTCTCCCAAAGGCTCCCTTACCCTCCTTCCCTCTGGATCTTACCTTCCTGGAGCCTCTGGATCGTCTCAGGCTGTGAGAGATCCCCTCCCATGCAGCTCTGTCCAAGCAGAGCCCAGCAATGCTTGCTGTGTATTGCTGCCTCTCACAGTCATATCTTTTCCCTTGTGTGTGTGTCTGCTTGCGTGGTCACTCAGTCATGTCCCACTCTTTGTGACCCCATGCACTGCAGCAGGCAGGCTCTCTGTCCCTGGGATTTCCCAAGCAAGAATACTGGAGTGGGCTGCCATTTCCTCCTCCAGGGAATCTTCCCAAGCCAGGGATCAAACCCACATCTCTTGCATCTCCCGCATTGGCAGGTGGATTCTTTACCTCTGCACCACCTAGGAAGCCCATCTTTTCCCTTGATCAGTCCCAAACCTCTGAAACCTCCTGCAAAAGCTGAAAATATACTTTGAGCAAAATGTCATGGAGAGGTTTGGTGCTATCAATAAGACTAAGGAGGAGGGGAAAACGTCAGTTTCCTGTGGGTTTTCTTAACACTAGGCAGCAAGAGACATTAATATTTCTTGGTGTTGGCCCCATGTGGATAAGCCCTGATAACCTGGCTCATCAAATCTTATAGCTCTCTTTATGCTTATTCACAAACTGGTCCCGGTGGCTGCAAAGCAAATGCTTTATACCTTTGGAATACATCTGGAGCACCAAAATAAAACCCTGACATCAGGGACAGTACAGAAGTCCTCAAATGTAGCTGTCACCCAAAGGCAAACTGCATTAGAAAATAAGACAAGAACCTCCAGTTTAACACCAAAGGTTTTATTATTTTAAAAGCTCCAAAATCTAAATTCTGCCCCTCAAAGTCTAAACGCATGCATTTTTTCAAACATCTAAACTTACAATTCAGCTCCCTTAAGTCTTTCTGACAAGGGGGTAACAATTTTTTTAAGTATTTATTTATTTGGCTACACAACATTTTAGTTGCTGTGTGCAGGATCTATTAATAATTCCCTGAACAGGGATAAAACCCGGGCCCCCTGTATTGGAAGTGAGGAGTCTTAACCACTGGACCACCAGGAACGTCCCTGGGGTAACAATTGACACGTAACTAGTTAAAGCTATTCTTGCTTTCCCTTGCCATAGGCCTAGTGGAAAGGGCATTTTACACTTTAAAAGTTACTGGTTTCATGAAATCAAAGAATGAAGTATTTCAAGTATGCTTTCCTGATTTAGGCTGCTAAACAATTGCCATCCCCTAGCCCCGCCCCTCAAAAAAGAGCTACACTCTAAATTCAACTCAATTTCATTTGATTTGGAATTACCATATTTTGGAGGAAAATTAACACTTTAACTCTGAGTACTTTTGCCAAAATTAATAATGATAATTAGCCCGGATTGATTAAACATATGCCAGCCACTGCACTGAGTGCTTAAATATATTTACCTACATCATCTTCATCTATGTTACAAACCCAGTAATGTAGATCCTAGTATCAGTCCCATTTCACAGATGTAGATACTGAGGGGCATGATGCTTAAGTAATTTGCTCAAGATCAGGCAGCTTCTAACTCAACCCAATTTGACTTTAAAGCTTCCCTGCCCAATGCAGTAGCCTCCAGCCACATACAGGTATTGAGTACTTGAAATATGGTTAGTTTGAATTGAGATGGCAGTAACTGTAAAATACACACTATATTTTAATGACAGCATGAAGAAAACAACATAAACTATAATTTTTAAAATACTGATATGTTGAAATGATATTTTGGATATGTCAAATAATAAAATGTTCAAATGCTTTTCACCTTTTTGATTTTGCTTTTGGTTAACATTCCCTATGCCCCACTTGGGGGTCACATTATACCTCTATTGGACCATGTTGCTCTAGAGCCTAAACCCTTCACCATTCTGCTTTACCCTCCAAAGGAAGGAGTTTTTAACCATTCACATCACCGGGAAGTGTGATCTTCTTTCATTGCAATATGTATGTTTGATTTGTAGGTGAGGAAACCAAGACATAAAATGGTTAAGACCCAAAGTCAAACGTTAACCCTGAAACAATCTTCAAAGCCTGCTGAGAACAAAAGATTGCATACTCTACCCTCAGCTTGACTTGCTTGACCTGCTTTCCAACCTGGACTGAAGCCACAGCACTCAAGAAGTTTAATGACTGTCTAAGGTTTAATGTCTAATCGAAAGCCAAACACGGCCTTTGCTTGTGTGTGTGTTCCTGCTTTATGTACACTTGTGCTCTGCGTGGAAAGAAGAATACAGCAAGGTGGGAGAGGATGCCAGTGCCTGTGGCTTTTTACCAGGGGTCATGGGTTAGTTTCAATTGTTTAGTGAAAATCCCTGGCTTTCCATTTTCAAGGAGAAGGTAAAAAAAACACTTTGTTGTTCTTGTTTGTTCAGTTGCTAAGTCGTGCCCACTCTTGCTGACCCCATAGTTTATAGCCCACCAGGCTCCTCTGTCCATGGGATTTCCCAGGCAAAAATCCTGGAGTGGGTTGCCATTTCCCTTTCCAAGGGAATCTTCCTGACCCCTGGACTGAACCCACATCTCCTGCATTGGCAGGCGGATTCTTTACCGCTGAGCCACCAGGGAAGCCCATAAAACATGTGCTCATAAGCAAATTCACTGAATGGCCTAAGGGGCCCGTAAGGAAGCCTAAGCTATACAGAAGCTGAAATTATGGCTCAGGGGCTGGACTGGCTCAAAGTTGAAGTTGAGCTTTTGTTATTTTCCTCTGAAAAGTCTCTATGTGAAAAAAAAAAAAAAAAAAACTTCCTGAAGTGTGAGCAAGTCCACAGATGCCGCCTAAGAGAACAGGACTTGGCAATTAAGAACCCAGTCGTTCCTGTCCTTGCTGCTGAGTGCTTGGGCCCGCCCAGCCCCCAGCCAGCCTTGGACATTTGACGTCTGTGCTTATTTACTTAGCTCCCTGGAGCACAGGGCGGCTTTTCTCTGCAACCGCGTTCACCTGTGAGGACTCTATTTAAAGAGCCTTCGTGATGTTCCAAACATCTACATCCGAGCCAAACCCTCAACTCGACCTTTCAGCACCCACGCTCTCCTTACTCTTTCTCAGCACCTCTGTTCCTCTTTAGTCCTCTCACTCGGCTGTCTTCCTGGCAAGCGTGTAAACGAAGAGGCTTTGACACTGGAAACCCTCCAGGGGAGGTGACAGGACTGGGCCTCTACCCTGCCACCCCTTCTTGGTGGGGATTAAGTGTTCCTCCCGGGTGTCCCCACACTGGGCAGCTGTCCTAGGAAACCGGTGCCACTGCAGAGGGCTGCAGTGGGGAGAACAGAGGCCCCGTGCCTTGCATTCATAGCTCTGTGTGTGCTTGTATAATTTCTCCATATGTAGATACACCTAACTCTTACCTTTCACGTTTCTTCGCACTTTAACGTCATCTTTCTTGACTTATTACGTGTTTGAGTTTCCTAATGGACAGTATTCCGCACGGCATGGTAGAAAGCGTATGAATCTGGAGAATCAGATTCTAACCACTGTTCTGCTGCTCACTAGTTGTGTGGCTTTGGACTTGTCATTGAACATCTCTGAGCCTGTTCTTCAATGAAGTGAAAGGCTGAATTGAAGCCTTTGTGTTCAAAGACTCTGTGAATCCTGAACTTTAGAAATCATCTCGAGTCATTCATATCCCTTTCTTAAGAATCTGTATTTCCTGCAACTCTTGACTCCAAGGGGTTCACCCACCTTGGAGGTTTGTGGGTGCCCCAATAAGCAAAATGAAAGATCTCCTTCCAAAGTGATTTATGGAACTCCACCCTGGACTCCAGAACAATGACCAAATTACATTTTAGCTGCACAGGAGGTATTTTTTGTTTGTTTAATGGTTTTTTGGTTTTTTTGCCGGAGTGGGGAGTGGGACTGTGCTACATGGCATGAAGGATCTTAGTTCCCAGACCAGGGATCGAACTGGCGACCCCTGCAGTGGAAGAACAAAGTCTTAACCACTGGATCACCAGAAAAGTCCCTGCACAGGATTGCTTTTTTTTTTTTTTTTTTTTTAAATAAACTTAACAGGAAAGAAATTAACTCATGAAAGGGTAACGTAGGAAATGGATTGTGTCTACACTTATCAGTAGAAGAACAATGTGAATTTTTTAATCATTTATTTGTTTCTTTGTTTGCTTGGTTTGGATTCTTGGCTGAAAGGAAGCAATCGTTTTACCCCACCAGGTATCTCCAAAATTACTGCTGAAGTCTTCAAAACGTGTCTCCCTGTTTCCAGTTTTCCCCACTCCATCCCAGTTTACATGCTGCCACATGTAAATTTAATTTACATGTAAGTTTAAATTCCATTAAAGCTGCCCCTGGTCAGAAGCCTCCCAGCTCCCCCTTGGCCAACTGGATGAAGCACAGCCAGCCCGGCCTGGCAGGTCAAGGCTCCCACATCGTGGCTCCGTCACCCTAACCAGCCTTTCCCACTGCTGCCCCTAAAGACAACACCCAGGGCTCTCCTACACACCTGGCATCCCGGGCATAATCCCACATCGTATCATTGTGGGATACCATACGTATCCCACGTATACCAGATACCATACGTATCTGGTTTCTTCTCTCCCAAGAACGCCTCCTGACGCATCCCACCGGTTCTGCAAAATTAATGTCAAAAATCAACCTCTTTCCGGACTTCTCTAGAGTTCCAGTGGCTAATGTTCCCAAGGCAGGGGGCCCAGGTTTGACCCCTGGCTGGGGAACTAGATCCCACAACTAAGGCCTGGCACAGCCAAATAAAGAAAGAAATTTAACAAACAAAAAAAACCTCTTTCATGATTAGCTTTGTCTCACCTTCAAAATCCCACAGACCAGTGCTGTCCGAGAGAAGCAAGTCATATGTGTAATCTGGATTGATCCAGTAGTCATATTAGAAAAGGAAAGAAAAAGAACAGAAAAATCAATTTTAATAATTTAATTTATTTAACCCAAGATATTAAAAATATTACCTTAACACATTACAAACATTTAAAACTTATCAATTAGTTATTTTACATTGTTACTTTTTTTTTTGTACCAGATCTTCCAAATCCAGGGTGTCTTTTATATGTATGGCACGTCTCACTTAGGATCCTACATTTTCATAGGAAACATTGCTATCGCTATGCTGTGCTCAGTCATGTCCAACTCTTTGCAACCCCATGGGTAGCCTACCAGCCTCCTCTGTCCACGGAATCCTCCAAGCAAAAATACTGGAGTAGGTTCCCATTTCCTGCTCCAAGGAAACATTGACCCATACTTAAATTTCATAAAGTTTAAAACTGAAATAGTACATTCATGTACCCAAGTTGTTTCAAACATACTAAAAAGTCTGCTAGTACTGAACCCAGTGTTGTTTTCTAATTAATTAATTAAAAGGAAACACAACACTGAAATCAACCATACTCCAATAAAAATTTTTTATTTTAAAGATGCTTAATAAAAGATATTTTTTAATGTTCACTAAAAATAAGTAAATAAATGGAAATAACATTGAATTTTCAGCTCCTCTGTCATACTAGGCATGTTTCTAGTGTTCAATGGCTATGATCAGGACTGTGTGGACAGGGCAGCCATGTGTGGGCCTCCCCAGAGGTATTCATCCCATTTATCTTTGGGAGGGTTTCCTCTGTGTGTAACCTCAGCTGGATCACAAAACCCCAGTGGGCACAATTGCATCTTTCTCCCTCACTGCTTCAACCCCGGTGCCTAGCATTGACCCTGACACAGACCAGTCTCTGCACAAATACCTTACGGATCAATCAAAGAAAGAGTAAACAACTAAGTGATCTCTTCTCTCCATTAGATTATCAACTATTTAAGTGTGTATATATATATATACACACATATATATTTATTTTATTGAGTATAGTTGATTTACAATATTGTGTTAATTAATGATATAGCAAAGTAATCCATTAATTTCAGTAATTCAGCTACACACATACACACACACACACACACACACACATATATATATATATATATATACACATTCTTTTTTTTTTTTACTGCACTGGGTCTTCATTGCAACAAGCAGGCTTTCTGAAGTTTCATGCTGGCTTAGTTGCCCTGAAGTATGTGGGAATCTTAGTTTCCCAGCCAGGGACTGAACCCATGTCCCCTGCACTGGAAAGCAGATTCTTAACCACTGGGCCACATATATATACGTTCTTTCTCATCTTCTTTTCCATTATGGTTTATCACATGACATTGAATATAGTTTCCTGTGCTATACAGTAGTGAAAGTGAAAGTCGCTCAGTTGTGTCCGACTCTTTGTGATCCCATGGACTATACACTCCATGGAATTCTCCAGGCCAGAATACTGGAATGGGTAGCCTTTCCCTTCTCCAGGGGATCTTCCCAACCCAGGGATCAAACCCAGGTCTTCCGCATTGCAGGCAAATTCTTTACCAGCTGAGCCACAAGGGAAGCCCGTACAGTAGTAGGATGTGCATATATTTTATCCTTCTTAGAGTTTTCTATTATGCCAACACAGGGACTTTCTCCCAATAGTCAAAAGCATTTCTTCCTCACTTAGATGAATTCAGGATTCTGTAAACACACACACATGTTTTCCATAATATTTTATACTTAGGTATACAAGTACATATGTACTATACATAAAAACAACTCTTAGGGTTGAACTCTTTAAAATTCTTTTTAACATGTAAGTCAACTAATTTAACCACTAATTTATGTTAGGACAACACTGTCACATGAATTCAAGAATATGTTTCCTTGTTAATCAGGAAATTCTGACAGATTCACTCATTTTTCCGCCTCCCTTGTGCATTCATTATTTGCTGAATTGAACACCTGACTTTTAAAGAAATACAGGCACTCTACAAAAACCTTTAAACAGGCTGAAAAAACAGAAAAGAGACTCAGAAGGAAGAGGGTGATGATTCGTCAAGGACAAAGAACAGCTGGTAGCAACCCCACCCAGGGGTGCCGTCCACTGGCGACAGCATGATCACACCCATTCCCGGGATGTGTGGAGCCTTATCTAGAGATCAGTACCTTGAGAAACAAGTGCCTGCATGCATGCTCAGTCATGTCCGACCCTTCGCAACCGCATGGACTACAGCCCACCAGGCTCCTCTGTCCATGAGATTTCCCAGCCAAGAATACTGGAGTGGGCTGCCGTTTCCTCCACCAGGGGAATCCTCCCAACCCAGGGGTCGAACCAAGCATCTCCTACGTTGTCAGGGGGATTCTTTATCACTGAGCCACCTGGAAAGTCCTTCTATGACAGAAGTATTACTGTAAAAGAATAAGCCTGATGCTTAGCAAATATTTTCATCAAGACATGAAGCTGTCTCATTGCATCATGGAAAAACTCAGAGTCAGGCCAGGTGAGAGCAGC
This sequence comes from Dama dama, assembly GCF_033118175.1. Taxonomy (NCBI): domain Eukaryota; kingdom Metazoa; phylum Chordata; class Mammalia; order Artiodactyla; family Cervidae; genus Dama; species Dama dama. Next base: position 19,020,192 of record NC_083710.1, read on the forward strand.
GAAGCTGAGACCAGTGCAAAGGCAGAGACCTTGACCTTTATCATGGAACATGAGCCCTGGGTCTCTCAGGATGTGGTCCTCATGATTCCTGAGGAGTTCTGGAGTCAGGAACTAAGAGTTTATAATCCTGACCACAAGCTCTCACTGTCCCCTCGAACCCCAAGTGAAAAATAACAGAGCGCCTTCTCTCTAGCTCTCTCGCTTTCTCACTCATGCAACAAAATAGAATTCATGTGAATTTTTTTCTCATATTCTGTTTATCTAACCCTGAGAGCCCTCCATATGCTTCGAGTGAGTGGGTTGGCCTTGCACTCAGCGTATTCTCTGCTATTTATCCTAATTAAGTCCTTGTGACAGATATCAGTGTGCCAATTGACATCCTCCTAGGACACATGCCATTTGTCACTGCTCTAGTCCAAGGCCTCTCCACTACTCTATTTATCCAAGAGTCCCTGACATCTGAATAGGAGGGAGAAAGAAGATCTGCCCAGAGGAAAAGGCACAGTATAGGTCACCAACTGACCTGGATTTATAATGATTTGGAGATGTTGGGGCAGAGGTTCATTCTGACTTTCCTTCTTTGCTCTTTGTAATTTTGTTGTTGTCACTGCTGTTATTGGAGGCTATTAAATTTTTTGCTTTGAAAAAATTTAAAGTACGAGAATATGCAAGACAGTAATTATAAATGGAACCTCACTTTTAAGTCCAAAATGTTCCGCCCCAGTTGGAATTTCCTGTCAAGTTTCCTCCCTTGATTATTTTTCTTTATAGGAGCATGATTTCCAATGGATTTTATATTTAGTAGTGGTTCCCAGAACTCCTAAGACAATAGACATTTTATTTTAAAAAGTTCCATGACTAAATGAATCCTCGCATTAAGAGAATTATGCCTGTGGAACAACAGATGTGATTCAGAAGTAACCTTTATCACCAGATGAAGGATAGCAAGACTGATTTTCTGTGGGGCAAGGTTAAGTGACTGGATTAGTCAGAACTCTTTAGGATGCAAATGACAGAAAATCAACTCAAACTACTTCAGCAAAATGGCTGTATATTGTCTTACGTATCTGGGATACTTATGCGTAGATATGGACTTCAGGCGGAGCTGGATCCAGCTGTCAGAACAAAGTTTTCATGACTCTTACACTCATGATCTTCATTTCTTGGCCTGACTTTGCTCCAAATTTTTAAATTTTTTTATTCTTTTCTGTTTCCTTTAACAGTTTTGGAGGAATGGCTATTGGTTGTTTTAGACCACATGCCTCTAATTTAGAAATCCTAGTGAAAGATAATATCTCTTTCCTGGTACATAAATAAATCCCCCTCTCAGAAGAATTATTTTGTCCTGATGTTGTCATATGCCCTCCTCTGCAATACAATTGACCTTGAATAGGATAGATTTGAACTGTGCTGGTCCACTTATACATGGGTCTTTTTTTTTTTTTTTAATCAGTAGATACTGCGGTACTGCATGATATATTTGTTAGTTGAATCCTCAAATGTGGAACCAAAGACACAAGGGCCAAACTGTAAAGTTATTGGTGGATTGTGGACTGGGTGGATTGTGGACGGGGTGTTTGGAGGGTTGCAACCCCTAACTTCTGCATTGTTCAAGGGTCAACTATACTAAATACTAAAGTATACTCTACTTTTTTTCATGGGAATGGGATACTATGATTAACTGGAATGGCTCATATATACAAACCTGTGGTGGGAGAGGGGTGAGGAGGATTATTTATCAGAAGGAGAAAGGGGATGGAGAAGGAAATGGCAATCCACTCCAGTGTTCTTGCCTGGAAAATTCCATGGACAGAGGAGCCTGGTGGGCTACATTTCATGGGATTACAAAGAGTCGGCCATGACTGAGCACATCAGTATGGGGGAAATACCCCAGTGACTGCACTGAGGGATGACTTGGAGAAGTGATAATTACTTCAAGTTTTCATTTTAAATATAGTTACTAGGCATCTATTCTGTGCTAGGTAGTGAACAAACAGATTAAAATGCCTGCTCTCATAAAGTTTATACTCCATTACAATAGTATTTGTCAAGATTAAAAAGTCATAACAGATAAATTCAAAATGTGATACTTGATGGGATCATGGATTAAAAATAAACTATGCAGAACATTTTAGAGATAAATGGGGAAATCTGAATGTGGAGTGGGTATTAGATGAGTATTGTTGTTAAATTTCTGGAGTATGTTTTATAGATGTGGGAGAATATCCCCGCTCTTAAGGGACACATATCAAAGTATTGAGAGCTGAAGGGTAATGATGCCTTCAACTGATTCTCAAATGATTCAGCAAAATTTAAAATGTGATGTCTGTGTCTGTATGTGTCTGTGTTCCTTATCAGAAAATCATCCCTCCACCACCTTGAAGAAACATACAATCCAAATAACAGCAGGTTTTGTATACAAACCCTGGTCAAAAGAAATCTCACCCCTTTGGCATCAGGTGGCCAAAGTATTAGAGCTTCAGCTTCAGTCCTTCCAATGAATATTCAGGACTAATTTCCTTTCAGATTGACTGGTTTGATCTCCTTGCAGTCCTAGACTCTCAAGAGTCTTCTCCAACAAAACAGTTCAAAAGCATCAATTCTTCAGTGCTCAGCCTTCTTTATGGTCCAACTCTGACATGCATACACAGGTACTGGAAAAACCATAACTTTGACTGTATGGACCTTTGTCAGCCAAGTGATGTCTTTGTTTTTTAATATGGCTGTCTAAGTTTGCCATAGCTTTCCTTCCAAGGAGTAAGAGTCTTTTAATTTCATGGCTTCAGTCACCCTCCACAGTGATTCTGGAGCCCAAGAAAATAAAATCTATCACTGCTTCCACTTTTCCCCTTCTATTTGCCATGAAGTGATGGGACAAGATGCCATAATCCTAGAGTATACAAATTAACATGCAATTACCAGTTGCCTTTTGCAGCTCCTAAAGGAACCCTGTATCTAGGCAACAAACATCAGTGACTGATAAAACCAGTAGTAACGGGGGATTAAAATGATGTCCTATCACTGCTGCTGGTCTCCCTTCCTTTGTGGCTCAGCTGGTAAAGAATCCGCCTGCAATGCGGGAGACCTGGGTTCAATGCTTGGGTTCAATCCCTGGGTTGGGAAGATCCCCTGGAGAAGGGAAAGGCTACCCACTCCAGTATTCTGGCCTGGAGAATTCCATGGACTGTATAGTCCATGGGGTTGCAATGAGTCAGACACAACTGAGTGATTTCACTTTCACTTTCATCACTGCTATAACAAATTGCTACAAACATAGTGGCATGAGACAAATTTATTATTGTACAGTTCTAAAAGTCAGAAGTCCAAGATGGGTCTCTCTAGGCTCACATCGAGATGTCAGCAGAGCTGCCTTCCTTCTGGAGGCTCCAGGGGAGAACCTGTTTCCTGTCTTTCCCAGCTTCTAGAGGCCGCCCACACTCCTTGGCTGATGGCCCCATCCTCCATCTTCAAAGCTAGCAATGGCGGATTGAGTCTTTCTCATGCTGCAGTCTCTCTTGTCTCTCTCTCCTACCTCCTTCTTCCACTTTTAAGGGCCCTTGAGATTATATTGTACCCACCTGGATAATCCAGGAGAGTTCCTGTATTTTAAGATCAGCTGATTTGCAACCTTAATTCTCCTTGCCATGTAATAAAACAAATTCCCAGATGCCAAGGACTAGGATATAGACACGTTCGGGAGGTTCTAATTCTGCCCAACACAGCTTCCAAAGCCTCTTTTCACAACACCAGAAAAAGGACTTCCCTGGTGGTCCAGTGGTCAAGATTCTGCCTTCCAATGCAGGGGACTCAGGTTCAGTTCCTGGTCAGGGCACTGAGGTGCCACATTCCTCGGGGCAACTAAGTTCGCTTGCCACAACTAAGACCCAGTGCAACCAAAAATAAATAAATATTTAAAACAACACAGGAAAAAAGACACCAGGGAAGATCTGGGTCCAGGCTACTCTGTTGAGGTGTCCAGGAGTCAAGAGCGCTATCTCCACTAGCCCCTGCTACCAATTCCACAGCCAAGTTCTGGTCCAGGTGCTGAACTGGGCCTCACCTAGAGTCCTCAGCCTCCACTTCACGACTTCTGTGAATCCTTAGGCTGCCTAACTCTCTGGTGTCTCATAACGGCTTCTTCCACCCCAACTTGCAGATTCAGCCTGAAGCAAGGGAAGAGGCAAGAGTCCTGCTGACCTCCTGTGACCAGTTACCCTCTGCCTCACTCGTACCTCTGACAACCTCAACAGAAGGCTCAAGGCTGTCCTTCTCACATCCCCTCCCCCTCAGTGCTGGTGACAGACCGTCTCAGGCCTAAACCATCAGAGGCAGAGGAAGTTGCTTGATAATTTTCGGAAGAAACTCTAATGACTTGAGTCTCCAGGCATAGTTCTTTTTTTTTTTTTTTTTGGCCACACCGAGCAGCAGTTGGGATCTCAGTGCCCTGACCAGGGACTGAACCCATGCCCTCCGCAGTGAAAGGGCAGGGTCTTAACCATTCGCCTGCCAAGGAAGCCCCTGTAGTTCTTGACATGTTAAATTAATTGGAACAGTCTGCCTTCCACATTCCCTCCCCTCCTTACTCCCTGGGGACAAAATCAAAACTGTATTTGAGCGATCAAAGCTGACCAACTGTCTTGTGGTTCTAATGGCTATCTACCCTCCACCTGAAGACCCAAAACCCATGGCTTCACTGGGCACCATGCCCCAGGGTAACAAGATGTACAGGCTATGGAAGTACAGCTGATAATACTTCCAATGAATACTCCACTTTTTCTCCTATAGAAATATGTGTGAAATATTATTTAATATATTATTAAATACATTCTATAGGAATAGTTCCTGTAGAAAGATTCCTACCTTGGAGGTAGGAAAAAGAGGATTAAGCTAGTGCCCCAATTTGAAAGTGGCTAAAGCCCTTTCAAACAAATTCATAAACTGGAAAGAGAAACTTTTCTACGCATAGTCCATCACGTGGTTTTCACACTAGACCACAGACATGGGGCCAGTGGGGCAGGGGGCACTTTTAGTTACAACTGTGAGAAAAGTTCCTGAGAGAGGGTTGTAGACTGTTAGTCCTGTTGTTGACATTCACAGATTATCTTAAAACCCCCCAACACAATCCACTGCCAAATCATTGAGTTTCTGAATTCATTTGGCTGAATGTACTGTGTACTTGAATTTAAAAGCAAGCGAGCTTTCCTTTGAGACATTGTGAGGTGACAGGGTTTCATCTATTATTGGAAATCTGATTCAAAGTCCCATCATTCAATGGGCCAAGTGATCTTCTTATGTGAAAGGGCTTTCATTAGAGTTGCGCATATTTTAATTGTGGGCGATCTGGGATGGAGTTTGGTCCTATAGCCTCTACTGAAAGGTACAATAGATGAGGAGCCTTGGAGGGCTAAGGGCCAGACCTTGCAGATGGAAGGGGAAGAATGCAAGGGTGTAACTTAGGTTTCCTTTGGAGGATCTATTCATGGTGGGTCATAGGGTGTGGGAGAACTTGGGGACACTCAGTTCAATTTTATTTTTAAGGAAGAAAAGAAAGGAGATTTCTGAGTCTTAACAGCACAGTAGGGTCAGCTTTTTCAGGCTGGGTTGCTAAGATGTGACTTGTGTCTCACTAAGGGGAGGTCCCAGGAAGATGTCCACAATTTATTCCCTTACTATTTTGGTTCATCTGGTGTCTTTCTAGTGCAATGTGAAATCTGCCATAGAGAATTGTTTAAAAGTTCACTGAGCTCAATGCTATGGGCATATGCCTGTGATATACTGATAAGTAGGGAAAATAACAGCTTACAATACAGTCTATACTATATAATGGCTTCCCTGGTAGGTCAAATGGTAAGGAAACTGCCTGCAATACAGGAGACTCAGGATCTTTGAACCTGGGTTGGAAAGATCCCCTGGAGAAGAAAAGGGCAGCCCACTCCAATTTTCCTGCCTGGAGAATTCCACGGACAGAGGAGCCTGCAGGCTATAGTCCCTGGGGTCACAAAGAGTCAGACACAACTAAGTAACTAACACACACACACACACTATATAATTCTAATCTTCTGACATAGGGATTTCCCTGGCAATCCAGGGGCTAGGACCCAGCACTCCCAGTGCATGGGGCCCAGGTTCAATCCCTGATCAGGGAACTAGATCCCACATGCCACAACTAAAGATCTTAAATGCCGCAACTAGCACGTGGTGCAGCCAAATAAATAAAATTTAATTTAAAAATAATGTTGTGACATGCCTGTCTGTAGATATGCTTTATATATTTGGGTATGCTGTTGGGAGGAAATATACAAAACTCTTGGGTACAAAGAAGGCTCATGAGTGATCTTTTAACTTCTCTTCATCTGCTTTTTTATACTTTCTTATTTTTCAACAATCAATATATATTGCTTTTATTGTGCTAAAAACAAAGATTAATTAAAACAAAAAGTCATATAACCCTCATAAAGATGACAATCTAAATTTCCTCTCTCATCCATTCCTCTGGCATATGATCCTCACCTAAGTCTGTTCAGTCAGTTCAGTTGCTCAGTCGTGTCCAACTCTTTGTGACCTCATGGACTCCAGCACACCAGGCTTCCCTGTCCATCACCAACCCCCAGAGCTTGCTCAAACTCATGTCCATAGAGTCAGTGATGTCATCCAACCATCTCATCCTCTGTCGTCCCCTTCTCTTCCTGCCTTCAGTCTTTCCCAGCACCAGGGTCTTTTCAAATGAGTCAGTTCTTGACATCAGGTGGCCAAAGTATTGGAGTTTCAGCTTCAACATCAGTCCTTCCAATGAATATTCAGGACTGATTTCCTTTAGGATGGACTGGTTGGATCTCCTTGCAGTCCAAGGGACTCTCAAGAGTCTTCAACACCACAGTTCAAAAGCATCAATTCTTCAGCACTCAGCTTTTTTTTAGTCCAACTCTCACATCCATACATGACTACTGAAACAACCATAGCTTTGACTAGATGGACTTTTATTGGCAAAGTAATGTCTCTGCATTTTAATATGCTGTCTAGGTTGGTCATAGCTTTTCTTCCAAGGGGCAAGCATCTTTTAATTTCATGGCTGCAATCACCATCTGCAGTGATTTTGGAGCCCAAAAAAATGAAGTCTCTTATTGTTTCCATTGTTTCCCCATCTATTTGCCATGAAGTGATGCCATGATCTTAGTTTTCTGAATGTTGAGTTTTAAACCAACTTTTTCACTCTCCTCTTTCACTTTCATCAAGAGGCTCTTCAGTTCTTCCTCGCTTTCTGCCAAAAGTGTGGTGTCACCTGCATATCTGAAGTTATATATATTTCTCCTAGAAATCTTGATTTCAGCTTATGCTTAATCCAGCCCAGCATTTTGCGTGAAGTACTCTGTGTATAAGTTGAATAAGCAGGGTGACATGACAATATACAGCCTTGTAGTACTCCTTTCCCGATTTGGAACCAGTCTGTTGTTCTATGTCCAGTTCTAACTGTTGCTTTTTGACTTGCATACAGATTTCTCAGGAGGCAGGTCAGGTGGCCTGGTATTCCCATCTCTTTAAGAATTTTCCACAGTTTATTGTGATCCACACAGTCAAAGCTTTGGTGTGGTCAATAAAGCAGAAGTAGATGTTTTTATGGAACTCACCTGCTTTTTTGATGATCCAACGGATGTTGGCAATTTGATCTCTGGTTCCTCTGCCTTTTCTAAATCCAGCTTGAACATCTGGAAGTTCACAGTTCACATACTGCTGAAGCCTGGCTTGGAGAATTTTGAGCATTACTTTGCTAGTGTGTGAGATGAGTGCAATTGTGTGGTAGTTTGAGAATTTTTTGGCATTGCCTTTCTTTGGGATTGCAATGAAAATAGACCTTTTCCAGTCCTGTGGCCACTACTGAGTTTTCCAGATTTGCTGGCATATTGAGTGCAGCACTTTCACAGCATCATCTTTTAGGATTTAAAATAGCTCTACTGGAATTCCATCACCTCCACTAGCTTTGTGATGATGCTTCCTAAGGCCCACTCGACTTCACATTCCAGGATGTCTGGCTCTAGATGACTGATCACACCATCGTGGTTATCTGGGTCATGGAGATCTTTTTTGCACAGTCCTTCTGTGTATTCTTGCCACCTCTTCTTAATATCTTCTGTTTCTGTTAGGTCCATACCATTTCTGTCCTTTATTGTGCCCATTTTGCATGAAATGTTCCCTTGGTATCTCGAATTTTCTTGAAGAGATCTCTAATCTTTCCCATCCCTATCACCTAAGGAATTAAAATAAAACTATGCAAGGACTTTCCTGGTGGTCCAGTGGCTAAGACTCCACACTCCCAATGCAGGGGGCCCAGGTTCAATCCCTGGTCAGGGATTGATCCCACATTCTCCAACTAAGAGTTTGAATGCCTTGAAGATCCTGGGTGATGCAACTAAGACCTGGCACAGCCAAATAAACAAAAAAAAAAAAAAAAAAACTATGCCAAGAGACGAGAGGGGATGATAATTCTTGAGTGAACTTCCAGAGACACTGGTAGCCAAAGGGTTAGTGCAGTTGCTGAGGCTGAGGGATCCTGAGGGTCTCGGATGAAGTGCATTACCACTTTGCTGAAAGCCTGCTCTTCTATCTTTGGAAGATAGACGGTGCTCATCCAGGGCCCTTTGGGGGATGAAGAAGTCCTTAACCAGGGACTGGGCGATGTGGGAGATATGATCACAGGGTGGAGAGGCTCAGAGCCTAGGCAAGACTAGCTGGATCTTTCAGGTGTCAGGTGTGTAGCAAGGAGAGTGAAGTCACAGCCCGTGTTTGCCCAGCTCATCCAGTTCTGTTTGACAGGTGGGTGTGGAGGACGGAACGTCCACTGCAGCTGTGAATACAGGCAGCCGTTCTGGGCACAGGTGGCTCCCACAGCTGCCTCCTCCCAAGGGACAACACCCTGCCCAGCGCCAGCTTTCCCCCGACTCCAGGTCTTGTGGTGTAATGAAAAAAGCACAACGAAAGCCAATTATAAGCTCGGATCTGCTACCTCCTATTGTGTGGCCTTGGGCACTTAGCTTCCTGTGCCTGGGCCCTATTGGTGAAAATGGAAGGACCATCACCAGGCTCTTACTGAGATGATGTGAGTCTTAAATGAGAAACTGCATATTAAAGACACGTGTATGGCTTAGCAGTAAACACAGGTTTGTTATTCTCATAAGGAGATGGGGGCCTCTCCTCCTGCACATGAGGCAAGACCTGAGCAGACCAGGGTCACAGTCACAAGCCCCTGCCCACCTTTACTGCTTCATCTTCACCCTCCTTCATCCACCGCTGGGTGCCCACCATCCAGTGGACTGCCCGCTCATAACCTGCTGCCCCAAGAGCATGATGGGTTCTCACTGCTGCAGAGGAAGTTCAAGTCCCAGCTGAAATGTGGAGGCAACAAAGAAAGACACGAAATTGAGTTTTGCAAGAACCCTGGGCATGGGTGAGGGGCCGAGGACCGCCAAGGGACCCAGACTCCCCGCCATGTACACACACACACATACACAGAGAGAGAGAGAGAGAGAGAGAGAGAGAGAGCAAGGGCCGGAGAGCATTGTGGAAAGACAGGGTTTGTGAAGAGAATTTGTAAGGATCCACCTGTCTGGGGGTCCCGCCCTAGGGGACACACAGTGGTTGGATCCATCTTTCCCTCAGTTCAAGAGGGCAGAACTTACAGGAGTTCCCTCAGAGGAAGAGGCAAACCCTTCACAGTCTGGGGCTGAAGATGGAGGAGGCTGGTGTCGAATCTCAATGAGCATCAGGGGGCTCCCCTCCCACGCTATGCACCAGCTCTCCAGGGGGGAGAAAGCTGAAGAAGGCCCGACGGCAGGGGAAATGCCTGCCCTCCCAGAGCTGGTTGCGGCAAAGTTGTCCGAGAGCTTCCCAAGGACCAGCTCTGCGTTGGGCAAGAGGCGGCTGTCTGGGGTTGGAGTTGCCAGAGGTGGGCTTGCTGGAATCCAGAGGGCCTGGGAAGGGCAGACTTGAGCTGCTTCTGCCTCAGTGAAGGCAACTACAGGCAAAGCTCCCTAGTGATGGAACTTCCCTGGTGGTCCAGTGGCTAAGACTCCACGCAGGGAGCCCAGGTTCAAGCCCTTGATCAGGGAACTAGATCCCACATGCCACAGCTAAGACCCGGTACAGCCAAATAAATAAATATATATTTTTTTAAAAAAACTCCCTGGTGATGAGTGGATGTGGGAGGGGGGCTCTCCAAAGACCCCACAGAAGCACTAGGAGAGAACAAGTCAGCTCTAGGCAGCTGCCACCCCAGAGTCGGTTCTGGCAGTGTGTGGCAGGTGTGTCCACACTATCCCACTCCCCTTTCTCCTCCCTTTCTGCAGCCTCTGTCCCAGTGAGGTCAGGGACAACCTGGTGAGTATGGGAGGAAGTGAGCTCGAAAGAGAGAGAAAGCTGACCTCAGCCCTGCTCAGCCGACCCCCGGCACAAAGATAAAAGCCTAAAATGTTAGCGGGTATCTGAGCAGCATGCACATTCTGATGTCAGCGTGTGAAATGAATCTACAGCTTTGCATTTCCTCAGAGCAACCAGAAAAGTCCTGAGACTTTTCATCCAGATGCCCCGGGTCTGTGGGAGACAACACAAAGCTGCTTTGTGACGACACCCCAGGAATGTGCTTATTCAACATAGCGATGTACTAATTAGATGTCTGTCGAGCTCTGCTGAGCTCTGCGGCAAGCCCTAACCAAGCACTTTGCTTTTATTCACAGAAGGCTTACAACAGCCATCTCATGTATTATCCCCAGGTTACTGAGGAGGAAACTGAGGCATGGAGAATTGAGGCAACTTGCCCCAAATTCGTAGAAGTTGGGTTCATCTTTTAAGCCTTAGAGCTCTCCTCCCTGGGCTATCTTTGATCTCTCCAGGATCCCAAAGCAACTCACTTTTCACTCTGAATTGCTTGTTTAGGGCTCAAGTCCCCAATTACAGTGATCTTTTTATTTTCTTTAAGATTTTTTTTATGTGGACCTTTATTTTCTTCAAAGTCTTTATCAAATTCATTACAATATTGCTTCTGTTTTATGCTTTTGTTGGTTGTTTGTTTTTTTTTTTTTTTTTTTGGCCTCAAGGCATGTGGGATCTCAGCTCCCTGACCGGGGATTGAACCCACACCCCCTGCCCTAGAAGGTGAAGTCTCAGCCACTGGCCCACCCAGAAAGTCCCAACAGTGATCTCCATTGAGACAAGAGCTAGGTGGTTTTCATTTGGAGGTGTGTGTGCTCGGTCACTCACTCAGACTCCTTGAGACCCCATGGACTCTAGCCTGCCAGGCTCCTCTGCCTGGGATCTCGCAGGCAAGAATACTGGAATGAGTTGCCATTTCCTTCTCCAGGAGATCTTCCTGACCCAGGGATCGAGCCCACTTCTCTTGCATTTCCTGCATTGGTGGATGTGTTCTTTACCTCTGCACCGCCTTGGAAGCCCTCATTTTTTGTAGTGCAGGACCAAAACTCAGAACATCCTGTCTCAGCTCAAGCCTGTCCCATCTCCACTGACGGCAGCCCTGGGATCTCATGCTGGTGCTTTGCCTCTGCCCAGCTGGCCCTTTGGGTTTTTGTAACCAAGGGCTGAGAGCAGGAACAGGGTCAAACAGAAGCAGCCTGAGGGCTGAGCAGAGAAGAGTCTTTTCAGGGAGTTTGAGAGAGACATGGGACACCTGAGCGGTGAGAAGAAAGTGGAGAAGAGAGAACACGGGTGTTTTCAGATAAAGGCCAGAATCCCACTTAGGGATGTTCATAAATCACACACACATATTTGCTTGAAATTACATTTTTGGTGGCTGGACTGTGGCCTTTGTTGCTGTGGTTTGTTTTGCTTTGTTGGTTTCCAACTCTGCTCTGAGGCTAAACTGTATCTTGGCTTCCCAATCCACAGAACAGCTATATTTTTAGTCTTTGGCTTCCTGGGTGGCTCAGTGGTCAAGAATCCACCTGCAAATGCAGGAGACCTAGAAAACACAGGTTTGATCCCTGGGTCGGGAAGATCCTCTGGAGAAGGAAATAGCTACCCACTCCAATATCCTTGCCTGGAAAATTCTATGGACAGAGGAGCCTGGCCGGCCACCGTCCATGGGGTCGCAAAGAGTCAGACACGACTGAGCATGCACAAAGGGTGGGGGAAGAGTCTCTGACACATAAGAGGTGTTTGACAAATGATGACCACATTGAATTTAAATTAATTTGCAAAGCACCCTGTTACTCATACCCAGATGCCTGCATCTGAGGTCGAATGGGTGCTGGAGGAGGAACTGGCAAACAGCTACAGAAAGAAGCACTGAGGGGCAGCCTATGGGCAACTTGACTTCAACAAAAATCCCCAAAACCAAATGGTGTGTGGTTCATTGTTGTGGGGGAGCAGCTGACAAGAGCCTGGGTTAGTGCTCAGAATATCAGAGCTTGAGCAGAGTGGCTGAATGCCAGTCACCCCCAGTCCCCAGACCCAGGATTCAGATGAGCAGTCTTCCCTCTGGGGCGATGAGTCAGAGGTATGGGCGGGACATTTCACCTCCCACGATCCTGGGTGATCTATCACCCGGAGTTGGCCAGAGGATGTCCTTTCAGCCCTTTTTGATTAACTTCTATTTACCATTTTCTATTTTTAGGTGACCTTTGACAAGACCCACTCTTTGAAATAGTCTGGCCAAAGGATTTCAAGAGGTCAACATCTTGTGTTGGGTATTTTATAAAAGGGCCCTTCTTTTCTACATGTGGAGCCCAGCTGGGTGGAGGTATTTTGCTAAAGAAGCCAGCCCTGAAATATCCATATAACACATAATCAATTCAAGACTGGTCCTCGCCTTTCTCACAGTTCCTTAGGGGCATTTCTTGGACACGGAGGAGCAGAGGAGGCTTCGAGAAGGGTCAACGCCTTTTCTACTGGGAACTCAGTACAAAGTCTTGAACATAAAACAAGAGAATTTCTCTCTAGTTGGCTCATTGTGGCCTCAAGAAGAAATAGGTACTAGCCAGGAATCTCTAAAATCTCTGATGAGGATCAGAACTGGCATCCTCAGATATCTTCAGCTTTGTGGATGTTCAGCGAAACTTTGAAAATAACTCCTGAAAAATTTCAGTCCACAAGAATGTTATCAAATTTAAATTCACCCTGTCACATTACCAGAGCTTCCCAGGAGGCGCAATGGTAAAGAATCCACCTGCCAATGCAGGAGATGCAAGAGATCCCTGGGTGGGGAAGCTCTCCTGGAGGAGGAAATGGAAACCCACTCCAGTTTTCTTGCCTGGAGAATCCCATGGACAGAGGAGCCCGGTGGGCTACAGTCCAGGAATTGCAAAGAGTCAGACACGACTGAGCACCACCACCACATTAGACTTCCCTGATGATCCAGTGGCTGAGACTCCATGCTCCCAACGCAGGGAGCCCAGCTTCGATCCCTGGTCAGGGAACTAGATCCCACATGCCTCAACTAAGAATTCCCATACTGTAACTAACATCTGTCACAGCCAGGTTAAAGAGTAAAAAAAAAAAAAAAGATGAACTAGATAAGAAGACGGCTTCCCTGGTGGCTCAGTGTAAAGAATCCACCTGCCGATGCAGACACCGCAGGAGATGAGGGTTTGATCCCTGGGTCGGGAAGATCCCCTGGAGGAGGAAATGGCAACGTACTCCATTATTCTTGCTGGGGGTAGTCCCTAGGGACAGTGGAGTGTGGCAGGCTACAGTCCATGGGGTCAGAAAGCGACTGTGCACACACAGAGAAGAAGAAATGAGACCTTATACTCTCCCAGCCACTTGAGAAGAACGATTCTTCTCCTCTGCACATTTTCAAGAATCCCAGGACAGCAAGCAACCCTACTTCTTATAACTAAGCTAGCAAAGGGCTCTTTGCAAACACAAACACCAGAGAAGTATTGTGAACAGATGAACAGACACTTCATTGCCTTTTGTTACAATGGTTTTAAATGTTCAACACAGATAATAAGAAACAGGGACTTTGTTTTCCAGCTTGATGTCATTTCAGTAGAAGTTTTCTGTCTACACTTCTGCTGAATATGGTTCTTTTTAAAAAATATTTATTTATCTATTTGGCTGCACTGGGCCTTAGTTTTGGCACACAGGATCTCTCTCGTTTTTATTTTTTAGCTGCGGCATGCAGGATCTTTAGTTGTGGCATGTGAACTCTTATTTGCAGCTTGTGGTATCTAGTTCCCTACCAAGATGGAACCCAGGCCCTAGCCACTGGACCACCAAGGAAGTCCCAATATGCTTCTTTTTGATCCAAAATGGTACATTTTGAGGCAGAGATTACATAGCTACCTGCTGAGAGGGATATTTATACATTATGGCATCCATCCCAAGCCTGGGAAGAGCTTCAGGGCACCTTAAGGGGAATCATCATCCCCTCTGAGAATCATATCTGGGGTGTCTTCTTAGTTATAGAAGTTAACATAAAGTATATAGAGGCAGAAATCATCTGCAGCCCAGAAGGAAGGGGACAGTGGGACCATCTGTGGTCAGACACAGGGCTCTGAACAACACATACCAGAGGATATAGCCAGCAGTTCTCTAGGGACACAGCAGGCCAACATTCAAGTTTCAAAACAGCATGCAGAATGGCAAGTGTGGCAGCATGCTTCAAGATGGCCCTCAGCAGGGAAGCCAAGGAAGGCTGGGGAAGGACGTAGGCTCCCTCAGCACAAAGAAAGGCAGCAGTCAGGCTGGTGTGGGCATGCTAAACCCCCCAGGACCCAGCCACTTGGCACAGCTGCCTTGCTTGGGGGCCACGAGTGAACACACCGAAGAAGGTGAGCAGCCCTCAGCACAGCTTGGCTGAGCACAGCTCGGTGCAAGGAGTGGGGCTGTCATCTTTCAAATAACCACTGAAGACAGGGTAAGGGTCAGCTGGGGAACCATCTGGGCAGAGGGTGGAGCTATGCAGGAATTGTCTCCAACAGTGGCAGTGGTGTGGCAGCAGAGACCAACTGTGGGAATGGTCTGATCAGGCTCACATTCTGCCTGCTCAACCTGCAGAAGCAGGTCTGGATCCTTTCAGCCTTTTTAAATAAAGGCCTGGGAAGTCCTGACCAGAGCGCTTAAGCAAGAAATGCAAATAAGGCACCAAATTGGAAAAGGAAGAAGTAAAACTGGTACTATTCGCTGATGATATGAAAACTGTTGCTATTTGCTGATGACGTGATTTTATATGTAGAAAACCTTAAAGACTCCACCAAAAAAACTATCAGGAATAATAAATAAATATGATAAAGTTTCAGGATACAAAATCAACATACAAAAATCTGTTGCATTTCTAATAATGAACTAGCAGAGAGAGATATTAGAAAAATAATACTATTTACAAATCCAACAAAAAGAATAAAGTACCTAGGAATAAATTTAACCAAGGAGGTGAAAGATGTGTACACTGAAAATTGTACAACATTGTTGAATTGAAGACACAAAGAAATGGAAAGATATTCTCTGCTCATGGATTGAAAGAATTAATATTGTTAAAATGTTCATATTACCTAAAGCAATCTACAGATTTAATACAATTCCTATCAAAATACCAATGACATTTTTCACAGAAATAGGACAAAAAAAAAATCCTAAAATAAATATGGAACCACAAAAGACTCCAGGTAGCCAAAACAACCTTGAGGAAAAAGAACAAAGCTGGTGGTATCACATTCCCTGATTCAAATTATATTAGAAAGCTATAGTAATCAAAATAACATGGCATTGGCAGGAAAAGAAAAGAAAAACAGGCGTACTATCAATGTAACAGAATTGAAAGCCCAGAAATAAACCCGTTCATATACTAACAAAGGAGCAAAGAAAATACAATGGAAAAAGAATAGTCTCCTCAATAAATAGTGTTGAAAAACGTGTACAGACACATGCAAAAAAAAAAGATTAAACTAGATCACTATCTTACATCAGCCACAAAAATAAACTACCTCAAACTGGAATATTACTCAGCCCTAAAAAGTTTAATTCTTGCCATTTCCAACAATGTAGATGGACCTCGAGGATTATTATGCTAAATGAAATAAGTCAGGCAGAGAAAGACAAATACTTTATGATTTCACTCATATGTAGAATCTAAAAAAAAAAAAAGCAAAAAGCAAAATAAATGAACAAGTCATACCAACCAAAAACAAACACATAGAAGAAGGGAGACTGGCGGAAAACGGGTAAAGCGGTCAACTATATGATGCCAGATGGAAACTAAAGCTTTGATGGTGAGCATGCTGTGGTGTATGCAGAAGCGGAAATATAACATTGTACACATGAAACTTATGCTATGAACCATTATACACAAGTAAATAAGCCCCTGGGGTCTTTGATCCTGGCTCCAGGCTTGTGCAGCAACTCATAACAGTTATATTCACTTCCATCACTTTCACAGTTGCCATGCGTGTAAGCATGTGAATGGTTTTTAGGTGTGCTGATTTTTAGGGGTTGTTGGTACTGAATTTCTCACCTCTCCGTAAGAATCAGGACCACCATCAAATGGCCCCATTTTTAATTTTTTCTTAATTTTTTTTTTTTTTTTTTTTTTGTGGCTTCGCCAGGCCTTAGCTGCGGCACTCAAGATCTTTGATGTTCATTGCAGCATGTGCGATCTTGAGTTATGGCATGTGAACTCTTAACCGCGGCA
This sequence comes from Dama dama, assembly GCF_033118175.1. Classification (NCBI taxonomy): domain Eukaryota; kingdom Metazoa; phylum Chordata; class Mammalia; order Artiodactyla; family Cervidae; genus Dama; species Dama dama. Next base: position 19,036,825 of record NC_083710.1, read on the forward strand.
TGTGGGATCTAGCTCCCTGATCAGGGCTCGAACATGGGTCCCCTGCATTGGGTGCTCAGAGTCTTAGCCACAGCACTACCAGGGAAGTCTGTAGGCCGCATTTTTAGAGAGGGTGTTCCAGTAGTTTCTCTGGGGCAGCCAGCAGCAACAGGACACATATTGCTGGATAAATACAGTTCCTCCCCGACTGGGGGCCAAGGACCCAGAACCCGCTGGCTGCTAGCACATCAGACCCCTTCTCTTCAGCCTGATGACCACCTAAGACGGCCTTACGCGGTGAGAAACTTTGACCCTCAATCTGCTCTTTGGCTGGAAGACCTCATCCTTCTTCCCACAGGGTCTCAGACGCCCCTGCAGCTCTCGCGAGTCTTCCTTGCATGTCGTGTGTCCATGCTCCCAGTGCAATGAAAGCTGCACCTGGTTCCCTCGGGGGCCGGGAGTCAGGTTTCAGTCAGATAAGCATGAAGACAAAAGTCACAAACCTGTTCTCCCTAAAGCGGCACGAAGCCGCCTAAGAAGAGTGGGTGGCGCTGACCTTTGCTGAAACTTCTTAGTCATGCGGGTAGGCCACTTACAGCTGAGTTTGATGTGGGGAGAAGGAAACGGAAAGCTGTTGGAAGGAGGATATAGGTCAGGCTCTACGGCTTACGTCCCAGCCTCTGGTCACAGACCCACAGCGTTCCGCTCCCTCTCAGTGGGTCTGGTCCTTAACTCAAAACCGCAAACCTGCGTGCCTACCAGGCATGCTGGCTGTCCCCAAGAGACCATGAATAAACACCAGACTATTCCAACCTCGTCACCTGTCTTAGACAGGATTCCCCAGAAAGCAGAATCCGTGGCAGAGGGCTCAGATGCTTCAAAACTTTGGTTCACGGACCTGTGGATGTAGGAGGGTGGGACAAAGAGTAGCACCGGCATATATGCGAGACCATGTGTAAAATGGATAGCTAGTGGGAAGCTGCTGAGAGTTCAGCTCAGGGCTCTGCGATGACCTAGAGGGGTGGGATGAGACAGAGGCTGAAGGCACATAGCCAGATAATTCACTCTGTTGTACAGCAGAAGCTAACACAACGTTGAAAGCAATTATACTCAAATAAAACATCAATTAATTAAAAGTAAATAAGAATGTCTAAAAATAAAAAACTTTGTTAGGGAATATAATCCCCTAAGGATTACAGGAAGTGAGATCAAGGGAGACAGGGGGAGGATCAATTCAAGGATACCAGTCACGGAACTGCCTCCCTTCACTAAGTACAAATGCTGGCATTCATTCAAGTATCAGTATATTTCTTTAATACTCGTTAAGCCATCAGTATTATGCAAAAAGCTATAGAATTGGTCCTTGTCCTCACAGAGAAATCATCGCAATAGCAACTAAAGTCTGCCCATGTTAGTGTGGGGAGGGGAAGAGTTTATTCATCAGTTCTTGCCTCCCACTGGTTGAAGGTGCATCCCACAGGGCAGGGACTCTCCTGCACTTTCAGCTGGCACACGTGTGGGCACCAGACAGGTCTCATGGAGACATCAACAGAGGTGTCCTGCCGGGGGGAGGGAATGGAGAGTGGGGAGAGGGGAGAGGTGGCCAGTGTGTGCATAGGCAAGCACTGCTGGACCCATCTGACGTCAACTGGAGCCCGTATGCCATGGCACTGGGACAACAGACAGGCAAAGGCAGGAAAATCTGAAACTCCAGCCACGGGAAGAGTTAGAAGGTTGGGGTTGTAGCAAGTGTCTGCAACTCCACATTGGGACCTCTAGAGCTTTGTGTCTCAGTAGCAGCTAGAACCCAGACTGTCCTAAAGAGACAAGTGACAGCAAGCACATACCACCTCTGGGAAGTGATCGGGCTTTCACAGGGCTCCAGGGTCCCCTAGAAGCATCCTATACTCTGATTCATCCTTCACCACTTGGAATCCAGCAAAATGACAACCCCTCTCCTCCCCTGGAGCCAGTCAGTGAGGAAGCCTTCCAAGTTTTCAGCCCAGTTCAAGTCCCAGGTCTGCCACCTACTGGCTTTGTGACCTTTAAGATTCCAAAGCTCTCTAGCCTCAGTTTCTTCACCTGTCAAAGGGGAAATTGTGATAGCCAGTGAGATCATTCAATGTCATGTTTAGCCTGTTGCCTGGGACATGATTAAAAAAAAAATGAAAGTATTAATCGCTCAGTCTTGTCCAACTCTTTCTGACCCCATGGACTGTAACCCACCAGGCTCTTCTGTCCATGGAATTCTCCAGGCAAGAATACTGGAGTGGATACCAGTCCCTTCGCTAGGGGATCTACCAGGGACTCCTGCATTACAGGCAGACTCTTTACTGTCTCAGCCACCAGCACACAATAAATTCCCCCTAAATAGAAGCTACTGTGGTTACAAGGCCACCAAACTCTGTGTGCCCCCAGGAGTATTGTGTTTCTCTGGGGGAAATTAGGATAGTATGACACTCTGAAAGGGTTCTTAAATATATCAACAACTGTTTCTATTTTAACATCCCTGGGAGCAAAGAGAAATCTTGGCAGCAGCCAAATGGCCTAAAAGAGAAATAAAATCAAGTAGTAAAATTAGCATCTCATTTTCCCGTCTTCACTCCAGGGCACAAGTGCTCCCCAGCCCCTCCCCCCAAGAGTGAGTCAGTTCAGGCAGAAGAGAAATGAATCCATCCTGAAAGAATCTGTTATTCTTGCCCGGCTAACCTTTCTCTTTCAGACTCAGTGTTTTGGTCTCAAGGAGGATGCTTGTGAATGACTAGGCTTATGAAAATGGTCCTGCGTGCTTCAGTTTCCATAAGCAGATGCACTCTACTCTAAATGCTCCCACTTCACTCTGCTTTCTGAGGGCTTAATGCTCTTCTTACCTCCTTGTTTCTAGCACCAGTGATGGACTTGTCTATCACTGATCAAACTTCAACACTTCATTAGGCCCCCAAATGTCTACAGAGCCCCAGATTTGTGCCAGGGCTTGGGGATAAAAAGGTGAGTCTCTAGGGAAAGACTGCTTAGATGGGGAAATGCATCACAAAACAGGTGAGCACAGAGGTTCAAGCATTTGTTCAACAGATACTGCTGAGCCCAAGTGATGTGCTAAAAGCTATAGACTTGATGCCTGCCCTTCAGAAACACGTGATCTAGGGGAAGATGATTACAATACAAGGAGACTGACAGTGTGAACAGAGAATACTCCAATACGCCCTTTCTAGGTAATTCCAGGAGTCTGCACCAAGTTGCCGTGCAATTGAAGTCACTCTATACTGAATTCCCAGACACACCTCAGTCTTCCTGTCTCTGGGTGTCCTTCAAAGCCTTCCTCTCATCAATGACACTTTTGTGTTTATCAAATAGGGCACAGATTTTTTTTAAGGGTTGATAAGCATTCCCCTACAAGATTCTTTCCTGTCTAGCTAAAAGCCACTATTGAATTACCAAAATATCTCAGTCCCCAGGATCATAAGGTCTGGAGAAAGGGGTGCATTTCTCCCACCCTGCAGAAGTCCTGCCAAGCGAATTTCCTATTTCCGGTCCCCACACTGTCCTTTACCAGGTGATGACAGTGTCAAAGTCCACTCGGTTCAGGGAAAATCCCCCTCCCCATGCCAAGGCTGTATCCGTCTAATATTCATGGAGTGTTTGAAGTGTGTCTCTGCTCCCTAAATTAGCAAAAATTACCCAAAGAATGGACAGCTCTTTCCTTTATTCTATAAATGTTTGTTGCTATACAATATACCTCGAGAAAATTGCACAAATTCTAAGGCATATCTGGATGAATTATCTCCGAGGAATACCTCCCTCCCAAGGCAACTATAGCGATCAACAGCTATGTTTTCCACTTTATTATTATGTTTTATTTATTTACATTTATTTTTATTTATTTATTTACTTGGCTGTGCCAGGTCTTAGTTTGCAGCATGTTGGATCCAGTCCCCTGACCAGGGATCGAATCCAGGCCCCCTGTGTGGGGAGCTCGGAATCTTAGCCACTGGACTACAGGGAATTCCCTCCATTTCTTATTTATTCATTTACTTTGGAGTATAATTGCTTCCATTTTATTATGTTTTAAAGTCTAGATTATTCTGAGACTTAGAGGAGATCCAGTGCACATTCGCCCACTGCAGTCCAGCGTTTTCATTGCCCCTTCTCCAGCGCGGGGCCAAGGCGATGCCAGCACCCTCCTCCTGTGGGCTTGGACTCTGAGCTCCTTGTGGTCTGCAAGCAGCTGAGCCAGACCTAACACACTCAACTCCACAGCACAACGGTCTGCAGGCACTACACCGGTAGGTCTACAGGCGGACAAAAAGCCTGTCCCAAAGGAAATAGGGGCTGCAGAGATACACCTCTCCCCACCTATACAAAGATAGCCTTTATATCTGTTGTTGGTGTGTGTGTGTGTGTGTGTGTGTGTGTGTTGGCCTCACCAAGCAGCTTGTGGGATCCTAGTTCCCTGACCAGGGATTGAACCCGGCCCTGGCAGTGAAACCACTAACTCCTAACCACTGGACCACTAGGGAATTCCCACAGCCTTTATATTGTTACAAAGAGCAGCGACTAACTGCTGGCATCTCTGACTTCTCAATTAAATGGCCCATTCTGGTGGATCTCCCTAAAAAAAGGAATGTGTGCACGCTCAGTCATGTCCGACTCTTTGTGACCCCATGGACTGTAGCCCACCAGGCTCCTCTGTCCATGGGATTCTCCAGACAAGAATACTGCGGTGGGTTGCCACTTCCTTCTCCAGGGGATCTTCCCGACCCAGGGATCAAACTCACATCTCCTGCATTGGTAGGCAGATTCTTTACCACCTGGGAAGCCCAAAAAAGGAATGGTTTCCATCAAAGGTATATTCAAGACCTTACCTCATGCATGATTGAAAACAGCTGAGAGTGCTGAAATCCTCTTTCCCCCCATCTGAAAAAGGTTTCAAAGACCTAACACTAAATCCCACTTTCCCCCAGAGGGCTCTGAAGAAAGGAAACATCTCTCCAGCACGCAGCCAATGACAGGGTTCTTCACTAGGAGACGGGAGCAACAGAAAAGCCGTTTCACTGGACAATGGGACAAGCTGCCATATCCACACACACATTCTCCCCTTCAAGATCAGCTCCGGGACTTCCTGGTGGTCCACTGGCTAAGACTCCACACTCCAAATGCAGGGGGCCCAGGTTCGATCCCTAGTCAGGGAACAAGATCCCACATGCCTCAACTAAGAGTTCACATGACACAACTAAACATCCTACGTGCCACAACGAAGATCAAAGATCCTGCACACTGCAACCAAGACCCAGTGCTGCCAATAAACAAAGCAAAATATTATATATATACATATATATAGAGAGAGAGATAGGTAGATCAGATCAAACTCCATCTCTGCTCAGCCTTTTGTGCCCACTCATGGGGCCGCATCTGGTATTTGTCGTCTACTTTCTCATATGCCAAACCATCACACTTGCCCTGGTACCTGATGGACATGTAGGGCTCAGACAAAATAATTCACACCAAAGACATGCTAAACATCAACTTGGTGTCAGACATTGGGTTAGGAGCTAGGGATGCAAAAGAAAATATGCCTGGAACAGCTAACTGACCAAATCAAGGGAAAATATCATTAACAAACGCAAAACAAACAAACAAACAAAAAAACCTTTAAAATGGCCACTCTCTCCCATTTACATCTCACCTGAAATCCTAATCTTCAATTTACAACTTTATAATTCTCTCCAGTGGTGACTAATTGTGGTGTCATGAACGAAGGATGATAACTCTAGTTGAGGAATAAGCAGTAGAAGGAAAGACCCTGATTCCCTGTCAGTGTTTCTGGCAAATTCATTTTCAAAGGCACAAAATAGACCATTCACTTTATCCTCACATTTGGTAATAACAAGAATGCCTAACATCTCTTGAGTCTCTTGGTGAGTACTCTGCTGAGTACATCTTCACATATATGATCCTGATAGCAAGATGCCTTTCTGCATCCTAAAGCCTATATCCTCTGCTCTCAGTGCATCCAGAAAAAAAAAAGACAGTCCCTCTCCCCACAATTCACAGACATTCTGGAATTTCATCTCCCCTGCTTCTAACTGGCCAGTGTCCATTCCTGAACCAACCATATATACCGTGACAGTCCCACACCTGAAGTCAGCTCCACCCAAACCACAGGGACAGTAAGTGCAGGAAGGCGAGTGTCTCACAGAAAATCAGGATGCTACTACCAGAGGAAGGTGGAGAGGAAACAAGAGATGCCTATTGAAGAGTGAAATCCACAGCCTAGCCCAGTTCCCCACCAGTTACACGCTCAGTCACTTCAGTCATGTCCAATTCTCTGCGACCCGATGGACCATGGCCTGCCAGGCTCCTCTGTCCATGGGATTCTCCAGGCAAGAATACTGGAGTGGGTTGCCAGTTCCTTCTCCACCCCACCAGTTACAACAGAGGTTAAAACAAAGTCATCATGTGATACAAACTAAGAAGCCCCCAGACTCAGCCCTGTCTCCCATCCTCTGTGAAGTTTGGCTTTGCACCCAATACTAACTTGAACAAACCTGAGCATTCATCTTAAATAAATAAAGACACAGTTTGATGTAGCAGAACAGGGTTTCTCAACTTCTTCATTATTGACATTTGGGGCTGGATGCTTCTTCGTTGTGAGAGGTCTGTTCGGGGCATTGTAGGATGTTGAGCAGCCTCCTCCATCCTAGTCTCTACCCACTAGATCCTGTCCTCACCCTAACCCCAGTGGTGAAACTAAAAATGTCTTCAGACGTTGCTAAATGTTTCCAGGGGGGCAAAATCAGCCTCCCAGTTATGAACCTCCATGTTAGAAAGCAGGAAAACAGAAAAGAAGAGTTTTCAACACACACCAGGAAGGATAAACCCAAGTCACCTGGTCTATCTGGGTCCCCCTACGGCCTCAAGGCCTGCCCAGTTGGAATCCTGGGTGGGAAATTGGGCTGCTGGACACTAGGTGCCAGAGACAGAGATCTTCCAGTCCTCTTTTAAAACTGCTCAGGGCTTGTCTCAGACGTACCAGGGTCTCCCCTCTAATTTAAGTGTTATGGTCACAAATCTTACCCCTTACCGAGTGCTTACTGCGTGCAAGTCACCACTGGGTACAGTTATATGTATTTTCCTACTTTATCACTATATCAGCATTCCAGTACAGACGTTAGCTTCATTTCACAGAGCAGGAAACTGAAGCTCTGAAAAGTTAGCTGCCCCCAAATCACACTTGGGCTTCCCTGGTAGCTCAAATGGTAAAGTGTCTGCCTGTAATGTGGGACACCTGGATTCAATCCCTGGGTCGGGAAGATCCCTTGGAAAAGGAAATGGCAACCCACTCCAGTACTCTTGCCTGGAAAATTCCAGAGATGGAGGAGCCTGGTAGGCTACATCCCATGGGGTCGCAAAGAGTCAGACACGACTGAGCAACTTCACTGGTTCACTGGTTCAAATCACACTTAGTAAATGCTGAAGCTGGGATGTAAACCTGTCTTGCAGAGTTTAGAGCTCCCACCTTTTCAAATACACTCTGCAGCCTCCCTGCCTGTCCACTTGTAAACTGGGGTCCGGCTGGTCACCACTCAAAGACCAATAAACAGGCAAGGTTGGTGGAAAGGAAAGTGTGCTTTATTTTGGATGGTGGCAAACAGAGGGTGGGGGTGGACACCTGTCCAAAGGCCAGCTCCCTACCATGACAATCAGTGGCAAGAGCTTTTATACATGGAGGAAAAGGCTTACCTGCAAAAACAGCACAGCCAGATCTGATCATCATTTTGAAATTAGTCGTGCGGTGGTTTGATCAGCATCATCTTGATTGTTTTAAGTACAGGTAGTCTTTAGTTCCAGGGTTGGTTTATTCTCATTTCTTCAAGGACAGTTCTCAGAATTGTGGCAACTTATGTTATGGCTACAGTCTAGTCATCACGTAGTTAACTTCTTCCACCTGGTGGGAGCTTCAGTATCTACAAGACAGCTCAGAGGAAAGAGCTCAGAATGTAATCTGTAACCCTCAAGGAGGAACTAAACGTCCTTGACGTTGCTTCTTAACTAAACTATTACCGTTTGGTTCTCTGACTCTTTTTCTTGGTTTCTGCATTTTCTCACTTCTCTGATTAAACTTACTCTCTGGCTAAAGCTTTTCTATAGACAAAAGGCAGGTTGAGAACATGGGGGCAAGGATCACACGGCCCTGCTCCATTTCACACTCTGATGGCTTTCCGTAGTCAAGCTCCCGTGACTCACCATTTCTATTGAAGTTTCTCTTTTCTTTGAGATTTTATTTTCTCTCCTTTTCTCTGAGATCTTGGTTTCTGCTTTGAGGGTTTGCTGCATCGGGTCTTAGTTGAGGTGCGAAAGATTTTTGTTGAGACATGCACGTTTAGTTGCCCTACAGCATGTTCAACCTTAGTTCCCGACCAGGGATCGAACCCACATCCCCTGCATTAGAAAGCAGACTCTTAACCACCGGACCACCAGAGAAACCTCTACTTTTAGAGTTTAACTGCTTCGTTTCTACAGATTTAATGGAACAAAGGAACTGAATAATGCTCACCCTTAGGTGAACGACTGTACTTCACTATTCTCTTGGATATTTGGTCATTTTAGATTTGATTTCCTTACTTAACTCTGTTATCATTTTAAAGATTAGAGTATGACGAAGGGGCCTCTATTTGGGACTCATAAGACCTGGGTTTTCCTTTTGGCCCTGCTCCAAACTCGCCGTGTGACCTCAAGAAAATGCTTCAACATCTCTGAGTCTCAAATTGAGGGGCTAGATTTCTCCGTCTACGAGGGCTCTTCTAGCAGTTCGATAAAGGCTCTAAATCTAAAATTAATTCCACAGCCATTCAGAAAGTCTGAAATACTTAGAATAGGTTTCAAATGTTAATAAGTAGCAAGTGCTGCTTCTCAGCAGTGGCAAGAGCCCCGCTGTGTGGAATAACAGCTCATGGCTGACTTTAGCGTGTTCCATGAGGGCAGAGAAGTGGGCAGGCCTGTGTCACCTGAGTCTTGATAGAAAAGAGAGTTTAAAATGCATGCCTGAACTGAAGGGGGACACCAGGTGATTCAGTGATGGCTCTCAAATGGCTGCACTGCATGGCGATGGTGAGACAGGAGGCGGGGCCCTGAGTGAGGCCCAGTGGAGGATTGATGTAAACGGAGCACTACACCCAGAGGCTCTGGGGATGACCGTGGGGCAGAGATGCTGCCTCCAAGCAGTAAGCGAACACAGCTCATTCAGCAGGAGAAGCGGGGCAAGCACCAGCATACCAACAGGCCAAGACTCCTGCCTTCTGTCTCCCAGGCTGCTGGCTGCCCAGGAAACAATAGCATTGTGGTCAAAAAGGGGAGCCCCAGGGCTGGAAGGAGGGGGCCCTGCAGAGACAACAGAGTGGCCTGAAGCCCTTCCAGGAGCCAAGGACCTCTGAGGCCAGGCGGGACCAACCACCTTCCTCCCTTCCTCTTAACCTCCCATCCCAAACTCAGCTGCGATCAAATTGTATTTTCAGTTGAGTCCTCAGAGAACGTTGCTAATGGATCCTCACAGCCGAAGAATTAGAAACCCAGGAGCCAGGGGAATGCACCTCAGGGATCATGCATCTGGGGTCATCAGGGAGCAGGAAGGGGTTGACACTTGGAGGCTGGACAAATATGCATAGCAGAAGTGAGTAGACCAAGAAGATGGGTAACACAAAACATCACTTTGGGATGTCCTTTGGGACCTCCCTGATGGTCTGGTGGTTAAGACTGCACTTTCGCTGCAGGGAGCGTGAGTTCCATCCCTGCTTGGGAACCAAGATCCCACACGCTGCACAGTACTGCCAAAAAATAAACAGAATAAAATAAAATGGCCACCGTTGAGAGGATGTGTTTCCCGGGTCAGGTCACTTCTGAGTTATTAGGAAGTACAATGGTGATGATCACCACACGTAAACTTTGCAAAGTCACAATTTAAAAAAAAAAGCAGTCATTAGGGACTTCCCCTCTGCTGGTCCAGGGACTAAGACCCCGAGCTCCAATGCAGGCAGCCCACGTTTGATCCCTGGTCAGAGAACTCGGTCCCACATGCTGAAACTGAGGATCTTATGTGTTGCAACTAAGACACCCACACAGTTAAATAAATATGTTTTCTTTTAAAAACAGTCGGCAGACCTCCTCAGTGCCTTTCACACTTTTATGGATAGCTGTGCTGAAAAAGCTTCCTCAGCTACTTCAGACATGTGCCTCCTCCCTTTCATCCAGAGAAAGTAGGGCCTTCGGCAGCTCAGTTTTACTTGTACCTTAAGTAAATAGCACATGGATGACACTCAGGAACTATTTGATGAATGAATGAATCATTTAATCATCCGTCTTTGTAGTAAGCTGTAGACTCCCTTTAGAAAAATCATTTCTAAATCCAAAGCCCCTGTACCAGTGCTTAACACACAGTAAGTACTAAATAAATGTTTTCAAATGTAGTACATGTTTCCATGCCGTCAGCAGGCAGTGTTCGCTCCCTGGCTGCCCTGGAAATCATTTACCCAATGCCCCCCACCCCACCATCCCCATCCCTCACATAAAATTGGGGTGAATTTCTGAGTTGTTCTCTAGACAAGCAATACAGTCACTTCTAAAAATATGTGTGCAAACCTTTTCTTTGTTTCTTTCTTTTTTTTTTTTGGCTAAAAATCAAGCCCAGCAAATGTCTAGCCTCCTCCATCAGCAGAAAAACACAGGACATAGTAAGGACATGGCTGAGAGGAGGAGAAAATGTCTACCTGTTCTAGTTAATTCAAAGAGCTGGTTTTATCAGAAACTTCATGTATTTGTCAGATTACAAATGAGAGCTTCCAGATCCCACAGGCTTTCTTTGGTGATGCTAACCCTCCCGCATCAAGCCCCTCAGGAGCAGGCTGGCAGGAAGGCACCTTAACCACCAAATCTGCCTAATAGACATAATGACTACCATCAGGATGAGCTACAGAAACACTGTCATTAACAATGTTGTGTAATCTTGCTTTTTTGTGTTGACCTATGGTAAATTAAGACCCTTTCCCCCTCCTCTGAAAGGCTTCAGCTGTCCTGCTCCCCTTTCTCTCCCCCCTCCCCCGGGTGCCCCCCCACCCCTGAGTCTTTAGTTCTCCCTCCTATTCCCACCCCATGATCCACTGACTGACTCATCTCCCCCGACTTCCTCTGGGATCTAACCAGAAGCCTCCCCCTTTCCCTTTCAATTTAGGGTTGTGACATCTTCTCTAACGAGGTCGCTAACCTTCATTTCGGAGACTGAGAGTCACTACCCATCCAGGCAGAGGGCGGCCCAAAGCCTCTAGTCTTGGAATTTGGTCCGAAGGAAGCATCACTGCTACCTGCGGGATTCCACTCGGAAACCTGTTTGGCGCACAGAATTCTTGGCTGTGTTTTCTGGGTGCAGCGGGAACTGAAGTCTAAGTGGTCGCGTTTGAAGCCACTCCACTGGTTGCCAAGCACAGGACAAAGACCAGCCTTTTGCTGCAAGTTATGCCGGTTCTGAAAAGCAGGAAGTTCCAGGGAGAAAGAAGCAAGCCCAAGTGTTAATTTAAAAAAACCTAAAAGCAGTTATAAAATTGCCTTTTGTGCTAGTTTCCTAGGGCTGCAGTGACTACTGTTTATTAGTTGTTCAGTCACATCCGACTCTCAGACCCCATGAACTCCTCTGTCCGTGGGATTTCCCAGGCAAGAATACTGGAGTGGGTTGCCATTCCCTTCTCCGGGGGATCTACAAGTTGCCACACGCTGGATGACTTTAAACAGCAGAAATGTATTTTCTCATGGTTCTGGAAGCTACAAGTCCAAAATCAAGGTACTCCCTCTAAAGATTTTGGGGGAAGATGTTACCCTGCCTCCTCTGAGGTTCTGGCACCACCAGCCAGATGCATCACTCCCATCTCTGCCTCTCCACATGGCCTTCTTCTCAGAGTGTCCCTGGGCCTTCTCTCCTCTCCTTTAAGGACACCATTCACTGAGTTTAGGACCCGCTGTAATCCAGGATGCTCTCGTCTTATTAACTATCTGCATCTGCAAAGACAATTTCCAAATCTGAGATTCCAAATGCACATGAACTTGGAGAGGACATTATTCAACCCAGTACATAACTTGAAGGACATAGAAATATAGATTTTTTTTTTAATTTATTTCTTTGTTTTTGGCTATGCTGGGTCTTCGTTGCTGGGTTTTTCTCTAGTTGCGGCAAGCGGAGGCTCCTCTCTGTTGAGGTGTGAGGGCTTCTCATTGCGGCGGCTTCTCTTGCTGTGGAGCATGGGCTCTAGAACTTGGGCGCAGTAGTTGGAAGCACCACAGTAGATGCCCCACGGCATATGTGATCTTCCCGAACCAGGGATCGGGCCCATGTCCCCTGCATTGTCAGGCAGATGCTTAACCTCTGACCACCAGAAGTCCAGAAGATGGATTTTTAAAAAACATGTCTGGATTTCTTCATATTCTCTTTGCGTGTCTTTCAAATATCATGTAGGGGAGAAGGGAAAAAATACAGTATTTTAATTTGGGGAGTTTTTATTAAAAAACCCCAAAAGTTGCCACAATGCTAATTTAAACCTAGGGGCCTCAAAATATTTCACAATGATCCTCCTTACTGCTTATTTTTCAGCTCAACATACACAGCTCCTCTTTAGAAAAGAGCCATTTTCCTCTGTGCCTTGTCTCTCCCACCTCCCACATTCAGGGCCTGCTCTAGGGTGGCTGCTTGTCAGAGAAGAGCAGTGCATACCGTAAGAATAGTAAAAATGTCGGGGTCAAGTGTGGAGGAAAGATCCCTTTCACAGCCTCATTTTAGAGTGAATTAAAACTCACCTGTGGGACTTCTCCAGTGGTCCACTCCAGGGACTGCACTTTCATTGCAGGAGGGCATGGGTTTGATCCCTGGCTGGGGAACTTGCATGCCGTGTGGCAAGGCCAAAAAAAAAAAAAATTGTTTGTATAAACATCATATGAGCTTTTCTTAAATTTTCAAATAAAATTCAAGAATTCTAATTCTAATGAAGGTTGCCTTCTCACTACTTAAAATTTCTCCTTCCTATGTCCACACAATTACAATGGAAGGAGCAACATCAATTACCAAGATAATTCAAGTCCAAAAATCTGATTTTTGAAAACCAAAACATAAAAACAACCTAAAGCAATTTTTTTTAAAGCATTGATTCTCAACCAGGAGGCATTTTACACCTCAGGGGAGACTTGGCAATCATCTGAAGACCGTTTTGATTGTCATGCCTGAAGGGGTTCTGCTGGCACCTAGAGATGAGAGATACTGCTAAACATCCTTCAATGTACAGCAAAGCCCTTCACCACAAAAAAAAAAAAAAAAAAAAAATCCATCAACAGTGCCAAGATTAAGAAGCCTTGGTGAAGTACCGAGAAAATGTTTCTAAAACCACATTTTGATCATGCTTCACTCCTGCTCAAATGGCTGTACGTTATCTTTGAGAATTTAAGCTCCTTGACCTTTAAGACCTTCTAGAACTTTCCCCAGTTTCTCTTTCCAGCCTTTACCTCCTGCTCCCAATAAGAACCCTTCTCATCTACTAGCCTGAGCCTGCACTTACACTGCTCAAGCCCTTGACAATTCACCCTGCTTTGAAAACGTTTTCCCCTTCTCTCAGACTTAAACCCTTATCTGTCTTTCCAGGACCGGCTAAAGCTCCCAGCCTTCCAGAAACCCTCTGGGTACAGCCCCTTCCTCTCGTCTCAGCTTACATCCCTTTCCCCTCACTCATTCACTCCAGCCACACTGGCACCCTTGCTAGTCCATTCACGCCCCCAGCTTTTTTCCCACCTCTTTGCCTGGCTCCTTGTTATGAGTGGCTTCTTCACCAGAGAAGTCCCTCTGGTCTTTTTTCTTTCTTTTTTTTTTTCACCCTAGGATGTGCACTTTGAGGCCAGAAATCTTGACCAGCTTTTCATCCCTTTCACAATGAGTCTGACTCATAAGAGTAAGCATCTGTTGAGTGAATGGATGAACTCACAGGTTGGCGTTTTGTTAGTGAACTCTCAAGGTACATCTCCCTCATTCTCCAGGGCCGAGCTGCCGCACCCCCACCGGCCAGCATGACGCTTTGGACAAGGTTTCAGTCACTGTACACCGGGTGAATCAGGGCCTGCCACCCTTTACCGTAACGCTTACATTCCAGTATTTCTAGATCCAGACTCCACACTGGACCTGCTTTAGAGTTCATTCTAAGCGGTTGAGGGCGGAGGCAGGAAGTAGTATTCTGACTAATTAGCTACATTAGCTGGTAGCCACTATATTCTCATGAAGATTTCAGAATTGCTCCAATTCTGTTTTATGGCATTAACATGCCTTGTTTATTATCAGTGGGCTTAATATGGTTTCTAGGAATAAACTTTCACTGCTTTGTTCATCAGAATCCATGCAGTTCCTTGCTCTGCAAAGACCTGGCAGAGAACCTCTCAATTTCCATTTGCTTTTCCTCCCCTGGGGCAATTGCAAAGGAGAGCCGACACTGTACTTACAGCGCATGTGATTGTATTTCCTCCAGTCACCCATGGCAGATATGCTGTCTCCTGATATCCTCTTCTTTGCAGTTGTAGAATGTTCACTTGGGATGCGGCCACCCTGGCTAAAAATCACATCTCCCAGACTCCTTTGCACTGAGGTATGGCCATGAGACAAAGTTCTGGCCAATAAGATGTGAATGGAAGGTAAGTACGAGCTTGTAATGTGAGTGTCTTCCCCCTCTTTCTTTTTTCTGGTCTAAATACAGATGAGGCAGTGACCATCATGCAGATGAGGGCAGTATTCCAAAGATAGCAGAACAACAAAGTGGAAGGCAATTGGGTCAATGACTCCATCACCACCTTGCAAGCTATTAGTGCTTTAGGTTCATGTGAGAGTTTCCATGTGACAGAACACTTCTTGTTTAATTGACTGTTATTTGGGGTCTGGCTCCCAAAAATGACCTGAGAGTCTCACCCTTTCCTACCTTCTCCACTAAAAATGTCAGCAGTACCATCCCCATTTTGCCAAAGGTAAAGAGGGGGTATGCCTACATCATTCAATAAAATCAGCAGAAATGCTAGAGTTGAGCCAGTACCTCCTGAGACTTGTTTTTCTCTGCCTCCTCTGCTATCCAAGCTTCTCTCTCCTTCCTATTCTTGGCCTTTGGTTAGCTCCTTCTAACCTCGATCTTGCTCATGGGAATCCATTAGGTGGTCCAACATGATCTGAGTAAAGGATATTTTGAGAGACCCTAAGATGGCTTACCTTCAGTTAGCAGTGCTCTTTACATTCCAAGAGGGAACCCACCCCATTCCTTTTTCTCAGCTTCCCTGGAGATTTCATTTACGGCACCGAGACAGAGCACCATTCCTGCAGACTTAAGGATGCTTCCAGCACTTGTGATCTGAGCCTGTCACTGTGATTTGCTTTCAGGTTATTAGAGACCCCTGGACCATGAATACTCTTTGCCAATATCAAAGTGCTTTCAGTGGTCTCCACTGACCTTTCCCCTTTCTCCGTTTGTTGAAAATAGATGATCCTAGTGTCCCGAAGGGCTCCCAATGGAAGCAGCCAAGAAAGAATGTGGGTAGGCAACTCGTTCAGACAACACATGTGTATGGAGCACCTGCTCAGGTACCATCCTAGACACTGAGGATGCATCAGAGAGCAAGACAGACAAGTTCCCCACCTCCCAGAGCTCCCATTTTAGTGGGGGAGACAGGTGAGGAAGGGAAACGGGAGCAACCAGGAAGGAGAGAGAGAGAGGAAAGGGGACCTAGAACAGGGAGAAGAGAGAGTAGCTTCATATTGGGATGAAAGTAGGATGAAGAAAATACAATGGGGAGTGGGTCAGGCTGGCCTCTTCCCAAGGAGACTGATTGAGCTGAGGCTTGAATGATCGCAAGCCAGTCGTGGGGATTAGGACCTGGGGAAGAATTCTGGAAGAAGAGACAGCAGATGCCAGTGCCTCGGGGTGGGAACACACTGGGCATTTAGAGGGGCAGACAGAAGACCCTTGTTGGCTTCAGTGACACGAATAAGGAGGAGGGCATGAGATGGGGTTAGCTCAGGCTCCCTTTTAGCCCTTAAAAGTCCACACATAGAGTTGGAAAGGTGGGCCTGGAGTCAGGAAGAGAGGGAATGGGAGGTCCACCCTTAACCAATGTCCTTCCCCAGGAGAGAGGAGCTTAAGAAATGTCTGAAAACCTGTTTCAGTTGAATCCAGTCCCTCACGATCTCAAAGTCCTTTAGAAAGGGCTCTGCCTGTGTTTACACTTTGACATCTGGTAAGTATGGTGATGATGAGATGGGTTGACAATTGGAAGCTTCACTAAACTTTGGTATTAAATGTATCCACTTTGAACTTCTCTGAAATATGTATTTTTCAGCACAAGCAGAAAGTGAAACTTCCTCTTCTAAGACTAAATAGTTAACAGAACAATTCACTGTAAAAGCAAGATCTAAAGCCTAAAAAAAAGACTATTCTTGCCTCAAAATCTTGTTTTTCTGCATTTATGACACATTGTGGATCAGATGGCCCCTCAAGACCTCAGTCTTGAGCAACCCAAAACAGATGCTTCCTGATCAGG
This sequence comes from Dama dama, assembly GCF_033118175.1. Classification (NCBI taxonomy): domain Eukaryota; kingdom Metazoa; phylum Chordata; class Mammalia; order Artiodactyla; family Cervidae; genus Dama; species Dama dama. Next base: position 19,053,391 of record NC_083710.1, read on the forward strand.
TCTCTGGGCTGAGTGAGATGGTCTCACAGGACTCACTTTATGCCTTTGGACCTCAGTTTTATCTTTGACATAAAGGTAAATACCTCAAGATTAATGTCACCTAATTGGTAAGTAGACTCTAGAACCTGCCTTTTCTCATTTTTGTAAATCATGATGACTTCTGCCTCTCTCTGTGGCATACCTCCCATAATTTCCCAGAAGTGACTGCTCACAGGTCTGTGATCAGTTACTCATTCAATGCCTGAACAGTCAATGGCCATAACATGATGGACAGGATGACCATGGTCCCTGCCTTCGAGAAGCTAAGTCTAGTGGGGAACACAGATACTGAACAGGTAATTTCTGGAGTGAGTGTCATGCAGGAGAAATTCAGGTCCCTTTGGGAAACAGCCATCTACAATGTCTGGGTTCCCTGGAGGCTCAGTGGTAAAGAATCCACTGGCAATGTGGAAGACCTGGGTCTGATCCCTGGGTCAGGAAGATCCCCTGGATAAAGAAATGGCAACCCACTCCAGTATTCTTGCCTGGGAAATCCCATGGACAGAGGAGCCCGGTGGGCTACAGTCCAGAGGGTTGCAGAGTCGGACACAACTGAGCGCACACAGCACATACACATCTATCACATCCAGACCCAAGGCTTGGAAAACTCAACCCCCCTTGACGGTCTCATCCACCTTGAGACATTTTTTCTAGCCTTTAAAGATGGTTTTGCTTTATGATGCATTGAAGAACCTGCTGGTCTTGCTTTCTATCACCTGCCTGTGGTACCCTGGCTCCCTAAGCGCTTGGCCCTGCCCCATCTTTCTCCAAATATACTTTGGAGCAGTGTCACAGAAAGAGACGTGGAGTCATGGAAAGACCCAGCATTTGGCCTGAAATGATCTGGGCTCAAATCCCAGCTTCGCCTCCGAGACGTCCCCCACATGCTCTGAGGATAATAACTCTTACCCACCCCATCCCCCAAGGATTATTGTGAGGATCCATGTGATCATTTACATGAAAATGCTTTGCAAACTATGGAGCATTATTCTCATGTCAGCTGCTATTTCACAAGTCTTAGCATATTCTGGACTTCAGCTTTTCCTGACACTAATATACAGATTCCTGCTATTCTTTTGTGACACCCTTCATTATGTACCCCTCCTTCCATCTTTTGTTTGTGTTCATCTGAAATCAGAGCTCTAACAGCCTCCCCTCACCAGCACATCAGTTCTTTTAGCTGCCTCTTCCTTTTCTTCCACGTGATGTTTTCGGTATCAGTACAGATAGGATGTCACATAAAACTTCATAACCTTCCCGGGTCCTTTTGGAATCTTCCTCAAATACAAATCACAAGCATCTCTCTATCCCATTCATGAACTCGGAACATCAGGAAACTCCTTTTAGTCCAGATCAAAATGATCTTTCTCAGCTTGGTGTCCCGCCCAGCTTTTTCATGAAATCTCTCCCTGCTGGTGGTGGCCCTGGAGGAACTTTATGGAAGCCATAAGGGTCAAAGTCTTTCCCAATGGCTCAGTGGTAAAGAATCCGCCTGCAATGAGGAAGATGCAGGTTCGATTCCTGGGTTGGGAAGATCCCCTGGAGAAGGAAATGACAACCCGCCCCAGTACTCTTGCCTGGAAAATTCCAAGGACAGAGGAGCCTAATGGGCTACAGTCCATAGGGCTGCAAAAAGTTAGGCAGGACTCAGCATGCATGCATACATGCATGCAGGGGTCAAAAGTTCTCTGAGGGTCTATACAGTGGTTCAGAGAACCTAGCAGCTGTTTATCCAGAGATTCCTCCTATCACCCAGAGTTTTCTTAGGGCTCCCAGACCCAGGCCACAACTGACCTCATTAAGCCAAAAAGCTGAGTCTCTGTTCACTGGCCCACCACCAAGGCACTCCGCCTCTGCCTCCCAGGCAGTTGGCGGCAGGATGGGGGCAAGCTGGCCCAGGAGTAAACCATTTCTCCCAGGACCTACCAGTGGCAGTTTCAAGCCTGAGCTCCCCCTCGTTGTCCAGACAAGCCGCCATCGACCCTGGTGGCAGCCTGCCAGCAGTGCACTGCCCTCTCTGTTCCAAATCATCACCAAGGCCTTTGCAATCCAGGCACCGGGAGTCAGAGCAAGATGGTCCTAACCTTCACTCAGGAAGTCCCAGCGGTTGCCGGGTGACCGGCACAGGCAAGGTTTGGGGAGAACTCCTAAGGCAGGCAAGCAAGGAGATTGTGGATATTACGAAGTACCAACACGGGAAAACCCAAGTACATGGAAAGGAAATGAAGGTCACTTTTTGCCCCAGTTCAGTAAAAAAAAAAAGGTCGCTGGTTAATTGCAACTCAGACACAACTTCTTTATTGGAAGTGTCTTGCTCCCCAAGACAATAAACAGGGCAGCAAGTGGGAGGGAAGATAAGACCCTGAGTTGTTACCATGAGGAGTGGGGGGGCAGCTGAGTGATGCTGGCGAGGCTGCTGCTATGGAAACAGCTCTTTCCCAGCTATGGGCACCTCCGCCGAGGTCCTCAGCCCAAAGTCCACAGCTTGCTTCCCTGGCCGAAGCAGTGCAGTCCCTGGAGACATAAAGAAACATACACAAAGGGCAGCCCATTAAAAAGGATGAGGCTCTTGAGCAAAGAACCAAGGCATGGCGGGACTGTGGCTGCTCCCTATCTCCCTGACTTCCGCTTTACCAGGCGACAGTCGCTTTCTCCCAAGTAACTTATGAGGAATCCCAGGAGAACGTTGCCTGTGTTTTCAAACAAAGACTCCAGCCAGAGCTCTTTGGTTACTGAGCAGGACACAGTCTTTCTTCTTCTTCTCCTTTTTTTAAGCCTTTTCAATCTACCCATCTTCCATAGTCATCCCCCAGTGTCACTGAACCTCCCGGGTCAGACAGAAATAACTGCTGTTTGCCTGAAACACAGGTTCATTTATTGTTGGAATATGGCACATCGTAAAAATGGCGAATCCAGCATTCTGAAATATAAGCACTAGCATTAAAAAAAAAAAAAAAAAGTAGCTTTATATTGTCCAAACACTCACTGGGAAATACCATCATTTTCACTTGTTGCAGTCAGAGACATTAAGTGGGCTTCATGTTCATAATTCGGAGTAGTTTTTTTAAATGTGTGTCCCCATGGGGTCTGGAAAGCCTGATGGTTTTGTTGTTGTTTTGGTCACATGGTTTAAGGGTATCTTAGAGCTGTTCAAGAAAGTTTCCCTTTTCCCTTTTTTTTTTTTTTTTTTTTTTGGTTTTATGGAAATATTGACCCACGAGGATTTAAATCCTCCTTGGTTATAGGCCTCCGGAGACAAAGCCATATCCATGGCAACCACAGGCGGCCCAGCAGAAGAGAGAACACGCCAGACCCAGAGCATAAAGGCTCTGTTTACCGATGACTGAGATCTTGAAAGCACCACTGCACTTCCGACTCCCGGCGGAGGGCAGGACTCCAGGCAGTCCTCACACTTCAGACCAAGCGATCTATGATCGGAGCCACAGGAAGGGGAGAAGCTCTTTCCCCAGCCCCTGGACACCACTTCTCCAAAGGCCCAGGTTGGTCCTGCAGGAAAAGAAATCGTGAGCCAATAGGAGGAGGCGGGGACAGGGCAAGTCCGGGGGTGGGATGGGGCGTGGCACCCACCAGGACTTCCTGGCTCTGGGTGGGCGGGGACCTGCTTAGTTTTGCGGGCCCTCTGAAGCCGGTCTCCTGCCGAGATCCACCTCACTCTTGGGAGGCAGACACACCCATCAGAGCAGATCCTACAGGAGCTCAGGTCCCCAGGTCACAGCCAAGCGTTTTGTGAGTCACCATTTAATGCCCCCATGTTGCACCAGCGGGCCTAATTCCATCAGCCTTTTCTAGGTGCCAATACAATTCGGGTAGTGACTTCCCAGGTGGCGCCAGTGGTAAAGAATCTACCTGCCAATACAGGCGATGCCACAGAGGTGGGTTCCATCCCTGGGTGGGGAAGATTCGCTGAAGAAGGAAATGGCAACCCAACCTAGTATTCTTGCCTGGGAAATCCCATGGACGGAGGAAGCTGGTGGGCTACAGTCTATGGAGTCGTGAAGATCTGACACGACTGAGCACGTGTGCAAATGACAAATCAGATAAACACTCAAACCCAAGTAAAGAGTTGTGCTCACCTGCCTTCTGCTACCCGGGCACTAAACGGGAGCTCACACAGCTCTCCTTGCACCTGAACCAATAAAGTCTCGGCCTTGCTGAGTGCCCTCGGTCAGCCAGCGGTGCCTCCTCTCCAGATAGAGAGTTCATCAGAGCAAACACCAAAGTGGAAAGAATTCAACCCCCAAATGCATGAATTTTAACCCAGAACACAATGGAGCCCTCCCCAGGAAGTTTTCAGATGCTTGAATCTAGGGAAGGGGAGGAGACTGTAGAAAGTGGGCCCGGCGAGGGGGTGGGAGGGGGGAGGCATCGCAGGGACCAGCGATCCTGTTCTGTCCCTGTAGTGGAAACAGTGACAGACTTTATTTTCTTGGGCTCCAAAGTCACTGTGGATGGTGACTGCAGCTGCGAAATTAAAAGACACTTGCTTCTTGGAAGAAAAGCTATGACAAACCTAGACAGCATATTAAAGAGCAGACACATCATTTTGCTGGCAAAGTCTGTATAGTCAAAGCTATGGTTTTCCAGTAGGCATGTAGGGATATGAGAGTTGGACCATAAAGAAGACTGATGCTTTTGAACTGTGGTGTTGGAGAAGACTCTTGAGAGTCCCTGGGATAGCAAGGAGATCAAACCAGTTAATCCTAAAGAAAATCAATCCTGAATATTCTTTGGAAGGACTGATGCTGCAGCTGAAGCTCCAATACTTTGGCCACCTAATGGGAAGAACCAACTAGTTGGAAAAGACTCTAATGCTGGGGAAGATTGAGAGCAAGAGAAGAAGGGGGTGACAGTGGATGAGATAGTTGGATGGCATCACCGACTCAATGGACATGAGTTTGAGCAAGCTCCAGGAGATAGTAAAGGACAGGGAAACCTGGTGTGCTGCAGTTCATGGGGTCACAAAGAGTCGAACATGACTTAGTGACTGAATAACAACAACTCCCCCCTGGGTCTCCCAGTAAAGGAGAAAGGCCATCCCCAAGGATTAAATTGCAAGAAACTTCTGAGGAAAGACAGGACCAGTCAGGCACTTCTGTAGCAGCTTGGTGGTTTTATCTATTTTCTATGCCCAGCTTCTACATACATATATATTTGGATGTTTTAAAAGTTCCAGACAGCCCAGGTTGGATGCATGAGACAAGTGCTCAGGGCTGGTGCACTGGGAAGACACAGAGGGATGGGATGGGGAGGGAGGAAGGAGGGGGGGATCAGGATGGGGAACACATGTAAATCCATGGCTGATTCATGTCAATGTATGGCAAAAACCACTACAATATTGTAAAGTAATTAGCCTCCAACGAATAAAAATAAATGAAATAAATAAATAAATAAAAGTAGTGGTTTACAGCAAATAAATAAATAAAAGTTCTAGACATGGAAACCCCGTGGCAGTCCAGTGGTTAGGACTCCACACTCCCACACAGGGGCCACAGGCTCCATCCTGGTTGGGTAACTAAGATCCTGCATGCAGCACAGGGCAGCAGAAAAAAAAAGGAAGTTCCAGACATTAAAACAGTTTGAAAATTACCACTCTAGAGACAGAAAAACGGGAAGGAGAGCAGAAGGAGAGAAGGTAGGCGAAAGATTTTGGAGTGCTTAGTGGGTGCCTTTGTATTAGTTTATTTGCTTATTCTTTCATTGACCCAATCACACAGGCACTGCATTTTGTATTGGTTTTCAGATAAAGAACTATAAGTTGAAGAAAATACAGAATATCCCCCCAATATCACACACTGGCAATAAAACCAGTTCCAAGTCTATATCAAGTTGAAGCTGTGCACCAGGGCTGTTTGATTCACGGCCCAGCTTTACTCCTCTATAAAACTAGCTGCTTGCCTATGATTACAGATGACAAAATAAAGCTTATGCATGTAGTCGTCCAAGCCTTGAGAAGAAATTTGAAATATTTGTGCCCCAAATTGAAGCCATCACTGTGACCGAACCTTCAGTGCCAGATTTATTCTACATTCCAAAAGCTGTCTGCTGAGAGCGGGGGACTCTGTTGCTTGTCACCGGGGCCCCAGGTACTTTCTGTTTTTGATCCCAGTGCTTTGGAAAAGTTTAGGCTGCTCCACGTTTACCATGACAGAGCGGGAACCTCATGGAATTGCTAGGAAGCGGAGCCAGCTCTCTGGGTTCAGGCAGTTGTGTACGGTGTCCTTGCCAGAAAAGGAGCACGAGCTCTGGCCACAAGTGGGAAGGACTGAGGAAGACCTCCATTCAGAGCTGTGCGCTGGGCAACCGCTAAGTGCCTGGAACCAGCTTCTGTGCTCAAAAAGTGTCATGGAGGCAGCCAAGGTTCTTTGACCAGACCTGCTGGCTTTTTAAAAATGTAGGCCAGTCGGGGATCTTGCCAGAAAAGGTTGGGTCTAGCTTCAGCTTCCAGGGCAAACGGAACCAGTGATGGAAGAGCACCCCATGGGCACCGCATCCAGTCACTGAGATCATTTTATCCACCAGTGGCTTGTGGCCCAAGCAGAAGTTGGAGAATGAATCCATGACACCAACTGAAAAAAGAATCTTACATTGGCTGCACACTTGATCCCTCGGAACATCTCCAGGAATTGTTGAACTTGTTTGACCTAACTCAGCCCTGGGTGGAACAAGCTAGCAGCTGGTGGTGAGAAAAAGACAGAAGACCTCGTGTCTACACTGGAATTCAACAGCAATGCCAGAGATGCGTGTCTGCACCCAGTCATCTAAACGTAAACAACCCAACCCAAACCAAACCAAACCAAAAACCCACACAACCAACTCTAGCATTACCCCTTCCCCCAAAATATTCACATACTCCCATAATATTCCATCCTATATTACCAGGGCTTCCCTGGTAGCTCAGATGGTAAAGAATCTGCCCTTAATGCAGGAGGCCCAGGTTCCATCCCTGGGTTGGGAAGATCCCCTGGAGAAGGAAATGGCACCCCACTCCAATATTCTTACCTGGAGAATCCCATGGACAGAGAAGCTTGGCGGACTATGGTCCATGGGGTCACAAAGAGTCAGACATGACTAGCAACTAACACTTTTCCCAAAATATTCACAGAAATTCAGCTGCTGCCCCCTCTGTCCTGTAGTAGTGTGGAACAGTGGAACCCTATCTTGTTTTTTCTAGTCTGTCTGCATCCTGTCTACCCCTTACCCCCAAGCCAGTTACCCTCCACTTACCAGCATCTAACTTTACCTTTATGTCATATTCCTAGGGATGGTGGCAAAAAGTTACTCTAATGAAGCTACACTCCTTAGGCTTCTAACATTTCTCGTTCTCGCTTAATTTCTTTTAACTTTCTATTTTGAAATAATTGTATACTCACAGGAAGCTGCAGAACATTTGAATGTTAACAGTTGTTTACCTGAGATGAGGGCTGTAGTCACACGCGCTACATTCCCCTTCCTCTAGGTCTCTGACCTTTGGGGTCTCATCTCGAGGACAAGAATCCTTGAAGACTGGAGAGTTAGGAAATTTGGGGGTCTAACTTTCTTGGAAGCCGAATGAATTTCTACTATACATGTCAATGTTTTGTTCCCTCAAAAGATCATGTTTAAGGGATTTCCCTGGTGGTCCAGTGGCTAAGACTCCAAGCTCCCAGTGCAGGGGGCCTGGGTTCCATCCCTGGTTGGGGAACTAGAACCCACAGGCCGCAGCTGCTGGTTCACCTGCCACAGTGAAAGACCCTTCATGCCACAACAAAGATCGAAGGTCCAGAGTGGGAATCACAGCTTAGATCCACAGCTAACACCTGGCACAACCGAATATTTTTTTTTTAATCCATTTAAAAAAAAGAGCATGTTTGAAAGATAAAGAGCTCTCTCTAAATATCCAAGTTATTATGCTTTCATGATTACTGAGCCTAATAGAAATGAATTCAATTTTTTCTTTTTGCTATTTTAATTTGTCATATCTGACACTGGCCTCTCCCGACCTTGTGAAATTACCCCATTTTTTCTGCTAACCCTCAGATAAGAATTCCAATTTTTGCAATTCTTGATATAGAATTTCATTTTGATAAGTATCTCAGGGATTTCTACACCCAATGGATCAAAAATCCACCTGAAAATAATTTTTTAAGCCATTTTGATTTTCATTTGCAAAAGAGCAATAAGGAAAGGGAGCACTGTCAGGAGGGAAGTTACCAGATGGGGAAGACTAATGAGAACTAGGTTTGTTCTATAAAATCTTAGTGCTAGCAAAGAGCTGTCAGTGAATGGTTCAATCCTGGTTTCCTAAAAGAATGTCACGTGCGACCCCATGGACTGTATCCTGCCAAGTTCCTCTGTCCAAGGAATTTTACAGGGAAGAAAACTGGAGTGGATTGCCATTTCCTACTTCAGGGGATCTTCCCCACCCACGGATCGAGCCCACATCTCTTGCATCACCTGCTTGGCAGGCAGATTCTTTACCACTGGCGCCACCTGGGAAGGCACTCACAGCTAAAATGGCATTTCCTGCATAAGACCCAGGGCATTCAGATTTCATTTTCTGATGAGAAGGTGGACCACCCACGTCAGCCTGGATGAGAGCCCAAAGGGGTCCTTAGTGGGCATGAAGCCTTGTCCCTCAATGCCAGCACTGCCCACTGCAGGGTTCAGCCTAGGACCCACGTCTAAAGGGTAAGAGCACCACATAGAGACCCACAAAATGTTGGATGGCTCTGAAATGCCCTTGTGCTGGGGGTTGCTGAGAGCTTATCATGGGGTATCTCATGGCACTCAACCCAGACTCCCAAACTGTATGGTATTATTTTGGGGGAAAGTTCCTGACTATGAAAGCAATCATATTTGGGGAAAAGTTCCTGACTATGAAAGCAATCATATACTCGTTTCAAAAACAGTTTGGGGAATTGAAATAAGTAAAAGGAAAAAAATTAAATGTAATTGTGCCATCCAGAAATAGCCACTGTTAATGTTTGGTATTTCCTTCCTGTTTTTATGTATGTGTGTATTGCCTTCTAGACAAAATTGGACTCAAAGTATACATAGAGTTTGGGACTCTGCTTCTTTCCGTGTCATTAGATAATCTTGGCTGTAAATAATCAGCTGTACAATATTCCACCATATGGGTGTACCATTTGTTCATTCATTCTATTACAGGACTTTTTTTTATTGTTTCAAGTATTTTTTTTTAATGATAGATGATGCTATAAGGAAAAAAAAAATAGCATCCTTGTTCATCAGTCTGTATCTTTGCTCTTCTCTGATTCTTCCCTGGATGTAGATTTCTAAAAGTATAATAAGCAGATAAAAGGAAGAAACATATTTATGACTCTTGACGTGTATTGCATGCTAAACAATTTTCCATGAAATTGGTACCAACTCAACTTTCCAGCATGTCCCACAGTCACACACAAAATATGCACAAGAAACAGCGTGCCAACATTAAAGTGCCCACTTTATAAAACAATTAGTAGTTCAGGGTCTTTGATTCTTCACATCATGAAACAAGATCAGAAGGGATTAGAAATTCTGCAGGCTTTATTTATTTTATTTTAAAAAGACTTCCAACATGGCACCAGTGGTAAAGAATCTGCCTGCCAATGCAGGCAGTGCAAGAGACATGGGTTCAATCCCTGGGTGAGGAAGATCCCCTGGAAAAGGAAGTGGCAACCCACTCCAGTATTCTTGCCTGGAAAATTCCATGGACAGAGGAACCTGGCGGGCTATAGTCCATGGGGTCGCAAAGATTTTTAAAAAGTGGGGGACTTCCCTGGTGGTCGAGTGGTTAAGACCCTGTGCTCCCATTGCAGGGGGCATGGGTTTGAACCCTGGTCAGGGAACAAAGATCCCACCTCCCACTCGGCGCAGTCAGAAAAAAAGAAGGCAGCTAACAAGCACCCCAGAGCTCCTGGAAGCTTACATAGTACCTTTGCTCAAATTGGAAAATTCACACCGTTCTCAAGACCCTTTACTGCCATCTGCCAGAAAGTTACCAGCATTTATGATGACTACAGTGGAACTGGAGGCCCTGTGAGCTCCGCAGTGCTCACTTGGTGCTGTAGAGCAATGTGTCACTGCAGGCTAGAGGTTTATGTACAAAAGTGTGCGTCTGTCACTGCAGGCCAGATATGCAGCAGCATCTCACTTCTTCCCCAGCACACACACTGTCTCCACCACACCGCTGCTTACAGCAGCCAATTCATTAGAAAGCCTCAAAGCCTGCTGTTTGCCTGACCACGACAGTTGCCCCCCGAGGTGTCTGCTTTCACAGGTGTTCCAGCCTGGCTTGCCTGCGCTCTCTGCTCCATTTAGACGTCCCCGCAGTGCCTCAAATTTGTCAGAGGAGACAAATGTCATTCTCTCTGCCCCACTTCTCAGTCTCTTCTGGGATGCTTATCATCTTGTTGTCAGCAAATCACCCCTGCCCTTCACACCCCACTGCTGAGCTGTTGCCAAATTCTGATTATTCCTGCTTCACTCCCCTTAATGCGCCACTCTCTCCAACACCCCTGAATCCATTAACCCCAATCCCAGGACATTAACGAGCCCCGGTGATGGAAAATTACTCCAGCTTCTGATAACTGGCAGCTTCACTGTGCCCACCTCAGACTCAATGAACACACTGATGCGTATGAAATCTCCTGCCTTCCTCTGCACCCTCCCTGCAGCCCCAAACTTCTGTACTGAGCCTAGAATGGAAAACAGCACTGAACAGAGGTACCCGGAGGCAAGAAATAAATGATGGAGCTCTCTGCCTTTGGCAAATAGACATTCGAAGTGTCAACTTTTAAAAAAAGTCACAACCTGGAAGTTGACAGTTATGTTTTATTCGGTGGGAATTTTTAGGACTTCAAGTCCGGGAGACAGCATCTCAAGTGATCCTGGGAGAACTAGTCCGGGGATGGGGTTGGGGGTGGGAGGAGTCAGGTTATATAGAAGTTACAAGCCAGGGGCAGGTATTCTGAACATTGAAAGATTATTATTAATTAAGGAAAACCAGACATCTCAAGGAATTTAGCGCTTTTCTAAGTAGGGGAAGGCACAAGATTCTTGGCTTACTGAAATCATCCTGCAATTTGATTTTTCACATCCTTACTGCCTCGCTCACGGTAGGGAGTGGTGGCAGTGCAGTGGCTGCCAGATAACAGACATTGTTCTTCCTAGGCTCAGAAATTCACATTTGGAGGACCAGTATCCCTAATGACTGTGACATCCTTGTTTATTGATATGGCAGGAAATACTCCATTTCACTTAAGTTTATACATGAGTGAGTCAGGGTCAAAGGCAATGATGCCACTGGACTGCTGTAGGTGCTGGGCCAACAGAGCTAAGACCCTCTGAGGGGAGGGGGTGGGGTCCCCTGATAATAGCCAGGTGAACACCCCCGGTCCACTGTCAGACACTGCAGGTTCCAGACAGAACCCTAACAGGCCTCCAACTTCTGCACACAAGTCTGCAGTTTTGCTTTTGAGCTTCCAGTGGAAATTTTAATGCAGGTGACACCCCTCAGACTCACTGTGGTTCTGATGAGACAGAAACCCCCAGCATCAGACACTCCCCAAGGGGCCATTGCTTTCATTTTAAGGTCAGAGCATGAGGTGAGGCAGCCAGACAAACAATGTACACTTCAGAGAAAACCTGCTGCTCCCCAAAGCCCCTCCTCACCTCTCGTTATGGAACTTGCCCTTGTGTTAGTTGCTCAGGCGTGTCCCACTCTTTGTGACCCCATGGACTGTAGCCCGCCAGGCTCCTCTATCCATAGAATTCTCCAGCCAAGAATACTGGAGTGGGTTGCCATTCCCTTCTCTAGGGGATCTTCCCAACCCAGGGATTGAACCCAGGTCTTCCACATTGCAGATTCTATACCATCTGAGCATAGCAAAATTCCCCTTAGAAAATTGGGGAAAAAAAGATAGAGAAAGCAGAGTCATCATGAGATGGTGCCCTGAGCACTTAACTGCATTTTGGCAAACGGTTTATGGCCATAACCAATTCTGTCTCCTCCATTTCCATTGAGAAGAAAACTAGGCAAAAATTGGTTCATAGTAAAGAATTTGGCCTTGCCCAAAGAGATTTCTGAAAGGAAATCAACCCTGAATATTCATTGCCAGGAGTGATGCTGAAGCTCCAATACTTGGCCGCCTGATTCAAAGAGTTGACTCATTGGAAAAGACCCTGATGCTAGGAAAGACTGACTCAATCGACATAAGTTTGAGCAAACTCTGGGAGATAGTGAAGGACAGGAAAGCCTGGAGGGCTGCAGTCCATGGGGTTGCCAAAAGTCGGACACGACTGAACAACTGAATAACAAAAGAGAGACCTGACCTTTGCCCTTGACTTCTGGAAAGCAATCTTTGTCTTGAGGTGGAGCTAGTGGTAAAGAAGCTGCCTGCCACAGCAGGAGATGTAAGAAATGTGTGTTCAATCCCTGAGTTCGGAAGATCCCCTGGAGAAGGAGATGGCAACCCACTCCAGCATTCTTGCCTCGAGAATCCCATGGACAGAGGAGCCTGGCAGGCTACAGTCCATAGGGTAGCAAAGAGTCGGACACGGCTGAAGCAACGTAGGATGTACGGACCTGATAAGAGGATCTTTGTTTTGGGCAAGGGCAGGCCACACCTGATAACTTTAGGGAGTTGGCTGAGCCAGAAAGACCAACCATGGGATTTAGGACGGGATTTAGGATGGGGGCTTTGGGTCACATGTTATCAAGGAGCCTAGAGAATGAGTTTAACCACATGGGAGATCAATCCATCAATCATGTTTATATAATGAAGCCCCAATAAAAACTCAGGTGAGCATCCCTGATTGGCAATATTCCATGCATAGTGTCACACATCAATACTTGGGGGGAGAGGACGCAGTTCATCCTGACTCCACAGGGGAGATAGGACACCAGAAAGCTGTCCCAGACTCAGCCCTGTGTCTCTCCCTTTGGCTGATTTCAGTCTGTCTCCTTTTCCTGTAATACACCATAACTGTGAGTGCTGCAGCTTTCACTGAGTTCCGTGGGTCCTTCTAGCACATCCTCAAACCAAGAAGGTGGTTTTGGCAAGGCCCCAGACTTGAGGACAATGTCCAAAGTGAAGGCAGTCTTGACGACTGCGCCTCCAAACTTTGCAGTTTGGCTCACAGGCAAATGGGCTGAAAACAAAGCATAAAGAGATCCAGGTTGGTCCACAAGGACACGTTATGACAAAGTTCCCGGGTTTTGAAAATGAGGTGATGTAAGTTATTTCAAAGACCTGTTAAACATTTCTCATCTTCCCATAAAAGTGTGGGTGATGCTGACCACAAACAGAGAAACTGGCTGGAAGGTTCTCAAAGCCCCTCAAATCCAGAGCGTCTCATCCTGGGGGCCGGAACCCACTCTGTGTGTAAACCTCCAGAAGTTTCCCATAACATTTAGAATGAAACCCAGACTTCTAACCCTGTTCCTGTGTTTGTGTCTTTGGAAGATTCCCCAACTAAAATGTAAATCTAAATGGGTGCTGGGCCATAATAGATGCCTACAAATGTTTGCTGAATAAATGAGTAGCTCAAGTAAAAGGAATTAAAAGACTCATCTTGCCAACAAAACTTTATCTCTGGCTTAATTCTTTTCTGTTTTCTTTTTTTAATTGATATATAATTCATATACCATAAAATCCAGCATTTACATTTGGGGTTTTTAGTGTATCCACAAAGTTACACAACCATCACCAGTGTTTAATTTCTCTGGCTTAATTTTTTATCATAGCTTTCTCACTCTTTTTTTTAATTAACTAACTTATTTTTGGCCATGTGGCAGGTGGGATCCTAGCTCACTGATCAGGGATCGAACCCATGTCTCCGGCATTGGAAGTACAGAACTTTAACCACTGGACCACCAGGAAAGTCCCTCTCTGGTTTAATTTTAGTCCCGGTTTGTCCTTCCTCTCCACCATGTGGTTCTAACGAAAGTGTTAGTCCCTCAGTCGTGTCCTAATCTTTGCGACCCTATGGACTAGGCCGCCAGGCTCCTCTGTCATGGCAAGAATACTGGAATGAATAGCCATTCCCTTCTCCAGGGGATCTTCCCAAACCAGGGTCTTCGGCATTTCGGGCAGATTCTCCACCCTTTGAGCCACCTGGGAAGGCTGCCAATCACAATACCCTATGTGCATCAATCATCAGAAGGATACACAGCCCAGGGAAGGCCACACTCCTCCCCAGCACTTTCCAACAAAAACTAAGAAAACCAAGTGCTTCCCTCTTAGTTGGAGGAGCTGTGAGAAATGAATATGGAGCTGGTGGTGCCCAGATCCCTGCCATGTGGAAATAGCCGGTCCATAATGGGTGGAATAAATCTGACACCCAGAGAGGCAGAGAGAGGGAACACTGGTTCTGGTTGTCCCTGAGGCCAACCACACCACCCCACTTCCCACAGTTTGGTTACATAACCCAATCATTCTCTCTCTGGCCAGTGGTTTTCTGTAACTTGGAACCTAAGATGTTCCTTGAGACAATACAGTCCTTGTCTGGCTCACACATTCCCTCTACACATGTTTATTAAGTATTTACTGCTTGTAGGGCACTGGTCTTGGAGCATGCGCTCTAGAGGGGTGCGTGGCCAGGGTGGCGGATGCAATGAGAGAGAAACATGCAGAGCAAAGCATCTCCCCCACTGCCAGTGAAGCAGGAGAGACTTAGCGGGGAAATGACATCTCAGCTAAGACCTGAAGTCAGAGAGGAATTGATATCAGAAGAGAGGTACATAAGATGCTAAGGGGAATCAGAACACATTCCCATCAGGAGTCTCCCAGCAGGAGAGGTAAGGGGTGCTCCACAAAGGGCAGGACATTAGAATTAAGTCTTAAAGGATGGATAAGATGCAGATATTTAGGGAAAGGGCACAAGAGCATTTCAGCAGAGGAAATGTTGAGCAAAAGCCAGATACAGGGCTCAGTGAGAAGTTAACTGGAAACTGAGATGCACAGAGGGAGGCGGTAGGATTTAGGCTGTAAAGGTAGGTTGGGAGCACACAGCAGGTCAAAGCCCCGAGATGCAGGGGAGCAGCACCCTCAGCCCTGTGCTGCAATGCGCAGTAGGATGTGAGACAGAAAAGGTGGATGAGATAGGGGGTCAAAGAAACCAATTTAGTGCTTATTGTAATAGTGCAGGGAACAAGACAATCTGCCCAGCACAGTGGCAGGGGAAATAGATAAGAACATACCTTGGCATCACTGAAGAGGTAGAAAAGATCAGATTTAACATTGTGACTAGAAGTAGAGAAAGAGGAACTAAACATGATAACGATGACAGTGACGATGGTGGTGACATAACCAATGGTCATCGGCCCCAGACTGGACCAAGCCCTTTATATGCATTATCTTGTCTAATCTTCACAACCCTAAAAGATGGATCTGATTATTACCCCCATTTTACAGTCTAGGAAAATGAGGAACAGAGAGATGATGTCATTTGCACAGGGAATCTGAATTAACACTTTTTTTTTTTTAAGGAATTCAGGCAGAAAAGACTCAGGAAGGAGGATAGAGTCATTGCTGCGTAGAACGAGGGTAAGCTGCCTATCTAGGTGAAGCTGAGCCCCAGACTTCAGCTTGAATGTGTTCCTGCCAGACAGCAATAGTCTTACCTGCATTTTCTTCATGAGTACAACAAAGTACAAAATCCCAAGGTTTCTTAAATCAGGATAGATTATCTTGACTGCTCCCCCATCCACCATGCCTGTCACTCTGTGACAAAAGGAAATTAGATTCATCTGATCAGCTTTGTTTTTCACAAAACTATGCGGGATGATTACCCAGTACCCTGTGGTCTTCTAGGTGTTTGCAAATTGATTTTTTGATTATTCATTCCAGTGATTTTCCAAGTATTCAGTGTTTTTCCAGGTTGTTCAGTTTTACAACGTGGATAAGTTAAAATTCATATTTGCCTTCCTTTTCCTGCATTAATATGAAGTGTTAATGTTGCAATTAGTCAGGACATTTTTTATATGTAACATACATTTCTGAGGGAACATATATACAAATCTATGTGACTCTATGTACCCATGTGAGTAGGCATAAAGTGATATCTATGCAGATGCCTCCAAAATTTATGACCATATACAAAAATAAAAGTGTACTGAGAACCTACAACTAATTCAAATGTCCCAAATAAGATCATCACTCTCTAGAAATGTTTATATGGTGAATAAAAACAATTTAATGACTCAAAACTTCAAACAGAAAGATGTTACAACTGTGTTGTTGCAGCTATACTGTGAACACTGACCAAAAGCAAAATACAACCAAATTCTTCAAATTTATCTCCTCTGCACCCAGTGGTGCAAGAGGGACTGGTGTCTGTTGAGGACACCATGAAAGATTCAATTTAGGGAGATACATAATCTAAAAACCCAAACCTGGGACTTCCCTGCTGGAGCAGTGGTAAAGAATCTGCCTGCCAATGCAGAGCACACAGGTTCGATCCCCAGTCAGGGAATATCCCGCATACCACGAAACTGAGCCCCTCTACCGCACATACTGAGCCCCCATGCAGCAACTACTGAAGCCCACACAGCCTAGGGCCCGTTCTCTGCGACAAGAGAAACTATTGCAATGGGAAGTCTGCCCACTTCAACTAGAGAAAGCCTGTGCACATCAGTGAAGACCCAGTGCAGCCATAAGTAAATAAATATTTTATTTTTTAATCTCAAAGATAAATAAATTAAAAACCAAACCTGGGGAATCTGAAGCATAAAATCCAGGACCCAATGCTTCATGGTTAAAATGAAAGGCTCCATTAAATGATTGCTAAGGGCATTTGTAGCTCAAAATAGTCTATGAATATAAAGACTGATAAGGAAGATGATTAAAGAAAACTATGACAAAATGTTTTGCAAAAAATACAAAGTTATAAAAATGGCAAATAAAACTCAAGCAAAACAAAACAACAACAAAAAAAAAAACTCAAGCAAATATTTCCCCACAAAGTTAAGTTGTTTTCATTTAATTAAGTACGTGTCTATAGAGGCATCTACTATGCTCTGTGTCTTTTAAGTATCATATTCATCCAAAGAATGCTTTTGTCAAATCTGTGAGGCCACAAATCTATTTTTTGGAAATGAATGATTCATAGGATGAATGGATTTAACAGTCTTCATGTGAATGGAGCACACTTGCCATAAGAAAGCAAGTTTTAAGACACATAGAAACCACAGCTCCTCGATGGCAGCCACCCTCCCTCCCCTTATTCATTTTAGATCCAGGAGCCCTGGAGACTGCATCATTCCTTGTTGTTTTTCTAGAACCTCAACAAACCCTCAGTAGTCCCTTTATTAAACTCTGTTAAGAATGTCATCAGTTTCCTATTGGGCCCCTGGCTGACACAGACATAATAATATTATCTGATAACAAAATAAGGATTAAATTGAAAAAAGTATATAAAACATTTATCCAAGTTCATAGTACGTGCTCAATAAATACTTATTATTGTTATTATTATTGGGTTTTATATTTTCCTATCTGTTCTGTCCTACTCGATTTAATAATTGCAGATCACCTGCTGATGATCAGTTTCTCCTTCAGGCTCTTAATTAGAAAATTTGATGTTTCTCATTGAAAGTGACATTTTTTGTGTCCCCTTAAAATCCCAAAGGACTTTAAAAAGGGAGAAAATTTCAAACAAAGTTATGTGGATGCCAAGTCTTTTCACAGTCGTTTCTCAGGGTTAATGGTAGTCTGAGAACAAATTGGGGAAGCTTCAAAGAGTTCAACAACAGTGGGACAGAAGTGTGGCTTCTAAATGCCTGGAGGTTTTTCCTAGCAGCAAACGTTTGGAGAAGCAAGCAAGATAGACGATTAGAGCAGAAGATGCACTTATTTGGGTAACAGTTGGAAACTGTCTTGTCACACATCAGTACTAACATTTCTAACTCTAGAGATCTTATTGAGTGTATCATGAATTCCTGAAGTTTTTAAAAACAGAATGTGTCAGTTAGGGCGTGAGAAGAAAGTGTTATTTTTTGCCATTGCCTCACATGTAATAATATAATTTTCTATTTTCCTTCCTCCCTCTCTCCCCCCACGGTAACTGCTTCAGTGAGCTTTTGAATCACAAAATACAGTAGACTGTACTCTGAACTACTCTGCCCTCAATAATATGACTTTTCTGAAAATCTTGCTGTCCTCAAAGGAATGGCTTTAGGCAACTTAAAAGCCTATAATGTCCTACAATGTCTTGTCTTTTTTTTTTTTTTTTTCAAAGAAGAGCACTTTTTTTATCATTTGTTTCATATTCACGGTACAAGGAGAAATTGCGCAGAAAAACCAACTGAAACATCTATCTTAGCATGGGGCCGGCTGACTCCCTGCTCCTCAGATTTAAAGACATTTCAAAGGCAAAGTCAGCACTCTTTCGAGTTACTTCCTTTCCGTTTGCTCCTGCCGGTCAACCGGCTTTGAGTGGGCTGTACAACCATTCACTCTAGGGTAGACCCCGATTCTCTTCAGCTTCAATTTCCCCTGGGTGCTCTGAAATGGGGTTATAGCTCTTTCTAAAAACACCAGTGTTCCCCTAGTTTAGAGGTGTTTGATTTATTTTCGTTTTCTGTCCAAAAACGTGGTGGCGTTCCCACACCGGGAGTCGAACCCGGGCCGCCTGGGTGAAAACCAGGAATCCTAACCGCTAGACCATGTGGGAGACGACGAGTGTCTGTTCAAACCTAGACAAATTGAGTCTTTAGTCTCAGCTTCCTCCTGCCCCTCCCCTTCCGGCATCTGCTGACCGACCTGCTTCTGCGCATGCGGAGCTGCTTTACGGCCGGCGCCCTGAGAAGACGGCGCTCGAATCTCTTCTCTGCACGTTCGCGTCCTTTATGATCTCATCCCGCCTCCTGATTCTAGACACCGCGTCTCCGCCTGTGTAGATTCTAGATTGATGAGTCATTATTCATAATTCCTCAGGAGAAGGCGGCAGAGTACCAGAGGGCTGGCACTGCTTTGGGTGAAGACGTAAAACCGCTTCCACAGAGGCCGACGTGTGCTGGACGCCGGGGCCCCTGCGAGGCACCCGCCCGGAGCGCCGCGGACGAGCCTCGGTGCCGCCCGCCCTCTGGCCCCGCTCGCCGAGCTCCGGGCAGACCCGCGCCCCCGGGGAAGCGCTAGGGCTGTGTCCCCGGCACATGGGGGTCTGCCCTTCTCCCCTCCGCGCCGTGCTGGGCAGCACGCACGCCCCGTCCCGTCCCAGAAATTTCCCCTTTCCTCTCAAGATACAGGACACGGGGCTGCCTGGAACATTCCAGGTTCTGTTGACCCAATGGCAAAAAGCACTGTTTGTGCCGTTGAAAGTGGGAGATGGTGGCTTGTGAACGTAGTTTTTAAAACCGGAGAAAGTCCCTCGTTGAAAGCAAGCATGAAGGATGGAGGGTCCCCGCGGATTCCTCGCCCGGTCTCGGCTGGAAGCAGCATCTCGCCGGGCGCAGTTTTTCTGCCTCCATGAACCCCAGGATGCGGAAGCCCGTGTGGGAGAGCTGCGCTCCTGGTGTTCTCGAGGTGGCTTCAACTACCCAGAAGTTGTTTGCACGAGCGCCCGACACTTTTGGAGCCCAATTTAAAGCTGGTTCTCATTCTCATTTACTTCCTCCTCATCCCCCGCCCGCCAAAGGGTCTTAGAAGGTTCTCGCTCTCCCCTTCATTGAGGCTACCTAAGGCTTCGCTTGTGACATTCGTCAGAGGGGAAATAGAAATGATTCTTAGATTTATTAACACGGAGGATGCTCCCTCACAGGGAATCAACATCCAACACCACTTAAGTGCAATGAAGCTCTGAAGGAAAACCACAACCTACTGACTGCAAACTATGTGTGTTAGACACGTTCAAGTCTGTTTGCTCATTTCATCATAGTATTCCTATGTGGTAGGTCTCATGCGCGTCTTTGGGGGTTCTTCCTGTACCAGTTTTTGCATCTTTGAACAATTTCACTTGTTTGTTTTGCAGTCAGTGAGACAGCTGCCTTCCTCTGGCGGACATCTGCTTCGGAACAGTAAAGAAAACTACATAACAAACCTCATCAACTACAGAATATCCCGCATCTGTGGTTCTCAATCTGAGGTTCGAAGAGTTCACGTGTACCTTTCAGTTTTGTATTTCCACGTCATAATTCTTTTTGAAAAGTATCTTACCAGTTTTAAAGATAAAAGTTCCCCTAGGAACCCGTAAGACAGGCACCATCCTTAGTAACTTTCTCTGGTCTCTTACTATCCCCAATCTGAAATTTGTTCAGTTTTCCCCTTGTCATTGGATGAGAACTTGAGTAGTTTACCCGAAAGCCCTATGGTCACTTTATATTATTTTTATTTACTATTTTTATATTTATTTATATGACTGTTTCCCACATGTGAGATCTAGTTCGCTGACCAAGGGAGCCAACCTGGGCCCTGGCTGGGGTAGAGCAGCAATCTTAGCCCTGGACTAACAGGGAGGTTCCCCTATGGTCACGTTAAACAATAAAGCACAGTTTAGGACGATATACTATTTAGCAACTCTGTCCTCATTCTAGATAGTTCTTTTCCACTACCCCAGCTTGGGCATGACTTCAGATTAGGAACAGTGATGAGCTGGATCAGGCTTCTGTCAGCTCACAAGATCTTATTTTAGCTTCTCTTTCTAACCCTGTATTCCTGACATCACATTGGTAGATGGCCATAGTGGAGAGTATTTACACCACAGAAATAGGCAGATGCTCCAAGGCAGGGCTTATTACCTTGGAGAGCTAGTGTGCTGATTCAAGAATAGTGTGCTGGTTAAATGGACTCGGCAAGGGTCTGTTGTCCAGGAAAGAGGGTGTGTTCTATTTCTCTCTTCTTTCTTTGGCCTTCCTCCCATAGATGCTTCAAGGCCCTCCAAGATTGGAGTGTGTAGAGAGCAAGAGGAAGGGAGACTGAAACCTCCTACTGGACTGCTGCCACCAAAAGTCAGCTTCTTGCCTTCTGGGCCCGAACTCTTTTTCGCGTGGTTTTAGGGCTCTTTTCTCAGTGGTTCTCCAGGAGTTCACCAGAGGCTTCCTTGCTTGGACCCCATGAACAGTGTCTCCCAGAAGGCTCGCAGTGGCCTCCCAGTGTAGGTCTTAGACCAGTGGCACCAGAGCACCATTGCCTTTGTTTAACTGCAGATTCCCAGCCCCACCCAGAGCTCCCGAATGAGAACTTCTAGGAGCAGGGCCTGGGAGTCTGAATTTTAACAAGTACACACCACCCCCTCCCCCTCCCGCTCCTACCAAATGACTCAGATGCCACTAGAGCTTGAGAAATCCTTACTTGACCCTGAGTTCCCTTCGACCTCTAAAAGGCCATGGGACCCCTGAAGCACAATTTCCGTCATTTCCTTTTCCTGCTGAAAAACCTGAGGGGGGAAAAAAAGACTTGCTAGTTGCCATTTTTCTGTTGTTGTTTAGTTGCTAAGTCATGTCCAGCTCTTTGGGACCCTATGGACTGTAACCTGCCAGGCTGCTCTGTCCATGGGATTTCTCAGGCAGGAATACTGGAGTGGGTTGTCATTTGTCTTCAGGAGATCTTCCCAACTTTGGGGTCGAACTCGAGTCTCCTGCATTGGCCTGCAGATTCTTTACCACTGAACCACCATGGAAGGCCCAGTCCCCTGTTGAGTAAAATCTAAATTCCCTGGCCAAACCTTCCCAGCTTTCTATAACCCAGCCCTCACATAACCTGCTAACATTATCCTCCCATGCCTGTTCTTCAGCGATCACGTGCCGGTCACCCTGCTTTCTCTGTCCCACTTGCCCCTCATGATGTCCTGCCCTGGTCTCTGTGTTCCATTTCACTCTGCACCTTCCCTACTCGTCTTCCCACATCTGATCCCAACTCCAAGGCCAGCTCAACCCCCATAAAGCCACCTCAGGGCTGTGGGTTCATTTCCTCTGAATCTCAAAGCACAGACCTCTAAAAAATGGCGACATAGGCTTATGCCTAGCCACCCTTATTATTTAAGTTATTTAATAGGAAAGTCCATGAATAAAAATCAGGTTCCATAATCCCCCTGGGAACCCATTCCTGCAGTCACTCCTTTTGCCAAGTAGTCCTTCCTTTTATCTAACTTAAATACTTCCTGCTGTACTTCTGTGTGAAAGCGGTCTCCTTTTAACCAACAGTATGAACAAAATGTTCCTGGGAGAAGGGAAAAAACACACATTTTTGAAGTTTAGCCAGACCAGTAAGTGAGCTGAATTTCTTTAGTTCCACACACACACACACAAAAAAACCTCCTTGTTGACAGAAGGAACCGCTATTCCTGTTCCCATGTATCTAAGGCTGACTCTCACTGGGCAGCTCTCCCATTTCATCCACCATTTGATACATTTGATCCTGGAAAAAAGCCCCAAATACATTCTACTTGCCGGGCATCTAGATTAACCAAAGCGGAGAGTGCAATTCAGGTCCCCTGCCAGTCATTTAGGAGCTCGGATGGTTTCCATTTCAGCGGGCCCAGGAGTCACCCTTTATAAGGGCATCGAAAATAAATGCCAATTAAGTTCCACTCTCCCAAGGAGAGCTCTGGCGGGCACAGACCCAGCCTAGG
This sequence comes from Dama dama, assembly GCF_033118175.1. Lineage (NCBI taxonomy): Eukaryota > Metazoa > Chordata > Mammalia > Artiodactyla > Cervidae > Dama > Dama dama. The sequence goes on from NC_083710.1 coordinate 19,076,002, forward strand.
GCATTAAGTTAACCTCAAAGCTCTTTTGGGTAACAGCACCTGCCCCTGCTGACCATTCGGGGTGAGTTAATCTTCATGGCCTAACACTTGGTTCAGTTTCTAAAATTGGACTTGAACTCAGGAGGCCACTGGGATAACAGAGCTTCCTCGGGGCTTTTTTTAGGTTATATAACCCTGCCCTTCACCTCCACCCCAAGTCTAGTATCTCCTACTCATGCTAGGACTCAGGACAAGTACCCTTGACCTCTAAACCCGAAACTCGGTTAGGTCTTGTTCTGTGGGCCCACCCCATCAGTCATCGGGCTGGATGAATTTCTCTGCCTCTCTCTCCAGGGTAGATGTTAAGCTCCTGGTGGCACAGTCTGGGTCTCACTCTGTTGTCTCCCCAGATTCTTGGCACAGTGCTTGGCAAGAAGCAGCTCTCCCTCAGGCAGGTAAAAATACCTCCACAGCATGGTATCCTTCCTGACACATCAGCCACACTCAGCAAATGTTTAAGTCGTCGCCTGCCTGATTCATTCATTCATTTAGTAATCAATCCATCAGTCAACCCCAGCAGAATAGTCTTGGTTTCAGCCCAGCACCCAGGGGTCAAAGCAACTGACTACAAGTTCTGCTCTGCTGTGCTACGTCGATCCAGTTGTATCGAACTCTTTGCAGCCCCGTGGGCTGTAGCCCGCCAGGCTCCTCTGTCCATGGGATTCTCCAGGCAAGAGTACTGGAGTGGGCTGCCATGCCTTCCTCCAGGGGATCTTCCCAACCCAGGGATCAAACCTGCGTCTCTTACATGTCCTGCATTGGCTGGCGCCACTAGCGCCACCTGGGAAACCCAAAGTTATTATATATATATATATATATATATACACACAGGTACTGATTAATTAAATTCTCACTTTATGATAACTACTAATCTAAAAGTCACATGGCAATGATTAGAATGAAATAAGCCTTCCACATTCACAATCCAAACAAATACATGGTTAAGTATAATAAAGCCTGGTGTAATAGCATCTTGTATGACAGTACTCCTTACCTAGATCTAGATTGACTCCTGGAACACCTTAAAACTTAAGTTATCCACCATTAAAGATTGGTATGGCTTGAGTTTTTATCCAGTTCATGGTACCAGACTATAAATAAATTCCATTCAATTAATATAAGTGGATTCTGAAAAAAAAAAAGTCTATTATTGGAAACTTCCAAATACATGGTCCAAGTCAGTCACTACTGTTTTATTCTATTTTTTTTTTTTTTCTTTTTTTTTTTGGCCACACTGCAGAGCAGTTGGGATCTTAGTTCCCTGATCAGGGATCCAACCCAAGCCCCCTGAACTGGAAATGCAGATTCGTAACCACTGAAACGCTGTGGAAGTCCCAGTCACTGCTTTAAAAGTGACAATTCGTGGACTAGAGTTCTCTATTGAGATATTTATCCAACTTACCTGGGTCCAAATTCTGGCTTCTAAATGAATGGTCAGAGGGGCCATAATTTGTAAACACCAAATCTTAAAAGTATAAAACTGCTCTGTTAATTTTGTAAATTCTGAGCCTTTGCTCTTGATTCTCTTTCTCTGAAATCCTCCCTTGGGTACAAAAACCCATCCCTTCTGTGGAACTCAGTTAAGGACCAGAAAGGATACAAATAATAAAACCACTGCTCATTTACATCATGCTTCACAGGTTATAAATCAGCTCACAGACAATGAACTCATGTGGCTCACAAGTTAAGGGTGAGCTATAATCAAACATCTGTGGTGTTCTATCTTAAAAGATATCGGTCATTATCAGGGTGTGGGTCAGACATGGGAATTTACACAAGCTTTGTGACAAGGCCATAAAATCGTATGTAATCTGATAAAGTTGCAATGGGCTTATCTCCTTGGATCATCTGAATATGTTTCCTCCTGCCTCCACCTAATGTACCCCACAAAATAGGCCCATGCTGCCAAGTAATAATACAGGAGTTTCAAGTTAGCTGTCCTTGGCTGCTCCCTTCCCTGACCTAGAGAAAAATATTAAGTTCAAGGTAATGCTGGAGACTCCTGAGGCAATTGCCCAGCTGTCCCCAGGAAATGAATCATTCCCTCCTTCCACAACCTAACCTCTAGTCAAACAGGCTTTTAAAATCCCTGTGCTAGTTCTCTCTCTCCTCCACTCAAAACTCAACATTCAAAAAACTAAGATCATGGCATTCAGTCCCATCACTTTATGGCAAATAGATGGAAAAACAATGGAAACAGTGACAGACTTTATTTTCTTGGGCTCCAAAGTCACTGCAGATGGTGACTGCAGCCATGAAAAGACACTTTCTCCTTAGAAGAAAAGCTATGACCAACCTAGACAGAGTATTAAAAAGCAGAGACATTACTTTGCAAACAAAGGTCTGTATAATCAAAGCTATGGTTTTTCCCATAGTCATGTATGGATGTGAAAGTTGGACCATAAAGAAGACTGACAGCCAAAGAATTGATGCTTTTGAACTGTGGTGTTGGAGAAGACTCTTTAAGAGTCCCCTTGGACTGCAAGGAGATCAAACAAGTCAATCCTAAAGGAAATCAATCCTGAATATTCACTGGAAGATTGATGCTGAAGCTGAAGCTCCAGTACTTTGGCCACCTGATGCAAAGAGCTGACTCATTAGAAAAGACCCTGATGCTGGGAAAGACTAAAGGCAGGAGGAAAAAGGGACGACAGAGGATGAGATGGTTGGTTGGCATCACTGCCTTAATGGACATCAGTTTGAGCAAGCTCCAGGAGATGGTGAAGGATAGGGAAGCCTGGTGTGATGCAGTCCATGGGGTTGCGGAGTCGGACACGACTGAGCAACTGGACAACAGAACCGCTCTGTGATGCTGGGGCATCACTGTAGCCATGCTACCCTCTCCAGCAGGCTCCCTGTTTGGCTCTGCCAATAGCGGGTGCTAGAGGGAGACTGGGGAGCTGCTTCCAGTTTCTGAGGGAAGCAGTGAAGTGTTTCACTTCACACGGAAGAAGTGAAAGTGTTAGTTGCTCAGTGGTGTCCCACTCTTTCAACCCCATGGGCTGTAGCCCACCAGGCTCCTCTATCCATGGGATTTCCCAGGCAAGAATGGGTAGCCATTCTACTGGAGTGGGTAGCCATTCCCTTCTCCAGGGGATCTTCCCAATCTAGGGATGGAACCTGGGTCTCCCACATTGCAGGCAGATTCCTTACCGTCTGAGCCACCAGGGAAGCCCCATGACCATACTGTAATTCATCTTAGCAGCAACTGTGGGTTCCAGTAGCAGCAGTTGCTTCCAACATTTCCAGAACCAACACACCACCACCTGCCCTCCCTGCTCAGAGACACCAGCATTGATTGGCCAGCATGCCCTCAACAGAGGAGGTGGGAGTACCAGCTTCACAGTCTCCCTTTTAAGCTTTTGAAGAACCAGGACCAACAAAGCAGGATCTCCTCCAGCCCGGAGGCCTCAGTCAGGGCACAACACCAAGCTTCTAGGTTTCAAAAATCACAGCCTCTTCCTTGTATTAACCCAACACTAGGGATGATGGCTATTTCCTATAATTCTTACCTCTATGGCACCTGTGGCCTGTCTTTGCCTTTTTTCTTTCCTAACACCTGGCTAACCATTTTTTTATATTAAGTTCACTACTAAAGGCTTCCCTGATGACTCAGACGGTAAAGCGTCTGCCTGCAATGCGGGAGATCCAGGTTCAATCCCTGCATCGGGAAGATCACCTGGAGAAGGAAATGGCAACCCACTCAAGTACTCTTGCCTGGAAAATTCCATGGACGGTGGAGCCTGGTAGGCTACAGTCCATGGGGTTGCAAAGAGTCGGACACGACTGAGCGACTTCACTTTTTCTCACTTTCACTACTAAAATACCTGCTGTGGTTTCTGTCTCCTGATGGACTCTGATGTGTGTGCTCAGTCACTTCAGTCATGTCCAACTCTTTGTGACCCCATGGACTGTAGCCTGCCAGGTTCCTCTGTCCATAGAACTTTCCAGGCAAGAATACTGGAGTAGGTTACCATATCCTACTCCAGGGGATCTTCCCGAACCAGGGATCAAACCCATGTCTCTTGCATCTCTTGCATTGACAGGCAGATTCTTTTCCACTGTGCCACTTGGGAAGCCTGATGGACTCTGATACAAGTCCAATAAAGGAACTCATTCAGTCTGATTTCATGTCAACACTTCTTTAAGAACACAAATGCTGGTTGCTATCCTCCAAGAGGCCCTTATTTATCTCTGTTAATTCATGCTCCTTCAAGGCCAGGGACTGGCCCTCAGCTTGAAAGAATCAGAACTATGTCAGAAAATAAAAACAAATCAGTCCCTTTTATCACTTCCATGGGGAAAAGGACATCTGAGCCAGCATGACCACAAGTTAGCCTGGCCAGGTTTCATGGGTGCCGGAAGCCCCCAAACTCCTGGATTGGAGAGAAAGGGCTTTCTGCTCATGGCAACAGTACAACCAAGTGTCGGCATTGCCATTATTTTGTCCAGCCCCAGTTCTCACGAGGTGCTGACAACAGAGCTAGGTGACACCTGTGCAAGCAGTGGGTTGAGTCAGAGGAACCCTGAGTTTAGGGAAGCTAGATATTTTTATAATGTGCAGTAAGCACGTCTGCCCCGTGCTTTAGAGAGACAACATCTCTTTTCAAGGCTGGTTGCTACTTAAAGATCCTTGAAAAAGAAAACACAAGAGGAAAACTGTCTCCCAACATTTATCTGAAGCTTGCATGTGAACACAGAGCAAGGACAATTAGCTGGATAACTGAATTGCTTACATTTCCACACCAGTGATCTAGAATAGTTGAGTCTTTGGACCAGAGTTCCCCTTTCTTATTTAGTGCCATTAAGCCTCTCTTAATCTAGATTTTTCTAAGTTGTTGCTATTCAGTTGCCCAGTCATGTCCAACTCTTTGCGACCTCATGGACTGCAGCATGCCAGGCCTCCCTGTCCCTCACCATCTCCTGAAGTTTGCCCAAGTTCATGTCCATTGCATCAGTGATGCCATCCAGCCATCTCATCCTCTGACGCCCTCTTCTCCTGCCCTCAATTTTTCCCAGCATCAGGGACTTTTCCAGTGAGTCAGCTGTTCGCATCAGATGACCAAAATACAGGAGTTTCAGCTTCTAAATTAAATTTTCTAAATTACAGGGTGTCAATCCCTTTTCTCATTGACATGGAAGTAATCTGAATATATAAATGTTAGTCAAGTCTTTTCTGTCCAGTAACTAAACCATCCTGTCCTTAGAAAGTGATCACACTGTCCAGATGTTACCCATTATATGATTTAACTATATAGAGAGGACAGTCATTATTTGTAAGTAAAGTAGCCCTCACTTATTCCTGGGGGTTATGTTACAAGATCCCCAGTGGACACCAGAAAGCATGGATAGTACCCAACCTTATAAATACTGTTTTTTCCTATACACACATACCCATGATAAAGTTTAATTTATAAATTAGGGACAGTAAGACTAGCATCAATAACTAAATAATAAAATATAACAACATACTGTAATAAAGGTTACATGAACTTGGCCTCTCATAGTATCTTATTGTACTGTACTTGCCCTCCTTTTTGTGATGATGTGAGGTTCCTGTCCTGGGCAGGACAAAGTAGGACAGTGTGGGACTTTATGCTTCTCAGAGTAGTGCACAACTTAAAACTTATGAATTATTTATTTCTGGAATTTTCATTTAGTATTTTTGGACTGCGTTTGACCACAGGTAACCGAAACCACAGAAAGTGGAAAAGGAGGGACTACGGTAGCTAGAAATCTCCTTACTCTCCCCTGGTACCACCCACCCTCAAAGACCACCTTAGAGATTTAGTTTGAGCATGAAATTGCTTTCTGCTGTTTTTCCTTAATATCGAGCTAAGGAAATATATCTTCTACCTATAGATATCTTTACAGTACACTTGGCTTTTAGAATCTTGTTGTTTAGTCGCTCAGTCATGTCCGACTCTTTTTGCGACAATATAGACTGTAGCCCCCCCAGGCTCCTTGGTCCATGGGATTCTCCACGCAAGAATATTGGAGTGGGTTGCCATTTCCTTAGAGGAAAGTAATGCCCTAGATAGTAATAGGCTAAGATTCTTGACCTCCTAGATCAATGTCAAGTGTGAGATCATAGCTGATGTCTGACATATATAGGAAGCTTTTGATAAATAGTAGTTGTACCCTCATGACTCTGGCAAATAACAGAAACCGAGTACATTGTGCAAAATAAAGAATTTGTTACAACAGGGTGTCTTCTAGAAACCCAAGGCAGGAATGCAGCCTGTTTTGAAATGCCCACCCTGCCTTTGCCTCTCTGTATAATGTAACCACATTCATTGTCATTCATTCAACTCCTACACACCACACACAGTATTTGCAGCTTGAACACAACAGGAAACACAAATGGATTTTTTTTTTTTAATTTTTACAGTGCTAAGTCCTAGAGCTTACAGTCTAGTGGAGAGAGACAAATCAAATGATCACACAAGTAAATATAAAACCACAACTTTGGCAATTCTGAGAAAGGCAGGTACATGGTGTGAGTATGTTAAAAAGGAGGACTTGACCTACTTGGGGAGGTCAGGGAAGGCTTTCCTGAGGAAGTGAGGGCTGAGCAGAGATCTAAGTCAAAGCCAGCAATAATAAGATGTTAGGAGAAAGGGAAGAACTTTCCAGGCATGGAGGGGAGTAAAGGTCTCCTGGCAGGAGGAAGCATGGCTGGAGCTCCATGGCTGGAGAGCAGAGAGATCAGGTGACCTGCCCAAGGTCACAATAAAACCAAGGTTAAAAATGGGGAATTTAGCCCAGAGCTACACATTCCATTCTACTACCAAGCCATCCTAGCCAACAAACATCACCTTCTTTCCACTCAGAACTTTCCATAGAGGGAGTTCCCTGGCAGTTCAGTGGTTATGACTGGCATGGGTTTGATCCCTGGTCGGGGAACTAAGATTTCACATCCTGGTCAAAAACCAAACAAAAAACCACAAAACTTTTCGTAGAGACAGAGGTTCATCAGTTAACGCTCAAGCCAAAGGATAAAAATGACCAAGTAGAACATGAACTGAGAACTTTGCCATAGAACTCAATTTGTTGTTTCCTTGTTGAGTTTGACCAGTCGGGGACTGGGGAGCCTTGGGGATAGTCTGTGTCAGTGGCACTCAAAGTGTGGTCCCTGGGCCACTAGCAGCAGCAGCTCCTGGGAACTTAATAGAATTGCAAATCCTCAGGACCCACCAAGGGGTTTCCCTGGTGGCTCAGATGGTAAAGAAACTGCCAGCAATGAGGGAGACCAGAGTTTGATCCCCAGGTTGGTAATATCCCTTGGAGAAGGGAATGGAAACCCACTCCAATATTCTTGCCTGGAGAATCCCATGGACAAAGGAGCCTGGCAGGCTACAGTCCATGGGGTTGCAAAGAGCTGGACATGACTGAGCGACTCACGCACACACAGGACCCACCAAAGACCTCCGAATCAGAAACTTCAGAGGTGGATCCAGCAATCTATATTGGAACAAGCAAGACATCCTGCAGGGGCTTCTAATACACAGAATGGTCTGCATGAGATGTTTTCAAACCTGTCCAATCATCCCAATCACCTGAGGAACTTGTTAAAATATTCCTGGGTTACATTCCCATATCTACAAAACCCAGAATCTCAGGGTGGGAACCTGTGTTCAGGTGATCAGCCTGATGTAGGAGCCACTGGTTGACATCAAAGTAATTCAGCATCTGACATGGTGATCAATTAATCTTCATATGCCACTTTTCCTTGCTAGGTGACTTGAGGGCAGTAAGTACCACAAACTCTACAAGCCAAACTCAGTGTGTAATTTGATTCATATCTTCTATCTTCTCAGCTCTTTGATTTTAAAACAGTACCTTTCAGAGAGTTCTTCTTTTGATGCTTTTTGATGAATGTCTCCTTGTCTCAGTCTCATCATCATACTCACCAAAAACCACATGAGATCTAACAGGCGCTTACCAAATTCAAACATTGCTATCTTAGTTGTGGTCAAAAAACTATTTCTTGAAAATGTCCCCAACATTCCAAAATATTCAAAAGAAAAGTGCCCAGCCTTGTAACACAAATATGCATCTAAATCAGTTTTTTCCTTTTTCTGCTTCTGCAAGGAAATAGATTTCTATCATAGTGATTTGGCAGTGTTTTAAATAAACATACAAATAAATATGGGAAGAATTGAGACAATGTCTAAAAACAAAAACTAGAAAATATTTCCAGAGTTGAAACCATAAATGTAATCCCAGATTTATTTTCAAGCAACAGAATTTTTAAGAATTTTCCTATCTTAAAATTCTTCCACATCCTGGGATTTATGCAGTTCATCTGCCAATAACATTGAATGGTCTACTGTAGATAATTTTACATGTCTCAGAAACTCTCAAGCAAGATAATGATATATGACTTACTTCCCTAAAGATATAAGGCCAGTGAAAAGGGACAAAAAAATGAGTGGTCACTGTAACATAAAAAAAAAAAAAAAGGCCTCAATTATTGGTTATCTTCAGATTAGTGGGTAGGGGGAGCAATCTTTGATTGTGTAAAACCAGAATTTGTGAAGTGGCTACTGCTATCATTCCAATAAAACAAGGAAGTTGGACTTCCCTAGTCCAGTGGTTAAGACTCCATGCTTCCACTGCAAGGGGCGTGGGTTTGATGCCTGGTCAGGGAACAAAGATCCTGCATGCCATGCAGCCAAAGAAACCCCCTAAAAAACAAGGAAGAAATTTCAGTAGTTTTAAGAAAATGGAGACAAGTACATAGGAAGGAAAAAAAGGGAGCCTTAATCGATTAAGTAACTGTGCCTTTGAAGATATTAATTCAAATAAAGCCTGTAGTTTGGCTTTACAAATTAAAGCACAAAAATAAGCAGAAAAACATGCAGACACTGAACTGCAAATACTAAACCCAGGAAATGATGGCATTCATTCCTAATAAACAGAAATAAAGTTGCCAGAAACTGGAATGTGGAAACCTTCATACAAGTGGTGAAAGATCCTGAAGCGAAGATGTCATAGTTTTTACAGGATTTGTACAGACTTATGTAAGACAGCCGGGTACAGAGGACCAATAGAAAAGACTTGCTCTTTTTTTTGTTGTTATTAATTTTATTTATTTCTGGCTGCGCTGGGTCTTCATTGCTGCACAGGCATTCTCTAGTTGTGGGACCTACTCTCTAGTTGTGGTGTGGAGGCTTCTCCTTATGGTGGCTTCTCTTGTTGCAGAGCACAAGCTCTAGGCAATCGGGCTTCAGGAGTTGCAACACACAGGCTCAGTAGTTGTGGCTCCCAGGCTCGAGAGCACAGGTTCAGTAGTTGGGGTGCAGGGGCTTAGTTACTCTGTGGCAGGTAGGGTCTTGCCGAACCAGAGATAGAACCCGTGTCCCCTGCATTGGCAGGCAGATTTTGTATCCAGTGTACCACCAGGGAAGTCCCACTTGATCTCTTTATGAGAAGACCCAGCAAGTGTTCCCAACGTCAGCCCCACCAGTGTGTTTCACAGGACACGCTGCACTGCGGGCACAGTCTCGAGGCGTATAGCTCAAAGGAACAGAACTTCGAGTTGGGGTCTTTTGTCTGTATATCAGAGTATCTGTCTTCTTTATTGCTCCATTTAATCACACTTACTGATGTTCCCCTATTCCAATTTTAAGAAAGAAATAATCCTTCATTTGCTAAGTCATTCCCAAGCTGCCTCCAGGTCTGCTAACAAGAGACTGGGAGCAAGTCTGCCCTCCAGAGCTCAGCTTCCATCAGAGGAAGTGGCTTCTCTTCTGGCGACCTCTCAGTCCATTTCAGCCTTATGTATCAGGCAGTCACCGGACAAAAGAAGTGAATGAGGCAACTTTCAAATGCTAATTCAGAGTGTACGCTGTGGAAGTTAGAAAACCCTCAGGAGAAAAACTGCCCTGGCCTGTCCCATCAGTCGGGGTCTCACCTCCCCTCTCGCTGAGGACTCAACGACCACTAGCACCCATAGTGGGGAAGAGCTCCACAGAGCACCATCTTAACGCTTAAATTCAAACATCCTGTCCTCTTCAGAATTTAACTCTCATTTTTTAATGGAAAAGAGGAAGGTGTTAGTAAATACAAGAAACAGGCTGAGCTTTTAAATACACCCAAAATATAGTTTTCCACTTCTCATACACAAAATGAGGTACAATATGAAATATACAGGATGATCTCAACTATGTTATCATAAAAAGTTATAGAAGCTTATCTGATTGGATGGTTGATGATTTTAAGGAATTAATTTATAAATGATAGTTTGGTGTTTTCTTTTGTTTTCAAGTCCCTATCTTCTAGAGATGTATACTAAAATATACAGGGATAAAATAGTAAGATTCTCGAGCATAAGCTTCAAAATAACCTCCAGTGGGGTGGGGTGAGGTAAGGTGGGCTGGCATGGCTAAGGTTTAAATGAAAATGACTGGCCACAGACAGATAAGTGCTGAGGCTGCAGGATGGGTGGGAAGAAGGGTATCATTACATTACTCACTTTTTATACTTCACATACTTTTATGTGTGCTTGAAATTTTCCAAAATAAAATGCTTTTTAAAAAAGCCACAGGGACTTTCCTGGCTGTTCCATGGGTAAAACTCCATGCTTCCAATGCAGAGGGTGAGGGTTTGATCCTTGGTCCAGGAACTAAGATCCCACGTACCACATGGTGCGGCCAGTAAGCAAAAATTACTTTAAAAAAAAAAAAAAAGGCCACAAAAAAGGAGAGGGAGAGAAAAAAATAAAACAAAGATACTTACCTAAAATACTGCAGAGCATAATGAAAAAAGAGATTCGGTTAAAAGTCTTTATTAAAACAATCGGTTACTCTCTCCCTATGCTCCAAATTCCTTGAAATGATTATTTTTAAAAACAACTGAAGATTTACAACAGAGAAGGAATACAAGATAAAGGATGGTATCAGGAAACTAGTGGTTTTGAGAAACTCCTAAGTTCCTCAAAGTGGTTCTCAAAATGCACTCCCACCTCAAAGCTCGCCAGCACTACCTGAAACCTGTCATAAGTGCAAATTCTCAGGCCACATCCCAACTCTTCTTAATTATAACCTTTGGGGGCAGAGCCCTGCAATCTGGTTTTAACAAGCCCCCCAAGTGATTCTGATGAACCAAAGTTTGAGAACCACTCTGAAGCTGACCAGGTTGACAAGAAACAAGAGGAAGGCCTCCGCCCAAACCAGCCCCAGAGACAACCACAGGAAAGGTTAACAGTGAGTCCAGAGGTGCTCCAAGCCGGGCCAACAGATGACAGAAAGCCGGGGACTAGCTGCAATAGTTAAGTCCTAAACCTGCCCACTTCCAAAACCAAGCGGTTGGTGGGAGTGGCAGGTAAGAGTTCTGCCCCGGAAAAAAGCTCCATCCTCAGATTAAAACTCTTGGTATTTTGGCAAAGAGATGGGAGTGACGCCAAGAGCCTAGATTTTTTGCCCACTCCCCCTCTATTCTAAAAAATCTGTGTGAACAAAGCTTCCTTTTCTCAGTCAAGGTAAACATCTTTTGGAGCAAAGAAGGCTTTATACAAATCTGGGAAAAATCCATGCCAACCCATTAATCAAGAGAATCTCTTTCATATGTAAAAGTGACTCTTTCAACAATTAGCAGTAAAGATAATTGTTCAGTAAACTGAACAAACAGAACAACTGACAATCAAGGGGGAAGCAAATAATTCAAATAGAAAATAACATGAAAATTCTCACTGGTATCCTTAGAAATATAAGGGTATTACACCTATGAAAAAAGCAGTTAGAATAAGAAAGCAATCTTGAATATTTGAAAACAAATTACTAAATATTAAAAACTAAACAGAAAAGCTAAATGATTGTAGCATATCACAGCATATCATCAAGTAATTAAATATTGAATCCTCACTTCAATTCAAAAAAATGAATTGGGAATTCCCTGAAGAGGGAATTAGTGATTTGGCAGATAGCATTTTTTTGGGGGGTGCGGGGGAGAAGGCTGTACCACACACAGCATGCAGGATCTTAATTTCCTGACTGAACCCTCGCCCCTGTGGTAGAAGCTCGGAGTCTTAACCACTGGACTACAAAGGAAGTCCTTGGAAGGTAACATCTGGAGAAATCTTTCAGAATAGAGCAAAAAGATCAAGACAAATTATATAAGTCCAGTGAAAGGATCAGGTCACGAAGTTCCATATTCACTTGGTAAGTCCAGAAAAACAAAAGAAAAAATGGAAAGAAAATAAATCATTTTAGAAACTGTCCTTAGTCCAAGAATGCTACAATTCTTCAGAGTGAAAGGACCATCAGATAAGCAGAATGAATGACATGTATCATATCCCACATACTTGGGCATTACTGATGAAACTTTAGGAGTCCAAGCATAAAAAGAAAACCCAAGGTTTTTCATGAAGGTGAAAATAACTTTTTGCCAATAAAGATAGAATTGGACTGCTGTCTGACTTTTAAGAAGCAATACTGGATACTAGCAATCATGTGTTCAATTTTGAACCTAATACCCTAAACTCATTTTTTTTTCATTGAAATGAGGATTCAACATTTAATTACTTGATGATATGCTGCAATAAACCAAAAAAACTAACCCTGGGATAAAGGGAAAAACAGTGAGAAGGAAACAGTGAACTAACAGTTTTCTAAGTAATGATGCATAATGTCAAGACACAAACACACACACACAAAGATAATAGAGATGAATCTAAAAAAACTCACATGATTGCACCAGGAGAAGAGGATCCAGGTGGGGAAGTGAAAGAATGCTAAGGTAACTGACTTAATTGGGAGATGAGTGAAAAATATAGCTACTGATTAATAAGAGAAAAAAAGTAACCCCTAACAAAACAGCAATATGTTGAATTAATTTCAAAGCACTAGGAGGAAAAACAAGGAGAAAAAACAACAATCAATCAAGCCAATAAAATGGTGAAATAAAAACAAGCACAATATTCAGAAAATACAAAATACAATGGCAGAACAGTCCAAACATTTCAACTGTTTCAATTAATATGAATGGATTAAATTTCCCAAAGACTCTTAGATTGAACTCCCCTAAACCTGTCTCGAAAATAGAAGCCCATGCAGAAAGTATTAAGGACAAAAAAGAATATCTCATAGTTGTAAAAGGCACAACTCACCAACAGTCACACAATGCTTTCACATCTCTGAAATCAATTCATTAAATGGACATCAAGAATGTAGAAGGTCTGACAATTAACAAGGCAAATCCCAAAAAGAACAGGCAAGGCACCCGTCTCCCCTCAAAACTCAGAATATTTACAAATATTGACCATGCATTCCATAAAGCAGAAACCATACAGGTTACACTCTACCTGCTTGGGAATTGTAAACATAACTTAAGCAATTCCTGGGTTAAATATAAAGGGAACTGAATCTGAAATTACCCCCAAGAAATAAACAACAGCCACCACAGCTTAACACTGTTGGACACAGCCAGGGCAGTACACAGTGGGGCATTTTCAGGCTTTTACTACATTTAACAAAAAACAAGAAAGACTGAAAATAAAACTTTGCACAATATACCTTAGAGCAGTGATTGTCAAAGCCCCTGGAGACATGATGGATCTTTGAAAATACACTAGGAGTCTGTGAATTCATTTATATATTTGAAACCTATGGAAATTGCATGCTAACCTGAGATAAAACTGCAGCCTAGTCAAAATTTGAATATTAAATCAGTTTGTAATATTGGTTACTTCTCTGTCCTGTTGAGATGAACTGGGTTAAGAGTCACATCTTTGAATAATGCAAGGTTTTATTCATTTTTCTTTTACTCCATTAAAGTATTATATGAACTGAATTAATGAATGAACTAGTTGGTAATTTTCCAAAATAAGGGGCTCTTTGGAGGAAGAGAGTAAAACAGAATCAAAAGGTCTATATGGTTGTTGCCAGGTTGGGAACCACTGACCTCAATATGACTGTTAATCTCAGGTCTGTGATGTCAGAGTGTCGTGTACCAGATGTTCCAGGATTCAGGACGGGATCTTTCAGACGTAGAGGAGCAAGAGGGGCAGAGGGCTGCTATCAGCTCTCTTGCCCTACTTCTTGAAGTCAAGATTCGTGGATTTCAATAATCATGATGTCAAGTAAAATTAATTTTCCAACTACAAGAGACTAAATTTTAAAAATCTAGCTCCTTTGACTGAATGTCAAGAGAGGAGCTCTAAGAAATGCATTTGAGTCAGCTCTGATGAGATGGATGAACCTAATACAGAGTGAAATAAGTCAGAAAGAGAAAAACAAATATCATATATTAATGCATATATATGGAATCTAGAAAGGAGGTACTGACGAACCTATCTGCAGGCCAGCAGCGGAAACACAGACATAGAGAACAGACATGGACACGGGTAGCAGAGGAGGGAGGAGAGGGTGGGACGGACGGAGAGAGCAGCATGGAAACATACCCGCTACCACATGGAAAAGGGTCAATGGGAATTTGTTCTATGACTGAGGGGACCCAAACCCGGGCTCTGTAACAACTTAGAGGAGTGCGATGGGGTGGGAGGTGGGAGGGAGGCTTAGGAAAGAAGGGACATATGTATACCTGTGGCTAATTCATGTTGATAATATGGCAGACACCAACACAATACTGTGAAGGAATTATTCTTCAATTAAAAATAAATACATTAAAAAAAAAAAGAGTAGAGTTCTAGCACTAGCTAGCACAAATGACTAGAATATAAAAGACCAGAACCTCTGGCATTATAGGATAAAAAGACCTTAGTAGCTGTTATTTATTTAAAACATATTTTAAAGGTTCAATTACTACCTTTATAAGCAAATTTTAATTCTTTAAAACTCATGTAATATTTCACAAATTACTATTTATACCATAAAAAAGTAACTTAACCTCATCAAGTACTATACTTTACATACTTTTTCACAGGAAAAAAATTTTTAAATGTCCAATTCTGAACCATACCAAAAAGAAGCACTTCTACTGAACTGGAACATAAACAGAAGCCATATATCTATAATATTTCAAATGATAAATACCTGAGCTGCCAATAGGTGAATGTCAACATGTCTTTTGAAATAAACAGCAGAAATTTAAATTTCAAGATGTTCTCATTGTTTTAATTTGCTCTGGTTTATTTTAAAATACCCTCCCTTTGCAGGGGTTAAAGAGACTCTTCCTCTCTCATTTATTAAAAACAAAATGACTATTTCTCTCCCCAACCTACAGTTCTCCTCAGCTGAATTAAAAAAATTTTTAAGTTTTTTCCCTTACCACTAAACCAACATCTTCAATTCTTATCTGGCCCAAGAGTAGACTTCCTTATACAACAGCAATAAATACAAAGTAGAATTCTGCTAGCAAATATTACATTTGATCCCAACAATACAGACAGTCTTAAAAATCAATTAGGTATTTATTTGTATAGCATCAAAGACTTGAAAATCCTATATAATAGCCCATGAGGCTTACAATTTAATTACTAATCCAGTTGAAAAAAGAAGAATTTTCACCCACAAACTTGAGGTTGTTACTATTTTACATGCTTCAGACATGTGTGCTAAAACACCAGATACCTATTCATCTTTAGTTTTCACAGTAGTAGTATTAAGTCCAAAAAAGTCTTTTTTGATGATGTACCGAACACACTGCAAAATCACATTTCTTTCATGTCGAATGTCCGGAGCTAACAGCTAAAAAATAATAAATAAAAAGATTAGCTTTTAAATAAAATACATCCAAGAAGCACCATCTAAGATATTCTATGTGCCTTCTCTATATGAAGAACACAGAATAATAAATATTTGTATTATATTTACTAATTATTTCACTAAAAAACAATGCAAGAATATCTCCTTTTAACCAAAACTATCGAGATTTAAACACTAGTATTCAAGGTCCTCTCCAGGAGTATCAAGGATGGAAAGGGAAAATTAGGTTCAGAAGTTTACAATTTTTTACATCTAAAAACCACGTTAAACAGGATTCTCCCAAACTGAAATCGATAAACAATATAGAAACTGGTATGGAGCTATAGTAAATATAGTAATAAACTATCAGTAAATAATCCCAACATTCCTGGTCTTTCAGAATTTCCCACTTTTGTGCTTACTGTAAGTGAAAGAAAGCTGAAAATCCCTGCTATCTAGCATACATAACCAAGGAATCACATGTGATTTGCCAAGAAGAATAATGTAACTACTCATTTTATTTCTCGTGTAAATGTAATTCAGAAACACCCACACATGAACTTTCAGAAGGAAAACATTTTAAAAATGAAGTTTCCAAAGAAAACATTTTAAGAACGAAGTTTCCTTTACATAGCACCAAAATTTACGAGAGTACATTTCAGATCAATTTTATTAAGAAGCAACTGTGTCCACATGTAACATGCCATAGTCTGTAGTGACAGAACACTTGAGCCGCAGCACAAGCACTTCTCTAACCAGGCAAAAATCAGACTCTGCACAGAACGTCACCAGGTAGTGATTCCACAATTCCACTAAACATTTCAGAGTATCTCTATCACTCTTAGATATGAAAGTCTTAGATCTCTGAACAGGTTCATGTCCATTACTTAGAATCAAAAGAGGCATTGTTTCTTTATAATTTAAAGAAAAATCATAAGCTTTTGAGCACATCACACTGAGAAAAGTCAACAATGCACAAAATAAACACATAAAAACCTTTTTCTCCCTTTAGCCTGCACTGTATTTAGTTGTGCTTTCAAGGAAAATTTTTAAAAGGTCAGTTCACTTCGATACTTACCAACTACCTAGCCTAGGTTCTTTTATTTTAAGCAGTTTTGAAAATTGTTAATTATCCCATACTTACTGAGTATCATCTATATTCCCAAGGCAATTTCAGAACGAAGGTACACAGATGACCCTTCAAGGAGCATGTGTCTCTGGCAACCTTAAAACACACACACGGACGGACACACACGCACACACACGCCCAGCAGCTCTATTATCAGGACACGAGAACACAAAGACCGCTTACCATTTCCAGGAGATACGGATGGTGTGTTCTTGGTTCAAATAATGTTCGGTAGTTGAGATCCTTTTTCTTCCTCTTAGGATTTGCGTTTTTAAAGCTTCTCCTTTGGCTCTCACACTTGGCTTCTGAGGACTTTTTAACAGCTGCGTTAGCATCTTGACTTGGTTTCTCAGGAGCACTGCTGTGAAGAACCTGGTCTTCTGCCAGAATGTCTGCTTCAGTCTTGATGGGAGCTTCTACACATGATGAAAAATAAACGCGAAAATAACAAAGTAAAACACAGGTAAAACTTACAAAAATAACCAATAAAAACACCCCCCACAATAATCTCCTTCCCCAGCCCTAACAGTTATTTAGTTAAAACTGAGCATGTACAGTCTATTACAGAATTTTTCAAATTGGGAACTATGACTGCCAATAACTGAGGAGATTACTGCAAAGAGCTATGGAAAATGATCCCCACGAAAGAAGTAATACCAGATGGAAACTTGGATCTACACAAAGGAATGAAGAGTGCCAGAGACAGTCAATATGTGGATAAATACAAAAGACCTTTTTCATTTGAAAACATTTTGTAAAGATAATTGACAATCGAAAGCAAAAATGCATAATAACTATGTATGTGGGGGTTATTAGCATCCACAGAACTAAAACCTGAGAGAATAGCACAAAGGAAGGGAAGGGGAAAATCTAAGTATATTGCTGTAAAATTCTTAAATTACAGAACACCCCGTTGTACTGTGCGCTTTGATTTAATGGTCTTCAGAGACACAGCATTTTGTACAAATGGAAGGCTTGTGGCAACAATGACCAAGTCTGTTAGCACCATTTTTCCAACACTGTTGGTTCACTTTGTGTCTCTGCATCACATTCTGATGATTGTTGCTCAATGTCTCAGACTTTCACTGCTATTGTATGTTACGGTCATGTGTAATCGCTGATACTACTATTATAACTGTGTTGGGTCACCATGAACCATGTCCATATAAGACAACCAATTAACAACGTTATGTTCTGACTGCTCCACCTCCCTGCCATTCTCCTCTCTCTCTCCTTCTCCTCAGGCCTCCCTATTCCCTGAGACATCATACTGAAATTAGTATACAGTTAATAACCATACTAACGGTTAATAACCACAGGCTTCCTCAGTGGGTCAGCTGTAAAGAATCCACCTGAAATGCAGGAGCTCCAGGAGATCGGGTTCGACCCCTGGGTCAGGAAGATCCCCATGAGTAGCAAATGGCAACACACACAATTTTCTTGCCTGTGAAATCCTTTGGAGAGAGAAGCCTAGCGGGCTATAGTCCACGGGGTCCCAAAGTAGGACATGACTTAGCGACTAAAACAAAAACAGAGATGCTATTTCATGGTTCAGAGAAGGCTCACTTTATTTCCCTGCTTTATGTATTGCAAAATCCTGCTGTGTCAATGTCCTATCCCATCCTATAGCCCAGTAACACTGCAAGTTAGAAATCTGCCAGTGACCTGGATGGCTTAATAAAAGTGAATTCAAATTACATAAAATAATTCTTAAGGCTCAGGAATGTGAAACAAGGACTTTTCCCTGAAGGCAGGACATTTTAGACAGTCAAACTGAACCCATACAAAGGCAAAAGAAGAGCTATGCACCACCTATTGCCACACAAAGAAAGATGTAATGGAAGGCAATACAGTTGGCTTCTTTAGACCTAAGCTTTACGTCAGCTTTGCCACATACTAGTTTTGCCAGTGTATCCTCTTGAAACTTCAGTGTCTATAAAATAAAGGGCTGAAACCTTGATCCCTTCCAGTTTCCTCTCTGCCTTCTCAAAGTAGCAGCTCAAAAGGAAGACATGAGTATAAAACTATTAAATATCTTATCTTAGGAATGAGAGAGGAAAGCATTTGTAGAGCTGTTTTTATAGGATTCAGTAATCTGGTAACAGCTTTCTTTGCTATCACCTGTCATAAATACACAAGATAAGCAGGAAACGTAATATGTGTTTAAAGAATAACTTCATCTTCATATCAGTGTACTGGAAACAAGAGTAAGGAACTAAATACTGTTTTTCTTAAAATTCAAAAAAAAAAAAAAGAAGAAGAGGCAACCATCTGTAAAGGACTCCTCTGATAAAGCCTAAGTAGATTATATTTCAAAATTCAAGTAGCCTTTAACCAGTTACCATAGTAAAGCTTGGCCTTTCAAAAAGAGGGGGAAAAAAACTCCTATGTTATAGATACCCCGATCTAAACCTTACCTTTCATATTAAAGCCCAACTCTTCCTTCTTCAGCATCTTCCAATTAATAAACATTGATTTTCTCTAGCTTAGTCAACATTAAAACTCCTGCCATCTTCATCCAATTACATTTAAATCTCCCTTCATCCTACATTTTCACTTTGAAGACCCTCTATTCCTGTCTTCAGTAGAGGCCCTACCATGATGACGCATCTGAGACATACACTCAGAATTCTCTCGTGGCTGGCGAAGCCCAGATATAACGACCACACAGAGCCAGGTTCAGAGGTGCAACAGGACGCATGGTCATTCACTAAACAAACGCAGGGATACTGACGTGAACCTTGGCTTGAGTTGCCCATACTGCCAAGCCTATTCATAGCCCTTTTAGGAGGCCCTAAAAGAGATGCTAGATATTGAGTGGGTTTATCACCATCACTTTTTTGGGGGGGAGGGGGAGTTTGTCATCATCTTTTAATATTAAAACATGTATCCTGAATAATGTTAACTTCTCAGAACCACTATCAAAAGGATTCCATGTCTCCCAACCTTAAAAATACACAGACTAATGCAACACAAGCATGTATGATTCCTGTGTTCTCCAAATGAGGCAGTTTAGGTAAATGTGCTCTTTAAGGAGCAATGCCCCATATACAGGTAAGGAATTGTACCATCCTCTTTGTCATAAAGGACCTCTCACCAGCTTAAAAAGGTGCAAAACATGTTAAGACAAGGATTTTTGAGAGTGGGAAGAAGTAACTAACTTCCTTCGCTTTATCTGTTAAGAGTTTTCTCTGATTCATTAGTGGATACTCTCTCTTCCCTCCCTCTTCTCTCATGTTGTTTTTGCCCCTCTCTCCTAGAGGAGCAACACAGTTCTCCATCTCTCCCACTTACCTCCATCCCATGCTAACTCCTCAATCAAATGAGAAAGGAATTTAAGGCTCAACTAAAGAACGTGCACGACACATCTCGTCCTCAGATACATACACGTGAAAGGATGCTACTGACGCACAGTGGACACCAAAGGCAACAGCGGAAGGACACACACCCAACTGTCAGCGCCTGAAGCCAAGGCTTACCTTCTGGCTCGCTCTCTGACCCCGAGAGGCTGCCGTAGCTGCTCATCAGGGAGCACAGCGCTGGGGTCACCTCCTTGGGGATGACAGCGCTCTGCGGTCTCTCCTCTTTGTCAGATTCTGAAATAGGGAGCACCGAGAATGAAACTATGTACCAAAAACACCTACCCGCATAAACAAGGAAGCTGACAGCCCCCCACTCCCTCATGTGCTAGTGAAAAGAAAGCCCTTACTGATCACTTCCTCAATCTTCCTGAAAAAGAAATCCAGGAGACTTGAAAACTCTCCCCTTGGTTTAAATCTTTACAGTCAGAGAAGCTATCTGCCCCAAAGAGAAAACAGAGGGGCAAATGGAGCTGTATGCAACTCAAGTCTCTTACCAAGCTCACTGGTATGGAACCTGGGTCTTCTCTAAATGAATCAGACAGTCTTTGTCATTAATTACTTTATTTTATGCTATTAATTAATTTTATTACAGTACCAGGAAGGCCATAAATGTATTTAACATCACTGGACTAGGATCATGGACTCTGAAAATCAGATTTGGAGTAAATAAAATATAAATGGCCACTCTTTTTAAGACTGGTTTAGAGGGTACAAGTACTATTTCAACCTTTCTACAGTTAAAGGCACAAACATACACTTCACTGAATCTGGCCTAAATTTTTATTATTTAGAATTTCTAAGAACTTAAGTAAACAAGCCAAGTATGAGAATTTAGCGAGTACTAAGAGACTGCCAAAGGTAAAGTGTTTGATCAGAGCCCAGCAAGTTTAGTTGTAGCCCCAGGACACCACCTATTGCATTTATTTTTGGCAGCTCTGAAAGTGTATTACATTCATTGTGAACAAGTCAGTAGTGCCTGACGGAAGAGTGAAGACAATAACTTGCCTGTGTAATGAACCAGCTCAACCCACAACCAATATGAAATGTTTCAAGACAGTACTGAACATTCACCAAGTCAGTCTAAGGAAACCGAAGCATGCCAGTAGGAAAAAGGAGTGTAATTTTATATGAGTACGGAACTACCACCTTCTGGCAGATGAAGTTAAATCCTCTGTCTCCACCAATCCACACTGCCCAGTACCCACTCCAAAAACTGCTCTTTGTCCATTTTGAGCTAACTTATTATCTTTTCTCCTGAATTAATAAAGGGGAATTGAAAATATGCAGTTTTATTTATAAATTACTAGTGGATAAAACAGAATCTGCAACAATATTAGTGTGGAGACTGTTCATCTCATTGTTTAAATGATGATATGCCAAAACGCAGACACACCAGAAAGTACAGTACAGATGACTATATAAAGCATGAGCACATTTAACCCTTTTGAAGTATCACCTTCACTATTAAGTAAAGGTGATAAAACCAAAATTCAAGAGAATCTGAACTGGATGATCCCTCAGGTAACACAACTATACAACAGCTGGGTCAAATTTAAATCCTGGCTACCTGACCCTAAATCCCAAGTATTAAGTAGTGGGCTAGAATATCTCCTACAGATACATAAAGTCTTCTGATAATTAAGTCACCCTACCAAACCCTCTCTATGATCAAGAATAACGCTAAGAAATGTCTTTCAGCTACAGCCCATTTCTCTGCTCCCTTTCACAGCAAAACCCCAACTACTTATATAACTCACCAGGGAAGTCGCCTGGGCCTGAAATTTCCTACAACTATCTGACCCTCTAGAATCTACTTCAATCTGTCTTTCAGGCCCACCAGACCAGCGAACTTTTTCTTCCAAGTTCACCAGATTCTTCTGTGTTGCCAAGTCTAGAGGTCACCTGCTGGTGTTCACCTCATCTAACCTAGTGACAACATCTGACAGTACAACCGACCCTTGAACAACACAGGCTTGAAGTTCATAGGTCCACTCACACACAAGTATTTTTCAATACTAAATACTACTGAAACCAACCTGCGATTAGCTGAATCCACGGATTCAGAGCGGTGGATGCAGAACCACATCACATGAAGGGGAAACTACGGGTTAGACTCGAGTTTTCAAGCACGTGGAAGGCGGACACTCCTAACCTCTGCAATTGTTCAAGGTCAACAGGAGACCTTCCTGTGACTTCCAGAACCCTTTCACTTGGCTCTCCTTTCCCAATCTCCCTACTAATTTCTCCTCATTGACCAACTTCAAAATTCTTGAGCGTCCCTGGGTCCAGTCCTCAGCAACCTTTCCCTCTGTGCCTCTTTCTCCTCTTATGATCTCACTGTACCTCAAATCTTAAAGTATTAGAGGCCAATAAATCACAACTGTATACCTTGTTTTCCCCTAAACCCCATAATAAACTATTGTTCAACATCTCTACTCAGATATCAAACCAGCATCTGAAAGGTTAGCATGCCCCAAAACAAAAAACACTTGATTTCTCCTCCAAACATGCCTGCCAGTTAGCCTCCATCTCAGTAAATGCCAGCTCTTTTCAATGGTTATACCAAAACCTAGCAATCATCCTGACTCTTCTCTTTCTCACACACCATATCCAAACTGGCAACAATTACCAGCTGGCAACAAATGCCAGCTCTGTTTTGAACATATATCCAGAATCATACTCATTACTTCACTCCTACAACTGCAGTACAAGTCAACATGTCTTACCTAGACAGTTCTAGCATCCTCCTGAAAGAACAGCCTGATATGATCTGCCCACCGCTGCAGTCCATTCGCCACTTTAACACATCACACCACCTCTCTGCTCAACCTCAGAGTCAAGTCCCAAGTCCCTTCCTGCCTCAGACAGGACCCTGTTAGAGCTGGTCCCTCACCCCTTTCTTCCTGGCTTACTCCACCCCAACCCCGCTCTCCCCCAGTACACCAGCAAGCTCTCTCCGTGGCGTGTTTGCACTTGTTGCTTTCTTTGCTTGGGAAACCCTCAGGTCTCAGCCCCTAATTTCACTCAGATTTCTTAGTATCCCCTTATCAGATATGCCTTCGCTAATTATACTAAATAGCACACTCCTTTCTCCAACTGCCATTCT
The DNA here is from genome assembly GCF_033118175.1 of Dama dama. Lineage (NCBI taxonomy): Eukaryota > Metazoa > Chordata > Mammalia > Artiodactyla > Cervidae > Dama > Dama dama. The sequence goes on from NC_083710.1 coordinate 19,099,285, forward strand.
CAGTTCTTTTCCTTGACTTTACTCATCCTCATGAAGGATATCAACCCATATTTATTTACTGTAGCTTCCCCAAGCAGAACATAAGGTTCAGGAGAGAAGGGGTTTGGCTTTGTTCAGTATACTGTATCCTCTGAACCTAGAACAGTACATAAATGCTCAACAAATATTTGAAGAACAAACTGTTGCATGAATGAGTTAAATAAGGACAAGTTCAAAACGGGTAACTAGAACAGAATGACTGAACTATGCCGAGGTGGGGCCATAACAAAAACCTGGCTTCATCTGGATTCAAAGACTATTTCGTTTTTTCAATAAAATGATTCTATTTTTCTTAAAAAATCACATATATGTGTCTTAAGAAAAATACTGAGGGATATAAAACGTGAGCAGTGGCTGTCTCCATAAGTTAAGGAAGTATATTGCTTTTTATTTTATGCTTTTCCATTTTTTCCCCCTATTTTTTGCATCATTTTTATAATCAAGAGATGAATTATAAAGAAAACATAGGAAAATGAAACCTGGAGGCAAGAATTTCCTCACAATTCAAGAAGCGGACTGCATAGCTTTAATTGGCCTACATATCAACCCTTCTTCCTGCCTTCTTTTTTTTCTAGACTTTATATTTTGAATCCATTTTAGATTTACACAAGCATTGCAAAGCTAGTGCCAAGATTTTCCATAAACCCTTCACCTAGCTTCCCCTAATGCTAACATCTTACATAACTACAGTGCATTTACCACAGCTAACAAATGAACACTGGGAGAGCACCACCCCCTAAGCTATAGACCGCGCTGCAACTTCACCAGTCCCCACTGCCGTCCCTCCTCCGCTCCAGGAGTCCCTCCTCCGCAGCGCATCGTGTCAGCCTCAGGGCACCTCATCTGCGTCCTCTCTCAGCCCACGACAATCTTCAGGATTTCCCCGCCTTTCACCAACTTGACTGTTTAAAGACTGCTGGTCAATTACTGCAGAAGATCCCTTAGCTGGGTCTGATGTTTTCTGATGGTCAGACCGAGGTTATGGATTTTAGGCAGTGTCCTTCTCATCGTGTATCTGGGGGGACACATCAACCTGACTTATAACTGGTGATGTCAGCCGTGACCACTTACGGGTCTCCACCATAAAGTTACTATTCTTCTCTTTCCTTACTCTATTTCTAGAAACAAGTCACTAAGTCCAGCCCACATTCAAGGGGAAGGAAATTAAGCTCTATCTCTTGGAATAAGGAATAGCAAAGAATTTTAGACGGATGTTAAAACCACAACCTGGGTGGTTGGCGTACTCATTACTAGGAGTGCGCTATAGCTCACTATACATAACTGCCTTCCTAAGGGTGAGAGCTAGGAGTTCACACGAATGAGCAGCTCTTTTCTTATTTCATTACCTTCAGTTATGTTCTGGGGACACACCACACATGACTCTGGCTCATGTGAAGGAAGCTTCTCTAAACAAGGTAAAACTGATAAACTGGAGAGTTGAGATGCTGAGAATATTTAGGGTATGTGGGAAAAAAAAGGGTACATGTGGTTTCCTGGAGCTATACTTGGGAGTGGAAAGTTGAAAAACCAATGCTCTAAAACATAGATTTGTAAAGTGTAAAAGTCCAGAAGAAATCCCAAGTAAAGGATAACAGGAATTTAAATGGAACCTTTCCTACAAAATCAAGCGACCATAATTTGATTGTTGGTATTCTGATTTCCTCAAAGAACAACATCACTAATATATAGCTTACTTTTAGGATTTTTGTATTCAAGCCTTACATGTTCATCTCTGACCTTCACAAAAGTAAGGGTTTCAACATTAAGCCACAACAAAATGACTTGATATCTCTCACTCAACTGCTCCTAGGAACCTGACTGAATGTTTTCTATTATGAGGATGAAAGGTATTTAACTACTGTTTCTCAAGTCTAAAGTGTTCTCTTGAAGATCTAGACACAGGCTTAAATACAGGCAAGATACAGTCATCTTTTCGTTAGTGCTTCACTGGACTAGCACACACTGAAACACTTCTTTAAAAAATGGGAAAACAGAATTACCCAACCAGAGCTAACAATACGAAGGCAAAGACTATTCAACGCTACAGAACCCTTCAAATGTTCATTTAGAAAGTTGCATAAAGCGAAGAACTACGTAATTTTCAAGTTAGTTAATGTTTGTAACAGTAGTCTTCATATTTGTGTTTCAAGTATTTTAATGACGTGGAAGTTTCTATTTAGGCACAGATTGTATTTCATCATCAAGGTCACAAGCTGTAAGCTTGAATAAGTATGTGGGCACTCTCCAACATTTTTTGAAGGGAAAAAAAAACACAAATCAGTGCCCAAGAGTAAACTGAGCCCTGGCCCCGAATGTCTCCTGCCCTTTCCTCGCTATTAGCAAGGATAAGAAGATGCTTTTTTAAAACTCTCTTCCACATCTTAACTATCCTAGACCCAAACAACATAGATTTGCTTTTTGGGGCCAGATTCAGATTTCACATTTGGAGGTAGTGCAGTATACTAGGAGTAAGACTCCTAACTCTGACTCTGTCACTAACTAGCGGCATGACTAACGTAAATGACTCTAAGTTCCTCGGTTCAAAAACGGAAGCAGCAACGGCATGTACATGAAAGACTGTTATGAAGCAAAGAGCTATTATACACAAAGCACTCAGAGCAAAGTTAAGTACCTTACTTAATAAGTGTTAGTTGGTGTTAAAATATGTATTACTATTATTCCTACTGAATTTTATCTTGTCATTCTTAGCCCAACATTTCCTTATGCCAAGATCTTTTTCCATCCTGATTTAGTCAATGAAGCAGTCCCCCCTCCATTTCTTCCCATCCTTTAAGTTCAATAATCGGCTGTGTGATTATCGTAGAAGCCACCTTCCCCCAAGCTGAGCAGGGCCTGCTGGCAAACCTACAACAACCCCTCATCAGTCCCCTCACTGGTGACCCGCCTTTGCAGAAGCAGCAGCACTATAGATAAAGCCTCACACCTTGTTACTGGAAAGATGGTAAAATATTTACATTGATGTTTTCATTTTTCAGAAGAGAAATGAAGCCTTAGAGGCTGAATGATATCTTTCTGTGACAGCAACATTTCTGTCCTTTAATTTTTCAACTTGTAAGCAAGAGTAAATTTATCTCCCAAATTCTAGAGGGAACTCAAGAATAAATAATAAACATATAAATATACTCTATGCTGTGAGGAAGAACCGTATTATTTAATATACTGAATTAATGTTATTTATCCAAAGAGACCAGTTTCATGCTGAGTAGCATAAATACTGGCTTCCCTTGGAATACTGCTTTCTAGGTGGGAAAATTCATCTAATGGTGTAAATCTGAATTCACAGCATCAATACATTCAAAACAGTCTTAAGATATTTTTAAAGATTATATGATACTATGCAAATTACCCAATAAATATAACCGTTCTCCCACATTCTGCATGCTTCATGCATTCATACCCAAGATTCATAAAAAGTTTCTTAAAGTGACATTTTAAATAAGACACTCCTATTAGGAACAAAAGCATCATTCTACTTTTTTACATTTTTACCATTAAACTCTCCATAAACAAGGATGTGAAGAATGAACTTCTGCATCATTGTCTATACTCTTAAAAACACGGTGTTTTCCTATTTAGCTTACCAGAATCAGTGTTTACCAAAACACCGAGGGGGTCTGAATTTGCCTCAGGTGGACTTTCAGGCTTCAAATCACACAAATGATTGCCTGACCCAGCAGCTGTTCTCTGTTCAGAATGGCCATTTTTCCATTTGTGATGTTTGCCAGGACTTTGGATTTTTGCCATCTGCGAATGTCTGGTCATCCCCTTCATCTTGCTGCAATAAGAAAAATGCAATTCTTAATATAAAAGGCACTGACCTTTCAAGAAAAATTTGAAAAAGATTGCTAAATGCAAAAGAAACTTAGCTGTCAAATCAATTACTTGTCACCTACTACACTAAAGAGATCAGAAAAAAATAAACTCAATGGCTTCCAAAGACAGAACGTTAAATGAAAACACACAATATATCATACTTGATCAATTCGAAATTGCCCATTTCCTTCCATAAATTTCCTTCCCTCTAAATTGGGCTATGTTGTACAATCAACAGCAAGTGAGTTTACCTGGCAGCATTCTTTCATTCCTATCATACATAAGATAAAACGGTCCTCGGGGCTTCCCAGGTGGCCCGAGTGGTAAAGAACCCGCCTGTCAGTGCAGGTGTGGGTTCCAACCCTGGATTTGGAAGATCCCCTGGCGGAGGACAGGGCAACCCACTCCAGTATTCTTGTCTGGAGAATTCCATGGACAGAGGAGCCTGGCAGGCTACAGTCCACAGGGTTGCAATGAGCTGGACAAGACTGAAGCGACACAGCTCACAAAATACTCCTTAGACTTTACAAAGTGTGTTAACTCTTATCTACTTAATTTTAAGGAGTCTTAAAGTTTCTGACGATTTTACAAACATGCTACCTTGTTTCTTGTTTGAGCTTCATGATAACGCCTTGAAACCGATTAGACAGGTATTAGGTTGACAAAAGGGTTCTGGTTTTTCCAGAACCTTTTTCAGAATCTTACGGAAAAACCCAAACAAATATTTTGGCCAACTCAATTATTATTCTCTTCATGGTACAGGGGGATAAACTTAAAGATCATAGACCAAGCACAATTTCACAGCTAGCTCAAATCAAGTGCCCTCTCAACCACCTTAATTACTATACTTAAGAGGAAAACAAATAATTATGTGAGCACATGCTTATGGAAACTATGCACAGGGAAAAAAAAAAAGACCTTTTGAAAAAAGGCTCATTACATATACTCTCAATGGACAGTAATACAAGGTAAGAAAATAATACTAAGGCATATAATAATAAGCTTAAAGCTAGTGATGAAAAGAAAATCTTAAAAGCAACCAGAGATAAAAGGTATTTTACATAGAGGAACAAGGTAATGGTAACAGCAGGTTTCTCTTGGAAACCATGCAAATAAGAAAACAGAGGGGCAACATCTTTAAAGTACTGTAAATATCAAAAACACCATTAACCTAGAACTGCATATCTAGCAAAATTATGTGGACTGTAGCCCACCAGGCTCCTCTGTCCATGGGATTCTCCAGGCAAGAATACTGGAGTGGGTTGCCATTTCCTTCTCCATCAAATAGGAAGGTAAAATAAAGATCTCTTCAGACACATAAAGCTGAAAGAAGTTATCTTCAGCACACCCTCACTATAAGAAATGTTAAAGGAAGTCTTTTAGGCAAAAGAAAAATAGGATCAGATGGAAAGATGATCTACACTCAAGAATGAAGGCTAAGAGAAATGGTTAACCACACAGGCACCCTAGCCAGCAGCTAACCAACCCCTGGCTGTGACTCTGTCAAGATCAGCAGATAACCCCCAACTGACCGCAGATACGTGTGCTATTGAGACTAACATATGAGAGGGAAAAAAAACACGAAACAAGACACCTATCAAGAGTAAAAAGGCAAGCCACAAGTTTCAAGACTGCATCTGCACCACCTATACTCTATACAAAAAATGACCTGTATCTAAGTAAGTAACGCCTACAAATCAAGAAAAGCAACTCTATTAAAAAACAGTCAAAGACTTGAACTGGCACTTCATAAGAGAATATTAAAATGACCAGTAAGTATATAAAAAGATGCCCAACATCATTAGTCATGAGGGAAATGGCATGACATGAGGAAAAGGTATAACGTATAACAATACCACATATTGAACAGGACACAGAGAAATGAGATGCAGAGTCAGTAGGCATATAAATCAGTACAACCATTTCAGAAAACTGTTTGCCTGTATCTATCATAACTAAACACACAGTAAGCAAGCACTCATGTCCACAGAAGACACTTAGAAGAATGTTCACAGCAGTTTTACTCACAACAGCCCAAAGGAGAGACAACCCAAACGTCCAACAGCAGAATGAATGTATCGGCATGGCCAAAAAGTTTGCTCCGTTGTTTCCATACCACCTTACAGAAAAACCAAAATGAACTTTTTGGCCAACCCAGATATATTCTCACACCTGAGTTCTATACAGCAGTTAAGAATGGATCTACAGCTATATACAACAATATGGATGAACAACACAAAATAATTTTGAGCCACAGAAACTATACCAAAGAAGATATACTATGTGATTCCACTTATACAAGGTTCCACTTCCCTGTGGCTCAACTGCTAAAGAATCCACCTGCAATGCGGGAGACCTGGGTTCAATCTCTGGGTTGGGAAGATCCCCTGGAGAAGGAATAGGCTACCCACTCCAGTATTCTGGCCTGGGAGAATTCTATGGACTGTATAGTCCATGGGGTCGCAAAGAGTTGGACACAACCGAGCGAATTCCACTTCCACTTTCATACAAAGTCCCAAGAACAAGTAAAATAAATCTATGATGATAGAACTCAAAAGAGGTTACCTTTGTGGGGAGGCATGGAACTAGGTAGGAAGGTCTAAGAGAGAAAAGCTCTGTGAGGTAAATACATTCTATATATTATTAATCTATGTGGAAGTTACACGGGTATGTAGGTATGTGTGCATGGACAAATTCATCGAGTTGTACACAATACAAAATAAAATGGGAAAGTTCTGTGAAGGTGAGGTACTAGGGAAATGGGACGTCTCATACACTGCTGCTGGGAGAGTAAACTGGGATAGCTTCTATGACAGATATTTGGCAGTTAGCTATCAATATTATGAATATATGTCTCTGACTCAGCAAATCCACCTCTAGGAACGCACCTTCAGAAATATCTGCACGTGTAAAATTTATGTACAGGGCAATAAGGGCAACTTTTTATTAGCAAAAGATTGAAAATGAATGTCTGTCAATAGAGAATTGGTTTAAGGGAAAAAAAGACAACCTTGTCAGGATATTCCTACACACCCTCAGACAATGAGGAGTCTTGCTTACATATTAATACAGGACAATTTATTATTTGGCTAAAAAAAGCAAGATGGAAGACTATATCGAAAAAGGAAAAAAAACAAAAAAGACTATTATCTATGTGATGTATACAAATAAGATATCTCTAGAAGGACAAAACGGGTTGCCTCTGGGAAAGAGAACTGTTCAGCCAGGGGACAAAGACAGAAAAGACCTGTCAATATAAACCATTTTGAAAACCATGTAAGTATAGGGTATTATTATACTCCTACTATACCTATGAGTACAGGTATATTATTTTAAAATATAATTTTAAAAATTCAGCAAAAAAGTTACAAAAGCAAAAATTTCAGAATTGAAAATACAGAAGTTTTAGGATTTGGGTGTGTCCTCTTTTTATTATTTGTAAGAATGTACATTCATTTAAAATGAGCACTGAGAGTGCGAGCAGCTTTCAGGAACTCACCCATACTGTGTCGTCGTCAACACCGCTCCTCTCCTTTCCTTTTCAAGTTTTAACTTTTTCTTCCTTTCAATATTAGCTAGAGTTGGGTAGTTTCTAGAAAACAATAAGAATCCATTATAAAAGGGCTTTTAGAGTACAGTTTTAATTATGCAGTCAAGCAATTGCTGCATTTAACAGTTTCGGTTTAACTAAAAATGACTGACACAGTAAATTGATATAAACTTTTAATTCCTTCTAGATTTTTTTAAGGGTAACAAAAGTAGACTACAACGATGCTACTCCAGATTTTTTCAGGGTAAAAAAAGTAGGTCTACAACGATGTAGACCAGTGGCCAGTCCACAAACTCTGCTACCAGGTAAGGAACTTACAGTAGAATGCAAGTCAAATATATAATGTGATGAAATGGATGTAATTCATATGTTTGGCACATATCCATAAATACTGTAAAAAAAAAAAGTATTTTCTTAGGCATGTACTTATGCAAACACATACTAGTAGGTATATCCAAAGTTACCAAGATAAGGAAGAGACACTTCTCAAAAAATAAACAGTCCACCAGGAAGGACAAGAAAAGCATGGTTATTTCTAAAAGAACAACTATAACAAGGTACAAAATAAATTAAGCACCCCCTTGGGAGTACAAAGATTGGAGGGTGGGGAGGAAAGATCATTATCTAGATGAAGAAATCCACAAAGAAAGGAACACAAAAGACACTGGCCTTAAATGGTGTTAACAGACACAAATCCAATGGGAGAACGTCAGTGTTCTAAGCAGAACAGACAACGCAAGGTCTAAAAGTGAGAGAGATACCCAGGGAGTAGCAAGTGGTTCATTTTGGATGCAACAGTTACAGGCAATCAGACCAGAAAGGGAGGCGGGGGCCCAAATATGCCTTGAATGCCATACTAGAAAGCCTATTTTTGATTCAGGGGTGATGGGGAGCCACTGAAAGTTATGAACAGGGAGAGAGATGAACAAGGCAGTGAGTGAGATTAAATCTGACAGCAGTGTGCAAGATGAATTGCTCTGACAAAGCTTTCTTTGTTCCTTGGCACAGCTGTGGGGAAATGGAGGCACCAAACTTTGGTGGTGAGAGGAACAGATCCTAGGAGGGCGAACACAGAAGCTCTCCTACCACTCAGCCTGGCTGCTCATCAGAATGAATTCTGAGAAACATCAACACACCGCGTTCTGCCATTATTTCGAGGACACTGTTTCCACCCTTCTTTTTATAACATCTGCATCACTGATGTGCACAGCTCAGACAATATGCGGCTCATGGGCTGGGCACATTGGAAGATAAGAATGGAAATGACATTGAGTAAGCGGTGAAGTAATTAGAAAAAAAAGCGATGGATTTCAGCGCGGACAGGACAAAGCAATCTACCCAGCCAAGAAAAATGAACTTCATAAATAAAACATGATTAATGTACAAGCTATAAATAAACATAAGAGGAAAAGACCAAGGTCACAGGAGATAAAAATCTGACAGCCAGTCAGCACCGCATGACTACACTTTCGGAAAGCAAACAGAAGGACCCCAGCGCAGGTAGGAGTGTGAAGTCCTCCTCTCACGACACTCACAAGTGATCAGAAACTCTCAGGGCGACACAGCCAGCTTTGTACCGCGAAACTGAAAAGGAATGTTGAGGAAAAACCAAACTTGGGAGGGATTCAGAAGGGACTCACAGATGATTAACAGGACGAAAAATAAAACCTCCGAAGAAAGATGAAGGGAACTGGAACAACTTGCAGCCTTTAAAAGAGGAAGAGAAGTGACAAAAACACCACAATCTTAAGAAGATGGCCGACAGCTGTTCGCCATCTGAAGACAAACTCCACATAAGCAGAGATGACGAGGGAAAAGGCGATGACTTTCACAGGCCCCACAGTGTCTAGACATGTAACGCACAGCTACTCAACGCTTCTCACATCTCTGAAACTCACTTATTCTTACTATTTGTGTTTCTTTAACATTTCTCTTCTGAGTATTGCGGACCAACCCTGACTTAACATGTTGGGCTATATGCTAAACACAAGGACGTGGTCCTACAGTGGTGCGTGAATAAGCAAGCAGGCGGTGTGGAAGTGCTTCTCAATGATAAGGAATATACAGAATTTGTGACAGCAAGTGGATTTTAGGTGAGATACAAGAAAGAACCCCTTAAATGAGACATCAAGAATGTTGTGGAAATTCCTTTGGTGGAAGTCTTTTAAAAAAAACAGCTCACTTTTTCTTTCTGGCTGATTAAAGTTATCACTTTCCTAAAGGTAGTGGCTGTTTATAACCCTCCCAAAGTTGTAAGATTTTGTTTTTCAGTGCTTAAATAAAACTTTCTTCCCCAAAGTTATACCACTCCCAGGAACACAAGACCTAGTTATACATACAACGATCATCAGGAAGCTCCCTCCAGCAACATACTACTGAGATACAAGATTAAGGAAAAGTCTGGATCTTGGATACAGACACAGTTCAGGTTTCTAAAGTACACAAACACACAGCAAACTGTTGGAAAAAAATATCACAAATGGTCTTACACTGACTGCACAGTTACATAATGATAAAGCTTAGTTCAATATCTCCTGGTAAAGAATGGATGTTATGACGCTATAAAGACTGTGAGAAGTGATATTTTCACAGTTGGTTTCTCTATTTTTATCACTTTTCTCCCTACTTCCATCTTTCCCCAACACCCCAAAAGGAAATGACCCTAAAACTGTAACACTTTTTTTCTTTCTCTCTTTCACTTCTTAACTCCTCTTTGCCTTCCCCTTGCCTAAGCCATAAGCCTCCAGTGACAGCTCTTGAGCCCCAGAGTCAATAAATGGGCAACACGGAACCAATAATTATCTTGGCACATCTCATTCTGGTTATATCTTACCCTTTCCTTCTCAAATCTCCACCCACTCACTGGCTTTTCCCTTAAGCCTGTTCTCTAGAAAAACACAATCTCTCTGGACTCTCACTGAACCACAGCTGCTTCAACCCAACTACATTTTTATTTCAAAGTCTTTTCAAACTTCAAAAAGATGTAGCATTCTTCAGGAGCACACCCCCGCTGCTGGAATTCTGCAAGAACTGGGGGCGCAACTGTTCAGCGTTTCCTCAGAGCCAGTTAACTGCTGCAGTAAATAACACAGAGCTACTCCACCTAGCGGACACCCCATTGGCTCTGAGGTGGGTTTCAGTCTTGAAAAGCCAGGCTTTGGAAATGAACCTCTCTCTCTCAATTTTCCCTAATGCCAAGTCATACAGCGTTTGTACCCCCAGAAGATGGGAATGAAGAAAAAATCACTTTGAGTTTTTTTGGCTGCGATCTCTTTTTTTGCAGATTATTAGTGGAAAGCCTTGAGGTTTTTAATTGAACAGAACTCCATATGTTTGTCGGAACTACACATTAGAAAAGAATAAATACCACCTTAAAATAAATTGGGGTGGGGAGAGGGGTGGCATGACCCCTCTTACAAGAAGTCTTACAAAACGATCTGATTGCTCTGCCTTCGAAAGACATCAGGTATCCCTTGACTGACAGTGTTAGCCCCACGTGGCAAAAATGAAGACTTCTGTTGCCTGTGGTCTCCTGGCAATTTATAGATCTTCCTACGTCCCCTATTAGAGTGAGGGTCTTAAGAGCAAGAGTCTACTCCTGTTTTTCAGGACCCTTGGTCATACACAAAACAATCCTTGCCTTTTCAAATACTGAACGCCATGCCGTACTAAGTCACCTCAGTCGTGTCCAACTCTTTGCAACTCTGTGGGCTGTAACCACCAGGCTCCTCTGTCCATGGGATTCTCAGGTAAGAATACTGGAGTGGGTTGCCATGCCCTCCTCCAGGGGATCTTCCCGACCCAGGGATCGAATCTATGTCTCTTACGTCTCCTGCATTGGCAGATAGATTCTTTACCACTAGCACCACTTCAGTTCAGTCGCTCAGTCGTATCCGACTCTGCGACCCCATGAACCACAGCACGCCAGGCCTCCCTGTCCATCACCAAATCCCGGAGTTCACCCAAACTCCTGTCCATTAAGCTGGTGAGGCCATCCAACCATCTTATCCTCTGTCGTCCCCTTCTCCTCCCACCCTCAATCTTTCCCAGCATCAGGGTCTTTTCAAAAGAGTCAGCTCTTCGCATGAGGTGGCCAAAGGATTGGCGTTTCAGCTTCTGCACCAGTCCTTCCAATGAACACCCAGGACTGATCTCTTTTAGGATGGACTGGCTGGATCTCCTTGCAGTCCAAGGGACTCTCAAGAGTCTTCTCCAACACCACAGTTCAAAAGCATCAATTCTTCTGCGCTCAGCTTTCTTCACAGTCCAACTCTCACATCCATACGTGACTACTGGAAAAACCACAGCTTTGACTAGAGGGACCTTTGTTGACAAAGCAGTGTCTCTACTTTTTGATACACTGTCTAGGTTGGTCATAATTTCCCTTGCAAGGAGTAAGCATCTTTTAATTTCATGACTACAATCACCATCGGCAGTGATTTTGGAGCCCAAAAAAATAAAGACAGCCACTGCTTCCACATCTATTTGCCATGAAGTGACAGGACAGGATGCCATGATCTTAGTTTTCTTGGGAAGCCCCAAATACTGAATGTTTACCTCTAATTTCAAACTAAACTCTTGTCAGGAAGTTATTTAAAGCTATAAAGTATATCAACATAAATTCAAAGGTGGCTGAGACTTCTATTAGCAAACCAAACTGGTCTTCCACCAGGGACTTTAGATAAATACACACTACCGAAGCTAGTTCACATGTTACTATTCCTTAAGTCTCTCCAGCCAGTGGAATTTTTTCCTTTAAAGCACGTGCTGCACAAAAGCCACAAGGTGGCAGAGCTGACGTTCGCATGAGGAAAGCTACTGCAGAAAGGAACGCGTTCAAATACAGATCAGCTTGGCTTGTCTCAGTGATGACTTGTCCTGTGAGATGAGCATTTACTGTTCAAAACCACGGCAGTTTAAGTACCACTAATTATATTAATTCCAACTATCATTAATAATCAGATCAACACTGCCCAATTTCTTTAACAATGATATACAATTTATAACATAAATTAAAAATATGAATCTCAGTACAATTTCTCCAACCGCTTACTTTGAAGTACCAAAACAGAATTATACCCACAACAAAAATATATTCAAATCTCATTTACATATATCAACATTTATGTTGTTATTGTTCAATTGCTAAGTCATGTCCAACTCTTAGCAGCAGACCAGGCTTCTTTCCAGGCCTTCACTATCTCCCTGAATTTGCCAAGATTCGCGTCCACTGAGTCGGTAATGCTATCTAACCATCTCATCCTCTGCTGCCCTTTTCTCCTTTTGCCTTACAATCTTTCCCAGCGTTAACATTTATAACCATCCCTTGTACCTATGCCACCATGGGATATAAACAGTCACATAAACTGTGGGTATTAACATTTCTAAAGATTGCAATTTTTTTTTAAAGACTCATAAGCAAAAAAGTTCATCAACAGGACCAGAATAAGGGGCATCTACACCAAATAGGCAGAAGGGATACCATATTCAAAGAAGGACAAGGTATTCCTCTAGACGGGTGAGGAAAAACATTCCCCCAAATTTAGGCTGGCAGGACTTCAGCTGGACTAAAGCAGTGAGCAGAACTTCAAGGCTGGAAAAGGTAAGATTTTCTAGAAGCAGCAGCATGATCAAAACTGAAGCTAAAAGTTCAAAGAACCTGCTTGGGATATGATAAAAGGAAAAACAAGTCTGGCTGGGACAGAGTTCTATAAGCAAGCAACGTGCGGTTAATCAGAAAAGACAAGACGTATGAAGCCCACCTCATACGCCTCTCACTGTCAGTTCCAAGGCATTCTGTTTTCACTGGCATTTGAATTGGCTAAAATAAAATCAGCTTAACAAATTTATTTTTATATTTTGTTCTACATAGTCACCTATATAACTAAGAAATACATGCATATTAGCATCTATTTTGCATGAAAAAAAAAAACAGCAAACGCAAAGAGAATAACCTAACCTTGCTGGTCAAGTCAATTCCTTAAGTGTGATAACACTGCTGAATATTCACCTGCAGAGCACCTTAAGCTGTGTGGTTTTCTTCAACACCACTGAGCAACTGAGGCAGAGCTGAGGCTTTTGCCGGTGGGTGTGATGAATGGCAACGGAATGACGGAGCTGAGCTGCTGAGAGGGGTGGAAGGGATTTCAACTTGGCAGGAGGCCAAGATGCAAGAGTGCTGAGGAGAAAAGAAGGTAAAGGGGGGTAAGAGATGAGAGGTCTCAAGTCGTCCAGGACTGGTGCCTTTCCCAGAGGTAGAAGGGACAGGGAGAGAGCTGGGTGGAACAGAAGTTAGGCCCAAAGAGGAGTAAGCCCAACTTTGGGACCTCTGGCACAGAAAGCCCAGAAGATCAGATCCATGGTGCAACCGTGAAAATAAGTGGCAGAAACTGCATGGAGATGAACGGCCATGGAAACTGGAAGGTAAAGAGGTGCCGGATGAACTCTACGGTAAACTGAGAGTCCCAAAAAGTCAGTGGAATTCAAAGTATACACACTTCCGGTGGAACTGCAACCCCAATAGCCAAGACAATGGCAATCCCTCTTGTTAAGAATCATGTGGAAGGGTGTGAGAGCTGCAGAAAGCTATAGAGACAGAGGGCAGGAAACCCCAAGAAGGGCCAAGCAGCAACCGTCTGGAATCCACATCAAGGCGGCCCTATGTGTCCCAAAACCAGTCACTCTGGGGGTTTGTTTTATTTGACCTTTCCACAGCAATCTGCACTGACCTCCACATTTCCTGTCTTGAAATCCTCCCCTCTCCTGGCTTCCACAACAGGTCCCATTCTGAGTTTTCTTCTACTTCTTGGGCTCTCGCTCAGCAGGCTTGGTTTCACTCCCTGTCACACTATCTTCCCTTTCTCTGTAGTGGAGCAGAAAGGGAAGATAGCTTGACAGGGAGTGAAACCAACCAGTTTTCATATAAACTGAGAAAACTGGACCCACTGTTCAATTTCTACTCTGTAGCTGTTTGACTCTCCCACAATCCTCCACTCCACCCTCCTTTTCAGTGTCTAAGAAGGAGGCCCTCATCTAGCCTGGAAGAGTGGGGTGTTCCTTGACAAAGCGAAGTTGAGTGGAACCTGGGCTTGACTGGGAACTTAGTTCTTAACGTCTTCTGAATTCATGGTTTCATGATTTTCGAATGTCTCTCTCTAGCCAGTCTGGTCTGAGTCACAATGCCTACACAGCATCTTCAAATAGATGTCTTGGAATTTCCTCATACTCAGTGATGTCTCATAGCAACACCCCCATACATCACCTTCTTCCAAGGTCCCTCTCTCAGTCACAGGCGCCACCTCATCCCAGCAACTTGGACGTCTCCTCCAAACCTCCTTCCTCCTCAACCTCACATTCACTCAATCACCAAACAATGCCTGTCTTCACCTCCCAAGTGTTCTCTATCCACCTCCTTCTCTCTGCCCCTACAACTGCCATCTCTCAAAAGCTGCTATCGTCTCTTACCAAGGCCCATGCCAACCCGAGTACTAGTCCCTGCCCCCCCTTATTTCTTCCCAACTAGGTCGAAGTTCAACTCAACGTCCCTTCATCAAGGAACACCCCACTCCTCCCGACTAGATGACGTCCATCCTCTTGTGTGCAGAGGAGGAAGGTGGAGTGGGGGATTTGGGGAGAGTATAACAGCTACAGAGTTTAATAATGGGTCCAACTTTCTCAGCTTACATAATGACTTAATTTAAACAACTGCTAGAGATAAAAGAACCAAAGATGGCAAGTCAGCGACTCATTTCAGACCTTCCCTATTGCCTTAAGTGAACGCAAAACTTGAGAGATTAAACAGCTTACACAGTTAACGTCTTAGTTGCTTTATGTGTAGTGTAGTGTGTTGGTTGCTCAGTCGTGTCCAACTCTTTGCGACCCCATGGACTGTAACCCAGCAGGCTCCTCTGTCCATGGGATTTTCCAGGCAAGAATACTGGAGTGGGTTACCATTTCCTTCTCCAGGGGATCTTCCCAACCGAGGAATTGAACTTGGGTCTCCTGCATTGCACGCAGATTCTTTACTCTCTGAGACATCAGGGAAGCTGGGAGTTGCTTCATAATCATTGCCAACTAGTAACTACTGTTATTCTCCTCAAAAAATCAAACATCTATCAACACAACACTGGCTAGCACCACTGAGCCGCAACAACTTCTGACTGACCAGAGTCAGAGGAAAGTCAGTGGGAGAAAGTCAGTGGGGAAAAACTTTTGCAGATAGGACACTTCTGATTCATCTAACAGGATATAATCTTCAATACCATCATCACCAGGGCCTCAGAAACTAAGTGTCAGGAAGTGGAGCTAACTCTTCCTGTTTGATTATTCCTCTGTGCAAAGTAATTTTTCAGTATATGTGCTGCTGAAGTGAGCACTCCTCCGTGCAAAATAATGAGAAAAAGATACAACCAACAGATAAAGAACAAACAAGTAAAACAAACAAAAACCAAAAAAACTGAATGAAGTGGAATCACAAGGAGAAAAACATTATACCTGTAAAGAAGCCACCTAGAAGAGATAAGGCGCTTTACACGCACTGCTTCAAATTCTTCACTAAGTCAAATCATGGCACGGTCCCAACTCCTTTGATTTCCAAGTCTGACTATGCTAAGGCTTCTTATCAATGCCAAGATTGGTTCCTTTCATGTGAAGTTGAAGTTAGTTGCTCAGTCGAGTCCAGGTCTTTGTGAACCCATGGCTGTAGCCCACCAGGCTCCTCTGTCTATAGCATTCTCCAGACGGGAAACCTGGAGTGGATAGCTTTTCCCTTCTCCAGGGGATCTTCCTGACCCAAGGATTGAATCTGGGTCTCCTGCATTGCAGGCAGATTCTTTACCATCTGAGCCACCAGATTCTTCCCATACTGCACCATTATCACGTCACTGTACTCCCTCTGTCTAGCATACTGCAAGCATTCAACAACTTTTTAAAAAATAATCAAAACAATAAACATAGCAAAGTATTAAGCTTTTTTTTTTTAACATAGTACCACCCATCACTGCCTTGTATTGAACATCAAACTGAGGGGGCACACAGCGGCTCCCCTCAAAGAGCAAAGTCCCATTATGACATCAGTTATTTATCAAGAGTTCCTATTAGGTCTACCAAAAGCTACATTTAACAATAGCCTCATATAATACAGTTGACAGTCCCATTTCCTAGCAGCAAGATTATAAGGGAATGCAATGAATCAAAACTACAATAATAAAAATTGTGTGATTATCATACATCAAGTAACAACACTCTCAAAGTCACTGTAAACCAATTCTGAAGAACAACAACAAAAGTTAGGACTGGCCATTTTGAGCTGAACATCTGCAATGTTATAAAAGACCAAATTTCCTTTTTCAAATTGTCCTTAGGGCCAGATGGTCTTTATTTTGAAGTACTCAGACCTGCCAGGGTAAAAGAAAGTTGCTGCACAAGTTCTGAACTCTTTACTCACTTTCTTCTTTCTTCCCTCCATCTTGCAATCTCCTCTGGAGTGTCTAACTTGATTTTCTTCATACCAGGAGCATGCATCTAAGGGGAAAAGGCCTGGTGAATATCAGGAAGCATACTGTATGCTTTTGACTAAATCTGAAGAATTATAGGGGATAATGAAGATGCTGTACCCAACAGTACATTTACTAGGAGAGAGAATTTTAAAACTAAGCAAGCAAAAAAAAAAAACAAAAAAACTAAGCAAGCAGGTTTTATCTATCCTTACTATGACTTTTCCTTTAAAGGAAAGTCCTTTTCCCTTTTTCATATCTTTAGTGCTATTGATTAAAAAGAAAAGCAAGCCATGATATAATCTCAGTTATAAAGCAAATGTAATCAATTTCTTGAGTAATATTAGATATTCATATGACTGACCGACCAACTATAGTTGAGGGAATTAGCTAGAGAAATGATGAGTACACAAAACAATCTGAAACAGCACAGTTTAGTAAAAAAGCACGGAATTTGCAGCTAAGAAACCCAAGTGCAAGAGTAAGTTCTGAGGCCCTAGGCAAATCATTTTATAAATCTGTTAAACAGGGCCAAGATTTATCTAGTCCACAGTGGATGATGAGGATGAAATTGAATAATGGATTATAAAAATGCCTTACCAAGTACAAAGGCTCATGAATGTTGCTTATTATTAGGCTATGTAGATAAAGTGTTATGAAGATAACAGATCAATAAAATAAAAAGAGCGTGTATCGAAAAAAAAAAACAACAACAACTTACATTCCTCCAATGGAACTGGACAATCTTCTCATGTGCACTAAAAGAGCAATCTACCTCGGGGCACTGTAAGGAGTTTGTTTTTTTTTTTTAAAAAAAAAAAGACTCAATTCAACATTTCCCATTAAAAATGTACCCTTCTACTATACAGACAGACATATTCTGGCATTATTACCTAGTATCCTGTCTATGTGGTGTTATCTGTGAAAACTTACAACAATAGCAAGACAAAATTCACTCCATAACCAAGTTGCGCTCTAAAAGTATATAGCACAGTAATACATAGCATTCACTTCTCCATTTGAGTGAACGCAGGACATCAGCAATGTTGTAAAATGTTCTTATTTCCTCAAGTAGAGCATGACTCCCACAAACTGAAGAGCACTTACCCAACTAAGAACTTCCTAACGTTTTTCCTTCTCAACAGCTGCCAGACCTCCCTTAGCCTCTGCCATCCTACCAACTCCTGAAGCGGAGGCATCCCACCCTCAAACTGCAAATCCCAGGGTTACTGTCTCAACTTGCCTTCAAACAACATTTCTATGATCACTCTAAACTTTTACAGGAAGAAAGCTCAGAATTCCTACCAAATACACCCATTTTGCTAAATAAAATCAGGATAACCAAAAAACCTACTTTTGTATGTTCGGACATATGTTTATCATACTTTTCTTGATTTTTAAAACCACGATCACAGGTATCACAAAAATAGTGAAAAACAGGTTCCTTTCTTTTCTGCAAATAAAAATGAAGAAGCATTAGGCTTTGGGTGAGAACTCAATCAGCAGTAAAAATATGCAGGTTTTGATTTTTCATATACTCTTACACGTGGGAGAAACTTCTGAATATATTTCTAATGAAGGGGTGATTCTGTTTCTTCAACACATACATTAGGAAAAGCCAGATTTGTTAAAAAAAAAAAAAAAAAATTTAAGACTTCCCTGGTGGTCCAGCAGTTAAGATTCTGTGCTTCCAATGTGGTGGGCAAGGTCTGATGCCTATTCAGGGCTACCCAGGTGGCTTAGTGGTAGAGAATCTGCCTGACAATACAGGAGATGCAAGAGATGAAGGTTTGATCCCTGAGTCAGGAAGACCCACAGGAGGAGGAAATGGCAAGCCACTCCTCGTTTCTTGCCTGGGAAATCCCATGGACAGAGGGGCCCGGTGGGCTACAGTTCATCAGGTCACAGAGTCAGACATGACTGAATGACTAAGCAGGCACGCCAGGGAACTAAGATCCCACATGCCACCAGGCATGGCCAAAAAAAAAATTTAATCTGAATAGAGTTAATATAAACCATGAATAGATTTCAAACTGGTAATCTAATTAAAATGCAGTAGAGCATATGTCAAAATAACCTAAAAATAAATATTTGTAAACACAACATTTCTTCCTTTAGGATAAATAAAAGAGTGTGTGTGTGTGTGTGTGTATGTATATAAAACTACTAAATGAGAGAAAATAACTAGGTAAATATTAGTTATTTTCTTATTCCCAATTTACTATTTTTATGTTTAAACATAAAACAAAAAAGATTATTACAATGATAAGACTATATAGGAAGTAGACTCCAATTGTTCAATGTTGAGATTATGTTATTAGATATATTACATATTCACAGTATTTTGTAAATATCAGCAACACAGTTTTGATACCAAAATGAAGACTAGTAATTTCCTGATGTAGATCTTATTCAATTTATTCTAATGACATTATTTATACATCTTAAAAGTCGAAAGACCAGACTGTTAACCTACATCAGAATAAAGGAAATCTATTTTAAGGCTCAGTTTCTGAATATAATCAAGGGTTGAAAACACACAAAAACTTTTCATTTCATCCTTCCCCTCCCAATCTGCTAGTAAAATAAATATATATATTATGTATAAGTATATATCTTTTACTTCATTGAAATTCAATAACATTTACATTTATCTGTAATCATAATTGCCCATATTTACTCCTGATACTGTATGTAAATAGATTGATTGTTTTCTTTTTCTACAGTTTCTCCATTTTTTCACAAGAAGATTTTGCTTGAAGTTTTTACTTACAGCCAAGACCCTTAAAGATTCTTTTATAGCAAAGCTATGGTGTGTCAACGATGAATGCAAAACAGAGACAGTTATGACAGATGAGATATGAAGCAGTGACATAGGGACCAAAGTGTCACATTTTAGAACATCTTTAAAAATACCTTTTTTTTCTGTTTTCTTCTGGGAGAGCCACTGAAGTCGTTGACCCTTGCATCATGCTTTCGTGGAAAATAAGTATGTTTAACTGGAAAACAAAAAGATCCATAAATGTTAAAAACTGTACGATTATTTAATATTTTGCTAGAGCACGTCATAAATACTTGAGTTACAATAGTGGCAGCTCACTAGAATCCTCCTGCAATGCCGGAGACCCAGGTTTGATCCCTGGGTCAGGAAGATCCCCTGGAGGAGGGAATGGCAACCCAATTCACAACTCTTTCCTGGAGAATTCCAGGGACAGAGGACCCTGTCAGGCTACAATCCATGGGGTTACAAAGAGTCCGACAGGACTGAGCCACTTTCACTTTCACCCTTTCTAGGAAGAATAGTGATTCACACACAGTTCCTGCCTCAAGGCCTCTGCACTTAAAAGTCTCTCTGCCTGCATGGCTAAGCCCCAGACATATGCACTGCAAGAGACTCGGGTTCCATCCCTGCATCGGGAAGAGCCCCTGGAGAAGGAAATGGCAACCGAGTCCAGTATTCATGCCTGGGGAATCCCATGGACAGATGAGCCTGGGGGGCTACAGTCCATGGCGCCGCAGAGAGTCAGACACGACTTAGCTACTAAACAGTAACAACTGATCCCTCACCTCCCTTGTCTCTGCTTCAATGTGACCTTACTCATGACTGACACTGACATTTAAAACTGTGACTCTGCTTTCTCTCTCCACAGCACTCACTGCCTTCTAATAGGCACTGCTTTATTTTGGTTATTGTCTCTGTCATCTTACACCAGGAGATGTCAAGGCCTAAGATAAGGATTTCTGAATGTTTTGCTCACTGCTGTACCCTCACGTCCTGGCTCATAGTTGGAATCAACCAAATAACTGCTGAACTAAATGAACAAGTCGGGAAATCGTAACTGTGGAACAAACTGTGAGACATTAACGACCAGACTCCAAGAGAGCAAGGCAGTATCAGAAGAAGAGAGAAGAAGGGTGGAAGAGGAGGAGGAAGTAGGGATGGAAAAGAAAGATAAGGGGTGGTACGGAAAGGCGTTAACAACCTACCTGGAGTGCTGTGGGGCTGCTGATGCCAAGGAAAACTACCAGGGGACTGCGTCCAGTACCGTGACGCTGACGCCTGGAAATTCCAGGAAGGCTGGCCGTTGAGTTGAGGCTGAGAATCGAGGGGGGACTGGGCGTCAAAGGGGGGCTGCGCCCCAGGAAGAATGTGGGCGTCGAAGGGGGGAGGTGCCCCGGGGAAAGTGCGGGCTTCCGCGCGGGGCTGTGCCTCTAAGGCAGGCTCGGACCCTGCTGCGGGAAGCGACGAAGGCGGCGGCGGCGGCGGCATCGCCCACAGCATCCAGTTGTTCGGCCGCGAGGCTCGGTCGCGTAGAGGCCCCAGCGTGGGTGTCAGCTCGGGGGCTGGGAACCACCCGGCGGGAGGGACGGCATCACCAACCGGCTCGCCCATCGCCACCCGCCTGGTAGTCAACCCGGCGTGCGAGTGCGCAGCAAGCCTTAGGCGTCACTTCCGTTACCGCCAATAGCAAAGATCAACCAATCACAAGCTGAAATGTCATCGGCCGGCGCCGGAAGAGCTTCCCTCGCGTTCGGCGCCTCGCGGGCTACCCGTCGTGGAGTTCTGACTCGGCTTGGAGACACTTGTGTACGCCTGCAGTGTCTGACCCCGCGGATGGCGAGGGATCTGATTGGGCCGGCCCTGCCGCCCGGCTTCAAGGCCGGCGGGTCGGCGGAGGACGAGGAGCGGGACTCCAGCCCCGGTAAGCGGCGGCGAGTTACCCGCCCGCCGGCCCCTTCCCGCCCAGTCTCTGGCCTGGCCCTGGTCCCGACGCCTGGGAGGGCGGACGCCTGGCGAGTGGGCGCGGCCGGGTCCGAAGTAACTCTCCTTCCCAAGCGGAGTCCTAGGGGCTGCAGAAACTAGCTTTGGCCTGTAACCATGATCACAATGAAGTATCCGCACTTAGCGCTTAATGGACTGCACCCTCAGCTAAACCGTCCATACGCATTTCAGTCCTTTAACCCTCCTGGCCACTGCGTAAGGTAACTATTCTCGGTGATACGGATGGGGACACTGAGACTCGGGCTGTTGCCCATGCCGCATCGCTCGTTAAATGGCAGAGCCCTATTTAGAGCGAAGCCCGTGCTCCGAACCTCTGTGCTGTCTTGCCTTCTGACGTACAATGAATGCCCTTGGATCTTGCAGAATCTTTGCCCTCAAGCCCCCGGCCAGCCTTCCTGCCCCTCTCATCCTGTCATTTCATCTGACACACAGTTCAGCGCTCAAACTTGTCCGAGTGTCTGCGCAGTTCTTCAGTTCCCTAGGCTCCTTCGGGCTTTGCCCTGCCCTTTTTGACATACCTGACAAACTCCTACCTCATCCTTTGAGCCCTAACTTCAACGTCAGATCAGTGAAGCCTTTCCAAACTGTCTCGCCGTCCTCTCTACCCATGGGGGGTTTTTTTGTTTTGTTTTTTTCCCTACTTAAATACAACAGGTATTTAATACACTCTTGAAATAATTTGTTGATATAGCTGTCTCCACCCATTGCTCAGTAATCTTCTAGTCTTAACACACAACTGGTACCTTGTATTTGCCAAAGAAAAAGATTCTCGGAGCCCTCCCTGAGCATCCATCTCCTTTCATGTTTGTTCTGATTTGTAGCCTGGGGTTGACTGAAGTTAGAAAACAGTAAAGCTGAAGGAATAACCCTCCCATTTCTGAATCTTAATTTGCACTCTTGACTACCCAGAGGCCATGTTTCCACCTAGAGATTTTTTTCCAGATCTTGGTTTCTCTGTGGTTTTTAAAAAGTAAGTGTTTATTTTTGCAAGGAAAGTTCCCTTCAACAATGATTGAAGAAAAGTGGAGTTAACCCAATTTTTTATTTAGCACACAGGTTTGAGATGGACCAAATTAATTTTATTTGAATACTCTGGATAACTGAATGTTGGGAAATGTCACCTGAGATCATGTTTAA
The DNA here is from genome assembly GCF_033118175.1 of Dama dama. Taxonomy (NCBI): domain Eukaryota; kingdom Metazoa; phylum Chordata; class Mammalia; order Artiodactyla; family Cervidae; genus Dama; species Dama dama. Next base: position 19,122,122 of record NC_083710.1, read on the forward strand.
AAACTGGGGTGAAAATGTTTTCTCGAGACAAGTCCCAACATCCAGATACTGCTTTGTGGAAGTTGAGTGGAACCTGGGCCTTTCTTACTCTGACTTTATTCTCTTCATCTGCAGTAACCTTCATACCACTCATCTCAGCTACATTTGCAGTCACACGCCGGACCTTATTCCATTTCTGAAAAGTTTTTTGGGGAGGGAGGGAGGTACCTCATAGCTTGTGGGATCTTATTTCCACGACCAGGAATTGAACCCAGGCCCTCCACAGTGAGACCATGGATTCGGAGTCCTAACCACTGGACTGCCAGGGATTTTCCACATCTCTGAAAACTTAAATTCAGTCTCATTCTCAGCCAGAACCCCTTATTCATACATCATTCTTCCTTGGTTACTCTCGTTGTTCAGTCTCTAAGTTGTGTCCGACTCTTGACTGTGACAAGGTTGCAGAAACCGTGGAACTCAACACTCTTTCAGGAAGAGAAGGAGAGAGCAAGAGGGGCTATCTGGGAACCACAGGTTACCTACAGGATGGTCAAATTGTTGTATTAGCTATTGAGTTACTTCTATATCTGGCAAAGGTGTGGATAAGGCAGAGAAGGAAGGGTGGATCAGTGGTAGTTGTTGTTCAGTCGCTAAGTTGTGTCCAACTCTTTGTGACGCCATGGACTGCTGCATGCCAGGCTCCTCTGTCCTCCACTATCACCCAGGGTTTGCTCAAATTCATGTCCATTGAGTCAGTGATTCTATCTAACCATCTCATCCTCTGCTGCCCTTTTCTTTTGCCTTTAATCTTTCCCAGCTTCAGGGTCTTCTCCAGTGAGTCGGCTCTTTGCATCAGGTGGCCAAAGGATTGGAGCTTCGGCTTCAGCATCGGTCCTTCCAGTGAATGTTCAGGGTTGATTTCCTTTAGGATTGACTGGTTTGATTGCCTTGCTGTCCACAGGACTCTTAAGGGTCTTCTCCAGCACCACAGTTGGAAAGCATCAATTTTTCAGTGCTCAGTTGTCTTCATGGTCCAACTCTCACGTCCACAAATGACTACTGGAAGAACCATAGCTTGACTGTACAGACCTTTGTCAGCAAAGTGATGTCTCTGCTTTTTAATTTGCTTGGTTACTCTCATCACAGTTTTTTTTAATCTTTGGTTTTAGTCTCATTGAGCCTCTCTGCCTCAGTCCTAATGGACCTCCTTCCTTTTATTGTTTCTGTCCCTGCTCAACTTAGCCTCTGTGGTCTATCCATTCATCCGTTCTCTTGTCAGTATCTTCCACTGCCTTTTCCCATCCAGTAATTCTATAAATCCATCTGACAAAAATTCCACCCTGGATCAGTCCAGACGTTCACCCCTAGTGAACCACACCCAGGCTTCCACATGCTGCTAGATGAAACCTCACCCCTCCAGAGGCTATTGCTGCTGCTGACCATAATCTCTTCCCTGGCTGGGTCAGCTCTGCCCTGCTATCCTGTGATGTTTTCTCACACTGCTGTCCGCCCCAGTGATCAACTTTAACTTTTTAAAGCCTACTCTTTCTTCTTTAGCCTCTCTCTCCATCACAGAAAAAGTAGATGCCATCTTAAAAAAACTTCCTCACTTTTCTGGTACTTTGCCTAAAAACTCTTACCAATTTCACTGTGAAAGTAAACAACCCACCAGTTGTCTCTCAGCACCTTTTTTTAAATAGCTTTTTCTATTTATTTATTTTTGGATGCACTGGGTCTTCGTTGCGGCTTGCGGGCTTTCTCTAGCTGTGACAAGCCGGGCCTGCTCTAGTTGCGGTGTGTGGGCTTCTCCCTGCAGCGGCGTCTCTCATTGTGGAGCACCGGCTCTCGGGCACACGAGCTTCAGTAGTCGCTGCTCATGGACTCAGTCGTTGTGGCTCATGGCCTCTAGAGTACGGGCTCTGGAGCTCTGGTACACAGGCTTAGTTACCCGGCGGCATATGGGATCTTCCCAGACCAGAGATGGAACCCAGGTCCCCTGCGTTGGCAGGCGGATTCTTAACCACTGAGTCACTAAGGAAGTCCCTCTCAGCAACTTGTTGCTAAATTCAAGGCACTCTTTTCAGTCCTGACCTTGCTTGACCTCACAGCAACATCCCCCACCCCACTCCCACGATCCCTCCTTCTCTCCTCTCTTGGCTCCAGCCACTCTGAGCACATTTCTAGATGCATCAGACCCTTCGGCTTGCAGTTCATCACAGGTGCTTTTCCCTCTGCGTGGACCACGTTTGCCCCAACCCACACTCTCTTTGCCCAGCTAATTCAGTCTCGTCTTTTGGCCTCAGCCCACCCATCGCTCTTTCTAGGCAGCTTTCTCTGATGTCACTACCTACTCCCATCAAAAGACACTTGGATGCTCCTTATTGATATTTCCATGACTTAAACCTGTCACAGGATCAGCAAGCTTTTCCTGGACCAGACAGTAAATATTTTAGACTTTGCCCATCAACAGGCAAAATCAAGATTATTGTGAAAGTCTGTATGAAACAAAAGAGAAAACAAATTTCCACAAATTTTTTTAAGTCTCATTGAATTTGTTGCAATATAGCTTCTGTTTCATGTTTTGGTTTTTTGGCTGAGAGGCACGTGGGGTCTTCGCTCCTTGGCCAGGAACCGAACCAGCACCCCCTTCATTGGAAGGTGCAGTCTTAACCTTGGGACCACTAGGCAAGTCCCTAAGTTTTTATTGTTGAAATTGAAAACATAATATAGTTCTTTTGTAGTATAAACATACTTGTGAGAAGAATGGAATTGCTTTAGAGGGAATAACATTTTACTTAATTGGGGTTCAGAGTCAGTGTTTCCTGTTATAATCAATTGCTGATCTGTAAAGAGGTCTGATGTGATATATACTGAGTACTTCTTTTTGTGTCTGCATAATTCTATCTGATAGGTATTACAAGGGGAACATAATGGAATGTATAAGGCATAATCTGTATTCTTATGGAAGTTGTAATCTATTGGTGAAATTACTACTGCAGTGGGAGAGCTGCCTTAATAACACGCATCACTACTCTAGGAGTGAGATGGAATTGTTCATTACAAGCACCTAAAACAGTATTTTAAGACATTTTCTATAGTTCTGAAGAATGATACCTATAAAAAAGTGAAGCCAGGCATATCCTCAATTTTATTAGGAAGTCTGTAATGGGGCTTATATTGTACTAACTTATGTTTTCAATATTCTTTTTTTAAAGTATTACCATTTCTTAGTATTATTTTATTGTGTAGTAATTATTTCTTTTGACATAACCCAAATGGAAAATAAATAATGCTATATCTGAATATTACTTTTCTACATTATTTTTCCTGGGATCATTTTTTTAAAAAATAAGGCCTGACATTCTTCTCAGAGGAGTTTTGTCTTCATCTGTTTATTCCCATCTTTAAACATATCCCATGTGTTTCTTTAAAAATTCAAGGCAGATTTATCCCTTAGTTGTAATACAGCACATGTTTAACCCATTTAACCTTTTAACCATTTGAACTTTACAAAAGAATATTAAAACCTCATCTTGATTGGAACAAACCCAGTAGTATCAAATTGACAAATTACATCAATAACACCCATATTTAAGAAAAGGAAGGAGCAAAAGAGAAAAAAAATAAAGGAAAAAAGAAAAAACTTCCCTACTTAATATTTAGAAACAAGAAGATGGAAAAAAAACAATCATGGGAATGAAATGTAATCTCTTAATCTCTTATGGGATTCCCTGGTGGCTCAGAAGGTAAAGCGTCTACCTGCAATGTGGGGGACCCAGGTTCGATCCCTGGGTCAGGAAGACCCCCTGGAGAAGGAAATGGCAGCCCACTCCAGTACTGTTGCCTGGAAAATCCCATGGACGGAGGAGCTTGGTAGGCTACAGTCCACGGGGTCGCACAGAGTCAGACACGACTGAGCGACTTCACTTTAACTTTTAACTTTAATCTCTTTCATGTTAAACTATGACTCCCTAGAATTTTGAAGAAAGGGTTATTTGTAGAAGGTGGTGTTCTCCCCTTCTTGCTATATTCTAAAAGATGCTTTCTCTGGGATTAGTACTACATACAGAGATAAACCAGAAATCAGTAAAGGCACTATTCACCACAATCAGAAGTCATATGTAATCTCCATTTGTGGTTGAGGAATATTTACATACTAAGACATTAACTATTCTGCAATCTTAAACAGCACTGGGAGACAGGAGTTCTGTCCCTTAATTCTTAATGTTTTCCGCCTTTTGCTGCTTGATTATTCTTTTCTAGGCATGCTGTGTTACAAGTTTAGCATTTTTTTCTAAAAGTCCTTCCTTTATTTAATGATATATAGAAAAAAATGCATCCAATTTGTTGAGACAGGGACTTCCCTGGCAGTCCAGTGGTTAAGACTCCACACTCCCACTGCTGGGGGCATGGGTTCAATCCCAGGTAGGAGAACTGAGATCTCACATGCTGTGCCGCATGGCCCAAAATCAGTCAATCTTAAGAGAAAAAAGGGAGGGTGTGGCATGGGAAGGTTAAATAACATTCAAACCACACAGCTAATAAGCAGCTCAGCTGGAATTCATGGCTAGAGTCTGACCCCAAAGCATACATTGTAACTAACCCCTTTATACCATCCCTTTTGTCTTGTCACTTTGCTTAACTTTGCTTTAGCTACACAGGCCTTTTTGTCCCTCAAGCACTTCAGGCTTGTTCTCTCCATAGGACCTTTGGAGCAGGGATTCCCCCATCTAGAATGTTCTTCCCTCAGATTGTTCCATGGCCACTGTCATTTAAGTCTCCGTACAAACGTCTTCTCAGGGGTACCTTCCCTGACCTCTGTCTTTAGAATTACCCTCCCACACGTTCACAGTCACCTTTTTAATTTATTTTCTAAGTTATGTCTCTAGAAGTATTTACTCAATAAATATTTGTTGAATGTTGACCCTTTGTTGAATGTTGTTTGGTGTAGTGGTTAAGAAGTTCATATCATAACTCCTCTGTTTAGTTGTGTGAAATTGGGCGAGATACTATCTCTTTACCTCAGTTTCCTTGTCTGCGAGATAGAAGTCATACTACTGTCCTGATAAGGTTGTTGTCAGAATTAAATAGGTAAATGCACAGAAGTCTCTCTTAAGTTTTTGTTGCTGTTAATATTAAGGGAATAGCATACCTGGAAAGCTCTTTGGAAAATCGTATTTCCAGGTCCTCCGCCAGGCCAGCTTGAGTCAAAATCTCTGGGGTAAGGGCCCAGGAATCTTTTTTTTTTTTAATATTTTGGTGAATTTATTAAACATCCAGGCTTGAGTTTTGGCATCACTGCTTAGAATTGACATAGACAGTTTTATGTGTGTGACATCATGCAATGATAATTTTTGCTGAGCCGTAAAGTAAGAGCAGTTGGCTCTGTTAGTGGGCCCAGAAGACCATCATCCCTCCCTCAGCATCCCCACCCAGTGCAGCCTCGTTCTCTTTTCTGAGTCTCTGTCAGGAAGGAGCAGAATTTAGAGTGTGTCTGCTTTTGTCTCTGCTTGGAAATCATCTTGAACAGAAAACTAACTGAGAAGTATGGTAATGCTCGTAAAGATTTTTTTTTTAAGTGGTGATTCTTAGTCAGCAACCAGAATGGATAATTTTGATTTTTAACATAATAGAGTATGAAATGGCAGATTTGTTGTTTGGTTAACTCTGTGATGTACTATCTACCATATGCTGTCTGTTAGTGAAAAAGAAATCATGAAACCATTTTGGCAGTTGCACCAACCAAAATTACAACCAATGCAAAAACTGTAAGATATCAGGGACCTTACATGCTGTTGCTATATTTATAAGTTCGGGTTTTAAAGTTTTTGTGACTCTCACAGTTAACGCTGTGTAAGACATGATCTCTGCCTTCCTGGAGTTGGAAAGGCTAAACCACTATACGCAGAACAAGAGCAAAGGAGATTAAAGTCCGTAATAAATGGTAGCCCGCCAGTGCTGTGAATTTCAGAAAATAAAGTGTGAAATGTCAGCTCGGGCAGCGGTCCCCAGCCTTTCTGGCCCCAGGGACCCATTTCGGGGAAGACAGTTTTTCCACAGATGGGGTAGGGGGTGGTTTTGGAGTGATCTCAGGCACATTGCATTTATTGTGCACTTGACTATTATTACATGTGCCCCACCTCAGATCATCAGGCATTAGATCCTGAAGGTTGAGGACCCCTGAGCTAAGAGATTGACTGAAACAGTTGTGACTACTTATGACAAACACAAGACATCTTTTTCAGTTGCGGGACCGGCTCTGCCCCCTAATTATAAAAGCAGTAGTTCAGAGTCATCAGACAGCGACGAGGACAGTAGTTCTTTGTCCGAAGAAGGAAATCAAGAATCTGAAGAAGACGACACTGGTCCACCGGCACGGTCAGTCCGTTATTACGTTAAATGGTAAACCACGCTCCGAATCTGGTACATAATGGTTTGAGTAGATAGCTGGTAAGGGGCTTCCCTGTGGCGCAGATGGTAAAGAATCTGCCTGCAGTGAAGGAGACCCGGGTTCAATCCCAGGGTCAGGAACATACCCTGGAGAAGGAAATGGCAACCCATTCCAGTATTCTTGCCTGGAGAATCCCATGAACAGAGGAGCCTGGTGGGCTACTGTCCATGGAGTCTCGAAAGAATCAGACCCAACTGAGCAACTAACACTTTCCCAAGGAGCTATCATAACCTGCATTTATACAGCACAAGAAGAAATCACTTCATATTTCATTTCCTCATGAACTATACCTTTTACAGAAAAATGTATCTTGGTAGTATATAGCTCCAGAGATATCTAGAATTTCAATATACGTCTTTTATAAAGAATCTTTCCATAAGGTATTATTGAAGGGATTAAATATTATGAATAAACCATACATCTTCTTTTAAAAATTATGTGTGCAGTGTGTGCTTTTTAAGTAAATGAAGAATTCCCTCTGATCTAGCCTTACTCACCCGAGGCCCATGAAGATAAGAAATCAAATCTTTATTAAGGGATAGCAAGGGTTTTTTTAATGCATTTTAATGACTAAGGGACAAAAATAGCAACCCTTACGAAAGTGAATTTAAAAGCCAATGTCATAAATTCTTTGCTTAAAAATATCTAGCGAGTAGAATATTTGAAACTTCACTGGTTAGAGTCTTTATCAACACAGAAAATACAGAAAATTGATACATCACTGCTGTAGAGAAGTAACCAGTCTCTATTTTGACCTCAAGTGAATTCCCAGGAAAGATTAGTATAAGATCTGTGGTACCTTTTCTTTTTTGCTTGGCAAGACAGATTTATTGTTTCAGAATTTATACAACTAATTGAAGTTAATATGCCTTTAAAAATTAAAAATTTCCCTATGAAAAAACTTCTGACATACATGCATAAAATTACACTACTATGTTTGCAGAAAACCGAGGAGAAATCAAGATGATGACGACGACGATGATGATGATGAAGGGTTTTTTGGGCCAGCTCTTCCTCCTGGATTTAAAAAGCAAGATGATTCTCCTCCACGGTAAGAATGTGTACCCTTTCAGGCCAGTCTTTTCTCGTGTCTATTAATTCATTAAAGAGTTGTCTGAAATTGTTTTTTTGTTTGTTTTGTTTTTTACTTTTATTTTTTTGGCTGCGTTGGGTTTTAGTCGCGACGTGTGTGATCTAGTTCCCTGACACAGGATCGAACTTGGGCCACCTGCATTGTGAGCTCAGAGTCTTAACCACTGGACCACCAGGGAAGTCCCTGAAATTGTTTTTTAACTTATATAACATTTGAAATAAATTTGAAGTGAAAAAAGTTTTTAAATCCACATAAGAAAAATAAATTATTTACATGTTTATGACACTTAACAATTCATGAAAAACACTCACGTGACTTATTTGATACAACAGCATTCTGTGATAGGCTGGGTGAAACGTGACCCTTTTCCCTTTTTTTTAAAAAAACAAAGTTTTACATGTAGCCAATGACTAGAATCCTGGTAATTGATATTTTTTTTTTCTTTCTTTCTTTCTTTTTTCGGCTGCACCACTTGACATATGAGATCCTAGTTCCCCAACCAGGGATCTAATTCAGATATCTCCTTAATTATTTATTGAAAGAACAGGCAAATCCCTATGTACCAAATTACACAGTTAACTGAACCTCAAATGTGTCATCCATGGATTAAGATAGCAACACACCCCTTACAGAATTGTCATGGTGATTGAGATGTCATATCTGTATACATATATAAACGTGTGACTCTTCTATAGTGCCTAGCACAGAATAAACATATAGTAAATATTGTCTTCTCGAAATTATAAAATTTTTAAATGCTGAATATGAAATTGCACACCAAATTGTTTATAATCCATAACAGTATATCCCAATGTGCAAGAACAAGTAGGAAAGGCTGTTGTATGTTTTATGTTCAGAGGTTGTAATCACAATTGTCAGCTTCTAATTTTCATATAACTTTCTGGAAGTAACTGCCTCTGACTACAACTCAAAAAAACACTTTTTGTTGTGAATATAAAACAGTCTTTGTAATGGTGTCTGCAGATAAAAGGGTGCTTATTATTAAGAAAAAGAAATAAGAAGGCTGGGCAATCCATGGCTGTTTTTGTATGGCTCCCAAGCTAAGAATGATCATTGGGGGGCCATTAAAATGAAAAGACCAAATTAATATGCGGCAGAGACCAAACGTGGCCCTCAGAACCTAACATCTTCCGCCTGGCGTTTTATGGGAAACGTGCTGACTGCTGGGATATAACATGCCTTTCAAGAAAATAGTTATTAGAGGCAGAGCAGTTTCTTGAGAATTCTATCTTGACGATAATAAAATATATCTTTGAAATAAACAGGTGGTAGGATATATTGGAAGCAAAACCTTCCATGAGCCTGTAGCATGCCGTGGTTATGTTCCTTTACTATATTTTAAGGTTGTATGTATTAGTAATGTTAACCTCACAAAATTCCCTGAGGCCAGAGAATTGAGCTGTACTTGCATTTGTAGATCTGCTAAAAGCTCAGAAAAAACTCTTACATCACTTCCTTATACTTCATAAACTGATTTGATCTCTCTTAATAGCATACTTCCGCATTTTTCATACGTACAGTTGTTTCGGTTCATAGCAGTTTTATGAACCCAGACAAGAGGTAACCAAGTGGCCAGGATCAGAACCCAGGCCATGTGACTCTGGTACTGTTTTTGCCCTGCCGGGAAACCTGTGTGTAAAACTCTGGTTGGACAGTGCTGCCTGGGAAATTCAGCTTAGAACATTCCTGCCATCTTGGTTGCTTCCACTCACACAGGGCCATCTCTGGAAAAAGGCAAAGATAGAATGGAGAAACTTAACAGTATGAAAGAGAGTAGAAAGTAGCATTCCTCTTTTTGTTTTTTCCACACAAAAAGCACTTTCTCTTTCGAAGACCTAGAATTTCAGCAAATTTTCTCTTTTGAACAGAAGTTAGTTGCCTCAGACTGTGGCAGTAGGGCAACTTGAAAGAAAATGAACTTTGCCATCAGATAGACCGGGGTTCAAACTCCAGCTCTGGGGACTTCCTGGCAGTCCAGTGGTTAAGCCTCCATGCTTCCAGCGCAGGGGATACAGGTCTGACCCCTGGTTGGGGAACTGAGATCCCATTTGCCGTGCAGCGTGGCCCAGAAGAAAACCAAACAAAGCGAAAGCTCCAGCTCTGCCACTTCCTAGTGTGTGTTGTCCTTGGGCATCCTTTGGCTTAGGTAGAAAATGGAGCAACTTATCCCAACCAGGTTTTCTTTTTTTTTTTTTGAGGGAAACAGAAAAATACACTCTTGTTGAAATGAGGTTAGCATACTACCTTTTCCTTTCTCTCTGGGTCTCAGATGAACTATTTTCTTTGTTACACATTTCCACATCATAATTGGGTTGTTAGTGAGGACGAAATATTGGTTTTTATACTGCCTTGATGCATGTAACCATAAGTAAATTACTAACAGCTGTTGTACGCATTTGCTACATATGTCCTTAAGATTCCCTTTGTACCTAAGTAGTTCTGACTGTAATTAAAATGCCACTAAGGTATTTTTCAGTGGACAGTGAATATCAAAACTGAAAGCCAAGGCACAAGATAAAAAGATCTTCACAGGCTTTTAGTCCATAATCAGGATTCTTTTTTTGTCATTATTTTTATTTACCTAGTTCTTTTAGGAAGTGGGTTTATACCGCTGCCACAAAGAATGAGAATTACTGGTTTAGCATCTAATCATTAACTAATAAATAGAAAATTAAAGTGCAGAAATTAAATTTTTTTATGATACTCGGTGAAAAAATGCTAGGTTTGTTGTTCAGTGGCTCAGTCGTGTCTGACTCTTTGCGACCCCAGGGATGCAGCATGCCAGGCTTCTCGGTCCATCACCGATCCCGGAGCTTGCTCAAACTCATGTCCATCAAGTCAGTGATGCCGTCCAACCATTTCGTCCTCTGTCTCTCTCTTCTCCTCCTGCCTTCTATCTTTCCTAGCATCAGGGTCTTTTCCAATGAGTCAACTCTTTGCATGAGGTGGCCAAAGTACTGGAGTTTCAGCTTCAGCATCAGTCCTTCCAATGAACACCCAGGACTGATCTCCTTTAGGATGGACTGGTTGGATCTCCTTGCAGCCCAAGGGACTCTCAAGAGTGTTCTCCAACACCACAGTTCAAAAGCATCAATTCATCAGCTCTCAACCTTCTTTATGCTTCAAGTCTCACATCCATACATGAATACTAAGTTACAGAGTAAAAATAGTACACTGAATAAGATTCTCATTTTCCACATTTGTTATTATTATCTGGCTTTTTATTATTTGTGTGAGCTTTTACTGAAAAGTAAAAGTCAACTGAAAGCTGACTTTTTAAAGGTACGTTTTATTTTTCAGGCCTATGATAGGTCCTGCTCTACCACCTGGTTTTCTTAAATCTACACAGAAAAGTGACAAAAGCAGAAGTGATCCAGGACAAGTGTCATCATATTTCAACTCTGAGGTTTGGGGATTTTTCTATTAAAGAACAAGATGTAAGAAACCAAGACCTTACATAGTAATAACTATAATCATTTGACTCAACTGTAATGTAAGATATGTCATAATCATACTAATTTAGGATTACAGCATAGGTAGACAAAATCAAAAGCTGTCACAGACCTGAGATTCTGTTAGGAAAATAACAAGGCAGTCATGAGTTGACAGGGTGTGACCTATTCATGCTTCTCATCCTTGAAAGGAAGCTTTTAAGTCCTGGAAAGTAGAATATGGTGAACAGTTTAAAGAATTGTTGTGATTTGATGTAAAAGAGAGCAAGCTGAGAAATGTTTAAATAGTGAAATGATTATTATAAAATATTGAAATTAACTTTGTCCCACCCAGTTCTGGTACCATTATTTAACAGGGTCACTCGTGGGTACATGATGTTTTGAAAAGAAAGAGCAGGTGATTCTGGAATCAAGGAGGAAGTCTATTTTCTTTATTAGAGGGCTAGTCCTTTGAGATTTGAAGAATATAATTTGTAATGCATTTTCTCCATATATGGATACTATTTTCAGCTTCTCCAAAGCCTTATGAAATAATTATGGTCTGTATCTTAGAGATGCTGAAAGCCAGAGACATTGGCTAACTTACTCCAAATAGCACAGTTTCTACTTAGCAAAGCCAAAACTCAGAACCCAGTTCTTAGGACTTTCTATCACTTCAGCCTGCTGTTCTGCTGTGCCTTCCTATATGTGAATCATAGACTCTTGTGCATCTCCACTGAGAATTCATCAGTTCCACAGAGGTTGTTACTAAAGGAGATATAATTTGGTGGTTAAGCTCATGAACTCCAGCATTTACTCATTCTTTCAATGAATGATATAGAATACCTACAAATGATTATAGAACACCTAAGTGTGTCAGGCACTTAGTCACAGAAATCAATCTGACAACAAATTCTGTCCCCACCTTCCAGAACGTCCAGAATCCAGCCACTTCTGCTGCCACCCTGGCTCAAGCCAGCACCCTATTTCACTTGTGTTATTGTTGGTCTTCATGTCTTAGCCCTTGTTGCTACCTCTTCTCAACACAGCAGCTAGAGTGGCCCAGATACAGTCAGATCATGTCAGTCACGCTCAAAACTAATTTGCTGCTCCCCTCTCGGCATAAAAGCCAGACTCCTTACAGGGCCCTGTACAGTCTGTCTTCCATTAACTCCCTGGTTTCTTCTTACTTTGATCTGACCACACTGGGCTTCTTGCTCCTTAAATATGCCAGGCAGGCTGCTACCCCTGAGCCTTGATACCTGCTGTCCACATCTCCCCCAGATATTTATGTAGCTGGCTTGCCACCAGCTACAGCACTTTTAGCTGCTAATAACAGAAAGTCCAACTCACAGTGAAGCTTAGTCTCACCTTCCTAGTTAGCAAATGGGTTGTTTGTTTAACTTCCTGAATGATCTATAATCTGTATTCCCAAATTAAGGAAAATGTGTTTCATACCTAAGATGAGGTCTAGAGATAGGGTCATTCCACGGTTAGTTAACTTAATAGCCTCACGAGCTCACTCGGGACCCCAGTTTTGTATGTCTTCTCTGTCACTTGCAGTATGTTAATTCCTCTCAGGCTGACCCCTTCCTTCCACCAGGAAGCCTGCCAGAGTCCTAAGATTCACATGCAGGTGGCAGTGTCCAGACACAGAATGAACGCTATCTTGTTCCCCTTTTTAGGGGGAGGGAAACCTCTCCAGGTTTCCCATAGACCTCTCCTCAGATTTCTGTGGCCCACGCTGAATCATATGCCCATGCTCAAGCCAATCAGTTGGGCAGGAGGAGTGAAACCAAAGTGATTGGTTTAGAATTATCAGCATTTTCCCCAGAAATTAGAGAAGGTTTTAGTTTCCTAAAAAGAGCATGATTCCAACCAGCATGAACAAAACACTGGGTTCTCTTAGCAATAGTTATTGGTTGGAGCTGTTACAGTCCCTACAAATTTCAGGCCTCTACCTTTATAAAACTATCTCTTATTAGAAGGAAGTGTGTGCTCGCTTCGGCAGCACATATACTAAAATAGAAGGAAGTGTAAATATCATTAACTTATCCCATCATCCTAAATGTCAACACTCTATTGATATCACGTTTCTTGTAATTTTTAAAGTTTATTATATCTTTTACATCTGCTCGTTTTATGTCACCAAGTATTATGTTTGTAGAGGGCTATAAATATGTTTAAGATAATGTCTTTGCCATCAAAGAGCTTACTGTTGTCGAGAAAAGCTAAAACATTTAAAGTTAAATCATTAGCAGTTGAAATAAAGGAAATAATAGTCTGCTGTAGTATAAGTAGAAAAAATACTGGCTTTGATCTTAGAACATTTAAGTCTTAGGTACATGTTTTATAACCTCAGACAAGTTGTTTAATCTTTCCAAGTGTATTTCTCTAAACCTAGGTTTCCTCAAAAAGAAAACAGGAATAATAATGCTATTTCCCGGTTTTATTATGAGGTTCAAATGAGACAAAGTCCAGTTATTGAGAGAGAGAGTGTGTGTGGCTTAGAATCAGCCACAAGACAAGATGTAATTATCTAGTTATTTGTGCTGAGGACAATTGCTATAAAGGTTCAGAGAAGAAACCACAGAGACTTACCATTGAGTGGTTAACAGGGAAAGTGTGAACAACACAGATTAAGTCGCCTGATCCTGGTAGTTGAAAAAATAAGAGGAAGAAACTACCTGTCACAGCTGGAGTACAAACATCTTATTGTTGTTCATCTTGTCGTTTATTTTATTCTCTCTCCTCGAGGTCAAGGACTATTTTAAACCCTAGTGTATATAGCATCTAACACAGAGTCTTACATGAAAGCCTTTATTAAAATGATTTACCAACAATAATTTGAATCCAATTTTTGCAGTAATACTGTATCCCTAGAATAATTTGGGCACCAAATTCACTCGTTTGGGCCAGCTTTTTGGAAGGTATTGGACAGCATTTCTGTTCCAGTGGACTGTACTAAATCATGAAGGCTAATATAGCTTCCAAGAATGTCTTATTCATGTGTTTCTTCTTCCAAAGAGCTCTTTCTGTGCCAGGAAAGAAAATGGTTTCAACTCTGTCTTCCCTGACCACTTCCCTGGAGTATTATAGAGGAATTGTGAGGCCACATCTGTGTCCATCAGGAATAGAGCTGAAGTGAGTTAATGAGCTCTGCCGTGGACACAGGGGACGAGGTGGGACAGACCTCACGCCCTGGATTTGTGATCTCTGGTGCACTTGACGAAGGCACAGGAAAGGTGCTCAGTGATTAGCCAGTAACACAGTGCTTGCTCTTTCTTTCTGTTTCTAGGTTATCGGTCTCAGTTAAATTTTGAGTAATTTAGGATCATTTTCTATAATGTGTCGCTCCACTCTTGGTTTAAAGGTCCTGTCTTGTTTCAGAAGGAAACGGATAGCAGTGAGGAGGAAGACATTGTCGGGCCGATGCCTGCCAAAGAACCAATTAACTCCAGTGTCACAGCAGAGTTTGAAAAGAGGGCCCAGAGAATGAAAGAAAAACTGACTAAAGGAGACGACGTAAGTTTCAAATACACAGTACACTTTACTCTGAGAAATCGACCAGATATATCAAAAATCTCAGTTTTGATAACAGACACTTAAAAAATGTCCTTTTTCATGTGTATGTATATAAAAATTTGGTCTCTAGGGTAACTCAGAAGCCATAAAAGGAGAAAACTGACAAATTTGCCCAATTAAAAATGATGGTATGGCAAAAGATAACATTAAGTCCAAAGAACGATAAATTAGATGAAAGTATTTATAACATATATGACAAGAAAAATCAGCCATCTATTAAATCCTTTTCTCTTCAGTTCAGTTCAGTTGCTCAGTCGTGTTGGACTCTTTGCAACCCCATGGACTACAGCACACGAGGTTGCCCTCTCCATCACCAACTCCCAGAGCTTGCTCAAACTCGTGTCCTTCGAGTCAGTGATGCCATCCAACCATCTCATCCTCTGTCATCCTCTTCTCCTTCTGCCTTCAGCCTTTCCCAGCATCAGAGTCTTTTCCAAGGAGTCAATTCTTCACATCAGGCGGCCATAATATTGGAGCTTTAGCTTCAACATCAGTCCTTCCGATGAATATTCAGGACTGATCTCCTTTAGGATGGACTGGTTGGATCTCCTTGCAGTCCAAGGGACTCTCAAGAGTCTTCTCCAACACCACAGTTCAAAAGTATCAATTCTTCAGCGCTCAGCTTTCTTTATAGTCCAACTCTTACATCCATACATGACCACTGGAAAAACCATAGCTTTGATTAGACGGGCCTTTGTCTTTCTCTTAATGTCTCTTTCTGTTAACATCTGCCTCGTTGAGAAGCATAGTCACTTAGGTAGTATTCTACACATATATGCATAAATGTCCACACTTTCCAGGCTACTTTTTTTTTGTTTAGCTTTTTATTTCTCTTAAAGGATTCATCTAAACCAATTACGAGAGAGTCTTGGATGACTGAACTTCCTCCAGAAATGAAAGACTTTGGTCTCGGGCCCAGAACTTTCAAGAGAAGAGCTGATGGCAAATCTGGAGACCGATCAGTCTGGACCGACACTCCAGCCGACAGGGAAAGGAAAGCTAAGGTGAGAGGGCTTCTGCGTTCCTGTATTTCTGTCCATGTTGGCTCTATTTTGAAAAAAATAGAAAGCAGAATTATTCCACGGTACAATTTGTTAGCTTATGATTCCAAAGGGAAAAGATTTCCCTTGAAGGAAAGTTATAAGAAAAGAAAGCGGCACCAGTTGCTTCCTGTGTATTCACTTATACTGATACTGTTTCCCAACAAATTTGTCTCATTAAACCTCAAGAGAACCTGGAGACATAAGTTTATTAACCTCATTTTATGAAAGGAGACAACTGTCCCCTATGAGGTCATTTCTTTTCTGAAATTAAATGCTGGTAAGTGATGAACAGTAATTCCATTCTCGACCTTTCTGATTCCAAATCCCCCAGTCTTTATATGTCATACTGTCTCCATGGAAGTTTCTTTCAGAATATCTTGGAAAAAACCAAGGCACAGATTAACCTAGCAAGTTAAGTGATAGATAGTGACCGTCTCTGAAAATAACAGTAGCTCCATTGCACTAAACTTCACATTACTGTCAAGATAGGCAAAAAAGCCCTTTCCTTAATACATTGAATAATTTACCAGAAAAAGCAAAAGCTATGCATAAAATACATCATTATTATTAGATTTTCTTTTCTTGGATTTCTACACTTACTATGAAATATTCCATTGTCAAGAATCCAACCAGTACTAACTCCTTAAATTCACTTCATCAGAGATTCCAATTTCCTTGAGTTGTGAATGCTATCTTAAATGCTTGACTAATTGGCACCTTACAATTATAACTTATCAGTTCTAAATTAAACAGTTCCTTACTTAATCCATACCCCTAACTCTGTTTGTCTTGTTCATTAGTACCTAGAATTATGAAGGTTTCTATTTTCACTCTATAACCAAAAATTGAATGTCTCCTCTGGCAAGCATCATGTTTGGTCACAGGTGACAGAAAAAGCTCCTTAAGACACTTTGATTTTCATGAAGAATTGGTTGTGAAATAGTGTTGTTCTTAAAATGTGGATGGTATGTGGAAAATGCCTCATTTTAGCAGAATATGTGGCAAAACCATAAGTTCTCTTTTGCCCTGAAGATTCAAGGAAATCCAAGAGTTACAATAGAAAGGTGAGATGAACCAACACACCTGGGGGCAGAAGAGGCAACAGAAGGTGGGGTACAGAGGTGAGCCACACCCCACAGCCCCACTTCTGGGCATATACCCTGAGGAAACCGTAATTAAAAAGACATCAGTGCTCACTGCAGTACTGTTTACAATAGCTAAGACATGGAAGTAATCTAGATGTTCATTGACAGATAAATGGATACAGAATTTGTGGTACGAATACATATATATAATGGAATGTTACTCAGCCATAGAAAGGAATGCATTTGAGTCAGTTCTAATGAAGTGGATGAACGTAGAGCCTGTTACACAGAGTGAAGTAAGTCAGAAAGAGAAAGACTAATATCGTGTATTAATTCCACATGCATACGGAATCTAGAAAGATGGTACTGATGAACCCATCTGCAGGGCAGCAGTGGAGATGCAGACAGAACAGGCTTGTGGACACTGTGGGGGACGGGCAGCGTGAGACAAATGGAGAGCATAGCATGGAAACATGCATTACCACGTGTGAAATAGAGAGCCGGTCGGAATTTGCTGTGTGACCCAGGGGACTCAGACTGGGGCCCTGTGACCACCTGGGGGGGGGGGGGGGTGCAGGAGGGAGGGGGCACATGTAGACCTTGGCTGAGTCATGCTGATACATGACAGAAACCAACCCAATGTGGTAAAGCAATTATCCTCCAATTAATAAATACATTTAAAAAATTGAAAGATATGAGCCTGTGAATGACTAGTGTTGGAATGCCTGTCTGCTCTTTCTTAACTGGTCTTCTATAAAAATAACCTACTGGCATTTTTATAATTTAGCCTTTAAGATCGTCTCCAAAAAGACAACTTAATACCCTTGCTTACATGGATTTTTTTTTTTTTAATATTATTTATTTGGCTTATTCAGGTCTTAGTAGAACATGGAGAATCTTCCACTGTGGCATGTGGGATCTTCCGTTGCAGCCCACAGACTCTCCAGCTGTAGCGTGCAGGCTCAGCTGCCCTGAGGCCTATGGAATCTTAATTCCCTGACCAGGGATCAGACCTGTGTCCCCTGCATTGCAAGGCGGATTCCTGACCGCCAGGAAAATCCCTTACGTGGACTTTTTATCTGTGCTTTTTTCAGACCTCCTGCTCCTCACTGTGTGTGAGTAGATGTCTAGCCTGCAGCTAGATATGCAAGAAGTCTTCCTCAAAGAAAAATAACACAGAAAAATGGAACAAAGAGAAAGTAACCAGTACAGTTTGAACTTAAGATTTTAGATCCTGTGATTGAGTTCTTTAGATCTAGTCATTCTTTTTACGGCTAAAAGTGTTTTGTTGTATATTTGCAACAGACTCAAAGGGATTATTAATACCCCTTAAATCTTATGTGATACTGTATCACAGCATGTAATACTACAGACGTATTTGTGGTAGAATTTATCACAGAAAGTATCATAGCATACTTTATTAAGTACAGTGTTGTTTTAGTCCATTATTTAGATAAAAATTGGGGTCCTCTTTGACTTTATCTTAAGGAGATAGCAACAGTATAAAAACATGCTTTGAGAAAAATAGTTTTCAGTTTTTGTCTGAGCCTTAGTCATTCCCGGTTGGGGCTGTATTCTCCAGAATATTTTTTTTCCTAACAACTAAAATTTATTGGAAATTTACCTAAGTATTTCATCAGTGTGTGTGCTATAGTAAATGGTATATCTTTTTAAATTTCAAATTCTGATTGTTCGTTGCTGGTATGTTTTGTCTATTGGCCTGGTGTCCTGCAGCTTTGCTGCGCATCTGTGTGTGCTCAGTCGTGTCCAGCTCTTTGCGACCCCATGGTCAGCCCATTGAGCGCCTCTGTCCATGGGATTCTCCAGGCAAGGATACAGGTTGCCCTTTCCTTCTCCAGGGGATCTTCCTGACCCAGGGATCAAATCCACATTTCCTCTGTCTCCAGCGTTAGCAGGCGGATTCTTTACCACTGAGCCACCTGGGAAGCCCCAGCTTTGCTGTACTTGCTTGTTAATGCCGCTGCTCCTGCTGCTAAGCCACTTCAGCCGTGTTAATGCCGAGTTGTTTAATAGATCTGTGGAGTTTTCTACATTGACACTCATATGTCTTCTGTGAATTAAAGATAGTTTTATTTTTATTTTTCTATATCCCTTTTGTTTCTTTCTTTTTATTTTTTTCCCTCAAGAGTGCTTTTCCTGGTTTTGAAAACAGTAATGTAAGATTTCCTCTTAAGCCTTATTTTCTCTTCTGCATTTTATTACAGTTTGTCAGACTCATCTCTGAGTTTGATAAAATCCAGTTAGTTGATTGGATGGAGGTTTTGTGGGCTTTTTTTTGTTGTTTTCAGGAAAATGTTAGAGTAGGAGACTAACAGATCCCTTGCCAAGAATATTAACATTTCTAGTGGGAAGAGAATCAACAGGCCTGGCCTTGTCTAGTCTCCTGTTACTCAATCTGAATTAAAATAATAGTATTTCTTGTTCATTTTTTCCTGATAATGTGGTTCCATAATGTGTTATCTGTTCGTTCCTCAGGAGATGCAAGAAGCAAGAAAGTCATTCAGTAAGAAGGATGAAGAATATATACTGTCAGGAAGGGATAAGAGATTGGCTGAGCAAGTCTCCTCATACAATGTAAGTCAGAGAATAAAATGTGTAACCTTTCTTTTTTTTTTTTTTTTTTTTTTTTACATCTTTTAATGCTCTTCTCATTTTTTTCTTTTTCTTGTTTCTCTTTCTTTTATATGCTTTTCTTTTCATCTCAGTCTTTTTCTATACATCTGTTCTGAAAGATACTCGTGTGTACATATATATATATACACATATATGTATAATCCTCATGTTGTGAGCTTTTTTAATGCATCTCTTAATATTTCAGTTCTTTTTTTTTTTTAGTTATATATATATTTTTTAATTTAGTTTAATTGGAGGCTAATTACTTTACAATATTGCAGTGGTTTTACCATACACTGACTTGAATCCTCCATGAGTGTACATGTGTCCCCATCCTGAGCCCCCCTCCCCCCTCCCTCCCCATCCCATCCCTCAGGGTCATCCCAGTGCACTGGCCCTGAGCGCCCTGTCTCATGCATCGAACCTGGACTGGCAATTCGTTTCACATATGATAATATACATGTTTCAATGCCATTCTTCCAAATCATCCCACCCCAGTTCATTTTTTACTTGAATCATATATCAGAAATTCAATTCCTGGAGATGGGTAGCACATGATCAGAAAGTAAGAGCCCTATTAACTCCTAGAGATACCAATTCATACATTTCTAAATATAAGTCAATTTAGAATATTTGATGTAAAGATTTAAATAAAAGTATGAAACTTTAAAATATAGTTCAATATAAACTTGAAAACAGTCAGGATTCATTGGGCAAATTATTATTTTTGTAATTGTCTCTTACTCATTTCAAAAAACCTGGTATTTCACTCAAAGAATAAATAAACCACTGAACCCTTCAGCTCCTGAAAGGTATTCAGGTGTTTAGGAAAATTACCTTCTGTTCCCAGTGCATTAGTTTATGAAAAGTTCTATAAGCATTAAAAATATAGTTAGCAAAGTTTTCACAGACTTGAGAGTGCTTCACTCACAATAGCCTTAAAAAGACTTCTGTAGGAATCTTCATAGGAGCTTTATTCATAACAGCTAATTTCTTTGATAAGCCCAGGTATCTACCAGTAAGCAGGGGGGCAAGGGGGGGTATATATATGATGAAATACTACTTGGGAATAAAAAGGAAAATTACAAATAAATGCAGCATTGTAGATTAATCTCAAAGTCGTTATGCTGAGTGCAGGGAGTCGTACCCAAGATTTCACACACGTGTACCACTGTATGATTCCATTTATATGAAGCTCCACAATAAGCAAAACTGTGGTGGGAAAAAATCAGAATAGTTGTTGTTGGAGTGGGAGTGTGGAGATGGACAAGAAAGGAACATGCAGAGCTTCCTGAAGTGATGGAAATACATTCCACATATTGCTAGGAGTTCAAATTGTAAAGCTCAGTGAATGTAGTCTTAAGATTTGCACATTTCATTGTATATAAATTTACTTTAAAAGAAAACAGTGTAAACAAATATAGAACATGTAATGATGTCTGCAATTTACTTTAAAATGCTTCCAAAAAATTAGGGTTTGAGTCTTATGGTGAAATTTTGGTTACTTATGAGACCTACTTTTCAAAATATTAATATGGTTTTCAGACTGAACCACCTCCTAGTATTGATAAATTCAGCAATCTTTATAAAATATGACCATGAAGGCAAAAGAGTCTGACCCGACTGAACGACTAAGCACACGAAGGCAAAAGGAAAACCAAACAATTAGAACCTTAGCATGGATTTTCTAAAGCTTCTGAGAAACTGCCACATTCAAACTTAATTGCCCTAGTTTTTTACAAATTAGTATAAAACATACACGTTTTGTTAAATTATTAAATTTGGTAAATCAACAAACTGGTGGTTTGGCAAATTGATCTCACATGAGTTGGCTTTTGGTGTGATATTCTGTGAACTAACTGCTTCTAGATGTTTTTATTACTTACTTATAAGTTTGGTCCTCTGCATCAGTCACAGTGTGCAAATTGTGCTAAAATAGGTAGACGGCAGATCTGAAACAAACTGATGTAACAGTTCATTTCTTTTATCATAACAGTCCACTTGAATTGTGTGATTTGACTATAATAGTCTAGTGGTTTAATGTATTCCTCTGTCTTTCTTGGTGTTCAGTTTATTACTTTAGGGGATCAGTCAGTGGAAACTGACCATTTTTTTTTCTCCATTTGTGTTCACTTTTTGTTACCTTCTATAGTTTTGCCCGTCAGTCTAGACCATTTTCCTCAGCACCAGCTCTAGGAAGGACAAGCAGGACTTCTACAGCTTCTCACAGTTTCTCCAAACTCTGCTGTCTGTTTCCTCCAGCTCTTTCTTAAATCTTCAGCCTTTCACTTCTAACTCTTGATAGCCTGTCTGCCTTCATCTTTATTGTCTCATTAGTGAATTATTATCTCATTGGAAGAAGGGAGGGAAAATGTGGAGAAATTGCACTAGAAGATTAAATTTTACAGTATAAATGTTTTACATTTATATGTACACATATATTTATTCTCCATTATAGTTCTCCATCCTCAGATTAACCCTACTCCTGTGCTATCCATTCTCTTTCCCCCTCTGTTAATACCAGACTACCAGACAGAACTATCTGTCTTACGGGACACCTGTGTGAGAAGCTGGTAGATTTTAACAGCACAGGTTCCTGAGATCCACGGTTGGATCTGTCATGGGGCTCAGGAATCTGTTTTTCTTTTCAATCAGTCAAGGGTGGAGAGAGATGGTCTTTCAAGTATTTTTACTCAGTATTTACAGAGTATTATCCCCTCAAAAAACTTCTCCTGGACATCCAAAAATAGTTTGGATGTCATTATAAGTTTTGATAGTTAGCAGAGATACAATTTATAGCTTGTTTTATTATTCTTTTCAGTGTTTCAGATGATATCTAAATGCCTTAGCAACTTATTATCTATTAATATCCTTTAAAAATATGTATGAACAAGCTCTTCCTTAACAGTTGGAAATTTTATTTCATCCTTTTTTCTCCTTGAATACATAATTTCATTTCTTTTATGCCACAAATTTTATCTTAATGGAATTCACTTTTACGCTTGAAAGTCTTCTGTGATTAGACTTGATAAGTCATATTTCACTTCAGCAAATCTATGCACATAAATTGAAACCAAAAGGTTTTAATTTCCTATATCTAAAGTCTTTAAATGTTTACACTTTTCTTTCCTTTTGGATTAAGTTGTAAATTGAGTTGATCAAAATGATATAAACATATCTCAGATTTTGATAATTATTAAATTTCAAAAGTAAAATGTAAACTTAATATCTTAATGAAAGACCTTTTTTCTAGTTACTTTCTGGTCTTTTGATGAATGTTACTTACTGCTAGAATAAGACAGATTTCAACACCAAATATGTTCTTTTGTTTGTTCATTTTTATAGTTAAGAGTCTTATGGTTAAGAGTTAGGAAACCATGTTCACATAAAGCAGTGGGTAAGAATGGAACACAATTCATTATCATGATGTCATTCAGTTCTTTAAAGAGTTTCTATTTATTTACTTAAACCTCAGAATGATCTATTAACAAAAAATTATTATTAATGTCTCCCCACTTTCACTCTGTCTCAACTTTGATCTTTTTTTCACATTGGTCCCTTTTTTTTTTTTTTTTTTGCAATTCAAACGGTTTGACATTTAGTAACTTCTCAGCTGAGGGCTGTTTCCATCTTTTTCCAAAGGGTACAAGCGGGCAGCATCGCCACCCTACTGGATACTGAAGGGCGGGGCGAACAGGGAGAGGAAGGACTGTAGTACCCTGACTCTGCAGCCCCCCGAACAGGGTTTATTTCTCAGCCTCACGTTCCAAATCTGTATAGTGGGAATAATAACATTTAATGTATATTGATTATAAATTTAGATCCTGTCCAGATTACAATACAGTAAATGCTCAGTAAATTGAATACTTAACATTTATTGATTGATTCTTATGTACTCCGATACACTAAATCCTTTGTATTCCTTAGATGACCTAATTCCTACCTCATCCAAATATTTGGACATTATTACTACTAGGATTTATTATTTTACAGCTGAGAAACTTGGGCATAAATTTCTTGCCTGTGATCAACATGTGTTGAAAATGTCAGCACCATCACTGCTACTCTGATTTTTCCAAATTCAGCACTTATGTTCTTAACTGTTTCTCCATGCTATGTGTATTGATATGTTATTTTTTCTTAGCAATATTTGATTCTTTTTACCTCCAATTCCATTAAAAATAAAGGTTTAGAAAGCACTTAACTTGCAAATCTGTTTGTTTCCTAAAGATGTATGAAATGACCAACTTATATGAGAGGGATTGAGAAGTTGGAAATAGTGCTAATTTAAATAAATACTTACTATTACAGCATCCAGCTAGAGCTCAATTTATAGGAAATAACAACCACATAACCTAGTTGACAAAGTCAGATCTCATTGTCAAGTCAGACAAGTGAGACTAACTTTCTGTGAAAATGTCTGACTTCATTTCTCTGTTCAAATAAATATGATTATGATCATTTCTATGACACTTCTGAATTGTACCGTAGGCAGGTAGGTGCCATGAATTTGTCTTCTGATGAAATAAGATGCTGCCACCTTCAGCATTTCTTACCAGTTATTTTGCCTTCACTGAGCTCTCTTCATGTCTTTGCTCTCAAATACATTCTCTGACAGGAGACAGGGTCTGGAGGAGATGAGGTTGTTAAGCAAAACTTGCCCTGTCTTTCACTGTCCCATTCTGCAATGTAGCTGAATTCAGAAACATTCCAACAACAGCAGAAATACCATTCCAAAAGGATATCACACTCTTTTAAGAGAAATTATGTTTGAGACACAAAAGAGCACAAAGCCTCCTGGGTTTCCAGTTCCTTGATTAGAACTTTCGTTCATAGCAGTATTGCAGGTGTTTTAATTTGATGCTCTGGAGCCTTGTTCCCCAAGACAGTGTTCTCTAATAAGATTCTGAAAGGCCTCTCCTTCATTAAATGGAGAAGGGCTGTAATAAAAGGGTAGACATCCTCACAAGATGCATTATCAGGCGAGTCCGTTTCAAGTGAGGCTACGTGAAGCAGCTGAGAATCACGGGTAGAGAACGTTGAAATCCCCCGTGCCTTCAATACCCCTTGGAATCCGCTCTGTGTGGCCCCCAGGGATACACACACGCACACGCACACACACACACACACACACTGCAGTTGGAGGCTGCTGATCTGTACTGCCTGCACCTACTCGCGCATCTCACGCCCTGCTCCTCCAATCCAGGGCTATTCTGTCTTGTCCTTTAATACTGAAAGGTCTGTGATGAATCTCTTAATTTATAAAACCAGTTGCCTCTGCTCAAACCTCATCCTCCTAGATATATTTGAAAATGTGAAACTAATATCATACTGTAAATCAGCTATACTTCAATTTTTTTTGAAAAAGAAAATATGAGCACCTTGCCCAGCTGAAAAGAAAGAAAATGAGGGTGATAAGGAAAGCTGAAAGGGACAGAAATTCTCCTGGCACACAATCTATGCCAGGACCATGCAGACTTTACCTGCACCAGCCTTGGATTTTGTCATCTCTGTGCTGTTGTTTTTCTGCTTTGAGCGTGCTTTTGCTTCAGCCTGGTGGTGCCTATCTTTTCCATTCCACCTACAAAGGCTTCGTGGACCAGCGCATCCGTGAAGCTTTAATCAAGCTCCCAAGAGAGAAAGTAATTGCTCCCTTCTCGCTCATTAACACTGACTCATCATATGATGCTTTGCATGATGGTTATTTAAACATTAGTTTCATGTCCATCTTTTTCTTTTTTGATCATGTGGCATGAGTTCATAGATACCTTTATTTTGGTTGAATTGAATTTGCCTCTGATACATATTTTCTTCAGAGATGCTGTCTTGGATTTAGAAAAACCATTGAGGGACTTCCTTGGTGGTCCAGGGGTTAAGAATCCACCTGCCAATGCAGAGGACATGGGTTCAGTCCTTGGCCCAGGAAGATGCTGCAAGCCGCAGAGCAGCTCAGCCTGTGCTACTGAACCCAAGCTCTAGAGGCCGAGAGCCACAACTCCTGGAGCCCGTGTGCTGGAGCCCATGCGCTGCAACAGGAGAGGCCACTTCAGTGAGACACCCTCACACTGCAAGTCGGGAGTGGCCCCCACTCACTGCAACTAGAGAAAGTCCTCGTGCAGTGAAGAAGACCCAGCGCAGCCGAAAATAAATAATTTTTTTTTAAGTATTAAAAAAAGAAGAGGACTTCCCTGGTGGTCCCGGGCTAAGGCTCCGTGCTCCCCATGCAGGGGGCCTGGCTTCAGTCCCTGATCAGGGAACTAGACCCCACATGCCGCAACTAATACCCAGCACAGCCAAATAAATAAAAATAATAAATTTTTTTTTTAAAGAAGAGAAACAATTGGGGTTTGTAAATAGCCCTCCTTAATGTTCACCATTACTACTTCATTTTTTGTTTCATGATTATTATATTCTGCCAATGACCTATCCAAACTAAGATTTTTATTTCTGCTGTCTTGCTCTCCCCAGGAATCAAAAAGGTCAGAATCTCTTATGGACATTCATCATAAAAAATTAAAGAATAAAGCTGCTGAAGATAAAAATAAGCCCCAAGAGAGAATACCATTTGACCGTGATACAGATCTCAAAGTTCATCGATTTGATGAAGCTCAGAAAAAAGCCTTGATAAAGAAATCTAGAGAACTAAACAGCAGGTTTTCACATGGCAAAGGCAATATGTTTTTATAAGTAAGTATCTATCAGTAAGGTATATTTTGATAAATTTTGAACTTTTTTTCTAAATACTATTACCTATAACTGTAAAAATTGAATCCCTTTTATAATAAAGTAGATTATAAACCTGCAGATTTTTTTTTTCTAAATAACTGTGAATTTTGAAAATTCAGCCTTGTGGAATAAAAAATATGTTATCCTGGGAAAGTAGACTTGTCCTGATAATAACCTAACAGGGCATTACTATTCAGAATGCTGAAATAAAAGCTTTTCATTTGTGAGAAACGGGAAAGAAAAGTGTGATTTGAAGCTTGGGTAAATATGCATGCTTTATTAAAGAATGAGGTTTCTTAGGTTATTAAATAAGATCACAGAAGATGTTCATTGCTTTTAAAAGGTTCTGTGTAAGTTAAGGTTCAAAGCCATTACATCACCCATACATAGCCCAAACTGACAAGGGTTCATAATGGTGATTGCATAAAAGCTAAGGTTGCTTCTTAAAATCTTTGTGATTTTTAATTGGATGAAGCCTACATCAGTATTAAAGTGTGGCTTTAAGGGAAAATACTGTTCAGATGAGAATTATTTTCCGACTTACTGAATTTTCTTATTCTTACTTCAGGGTGATTTCCCTGTGCAATGAAGAAGAGTTGAAGAATACCCCTTTTTTCTGTCCGTCCACCTTTATTCCTTTCTTTTGAGTTTCTTAAGATTAGAGGATGACTTTGGTCTAAAAAACCAAAAAGATTTACCTTGCTCTGTGCGTCCTTTAAAATCACGTGAAAACATAAAACCGGTGTGTCTTTTTAGAGGAGAATTTTATTTATGTGTCTTTGGCTTCTGAGGGCATGTGGGCTTTTCTTCAAATAATCATTTTTAGGATCCTCCCACCCACCCTCACAAGTGCTCCATAAGATCTGCTCAGGCCGATCTAGGGCATCTCTCCCACAGCCTGAACCCCCCATCAGATATCACCAGCCTGCCCTGAGAGACTGAGTGGGATCCTCCCAGTGAATCCATGAATTTGAAGCTGTTTTGGTTTCCCTCTAAACTACAGTCAGTGAACAGACAACATTTACTTGAAAACAGAGGGTGTGAAGGTTTTTCCTATTTTGTTAGCAGTTTGCTTGTTTGGTCTGTCAGAGCTTTTTCTTTGTGGTTTGGGTTTTTTGGTTGGTTGGTTGGTTGGTGTCACAAAGAGGGACCTGTGCATGTGCTAAGGAAAAACCATTTTGATTTTTCCAACTTTAGTAAGTAAGCCTAGAGGATGCCTTCAGAGGTCACACCATTAACCATTAGTGGTGTGAAGTCTGAGACCTGGTCTCTGTGTTCTTCACCGAAGCTTTGTAAGTCTTTAAACTGCCTCAGGATGATCTGACTTGGCTCATTTATATGTAACATGTTATAGCTAATTCATTGTGGACAGATCTTTACAATCAACCATGAATAACTTTTTAAAAAAAAATCAAACTCATATACCCCAGATATAAAAATGGAAACTAATCAAAGCCACCATGATGGAGGATGGTAAGCCTGTGATGCTTCAAGCACTGCCTCTGAAGATGTTAAATAGAAAATTCTCAACAGTTAGGCCTAAATTCAAATTCTGGAAGTTATACTTTCTTATAGATTAATCCCAGTTGTTCTGCTAGTTCTGTGTTCTAGTTTTGATGACGCACATGGTTTTAATGGGAAGAGATTCTGAGTCCTAGTTCATTTAGGCTTCATGAAAATTGAGTAAATTGTTCAGTCAGATTGTGGGCCAGATTTTTCTTCTTTTGACTATAGAACTACAATGATACCTTCCATAAGAGTAATCCACTCAAGAGTGTTACTGTTTAAAAGATGAATTTTTTTCTCCTAAGCAAATTGAAAAAGTTCCTAGTCTAAGCAGAATTGAACAGAGCTACCTTTTGACTGAAGGTCATTTTTAGTGGGTGATATTTTCTGAACACAGAATTTTGTAGAAGAGTATCTATTACTTTCACTGATTTTGTTATAATTTTTTTTCTTCTGATGAGATGTTTTCTAGGTCCTTATCCTCATGTAAATTCCTAATATATATATATTTTTTGAGAAGCTTTTGGTATTTTTAAGATAAAAATGTGGTCTTTGAATACTTATTTTTGCTTTGCTTTCCTCACCGTAAGATAGAGAGGGATATTCCTATAGTACGTATTTACTGTTTCTCCCATCATGCTTGGAATGTCTGTAACCTCACCAAGAGAGAGAAAATACTGATACTTTCCACAAGTGACCACATCACTGGTACTGCAGGTCTACTGCTCTTTCATGCTACCCTGAGGACAGTTTTACAAAATGTGAGGCCAAACCAGAGGTTTTTTGCCCTGTGGAAACACTAAGCCCAATATAACAACACTGACAATAAAAGAACAAAACAGCTGTTTGCACAAGATGGAAAAGTGGTCTTCATTTCATCTCCTCCCCTCTTCAAAGCTGCCCAAGGCCTGAAAAATCAAGTCTGTGCTCCATCTGGCAGAAAATTGGGATTGTTGGCATTTTCTAAGAACTTTTTAATTTTCTTTACTTCTTGGCCCAATTTTGTAGAACTGTGACCTCTTTTGAAACCTAAAAATAAAGAAGAAAAAAGAACAACTCAAGTTCAAAGAGTAAAGCAGACACTTTTAACGTTTTTTACTGTTTGGTGAAGGTGATATTTTAAGTTCATTGTCCCTGAAATTATACAATTTTTGTTCCACTCTCTAAATTGTCATCTCAGATTTTGATGCTTCAAATAATACCAACATTACCAGTAAATCAATGGCTCTAGCAAGTGGGGGAATTGACAGAGGGAACAAAAGGTGAGAGGTGGTAGCTACACCCATAATAAAGTTGTCTCATCAGATAACTTTTTTTGTATTGGGAAAAATATCATAAATTAATCCCTATGCCCAAAGAAAAAGAAAAGCTACAGTTTTACTAAGAAGTCTTTATCTTGTTTGGATTGTAGCAGCTTCTTGACATTTATCACTTGAACATTTTATGGTTCTTTGAAGTAATGATATTTTTTATAAGGAAGGTTGAGCTTTACATGGTACCAAGGCCTACATGCTCCATAAGAGATAATCAGTCATCATATATAAATTATTTGATCCTGAAACATCTTGGTACTTTTTGTCTCTTATATAGGGTAGATAATGTTAACATCATCACTTAGAAACATATGATCATGGGAGATAGTTTTTAGACTATTTACAGCAGCCCATATCACTTCTCTTCCCTGTTTTCCATGGCAATGATAGGTATTATTAGGGAAAAGAAATTCTCTGTTGAGCTGTATACCTAAGAGGAAGAATCAACATGGGGGAGGTAGCTAGAAAGAGTCACCCAAATAACAGCAATGCCAAGTCTTCTACTTGAGAATGTTAATTTTTTTTTTTTTAGTTTGACCTCTGAAACCATCATGTAAGTTTAGTCTGCAGTTCCAGAAGGTCATGCATTTCCTGTTATTGGAGAGGTATATTTTTTTGCAGCTTAAATATTTACTGTGACTATGGTGTGTACAAAATTAAAAAGCTATACACTGTCTTTCAATCTTTTCATTTTGAATTTATGATTAAAAGACTGTTTTTAGAAAAGAGTTTCTGAGGTGTTATTTTTTATGTATGAATAAAGATGCATCTATATCTGAGAAGTTGTGGCCTTTTATTTTTGCTTTATTTGTTTAATGTTAATTAGCTTATCTGAAGCAGGCAGTGTTTTTAAAGAGAATGTCCTATAAAGATTTATTCTAGCCAATCAGATCATTGTGGGGGTAAAGTCTTTCTACCCAACTCACTTACCAGATTTTCATTATCCCAATATATTAACTATTTGGGACTTCCCTGGCAGTTCAGTGGTTAAGACTCAAATTCCCAATGCAAGGGGCATTGGTTTGAGCCCCATTGGGGAAATAATATTCCTCATGCCACATAGCTCAGCCTTAAATAAAAAATTACCCATTTATTTAAAAACATAAGATAGACAATTTGGAAATGCCCTTAAGAGCACCATGACACAAGAGGGGCTGACACTAGCTTTATAACCAATATTTCATTGTTCTGCATATTGGAAGATTATATGACAGTTTTGGGTTTTTCCTGGGTTGTTGATTATGAGATTCTGTGGGTTTTGCTTTTTGTTTTGAGGGGTGTTTTTGTTTTGTTTTGTTTGCCTTTTCTACTTTTCAAATTCTTTCAGAAAGCATATATTCTTTTATAATCCCAGGGAGAAATGAGCTTTTTGGTTTTAAGCTCTAATTTTGTATTACATAGTGTCAGAAACTGAACTACTAGGGAGACAGGACTCAGGATTTCTCTGTTCCTTAACTGGGGAAGTGACCAAAGGAGATACTTGGCAATATAAAAGCTAAGCATTAAATGATAGGAATCTGGACGTAGAGTATCAAGTAAAGAGAGCCCTTGAATTTTCAGATCGTTTCCCTATAGTAAGTATTTCTTTAGGAAATATTGCACTTGTTCATTCAGTAAACGTTTGTTAAATACCCGGGTGTATTCTAGGTGCTAAGAACACAGTGGTGAACCAGACATTCGTAGCCCTTGTCCATGAAAGGAGGTTCTGTGCTAGTCACTACAGAGTATTCACAGGTACGTAACCCAGATTCCCTGCCTTGTGATAAGTGGGAGAGCAGAAGATGTCATTTAAAAAGTAAGAAAAGGCGGGGGCGGGGCGGGGGGTGTGCGAGCCTCGGGGGAAAAAAAAATTTTTTTAAAAGTAAGAAAAAAAAAAGTAAGTGCACATGATGAGGTTGACTTAAAAAAAAATGCATAACAGAGTTTTGAGTTATTTGGGGCAATATGAGGGCTATAACCCAGGAGACAGTATTTCAGGTAACTCTTGAGAAACTGCTCCAATAAGGTTGTGGGAAATGTCAGTAAATATGTGCTTTTGGTGATGGGGGAGTACATGCAACTAAAGCACATATTTTTGCAGCAGGTTTCAGCAAGTCTCATGAAGGTTACTTCCAGTCACGAGCAGCAGTGGAGGATGAAGGATGAAGGAAAAAACCATGAAGTATTTTTGTGCTTTTCTAGATATGAGGAGATACAAGAATTGGGTTCGTAAAACCAGCTCCTGAAAATAACTATCTGAAGACCTGTTCTGCCAGTTTTTCCCAGAGCAGAGTGCCTCATTTCTGCTCTTCACCCTGAACTTTTCCAGGGGGTGTGGAAGGTCAGCAGCTGCAGCAGCACCTGATCTAATCTCTGTAGAGGTAAATGACGAGTGCCAATTGCTAATAACTGCTGTGTGGTAGATAGGAAAGTAAAGAGTAAATCCTAAATGTTCACAAGGAGAATTCTTTTCTCATTTTATTGTGCCTATATGAGAAGATGGGTGTCAGCCTAACCCATTGTGTCATTTCACAATATGTAAATCAAAGCATCGTGCTGTCCACCATAAACTCATACCCCAAAACTGGGTGGGGGGAGTCACATATTGTAGTAAGTGTTATAAAGAAAACTGTGTGGGACACTCCAACATGTAATTGAGGATGAAAATCCTACCTGAGTAAAGAGAGAAGGGAAGTCTGAAGAGATGTTATTTAAGTTAAAACCTAAAAAAATGACAAGCTCAGTTCAGTTCAGTCACTCAGTTGTGCCTGACTCTTTGCGACCCCATGGACCACAGCACGCCAGGCCTCCCTGTCCATCACCGACTCCTGGAGTTTACCCAAACTCCTGGCCATCGAGTTGGTGATGCCATCCAACCATCTCATCCTCTGTTGTCCCTTTCTCCGCCTGCCTTCAATCTTTCCCAGCATCAGGGTCTTTCAAGCTAACAGTTCAAAAAATGACCTGTTACTAAATCAGGTCTGGCTGCTCATCAGTCAAATACTCAGGAAAGTTGCTTTTAATCAGAATGCTGGTGATATGAGCAGACAGTGGAATCAGTGCCCTCTGAATATTCTACTCAGTCGTGAAAGTTTTTAAAAGGAAAAAGGGAAGTAACCTCAGTTGATCGTTGAGGTTGGGAGTCAAGAGTTGTTGCTACCCCCCACTGTGTACAGACTGTGTGCAGGCTTGTTGCTCTTGTTCACACAATTGGTTCATGCGATTACTGAAGGGGAAGCTAGGGAAGAGATCGGGTCATCTGGTTAATTACTTAGTTTTCATTTCTACTTCTTTGACCTATGGGAAGAACAGGTTAGGCAGGGTATTGTGTGATCAAAAGATTTGAAAGATGTGCTAGGGCCAGAGATGAGCAGAGCATAGAGGTGCTCTGATTTAAGGTTAGTGACAAGACGAAAGAGGCCTCCTGCAGAGAGCTCTTTCCTATCTAAAGCTGCTTACAGCCTGACCACACATGCCAAAACCCTGAAGCATTAGTTCCGTGGTATTTGAAGAATCGCACCAGCGTGGTGGTGTACAGTGAGAAATATAATCAGGATTGGTCCCTGAGTCAGTAGATACTAGGAAGTCCAGGGAACTGCACTTAGCCCGGTTTTAGAAGCTAAATGGAGCCTTACAGAAGAGAATGGCTCTTGGTCACGTCATAAAAATCACATAGCAGTTGGCCTGATGGATCCTGACACCAAAGATCTACCTTTCTGGCCTTCGAGAATTCTCTGTAAGCGTGTCTGAGTTCATGCCTTAGACCCTTGCTCTGTATGGTGAGTTTAAGACCTTGCTCTGTACGGTCTAAGAAAACCTGTATGAAACTCCACTAATAACGGTCATCAGTTACCAGAATATTAGTCCATTGAACTCCTGCCTATATTACCAAAATTGCCATTATTTAAATAGAGCTGTCTGGGATCTTTGTTTTTGTTTTCTCAGAATTTGTTATGAATTATTGTTCATTTCCTCCTCTTAGGCCTAATTATTGAGTAGTATATACATCCTTTTTAAGAGCTAAATAGCACTAGATTAATTCAACAGATGTCGGTTGATAGCAATTAATCTTTAGAATTCCAGGACATGACAGAATGTTTTCATTTAAGGACTGGGGAATACAGTTAGATCTGTGCCTTAATTTGTAATCCTTGAACCACCTCCATCAGAGTCACCTAGAGAGCTTATTCAAATGCAGATTCCCAAAGCCACCTCTACTGAAAGGGAACCTGAGGTTAGAGTCAGAAGTCTCCATTTTTAACAATTATCTCTAATGATTCTTTGTCAAGTTTGAGAATCACTGCACTTATTATGTATATCCCTGTAAACCTTCCCCTCTCCCTGATACAGTCACTTTCCTATATTAAATATTCTTTAAAACATAATCATTTTATGTTACATGGCTATATTCACCAGTACTGGTAATACTTGCATTATGAAGAGTGGAATATCGTTTCGACTGAGTAAATTGATGCTTAAACATTTTCATTCTTCAAACATCTTTACCAGCCAGCTGCTGCAGGGTTTAAGATTATACTATCAGTAGTAATTCAGTTTCATTAGACTTTGTGTTCTCTTGGGCACCTTTGAAAATGAGAAAGTCCCTGGGAACAATAGTTAGGTTATAAGATCTCTGTCCTTGGCTGCCTGGGGGCCCAGGAGATCACTGAACACCCTGGAAGTACAGAACATTGAGAGGGTAAGTGGGCTCAGCAGGATGCTAAAGATGAACTTCAGAGTGGGTGCCTTGTGACTATTTTCCTCAGGGGAATTTAATCAGTGACTGTTACTGAAGTACTTTGAGGTCTTAGGTAACTGCTTTGGCAGCTTAAGTATTATTTTAACTAAGCTAGCCAGGTTACATTTAGCTATCAATTTCTGCCTT
This sequence comes from Dama dama, assembly GCF_033118175.1. Classification (NCBI taxonomy): domain Eukaryota; kingdom Metazoa; phylum Chordata; class Mammalia; order Artiodactyla; family Cervidae; genus Dama; species Dama dama. The sequence goes on from NC_083710.1 coordinate 19,155,853, forward strand.
TGCTAATAAAAGATAGCTATAGATAAAAGAATGGCAACCAGCAAAGGTATGTGATTACTTAATTAAGCCTGAAAAATGTCAAGAACCTATGCTAGAATATTGAAAAGGATTTTGAAACTCATTTTCAAGTCTCTCTAATCACCTCCTTTCCACTGTGCAGCCTTTTATAGAATTTCCATTTGGTTTCCTCAGGATGGGTTAATGTTGGCTAATCAGGTCATATGATCAGGTATTTAGTACTAAAATTTTCCTTTTAGATAATCAGCCCTCTGAGATAAAAATTAACTTGTTCCTTTTATAACTGGACACAAAAGCAGAAATGGAGCTGCCAATGTATATAACTTAAGATGATTTTTATCTTTTTGAGTAATAGCTGAAAGCAACATATCTTGCTCCCCTAAGAATACATAATACTCTAATACCTCAGCCACACACAACACACTCTAAGAAAGCAATTCATTAACCTAAGCTTGCTACTTCTGACACCACGTTCTATGAAATTCACCCAAAGAATCAATCTAGAAATTGTGGCCATTTTTCAGTCTTCATGTTAACTAGATATTTTATAGTCTTTTAAATTAGTCTTTTTCTTTCCAACAGCCTTATACACTGGTAATAAAATTGTCATAGTTGGAAAATGAGACTCTTAGAGTTAAAAATGTTTGCCAGTCAAACGTGTTTGTCAATAAAGACAAGGTAAGGCTTCAACCCCATCAGCTTATGTTAGTTGACCCACTCGTTGTACGGTGGTGCTTCTAAGACAGTAATGTGAAAAGATGGGTTCAGAGCATTTCCTTTTACCAGCTAATCATAAAGAGCTTTTTTAAAAAAATAATCACATTTATATTCTTGTTAATTATTGCATATCAATACCCAGAAGGACTACATCTTCAGTTCAGCATTTATCAGAACTGAGTAATACCTATGTTTAGAGGAATGAGGGGTGGTAGTTGAACAAGCATGATGTGGACCAATTTAGACAACAGAAACCTCTGGGTCCATGTTTTTTAAGCTTCAGTGTTCATCAGAATCCCCTGAGAGCTGATGCCCTAGCATCATTATCAGAGATTTTGGTTGGAACTCAGGCATCTATTTTTGACAAGCTTCCCAAGCAATTCTAACATGCTTCAAAGTTTGATTTGGTCCAAAGACGGCACATTAAGGTTTCTAGAATCAAAAAGGTCAGATTGCTGTCATGCTGTGGCCACTGAGCCTCTTGATTCAAAGGATAGACAACAGGACTTCCCTGGTGGTCCAGTGGTTAAGAATCCATCTTGCAATGTGGGGAATGCAAGTTCAATCCCTGGTCAGGGAACCAGGATCCCACATGCTGTGGAGCAACTAAGCCAAATAAATGAACAGTAATGATGATGAGGGGAGAGGTAGAAGGCAGAACTCATTTCCCAGCCTCCCTTGCTGCTAGAGCACAAGTATGTGTGTGTATTGGGCTCTGCCAATTAGGGGTACCCACGTAGCATCGGGATTCCAAGAAGAGAAAAGTAAAGAAGCACGTGTTCCCAGAAAGATCTTGCGCTGGTGGAGGCTAGATAACCTGACATGTTGGAGGCCTGTAACATGGTATGAAGCAGTGGTGACATGCGCGTTGCAGTGAGATCAGACATACCCCTGGTTATATAGCTTCTGGACCTACATAAACGCCAGATACATTATTTTGTTTGCAACTAAGAGCTCTGAGTAACACAAGGGCGTTATGCTCTGCTAGTTAGAAGCATAAATTTTGGAAACAGTAACTTGAAATCAAATCCCGGCCCTGCCACTAACTGTAAACTTGAGAAAGTTTCTTAAACTATCTCAGCTGTAATTTGTCTTAAAATAGGGGACACTGATAACTCCAATACTTCAGCCACCTGATACAAAGAACTGACTCGTTGGAAAAGACCCTGATGCTGGGAAAGATTGAAGGCAGGAGGAGAAGGGGATGACAGAGGATGAGATGGTTGGATGGCATCACCGATTCAATGGACATGAGTTTGAGCAAGCTCTGGGAGTTGGTGATGGACAGGGAAGCCTGGCGTGCTGCAGTCCATGGGGTCGCAGAGTCGGAGACAACTGAGTGACTGAACTCAACTGAACTGATAACCTCACAGGTGGCACTAGTGGTAAAGAACCCTCTGCCAGTACAGGATACATAAGAGATGTGGGTTCAATCCCTAGGTTGGGAAGATCTCCCTTCTTGCCTGGAGAATCCCCAAGCACAGAGGAGACTGGTGGGCTACAGTCTATAGGGTCGCAAAGAGTTGGACACGACTGAAGTGACTTAGTCCACACGCACGCCTCACAGAGTGTTATGAGAGTTACATGAGAAGACACATCTAAACAGCACAAAATCCAGCAATAAAGGATGGTTATCATTATTCCTGGATAATAGCCCTAGTCATTTCTTATGACCTCAAAAAATCCCTACATTTATTAGGAGTCTTGGCAGCAAGTGAGAGAAACTTAATTCAAACTGGCTTAGGCAAAAAATAAATAATTTATTCACTCATGCAATGAAAAGTTCAGAAGGTAGCCAGGCTTGAGGTACGACTGGATGTGGACACCCAGGTCACGTCACTAGGATTCTGTCCCTGTCCCTCAGCCTGCTTCCCTTGTGTGGACTTCATCTTTAGGTGGGCTTAGGTGTTAACACAGATAGCACCCCCTCTAAGCCGGCAACCTTAGTTCAGTTCAGTCGCTCAGTCATGTCCGACTCTTTTGCGGCCCCATGGACCACAGCACCCCAGGCTTCCCTGTGCATCACCTACCAGCTTAGCAACAAATGAAAAAAAAATCCTCTCTTTCCTACTAGTTCCAGCCAATAATACCCAAGGACTGATGCTAATTGGCTCTCGGGATCAACTTTGGTCACTTGTTTACCCCTGAATCAATCATATATGGTCAAGAGGTCAGTCACCCAGTAGTCCAGGCTGGTTCATGCTTCCACCTATTAAACCCAATCTAAACCATAGGGGCTGAGAACTTCTGAGAACTTGTGAGGGTAGTTCCCTAAAAGAAAGTGAAAGTGCTATAACTGGCAACGAGATAACCCATGCTACAGAGCACAGTATTCATATCGATACGTTTCCTTGTACAGTGGGAACCAACACAGCCTTGTAAAGCAATTATACTCCAATTTAAAAAAAAAAAACTGGTGCTTGCAATAGCCCCCATCTTATTTTTTATCCTCACTAATTCATTAATAAGAATATCAGTTTTCTGTTTACCAAAATGGAATATCACTCATCTACCCCTCTATTCACCTGTGGTTCACCATTGTGAATCCCTCTGCATTAGGTGTCTGTTTTTTTCAGTTCCCATGGTTATGAATTTTTTGTGGGGGCTAAAGAGTGAGAGCAAGCACCCACTGACCTGCTTCAGAGATGACTTAGCCTGGGTAGGTTCTGCCCCGTCAGTCAGCACTGCGTGTCCCCTATTTATTGGCATCCATGAAATCTGGCATCAAGAAGTACATTTAGCACAAGGAAGATAAGAAATGAGGCTGTCACGGTTTATTTACCACATGCTGCCGCCGTATATAAACCCCAATACAATTCCAAATGATTGATCTAGCCCTTCCATTTACAAACAAGGCAAGAAAAAAAGACAAGAAGGCAATGAAAAAAATGTAAAGAATTGCCACCCTCAACCCAAGTGAGAAAGCTTGCCTGACATTGCCGATTTATCATGTATCTTGATAGAAGGCATCCAATATCTGAGGCAGCCCTTGAAAGAGGTTAGCCAAAGCTGGGGCCCCAAACTCCCAAATCACAAAACTAGGGACAAGCAGGAAGGGAAATAGGAGATGCTCAGATTTCTTTCTTGAGCACCCGGAGAGCTGTGTCTGGAGTGTCAGGGGGAAAAGTCATGGGCTGGATAGTAGCCCCCAAAATATATGTCCGCCCAGAACCTCAGAGTGTGACCTTATTTGGAAGAAGGGTCTTTGTGGATATAATTACATGAAGGATCTCAAGATGAGATCAGATGGCCCCTACATCCAATGACCAGTGTCCTTACAAGAGAAAGAGTGATTTAAGACACAAAGACACATTGAGAGGAAGGTTACAAGAAGACGGAGGCAGAGACTGAAGTTATGTCGCCACAAGCCAAGGAGCTCTCCAAGCTACTAGAACCTGGAAGGAGCCAAGAACTGTCCCCTGGAGCCTTCTGACTCCTTGATTTTAGACTTCTGGCCTATGCAATTTTGGGGAGATGAGTTCTAAGTTGCCAAGTCTGTGTTTTTGGCAGTTTTTTTGCAGCAGCAACTAGGAAACTAGTAAAACAAGATAGGGGGCTTTGCTGGCAGGCCAGTGGTTAAGCATCTGCCTTGCAGTGCAGGGAACATGGGTTCGATCCCTGGTCGGGGAACTAAGATCCAACATGCTGGGGAGCAGCTAACCCTGTGTGCCACAACCAAGGAGTCCATGTGAAGCAATGAAAGATCCCACGAGCCACAGCTAAGACCTGACACAGCTAAATAAATTATTAAAAAAAAAAAAATAGGAGCAACAAATTTGCCTTCACTTCCTCAAGCCCGAGGTGAAGCCTAGTGTTAGCAACTTCTCAGCAACCATCATTGGTTGAGGGCCTGGTGGTCAGTAGATCTGTCAGGTGCACTAAAGATTCTGGCCTCTGTGATTGATGGCTCCCTAAGAGAGACTGGAGGGGTTGTTAGAAAAGAAAATGAATTCTGGGCAGGTAAAAATTTGAAAAAATGAAAAACACCACAATTAATAAAAGGCCTGATATGAAATAGTTAAATATGGATTTTTTTTAAAATAAGTGTTGTCGAAAGAAGGTAGTTTGTTAATAAATTGCTGTTTAAAATTAGCAATCAGATATGTTGCCATATTTGCTCCTGGCCTCCTATACATGGCAGTTAGATCACGTGTAAATGTGTCATTCTAGAGAGACAAAAGGTGGAGTATTTTTCCTTACATGGGTAGCTGTTTCTAAATGAGCTCTGTGTGTACTGCCTCACAAGCAGTTAAGCTTCAGTGTGGGCAGTAATGACATTAATTTAGGCGATAATAATACAGATTATAGTTAATTCGAATATGAGCCTTGAGTTCTCGGTTATAAGGCAGAAAAGTCACAAGGCAGTTCAGGAGTCATTCAGACCAACTCAGTGCGTAGTTATAGCCCCCAAAGCTAGTAGGGTATTGGATCATATAAGAGAGAAAAGAAATACAAGGGAAATAGTTGTACTGCTCCCTGTTCTAGTTTCTGTAACTCAAGGAAAGACATAATAGAGAAGAAGGACGTCTACAGAAGAATTGTATTGATGAAGTCCTGTGAACAAATATTTTTCGAGCTCCCACAGTGTTTGAGCCCCTGGTCCCAGGATGCAAAAATGATTAAGACGTGGTCCTCAACTTCACAGCCGAGAGAGAGAGAGAGAGAGAGAGAGACAGAAATAGCCGTGATAACGCAGCTCGCCAAGGCCAAGACAGAGATACACGGAGAAGAGCAGGAGAGCACAGAGGAGGCCAGCTGGGCCCACGGGGCTGAGCTGAGACCAAACGAGACAGAGGGCGACACAGGCGCTGTTACGTGTGTTTAGGAGTGAGAGGGACCGGTCTGAAAGGCAAGACAGTGGAGGGGAGACACGGGGAACTAAGGGAAAACAATCTTGCTGAAAGGCTGGAGCTAAAGGATGGTGGGGACTTGCCTGGTGGTCCAGTGACTAAGACTCCACACTCCCAATGCTGGGGGCCTGGGTTCGATCCCTGGTCAGGGAACTAGGTCCCACATGCTGCAGCTAGGACCCAACACAGCCAAATAAATTAATAAAAGGATGATGAACAGGGATTAGCCTGGGATAAAGAGAAAGAGAAATCCACACCCTCAGAAAGTGGGGAGGAGGAAATGAGGGCGGTTATGGGTATCAATAGGTTTTAGGTAAAGTTCAAAAGGATAAGGAAGATTATTCCTGGCATACTCATTTTGCTGAAATTGAAGTTTTTTGTGTTTTTTTTTTAACCTTGGGCTGTGTGGAGAATGTGATGAACACTCTGGATGTTCTACCTCTTAAAAATGCACATTACCCAGATTCTTACCTAGAATTTCAGTTTCCCAACCTTTGAATTCCAACCATGGACTCTGGAGAGAGAACCTGCACTCCACCCAGTAGAGACTGATCATTTGCTGAGAGGAAGGGGTTAGGGGCTTACAGGTGTGGAATCAACCCTGAGGGCAAGGGAGATGGCCCTTGCCATCTCAGAAACCAGCAAAAGATGAGTCATAGCCTTGATCCAGATTGGGATCAGGTTAAGAGAAGTGGAATCCCAGGAGGAAACACAAACGATTAGCGCACCTTCCAGGGCTTCCCTGGTGGTCTGGTGGTTAAGAATCTGTCTGCCAATGCAGGGGAGGTGGGTTCGATCCCTGGTCCTGGAAGATCCCACATGCCGAGGAGCAACCAAGCCTGTGTTCTACAGCTACTGAAGCCCGCACGCTTAGAGCCTGTGCTCCACAACCAGAGAAACCTCCGCAGTGAGAAGGCCAAGCAACACAAGCTCCTCGCCACAGCTAGAGCAAGCCCTCATGCAGCTACGAAGACCCCGTGCAGCCAAAAATAAATAAAATAAATCTTAAAAACACATTCCAGACTGAGTGGGGAGGAAGAGAGGCCATGAGGAGACTGACAAACTGGAGGGGCTGCTCTGTGAGCTGGAAAGGAAGCTGCCTCCAGTCTTGCTGGGAAAATTCCCAGCACGCGCTCCCCTGCCAGAGGTGGGCACACCGTCAGCTCTTTGGAGCTGCTCTAAATTGCCCTGTTTCCCTCTTGGGCCATTTGTGCTTCCACTGAACGTCTGCACCGCCTACTTCTTCCTCCACATACAAACTTGCTCAAGCCTCTCCCATAATTGAAAGCAAAATGACGGCAATGAGGATTTCCTGGAGGTCCACTGGTTAAGACTCTGCCTTATAGTGCTGGGGGTGTGGGTTCAATCCTTGGTTAGGGTCAGGAAGGTGAGACTAAGATCCCATACGCTATGGGTTGCAGCCAAAAAGTTAAAAACAACAACAATTTAAAGAAAAAACAATAACAAATGAATTCTTCCTTCAAGGACAAGGTCACAAATGGAATTCAAGCTCACCTGTCATGGAAAGTTTTGAAACAGACAAAAATGCATAGAAGGCTTTTCAAATCACCTGGGTGGGGGAATAGATTACTCAATAAAAGATGTCAAGATTCCTGGGTAGACATATGGGAGAAAAGATAAGTTGGACCTTTCACACTGTAGATCAAAACAAATCCCAGAAATATAAAATATTTATATGTAAAAAACATGAAAATTTAAACATACCAGGAGAAAATTTGAGACCATTTATTTTGGTACTCTCAGAATGGGCAAAGATTGCTTAAATGACATCCAGAAGCCCTAAAATAAAACATTGATAAATTGGACTATATTAAAGAAAATTTCTGCATAGAAGACTCAGAAGACTAATGAATATTCGCAATTCACATCACAAAAGCCTTATTTTAGCATTTGAATAACTGATAAAAGTCCATAAGAAAAGTTCAAACAAGAAAAAATTATCAGCGAGCAAAGGGATATGAACCCATGAATTTATAACCTACCCATAACCTATGGGTTATGCTTGATCTAAGCCTAAGAAACAAAATAGTTCTTAAATACATGAAAAGAAACTCAACCTTACTCATAAAAAAGAAATGCAAATTAAACTACAATGAGAAATCACTTTTCAGCTGATTAGCAAAAGTTAAAATACCCTGTGTTGGCATGGCAGGTGGGAAATTCATTCTCTCATACATCCTTGGGAAGAATGGAATTTAACGTGGCCTCTTTGGTAATTTGTCGACATTCATAAAAATTGCATACAACAGAACCTTAGTTCCACTGTTAGAAATTTATTCGACAAGTATGCTCACATAAGTGTAGAATGACAAAAAAAAAATTAAAAAATTAAAAAAAAAAAAATAAGTGTAGAATGACAAGTCATTTTCAATTGAGCATTGTTTATAACAGCAAGAAATTAATGTCCATGGAGGACTGGTTGTAAATAAATTGTTGCCTTCATTCTATGGAGCATAAGGCCATTGTTGAAAAGATTCAGTCAGTTCTGTGTATCCTGACATGGAACCGTCTCCAAGAGATATTAAGTGAAAATACTAAAGAGCATAATGTTATACTACCAAAAAAAAAAAAAAGGAAAGAAGGAAGAAAAGGTAGGAGGAAAAACAATGTCCATATGTGTGTGTATGTCTGTGTGTGTGTGTGTGTTACTTAGAATATCTCTGTAAGTGTAATCAAGGAACCCATTATAGTGTTGCTTCTGGGCCTCTAGAGAAGAAACTTTAACAACCGGGGTACTAAAATGAGAGATTTATTTTTCACTACATATTTTTGTACTTTTCAATTTTATAATTTTTAATTATAATTAAAAATAGAAACTCATATATCCTTAGTGGATGAGCCCTCTCTCATGAAACTTTCATAATGTTCAAATAAAAATAAACCTGCTTCAATTGGCCATCCCTAATTAGTCCATTAAAATTGTTGTCATTAAGATTTTCAGTGACCTTTTTGAAACTAAATCTAACAGTCTTTTTCAACTTTTCTGCAGTTTTGGAGTGATGACTCCCTTCTTGAACCCCTTTCCCTTCTGGGACCCCACTCTTCATGTCTCAGGGTAAGATGCAGGAGCAGAAGGCTTGCCTTCCTGGCAGCAGGTCATTTGAGCTTCTTTGGGGCAGGGCGAGCCCTGTATCTGGATCCTGATATTTGGAACTCAGCATCTGCCCTTCTGAGAGTCTGTGCTGGGAATGAAGGGGCGCGTCAGCTCTTCACAACCACCCCCCGCCCCGGGGGATACCTAGCGCAGGCTGTCCCCAGGTCAGGGTGTGTGAGTGCTCCAGCTGTGTAGATTTGTCTCCTACAGGTTATGCTTGGTCTAAGTTTATAGTATTAGTCTTGTTAGCAAAGGGCAGAAATCCAAGGCGGACTATGAGAGTTTCGTTGGAGGAGCCCTGGACCATTTGTAGGCTGGAAGACAGTCAACAGCAGAGCTCGGGAAAGGCAAGGAGGCTCTGGGCTTCCTGGGCCACTGGAACCTGGAACTCCCACCCTCAGGACTGGTTTTGTTGTTCTTTAGGGGTGGGGGGAGCACACGATGTGGCATGTGTGATCTTAGTTCCCTGACCAGGGATCAAACACATGCCCGCGGCACTGGATGTGTGGAATCGTAACCCCTGGACCGCCAGGAAAATCCCAAGACTGGTTGTGTTCTAAATCTGCTCCCCTTTGAGTTTCTGCGTCATCAGCCTCAGTCCCTGCAGGTTAATCTTCTCCACGTGGTAGAGCACGCAGCTGCTGAACTTGACTTTTACAGTTTCTGCCACACCAGGGAGACTGGCTCTTTTTTCATTTGGGCATGAAAATTCCCAGGGAGTTCAACCTGGCCCTCCTTCGGCTCTTCCCGGGCCTTGATTACTGCGTGCTCCATCCACGCTGGTGGCCCATGCATGCTCTGCGCTATGGCTCTCGCGCTTGTCAACCCCTTCCCCTCCCAGGATGCCAAGACCTGAGCCAGCAGCCTGTTGGAGCATGCTGCTGGATGCTGGGCTTCGGGTGGGCAGGATACTGCCCCTCTTCCAGTATCAGCTCCCTAACTCCACCCTCCCACAGGGCTCTGAGTTTGTCCCCAGATGTCTGCTGGGCATCAATAACACCCCCAGAAACTGACCGCAGGGATGCTCGAAAATGGGGTGTCAGACTTAGCGCAGTGGCTCCACATGGAGAGAGAACTGCTTTCTCCTGGGGTTCACCAGCAGACTGCCAGCCCTGGCCAGAGAGAGGGCTTCATGTCTCAGGGTAAGATGCAGGAGCAGAAGGCTTGCCTTCCTGGCAGCAGGTCCTTTGAGCTTCTTTGGAGCAGGGTGAGCCCTGGCAGCTGAATCCTGATATTTGGATCTCAGCATCTGCCCTTCTGAGAGTCTGTGCTGGGAATGAAGGGGCATGTCAGCTCTTCACCCCCGGACCCCCACCAACTGGGGACAGCGCAAGCTAGGTACACCCTGCTCTGTCCCCAGGTCAGGGTGTGTGAGTGCTCCAGCTGTGTACTGAATGTTTTATTTGTTAAAAAAATTCCTTGGGAGAACTCAGGGTTGGCTTGGGTCAGCTCAGCTGCCCACCCCTGGGTCAATGAACTGTGGCTGGAACAGAAGAGGCACTCTTGTTCTGGTTTGGGATAGGGGCCCACCAGGCTTCCCTAGTGGCTCAGATGGTAAAGAAGCTGACTGCTAATGCAGGAGACTCAGGTTCGACCCCTGGGTCGGGAAGATCCCTTGGAGAAGAGAATGGCTACCCACTCCAGTATTCTTGCCTAGAGAATCCCATGGACAGAGGAGCCTGGCGGGCTACAGTCTATGGTGTCACAAAAAGTCAGACACGGCTGAGCAACTAACACTTTCACTTTCTTTCCCCTGCTTGCCAGCCATCTCCACTTAGAAGTTCCACAGGTGCTTCAGACCCATGCCCAACACAGAATTTCATTATCCACTTGAAGTCAAATATGCTGCTTTGAGAGAACACATAAGAAGCCGGTCTGCGGCCGCCGTGTTCCAACCTCTTCTCCTAGGTTCTCTCTCTCTGTGGACAGTACCGTCGATGACGTTGCTCAACCCAGAGCCCAGGAGTCATTCTTGACCTCGGTTATGAATGTAATGCCATAGAAATGACCTCTATAACATGCAAATTTGATTTTATTCCTGCCCTACTTAAATCTTTCAATGACTCCACAGCCTTCGGATTAAGGCACCATCTCTTCTGATGGGCTCATTGTTGAGGGGAAGACAAGGGGTATCTGTGCCTTCCTCCTCACCTACATTTGTGCCACTCTTCACACACACACACACACACACACACACAGAGAGCACCCTCTGCCTGGTGACCAGCCTGGACCTTCCAGGAGGTGCCTGTCGCCTCTGCACAGATGCCCCAGAACTGATGCTGTGCTGACGCTGTGTTGCACTGGGTCTAACATTGCCAGCTTCTTCTCGGCTCTTTTTCAACAGCACTGAGTCTTTGTACCTGCTTCTGTCAACAGAGCTGCCTTGAGGTAGCAAGTACATGAACTCGGATAAAGACAGCTATGACTATGATTTATACTCCTGTTTATTTTGATGCCAGAAACTCCTTCTGGATGAAACATGGTCATTTTTGAAAATCTTGCAACCTTGAACATCCAGCTTTACAATGTCTTCCAGCTCCATAGCTGACACAGCTTCCCCAGCCAGCGGGCCCCTCCCTCTGTCTTTCTCCCATAGTTCTTTGTACTCTTAGGAGCTGTTTGGTTATTTGGTCCCCTCCCAAACCAGCACTTTGCCGACAAAGGTCCAGATAGTCAAGGCTATGGTTCTTCTAGTGGTCATGTATGGATGTGAGAGTTGGACCATAAAGAAGGCTGAGTGCCGAAGAACTGATGCTTTTGAACTGTGGTGCTGGAGAAGACTCTTGAGAGTCCCTTGGACTGCAAGGAGATCCAACCTGTCAATCCTCAAGGAAATCAACCCTGAATATTCATTGGAAGGACTGATGCTGAAATTGAAGCTCCAATACTTTGGCCACCTGATGCGAAGAACTGACTCATTTGAAAAGACCCTGATGCTGGGAAAAGACTGAAGGCAGGAGGAAAAGGGGGTGACAGAGGATGAGATGGTTGGATGGCATCACTGACCCAATGGACATGAGTTTGAGCAAATTCCTAAATGCGGTGAAGGACAGGAAGCCTGGCATGTTATAGTCCATAGGGTCACAAAGAGTCAGACTGAACAACTATACCCAGATTGTGAATTCTGTGAAGGAAATAGCCTATATTTCTTATTAGTATTATTGCTAGGGTCTAGCTGAAATATAATAGATACACAGTAAAGTTTGTGGGAAAGAGAGAGTTGGGTGGAAGGATAGATGGATGGATACATTAATACATGGGAAAAGAATATTTTTGCTTCCTAAAGATAGCAAGTAAAAACAGCATTTCCCGGAGTGAAGTAGAGCTGGAAATGTTAGATCTACCACAAGGAGGCACTAGAGTTCCACATGGGTTCCTTCTGCCAAGAAAAGCCAGATCCAACCAAGTATCTTGACCTGGGCTGAAGCCTTCTGACAGATGTCTGATGGAGCCAAAATGGGCCAGGAGGGGCTGTTTGAAATGAGGACTGTGGGGGAAATTAATGCAAAGTGATTACAGCAGTGCTATGGCAAAGAGGGAAGATCACATTAAAAGGACTCTGACATAGAAGGACTCCCCTCCACCTTTGGAAAACATCCCCCACCTCCCACTGAAGCCATATCAGATGTTCTTGCCTCTCCCATTTTCCTCCTCCACTAATTAAGCAAAACACTCAGGCTCATGATACAGCAATTTCATTCTACTGCCATGATATTTCCCTGTTGAATCCTCTCTTGCTCACTCAGTGAGAATGAGGAAAATAAAACTGTTACAAATATTATCACCATTTCCCCCTTTTCTTCCTAAGAGGTCACTGAAATGCTCACCCCAGACCGTAGATCCCTGGATTTCTGTGTAGGCTGGCAAAAGAAAAGAAAAAAAAAAATCCTTTTAAATTTCAAGTATATATCTCTAACTCCTGTGAGGGACTGGGAAATGTAACCATGGAAACCAGAGCATGCCTGTAACCATGGAGACCCATTTAAACCAGCTGGGCCATTACCGTCTAGAAGCTCGTAGGGCTTTGACTGTTAGAAGGACAGTTAATATGGTTGGATGATTTCAGTTTAGGTGAGTGTTTTACAGACATTTAAGTAATTTCTGGGTACTTTTTCCATCTATTAATGTATCCATCCATCCCTGCATCCATCCATCCTTCCACCCAACCCTCTCTCCTACAAACTTTACCGTGTACCTATTATATTTCAGCTGGGCCCCAGAAATAACACTAATAAGAAATATAGACTATTTCCTTCACAGAAGTGGAAATCTGGGTATAGGGATGGGACAGTTGGGTATAAAGAAGGTGACAGGGAGCCACCATCACCCTCCCTCAAATGAGACTTTTTGAGAGAATTTCCTCTGTTACGCTTTCTTATTTTTTTCGAACTCGTGCCCACTTCAGTGGAAGTGTGGAGTCTTAACCACTGGCCTATCAGGGAAGGCCCTACACCAATTTCTGATGGATCTCCCAAATATCTTTCCCTCACCCTCCTGAGCCATCACTTTATCAGCAAGCAAACATTAATCACCTTGGTGTGCCAGGCACTGCTGGATCCACCAAGTATATATCCCAGACAACCTGTCACATCTGCTTTAACGTTGAGCCAAGTCCTTGAATAAAGGATGCTTTTACCAAAAAGCTTCAATACCATTGTTGGAAAAGGAAATGGTAACCCACTCCAGGATTCTTGCCTGGAGAATCCCATGGACAAAGGAGCTTGGTGGGCTACAGTCCATGGAATCACAAAGAGTCAGACAAGACTGAGTGACTAACACACAGACACACCAGTGTTAGTCATTCAGTCGTGTCCAACTCTTTGTGACCCCAAGGACTGTAGCCTGCCAGGCTCCTTGGTCCATGGAATTCTCCAGGCAAGAATCTTGGAGTGGGTTGCCATTTGCTTTTCCAGGGGGATCGTCCCGATCCAGGAATCGAAACCTTTAGTCCCTCGCGTTGCAGGCAGACTGTTTGCCATCTGAGCCACAGAATTTGACTTTTGTGTTTCCAGTAAGTGAGCTGTGAACTAGGCTACTCTCATGTTGGAGGAAACGGTCACTAGCCAGTGTCATAGCAGTGCTTGGCACAGTTCATAAGCATCCTGTTTGTCCGTTTCTTTGTTCTTTCCCTGTGTGTGTTACAACCTCATTATCACCCCTGCAACCACAGCTTCGAAGGCCTGATGACAGTTTGGTTTGTGAGCTGCTTTGTAGCGTGTTTTTTACACCAGGGGTTTAAAAGGTGGAGCGCTGGAGTCACATCCCTCGTGTCTGCCACTCACCAGCGTGTGACCCGAGGCAAGCGACTGGACCTTTCTAAACCACAAGTTTGCATCTAGAAGAGGGGAGTAAAGCCCTGTCTTATAGGCTGTGTGTGCGTACTAAGTGGCTCAGTCGTGTCCCACTCTTTGTGACCCTACAGACCGCAGCCCACCAGGCTCCTCTGTCCATGGGATTCTCCAGGCAAGAATACTGGAGTGGGTTGCCATGCCCTCCTCCAGGGGATCTTCCCGACACAGGGATCAAACCCAGGTCTCTTAAGTCTCCCCTGCTTTGGCAGGTGGGTTCTTTACCACCTGTGCCACCTGGGGGGCCCCTATTACAGGTTCTCCAGCGATAATTTCACCCAGCTGGGAAGATTCACACTGCTGGCAAGCTTTATCTTCCAGTCTTATCTGTACCCCACAGTATAACTCAGCAATCTTTCATGTTCTTACTCCCTTCTCCTGTTTTGCTTAACAGCTGGCCCAAATCTTTACAGCATCCAGCTTGCATGTGAAACCCTCTGGCTTCACAGAGAATGGGGGTACAGAAGATGATAACAACAATAGCTGCTATATGGAGCTTGTTCTATGCCCAGGCTGTGTGAAGCCCTTCGCAGATTCTAACTCATTTAATTCTTACAATGATCCAGGGACTTCCCTGGTGGCCCAGTTTTTAAGACTTGGCCTTCCAATGCAGGGAGGTGCTAATTCAATCCCTGGTGTCAGGAAGCTAAGATCCCACGTGCCTCAAGGCTAAAAAAAACAGAACATAACAGAAATAATGTTGTAAAAAAAAAAATTTAATAAAGACAAAATGGTCCACATCAAAAAAGTCTTAAAATTCTTACAATGATGCATTGAGGAGTATTATCACCTCCGCTGTACAGATGAGAAATGGAGACACAGGGTGTTCCAGTAAATTTCTCAAGGATGTAAGCTGGTCAACAGCAGAAAGAGAATGTGAACCGCCGCTGTGCCCCTGGAGCCTGCATCACCGTGAGATGGTCCCGTGTGCATGTGTGCTCCGTCGTGTCCGACTCTTTGCAGTCCCATGGACTGTAGCCCACTAGGCTTCTCTGTCCATAGAATTCTTAAGGCAAGAATACTGGAGTGGGTATCCATTTCCTCCTCCGGGTTATCTTCCAGACCCAGGGATTGAACCCGCATCTCCTGCTGATCCTGCATTACAGGTGGATTCTTTACTGCTGGGCCACCATCACGCCCCCTCAAATGAGGTGTTTCCTAGCTCACTTAGCTAGAGTCCACGGGCACAGTCTCCCTCAGACGTCTCTCGTTGAAGCCCTACACGTGCCACTGCTCGCAGACTTGTTCGTCTCCTGTCTCCATGCCCTTCCTCTATGGTTCGAAGGGTCAGCCTTCCTCCAATCACCCACTGCACCCAACCTCCAGCCCCCCAGTCCCTTCAAATTCCTTCACGCCTCAATTATCCCCTTCTTTCCTGATCCTCAGTCCATCCCCTCATTTGGCATTTTCCTCTCAACATACAAGCAGGTCCAAGTCTATTTTCTCTTATTTAAAAAAAAAAATTTTTTTTTTTTTTTTTGCTTCCTGGTGGTCCATTGGTTAAGACTCTGCACTCCCAATGCAGCAGGGGCCATGGGTTCAATCCCTGGTTGAAGAAGATCCCGCTTGCCATGTGGCACAGCCAAAAAATAATTATTTAGAAAACAATTTTTTTTTTTTTGGCTGCACAGCATGTGGAATCTTAGTTCCCTGACCAGGGTTCAAACCTGTGCCCTCTGCGTTGGGAGCATGGAGTCTTGACCACTGGACCATCAGGGAAGTCCCTGAAAATTTTTTTTTTACTCTCTCTGATCATCTTCTTCTCTTTCCTTTTCACAACCCAATTCCTAGAAAAAGCCTTCTACCTTTGTCTTTAGCTTCCTGACTCTCCTCCATAGCAAATGAGGGAGAGGGCTCCGTACATGGTCACCTTCTGGACATTCTTCTGACTGGTTGGTGGTAAGGAGACAAGGTGGTATGTCCGGTGTTAACTTCATCAGTCTTCTGATTCCAGTCGGTGTTGGGGCCTTCTTGCTAGTGGTCAACATGCAGTTAACTTCTTCCACCTGGTGGGGGTTTTAATATCTGCACAACAATTCAAGGGTATGGTTCAGGATATTATCTACATCCCTGGAAGAGGAACTAAAGGTCCTTGACTTTGTTTTATGGCTAATCTCTCATTTTGTCTTGCTTGCCTCTTTCCCTTTGTTTCTGCATTTTCTCACTTCTCTGGTTAAATTTGCTCTTTGGAACTCAGTGAAAGCCTAGGAGACTAAAGCTTTTCTACAAGCAAGAGATGGGGGTATGGCCCTGGGGTGGGGGGAGTCTGTTCCCAGGAAGGCCCACAGTGCTCTGCTCAGGCTCGGGTCAGGAGCTGGGGTATAACGATGAGAACCGTGTGTTCTCCGCCGTCAGCTCGCTCTTGGCCCAGCGAGGCAGACAGACACATAACCATCAAACACAAAAGGCTGGGGAAACTGCTGTGATTGATTCTGCCTGGAGAGGGAACACAGGTCTCAGTAAATATCCCAGGCATGGCATTTGGTCTGACTTTTGAGGGGCAAATGTGTTTTTTCAAGTGGCAATGGGAGAGATCCACCCCGAGGGAACTGCACGAACAGAAACCCGCAGGGTTTGAAGCTGAGGCACCTTGGAAACCATTGATTTTTCTCCAGGACACAGACAGCAACAGCCGGGCTGCTTGCTCAGAACTCCATGGGGGCATTCCAGAGCCCGAGGGATGATGTGTGGGTGGGTTGGGGGAGTGATGAGCAGGCAGTGGGGCTGAAGCACATCATGTGAGCTGGGAGGTAAGGAAATAGAGCAGGGTAACAAAAAGTTAACTGTTTAAGAGTTGGACCACAAGGAAAGCTGAGTGCCCAAGAATTGATGTTTTTGAATTGCGGTGCTAGTGAAGCCTCTTGAGAGCCCCTTGGGACAGCAAGGAGATCAAACCAGTCCATCCTAAAGGAAATCAACCCTGAATATTCATCGGAAGGACTAATATTGAAGCTGAAGCTCCAATACTTTGGCCACCTGATGTGAAGAGCCAACTCATTGGAAAAGACCCTGATGCTGGGAAAGATTGAGGGCAGAAGGGGAAGGCAGAGGATGAGATGGTTAGATAGCATCACTGACTCAATGGACATGAATCTGAGCAAATTCTGGGTAATAGTGGAGGACAGAGGAGCCTGACGTGCTGCAGTCCATGGGGTCTCAAAGAGTCGGACACAACTTAGAGACTGAACCACAACTGCCACTGATCCACCTTTCCTTCTCTGTCTTATCCACACCTTTGCCAGATACAGAAGTAACTCAATAGTTAATACAACAATTTGACCATCCCTGTAGGTAGCCTGTGGTTCCCAGAGAGCTTCTCTTCCTGAAAGAGTGTTGAGTTCCACGGTTTTTGCAACCTTGTCATGGTCGGGAAGGGCTGGGGACTTCAGGAATCTGGCACAGCAGCTCTTTTCCCTGGGGTGCTGCCTGTCATGCTGGTATCTGAGTCTGGAAATCCGTGATGACTCAGTCTAACTCAGGTTAACCCAGCCCAGCAGCAATCCCCGGACGATGAGTCCTCATTGACCCGTTGTTCTGAGGTCGTTCTGTGACTCCCCATCAACCCAGGCTTGAGTGCTCTTCCCTGCATGGCTGTTGGCTGCAAAACCACCTCTTTTGCCCCCATCAAGCTCCTCAGCTACACTCTCGATGGTATCTGGGCCACCCGGGAGTCAAGGGAGACTTTGAACAGCTAAACCTCCACAACTCCTTCTCCCTCACCAAGATGAAACGCTTGCACTCAAGAGCAATTTCAAGATATTTAAGAGCCGTCGGAGGCTGTCTGCACTGTCTTGCTCATACGCAGTGGCCAAGAGCTGGAAGCAACCCAAGTGTCCCCTGATCGGTGAATGAGGGAAGAAAATGTGGTCTGCACATGCAAGGGGACATTATTTAACCTTCAAAAGGAGATCCCGTCACACGCTACAAACGTGGATGAACTCTGAGATTATGTTGAGTGAAATAAGCCAGACACAAAAGGACAAATAGTGTGAGTCAAATTCATAGAAACAGAAAGAAGCCGGAGGATGGGAAGGAGTTTTGTCTCATGAGGAGAGAGTTTCAGATTTCCAAGACTAAGCTGGTAAAGAATCTGCCCGCAAAGCGGGAGACCCGGGTTCAATCCCTGGGTTGGGAAGATCCTCTGGAGAAGGGAAAGGCTACCCACTTCAGTATTCTGGCCTGGAGAATTCCATGGACCTTATAGTCCATGGGGTCACATAGAGTCAGACACGACCAGGCGACTTTTGCTTTCACTTTCAACCTAATAATGGTTAAGATGGCAGCTTTTATGTTATGTGTTTTTTAGCTACAGTTTTAGAAAGGAAAAATAAAACAAAAATATTTGAATGCTTAAAGAGCACAAGCACAATGCAGTCCAAATGGATACCCATCCTTATAATCCCCATCAGGCTGCCAGAACTGGCTGCAAACCCCCAGGACAGCTTCCCGAGTGAAGACTAGCACAGGAGTTCCCCCCAAGGCCTCCACCCTCCCCTACTTACTGTGTCCATCTCCTCTCCAGACACAGTCCTGCCCACTCTGTTCTCTCCTGGGCCATTCTCTTCTCACTCCTCTGTATTCTTCTCTCCACAATTTCTCGGATCTGAAAAGGCTTATATTTCACCCTTCATGGACTATGCATGCACACTTTTTACATGCAAGGGACAGAACTGACTCTGACATAGTTAAGGAGCAAAAAGCACTCATCAGAAGAACGTTGGCACCTTGCAGGGTCCCAGGGGGCACCAGAACTCTGCACCAGGCACCAAAGGCTCTGCAGCCAGGAATGGTGCTCAGGATAAGGCCTTAGAGATGCTGCTGTTGCTATGGACGCTGGACCCCAGAGTTTCCTCCACTGACAGCACCGGACCCTGGGTGCGGCCAAGGTCACGGTCATCACCAACACCAGGATGAACTCTGCACAGCGCCTGCGGCTGCTGAATGGCAGCTTTCGAAACAGAGTCAGGGTAGATGTAGCTCCCTGGCAAGTGCCCTCATATATATTTAAGGAAGCCTGGGAAATCAAGCCTCTCATGATTTCTGATTCTACACGGAGTACATGCTCTGCTCAGAGAAAAGGGCCGCAAAGTTTGGACGGTCGGTATGAATAGCAGGCCCTGAATTTCCCTCACGTCTTATTTTTCTGTTTCTGTAGGGCAGTACTTGTCTTGCTGTCCTACACCTTGGAGGTACAATTGTCAGGTTTAGCAAATAAAAATACAAGATGCCCAGTTAAATCTGAATTTTAGAGTAACAGTGAATAATCTTTTAGTATAAGTATGTCCCATGCAATATTTGGCACATGCTTTATACTAAAATGAGTATTCATTGTTTATCTGAAATTCAAATTTAATAGGAAATTTAAATTAAATGTAATGTGTCTTATCCAGTGATTCTCCCTAAGGATACCTTTTTATATTTTCTGGCTTCCCTAGTGGCTCAGATGGTAAATCTGCCTGGGTCGGGAAGACCCTCTGAAGAAAGGAGTGGCTACCCACTCCAGTATTCTTGCCTGGAGAGTTCCATGGACAGAGGAGCCTAGCAGGCTACAGTCCATGGGATCACAGAGAGTCAGACAAGGGTTGAGTGACTAACACTTTCACTTTTCACACTTTTCTACACTGTATCAAGGCCTGCTTCCTGGGTTTGCTAAACATGCTAACATACAAAATCCATATTTAAAACAGTAGTTTTAGCTGACAAACCCTGGATTTTTTCTGTGTGTGTGTGTGTGTCTGGCCTCACCTCAGGGCATGTGGAATCTTAGTTGCCTGACCAGGCATCACACCTGCACCCCCTGCATTGAAAGCATGGAGTCTTAACCACTGGACCACCAGGCAAGTCCCCATCCTTATTTTGCATTCCAAAAATTGGAAACTATCCTGTCTTTCTCTCAGCTTCCCCCCATAACAGATTTTCATCTCCTCCAAATTGGATGCATGCCTTTGCAAGGGGAAGGTTATGTCCTTCGGAAAGCAAAGGAGACAAAGCACATTAAAACTGGGGAAAAAAAAAAAACCAATTACCCAGTTGCAATAAAGAGAAGTGAAGTAAACAGTGCAGAAAAATTTCATGAATTTTTTATACTGGGCTCTCTCAAATTCCAGGACCTCACATTTACTGTGACTCACACTTAACAAGGCTTTCATCGGAGGTGAAATTATCAAGTAAATGAAACCGATTTTCCTGAGCAGTGTATGGAAATGAGCTTCCGTGAGTCAAAGATTATTGCTGCTCTCACCTCCCACGTGGCAAGGTGGATTCGTTACCCAAATGCCAACGTGTTCCTTTCATGAGAAAAGGCAAAACGATTTTCAAAGCACCGGATTTCAATATACTATAGACATGTCTTATTATACCATGTCCTAATGTTACTTAAAGTCCAAAAAACACAAACCAGGCACACAATTTTGCCAAATTTTTCTAGGGAACACACACAAAGACTTCACTCATTTGCTTCGGTCTTCTGTGAGAAATAACTAGACCTTCCCAAACCAGCATCAGCTTTCTCTGGGCTGCCAGACGAACCACAGTGGGATACTCCCAAACCACAGAAAATAAAGTGTCTTTTAGACCATTAGGCATGCATGTTAGAATATAGTTCACTCCGATCCTTGGGAAGAGAGCTGATTGATGTATTTGCTTCAATTACACCTTTTTCTCAGTTCCTCAAATACGCCTTGTGCCTCTCCTTAGTACATGCGATTCTCTACTCCTGGAACCCTCTTTCTTGTTCCATTTAAGCAAGTCCTTTAGATCTCTGCTGGAAAATGTCAATTCCCTGATGCCCGAGACTAGAGCGGGGCTCCTTTCTTATCCTGAGTCCACTCTACCATGCCTTCGTAGGCTTTATGAATCTATAGCTGTGTGGCTTTGGGCTTCACGTCTGTCTCCCTGTCATCTTTCGGAAGTTTTGGCTGTGTGCATGTCAGCCAGAGAGCACATCTTCCAGCTCCCTTGCAGCTAGATGTGACCATATGACCCGAGTGTGGCCAATGGGGTGTGTTCAGCCTCTGAGTGTAGCCCCTAGAAGGAATGGAGCACACCTTCCCCATTCTTTTTCCTCCCTCTGGCAAACTGGAAGGCAAACATAATGATGAATGGTCTTTACTGGTGCAGGGACGAAAAGGATGGAAGAAGGGCAGGATGACAGTAGCAAGCGTTGCCCCAGAACCACCAGATCAGCCCTCAGCCAGTGATCAGGATCATTACTTCAGAAACACTGAAGCTATTTGCTTGCTTAAGCCACTGTACTGTTTCTTTTGAAAGCAGCTTCTATCCAGCAAATGCAGATTTGAACCCAAGGTTCCTTGACCTCAGGTTGCAAGCCTGGAAACACCACCCCGTGATGTTTGCTCACGCCATCCACCTCTTCTCTGTATACCCCTTACATCGTGTATCACAGATCATGTAGTGGAACACTTTGATGAAAGGGTCTCACTCCTTGGATCTGTGTTAGATCTCAGAGTGAATAAAAGATGGTACCCTCCAGGAGGTTTTTTTTTTTTTTTTTCATACTTCTTCCTCTCACTCTATTTTCATGTTTTTACCTCTGGGAGCTTCTTGTAAGGTCCTCAGGACCACCTTAATTTCTATTATTATAAATAAGTAATTTGACTCTTCCCATGCCAGGCAGCAGGCCCTTCTCCCGTCACAGCCAGGAGAGAGGCATGATCAAGAGTCTTGACTTCTCTTAGAGGTCAGTATAGCTTAAGGCTGTCTTTCTGTCTGTCAATAATATGAATATTTCAGAAATGATGGCTCAAAGCTAAAGAGCAGCCCTTGACCTAGGGAAAGACCTGCATAATTTTTTTTTGGCCACACTGTTTGGCACACAGGATCTTAGTTCCCTGAGCAGGAATCCAACCCGTCCATGCCCCCTGCAGTGGAAGCGAGGAATCTTAACCACTGGACCCCCAGGGAAGTCCCCGCACAATTTTTTAAACTTAATTCCGTCTATATTGCATATAATTTTACATCAATATGCATCATGTGCTACTATTAATATTTTGGTGCAATGGTCTTTTTTCTTTTCTACCTGGTTTCCCCCTTCCTCTCCCCTTTTTCTTCCTCCCTTGTAACAACAGCCGTTCCTTCATTAGGACACAAACAAAGCAGATCACCAACCAAGAACTCATCCTCCCATATTTTCCTCCATGCTCACAGAATCACGTACAGAGATTTGGAGGGGTTTTGTCATGGGGTAGGGGGAGCTTTTATAAAAATGAGATCATATTATATATAACTTTCCTGCATCTGTCTCTTCTCATTTAACAATACCTCATAAAAATCTCTCTAAGTCTATTGCTTTAGATTTAATTTAGTCTTTCTAATGACTGAATGGGGTTTCCCTGGTGGTTCAGATGGTAAAAAAAAAAAAAAATCCATCTGCAATGCAGGAGACCTGGGTTCAATCCCTGGGTCGGGAAGATCCCCTGGAGAAGGGAATGGCAACTCATTCCAGTATTCTTGCCTGGAGAGTTCCATGGAGAGAGGAGTCTGGCTGGTTATAGTCCATGGGGTTGCAAAGAGTTGGACACAGCTGATGACTAACACTAACCAATGACTGAATAATGATTCATGGTGTTGGTATACCATAAGTTATTCAGCCCTGAGCTCTGTTCCCAGCTTTCTGTTGCAAAGGCTGATGCTACATAGCTATCCATGTACATGTATTTTTATGAACTAGTGATTTTTTCTCTATAGGATAGATTCCCAGGTGTGGGCTTGATGGGTCAAAATGCATATGAATTTAACTTTAATAAATACTGTCTTCAGTGGCAATTGACACCTTCCTTAGAGCCAACATTCTGGATTTGTTTTTTTTTTTGCCTCACCAGGTGACTTGCAGAATCTTAATTCTCTGACCAGGGATCTACCCCCTTGGGCCCTGGCAGTGAGAGCATAGAATCCTAACCACTGGACCACCAGGGAATTCTCAGGGCCCATCTTTTTTCCCCTTTGCTCCCTATAACTCTCCTCTTTCCCCACTTCCTACTACGTCATTTCTCTCTTATTTTCTAAAATTAAAAGGCTAAAATGTTCATTTAAGGGCTTCCCAGGTGGCTCAGTTGTCAAGAATCTGCCTGCCAATACAGGAGAGACAGGAAACATGGGTTTGATCCCTGGGTCAGGAAGATCCCCTGGAGGAGGAAATGGCAACCCACTCCAGTATTCTTGCCTAGGAAATCCTGTGGACAGAGGAGACTGGTGGGCTACAGTCCACGGGGTCACAAAGAGTCGGATACAATTGAGCACACATGTACGGATGTTCATTTTAGGTCTAACATGCTAAAATGTCAGTTATTTGTACTTAGCTGTGAAAATAAAATAAATAGTACAAAACTGGGGGAGAAAATCATAGTCATTTTTTTTTCATTTATTTTTATTAGTTGGAGGCTAATCACTTTACAATACTGCAGTGGGTCTTGTCATACATTGACATGAATCAGCTGTGGATTTACATGTATTCCCCATCCCGATCCCCCCTCCCACCTCCCTCTCTACCCAATCCCTCTAGGTCTTCCCAGTGCACCAGTCCTGAGCACTTGTCTCATGCATCCAACCTGGGCTGGTGATCTGTTTCACTATAGATAATATACATGTTTCGATGCTGTTCTCTCGAAACATCCCACCCTCGCCTTCTCCCATAGAGAGAAGCTTCATGAGAAAGAAGCCCTATTCTGCAAGGGACAAAATGATTAAGAGTGTGACTATAGGTATGTAACATACTTGTTTTTCCTATTTCTATATTTAATCAAGATCAATCAGTCAGTCAGTTCAGTCGCTCAGTCATGCCCAACTCTTTGAGACTCCATGGACCGCAGCACACCAGGCTTCCCTGTCCATCACCAACACCAGCTAGCTCAAACTCATGTCCATCGAGTCAGTGATGCCATCCAACCATCTCATCCTCTGTTGTCCCCTTCTCGTCCTGCCTTCAATCTTTCCCAGCATCAGGGTCTTTTCCTTGATGAGTCAGTTCTTCTCATCAAGTCACCAAAGTATTGGAGTTTCAGCTTCAGCATCAGTCCTTCCAATGAATATTCAGGACTGATCTCCTTTAGGATGGACTGGTTGGATCTCCTTGCAGTCCAAGGGACTCTCAAGAGTCTTCTCCAACACCACAGTTCAAAAGCACCAATTCTTTGGTGCTCAGCTTTCTTCACCATCCAACTCCCACATACATACATCACTACTGGAAAAACCATAGCCTTGACTAGATGGACCTTTGTTGGCAAAGTAATGTCTCTGCTTTTTAGTAGGTAATATTTTTAATCAAGACACACGTTCACAAACACCAGGCATGGTGGCAACTGAATATTGTCAGTAGCAAATTTCTCAGCCCCCTGTCAGTTTTTTCTAGGTGGCTCATTATTTGGAATACTGCTTTCCTGAGGCATACTCTGCCCCCCAAATCCCACTCCCAAGACCATTTATTCACTTGACAAATATTGATGGAGTGACTCCACTATGCTAGGCACTATTCTAGATGGTGAACACACAGTAGTAAAAAAAGATGGAGGAGAAGCCACTCTAGCTCTAGGGAAAGATGTTAACAACTAATTATACGTGTGTTTGGATAATTTTTTTTATTGTGATTAAAATACATATAATGTAAAACTTGTTGAAGCCACTGCCTTGTGTGTCTTAATGAAGCAGCCTGTATCCAAGAGTATAGAGTTAACCATTTCTAAGTATACGATTTAGTGGTATTATGTACATCCACGTTGTGGTTTAACCATCAACAACATCCATCTTCATAACTCTTTTATTTTGCAGAACTGCAAATCCATACCCATTAAACAACTTCCCTATCCCTTCCCCCCCAACCCCTGGAAACCACCACTCTGCTGTCTGTTTCTATGAATTTGACGACACTCAAATTCAAACTCTGTAAGTGAAATGGTGCAGTATGTGTTTTTAGGAGTGACATTTGACTGATCATAATGTCCTCAGGGTCCATCCATGTTGTATTGTGTGATAGAATTTTCTTCCTTCGGAAGGCCGAACAATACCTTATTGCATGTGTAAATATTTTATTTATTCCCCAGTGGACACTTGGGCTGCTTCCACCTTTGGGATAATATTTTTAAATTTGTTTTCCTTGACTTTTCGACTTTTTTTAAAAAGAAATTTAAGCTCCCACACTAGACTTACAGAGCCAGTAAGGACTGGCAAGTCATATCTCCCACGTAACTTTCACTACACATTCCCAAAGAGTAAATATATGTTTGGAGTACTGTTTTTTAAATATTTACCAATATTTTCTCTCTCTAGTGATTTCCTTGCTTCTCCTTGCTTTCTCCCTTTGAAAAGGTCAGGCTGTGTTCATTGCCCCTGGACACCAAACTTTCCAAAGCTCTCTCTGACTGCTGTTGTTCAACAGCCGAGGGGCCTAAGGCAACAGAACCAGGCAGGACTCTGGGTATATTAGCAGAGAGCTTCAGGGACAGATGACCCTAAAGGCAAAATGATCACCCTCAGCACCTCCTTTCCCCCCTTCCTCTCTCCAACTACAGGCCTTTGCGTGTGCTCAGTCGTGTCGGACTCTTTGTGACCCCATGGACTGAAGCCCACCAGGCTCCTCTGTCCATGGGATTCTCCAGGCAAGAATACTGGAGTGGGCTGCCGTTTCCTTCTCCGGGGGATCCTCCCCACCCGGTGATCATGCTCACAGCTCCTGCATTGCAGGCAGATTCTTTACTGCTGAGCCAGCAAGGAAGCCCTATAGGCCTTTAGCCCTTCAGAACTACTGAAACTTTGGGGACCCCCAAGTTGACTGAAACTGTATTTCTACCACCATGGTTGAATGGGATTTTGAAATATAAATTAAGTCATATTTCTGGCTCAGTTGAGCCGTGGACTATCTCTACACCTACACACAATGAATGATTTATTTTTTTAAATTGACTTATTTTTACAATTTTGGCTGCACTGGTTCTTTGTTTCGCCATGCAGGAATTTTCTCTAGTCGCAGCGCACAGAGGCTTCTCTAGTTGCGCCTTGCGGGCCCTTAGTTCCCAGATCAGGGATCAAACCCGAGTCCCCTGCAATGCAAGGTGGGTTTTTAACCCCTGGACCACAGAGGAAGTCCCCACAATGGAAGACTTAATTACAATGGTATCACATGCTGTGAAAGAAGGCCTGGGTTCTTTGAGCACCTATGACAGGGGCCTCATCTGAATGAGGGAAAGGGCATGGCTGGTGATCAAGTTAGGTTTCCTTGAAGTTTAGCTGAGAGCTCAAGAATGAATAGGAAGTATTTAAAGAGGATGTGAAAAAAATTTTTTTAATAAATTAAACAAATAAAGTGGACATGGGTCAAGCACTTCTTATCTTCAATCCTGCTAGACCCCATAGTCCCATGTTCTCTGCCTAGGAAAAAAAATCCCACCATTGCTTTGTTACCAGGAAAACTTGTCCAGCACATCACCTTGCAATAACCCTAGTTTCCCAATTCTTATTATTAATAGTATTGTTGAAATGCCCAAAGCTCCTTGTGGATGTTATCATTTTCCAGGAGTTTTAATTCAAGAATTCTCTAGATGCTTTAAAATGCCAGCTTGGTCTTTGCAGCATATCTGCTAAACATCTGGGCATTCTTTATATAATACAGACCTATCAGCTCACATATTTTTCACCCTGTGGCATTCATATCCAATCTGAACACTCCTCTATCCTTTATCATGCAAAGCCATCATGTTGAAAAGCAAATAAAGGAAAAATATTTTTCCCACATCATTAATTGCTCCATTTTGAAGCAGACATAAACACTTTTCCTGTTTGGCTTTGAAACAGCTACTATGGCTGCCAGCTGGGACTCCTGGAGGCTTTAAGAATGTTAATCACTAGAATAATCTTTGTTTTTTTAAAGAAAATAAGACTAAATTAAAGGCACACTCAGATATTTTCCCCCCTGGTTAGAGTAGACACAAAATGTGGATAATTAATTTCTCAGTACCCACCAGTGATTTTTTTCAGTTACTATTAATATAATTTTAATGATTTTTTAAAAAAATATCAGCAAATTATAATTTAACTATTTAGCCTAAATCTATTTTCTGAGCTTCAGGCTCATTTCCAATTACTGACAGCATCTCCCCTTAGATATCTCCTGAGCATCTAAAAGGAGAAAAAGAAATTTCTGGACTCACAATACTTCTGACACAAAAGTCTAAGTTCTTTTCCCACGCCAGTTTTCCAGTTCTCTGTAGACATGAACTAGGTATCCTGCAATTTTCATTTCAACTCTGACACTCTACCTGAAGTTAGCATCAGATGCTACAAGTTAAGGGTTCAGTCCCTGACTCAGACACCAGTCACAAGGCCCAGGTTACCCCCTGTTGTTCTTCTGACCAATCAGCTAGAAGTCAGGGTTCTCAGGACCCTCTTTGAGGTTTATAACTTGGTAGAATGGCTCACAGAACTCGGGGAAACATTTTGCCTACTGTTACTGGTTTATTGTGAAGGATGCAACTCAGGAACAATTGAATGGAAGAGATGCAGAAGGCAAGGGAAGAGGAAGGGTGTGGGCAGCTTCCATGCCCTTTCTGGGTGTGCCACTCTCCCTGTGAAACTTACCAGAGAGGGGACCCCTTTAGGACCCGAGAGTGGGCTCTTGTCTAACACTCAGAAGTGAACTGTCCAAGGAGACGCACGTACTGACATGACAAAGCCCAAGACTTTATTGGAAAGGGGCACCCGGGTGGAGAAGAGCAGGCTAAGGGAACCCAGGAGAACTGCTCTGCCGTGGGGCTCACAGCCTCAGGTTTTATGGCAATGGCACTAGATTTCCTGGTTGTCTTTGGCCAACCACCTTGCTAGTTGCCCGTATGTGGTCGGACTCGGGTCCTTCCTGGTGGCGCAAACATATGTCAGCCAAGGTGAATTCCAGTGTGAGGGTTTCTGGAAGGCTGGCAGGACACATTATGGGCTCATGTCTCCTCTCTCCTTTTGGCCCTCCTAAATTCTCCCTCCCTTTGTGAGACAAGTCATGCAAGCTATTATATGGTGCCTGGCCAAGGCGGACAGTTTCTGTCAATGGTTTCCTAACAAAACTGTATCTCAGATGAGACTTGAACTCAGTTGCACCTCAGATGGGATGCAAACCCACCATCTCCCCACAGAAACGACATGAGTTATTGAAGCTCGGGTTCTTTATGTCTCTGTGCAGAAAGTGTAAAGTGAGAGACAAAGTGATAGGTAAGAAGTGGATTTATTTAGAGAGATACACACCCTACAGGAGGACCTATAGGCGGTCCAGATCAGAAAGTGAGAGCAGCCTTGAGAAAGACACACTCCACAGAGTATGGACCATCTCTGAAGGCAAAAAGGGCCCACAGTGTGGAGATGGTTAGTTTTCATAGGTTGGGCAATTTCATAGACTAACAAGTGCAAGGATTATTCAAACTATTTTGGGGGCAGGGGCAGAGATTTCCTGGAATTGGCCACCACCCACATTTTGGCCTTCATGGTCAATGTCAGGAACTGTCATGGTGCTGGTGGGTAGTATTTAGCATAAGCTAATATATTACATTTAGCATAAGCTAATTATATGACCTGCCTGTTGAGAAACCTATACGCAGGTCAGGAAGCAACAGGTAGAACAGGACATGGAACAACAGACTGGTTCCAAATAGGAAAAGGAGTACGTCAAGGCTGTATATTGTCACCCTGTTTATTTAACTTATATGCAGAGTACATCATGAGAAACTCTGGGCTGGAAGAAGCAAAAGCTGGAGTCAAGATTGCCGGGAGAAATATCAATAACCTCAGATATGCAGATGATACCACCCTCAAGGCAAAAAGTGAAGAAGAACTAAAGAGCCTCTTGATGAAAGTGAAAGAAGAGAGTGAAAAAGTTGGCTTAAAGCTCAACATTCAGAAAACTAAGATCATGGCATCTGGTCCCATCACTTCATGGGAAATATATGGGGAAACAGTGGAAACAGTGTCAGACTTTATTTTTTGGGGCTCCAAAATCACTGCAGATGGTGATTGCAGCCATGAAATTAAAAGACGTTTACTCCTTGGAAGGAAAGTTATGACCAACCTAGACAGCATATTTAAAAGCAGAGACATTGCTTTGCCAACAAAGGTCCATCTAGTCAAGGCTATGGTTTTTCCAGTGGTCATGTATAGATGTGAGAGTTGGACTGTGAAGAAAGCTGAGCACTGAAAAATTGATGCTTCTGAACTGTGGTGTTGGAGAAGACTCTTGAGAGTCCCCTGGACTGCAAGGAGATCCAACCAGTCCATCCTGAAGGAGATCAGTCCTGGGTGTTCATTGGAAGGACTGATGCTGAAGCTGAAACTCCAGTACTTTGGCCACCTGATGCGAAGATCTGACTCATTGGAAAAGACCCTGATACTGGGAGGGATTGGGGGCAGGAGGAGAAGGGGATGATAGAGGATGAGATAGCTGGATGGCATCACCGACTCAATGGACATGAGTTTAAGTAAACTCCTGGAGTTGGTGATGGACAGGGAGTCCTGGAGTGCTGTGATTCATGGGGTCACAGAGTCGGACACAACTGAGCAACTGAACTGAACTGAATATATTACAATGAGTGTATAATGAGGTTCAAATTCTACTGGAAATCGAATCTTCTGCCATCTTGGACCTAGTTAGTTCTAACCAGTTTCTATCATATCCTCAAAGGCTGTCGTTCTTTTAATGGTTGTGCCTAAAAAACATCCACTTCTGCTTTATTGACTACACCAAAGCCTTTGACTCTGTGGATCACAACAAACTGTGGTTTTGTAGCCACACGTTCTGGGAAACAAACTCACTCAGAAGTGTTAGGAAACGCCGCGGGAGAAAAAAAAGCCGCCTCTAATGACCGGTAGTAAAGGCCTTTTTATTGAGCCCCGCTCTCGGGCAGAACTCCCGGGGGTTGGGTGAGTGAGGAGACAAAGGGAGTCTGCAAGGTATGAGGGGTGGGGAGGGGTTTTATAGTCCGGGCCGGGCATCCAGGGCAGGTCTTTTCATATAAGGAAGAAAGCGCGGGCTACAGCGGTGGTCAGTGTCCGAGGGCTTTATGTTGGTGCCTGATTGGACCAGGCTGCAGGGG
Source organism: Dama dama (assembly GCF_033118175.1). Classification (NCBI taxonomy): domain Eukaryota; kingdom Metazoa; phylum Chordata; class Mammalia; order Artiodactyla; family Cervidae; genus Dama; species Dama dama. The sequence continues at coordinate 19,185,977 of NC_083710.1, forward strand.
GCCAGCCCCTGGAAGTTTAGCCAGCCTTCGGAATTTGCCTTGCAGCACTTTCCCGGGGCATGCTCCGACCTTTCAAGAAGGACAATGCAGATAGTGGAGTGCAGTTTATTATACCGGCAGGGCCAAGGCAGTCTCCTCTTAGCCAAGGACCCTGACCAGTTTTTCTGAAAACCTTATATACCTTAAGTGTACGTGCCCAAACCCACCTCCCCAAATTCCCTGGAACTAGTCTGAACAAAGGACAAGAAAGAGACAATCAAAGTTAACCGTGATTCATCTGCCTTAAGCCTAGGTAGTTAACAATGGACAATTATCAACAGGCCTGTGGTCATACCCCAGTAAGCATAATAGAATGTATGATTCTATTCGGTTACACAGATAATTAGGGTATTCTTTTAGGAATGGAGAGCCCTGGGGCTCGTCCACCTGGGGGGCCTGGTTTTCCAGTTGGTATGTCGTTTCCATAGATACTGGGCCCATAGCTCAAAGTCCACAGTCCAGCCCAAGATGGAGTCCTGCTTTCAAGATGGAGCTTGTTCTGTCTGTTTCCTCCTTCAGTGGAAAATTCTTAAAGAGATGGGAATACCAGACCACCTGGCCTGCCTCCTGAGAAATCTGTATGCAGGTCAAGAAGCAACAGTTAGAACTGGGCATGGAACAACAGACTGGTTCCAAATTGGGAAAGGAGTATATCAAGGCTGTATATTGTCACCCTGCTTATTTCACTTATATGCAGAGTACATCATGCAAAATGTCACGCTGGATGAAGCACAAGATGGAATCAAGATTGCCAGGAGAAATATCAATAACCTCAGATATGCAGATGACACCACTCTTATGGCAGAAAGCGGAGAAGAACCAAAGAGCCTCTTAATGAAAGTGAAAGAGGAGAATGAAAAAGCTGGCTTAAAACTCAACATTCAGAAAACTAAGATCATGGCATCTGGCCGCATCACTTCACAGCAAATAGATGCGGGAACAATGGAAACAGTGAAAGACCTTCTTTTCTTGGGCTCCAAAATCACTGCAGATGGTGACTACAGCCATGAAATTAAAAGACGCTTGCTCCTTAGAAGAAAAACTATGACAAACCTAGTAAGTAAGTAAGTGTTAGTCACTCAGTTGTGCCCGACTCTTTGCAACCCCATGGACTGCAGCCCACCAGGCTCCTCTGTCCATGAGATTTTCCAGGCAAGGATACTGGAGTGGGTTGCCATTTCCTTCTCCAGGGGATTTTCCCAACCCAGGGATCAAACCTGGGTTTCCTGCACTGCAGGCAGATTCTTTACCAACTGAGCTACAAGGGAAGCCCAACAGCATATTAAAAAGTAGAGACAGTACTTTGCCAACAAAGGTCCATCTGCTCAAGGCTATGGTTTTTCCAGTAGTCATGTATGGATGTGAGAGTTGGACTATAAAGAAAGCTGAGAGCTGAAAAATTGATGCTTTTGAACTATGGTGTTGGAGAAGACTCTTGAGACTTTGGACTGCAAGCAGATCCAACCAGTCCATCCTAAAGGAGATCAGTCCTGGGTGTTCATTGGAAGGACTGACGCTGAAGCTGAAACTCCAATATTTTGACTACCTGATATGAAGAACTGACTCCTTGGAAAAGACCCTGATGCTGGGAAAGACTGAAGGCAAGAGGAGAAGGGTATGACAGAGGATGAGATGGCTGGATGGCATACCGACTTGATGGACATGAGTTTGAGCAAGCTCTGGGAGTTGGTGATGGACAGGGAGGCCTGCCGTGTTGCGGTTCATGGTGTCACATAGAGTTGGACACGACTGAGTGACTGAACTGAACTGAACTTGCCCCCTTCCCTCCTGCCTCACCAACACCTCCATGTATTCATCAACTTAGAAGCTCTCTAAACCCTGTTGTTTAGGGATTTTTATTAAGGCTTCATTACATAGGCATGATTGATTAACTAACTGGCCATTGATGGTTAAGTCAGTCTCCAGCCCCACACCCCTCCCCAGAGACAGGTGGGGAGCTGGAAGTTCCAATTCTGTTCACAAGGTTAGTTCCTCTGGCACCACCCCAGTCCTCCAAGAACCACGGCATTAGCATAAATGCAAGTGAGGCAGAAGGACTGACTGTGAATTGAAAGGAAGTTACGAAGATTTTAGAAGCTCTGTGCCAAGAACCGGGAGCAGAGACCAAACACGCAGTTCTTATTTTGTCACAGCATCTCAATGTAATCATGTCTAAACCTGAGACCTTGATCTTTCCCCATAAATTAATAAATATTTTTGATACCCCCACGTACATACCCTATCCTTCCTTCCTGCCCAGTATGCTTCTCCTCACTCAATACTTCGTTGGCTCCTATCCATCTTTCAGACTTCAGCTTAAATATCACTTTGTCAAAGAAAGATCTTCCCTGACTTTCTCCTAGTTTAAGTGCTATTCTCTCAAGTTTCCTGCACTTCTTTTTCATCGCACTTATTGCAGTTTTAAATAATGTGTTTGATGATTATTTGAGTAGTGTCTGGCTCCCCTGCTGGTGTGTTAAGTGTGAAGAAAAAAAAAAAAACGGGAGACCTGACTCTTCCTACAATCTCCCAGCAGAGTGCCTGCTGCATCGTGGGTGATCAGAGTTTTTCGATGATGAGTGAGCTGTCTATAACCGTAAGCTCCATAGAAGTTGTTTTCATGATGATATATTTTTTATGACAGAAGGGTTCTGCAATCAAATAAGTTTGATGAATAACCTAGTTAAACAGTTTGGCAGATTTCTGTGCTGCAGGATTTCTCCCAGCCTATAATCTGTCCAAGAACATGTGAATTCAGTACATGAGAGGGGAAATGAGACTGTAGAGCTCTTGTATCACAGAGTGCCTTTCAAGATAAGCAAACAGTAATAATTTACCATTTAGCTTAAAAAATACTTCTTTTAAAAAATATGTGTATGTATAATATCACCATTCTGTGGTCACTTTCTAAGCCTTCTGTAAGCATTCTTTTCATTTACTTTTTTTTTTTCTTTTTTGAGGCTTTATTGTTTTCGAACAGGTTTAAGTTTATAACAAAACTGAGAGGAAGATACAGATATTTCTCATATACCCTACACATGCATAGCCTCCCCTGATCAACATCACTCACCAGAATAGTATATTTTTTTAACCAAAGATGAACCTACATTGACATGTCGTGATCACTTATAGTCCTTAACTCACCTTTTTATTCACTCCTGGTGTTGTACATTTTATGGGTTTGGATCAATGTATAATGATGTACATGCATTTAAGTTTCTTCCATGCCTTTGCCTGACTTGATAGATTATTTCTTTTTAGTGCTAAATAATTTTCCATGGTCTGGAAGCACTACAGTTTACTTACCCATTTACCTATTAAAGGACATCTTGATTGTTTCCAAGTTTAGGTAGTTATCAACAAAGTTTCTATAAATATCCACAAAACCTGGTGCCTACAACTGAATGCTATGATATGCAAATTGACAGTTGCCACGCTTAGGACTCTGTGGCTGCAGCCAACAATAATCAATTCAAGCTGGCCTCAGCAATAAGATCAGAAGTAGGCAAACTCGCAAAGACTGCTAGCTTCCTCTCCCAGTCCAGCCCTGCCCTGATAGAAGGATTACAATTACGCTGAAACAATTTTGCAAATTTATTAAAATTAAAAGAGCTCAACATTCTAATAGGATGAGACATAATAAAAAAGTAAAATATATAGAATTTTGATGCTAATAAATGCTATAGAGAAAAAGTGTATGGACCTAGAGACCTATAAAGACTATTGAGAGCTCTAATCTTCCTCTGTAAGAGAGAGAGAAAGTGGTTGTGATTTGGTTCTTGAAGACACACTCCGAAAGAGGGAGGGATCTTCTCTTTCTTCTGCTGACTGCAATCCTGAACTAAAACCAGGTGATCCCCAGTGTGCTGGAGAAGGAAGTAGGGTTTGCTGGAAACCAACCAGAAATCAAGAATATGGTATCATACTGGTCTTACATAGAGGAAAGATAGAGATTTTATTTGTGTAAGAAAGTGCTAGGGGAAAGTAAATATAATTAAAGGTCTTAATGCAATTTAGCCAGTAGAAGTCTGGAAAGGAGAGATGAATCTGGAAAACGGAAGTATAGAAAATATAAGATAAAATGGCCAAAAAAAAAAGCCAGAGAGAAGCAAATGAAAACTTTGAACTCAACATTTAGAAGGCAGAGACTCTCAGAGTCTTAAAAAAATTAGTAAGATCAAGTAATGTTTTAGGTACAATAAGAGACACACTTTGAAAGGATCTAGGTAGATAAAACATAAAAGTGATGGGGAAAGATTAAGGCATGAGAACTAAAAGATAACAAAGATAGCAATCTGAATATAAAAAAATGGATTCAAAGTTTAGATGTCATAAGCAATAAAGAAAAATGTTACATATTGAAGAAAGGAACAATAGACCCATAAAATAATGATCACAGATCAACAATAACTCCAACATATATAATGCATCAATGAATAGAATCCCAGAGAGAAACAAACATATCAACAGGTATTTTTATAGATTTTAAACACAACATCTCTAGAAACTGGTAGATCATTTTGGGGGGGGAGGTAAGATTATTTGAAAATTTTATTTAACCAATAGTTACTGAACACCTGTTATGTACCATTGCTCTAGATACCGGGGCTATGTGGTAGTAGCGACAGTTGCTCAGTTGTATCTGATTCTTTGTGACCCCACGGACTGCAGTCCACTAGGCTCCTCTTAAGATCCCCTGAGGAGAGGGGATTCCAGTATTCTTGCCTGGAGAATTCCATGGACAGAGGGGCCTGGCAGGCTACAGTCCATGGGGTCCCAAAGAGTCAGAAATGACTAAGTGACTTCACACTTTCACTGGGGCTATAGCAGTGAGCAAAACAGTCAAAATCCTAACTTACAAGTTTATAAAGACAGAAGCAAATCAGTGGTTGTCTGGGACAGGAATGGAGGGGAAATTACTATAGACAGGACAAGGAAACTTTCTGGGGTGAAGAAAATATTCTAGATATGATGATGATTGATCCATAAATTTACCAAGTTAAAAGAACTCACATTTTTAAAAAACAAATTTATTGAAATATAGTTGATTTACAATGTTGGGTTAGTCTCAGGTATACAGAAAAGTGATTCAGTTACACACATACGCACATATATATTCTATTATTATTATTTTAAATATTTATTTATTTGGCTGCTCCAGGTCTTAGTTGCAGCATTTGAGATCTAGTTCCCTAACCAGGGATTGAGCCCCCTACACTGGGAGTGCAGAGTCTTAGCCACCGGATCACCAAGGAAATCCCTATATTCTTTTTTTTCAAATTCGTTTTCATTATAGGTTATTATAAACTATTGAATATAGTTCCCCATGCTGTACAGTAGGTCCTTGTAGGTTATCCACTTTATATATAGTAGCATTTCTGTTTTAATCCCAAACTCCTAATTTATTCCTCTTCCCTTTTTCTTTCGGTAAGTTTGTTTTCTATGTCTGTGAGTCTATTTCTGCTTTGTAAATAAGTTTATTTGTATCATATTTTTAGATTCCATGTATAAGCGGTATCATATGATATTTGTCTTTCTCTGATTTACTTCACTTAGTATGATAATCTCTAGGTCCATCCATGTTGTTGCAAAGGGCATTAAAAATAACTCACATTTTAATGTGAGGAAATAGACAATAAATAATAAAGAAGGAAAATATATACTGTGTTGATGGTAATAAATGCTGGAGAGAAAGATAAAGAGGGGAATGGGAATGGGAAGGGAGGAGGAATTGCAAGTTTGAATAGAGTGGGCAGGGAAGACAGATGAGAAGGAGGCATTTAAAGGACAATTGGAAGGAGGGGAGAGCACTTCACAGAGCCATCTGGGGGAAGATGTTCCAAGTAGAAAAAGGAGAAAACAAACAAACAAAAAAAAAAACCAAAGTACTAAAAACAAACAAGCTTAAGAAGTCAGAAAATAAGCAACAGGTCACACACAAAGAAATCAGAAGAAAGAAATCAATAAAAATAAAAGCAGAGAACATCAACATTTAGAAAACTAAAATCTGTTTTTTTTTAAAACTGATCAAGAAAACAGTAAACAAGAAGCAACTAAATCACAAAATCAAAAAGAAAAATAACTGCAAACACAGCAGTTTTAAGTAATAATAAAATGAGTAGCTATTTGATAATCTGGATAAAAGAGATTCTTTCTGAAAACAAAAATGTCAAAACTGATACAAGAAGGAAAAGAAATTTGAAGAGACTAATAATAGTTAAAGAAATTGACATTGCTATCAAGGACATCCCCAATCTTACCCTCAACAAAGAGGCCTGCTCCAAATGGTTCTACTATTAAATTTTTTAAAGACTACTTTAAAAATTTGTTGTTATTATTTTTGATATTTATTTATTTGACTGGGCTGGGTCTCAGTTGCAGTATGTGGGATCTAGTTTCTTGGCCAGGCATTGAACCCTGGCTGCCTGATTGGAAGCTCAGAGTCTTAGCCACTGGATCGCCAGAGAAGTCCCTACTATTAAGTTCTGATGATTTTCGAGGAACAGAAAATAACCATTATACAAATCATCCAGAAAATAGAAAAAGAGGGATAACCTCTTTTCCTAAGACTGGTGTAATTAATTTCAAACCCAGGCAGTATCAGGACAAGAAAAGGAAACCCGAGTCCTTTGTACTTCTGAGCATGGATGTAAAAAATCTTAATAAGCTATTAACCATCTGAATCCAACAATATATTCCAAATAAGGTACACCATGACCAATCAGTGTTTATCCTAAGGATGCAAGAGAAGACAAAATTAAACTTCTACCAGTAAGAGACTGCCTGGAATATGATGAATGCTAGTAAATATTATTGGTTGTTTAATGATTACTAATATTAGATGGTGGGAGCACAAGCTAGTACAATGAGTTCAGAAAATAATTTGACATTATCTTGTAAAGTTAAACATACAAGTAACTTCCACTCCAAGGACTATACCCTAAAGATTCTTAATTATATGCAATTGTAGATATATGGAAGAATATTGTTAGCAGCTTTCTTTGAAATAGCAAAAAAGGAAATTAAACTTTTTTTGGATAAACAGCTTGTGTTATAATCATAATGGATTTCTATTTAGTGGTAGGATTGAAGTAAGAAAATGGAGGCTCAAGATGAAAGAGGAAAAGTAATTTAAAACAGGAGAGAAGATTTGCACCATTAAATGAGCTTGGTGTGCTGTAATTTGCAACTGACTAGGAAAGAAGTGAAAAGGCAAGGAATTGTTGTAAGGATACGGTGTTATTTCATGGACCAGGGATGTGACTGGGTTGGGCTTCAGCAAGCAACTGAAATTAAGGTGTACGAAGCTTCCAGATCTCTTTCTTATTCTTTTATCTCTGCATCTCCATGTGAATTTGTTACACTCTTTAAAGACTTATTTCCGCTGCATCACCTGCAGATTATCAGTGAAGGTGGCTGCTTCACGGTTGTTAAATTTATAAGTTTCAGCTCCAGCCACCTAGTGTGTATGACCTAACTCCTCCTGGATCCCAGTTACAGATTTTCAGAAAGAGAGACTCCTTCACAGGGTGTCAAGCACTAGCTGTAAAAACTGTGTATCCTATGATGCAAATACACCTGCCAGAGGTCCACTCCTGAGACCTGTGGATCAAGATGGCATTTCCCAAAAGCAGAGATCCTTGTGAGCTGGGCCTGTATCTACTTACAAATAACCAGGCTCAGAATCAAACTGACATTCGCATATAGGTGAGAGGACAAGGAGCTTGACTCTGATGCCCAAAATCTGGGTTTGCAAGCACAAACATTTTGCCTACACCCTCAACTAATTCATCATTTGAACTGATCCAGAGACATATTCCAGGGAGATCAGTAGGGCAGTTTCTAATATTGTCAGAAACAAGGAGGCATTAAATGAACATCCCAGATGAGGAGTGGCAGGGCCCCTGATGTGGCCCCTGTACGGATTCCATCAGTTCAGTTCGGTTCCATACTGATTCCGTACTGGGGTTCCCAAATGCAGGGGCTAAGAAAGGCAGAGTAGCTGGGGTCAGACTGTAAATTACTTCTTATGCCTGACATCTGAATTTACCTTTGACTATGTAGAGAGTCCCTGAAGGTTCCAGACCGCAGGGGTGTCATGTGTCTTCTACCGTTAAGGAAAATCAATTCAGAGGACTTAGCATCATCCCTGGGTTTCCCCGGTGGCAAGTGATAAAGAAGCCACTTGCCATGCAGCAGACACAGGAGATGCTGGTTCGATTCCTGGGTCTGGAAGATCCCCTAGAGGAGGGCAGGGCAACCACTCCAGTATTCTTGCCTGGAGAATCCCATGGACAGAGGAGCCTGGTGGACTACAGTCCGTGGGGTCACAAAGAGTCAGACACGACTGAAGCGACTTAGCACTAGCACCATCCGCAATGTTAAACAATGAAAAACAATCGTGATTCCTCATGGAAATTATTTCTTGAATTTATTCTGTTCTTCACTTAATTTATATTTATTGGCAAATATCTCTTGGATACAACTGGGAAGTTGTTAAGCAATTGTTGCCCTGGGCAGTAGATAAGGCAGTTTATTCACAGAATCCTCCTCTTCACCACCTGCAGAACAGAAGGCAAAACACTGCACCTTCACCCACTGAGTGGTTGGAGGACATTATAAATAGAACCCGTGGAGAAGGCTCATCGCATTGTGTCTCCCAGGGAAAGTCAGTTCAGTTCAGTCGCTCAGTCATGTCCAACTCTTTGCGACTGCATGGACTGCAACATGCCAGGCTTCCCTGTCCATCACCAACTCCCGGAGCTTGCTCAAACTCATGTCCATCGATTCGGTGATGCCATCCAACCATCTTATCATGGTTTTCCTCATGACAGGGAAAGTCAACACTTTGCAAATCCCAGGCAGTACTATGAGTAAAAGATGCTCTGAAAGTCAGGGATATGAACGAGCCACACTTTAAATGGACCAGTACTCTTGCCTGGAGAATCCCACAGACAGGGGAGCCTGGCGGGCTACGGTCCATGGGGTCTCAAAGAGTCGGACACGACTGAGCCACTGAACAGCAAAGTACTGCTTACCCTGGCGCCAACTATATCCCAGTTACGTTCAGACGCTAAAGGGAATAAAAAAAGAAGAAAGAGATTTGCTAATAGTGGTCTGCTCTTACATTCAAACCACTGTCTCATGAGTGAGAGAAAATTTTCATCTTGCTAGTTAAAGTTACTCTGTTCTCTGCTGGTTGAAAACCATCTCTTGTGTGAAATGTGGGAAGTCCTGTTCTGAAATTTGATTTCATGTTTACTCATAAATAGCAGTTGCCCACGAAAGCTGTTCAGTTTTTGAATAAATTATAAGTTTGCCTCTGGGCACATAAACATCCCAAAGATTTATTTTATCTTGTGTCTCAAGAGAAGCAAGTGGGACCAAACGAGCTGGCTGCTGATTGGGTGGCAGCCTGGAGGAAGGGGCAGTGTAGGGAGGGAAGGCAGGGGCCCCATTTCTGGGCATCCCTCTGCCTGGATTCAAGTGCTTCTAAGAGCACTTGAAAACATCCCAGCATTTACCCAAAAAACAGACCCTCTGCTCTGAAATCTCCCCCAAGCTTTTCTGGTTATTTAAAACCTCTCCCCACCCCCGACTTTGGGGAGGATGAAATGGGGGTGCAGCCCACATGATCCCCCCTCTCCCGTGGCCCCTGCTCTCTGCCTCACCTCTCAGAACCCAACAGGATTTGTTTTTCCTTCCCTGTCTGCCTGGAAGGGATTTCCCTCCTGTCCATTCTCTTCCTTCCTGGATTTTATATTCCCCTTCCCCTTGGGCATGATGGCCAAGGAGCTGTAGGGAAAGAATCACAGTCGCTGATGTAGGGGCAACAGGAGGAGCTAATTGAAAACTACTACCCTTAGGTTGGGCTTCCCTGGTAGCTCAGTTGGTAAAGAATCCGCCTGCAATGCAAGAGGCCTTGGTTCGATTCCTGGGTTGGGAAGATCCCCTGGAGAAGGGAACGGCTCAGTCAATAGTCATCTCTTTCCTTGTCTGGGTCCCTTGCAGGGCAGAGTTGGGTTTGTCTTGGGAACTATTGTATCCCCAGCACTTATCATGATGCTTTGTAACAAATCACCTGGGATGCAGCACCCTAACATATATATTATTTATACATACGCATTAGCTCCCAGTTTCCCTGAATCAGGAGCCGTGGCATAGCTGGGTCCCCGGCTCCAGGTCTCACAAAGCTCTAATCAGGCATCAGTGCTATGAGATGGTCTCACCTGAGGCTCCAAGTGCTCTTCCAGCCTTACCTGGTTGTTGGCAGGATTCATTTCCTTGCAGTTATAGAACCCATGATGGCTGCTTCAAGACAAGGAGGAGAACCTAACACTTCCAAGAGTTCAATTCAAGAGTTTCCTCTGATTCAGATCCACCCAGGTAATTTCTCTTTTGATTAATTTAAAACCAATTGATAGGAAAAAAAAAAACCCTTAACCTTTGCCGTAAGTACACAATCTCATCACGGGAATGACACCTATCATAGTCACAGATCCTGCCCACCTTCAAAGGGAGGGATTATACAAGGTCATAGGGTCGTCATCTTAGAATTCTGCCTACCCAAAATATGTGCGTTTACTTATGCACCAGATATTCTTCACCTTTTCTGTGTCCACCCCACAATGGTTTCTTTTCCTCCCTGCCTCTTAATTTCCCCTCGTCTATTTATGATCTTCTATACACAATACACTTTTCAACTGCCTTTGTGTTGATAGATACATTTTAATCATATGGAAACTCCATATTACATATTAAAGTCCCTCCTTTATAGTATAACATGCATAATACAAAAGCGATCATCCCACCACAGTTTCACAGCATGCCAGGCATAAATCCAAGGCAGAAGCTGTTGGATTGCATATTTTTATAATTCACTTTAGGTTTTAATTACAAAGAAACAATAAAAGAAAGATATAAGGACATTGATCTTGTGGCTAGTGTCTTTATCATTCACTTCATGTTGACAATTCCCATTGAAATTCAAACATTTCTCCCCTTGACTGCTATTCTCTCAGTCTACTGAAAGTATTCAAAACAAGTTACCTGCAGCCTTATGAATATCCAGCTCATTCTTCCCCACTTACTTCTCCTGAGACACAAAACAAAATAAACCTTTGGGATATTTATGTGCTCAGAGACAAACTTCTAATTTACTCAAAAGTGAACCACTTTTGAGAGCAGCTGCTATTCATGAGCAAACATGAAATCAAATTTCAGAGAGGGACTTTTCATATGTCACACAAATAAACCTTTTAATTGCAACTTACGTAAAGCCAGACAAAGTGGTAAAGAGACCTCCAGGACGTAGCTCGGTTGTCCAGAGGAAATTTTACTGTCGAAATATGAATATCTGGGGACTTCCTGACAGTCCAGTGGTTGAGATCCCACCCTTCTGCTACAGGGAGTGAGGGTTCGATCCCTGGTTGGGGAACTAAAATCCTACATGCTGTGCTATGCAGCCAAAAAATGAAATATGAACATTTGGAACCATGGAGCCTGTTCACATTACCCTCTAAACCTGCTCCCTACAACCATTCCACCCTGTTGATTTTCCTTCCAGCATCCAACCTGATTCATTAAAATGGAAAGAGGAACAACATTTACAAAAGCATGGAGGTGTGGGAAATCCTTCATTTGTGGAAATAAAAGCAACAATTAAAAGACGCTTATTCCTTGGAAGGAAAGTTATGACCAACCTAGATAGCATATTAAAAAGCAGAGACATTACTTTGCCAACAAAGGTCCATCTGGTCAAGGCTATGGTTTTTCCAGTAGTCATGTATGGATGTGAGAGTTGGACTGTGAAGAAAGCTGAGCACCGAAAAATGTACGCTTTTGAACTACGGTGTTGGAGAAGACTCTTGAGAGTCCCTTGGACTGCAAAGAGATCCAACCAGTCCATCCTAAAGGAGATCAGTCTTGGGTGTTCATTGGAAGGACTGATGCTGAAGCTGAAACTCCAATACTTTGGCCACCTGATGCGAAGATCTGACTCATTGGAAAAGACCCTGATGCTGGGAGGGATTGGGGGCAGGAGGAGAAGAGGACGACAGAGGATGAGATGGCTGGATGGCATCACCGACTCGATGGACATGGGTTTGAGTAAACTCTGGGAGTTGGTCATGGACAGGGAGGCCTGGCGTGCTGTGATTCATGGGGTCACAAAGAGTTGGACACGACTGAGCAACTGAACTGAACTGACTGAATCACCTGTTGAAGTCAGGGGAAGTAGTGGGTGATGGGACTTGAAAGATACTGGAATCATGGTCATTCATGAAGGAGTTTGTGTTCTTCCCAGAGATGCTCTGAATGAGTGTCCTCTGTGATGGTTGAATGGTGGCCTCTACCTTCCAAAGACGTGTCCAGATCCCAACCCCAACATCTGTGAATGTTACCTTATCTGCTGCTGTAATTTAAGTGTCTTAAGATGAGATCATACTCAGTCATCCAGGAGGGCCCTAAATTCAATGACAGGTGTGCTTTGAAGGGACAAGAGAGGAGAAGGCCACATGGAGATGAAAGCAGAGACTGGAGTGATGTGACCACAAGCCAAGGAGACCAGCAAGCATGAGAAGGCAGAAGAGGCAAGGACGGGAGTCTCCCCCTGAACCCCAGGGGGTGGGAGGTGTGACCTTGCCAACATCTTGATTTTGGTCACCTGGCCTCCAGACTGTGGGAGAATATATTTCTGTTGTTATCAGCCATCCAGTTCCTGGTCGTTTGTGAGTGCTGCCCTAGGCTGTGTATTCACCCTTCTCCACACCCTGCTCTTCGTGGAGGTGTGCTATTCATCCTTCAAGCTCGGCTCAGGGGTTGCACTCCCTGTAAAGACTCCCCTGACCAGCCCAGGTAGAGGTGGCCCTCTCTGCTCCCAGTTTCCCAGGTTTCCCAGTGGCTCTCACACTTCCCCTGCTGTTTCTCCCATTGCTCTTGTTTCATTTTCTGGTGACACTCAGCTGTCCTTGTTCATCTCTTCCACATGGTTGCCTAAACCCTTCTGGGAGGCTCTAGCTGGATTCCCAGGCCCCATTCCAGAGGTGTGACTGAAGCCTTCTGTTTAAGTGATCCCCTCACCTTCACTTGCTTACGTGGGTTTTGAAGGCAGGGTAAAGCAGATTTAGAAGTGTCCTTAAAACTGTACCCAGGGCAAGACTGCAGTTATGCTTTCTTTTTTCCCTTTTTAAAAAATATGAATTTTATTTAATTGATTTGGTTGTGCCAGCTCTTAGCTGTGGCACACAGCATCTTCCATTTTTGTTGCTGCATTAGGGATCTTTAGTTGCAGCATGTGAATTCTTAGTTGCAATATGTAAGATCTAGTTCCCTGACCAGGGATCAAACCCAGTCCCCCTGCACTGGGAGCTGGGAGTCTTAGCCACCGGATCTGCAGGGAAGTCCCAGATAAGATATCTTATCCTTCGGTGGCAAACTTCCCTCACCTTTTTCTACTCTTGCCATTAGATATTGGTCCTCATGGCCAGTTTCTCTTCTCTGTGATGAAACAGCTAATGAAAACTGTACAGCTGCCTTCCTGGGACAAAGGCCAGAACTCACCAGCTCACAAAATCTCTAATCAGAGGTGAAATATCAATATGTATTTGGAAGTTCCATTGACACGGTAAAGAATAGAATTCATGAACTCTAGGAAATGGTATATTCACTTCCAAAATCCTTTCTACTTGTCCTGCGTCTGGGTTTACCTCCAGCCCAGGCTTCTTGTCTCTGGCTTCTGGGACCTTCCTCTCAGAGTCCCCATTCCACCTGCTACCTTCAAATCCTCTCCTCTGGAATGCTGAAGATTCCATTCTGGCTCAGGGCTTTCTCTGAAATGCAAGCTCAGAAAAGCCAGAAGTCCATCTTCCAGAGGGGCTTCCCAGGTGGTGCTAGGGGTAAAGAATCCACCTGCCAGTGCAGGAGATGCAAGAGACACATGTCCTGCATCCAGATCAATTGTTTGATCCCTGAGATGGGAAGATCCCTTACAGGAGGAAATGAAGTGGCAACCCACTCCAGTATTCTTGCCTGGAAAATTCCATGGATGGAGGAGCCTGGCGGACACCCCTGAGTGACTGAGCACACATCCTCCCAAGGGAGTTTCTCACCGGAACATCCCAGGGAAGAACCTCTCACCCCAAGCAGCTCCTCATACATCTCCTTCCAGCAGGCACAGCGTTTTCCTTGAGAGGTCCAGTGAAAGAAATTCCCTCCATCTTCTGAAACACATATATTAACATGTGTTTACCAAAAAGTTAGATAACATGTGTGAAAGCATGTATCATACCCATGTTTAAGTAAGTGTGAAGGAGTGCCCTGAAAGTTGATAGAATTATGGCATGAGAACAGTCTTTTAGGAAGGTTGCAAGAATCTATCAGTGGTTGAAGATGCTTCCTCTTAGACCTGGACATCCTCCCCCTAAGAATCTCCCAGGAGAATCTCTCAGAAGGACATCTGGATGTACATTGAAGCTGCTGGTATAATAACAAATACCAGAGAGTGGGTGTTTATTGATAAATCGAAAAATAGGGGACTTCTCATGATTCAGTGGCTAAGATTCCATGATCCCAATGCAGGGGGCCAGGGATCAATCCCTGGTCAGGGAACTAGATTCCACATGCCACAACTAAGAGTTCACATACCATAGCTAAAAACCCCACGTGCCACACCACAGATCAAAGATGCTGCATGCCATAACTAAGACCTGGAGCAGCCAAATGCATAAATAAATGTTTTTAAAAATAGTTAAATTAATGTCAGTACATTCACATAAGAATGTCCTAGATGCGTATATTCTGACCTGAAAGGACCTTTCTGGTACATTGTTGAGTGTCTACTCTTCACCTGTGTCAGGGTCGTGAATTCACTCACGCTGCACTCAGATGTATAAATAGACTGTTACACCACCGTATACCATAACAAATCCAATCTTATGAATTCTCGTCATTTGGGGTAACTAGGGTAAAAATTTAGTCCAAAGCCTCAGTCTTCATCCAATCCCATGATCTCAGTAACCACTTGAGTTACTTGCTCTCTGCTTGGATAACTTTACAGTCTGGCTCTATGGGAAGGAGTATGGTTTGGGGAAACTCCTAGGTCTGGGGGAAAAGGGACCTGGCCTTCTGCTTACTCTGAGGGTCTCACAGAGTGTCTGCTGAGTGTGGTTTGTCGTCCATTCCTATTCCCTGGACCCTTTGCTGGCATCAAACTCTCCTCTTCCCTCCAACCTGCATCCCAACTGCTGTCAGAGTCATCTTTTAAAAAGATATTTATTTTTATTTATTTACTTGACTGTGCTGGGTCTTAGCTGCAGCACACAGGATCTTCAATGCAGCACGCAGGATATTTAGTTGTGGCCTGTGAACTCTTACTTACGGTATGTGGGATCTAATTCCCTGACCAGGAATCAAACCCACATCCCCTGCACTGGGAGCTCGAAGTCCCAGCCACTGGACCACCAGGGAAGTCCCCAGAGTCATCTTTTCAGGTTGCTGCTTTCTACAGCAAACCTTAACACCTCCTCATTGACCTGAGGAGAAAGACACAAAACCTGAACATCATCTGGGTGCTCTTGCACGCGTCACGCCTTCGTTCCCTTCCTGCCTCATCTGTGCAAGTCAACTCCCACTCATCGGCGCCTGCCATCCTTCTGTATCCTGTTTCCCCTGGTTAATTCCTCCTTTTCCTCCAGTTCCTTTTCTCAGCTTCACTTTCTTTGATCTCCTTCATGCTTCCCTGGTGGTTCAGAGAGTAAAGAATCTGCCTGCAATGCAGGAGACCCAGGTTTGACCCCTGGGTCGGGAAGATCCCCTGGAGGAGGGCATGGCGACCCACTCCAGTATTCTTGCCTGGAGACTCCCATGGACAGAGGAGCCTGGCAGGCTACAGTCCATAAGGTTACAAAGAGTCGGACATGGCTGAGCAACTAACATTTTCATATCCACAGTCTCTTTGAAGCACAGTTGTAAGTTTATATTTATTTATGACACCTATCACAGTTGTAACTTTATCACAGTACTAACTTTATATTTATTTGCGACACTTAAGGTGCCTGAACCGTATCAGATGCTGAATTAATATTAGTTTCTCCTTCCTGATGTATAATTTAGGCTGGTGCACCTCAAGGGAATGCCTGTTATTCTGCTATTTCCCCCTGCACACTAATAAGTTGAAGTCTGAGTTTATAAATCAGTTGGCGAATTTTGCTTAGAGTGAGTCAGCTCCCCAAAGCCCAGCTGAAGAGGACACCGCAAGGCTGTGTTAGGCTCCTGGGGCCACTGAGGCACGTTATGACAAACTTGGATGACCTAGAGCAACAGAAATGTACTCTCTCACAGTTGCAGAGACCAGAAGCCCAAACCAAGTTGTCTCCAGTATATGCTCTCTCTGCAGACTCTAAGGGAGGGTCCTTCCTTGTTTCTTTCTAACTTCTGGTGGATCTGCCAGCAATCCTTGGTACTCCTTGGCTTGAAGACACAGCACTGCGATCTCTGCCTCCATCATTACATGGTTTTGGCTCAGCGTGCTCTTGTCCAAATTTCCTTCTCCTTATAAGGACACCAGTCATTGGATTAAGGCCCACCCTCATCCAGAAAGACCTCACTTTAATTTGATTAATCATCTCTGCAAAGACCTTACTTCCAAATAAGGTCACCTTCTGAGGTTGTGGTGAATATGTATTTGGGGGGGACACTATTCAACCTAGTACAAATGTCCATAAGTCATTATTAATTATGTCTAATTTTTAGGCTTTCTAACATGCTTACAGCCAAAGGAGTAATGAACAAAGCATTCCTTTCTCCAGGTAATAAAGTCAGAGTATAAATCTCAAAACAAACTGAAGTCTCCTTTAAAAGCAACAGCCATAATATTTTTAAAAATAATATCCTTCTTTTGCTTTAGCTTTTAAAAAAAAAAAAAAAAACCTGCTTATTTATTTATGTGGTTCTGCCAGGTCTTAGTTGCAGCATGTGGGATCTAGTTCCCTGACCAGGGATCAAACCCAGGCCCTCTGCATTGGGAGCCCAGAATCTTAGCCATTGGACCATCAGAGAAGTCCTGAAAAGTATAACTGTGGCATTTTGTTGACATGAAAGAAAGTTTGTGAAACATTGTTCAGTGTTTGCTCTCCTTTGTTGTAGCTGTCAATCCACTCCCACTACACTCAGGTCTGTAAATATAGTGTTACTCTACTTTCATTAGTTTTCTGGTCTACCTAACAAGTTCACCTACTGCCCCTATGATATGAAAGAGAAAACACTGAAAGAAAAAGATTGAAAAATAAATAAAAAAAGAAAACATCTTCAGACTACAGCTTTTTCTTCCTCTGCGTGAGTTGAGTTCTCATTAGCTAATTCCTTTTTTTTTTTTTTTTTAGGATAATAGTTAATTTGTTCTTTTTTTTTAATTTATTCTAGTTGGAGGCTAATTACTTTACAATACTGTAGTGGTTTTTTAATTCCTTATGGCTTAAGTTTTCCCCTTGTCTGCTTTACACATATATAGCAAGTATATTTTTATTTTATACTTTATATTTAATCAATGATGAGCTTTTATTTTTTTAACAAAACCCTAAGGCTAGGTAATTTATTCGCATTGTGAAGGAGAAGATAAAAGCATTGAGAGGTGATCCACCTGAACAGCCACGTTCTGAGTCACCTATCAGGTCCGCAGAGGTGCAGGCCCTCACTGCTGCCGTAAGAATGACCTCTGAGCCTTTGGAACCGCAGCCAAATATTGACTCTTGACACACTCCCGAGGTGAACATTAAAGACGGATGTTTTCTTGTAGAGAACGGACGTGTGGACACGGGTGGGGAGGGAAGGGGGTTGGGCTGAATTGGGAGACTGGGGTTGGCGTATAGACACTACCAGCTGTAAGATGGATAGCTAGTGGAAGCTTGCTGTAATCACACGGCGTTCAGCTGGGTGCTCTGTAGTGACCTGGAAGGGTGGGCTGGGAGGGGTGGGGCGGGGGACCCTAGAGGGAGGGGACACGTGTATACATTTAGCTGACACACTTCATTGTACAAGAAGAAACTAACAAAATGGGAAAGCAACTATACCCCAATACATTACAAAAAGATTGGTACTTTCTTGCCGTGCTATTTCTTACCATTCAACATTATGATCTCTAAGGAAGAAAAGAGAGTTAGAGGACGTAGCAACCAATTACAAATATCTGACTTTGGACTGAAGCTTGGTATGGACAAATAAACTCTAAAGGACATTTCTGGAAATGTCCAGAAAATTATGGGGCATTATGCATCTTAGGAAACTGCACGTGAACTGGGTGTTAGATAATTTTAAGGAATTATTCTGATGTTATTTCAGCAACCTAGGAAAGCAGGAAATGTTTTTAAACTTTTAGCAATGTATACTCAAACAAAAAAGGAAATTATTTTTAAGCAACATTGTGAAGTTCTAAAAGGTTCTAAAAATCAAGATGCTAACATTTATGGTGAAGGGATTGGAGAAGACCCTTTTTATTTCTGCTTGAAGGCCTTCTCTGTTTGAACTCTTTGCAACATACAGGTTTTATATATATGTATGTATGTATGCATGCATACATATATATATGTATGTATACATATGAAAGTGAAAGTGAAGTTGCTCAGTCCTGCCTGACTCTTTGCAACCCCATGGACTGTAGCCCACTAGGCTCCTCCGTCTATGGGATTTTCCAGGCAAGAATACTGGAGTGGGTTGCCATTTCATATATATATATATGTATTTAAAACTCTTCTGTCAAAAAAACACCCAGATAAATCCAAAATTGAGTAACATTTTTAAAATAATTGTCTTGCATACTCAAAAATGTTAAGGTTAAGACAAAGCCAGGCTAAAAAAAATGTTCCAGTTAAGGGAGACTAAATTGGCTTCAGAACTGAATGCAATTTGTGAGTCTGAATTGAGTCTTGGACCAGAAGAAAAGATTTTTCTTTTTTTCCTGTTAAGGACATTATTGGAATAACAGGCAAAGCAGGACATCTGTAGATTAGAGGGTAGTATGATATCTGTGTTAAGCTCCTGATTTTGATTTTTGTGTATTTATATAAGTGAATGTTTGTTCTTAGAAAATATACACAGAGGTTTCAGTTCAATTCAGTTGCTCAGTTGTGTCTGACTCTTTGCAACCCCATGGACTGCAGCACGTCAGGCTTCCCTGTCCATTACCAACTCCTGGAGTTTACTCAGATTCATGCCCATCGAGTTGGTGATGCCTTCCAACCATCTCAGCCTCTGTTGTCCCCTTCTCCTCCCTCCTGCAATCTTTCCCAGCATCAGGGTCTTTTCCAATGCATCAGTTCTTCACATCAAGTGGTCAAAGTATTGGAGTTTCAACATTAGTCCTTCCAATGAATACTCAGGACTGACCTCCTTTAGAATGGACTGGTTGGATCTCCTCGCAGTCCCAGGGAGTCTCAAAAGTCTTCTCCAACACCACAGTTCAAAAGTATCAATTCTTGAGCACTCAGCTTTCTTTACAGTCCAGCTCTCACATCCATACATAACTACTGGAAAAACCACACCATAACCTTGACTAGAGGGACCATTGTTGGCAAAGTAATGTCTCTGCTTTTTAATATGCTGTCTAGGTTGATCATAACTTTCCTTCCAAGGAGTAAGCATCTTTTAATTTCATGGTTGTAGTCACCATCTGCAGTGATTCTGGAGCCCGAAAAAATTAAGTCAGCCACTGTTTGCACTGCATCCCCATCTATTTGCCATGAGGTGATGGGACCAGATGCCGTGATCTTAGTTTTCTGAATGTTGAACTTTAAGCCACTTTTTCACTCTCCTTTTTCACTTTCATCAAGAGGCTCTTTAGTTCCTCTTCACTTTCTGCCTTAAGCGTAGTATCATCTGCATATCTGAGGTTATTGATATTTCTCCCGGCAATCTTGACTCCATCTTGTGTTTCATCCAGCCCAGCATTTTGCATGATGTACTCTGCATAGAAGTTAAATAAGCAGGTTGACAATACACAGGCTTGACGTACTCCTTTTCCAATTTGGAACCAGTCTGTTGTTCTGTGTCCAGTTCTAACTGTTGCTTCCTGACCTGCATACAGATTTCTCAGGAGGCAGGTCAGGTGGTCTGGTATTCCCATCTCCTTAAGAATTTTCCACAGTTTGTGGTGATCCACACAATCAAAGGCTTTGGCATAGTCAATAAAGCAGAAATAAATGCTTTTCTGGAACTCTCTTGCTTTTTTGATGATCCAGCGAATGTTGGCAATTTGATCTCTGGTTCCTCTGCCTTTTCTAAAACCAGCTTGAACATCTGGAAGTTCTCAGTTCATGTACTGTTAAAGCCTGGCTTGGAGAATTTTGAGCATTACTTTACTAGAGTGTGAGATGAGTGCAATTGTGCAGTAGTTTGAGCATTCTTTGGCATTGCCTTTCTTTGGGATTGGAATGAAAACTGACCTTTTCCAATCCTGTGGCCACTGCTGAATTTTCCAAATTTGCTGGCATATTGAGTGCAGCACTTTCACGGCATCATCTTTTAGGATTTGAAATAACTCAACTGGAATTCCATCACCTCCACTAGCTTTGTTCATAGTGATGCTTCCTAAGGCCCACTTGACTTCACATTCCAGGATGTCTGGATCTAGGTGAGTGATCACACCATTGTGATCATCTGGGTCACGAAGATTTTTTTTTGTACAGTTCTTCTGTGTATTCTTGCCACCTCTTCTTAATATCTTCTGCTTCTGTTAGGTCCATACCATTTCTGTCTTTTATTAAGCCCATCTTTACATGAAATGTTCCCTTGGTATCTCTAATTTTCTTGAAGAGATCTCTAGTCTTTCCCATTCTATTGTTTTCTTCTGTTTCTTTGCATTGATTGCTGAGGAAGGCTTTCTTATCTCTCCTTGCTATTCTTTGGAACTCTGCATTCAAATGGGTATATCTTTCCTTTTCTCCTTTGTTTTTCACTTCTCTTCTTTTCACAGCTATTTGTAAGGCCTCTTCAGAGAGCCATTTTGTTTTTTGCATTTCTTTTCCATGGGAATGGTCTTGCTCCCTGTCTCCTGTACAATGTCATGAACCTCCATCCATAGTTCATCAGGCACTCTGTCTATCAGATCTAGTCCCTTAAATCTATTTCCCACTTCCACTGTATAATCATAAGGGATTTGATTTAGGTCGTACCTGAATGGTCTAGTGCTTTTCCCTACTTTCTTCAATTTAAGTCTGAATTTGGCAATAAGGAGTTTATAATCTGAGCCACAGTTAGTTCCTGGTCTTATTTTTGCTGACTGTATAGAGCATCTCCATCTTTGACTGCAAAGAATATAATCTTTATATATACATATATATATATATATATATATTTTTTTTAAACATCAAAATGTTTAAATTAGTATAAATTTTAGAGGCTTACTTAAAAGTTTTTATAGTGCAGAACAATGTCCTCAGCTGCTGGGTTACTCTTGTGTCACCAAACTGCACATTAGGAATACTAAATCTTCGCTCACTTTCAAGTAAGTTGGAAGGGTAGCAGACTTCTTTCTAGCTCTGCCAACAGTCCTTGGCTGATGGGGATGGTACCACTACAGAATAAAGCTTTCCTTCTTCTTTAATCATAATTGACTCATAAAGACTCATTTTCAACTTCTGATCTTGAAGATCAGTAACTCATGATAATGCACTTTCACAGAAGCACCTCAGCCACTAAAGCCCTATTCACTGCTTGAAAGAGCTTTCTACATATTTTAGGAGGTAGACATAAGATTAGAGAAGTGATTTGTGCTCTTCCATTTCCATTTTGGCATGATTTTTCAGCTTCAAACAATCACTTAGGAAAATCTTATCCTCAAATCTTTTTATTTTAATCTTTAAAAAAATTATTTATTTATTCAGCTTTACTAGGTCTTAGTTGTGGCATGTGGGATCCAATTCCCTGACCAGGGATCAAACCTGGGCCCTCCTGTTTTGGAAGCCCAGAGTCTTAGCCACTGGATCACCAGAGAAGTCCTTGTCCTCAAATCTTGAAAGCAGAAATTTTTCAGGGAACAGTATAACTCTTTTGACTAATGAGAACAGAACATGTTTTAGAGACATCACTTTCTCTACCCACTTTCTTCTGTTCTGGATACCTTCTCTATTCTTCTCTACACATGGATCACAAATGCTTGTCATGATCCATGCAATTTTGGAGGGTTTTTGCCTATAAAATTTTGAGATGGTAGAGATGATATTCTACCTTAAAATTAAAGTTCTGCCTCACAAAATGTGATGAAATCTCTAATACGACCTTAAAAGAAGAACCCTGTAGCCTAAACTTAATTAAATATGAAAAAAAAATTATAGTGTTACCAGTCAGAACCATAGTCTTAACCACTGAACCATCTGAAAAATCCCAGAGCCAGAATGGAATTCAGATTCAGCTGCTCACAGCTCTAAAGGCCAATACTGGAGAGACACTTGTTGATTAAAAAGGAAACACTGTTTTATGCAGGAAGCCAGCAACCTGGAGAGATGGTGGACTAATGTCCCCAAGACCATCCCCTTTGTTAGAGGACAAGGGTTTTAAACGGAAGTTTCGGTGGTATACAGGCAGGGTGGCTACCTGCAGACAGCACAATTAGTTCTGATAACCCTCTTAAAGCTAGTTGTGCAGTGGTCTGGTTAGTGTCATCTGGATGGTTTTATGTGCAATTAATCTTCTGCTCCAAAGTCAGCTCACTCCCATTTCACTGAAGCCAGTGCCTGGAATTGTGCAAACCATAAGTTCAGAACTGCTTAAGACGGGGGTGCTTTTGTCACAGCCCCAGTCTGGCCATCATGCAGTCAGCTTTTTTCCTCTGGTGGTGGTTCTAGTGTCTGGAAGACAGCTCAGGAATGTGCATCAGACACTCTTTTATCTAAGTCCTTCAGGGGGATCCAAAGATTCTGTGTCAGCTACAGAGCTGACCTCTTGTTTAAATTGTTGCCGGTTCTCCTGCCCCAACTGTCATCTTTTGTCACTGCATGCTCACATTCTTCCAATCCTAAACTCTTTTTAAAAAATTAATTAATTGATTGATTTTTGGCTGTGCTGGGTCTTTGTTGCTCCGAGTGGGCTTTCTCTGGCTGTGACAAGCGGGGGCTGCTCTCTAGCTGCGGTGCAAGGGCTTCAGCAGTTGTGGCCCACAGGCTTTGTTGCCTGGCAGCGTGTGGGATCTTCCTGGACCAGGGATTGAACCCGTGTCCCCTGCATTGGCAGGCAGATTCTTAACCACTGGACCACCAGGGAAGTCTAGTCATTAGCTCTTGAGCAAGCCTTCTGTGACTCATGAAAGTCCTGACAGACTAAAGCTTTTCTACAAATAAGAGGCATGCAGAGAATATGGCGGCAAAGAGGTTAGGGTGGGGCAGGTCTGTCCAGGAAAGTCTCCACAGGGTCTTGCTTGATTATAATATAGATTCTTAAAGGAAACACATTTGCCTACCATCACGCTTCAGCCCACTGTAGAAGGGGAAGATGAGAAAAAGTAAAGACAGCCAGAAGACAGAACAGAAGACCATGAGGCAGACAGGGGAGTGGTAGATGACCAGACATTCATCCCTGGGGAACTAGGTTTCAGGAAGCATGAGGTGCTGAGCTTGCGCTTGAGAATAATGCATCTACAAATTGTGAGTGCTGAGTACCTTGCTTACCTGACTCTAGATCGGTACTTCTGAGTTTCCATTAATATGTGTACAGCAAAGACGCAGGTTGAGAGACAGTAGTCTTCTATGGGTCTTGTTGCAATGGGCCAATGACCCTGCGACGGAGGCTGCAAGTGGATTACTGAGAAAAGAAATGGAGTAAGGATAGAGATTCAGGGAACAAGAAAGGATACTGAGCCAATTTCCCCAATAGCTTCTCTTCCCCCTCTTGTATTCTTGGTCTTCCTGATCCAATATGGACCAATCTCTCTAGCCAGACGTAGAGTTGTCATTGTGCCTTTCAACACCTTCTCTCCTATGTTGGGTCTCCTCTTACCAGATCTTATGTGCTTCCTCTTACTGGTATATTACTAGACTATTTTGGAGAGTATCCTCCACTAGCTTCCTGAACAAAAAGGTACATGGAGGTTACTTTTTGAAACTTTACATGGCTGAAACATTTTTTAATTTTAGTATCAAATCTCACTGATAATTTGGCTGGGACTAGAACTATGCATTGAAAGTTACATTCTTAGAGAATGTTTAAGGCAACACTCCTTTCCAATATAGTTTTTGATAAACCAGAGAACATAATTTATTTTTTTTTTCCATTTATTTTTATTAGTTGGAGGCTAATTACTTGACAGTATTGTAGTGGTTTTTGCCACACACTGACACGAATCAGCCATGGATTTACATGTGTTCCCCATCCTGATCCCCCCTCCCACCTCCCTCCCCCATAATTTATTTTTTATGTTTTATTGTTTCCTGTTCCCTACCTCTTGCCCTGTGTCCGAATCCTTCAGATTTTTTTGTAAAGGAGTTTATTCTTCGTGTATATATATATATATATACCTTTCTATATTTATTTTTCTGGGTAATCTGAGAGTATCAATAAAAATACTTAAAGTTTTCTCTTAAATTCCTCTTTCAAAATTCTTTATTTAAAAAATTAAAATAAAAAATAAAATTCTTTATTTAGGTCTTGGTTGTTCATGTTGGAGATCTTAGTAAAATACTTAGTGATTCCAAGCTGCCCATTCATAATAAAAAATGAGGCATTAAAACATCTGATTGGCTTCCTTTGCTTCTGGCCAGAGTGGAGTAACAGTGACCAGATTTATTCTCCTACTTGAAACAAAATTAAGCAAAAAAACAGAAAGATATATAAAACAATGATTTTTTTTTTTGACATTCAGTACCAGGTAGCACAGGACAATGGTTTCTGAGAACAGGAAAAATACATAACATAAGTCCTACAAATGTCCCAGCTTACTGGGTTTAGCAAGGTTACAGAATTTAAGTTCAATACAAAAAAAAAAGAATTGTATTTGTACATACTAGCTATACACAGAAGATGAAATTTGAAAACAATGCAATTTACAGTCATTTCACAAATATGAAATATTTAGGGGAAAAAATTGTCAATGGATGTGAAAGACCTGCATATTGAAAACTCAAAATACTGGTGAGAGAAATTAAAGACTTAAATAAATGGAGAAACATACTATGTGTGCTAATCAGAAGACTCAGTACTATCAAGAAGGCAATTCCTTTCAAACTGAATTGTAGAGTCAATGAAATTTCAATCAAAATCCCAGCAGGTGTTTTTGCAGAAATTGGCAAGTTATTTCTAAAGTTCAGATGGAAATGCAGAGACTAGGATAGCCAAAGCAATTCTGTAAAAGAAGAACAAAGTTGGAGGACTTAAGGACCTGATCTCAAGCCTTATAATAAACTACAGTTATGAAGACAGTAAGCCATTAAGGCAAAGATAGTCATATAGGTCAATGGAACAGTAGAGATATGGTCATATATGACATATATGGTCAACTGATTTTTGACAAGAGTGTCAAAGCAATTTGCTGAAGAATAGTTTAGCCCAGTTAATTATCCTGGATAAATTGGATGGTCACATGTCAAAAAAAAAAAAAAAGAACTTTTACCCTTACCTAATATCATTAATAAAAACCTACTAAAAATTAACCTAATGTAGAGTTAAAATTATAAAGTTTCTAAAAGAAAGCATAAGAGAAACTTAATAACCTTGCATAGGCAAAGATTTCATAAGGGACAAAAAGTATGAATTGTAAGAGAAAAATCTGTTAAATTGGATATAATCTAAATTAATGACTTTCACTCTTTAAAAGATGCTGTTAAGAAAATGAAAAACAAGCTATAGAGTAAAAGATAATATTCAGAAAACACCTATCTGACAAAGGATTTGTATCTAGAATCTATCAAGAATTCTCACAATTCAATAACACAAGGCAAACAACCCAGTTAAAAAATAGGCAACATATTTGAGCAGACTCAACAAAATGAGATATACAGATGGCAAATAAGTACATAAAAAGATGTTCAACACTATTCGTCATTATGAAAACGAAAATTAACACCACAATGAAATACCATTACATACCCACTAGAACGGCTTAAGGTATAAACACCATCATACCAAATGTTGCAAGGATGTAGATCAACTGGAATTTTCAAACAACGTTGGAAGGAATATAAAGTGAAATAATCTTTTTGAAAAACAGTTTGACAGTCTCTTAAAAAGTTACACATACATCTATGTTATGACCCAGCTGTTTCAGTCCTGATACTTATTCAAGAGAAATCAATGTATATATTCACACAAAGGCTTGAACATGAGTGTTCACAGCAATTTATGTTTAATATTCCAAATGTCCATCAATCAGTGAATGGCTGAACAAACTGTAGTATATCCATAAAACAGAACACTACTCAGCTATATAATAGTGAATTATTAATACATGCAGCAACATGGCCAAATCTCCAAATTGTTACGGTGGATAAAAGAGAAGCAAAAGATACATGCTATGTGATTCCACATATATGTAAATATAGAAAGCACAAATTAATCTGTAGGTCAGAAGCAGACTAACTTTGCCCGGGCAGAGAAAAGGTGGGTCAGAGAGGATCAGATCACCGAAAAACAAGAGGAAACATTTTAGGATGATTGAAAGGTTTATTTATCTTGGTTTTACAAGTGTAGACATTGGGAAAAAATACAATTGTGCATTTAAATAAATGCAATGTATCATATGTTAATACGGGCTTCCCGGGTAGCTCAGCTGGTAAAGAATCTGCCTGCAATGTAGAAGACCTCAGTTCGACTCCTGGGTCAGGAAATTCACCTGGAGAAGGAATAGGCTACCCACTCCACCACTCCAGGATTCTTGGGCTTCCCTGGTGGCTCAGATAGTAAAGAATCCACCTGCAATGCAGGAGAGTTGTGTTCGATCTCTGGGTTGGGAAGATCACCTGGAGGAGGGCATGGCAACCCACTCCAGTATTCTTGCCTGGAGAATCCCCATAGACAGAGGAACCTGGCGGGCTACAGTCCATGGGATCGCAAAGAGTCGGGCATGGCTGAATGACCAAGCACACACACATCTTATGTTAATATACCTTAGTAAAACTTGGGAGGGAATTCCCTGGCAATTCAGTGGTTAGGACTCTGCACTTTAACTGCCAAGGGCCTGGGTTCAGTCCTTGGTGGGAGGGAACTAACACCCCACAAGTCACCTCGCTCAGCCAAAAAAAAATAAAGTAAAACTTGATTGGCACCATCTGCAGTGATTTTGGAGCCCCCCCCAAAATAAAGTCTGACACTGTATCCACTGTTTCCCCATCTATTTGCCATGAAGTGATGGGACCAGAGGCCATGATCTTAGCTTTCTGAATGTTGAGCTTTAAGCCAACTTTTTCACGCTCCTCTTTCACTTTCATCAAGAGGCTTTTAGTTCCTCTTCACTTTCTGCCATAAGGGTGGTGTCATCTGCATACCTGAGGTTATTGATATTTCTCCTGGCAATCTTGATTCCAGCTTGTGTTTCTTCCAGCCCAGGGTTTCTCATGACGTTATATATTAGGTACTTATTAAACATTCACTGAAGAAATTAATGTCCCATGGATAGATTGAATATCAGTCAATTTATTGAATTTTATGTATAATAAAATATAATGAAAAAACTTGATTGGTTTCTTAGTGTGTGCAGATTAATTCAAAAGCTCATGTGATGGAACTTCCCTGGTGGTCCTCTGGTTAAGACTCCAAGCTCCCAATGCAGGAGCCTGGGTTCAATCCCTGGTCCGGGGAACTAGATCCCACGTGGGGCAACTAAAAGTTCGAATGTGGCAAAGACGTTTGAAGATCCCAAGTGCCAAAACTAAGACCGTGGCACAGCCAAATAAATCAATAAAAATACTTTAAAAACTAAAAAGCTCACAGTGTTAAACTGTCTCTGGGATTTTCCCTCCTGGAGAGGAATATTCACTGTAACTTGCATTCAATCTATTAATAATCCCAAATTTATTAATATTTCAGCAATTAGTGTTCCTTTAAGTGTGCGCGAACTACTTACATA
The DNA here is from genome assembly GCF_033118175.1 of Dama dama. Lineage (NCBI taxonomy): Eukaryota > Metazoa > Chordata > Mammalia > Artiodactyla > Cervidae > Dama > Dama dama. Next base: position 19,214,055 of record NC_083710.1, read on the forward strand.
ACTAATAAAAGTCATTATTTCGCAAATGAACTTTCTTCAAGAATACAAACATCAATTGCAAATTTAGTCAATTAAATTCTTTGCAAGTCTAATGCCTTAGATCCCTTTAAATGCAGCAGTTACTTTAAAGGCAAGGAAAATATTTATATAATAGTTCAAAGACTACAAAATGATCGGCATACTCAAAAACATGATGAAGGAATAAGTACTGTTTGTCACAGGGCCTAGCAGTAAGGGACTAGAGATACACGAAACAGTGGCCAACATTCGATGCACGATCACTGGGTTATTGGCCACAGCAGAGCAGGCTAGTCAGAGTAGGGAAAGCGGGGAATGAACACTCCAGGGGCGTCTCAGCATAAGCTGTGGTCTCCGGTCAGGAAATAGGTTTCCCCAAAAGCATGAGTGGGAAGTCGCCTTCTGCTCCAGCAGGATCTCAGCAGTGTCTGTCTGGGATGGGTCTCAACATCATGACGTCAGGCCTCCAGCAAGGAGCCTTCAAGTCACCAGGTCTAGTGGTCTCCTTTCAAGGAGTAACTGTTAGCTCAAGAGAGGGGACCCTGACCCTATCAGTTGCTCCCTCTGTTCCAGTAACATACATTGCCCATCAAGTTCAGTTCAATCACTCAGTCGTGTCCAACTCTTTGCGACCCCATGGACCGCAGCATGCCAGGTGTCCCTGTCCATCACCAACTCCCGGAGCTTGCTCAAATTCATGTCCATCGATTTGGTGATGCCATCCAACCATCTCATCCTCTGTTGTCGCCTTCTCCTCCTGCCTTCAGTGATTAGTTTATCAAAACGAATATTTATATTATTATTATTTTGGCCATGCCACATGGCTCATGGGGTTTTAAGTTCCCTACCAGGGATTGAACCCAGGCCCTTAGCAGTGAGAGCAGCAAATCCTAACCACTGGACCACTTGGGGAGTCCCTCATCACAGTTTTTAAAAATATATAAAGTTATCTATAAAACCTAAAGCTTTTCTTTTTCATTAACACTTAAGACATAAAAATGACAGCAACAACAAGTATCAGGAGGTCTTTTCTCTGTGGATTTTCCCTTTTTTTTCAGGAAGGAAGTCTTCCAACTCCTGCCTGACTGGTACACAGTTGCTAGCATTCCAGGTGCAGGGCAATCTCCATCAGGTTTCACCACCCCACATGCAGACTTCCCATGAATCCCCCTCCTGTTGATACAGATCTTCATTCTTGCCTTCTGCAGAGCCTAGTGCCCTTTGGTCCAGAGCCTCTCTTCTTTCAGTTTCTCTAGGGAATAGGTCTTATCTCCATAAGGGAGAGAGGGCGCAAGGCTAGGTGCTGGCAGGATGGGTGCAGGAGGCAATCTGCAGAGGTGACCCCCTGGATTAGCAACATGTTTTTAACAAATGTCAAGGATTTCAGCCTTCTCATCATCCCATCCATGACCTGATGCCTTTTAGGCAAATCCTTCACCTTTCTTGGGTAAATATGGCCAACACTGTCAGATACACACTCGATATCTAGTACATCCTTTGTTCTTCACTTGTAGGACATCAGTTACCTTTAAGACAACCAGGTGCCCAGTGTTAGGTGAGGTATTCACTTTTCCAGCCTTCCTTGTAGCCACAGAGACCAATTATTATTTCTTTTCTTGTAGGCAGCAGTCTACTGGAGAGACTTTAAAAATGTGTGTTTTCCCAATAAGAAGGGATGGATGTGACTGTCACGAGGCTTCTCCTTTATCCATTCTTTCTTTGATGCAAACATGATCCCTGGAACTACAAGGATCAGCTTATGACCATTCAGCAAACAAAAGTCAGCCAGCTAAGGACTGCCAAGCAGAAAGACAGAACCCAGTATAGAAAATTAGCTGAACCAATGCTGGAAATCACTTTCCTCTGGACTTCTTCTGAGACAAGAAAAATAAACCCTGGATATTGAAGTCTCTGCTTCATATATATTCCATTATGTACAGCTGAACACAGCCCTAACTGATGTCTCTTTCCCCAGGCACTTAGATGGGACCTTTTTCCCCATACAGCTGAGTCTCTCCATTCTTCCTAGCTTCCAAAATGGGGCTGAACTCTTTCCTCATTTGCTGTTTTTCTACTCTTAAAATATATACAGTAAGTCCCCTACATACGAACAAGTTTCATTCCAAGAGTGAGTTCCTAAGTCCAATTTGTTCACAAGTCCAACAAAGTTAGTCTCAGTTCAGTTCCGTTGCTCAGTCCTGTCCAACTCTTTGCAACACCATGGACTGCAGCACACCAGGCTTCCCTGTCCATTACCAAATCCTGAGGCTGGCTCAAACTCATGTCCATCAGGTTGGTGATGTCATCCAACCAATCTCATCCTCTGTTGTCCCCTTCTTCTCCTGCCTTCAATCTTTCCCAGCATCAGGGTCTTCTCCAATGAGTCAGTTCTTCACATCAGGTGGCCAGAGTATTGTAGCTTCAGCTTCAGCATCAGTCCTTCCAATGAATATTCAGGACTGATTTCCTTTAGGGTGGACTGGTTGGATTTCCTTGCAGTCCAAGGGACTCTCAAGAGTCTTCTCCAATACCGCAGTTCAAAAGCATCAATTCTTCGGCACTCAGCTTTCTTTATGGTCCAAATCTCACATCCATACATGACTACTGGAAAAATCATAGCTTTGACTGGATGGACTTTTGTTGCCAAAGTAATGTCTCTGCTTTTTAATATGCCATCTAGGTTGGTCATAGCTTTTATTCTAAGGAGCAAGCATCTTTCAATTGCAAGGCTTCAGTCACCATCTGCAGTGCTTTTGGAGCCCAAGAAAAGAAAGTTTGTCACTGTTTCCAGTGTTTCCCCACCTATTTGCCATGAAGTGATGGGACCGGATGCCGGGATCTTCATTTTCTGAATGTTGAGTTTTAACCCAGCTTTTTCATTTTCTTTCATTTTCATCAAGAGATTCTTTAGTTCCTCTTCACTTTCTGCCATAAAGGTGGTGTCATCTGCATATCTGAGGTTACTGACATTTCCTGGCAATCTTGATTCCATCTTGTGCTTCATCCAGCTTGGCATTTTGCATGAAGTACTCTGCATATAAGTGAAATAAGCAGGGTGACAATACACAGCTTTGACATACTCCTTTCCCAATTTGGAACCGGTCTGGTGTTCCATGTTCAGTTCTAGCTGTTGCTTCTTGACCTGCATACCGATTTCTTAGGAGGCAGGTAAGGTAGTCTGGTGTTCCCATATCCTTAAGAATTTTCCACAGTTTGTTGTGATCCACAGTCAAAGGCTTTGGTGTAGCCAATGAAGCAGAAGTAGATGTTTTTCTGGAATTCTCTTGGTTTTTCTATGATCCAACAGATGTTGGCAATTTGATCTCTGGTTCCTTGGCCTTTTCTAAATCCAGCTTGAACATTTGGAAGTTCTTATTTCATGTGCTGTTGAAGCCTAGCTTGAAGAATTTTGAGCGTTACTTTGCTAGTGTGTGAGATGAGTGCAATTGTGTGGTAGTTTGAACATTATTTGGGATTGCCTTTCTTTGGGATTGGAATGAAAACTGACCTTTTCCAGTCCTGTGGCCACTGCTGAGTTTTCCAAATTTGCTGGCATATTGAGTGCAGCACTTTCACAGCATCATCTTTTAGGATTTGAAATAACTCAGCTGGAATTCCATCATCTCTGCTAGCTTTGTTCGTAGTGACGCTTCCTAAGGCCCACTTGAATTTGCATTCTAGAACGTCTGACTCTAGGTGAGTAATCACACCATTGTGGTTATCTGGGTCATGAAGATCTTCTTTGTACAGTTCTTCTGTGTATTCTTGCCACCTCTTCTTAATAGGTATGACCTAAATCAAATCCCTTACAATTATACAGCGAGAACGACAAATAGATTCAAGGGATTAGATCTGATAGAGTGCCTGAACAATTATGGACAAAGATTTGTGACATTGTACACAGAAGGTGATCAAAATCATCCCCAAGAAAAACAAATGCAAAAAGACAAAATGGCTGTCTGAGGAGGCCCTACAAACAGCTGAGAAAAGAAGAGAGGCGCAAGGCAAAGGAGAAAAGCAAACATATGTCCATCCGAAGGCAGAGTTCCAAAGGACAGCAAGGAGAGATAAGAAAACCCTCCGAAGAGATCAGTGCAACAACAGCAACAAAAACACATAGAGGAAAACAGTAGAAAGGGAAAGACTAGAGATCTCGTCAAGAAAATCAGATACACCATGGGGACATTTCATGTGAAGGGAAAGTCCCTCAGTCATGTCTGACCCTTTGCAACCCCAAGGACTATATGGTCCATGGAATTCTCCAGGCAAGAATACTGGCGTGGGTAGCCTTTCCCTTCTCCAGGGAATCTTCCCAACCCAGGGATCAAACTCAGGTCTCCTGCATTGCAGGCAGATTCTTTACCAGCTGAGCCACAAGGGAAGCCCATGAACAGTGGAGTGGATAACCTATTCCTTCTCCAGCGGATCTTCCCAACCCAGGAACTGAACCAGGGTCTCCTGCATTGCATGTGGATTCTTTACCAGGCACAATAAAGGACAGAAACAGTATGGACCTAACAGAAGCAGAAGATATTAAGAAAAGTTAGCCTAGTTACCCAACTAACACAACCGGCTATATAGTACTGTACTGTAATAGGTTTATAATACTTTTCACACAAATAATACATAAAAAGCAAACACAAAAAATAAAATATTTTTAATCTTACAGTACAGAGCGTTGCAGGAGAAGGCAATGGCGACCCACTCCAGTACTCTTGCCTGGAAAATCCCATGGACGGAGGAGGCTGGTGGGCTGCAGTCCATGGGGTCTCAAAGAGTCGGACACGACTGAACAACTTCACTTTCACTTTTCACTTTCATGCATTGGAGAAGGAAATGGCAACCCATTCCCGGGTTCTTGCCTGGAGGATCCCAGGGACGGGGGAGCCTGGTGGGCTGCCGTCTATGGGGTCGCACAGAGTCGGACACGACTGAAGCGACTTAGCAGCAGCAGCACAGAGCCTTGAAAAGTATAGTAGTCCAATGCAACAGCTGGCATAGAGGGGCTGGTATCAAGTGACCAGGCAAGAAGAGTTCCTGACTGGAGGAGGGAGAGGAGGGGGGAGATGGCAGAGCTGGAGGATCATCAGCAGCAGGAGATGGAGGGCAAGCTGCAATTTAACTCACACCTGACGTTGATGGCACAGACTCTGGTTCCCTACTGGAACCATATGCATGTTAGCATCTCTGCAAGTTTGCAACTTGAATGTTCTTATGTGGGGAACTTACTGCGTCCATACAGGTAGCATCCTTCTCATGGGAATTTGAGGGAAGATGAAATAGGAAGTAAATCTGTAGTTAACACTTCCAGTGTCTGACTAGAAGTTCTGTATTTCCCTGCTCTTAGTCATCCCCACCTGGTCCACGTTCTAGTTTGAGAAATCATTCTAAATTGCAAGTCTTACCACAGTGTTCATCTGCTGAAATCCATTTCCTTTTGTCACATAACAGTAACAATGAGTTGCCCCAAGACTTGAAAATAAAAGCTAAACTCCAAGCAGAATGGATGCGATTAGTTATTTTTTTCCCAAGATCCTACTATATTGCCATGGGAGGAAGTACAAGCCCATAGTCCACAATTCCCACCCAGGGAAAAATCACAGGCCATGGTTGCTATTAATAATTGATGCCTGTTGTATCCATGGATGCAGTGCAGATGAAAAGGCAATTAAGAACCACATTTTAAAAGATATTGTGCCAAAGAGACAGGAGTGGAGCCAAATAGAGATGCGATAAGTAAAATATGAAGTCAGTAATGAGCTTGTTATTTCTGCCTGACATGAACTAGCTGGACAGAATGGGGTTTCTCATTAGGGAGGAGTGAGAGATAACAAAAGTGATTGTGTGTCCATTGTGATGGGCACCCACAGGTGGCCTTCAACTAACCAGCCCTTTCAAGGGATTACCTGAGCTTTGTAGACAAAAACCCTGTTGCTTCCTGCGGCAGTTCAGTTCAGTTTAGTTGTCAGTCATGTCTGACCCTTTGCAACCCCATGGAGTGAAGCAAGCCAGGCTTCCCTGTCCATTACCAACTCCTGGAGCTTGCTCAAACTCATGTCCATCAAGTCGGTGATATCATCCAACCATCTCATCCTCTGTCGTCCTCTTCTCCTCCCGCCTACAATCGTTTCCAGCATCAGAATCTTTTCCAATGAGTCAGTTCTTCTCATCAGATGGCCAAAGTATTGGAGCTTCAACTTCAGCATCAGTCCTTCCAATGAATATTCAGGACTGATTTCCTTTAGGATTGACTGGTTGGATCCCCTTGCAGTCCAAGGGACTCTCAAAAGTCTTCTTCAACTCCATAGTTCAAAAGCATCAGTTCTTTGGTGCTCAGCTTTTTTATTGTCCAACTCTCACATCCATACATGACTACTGAAAAAACTATAGTTTTGACTAGTCAAAGCTTCCTGGGGCAGCCCACATCCAATAACTGATTGACTGAGGATGTCTGAGTCAGCCTGGGCCATTGTAACAAGTGCCATAGACAGGGTAGCTTCAACAACAGACTTTCATCTTCCTGCTGTTTGGGAAGCTGGAAGTCCAAGATCAGGCTGCTAGCATGGTCCGGTTCTTGGCGAAAGCTCTCTTCCAGATCTGCAGATGGCTGCCTTCTCAGTGCGTCCTCACACAGCAGGGAGAGAAGGAGCTCCGGTCTTTCTTTCTCTTACAAGGACCCACTAATCCCATCACAGGACACCCTCATAACCGCATCTCAATCTAATCACCTTCCAAAGGCTTCACCTCCAAATTCCATCACATAGGGGTTAGGTATTTGACAATGAATTTGGGAAGGACACAAACATTCAGTTCACAACAGAGGGGAAAGAAGCCCTGGTCATATTAGCCCTATTTGGGATGATCCTGAAGGGTCATTCTAGCTTCAACGCTAATAGGGGTTTATGCAAAAGCTACTGTCCCCTGGAACAGTAACTTTCACCTGCTTTGCAATGTACAAGTAGGTTTTTTTTTTTCTTTCTTTACAAGTAGCTTTTGACCACATGTTCTCATTACCCTCTCTAATCCCCATAAACAACATTGTGAAGGATCACTATTTTTCTGCTTTGAGGATAAGGTAACTGAAGGTCAGAGAGGGTACTTGCCCAGGGCCATATGGCTTATTAAAAACAAGGCAGTGGTGGGGATTTCCCTGGTGGTCCAGTGGCTAAGACTCCATGCTCTCAAGGCAGGTGGCCCAGGGTTCCATCCCTAGTCAGGAAACTAGATCTCACAGGCCACAACTAAGAGTCTGCATACTGCAACCGAAAACCTTGCATGCCAAAACTAAGACCTGGTGTAGCCAAACTAAAAAAAAACAAACTAGGTTGGAAGTGACATATAAGGAGGGTGAGTGGTTCTGAAAACAAACAAAGAAGCAAAAACACGAAGAAGTGAAAAGGAAATGAAAATGAAAAAACAAACCAGGAAAGAAATGGCAACCCACTCCAGTATTCCTGCCTGGAAAATCCCTTGGACAGAGGGGCCTGGCGGGGTACCATGGGGTCTCAAAGAATCGGATACAACTGAGCAACCGAGGACACATACCACAGGCAGGATCGGGGAATTTGGCAGCCACAGCCAGACCACTCACGCTTCCATTTTCTATAGCAAGGCTGCACTGTCATTTCTGAGAGTGTTCTCATTTATATGCCAACATGTTCACAAGTTAGATTCCAAGGCCAGAGGCACTCAAAACATCCAAGAGACCCGCAGAATTTTAAAGTGAAAACCCTAATGAGTTTTCAGGGTTTTTTCTCTGGGAAAGTAACAAGCAAAGCTGCTGTAATTCTTTCCCAAGCAATATGGCACCTAAGACACAGAGATGCCAATAGTCTCCTTAGCAACCACCCAAAACTGAGTTGCTAGAAGATAAAATCCTGGTCTCTATTCTTGCAACAGATCACATGGGGTCAGGTACTGTTTATCTCTCGAGCAGAAACCACAAGTCACTGAGATTTTAATTGCATCCTTCAGATCAGTAAGAAAAGAAATAAACCAGAGAAATGAGGGCAGCTACTAACAAGCATGCAGTGAACATAAAACATTGCGCTAGCTTCTTTGAAGCATGTGCTTTTGTAAAGTGCGCTTCAGAAGCCACTGCTTACACACACACACACACACACACACACACACACACACACACACTGTCTTAGGGCTTCAAACATTGCCTCCTCCTCATTATAATTCTAAACCCACAATCCAAGTGAATTGGATTGCTTTGGGAAAATTTTTCAGTTACATGGTCGTTTGACCATTATATGTTTGCTTCATCCAGCATTGCTTTTAACAGTCCTGCTTCCTCAAAAGCCATAATATTGAGCAATCTTGGAGCCAAGGGATGTCTTATAAATCAATGCTGTTCCTTTTCATTAAAATAGGCTTGCTGAGGTAGCAGGTGGTGACTGAGCTTGAAACCAACTGCCGAGTCCTTGATAGATGGGGATTTAAATTACATTTTCTGTTGTCTTTCTGAACTCTATTTCATATTTTCATTTACTAGTATGTTTTCGGTAAAGTATATGTCAAGCGCTCATTAAGATTTAAAAGGATTGATACCCAGTGGTTTAATTAGTTTAACAAAAAATTTCCCCCGACAAATAATCTGACCCATATTGTTTAATCACATGTGTGTAGATTTACAGGACTGGAGATGTTACAGGCAAAAAGCAGCCTGCTTCTCATATGCATAAAAAGAGGAATCTTATTTGCAAGGGTTAAAAAAGGAGCAACTTTAGAAAATTGACAAAGGATTTCGTCTTAAAAATCAATTTTCTCTTTCAACTTTTGAAGAGTCGTTTTGGAAATCTGACCTCTGAGAGAAAGGAAATGACATTTTAAAATAATAGCTTTAGGTTTTGCTTTACTGGCTGCTAAATGAAGGAATTAGACCAAAGGCAGGCAGCCTGGGGGCACCTGGGACCAGTAAATAGACACGGAGGTTAGTCCTTGTGTTGTACTTCTTTTTTTGTCATACTTTCTTTTACTTTTTTCTGTTCTTTTATTCTCCTCTCTATTTTCTTTTTTACTGCCTAAAGGCCTATTCATGGAATTTAAAAGATAAAAATGTTTCTAGACCTGTGGTTAGTTTTTAAGTAGCAATTTTTGGCTTTGCCACTTTTTCAAGCCCTGTGGCTTACTGTTAGAGACACAACTTTGCAAGACAAGACAATGGATGCCTGGCATGCTGTCAGAATCTCACTGTTTCTGAAATACTGTGAACTTTCCCAATGATTTGTGAAGCAGTTTTGAAAGTGGAGTCAGAGCACCTTGGAATCCTTAAGGAGGCAATTTCTTGCAAGCTGTCAGTGGCAGTGGTGGGTGTTTTAATGTATATGTGCATACTTCTACTGTAATTTTAGGGAAGTAGTGTTCTGATCTTAAAGGAATTTCTACACACACCCTACCCACTTTCTCTGGCACCTGCTTTTTCTCTGCGGAGTTTCATGGTACTGTCATCATGTGATGATGGAAGAAAAGCCAGAGAAAAATAATTCTACCTGTCAAAGATTAGATTTTAAAAATGCAAAATTTGAGAGCTAGAAGAGAATTGAAAGTTTCTGACTTGCCTTGTTCACTGCTCTATCTCTGATGCAATGAATATTCAAGAAATATTTGTTGAATAAATGAACGCATGAATTAACCACCCCCACCCCACCTCCATTCTCAAAGTTTCAAGTGCATATGAATCACCCGGGGATGTTTAAAATGCAGACTGTGATTCAGCAGGTCTAGGGTAGGGCTTTTAATTCTGCATTTCCTATAGAGCTCTAAAATGATGTGATATTGTCAGTCTGGGGACCACACTTTGAATATCAAGGTTCTAAACCATAAATCTCAGGCTTCCCTGGTGGCTCAGAGGATAAACAATCTGCCTGCAATGTGGGAGACTCAGGTCTGGTCCCTGGGTTGAGAAGATCCCCTGAAGAAGAGAATGGCTTCCCACTCCAGTAATCTTGCCTGGAGAATTCCAAGGACAGAGGAGCCTGGTGGGCTATAGTCTGTGAAGTTGCAAAGAGTTGGACATGACTGAGGGACTAACACACACAAACCATAAATCTCAAACTTCCCATTATTATTTTCATCTTAAAATATACACAACCGATCTTTCCTATGGGGGCGGCTATTTTGTTTTATTTGTTAGAGATTTTTTAATTGGATTGTGTTATAATTGTTGTATTTACAAATGAGAATTTGGGGACTGCCTGCATGTTCAGTCGCTCAGTCGTGTCTGACTCTGCGACCCCATGGACTCTAGCCCACCAGGCTCCTCTGTCTGTGGGATTCTCCAGGCAAGAATACTGGAGTGGGTTGCCATGCCCTCCTCCAAGGGATCTTCCCGACCCAGGGATTGAACTTGCGTCACTTCTGTCTCCTGCATTGGCAGGTGAGTTCTTCACCACTAGTGCCACCTGGAAACCCCTTGCAGACTGTATGTACGCTAAATAAATTGATTCAGCTAGCTGCTGAGAGACAGAAAGGAACAGGTAGAAAACTAGCCTTGGTATCCTAGGAATGGAAATCATATATTTTCACTTTCATCACCTTCTCTTTGAAGTGAGTCATTATACGAGGGGAACCGGTCCTAGGCTTCACATTCACATTTTGAAGGAAGGAGTATCAAAGAATTGGGATATATTTTACTTTATTTTTCAGTGTTAATACTATTTTATTGAAATTTAGTTGATTTACAATGTTAATTTCTGCTGTACAGAAAAGTGATTCACTATACATATATACATTCCTTTAAATATTTTAATACTTTAAAATACTTATATCTTTAATAATTATAAATTAAGATTATAATATTAAATAAAATACTCATAGCATTTTAACATTCTTTTCCATTATGGTGTATCATAGGATATTGAATATAGTTCTCTGTGCTATATGGTGGGACCTTGTTGTTTATCTATTCTCTATATAAAAGTTTATATCTGCTAACCCCAACCTCCCACTCCATCCTTTCCCCAACACCCTTCTCCTTGGCGACCACCAGTCGTTTCTCTATGTCTGTGAGTCTATTTCTGTTTCGTAGATATGTTCATTGTGCCATATTTTAGATTCCACATATGTGATATTATTTGGTATTTGTCTTTCTCTTTCTGACTTACTTCACCTAGTATGATAATCTCTAGTTGCATCCATGTTGCAGCAAATGGCATTATTTTGTCCTTTTTTATGGCTGAGTAGTACATTGTACATATCTACATATGTACCACATCTTTATCCATTCATCTGTCAATGGACATTTAGGTTGTTTCTGTGTTTTGAGTATGGTGAATAATGCTGATATGAACATAAGGGTGCATGTTTCTTTTTGAATTAGAGTTTTGTCCAGGTATATGCCTCAGACTGGGATTACGGGATCATATGGTAATTCTATTTTTAGTTTCTGAGGAATCTCCATACTGTTTTCCATAGTGGCTGCACCAATTTACATCCCAACCAACAGTGTAGGAAGGTTTCCTTTCCCCGCACCCTCTCCAGCATTTGTTATTTGTCGACTTTATAACGACGGCCTTTCTGACAGGTGAAAGGTGGTACCTCACTGTCATTTTGATTTGCATAATAATTAATGATGTTGAACATCTTTTTATGCGCTTTTTGGCCAACTGCATTTCTTCTTTGTAGAAATGTCTATTTAGGTCTTCTGCCCATTTTTCGATCAGGTTGTTTGCTTTTTGTTGTTGAGTTCTATGAGCTGTTTGTATATTTTGGAAATCAAGCACTTGTCAGTTGCATCGTTTGCAAATGTTTTCTCCCATTTTGTAGGTTGTCTTTTCGTTTTGTTTATGGTTTCCTTTGCAGTGCAAAAGACTGTAAGCTTGATTAGGTTGGGATATATTCTAAAAACCACTGTAGAGTCATAGCCAATGGCAGCAATAGGAAGGTAGGCAGTAACTCACATCCAAAAGTTTGTCCTGGCATTCTCTCAATAGAAGTAGTATAGTTTTCCTTTTTCTTCCCTAGTGGAATTTAAATAGCACATAGAAAGTTCATCTAAATTCAACATAGTAACATAGCAGCTGCAACATATTTGCTCCAGTCTGCCTCTTCAACAAGAAGATATTAGTTAAATCCGCCTGAATATGGAGAGGAATTTCTACCCCAGCATTTGTCTCTCTACCACCTGTCAACATCATCTCTAGAGGCAATACAGAAAATCAGAACCGTTGAGTGCACTTTGTAAATCATCAGTGACCCGAGAAAACAGAGAGGGAGAAGGAGCAAGGGACACACACAGAGAGATCTTTTAGTCACTGAGGGAAGAAATTCTTGGAAAGAATCCTCAGAGTAAATTAGTAATCTGAGTCTAAAGAGTCACAGTGATTATTTCATTTAGAAGATGATAGAAGAGAAAAAGTCCATTGAAAAAAATCTGCTTTAGAGTTAAGTGAAAAATCCTCAATTATAACTCTTGTAAGACTGATGGTCAATTCTTCATCTGGGTTCTTAGCGAGAGTCGAATTCTTGATTTACAAAGAGCGTGTTTGACCCCACGGAAAGCAATTAACATCCTTTTCACAGCAAAGCATTCCTGGCTTAAGGTCTCTGCAAGCTGGAAGTAAAAGAATCAATATAATAAAGTCAATTTAAAAGTGTGATTTATGTAATGTTCTCTGGATTCAGGAAATAGGCAAATTATGATTATTTTTATTAATGAGGGCTACATAGGAACAAAAGGATATAGAATAACAGATAATTGCTAAGGGCTTTCTGTCCTGCTAGAGTTGAATCTGCACCTTGAAGCCAGAAAAACAAAATAGCAGTGGAGCAGAAATATCACTAACTGCTGACTCTCCTCAGGAGTCATTCCATCTCGATCAGTGTTGTCTTCCCAGAGGACAGTAAACAAATAACTTGTTTATTGGTCCTGAGGCATTGCAGTGATGTGCCCACAAGGGGCAGCTACTTCCAGAACCGACTTGCTACCCAGCCTAGTTTACCCCCACCCAGAGCCGAACTTTAGTGTAAATTGAATAGCGTTATTTGGCACTTGATTCTCTTCTTTTAGCAAAGACAGTGCCTTTCTTTCTGGATGTTTGAGAGGCAAATGCTGTAAAAATCCATTATGTGGGGAAACAAAAACAGTTTTGCAATCAGCCGGTAGCAAGTTTGGGAGTTCCAGTTTTAACAGGCTCTTCTTGGTGGGTGATCAAAGGATGTTGTGGGAAAAAGAAAACAGAAAAGGCTATGACTTTGGGGTTAAAAGACAAAGAGGATGCAAGTTGGGTGTCAGAGTACTGCAGTTGGATTGAGAGCCCAACTCCCTGGAGTACTCCTCCAGCACTCGGGAAGTATTTTGGAATCCAAGTACTCATTGGTCAACTGCCCCGCCTTCATGTGATAAAAACCTTACACCTTCTTCACTCAGGTCTGTTCCAGAGCCCAGTTTTTATCTTCTGTCTCATGGGAAATGATGTTGGGAAAGTTTTCACAAAGGAATGACAGAATTTGATTATAACAGTTGTGCAGTCCCTAATGAATTACTGGGCTTCCCTGGTAGCTCAGCTGATAAAGTATCCATCTGCAATGCAGGAGACCCTGGTTCAATTCCTGGGTTGGAAAGATCCCCTGGAGGAAGGCATGGCAACCCACTCCAGTATTCTTGCTTGGAGAATCCCATGGACAGAGGAGCCTGGTGGGCTACAGTGCATAAGGTCACAAAGAGTTGGACACAACTGAGCACTGCTGCTGCTAAGTCACTTCAGTCGTGTCCGACTCTGCGTGACCCCATAGACGGCAGCCTACCAGGCTCCCCCGTCCCTGGGATTCTCCAGGCAAGAACGCTGGAGTGGGTTGCCATTTCCTTCTCCAGTGCGTGAAAGTGAAAAATGAAAGTGAAGTTGCTTAGTCGTGTCTGATTCTTAGCGACCCCATGGACTGCAGCCCACCAGGCTCCTTTGTCCATGGGATTTTCCAGGTAAGAGTCCTGGAGTGGGGTGCCTTTGCCTTCTCCGAAAACTGAGCACAGTCATAATGAATTACTGGCTGTAAGCAGTACTCATCAATGGCTGCCAATATCACAAAAAGAAAGAAAGCTAGATGTGATCTATATCTTACTGGTAGTGCATAAGAGCACATAGGAAGGAAGTTATCTTCACCTCCATCAAAATTAAGCCCGAGTCTGACCACACCTCAAGATCTAACTAGCACTTTGTAGAAAATAAAAGGGAAGGAGAAACATCGTAAATGATACCCTGAAGACACAATGAGTAAAATGCAGAATGTAGCAAAGTGTATATTTGGAGACTTCCCTGGTGGTCCAGTGGTTAAGAACCCGCCTTGCAGCGCAGAAGATGTGGGTTCGATCCCTGGTTGCAGAACTCAGAACCCACTTGCCGCGAGGCAACTAAACTCTTGACCACAAAAGATCCTGCATGACTCAGTGAGAATTCCCTGTGTGCTGCAACTAAGTCCCAATGCAGCCAAATAATTTTTTTTAATAAGAAAAGTGTATAAAGAACTATATCTAAGAAATGAATCTAATTTCTTTAACAATGAGACAGAGAATGAGAATGAAGAGACATTTCAACCAAACACAGTGTATGGCCCTCATTTGGATCCCAGTTCAGATGATAAATTTTAAGTGTTTTTTAAAACTGTGGCAAAATATACAGAATATTTACTCTTTCAAAAATTGTGTTTATTTTATTAATATTTTGGCTGCATCAGGTCTTGGTTGCAGCACATGGGCTCTTAGTTCCCTGACCAGGGATCAAACATGCACCCCCTGCATTGGAAGTGCAGATTCTTAACCACTGGAGCACCAGGGAAGTCCTAGAATCTTTACTCTTAACCATTTTAAAGTGTACCACTCAGGGGCAGTAAGTCCATTCACATTTTTGTGCAACCATCACCATCATCCTGGTCCAGTATTCTCTCATCTTGCAAACTGAAACTCCATACTCATTAAACAACTCTCATCCCGCCGCCCCCCCCCCCCCCCCGCCCCGCCTCCTAACCCACTATTCTACCATTTTTTCTACTACGTTTTTGTGAATTTGACTACTCTGGATACCTCATGTCAGTGGAATCACACATATTTCTCTTTTTCTGACTGGCTTATTTCACTTGGCATAATGTCATCAAGGTTCATCCATATTGCAGCATGTGACAGAATTTCATTCCTTTTTTAAGGCTGAATAATACCCCATTGTATATATGGGCCACATTTTGTCTATTCATTCATCCCTTCTTGGACACTTGGGTAGCTTCCACCTCTGGGCTCTTGTGAATAATGCTGCTGTGAAAAAAAATATTTTGAATCTCTGACCAAAGTGATGTATAATTCTTTGCCCCTTTCCCTTTTTCCTGCTGGTTGAAAGATGCAGACTTTGTGGTCCATGATGTAGACAAGGACAACATCAGAGATGGTGGAATAATAAGATGGAAGAACCCTAGGTCTCCAGCAAGTATATGGAGCGGTGGTTTAGTCACTAAGTCATTTCTGGCTCTTTTAGACCCAGGGACTGTGGCATGCCAGGCTTCCCTCTCCTTCACTATCTACCAGAGTTTGCTCAAACTCATGTCTGTTGAGTTGGTGATGCCATCCAACCATCTCATCCTCTGTTGCCCTCTTCTTCTGCCCCCAATCTTTCACAGCATCAGGGTCTTCTCCAATGAGTTTGCTCTTTGCACCAGGTGGCCAGACTATTGGAGCTTCAGCTTCAGCGTCAGTCCTGCCAACGAATATCCAGGGTTGATTTCCTTTAGGACTCTTCGGTTTAATCTCCTTGCTCTCCAGGAAACTCTCAAGAATCTTCTCCAGCACTACAGTTCGAAAGCATCAATTCTTCAGCACTCACCCTTCTTTATGGTCCAACTCTCACAACCGTACAGGACTACTGGAAAAACCATAGCTTTGACTGCTGCTTCTGTTAAGTTGCTTCAGTAGTGTCCGACTCCTAGCGACCCCATGGACTGCAGCCCACCAGGCTCCTCCGTCCATGGGATTTTCCAGGCAAGAGTACTGGAGTGGGGTGCCATTGCCTTCTCCGTAGCTTTGACTAAATGGACGTTTTTCAGAGCCATCATCAAATCAGTCATTACAGAAGAGATGAGTAAAGATTACACTGACAAAGCTATTGCAAGAGCTCTACCTGTAGAAAGGAACCTTAAACTGAACTTTTTTTGGTTTTAAAAGATATATACATATTTGTTTATTTATTTGACCGCACCAGGTCTTTGGTGTGCTTGTGGGATGTTTTAATTGCAGACTGTGGGATCTAGCTCCCTGGCCAGGGATAGAACCCAGGTCCCTTGCATGGGGAGCTTCAAGTTTTACCCACTGGACCACCAAGGAAGTCCCTACACTGAACTTTTCTTGACTCTACCTATTGATAGGGGAGGCACAGCTTTGCTTTAGCTAATATTTTCACCTTACCTTGCATGTGGACATGATCCTGCCCCTGATGTTTGTAGATTTGGGTGGGAAGTCAGATCCATCAATAAGGAAGCCTCTAGTTTTTGCTCGTAGCAGGGATATGGCCATAATTCCTCATTGATATTCAGCCCACATGGCTTTCCTGGCTTTGAAATCAACATACTAGTGAGGATCCATCTGTTTAATATGATATTTTAGGACTTAACTGTCATTTGTGATTTTTATCCGGGCACTTTGATCAAGTATTTCAGTGCTGTTTCCTAACTATAATTTTATTTAATATATAAAGTATGATATGACTGTTTTGGTAAATCATATATGAAAACAAATTGAATTTCATTATTGCAATGACAAATTAAATTTTCTCATGCTTTATTTAACACTTTATTCCCAGAGTAATCCCTAATGGGCAATTAAACTGACTTACTGGGACTGAGGGCTTCTAGTAGGCCACAGTAACCATATGTTACATCAGACATAAGACGCTTAACAAAAGCAATTCCACTGAATTATGTCATCCATCAGGCAAAATACATGCAGAGTTGTGTCTCATCTCCCAGAAGGGGCAAAGCAATGTGTGTTTATGTGTTTCTGTTTTGTTCTGTTTTCTGGTATTGAGTTATCACTTGGTAAATGATCCTATTTTTTTTTTAATTGAAGTGTAGTTGATTAACAACATTTCATTAGTTTCAGATATATAACATGGTTATATATTTGTATAGATTATCTGCATTTAAAGTTACTACAAAATAATGACTGTATTTCCCTGTGCTATACCCTTGTTGTTTATTTTACACATAGTACTTTGTATCTCTTAATCCCCTCCCCCATCTCCCCCACCCCTCTTCCCTCTCCCTGCTAATGGCTAATTTATTCTCTGTATCTGTGAGTCTGTTTCTGTTTTGTTACCTTCATTTGTTTTATTTTTTAGATTCCAGGTATAAGTGACAACATGTGGTATTTGTCTCTCTCTGTCTGACTTATTTCACTAACATAATAACCTTCTAGATCTATCTACATTGTTGCAAATGGCAGAATTTCATTCTTTTATGTGACTCAGTAGTATTCCACTATATATGTACACACACACACACACACACACAGAGACTTCCCTGGTGGCTCAGTGGTAAAGAGTCTGCCTGCTAATGCAGGATACTTGGGTTTGATCCCCGGGTCAGGAAGATCCCCTGGAGGAGGAAATGGCAACCCACTCCAGTATTCTTGCCTGGGAAATCCCATGGACAGAGGAGTCTGGCGGGCTACAGTTCATGGGGTCACTAAACAGTCACACATGATTTAGTGACAACACACACACACCACATCTTCTTTATCCATTCATCTGTTGATGGACACAGGTTGCTTCCATATTTTGGCTGTTGTAAATAATGTGCTAAGAACATTTGGGGTGTATGTATCCTTTAATTTATTTTTTATTGAAGGATAATTGCTCTACAGAATTTTGCTGTTTTCTGTCAAACCTCAGCATGAATCAGCCATTGGTACACATATATCCCCGCCCCCTTGAAACTCCCTCCCACCTCCCTCCCCAGCATGTATCCTTTTAAATTAGTACTTTTGTTTTCTTCAGCTATATGCCCAAGAGGGGAATTGCTGGATCATATGATAGTTCTATTTTTAGTTTTTTGAAGAACTTCTATACTGTTTTCCAGAGTGACTGCCCCAGTTTGCATTCTCACCAACAATGTATAGTCCCCTTCCTCCACATCCTCACCAATCTTTGTATTTGTAGACTTTTTGATGACAGCCATCTGACAGGTATGAAGTGCTATCTCCTGGTGGTTTTGATTTGCGTTTCTCTGATGATTAGCAAAGTTGAGCATCTTTTCATGTGCCAATTGGCTTTAAGTATGTGTTCTTTAGAAAAAAGGATATTCAGGGCTTCTGCCCAGTAAATGATGATATTTTGCTACATAGCAAGGAATCACAAAACCTTGTCAATTTGATCTCCTAAATGTATCTATATTTTCCAGTTCATCTGCTTCTCATCTCCGCTGCCAGCTTCCTAATGCAAACCACTGTCCCCTCCTACACTGATCAGTGCAGTAATGTCTAAACTAGTCTCTTGGTTTCCATTCTGGCCTCTTCCTATCCACTTTTTTCCCCCTACAATAGCTAGAGAGATCTTCTTAAAAATGCAAATCTGATTATTTTATACTCAAACTTAAAACTCTGCTTCAGGGACTTCCCTGGTAGTCCAGTGGTTAGGACTCCAAGTTTCCAATACCAGGGGCCTGGATTTGATCTCTGGTCAGAGAACTAAGATCCTGCAAGCCATATGATGTGACCAAAAAAAAAAAACCCCAAACCCACTCTTCTTCAGGTGTGCATTTGGGCTGATCTATTCTCTCGCCAACTGGGGGCACGGTCAGCGCTTCCCCACCCAGTCACTGTGACCCACCTGCTGGCACCCCTCTGCTCCACAGATGCCAGCACTCAGGTCCTTGCAGAGTCTGCAGATGCGCCTCCCCCTTTTGCAGAACACTGATGATAAAATAAATTATATTGAACATAGAGATAATAAAACCCCCGAACTCATCACTTCTCAATTATTGTACTGTTTTACAATGATCTATGCTCTCTACTTGTATTAATGTACCCATTAGACGCTTAGTTACCAAAGTTACACTGCAAATCAAGCAAACATTATAAAGCAAGGTTTTTTCTGGGTGTCAGAAAAAGCCAGTTGTTAGATATTTACTAGCACGGCACTACCTGTAATAAAGCTTTTGTGCTTCCTTTCAATTATTTGAGCCAATAGAATTAATGAAGTTACCAAATAGTTTTCACATTGTAAAGTCTTTTTGGTTTTGTCATTTAATCATGTTCCAACTCTATGAAGTAGGTATAATAATCATTTTATAAGCTAGGAAACAGGTGGAGAGATAATGAAATAATTAGGCCAGGAGGTAGCAGAGCTACACTTGAAGCTATGACTCCGCAGTTGATGCTCAACAGTGTGCTCCTGCTAACAACACGAAAACTATTGCAGGGGCTATTTTTGTTTGTTTGATTGTGTGTGACTCGGGAAGCAAGGACTCTCTCAGGGAAGGTGGGTATTCTGTAAAGGAGAGAACTCAGCGGGTAAAGGAGAGGCGGGGAGAATTCAGAGATGGGGTCTTATAGCCTTGGCATGATACTAAAGCAAAATTATCAACCTACACCATTACTAATGTTACTTACTTACTTACCACTACTAATGCAGGGAAAATCTAATTAATTACCACATTGCCACATCCAGTTATAATTTTTTGGATGAAAATCTTCACGCTAATAACCAACAAATAATAATAAGCTCATTGAGAAGAATTTTGTAAAAGTTACCAAATTCCAGTTATAAGATAAATAAGCACTTGGGATGTAATATACAACATGATAAATATAATTATCACTGCTATATGTTATATGTGAATACAGTCAGGAGAGTAAATCCTAAGAGTGCTCATCAGAAGGAAAAATGTTTTTCCCTGTTTCTTTAATTTTGTATTTTGTGTGTATTTGAGATGATGGATATTCACTAAACTTACTGTGATAATCATTTCAGGATGCATGTAAGTCAAATCATTTTGTCGGGTACCTGAAACTTACACAGTGCTGTATGTCAATTATATCTCAATAAAACTGAAAGAAAAAATTAAAAAAGAAGGATTTTGTGATAGTGTTTTTTGTTTGTTTGTTTTGGCTGTGCCCCATGGCATGTGGGATCTTAGTTTTCCAAACAGGAATTGAACCTGCGCCCCCTTGCATTGGAAGCACAGAGTCTTAACCACTAGACCATCAAGGAAGTCCCAGTGATGGTGCTGTTTTTGTCCATGTGAATGCCTCTGGAGGTAATATTTCCTCTTGGTAGAATGTTTCTGAGTAACTACCAGCAAAGAGAATTTCTGCCCTAGAGGGACACTGGGCCCATATGGGGCGGCCAAGGACAAGAATCTGAGAATTGACTCAGCTTCCATTAAGTGAAGTCCCTCAGTCATGTCCGACTCTTTGTGACCCCGTAAACTATAGCCTGCCAGGCTCCTCTGTCCATGGGATTGTCCAGGTAAGAATACTGGAGTGGGTTGCCATTCCCTCAACTCACTTGTAACATCCCCTCTGACTACTGCTTATCTTTTAAAGGCTACCTAATAGAATTGTGGTGTTCTAAATTTACAAAACATGGAGGATTCCCTATTGTCTTCTTGAAAAATTTTCAGCCAACAGTGAGTTCTCGAGCCTTCCCTCCTTGACTTGCATTTGTGCCTTCAGCAATTAAATAAAACTTGACTAGTTAGTCATATGGGAAAGTAAAGTGGCTTTTTTTTTTTTTTTTGGCCACTCTGCATAGCATGTGGGATCTTAGTTTCCCAGCCAGGGAGCGTACCCTCGCTGCTGCAGAAGCAGTGTCTTAACTGCTGAGTCACCAGGACGATTCTGTACGCAGAATTTTGCAGTTTCTTTTTCGGAGCTGAGCTCTGTATGTGTCTATGATGATTAATTTTATGTGTCAACGTGACTGGGCCTCAGGTTGCCCAAATATTTGGTCCAGCATTATTCTGGGTGTGCCCTTTGAATTCTGAATGAATTAACATTTGAATCAACAGACTAAGTAAAGTAGATTGTCCTCCTCTATCTAGGTGAGCCTCACCCAATCAGTTGAAGGCCAGACTAGATGAAAAGGTTCATGAAGAGAGAAGGCACTCTCTCGGCCTGTCTTCAAGCTGGGACATTTATCATCTCCTGCCTTCAGATTTGGCCTGGAAATGACATCACCATCTCTCCTGCCTCTCAGGCCTTTGACTTCAGCTTGTCAACCGCACATTTGGGGACTTCTCAGCCTCCATAGGGCTTCCCTGATGGCTCAGTTGGTAAAGAATCCGCCTGCAGTGCAGGAGGCCCTGGTTCGATCCCTGGGTTGGGAAGATCCCCTGGAGAAGGGAAAGGCTACTCACTCCAGTTTTCTGGCCTGGAGAATCCCATGGACTGTATAGTCCATGGGGTCACAAAGAGTCAGACACGACTGAGCCACTTTCACTTTCAGCCTCCATAATCATGAGTTAATTCCTATACAGTACATGCCTATCATCTAGCTAGTTAGCTAGCTGGAGAACCCTGACTAATACAGATATTGGTGCTGAGAGTGATCCCAGAGAACCAGAATATTAAGGATGGGTTTTCTGAATTGGTTCTGGGTTTCTGGAATTGGCTGTCTAATCTCATTAGATTTAAAGACGCTAATGACTATTTCCAGTAGTAAAGAGAATACTAATGATCCCTGGCATGATTGGCAATGTGTGCTCTGTGCTAAGTCACTTCAATCATAGCTGACTGTTTGTGACCCTATGGACTGTAGCCTGCCAGGTTCCTCTATCCATGGGGTTCTCCAGGCACGAATACTGGAGTGGGTTGCCATGCCCTCCTCTAGAAGATCTTTCTGACCCAGGGATAGAACCCATGTCTCTAATGAATGGCAATAGAGATACCTAACATATCTGCACTGGATATACCTAACTGACTGCAAGCAGAAATCCAGGGAGGGACTTCCCTGGTGGCTCAGCAGTAAAGAATCCGTCTGCAGTGCAGAAGAGGCAGGACACACAGGTTCAATCCCTGGGTCAGGAAGATCCCCTGGAGTAGGAAATGGCAACCCAGTATTCTTGCCTGGAAAATCCCATGGACAGAGGAGCTTTGCAGCTACAGCCCAAAGGGTTGCTAAGAGTCAGATACGACTGAGCGGCTGAGCATGAGCCTGGCAATCCCAGGAACCTGTGTGAGACTCCAGTATTAAAGGTATAGGATCATGGCAGAGGAACATAAAGCTGGATCAGATCTGGCTGCAGGATCTGTTCCCATGTTGGTCTCCAAAGTCAATCTGTGAGTCCGTTTCACGGAGCTCACATCCTCTTTTCCTCTCGTGGCCCATAAGCATTCTCTTAAAGCTGGAAGGAAATTTGAAAAGGACAAATAGGAGAAGTCTGTTCAACAATGTCTGAGGATGATTGTTCTTCCCAATCCCTGTAAGCACACACATTTTAAGACTTCCCATAAGCCATAGATCAAGGCCAATGTCCTAATCCTTTACTCTGAAGTTCATTACTAGGGTGATCTAGGCTATGTTAATTCTCTTCTCTTATGGTCTTATATTTCAATTTATTCCTTCTTTTTTTTTTTTTTAAAGGAGTCAAACTCTTTTTAAAAATTAATTATTTATGTGTTTATTTATTTTTGGTTGGGCTGGGTCATCATCGCTGCGTGTGGGCTTTCTCTAGGTGCAGTGAGCCAGGGCTGCTCTTAGTTGAGGTTCCCGGGATTCTCACCGCAGCGGCTTCTCTTTCTGCAGAGCACAGGCTCCAGGCACAGGGGCTGCAGTAACTGCAGCTTGCAGGCTCAGCAGCTGTGGCTCCCGGGGCTCTACAGCACAGGCTCCACACTTACGGCATACAAGCTTAGCTGTCCCGCAGCAAGCGGAATCTTCCCAGACCAGGGAACGAACCCATGTCCCCTTGCAAGGGCAGGCAGATTCATTTCATATCCACTGCACCACCAGGGAAGTCCAATTTATTCCTTCTGTTTGATCAAAGCCTAAAGCAGCTCTCTTTATCCACCTGTCCTTTTTATATTTTAAGGCCATTTCCTGAGCTGTGACATAAGACTGTGATCTTCCTCTTTAACACGTACCTGATCTCCTATTTTTCCTGTTGGGTTTTCCCAGCTGATCTCAGAGCCCTGACAGCTTTTCCAAGCCCTAGGCTGAATAGACATGGAATTTCTTCAATTCTGTGTATGGTTCTGACGCAGGATTCAATATGTCACTTGCCATTCTTACAATATCTTATTGTTTGTTTCTTTTCATGCAAATGTTCATTCAGCCAAAGCCTACTGAAATCTGATGTGGTGTCAGCTTTGTGCCAGATGCTTTGATTAAACCACAAGAAAACCCACCATTTCTGCCTAGGAAGAGCTCATAGTCTAGAAAGCAAAGGCAATATGTATGAAGAAGGAATTCATAGGGCCAGGACTCCATCTCAGGCCTATCTGTGCTGATCATGCTCGGCTGCCTCTCCAGAGGACTCTGAACTCTCTGCTTAGTGCCTGTGGGAACAACAATGGAAGGATAAGACCCCCTCCGGACAGGGGAATCTTGAAGATCACATCCAGGTTATTCATTGCCTAAGAAGAAACATACCGTAATCACCCCTGTCTCCGGACAGGTCATAAACATTTTCTGTATCTATCAGGATGTAATCACAGGCTTATCGATTATTAACTGGTTGGAATGTGACCACAAGCTTATTGATTATTAACAGTTTGGAATGTAACTGTGGGCTTATTGATTATTGACTGTTTGAACACATAACACGTAAATGATGGGGTTATTGTAGTTGTATTTACCCTACCTTTGTTTATGTAAGTCTCAAGGGAACTGGGGTGGTGGGTTTGGACACGTACACATGGGGTATAAAAGATTTTCACAAATGCTGGTTGGGGTCCTTGGCTAAGAGGAGACTCTGCCTTGGACCCGCCGGTGTAATAAACTGTACTCCACTATCTGCATTGTCCTTCTGAGTGAGTTTGTTTCCCGGAAAGCATGGCTATAACATGTAAACAAGTATATTGTAGCTCATCGTGCTAAGTATCGCACACTGTGATGGGAAGGAAAAACGATCTTCCTCTGGGGGAATTGATAGGTCTCATAGGAAGAGACATTTCCATTAACCTTGAAACCTAAGTAGGAGTCTGCCAATCAGAAGGCAGTCGGGGAAGAATAGGGCATCTGAGTAAAGGGAATCCAGTGTGCAGCGGCTCTGAAATAATTGAGGAACATTCTGATATGTTCCCGGAGGTCTGACGGGTTAGGTGGGGTTAGATGTGTGGTGCATTGAGCGCACCAGAGTTTGATGAGGTCAAACTGTGAGGGCCTGTGTGGAGGGGATTGAATTTTACTCTAGAGGCAAGAAGAGAGAGGGGAGACTCTTTAAGCAGGGGAGCTGAACAATCAGATTTTTCTGTTACATGTCTATTGTCATTGATCTCATGAAACGGCTCCAAACTTGTGGACACAGCCGGGAAAGGAGAGGGTGGGACAGACTGAGAGGGTAGTGTTGACACATACACATCACCATGTGTAAGACAGCTGTTAACAGCTCGTGGGGAGTTGCTCTAGAGCACGGGAGCTCAGGTCGGGGTTCTCTGACAACCTAGACGGGTGGGATAGAGGCGGGGCTGGAGGGGGGCTCAAGAGGCAGGGGACATATGAATACTTACAGCTGATTCACGTTGTCTTAGAGCAGAAACTAACACAGCATTGTAAAGCGCTTATACTCCAATTAAAAATCAACTAAAAACAATAGCAAACAAACAAAAACAAAGGGCTCTGGGTTTTGGAGTCTTAAAGGGGTGCGCCCTACTCGTTTAATTGAAGGTGCTCGGGGTAGCCTTTCAATAAAGACGACTCTGCTAATTCATTTTATTTATTTCTCCTACCTCGTCCTCCAAATGCTGTCTTTCTCTCCTTGGCCAGGTTTGGACATACACTGACAGCCTTTGTCTCTTTAAACCCCGTTTTTCTGTTTTGACACTTTCTTCTGTTACTCAGACCTGGTCTTTATGTGTACTGCTGATGTTTGCGCCCATCCCAACCTCTGTTTTAATTACTCAGACACAGCCCCTGGAAGTAGCCACGCCCACTCAAGAAGTTGCGCGCCGATGAAGTTTGTCCTCAGTAGCGCGCCGTACTGACGGCCCCAGCGCGCAGGCGCAGTTCCCCGCTCCCGGCGGCGTGTGTTCGTCTTTCCCAGGGCTCCCGGCATCCCGGAAGTTGGACCGCGGGCTCTTCACAGTCAACCTCTTGCCAGTGTTTGCCGTGTGCTTCGGTCCCTCGTCTCGCAGTCCCAGCTCCCGGGGCCGCTGCTCTAGGTCCGCAGGTCTCCGCCGGCGACAGACCCATGGCCGAGCGCGGAGAACTCGACCTGACTGGCGCCA
Organism: Dama dama; assembly: GCF_033118175.1. Classification (NCBI taxonomy): domain Eukaryota; kingdom Metazoa; phylum Chordata; class Mammalia; order Artiodactyla; family Cervidae; genus Dama; species Dama dama. Next base: position 19,239,439 of record NC_083710.1, read on the forward strand.
AGCAGAACACTGGAGTGTGGTTGGTCAAGGTAAGGTTCGCGTGGCTCCCGCTTGCGCGCCTTTTAAAGTAGTTTTAAGTGACTTGAGGGGAGAAGGAACTGGCAACCCACTCCAGTATTCTTGCCTGGGAAATTCCATGGATGGAGGACCCTGGTGGGCTACAGTCCATGGGGTCGCAAAGGATCGGACACGACTGAGCGACTTCACTTTCTTTCTGTAGTTCCTTTTGGAGAAGGAAATGGCAACCCATTCCGGTGTTCTTGCCTGGAGAATCCCATGGACAGAGGGGCCTGGTGGGCTGTAGTCTATGGGGTTGCAAAGAGTCGGACACAACTGAGCAACTAACACACACACACACGCACACACACACACGACTGGAGACAGTCCCAGTTCGTGCGCCTTTTAAAGCTCATTACGGCTCTCTCGTTAGAGCTTCGCTTACCTTGAGAGGCAGGGTTGGTTGTTAGGCTTGTTTGCAGACGAGGACATTGGTTCAGGGACACCCAGTGTGTTTCAGCCAACTAAGAGTCTGAACGTGCCTGGAATGGATCTCCTTGTCCCATGACCTGGATTTTCTGGGTTCCTGTCTTGATGGCCCCCCAGTTTGAGCATTTTACACCAGACTGAAGAATTTCTTCATCTCCTTTTGGTGAAACTGAGTTCAGTCATCAATCTCTATAAGAAAGTTGACCGTTTGCTTTCTGGGTAGTTTTCCGAGCCAGAAAGTAGACTGGTCTCTGCATACTCTGGTGGCTCAGATGGTAAAGCATCAGCCTGCAATGCAGGAGACCCGGGTTCGATCCCTGGCTTGGGAAGATCTCCTGGAGAAGGGAATGGCAACCCACTCCAGTATCCTTGCCTGGAAAATCCCATTCGGAGGAGCCTGATAGGTTACAGTCCATGGGGTTGCAAAGAGTTGGACAGGACTAAGCGACTTCAGTTTCACTCCTACAGTGTTCTTTTAGGTTGATGACGCTTATGGAGTTCCCAGGAGAGCTGAGAGAGCTCTCACCTCAGGGAAGGAGAGACCATGGACGGGAGTGTTCTTTTAGAGCTCGACTGGGTCTCAGGTGAAACTGACTGTCAGTAATTTTTTTTTTTTTTTGTAAAGGCAGCATTTTGATTAACCCTTAGAAAGTACTTACTGGGCTTCCCTTGTGGCTCAGCTGGTAAGGAATCCACTTGCAATGTGGGAGGGTTGGGAAGATCCCCTGGAGAAGGGAAAGGCTACCTACTCCAGTATTCTGGCCTAGAGAATTCCATGGACCGTATAGTCCAAGGGGTTGCAAAGAGTTGGACACGACTGAGCAACTTTCACTTCTTCATTTAGTGAGTACACTATTTATGCCTTACTTTTTCATATTGGGGACTGTTGTTTCTTAGGAAGTTTTCATAAGACATGTGTATATTCAAAATGTGATTATGACAGTCTTGAAAACTCAAGTAAAATGTAGAGACTTTGTTAGATTTTTAGAAAGCTTTTATCACATGTCTGAGTTCTTATCAGTTAAATCTGAGAGGCCCTTCCAGTCTTCCTCTCTGATGTAGCTCCCTTATGATTAAGTTCAGTTCAGTCGCTCAATTGTGTCTGACTCTGTGACCCCATGGACTGCAGCACGCCAGGCTTCCCTGTCCATCACCGACTCCCGGAGCTTACTCAAATTCATGCCCATCTAGTTGGTGATGCCTTCCAGCCATCTCAGCCTCTGTCGTCCCCTTCTCCTGCCTGTATGATTATTCACTAGCATGTTGAACCTGTATTAACATTCTTCAAAGCACATGCACAGTCATATTTCACAAGAGTAGGCTTGTTGCCTGTCACACCCAGAACTGTGTTTGGCATAAGGTAAATAGCTGAGATAATGTGAGGTATGCATGAATGAATGAATGAATGAACTTGTATTCTTCATCCTTAGCCTTAATCTCTGGTGCTGATTTGAATTATCACAGTGACATCAGTGTGATTTAAAATGGCGGAGTAACCAAGTATCTCTCTCCTCCTGCATGCTAAGTGGAGAGATATTATTAGGGAGGAAATCTCCTTTGCAGACGGAAAGAGCTTGAAAAGATGGCCAGAGCTTGAGGCGATGTGTTTGTGCTTGGAGCACAGTAGATGCTCAATAAATGTTGTTTGCCTTACAGAGGTTTGGATGGGGGGCCCAAAGTATCTCCGTAGCATACCATGGAGAGTGGTTCTGAAATGCAAGAGTGAACATGCACAGTAACATGGTGTGGGCTGGAAAACAAAGAGAACATCATGCCTAGAGTAGCAGATTGGGACTATATACTGATATTGTCACGTTGTGAAATGGGAGTGTTTTAACTCTAGTCTACAGGAAATGAGGAGACTCTTGGAGGATTTTGAGTAAGGCAGGGGTACAAATGATTCTTTTAGGGGGAAAAAAAAAGCTTGAAGATAACCAGAGTCAAAATTAGAAAATTATCACAGGATCCTAGACATTTGATAGTGAAGTCTCAAGAGTTAGGGAAACTTTTTCAGCAAAAGTTGTTAGGATGCCGTGACTGACTAAATGAGGATGTAAGAGAAAGTTACAAATCTAAGAAAGTTACAAATCTACAAAGTTAAGAAATTTTAGTGTTCTCTCTTATATGGCCATTTGAATACATTTTATCACTTTAAAGAGAAGTCTTACTAATGATAGTTCAAATTAGAATTTTTTAATTCAAATTAGAATTTGAATAGAACCACATACAATTTTAAATCTTTTTGCTCTATGTTCGTATTTCTTATTATAAATCATGCCTTGAGCTTTGAGGATCATTTGTTGCAAAATATGTGAGTTCCTAGAGTATCGCAAGTTTATGGGCCATGTTTGTTCATAATTAATTTGTTCATTATTAATTTCATCACTAGACAAGTAAGGAAAAGGATAAATACAGTAAGAGTTATACATATAAGATCTCTCAGTTTTAAGCAAAGTAAAAAGTTATCCGGTAGGATCAGGGAAGACTTCATGGGGAAGCTGACATTTAAGAAGAGCCTATGGAGTTGATTAGTTAGGGAAAAAATAAAAAGTTCTGAGCAGGGCTGGTGAGTGTGTTCAGGAAAAGGCAAATAGAGTGGAAGATTGTGTACCAGAATGTCCACTACCTGTATCTGTTCTGACCAGTGAAATGCTGCAGGGAGGGAGTAATTGGCCAGGTGGCGGTGGTCAGGCTCCACTCACACCCTACAGCTGGGATCATCCGTGGCGCTGCGCACACGCGTCGTGGTGTGGTCTATATAAGCACCACCTGAAACACTCCTGTAGTCGACGTGAGTCTAGTTGAGTCGGGTAGTCGTTGCTGCTGCTGTGTCAGCCATTAGAAAATAAAGCATGTCCGTGTTGCTGCTGCAAATAAAGACTGTCTGCGGTCCCTGTAGTGCCTCGCATCTTCGTCCAGCTTCCCCGCTCGTGCCTTGCCCACCCTGGGGTCAGCGAACAGTGAGATGCAGCAAGACAAAGGCCATTTCTGGAGTTCTAAATACCTTAAATCTACAAGAGAACGATGATCTAATTAAGTTTTGATAGATAATAGACGTGACTGGATTTAACTTTACAATAGATGTTGCCTGCTAAAAAAAACATAACCTACAATTTTTCCCTGCTCGGAGAGCTCACCCCTCGTAGTGGGCATTACCCGGTTCCTGGTGCTCAGTCTTTGCCACTGTCATGCTGCCAGCCGGTCACACTACTACTGTTGCACACTGTACCACATGATGATCTAAAAGTGATATTCAAGAACATTTTAGCATAGTTCTGTTGTTTGGCTTCCAACATTTAGACTTCTGGAAAAGTCATCTTCTCTAGTTCTGATTGGCTGGAGGGTAGGGTACCTGATGGGGAAGAGGAGAAGATGAAACGCGCAGCGTTTTTAGGAGTGGTGGGGTTTTTGTAAGTAATGAATATCCTATCAGAGCTTGAATGATAAGAAAACTATCTTTCTTGGAGGAAATGGCCAAGTGGAGGTATTGACAAGCATTGCGGTAGGTTCACCCAACAGCTTTCTGGCCAGCGTAAAGATGTGTTTCAGGTCCCATCAGCCTTCCTCCTGTGAGCATTTTGATTGATGTTTGTTGGAGGAGAGAATCAGGACCGAAGGGATGGACATCATCCTCTGTCAATGTTGGGTCCTCCATTCAATAGCTCAGTTGGTAAAGAATCTGCCTGCAATGTAGGAGACCCTGGTTCGATTCCTGGATCAAGAAGATCCGCTGCAGAGGGGATAGGCTACCCACTCCAGTATTCTTGGGCTTCCTTTGTGGCTCAGCTGGTAAAGAATCCTCCCACAGTGCGGGAGACCTGGGTTCAATCCCTGGGTTGGGAAGATCTACTGGAGAAGGGAAAGCCTACCCACTCCCGTATTCTGGCCTGGAGAGTTCCATGGACTGTATAGTCCATGGGGTCGCAAAGAGTCGTACACGACTGAGTGACTTTCACTTTCATTCAACACTTCAAAAGCCATCACGCTTAGCTTTTCTTTTTTCACAGACAAATAAGCAGTCAGACATTGGCAGCCAGAGAGAAAGCTATCTACCAGGGAGAGATGAAACTGGAATGGTTGATACCCCAAAGCCTTGCAGGAGAAAAAGAAACTTATAACGTGCCAAGTATTTTACAAAGCAAACCTGTGAAGTAGGTACTAATTATCTATATTTTTCAGATGGTAAAATTGAGGCTTAGGGAGGTTAAATTATCCTGCCCAAGCATGGAACAGTGATTCAAATTTAGGTCTGTTTGGCTACAAAGCTTATGCCAGGAATAGGAAGTATCCTTTCCCCCTACACCTGCCCCATCCCTTGGGTCTCTTTAATGAGTCTTTGCCCTGGAGAACAGAAGTGGCCGGGCGGGGTGGGGGGGGGGTGGCGGGCGGGGATTTGTTTTATGGCGTTGGGTCTTGTCAGCTCAGTACATTGACCTTCAAGACAATGTGTAAGTAAAAGCTGCCTGATACATATTGGATTCCCAGGGAGGCTGGTTCTGAGGTGATGAGCATGCAGGGGTTTGTTATAGAGTGCTGTTGGGCTCATCCCCTGTGGAAGGAAAAGGACTCAGGCAGGATTGGGCACAGGGTGGTTTGGCCCAGGAGGAGTACGTGATCGTGGTCAACTCTTCAGTGGAAGCACTTGCAAAGAGAGCTAAGAACTGCGGGCTGTCTGTGGCCACACTCCCAGCAGCTCGAGGGATAAGGCCTTCATTCCTAAATGAAGAAATGAGTGCCACTTCAGTGTCCACACAGAGCTCTTAATTTGCTTGTTTACTCTGGGAGAAGCATGGCTTTGGAGACTAGTTGTTGGGGAACTAGATACTTGATGAAACAAAGCTGGCAAACAAGCTTAGGAGATTAACCTCTGTATATACCACCTTGGCCCCTTGGCTTCAGAGGCGCAGTTGACCTTACTACTCTTTAGCTTGAGCGAGTGGGCGGGCAGATGGATTTCTTCCACAGGCTTTCAGTGATCACCAGTCATGTGTTCTAGGCTCTGAGTACGTTACTGTGAGCAAGAATGGTCAGGGTATGTACTCTGTAAACTAGAGTCTGTAGGGCGCTCCCTGAGACAGACATCAGGCAGTACTGGTCCTAATGAAAACAGTTACACACAGATAGATAAGGTCACTGAAGAAAGAAATACTGTTTTGTGAGTGTAAATAACAAAGGAACGTAGTCTAGAGGTCAAGGGAATTTCTCTGAGAAAATGATGCTGAAGTGAGGCATTTGCTGTCACTCCCTGGTCTTGGGAAATCTGAGAAAACATCCCCTGTTGTGCCTGTTCTCTTGTTTCCACCTGCCTGCCTTTAATGAATGTGGAGACAGTGGAAACAACACAGCTATCTCACAAGTGACAAGTTGACGAGAGTGTTTGGGGGAAATTGATTCAGAATAGAATTCAGGTAATTATGTGAAGAGATAATATGTTAATTAGGTTGACTGGCTTAATTGTTTCATGTGCTTATAAAACCATATTGTACACCTTAAATATACAGCTTTATTTAAAGCTAAAATGTAAGGTTTTGATTAAAAATAGCAGTTGTCCAAAAAAATTTTGGAGCCTCAGAACCATATATACCATTATTTTTTCCTTTTCCTTCTCCTTCCTTTTTTTTCTTTAAATATTTATTTGTTTATTTTTGGCTGTGCTGGGTCTTTGTTGCTGTGTGCAGGATTTCTCTAGTTGTGGTGCGTAGGCTTCTCATCGCAGTGGCTGCTTCTGTTGCAGAGCTGGGGCGCCAGGGTGGACGGCCTTTGGGAGCTGCAGTCGCTGGCTTAGTTGCCCTGGGGCATGTGGGGTCTTCCTGGACCAGGGATCGAATAGAGTTCCCTGCTTTGCAAGGCGGGCTTCTAAGCCCTGGACCACCAGCCAAGTCCTCTTCCCAACTTAATGAGTTGGAGCTTTGGGGAAGCCCATCTCCATAATCTCTTGGTATAAAAAGTTATATATGATTGACATACTATCATCATTGTATTCTTCTAGTTTTCATTACAAGGGTATAGTATTTTGGCAACCTTTTGAATTAAATAAGCTAGTAGGCTTACCTTAGGAACTTTCAGTCTTATTTTAATAATGATGATAGTGCAGTATGAGCTCCAGACTTGTTTTTATCAGTTAACTTCAGGCACATAATCTTTTGTTTAAGTTGGCCAGTTGCTTGTATCAGATTCAATTATTGTACTGAGTATGATTCTTAATTTCATTTTATAACACGTAGTTACTTCATTTAGAACTGTTGTCTTGTTTGACGGCCTAAATTGTGGTCTCAGGCAGTTTGACCACAGAGTCTCTGACCTGGTTATGTATTGAAGGACTGTGGTCTCAGCAGGAGCTCTGAAACATTCTTGTCTTCTCTTTACCTTAGCAGCATGGCAGGGAACCAGCAATAAGGGGTCAGTGGCAGGCTGGAAAATGTTTCACTCTACTCTTGGTGTTTTCCCCTTCTCCCTCCCCCTGATTTTAAGGTAGATCTCTGGAATAAGGTTTCCCTTTGAGAATGCAATGAGATTTATTAAATTCCATAGCTGGGGTTTATTCTGATAACACCATCATTGTCATTACATTAACAGTAGCTAATGTTTCGTTAACAGGATCCAGTCATTAAAATAATAACTCTGTTGCTACCGTGTGCTAGTCTGTTCTTCATGTTAGGGATGGGGCAGCAAGCAGAGCAGACGAACAGCCGCCTCGTGCAGGTTACGTTCTAATGGAGGGAGAGTGAAGGATAAACAGAAGTGTATAACAAGTGCTGAGTGCTCTGAAGAAAAATAAATCAGGGTGAAGAGTGCAGAAAGTAGCTGAGGATGCTGTTTTAATAAGGTGGGAAGGGGCCTCACTGATAAGCTGGGCCTTGAGCAGAGCAGGAATGCCCTTCACATGTTTGGGGGAAGCACATTCCAGACAGAAGTAACAGCAAATCAAAGGCCCTCAGAGGGGATGGTGCTGGGAATGTTGGTGGATCTGTGTGGTTAGAGTCCAGTGAGTGAAAGCAGTAGGAGGTGAGGCCATGGATCTCAGTGGACTGAATCATCTGAGACGTTACAGAATTTTTACAGTGAATGCCATGGGAGGCTAGTAGCCATAGAGAGGAGGCATGGATGGTGATGGTGGAGCCGGACTGCCTTGGTTAGAATCCTGGCTTCACCACTAGTAATTGTGAGACTTTGGACGAATGATAACTTTTTGGTGCCTTAGTTGCTTCTCTGTGAAATGGGATAATAATAAAGTTGTTATGAGGATCAAGTGGGGTAAAGTTTTAAAGTGCTTAGAAAAGCATCTGGCACATAGTAAACACTATGTAGATGTCTGTTAAATAAACTGAAAGGCTTCGAGCAGAACAGTGTCATCTGACTTCTGTTTTAATATGGTCACTTTGGCTGCTGTGTTGAGACTAAAGTGGACATGAACAGTAATCATACAAGAGCTGATGGGGGCTTGGATTAGGATGGTTGCCCTGGAGTTGGTGAGAAGGACGTGGAGTCAGATATAATTTGAAGGTATTGCTAACAGGCTGTGTCAGAATGTGAGAAAAAGGAGCTATTCAAGGTAAGTCCAGGTTTCAGACTGAGTACCTGAAAGGATGGAGTTGACTTTTACTACGTTATGGAAGGTTGCAGGGGGAATAGGTTCATGAGTAAGAATCAGTTCTTGAGTGGAGATTTGAGTTTGAAATGTCTCCTGAATATTCAGATGGAGAGTTTGAGTAAGCAGCTGGTTGTATAATTTGGGACTTGAGGGGAGAGCTGTAAATTTGGGAGTTGTAGTTACACAGATGGTATTTAAAGTCTTGGGATGACTTTGAAGAGGAGAGGCTTGAGGATGGAAATCAGCGCTGGCCCTCTCAGGTTAAAAGGTCAGGAAGATGAGAATCTAGATGTGTGGAGGCCGAAAAAGGAAAGTCTGGAGAAGTGGGAGGAAAATCAAGAGAGACTGTGGTGACCGGACGCCAAGTGAAGAAAGCGTTTGAAGAAGGGGGAGACAATAGATTCTCAGATATTTCTGATAGGTCTGCAAGATGAGGACTGAACGTTGGCTTGACATTGTGGAGCGCTTTTGTAACCATGGGCAGCAGTGTCAGTGGGAGTGGTGGAGGTGAGAGCCTGTCTAGAGCAGAAGACAGCGGCAGAGGAGGAACTGTGGTCAGCCAGCAGAGACCGCTCACTCAGAGCCTTGCGATTGGAGAGAGGCAGAGACACGGGACAGGGGGTGGGAAGGATTAAGGAGCCTGCCCTTCCCAGGGGTGTGACCACGAGTCCATTTGCTCACTTCCCTGTGCCTCAGTTTCCTCACTTGTAAAAAGGAAAAAATAAAAGGATTGTGGAGAATTAAATGGTTAATATATTTTAAACATTTAAAAGAGAGCTTGTAACTTAATGTGTTTGTTATCTATTGCTATATAACATATCATCACAGGCTTAGTAGCATAAAATAGCACACACTTTTAATATCATAGTTTCTGTGGTTCGGGAGTTTCCTGGCGTGGCTTGGTTGGGCAGATGCAGTCAGGGTGTCACACAAGGGTGCAAGTATCAGTGGGTGGGGATCATTGAGGGCCATCTTAGGGTCTTCTGCCACTTTTGGTAAGCTCTCTGTCCCCTGGTGGCTCAGACAGTAAAGAATCTGCCTGCAATGCAGGAGGCTTAGGTTTGATCCCTGGGTCAGGAAGATTTTCCAGGAGACGGGAATGGCTACCCACCCAAGTGTTCTTTCTTGGAGAATTCCATGATCAGGGAAGCTTGGAAAGCTACATATAGTCCATGGGATTGCAAAGAGTCGGACACTACTGAGCAACTAACACTTTCACTTTGGGCTTCCCTGGTGGCTCAGATGGTAAAGAGTTTGCCTGCAATGTGGGAGACCTGGGTTCGAGCCCCTGGGTCAGGAAGATCCCCTGGAGAAGGGAATGGCAGCCCACCCCAATATTCTTGCCTGGAGAATTCCATGGACAGAGTAGTCTGGTGGACTTGGGGTCGCAAAGAGTTGGACATGACTGAGCCACTAACACACACATCATCATTGTTATTCTGTTGGGAGAATAAAGAAGGGAGTGGAGGGGAGAAAGGGTAGCATGGAAGGAACGATGTCCTGGGTTAGACTAGGCAAAAATTCAGTGCGCATGTGGAGGGAGTGGCCACAGTTCATCTGTGAAGAGAGAGAGCAGAGTAGAAGGCTCCCCTGTGGCTAAGCTAGAAGCTTTCTTCTGATGGTTCAGTGGAAGAGGAAGTTGGGTTATCATCTTGGAGGGCAGAGGGAGCAAGCGGGGTCACAGGGTTGAGGAGTGACACGGACATGTGGCCCGTCTGCAGTGGTTTTCCCGCTGCAGGTGACAGCTGACCAGGGAGAGGGAGTTAGATTGCCCAGCATCTTGAAGAGCTTACTTGATGTTAGTCGCCAAGGATTTCAGGGGAGATCATTTAGCATGGTTGTTTTTCTTCAGATGCTCAGGTGCAAGTGTGGAGGAGGAATAACACAATCAAATAAAACAATACATATATTGATTAATAAGATAAGCAATATTACTAGTATCACTTGGCTTTAATCAGGGTTAGGTTCTGCCAGGCCAGTATGATGGTGGGAGTTAGGGACAAGAGAATGATTATAATGACGGGCTGTGAAATGTAGTTCCATCAAAGAGAGAAGGGAGGACATGAGCAGATGGGGACAGAGTCAGAGATGTGAAGGATGGAAGAACTGTTGGAGCCGAAGTACCGAGGAGAGGGCCAGAGAGTTAGGAGACGGTGGTCAGAACGGTTCCTTGAAATACACTTTATGGAAAGGGTAATGTTCTTGTCAATGAGAACATCTTAACAGTATTTGAAACAGTTACTTGGAATATGATGTAGAAAAGACACCATCTTTCCTCTAAGGACTTTATTGGGAAGCATAGCTCGAGATTGATTGTTAGAGCAGGCTGCTATCTGTAGAACTCCATTTCCTCTTTGTGTTAGAGTAATTGATAAGAAGATTCCCTTGGGCTAAAAATCAGACAAAGCCAGAAGCAAAGGCTAACATGTTAGGCAGGATTTCAAGATTGCGGCCATGAGGTAATAATTTACATAGTCTGAGGATTCAGGGTTTTATTTGATGTAACGGTATTTGCCCAGATCAGTTTCACATCTTGCATTTGGTTCTGACAGGTACTGTTGACCTTTGCTTCTTTGACTCACCGTGACAGCACCTTGAGTTTCCTTTGTGGGCACCGCCGCTCCCCCTCTTCATTCTGGTGATCCGAAGGGTGTTGACGCTCCCTCCCCAAGGGTGTCACTGGCTCAGGCTGGCAGTGCAGGGCTCTCATCTCTGGTTAGTAACAGGCCAGACGAAGGACCTGTGACCTGGTCAGAGCCACAAGAGAAAAATGACTTTGCTGGGGATTTGGGGAAGAACTCTTGTTCTTCAGGAGTGGCTTCAGCCGTTGTGCTACATACGGGGGAAGGCTGTCATAGAAGTGAGTCAGTGTGCTGAGGAGAGCTGAGAGGTGAGAGTCCTGGTGATGGTATTTGAGCCCTTAACACTACTTAACCTTAACACTACTTGTGGAATATTTAGTTACTTTTGCCAGTAAATCTTCTGTATGCCTGAGTGGGTTTTCTTCTCATCTGTAATCAAAGCAGACCTAATAGGTAGGTACAGTTATCATAAGAAATTTGCCAAATCCTGTAAACTTGCATGAATAGTGGAGCACAGTATAGTTGAAACTTTAAGATATGGAATCGTCAAAACTCCTTTTCCTTTAGAGGATCTATAGTATGTAAAGGATGGTGTACAAAGAGAGCATTTGACCAGTCTGGAGTCTTTGACTGATACTAGCTAACCATGTTATTTCAGTCCTCTGAGCCTCGGTTTTCTTATCTACAGAAAGAGGAGAGCGGTAGCAGTTTTGTGGGGTGATTGGGAGGATTAAATGGGATTGTGGGTGCAAAATGTACAGCATGGTACCTGGCACTGTGGGCTCCCTTCCCCTGCGTCTTTTCCAGACTTCTGGCATATTTTTGACACAGTAGTTGTTCAATTTATTTTAGTGTAAGGAATGAACAAATACCACTAGGGTCTTCTTTTCTTAAATTTTTACTTGATTCAAAGCACTGCAGTTCAACTAATAGTCATGTGGTTCTTCTTGTAAATGAAACTTTGTTAGAATTTTTTCCTTTCCAGCTTTGGAAGCTCTCTTTGACTCTGTTATGCATTCATGTTATGATTCCAGACTTACTGTGGAAAATAAAAATGACACCTGACACTCAGCCCTTGGTTTGTGTGAGGCATTGCGCTTCATACTTCATGTGTAGCATCTTACTCCTCCAAGGATAGGGTCACCTTAAACGTATGTACTGATTCCCGAGTTCGAACTATGTCTTAGAAGAAATAACAGATGGCCCATGGTAGTTTTATGCTCTTAACCTTTTGAGATTTTGATTGCATATATCTGGTTGCGCACACAATATAGTGTATTGGTTAAAAGCATAGGCATTGGAACTAGAGTGCCTGGATTTGAATCCTGGGTCCTCATTTGCCAATTTTATACCCTTGGCTAAATTTTATAATCCCTGGGTGCTCCAAATGCATAGTTTGTGCAGTGGGGATAATGAACAGTGCCTACCTCATATAGATGTGAGGTATAAATGTTTGGAAAGTGCATATCACAGTGTCAGAAAAGTAGTGTTATATAAGTGCTGGTTGTTACATTGCATAATTTCTTTTATTTCAGCAGATCTTTCATCATATTAGTTATCTTATACATCATAAAACATGACTTTTCAAATCATCTTAAACTCATTAGTGTCTCTACATAACGTGTCAGTGTTATTCTCCCAGAAGCCTTTTCTGGTAGCTTTTCTCATCTCTGAACTTTTATTAGACTTGCTTGGGGACATAAATTAGCACTTCATTATTGTTCAGCTATATGACCAGTTTTAGTTTTGTGTCACCAACTCAACTGGTGTTAAACACTTTGAGAGCTAAAATCGTTTCTTACATGTCTTAGTATCTCTTTAGTGCAAAACACATAATCAGAGCTTGCTATTTAGTGGTCAGTTATGACAGACAGAAACTAAAATAGAAGCTGTATATCACTTTATGCTTAAAAGGATTTGTTAGCTTGTTTGCATCCAAAATCTAGTTTAATAGTGTTTTGTTTTCTTTTAGGTTCCCAAATATTTGTCGCAGCAATGGGCTAAAGCCCCTGGAAGAGGTGAAGTTGGGAAGCTGAGGATTGCCAAGTAAGTTATTTATGAATTTTTGACATTTTATGAAACTTGTTTGAATTTATTTTCCAAGTGCTTTTAAATGTAATTATAGAGTTCTTTTTCAAACAGAGAATTTATCTGGAAAATAAGAAATGATGAGCTTGCCAAGGCTTGTTAAGAGCTGGTTAGGTGCCCTGTAAGCAAATTGTACTTGATATTTACACCTGTCGTCAGAGGAGTGTGTGTGTGCATGCGCGTACACACACACACACACACTCCTCTCTGACGACAGGTGTAAATATCAGGTACAATTTGCTGCTAAAACCTATTGGCAGTAAATTAGCAGAGTATGTAGTTCTCTCATCTGTTCGTCCTCTGCATCTTTAAGGAGGTATGCTTGAGTTGGCCATAGCTGGATGTGCCAAGTGCTTCAGTAGAGGGATTTTGCCGCTCTGCCACCATACCTATTGATAGAGGCTTTGGAAGAGGGCAGGGCATACCTCTCAAACGGCGCAAGAGTGCTTGGTGTTTCCTGGTTGAGGAACTGGCCTTGTTTGAAAGGGAAGCCCTTGTAGCTCAGCTGGTGTCAGCCACAGGCCTCGCATTCCTTTCTTTCTGCTCGTTCATTCATAGTCCAACTCTGATCAGATACCGCGCCCACTGCTCCACTGAAATAGCTCTTATCTGCCACCAGTATCCTCTTTATCACTGAGTTTTTGCTTGTTAACAGACCACCCCAAAGTTTAGTGGCTCAGAACAAAACCATTTTACTTGTTTTTAATTCTGTGGGGGCAGTTCTAGACAGTTCTTGTTGTGGCTGACCTGGCTGGTCTTCCTGGCTAGAATGGTCTTACTTGTGTGTCTGGGGTTGGCTTACTATCAGCCAGGGCAGTGGCCATGTGTGTTTCATCTCCATTGTGTTCATTCACGTGATGGTGACAGAGTTCCTAGTAGCAAAAGAGAGGGAAGCCCCACTGCACAAACACTTTGCAAACCTGTGCTTGCATCATGTGTGCCAAATGTAGCTTGCAGTAGACTCCACCTCCAGGTGGGATTTGCGGTAAAGAATTTGTAGCCTTTTTAAAAAAAAACAACAACAAGAATCTACCACATTCATGGGCTTCCCTGGTGGCTCAGTGGTAAAGAATCTGCCTGCAATGGAGGAGATGTAAGAGACACGAGTTTGATCCCTGGGTTGGGAAGATCCCCTGGAGAAGGAAATGGCAACCCACTCCAGTATTCTTGCCTGGAGAATCCCATTGACAGAGGAGCATGGCAGGCTACAGTTCTTGGGGTGCCAGAGTCGAACAAGACTGGAGCACAAGCACCGTATCCATATTCTAAAATCTAAGAGTCAACTAGCAGCCCTTCTCGGTTGACCTTCGACGTAACTTGACAGAGTTGATCACTTCTACCCTCACACCGTACTTTTTTCATCTCACTTCTGAGACATCACTTCTCATCTTCTCAGTCTCTGAATGTTATTTGAACACCCTCTGGAGGTGTTCTTTGGAGGAGCAACGCTCTGTTCTTGGATGACGTCATGTCTTTAAAGTAAGAAACTTTGACGCTTTTCTTGTGTTTATGCCCCTAAGTACTTTTTGTTCTTTATCTTACTTACCTTTGTTTCAGACAGATCTTTTAGTTCTTCCTTTTCTTTTCGTAAGCCATATTGGAAACAGGCCTGCTTTTATATCCAGAGTTCTGAAATTAGGTAGAGACCGGTAGTATCTTAAGACGCTACTACACATTTAATAGCAGAACCAGCCTTGAATTCAGTCCTTTGAGTGGTAAGAAAACTCTAGCAGCTTCCAGTTCCGGCCCTGTCAGTTACTCTCCGTGAGACTGTGGACAGACACTTAATCTTCTGAGCTTAGATTCCTCCTTTCCCTGCCATGAAAATTGCATTCCTGAAAATCTCTGTGTATGGAAAATACCTAGTTTAGGATTGTACAGTCTTTCTTCTGGTGTGAGGAAGAGGGAGCTAGTATGGGAAATAGAGTTAAAGGAGCTGAGGTGTAGGGAGACCTATGTAAGCCCTGAAAGTGAAAGTGTAAGTCACTCAGTCGTGTCCGACTCTTTGTGACCCCATGGACTTCTCCAGGCCAGAACACGAGTGGGTAGCCTTTCCCTTCTCCAGGGGATCTTCCCAACCCAGGATCAAACCCAGGTCTCTCGCATTGCAAGTGGTTTCTTTACCAGCTGAGCCACAAGGGAAGCCTATGCAAGCGCTAAGTACTTCTTTGATGCCTAAAGCATCTGTTAAAGGTAGCATGCTAAATAGTCAATAATGGGTATGCTGTGATTTTTCTTGATCACTCTTTGGAAAAAATTTCAAACGTGTCCTTAGTTTAAAGCAGGTCTTTTATATAGTCACATCCAGTATGCCTAGGGTAGCCATGTCCCCATGTTATGGCCAGTTTACATGTTTTACGGTTTACATAGTTTTCTGTGCGATTATTAATAGTGTCCCCTCTCTCACTCCCAGAGTATCCTGGTTCTGGCAATAAACTGTATGTAACTGCTCTGCTGGCTTAGTTGGTAGAGAATCTGCCTGCAATGTAGGAGACCTGGTCCCTGGGTTGAGAAGATCCCTTGGAGCAAAAAATAGCAACCCACTCCAGTATTCTTGCCTGGAGAATCCCATAGACAGAGGAGCCTGGCAGGCTATAGTCCATGGGGTCACAAAGAGTTGGACACAACTGAGAAATTAACACACACTTGCCCTTAATAGTAACAGATGTATGTGTATTTTATATGTAGACTAAAAACCTAGCAGATTCTCTACCTAATGTGAAATATAATCTTGCCTTGTAGAAGAGCTAGATGCTGTTAATGATGAGAACAGATATATAGTGATTGGTTCCCCAAGATTGCTATAGAAATGCTTGAAAAAAGCTTGTTCTGGAGTATGTCTCCTAACTATCTCATTTATGTTTCTAATGTACTTATTTTTCATTCTTCTTACTGATTACTAAGGCCACTATCAAATACGTGTAGGATAAGCAAGGAATGGCTTAGCAGTGCATGTGACTAGGTTATCAAGACTTAATTTCAGCTAAATATGAGTCATCAAAGTTTTGTGGCTGTAAACAAAAGGCTTCATTTATTGGACGATTGTTGTTTCGAGTGAAGTGGGATGATAACCCCTCTTCTTTGTCAGTTAGCTTACAGGGCAAACATTGTGTTCCATTTTCAGTGCTCCACTTAGAGACGTGGACAAATAAGTTCATTCAGTGGAGTGAGACTAGGACAGTGAGAAAACTAAAATCAATTTCCTGTGAGGAACATTTGAAGGGACTGTGGCTGTTCAAGAGAAGATCTAGGGCAAACCAGGTGAAAGTATCTTGTTTTTAAAAACTAGAAGATGTATAATTAAGTACTGATGTTTAGAGGCAGAGTAACCCTTTATGGGTTATCTGTGTGGTTCAAAAAACATATATTTGGGTAAAAAAAAAAAAACAGCTAAGGTTTTAAAAACGCAATGTGCCATACTGATGAGTATAGGCTCAGGAGTCAGTAAGCTCTGGGCTTTATCCAGACATTGTCATTTACCAGCCATGTGACTCTGGGGAAGTTGCTTATTACCCTTTCTTGTTTCCTCATCTGTTAAAAGGAGATGGTATTAATACCTCATGGATTCAGTGTGTGTAAGATACTTAGTAAGTGTTCACATGCTGTCATATCCCACATACTACCCAGTACTGCACGGACTCTGCATCGTGTCTGATGTCTTCTCTCCCGCTCCGATCCCCCAGACATAAACAGCAGCACCAGCTTCCTGTGGTGTGGACGTTGATTCTAGCGAAGAGAGGGCTCGAGGGCGGAGGAGTCGAGGGCGGCAGAGACGGGGGAGGAGCCGGTGCAGCTCTTCCTCAGTGTGGTCTGTTAGCGCCTGAGAGAAGGAGAGTCCAGTTGTGAATAAGCTGAGAGTAGCCGCCCACTTTAACAGCGGTAACGTTTGGGCCGTTTTCATCAAGAGTTCCCCATGGCGTCCCTGAATCATTGTACTTGCATTTCTTTTAATACCTTTGAACATCGGATGGGTATTGCATTTTAATTGGTTTACAGTTTTGCTTTAGTTGTTTAATTTTAAAACGAGCCTTTCTACATAACCATCCTGCCTCAGAAAACTTCCAATTTTCGAAATCTTTGATAAATGTCATGTTTTACTGACAGTCATACAGTCTGTGATAATACAGCTTCTCTCAGAGATGTGTAATTTCTAGTTTTATTTCTAAACACATTTAACGTTCAGGGTCATGTGGGGGCCCACTAATAATGGAAAATATGTAAATAAAAATCAGTGAGATAATTTTCTGTTATAAAAATTGACTAAGTTTACAACAGTGTTACACTGTTGATAGGAGTTTAAATCAGTACAAACTTTCTGAAGGGCAGTCTGGCAACACACATGTATATTAATGCACATATGTACACACACACACACACGGACGTATATGTACATATCATACACACAAGCTGCTCAAAACAAAGTGGAATAACAGTCCACTGTTTTCTCTGCCAGTCAGCTCACAGTGCAAGCATTATGCTCAGTTCTTGGTGCTGCTTTTACAGAAAGACATTGAGAGACTCATTTCCCAGAGGGGAACTCAGACAATGAGAAAGCTAGGATATTAATAATAAAATCCTCGTGCCTTTGACCCAGCAATTCCATCAATTTCTAAAACCTACCCTGTCAGAATAACAAGCTAGTGATGCAAAGATTGATACACAAAGATAATTGTTCCAGCATTGTTTCTTATGGAGAAAAATGAGTAGCATTCTCAAATTTCTTAGTAAGGGATTAATTAAGTAAACTGGGGACATTTTTAAATTGTTTAATATTTTTAATTTGAAACAGTTTCAAGCCACAGAAAAGTTGGAAGCACAATATAAAGAACTTTTCCACCATATAGATCTGTGTAACACAGCATTCTGTGACTTTTCAGGAATGTAATTTGAATAATTTCCTGTTTTCTAATGTATCATACATTGATATTAATAAGATATCTTTATAAAGTTAGAAATATCAAAAGCCACATTAACTGTTTCATTTTTGTTATTATTTAAATAAATATTTAAATCTCTAAAAGAAAGCAGTAAAGTTTCCCTTAGGGCTATATCTGTTAAATTCAGAATGTGTTAAAGTATATACCTCATTGGGGGAAATAAAGAACTACTTTCTGACAAGGGCATTCTCTCTTGCAGTCACAGTTCACCCTTACAGATGTATGAATTACCAACCAAATAGTACTACTACCTGATCATCAGACTTCACTTAAGGTTTGCCGGTTGTCTCAGTGATGTTTTACAGCGAAAGGATCCAGTCCACAATCTGGCATTACCTCCTGTTGTCAGGTCTCTCTAGTTTTCCTTACATCTGGGAATCCTGTTACAGTTATAAAATCCTGTTTGTAACTGTCCATGGATTGGGACTGTTTTTGTTTTTGCTTTCCCATTAAACTGAGACCTTGAGGATAAAGACCTGCACTCAGGCCATGCACTTGTCACAAGGCCGTGGGTGTGCAGCAGACCCTGAGTTCCGGTGAATGAATGAACCACTGAAGGAAGGCACCGGTTGGAACTCAACCAGTGTTGCCGAGAAAGTACTTTACTAACTGGTCTTCGTGTCTATTCTATGTGTATTTTTTGGTATAAGTTTCTTGGATCATGTCTTTGTCCTTGTTATACTTTTGTTCTTAATCGCTAAGCAAACTCAGTGATTGATCATCAGCTAATAAATACCTCGTGTGAGCTTAGGGAGTTTAACCCTTTAAGTTTGAATATAAATGTTAGATTTGGAGGAACTTTGAATATGGTAGTTGTTATGAACTTTGTACTTGTTATACTTTTGTAGCATTCCATTGCCTAAAGAATAAAGTCTGTGCTCTGTGCTGTGATATTCGAGGTCTTTTGTGGTCTGGTCCCATTTTCCCTGTATAGTTCACTCCTACTATTCCTTATTTTGTCCTTTCCCTCCCAGCCCAATCTGATCACCTGTTTCTGATCAGGCTCTTCCATGACTTTGCTCAGCTGTTTACTTTTGATGCTAGTTCAGAAGTTGCCTCTTGCTGAGCCAATACTTCCCTCTTAAAATAGAAGAGGTAGTGTTCTCCTGTCTGATCCTGGCATATTGTGGCTCTCTTAATTAAAGTTTATCTCATTTTATGGTTATGGGTTTAGCTTTTATATCTTCTGCTGGCTGGGAAAGGGGCCCTGCACTCAGTACTTTGCATATGACAGGTATTTAATACATTTTTTTTTTAAATTAGGCTGTTATTAGGGTGTACATTGATCCTGTATTGGTAAAAAAAAAAAAAAAAACAATTTTAAAACATGTAATTCAAATAAATAAAAAATAGTATGGGACTTCTCTGGTGATATAGTGGATAGGAGTCTGCCTGCCAGTGCAGGGGACACAGGTTCAATCCCTGGCCCAGGCAGATTCCACATGCTGAGGAGCAGCTGAGCCCATGAGCCGCCCCTACCGAGGCCACATGCTGCAACTGCTGACGCCCATTTACCTGGAGCCTGTGCCGTGCAACAAGAAGAAGCCGCTCACTGCGACGCTCTGCACACCACAGCTAGAGAGCAGCCCCTGCTGTCTGCAACTAGAGAAAGCCTGTACGCAACACGGGAGGCTCGGTGCACCCAAAGATGAAAAACAGATTGTAGAAATAGTATAGAGGGATATTTACTGTAGCTGATAGTAGAAGATGTTAGCGGTAGAATCTTGGCTAATTAAAAAATTTTTTTGGCCTGTCTGTAATAAAATTATTTCTGTATGAGCATATTATTTAATAGCAGAGAAGATTGCTTATAATTTTAAAATAAAAATTTTTGATCTTTAAAATTTTGTTAAATGAAACTTCTTCAGCTGGACAAAATAGTAAAATTTGTTGAAGTTCTCTATATCTGGTATTAAACATGCCATTCACATGCTGCTAAATGCTAAAAATACTCAAAAATTAAAGTAAGAATTGTAATAAGATCATTATTTGGCTAAAATATTATTAGGGCAGGTTGTTATAGTGTTAAGAGACTCATAACATCTCAGATATTCATTGGTGGGACTTCCCTGGTAGTTCAGTGGTTACGACTCCATGCTTCCACTGCAGGGGACTCAGGTTTGATCTCTGGTCAGGGAACTAAGAACCCGCGTGCAGTGCAGTGCGGTCAAAAAATAAAATAAAATGAAATATTCATGTGGAATTAATGTGAATTTTTTTCTCCTATAGGATTACAAATAGAATAGTTAGGAGAACCAAAGGTAAATATTAATCTCTGTAAATGTAATATTTTAATATACATATGAAGTTGTGTTTCTTTTATTAATAGTTCTTAGCTTGCATTTGGAAAAAACATGAAATTAAATAATTGAAATGTTTTCTTTCCTCTCTTTCAGAAATCAAGGAAGGACCGAGGTAAGATTATTTCTATGGAAATTTTACTTAAAACATGAGTTTATTTTACTATGCATTAGAATTAGCAAAAAGAGAGTAGTGTTTGCTCTGGAAAACTCCACATGAAACTGGTGGCTGGTCAGGAAAACATAGTGGTGTAAATGCCACCCTTGTGTGAGTGAATAGACTCCTTTCTAGTTGCTCATACTTAGCATTTTTCTACTTTGACTTAAATATCCCCTCTCTTAGTACTATGAAAACTAGTATTGCTTCAGTAACACTTTAACATTATTTCAGAGCGGCAAATGTATTTGACAGATTTTTGAAGGCCTTAGATTTTGACCCATTGAATCTAGGACATAATTTGTGGTACCTGTCACATAGTAGAGAGATACTTAAATAATACTTCATAATCTTTCTGTGTGATTGAAAGATCAGCACTTTAAGTTTATAAATCCCTTTGATGAAAAATTTGGGGAGATATGGTAAAAAGCATTTTGAAAGATTGGGTCTTTCAAAAAAGACCTACTGGGTCTTTTCATTCTAAACCTCAATATTCAGTTTTCCTTATAAATATTTCGTTGTATTTGTTGAAATATTTGAAAGTAAAACAGCACCATGTACTCATATGGTAGTCATTGGATCTAAAAAAGAAAGCCATCCTCTGCTTGTGGGAGTATTTAAGCTTTCTGAGTAAATAGGTCACTTCCCCCTGCTTCAGGTAGTTGCTTTCTTAGTATTTAATGTTCACTCATTCAGCAAATACTGTTTTTCTTCTGTGTGCCAGGCATTTTGCTTGGAGGTGGGTGGATGGATGAATGGATGGATGGATAGTTCTGTTTGTCTATCCATCCATCCACCTAGTATTTATTTATTTACGGGTATAAATATAACAAGACATGGTTCCTTGACTGCAGATACCTTAGGGAAACAAGTTACTTCTATTTTACAAATAGAATTTTTTCAGCCATAGACCAGAAGAAACATTTGAAAGCTATCTTTATAATGGTAGGTTAACCCCATTGTTCAGACAAATAGGAATAGATTCTCTTTTTATGGCTAATTATTAAAGCTTATTTGATAAAATTTTTTAAAATGCTTCATAAAATGAATGGAAAAGAGTCACATTAAAATATTTGATTTAAAGTCACAGTTTCTGTACAAATACTTTGAATACAAAAGTATATTGTAATGAGCTCTCGTTAATGTGTCTACTAGGTTTCATTTACTTTGAATGAGGATCTTGCAAATATTCATGATATTGGTGGAAAACCGGCTTCAGTCAGTGCTCCTAGAGAACATCCATTTGTCTTACAAAGTGTTGGAGGACAGACATTAACCGTGTTCACTGAGAGCTCCTCAGGTGAGTGGGCACAGAATCACTTAAATGCAGCTCCTGTCCCTGTTGTGTGGATTCTCTCTCAGCACACTCTCAAAGGTCATTCCCAGGGCCCTCCCACCTGTGGTTCTTTCTGCCTCTGATTCACATCACGCTGCTTCTCTGCTTGGTGCTGAAGTCCTCTCCTGTGATTGAGGAGTTTTTGGCTGTTGCTGGACGGGTTTCGTTTCCATTTGGGGCATGAAGAAATAGAACAAAGCAGATGGGAGAGTGTGGTGCATCAAGCTGTCTTCTCGGATGTTGAGGAAACAGTATCATGAGTTTTGCCAAGATAAGGTCATCCTTGCCTGTTTTGGTAAATTGATATTCAGCAACTGTAAATTGTGTTTTAAAAAATACTGCTTAATACTAGGGAATATTTAGTCAAAATATAGGAAATACTTTGGCTCTTGTGCGCTTTCTTTATTTCTTAATGCATAGGGATTGACTTCTTTTAATTGGTATCGACTTCTAAGAAGCTCTGTGCATACTTTTAAATTTTGTGTGTTTGCTCTTAAATGTTTTAATAGCGCAGTAAAAGGGGAGCAGGTGTTTCAGTTTGTGAATTAAATATAGACTCTCGTATGTAAGAGTCTATGTTCATTTTCATTGTTTCTTGGTTTTTAAGCTTCACTGAATTTGCAATACTACTAGTAAAGCAACAGGCCACCTCAATTTAATAGAACTAATTTCTCATACCTAATTCAGAAGGTTTATTTGGTTGTATAAAAGAAAAACATCATGGTTTTTGTTGTATTTTCATTAAACATTACAAAGAAAGCTGTAAAAAATTATATGTTAAGAACATTATTGTTTTAACAGAATATACAGTTGATCCTTGAAAAATGGGAAGGTTAAGGGCACCAACACTCACAGTTGAAAACACAGGTATAGTTTACAGTGGGCTCTTCGTGTCCAGGGTTCCTTCATGTTTGCAGTGGTGTGTGCTTGAAGTCAGCAACTGTAGATTGAATAGTACTGTGGTTTTTACCATTGAGAAAAATCTGCATTTAGGTAGACCCTTGAAGTTCGAACCCGTGTTCTTCAGGGGTCAGCTGTACTCCAGCAAATTTCTGTGGTGTCTTAGATTCCCAATATCTGCATAAACTGATGTCAGAAAATCAGTGGGTTTTTTTTTTTCCCTTGGATGTAGAATTTTAAAAAGTGGTAAATTGTAAATTTCCTGTCATGTGGTTTAAAGCCAAGGAAAGTGAAATTGTTAGTTACTCAGTTGTGTCCAGATCTTTTCGAGCTCATGGACTGTAGCCCACCAGGCTCCTCTGTCCATGGAATTCTCCAGGCAAGAATACTGGAGTGGGTTGCCATTCCCTTCTCCCAGGGATCGAACCTGGGTCTCCTGTACTGCAGGCAGATTCTGTACCATCAGCCCCCAGGGTTTGTTTTATTTCATTATTCTGTTGCCATAATTTGTAGTGTAATATTACGGGAAGTAGAGAATGTTAAACAGATGCATTTTCTCCTGTAGAAGATTCAACTATTCAACAAATATTTATTGTGTGCCTCATTGTGCAGGGCACAGCATAGGCACAATCAGTCTAGCAACTGGTTGGATTTAATAAGACCTATTGAACCTGTGAGGTTTTCTCTACTTTTATGGTTGTTCTTGGAGTGGAAGAGGCGTGGCACCAAGATGATAAAAAGAAAGCAGAGTCTGAAAAAAAAGCTTGAGGTGGGGAAACTTGTACTTCCTTGGTAGAAAACTGCACCCTGTTTCAGACTTTTTACCTCTTATCAGGTTGACTCGTTGCTGGTACTTATACAAAAGATGGTGACTTGGAAAGCTGAGGTTTGTTATCCTCAAAATTAATCTTCCGCATTTAATCTTGTGAATCCTTTCGTTAGTGTTGTGCTCTTTCTGAACATCTTGTATTCACCTTTGGGGTCACAGTGTACTCCAAAGTGAATATGGATTATGAGGATTATCTTGCCAGGAATATGGAAAAGGATCAAGACTGTCCTGCTTCTGGAGTTTGTACAGTATGTTCTCTGTAGAGCTGTGATAATGCAAGTGAGGCTGAAGTTGCCGTTAGATGGTGCACACTCCACGGGAAGTCTTTGGTGCCTAATGTCAGCCCTTCTGTCTCATGTCATTGTTCCCTAACTCTCTTTGCACCTTTCTTTTATATATATATATATATATATATATTTTATTTTATTTGACTGCTTTGGGTCTAGTTCCCTGACCAGGAATCTAACCTGGGTCCCCTCCATTGGGAGCACAGTGTCTTAGCTGCTGGACCACCAGGAAGTCCCTTTTTGCATCTTTTTGTGATTTAATTTCCTCGAGAACAAAGGTGGAAGCTGGAGGCTGTTGCAGTAATCCCGAGAAGAGCTGACAGAGATTTGTATCAGCCTGGTAACAGCAACAAAGGTCTAGTCTCTCATCTGATGTCCAGTCCCATCCTTCGTTGTCTTAACAGACAGTCCACTTGGATTTCTCATCACCTGAAATGCAGAAGATACAAAATCAAGTTGACGTCTTCACTCCTTTATTCTCCATATGTCTGCATTTCTGTCAGTAATACATCGTTCTGTTCTGAGCCTGCTCTGACTCACATTCAGTCAGTTGCTTGTCAGGTCATTTCTGTCGTAGAAATACACATTTCCTTCTTGTTTTTTTTTTTTTTAATATTCGTTTTTATTTATTTGCCTCTGCCGGATCTTAACTGCGGCTCGTGCAGTGTGTTTTAGTTGTGGCCTGTGGAATCTGGTTCCCTGACGAGGGACTGAGCTTGATGCCCCTCCATTGAGAGTGCGGAGTCTTAGCCACCGAATCCCCAGGGATGAACCTCATACACATTTCTTGATACCACTTAACCCACCGTCCTCTGAACACCTCAGCCGTCCTCTCTGCCCTCCCAGCTGCTAGAATCCCTTCTCCCTCCCCAGGGCCTCCCGACCCTGCTGCCTCTCCTCCTTCCCTTGTTTTCCTCTGCCAGGGGTTGGTTTGCTTTCTGCAGTCGTAGCCGTCTTTCCCTTATGACTCTGGTCTTTGCTGACTCCGTTCATCTAGACTTTGACGGCAGTAAGGTTTGTGTCACTCCTTTTGTCCCTGAATTAAGCCTTACGGGCAGAGGACCATGTCTCATGCTTATCGCCAGGGTGTCTCATATAGCACTGAACACAGCACATGGGCTTGCTAAAGCAAATATGCGTTGAAATAGTTGATTTTCTCCTAAGAATTACTGGTATTCTAAAGGTATTCTTTAGAGTGATTTTAAGTGAGATGGCTTGTTAGTGACAAAGGATAGATTCTCTTATTTCAAAATTAAGTCCTTTTCTTAAGACACTTGAGATTCAAAATTGAATATTAAATTCCTTTGTTCCCTACTTTATTTCTTGCTCATTTTATTTTTATTTTGGCATGAATGATTCTTTTACTTTTTCTTTGCCAATCTGGTTAGTTCAGTGCTCTGTGATGTGATGCTTGGTTGACCACTAGACACGTTATCATATTGCTTGGTGCATTTCCTGTGTGCTGAGAATCAGTTATATAATTTCAGAGGTTTGAATTAACCTTTATGTGTATCTCTGTGTGCTTTATAGCATTCAAACTACAGCTGTTTTCTTCTGTTGAATTTTTTTCTTATCACTGCTTTTACATGAATTTTGCTGTTGTGTAAATTATCACCATCTGCACAGTGCTAGTTGCCATTGAAATGGAACTCTGAGATTTTTTTTTTTGAAGTATAGTTGATTTACAATGTTGTGTTAATTTACAGTGTTGTGTGTTAATTTCTGCCGTACAGCAAATGATTCAGTTTTATACACATACATTCTTTTAAAAATTCTTTTGGTTTATGGTTTATCATAGCTCCATGTGCTACACAGTCGGACCTTGTTTACCAATTCTATGTATAATGGTTTTCTGTGTCTTGTGAGTCTCTTTCTGTTTTGTAAATAAGTATCATGTTTTTAGATTTCACATATGAATGATATCATGTGACATTTGTCTTTGACCTACTTAGTATGATAATCTGTAAGTCCATCTACTTTGCTGCAAGTGGCATTATTCCATTCTCTTTTGTGGCTGAGTGGTATTCCAGTGTATATGTGTAAACACTGCATCATCTATCCATTCATCTGTTGGTGAACATTTAGGTTGTCTCCATGTCTTAGCTATTGTGAGTAGTGCTGCTACGAACATAGGGGTGCACGTCTTTCTTAGAATTATAGTTGAACTATAGTCTTGTTGTATTTGCTGTGATACAGAGTACCCTATATCATGTTATATTCTCATAACTATTTGGTTTAGGAAAATTGAAGGAGCTTTTTGTTAATGTTTACATCTTTTTTGTCATTAAGCAGTGATAGTTAACAGAAATGAACCACCTGTTGTACAATAATTTTGTCCACTGTGTTGAGTACTTCTTAGCAATTATTTCACACAACAAGCTTATGAGGTGGAAACCATTGTCATTTAATTGATGAGAGAAACGGAGTTTACTTAGGATATAATTTGACCAACATGCAGCTGGTAGACCTGTGCCCTTAATCATCATACTAGTGGTTTTCAGAGTGTAGGTGCAAAATTAATTTTGTGAGTAACTGACAGCTTTGAAAAAAAGAAAGAAATTGAATGGGGAAAAATATGAACTTTTATATTTGGGAACACATGCTGAAGTAGAATAATATAAACTCACCCAGCTTTTTTAAGGTGCTATTGGTAATTAAGAGGGGCTTCCCAGGTGACTCGGTGGTAAGGAATCCACCTGCCAAGCAGGAGATGTGGGTTCAGTCCCTGGGTCGGGGGTGATCCCCTGGAGAAGGGAATGGCAACCCACTCCAGCATTCTTGCCTGGGAAATCCCATGGACAAAGGAGCCTGGCAGGCTACAGTCCATGGGGTTGCAAAGAGTCAGACATGACCTAGTGACTAAATAGCAGCAGCAGTGATTAAAAACAAATTACTTTTGTAAAAAGGTATTTCCCTTTTTTCAAATATGTTTGCACCCCTCATTTTCCTGCTGCAGTTTATTTCTAAGCCTTTATAAAGTCTATAAATCACTGTGATTTTATCTAAATGATATGTCGCTTCACTTACAAATCTCAGTTCCTTTGTAAATTGCCTATTGGGTTTGCCCTGCAGAAACAAAAATAATTTGTCTGATCATTGTCTGCAAATTGAGTATGGTTTTAACCTGCCACTTTCCAGATATAAAGCTGTGTTTATATACTATGTCATGCACTAATTTCCACCTGGGAGGCTGCTTTCAGCATTTGGAGACATTTTTGAGGACTTCCCTGGTGGCTCAGTGGTAGAGAACCCACTTGCCAGCACAGGAGCCGCAGGAGACTTGGATTCAGTCCCTGGGTCAGGAAGTCCCCCTGGCGATGGAAATGGCAACCCACTCCAGTCTTCTTGCCTGGAGAATCCCGTGGACGGAGGAGCCTGGCGGGCTACAGTCCATGGGGTCACAGAGAGTTGAACTGAGTGACTGAGACGCACACAGAGACATTTTTGACTGTCACCCTGGGTGCGTGCTCCTGGCACGGAATAATTGGGGATGTCACCAGACAACCTGCTGTGCACAGAACCGCTCCTTGCAGCACAGAACTGTCCAGCCCAAAATGTCAGTAGTGCCGAGGATGAGAAACCCTCCTCTTGTAGGAAAGAAGGTGTTATTTTAAGTGGACAAGCTATTTGGTATAACTACTGGTGAGATTAAAGTTATAAAATAAAAAAAAATTTTTTTTGATGGTGCCAACAGGAGTGATGAGAACCTGTTTACCACACCAATAGCTGTTTTTTTTTGTTCTTCTCCTGTTCTTCCCCTGCCCCTCCTGCTGCTGCTGTTTTTCTTCCTTTTGTTGTATCAGAAGAAATTTCTGTGCTTTTAGGGGACTGCTCTTGAGGTTTTAGCTTAACTTTTAGTTGGAGCATTTATTCTGTTTACATTTAAGATAACTATCAATGTGTGTATTCCTGTTTCCATTTTCTTAATTGTTTGGGGTTTGTTTTTGTAGGTCTTTTTCCCCCCTTCCTCTTTCTGTCTCATCTTTTGTGTTTCCCACCCAGAGAAGTTCCTTTAGCCTTGTTGTAAAACTGGATTGGTGGTGCTGTATTCTCTCAGCTTCTGCTTGTCTGTAAAGCTTTTGATTTCGCCGTGGAATCTGAATTGAGAGCCTTGTGGGTTGATTGCTCTTAGTTGTAGGTTTTTCGCTTTCAACACTTTAAATATATCCTGCCACTCCCTTCTGGCCTGCAGCTTAACTTTTCATTGTGGAAAAAAATTTAACCGTATGCGAAAGTGGAGAAATAGTATAGTAAAACTGCATGTGCCTGTCATCTAACTTCAGACGTCAGCATTTGGTCAGTCTTGTTTCAGCTCTTCCCCTGCTACTGTTCTTTGTGCCTCACAGGGTTATTTTAAAGACAGCCTCACACAACATATCATTCCACCCTTAAATTCTTAGTACATGTCTCCGTAAGGATTCCTTTTTTAAAGGTACATAAGCATAGTAGCGTTACGGTACCTAAAAAAAAAATGAGCATTAATTGCAAAACACCGTCATAGATGTCACCAATGGAAACTGTTTTAATGCTCATACTCCAATGTTTCTTGATTTTTTCCCCCTCTTTACGTTCTGTTTTCTGATTTATGGTTCAGCTGTATGTGAAATCACAGTGATTTGCAATTTTATAAGCCTGTGTTATCCACTTGAACAGGTACCACTGGAGAAAATACAATTCATCAAGTCATTTGTATTACTGTGAAGGCATGGAGCAGTCTTTCTGCAGAACTGTTTGAGAAATTTGGCTGACAAAGAAGTGACAGAATAGAAAATCATTTTTAGAGCTGTATGTACCAAGGCACCAATGTGAAATTTGTAACACTGTTGGAGGGGAAAATACTTAAGTGATGTTTACTGAATGTCATGCATTATTTTCAGATTGCATAAAATTAAAGTTAAAAAATACATACATTTAGAAAGAAGATCTTGTCAATGTAATATGACCAAACTCTAAAGAAATAGAGGGCTTTTAAAAGAAAAACTAACAATAAAATAGAAGCAGTATAAGAATTTATATGGTGACTGGACTAAAGGTGTTATTTAATTCAATATAGTTTCTTTGAGTAGGGAATGTGCTAGTGTATCTCGGTAAAGCAGTAGGGACATACAATTTGTATAGAAACCTCAATTTAAAATATTAATTTCCTGTTTTTTTTTAAACGTAATTTTATTTTTTTACTTACTGGCTGTGCTGGGTCTTTGCTGCTGCGCGGACTTTCCTCCAGTCGCGGGCAGGCAGGGGCCGCTCTCTAGTTGTGGTGTGCGGGCTTCTCCCGGTGGCTTCTCTTGGCGCAGGGCGCGGGCGTCAGGGCACGCAGGCCTCAGCGGTTGCGGCTCCCAGGCTCTCGAGCAGAGGCTCACTAGTTGCAGCGCGTCGTCGGCTTAGTCGCTCCGAGGCACGTGGGATCTTCCCGGATCAGGGATCGAACCCGTATCTTCTGCACTGGCCGGTGGATTCTTTATCACTGAGCCACCAGGGAAGCCTTAGAATATTAATTTCTTGAAAAATTAAATTGATCATGAAGAATAGAGAAACCAGTTTCATCTAGGTTGAGTTTAAGTTTAAAATAAACCTCTTGAAAGTTAGGTCAGTTTATGTCTTTAGTGCGTAATGACTTAGTAAACATTTTAAAATTCTGGAATAAAACCTTATTCCTCCATGTTTATACCAACTTGTTAGAAATAGGCAGCTGTGGCCTGGCCAGAGGTGAAACCCTGAAAGTGTGCTTTCTGAAAGACCGTTTGAAAAGAAATTCAGCTGCAATCTTTTTTAAAATTTATTTTAAGGACCATGTGTATGTGTCAGCCTTCAGTATCTTGCTTGTACTGTATCATTAACTATTCCAAAAGAAGGTGGGGGGAACCCTACAGACACATAACTGTTTTCACATTTTTTCCCCTCTTCCTTTAAAAGAGCTTTTCTGGAGAATGTTTTATGGTTGGAAGTTGTAGCCTTCTCCTGCTCACAGAGAAAAAAAGCACACCACCCAGGGTTATTTACAGCTTTGCTTTCTTTTATATAACTACACACAACTTCATGACTGTGAGGATTTGGTAGATTTTTTTCTTACTTTGTAACTTGTTATATGTCATAGCTAAACAGTTTTTTTGAGAAGAGCACCTATATTGTTCAGCAAAGGGAAAATATCCGGTGATTTGGAGCGGTTCTCAATCTCTTTTCTGCGTCTTCTAGATGAAGGGTGATGTTCCTTACATTCCCAAGTTAGGGACAGATGGCCGTGGTTTAGGAATTGTGGCGTACGTGTCATAGATGCTCTGGGTGTTGCCCCCGCCCCCACGATCCGTCAGCCCTAGCCGTTCCTGGGCACAATGGCCAGCGTCTAAACCTCAGCATCTCTCTGCTGGCTTGGAGGGTGGGTCAGAAATGACAGGGTGTTAGCCCTCACTCTGGGAGCCAGTGTGGAAAGGACTCGGTGGGTGAGTACCCAGCTCGCCTAGTGCTCGGGTCGAGTCGCCCCCGCACGTCCTGCGCCGTCTCGCAGAGTTCTCCGCACAGCGCCGCTCCTGTCTGCAGCGCTGTGCAACCGCGCCTGTTTTCTAGACGCACCTCTTTAATGACTTCGTTCCCCTTCCTGTCTCTCTTCTCCAGTCCTCTTCCAGTGTTTCCTGGGATCACCTCACCAACAAACTACCTGGAAACCTTTGGAGCTTCTGGAGGAATACTAACCAAGATAGCGCTCTCTTTATTCAAGAACTGAAAATGTAGCTCTCTCTTTATTCAAGAACTGAAAATGGTATCTTTGTAAGGGTTACCTTGGCACCCACCCCCCTGCTTTGGCCGTGCTGCTTGGTTTATGGGATCTTAGTTCTCTGATCAAGGATTGAACCCATGCCCTCAACAGGGAAAGCCTGGACTCCTAACCACTGGACCACCAGGGAATTCCCTGGCGCACACCCCTTTTTAAAAAATTGTGGACCAAATGTGGTATTATAATCCTTTTTAAATTAACATCATACTTCACAACTGACCATGTATACTCACACTAGTATTTTGGTGAGAGTTCTGGTGTGTTCTCTGACCCTCTGCCTTCTCTCTTGGGGGATCTGTGCATCCAAGAGATTTTAGACCCTAATGTGTTTTCTGGGGACACTGCACATGAAGCAGACTAACTGACCCAGATATCCCGAGCCTGAGGTTCGGGAAGGTTTTATCCAGGGAGTCGAAGTGCGACTTTGGGCCACGTCAGTTTTCTCGTGGCTGTGTCACTGCCTCCAGTCACCACCTGTTTCTGCTGCTGTCCCCGTCCGTGCTGGTCACCGGACTGACCACCATCCTCACCTGGCTCTGCTCCCACCAGGATGACGGGTCACGCTGCTGTTGCCTTCACCCGGCTTCTGCCCCAGCTCCCTGCAGGCCCCGGGGTAATGCTGTGCTGCGCAGCCCTGCCCGTCTCCTCACCGGGGCTCTTCCAGTTCCCCTCTGAGCTGTGGTTGTGATGCTGGCAGAGTTTTCTCAGGTGCTGCTGCCTCTCCTCTGTTTTGGATTTCAGCACCTAGTTTTTCATTTATGTAGTTCTCTGTATTCTCCAGCTTTTTGAAATAACTACCTCAAAGCCACAGACCTTTCCCATTAGAATATAATTTACTCAGGAAGACAGCTGCAAGGGGAAAACAATACACTGTATCTCATTAGTGGAAAAAACTATCATTTGTTGGGGACAATTTTATTTCAAGACTGTAAAATTCATGAAAAGTAATTCAAATAAATTAACTGCATCACTGATTCAGCTGGCATTCACTTTCCACCAAAGCCTGTACTTTCTTCAAAGTCTTGTCAGAAAAGAATATTAAAAGATGTTAAGTGGGAGAAAGAGAAATTAATTGGAGCCTATGTGATAACTTCACCAGACTATGTGTCTCACAAAGATAACCACAGTGTCTCTTCTAAAAAAAGAAGAAAAAAAGAAAAATACATAAATAAATAAAATGCTAGAACCATGACCCATGACTCTGGTTGGTTTCTTAACATGTTATTAGTCCTTTAGAAGTTTAATGTTTCTGATATTGCAGTATTTCTAAATGGTATTGGTTATGTCAAGTAAGACTTAGGCTTGAAAGATAAAAAAAAAAAAATCTGTATTAGGAAGGAAAAAGTTACTCAAGATCTGTAAGCGATTAGTCTAGACAATTCAGTATTGAATCCATGAATTCAAAAAGCTTACCTACCAGTGTTTTCTGTTTTGATCTGAGTCATGGTTACATGAATACATTTACTTTGTGAAAACTCATCAAAGCTGGAAATTTATGATTTGTGTACTTCATTAAAAATTTTATTATCAGAGGAGGCAGAAAACACAAGAAGAAAATACATTTTTCTAAAAAATCCAGCAGCCAGCTCTCTAAGTTGGTTCAACAAAGTTAAATCACAGGTATTAAATCACCTTGTATTAGTTTGCTAGGGCTGCCATAACAAAATGCCACAGACTGAGTAGCTTAAAAAACAAAATTATTTTCTCACCGTTCTGGAGGCTGGAAGTCCAAGATGAAGGTGCTGGCAGGTTTGATTTCTTCTGAGGCCTCTCTCCTTGGCCTACTGATGGCCGCCCCCTTACTGCCTCTTTATATGGCCTTCCCTCTGCACACATGTACCCCTAGTGTGTCTCTTTGTGACCAAGTTTCTTCTTGTAAGGACACCAGAAGAACACGTGGCCCACCCTAACTCTTGAATACAGTAACTGTGGAGTTGCAGTGTACTGTCTTTGTCTTGGTTTGGTTTCTCCAGAAGTTCACCCTGTGGGTTATGGTATGACATTTGGTTGGGAACCCAAGAATGACTGCAGCGCAGGGTGATGTCTTCCGTGTAGTTTACGTGTCACTGGAAAGTAGTGAGTCGATGGAGTCATGTTGGCTGAATTTATAGAATTAGGAGGAGTGCCATTTAAATGGTGATTTCCTCACATGATTAGTGGAGAGGGAAATGCGTTTGACCCAGACCATTTCTGAATGGGAATGTGTGTGTGTGTGCGCGCGCGTGTGTGCCCGCACATGTGCAGGGTTGTGGTGGTAATGGAATATTGGTTGGAAGAGACCTTATTTTACTAATAAAGGTAATTCTGACATTCAAAGATGGTGGCTCTGCTGCACAGTTAAAAGGAGAGTATATTGGGAGAATAAAAAGTCATATACTGAAGGGGAGTTTTAGTACTAGGCCAAAGGTGTTTTAGGACAAGACATTCAAGGATATATTGGTTCATTATTAAAGTAAAATAGAAACCAGCAAGCTTTGGACTGTTGAAACTGCCACCTCCCAGCTGTAGTATCTTTTAACTTGGCAAACATGGCTCTCGTCACGCTTTTTCTGTTAGTTTGTTTTTTAGTTAAATTTCAAAGGTAGAAGAGGAAGTGCTTAAAGATTATCGGGTTTAGCAATGAACTCACAAATATAACTCGCAAACTGATGTGTGTTATGGCTACTAGGATAGAAGAGCCTGGCGGACTACAGTCTACAGGATCCCAGAGTTGGACACAGCTGAGTGACACACACACGGCTACTGCAATATTGCCGGTATGAGAAATGAACCCACTCTGCAGGCCTATTTTATTTGGCTAGGTTTTTTTTTTTTTTTTTTTAATGAATACTGAGATTCTAGACAAGGCATTTCTTCTTCAGAGGGCCAGGATAGTAACCATTATTCCTTATTATACTTAGCTGTTTTGCATAATTATTTTACCTGCCCCATCTCAGAAAACATTTGGATTAGAGACTGCCTAATTTTAGTTCAGTCTCTTTTTTCGAGGCAGGGAAATTGTTCTGAATGCCTTTGAGAAGTAGAACTGGAGACCAGTTTTTGTTATTCTGTGTCCATGTCCTTCCTGCCATGGAAAGAAGTGAAGAGATGAGAAAAAGCCAAGTTGTATGTCTTTGGACATAGGGCAGAATGATAATAAGCTCTGTAGTTTTTGCTCTAGGAGTCTGGATAAAAGTGAAACATATTTAAGTGATTTGGGAGATCCTGTCTGACTATTCATGTTGCACCTCTGGAGTAAGAAACGCTATAAATTTTCCTTTGTATCTGAAGTTAGGGGAGATTAAAAGAAAAAATTCCCGGAGAGGGAATGTTAATATTCCTGAAGGCTACCAGACCCATCTTAGGGGTGGAATCGCATAGTTTATTTGGCTAGGGAATCGAGAAGTTAGTGAAGACTAACACTGTTAGTGTAACTGTGACTTAGGGTGAAACGCACTGTGAGCTGAAACTCCAGTAGTTTGGCCACCTGATGCGAAGAACTGACTCATTTGAAAAGACCCTGATGCTAGGAAAGATAGAAGGCAGGAGGAGAAGGGGATGACAGAGGATAAGATGGTTGGATGACATCACCAACTTGATGGACATGAGTTTGAGTAAACTCCGGGAGTTGGTGATGGACAGGGAGGCCTGGCGTGCTGCAGTCCATGGGGTCACAAAGAGTTGAACACGACTGAGTGACTGAACTGAACTGTAATGTAATTCCAAATGGGTTAATCCTTTTAAGGGCTACCGTTTTCTCAAGAAAGACGCTGTATCATTTTGAAGTTAGTTGCCATGCAGCCACAAATATTTTATGTACATTTCTATTTCATCTTCTTATTGCTAATGCTGAAGTATTGTTCAAACAGCTGTTAACTTTCTTCAAGTGCTTCATTCATTTACGAATAGTGGCTGTTTTCCATATTATCTCTCATTACTTTTATTCAGTACAGTACACAGTACTTCTTATACTGTAGCACTTGAATATTTGTCATTCTAAAGTTTAATTTGCTTTGAGTACTTTTGTGAAGGATTTCACATTTTATGATCATTTGTTCTACACAGTTACCCTCCAGTGAAAAGAATTTGTTTTACTAGTGCTTTGCTATTTAAGGTCTTTCTTAGTTATGTTAATCACTAACTCTATTTGAAACCAGTTTTTAATTGTCTTGGTTAACATACTGTCTAATTGACTATGCAGATTGTTCCCTGAATATAGTAATGTTTTATGAATAGTAAGAAACACGTTTAACCTGCTTTAGATCTAACTAGATGATATATATTTGATACAAGTTTGTAAGAATTTCCATTTTAAAACACTGCCTCATTGTGGAGGATACTATAGTGCTGTCTAAACTGTGTAGGAATTTAGATATATTTGAGAGTCAGTGGAACCATTTCTGCAGAGCCATAGATATCTTTGTAAAACTGATTTTGTGATATTTTAAAACAGTTCTTTGGAAGTTTGGTGCTTAAGGTTATGTTTTTATTTCTTTTTTTCTGAGATGATTAATATACTATCATCATAAGAGTTTGTCTAAAAACCTCCAGAACTAACCATGGGGCCATTGGATATCTGTCAGTACCAGGTAGAGAGGGTGGTACAGAAGCGAAAAATGTGCACCTTAATTGTATTCTCGACTCCTTCCTTTGATTTTTCCTTCTTCCCCAAGGTGTATGGTCCAACTAAGTCTACATTAAGTGATGTACGGCCTGTTTATCCAGCATTCTTAGTAATAATGGAATTGGACAAACCTGATGTCCAAAAACAAGTTAACTGGTGAAGTAAATTATGACATCATACATTAGAATATAATTATTGATTTGTTTTTAGAAACATGCTGTCTGCTGCGCCACCAGAAAGTCCATGTTTTTTTGTTGTTGTTGTTTTTAATGGAAAATTTCAAACATGGTGAAAGTGAGGTCAGTTGTGTCCGACTCTTTGTGATCCTGTGGATTGCAGCCCACCAGGCTCCTCTGTCCGTGGGATTTTCCAGGCAAGAATATGGGAGTAGGTTGCCATTTTCTTCTCCAGGGGATCTTTCTGATCCAGGGACCAAACTCAGGTCTCCCACATTGCGGGCAGATATTTTACCCTCTGAGCCACAAGGAAATCCCAGGGTCAAACATAGTAAAGAGAATAATAAATGAATCTCAATATACTTATTACTCAGCCTCAAAAATTAACAACAGGGACTTCCCTGTTGGTCCAGTGGATAAGAATCCACCTGCCAATGCAGGGGACATGGGTCCAGTTACTGGTCTGGGAAGATCCCACATGCTGTGGGGCAGTTAAGTCCTTATGTCATAACTCCTGAGCCTGCAAGTCCTAGAGACTGTGCTCTGCAACACGAGGAGCCACCTCTGTGAGTAGCACCGCTACTAGAGAGGGGCCCCCACTCCCTGCAACTAGAGAGCCTGCTCACTGCAGCAAGGACCCAGTGTAGCCAAAAATACATAAGCAAATTTAAAAACAAGATGCCTATAAGAAAACTGGCCACAAACAGCCAGTCCTGTTACATTTTTATCTTCCTTCCTTACCTCTCTTCTCTTCTGCTGGACTACTGCAGAGCAGATCCCAGGTTTATCACTTTATCTGTGCATACATTAGTTTGGTCCTCGGATCCTGCTCCTTCTTTAAGGATTGCTACATTCCTTCCTATTTAAAATAATAGAAAATAAGAAATAGCTCCAAAATGAAAAAATTATCTTTTCTGCTTAAACACTGTATTGAATTTCTGGATTTTTAAAATTTTCTATTTTGTCTATAAGTAAATGTGATGTCATTTAGTGGTCTTATAAATGAAAAAGTATTTGTATAATATTGCCTTTTTTAAAAGATGAGCTTTATTGATCTGTAATTCACTTAGCATACAATTTATCCATTTGGAAGGTACAATTTGGTGTTTTTTAGTGTATTTGCAGAGATGTGCACCCATCACCACAACCAGTTTTAGAACATTTTTATCACTTCAAGAAGAAACCCCAATGACCTATATGGGAAAAGAATCTGAAAAAGAGGGAATATATGCATAACTGATAACGCTGTGCTGTACTGGAGAAACTAACAACATTGTGAATCAGCTACACTCCAATAAAAATTCTTTTTATAAAGAAGAAACCCCACACCTATTAACAGTCACTTGTTATTTTCACCTCAAACCGCCATCCCGTAGGCAACCACTAATCTGCTTTCTATCTCTACAGATTTACCTATTCTGGGTAGTTCATATAAATGGAATCATGTAATATTTGGTCTTTTGTAACAGGCATTTTTCACTTGACATAGTGTTTCCAAGGTTCATTTATCTTTTAGCATTAGTCAGTACTTCACTCCTTTTTATTGCTGAATAATATTCTATTGTATGGCTTTTCTGTATTTTACTTATCCATTCATCAGTTGGTGGGCGTTTGGATTCTATCCGCTTTTTGGCTATTATGGATGGTGAATTTTTCATTTCTCTTGAGTATTTACCTAGAAGTAAAATGGTAGCTCACATGGTAACTATATGTTAAACCTTTAGAAAAACTGTTTTCCACAGCAGTTGTACTAGTTTTCATCCCACCCAGCAGTATTTGGAGCATTCTGATTTCTCCACGTCTTCATCAGCACCTCTTACTGTGTGTCTTTTTTATTACACTCTTCGTAGTGAGTGTAAAGTGGTCTCATTGTGGGTCTGCTTTGTATTCCCTTGATAGCTGATGAGTTGAATATATTCTCACGTGTTTGTTGGCCTGTTTTTTTTTTTTTTTTTTTTTGAGAAATGTCTGTTCAGATCCTTTGCCCATATTTAATTAAACTTGGTTGTTTTTTGTTACTGAATTGTGAGAGTTGTATATGTGTGTGTTACTTTATCACATGTAGTTTTCTGTAGCCACCACCATAATCATTATACAGAAAACACCATCCCCGCAGACTCCTTGTGTTACCCTCTGTAACCACACCACGTTCCTCCCACTCCCAAGCCCTGCTCACCCCAATGCCATTTTTATCCCCTGGCAACTTCTGATCTATTCTTCATTTCCATAATTTTATCACTTAAAAAGTATCATAAGTGTTATGTAAATGCTTTTTTCACATGAATTTCCTAGAGAAATAACTTTCCTGGAGATTCATCAAAAGCTGTGTGTGTGTCAGTAGTTCATTCCTTTTCTGTCACTGACTATTCCATAGGATGGATATATCATGGTTTTATTTAATTAGTCACTCCTTCTGGTTGTTTCCAGTCTTTTGCTGTTAGAAATAAAGCTGCCATGAACATTGTGTATAGATTTTTGTGTGAATATAAGTTTTTCTCTGGGATAAATACCCAAGAATGTCCTTTGCTGGGTCATATGGTAATGTATGTTAAATTCTGTGAGAAACTATCAAACTTTCAGAGTGGCAATTTTTAAAAATAAAAATATAGATAATTTTTAAAAAATTAAAATGAAACTAACAAATATAGAAAAAGGCTTCATTAACATAAGCAGTTGAAATAGGACATGTCCAGCTTCAGAAACTACTGGATATCTTTCCTCTATCATGGCTGGTTCCTTCCTCCAAAGAGGTAGCCTTTATCATTGACATTTATGATAATCACTTTACCCCTGTAATTTTAGCATTTAAGCCTTCATTCCTCTGCAGTATATTTTACATTGCCTGTTTCTGAATGTTAAATAGGGTCATAGAGTATGTGCTATTTTTTTGGCATGGCTTTTTCACTGAACACTGTTTTCTAAGAGAATCCATGTTGTATATAGTGGTAGTTTATTCATTTTCCTTGCTGTATTCCACAGTGTGTATTTAGCTCAGTTTATCAGTTTTTACTGTTACTGGTTATTTGTGACTTGTTAACGTATTGCTATCAACTTTTTACACTTGTGCTCTGGTACATAAATTTTTAAAGGTATATGGACTTTGATCACAGAGTAGATATGTTCACTTCCAATTGATAATGCCAAACTGTTCTCCAGAGAAGTTACACCAATTAACAGTCCCATCAGCCATGTATGTGAGTTCTTTTTGTTTCAGTTCCTCTCCAGTCTCTCCAATGGTATTGACTTTTTTTTTTTTTTTTAATGGTAACTGGTATTATGGATGTGTAGTAACTTGTCTTTGTGGTTTTTTTCCAACATTTCACTGATTTCTAATGAAGTTGAATCCCTGTCATATTTATTGTCCATTTGGATTTTCTGTTTTGTGAAATTCATCCTTGTTCAGATCTCTTGTCCAACTTTTATTGAATTGGCTTTTCCTTTGGTTTACACACACTGTGAGTATAGCCTTCTGGGATTTTAATTTTTTATGGTAAGAAGTTTCTGTTAGGTTTTCCACCTTATACAGGCTCTGGATTTTGATTTCTGTCCCCTGACACTTGCCTTGGGTATCCATAACAAAGGGTTAAGTTTTCCAATTGGCCCGTGACCACAAAGATTCTTGTTTTCCCTATCTTTGGAGCTTGGTGTTCACTTATTATCTTGTAGTCTTTTTTTTTTTTTTTTAATCTTTCTCAAATCTGTTGCAGTACTGCTTCTGTTTTTATGTTTTGTCTTTTTGGCTGCAATGTCTGTGGAATCTTAGGTCACAACTAAGGACTGAGTCT
This sequence comes from Dama dama, assembly GCF_033118175.1. Classification (NCBI taxonomy): domain Eukaryota; kingdom Metazoa; phylum Chordata; class Mammalia; order Artiodactyla; family Cervidae; genus Dama; species Dama dama. Next base: position 19,278,265 of record NC_083710.1, read on the forward strand.
GCACCCTCTGCATTGAAAGGCAAGGTCCTGACCACATCAAGGAAGTCCCCTCTGGTAGTCTTTTTAATAGTTTCAAGATTTTATTCAGCTTTTACAGTTGTTTTACAGGAGGTTTGATCTAAGTAACTTAGCCCATCATAATAGGAAATAGGAAGAAGCATAGTTAGTTTATTGAAATTAACAGAAGAAAGACAACTGACGAGAGAGTTGCTGAGTGTCAGATAAATGCTTCTTTTCTACAATAAGCATAAGAGTTCACAAGAGCTCCTTCTGAAGTTAGGGATTGGGAGTGTGGATACTCTGAGCAGAGAAAAATTAAGGAATTAGAGTCATTACATTTTTTATTTTTTTAAACTCCAGGTTTCAGTTTTTGACAGTCTTGTTGATTCTGTTACAAAAAATTAGGAAATTATTTTCCTCACAATTTCATTGGTTGTATTGTCACTTTCTGCCGTAAGGGTGGTGTCATCTGCATATCTGAGGTTATTGATGTTTCTCTCCGCAGTCTTGATTCCAGCTTGTGCTTCATCCAGCCAAGCATTTCTCATGGTATACTCTGCATATAAGTGAAATAAGCACAGTGACAATATACAGCCTTGACGTACTCCTTTTCCTATTTGGAACCAGTCTGTTGCTCCATGTCCAGTTCTAACTGTTGCTTCCTGACCTGCATACAGAGTTCTCAAGAGGTAGGTCAAGTGGTCTGGTATTCCCATCTCCTTAAGAATTTTACACAGTTTGCTGTGATCCATGCAGTCAAAGGCTTTGGCGTAGTCAATAAAGCAGAAATAGATATTTTTCTGGAACTCTCTTGCTTTTTCAGTGATCCAGCAGATGTTGGCAATTTGATCTCTGGTTCCTCTGCCTTTTCTAAAACCAGCTTAAACATCTGGAAGTTCACGGTTCACGTACTGTTGAAGCCTGGCTTGGAGAATTTTGAGCATTACTTTACTAACATGTAAGATGAGTGCAATTGTGTGGTAGTTTGAGGATTCTTTGGGATTGCCTTTCTTAGAGATTGGAATGAAAACCAACCTTTTCCAGTCCTGTGGTCACTGCTGAGTTTTCCAACTTTGCTGGCATATTGAGTGCAGCACTTTCACAGCATTATCGTTTAGGATTTGAAATAGTTCAACTGGAATTCCATCACCTTCACTAGCTTTGTTCGTAGTGATGCTTCCTAAGGCCCACTTGACTTCACATTCCAGGATGTCCGGCTCTAGGTGAGATAATCACCATTGTGATTATCTGGCTTGTGAAGGTCTTCTTTGTATAGTTCTTCTGTGTATTCTTGCCACCTCTTCTTAATATCTTCTGCTTCTGTTAGGTCCATACCATTTTTGTCCTTTATTGAGCCTATCTTTGTATGAAATGTTCCCTTGGTATCTGATTTTCTTGAGGAGATCTCTCATCTTTCCCATACTATTGTTTTCCACTATTTCTTTGCATTGATCACTGAGGAGGGCTTTCTTATCTCTGCTTGCTATTCTTTGGAACTCTGCATTCAAATGGGACTATCTTCCCTTTTCTCCTTTGCTTTTCGCTTCTCTTTTCACAGCTGTTTGTAAGCCCTCCTCAAACAGCCATTTTGCTTTTTTGCATTTCTTTCCCTTGGTGATGGTCTTGATCCCTGCCTCCTGTACAATGTAACGAACCTCCGTCCTTAGTTCATCAGGCACCTGGTGTGCTGCAGTCCATGGGGTCACAAAGAGTCGGACACAACTGAGCAACTGAACTGAACTGATTGTCACTTTATTAAGGTTTTTAAGATAAGCATTCTTTCTGCAGCTAATTCTCTGGTTATTTAACCTTAGTATTTAATTGGATAAATAGATTTCACTTTGCTTCTAATCTTTTGATCATACCTTCTTATTCCTAAATTATTTATTTTCATTTATCTCTTCATTGTCTAGACTTTAACAATAAATCCCCCTTTTTTTCCCAGAAAGGGTTTATGGATGACTTTAGCAAAATATCCATTATTTTCTTTTCAGCTCCATTGTAGAATTTTAATGTCCATCTTAGACCTGCTGTTTTGTGTCTGTTTTCAATATGTAGTTATAATTTTATATATAGAGAAAATGATATACCATATATACAAGATATATGTATCTTTTATTTCTCAAAAGACTTCTAGGCAGCTAATAAATGTTTATTTTTACCCTGGCAGTGCACTGTAGTGCATTTGTGGAAGAATTGATTTATTTATTGAACCATACTTCCCTTTTTGCTCCCCTCCACACTTCCTGTCTTTATTTCCTTTGATGTCCAAATCTAATTTTTAATAAGTTTGCTTTGTCTTAATTATAAACTCTGATTTAATTTAGTCAATATTGCTTATGTCATGTAAAAATGATTTGTCCCTTTCTCTAGTTTTATGTGTTTGTAGTGAAATGGATTGAATTGTTATTTCTTGGGCTTATATAATTGAGGCCTGTTAATTATCTTAAAGTATTGCTCTAATAAATTTTTATTCAATAAAAATTATTCAATTAATTTTTCATGTATGTCTCGGTATTGTTTTAAGAAGCTAGTGTGACCTGCCAAGGCAGGACTTTTTCTCGAAAAGAAGTGTGTTTGTTATTTGGGTAAATTGCCAATCTCTTAAGCGTTTTTTGCTATACATAGTCATAAGAAAACCAAAAGTGGTATTTGGATAGCCTGGCATCAATTTTCTTCACACACCTCACTTCCTTCTTTCTTGCCGGCTGCCTGAAAAGGGAGAGGGTCACACATTTCAACTAATGGCAGCTTGGAATTTATTTATTCGTAGTAGTTTTAAGGAAAGTCATTGTCAGTGTTTCAAAATAATAAATCAAAGTCAAAAAGCTGGCCCAGAGAAATTTGGGGAGAATCTTTGAATGAATAGCTATAAGACTATTTAAAATGTTTCAGTTACTTATGCATATAAACATTTATTTCTAATGTTCTTAAAAACACCTTTTTGACAAGCTAAGCACCTCTTCTGTGAATGATGTTTAAGTTGTTTGATGAACATTGTTTTTCAGAGATGGAGGAATAAATCAGTTTTCTCCTTTTCAAAGCTTAGAACAGAATGTATGTTGACACAGTTTATGTGGTGGTAACTGAGAAGGGGTTCTAGAACCTGATTGCCGAGTGAAAACCCTCCTCATTTTCTCATTAGAGCTCTGAGGTCTTTGACACACTTCTTTGTCACACTTCATAGTGTCTTCATTTGTAAATTAGGTGTAGCAATATTTTTAGCACAGTGCTTGGCATGATTTAATGCTCATCTGAACCTTTTATTCATCTTTAATTGAATTTTTATTATTTTTATTTTACATGTATAATATGAGCCTATAATTGTGCAGGCTAGAATTTTGAGCAGTGATGAAGAATAGACTTAAAGGTGTAAGGGTCTTCAGCTACAAGGACAGTTTTAAATAAATGTCCAGTGTAAACATGTTATAAAAATATGAGTCTAAGAAAATGAATTGCTTTGGCCTATATCATCTTACAATAAAATTTATTTATTTTTTTTTAATGGTGGTTATATTTTATTTTATTATTTTATTTTTATTTTTATTTTTTATTTTTTTTTAATTTTTTTTTATTATTATTATTATTTTTTTCCAGTGGGTTTTGTCATACATTGATATGAATCAGCCATGGATTTACATGTATTCCCAATCCCGATCCCCCCTCCCACCTCCCTCTCCACCCGATTCCTCTGGGTCTTCCCAGTGCACCAGGCCGGAGCACTTGTCTCGTGCATCCCTCCTGGGCTGGTGATCTGTTTCACCATAGATAGTATACATGCTGTTCTTTCGAAATATCCCACCCTCACATTCTCCCACAAAGTTCAAAAGTCTGTTCTGTATTTCTGTGTCTCTTTTTCTGTTTTGCATATAGGGTTATCGTTATCACCTTTCTAAATTCCATATACATGTGTCAGTATGCTGTAATGTTCTTTATCTTTCTGGCTTACTTCACTCTGTATAAGGGGCTCCAGCTTCATCCATCTCATTAGGACTGGTTCAAATGAATTCTTTTTAATGGCTGAGTAATATTCCATGGTGTATATGTACCACAGCTTCCTTATCCATTCATCTGCTGATGGGCATCTAGGTTGCTTCCATGTCCTGGCTATTATAAACAGTGCTGCGATGAACATTGGGGTGCACGTGTCTCTTTCAGATCTGGTTTCCTCAGCATCTTACAATAAAATTTAAAAGAAATCTGTCATCAATGTGAAGCCAAGGAGATGTTATTAGCAACTTGAGTAAGATGTGTGCTCAATCCAGAAAGATGGAGCAAGGACTGACGTTGGTCCTGTCCTTCTCTATTTGATTTTATAAAATTCTGGTAGGAACTAGGGTAGCAGGCATCTTCCTTGAGTGTTTTAGAATAAGAGCATTTCTCTCTCTGTCTTCATCTGTTTAGTTATTTGATGCACTCTGAGTGACTAGAAGCTAAAAGATGCCTGAGTTCCAAGGCAACGTTTGGGATTGTTTTTTTTTTTAAAAAAACTATGTTGATCTTAGTTGACATCTTTCATTTATTTGTTTACAGATATTCAAAATACTTTTTCTGATTAACTTTTTTTAAAAAAAGATATTGTTTTTGATGTGTACTGTTTTTTTCCAAATCTTTATTGAATTTGTTACAATATTGCTTCTGCTTTATGTTTTGGTTTTTTGGCCTTGAGGCATGTGGGATCTTAGCTCTCTGACCAGGGATCAAACCCACACCCCATGTATTGGAAGGTGAAGTTTTAACCACTGGACCACCAGGGAGGTCCCCCGATGAACTCTTTTATGCTGTGTTCTTGTGTTCAAGTCTTCTAATGATTTATAAATAATTTGCCATCCATGTGGCTGTGTAAAATAAAGTTTTAAGCCCTAGTAACTCTATTTTATCTTTTAAAGCTATGCAATACAAAAACAGTTAGTATGCATTTAGAAGTAAATTTAAAATAAATCTGTAAATATATGGATGAGTGTGTATTGCCTATTAAGGAATCATCAACTTTGGGTTATATAACCAGAAAGACTCACTTATCATTATCCTTTAGGTCATTTTTTACTTGGTTATTTTAAAAGGTATGTGAACTATAGCATCTGTGCTCCAGTATTTTAACTTGTGTTTAAAAAGCTATCAGTAGCTTTTTTTTTTTTTTTTTTAGAATAACTGTCAACATATATTTACAGCAACTCACAGTTTAATATTTATGTACTATAAACTCTGTCCACAGCTGCTCAGAGAGTAGTTGTTTTCATGATTAATCCGAAGGTGTCCTAAGAAATGCCATCATCGCAGTATCAGTAGCTTTTCTTGATCCTTCTGTTACCATGTTCTTGGGGGAAAATGTCTAATTATTTGAGTAGTTTGCCACAAGCTTATTAATTTGGAAAATTGAAGATATTACTAGCTACTTAGGGAACAAATGGCTACCCCGCTGGTTAAAGCCTCAGGCCCCTGTCTGTGTCTGAAGGTAGCTCATTCTGTGACTCTTCTTTCGCATTGTACTGTTTCTAAAAAAATTGCCCATGTCTGTCTCCCAGCTTCCACAAGTTCAGGTTTTCAGACTATGTTTCTCTTTCTCAGTTTTCTTATTTAATTCCCTCCCAGAAGACTCTGAAGCATAGCATACATGATGCTTTTTCATCCAGAGTATTTTAATTGCTTGATACTGCAGGGAAACAGGAGGATTATTCACTTCTCCATTCACCCTCACACACACCCCCACGCCTAAAGCAGGGGTGGGGGTAGTCGTACAAAAGCTGACTATGTCAGAAAAATCTGTAGAGTTGTTCCTTTGCTTACCTAATATATAAGCACCCTTCCCCTCCATCCATCTGCATAAAGAAATTTAGTTATTCAGCTGCTCAGTCATGTCTGAATCTTTGCGACTCCATGGACTACAGCACGCCAGGCTTCCCTGTCCTTCATTGTCTCCCAGAGTTTGCTCAAACTCATGTCCATCGAGTTGGTGATGCCATCCAACCATCTCATCCTCTGTCGTCCCCTTCTCCTCCTGCCTTCAATCTTTCCCAGCATCAGGATCTTTTCCAGTGAGTCGGCTCTTCACATCAGGTGGCCGTAGTACTGGAGCTTCAGCTTCAGCGTCAGTCCTTCCAATGAGTATTCAGGGTTGATTTTCTTTAGGATTGACTGGTTTGGGTCTCCTTGCAGTCCAAGGGACTCTCAAGAGTTCTCCAGCACCACAGTTCGAAGGCATCAATTCTTTGATGCTCAGCCTTCTTTATGGTCCAGCTCTCATATCCATACATGACTACTGGAGAAACCATAGCTCTGACTACACGGACCTTTGTTGGCAAGAATTTTGGCAAAAATTGGCAAAAACTAAGAATTTTTAGTTCATTTTTAGAAATTAGGTAGGCATTTTTCTGGATTTAGTCTGACAATGATTCTGGACCTGAATGAGGAAAATCTGCCTGGCTCACAGAGGTTTCTCTCTAGGTTAAATGTATTCCCAGACCTACCAGTTACCCCTTTTCCTTTCTGTGGTTGTGGCTGCACACTTCTCATCCATGGATTCTCTGTTCTAGTGTTTTTGTTTCTCTTCTGTAGAAAACTGACTGGATTCCCTTTTTCATTGACTTTGTTGTCTTCCAGTATTTAAAGCCAGGATTTGATGTAGTCTAACGAGTGGACAAGCTAACCTTGCTTCAGCATTGTCTTGCCTGTTGTCAGGGCTCATGTCCTTTGCAGAATCTCTCACTCATTTTCTGGTATGTGGTCTGAAAGTGGTGTTACGCAGTAACTCAGAGCTTGGCACTTTGGGGGTTGCTTACTATGCAGATGAAACCACTCTTATGGCAGAAAGTGAAGAGGAACTAAAAAGCCTTTTGATGAAAGTGAAAGAGGAGAGTGAAAAAGTTGGCTTAAAGCTTAACATTCAGAAAACTAAGATCATGGCATCTGATCCCATCACCTCACGGGAAATAGATGGGGAGACAGTGGAAACAGTGTCAGACTATTTTTTTGGGCTCCAGAATCACTGCAGATGGTGACTGCAGCCATGAAATTAAAAGATGCTTACTCCTTGAAAGGAAAGTTATGACCAACCTAGATAGCATATTAAAAAGCAGAGACAAAAAAATAAATAAATAAAAAGCAGAGACATTACTTTGCCAGCAAAGCTCCATCTAGTCAAGGCTATGGTTTTTCCAGTGGTCATGTATGGATGTGAGAGTTGGGCTGTAAAGAAAGCTGAGCACCGAAAAATTGATGCTTTTGAACTATGGTGTTGGAGAAGACTCTTGAGAGTCCCTTGGACTGCAGAGGAGATCCAACCAGTCCATCCTGAAGGAGATCAGTCCTGGGTGTTCATTGGAAGGACTGATGCTGAAGCTGAAACTCCAATACTTTGGCCACCTCATGCGAAGTGTAGACTCATTGGAAAAGACCCTGATGCTGGGAGGGATTGGGGGCAGGAGGAGAAGGGGACGACAGGGGATGAGATGGCTGTATGGCATCACCGACTCAATGGGCATGAGTTTGAGTAAACTCCAGGAGTTTGTGATGGACAGGGAGGCCTGGCGTGCTGTGATTCATGGGGTCGCAAGGAGTCGGACACGACTGAGCGACTGAACTGAACTGCTAGCTGTGTGCCTCTGGCAAGTTGCCTAAATCTATTGGTCTGTTTTCTCATTGGTAAAACAAGATCTTTAATACTGCCCGCCTCTATCCATTAGACATCCTAAAATATCAATGACGCAAATGTGTTTTTCTTCCATGTACAGAAGTTCCGAGGTAAGAAGTCTAGATCTGGCATGACGGTCCCATGGTTAAAAGCAGCTGCCTGCCATCATTAGTTTGTGGCTTCCATTCTCAGGGTGATCCAGAATGACTGCTGTGGGTCTCACCATCACATCTACATTCTGGGAAGCCAAATGGAGGCAATAGGGCAAGTCAGAAAGGCTCACCCAGCTCTGTGAGAGGACCATATCCAGATTCATACCCTTATCAGTTTTGCTTCTATTCCTTTGGTCAGAACTTGATGACTTGACCTTGCACTTAGAGAACATCAGAAAATACCAGTTTTTATCTGGGTGCAGTTGCCACCTCAGTGGAATTAGGGTTCAGTTACTAACAAAGAAGGGAAGAATGGTTGCTGGGAAAGTAGCGATCTGTACACCTCAGAGATAAAAGAGACAATGCGTGTATAGTACTAAGTACTAACTGATGCAGAGTACACCTCTGTGAATGCAGGCATTTTTATGATTTTTGCTAAAAGGTCAAGTTACTAGCAGGTCGCACGTTTTCTTATTCCTTTCTACCCGTTTATATACTTTTCAGGGTAGTGTGGTCTTTTATAGTATCATAATACCCCAAACCAAAACAACCACAGATGATTTCTTTGAAGGGTAGAGGTAGGTAGGTAGTAGTTGTGCCCCTGTTGGAAAACCATTTGTCTCTGTAGAATAGGTTTCATCTTTTTTGCTTCATTAGCCAGTCTTAACAGTGGTGGAGTTGATACCACCTTTTTAAAAAGAAAAAAAAAATTATTTTTCATTGCACTGGGTCCTTGTTGCTGTGCTCAGGCTTTCTTTAGTTGCAGCAAGCGGGGGCCGCCGTCTGATGCGGTGTGCAGGCTGCTCGTTGCGGTGACTTCTCTTGTCGCGGGGCACAGACTCTAGGCGCACGGCCCTCAGTAGTTGCAGCACGCAGGCTCGGTAGTTGTAGCTCGTGGGCTTAGTTGCCCCAAGGCATGTGGAGTCTTCCTGGGCCGGGGATTGAACCTGTGTCCCCTGCGTTCGCAGGCAGGTTCTTATCCACTCCTCCACTAGGGAAGTCCGATATGTCTCTTTTTACTTTGATTTTTAAATCTTCAACTGCTTTTCCTTCCCACTACTTTGAACCAAAAAGGCCACTGTTGGTACATATTCCTTTTTGTTTGTTTGTTTTTTTAAATAAAGAGAATTAATTTACTTAAAAATGTTACATCCTTGTCTTAGGGTGATACAAAAGGACAATTGGGAATGATTTTACTTAATGCTTAACCTTGCTTCTTTATACAACCTCAGTGTTACCTACCAAATTTTTATATCAAGCTTTACTATTTTTCTATATATTTGTTGTGTAGTGAATTTTATAATATACAAATTTTTGTTATATAATTGTAAGAGAGATAGTTGAGCCTTCTTGCCTCTTATTAAGTACAGTCTGCCTTATATCCAAATAATTAAATTTTGATAAGATAGGAAAAAGAGAGGAGTGATATATAACTGGGAACCAAAATGACATTTTGGTAAAGCCTGCCTTCAGTTTTCAAGGTAGCTGAATATCTGAATATTGAATCCCAGTGTGTTTCCTCTGGCTGTGTGGTGAAAGGTAAGCATGTGTGTCATACATGCTTGTGGGTTGCAGTTTGTGGTTCTGTCTTTTTATAAATCAGTCACCTGTGACTTCTACATTCTTTTGCTTGGTATTTCTGTCTAATAATCATCAACCTTTATTAATAATTATTTCTATACACAGTGATATAGTCTTTCCTTTACATGGATAGGAGAAAATGCAAAATTCAAAGTAGTTTTCTTAGGATGTCTACACTTATATTTAAATGTTTTTTAAAAATAAGTATAAATGAAAATTCATCAAATGATAAGATACCTGAAGTAAATGCTAAATGTTGTAGTTCTTGTAAAACCACCTTAAGTCATAGAAGTTTATCGAACTCAAGTAATCATTAAGATTAAAGTTTGTATCATTCAACAGTTTTAAGAACCTTTAATATTAGTTAACAAACCTCCTTTAACAAGGTAAAATCAGTAGCGTGGAATTTTTTAAAAATCAGACTTGCCCAATTTTATACTTTAATCATGTAGAAAAATATGTACTGAAGATTCTAAAAGGCTGTAATCAAAATAACTTTTGAAAGATTGGGCCTGTCTTCAAAAAAGAATTTGAAATTTGCTGTTAAATGTAACTGAATATTCTGGAGTCCTCAGTTTGGAAAAACCTGCTGTACTGTTAGGTTAACTGCATCTTATTTTATTTGTTTTTACTTTATGCTGGGGAACAATTTTTTAAGACAGGTAACAAGGAAACATAGTATAATTGTTTATGACTTTTTAGTATCCAGTATGTTTTCCAAAATGTGTAGTAATTTAAATAAATTTAGAGTTACTGTATTTTATGTAGAAAATGCTTGATATTGCATAGTTTTTGCATTCTTGGAAGGATTTAACTAAGTGTAAGTTATTTATAATAGCTTGTGAGACTTAACATTAATATCAGTGACTTTTGTTTGATTGAAACTCTTGAACTATTGTGTATCTTTGCAAAGAGAAGCAGGAATACAGTCACCTCTTTATAAATTAGGCAAATTCAAATTTTCATGTTAGATATTTCCCTCTTCCCAGCACATCTTTCTTTATCACCATCCCCTTGGTGTTTGTTCACAGAAGCAAATTAATTTTATTATTAACTTAGGCAAAATATGATTAGGAAGGTGAGTCTGCTACAGAAGTAACCATTATATATTTCAGAGCCAAACACGGGGGAGGGGCAAAGGGGGATGGATGGAGTGGTTGTTTGGGTCTAGTAGATGCAAACTGTTATGTATAGAGTGGATAAACAACAAGGTCCTGCCTAGTAGCACAGGGAACCATACTCAGTTCTCCTGGGATAAACCATCGTGGGAAAGAATATAAAGAAGAATGTGTATGTTTCACTGAGTCATTTTGCTGTACAGTGTATATTAGTACATTGTAAGTCAACTACTTCAATCAAAAAGATTTAAAAAACGAAATATGAATAATTTCTAAGTTGCATGCTGTTTTGGATAGTTCATATTACATCTCTGCTTTATTTGCAAGATTATTATGATTCCAGTGCTCTGATTTTAACCTTGACTGGCACCATTGCAGCTTAAGGCATTTGATCATAATTTATTAGATAGGGGTATCTTTTAAGAGTGTGATATCACATTATTCCTGACTGATTTTAAATTGCTGATAAACAGTTGTAGTGATTATTTTGCTTTTGTAGATTTTGCATATGAAGCTAGGAGATAAATGTCCTAAGAAAAATTTACCATATGTATTTTTAAACTAATAAAGTTGAAAACTGCATTTGCCTAGAGCAATTTAAAATAGAGGCTTGTATCTTACAGAATTCAACACAGTACCAAGCTTGCATTTGTTGAAAGTTCTCTGTTCTGTTCATGTCTAAGTTGAAAGCCTAATTAATGTAAACGTGCATTTTTGTGCCTGTTGTTCATGGTTATGTCATGAAGGTACCTTTGCACTGGATACGGTAATAACCAGGCTGTGGAAAGTCTGTGATGAGTGAGGCATTTTATATGCTGCTGTTCAGTTGCTCAGTCGTGTCCGACTCTGTGACCCTGTGGACTGTGGCCCACCAGGCTCCTTTGTCCATGGGGATTTTCTGGGCAAGAATGCTGGAGTGGGTTACCATTTCTTTCCTCAGGGATTTCACATGTAATTTAGAATTTAATTTAAGCCATATAAATGCCCTATCAACTGTTCATTACTATCTGTTTTACTGTAAGGATGTTGAAGTTCAAAGAAGTAAAGAATCTTGCTTATGGTCATGTAAGCAAATTAGGGGAAGTTAATTGAATTTGAACCCAAGTCGGACTCCAGAGCCCATATGTTGCACTGTCCTGTACTTTTTCCTCATAGTAAGTTCTGTGGACTTTATAAGCCATAAAAAGTAACCCCCCTTTTCAGCAAACCTGACATGTGAAAATCTAGATTTGCCAATATACAAATTTGGGATATTCTTTATTCTTGTGAGATGATTCATCTCATGTTCTTTAAATGACACGACATGACATTTAAAATATTATTTGCTTTCCCGAAATCCAATTTTTCTCTCAACATTTTAAGAATACCTGCTTCGTGAGATTTTATCAAGTGAGGCAAGCCTCTATTTTGGTATTTGTTTAGCATGTACTTCATGAGTGCCTGCTCTATGCCAGGTTCTAGGTGTTACAGAGATAAGTGGCCTGCAAAAGCCTAGTTCCTGCTGTCTCTGGAACTGGTGTAACTGGGTTTCAAATACTGGTTCCACCTTGACCTCTCAGTAACTGTAGGATCTTAGCAGGTCCCTTAGCCCTCTGAGTCTCTTTCTTCATCTTTCTTAGGGTTAGCGTAAGGATTAATTGAGATAATATATGTTCATAGCATGGTACCTGGCATGTGAAAAAATACTAACGTTACCTTTTAACATCTTAAAAATAGCACTTGAAATACAAGTCCTTTTCTTTAAAAAAAAAAATAAATAACCAAACAAGCTTAATTAGTATCATGATCTTCAGTCTGAGACAGTAGTCATCATTTGAAGAGTTGTGTAAGCATTTCCCTTTGTTCTGCACAATGCCATACACATTTTAGAAATACAGTATACCTTAAGCTGTGTGTTTGTTTTTTATATTTTAAGGGTAATGCCAGAATCACCGTGGGGTATAATTCCAAATACACGCATATGTATGTTAGGCGCGTGGCAAATACACTAACCTGTTTTCTTATTACCTTACTTCTGAAAAAGAGGATAGAGTCACTTTGTGATTTATTCTTTGGAACAATATGAGAAAAGATTTGAGGAGGAAGTTCGTCATTGATCGCAAACAAAAATGTTGTGACAGCTTCACTCTGACTTATAGTAGGCACTTTGTACAATTACTTGAGCCTTTTGAATGGGAAGTATTTCTCAGTATTTTTTAAAGTAGTGAAGTTTAAACACTAGGTCGTCCCTTTGCTGTATACCTGAAACTACCCCCACATAGTAAATCACCAATATTTCAATAAAAATTCAAAAAACTAGGTATTTCGTGTGTACTTACAATCTGTACACACTTGAATATATAGATACCAGTGCAAGTGATTTTGAAGATATATTTATGAAAATTTCTGCAAGAGTAATCAATCTAGCCATATTTCCTTCTAGGTTACTAAATGTTTTAGGATATTATGATTTATCAAAAGCTTAAGGAGGAATTAAATGCATTTAGAAATGATTTTTTAGAGATGTTCAAAAAAATCAGTGACAGATTTCCTTAAGTAATGGTTTCCATCAATAAAATTTTGTTATAACAGTTAAATTTTCTTTTGTGAACTGATGCAAAAGCCTCACTTATAATACTTCTAAGGAGATTTGTACAAACTATATCTCCTGTAAAAAGATGTGTCAGGGCTATTTTTATTATCTGAAATGAAACCTTGAGAAAATCTTACTTTGACATTAAATCATTACCGTTTTTTTTTTTTTTTTACATTACAAAGTCCAAATGCCAAGGAAAAGTCAACTCATAAGCTGGAGAGGTATGTAGACAGTTCAATTATAGTGACTGATAAAATAGATTTTAGTATTTTTTTTTCTGTTTTCATAGTTCTTTTGAATCCTGATTAAGCCGTTTTTAAGTACATAAGGGATAATTTGATGTTATAAACTTTTTTCCTTGTTATACAAAAAAAATTATGCAGTTGATGTGGAGATTTTTGTTTTTAACATGGATTTTTAAAGGACTTTTTTGTACAGTAGGTTTTAAAATATTTCTTTGAGTATGTACAACCAACTTTTGTATTACTTTAGATGTTGTAATGGGAAGTCAGTTACAGTTCTGAGTGAATATTAGCTCTCCTCAGTTTTTATGTGTAAGCAAACTTTTTGCATAGATGCTAACTTATGTAACCTCAGTTAAGATTTTCAGAAATATTTTGTTGAAGTTTATTAAAGTCAAGATTTAATGACCAGTTTTAATGGTTAAATTTTAAAGGAGTGAATTAAGATGTTATTTGTACTTAGAAGTCAAAGAAAATAAGTGGCATAGAAATAAATGATTTAGCTGTTCTTTGGGAGGAAAAAATGTTCTCACCTTTAAAGCTAACTTTCTTGATTATTTAATTGAGATAGCCATAGGTAAAACCTAATTTTTAAAAATAACTTCTTGTTTAGCATGAACTAAAGAAATGACCACAAACTCACTGAGCCTGAGATTTACCATCAAAAGAGGTACTGAAAAGAATCAATAAACTTCTTTCATAGGAATAATGTTTAGTGTTACTCACATATTATTTTTGAGCTTGAAAGATGAGATATTTAGGATGATTCTGAAAATGAACTCTTTTCATTATTTTAATACCGTATACTCTATTGAGAATAAGTTACCCATGCTGTATTGGAGTTCAGTCTGCAAAGAAATGAATTGGCTGATTTTTGTCACTTGCAAGTCCAGCCAGGGTTGCTATAGCCTGCCAGTTGACTGCATCAATACATAATACTGTATGAAGTCATTAAAAGGCATATTTTTTTAAAAATGACACATGTAACTTTTTACTATAATTATTAACTATAAGCAAAGAAGTTAGTCATGCTTTCATTTTTTTTTATTGTCATCAAGCAGTTTTCTAGGAAATTTCAGCAGTATATCAATATCCAGCTATAATTCTAGTATGAAATGCAGAAACTATGAGCAAGCTTTTGGTGCCTACCATCAAAATTAAATCCATAGCTTTAATGCTTACAGTCTCGTTTTGCTTTCACCACAGCTCTGTGTTAGTAGATCTGCACATCTCTCTTGCTCTCAATGGTTAATTTTATCAGTTCAGTTTCTTTGTAGATTTTTGCCATGAGTAGAAAGGATTTAAAGTCTCATAGTCCCTTAAAATATTTTATTACCCTTTCCTTGAAAGAATGACAGATAATGTACATGCTTGTTCATTGTACAAGTACCCAAGACATTCTGGTTGAAAGACAGCTTAAGGAAAAATAAACAAATAGCAAAAGCATTCCGTCTTTATTTACAGTATGTAGAAGATCACTGTTTTCACTTTAAGTGTAGGAGTCTGATCAGCAGGAACACCCTAGAGAAGGACATCTTTAGCGATAGAATTTACATACCATTAGCTCACAGTAATTGATTAGCAGCAGGACTCTGAGTACAGAGCTGGTTGGGCACATTATTTGGGATGCCTTTGATGCCGAGGTTTTCCGAAGCTTGCTGGCTGCATGCTTGTTGCCTTTGTTCGTGGCACAGGTAATTACTTGATAAAATGAAGTGCATCGCTGTGAACAATTGACCCTTTGGAGCAGTCCAGGCTTGTCAGCAGTCTAAAACCACACTTTAAGGCCATCATTATGGCCTCAAACTTAAGAGTTTCCAAGGTGCAGACAAAGGTGTTGTCTTCCTTCAGTACAAGTCGAGTGCCATTTTCAGACTTTATGAAATATTTAAACTGAATGATATTTGACGATATCGAAAACTCCTCAGGAAAGCCATCCAGCCTGCTTTTGGACACCAGGACAATGCGAGATTTTATTTTTGATATGAAATCCGGAGCATTACAGAAGATTCTCAGTCCTTGTGAGCGATCATGGTTATCTGTTATTTCCAAGAAAGTGGTCTCCCTGGGTGTCAGCTGTTCTTTTTCCCACCTGGACTTCACTTCCTCCGCCAGTCCCTTGAGCTGAAAGAATTCTGCTTCTTGTGCAAGAAGTTGATTTTCTCGAAACCCTTCTGGCAGTAGAAGTTCTCCATTTCGTAGGAAGTTTAGAACATGCCTGAAGAGGAGCCCATCCCTGTCTATGAAATAATGACCATCAGCATCAAACGGGCAGAGAATTTTTCCGTTGACTATACCTTCAAGGAAAGTGTCTGGGTACTTGGTCAGTGTTTGTTTCTGAGTGATGTATAAGTATCCACCAACGTTGAGGGTCATCAGAGTGGATTTGCAGTTCTTTCCCTGGTCAGCATCTTCCAGGCTGTTGTGTTTCCCTTCATAGTCCTTTTCTTTTTCCCTTCTGTTTATTTTACGCTCCATTTTTGAACACGCTATTTCAGCTTCTTGTTCTTGGCGTTGAGATTTTTAAAAAAGAAACACTACCACACAAACACGCCTTTATTCAGCCCCAGCCTGGTGATGGAATGGAAACGCTGGCAGCATCGCCTGCGCTGTCAGCTCGGTTTTGCAGTAGGTGGCGTATCAGCTATGTATGCAGGAGCTTTCTGGAGTAAGAGGGAAAAGAGATAATTTGCATTTAACCGTATCAGGGAAGGAACCTGCTGTGAAAAGGTTTTCATAGATATTCTTAGACATAAATAAAAGTTACTCAGTGAATTGAATTTCCTGCGGGCAGTTAAGCAGTTATATATATTTAATTCTCCAGCTAAGTGTGAATTTTTATTCACTTCTCAGTGTCAAAATGAAGTTATTAATCAGGCAGGCTTAATACTCAACAATACCATCACCTTTCAGAGATATATATGTGTGGAATTGCTGTCATATTTTAAAGTAAATTATAAGTAGGAAAGCCAAAGAGAAAGGACCTAGGTGTATGGAATTTTCTCTCCTGTAAAAAGCCACACATTTCACAGTGGTGTTGTCATTTTAGAAACACAAATGAGAATACTTAAACCCATTATTTGTGACATTGTACTTAAGTTTAATTGGATTTGCTTGTGATTCTGATTTGGGGAATCAGAATCTGATTTGGGGAATCAGTAAGTGAGAAGAAATTTTCTTCATGTCTTTCAACAAAAGGTTCTGTTATGTTGGCTTTTTACCCTACAATTAAAAAAGTCAAAAATATACAGGCTTTACAGTATTTATTTTATTTTTTTTTTGGTTAAGATTTCCTATGGAAAATCCATAAGCTTGTTTCACCCTAAACATACTGAACAAAGACTTGGACTGCTGTGGAAGATACTGTAACCGTGTGCTTGTGTTTATGTGTTTGTGTGTGTGCACAGGAAAGAGTGCTCCCTCGAGAAGATAACATAGAGACAGATTCAGAATACCTGCTATAAAATAATGTCATGGGCCAGATTAGTTGGGTTTCTTTTGCTGCTGCTGTTTTTTTGCACCCCCCCCCACCCCCTCCCCCCCGCCAGTGTTCACAAAAAGGGAGAGAAAAGACCAAAGCCTGTTGCCTTTTTTTGGAGCTCTAGCAGTGTGAGTATGGTGTCCCCCCCACCCCTTTCTTTTTTTCCTTCTTCCCTTGTAAATTGCTTTCCAAAACAGTTTAGGGATCTGAGTTTTCATTTGTAGAGTTCAAAGACCCAGTGGTGAGAAATGTGAACATGGTCCCCAGTGCACTATTATTTGGCTGATCTACCTGCTAAATTATTCTGAGGAACTACAGAATTAGACTTTAGATTGTGTCAAATTGATTTACATTTTTATTACATTAAAGGTATTTAAAAATTTTCAACTTTGATAGAAGTGGGCTTCCCTTGTGGCTCAGCTGGTAAAGAATCTGCCTGAAATGTGGGAGACCTGGGTTTGATCCTGGATTGGGAAGATCCCCTGGAGAAGGGAAAGGCTACCCATTCCAGTATTCTGGCCTAGAGAATTCCATGGACTGTATAGTCCGTGGGGTTGCAAAGAGTTGGACACAACTGAGTGACTTTCACTTTCACTTGACAGAAGTATTATTGGTGGAGATTCTTCTAAAAATGTTTGCCTTGCGTTTTTTCGAAACAATGTTAGATCTTCAGATATTAAAAAAATTGATTTTTAATTATAGCAGTTTGAATTCAGTGTTTATGTATCATTGAGCTTATCAAAAGTTCATTGAAATTAAACTAGAAATCAAAGGCATAACATTTTTAGGGCTGAGTTTTTGCTGAGAGAGCTTCCTTGGTGGCTTAGAAGGTAAACAATCTGCCTGCATTGCAGGAAACCCGGGTTCAGTCCCTGGGTTGGGAAGATCCCCTGGAGAAAGCAATGGCTGCCCACTGCAGTATTCTTTCTGGAGAATTCCATGGAGAGAGGAGCCAGAGGGCTACAGTCCATGAGGTCACAAAGAGTCGGACCTGACTGAGCGACTTTCACTTTTGCTTAGAGACCATGAACCTGAGCCAGAGAAGACTGCATTCTGGAGAGTTTTTAGTGTTTTATGTAGAACTTTATAGTTTGTTGATAGTAAGCCAACACTTTAGACTAAAGCTTCCTCTCAGCACCGCATCATTTAAGAAAAGTTTACTGGTATATTCTAACAATTTCATGTGTGTTGGTTTTGTGGTTTGGGAATCAAGTCTTACCTATGGATATGACCTTTTCTGAAATATGGAATGGGTTTGGGGCGGGGGGCGGCGCAACTTTAAAAATGGAATTCTTTTCTTAGTAGTAAATGCATCTGAGTAGCCACCACATAATAGCACAACCAGGAAAGGCATGCCAGTTTCACTTACAGGCATAGTCCTCTTTTAATGAAGTTTAGGGTGGTTTAGTCACTAACTCGTGTCCAACTCTTGCGACCCCATGTGCTATCGCCTGCCAGGCTCCTCTGTCCATTGCCTGGATTCTCCAGGCGAGAATACAGGAGTGGGTTGCCATTTCCTTCTCTAGGGAATGTTGCTGACCCAGGATTCAAACGACAGGTCTCCTGCACTGCAGGCAGATTCTTCAACTGACTGAGTCATGAGGGAAGCCCACCCCAGGAAGTGTAGCAATCCTGTTTCAGTCACATAAATGTCTATGCTACCTATCCTGATCCAAAGAATCCTCGAAAATTCATTTGTGCTAACCCCTTTTTTTAAAAGAAAGAAAAAAACTTTGCCTCATTGAAGTAATGGTAGACCTTTTTTGTTTTTTTCCAAGTTTTTTGTGGATATTCTTAGTTGCTTTTTTTTTTTTTTTTAGCTCTGTAAGGCCCATTGAGAAGACGTCATTGAAGCTTCCTAAACCAGTTTTTCTCATTCAAAAAAGTTCTTAGGTTAATTTGACTTTTGTTCTATAGGTCCCAACCAAACAGTTGTTTACAGTGCACATGAGACACCAGAATCAATAGAACGTAGCTGTGGTATAGTGGTGGAGACTGTGCTCAGATTTTCTTTGTATGTTTAAATAAAGTGAGGTGGTTGAATTCTGTGTAAGCCTTGGTCTGCTGCATTTTATACTGTTTGGCCCGTTTACCGATGCCTTCCTGAGGGAGCCCTGGAGCTAGTGCTCTAGAGGCTGGGCACCTGAGGCAAGACACTGACCTCTTCAGCCATCGCCCCCCAGGCCCCCTTACACCTGCTGACTCGCTTCTGCTTTCTGATTTTTAAACCTACTGGTGTGTGTCTGTTTTCCTTCTGGCTTTCCGTGGCCGTGAACCACCCTATCGTGTGCCTCTAACCCTTGACTGCCCTTTCTCACTCTAGACTTCGCTCTGATGTTCTTGGCTTCTGCAAACCTGACCTGTAAGATGTGTTTGCCACCCACGGTGGGGCAACAGTGGTGTCACAGCAGGCTTGTCCTAGGGCCTCGCTGGAAGCTGAGAAGAATCTGTAGGACTTTTTTTTTTTTAATGTCCTGTAGCTCCCAACTTGCAGTCTTAAGAAAGAAAAATGGTACCCAGGAGACCCCACCTTCTCTGCGTTGCTCCACTCCATCCCCATCAAAGCAAGATGTTGCAGTTTACATTAATCACAGGCTCTTGTTGCTCATTGCCGCTGTTATGGTGCATGTGCTTCTGAGGAGAAAGCCAGGTTGTCTTCTTCTTAGCCTATTCTAAGCTTATATTTACTTGCTTTGGGGGCTGAGGGTGGGGAGAGTCATGTCAGTCAAGTCCACACAGCCCGAAAACTGTAAAAATGGTGCTTCGATAACTATTCCGAGGCGGACATCCATGGGTTTGTGTGACCACGTTTCTCTGCCTCACTGCAGATCCAGACTGAAGCAATCCGTGAATTGGTTAAGCAGAAGGGCTTAACCTACACAGCAAAGATGAGCTCGTTTGAATCCACTTGACCACTAGACTTGAAGATTTCATATGCTTTGCAGGCAGAAAGATATTTTTTTTTAAGTGTATATCATAGACATCTGTAATCACACATAAAAAAGAGCCCTCCAGTCAACTTTGAAGATGTATTTTCTCACATACATCTATGTATCTGTTTTTCCTTCATTCAGCTCTGTTTTTTGCATTAGTTCAGGCTGCTGTAGTATATACATATTTCACTACCTCTGCGTAACACACAGGATTTCACACCTAGACACTCAGTGAATGTTGTTTTTGATTCCTTGGTGATGGACCCCCAGGCTGCCTCAGTCCCTTGCTGTGGTGAGCAGTGTAAAGCATGTCCTCTGCTAGGTGTCTGTGGAAACTCTTGTGGCAGATCCCCAGGGGAGAGCTTGCTGAACACGTTCAGTTTCACTTAGCACTCCCAGATGACTCCCAGGATGCGCTCCACCACTGCACTCTCACACCAGCAGTGCCTGTGGGTTCCTGTTTGCCCACATTTTCTCCAGCACTTGGTGTTATCTGGCTTTTGTTTTGTTTTTTAGATTTCACATACAAGCAACACCATACAGCGTTTGTCTTTCTGCCTGACCTGTTTCACCTAGCATAAGTCCGTGCTAAGTTGTTGTGAGTCTGTCCACGTTGTTGCACATGGCAACATTTCACCCTTTTTCATGGCCAACTAGTACTCCATTGTGCGTGTGTGTGTGTGTGTGTGTGTGTGTGTGTGTGTGTGTGTGTGCGCGCGCGCGCGCGCGCACACACACACACACCACATCTTCTCTAGCCACTCACCTGGGGATGGACCCTTAGGTTGTTCCATACCTTCACAACTGTAAATAATGCTGCTGTGAATATTGGGGTCCTTGTATACATCTTTTCAGACTAGAATTTTCTCTGAGTATATACTCAGAAGTGGAATTGCTGATTCGTACAGTGGCTCCGTTTCTAGTTTTTGAGAAACCTCCATACTGTTTTCCACAGTGGCCGCACCAGTTTACCTACCCCCAACAGTGTATGAGGTTTCCCTTTCTCCATATCCTCACTCACCAACATTTCTAATTTGTGTTCCTGTTGGTGATAGCCGACTTTGAGAACTTAAACAGTGTCACTGACAGGTTCTTGTTCTGAGTATATTCACTGGTTAGGCCCAGTGCCTAACCAAATTTTAGCAAAATCTTTCTGCTGTATGGTGATGCTAATCTTCCACTGTCTGCATTAGGCAGAACTTATTCCAGGCCAATGGGAATTCTTACCTGCCAACTCTTGATGGGAAATGAGGTCATGGTCATCAGCGTGATTGACACAGAATATGCCAGAGATATTTTCCTGCCATAAGGAAGTAGAACCTTACCAAGAAGATCTCTCTCTTGGTTGGAAGATAAAAGATTTGGTAATTCCCTTAGGCTCAACAGATCACTCCTTTATGAAATTCAGACACTCCTTTTCAAGGAAAAGGGATGAAGCTGCCTTCATTAAAAACACGGGGTTTTTGGTTCTTCATTCTCTGCCTCTACCAAATCTTTTTGGTTATTTTCACCTGCATGCATTAATTCCTTTTTTTCTTAAAAAAAAAAAGAAAAAGATTTCTTGTTGCTGCACTAAGAAAGTGAAGCCAGCTACAGAAAAAGCAGCAGCTATTAATTTTTACTTAAACCTGTCACTGTGTCTCTGCTGTGAACTTCTCCGTATTTTTTGAAACTTATTAATCTGGGTCTCTCTTCTTCACTTGAATTTGATACCCATCTACTTGATCTGCAGTGATATCTTTATCTGTTCATTTTCCAAAATCTGGCTAACCTTTGGCCGTCTGACTTTCATGTCCTCTGATTCCTTTTTGGCTTGACCTTCCTATACCTTTCACAAACTGAGTTTGTTTTTTTTTTTTTTTTAATGTATGCGTTTCTTGTTTTTCATAGCCTCCTGTTAATAGCATTGAATGTGAGAAATACTCATTTTGATATTCAACTATAATTATGTTAGTTTCTTTTTGGTGTTGAAAAATAAAGGAGACAGTGCTATGTATTAACATAGTTTAAGAATCACAGATTTTTCTGTGCTAACCTAATTCTGTTCAAATGCCAAAACTTTTGTTTTGTTTTGAAGTATGAAAGTTTTCTGCATTAGATGTTGTCTGGTACTGGGCTCCATCTGCACAAGTACCGTCTCACCCAGCTTGTGAAGCTGACTGACCGACCGCAGTATCTCACCAACTGTGCGGTGTCGTGTCCTCCTGGGGTGCATTCACTGTAGCTTCTGGCAGAATGGTGATGTGGGTGTGTAATTCCAGTCAGAGGAATAAGCTTGTAAGTGTTTTACAGTGTTGAACTGAGTCTTCAATGAAGCCCAGGAAACTGCTACTTCAGCAAATTTTTAAACCCCACTTGAGAAGTGTAGAAAAGATTAAAGCGCTTTGTGTCAAAAGGAGCACAGATAAAAATGACAGACTAAAGGAGAAGTTCTCACAAAATTCCATTCCACTGTTTCTTTACTTTTCATTACAAAGGTAATCTTGAAAACACTTTACAAATCATGCTAATTCATATTTTAAATGTACTTTGGGAGATGAGTGGTGCAGGGAAACCTGTGTTTTATAATTCTGTAAGCAAAAGTCATTTGAGTTTTTAAAATGAGTGTGCTCTTTTTTTTTTTTTTTTTGAAGTGCAGACTATGCATTATTATTCACTGGAAAATTTTATTGTAACTAGATGAGCAAAGCATTTCTATGAGCCATCAAATGAACACTGAAATTATATTACTGTAGAGAACTCATTTTTATAGTGCAATTTGGCAAAACAGAATTTTGCCTTCTCTTTCAGAAGGAGATGTTTTAAGTTAATAATCATTGTCTACAATCTCAAAATGAGGGGTATGACTTTGAAAAATTGTAAAGTGAATATTGCTGTGAAATCAGGGACCAAAAGAGTCTCTGCCCCCAAATGCTATCCCTTAACCACTGTCCCTCGTGTTACCAGCTTCTCTTTAGATTCTCCTGTGTGATGAGATGGGGGCGGGGGGTGGGGGCCTGAACCAGCAGGACAGGATATGATGGTTCACAGGAGGACATGGAGTTTCTTATAGAGAATAGAGTGGTTGTAAATCAGGGATGGAGAACTCTTATCATATTCTTTACATCTAACATTTCTGTTATCAGAGTATGTCTTAAAATCATGGACTTGTAAAATTTTCATGGTAGTATTTTGTCTTCCTTGGTGGCACATAAGATAATGGTGAATATTACAATTGATGGCATCTTAGATTTGATGGCATATTTGAGCAGTTCTATAAGCTGTTATCCCCACACCACCAGGAAATTCAGTTAACAGAGAGACAGGGAAAGGTGGAGGTGTTGGGGGAGAGGAGGAGAGAAGTATCAGGGCAGCAGTTCTCAGCCTTGCCTGCTGCGTATTAGAGTTGTCTAGTGAGTGTGTAAAAACACCTCTTGCCCACACAAGGCAGTTAAGGTAGAATCTCTGAGAGTGGACCCAGTAGTTTTTAAAAAGCTCCCTAGGTGATTCTTAGGACCAAGCAGAATTGAAGAACTACTATATTCAGTAGTAAACTTACCTCAAAGGAGTTCTTAATGATGAGGGCATAATTTCTACTCTGTGGTTATGAGGATCACTTCTTATTAAAGCATCTTGGAATTTGTAAAGAACTAAACTAGTGTGTGGTATTAGTAGTTGCTAAACATGGTGAAGAGAACTGGGGTTATTGAGGATGAAGTTAATGAAACTTAAATCATATTCAGTGATGAAAAAATGTGTCATCAGATTGTCTCTTAAGTATTTTGTTAATGTTATCTCAACTATACTACAGGCTTTCTTAAGTACAGGGGTCTGTATTTTTCTTCTTTTGTACCTCTCACCACACCTTGCACCATGTTTGATACTATTTACCTGTAATGCAGCCCTGTGGTCAAAGCCTTCTCCTGGAGACTTAATCTTTCCTGGAAAGATTTGTTTTTCTATTCATATAATCATGGTTGCTGTTGTTCTTGAATTCTTTCTAATTTCTAGTGCAAGTGGATAGCACCTTTTGATGAAGGTTTTACTAAAACAGACTATTTCAGTACTATGATTTTCTTTTTCATTTATTATTATAAGACAGTATTGCTTCATTTTTTCAAATGACACTTTTATTTCTGGGTTTTATTCAACCTCTTATTCTTAAAAGCAGCTTTTAGGTTAGACGTCATGTCTGTTTATGTACATCATACCCATATCTGTATTTGAGAATTTATACTGATTAATTATATATATATAATTATACATATTGTGTATATTAATTATGTATAACAAGCAAAAAGGAGACTTAATATAAAGTGTAGGAGGAAAAATAACTTGTGAACTTGCTTCATAAACATTAAAACAGAAATGTTTATTTTTAAAATGTTGTTCACTAAGTTATTTCTTTGATCAAAAGTTTGTTATGGCTTCTGTAGACCCATAGAGCAATCCAGACTCCTTTGTACATTTAAATCATCGGTCTTTGATTTTGTACCTTAGGTCACACTTTTCTTTCTTCTCCTGGGCAGCCAGTCTTATCATTCACAGATACTCTTTGGTGAGCGTTACAACATCCCTTGTATAGGAATGTACAGAAACCTTCTTTCTCCCAGTCCACAGGGGAGAAGTTGAAGAGCAAGTACTATGAATGAGGAAACTGAGATGTTTTCTAATCCTAAGTCTAACCCTCAAAATTATGGTTTTAGTATTCGATTTAAAACTGGGAATTCCCAGCTATTCAGGCATGTTTGTAATTTGAATATCATTACAAGAAAACACTATATAACATAATTCAGCAGAATACTTAAATGGCTGCTCATTGTGTTGCTTTTGAAGTAATTAATAAAATACTGACTCTGTAGGCTTACTGAAATCTGAGTATGATCTTTTATTCCTAAAATTCCTGAATATTAAATAGACCAGAGCATCAATTCACAAATTTGAATACAATTAGAGACACCTTCTTAATAATACAGGGATCGAAACTTTGCCCAACTGGTTTGTTAAGATGCCAAGTAGCTTGTATTAATAGGCCTTACCCTAACCACAGGCAGAAACTGCTAGGAAAATATCTTAAATGAGAACAGTGGAGACTAGCAGGAATATGAAACAATGGTTTACCTTTTAAATGCTCTTGATCTCTTGAAATACTGTTTCTTTAGTCCTTTTCCAGAGAGGACAGACACAGGTGTGAGGTAAAGAAGAATCCAGGAAGTAGCTTCAAGACCTCAAGGATTAGCTCAGAACCTTGACTCTAGCCTTGTCTGTGTTTTAACTTGAGTTGGCAGTGCTCTTAAAGGCCTCCATGTTGAACTGGATCCAGAGTGGCCTCGTGGAAATGAATGCCTGTAACTTCCTGATGCCCAACGTCTTCTTAACACGCTGCCCTCATTACTTACGTGCCAGTGTTAATAGGCACCCTTCCTGCTTACCTGTCACTTTAACTTGTTTAGACTAGCCAGGCCCTTAACTCGTAAAAAGTGCCAGTCAGTCGTTTCTCTCGGGTTCTACGTCATACTGTGTGTGTGTGTGTTAGTCTCAGTCGTGTTCGACCCTCTGTGACCCCACGGACGATAGCCCACCGGGCTTCTCTGTCCGTGGGATTCTCCGGGCAGGAATACTGGAGCAGGTTGCCATGTCCTTCTCCATCATCATACAGTGAAGTGAAGTCACTAGTCGCGTCTGACTCTGTGCGATCCCATGGACCATAGCCCACCGGGCTCCTCCGTCTGTGGGATTTCCCAGGCAAGAGTACTGGAGTGGGTTGCCATTCCCTTCTCCAGAGGATCTTCCCACCCGGGGAGCCAGCCCGGGTCTCCCGCACTGCGGGCGGACGCTGTGCCGCCTGAGCCCCAGGGAAGCCCGTCATCATACAGTGGTGTATGTCAGGCTGGGATAAAGAATAGGAGGTCTAGCTTAGAAAAAGAAGTCTGTGTCTTCAAGTCCTGGACAGCTTCTCAACGTTTTCTCTTTGTCGTTCCCAGAAAGCGTTTTTCTCTAATTCCTACTCAAAGAAAATTTAATTATATCTAGGTCTTTTAGAAAGTATTAGGGAAAACAAAATAGATATTGATGAAACAATAAAATATCCCCAGTTGGAGGGAAGGGCCAGTTTTGTTTTGTTAATTTTAGTGAAAGAGAATTGGAAGAGATCCCAGTGACTTCCTTATGCATATGGATGTTGAGACCCAGAGATGTGAAGTAACTTCTCCAAAGTAACTCCGCTGTTTAGTGACAGATTTAGAACTGGGATGCTTCCATTCTTGTTATAAGAATGCACTTTGTGTAACTTTCAGTTTTTTTCTGAAACTAGGTGGCAGTATATAGATCAGTAAAATACCATCACAAAGGTGTGTGCTCATACTCATGAAGATTCTTTGGGCTCCAAAGAGCAGAAACCAGTAAGCAAACCAGTCTAGCTCAAGAAGCGGGGGAGGTGAGAAAATTTAGAAGAGGTCCTGGAATAGTTCCCAGAATCTAAAGAAAAGTCGAACAAATGGCCAGGCCTAAGGAAAGAGAACCCTCATAAATGATAATAAATTCTACTTAGTACAGTAGAATCCCACAGCCTCTATGGAAGGGCCAATAGTCCTTCCAGCAGTTAAATTAAAAGGTTGGGAATCATAAAATGATAACAGAATGTATTCCTACTGCCTTAAACACTTTAAGACCCACAAATGTACATTTGGTCACCAGTGTACATGTCAGACAAGGCCTTTGCTGTCAGTGTAGGAGGCTGATTATCTGATTTCTCTCTTGTGGAGAGTAAACCCATAATTTAGTTTAGATTTTTAATTCTGGTTTCTTGAAAAAGGAGCAAGACTTTAGACACAATGAGACAATACAAATGTAGAATCCTTCTAGACTTTTGTTTCTCTTCCAGTCTCTAGTCGTCACTCCAGTACCTAATCTGACAGGTTTTTAGCAACTTGTCTTTAGATCACATCTTGCTGTTCTTTAGCTGCTCAGTCGTGTCCGACTCTCTGTGACCCCATTGGCTACAGTCCAGCCAGGCTTCTCTGTCCATGGGTTTCTCCAGGCAAGAATACTGGAGTGGATTGCCATTTTCTTCTGCAGGAGATCTTCCCGACCCAGGATCAAATCTGCATCTCCTGCTTTGCTGGCAGATTATCACTGAGCCACCAGGGAAACCCATAGCACATCTTACAAAGCATTAAACTTAGTTTTCATAAAAAGTCTCCCTCCCCCATGCTCATAATTAATAGGATTATATAATATATAATTAAATTGCATAATTACTAACAGTAAAATTAGCATAAACAAGTTCTAGCATAGCTTGAGCAGAAGTGTGTGGGAGTAATAGAGATTAACCTACTACCCACTAGTATATAGCAAGCTCTGGGCATCTGTCACCATATTTAAGAGGGAAACTGAGAGCCTTGGTAATCTAGAAGTGGGTTAAGTGGAGGCCTAGCAGAAGTGCTCCTCGTGTGTTAGAGTAGTTTATATACCTGTCTCATACCAGCAAGCTCCCAGAAAGTAATCTGGAAGCCACTAGGTAGAGCATGGGTCCCTGAGACACTTTCCAGGGGCCTGGGAAATCACAACTATTTTCTTAATGATATCAAGCGTTTTTGCCTTTTTCACTCTGATTTTCTAAGCGTTTTTCAGTTTTCGTTTCTAGTATGGTCAATATCAGTAGATAAAATCCACATAAAAAGTTCTTTTGGATCCTCAAATTTGTGAATGGCTGCACTAGACTCTGCTCCTTGAGGGCAGGAGCCAACTTTCATATTTCTGTGTTATTCCTGATGTGTTGGCATTATTTTTTACATAAAAGGCACTCAGTAAATATTTTTAAAATATACGAAAACTCATTTTTCAAGTATTTATAGTCTTTCAAATTGAGCCAACAAAGTAGTTTTAAGTCAGGATTCCTGTATTAATTAATATGATATGTAATTAACAGCAGTGGTGTACAAGTGAGTGCTTTCAGCTGTCTTAAAATGTAATATATAACAGCTTTCCCCTGAAATCTTAAGCCGTGTTTTAGAGAAGCAGCACAGTTTAGTGGAAAAAAAAATGAAAGCATGTTCCTGTGAGGTTTTAAAAGTGTGTGACGGTTTTATATCTTGCTTAGGGGGCTGTGTTATAAGTAAATCGTTTTTTTTTTTTTAATTTTATTTTGGAAGAGAGGGGAAAGGGCAAAGAATGAACAGAGATGTGGCCTTATTTAAGAGCAGCCAGTTGATGGAAATTTTCATTGCTGCTGATGAAGACTTTTCCTTTCACTTGAGAAGCTATTTTAGATTTGAAAAGAGAATATGATGGACAGGAAATCATGGTTTGGGGAAGTGAATTTTCCTACTTTGACTTTTTTGGAGAAGAGTGATGATGAGTGGTGGCCAGGTTAAAGCAGGTAGGTGCTTTAGATGCCTGTTACTCTTTCAGGTGTCGTAAGTGTGAAACGTCTTCAGCAGAAGCTTTTAAATACAAATTAAATTCACCCTGTCCCCCCGAGAGTGCTGTGCTGTGCTGTGCTTAGTTGCTCAGTCCCTTCCGACTCTGCTGTCCCGTGGACCGTAGCGCGCCACGCCCCTCTGTCCACGGGGATTCTCCAGGCAAGAGTACTGGAGTGGGTAGCCTTTCCCTTTTCCAGGGGATCTTCCGAACCCAGGTCTCCCGCATTGCAGGCAGATTCTTTATCAGCTGAGCCACCAGGGAAGCCCAAGAATACTGGAGTGGGTAGTCTATCCCTTCTCCAGGGGATCTTCCCGACCCAGGAATCGAACCAGGGTCTCCTGCTTTGCAGGCGGATTCTTTACCCGCTGAGCTACCAGGAAAGCCCCCACCCAGGAGTAGGTACTGCTAAATAAGTAGGGAACAGTCACAGGTGGTATTGAAAGGTAGCTTTTTAGTATTCAATATTAGTAAACACATGGGTATGCAACTAAATTATCTTTGGAGACAGTATTCTAGATTTAAAAAAGGATTAATTTATGTTTCAGTAGTGAGCTTTTCTCATGCATTTAAGGCCCTGTAGATTGGAGTCATTCCCAAATCTTGTGATTGTTATGACAAGAATCATTCTAGCTTGAACTTTCAGCTTCAGTGGAGGGGCATGCTTGAATATAAGATTTGTTTTTGCTTTAAGAAAATTCAAATTTTAATCTTACGAAATTCATTAGTAAGGACATTACTTTTAGAATTTAAATTTAATATGAAATAATTTCAGCCTGCTTACTCTTTCCTTCCTGCCATATTTTGGTTTAAGGTAGACATGCTTCTCATCATCACTCTTTGCCATCGTCTGTCAGCCTGTACCTTGAGGTTTGTGCTTATGTTGCATCAAACTATTCCATTACTGTGTGTTTGCAGTTAGTACTTAGGGGCCGTAATAAGGAGTTACAGGATTTTGGAGACAAAAACCACAAAAGATCACCATAAAATTTTTGGCGTGTGGAAGACCTCATGTATGGATATGGATATGCTGGGCCTCTGTTACTGCGTGTGGGCTACTCTAGTTACAGTGCTCGGGCCCCTCACTTTGCGGCTTCTCTTGTTACGGAGCGCGGGCTTCCTTAGCTGCGGCTCTCAGACTCCGCAGTTGCAGCACTAGGGCTCTAGAGCACGTGGGCTCAGTAGCTGTGGCGCACGGACTTAGTTGCCTCGAGGCACGTGAAATCTTCCCAGACCAGTGATTGAACCGATGTCCCCTGCATTGGCAGGTGGATTCTGAACCACAGGACCACCAGGAAAGTCCGGGAAATTTTTCTCATATAAATCATGTGGGCGTGGTTGCATCTGCATTTTACGTTTTGGTCAGTTTATCTGTTTGCCCAGTGAACTGTGTGCTTCTTGAAGACAGTACTGCATCTCAGTCATCTTCGATTCTGCAGTGCCTAGATGGTTCCCTTTGCATGGTAGGCACTTGGTTAATGCTTGTGGAATGTATGAGGTCATTGGCCCTCCAAAGATGGATCATAAATGCATTGCTGAGGAGCCAAAGGAGTTCCTGAATCTCTCCTGGGTACTTGGGTGAATTCTCTTAGAAATATGATTGAACCGTAACTGTTCCTAACCATAGTCATCCATTTCCAGACTGCAGTAAAGCTGGTGCCACCGTGGGTCAGTCATATATGCATTATAAAATAAGATGAGATCTAAAGTGACTTGGTGCCTAGTAGGCGCACAGTAGTAGGTGCTAACTTTTGTTTCTCTTGAATATTGTATCAGTGTCACCGTAAGAATTCTTACTAACAGTGGGAAAATTTTTCCTTCTGTTTGGACAAATATTCATAGCATTTAAAAGCTCTAGTTTTGCCACACCCATATTAATCATTCTGCTAAAAATAAAAGAGCAACTGGCAGGTGGAACTGGTATTCTGTATAACCTAGGCAAGAACCTGACTAGTTTCACAGTATTTTTTAGGCTAGCTGTTCTAGTCACAGTGTATTCTAGAATTTTGTTTTTTGCACATATATGTGTGCGTACCCACGCATTCAAATAACGCGTTATGTATATACCTTTGATTTAGTGCTTTAGACTGTGTTTTCAGAAGTTACTTCTCTGTACACCCTTCAAAGATGATATAGCCTGTACACCCTTCAAATATTTATTTGATTTTGTGCCCTTTAAGCCACTCTCTTTAGAAAGAGCTAAGTGTATAAAAGCTGTTATTGGCAAGGGGCTGCAGCAGTCTGTAAATAAACCTGACAGGAGCCTAGTTTTTTTACTAGCTACGAATATGTTTTTTTTGCTATTCTGATCAGTGATACCACTATAAACTTAAAAATATTTCTTTCCTTTCCTTGATTTATATTTTTGACTATATTTGATTGTGATCAGTTACTGTGGTTAGTATGTCAAAATATAGTCTTGAAAATGATAAATGTTATCTAAATACATTTGTTAATTTTTTTCTTTCCATTCAAGATAAGCTTTCACTGGAAGGAATAGTGGTACAAAGAGCTGAATGCCGACCTGCTGCCAATGAAAACTACATGAGGTTAAAGAGGTTGGTGTTTTTTAACTTTAAAACGATACCTAGTGTGTTTTTTTGTTTTTTTTTAGAATTGAAATACATATATTAGATTGCCTATTGACTGCATAAAAACAATGGTTATTGTTACAAGTGTTTTCTTCAAAGCTTGTTTGTTTTTAAAATCAAATAAGAACAAATTTTTAGTTAGAAAATAAGTAAGTCATGAGGATGTCATGGGCAGTGCTGACTATAGTTAATAGTAGTTTATTGCACATTTGAAAGTTGCTGAGAGAAGAGATCCCAAACGATCTCATTGCAAGAAAAAAATTTTTTTTTCAACTATGTTTGCTGTCAGAAGTTAGACTTACTGTGGTGATCCTTTTCCAGGGTATACACTTGACTGAATCATTACCGTGTATACCTGAAACTAATACAATGTCAGTTATATTAAAATTAAACTCAAAAAGAGTTTCTTCAGTAAGGGAACTTTCAAAACCTAGGCTGTTAATTTGGGTTGTATTAAGCTACTTTGTTACTGTAACCTGGAATCAAAAATTTTAAATGTCTTTTTCTAGTTGTCCTTGTAAATCTTGATTCTCTAAAGATGTGTTTACAAGATCTTTGCACCATTTTATTTTCAAGGGCTATAATTTTCCCATGATGAATGTGTATCTCAAATACTATACTCTAAAAAGCAAGTATAACTGGTTGCTAGAATACAATCCTTTTTTCTTAATCTACAAAGAACTTTATAAACTATTACCTTGTTAGAGATTTTGCTTTGGTGTCCCTCCTCCACACTTTTGGACGTGGTTATTACCCTTTTGTAATTCATGCTTAAAGGTTATTATTGCAAATTCTTGGTACCTCAAATTTTGTGACTTTCAAAGAGTCAACAATTTTTTAAATGTGGATGAAATGTATTGTACTTATTTTATAATTTATATTGAATGTATTTCAATCCCCCATATAGTCTTGAATTATACATCGTTAAATTTCCCCCGTACTTAACTATGTGAAATAGTAGTGAACAAAACAAAAGAAAATCTCTGCCCTCATGGTGCACACATTTTAGAAGGTTGTAGCTGCACTGAACTGGTAGTTGGGCTCACACTTCCAAGTGGCAGCCACAGCCCCTCTGAATATCCACATTGACTGATCTGGATCAGCTCTCAATTTCACATCTTTTAAACTCCCCCGCCCCGCCCCGCCCCTCTCAATTAGATGGGGTGTCTGTCTCTCGGGAATGAAACAGAGACTAGTTTTCTTTGTCCAATAACTCTTCTAATTTCAATGCCTCCCCAGGGCAAGGGAAAGGATGACAATCAAAATGAAAATTTTTTAGAAGAGTAAATAACTGGCACACAGGCAGATGTTCCTCTTTGTTTTTAGCCTATAAAGTTTATTATGTAATACAAGTCTTTTTGAGAATTTATCTTCTTCAAATAACTACTGAACTTGGAAAATGCAAAATCTAATTACTTAGCTCTTTGCCAAAATATTTTTCTGTGGTCTTAATTTTCTTTAAAAGTTTCTAAAGATTTCTGGTGATCAGATTAGGCAAGTCATCTGCTGTGTTATGAAACGGCTGCTTTTTCCTTACCAAAGAAGACATTAAAATTGTTTAGCCTTTTGGAGTATGCTGAAAGACCAGCTATCATATAGTTCAGTTTGGTCAGTAACTTAAGGAAACAGGGTAATTCAGGAGATGATAATCATGTGAGTTTCATGAATAGATACTATATGACATAAGTCTTGAAGGCTGAGACTTTTTTTGACCAAGTGGGAAAAGATGGGAGTAAGAGCTCTTTAGACAGGCAGGCAGGCACAGAGACCTGGGGAAAACAGCAGGGAGCCATGTAGGGACCTGTGTGTGGTTCCAAGCCTGGAATGTGGGTTTTTTTTCGATCAGAGCAAACAAGCTGCAGCCTTAGGGCCTTCCCTGGGGGCTCAGTGGTTGGGAATCTGCCTGCCAGAGTGGGGGGCGTGGGTTTGATCCCTGGCCCAGGAACTAAGGTCCCACTTGCCACGAGGCAGCTGAGCCCATGCAGCGCAATGACCGAGCCTGCGTGCCCTGGAGCCCGTGCTCTTCAACGAGAGAAGACTCCAGCGCGAAGCCCTCGTGCCGCTCCTGCCGAGGAGCCCCCCGCACGGCAGCGGGAGAAAACGCGTGCGCAGCGGCCACGAGCCTGTGCGCCACAATGGACCCTGTACAGCCAAAAAGCTTTAAGTGTTTAAAAAAAAACAGAAGCTCCAGCCCTTTTTTGAACTCTGAACTTAAATAGCCAAAAGCCTGGTGGGAAGTCCAGTTGACATGTTTCAAAGATGTCAAAAACTGAACTCCCAGTCTTGCTCTGAGCTCATGCCAAGTCTGTCCTCCCATTTTCTTAGTCCAGAAGCCCTGGTTACACATTCTTGACTCCTCTCTCCCACCTCACATCCAATGTGTCAGAAAAATCTTCCTGAGTGTACCTTCCGAATATTATACACACCTGCCGTCTGACCGTTTCCCAGCACCCACATGATCTGCCTTTGTGTCTCACCTGGATCACGGCCAGAGCCTCCTAGCAGAGTTCCTGCTTCCACCCTTGCCCCGCTGCCAGACGGCAGCGCAGGAGCCAGAGCGGTTCTTGTAAAACCTATCAAGTCGTGCTGTTCCTTTGCTCCTCTGTCACTTGCAGTGCTTCCCATGTTACTCAGAATAAAATCCAGTCCTTGCAGCTGTCTGCAGGGCCCTCCATGGTCTGCCGCCCTTCTCTCCCCCTTCTCCCCATCTGAACCTGCTCTCCCCCTCCCCTTGCTCACTACGCTCCGTCCACACTGACCTCTAACAGCCCACCAGCGCAGGCACACTCCTTTGCAGCGGATGGTCTTTCCTGCCTGGAGCGTGCTTTCTCACCCCTGTCACGTCTCTTCCCAAATTCTGCTGTTTCAATGAGGCCTGCCCGACCACTCCGCTTACTTCTGTGCTTGTGTGCAGCACGTAGTAACCTAATGTAATTTACTTACTGTGTGTAGTGCCAGCTTTGCCCCAGTGCAGGTTAAGCTCCCATGGTTTGTTTTTTGTTTTATGTATACTTGCTTTTTGTTTACTCATGTGTGCGCGCGCACACACACACACCCTGAGTGTCTGGAATAGTTCATGACCTGTAGTAGGTAGATAGGAAATAGGTGTTGAGTGAATAAAGGGCAGGAGAGACGATTAAAGAGTCTCCTATGCTTGTTAGACGACTTGTTAAAGAGTCATATGTGCTGTGGTAGGAAATTTGGACTTGATGTGCTGTTGCTATTAAGGAGGCACTGAAGAATTTTAACCAGGATGCAAAGTGAGGGGATTGTATTTTTAGAAGGGTCATTCTAGCCATGGCTTCCCCGGTGGCACAGTGGTAAAGAATGCCTGCCAATGCAGGAGACACAGGAGACTCAGGTTCAGTTCCTGGATCGGGAAGATTCCCTGGAGGAGGAAATGGCAACCCACTCCAGTTTTCTTGCCTGGAAAAATCCCATGGACAGAGGAACCTGGAGGGCTACAGTCCATGGGATTGCAAGGAGTCGGACACGGCTGAGTGAGTGAGCACACAGGGCTTTCTGGCCATGGTGCAGAGACTGAAGCCAGGGAGGCAGGCTAGAGGCTGGGGTCATAGTCCAGGTACAAGCATCGGAATGACTCAACAAGGTGGTTCTAGGCCCACGGGAGGTGAGAGACTAAGTTTGAGGATGTTTGGAGGTAGAGGCGGCAGGACTTGATCAACTCATCTCAAACTTCCCGAGTTGTGGGACCGGCCCAGACTGATGGTGGTGGCTCTTCTCTTGTGGCCAAAGGCATGTCCTGCCGTGAGGCTCAGGCTGGCCCTCTGCCACCCCGTGTAATGTGCTCACAGAGGCAGGGGGGCAGAGACACCCTTAAAACTTCAGTCCGATTGACAATTTATGTAAAAAGTTAGAGAAGCAAGAAGTACTTAAACTTAGGAAGAGTACCAGTGGGTGAATTACCAAAACAGGAAAGTAAGCTGAGCCCAAAGTCGTAGCTCATGTATTATGTTTATCATTAGTCAACATATTCAGATTCCTTCTGTGATCACTGGAGAGGGAAATGGCAACCCACTCCAGTACTCTTGCCTGGAAAATCCCATGGATGGAGGAGCCTGATAGGCTACCGTCCATGGGGTCGCAAAGAGTCGAACACAACTGAGTGACTTCACTTACTTACTTACTTAACTGTGATCACTAAGTTAAGACTCGATTTTAGAAAAATCACTAGATAATTCTTCTTGCTCTAGAGAGCTTTCCATCTTTGAACCTCATGAAAACACACAGAGAGGATTATCTGAAAACATTTACTGACAGTGCAGTGAGGGAGGAAGAGAGATGTGGCGGCACTGCTGATGGCAAGTGGAAAGCCAGATCGCCAGATGTAGGTGCTGTCAAAGCAGAAGTGTCTCAGACAGTCAGCCCCTCAGTATCTCAGGTATCCTGGACTGGATATTTCACACACTGACTCAGTTTTTTACGGCCTCCTTTTTTCTTTTTTTGGCTGTACCGTGTCTTTGTTGTCCTGTGGGCTTTTCTCTAGATGCAGCGAGCGGGGGCTACACTTGATTTGCGGTGCCCAGGCTTCTCATTGCGGTGGCTTCTCTCGTTGCACCGTGCAGGCTCTAGGGCCCTCGGGCTTCAGGAGCTGTGGCTCCCAGGCTTAGTTGCTCAGAGGCATGTGGGACCTTCCCAGATCAAGGATCAAACAGTGTCTTCTGCGTCGGCAGGCAGACTCTTTCTCACTGAGCCTCTCACAGCCTTCTTCTGACTGCCCTTGAATGACATTCGGGCCCCTCTGATCATCTGGCTCCTGTCTCACTTCCTGGCTTCGTTTTCAGCTTGTCTCCTCTGCCTAGATGTCCGACCATTGCAGCACACTAAGGTTGTTTTCCCAGATGCACGAGGCACCTGTGCATTTTATGCCTGTGTGACATGTTGCATCCTTTACCTAGAATGCCTTAGCTACCTTCTGCCAAGAGCCTTTAAAAGCAACCCACGTGTCACTCAGAGGAACCGCGTGTCTTCCACTCCCCAGTCCAAGCAGGATCTGCCCCCCGCCCTTTCCTGTGCTCCCCCATTCTGTTCCTCTTCACTGGTAGTGTATAAATGTCTGCTGCTGAGGTGTACGTGGTTGCATTTTCTACAACATTACAAGCTGCATGAGAACAGAGAACGAGAGCTTTATTTTTCTTCCTTTCTGTCCGTTTTCCCGTCTTCCTTTCCTTTTTGTATGTTCAGCACTTAGCATAGTACTTTACAAATAATAGATATCTGGAAGTATTTGTTGGGTTGAAATGGATTGAAATAAAAAGGGAAGGCAAAACTAGGTGCAGAAGCATAGAAGTCAGCCGCATTCAGCTTCTTTGTTTAACTTCTGCATGTTGATGTCAGTAATTGAGCCAAAAATCCTTGTCTCAAAAGTTTTTATTTTTAATTCTTTCATTGTTTGTGGGTTTTCTTCAAAAACCTGGTAAGAAAAGCCTCTCCCTTTGGGAACAGAACACTGGTTGCAGAGGGGTTTCACTTCTCTGCTAAGACTCCAAACAGCAGGGAGCATGTTGTGATTCACATTCTCTCCTGGGGAGAACTTATCCTGCTGTATCTGCCTTGTCTTATTACGAGGAAAGCAGAAAGGACCCTCTCACTCAGTAGATCTGTATATAATTTGTGGGGAGTATAATTCATGCCCAGAGAAGGATCTGCAAATGAAATTTTTGCCTAACGCAGCAACAGCACCGAAGCATTTTCTTTCCACCACATTTAAACTAGTCCTTGGAGTTTTTACTTTTCTCCATATATATATATATATATATATTTCATAATATATATATATATATATATATAAAGATCAATTATTTTGTAAATGATTTTTCCTATATTTTAGGATGATGATCTTATAGCCAGGTCCCTTTATATTTAAAAAAGAAGTACAAGATGAGTTGTGAATAGTATATGCTGAGTGCTCAGTCGCTTTAGTCGTGTCTGACTCTTTGCGGCCCTGTGGACTGTAGCCTGCCGGGCTCCTCTGTCCATGGAGTTCTCCAGGCAAGAATACTGGAGTGGGTTGCCATTTCCTTCTCCAGGGGATCTTCCCCACCTAGGGATCGAACCAGCGTCTCTTAAGTCTCCTGCATTGGCAGGCCAGTTCTTCACCACTAACACCACCTGGGAAGCCCTGTAAATAGGATGATTATATAATTAATCATTTAAAACAGGATGCTTTTTTCTTTTTAATTTATTTTTTAATTAATTTATTTTAATTGGAGGCTAATTACTTTACAATATTGTAGTGGTTTTTTGCCACACATTGACATGAATCAGCCATGGGTGTACATGTGTCCCCCATCCTGAGCCCCCTCCTCCCACCTCCCTCCCCATCCCACCCCTCAGGGTCATCCCAGTGCCCCAGCCCTGAGCACCCTGTCTCATGCATTGAACCTGGACTGGCGATCTACTTCACATATGATAATATACATGTTTCAATGCTGTTCTCTCGAATCATCCCACCCTCGCCTTCTCCCACACAGTCCAACAGTCTGTTCTTTACATCTGTGTCTCTTTTGCTGTCTCGCATTATAGGGTCATTGTTACCATCTTTCTGAATTCCATATATATGCATTAGTATACTGTATTGGTGTTTTTCTTTCTGACTTACTTCACTCTGTATAATAGGCTCCAGTTTCATCCACCACATTAGAACTGATTCAAATGCATTCTTTTTAACGGCTGAGTAATATTCCATGGTGTATATGTACCACAGCTTTCTTATCCATTCATCTGCCGATGGACATCTAGGTTGCTTCCATGTCCTGGCTATTGTAAACAGTGCTGTGATGAACATTGGGGTACATGTGTCTGTTCCAATTCTGGTTTGCTCAGTGTGTATGCCCAGCAGTGGAATTGCTGGGTCGTATGGCAGTTCTGTTTCCAGTTTTTTAAGAAATCTCCACACTGTTCTCCATAGTGACTGTACTAGTTTGCATTCCCACCAGCAGTGTAAGAGGGTTCCCTTTTCTCCACACCCTCTCCAGCATTTATTGCTTGTAGACTTTTTGATGGCAGCCATTCTGACCTGCATGAGACGGTACCCCATTGTGGTTTTGATTTGCATTTCTCTGATAATGAGTGATGTTGAGCATCTTTTCATGTAAAACAGGATACTTTTAAGAAGGAAAGTAGGCCTAACTAGAGAGAAAGCCACACTGAGACAGCAGTATAAACTGTCCCAGGTAAACTGGGATGTAAAATGACCCTTACTGTGAACAGCCTGGATAAATTAAAATGCCAACTTTAAAACAAGAACTTGAAGAGTCAAATAATGAAAGTTCTGGCAATTAGGAAACATATACCACAAAATCTAGAATGTTCAGCTATGGCTGAACATAAGCTTGATGTGAGTCCCAGTAGCCACACAGAGTTGGGCATATGACAGTGTTCTTTTCATGTTTAAATGTATGTTTACATAATATTAATGTAAATTTGTATATAAAGTTTCTTAAACAGTAAAATGAATAATAAACTAAAATCAGTTTTATAGAAAAACAGCTCCAACTAATAAAAAAAAAAAAAAAGAAAAACAGTTAATTGTTAATAAAAATTGAGGTCATAGAAGTAATTCAGAGTTCAATAAAGATAATTTTATGACCAGAGAAATAATAGTATTGGGTTTTAGCTTTCTGGTGATCTTATTTGAAGCACATTTTATTGAATAGAGTTTTTGACAAATATTGAGGTTAATGGTTAGTATACTATTAGATGCTTGCATGTGTGTCAGAAAATCCAACGCCAACTCGCTTAAAAATAAAAGACATCTCTTGACTCACATGAATTGAATCCAGTGGCACTGTGCACTTTAGCTGCAGCTTTACTCAAGAGTTCTCCGTGTCACCAGTATTTTAGCTCTGTTCTGATTTTTTGGGCCAGCTGACCTGTTTTCAGACTGACCTTTCTCTTGGTAGCAAGACCGCCACTTGCAGCTCCCAGGATTATCCGCCTCTTTTTTCATTATGAAGCCCCAGGAGCTAAGTGACTTTGTCTTCAACCAACCCTTCACTTCCTTCCACGGGCCAACATGGATTCTGAGTTTATCCTGGAACCAGTAAATGTGTCAGTGAAGATGGGAAGCATGGACTAAGGCTTCACGCCCACCTGTGGACATACATAGGAGGGAGGGTCAGTCACATCCAGAAAATGTGGCTACTGCTCCGTAACGGAGGGGCTGGGGTGGGGGCCGGGCCTGGGGAGGTAATCATCAGATCAACAGCAAAACTGTTTTTTACCAGAAAAAGCATCTTTGGTCAGAAACACTCATCAAGGATGTTTGCATCCTTTGTTGTTTCCGTTTGAGGAATGACCATCTTCTCTCTCGTGAGACGGTCCAGATTTTTATTAGAAAGCAGCTCTGGACCTATGAAGATGCCTTAATAGGGTGAGATGGGTGAGAGATCCGGCTCTGGGGTCTCACTGCATGGTTTCAGAGACTGGCTTCCCCAGTGACTGGCTGGCTGATCTTCGGCAAAGTACGTGGCCATTCTGTGCCTTCATTGCCTCGTATTTTGTAAATGTGATAGTGGCGTTTATGTCAGGGTTGTGATAATGATTAAATAGCACTATATAATATATGATATGTCTGACACAAAGTACTCAATAAATATTAACTATTACGTTTATGACTTACCTGAGTAAGTACTCCTATTCCAGAGATATTCCCAACCCATCCTGGTTTGTCTTTAGTTCTCATGATTAAAAGACACTTGCACACAAAGATTCTTTTTGAATTCCTGCCCTGAGGTAGATAAATTAGTTTAATCAAATTTAAATTGGAAATAGAGCAGAAAGAGAACTAGAGCTGAGAAAAAGAACATGAGTTTTTTTGTTTTTTTGTGTTTTTTTTTTTTTTTAGAGAGTTCGTGGTAATAATCCTCTTTTCAAAACAAAATACCTAAAGTAGTGGTTGAGCTGTTCCTAGATATTATCCAGATTCAGACACAGGGATCTGAGTTCACTTTTTCCCTGCACAGTATTCATCTATCCTTTTCTTGCCCTCAAGGACTCCTTAATGTGCCCACCATCATGTATAGATCTGAAACCCCTGGAGTTGTAGTGTATAAATCTTCTACTAGATGTTCAGAATCTTTATGAAAAGTATAAAGGATACTAATCTTGAAGATTTCCCAAGTTGCCTTTGGAAATCTTATCATCCCTTCCTAAAGTGATGCTTTGGCTGATGGCTCTCCTGAGGCACCCAAATGTGTGATTTTGTAAAACATGGGGCTGTAAGTCTTCTTCATCAAAGATTTTTTGAAGGACCAGGGTACTGGAAGTCCTGAAGAGCTCACCCAAGAAGGCAGGTAGCTTGCTTTGCCGTTAAGCACGCCCTGTTCTCACATCCTTTCCCCTTAAACTGCTCCTTTTTAATTATCACTTAAGAGTGAAGGATTATGTGAAAGAAGCTGGATGTCTTCATTGAAGTGTTAATACAATAATTTTAAAATGTATTAATAGATAGCTGTAGTAAACTTGCAAAAATACCAGTGGTATAGAAGTACCATGAAAATCTAGTCATGTTGTTTTATCCAGAGTTTTTTAAAATGCCACCACAGGTCCTCATGAGGAATGCTGTTTGGCGCAAGCAAGCTTCGTAGGGAAATTAATAGTAAACATGGTCCCTTTCCCTCTGAAAAGCCATAGCAGGTGTCCCCACAGCCCTTGAGCTGTAGACTGCTCCTGAAGGCTTAGTATTTTGATGAAATAGGATTTCCAAATGATTGTAAAAAGTTACTGGGAGTATATATGTGTATGTATGGATACATAATTAAATCATTGATGTAATTAAGCAACAAAGATTTTATATAATTTCCTTCTTTCAGTTCTCAGATGTTTTTACCTTAAGGCTGGAGGAGGAGAGGGATATTTTTTCATCATCTGGGTACTGTCCTGTCTCCCTGAACAGCGCTTGTCTTTGGAATCCCCCACCTCTCCTGCCTGCTCTCTTGGCTCCTCAGGCTTCTAACCCCTTCTTATTCTGCTGCCATCCCAGCTCAAGTGCACACTAGTGCAAAACCAGTCGTTTCCCGTCTTCCCCGAGTTCCCTCCTGCCCCACTGTCTGCAGTGCTCTTTGGTGCTTGCCACGCTCCTGTTCTTCCTTTCAGATTCAGCTCAGATGTAAACCTCTCCAGCATTTCTTCCCACTCAGGATAAAAGCCTCATCTCCACCAAGTTCCTGTAATGCCATACATCTGCTAGTAAACCACTAATCACATTTTGCTTTTCATTTTACTTTTACTGTTTCTGTTTACATCTCTACCAGATAGTGAGCTCCCTGAGGGCAGGGACTGTGAGCTCATTCATCTTTGTTCCGGCAACTTGATGTTCAGTAAGAAGCTAGTAGAGTAATTGACCAAAAGTCAGCGTTTTCAAGTTAAGAATTTGCAGTATACCTTGATTAAGGAATCTCTCCAGGATGACTACTCTTTTAAAAGTGCATTTAGCTGTATTTAAGATTCAAATTATAGGTCCTGAGAAACAGTATTGGCATGTGGTGCTGTTTCTACAAAGCTTCACAGCTTTGCAGGATAAAAATACCTCAGTACACAATTTCTCTTTGTTCACTCACAGTTGAAAATCAACAGGGCTAAACCTTAGGCAAAACTGTGAAGTATGGAAAGTTTATCTTTATTATCATCTCCTTTCTTCACTTCTGTTCTTCTTAGTAATACTATCTTGAGGCATCTTGCTTTTTATCCTGTTCTGATCTTTTTTATTCTATCAATTCTGAATACATTTGAAGAGTGAAGGGGCATAAGTCAAACTGGGCATTTGATTTTAAACCTTTTGTTACTAAATGTGAAATAATAGCCATCAGGTTACCTGTTGAAGGTATTTGAGTAGGCAGTCTTTTCTTTTTTCATGAGGAAGTAAAATCATTGAAATTATACCATTTATAGGTTGGCCCAGTACACACATTGAGTAGTCCTTTTCATTTGTCAGGGGCATTTACCTCCAGAATAACCATCTCTGCTTCCTGGCTCCAGTGGGTAGATCTGACCTGGCTATATTTGTTGGAGTTCTGTTCTGAGAATTTATCACTTGCTGCTGAATTTTGACTGCAAAAGTAGCCAAATGGTCTTAGGCAGAATTGGGACCACCTCTAGTCCATATGGTGCCGTGTACAAATTTTTAAAGGTGATCGTTCCTCAAGTGTTTTTATTTGTATCTGTCAGAAATTGTGGTAATTTATGTATTTTGTTAAATAAGGCTACTACCATCTGCCAGAAAATTGCCACAGTAATTAGACAAGTCTTTGCTGTCCCTGGTGTGAATGTGCAGAACCGCTGTCCACACTAAGCAGATGAAGCTGGGAAGAGGCTCTGCGTTCTGGTTTGCTGCAGGCCTTCCTGTCCTATATTCCTGCCAACTGGTCTAGGGTTTACGTTGCTGGCCTGATCCTTGAAGGCACTGGGTTTTCATCTGTTGGTTTGTGATTCCCTGAACCTTTTGAAAACGAAGGAAAGATACTATGTGTGCCTTTGTTAAGAACAAGGCTCCCATTTAGTTCATTGAATTGGTAGGAATAATGATCATCAAGCCTTTAACTTACTACTAGGAAGAACTAGTCTAACTTTGGGATGGTCAGGCTTTAAATATTCTTAGTAGTTTGTTAATCAAAGTACAGGAAAACTGGACTCATGAACATCTTACATATTCTCTCTCTTGCTTGAAGAGTCTAATGCAATTGCCATGAGATATATTGTTTTTATTTAAAAAAAAAAAACTTGGATTTTTTTTTTTTTTTAAAGAATCCTCAATTTATATATAGACGAAGAAAAGGTTATTTACAGATTTTTTTAAAACTGCTTAGGGGAAACGATTTTCGGGGTCACACACTCTTAAATGGCTTTGTATTAATTAGATGTTTAGTTACTTTTTTTTTTTTTAAGTCTTACTTCCATTTTCAGAAATGAGACTATTGAGTCATAAAGAAGTTGTGGTTTGCCCAAGCTCACAATTTGTAAATGACAAAGCTAGAGTTTGAACCAAGGTCTAATTGATTCCAGTGTGTTAGATGGCAGGCTGACTCTTCTGGTTTTTATTGTTTCAAAACATTGCCTGGCTTATCAGTAGGGAGAAGAAACGGAGCTTGTTCTCTTTTTTCCTCTCTTGTTCTGGGTGATCATTGCATTGATGTCCCTCGGTGTAAACTATTAATAGTATCGTTAGTACCATTGTTCTATTTCATTATACAGTAGGGTAACATTTCTGTATTTATATATAAGACATAAAGTGGCTTCATTGTTTCAGTTTAGATTTTTTAATCTAATTTAAGATCCTACAACTTAACACTGAACATTGCTAGCATAACTTGATTGGATTTTAAAGCCCCGTGTATCTGTAGGAGAGAGGTAGAATATTAAGTGATTTTGTGTCTATGGAGTTTATTATTTTACTTTTGTGATATTTATGTGAAATTTATAATACTTTGAGTAGTTTTGATGAACTAGTAGTTGAGCTATTTTAAAAATCTAGTTTTCTTTAATATACCCTAGTATAATAGTTGTCATGTACTGTATACTGATGTGTGTGTGTGTGTGTGTGAGACTTTGAAGACCACTGAATGTCTGAAACTCCTCTCTTGTAATATGTTCTGTATTTGAGGAAAACTGAAAAGATGGAATTGGTAATAATAATAATATTCACACAGAAACTTTTCAAACCAAACAATAGTAGACAGATGGGAAAAACAGGGGAGAAAGATGTAAGCTTATACAAAACAAAATATGCCAGTGAATGGTATTCCCACTAAAATGTAGTTCCATGAGGGCAAAGCTTTTTGTCTGCTTTATTCACTGGTGTATCTCTAATGACTGTAAGAGTACCTGGCACCTAGTAGGTGCACAGTGAATATTTGTTGGATGAAGAAAGGAAGGAATGAGACTTAGGTATTGTCTCACAGACTGCCTAGGACTTTGATCACAGTGAGACATGCTGCCGCATGCCAGGTTAATTTATCTACTCTTGTCACTTCCCCATATTTCATAGCTTCGAAGCATTATTTATTACTCATTTGCTCAACAGATACTTACTGAGCATCTAATGTACATACTAAGCAGTGTAACATACAGCAACCAGAGCTTATTCATTTTGGGAAGTGGATCATCGCTGATGGCTCAGTCGCTCAGTCGTGTCCGACTCTTTGCGACCCCATGGACTATAACCTACCAGACTCCTCTGTCCATGGGATTCTCCAGACAAGAATACTGGAGTGGGTTGCCATTTCCTTCTCCAGGGATGTGGATCATAGATGGGTACTAGAAAATAATTTAGATTATATGATTGTATATAATATGAGAGGTTGACACAGGCAGTAAATAGCAGGTTTCAGAAAATACTGATTTCCTGAAGTTAAGAGAAAGGAGTCAGAGAGTTTGCCTAGGTGAAGACAGGGAGGGAAAGATTCTAAGTGGAATGGCACAGTGTAATTTGAGATCAATCAATAGGAGTGTTTTAGGAAACATAGATCAGCCTGGCAGATTAGACAGAGGGCTGACTGTAGGGTGTTTCAGTGTTACACTGAACAAGCAGGTGATCAGTGAATCACTGATGGAGCATATTTCACTCGGAGGGAGATTCCTAGGTCTCCTTCATAGCTCTGTCCTTGGCACACTCTCCTCCCTTGGCCTTCACTTGAGTTCAGTCGCTCAGTCATGTCTGACTCTTTTGAGACTGCAAGGACTGCAGCATGCCAGGCTTCTCTGTCCATCACCAGCTCCCACAGCTTGCTCAAACTCTTGTCCATTGAGTCAGTGATGCCATCCAACCACCTCATCCTCTGTCGTCCCCTTCTGCTCCTGCCTTCTGTTTTTTCCAGCATCAGGGTCTTTTCCGATGAGTCAGCTTTTCGCATCAGATGGCCAAAGTATTGGAGCTTCAGCTTCAGCATCAGTCCTTCCAATGAACACCCAGGACTGACCTCCTTTAGGATGGACTGGTTGGATCTCCTTGCAGTCCAAGGGACTCTCAAGAGTCTTCTCCGACACCACAGTTCAAAAGCATCAATTCTTCGGCACTCAGCTTTCTTTATAGTCCAACTCTCACATCTGTACTTGACTACTAGAAAAACTAGGAGTCTTTGTAGCTCCTGCTTCTCTCTTTAACTCTTCCCTTCCTACATTATCTTACTGAGTGATCCTATCCCCTTTAAACATTTATTACACGGGAACTCCAGAATTTGTATCTCCATCGCAGACCTGTCTCCTGACCTTCACACCCATACATGTACA
Organism: Dama dama; assembly: GCF_033118175.1. Taxonomy (NCBI): domain Eukaryota; kingdom Metazoa; phylum Chordata; class Mammalia; order Artiodactyla; family Cervidae; genus Dama; species Dama dama. Next base: position 19,323,215 of record NC_083710.1, read on the forward strand.
GCATTCTCCTTGGTAGTACCATTTGGATATCTAACAGCATCTCACCTTCACAGGCCAGAAATTGGATTCCTGGTTTTTACCCACCCTCCCAGCCCTAACGCAGTCTTCCCCCAGTCTTCACCATTTCCACTCAGTTACTCGGGTAAAACACCTGTGACTTGTCCTTGAGTTCTCTTTTGACAAGAACATGCAGTCCATTATCAGGGTCTACCAGCTGTACCAACACCATTCACTGTTCTGCCTTCTTCACTTGTATTTAGGACTGACTACCTAATTGCTTCCCTGGTGGCTCAGACCTGCAATGCAGGAGACCTGGGTTCATTCCCTCAGTTGGGAAGATCCCCTGGAGGAGGGCATGGCAACCCACTCCAGTCTTCTTACAAGGAGAATTCCATGGACAGAGGAGCCTGGCAGGCTTCAGTCCATGGGGTCACAAAGAGTCGGACCCAACTGAGTGACCAACACTTTCACTTTCACCTAATTTGCAAGGCCTGTTGCAAATGGAAGTACAGCGCCCCGTGTTCATAAATTACTGAGAATTGCAGAATGGTAACAGCATTGCGTTGTCAAGTGCAAGGCCCTTCAGTGCAGGACAAGTGTGACTGCACACCGCACTTGCTAGTGAAGCTGGCCTTCTCGCCGTGATAGCAGATGCTTCCTAACTAGTGGCTCCCTGCTGCCCCCTGTAGGCCCTTCTTTGCATGACACTGAGCGTCTTCAGAGTAGGTCAGGTCACACCACTTCCCTGCTTAGAGTTTACGGGAATCCCCCACGCTCTGGCCTTCCAAACTCGATGCAATCTGACCCCGAAGCTTCTTCAGCCTCTTGTTCCACCATACCCCTCTCTCATCCCCTAAGCAGCAACCAGAGTGGCCACTATCTTGTCCCTCAGAGCAAGAACAGTCCTATTTGAGGGCTCTTTCAGCCTAAGCATAAGTCTTTCACCAGATCTTAAAGGATCATCGTCCTTTCCAATACGCCAGGTCGTTGGTCACCTCCTCAGATAAGTCTTTTCCTGACCACTCCTAGGTGAAGTAGTAAAGCCTCCTTCTGTTATGCACTGCACCATCACCCAGTTTTATTGTATTCTTAGCACTTACTACTGTGTACTATCTTTATTAACTCGTAGTTACGACTTATTGACGATATCCTTGTCACCTAGCATAGTGCTTGCCACAGGATAATGTTCAATAATTATTTGCTGCGTGAATGAATATTTCATAGTCTTTTTAGCCTCTTACATTTCGAAAATTTTAGGTTAACAGGGTTTTTCCTTTTTCAGCTCTAATACTTTTTGTTGAATTCTCATAAAATTGAATTAATTTATGTTTAATTTATAGATATTCCAAAGTTAATTTTAAAATCTGAAGTCATTTTTTTTTTTTTTTCTTTAAAATAGCTTGTCTTTGATGTGACACATTCTATATGCTCCATAGCTTGGACAGGAAATTAAAGGTGCTATTAGCTGTGGAAAGTGAAGTTAATAGTATAGCATGAATAAAGTTCCCCCTCAGAATCAGTCTTTTATGTTGTAAACCAAAGGTTTCACAGCTCAGGCTTCACAGGTTTATGGAAAGCCATTTATTGTGTAAACACTGAACACCTATTATGTACCAGACACCCAGGAACAAAAAGGTAAGACACTTTCCCTGCCCTTGAATTGCTCACTTTAGAAAACTTGTCCTCTGATAGGCAACATTCTTGTGTAGTTTCAAAAGAAAAGCACTAAATCTACTGTATGAACCACACTGTGTTTTCTAGCTCTTAAAAAGCCCAATTGCGTGGTCTAAAACAATGCTACTGTATAGAGGAAATACATCCACTTTATGAAGCTGACATGATTGTGAAATATTTAATTTACAAATCTGTTGTTTCCCAGTACTGTCTGATACACACACCAGTTTTGGAGGGGGTGGGTGTGGTGGTGACCAAATGCTATGGTTCACAGAATTTTCAGCGCTTATTACATAATTACATTGAATGCCATATGGCATTTTATCGCAGCTCATTAAATTACTAGGGGCTTATACTTCTAGTTGAGTTATCTTTAGTGCGTTTCAGTAGCACTATTTTTTTAATATAAATTTAAAAGTCTTTCTTTTTTGTAAAATATTCTTCAAGATGAAAATAATTTGTAGAATACAGAACCCTGGACTTTTCCAGAAATAATCCCCATGTGGCTTCTAAGTGGTGACTCAATGGCAGGGTATACACTATAGAGTTCTTCAGAAATAGAAAATAGGGCTAACTACCACTGACCATGTCAGTAAAGAGATATAAAATTATCTTTTTCAAGGACATTTGGTTTTGAAAATTACCTCTTAGTATTAGCATTCACATCTTTTTTCTTCATGGAACTCCACAGGTGAATGGGTTGTTTCTAATACTTTTCCAAATAGCTATCGCCGAATTCTTTTTAAAAGTTTATAACTTAAAAAAATTTTTTTACTTTGTTTTCATGAATGAATCTTTCTAATTATATTACACATGATACCTGTATCCATACCTCATGCACAAAGTTTATTGGGAACATAATTTAGTCTACTCTTTAACTTGTTTTCCTTCACGAATGCCTGTTTTTGAGTTATGTGGTAGCTGCCTCCAGATACCATCAAGAAGAGTGGGTCCTTTACCCTTTCGCAGGATGGTCACAGAATATTGTATTTTGTGAATTCTTCTGATTATTTTATATAGTTCTTCACTTCCCTCTTAGCAGCTATCATTTTGTCGTGTTGATTGTGTTACTGTCAGCTGCAGCCCCTCTCTTCGATCTGATTTAGTGTTTTTAATTTCCTGTGAGCTTGGAAACCAGTTTTAAAATTCTATTAGGATGAATGATGTGTGTAAAAGAAGACCAAATCGACTATGAGTGAAGGTCTAATGGGCTCACCTATGAGTCAAGTGCCCAGAGCTGTCATATTTGGCCTCGTGACATCTGTTTTGGTTGCTAAGATGCTCTTTTTGCTTCTTTGCTGGTACTAGTTAGGACAGATGTCATTCTGTTTAGTTAATCACAAAACAGAAAAATATGTAGAATATCTCATTTTGGAACCCTTCCTTTGATCACTTGGTCCTTTGTACACTGTACTATCTATCTGAAACTCAGATATAATAAAGTATTGCTAAGTAAATTTCCTGACATCTTTCCAAGTGCTTTGCCATGAGACTGAGTCATACAGTTTAATGAACTCAAAAAGCTGTTGATTTCCAAGGCTTGTTTCTCTGTTCTTTAATCAGATTTCTATCATGGATGAAGCTTGCAGTTTCAAAATCAGTCAAGCATTGACAACATAACAAGATACTCTGCAGTTAAGGCCAGTGTACCTTCAATAAATCTGCAACGTGCATAATGGGATATGTACTTTGTCAGGCATTGTCCCGGGTAGGAGGCCTAAAATGAATAAGGAAAACAGGGTTTCTGTGTTTAAGAGGCTTATGTGGTACCCAGTCACTCCCAGACTTTTTACCGGTATATACAGATCACCTGGGAACTTTGTTAAAAACGTTGATTCCAGGGCCCAGTCTCCAGAGTTCTTGTCTCAGTAGGTCTTGAGTTGGGAGTACAAATATGCATCATTAATAGGCAGCCCGATGATTCTGATGTAAGTGGTCCTGAGAACACATTTTGACAAATCTAGTCTGGCTGATAAGGAGTTCTTCACAAGGAAGTGTGTGTACAGTCTTCAGATGATATATAGGCGAAACAATATGTTTCTGTGTTTAATCTGATCAATATTTCACCTGTAAGCTAATCTATCTCAAGTCTTACTTTTTAAATCACTGGCCTATGTTTCTACTTTGTACCTTTATGTTGAGATAAAATTACTGGAAACAATGATTAAGTCTCAGTAGGGTGATTTCTTGTCTATTAAACATCACCAACAATTAATCTTTTCCATGAGAATGACATTGGCCTATGACAGGCTGTCTCCCAAAGATAGCTGAGAGAGTGCTAGAGTACAGACAGAGCATCTCTGCCGAGCAGCTTCTTTAGAAACCAAGTGTCCGGGTCAAGTGGAGTGCGTCTTGAAGTGTGTGTGAGAAACTGGATCAGCAGTTGCCTTCAGAAAGAGGATCTGGATGTCTAGGAGAGACTTTTTTTAGTTGATGTATAGTTGATTTACAGTTTCGTGTTTCAGGTGTACGGCATGGTGATTCAGATTATATATATGATATATGTTATATATCAAATATATATAGACACATACACATGTTTGTATATATATATAGTATAATTTACAGTATCATGTTTTAGGTGCATGGCATGATGTTTCAGATTTTATGTGTATATATATGTGTGTGTGTGTGTGTATATACACTTACACACATGTTATATACATATATTCCTCTTCAGGTTCTTTTCCCTTACAGGCTATCACACAGTGTTGCGTACAGCCCCCTGCTCTATCCCATGGTGTCTTGCTGTTGTCTGCTTTATACTCAGCAGTTTACATACGTCAGTCTCGCCCTCACGATTCACCCCTCCTTCCACCCCCCCTTCCCCTGTGGTAGCCATAAGTTTGTCTTCTGTCTGTCTCTTTCTTTTTTGTAAATAAGTTCATTTGTATCATGTTTTTAGATTCCACAGATAGGTAGTACCATATGATGTATGTCTTTCTCTGTCTGGCTTACTTAGTGTGATAAACTCTAGATCCATCCATGTAGGTTGCTTCTTAACCTATGTCTCAGTTATTATAAATAGTGCTTCAGTGAACATTGGAGGGCATGTATCTTTTGAATTAAGAGTTTTCTCAGAATATATGCCCAGGACTAGGATTGCAGGATGATATGGTAACTCTATTTTTAGTTTTTTAAAGATCCTCCATATTCTTCTCTATAGTGGCTGCACCAATTTATATTCCCACCAACAGTGTAAGAGGATTCCCTTTTTTCCACACCCTCTCCAGCATTTGTTATTTGTAGACTGTTTAATGATGGCCACTCTGACTGGTGTGAAGTGATACTTGATAGTTTTGATTTGCACTTCTCTAATAATTAGCAATGTTGAGCATATTTCCATGTGCCCATTGGCCATCTGTATTTCTTGTTTGGAGAAATATCTGTTTAGGTGTTCTGCCCGTTTTTTGATTGAGTTGTTTGATTTTTTTTAAATTAAGTTGTATGAGCTGTTTGCATACGTTGGAAATAATCTCTTGTTCATTACATCATTTGCAAATATATGCTTCCAGTCTGTAGGTTGTCTTTTTGTTTTGCTTATAGTTTCCCTTTCTGTGCAAAAGCTTTTAATTATTACTATGTCCCTGAAAATGTTTTTCTTAATTCTTACCTGCTGTGTCTTCCATGTCAATTTTAGAACAAGTTTTTTTCCAAATTCAAAAAATTCCAATAAATTTTATTTTAAACATATAAAATTATTTGGGAAAAATTAGCTTCTTAGCATATTTAATCTTCCCACTCAGAAACACAATAGTTCTCTCCATTTATTCAAACCTTCTTTATACTTTCAGTAACAATGTGTAATTTTCTTTATATAGAGTTGAACATTTTTGGTAGGGGTTGCCCTGTGTGTTTATATTTTTGTTGCTATTGTAACTTCTTTTCCCTTAAAAAATACATGGCTGGGATGTAAGAAAGCTCCTTTTGTATGTTTGTACTCTTTCTAGTCTGTCATTGTTCAGTTGTTTTGTTTTTTTAAAGTATATAGTTATATTGCCTGCAAATGTATACTGACATTTAAAAAACATTTCATTAGCTTTATATAAAATAATAAAATTTCTATGTTCTTAAATTCCTAATATTATTGATCAGAAATAGGCAATAACTTTTTTAAAAAAGATTCAGTTTGAGTTTATTGATTCCTTCAAGGGGAAAAAAGAAATCAGCATGGAGGAACCTAGGTTGTAAGGCTGGGTGATTTTTCTGAAACAGGTATCACGTGGTTTCACAAGTATGTGCATATGTGAAAACTCATCAAATTGCACACTTCAAGTACCTGCAGTCTACTGTATGTCAGTTACACCTCAGTAAAAATTGTTTTAAAAACAATATCACAAAACCTTTGCTTGAGTCAGGTTTCTTCACTGATAACGTTGCCTTCATTTGCTTTCATTGACAATTTCTATTACAGTTTTTGCTAATGAACTTACGAGGAGTGCAGTTCAGTAGTTACCATGGTCCCTGACAGGTAATAGACACTCTGAATGTATTAGGCGGGATATAATTGAGTAACATCAGATTGCTTTTCCTTTGGTACAGTGCTCACAGCACTCGCCTTGCAGGGAGTGCCCCAGGCCCCCGTGAGAACTGAGAGCCGTCAGTAAAGGACGGGGAGGCAGACAGCCCCCTCTGAGGAAGGGCTGGCTTTTCTGGCGAGGCAGTGGCCCAGGAAGGAGTCTGCCAAGCAGAAAAGGAGGAGTGAGTGTAGAAAACAAGGTGGCACATGCCGCAGGAGCCTCAGACGTTCTAGAGGCTCTTTTGTTTGAGTAGCAGTCTGTCTTGCCAGGTGGCACTGGCAATAAAGAACCTGCCTGCCAGGAGACGAAAGAGCCGTGAGAGTTCCATCCCTGGAGAAGGCGTGGCAGCTCACCCCAGTATTCCTGCCTGGAGAATCCCGTGGGCAGAGGAGCCTGGCAGGTCACAGTCCACGGGGCCGCAAAGTCAGACCCGATTGAGCAGCTTAGCACACACGCACTGTCTTGCCTGCTCTTCCAACAGCTGGTAGGTTTCTCAGGTTGGTTTCTCCTCCAGTACCTGAAACCGGGCCTAGCTTACGTTAGGTCTGCAGAACCCTCTAGAATTCAGTGTCACATGTTCACTTACTGTACTCACATGCTGCTCTGCCCCTCCGCTTACGGGTACTGCACAGCTTCTCTTCATCTCATCTTTGTCTCCCCGACACCAGTCTCTCCTTACCCTGCTTCATTCTCCGTGTTGCAGCCAGAATCAACCTTGATTTTACGGTGGTTCATTTGCTGTAGTCCCCATGTTTAACAGCTGACTCCTGATAGCTTTGGTTTGGCATAGCAATGTGATTCCAGTCTCATTTGTGTGTCTTGAGCAATGCTGATGAAAAAGCCATTCAAGTGGGAGGGAAGGGCAGCTGTCTGCTGTGGAGTAATGTGCCGAAGTCACTGGGCTAAAGAGGACGGGATTAGAAAGTCCCAGTCGAAATCTGGGAAGATAAATCGAGGTGTCCTGTAAGTGTGCCTTTTACACTTGGATGTTTATACCAATCAAAACAAGGATAAACCCAAGCATAGCATTACCTCGAATTTACTAGAAGTCAGCCATAAAAAAGAAGGGAAATCTGTCATTTGCCTGGAAGCACTTGGAGGGTATTATACTAAGTGAAATAAGGCAGAGAAAGACAAATACTTTTTGATATCACTTATATGGAATCTAAGAAGTATAACAAACTAGTGAATATAACAAAAAAAGAAGCAGATATAGAGAACGGACTAGGGGTTACTCATGGGGAAGGAGAAGGGGCAATGTAGAGACAGGGGAGTAAGAGATACAAATTATTAAGTATAAAATAAGCTACAGGGGGTGTGTTGTATACCCAATATTTTGTAATTATAAATGGAGTGTAACCTTTAAAAATTGTGAATCAGCATATTGTATACCTGTAACTTATATCATATTGTACATCACCTATACGTCAATAGAAAAATTTTAATTTAAAAAAAGTCAGGACATAACTAACATCATTTTTGTAATAAACTTTATATGATAAATTTATATAATATATTTATATCACTAACATAAAAAATAGAAGCACATCTTTATATTTAGCTCCTATATAGTGTCAGTTAAAAGTGTTTAGAGGCAATGTAAATTCATGAAGAAAAGACAGCAACATTGGGGATTTTTAGTATGTAGCCTTTGTTTTTAGAAGATTAAAGTAAGAATATGTAGAATGCTAGATGATTTAAATTCTTTGAGATAAATCTAATTATAGCATTAATCTTTTGTCATTATGTTACAGAAGTTCATATCCAGCTTTTATTTTCATTCTTGGATGTAAAGTTTAAATTCTTCAAAGTTGAAATATAGGCAGAAATATTCTTTCCCTGCTTTCCATTCATTTTCTTGATGGAGAGAAAGTGAGACCATATGGCCTTGAACCCCATTCACAGTGGAAAGTCTGAAGCAGTGATTCAATAGGGAGTCCTTTCTCCCTTTGGCATCCCTTATGATAGTCTAAACGACTCTCACTTTTTCGGATCAATGTCAGGATCACCGCAGCTGGTCCTAAACATATACTCTTGAACCCAGCCACTCTTCTCATTTCCCCCCAGCTTTCATTTGGTTCTAGTTAATCTCACTTTTTAATTTTTCAAAGGTTGCCAAAACAGCGTGTTAAAAGTTACCTTATATTTTCAGAAATTCTCTCTGAATCCCAGCCCGCACTGATGGCCACATCCTGCCAGATATCCCGCATCTATTACTCCAGCATGTATGGTTTCATGGAGTCGCTAATGAAGTGGCCGTTTGCCAGAGTTGCTCCGTCTCCATAGCAACAGTATCTTGGCTCCTGTGTGCCTGGGTGGCTTCTTACAGCTTGATATGATGTGCAGCTAATATTTCTGATTTTTCCTCAGAAGCAACTGGAAATTTGCACGGCGATATTTTAAAATTTGCTGAATAGAAGTTGTTTGATTCCACTGTTGTATTCTCTTGGCACCCATCACATAGTCATAGGATCATAGACATTTTAATTTGGAAAAATGATTCATACTTGCAGTATATATCACAGGGACTGGCTAGAAAAATGCTGTGTCTGTCATCATAAGCAGCTTACTTAATCCCTAACCTAAATAATTTTAGGAGTAAAAGAAAGAGAGCCGAGGTTAGCAGTTAGGGCTGCTTGATGATCTTGGATGCTTAGCTTTAAACCATCCTAAATGATTCTGGTTATAAGTATTCAAGTTGCAGTATAATAAATATGAAAATGGGAAAGTACTGGGCACAGTAATTTTTCCAGTCTTTTATTGTCAGGTTTCTGTCAGGTTGGCCTCTTTGAACCGCATTACCTCGTTTATTTCCCCTCCTACACATCCACTCTAAGTTCCTTTAGTCAGTACTGAAACTAACAGCTACAGAAATCTGTTTCCAGTTTTAAAATGTGTTTTCTTCAGATTTCACATAGTGAAAACATGCACCTTGCAGAAAATACACATTCTCTAATACACATTATTTGGACAAGACAGTGTAGCCTGTTGTGATAGAATTCAGTTTCAAGAATCTGATCTCATCTTAAATGATAAAAAATTATTGCTGTACCATCTGTTGTAGAATATGTAAAAGCTCACTTAAAACCACCAAGTTCTTTTCACACCTCAATTGCTTTTTATCAAACACACTCCATACTTTAACCCCTACCTCATATATGAATGAATGAAACCCACAGATGCCCACTTCCCTTTAGTTATCATCTTGATCTGTATAAAAATGCAGCAAGCTCAACAAATTCTGACTAATTTCTTTCTTGGCTCTGAATATTGAACCTGAAGAAGCACCAGCATATTTTAGAATGTGTTCATTCAAATATATATGTGTACATACATATACATACTTTTTTTTTTTTTTTCACTTTTTCCTGCCCAACTCAATTACACTAGGAGACCAAATTTGCAGTCTGAGAATGTTACCTTGGATTTTTCCATGGACACTGACTTCACCCTCATCTTCAGCCCGCAGCACTGGAGGGATCTAAGGGCTTCCCTCGTGGCTCCGTGGTAAAGAATTCACCTGTCAGTGCCTGAGTCGGGAAGAGCCCCTGGAGAAGAAAGTGGCAGCCCACTCCAGTCTGTTGCCTGGAAAATTCCATGGACAGAGTAGCCTGGCAGGCTACAGTCCGTGGGGTCGCAAAGAGTCAGATGCGACAGTGCAGATGCGCCCCAAGGTTGCCGTCTGAGCGTGTTACCTGTGGACCTTCCATGGACACAGACTTTGCCCTCACCTTCAGCTAGCAACACTGGAGGGATGCGGGGGAAAGAGCTTGGTATAAACCTGTCACCACAAAGGGAGAAATAAAGCAAGAGTCTGTTTCCTTACTGCTATTCAGCCTCATTCAGGATGTCTATCAAAGCAACACTTACAAAAAATAATGACTCAGATCATTATATAAACAGTTTAGCAAAATAAAATGGATTTTGTCCACATAAATAGCCTCTGTAATAACATGTATCATCCATGCATGTTGATGATGCAGAAAGTATTTTTAAGCATTTCTTTGGGGCCCATGATACTAGTCATTCTCTGACTAACAGGAGCTACATGGAGAATAGCCTGATATCCCTAATGTCTTATAGCAGTTAAAGACCATAAGTGACTAAAAGGTGAAGCTACTCTTAAATAGCACTAGCAGTGCAAGTAAAATGACACATAGAGTCTGAATCCATAAAGCATCAGGACTGTTTCTGCCCACACCTTGTTTAGAAACCATTTTCCTATATGCTCAGTTTTTTGTCTCTATATTAAGACCACTATAAAAAACCTAGACTTGATTTGAACAAGATAGTGTTTTATGTATTTAGAAAAACCGGGATTGAAACATTTCTATAATGCCTTCCTCTCTCTACTAATAGAAAGAAAAATTATTTTCTTAAACTTACAAAATGATATATTCAGTTCTCAATACATCTATCCATAAGCTCTATAAAAGAAAATTTGCTAGGTAACTTCATGTCAGTGTTCACAGTTTCTCACCAAATGATAACCTAGCCAGAAGCCTATTTATCAGTCAGCAGATAAGAAGTCTTAGAAGCTTACAGAAGTGGGGGCTGAATGTCTCTTGAGAGGGCTGGCAACATGAACTGCCAAAACTGTGAACATAGAGAATCTTAGGGTAATGATTACTCTCAGCGCTTGATCAATGTGGTAACATGAGCATTAGTGTTTCTGTTATGAAACTGAGTTTTATTATATGAATGGTCATCTCTAGTAGTTTCTCTTCTACTTTTTAAAGCATTTTATCCACAAAAGTAGAACCTGTGTGAGACTTCAAGCTCTCAAAAGCAAATTCAACTTTAAATTAATGAATACATTTCAATTCTTAATGAAAAGGCTTTTGCATTCTGTTTCTTAAATACTTGATTATTAAGGTATTTAACTTAATGAATATATTTCAGTTCTTCATGAAAAGAAAAGGCTTTTGTATTCTGTTTCTTAAATAATTGACTATTAAGGTGTTTTTAATCAAGATGTGTATGATGTGATTTGAGAATATTCAAGGGCTTGACGGCGCCCAGGACCGCACCCTGAGCTGCCTCAGTGACTGCTTGGCCGGCAGTTCCCTCCTCCCGTTGTCTCAGTCGCACATCCCTGTGGGGTTCTATGGGCTCTTGTTGTTCATGGGGACTCCACAAGGAAGTAGAAGGCAGCAGTCAGTTCCTGAGCTGGAGGGGAAGCTCAGGCAGGAGCTCGAATCAGTACCAAGGCAATGCCTGCCCTCTGTAGAGGAGAGTGATCTGGGAGAAGAGGTGGATGGCGAAATCTTAGTAGCATGAGTGAAGTGATGATGTCAAGATCTCTACACGTTGTCTACGTGGATCCACCTCACACAAAAGTCTGTGAGGGTCAATGTGGGTAAGTGTTGGGCCAAGCAGTTAAAGGACATAAAAATCTAAGCTAATCATTAGACATTATGGGCAGAAAGGGGCCCAAGAGTTACTGTTTAATGTCCCCTGAAAGCATTAACCTCTTTGGCCGATGAAGTGAAACAATGCATGTGAAATAATCTAAAGCTGTATGGAAAAAAATCTAGAGAAAACCAACTAAAAATGTCCAGGCAGTGAAAAAGAGGGCCAAGTGAAACAAATAAAGGGAAGGAGGGGAACAGATACTTCGTTCAGTTGTATCCACTCTACAATTGGTCTGGAAGTGACCCTGTCTCCTGGGAAGAAAAATACATAACCTTCTGTAATCACGTTTTATATGAGGAAGACGGGAAAAGATTTTTTAAAACTATTTAGTTTTAAATGGTTATGTGTTATATCTATGTAACTTAAGATATTCTGCTCAAGTGCATTTTTCTACTTTCGTTAAACTCAGACTCATGTTCTAGTCACTGCTGGTTGAAAGTCATCTATGAGAGACTGATTTGAGTGCCCTGAGGATTAACTCCAAAAATACTTTGACTGCATCTAAAATTCAGTAAATTTTTAAAAATTCTGATATATAAACAGTTACCCAAAACTGTAAGCTCCCATATTTTTAATATGTCTTTTGATGCTGTGGTTTAATTATAATATGTTCTAATTAGCACTTTCATGAACATTACATGTTTTACCCGCAGCTGAATGACATTTAGAAAGAAATTTTCTTATTCTTGAAGACATCAAAGACAATGAAAGAAAGTGCTTTTTATCTGATGTAGCCAGATACGCCTATCAGGATAAAGGATGAACATAGTTTCCATAAATCTTGGTTTTAAAATCTAATCAGTGAAGCAGATTATTATTAAAAGTTGTGCTTATTCAAATAACTTCCATACATTTCTGTTTAGTGTGACTATTGATTGCAATGAGTAAAATAATAATAAAATGTACTGAACTGTACTTTGGGACAAGCCACTTTTAAGTGTTTAAAGATTATCTCGCATATTTCTGTTGCTATAATTATCATTTTTTCTCATGAGAGTGCCACGGTGCTGAAGAGATTGGCTATCTTGACCAAGGTAACACCTAGTAGTAGAACTAGACCATAAAACCAGAGTCTGGTTTTAGATCCTGCCGTGCCATGGTGTATGGTGCATTTTGTCTAAACTAAGCATTGTTCAGAGCCACTCTGGGTGCCATACATTTGCTTTAATCTTTGATTTTTATTTTTAATGGGAAATTATCAGCATCAATCTGAATTAAAAAGGTATTTCTTTGTTGCTTTCTTGAATACAGTCGTCCCTGGGCATCCATGGGACATTGGTTCCAGGACCCCCTACAGACACCAAAATTCCAGATGTGCATGTCTCTTATACAAAATACAAAATTCACAGATGTGCATGTCCCTTAAATAAAATGGTATTAATACAGTTGGACCTTATTATCCACACGTTTTGCATCCTCAGCTACAGAAGGCCGCCTATACAGAAGGCCGCCTATATTGAGTTATAAATACAGTTCCTAGTCCTTTTGACAGATAAGCTTTTACCCACCACTCTGGGAATCATAGCAAAGTATTTAGACTTTTTCTTTTCTTGGAGTATGGAGAAAAGAAATAAAAGTTCTTAAAAATGAAACAAGTATTTTTGTCATTCATCATCCGTTGAAGTTTAGGATAATTTTCAAGAGTAGCTACTTGGACATGTCTTGAGAACTAACAAATGACCCCTGATTTGCTGAACTTTTTTTCCTCTGAGTTGCTTTCAGGAGATGGTATAAGAAATCACGCTTGACATGGTCTAAAGAAAAAACACGTTGCAGGTAACCAAAGTTCATAGTTCTTCAGGTAGTCTATCAGATCTAATCCCTTGAATCTATTTCTCACTTCCACTGTATAATCGTAAGGGATTTGATTTAGGTCATACCTGAATGGTCTAGTGGTTTTACCCACTTTCTTCAATTAAAGTCTGAATGTGGCAATAAGGAGTTCATGATCTGAGCCACAAACCAAAGTTCATAATTATTTGAACAAAAACTCTAGGCAGTGTAAATCTTAGGTACCCTTTTGATTCCCAGACTCACAAGAATCGGTTGTGTGTGCTGTCTTCTGACCCCCTTCCTCCAGTTTGGGTATCTGTATAGTACTTGGATGCGACCAGAGTGCTGGTGACTGGGAAGTAATGCCACTGCATAGGCTGAAGGCGGGCTTCCCTAGTGGCTCAGATGGTAAAGAGTCTGCCTGCAACGCAGGAGACATAAGAGACATGGGTTCCATCCCTGGGTTAGGAAAGATCCCCTGCAGAAGGGAGTGGCTACCCACTCCAGTGTTCTTGCCTGGAGAATCCCATAGACAGAGTCTCGCAGGCTACAGTCCACAGAGTCGTGAAGAGCCGGACACGACTGAGTGACTAACACCAACAGGCTGAAGGTAGTAACTGAACATGCCTTCAGGTTTAAGGTAATAAGTGGATTACGTAAGGCAAGAATGTGAGCGAAAAGGAAATTATATAAGGTAGTAAAAATATTCTGGCCTTTGGGTCAGATACTTATATTTTGGACTGTTGAGTGGAGATTCTGTGTCTTTTAGCTAATGGAGGATCCTCTCTGGAATGTTGGTGATGTATGCTCTTCCTGGAGAAGTGACAATTTGACAAGGGATTGAGTCTTACGGTGTTTGGCTGTAAAACAAAAATTAGGAATTAAAAAAACAAAACCAAGACACTTACAAAGTGTCTTCATTATGCTCTCGTTTGTTTTACCTTACCCAACACATATCAAAAACTTGTGGGTGACTGTTGTTTCTAACAAATCTAGGATCAAGCCAAGTCCGTTGTGAATTTTCATTCCCTCCCCAATGAAAGAAGTATTCTATGTCTGTGTTGTCCTGTAGGGTATCCACGTGTGGCTGTTGAACAGTTAACATGGCCGACGTGTCTGAGGAGATGAAGTTTCAGTTTAAATAGTTGCGCATCACTAGTGGCTGCTCTGTTGGATAGTGCAAGTGGATAATGGAGTTTTTTTTTCACTTTGTTGGGTTTTTCCTACAGAGTGAAAATTAAGCCTTATGTGTTTTAGTCTCTTCTCTTTTTTTTTTTTTTTTTTTTAATTTTTTTATTAGTTGGAGGCTAATTACTTCACAACATTTCAGTGGGTTTTGTCATACATTGATATGAATCAGCCATGGATTTACACGTCTTCCCCATCCCAATCCCCGCTCCCACCTCCCTCTCCACCCGATTCCTCTCGAAACATCCCACCCTCGCCTTTTCCCAGAGAGTTCAAAAGTCTGTTCTGTATTTCTGTATCTCTTTTTCTGTTTTGCATATAGGGTTATCGTTACCATCTTTCTAAATTCCATATATATGTGTTAGTATGCTGTAATGTTCTTTATCTTTCTGGCTTACTTCACTCTGTATAAGGGGCTCCAGCTTCATCCATCTCATTAGGACTGGTTCAAATGAATTCTTTTTAATGGCTGAGTAATATTCCATGGTGTATATGTACCACAGCTTCCTTATCCATTTGTCTGCTGATGGGCATCTAGGTTGCTTCCATGTCCTGGCTATTATAAACAGTGCTGCGATGAACATTGGGGTGCACGTGTCTCTTTCAGATCTGGTTTCCTCAGTGTGTATGCCCAGAAGTGGGATTGCTGGGTCATATGGCAGTTCTATTTCCAGTTTTTTAAGAAATCTCCACACTGTTTTCCATAGCGGCTGGACTAGTTTGCATTCCCACCAACAGTGTAAGAGGGTTCCCTTTTCTCCACACCCTCTCCAGCATTTATTGCTTGTAGACTTTTGGATAGCAGCCATCCTGACTGGTGTGTAATGGTACCTCATTGTGGTTTTGATTTGCATTTCTCTAATAATGAGTGATGTTGAGCATCTTTTCATGTGTTTGTTAGCCATCTGTATGTCTTCTTTGGAGAATTGTCTGTTTAGTTCTTTGGCCCATTTTTTGATTGGGTCATTTATTTTTCTGGAATTGAGCTGCAGGAGTTGCTTGTATATTTTTGAGATTAATCCTTTGTCTGTTTCTTCATTTGCTATTATTTTCTCCCAATCTGAGGGCTGTCTTTTCACCTTACTTATAGTTTCCTTTGTAGTGCAAAAGCTTTTAAGTTTCATTAGGTCCCATTTGTTTAGTTTTGCTTTTATTTCCAATATTCTGGGAGGTGGGTCATAGAGGATCTTGCTGTGATTTATGTCGGAGAGTGTTTTGCCTATGTTCTCCTCTAGGAGTTTTATAGTTTCTGGTCTGACATTTAGATCTTTAATCCATTTTGAGTTTATTTTTGTGTATGGTGTTAGAAAGTGTTCTAGTTTCATTCTTTTACAAGTGGTTGACCAGTTTTCCCAGCACCACTTGTTAAAGAGGTTGTCTTTTTTCCATTGTATATCCTTGCCTCCTTTGTCAGAGATAAGGTGTCCATAGGTTCGTGGGTTTATCTCTGGGCTTTCTATTCTGTTCCATTGATCTATATTTTTGTCTTTGTGCCAGTACCATACTGTCTTGATGACTGTGGCTTTGTAGTAGAGTCTGAAGTCAGGCAGGTTGATTCCTCCAGTTCCATTCTTCTTTCTCAAGATTACTTTGGCTATTCGAGGTTTTTTGTATTTCCATACAAATTGTGAAATTATTTGGTCTAGTTCTGTGAAAAATACCATTGGTAGCTTGATAGGGATTGCATTGAATCTATAGACTGCTTTGGGTAGAATAGCCATTTTGACAATATTAATTCTTCCAATCCATGAACACGGTATGTTTCTCCATCTGTTTGTGTCCTCTTTGATTTCTTTCATCAGTGTTTTATAGTTTTCTATGTATAGGTCTTTTGTTTCTTTAGGTAGATATACTCCTAAGTATTTTATTCTTTTTGTTGCAATGGTGAATGGTATTGTTTCCTTAATTTCTCTTTCTGTTTTTTCATTGTTAGTGTATAGGAATGCAAGGGATTTCTGTGTGTTAATTTTATATCCTGCAACTTTACTATATTCATTGATTAGCTCTAGTAATTTTCTGGTAGAGTCTTTAGGGTTTTCTATGTAGAGGATCATGTCATCTGCAAACAGTGAGAGTTTCACTTCTTCTTTTCCTATCTGGATTCCTTTTACTTCTTTTTCTGCTCTGATTGCTGTGGCCAAAACTTCCAACACTATGTTGAATAGTAGTGGTGAGAGTGGGCACCCTTGTCTTGTTCCTGATTTCAGGGGAAATGCTTTCAATTTTTCACCATTGAGGGTAATGCTTGCTGTGGGTTTGTCATATATAGCTTTTATTATGTTGAGGTATGTTCCTTCTATTCCTGCTTTTTGGAGAGTTTTAATCATAAATGGATGTTGAATTTTGTCAAAGGCTTTCTCTGCATCTATTGAGATAATCATATGGTTTTTATCTTTCAATTTGTTAATGTGGTGTATTACATTGATTGATTTGCGGATATTGAAGAATCCTTGCATTCCTGGGATAAAGCCCACTTGGTCATGGTGTATGATTTTTTTAATATGTTGTTGGATTCTGTTTGCTAGAATTTTGTTAAGGATTTTTGCATCTATGTTCATCAGTGATATTGGCCTGTAGTTTTCTTTTTTTGTGGCATCTTTGTCTGGTTTTGGAATTAGGGTGATGGTGGCCTCATAGAATGAGTTTGGAAGTTTACCTTCTTCTGCAATTTTCTGGAAGAGTTTGAGTAAGGTAGGTGTTAGCTCTTCTCTAAATTTTTGGTAGAATTCAGCTGTGAAGCCATCTGGTCCTGGGCTTTTGTTTGCTGGAAGATTTTTGATTACAGTTTTGATTTCCTTGCCTGTGATGGGTCTGTTAAGATCTTCTATTTCTTCCTGGTTCAGTTTTGGAAAGTTATACTTTTCTAAGAATTTGTCCATTTCATCCAAGTTGTCCATTTTATTGGCATAGAGCTGCTGGTAGTGGTCTCTTATGATCCTTTGTATTTCAGTGTTGTCTGTTGTGATCTCTCCATTTTCATTTCTAATTTTGCTAATTTGGTTCTTCTCTCTTTGTTTCTTAATGAGTCTTGCTAATGGTTTGTCAATTTTGTTTATTTTTTCAAAAAACCAGCTTTTAGCTTTGTTGATTTTTGCTATGGTCTCTTTAGTTTCTATTGCATTTATTTCTGCCTTAATTTTTAAGATTTCTTTCCTTCTGCTAACCCTGGGGTTCTTCATTTCTTCCTTCTCTAATTGCTTTAGGTGTAGAGTTAGGTTATTTATTTGGTTTTTTTCTTGTTTCTTGATGTAAGCCTGTAATGCTATGAACCTTCCCCTTAGCACTGCTTTTACAGTGTCCCATAGGTTTTGGGTTGTTGTGTTTTCATTTTCATTCATTTCTATACATATTTTGATTTCTTTTTTTATTTCTTCTATGATTTGTTGGTTATTCAGAAGCGTGTTATTTAGCCTCCATGTGTTTGAATTTTTAACAGTTTTTTTCCTGTAATTGAGATCTAATCTTACTGCACTGTGGTCAGAAAAGATGACTGGAATGATTTCAATTTTTTTGAATTTTCCAAGACTAGATTTATGGCCCAGGATGTGATCTATTCTGGAGAAGGTTCCGTGTGCACTTGAGAAAAAGGTGAAGTTGATTGTTTTGGGGTGAAATGTCCTATAGATATCCATTAGGTCTAGCTGGTCCATTGTGTCATTCAAGGTTTGTGTTTCCTTGTTAATTTTCTGTTTAGTTGATCTATCCATAGTTGTGAGTGGGGTATTAAAGTCTCCCACTATTATTGTGTTGCTATTAATTTCCTCTTTCATACTCGTTAGTGTTTGCCGTATATATTTGTGGTGCTCCTATGTTGGGTGCATATATATTTATAATTGTTATATCTTCTTCTTGGATTGATCCTTTGATCATTATGTAGTGTCCTTCTTTGTCTCTTTTCACAGCCTTTATTTGAAAGTCTATTTTATCTGATATGAGTATTGCGACTCCTGCTTTCTTTTGGTCTCCATTTGCATGAAATATTTTTTTCCAGCCCTTCACTTTTAGTCTGTATGTGTCTCTTGTTTTGAGGTGGGTCTCTTGTAGACAGCATATATAGGGGTCTTGTTTTTGTATCCATTCAGCCAATCTTTGTCTTTTGGTTGGGGCATTCAACCCATTTACATTTAAGGTAATTATTGATAGGTGTGGTCCCGTTGCCATTTACTTTGTTGTTTTGGGTTCACGTTTATACAACCTTTCTGCATTTCCTGTCTAGAGAAGATCCTTTAGCATTTGTTGAAGAGCTGGTTTGGTGGTGCTGAATTCTCTCAGCTTTTGCTTATCTGTAAAGTTTTTGAATTCTCCTTCATATCTGAATGAGATCCTTGCTGGATACAGTAATCTAGGTTGTAGGTTATTCTCTTTCATTACTTTCAGAACGTCCTGCCATTCCCTTCTGGCCTGGAGGGTTTCTATTGATAGATCAGCTGTTATCCTTATGGGAATCCCTTTGTGTGTTATTTGTTGTTTCTCCCTTGCTGCTTTTAAGATTTGTTCTTTGTGTTTGATCTTTGTTAATTTGATTAATATGTGTCTTGGGGTGTTTCGCCTTGGGTTTATCCTGTTTGGGACTCTCTGGGTTTCTTGGACTTGGGTGGCTATTTCCTTCCCCATTTTAGGGAAGTTTTCAGCTATTATCTCCTCGAGTATTTTCTCATGGCCTTTCTTTTGGTCTTCTTCTTCTGGGACTCCTATGATTCGAATGTTGGGGCGTTTCACATTGTCCCAGAGGTCCCTGAGGTTGTCCTCATTTCTTTTGATCCTTTTTTCTTTTTTCCTCTCTGCTTCATTTATTTCCACTATTTTATCTTCTACCTCACTTATCCTATCTTCTGCCTCCGTTATTCTACTCTTGGTTCCCTCCAAAGTGTTTTTGATCTCATTCATTGCATTGTTCATTTTTAATTGACTCTTTTTTATTTCTTCTAGGTCTTTATTAAACATTTCTTGTATCTTTTCAATCTTTGTCTCCAGGCTATTTATCTGTAACTCCATTTTGTTTTCAAGATTTTGGATCATTTTTATTATCATTATTCTAAATTCTTTTTCAGGTATATTCCCTATCTCCTCCTCTTTTGTTTGACTTGGTGGGCATTTTTCATGTTCCTTTACCTGTTGGGTATTTCTTTGCCTTTTCATCTTGTTTAGATTGCTGTGTCTGGAGTGGGCTTTCTGTATTCTGGAGATCTGTGGTTCCTTTTTATTGTGGAGGATTTATCCAGTGGGTGGGGTTAGACGATTGGCTTGTCAAGGTTTCCTGGTTAGGGAAGCTTGCGTCAGTGTTCTGGTGCGTGGAACTTGACTTCTTCTCTTTGGAGAGCAATGGAGTCCCCAGTAATGAGTTTTGAGATGGGTCTATGTGTTAGGTGTGACCTTGGGCAGCCTGTATGTTGACGTTCAGGGCTATGTTCCTGCGTTGCTGGAGAATTTGTGTGGTATGTCTTGTTCTAAAACTTATTGGCTCTTGGGTGGTGGTTGGTTTCAGTGTAGGTATGGAGCCTTTTGGAAGGTCACTTATTACTTAAAGTTCCATGTAGTCAGGAGTTTTCTGGTGTTCTTAGGGTTTGGGCTTAAGTTTCCTGCCTCTGGATTTCAGTTTTATTCTTCCTGTAGTCTCAGGACTTCTCCAACTATACAGCACTGATAATAAAACTTCTAGGTTAATGGTGAAAAGATTCTTCCCCGTTAGGGACACCCAGAGAGGTTCACAGAGTTACATGAAGAGGAGAAAAGGGAGGAGGGAGATAGAGATGAGCAGGAGGAGAAAAAGGGGGACTCAAGAGGAGAGAGACAGATCTACGCAGCTGTCTGTTCCCAGAGTGTTCTCCGTATCTCAGACACCTACAAAGATTCACAGAATTGGATTGGGAAGAGAAGGGGAAAGGAGGAAATAGAGGTGTCCTGAGGTAGAAAACAGAGAGTCAAGATTGGGAGAGAATAATCTTCGGTTTAAAGATAGGGTTTCTCTTCCTTTTTTTTTTTTTTTTTTTGTAAGGTTACAGTGTATTGAAAATGAAAATTAAGGAGTAGTAGAGGAGTACTAGAGGACTTTAAAAGAAATAAGAGAAAAAGAAAAATAGAAAAAAGAAGAGAAAAAGGAAAGAAAAAAAAAGAAGAAAAAAGAAAAGAAAAAGAAAAAAAAAAAAGAGAAAAAATTTTTTTTTTCCCTAATTAAAAAAATCGTAAAAATCTATGAAAATGAAAGTGAAGGAGTAATGGGGGAGTAATAGGGAATTTTAAAGGAAAATAAAAAAGAAAAAATAAAGAAAAAAAAATTTTTTTTTCCTCCTTCCTTACTTAGAAAAAAAAAAAAAGTAAAAATATATCTAGGAATTTCTCTGGAGCTGTTGCGGTCAGTGTGGGTTCGGCTCAGTTTCAGATAGCTCCTCGTTCCAGCTTACACTTCTCGATATCTACAGGGCCCTTCCGGTGTAGTCCGTGTTTTCTACGGGGATTTTAATCTGTTGCGCCAGTCCCTTCTGAAGCGGTTCCCTTTGTTTATTTGGCTTCCGTTTGCCGGTCTCTTCAGAGCCTCATTTCCGCCCTGACACAGGCGGGCGGAGGTGGACTCTTATTCAGGTAGCTAGTTCCGTCGCTCTGCGGGGAGGGGCTTGCGCCGCGGGGATGGGCTGGCGCTGGGGGGAGGGGCTGGCGCTGCTCTCTCCTTCTGCGCTGCTCAGGCTCCGGGCTGTTCTATATGGAGCGCGCCCCGCGCTGTGCGAGGTTCCAGCCCTTGGGTGTTCTACAAAAGCGCGGAACGAAAAGCTGCGCCTGCTCTCTGTGCCTTCCCCGTCAGAGCGGTCCAGGCAGCCAGGGGCTCGGTGGGCGCACTCTCCCCAGGTGTGGCGCGCCCCCTCCCCTCCGCGGACCCAGTCTCAGTTTCCGCTGGCGCCAGTCGGGTGCGCGCGCCTTCTGCCCTCCGCGTCCCCAGCCCCAGTCCCTGCCCGCGCCGGTCGGGTGCCTGCGCCCTGTGTCTCGCCGCGACCTTCCCCTCCCCCCTGCCTCCTGCCTCCGGCGGGGCTGGGTCGGTCCGTAGCCTGCGAGCTCTTCTCTGGACTTTCTTGGTCCCTTTGTTCTGCGAACGGCCGGCAGTGTGTTCCGGCCGGTTAATTTTCTCTCTCTCTTTTGGTCTCCCACAGTTCATGTTGGCAACTCACAGAAGCTCCCTCCGATTGTCCTCAGGGCCCTCAGGCCCGGACCCTACCCCAAGCAATGCCGCCTGAGACTCCCTTCCCGACGGATCTCCGTCCTTAGCTCTTTTGTCTCACTTTTTATCTTTATATTTTGTCCTACCTCCTTTCGAAGACAATGGGCTGCTTTTCTGCGCGCCTGATGACCTCAGCTAGAGATCAGAAGTTGTTTTGCGAAGTTTGTTCTGCATTCAGTTATTCTTTTGATGAATTAGTAGGAGAGAAAGTGGTCTCCCCGTCCTACTCCTCCGCCATCTTGGCTCCTCCCCCAGTCTCTTCTCTTAAATGGCAAATCTGGGTGTTAGCATGTGCTGTGCTGAGCTTAAGTCACTCAGTCGTGTCCAGCTGTTTGGAACCCCATGGACTATAGCCCACCAGGTTCCTCTGTCCATGGGGATTCTCCAGGCAAGAATACTGGAGTGGGTGGGTTGCCATTTCCTTCTCTATATTACTGTAAATCTTATGATATGACATCCAGATTACCGTTATTGATTAATTGCAGCCTAAAACTTTGCTTCTTCTCATCTTTTTTTCCCTCACTTGCTATTTAACACATTTATATTGCATGCCTAATTTCTAGGCCCTGGGAATAGGAGCAAGGTCCCTGTTTTCATGAAGCTTAAAATAATTAACAGGTATTTGTAAGACACTTAAATTACTTAATTTTAATGTTTACTCTCTGTAATCCTTCTAGTAGTCCTTCCAGGTAAAGATATGTTTGATTACTTGTCAGTTGCAAGTGCTGAAATTTTTTCAAATCAACATTCTAACAGACAAATGTGTATTGGGTTGGCCAAAAAGTCCATTCAGGCTTTTCCTTAAGATGATATGGAAAAACCCAAATGAACTTTTTGGCCAATCCAATACTGTTAACACTATTACTGTTCCTCTGAGAAACTCTCTGTCCTGTTGAAGCTCCCTGTAAATGTACTGTCTTAAAACTAGGCATCAAAAAAAAAAACAACTAGGCATCATCAGAACCTTTTGGTATTAGTAGATCACCTGGTTGTTCCCTACCTTGCCTTTCCCCCAGCCTTCTGAGCTGAGCCTCCTTCTGCACGTTGCATTTTGTTTTCTGCCTTGGGGCCCAGAAGGTGTCCTCTCGCTCACAGGCAGTCCCAGCGCTGGCTGTTTCTGCTTCTCCTTGCAGGGACACTTTTCTCTCGCTCACCCTGCAAATGTCAGCCTCCTGCTCCCCTTTGGGAAGCACTGTTTACCTCCTTCACTGCTTTACTCCCTTCTTTTCAAAAATGAAATCAACATCGTAAGATAATTTACCTTCTTTTGTGAAACCTGTCATTTTAAGAATAGCATAAATTGCAGTCAGATGCAGCTGGAGCACAAAGGATAGATGAATGCTAAAGTAATGATATTTACATCATAAAATGACTCCTACACATTGGCAGTTGCTGATGGAAACATTTGTTGTTCAGTGATTTTGGAGTTGCTTATTTTCTATGGTTGACAACCAGATTGGTGAGGCAGTATTACTTAGGGATTTTTGCTTAGGCAGGAGAATAGTCCTTATGTATATAATGAGTTGTTACTATGGAATTTGTTAATGCGGGATTCAGCCTTTTCTCTTGTGATATAATTGTCCAATAAAGGTGTCATTTGTTCATATCTTTAACTGATATTCATTGAGTTACTTTTACATAAGATGTACTAAGTGAGATCAGTGAAGGATTAATTGAATAAAATATGTAGACTTGTCTTCCCCAGTCTGCCAACAGCTTAGAGCAATGGAAATTTGGCTTTTTTTCATTGTTTTAGATTTTGACATTTAAAATATTTGGAGGGTGTTTATACTACTTTTTTATTTGAGAAATGAATTCCCATTACAGTGTGTAGATTGTAATACACTATAATGAAGATCTTTAAGTGACTTTAATAAGGTGGATTATGAACCATAATTATAGCTAGTAGCTAGTGACATTGATGAAATAGGAATTTTTTTTCAGTGTTATGAAGAATGTATTGAAAAAAAAAAAAAAGAAGAAGAAGAATGTGTGGGACGTCCCTGGCAGTCCAGCAGTTAAGACGCCGTTCTTCCCATGCATGGTGTGTGGATTCGATCCCTGGGCAGGCGGCTGTGATACTGCATGTTGCTTGGCGTGACCAGATGTTTTGTTTTTTTTTTTTTAAAGAGAATGTGCTCTTTTATGTGTGTGTGTGTAGAATTGGGCTAACTGAAAGCAGGTGGGTACCTTCAATTTCCTTTCCAATAAAGGAAAATTGCTTTTTTTGAGATGTAGTTGTTATACAATATTATATAAGTTTCAGATGTACAACAAAGTGATTCATAATGTTTAAAGGTTATATTCCATTTATAGTTATTATAAGAGAATTACTTGTTTCGAACTAAACCCAATGATTAGAGATGTTATTTTAATTAGAGATGTTATTTAGTTATATGGCCTTTTAGGGAGTGTATAGATTAACTACTTGAAGCTTTGGGTTAAAAAAAAAGAAAAGATCTGAGTTCCCGTTGTTTTGCTTTCTATAAGGAGAAGGTAAGATTGAGATGTAGGCAGAGCTTTAACACAGTTTCTACAACATAGTAAAATACTTTATAGATGTCTGTTGTTATGGTTATTTTATTAGTGTTTTCGCTCTTAGGTTATGTAGCCCTTGAGCTTTTCCTTTGATTGGAAAGTGAGAAACTGACCCTTTAAATAATATTCTAGAAAGACTGGTAATTCAGTGAATCCTAGTCTTCTAAAACTGTGGACATATACTCTAAACTGTCCTGAAATGGTGGTAGTAATTAGCACCACACTTTTTTTTTTTTTTTTAGTGGTTTATAAAAGTAGGGTCTAGCTGTGTCCAAATGATCACATAGTAATATTTTTCTATTATTATTTCTTGAAAATAACACCATGTTTTTAAATTTTCTGATAAAGTTAAGAGTGTGTTTAAAAAAAAAAAAAAAGATTTATTTACTTCTGGCTGCCTGGGCCCTCTCTGCTGTGCACTCAGGCTTTCTCTGGCTGTGGTGCGTGGGGACTGCTCTTCGTTGCCGCGCGCAGGCTTCCCACTGAGGTGGCTCCTTTGATTGTGGAGCACGGCCTCTAGAGCAACAGGCTTCAGTAGCTGTGGTGCATGGGCTTAGTGGCCTTGCAGCATGTGGGATCCTCCTGGACCAGGGGTCAAACCCATGTCCTCTTCACTGGCAGGCGGATTCATGACCACTGGACCACCAGGCAAATCCCAGGCCAGTTTTTTAAACGATTGGGACAGTAAAGCTGTCAGCTTCCCCCGAGTCCAGCCCCAAACCTCTGTGTGTAGTTTGCTGTTCAGCTGTGCAAACCAAATATTTCCTCATTATATTATTTTGTACAAGCCTAGTTTTAAACCTTATTTTGACCTTGAAGGCGTGTTGAGGTCAGTGATGTTTAATCTGGTACATTGTTCAGTGGTGAAATGGAGTTGCAAATTGTTCTGACACTTCATGGGATAATGTTAAATGAATTATTTAGTGTTAAGTAAAGAACCCTGCTAAATTATTTTAAACTATTCAAGTTAATTAAAGTATTTTAAGATTTAGTTCTTTAAAAATATATTTTCCATCCATAGGTTAACCTTTTGAGTTTTGAATCATGAGATATCCTCTTTTAATTAAAACAAAACCCTTGGACTTGACTTTTTAAATGTATAATAAGAAGGTTAAATTTTTAAATTTAAAATTTTTAAGCTCTTATTTTTTAAAAAAAAGTTAATTCAGTTTTTTCCTTTATATATTTAAAAGATACTTTGAGGATAAAAATGGCATGACACTCTATGGATGATGAAATTGGCTGTTAGAACTTCTGCATAGAATGGAAAGGAGACCATGCCACCTAAATCTGAATCAGGATACAGTGGTTGAAAATAAATTCTAGTTGTAAGAGTATGACAAGAATAAGCTACCATTTATAAAAACACACTTAACCTAAACACACTGAAATCCCAAGGAATTTTCAAGCTGTGAAGTAATGGGAACAATCATTTAATGTGGAAAGAAGAAGCCAGTACATGCCTCCCTCCTTGAATGTCTCATAAGATCAAATTGTGGAGGAGGTGATTGTAACAGAAAAGGTAATTTAGTGGCAACATAAAAGCTAGAATACCATTTAGAGAGGCCAGGCCCCTGAGAACTGATTTGCATTAAGGGGATAGGCCTAAGGTTAGAATACAGAGAGAGGCGTTCAGAAACAGGCTGCCACTTGTTTTTTTTTCCTCCAAAGGATTTACACATGCATAGTTCTCGGTTCAATTCTGTCACTCAGTCATGTCCGACCCTTTGCAACCCCATGGACTGAAGCACGCCAGGCTTCCGTCCATCACCCGTTCCCGGAGTTTGCTCAAACTCATGTCCATTGAGTCGGTGATGCCATCCAACCATTTCATCCTCTGTCGTCCCTTTCTCCTCCTGTCTTCAGTCTTTCCCAGCATCAGGGTCTTTTCCAGTGAGTCAGTTCTTCACATCAGGTGGCCAAAGTATTGGAGCTTCAGCTTCAGCATCAGACCTTCCAATGAATGTTCAGGACTGATTTCCTTTAGGATGGACTGGTTTGATCTCCTTGCTGGCAACCCAGTGCAGTGTTCTTGCCTAGAGAATCCTGTGGACAGAGGAGCCGGGTGGGCTGCTGTCTGTGGGGTTGCACAGAGTTGGACACGACTGAAGTGATTTAGCAGCAGCAGCATAGTTCTAATCCTTTGTAAACATTCCTATACCTGTCTGCAACTGTTTGTTTCTTTCTAAACATTTCTCTCTCAGTCACTTTGAGACATCTTCTCGGCTTGGAGGAATCATTTCCACCTAGTCTTTAAGGCTTCACCTCTTATGAATATGGGCTGTCCTTATTCAGCTTACCAAGTGCACATCTTGAAGTTATTCTTTACTTCGCAGTAGCACACAGTCAGGTGTCATAATACCAACCGCCTGCCCTCTTCAGTCCTGCAGATAGCCACTTGTAGGTAAGCATTTGTTTAATGTTTGTCTTCCACTAAGCAAGTCTTTTCTTGGTAGGCATAGGCACCCAGAAAATATCCTGATGCTGGGAAAGATTGAAGGCAGAAGGAGAAGGGGAAGACAGAGGACGAGATGTTTGGATGGCATCACCTACTTGATGGACATGGGTTTGAGCAAGTTTCGGGAGATGGTAAAGACAGGGAAGCCTGGCGTGCCACAACCCATGGGTTCGCAGAGTCAGACACAGCTGAGCCACTTAACAGCAACAAGAATGGGCACCCAGTAAAGATTTGCTGGGTGACTGCCTGCAAGAAGCTTCTTCTGAAGTCTGGGCATGGCACAGCTGCAGCCGTGGGGACACACGTGAGGGAGAACAGTGGATTGAGCTGGAGAGGGAGCAGGAGCTGGATCCCAGAAGGACATGCGGTCATGGGAAGAAGCTTGTGCATCACCCAAGAGCAGTTAAGAGGCCATTGAAAGATTGTAAACCCAAGTCCATCTTTGGGTGGATATCTCCCTTCTAGGTCTCTAGCTAGTGCTTTCTTCCTAGTTTATAGAAACTCTACTTGGCCCATGAAAACAAAGTAACACAATATATACAGTTTATGGTTACATGTACAGTAAATTTCTGTAGACATTTCTAGAGTACTTTTTTTACACTTCATAAAATTACAATCTTATATAGTTAAAGGATGTATATAGATTTGTAAATAATTGAAAGAATTAAAATATTTATATTTTAATACTGAAATAACTATACTCAACTTGGCAATCACAGTTAAAAACAAAACCAGTAGTATTTACAGCTTTCTTTTTTTTTTTTTTATAAGAATAGTCCTACAGCATTTATTGTCATCTGGTAATGACATAAACGTGAGCAGAACACTATGAATACATGTTTTAGAACTACATCTCTAACAAAGGACACCTAAAAAAACCAACGGTATTGCCAAACAATTTCTCACTTCATTTATCACTTCTAGTTGGAGACACTTTGGAGCAGAGTAATGTTATCTCCTTTTAGCATGATCCGACCCAGTTGTTTTCTTGACTTTGGTTTTTTTTTTTATTAGTTGGAGGCTAATTACTTCACAACATTTCAGTGGGTTTTGTCATACATTGATATGAATCAGCCATAGAGTTACACGTATTCCCCATCCCGATCCCCCCTCCCACCTCCCTCTCCACCCGATTCCTCTGGGTCTTCCCAGTGCACCAGGCCCGAGCACTTGTCTCATGCATGTACATATACACCATGGAATATTACTCAGCCGTTAAAAAGAATTCATTTGAATCAGTCCTAATGAGATGGATGAAACTGGAGCCCATTATACAGAGTGAAGTAAGCCAGAAAGATAAAGAACATTACAGCATACTAACACATATATATGGAATTTAGAACGATGGTAACAATAACCCTATATGCAAAACAGAAAAAGAGACACAGAAATACAGAACAGACTTTTGAACTCTGTGGGAGAAGGTGAGGGTGGGATGTTTCAAAAGAACAGCATGTATACTATCTATGGTGAAACAGATCACCAGCCCAGGTGGGATGCTTGACTTTGTTTTAGAATGAATCTTTTCTGCATCATCTAATACGAGGTTCATATACTCATCAAAACCAATGATACAGCCTTCTATCTGCATATTCACTTGCTCATAAAGCCACACCTGAACCCACGATCTATTTTGCAAGTATCTGAAGATGAGATTGATGGGCTGCACCATCACCTTCTGCACCTTCTGGCCCTGACCCCGGTATGCCATGCAGGAAGCTCACAAGCACCACACTGCTCCACACTCTCTCTCAGAAAGCAACTTCCGTAACAACCAACAGCTTTCAAATTAAAAAAAAAAAACAACCACTTGGTAGATCTGTAATATCTCCTGAGGAATTTGGTATTATATATCAAATCTTAAAGAAAGGCAGTGCCAAAGAATGTTCAGATTACCGTACAGTTGCAGTCATTTCACATGCTAGCAAGATTATGCTCAAAATCCCTCAAACTAGACTTCAGCAGTACGTGAACTGAGAACTTCCAGATGTACAAGCTGGACAGAAAAGGCAGAGGAACCAGAGATCAAATTTCTAAAATCCACTGGATCATAGAAAAAGCAAGGGAATTCCAAAAAAATATCTGCTTCTGCTTCATTGACTATGCTAAAGCCTTTGACTGTGTGGGTCACAACAAACTGGAAAATTTTTAAAGAAATGGGAACACTGTACCACCTTACCTGCCTCCTTAGAAACGTGTATGCAGCACAAGAAGCAACAGTTAGAACCAGACATGGAACAAAGGACTGGTTCCAAATTGGGAAAGGAGTACATCAAGGCTGTATATTGTAACCCTGCCTATTTAACTTCTATACAGAGTACATCATGCAAAATGCCAGACTGGATGAAGCTCAAGCTGGAATCGAGATTGCTAGGAGAAATATCAACAACCTCAGATACGCAGATGACACCACCCTTATGGCAGAAAGCGAAGAGGAACTAAGAGCCTCTTGATGAAAGTGAAAGAGGAGAGTGAAAAAGTTGGCTTAAAGCTCAACATTGAGAATACGAAGATCATGGCATCTGGTTCCATCTCTTTATGGCAAATATATGGGGGAAAAGTAGAAACACTGACAGATTTTATTTTCTTGGACTCCAAAATCACTGTGGATGGTGATTTCAGCCACAAAATTAAAAGATGCTTGCTCCTTGGAAGAAAAGCTATAACAAACTTAGACAGCATATTAAAAAGCAGAGATAACACTTTGCTGAGAGAGGTTCGTATAGCCAAAGCTATGGTTTTTTCACTAGTCATGTACGGATGTGAGAGTTAGATCATGAAGAGGGCTGAGTACCAAAGAATTGATGCTTTTAAATTGGGGTGCTGGAGAAAACTCTGGAGAGTCCTTTGGACAGCAAGGAGATTAAACCAGTCAATCCTAAAGAAAATCAACCCTGAACATTCACTGGAAGGACGGATGCTGAAGCTGAAGCTCCAATACTTTGGCCACCTGATGTGAAGAGCTGACTGACTAGAAAAGACACTGATGCTGAGAAAGATTGAGGACAAGAGGAGAAGGGAGTGACAGGATGAAATGGTTAAATGGCATCACTGACTCCGTGGACATGAGTTTGTGCAAACTCAAGGAGATAGTGAAGGACAGGGAAGCCAGGCATGCTGCAGTCCATGGAGTTGCAAAGAGTCAGACATCACTTAGTGACTGAACAACAACCACCTAAAAATAAGCAGAAGGAAACAGAAAAGAAACTCCATCCAACAAATTAATAATAATGTTATAAAAAAAGAAAAAGTTACTTTTTATACGGCAAGTTGTTCCTTTGAAAGAATTTTAAATGAAAATTATTTTTAAAGTCCCATTAAAAGAAAGTAATATATTATGTTCAACATATATAATTTTTAAATGAGCACCATTTTTATAGCTTTCAAACTAACCTTCCAAGAAACAGTATTTCTTTTTCCTATTAAAAAAGTATACTTTTCTGATTATAAAAGTGACAGATGCTTATTACAGAAAATTTAGAAAATATATGGGAATCTTAAATGCCTTCATTCTGATCTCTTCCCATCTTTCATGTTAAGTTCCACTTTCTTTAAAACTATATCTTCTTTTTTTTGTCTGTATCAAGTAGATAATTTTCTAATATGGTTCTCAATTTCTTTGCTGTGATCATTGCATTTCACTCATTCCTTTGGGGTTCATTTAACTTCTTGCTAAAATGAATCTTTGAGTAGTTCTCTTGGTGAGGATCTATGTTTTTGTATGAGTATTTTTCTTTCATTCTTACTCTTTGATTATAATTTAGCTAGACATGGCTGGCAATTATTTTTTCCTGTAGTGCTTTTAAGTTAAAAAGTCTAGAAGTACAATGGTGCCTTTTGTCCTTTAAAAATAGTTACTTTGGAAAAAAGTCATTTTGGAAAGCTATACCTTTTCCCACCTTAAAACTTTCTTTTAGATTTACTGTGCTCATATACCAGAATAGTTTAATTTTTAAAATAAGTAGTAAATGGTTGAATGTGAGTTACTGGACATGGTAATACATGTTGTTGTTGTTCTGTAATTGGTAAGATGTGTCAGTCTCTTTACAACCCTAAAGAGCTATAGCCTGCCAGGCTCTTCTTGTCCATGGGATTTCCCAGGCAAGGCACTTGAGTGGGTTGCCATTTCCTGCTCCAGGGGATCTGCCCACCCAGGAATGAAATCCACATCTCTTGCATTGGCAGTTGGATTATCATTGAGCCACCAGGAAAGCCCATGGTAATATTTAGTCCAAAACAAAATCTCCTAAGATTGCCGTTTGAATATGTACTAGTGTTATATTTTATAACACGCTCTACGTAGTGTCATCTATTTATTTTATAGTTCTGTTTCCAAAAGCGCTGTTTTTCGTTGTACTTTAATTTAGGTGGGTCGTTTATCTGCACTGTCCAGTGAAGCAGCTGCTAGCCTGAGTGCTGACGTGTCCTGTTTTTACTTCTGTCAAATGAATGGAAGTTTTGTATAAAGGCCTTGATTAGTTTTAGACCATGTAACTTAAGATAATTCAGTTTTACATGCAGATTTTTTCCCCCACAAATTTAAAGCTGATTAGCTTCTTTGTTTTAAAAGTTAAGGTTTGACTGTACAGTATAAGATTTAGAAGGAAGTTGTAGAAATAAATGAGTTGGTTTGTATGTTTAGCTGGTGGTCTGCTTTCCATGTTATAGTCATGTACAGTGTGTTTTTGAAGTATTAAGGCTGATATATCTTCTTTATATGTGAAGTATTAGGTCTTGATAAGAAGAATTATCAGAATACCTGTTCAGGTTTCACTCTAATAAACAAGTAAGTTTGTTGATAATGCCTTCTGTTTTTCAGATTGCAAATAGAAGAATCTTCCAAACCTGTAAGGCTATCACAGCAGCTGGAGAAAGTCGTGACAACCAATTACAAGCCTGTTGCTAATCATCAGTACAATGTAAGTCTTCATGTCTTTCTTCATTCTGGTCTGTCTTTAATGTCATAGACTCTCAGGTTTTGAAAGGACCTCAGCAGTCACACACCTTGCTGTCAGCTGCTTGAGGTATCCAGGCTTAGTGGGCAACATGATAGTTTGCCAAGCTTAGGAAAGGTATTCACCCTATAGCCAGAGTCATGCAATGAGATGAAGACAACCACTGTTGAAATGACTGCTGAAAAGTTTTTCAGAGAAATAAAACATTTCTTCAGTGTTTCTAAAGTTTTGAAGCATAGTATCCTTAAAAAAATATATTAGCTTTAGAGTTTTTTCTGTACCTTTATAACTGAGAGTAAGATCATGAACCAGTGGTCATTCTTCCCATTATTAAGATTGCTTTGCCTAGTTTCAGCTTTTATAGGAATTTTTACAGCCTCACACTACTATGTGAAGTGTGGGCTGCCTGTATGTAAAAAAACTTTTTCATTAAAGTATATTGTATGTACTATATTTAGTATATATTATTGGAAAAGGAAATATCAACCCACTCCAGGGTTCTTGGCTGGAGAATTCCACTGACAGAGGAACTTGGCAGGCTGCAGTCCTTGGGTTAGAGTCAGCATGACTGAGTGACTGGCACACTTTATAAATATACAGTGTATGTATCTGTACACGTACCCAGTGTGTGTATATATATAGTACACACATGTGTACATGTTACGTGTACTTCGTGCCGGGCAGTACCGTGGTTCTAACTGTGTCATTATTGCTGTGATCCTTGCTTTACACATGAAGGATCTGGGGCACAGAGAGGTTAGCTTCCTTGAGGTCACACAGCCCGTAATCAAACTGTCCAGATGTTGACCCATGGAACCTGGTTTAAGAGCCTTGCTATTTTTTTTAATTGAAGTATAGGCAACTTACAATATTGTGTTAGTTGTCGGTATCCAGCAGAGTGATGTGATTCTATATATGTGTATGCATGTATATACACGTGTGTGTATATATGTGTGGTGATGGTGTCAGTCGCTCAGTTATGTCCGACTCTTTGTGACCCCATGGACTGTAGCCCGCCAGGCACCTCTGTCTATGGAATTCTCCAGGCAGGAATACTGAAGTGGGTAGCCATTCCCTTCTCCAGGGGATCCTTCTGACCCAAGGACTGGCTCTGGGTCTCCGGCCTTACAGGCAGATTCTTTACTTTCTGAGCCACCCGGGGAGCCCGTGTGTCTGTGTGTGTGTGTGTTTCTTTTTCATTTAGGTTATTTCATATATAGTAGTATATATCTGTCCATCCCTTACTCCTGCTTTATTCCTCTGCCCATTTCCCCTTCGATGACCATAAGTTTGTTTTCTTTGTCTGTGAGTAGGAACCTTACTCTTAAGAAACCTGTGTTGCTGTAGATCCTTAGCAGTGCTTAAAGAGCTAAGTGATTTGGATCTTGAAGTACCTGCAGTGTAAGGAGAAAGTGATGATTTTCTGAAAATAAAAGGAAGTCCGAGTTAAGTCAAGTAGCAGTTGAGAGTTGATACCTTTGTGTCCTACTTTGTTGCTTAAGATTTCCCCTTGATACTGAATTTAGGAAGAAATAAATACCCTTTTTTTAAGTTTGGCCTTTAAGTTCCAAGCTTATCAAATGATGTAGGTTAGTATCTGCCCAACCACTACTTTATGATATTTGAATATCTTATGGTTATTTTATGAAGACAGGTAGCAAATGTAGATGCCTCCAGAGCCAAGCAGGCATCTTCTTGGGTAGGATGCTAAAATTTAAGAAGGTAAATGGTAGAGACTATGATGAACTGAAGTGCATGTGCCCCTTCTAAAGACATCCAAATTTTAAAAATTGCTACACTGTTTCTCTCTCTTGTTTATAATAGGAAAAGACTAGAAAGAAATGTCCAAAAATAAGGATTAATTCCGTACTTTAATAATTGTTATTTTTTTAGTGGTAGATGCTAGGGTGATTTTATCCTAATTGTCTTTTTCATGAAATCTTTTTGAATTCTTGGAATTGTCAATCTTTTTTAATTGTTGGAATTGTCACTGGTGAGTACCTATTGTCTGAATTGTTACAGTGAAAGTTTTACAGTGTAAAGTTTTTCTGTTGCTATGGGAAAGGGAGGAAAGCTAGGAAAAAGTGTTAGTACTTAGCCATGACTGTGTCCTACCACAGTTACCTAATATCTGTCTCCTCTGAATAGAAAAAAAAATTTTTTTTTTTAATACCAGCTTTGTGCCTGAGATACCTACTCTTGGCGAACCAAGAACCAAGTTTCTGTCTTCAAGGAGCTACCATTTTTTTCAGTTTCTCTGCTCATGCCCTTTCAGACCCTGTTCTGGTATAATCTATATTTCCTTTGACCACATTTTTAAATTACAATCTTTTTTTCTTTAGTTCCATTACAAGGGTCACTCTTGTTATACTGCTACATACCACCATTTCTGAGGCAAAAGGAAAATCTCTTTTAGGTCAGAGCTGGCACTTTTGCTTGTATCAAAGCTCTGACCTCTAATTCATGTTCAGAGTGACGTTGGCACTATATCTACCTGGCAGGTATAGAAGGATAAATTCCAAGTGTCATATTTTTGGAGTGCTTTTCACTGCTCTCTTTTTACTACTAAAATAAGTACAAATACATTGTATTCTGAACCACTTGTTAGGATATAAAGCTGTCACATCCATTTTAAAGAGACTCTTTAACGTCAAGTGACATTTCAGTTCATGGTATCAACCTTTATTAAGGTTGTCATAGCACAAATGAGTCATTAATATTAATGTAATTATAGTGATGAGTCATATAGGAATCTTTAATTAACAAAAATTGACTGTAAGCTACCATGTTACATTGCTTGAATGTTTAGTGATTCCCGCTCCCCCCCCCCCAACATGGGAGTATGTCAGAAATTGGTGGAGGCACCTGCATAGCTCTTAAAAGCATAGTCAGCATTATAATAAAATCCCAACTATAATAAGAGTATAAAGCTTTTGTTTTTGTGGTCAGGGAACTAAGAGCCCACAAGGCATGTGATAGGGGAAAAAGGTTGTTTTTTTTTTACTGATAGAGTCATATAATCCAAATATAGAGTCACTGATGTGTAAGACTCCTTTCAACTGCCTCCATCCCTGACTGCAGGTAAGGGTGCCTGTGTATGTTCTGTGTTCTGGTTGACTTTGTGGACATCATTATCCTGCCTGTGTAGATGTCATAGTATTCTTTTATGTAGTCTCCTGTCATAGGACCTTTCTCATAAGGAATCCCTTTTCTCATAAGAAATCATGCCCTCTGTTGTCTAGACAGTGGTCTGAATGCTGGCTATAGACTAAAATCACCTGGGAAGCTTTTAAAAAAGAAGAATACCTTCAGAGATTGGTTGTATTGATCTAATGTGGAGGCCAACTATCTTTAAATTTTTTACCTAGGTAGTTCTAGCATTCAGCCACTGATCCAAAGAGACAGGAAATTTTTATAGTTCTGTCTGCCATCTCCTGTGGCATGGGGAGCAAAAATGATACCTGGAAGGGAGACCAGGAAGTCTCTTTCCTTTAAACCTAAGGCTTTTAGAAAGAATTAGTATCTTCTTGTCTCTATTATCATCAACTTCCTCCCCCACTCCCACCCTCGCCCCAGCTTGAAAAAAAGACTTCCCTTTTCCTTTTCTCCCCACCAGGGCAAGAGCTCTTGGTCTGAAAGTGATAGAACATTAGAAAAAACTGAACTGGAAAATTAGTGTTGGAGGGAGCAGAACTATTACAGAAAATCTTGAAGTAAACCCCCAGGAACTAAAACGAAAATTTATTATATGCATACTCTGTTTCATTCTGTGGAGCAACCAGCTGTGTTAATCTTCAGAACTAAGGTTGTTGAGAGGGTTTTTTCGGCTTGGCTTTTTGTTTAGTTTTTAAGTATTTATATATTTATAAATATATATATATATAAATTTGGAATTTTGTTGATTAAAGTGGATGCCTGCAGGACTGAATATAAAGGCCTTTCAGCAATATTTGCCTACTGTATTATATAGTATAGTATAAGAATACTACATGGTTTAAAAAAAAATGCTACATGCTTTGTCCATTTGAATTTGCACACCAAAGTCTGATCAACCCTAAAGAATTAATTTCTTCTCAAGAGATAACAACACATTAGGCAGAAATAGAAGCACTGGGGGTAGGGGAATCTTTCATAAGGATTTAAAATGCAAACCATGATATTCAAGGCTGTCAGGCTCACTTTAAAAGTTAAAAACCTCCACAAAGACTGCCTTGACAAAGCAATCAAAGTATTTCTGCAAACAACAATCTAGAAATTTACAGACATCTGTATTTTAATATTTTAATTGGAAGTGGGTGGCATTTATAATTTTAGTCAGGGATTATTGTCTCAGTAATGACAGTTGAACAGCCCTATACCACATCGACAATGGGTGTTCAACATTTGGTTGCAGTTCAGTCTTGAATAATTTGTTTTATATTTTCAAAGTAAAATTGTATATGATGGAATTTGGGGATTATAAAAATTTGTACCTGGAGATGAAAGTTCTTTCTGAATTGACATTTCTATGCAGCTGGTGACACCTTAGTTTATGGTCACTGGGGGCAGATATCAGTAACTAAAATTCATATAATATAAAAGCTATTTCTAGTCTAATAACTAGCCCAGTAGTATTTTGTGGTGGCTGCGAACAAGTTGGAAATCTGATTGCTTTGAGTGTCGTTTCCTTATAGTGCCAGTGCAAAACAAAATGCCCACAGGGAAAAGAGCTAAAAAGAAAAGAAATAGCATTATCTCAAAACAGTAGTCTTTTCCTAAATAGACTAGTGCATATCATGTGTAGTTTATTTGTGGAATTAATTTTTAGTACAGAGTTATAAGTACAATATTAAGATTGCCATTTGTACCCTGAGGAGCTTAAAAAAGAGAAGTTACCTCAGGGATCTTAGTTTTGGCATGAGTATAATTAGTTGCTAATAATTTAATGATCACGGGATCATTTTAGTCCCTTTTTGTAATTACATGTAATTTGGAACCACCTGATACCACAGGTATCAGGGTGATGGATCTCTCTTGAACATTATCAAAAAAAAAAAAAAAGATTTAAATAATGCTTGAACATTATTAAAAAAAAAGATTTAAATAATGCTATACTACAAAAATTTTATTGAGCCATTAATAGGTATGGTTAACACAGAAAGATAAGCATAGAAGTCTTGTCTGTTTTCTCCCCATTTTAAAGGAGGAGAGCACCAATGTTAAATGCAGTGTTTTTGAGATTGAAACATGTAAACCGAGATTTTAAAAGAAAATTTTCTGTGTAGAATTGGTACTTTTCTCACTGCTCATTAACATTACAGATCACAACCTAATCTGACTCTTAATCAATACCTTCAGTATTGATTTTGAAGTTTCTTTCTAATTTATTCTCAGTTCTTATCTTCAGTCCTTTTGGGTGTGACCTATGGCTCTTAGGGTTGGGACAACTTGATAACCACTTTTTCTCTCCACTGCCTACTGGACTGTATGCCCTCTCTAAAGTGGACTATCTTGCTTTACCAGCATGTTTTGTTGCTTGAAAACATTTTTCCTGTTCATCCTCCTGGCTTCTCAAGTCATTTTACATGAGGAAGAGAGGGCTAACAGTGGAAGCTGAATATACCATAACTTCTGTTTCATATTTCCTGAATTTAACTTTTTCCATCTTCTTTCAGCATAAATTAAAGCTGGGATGGAAGAGAAGACAGAATATCATACAACTGTAGCTCCATACTGAGAGTACAAAAGCATAGCGCTACCCTTTTGCTGGGTTCCCACCTTTCTGTCTGGTTTTTCCTGAGGACCAGTGACCGCTCACTGAATGAAATCCCACACCCACTCAAGACTGTGAGAAGGAAACAGTCTTTCTCCACTCTCCTTAGTCTGATTCTGCCTTCCTCTGTTTTGTAAACGCCAAGTTAAGTTTCTCTTATCCGCCACTTGGTCGGAGTAAAGGGTTATCATGTCCTTATCCAATGGTCTGGACTTTTATACTCTTTCCTCCAGCCCTGCTTTCTAGACTGTCCATCACAGTGGACAGAGCAAACCCTTTCAAGCACAGTGCAGCTGTGGAAAGGAATTTCCAGATGCAAACTGAGTACAGTTATAAACGGGGGAAAATATGACATATTTTAGACATTGGTCAGCAAAGCAAGGCTTACACTGTAATCACTTAAGGTATTCCATGATGTGGTTCTTCTTTTTAATCCAAAGACCCTCCTTTCTGTAGAC
This sequence comes from Dama dama, assembly GCF_033118175.1. NCBI lineage: Eukaryota > Metazoa > Chordata > Mammalia > Artiodactyla > Cervidae > Dama > Dama dama. The sequence goes on from NC_083710.1 coordinate 19,361,153, forward strand.
CTGTGGGCTTTGTCTCGCTCTGTTGTGCTTTCTTTCTCCGTCATACAGTCACTGTCTTAGTTCTGTCCTCCTTTTAACCCGAGAGAAAGAGAATTCTATCTCGAGTGGCCCTCAAGTCCATCTCTTTTGGTCTTGGCTATAGCTCTGCAGCCTCCTTTCTCGCAGAATTAGGGCAGAATCTGTACTTCTGCCTTTGACCACACGTGCATTTTTCTTCACCTGATGCTGGGCTGGGTTTCATTCCTCCCCAGCAATACAGTCTGTGCCCTGCATTTATGCTTTTTTCCCAACGTCACAAAGTTGTCCTGGGTAACTCTGGTCTCTTTTACTACATTACTACATTAAGAATACTCAAGGCCCGCTGTATACATTTTAGTGCATGAGTCTTGAGAAAGGGATACCTTTTGAAAGAGAGTATCTTATTTACTCCCATATTTCAGTGCAGTTGGTTTTGTTGTGTAGTGGCTAAGTCATGTCCGGCTCTTTATGACCCCATGGTAGCCCATCAGGCTCCTCCGTCCATGGGATTTCCCAGGCAGGAATACTGGAGTGGGTTGCTATTTTCTTCAGTTTTAGTGCAATACCAAGCATCTAATCCATGCTTAACCTGTTGAGGAGCTGAACGGATTTCGAGTTTTACTCTCTAGGTATACATATCACAAAAATTAAGACATTCAGTTTAGTGCTTTCTGCTTGTCTAGTTCCTAATTTTATTTATTGAAAGACCAATACTGTTGTCAGAGTTACTTCTTGCCTCTAATTTGAGTCTCTGATTATATTTAAGGTATATTTTTAGTTTTAACATCAATAGAAATTAGAATTTTTTTTTTAACCTCTCTTTTGTTAAAATACAGAGAATAAGCCTAACTATATGAAGCTGGAATTTGTACATAATTTAGTTGCATGTTTTGGTATGCATTTCTCCGTCTTTGAAGCTGGTCCCTATCTTACAGTGATTCTGTTGATGCACAAAAGGTTGCTCTCAGACAGCTTTCACCCAGCCTGCTGATGCTTTATTGACCAGGTGGGCTGCTGCAGTCTCTATTGTTGTTTAGGCACTAAGTCATGTCTGACTCTTCTGCAACCCCACAGACTGTAGCCCAGCAGGCTCCTCTGTCCATGGGATTCTCCAGGCGAGAATATTGGAGTGGGTCGCCATTTCCTTCTCCAGGAAATCCTCCTGGCCTAGAGATCAAACTTGTATCTCCTTCATTGGCAGGCTACTTCCCTACCACTGAGCCACCAAGGAAGCCCTACAGTTTATATATATCTGTCCTCTAATAAGTTTCTGAGGCTTTATCAAGATAAAGTTTGTCTGTAAAAAAAAAAAAATCAAAAGCTTAATCAGCTGACATGATGCAAGCAAATTGCATGTTTTCAATAAAAAGTTAACTTTTTTACAAATGCACACATCTCTGGCTGGTAACATCAACAGAGAGTTTATACATTCTCTTCGTGCCATTGCTTACTTCATTTTACAGAAGAAGCAAGTTCAAGGAGGTCACGGGGTTGGGAGGAGAAAAGGCCACCTGTCACCACCCTTGTTCTTTCCTTTTTACCAAGGTTTCCCAAGCTTTTCCTCCCTAGAAAACCTGTTATCTAATCTGCCTGCCCCTCAGCCTTCCTGCCCTGAAAAACTCTCATTTTGAAAGATATTATCTACCAAATGGCATGGAGCAGATAAACTCTTTTACTATATTTTGGGTAATCAAAAACGAAGAGTTGCAAATAGACTTTGTGATCCACATGATGTGATTTCGGTAAAGATGGGCTTTGGGGGAGGAAATGGACACATTACATGAAGCTTTAGGGAACAGTGAAAATGGTTCACAGGTGGGCATTAACCTTCCTGGAGCCTTGCAGGTCTGAGGAGCCCTCGGAGCGGTGAAGGCCACAGGCACTGAACCACCGCTCTTTGACCTGCTGCCTTGCAATTTAAAATCTAATAGTGGAGGACGGAAAAGAGTGCCTGTGTTTCAGAGTCAGCACATTGAACTGATGCCTTCGGGATTTTTGCTTTTTTCACATAGATTGAATATGAAAGGAAAAAGAAAGAAGATGGAAAACGAGCCCGAGCTGATAAACAACACGTTTTGGACATGCTGTTTTCAGCTTTTGAGAAGCATCAGTATTATAATCTGAAGGACTTGGTGGACATCACAAAACAACCTGTGGTATGTATATGCTCACATTGATCCTTTAAACAGATGTAAATTGGCTTCATTAACACGGCTTTACTGAACAGAAGCGTATGGTGAGTTAGTCAGTTCACTTGCACCTATGCTGGTGTCAGGCTTTGCTCCAACATGGAAAAGATGTCTCAGTGTAGTCTTTTTTCTTCCTTCCTGTCTTCCCCTTTTCTTTCTTCCCCTCTCTTTCTTTCTGTTTCTTTTTTTAATCTCAGCTTCATTGTTTTAATTTTCAATACATTTAGTATCAGTAGCTCATATGAAGAAAAGGCGGATTTGTCCTCCTTTTGAATGATCCTTGATGTTAAGCCTGAAGTCTCTTTGTTTATAGCATTTCTAGTCTTTCATTTGTTCTTCTGCCTCCCTCTGGAAAAGCTCAGCTCTAAGAGTGACTGTTTTTTCACAGCGAGTGTTTATCCCTGTCTTGTGAGCTGTTCTCTGTGGATTGTTTTTAATCATCCGGCACTAACATTCAGTCCTTTCAGACGAGCTGTAGAGCCTCACGGTGCTTGTTGAGATTTGCTTGGGTTGGCCTATTCTCCATTTTCAAGGAAAATTGTAATCACTTGATGTTTTAGAAAATTTTTGTTCTATGAATAATCATTTTTTTATCACTTCTCCAGACTTTTGTATTAATACCTATCTGCCAATAATCTGTGTTTCTAATCCATTTAAAAATGGACACAAGGAAGGGATCGAAACCCTTTCTGTAGTCTTTGGGTCATGTTTCCTTCCGTTTACCTTCCTCACACCTAAGCTTAGCAAAGTGTCATATTGAATTATAGCAGTATTTTACTTACAGGTTTTTAAAACTTAGATGGAAACCGCTTTACTTTTGTCCTCTTACCCAGCTTCCTTTATTGTTTTATCCACCTTGCCAGGATAACCAGGAATGTGTTAATTCTAGCTGCTCCATTTATTTGCTTCAGAATATGTAACAAGATAACCAGTTTTGTAAAATATTTTAACATAAATGGCTCCTTGGGGGTGTTTTTCTTTTTTTTTTATGTATTCAAAGCTTCAGGAAATTATTTCTGAAACTTCAGTATTGATGGTGCAGGTTCCCACTTCTGTAGAGATTTCTTCACTGTTACGCTTCATCCTTTCACTTTTTCATTAAGAAAGAAATTTGAATTCCAAAAGACCTAAATACTTTTTCTTTAACCAAAGAGTAGGAAAGTGCTCATGCTGGCAGTATTATCAACTCATCTTAATGACTTCACTCCCTTCAGCATCAAAGCCTTAGAAACAGCATTCCAAGCTAGATTAAAAAATTTGAAATAGAATAATTCATAAGCTAAACTCCATTTCTTCTGCTTTTAATGAAGTTTATCTTTGTATTTTTATATATACATGAAAAGGCTATTCCAGATATTCTGGATGCAAATGACATAGTCTCATAGAATAAAACACACACACACAGTTAGAGGTAGGAAAATAAGTGTTTGTAGAGGGACGTTCAGATAAGTACTAAGGAAAGCTCTTTCTTTGCCTTAACATGGAATGATAGAATGTTTTTAAAGTTTATTCATTTTGCAGCAGAGAAAAAGGATAACTAGCTTTCTGTCTTGGCTGTTCAGATAATTTTTATGTGGTGGAACTCAGTGACTCTCTTAACAGAACCTCTTAATTCATGGTCAGTAGGTGGGCTTTAGGAGATCCAGCAACCCCCCGAATATGTACAGAAATGTGTGGATTTTTCTGGGGAGCAGATTTGTAGTTTATGTCAGACTCTCAGAGAGCCTGGGAACCTCAAAGAGCTTGAGAACCATTGATCTAGAAACTGAATTATTTTATAGTATTGTTATTATTTAGGGACTAAATTGCCTCTAAAGCATTAACTTTTTGAAGGCAGGTTTGTATATTGTTCACATCCCTAAATATTCATACATTCCACAACACAAACATAGTAGCAATCCAGTAAATATTAGATGAATTGATTTAAGAAAAAGGAGATGGTGGCATCCTTTACCTTTTAGGACCACCATATTTTCCTTGGGTGGATTTTGACTGACCTCCTGTTGTCTGTGGCAGGAGCCAGGTACAAAGAGCCATCTCAGTAAAGCATAGAATGCCGGAGCTGCAGTTACTCGTGTAGAGGAGAGGACAGGACGTGGTCAGCATGGGTTCTAGTCCTGCCATTTACCTCGGTGGGGTCTGGAGAAGTCACGTCCATCGCTAAAACTGAGGGAGCTGGACTGGATAATCATCGTGATCCCTACCAGTGCTCCATCTATGATTCTCTCCCTCTCCTGTTCCATCTCCTCCTCTCCATCTCCCACTCACATTTGAACCGAGCTGGCAAAGCCTGTTGACCTAGAAAGTGGCTAGAGCCCAGCTCTCCTTCGTGTAGGTAATTCTCCCTTTTAAAAGGGTCACAGTGGAGAAGGAAATGGCAACCCACTCCAGTATTCTTGCCTGGAAAAGTCCATGGACAGAGGAGCCTGACGGGCTGCAGTCTATGGGGTTACATGACTGAGCATGTATGCACAAGGGTGGAGGGAGATGGGTTGGTAGCAATAAAGTGGGAGAACTAAAAAAAATAAAAGGATCACAGGACATAAGTCGGTCTGTACTAATGGGCTTCAGTACACCCTTATTAATTTGATTTTAGTCTGAGCAGTACCAGGAGAATGAAGGAACCCAGTGTAGCATGAAAGTCAGTGATCTAGGAAGGAGACAGGACTGGGAGTAATAGAACCTCAGTTCAAGTCCCAGTCCTGCCATCTAGCCAGATAGTCCCAGGTACTTGAATGCATTTAATGTTTTAATACGATATATAATTTAATATTTAATTTACTTTATATATGACATTCTTAATATAAATTTACTAATATAATCAAATTAAATGTATATAATATTATACTTTGTAAATTTGTCTTAAAAATACCTAGTTTATAGGTTCCTTGTAATAATTTTAATGTTTATGAAAGTTGCATTTGTCAACAGCACAGTATTTTGCTAATATTTATTCTTAGTATTATTAAACAAATTCTTGAGCCCTGTGTAAAAGGGAAGAAAGAGATCTTGGTGTTGATCAGTTCTTTAGTCAGTGCATTTAATGACATGCTCTGGTTTTCTGATGGCCCCCAATGCCACTCTTGAATACCAGGTTTCTAACCATGATGTGCTCATTTTAACATGTCCTCTTTGTTATTAACACTAGTACTGTATTCTTAAGTTACCATCTGCTTTCTGACCTTTAGGATGTCATTTTTGACATGTTGAGTGAACCTGAAGTGTTTTCTTGTTTTTCCAGTTCCTTCCCTTCTATAGTCTTCTTCCTAAAAACCTTCACTCCTGCAAGCGAAATTATTGATTAGAGAAACTGCCCTTAAGGGTCAGCCTGTATCCTTCATTCACCAGTGTGTGACTTGCATAAGCAATCAGAGAGTTAAAGTTACTCATTAAGGACAAATAAGCCAATTTTAAAAGGCCAGGCTCTGCTAACTGATAAAAAAGTCAGAAACACAGCATCCATTTAAAGGAGTGTTTTCATGCATTTTAAATTTTGACCTTTTTTCCCCCCTCTAAAGTAAAATATCAGAGGAAGCCTATTATTTCTCTGTTGACAGTCTTTGCTCTTTTACCTTAAATGTGTTATGTCTAGTCTTTCTTTATATTTTATTGTATCTGTAAAATATAGCATAGCAGCATTTCCTTCAGGAATTCAAGCCATTTAAAGCTCTATGTAATTGCTCCCTTTGAAACCCCAGACTGCCAAGACCACTATGAGCCCAAGCACCCTGTTCTCCAACACAGCACCCCTTTCCCAGGGTTTCTTCAGACATCCATTTCTGTTTAAAGTGTCATCAGAAATCAGCTCTAATTGTAACCGAACCTCCGCATTCCCTTGTGCCCTGCATCCGTTTGATTTCAGGTCAAGATTCAGGGAGATTTATCTTTAATTACTGATGATCCCTTGTAAATCAGCAGTCCCCAGTCACGTCGACCCAGTGGGCCATTTGCCTTTTAATTCAGAGTGTGTAATTGAACAATTTGCATGCTTTTATAAAGTAAGTTCACATCAACATGAAAAATGAGGCAAAGATTTGCATGACTTTGATTTTGAAGCAGCTTGGTACCCATAAGCTTAAGTTGCCCAGCGCTAAATAATGCTCAACAGGCCGTTGCTCGTTTGCCCAAGACAGGCTTTTGATAAAGCCAGTGCAGCAATAAGGTAATATTAACCTGATCCTCAGAGCTTGTTTCCAGACAGGCCTGAATAAAAATAAGTGGAATTTGGCATCGGTAAGATATAAGAAGATAATGTTTTTTAAAGGGAAAAAATGGCTAAAGAATTTGATGTACTGAGCATTTCTCCTGTCAGAAGATAAAAGTTTATTTACAAGCATATGTTCTTATAGACCTGTCAGTTAGTTGGCTGGGACTTGTTCAGCTGCAAGAAAGGAAAACTGAGCTCAAACTAGCTTAAGCAAAAATACAGTGTGTTGGCTCCTGTAGCTGAGAAGTTCAGGAATACATCTTGCTTTAGACATGGCTGAATCCAGCTACTAATATTATTTAGTTAGCCTGGTTCCTCCCCATCCCTGCCTATCCTCATCGTTATGTGTTTCCTGGGTGTTGTCTTTCTGCTCGGGCAGGATCTAGCCATGTGGTAGACATGCACTTCAGTGATAGCTGAAGCACTTCACAGCTAGCAGCCTCAAAGCATACAGAGAATGTCTGCCCTGATTATTCCAGCAGAAGCTCAGGGAAGATCTTAATTGCCCTGCCAGGGGTTGGATGTTCATTCCTGAGCCAAGAGGATGGGGTAGGATGGTCCATCGGCCAGGCCCACTGCCTCTTGCACCCTTGTGCCACATTGCTTGCTACAGAAATAGCACCTGCTAAGTCAGTCATTTGCTGTCATCTCAAATTTAGTTTGTTGAAAACAGAACTCTTGATTTCTACATCCCTCCAACCCCGACCCCCTGCACTGCCCCACTGCAGTAACAATACCATGCCCCGGGTAGCTCAAGCCAGACATGTATACTCCTGTTTTCTCCATGATGACTGTGTTACACAGTATGATGCATATATATCACACATCTCTGGCTCAGAGTCTTAAAAGGTGAAGGTAATCTTAGAGACAGTTCAGTCATAGTCCCAGAGAAGGAGTTGCCTAGTGGCCTGAGCCCGGGTCTTACTGCATCGCCTCTTCTGTTCAGACACGTGTGTATATCCAAAGACAAAAAAAATACTTTAACGACAATGGAAATCCCTTTTTAATGACAGGAGGAGGGAGTTAATTTCTCTCTCAGACTGCTTTGAAAATGTCTGTATTATTAAGTATTGTCTGATTAGCCATATACATGGGAAATGGAATCTAAGCTTTATGTTGGCTCATTCAGTTCCTGACCCAAGTAAAAACAGGACCTTTTTTTTTTTTTTTAAGAAGCCAACACAACATTGTAAAGCAATTGTCCTCCAATTAAAAAAAAAAAAACAAACCTGTTTTTTTTGAAGTTCAGTGTTTAAAGTTCATTCCCAAATGAACTGCTAAATAAGTGTTTTTATTATGATGTCTTGTTCTGACATAGGCTTTTCCTTTTTTACATGATTCCTTTTCTCTTTTCTCCCCCAAATCTTTATCATTTCCTTTCTATTCACATATTTCTGTTCAGTTCTCTCTTCATTTTTTCTATAACTGGAAGTTTTTAATTTCAAATGGTATTACCAAAACTAAAAAGACCACCAGTTGCCCAACAAAGCATATTAACTAGTGACAGCCCTCTGTGAGACTTCCATTTTAAAAAATAATTATTTGCAGCAGCTGGTTAATTCAGTTGGTTAGAGTGTAGTGCTAAAAAATAATTATTTGCTATCTTGTTAATTTGAGCCTTACTTAAAAGTTTTAGAGTATGAAATGTCATATTAAAATAAATTATTAACTATGTTGAATATAAATGGATAAAATTTAAATGCATTTATAAAATTTTAATGCTTTCCTTATGAAGAGAAGGTTCTAATAACTGATAGATTTACTACCAAGTTTATTATGAAATGGTAACATTTTCTCTTTTAATTTATTCTATGATTTGTCTCAGCCTTTTTATTTTATTTTTTTACCTAATTCTGAATGAGGTAAAATTGGGGGGTCAATTTGTTGATGTAACCAATCAAGTCATTATTTTATATGAAATACTATGTCGGTAAAAGCAGTATCTGACATAGGCTCCCAGTAAGCAAAATTGGGCATTACTACATACAAAATTTAGAGTTTTTAATTAAGCAGTAGGCCATACAGTTTGTATTTATTCTGACAATGTCATTACCCATAAAATCTCCTTATCTACCTTTCCAGTCCCATTTGATTTTAAAATAAAATGAATAAAGAGGTAAAAAATACATGTTTAAGCTCATTAGCTGCCTCCTCCTGATTTTGTTACCCTAAAGCAAGTCCCTAAAGCAAACTGGAAGGCCAGACTTGTTTCAGGCTTACCATTGTGGGAACTGTCTTGGGGAAGAAGTCGTTTTCTTCGTGTTGGTCTCTACCTAAGAGAAGGCATTACCCTATGGGCTTAGATAGGTGTCTGAAACTTCCTGGTCTCTGTAACTCAGCAGGGGAATTGATCCCAGAGGATACACCTGTTGGCAGAAAACCCTATAGTGCCTGCCTGGCTGGCCACCTTCATTCAGTTCTGTATTGCAGCAGAGAGCCATTCCTTCTAGAATGTGCCAAGACAGATATTCTAATTCCATTGTATTTTCCAGTCTGTATGGACTGATCCAAAGAGCTTGCCACTGTTAATTGGAAATATTACATTACCCATGGTAATTTGATAATAAAAAATGGTGTTATCTTAATTTGTTATCAGCTAGAGAGGTCTTTTTTCTCATCCATTTAAAACCTTGTTTTCAGTGCAATTACATCTTTTTTTAAGTTATAGTTCAGTGCATTTTCATATATTCACATAGTTGTACAACCATTGCCACAACCAATTTTAGAACATTTTATTGACCCCTCAAAGAAACTCTGTACCTGTTAACAATTACTCCTATGCACCCACCCTCCTCCCCAGCCCTAGCAAACCACTGATCTCCTCTGTGTCTCTAAAGATTTGCCTGTTCTGGACATTTTCATACGAATGGAGTCATATAATATGTGGTCTCTTATGACTGACTTATTTAGGCATATAGGTTTCATCCATGTTGTATCATGTATCAGTATTTTCTTCTTTTTTTATTGCCAGATAAATACCCTTATATGGGTATACAATGGTTTGTTTATCCATTCACCCATAGATAGTTGTTTCCTCTTGTTGGCTACTGTAACAAGGCTGATATATGAACACTATGTACAAGTTATTGTGTGAACATATATTTTTATTTCCCTTGAGAGTTGAACTGCTGGGTCACTTGGTAACTCCGTTTAACTGAGGAACTACCCAATTGTCATCAATCCTTTTTTAATCCTTAGCCAGCAAGAGCTTTTATATATTGTTGCGTTAGAGTAAAACTTTACTGTCTGTTCCATATATTTTAAGGGTGAATAATGCTTCATCATCGAGAGTGCTAGCTAATTTTCTAAAAATTGTCTGTGGTAAAATAAATACCTAAAGACTTTTTTGCTTGCCATTTAGTTTCTAGCAGTGTTTTCAGATGGAGTAATAATGACTATGTCAATTGATATCTTCTTATTCTTTGTACAATCTAAACTACACGTCAGGCAGTAACTGACACAACATTGTCAAGCAATTTTCCTCCAACTAAAAAATAAAAATAGCTAAACTACTCATCACACTAATTGCACTAGTAGTTAGTTTCTGTAGTTCTAAATGCAAGAATTCATATTTATATTTCAGTAGGAATTTTTTTCATCTGTATCTAATTTTGAGTATCTTTTGATTGTACTTTCCTAATTAGCGTTTTTAACATTAACTATATGTATGTTTCTCCCTCCGTTGGTAGCCATACTATCCGAGCCAGTATTCCAAGGTTAAGTTATGTTATATTATGTTTAGCATACAACTAAACTAATGCAATTTAGAAAGCATTAAAGACATAGTTAAAATTCACAGTTTGGGCCCAAAGGAAGTAAACTTTATCTGAAATATGTGAGCATGTGAGTCACTTGCCATGGCTGGACAGATGAAGTGTGACTGAAAGTAAGATGATTTACCAGCATATAGATGCTAATGCAGTAATAAATTTCTTTTTTTAGAGTTTGGATTAGGGAGGGAGGGCCATGGGGTGGGTAGAGTTTGTGGCTTGGCCATTTCATTACCCATCATCTCTGTGTTCCTTAGAGTTTTACAGAGGGAGGAATGCAGTCTGTGGGACCCTGAGAGGAAAACAGGGCAGAGACTAGTGTGAAAACAGAGACGAAACCAGCAGGAACAGGGGAGAAAATTGCTGAGATGGCCCAGATTCCAGAGAAACCCTCAACCCCCTCTTCCCTCCCCCGTTCAGGATTCTCTCTGAAAGAGAGAAAACATAGGTTGCCTTTGTTCACAGCTTACACATAATGTGTAGTTTGTTTAATTTTTTTTTTTTTTAATGCAAGAACGTTGTGCCTTGGAGCCACTAACATCTTCATCAGTAAGTCCTCTGTTCTGTCAACCTTGCTTGCAGGAGTCACAGTCAGTCATCCAAAAATCACATAAATATGAAGTGATACTTTGAAATGATAACAGAACTGATCGTGGTTGCCCTTGCCACTGGGTCACTTTATAAAAAGCATATAAGCAGTTTCCCTTTGGTGACTGTGTTAACCAGTGCCATCTTTTGGTGTAGATTTATGTAATACACATTCACTCCAGCCTTTGGGGACTGTTTTGTGATGAAAAGTCTAGTAAGGTTGTATCTTTAGCTTACCTAAAAGCATTATTGTTTGGTGATCAGCTCTCTGTCAAAGATACATGTTGGTGTTTTTTTAAATCAATTTTTAGGAATAAGGTATAGTTAATTCATTATTATCTGTGGTAATGCTTAACACTAATTTATGATGAAACACAGATAAATCCTCCATTTGCAGTAGAGGAAAAGATGATATGAAAAATGGCAGGGGTGGAAGGTGATAAGGAGAGTGAAGAAGAGAAGCTAAAACAGGCTGCTGTGACTAGGTTTGTGCCTTGTGACTAGGCTTGTCTTGATCTTGGGGGAGAAGTCAGGAATTTGATGTGTGAATTTCCAGCCTTTTGGCCACCACAGTTTTGTCTTGATCCACAAATGCATAGCACATGCTACTCAGTAGAGTTCGCGGCTCCAGTGTGTGCCTTGCCTTCCCTTGCAAGGAGGCTGTACTGTTCTCTCCCTTTTTTCTCTGCATGCAGACTTGCTGTCAATACGCCCCCACACATTCTCTTTGATGAAGACTTGCTGGACTTGAGCCAGTTTATTACTTCAGTTCTTGTTCCGCCAAACTGTCCATAGTAGGCAACGAGAAATCTTTCCAATCCTATGTGACATAAAGATGATCTTCTCAGTTCTGGAATCCTTTGTTTAAAATACAAGTGGTTAGACAAAAGATTAAATTGCAGAATCAGTGTTTAGAATTATTTAATTGTAAGAAGAGAGCTAGTCCCCCTTGGTCTCCACACAGAATAGCCGTTTGGTTCAAATGATCAAATGTCCATCCTCAGAGGACCTAGCAGCTTGGCTCCGGCCCCTCTCCAGTGCTCCCACGATGTCCTACATATATGTCCTTGTTCTTGTGCTTCTCTTTAACTTTACGATTGCCTGCTTCCATGCCCTTGCTTCCCCCATATACACCCTGATCTTAAACTGTGAACTCTGTGAGGATGAAAACAGACTGTGTACCACTCAGCCTGGTGCTCAGATAAATCTAAGTGTGAAGATACACATTTTTTTAAAAGGGAAGTCCGATTACAAATTAATCTTCAGTCCTGCTAAAACCTTTAAAAATTTCCACCCCAATTGGCTTTGTCTCAATAATATTTTAGCACCACAATGCAGATGTTAGTAGTAAATTCAGATTCAGGTAATACAGTTTTATCAATTTTTATTCTCAAACAGGGTCATTGCTCTATATGGTAGTGAGATGAGAAAGGAAAACAGCTAGAGTTAGCAGAGTTTATTCCCTTGGGCCTTCTAAGTGATCTTCCCCCTAACCACCACCACCCCCCACACAAGCGCAAAACCCTCCTGGCCCCTCTCTAACTCTGAAGCATCCGCGGTTCATTCAGCGTCGGTGTGCCCGGTGCCTCTGACAGCAGCCAGGCCCTGCGGCGGCCGCGCGGGCTTTGGTGGGAGAGCCAGACCTGCACACACAGCGCTGATGCAGTGAGGGCCCTCCCGGGAAGTCCACACCGCGTGACGTGTAGATCCGAGGGCTGGGACCGCTGGAAGGTTCCCCTGAGAAAGTGACATCTGCACCACGTCTAAAAGGATGAGGAGTTCTGACCTGAAGGAAGGGGATAAGCCTTACAGGGAAGGTGAAGGGCGGGCACAAGCGCGTGCGGACGAGAAGTGGCCAGCGCCCGGCCACAGCGAAAAGACAGACCTGGGTGGGTGCCTGCACGAGAGTTTGGAATTTAACCTGGAGGCCATAGGGGAAGTCAGAGAAGATTTTAAAGAGAAGTTACGTAATCTCACTGTTCTTTCCCTGCGTCCTTCCTTCTAGGATTCTCTGACCTTGCTTTTCTCTGTTGTTACTACTTCTTTCTCTGCTAACGCTGTGTGCCAAGGTAAATCAGCTGGTTCTAGTAGAGTGCTGTTAGGTTTGGGGTTTGGAACATTGTCAAACTTCCGAAGTCTGCCCCTTCTCCCACCCCAGAAGAGAGTTCTGTACCATGACCCTGATCCCATCTTGTCAACTGACAAATCAGTGGACCCCTGACTAGGTCTTGGCATTCTTATTGTTAAAACAGGAAAAAAAAAAAAAAGAGTGACATCTTTATATATAAAAAGAAATACTCCTTAACTTTATTATACTAATGTAATAAAATGAGAGTGAAGGCAACTGAATTTGTACACTTAAGACACAGTATTTTGTGTTTCACCCTCTCTAGGCTTTTCATCTTCTGTACCCAGGTTATAACATGGGCATGGTAGGCTTGAGAAGACAGTGTCGTCTGGCAACTTCAGTGCTCCTGGCCCCTGCTCTCTCCATTTTTGAGCCCTTGCACTGTGTCCCCAGTTGTATGATTGTTTGCACCCAGGGTCTAACCATTCTCACAATAAACCGTTCTTTGGAATTTTACAAAGAAATCATTCATGGCACCCAAGCTGAAAACTGAAGCCCATCCTGTCATTTTCCATTTATGATTCCTGTTTAACTAGAAAGTCGTTTATGAACAGTGTCCCATGTTTTCTATGCAATCTGAAGCAACAGATGGCAGGCGTGCATATTACCTGGTTGTCTGAAGCCTACTTGAGTAACTCGCTGACTCATTTACACGGGTCCCTCATTGGAGCCAGCTACAGGAGGCGTGGGAGGCAGGCAGGCAGGCCTCCTCCTGGGGAAGCCCAGGCCTCCATCGATTCATTGCTGCCACCTGCTGGGGTGGGGAAGCCGCTCAAGTGAGAGCTGAGCCATCCAGGCTGTTTGAGAGACCTGTGTGTAGTTCCAGTGCTCACCAGGGGCCCCGAAATAGAAGTTGAAACTGTAGAACACCACACCAGTCAGTGTGAGGTGGTGTTCGATGATGTCGGTTAGCACACACTCTCCAGCAACAGTGAGGCTAAGAAAACCAAACAACGCTGCAAGGACCGAAAGGTCCCAGAGCATTAGAGCCAGAAGAGTCTTTTGAGCAGTTGCTGTGGACTTCAGTTCAGTCAGGCTCCAGGGGGCTTGTGAAATGCAGTTTCCCATGCCTTGCGCCGGAGATTTAATTCACTCGACCTACAGTAGGGTTTAGTTCACAGGCCCCCATGAAGTTCTGATGCAGGTAGTCTAGCATCACACTTGAGAAAGGCACTGCCTTCAACATTATCAAGCCGTTATCAGCCATTTTTTAAATTAGTGCCTCATTTCCATAAATTTAAAAATTTACATCCTATTACATCTTCCATCAATGTAATGTACCTGTAACTGGTTCTGTGAAGCATACACACAAAAATTCTTGTTTGGCTTGTTGGGTGTGTAGGGGGGGAGGAATTCGTTTTAAATATTTAACTTTTCTCTCTTCCCCAAGAAGGAAGTACTGTAATTTATATTGGTTTATAGTGAAATGCTTTTTCACCTTGGGCATTGGCAAGCAAAGGTGGGGTTTGATACTACATTTTTCATAGCCATCATTTTCATGCCTCTAGTGATCATTTGGGTAATAATGTGAATTTTCAGGTGCCTGAAATACCATGATACAGAGTTCTGATGTCCATCATTTCTCACTTCTATTCTTTGGTGGACCCAAGCCCAAGAAAACTACAGCCCTCAGGGTTTTTAACATATCTTATTCTCCCTTTCTCTGTCTAGGCAACCTTGGCCATGTGATACAAACAATATTAAACATACATAATGATTTACCCTATTACACAAGAAAAGCAAGTGACCCAATAGCAAATTTGAGAACTCACCTTAGAACCGAGAATTCTGGGTGCCTGTCGTGTGCTTGCTTCATAGAGAAATAACATATGCTCCTGCTTCTAAAATGACTCTTTGCTATCCAAGAATAACCCTGTCTGACTGTGAACTCAGTGATACCATGGAACTCGGGGGCTCTTTATACTTGGTATACTGTGTAAATTAAAAGTACCAGCAAATTTTCTAGTGTATTTCCTTCTAGACTCTTCTTTTTTTTTTTTAGCTCTCAAGGCTGCTGGCATTCAGGACTTCCAAGCCCTTTAATGCAAATAATCATGTTTAGTGCAGTTATCATGTATTGTATGCAGATAATCAAAAAGGCAGTTTATTGAAATTCATTATAGAGAAATCCTAATGGGGCTTTCAGAATCATAATTTTTGTTACTTGTAAATGTAGTTTGGTGTATCATTTATATTTTTGTTTCCTGCCTTCTTTATCTCCTCTGTCAAGGTTATTTTGGTTCTGTTTTTCAGTCGTACCTGAAGGACATCTTAAAGGAAATTGGTGTTCAAAATGTAAAAGGGATCCACAAAAACACATGGGAACTGAAGCCAGAATACAGACATTATCAAGTAGAAGAAAAAAGTGATTAAGAAGATTCGAAGCCCGCCTAACAGAACTAAAGGATGATGAGCTGAGCAGGCAGCCTTGATACGTGAATCCTTGAGCACCATCTATTATAGGGGGGAAATGACTGGTATTTTCATTTCTCTAGGTAAATTTTTTAAACAATAATTCTTGTAAAGTTGCTTAAATGATTTTTGAGGAAAAAGAACATCTTTATTTATATACTTATATTAAACCAGATTATTCATGATGGGGTGGGGAGTTGAAAGGTTTTTCTTTTTAAATATTAACTTTAAAATGTAAAATGAGGAAATGTTTTCTAAATGAGGACTCCCCATCTTTGCGGGAAGAGTTGAAGTGATGTAGATCCAAAGTGATTGGCACAGCAGGAAAAAAAAGTAGGCAACTACAGAAATTCTCAAAAGGAACTAAAGAAAAGTTCCTTATTCTGAAATTGTCAAAGAGCAAGGCTGTCTTTTTTTTTTTTTTTTTTTTAACAGGTGGTTGTGTTTCATATTTGCACGTATTAATGAAAGGATAGCATTTGGGTGTGCACTAAGGTAGCAGTTTGTTTTTTTTCTTTTTCAAGATAGCAGATTTCATCATTAGCTTACTTTACCCCAGTGACAGTGACATGAGAACTGGAAAAAGACATGGTCATTTGTTCTTTCTTTCCTCTTTTCTTCTTTTAAAATAATTAGAAATTAAATGCTTTTCCAATTCGGGATATACATCCCCCATCATAAGCTTCTCAGAGATGTTTACTGCACACTCAGTGAGCCTATATTGACTAGTGTGTGGCAAAGGCTGCTTAACGCCTAAAGGAGGGTTGTAGGGGTAAGGTTGATGTGTACAGACAAACAGGTGAATGTCAGCTCCTGGGGAATGAAAGTGTTTCTCTTGTCTTTCTTTTTAATTAATTTTAAATAAAAACAATAGCTGTCCATGGTATTACATAGCACAAAATGTTATATATTAGACAATCCAAAAGCATACCCATGAATAAGATCACCAAAACAAAAGAAGCTTTAGCACACTAAACACAATTAAGAATTTATTTATACTTGTTAATTTTGTCAGCTGTTTCTGTATGCTTACAACCAAGAAGCAGCAAATGCCAAAATTTTTTAATGTTATGTAATTAAAACAAATCATGGAAATAATCTGTCCACTGAGATAAATATTTTCCTGTACTATTTGATTTTTTAGCAGCAGAATGCTGAAGCTGAGTACCAGTGCATCAAATTTTTTGTCCTAGGATTCCCAGTGAAATAAAACAAAGGAAGGTGGTCCCATCCCCTCTCCCACCTCCAGCTGTCTTATCCTGCCTTATTGTGCTGCAGTAACCAAACATTGTATCTCCATTACCTTCCTTTTTTTTTTTAAGGCGTTGTTTGTTTGTTTTTGATGTGGGCCATTTTTTTAAGTCTTTATTGAATTTGTTATAGCTTCTGTTTTATGTTTTGGTTTTTTGACTGCAAGGCATGTGGGATCTTAGGTCCCCAGGCAGGGACTGAACCCTTGAACCCACACTCCCTGCATTGAAGTTGTAACCACTGGACCACCAGGGACATCCCTCCATTACCTCTCAATTCCTCAGTGTAGGCAAGCAGATGAAGAATGGTGTGCTCTATCTGTATATAGCTGAGAATTCTAGGCACCTGTGGTTTGCTTTGTTCAGAGTTTGTCTTTTTGGATGTATGACACTGCTCTGAAGCAGACCTGTGTCTCCTCTGCCCCTGCCTTTTGTTTTTGTAGTGACAGCACCTGCCAGAACTTGCTGCTGGTAGAGTTGCCAGGGCAACTTTGTCTCCTCTAAAGCTGTGCTTTGGTTATTTTCTGCCAACTTGCTTGTTAAGCTTGTTTTAGTTACCTTGCACCTTATCACACTGACAATATCTTATCTCTTAAATACTTATTATCTATTCAGTAGACTAGGTGGTGGACTGGTGCCATTCCTGATTAATTTTTTTTGCAATTGCTTTCTTATTTAGTACAAAAATACAGCTGTTGGTCAAGAAGGAGACTCTCTCTTCCACCTGGGTTCCCTTTTTCTTTTATTGCAGGACTCTCTTTCTCTGATAAACATGGTTTTGGCAGCCAAAAGTCCTAAACCCTTATAACCACTGTGAGATGGTGAGAGAGGAAGGCTGATGAGGGAGATATACACCTGGTAAGATGTCCCATCATAAGACAACAGGAAGGCCATATGTAATCAATGAGATTGTTAAACTCAACCAGTGCACACACTTTGGGGATATTTTAACTGACAAAATGTAGTAAGATTGTGGTTGCTTGGCATTGAAAAGATTTGAAATCACATGTTACCAGTAGCATCCAAAGTGAGATATCTTTAAAAAGTAAACCAGTTTACACAAAGACAGAAATATAGATCAATGAAACAGAATAGAAAGCCCAGAGATAAATCCACGAACCTATGGACACCTTATCTTTGACAAAGGAGGCAAGGATATACAATGGAAAAAAGACAACCTCTTTAACAAGTGGTGCTGGGAAAACTGGTCAACCACTTGTAAAAGAATGAAACTAGAACACTTTCTAACACCATACACAAAAATAAACTCAAAATGGATTAAAGATCTAAATGTCAGACCAGAAACTATAAAACTCCTAGAGGAGAACATAGGCAAAACACTCTCCGACATAAATCACAGCAAGATCCTCTATGACCCACCTCCCAGAATATTGGAAATAAAAGCAAAACTAAACAAATGGGACCTAATGAAACTTAAAAGCTTTTGCACTACAAAGGAAACTATAAGTAAGGTGAAAAGACAGCTCTCAGATTGGGAGAAAATAATAGCAAATGAAGAAACAGACAAAAGATTAATCTCAAAAATATACAAGCAACTCCTGCAGCTCAATTCCAGAAAAATAAATGACCCAATCAAAAAATGGGCCAAAGAACTAAACAGACATTTTTCCAAAGAAGACATACAGATGGCTAACAAACACATGAAAAGATGCTCAACATCACTCATTATCCGAGAAATGCAAATCAAAACCACAATGAGGTACCATTACACGCCAGTCAGGATGGCTGCTATCCAAAAGTCTACAAGCAATAAATGCTGGAGAGGGTGTGGAGAAAAGGGAACCCTCTTACACTGTTGGTGGGAATGCAAACTAGTACAGCCGCTATGGAGAACAGTGTGGAGATTCCTTAAAAAACTGGAAATAGAACTGCCATATGACCCAGCAATCCCACTTCTGGGCATACACACTGAGGAAACCAGATCTGAAAGAGACACGTGCACCCCAATGTTCATCGCAGCACTGTTTATAATAGCCAGGACATGGAAGCAACCTAGATGCCCATCAGCAGACGAATGGATAAGGAAGCTGTGGTACATATACACCATGGAATATTACTCAGCCATTAAAAAGAATTCATTTGAATCAGTCCTAATGAGATGGATGAAACTGGAGCCCATTATACAGAGTGAAGTAAGCCAGAAAGATAAAGAACATTACAGCATACTAACACATATATATGGAATTTAGAAAGATGGTAATGACAACCCTATATGCAAAACAGAAAAAGAGACACAGAAATACAGAACAGACTTTTGAACTCTGTGGGAGAAGGTGAGGGTGGGATGTTTCAAAAGAACAGCATGTATACTATCTATGGTGAAACAGATCACCAGCCCAGGGGGGATGCATGAGACAAGTGCTCGGGCCTGGTGCACTGGGAAGACCCAGAGGAATCGGGTGGAGAGGGAGGTGGGAGGGGGGATCAGGATGGGGAATACGTGTAAATCTATCGCTGATTCATATCAATGTATGACAAAACCCACTGAAATGTTGTGAAGTAATTAGCCTCCAACTAATAAAAAAAAAAGTAAAGTAAAAAAAGTAAACCAGTTTAGCTCTATGGTATCAGAAGCAGCTCTCCTGGATTTCAGCAGAGGTGCAGTTGTTCCTGATGATCACATTTTCTTTGAAGCCCTTTTCGTCACCATTGGTACATATTAATGAAAATAAGAGGAAACAGTGCCTGATGATGTATTAAATGCTCTGAAATACTATCTCGTTTAAAGAATTAGTGCTGAGAAGTAGATAATGTCCATGTTATAGAACCATTTCCTGCCCAACATATTATCATGAATACCAATCCCTCTTTAGGAGAATTCTGCCCTTTGGGGATAAAGTGAATGCTAGAGTATACCTTCCCAGAAGCCCATGAGTCTCCCCCCACTCTCCCTTGTCTTACCTCCAGACCAGGAAAAAGGTGATCAAAGTGGCGACCAGTGGTCTTTGGCATTCCCTGCCTGAATCCAGACATCCAGCCCTTCCTGACCCACAGGACACGGTTACAATTATCTCCTTTAAAGTCAGGCTCCTCTTGCTAACTTTTAATCCCTGTTACATTCAAGTACCCCGTAGGGTGCGCAGCGTTAGAGTGGACTCCTTGAGCTCCGTGGGCGTCTAGGATCACAGTGGAATGTGACGGGGGGACACTAGCTGTGGCACCAGCTGAAACGCAGCTGCCTTCGTCCAGACTTCACTTGCTGGAAGCTTGCCTTTCGTCTCAGTGTATTGGCCATTTTCCCTGGCATTTGTGTGATGGTCCAAGAGGTGACAAGCTGAGAATCTGTTTGGTTCAGTTTTCATTGCTTTGACAGTCCAAAGCATGCTCCTAAGCCTAATATCTTTTTCATAGTATGTAAGAGGAGGGATCAGAGATCACTTTGTAACATTACTTTTCTTCACGTACTCCCATACTTTCCTCTTCCTACTTCCTTTCCTTTGAGCAGGTACCACCACTGATTATACAGTAGCATGATGTAACACCCGACAGACCGACAGTATAAGTCTTTGATGGTTTATCATAAGAAAATTAACAGCTTCTATCGGATTTTGTTGGAAATCATCTAAATTAAAAAAGGACTTTTTCAATGCTGTAGCTTCCACTTTAAACTGTTTATTGAACTGTTACTGTGTGCCAGACACTCTGCTAGGCGTTTGACTCCTATAACTTGTGTAATCTTCACAACAGCCCTACAACATGCAATTCAGGAGACCCAGTTCCATCCCTGGATTGGGAAGATTCCCTGGAGGAGGGCATGGCAACCCACTCCAGTATTCTTGCCTGGAGAATTCCATGGACAGGGAGCCTGGTGGGCTACGGCCCACAGGGTTGCAAAAAGTGGGACACAACTGAGCAACTAACACTTTGACTTTCTTTCAACTCATGTAATCCTGACAACAGCCCTACAACATCTGTGTGTGTGTGTGTGCTAAGTTGCTTCAGTTCAAACCAACGTTCAGTGAATTGTGTGTAAGAGGTTTGAGGTCCCAATCATTTGTCTGTCGCCACTGCAAATGCTAATCAATAAAGACAGACAGGGAATAAGAAATAAATACGGTCAAATGACTCCCTTTTGGAGGCCCATTACTCCTAATTGGCCTGGAGGGCCTCCCTAAGAGCTGAGGCTGAAGTAGAGCTTTCTCCATTTATCCTTTTCCTCACTTAGTGATGACTAGCCACCACTAGTGGGTGTTCGGCCTGGCTTACTATTTGCAGGTGAAAAATCTGGAGTGGCTGGAAGAAGACATGCAAATGGCCAACAAGTACATGAAAAAATACTCAGCATCAGGGAAATGGAACTCAAAACCACAGTGAGCTACCACCTCACACCTATTAAAATGGCTGTCCTGAAGAAAGGCAAGAGATAAGAAGTGTTGGTGAGAATGTGGAGAAAAGGGACCTGAGTGCACTGTTGGTAGAAATATACATTGGTTCAGCCCTTATGGGAAACAATACTGAGGTTCCTCAAAAAGTTAAAAATAGAACTACCGTATGATCTAGAAATCCCACTTCTGGGTGTGTATATGCCCAAAGGAAATGCAAACAGGACTTCAAAGAGATAGGCACACTCCCATGTTTGCTGCAACATTATTCCCAACAGCCAAGAAATGGAAACAGGTTAAGTGCCCATCAGTGGATGAGTGGATAGAGAAGATGTAGTATACGTATGTTGTGCAATGGGATATTGTTCAGCCATGAGAAGAAGGAAATCCTGCCATTTTCAACGTGGGTGGACCTTGAGAGCATTGTGCTAAATAAGTCAGAGAAAGGCGAATGGTGTATGCTGTCACATACGTGTGGAAGGTAAAAAGGCTAAACTCATAAAGACAGAAAAGTGGTGTTTTCCAGAGGTTCAGGATAGGATAGGAGAGGAGAGTTGTTGCTGAAGGACACAAACTTGGAACTAGTAGTAAATAAGTCCCGAAGAGCACAATGAGTAAAGGTAACACTGCTGTATTATTAACAATAATCATCAAACTTGCTCAGAGACTAGATCTTACTTATACCACAACAGAAAAAGTAATTGCATTATAGAAGAGCTAACTATACTTCATTGGCAATTATATCACAATATATAAATTATCAAATCATGTTGTATTCCTTGACAGTGTTTCTATATCAGATGTATTTCAATTAAAAATAGTGAAGTCAAAACACCTGAGCTTTCTAGAGGCAAGCGCAGCCTATCATGCTCGCCCATGAACAGTGAACATTGGGACTCGAGAATGGAGGATGGAAACAGGATGAATACAGCTGTGTCTGAGCTGTCTGTCAACACCATTAAGGAATCTTTGTTAATTCAGTGGAAATAGAAAAGGTGAGCTTTGCAAAAGTCACATGCGATGGGATGCTAGGCTTCCAAAAGAGTTCTCAAATGAATCCCTCCCTTAAGTCAGCCTACTGCGCAGTTCCCCCTCTAGACCACTGATGACCTTCTCCTCACCCTCAGGACACTGCCAAGACAGTAAGGAGCATTCATTCAGCCGTGCATTCTCTTAACATTGGCACATGTGGATCTCCAAAGAGAGACCAGTGTAGCATGAAACTGCTAATAGCACTTCAGAAATAAGTAACGGTTTCTCATCAGTGATGTTGAAAGGGAGACTAAACATTCTATAGACAGACTTCCTTGACGGTCCAGCGGTTAAGAATCCACTTGCCAGTGCAGGGGACACGGGTCCGATCCCTGGTCTGGGAAGATCCCACATGCCTTGGGGCAACTAAGCCCATGCAGAACAACTACTGAGCCCAAGTGCCGCAACCACTGAGGCCCACACATCACAGTGATGAGTCCCTGTCCCCCTGCTTGCTGCAGCCAGAGAGTCCTCACAGCAGCAGGGGCCAGGAGCAGCCAGAATTAAAAACATCCTGTAGAGGAGTATACATTTACAAAATACAAATAAAATACTTATATCTAGACTGTATAAGGGTCTCTCAAATAATAACAACCCAGTTTAAAAGTGAGCAGTAACTTTACACATACACCTCATCAAGAAGCTACAAAGAAGCCCTTGAAAAGCTGCTCAACATTGTTGGTCATTAGGGAAATGCAAATTAAAACCACCACAAAATAATGTTACACACCTACCAAGATGGCTAAAATTCTGGAGCCCTGACAGCACCAAGTACTGACCTGCACAGCACCTGGGACTCCCACTTGGGAATCCCTCATGGGAATACAGAATTATATAGGGGTGCTAAAAAACAGTATGGCATTTTTTGGTCAAGTTAATCATACCACCTTATAACCCGGCAATCTCACTCCTAAGTATTTGCCCAGGAAAAATGAAAATAATATGTGCATACAAAACACCTGTACACAAATGTTTAAACAGACTTGATCCTAATTGCCAAAAACTGGAAACCACCCGAATGTCCACCGGCTGGTGACTAGATAAACTAGCGTAGACAGTGAATGAATACAGCTCACTCAGCAAGGAAGGTGAAGGACTGAGTGATGCAGCCATGTGGGCAAATCTCTGATCCCTTGTGCCAAGTGAAAGAAGCAGGACTTGGGGGGGGGGGGCGGGGTGATGTACTATACTTCCAACTGTATGACATTCTGGAAACAGGAAAACTACGGGGATAAAAATGAGCCAGTATTTGCCTGGGGTTGAGGGTACATGAGGTTTACTACAAAGAGACATAAGGGAACTTTTGCAGTCGTGGAAATTATGATCACGGTGGTGGTTACATGATGGTTTGTTAAAACATAATCTGCACATTTAAAAGGATGGATTTTACTGCATATAAAATATCCCTCAATACACCTGGTTTTAGAAAATTAAGCAGGATGAAAACTAGGAGAAATATCCGTCAACAAGGAAAGGTTAAACTTTGACTCCTCTGTATTATGGAGTGTCTGCAACAGTTAAACAATGAGACACATGAATGCACTGCCCTGGAGATAGCTCAGTATTCTCTAGAGTAAAAAGCGAGTTTCATAACAGTCTTCATAGTAAGGTCCCATTTCTATTAAAAATGGAGCAAAGTATGTATTTCTGCATGAGCACACATGTATATAAACAAGTCAGAAAACACGCTGAATTCTTAACAGGGCAACCTGTAGGGAGGAGGGCAAGGGGGAGTCTCTTCGTGTGCATACAGTCAGACCTGTCTTGTCAGTGTTCATTGTACCGCACCCTTGTTTATAAGGAACTTGAGCACCTGCAGATTTTTGTATCCAAGGAGGTTCCTGGAACCAGTCCTCAGAGATACCGAGGATGGCTTTCTATCATGAAAGGGATGGTATTTTTATAATGAGAGTATATAATGACGAATATTTGAATTTGTATGTGTGTGTATATATATTTGCTCATGCTCTGTCATGTCTGACTCTATGTGACCCCATGGACAGTAGCCCGCTAGGCTCCTCTGTCCAAGGAATTTTCAAGGTAAGAATACTGGAGTGGGTTGCCATTTCCTACTCCAGGGGCTCTTCCCAACTCAGGGATCAAACCCATGTCTCCTGCATATCCTGTGTTGTTAGTTGCCACTTGGGACTGCGCCACCTTGGAAATTCCTTGCTACACTGCATATATTTTAAAAGGAGAGCATATGTTTTATGAAATAACTTAAAAGATACTCCATTTGTACCCCATTGGGTGTAGGGGTTAGAGGGTATCTCAAGTCTCCCCATCAAGGAAGAACCTCTCCCTCGAGGACTAAATGTGGGAGAGAGCCTGGACTTCCCCAGACTTTCATTGAACGTCACTTGTTGTGTCCTGGGTGCCGCCGGAGCAGCTGCAGTGGGGAGCCAAGTGAGGCCTCAGCCCTGTCCTGCGCTGCAGGCCTCAGGTGTCAGCGGGTCACTTCTGTCAGGTAAGGACCTGAGACTTAGGTCGGTGCCATTTAGAGTGTGGGGGAGAGGCCTGCCCTATTGCCTTCGCCAATTCTCCTAGGATTAACAGAGGTCAGTTCCATCCCCAAAAGGGAAGAAAGTGCCCATTATGTGCACCGATGAAGGCCTTGAATTAAGTCCACTGGGAGAGGATCCACAAAGGCACTTACGCATGCGTGTGCTTGCTCAGTCGTGTCTGACTCTCTACGACCCCCATGGACTATAGCCCACCAGGCCTCTCTCTCCATGGGGTTTCCCAGGCGAGAATATTAGGGCAGTTTGCCATTTTCTACTCCAGGGGATTGTCCTGACCCAGGGATCAAACCCACGTCTCCTGCATTGGCAGGCAGATTCTTTACCAGTGAGCCATTTGGGAAGCCCATACGCCCACAGTACATTGGGAAGATGAGTGTCACTGAACAAAGAGAAACCTATCACTTCTTTAATTTGCTGAATGTATGAGAAAGCAACTTTGAATGATTACTTCCTACTGTTAGTAAGGGAGGTAAGAGATCTGCTGTTTGGAAAGCAGAGCGAACCAAGGTACATTCTCGACTGTGTCTCCATGGGACTGTGGAAAAGCTGAGGCTAGAGTTCAAGGCAGCTTGAGCTGAAGCTCCAGCTAATGTCAGCCCCACAATGGACACTTTCTCGTGCCTCACGCCTCGGGGTGAGGAGCCTGATCCCTTCATTGAGCCCAGGGACTGAGAGATCAAGGGACCCCTCCCAAGTTGTGCCCATGGCACAGACCAGCTGCAACACGCACACTGAGTTGTGCACATCATCGTCCTAGTGTGAACAGATGGCACGGCTCTAGCCAGGCGTGTGTGTTCCAGGAAAAGACCACTCGCTACCTGGCTTCGCGGCATTACCGCCCCAGCGCTGTGGGCCCGCCTGCCTCTGCACATCCTGCCTGCACCTGGAAAGACTCCTTGGTCCCCCAGCCCTCACCAGACCCCACCCAACCATGCGCTTTTGGGTTGTAAGAAGGAGAAATCCACTCAAGTTGGTTCAGAGGAAGCAAGAACAGCCCTCGGGGGGTTGGGCCCTTCTTCCCTCCTTCTTGGGCCACGAGGTCTCTGCCTTTGATGTGCCTGTCTCCTGAGCTCTGCAGGCTGCCCTGGCTCCAGAGGTCCGTGTCCTCCCAGAAGTGCTGCCTGCACTTTGCTTTATCCTCCACTCCGGCCTCACTTTTCCACTCCCGACCAGTAGACAGAAGCGTGTGTGTTGACAGAGCCCCCTCTGTCGCAGGGGCGGAGGGCTTCCCAAGGAAGCAGTTCCGCCAGCTGAACATCGGCGAAGGGTGCCCTCTGCAGAACTCTCAGGAACGCACGGCAGGGAACAGGAGAACCCCGGGTCCCCGCTCCAGGGCGTTCCTCTCTGCAGAGGAGAGTCTGTGCCTGGAGTCCCAGCTGAAGAGAGAGCACTGGAGACCATCCACCAGTGAGTCTCGGGTAACAGCGGAAACTGAGGAAAGGACTTTCCAGTTTTAAAATTCCTGTGCTCCCACGTAAAGACAAAAGAACAGAGACTGCTCAACTGATGGAAGAGAAGAAGAGAAGGGTGGCATGCTTACATGAAGATTCAGCTAATAAAGGACCATTTCACTCACACTATCAGCAGCAATTTTAAAGTGTTTGAATCTTAGTTCTGAGAAGGTTAAGGTGATACGTGTGTTCACACAAGGTCAGTTTTCATGCCAATCCCAAAGGAGGGCAATACCAAAGAATGTTTAAACTACCGTATAGTTGCACTCATTTCACGTGCTAGGAAGATTATGCTCAAAATCCTTCAAGCTAGGCTTCAGCAGTGCATGGACCGAGAACTTCCAGGTGTACAAACTGGGTTTAGAAAAGGCAGAGGAACCAGAGATCAAATTGCCAACATCTGTTGGATCATGGAGAAAGCAAGGGAATTCTAAAAAAACAAATCTGCTTCATTGACTATGCTAAAGGTTTTGATAGTAGCTGCCTTCTGAAAAACCTGTAAGCAACAGTTACAACTGGACATGGAACGACAGACTGGTTCAAAATTGGGAAAGGAGTATGACAAGGCTGTATGTTGTCACCCTGCTTATTTAACTTATATGCAGAGTATATCATGTGAAATGCTGGGCTGGGTGAATCACAAGCTGGAATCAAAGTTTCCAGAAGAAATACCAATCTCAGATATGCAGATGATACCACTCCAATGGCGGGAAGTAAAAGAGGAACTAAAGAGCCTCTTGATGAGGGTGAAAGACGAGAGTGAAAAAGCTGACTTAAAACTCAACATTCAAAAAAGCAAGATCATGGCATCTGGTTCCATCACTTCATGGCAAATAGATGGGGGAACAATGGAAACAGTGATAGGCTTTATTTTCTTGGGCTCCAAAATCACTGTGAAAGGTGACTGCAGCCATGAAATTAAAAGATGCTTGCTCCTTGGAAGAAAAGCTATGATAAACCTAGACAGCGTATTAAAAAGCAGAGACATCATTTAGCCGACAAAAGTCTGTATAGTCAAAGCTATGGTTTCTCAAGTAGTCATGTGCAGATGTAAGAGTTGGACCTAAAGAAGGCTGAGCACCAAAGAACTGATACTTTTGAATTGTGGTGCTGGAGAAGACTTGAGACTCCCTTGGACTGCAGGGAGATCAAAATAGTCACTCCTAAAGGAAATCAACCCTGAATATTCATTGGAAGGACTGCTGCTGACACTGAAGCTCCAGTACTTTGGCCACCTAATGGGAAGAGCCAGCTCATTGGAAAAGACCCTGATGCTGAGAAAGATTGAAGGTGAAAGGAGAAGGAGGAAGCAGAGGATGAGATGGTTGGATGGCATCACTGAGTTTGAGCAAGTTCTGGGAAATAGTGGAGGACAGAGTAGCCTGGTGTGCTGTCATCCAGGAAGTCTGGAAGAGTCAGACACGGCTTAGGGACTGAACAACAACAAGTGTGCGCCGAAAAGCGCTTTGAACATCTCAGACGGTGTAACGGCTGTTTCTGTCCTCATTCTACAGACACAGGAACAAAGGCACAGAGAGCTGAGCCATCCCCAGCCCCACGGCCTCTCCTGCCCTGGATTCTCAAGCCCACCTAGTCATTGTAGCAGTCTGAGTGCAGGCTGGAGAGGTCCAGACACAGAGCATTTCAGAAGGGGGTAAGTTTATTCAGGACAGAGAGCAGGAACAGTGAAGGCGCTGCAAATGCAGTGGATCAACCTCCTGACCAGGGAGAGTCATGGGACGTGTCAGAACAGCGGGCCAGCTCAAGGGAGAGCTGACGCCTTTTGTGGGCTAGCAGCCAGTTCTTATAGCTTCAAGGCAAATTCCTGTTGGAGGGTGGCATTGGTTAGGGCACTATAGGGTGAGTACCAGGAGGGGCATTTTTGCCTAATTTGGGGTCAGGAACCTTGCTGGTGATGATCAAGGGGCTTTTGGCAATGGTTACAAAGGGGCTTAGTTGGTTTCAGAGGTGACCTTGGTTCTGGGCTCCGTGTCTGTGGCCTTGGTTCAAGTCCTCACACCTGTGACCTTGGGATGGGACTCCATAGTCTCAGAATCATTGCGGGTGGGGATGACATGCCAGGTGCAGACTGCTGGGGGCTACCTGAGAACTGAGACAGACCCCTTGCAATGAGGCTGTTGCTTCATATTTTAATGAAGTTCCACAGTTCCTTCTAATGGTCAGCCAGATCTGGAAACAATTGCAGTTGTCAAAGTTTTCAACCCAGAAACAAATAAGGGTGGTTGTGCACTCCTGGCTATGAAGGGCTTGGAGAGAAGTTTCCAGCTTTCCTGAGAGACCGCAGTGATGTCTGTTCTGTAGACCTCACGACCCCCACAACCTACCCTGAGGACCAGAGGATGAGGCCACACTGACGGGGTGATGGGGACACCTTCAGAATCCTGCACTCACCTGAGGCCCCAAGATGAGAATGCCACCTCCCCACTGGGGCGCAAGGGTTAAGTGAGGGCTTATACTGCTTGTGGCTCAGTGTCTGCCCTGTGCTATATGTTCACAACTGTTTATTGTTGAATCTCTGGTGACCCAGATGGTAAAGAGCCTGCCTGCAGTGCAGGAGACCCAGGTTCGTACCCTGGGTTAGAAAGCTCTCCTGGAAAAACAAATGGCAACCCGCTCCAGTATCCCTGCCTGGGAAACTGCATGGACAAAGGAGTCTGGTGGGCTAAGGTCCGTAGGTCGCAAAGAGTTGGGCATGGCTGAGCGGCTGACACTTTCACACTTCCTGTTTCCAGGGGTAGTGTCGCTAAATGACAAAGGTAACCTGCACTCAGCAGCTTTCATTTCTGGCCCTTTCACAGGAAATGGCCGAAACCATGGACAGGGATGAAAAGCAGAAGACCCAGGGCATCCAGTATTGGATCATGGCACTTGCTTTTGTCAAATAGGCCAAAGAGTAACTCCAGTGTGAGGTAAAACAAAGGTAAATATTGACTGGCCCTCAAGCCTTGCAGACTGGTGTGGAACCCAGTGGGTGCAGGTACCCCAAGGCCCTGTCTCCCCAACCCCCAGTCTCTCCAGCAGGGCGGCTGGAGGGGGTGAGCCGTCCCCCAGGGCGTGTCAGCTGTCCTGTCACAGTGCGAGGAGGAAATGCTCGTCTCCCCACTGCCCAGTGGGCATGACCTTGCCCTCCACACACCCGTCATTTGGGATTTTAGGTCCTTCAGGTCCTTCAGGGTCTGCTCGGACTTCCTTTCTCTTGACTCATGCGTCTAGGAGATGTGAGCACTAGGAACAGATGGAGAAAGCACCCTTCTCGGCCACTCCTTGGAAGGCAGGCACTTTCAGTCGTACCTTGGGGTCCACAGTGGCGAGGAATGGAAGGGGTGTGATGCTCGGAGTTCTCGTTGGGTTGGTGCCGTAGTTGGCATTCATGTCACAAGGAGATGCGGACACCTCTGAGCTGGGCAGTCCCTCACCTCCGTGGGTAGCAGGGAGCCTGGACACATGTTTGTTTTGGTGCAACAGTTCTCACACCTGAACGAGTTCCGTATAAGAACATTACCCCGGATGAGGTTTATAACATAAACCTTAGCTGGAAACCAGTTATCTGCCGCCTTCCATCTTCACCATGAACTGAGTGCACAGCTGTGTTATTTATCCAAGCAGAGACGGCACACCTACACGATCCACTTTGGGCTTGGAGAGGGCGGGTATGCTCATGAGGGCCAACTTGCCAAATCAGTCTAAATCAGGTTGAATAGCAAAGCCAGCAGGCAGGCTGAAAACACTTGGATTGACCTCAGAGGTCAAATGGTGGGGAAGAGCGGGATCAGCCCAGGGTAAAGCATCCATCCAGGGAAGCTGCCGAAGGCAGTCTGCAAGCCCCATCACTAGGCCTGCAGGAGCTTCCACTAGTTTTCCTGGCACCTGGCACCATCCCCTCACTTGGCTGCAGAGAGACGTGATAATGGGGGCAGAAATAGCTCCTTCCTCTCAAGTGGGGAAGGAGATAGGAAGGGGGAGGGCGTGTGCTGGCTGAGAAGTTAGCGATTTCCTGAAAGCTTGGACTAAACCTGTGTAAAGGGAAGTCTGTGTGTGTGTGCACAGTTGCTCAATCATGTCTGACTCTTGGCGACCCTTTGGCTCCTCTGTCCATGGGATTTTTCAGGCAAGAATACTGGAGTGGGTTGCCCTTTTCCTCTTCCAGAGGATCATCCCAACCCAAGATGTCTCCTGTGTCTTCTGCATCCTGGGGTCTCGCATTTTGCCATTTGGTTCAAGACCCATTGTCCAGAATTTGAAAGAAATTAGAAGGATATAAATCAGACTGTGGAAATATTCAAATTAATGATTAATGAGAACATAGCTTCTAATTGCACTGCTTTGGTTGATCATGTATAGGCAATGTGAACCACACCCATCCTCAGAAAATGTGTGAGGTCACTTCCTGGACAGATGAGAAGGGGGCTGAAGAAAAAAGAGAAGAGGCTCTAGGGCAGAAGCTCTGGCTCAAGTTGCAGCTGTTTGGAACCAGTCTCTATCTTGCATTTCTCCCTTATAAAGGGTGGGATGTCCCTGGTGGCTCAGATGGTAAAGAATCTGCCTGCAATGCAGTAAACCTAGATTTGATCCCCAGCTTGAGAACCTGGGTTCCCTGGAGAAGGGAATGGCAACCCACTCTACTGTTCTTGCCTAGAGAATTCTATGAACAGAGGAGCCTAGTGGGTTACCATCCATGGGGTCGCAAAGAGTCGGACACGACTGAGCAACTAACACTTTCACTTTCTTACAAGGGGTACAGCACAGTGCCTACCTTACATTGCTTCCTGTAAGGGTAAAACACTGTAGTCTGTCAAAGAACATCCATATGTTAATTATTTTATTAGTGTGGGCCGTTTGGGTTACAAATGACAGAAAGTCAAACTGGCTTAAGCAAAAAAATAGTAGGCATCTGCCCCATGGGCCCAAATATAAAGGATGGAAAAGCAGCGGTGTGATGATACAGTTTATAGGCCTGTTTCTTTTTCTCTTTCCTTTTTGGCTGCATCTCGTGGCATGCAGGATCTTAGTCCCCCGACATGGGGTTGAACCCGTGCTCCCTGCAGTGGAAGCACAGAGTGCTAACCACAAGACCACCAGGAGGTCCCTATAGGCCTCTTTCCTGAATATTCATCCCCTGACGTTGTAATTTATTGGAGCCTTATCAGTAAGGAACTCAGCTGGCGTTCTCCAGATGGCTGCATTCTGACAGTACAGGTACTGAGCTTACAGAACCTGGCAGTTCTGTCCAGGCTGGTGGTCAGCATGTGCCCTGTGTCTCCTTTCTCAAATCTCCTTGCTTTTACAGCCCTGACCTCCTCCCCAGCATCACTCTCTGGGCAAACATGCTCAGGAGGACTCAGGGGAATTCTTGTTGCTGCATTGAATTGCCTTCTTCAAGAAATGGAGTAACAAGTTCCAGGGAGATGGGAGAATTGTGAAGCAGTGGCAGTGTTAAAACTCCTAGGCCCTGGGGCAGATTTTGTGTGAACATGACTTCAAGAGAAGCTCAGACTGCCTGGCCTGGTGGGTCAGTGGCGGGGAAGGGGGAGCAGGGAGACCCCCGGGAGGGTGACCCCCAGGCTGGCAGGCGCGAAGCCACAGGCAGATCCGCCTCCTTCCCGGCTGGCGCTTGGAGTCCGTGCTGGGCCCTTGTCTGGCACACTGCTTGGCACACGTGAGACATTTCATAAGTACATGTTAAATGAGTAGACTGATGAAGTTGAGAATTAAGATGGAAATGGATGAGAAGAGTAGAACAGAGAGGTTCTGAGGAAAGAAAGAACCAGAATTAGTAACCTATATGGAGGATGAGCAAATTAAAAGGCAGAGACATGACTTCACCAACAAAAGTCTGTCTAGTCAAGGCTCTGCTTTTACCAGTGGTCATGTATGGATGTGAGAGTTGGACTATGAAGAAAGCTGAGTGCCGAAGAATTGATGCTTTTGAGCTGTGGTGTTGGAGAAGACTCTTCAGAGTCCCTTGGAAGGCAAGGAGATCCAACCAGTCCATCCTAAAGGAGATCAGTCCTGGGTGTTCATTGGAAGAACTGATGTTGAAGCTGAAACTCCAATATTTTGGCCACCTCATGTGAAGGGCTGACTCATTTGAAAAGACCCTGATGCTGGGAAAGATTGAGGGCATGAGGAGAAGGGGATGACAGAGGGTGAGATGGCATCACTGACTCAATGGACATGAGTCGGGAGTTGGCAATGGATAGGGAGGCCTGACATGCTGCAGTTCATGGGGTTGCAAAGAGTTGGACATGACTGAGCGACTGAACTGAACTGATGGAGGATGAAGAAGAAGAAAGATCCAAACTGAAATGATGATTTGGGTATGTTTATTTGTTTACTGAGGATCAGTAGAGAAAGGGCTTCCCAGGTGGCACTTGTGGTAAAGAACCCACCTACCTATGCTGGAGACATAAGAGACGCAGGTTCGATCCCTGGGTTGGGAAGATCCCCTGAAGGTGGGCATGGCAACCCACTCTAGTATTCTTGCCTGGAGAATGGACAGAGGAGCCTGGTGGGCTACAGTCCATGGGGTAACAAAGAGTGGGACACAGACTGAAGCGACTGAGCATGCATGCATGCACAGCAGAGAAAAGCATTGGCAGTGCCCATTTGGACGTGGAGACTCTGCACTGCAGTCAGGGCACCCAGTTGAAGATGTGGTACTGAAGGCTGGGCGTCTGCAGGCAGCAGTCACTGACACGGAGGTGACAGCTGCTGGAAGTGGGAGAGGTGAGCAGAGAGAGATGGGAAGAGTTGGACAGGAAACCAGTGTCATCAGATAGATGGTGGTGTTCGATGATGGCGATGGTGATGATGTCTTCATGGAGAGATGTGGGAAGCCTGGGCCAAGTGGAAAGGGAAGGGAAGAATTCCCTCATGCCCTTAAGAAACATACCAAGCTGTGCCCAGGGCTGATGGGCACATTCAGATTCATGTAACCCACTTCCACTCCAGAGTATTCCTGATGGGTTTCTGGGAAGGACAAACCCTTGTCTTCCTTAGTTTGACTTGAGGGACTGAGGCTGCTGCATGTGCTGGGTGAGAGGGTATTGGGAGCTTTGGGTGGGTAAAAACGTAAAAGTCCAGTTTCAGTACTGTCCCGGTGCCCAGCGGTTTTGTGGAAGGTTAATTCTTCCCTCTCCTGGAAGAAACCAGGACCCTCCAACGGGTCTCAGCTGCCTGCCCACCAGTCCCAGACCCAAAGGGATCCAGGCATCCATGAGCAGCCACAAGATGTGAGCTGACAAGAGCCGCCCCTCTCTCCCTTCCGCGCCCTTCCTGGTCCCTATGTCTAGCTCATCAGCACTTTCTCCTTCAGTGTCCGGCCCCAGCTTCTGCTTCTCACTTGGCCCAGCGTCCCTCCCTGCAAAACCCAGCTCCTCCCCACCACATCACGTGAGTCCCTACGCTCAGCCGCCTGGAGAAACCTCCTGCTCAGAACCCCTCTGATTGGAAGTTACTGGGAATAATCTGTTCCACTTTTTTTTAATTTTTTTATTATTATTTTTTTTTTGTTCCACTTTTAAATTGATTTCTCACCCCTGCCAGTTAGGAATGCGTGACCCAGGAGAGGCAAGACAGGGCTAGGGGATTAAGAGGAACAAACGACTGTATAAAGTAAGCTACAAGGATATATTGTGGAGCACAGGGAATATAGCCAATATTTTAGGTGCAGTATAATCTATAAAAATATTGAATCAGTGTGCCACGCACTTGAAACTATTTTAAGTATTGTGAATCAACTATAATTAAAGAAAGCATGTCCCTCATAGGAAGTTGAGAAAGTATAGAAACATGTAAAAGAGACAGAAGAAAATAATAATAAATTATTGTTGCTGCTTAGTCTATAAGTCGTGTTCCACTCTTTGGGACCCCATGGACTACAGCCCACCAAACTCCTCTGTCCAACGGATTTCCCAGGCAAGAATACTGGAGTGGGTTGTCATTTCCTCCTGCAGGGATCTTCTCCACCCAGGGACTGAATCCACATGCCCTGCATTGCACGGTGGATTCCTTACCACTGAGCGACCAGGGAAGTCCCATCTGCCAGTTCCTGGTTCACACCCTCGCCCTTCCTGGCCTTCTTGCCTTTCTGACCTTTAACCTGGCCTGCTTGCTTCCCTGACTCCCTCTTTCATGCAGAGAAGTTGATGACAAAAGTGAGAGGCCTCAGGAAGTTTATTTTACTAACTTTTTTCCAAATGTACTTATAAAAGTATATTTTGCAGTGTGTATGTATACATATATACACAAATAGACTCATAGAATACATACTCTTCCACAAGTTGCCTTTTTTAACTTAATATACAGTGGGCATCTTTCCATATTAGCTTCTAAAGCTCAGCCTCCTTTTCATAGCCCCATAGGATTTATAAGGATGTATTTATGATAAGCCTCATAGGATTTATGATAAGTTATTTAAATATGTTGCCTTTTTAGGTGTTCCCAGGCTTGTGTTTCTTTTTTTTTTTTAATATTTTATTTATTTGACTGTGTCATGTCTTACTTGGCAGCACATGGTATCTTCACTGCATTTGGGTTTCTGCTTTGCTGTATAAACAGTCCTTCACTGAACATCCTAGCATACGGATCCTTGTGTTTTGTGACCGAACCTCTTTTAGGAGGCACCATCCTTGAATAAGGGACCAGTGTCTTTAGGAGGAGGGCTTCTCAGGTGGTGCTAGTGGTAAGGAATACACCTACCAGTGAAGGGGACTCAGGTTTGATCCCTGAGTTGGGAAGAAGGAAATGGCAACCTACTCCAGTATTCTTGCATGGAAAATTCCACAGACAGAAGAGCCTGGAAGGCTACAGTTCATGGGGTTGCAAAGAGTCAAACATGACTTAGCAAGTGAACAACAGTTGACATCAAGCTGCTATGTGTTTGTGTTGCTAAAAGATCAACTAGCATAGAGAACTTACAAGGAAAAGCAAGAAGTCCCTAGACCGTCCCTACCTCCTCCTTTCTCAATCTTTTTTTATCTAGACCATGACTTTTACAGCTCTTTGTTTTCCTAGAATTTAAAATTGCCTTTTGTTCTCCTGTCTGTATTTACCCTCAAGGGTTTTCAAGTTTTCAGTCATGCTAATAATTCCGTAGAGTTCATCTTTCCCATCTGGAACCATCAGTCATCTTTCTCCAAACTAGATTATCCTGCTGCCCCCCTGGGAGTTCTGTTATCACTTTTTGTTGTTTTCATCCTCAAGTAGCTTGCTAAGAAAGGATATAAAGGAAGTAACTGTTCTCAGTCTGAAATATCTGAACATGTCTTTACCTCCTGCTCCATTGGCAGTTTGGCTGGGGATAGAAGTCCAGGTTGAAGTCATTTTCAGAAACAGTAACACATTGAGCCATTTCATTTTAGCATCCAGTATTTCTGGGAAAGGCTGCATGCATTTCCTCAGAGGTGAGCACTCGGTAGCAAACAGTACGCAGTGTGTGTGTAGGTTAGGAGGGCACAGGGCCTGCTTCCAGCCCAGCTATGTTACTGTTTGCTCCTTAGGTGATCTCAGCATCCTTGTCTGTGGAACAGGACCGATCATAATACCTACTCAGAGGGCTGTTGTAAGGATTGAAGAGGAAGAGAGCTTAGAAGAATTCCTGGCACATATTGGAGTTCCTGGGACTAATAGTCATATTTTTCCTTATTCAAGCTTTTTATTTTCCTTTATTTTCAGTTTTCTGACATTTCACTAAATATGACCTGTACTAGGACACATCAGACATTTCATATCTGATATACTGAAATACTTGATGTGACCTAAGATGGGTTTTTTTTATTTTTTGATGTTTACTGAACTCAACACTTGATATTGCATCCAGTTTGACGATGTCCCTTTAGTATATCTGTTATATTTCTTTGCTAATTTCATTTCCTCCATTTTCTCTGTTCTCTCATTTTTGATATACTATTAGAGGTTGATTCCTAGATTGATTCTTTAAGGGTTTAACCATCTCTCTCAATTTCCTACATTGCCTTTTTTTTTTTTTAATTATTCATTTGGCTGCTCTGGGTCTTAGTTGTAACATGCAGCATCTTTTAGTTGCAGACTGTGGGATCTAGCTCCCCGATCAGGGGTTGAACCCAGGCCCCTTTTATTGGGAGTGGGGAGTCTTAGCCACTGGACCACCTGAAAGATTTCCTCATCTTTATTTTCCAATCCTTTAGGATAAGATTTTTTAATCAGAGTTTTTCCATCTCTAGAAACTCTGAATATTGTAATTAGCCTCCAATTAAAATAAATTAATTTTAAAAATAAAAAAAAATTAAAACTGGTGATTTTTCATATTTCTTAGCATCTTGTTCTTCTTTCACAGATGCTCCCCCTTTGTGGCTTTCTCTTAGGATGCTAATTAGAGGGTATTGTCGTTCTTTTCTGTCCCCTGAATTCTGTTTTCTGTTTGTTGTAAAGTATGTCTTTCTCTTTTGTGCTGAAGGTTTTCCTAATGATGATTGCTTATTTGTTCACATTTTTTGAACAAGGGAATTGCATGTTTGATAGGAGCTCTGTGTGTGTGGGCAGGATCTTTCAACTAACAGACTTCCCTTTGTGGCAAGCAGGTGGAAGCCTGGCCATGGTTCTGGGGATCCTGAAATGCCAGCACGTGGAGAACCTAAATATGGGGCATCACGTGTTCTCACTGCCCTGATGTTCCCCAGAGTTTATTCAGTTTTTTTTTTTTAAGAGAAAAATCCTATGTAATGTCACGTTATGTTTCAAACAGATCACTTCACAACTACCCAGGAAAGTAAATATTATCTCCATGTTTCAGAGGAACATATAAATATTATCTCAGTGTTTCAGAGGGATACATTCAGCCTTAGGTTAAATAAAACATCCAGGGTCTCGCAGCCAATGTGAAGTGAAGGGAGAATTAAACTCAAGTCTCTCTAACCCCAAAAGTCATATGCTCCTAACCACGAGAGACGGGTGGTTTTGGTGGTGCTTGGCTTACACCCCTCCCCCACAGATCGATCTTTGTTCTGGTCTTATACAGAAACTGGAGGATCTTAGTATTGAGAGAGTCACTTTGCTTTTTAGCCTCGATTCAGCCTTAATCTTCATCCTCAAGAGAATCAGCCAGATTCCCTGGATATTTGTTAAACTTGACTTTCTTGACAAAAAGAAAGGCTCTTGACTTGGCATTACCCTTTCAGGCCCTCTCCCACTGAAAATGCAAAGGGCATTGCACTTCGGCACATCCTCTGAAGCTGAGGACTCTGTCGGGATTGTGGCAGCACCACTGTGTGTTGGGGTCCATGACAGAGCTCTCTGACGCCTGGGCACTGCCTCTGCTCCAGACGGAAGTGGAGGCGCTCTGCTGCGGGACTGGCAGGGCCTTTCTCTCTTGACTTTTTAACGTCATCCAAAGTGAAAGTGAAAGTTGCTGAGTCGTGTCCTACTCTTTGCGACCCCATGGACCATGACAGTCCGTGGAATTCTCCAGGCCAGAATACTGAAGTGGGTAGCCATTCCCTTCTCCAGGGGATCTTCCCAACCCAGGGATTGAACCCGAGTCTCCCGCACTGCGGGAGGATACTTTACCAGCTGAGCTGCAGGGAAAGTCAAATGTTATCCAAGGTTACCGTGAATTAGAACTGAGTTTTCAACCATTCTCTTAATTTTGAGGTTGCTTAGACTATCTGCTTTAGTCTTGTGACTAAAGCACAAGACTTGTGAAAAGACTCTTGTCTGTGAAAAGAGAATCTAAGACTCATTCCAGGAACCATTTAGGGATGACCAGTGTCAGGTCATACAAGAAAAGTCTTGGGATTGTTTATTATGAAGCAAAGTGAACCAGTAACTCCTTGAATGAGCTTATTGAATCTTATTGTTTAATATAACTTGTCATTTTCTAGACAGTCTGCATGCAGAAATCAGTGAGAGCATTCTCAACTAGAAGGTAGAAAACTTCTCCCTAGTATGTCGGTTTTTACAGTTGTGAGATATATATATCCTGTGTTTCTGTGTGTATATAGATATGTATATATCCTATAGATACATATGTCCTATGTATGTGTATACATATATGTGTGTGTATATGTACACACACCCAACACACACCTCTTTAGAATCTGTTTTTTGATCTACAAAGGAGAGGTCTTTGTACTCATAGGAAAATAAACTTCTGGTTTACCTTTAAAAATTGATTTAAGCATACATCTTAAAAACAAGAATAGTAACATTAAACATGTAAATGTGCATTTGAAAAGCAGTTTAAATATGCATTTTGGAAACAAAGTGAGTGGTAGTCAGCCTCCAAGAGGCTCTTCTGTGACCTCCTGGTATTCACACCCTTGGTGGGTAGTCAGTCCCCTCCCACACTGAATAGGACTGACTTGTATAATCTCTAGAGTGTTGAGGAAATAATAGTGTATGACTTCCAAAGCTCGACCACAAAAGATATCGTGACTTCTCCCTTACTTTCTGCTGGATCTCACTGTGGGGAAAACTAGATGCCTATTGAAAGTGAAAGTCGCTCAGTCGTGTCTGACTCTTTGTGATCCTATGAACTGTACAGTCCATGGAATTCTCCAGGCCAGAATACTGGAGTGGGTAGCCTTTCCCTTCTCCAGGGGATCTTCCCAACCCAGGGATTGAACCCAGGTCTCCCACATTGCAGGTGGATTCTTTACCATCTGAGCCACCAGGGAAGCCCAAAAACCTATTGGGGGCACTCAGATAGCCCTGTGATGAGGTCCACAGGGCAAGGAATTAAGGCTTCCTACCCACAGCCAAGAGAGCGAGCTGCTTGGAAGTGGATCTTCCAGCCCAGTCAGACATTCAGATGATTGCTGACTCAGCTCATATCTTGACAACAGTCTCATGAGAGAGCCCCCAAGCTAAAACTGTCTCACTGAGTGGAATCTGAGTTCTTAACCTATAGAAACTGCAAGATAATAAACGTTTATTGTTGTTTTAAAACACTAAATTTGGGGGTTATTTATAACACAGCACTAGATAATACAATGAGTCACAGTAAACAAGATAAAGAAAATTCTGATATGTATTTGAAAATAAAAGGAACCCTTGTATTTATTCAAAACTCTTAACTTTTAGAACATATGGCTAAGTTCTCCTGATTAGGTAGAGCTGGTTTCACTTGTTCATCTCTGTGGATGTACACATCCCCTCATTCATGCTTATCTATTCACTAGGCTATAATTACACCTTTCCTGGGATGGTCATTGTCCACCATTGCTCTAAGAGTCCTGGGAGGTGGACAAGTGGAGAGGGAGGGAGAGGGAAATTCCTACTGATTGGCAGCAAACCACAGCTGAGAACAAGCTCCAGACCTTCTCGTCCACCAGTGGGCATCAGCCCAGTCATCTTCCAGTTCCTACTGATGCTTCTAGGGTTATCAGCCCTGCTTCTCCATGCCACTTTGCAGGAAGGAGACCCTCAGTGTTCAACCCTCATGGGCTGAAGCTGTGTTTTAAACTGCAGCT
Source organism: Dama dama (assembly GCF_033118175.1). NCBI lineage: Eukaryota > Metazoa > Chordata > Mammalia > Artiodactyla > Cervidae > Dama > Dama dama. The sequence goes on from NC_083710.1 coordinate 19,400,532, forward strand.
TGAGAGGGAGGTGGGAGGGGGGATCGGGATGGGGAATATGTGTAAATCTATGGCTGATTCATATCAATGTATGACAAAACCCACTGAAATGTTGTGAAGTAATTAGCCTCCAACTAATAAAAAAAAAAATAATAAAAAAATAAACTGCAGCTTGCAGTTTGGTAGGAAGCAAGCTTGGGCGCCCTCTGGTGGCTTCTGACAAACTGTACCACCCAGACTTTTCTGGGCCCTTTATTTCTATGTTTTAATATTTACTGATTTATGTTTGGCTGCACTGGGTCTTCCTCAGTGGGTGGGCTTTCTTTAGTTGCAGAGAGTGAGGGCTACTCTCACCGCACTGTGGGGAGATGTGTGGGCTTGTTATTGCAGTGGCTTCTCGTTGCGGAGCACGGGCTCTAGGGCGCCGGGGCTTCGGTAGTTGTAGCACATGGGCTCAGTAGTTCCCAGGCTCTAGAGCACAGGCTCAATAATTGTGGTGCAGGGGCTTAGTTCCTCGTGGTGTGTGGGATCTTCCCCAACCAGGGATTGAACCCTTGTCCCCTCCATTGCAAGGCAGGCTCTTAACCACAGGACCACCAGGGAAGCCCCTGGGCTCTTTATTTTTAAGCACCTTGGCCACATAGGAGTGAATTTAACCCATTTTCTATACATATATTATGTATACAGCAGCTGGAAGTGTGATTTTACCACATAGCTAAAAATCTTACCTCCATCCCTTTGTTTTTTTAAACCAGTTGCAGACATTTCTCATTCCTTTCCACATTTGTCTATACCTTAGTGGTGAAACTAATGGGTTATGGTTATTGGTTGTACAAATTGTAATAAAATCATAACAATCCTATTGCCCAGTCTGTCTCCTGGGAAGTCTTGGAGAAGTGGTTGCAAAATTGATTAAATTTTTCCTGAGTGCTAGAATAGCAATGGTTGACTCAACTTCTCTTATATTTTCATGCTTTCTGGTTTCAGAAGTGCCTGGCACAAGATTTCAGATATTAACTATCAATTTGTTTACCCTCCCCACCCTACACCCTTACCGAGTCATTATTTTTCCTGCTTTTGCCTTTTTTGATGAAAGGGTAGGAAAAATATGGGCAAAATACAATCAGAAGATACAAAAGGGTGATAACAGATATTGGTGTGAAGAGCTTTACATAAGTAAAGACAATTCCGTGGTGAGGAACATGTGCTTTGCACAGTGATACTTAATATGTTGGGAAAGAACAAATTCATTATAAACATGCTAACCACTCTGACCATCTTAGAATGCCCACAGCATAAACTGACAACAGAATTAGACTGAACTTAATGTACCAGCTGCTCCGTTTCCTCTCCTTTCCAAAGGAATGTTAGGTAGCTTTCTGCAAAGATGTATTTGGAAGCAAAAGCGACTTCTCTCTCTTCACTTAGCCTTCAGGCCTTTCAATTATGAGATGAGCGGCATCCATTTACTGTGTACCACCTGCCTTTTGTAAATGTTCACCTTAATGGTTTTTTATTAACACTTTATAACTCTACTGTTGCTAAGCAACAGGCCAAGTCCGGGCTCTTCTCCACCAGGCCATAAAAATGTCTGCTTAGTTTTGGTTCCGAAGGCAACTTGACTATATCAAAAAGGTGCTCTTCACGGTGATTTTCCTCCTGACCTTCTCTTCTTTTTTTTTTGTTACCCTGAACCGCTCCCAGCAGGGACTCCGCGAAGCTTCAACGCGTCTCAGAGCCGCCGCCGCGCAGCAGGCGCCCGCTCCAGGCCACATCTCCCAGCATTCGCGGACCGGGAGAGGGGAGAGAGGCAGGGCGGTTCAACTGCAAGCCCAGTTGTCGGTTCGGAGTTCATTTTCACTCTCCCGAGCCAAAGAGAACAGCCGTTTGAATTATACAATGACTGCAGCTGCGGCGGCCCACACTCTGTAATCAGAGATGGCCACTGCTGGTCAGAGTGCCCGGAAAACGGGCTGGAGAAGGAAGAGAAGGCGAGTAATGCTGACGGCTGCCTTTTTAAAAATCTGGACAAGTTCGAATACATTCTGCTAGGAAAAGGCAGTACAGAAGAAGCTAAAAGGTGGGGGCGTCTCCTGAGCAGTTTCTGTGTTCCTCTTAAAAGCAGTGGCGCAGAGCCAGCTGCGGTCCCCCGGGGCCCGCCGCGCCCTGCGTCTCCGTCTCCCCCTCCCTCCCCGACGTCCTCGCACTCTCAGCCGAGAAACGCGCGTTCTGGACGAGGGTCCGGCTCCGGAGTCTTCGGGCCCCAGCCCCTCTCCTTCCAGCCGAAGGGGCGCTGGCGTGGCATCGCGGGGCGGGGAGGAGGCAAGGCCGGGGCGCGCGGATCGTGGGGTCTGTGGCTGAGGCATTTCCCACGGCCGCCCGGCCCTCGGACAGAGGCGGTGCTCTTCCAGCGCCGCGGGTGTGGTTCTGAGCCCCGGTCTTGGAACTTTCTCCAGGATGATCGGCGGGCCGAGGGGAGAGGGCTTCAAACCGCAGGTTCCACGAATAGCCTCTTAAACCTTTGTGATTTCCTAAGAGATGAGAGCTTTAGGGGCAGCTTTTGTTCGACAGCTCTCAAAATAGCTCCAGGGGATAGAGGTGAACTGCCTTTTGGGTTTTGTTGCTGTTGTTTTGGTCTTGGCCGCCCTGCAGGACTTGCGGGATCTTCGTTCCCCCACCAGATACTGAACCCGCGTCCTCAGCAGTGAAAGTGCGGGCCTCCTAACCACTGGACCAACAGGGAATTCCTGAACTGTTTCCGGTATTCATTATAAGTCGATTCCAACCGCACCTGACTTTACAGTAATGGGAATGACTTCTGTAAGCTTCCACAGGATGGGGGCTAGTTGCAGCGCAGGGAGGCGGGGTTGGGGGTGTTGGGAAGAGATGCAGTTGGAACTTTCAGCCTGCACGCCCACCCCCAGACCACCAGGAACCACCAGGGATAGAAGAGGGGCTGGAGGTTGAGTTCAGTCACCAGTGGCCGGGGACGCCATCAATTATGCCTATGTAGTAAAGCCTCCATAAAAGCCCCAGAGGACAGAGACTCCAGAAGCTTCCAGGTTGGGAACACATCCACAAGCAGGGAGGTGGTGGCCCCGGAAGAAGGCATGGACGCTCTGTGCATCTTTCCCACGTACCCTGCCTTAGGCGTCTCTTCCATCTGGCTGTTCCCAAATGACAGTCTTCCTTGATATCGGTACTTCCTTGATATTGGTACTAGGATCTCCGTGAATACCAAAAGCCATGGATGCTCAAGCCCCTTATGTAAAATGGCCTGTATTTGTATATAACCTACACACATCCTCCCATATGTTTTATTCTTTGAAAGATATATATTTAAATATTTATTTACTTATTTATTTGGCCCCTGGGATCTTCAGATCGTCACGGTGGCACGTGGAATCTTTAGTTCTGGCATGCACACTCTTTTTTGTGGCATGTGGGACCCAGTTCCACAACCCAGGCCTCTTGCACTGAAAGTGGGGAGTCTTAGCCACTGGACCACCAGGGACAGTCCCCTCCCATATACTTTAAACCATCTCTGGATCACTTATAGTACTTAAAACAATATAAATGCCATGTAAATAGTAGCCAACATGCTATAAATTCAAGTTTTACTTTTTGGAACCTTCTGGATTCTTTTTGCTTTCTTGCATGCAGAAGCTATGATTATGGAGCACTGACTATAACCTTTTATATCCTTTTATAGCAAGCTGGTAATCTGAGAGAGTAAAATATTCTCCTGCTGTAGCTCTAGCAAATTAATCAAACCCAAAGTGGGGTGGTGGTGATGGAACCTCTGATTTATAGCCAGTCAGTGACCTGCACCAGTGCTTGGCATCCAAAGTGGTGGGGGGAGCAACCTTGTAGGACGGAGCCCTTAACCTTTGGAATCCGATGCTTTCTCCAGGTAGATCGTGTCAGAAATGGGTTGAATGGTAGGACACCCAACGGGTGTTGCAAAATTGCTTAGAGAGAGGAAAAACCTACACACATCTAGCAGCAAGAGTATCAGAGGTGAAGTATAGTACTGAGGGTAAAAGAGACACACAGGAGTGTTTTTCCTTCCAGTTTTTTAATTCACTTTTCTATGAATTCATGTTGATTATATTTTACAAAGTTACTGGTTTATGACAGATTGGAAATGTAAAGAAATCAGCCCTTTACCTGAGATGGTTTGGTCAGCACTGGACTAGTCAGAACAACGCAAAGCAAGGTTTTTGTTTGATAGTTTATGACAGATTACTGGGGAAAGGAGAGAGGGGGAGAGCGTGCGCACACACTGATTCAAAGTTGGCTGCTATGGAAGTTGTGATTTGCCCAAGGTGTGGAAATGTGGAAGGAGTGCGAGCAGCAAGGGTGAGCGGGACTTAAAGTGGCAATTTAATGATAGTGCTATAGGCTTCAGACTCTTGCCGTCCACCCAGGACCTTGTACTATATTCAGATTAAAGTCTCAGCTGCTATTAAATAAATGAAGAACACAATAATGGGGGGGCAAATTGAAGCTTTGTTTTTCTAACGCTAACTTTCTGCTATAACCTGGAAGGTTATAGCTACTTTCAGATTTTTAAAAGAAATTGTTTATACACAAGGGAAATGTTTCAAAGTAATCTAAGAAAGAGAAGGAAAGGCTAATGTAACAAGACACTGCAGGGGAGCGTCACTGTGTAATAACTCCCATGTGGGATGGGTGACAGGTTTTGGGCTGTGTGCCTGACAACCGCCATGTCGTTATATAATAACAGACACCCTCCTCCAGGCCTCTCTGCCTTCACCGAAATCCACAGCTACTGTGACTGCTCAGAACTCACTGAGAAACAGGCGTCCAGACACATTCCCAAGGCGAAACGACGATCAGTTAAAAAAAAAAAGACAATCCTTGTAACACAGGGAGCAGATGATCTTCTTGAAGACAGGAAAACCGTACCTTGGGTCTCCTCATCTGCTCGGGTCCAGGCTCACTGCTCTGTAGGGGCAGCTAAGATTTTGAGATTCTGACCCATGTTATGTGAAATTACAACACGTGTGTAAAAAACCATTTCAATCTATAAAAGATGGTACAAATATGAGGAAGGTATTTGATGCTCCCTAACTGATGTTGTAAAAAGCTTCTGTGTGCTTTTTTCGCTGCTCGCCCCAGTGTTACCTGCAGACTCCCAACACCCAGCCACAACACCACCACCAACAAGGTGGTCTTTTCACACTCGAGTCCGGAATTAGATGCGCTGAGCTATGGGCATGTGCTGCTAGCTAGCATGGCATAGCCAGCTGACACCTTATACGTGAACTGGCTTCCTTGGTGGCACTGTTAGCTGTTGGACATCAGATTATGCTAAATTTCACCCCTCAATAAGCATGCCCAGGAGATCCAACATTTGAATAATAAAAAATTCAGAAAGTGAGAACTGAGAAAGTGGAAGGAAAAATACTTTTTTTTTTTTTTCAAGAAAATCCCTAAGAAATTAAAAACATTAAAAAAAAAAGAAATTAAAAATATATCCAAGTTAAAATGATTAAGTGTCAGTCATGTACAAAGACACTTACCAAGGAAATTCAGAACACCAAGAACAAAGAGAAGATCCTAAGAACTGCAAGAGAAGAATAAGGAGCTGACATGCAAAGAAGTGACAATTTGAATGGCGACTTCTCAGTTGCAACACTGGAAGCTGGAAGACAGTAGATTTCTGGACAATGTCAAAAATCTGACAGATGATTCTTCCCAGTCTAGAAGTCCATACTTAGCCAAATTATCAATCATCAAATGGGAGAGGAGAGTACCCTTTGAAATAAGGGTATTTTATGCAAGTAAAGTCTCAAAAAAAATGTAACCTCCCAATAAGCCATAAGAGAGCTACCTCACCAAGACAGAATTTGGGTGTGTAGTGAAGGGAATCCAGGCTGAGGGGAGAGGTCTCCACGTGCCCACAGGCAACAGGCGTGGACACTAGTCTGGACTGGAGCAGGACGGAAACAAGTCTCCACCAGAGAGCCCTCCCAGAAAAAAAAAAAAAAAAAAAGTGGGCCTAGTAGGTCCTGGAGCACTTAGAGTTTTGAGAGGGAGTTTACATTTCTTGCAGAGAGCTTAAAGGATGTATTAGTGATGACCTCCTAGAAAGCAAAGCAGCAGGGAATATGAGAATTGTTAACTCCAGCAAAAATTAAAGAAGTGTTATTATATGGCTCCATTTGGAAAAAATACATAGCCATATCATGATTTGTTTTTTGCTTTTGCTTTTTGGCTGCCCCAGATCTTAGTTGTGGCATGCAAGATCCACTTCCCCAACTAGGGATCAAACCTGGGTCCCCTGCATTGGGAGCATGGAGTCAACCATTGGACCACCAGGGAAGCCCCTCAAGATTGTTAATTTAACTAAATTGTGAGATAATTGTATGGGAGGATGGAGAGGGAGTGAAGACAGAGGTCAGATGGGAGTCGGGGACAGCAAGAAAGCTCAATCCTCGTCTTCCAAGGAGGAAGTCAAAAGATAGTATCTAAACTCTGAAACTAAAAAATCAAGAAACAGTAGTTGAGCAGTCGGCAGTTCAGGGTTAGGACTCCACGCTTCCACTGTAGGGGGCGCAGGTTTGATCCCCGTCAGGGAACTAGGATGCTGCATGCCAAAAAAAAATTAAAGATACTTAGGGGACAGCTCGTGAAGGACTTCCTGGGACACTGTAAACACGTAGGCTTTTCACTCTGGGAGATTTGTGAAGCCACCGGAGGATTTTAAGCAAAGAAGAGGATGATCCGAGTTGTTCTAGAAAGATCAAGTGTTAAGATTAAACTGTAGATTGGTCAGTTTGGAAGCAGGGAAGTCAGTCAGCAGGCTCCTACGGTTATCCAGTCAAGAGCTTGGATCAAGCCGGTAACCATGGAGGTAGTGAAAAGCAGACAGGTTCCGGATATATTTTGAAGGTAGAGTCCCTGGGATTTGCTAATAAACTGGATGTAGAATGTGAAAGAAAGAAAAGTCAAAGATGAAGCCAAGGTTTCAGGCTGAACCACTGGAAAGATGAAGTTATTCATTTGTTGAGATAGGGAAGGCTGTGGCGATAGGAGGCTGTGGGGGTGCTATTGCTGGGTAGGTGGTTGGATATGGGGGCCTGAAATTCCAGGCAGAAGACATGACTGGTGGTATAAATGTGGGAATCGTAGTTCTAATGATCAGAACCATTCCTTTGTCTTCTGAAAGTGAAAGTGTTAGTCACTCAGCCGTGTCCAACTCTTTTGTCACCCCCGTGGACTGTAACCAACCAGGCTCCTCTGTCCATGGGATTCTCCAGGCAAGATTACTGGAGTGGGTTGCCATGCCCTCCTCCAGGGGATCTTCCTGACCCAGGGATCTGGGTCTCCCACATTGCAGGCAGGTTCTTTACTATCTGAGCCACCAGGGAATCCTTGTCTTCTCCTGAAACGGTAAACAATTACCAAAATAAGGCTGCAGAATAAACTAACCCCAAACTTAGTGGCCTAAAGCAACCACCATCTGCTTAGCTTAAGCTTCTGTAGATCAGCAGTTTCAGCTGAGCTTAGCTGGGCGGTTCTGGTCTTGTTTCATTTTGGCCAGGCTTTCTCGTGCATCTGCGTCAGCTGGCTGGTCAGCTGGCAGTTCTGGGATGATCTCGGCTGCAAGGATTCACCGCTCCTCTGCTTGGTCCCTCATCCTCCTGCAGCCAGGCCAGGATGGTTCTGGTGGAGGCAGAGCTCCCAGAGAATAGAAGTGCTCAAGGCCTCAGGAAGCCTAAACTTAGTCTTGCCACACTGACGCTTCTGCCAGTCTCCTTGTCAAAGCAAATCCCAAGGCTGGAGGTGGAGAGGCAGGCAATAGACTTCATCTCTTGATGGAAGGAGTTACCAAGTCACAAAGGCACGGGTCCAGAAGGACCAGCGGGGCCATCATTCATTCAATTTACCACGTCTCAACTCTAAAATGTTTTAATACTGGGGTGGGTTGCCATTTCCTACTCCAGGAGATCTTCCCCCACTCAGGGATCGCACCCACGTCTCTTGCATCACCTGCGTTGGCAGGCAGATTCTTTACCACTGGTGCCACCTGGGAAGATGTTTTCAACTCAACCAGGTATATATGTATATATACATTGGTCTCACTGTGCAGCATGCAGAATCCTGGTACCCTGACCAAGAATCAAACCTGTGCCCCCTGCAGTGGAAGCATGGAGTCCTAACCACTGGACCACCAGGGAAATCTCCAACCCAGCCATATTGAAGTTTGGAGTTGTCTTTTCTCTCTAAGAAGGACTTTAAAAAGATCTGCCTATGACAGACAGGAAATAAGTGAAGTTGGTCCAGTTTTTGGCTCCAGCTAGAATCTCAGTGGGAGGGAGACAGGGTCCAAGAATATCAGGACACAGTGAAGTGGGAACATCTATTTTGAGGACCCACGCATGAAGAGGAGGGAAACGATACTTTGCAACCACATCAGGAGGCCTGCAGAAGCCATCAGCCACAGGCTGGGACTTCCCTGGTGGTCCAGTGGTTCAGAATCCACCTGGCAATGCAAGGGATGTGGGTTCGATCCCTGATCCGGCAACTAAGACCCCACATGCCGAGGAAAGACTCAGCCCATGAGCCACAACTAGAGAGTCTCTGCGCTGCAACAAAAGATCCCACGTGCTGCAGCTAAAACCCGATGCAGCCCAATAAATAATTACTAAAGAAAAAAACAAAACACAGGCTGAAAGACCCCACATATTGTCCATACTTTCACACAGCCCCTTGCCTCTAGGAAGGGATGTGTGAAAAACATTCCAGAATGATATCCAGTTTTGCCACTTTAATCATCCCATAAAACCTTATTAGCAGGTCATGTCAGTGCCTGATAGCCTGGTGAAAATTCCTCGTTTTTCCTGTCATAAACCCTTCTTTCTGCAGCAATCTAAGCCTAAATCTTCTTTGATCGCAGATTCTCAGAAGGGAGAGGATGATAGTATTGGTTGCTTGGATATCTTTAGCATCAGCCAACTAGGTGTTCCTTCTCCATGTAGACAAAAACAGAATCAGTCTAAGAAAGAATTGGAAAGTTTTATTCAAGCCAAATTTGAGGATTATAATCCAGGAAGAGATTCTCAGAAAGCTCCAAGAACCGTTCTGCTCATTAGAAGTCAAGATGCAGTTCACATAAGCTTTTCGAGACAGAGGACCGTACATCAAATTGACGTATTATTGACAGTTTACACAATCCAGATCTAATCGCCATCGAGGTGGGTCATGTGACCCCTTGGAAGATCAGGAAGGAATGTTATCTTTTAAGGCGTTGTCTTGTGTTGATGCTAGGAGAACATTGTTCTTTACGGTCGCAGGTATTTCTGGGGATGGTAGAGGTTTGGTCCATGCACAAGGCAGATGCACAGTGCGCAGTAGGGGGAAGAGAGGGGGCCAAAGGGCAGAGAAGATCTTTTATGTTTAAATTATTCTTGTCTTGCCATAGAATATCAATTTTATTTCACATCCTAATGTCCTGTCAACGAAAAAAATTAGTCAGTCTAAAAAGAAATGGAAATTCATTTTACTAAAGCCAAACCAAGGATTAGGACAAGGAAACAACCTCTCAGAAAGTTCTGAGGACTGTTCTGCCTGTTAGAGGTCAAGTTATACACGCTTTTGAGACAGAGGGCTGTACGCGTTATAGACCATATACACAATCCAGATTAACTACAGAGCGAGTACTGGGTCAGGGGTCCTTGTGGCCCTTACAAGACTAAAAAGAAGGTTATCTCCTAAGGAGCTGTGAACTTTGTTGAGATTAGGAAGGAAGGTTATCTGGGGAGGAGGTCTGGTTAATGTAAAAACATGCACACACGAAAGGAGAGGGAGGAGGCCCGAACAGGCAGAGAACGGTTTTATGTTTAAATTCTTCTCATCTTGCCATGAAATACGAATCTTATTCCATCAGTCCTTGGACACATACTTTCCACCCTCCACTCTGCGGCCAGGCATCTGCGGGAAGGGCTGTGACCTGGCGTTTCCGGCCCCAGGTACAACAGCACGGCCTTTCAGGCATGTTTCCAGCATTTCCTCCAGAAACAGACCAAAAGCGAAGGCATCACCCTACGAGACTAAAACCAGCTTTGCATGTTTAATGTTCTGTTTTAGAAATAAGAAGAAAAGGACACACAGAGGAGAGATTCACACAGTACGGGAAGATGCTAGGCTCACCACTCCCCCCTTTTCCCTTTGGTGGCACCATGTGGCTTGTGAGATCTTAGATCCCCCACCAGGGATCAAACCCGCACCCAAGGCAGTGAAAGTACTGAGTCCTAACCACTGGAATCCCCACTTTACCCATTTTATTTATTTATTTTTTTGCCTCACCACGCAGCAGGTGGAACTTCCCTGACCAGGGATCGAACACTCACTCCTTGCAGTGAAAGCTCAGAGTCGTAACCACTGGACCTAAGCACCAGACTGCCAGGGAAGTCCCAGCTCACCCATTTTAAAGTGACATCTAACGACTTGTTAACGCTGAACGAGAATCTTAGAGTGACTCAGACAAGTTTGAATAAAGAATCAATGGCCTAAGGACTCAGGAAGTGTAGATGTATAGAAGATGGGAAGACCTAATCACCTCATCTTGGACCACTGCTCTGTGGCTTTGGGGGTCTGGGCCAGTCCACTGCAGTCCACTGGAGTCAGGACTCATGGCTCCCCATCCAGGCTCTAGTCCACAGACCTGTGTTCTCAGCCGTCTCTCAAACTGCTGAATGCATGATGGCAAGGAGATTTTGAGTGAAAATATGTTTTGAGGACAGTGGCCAGGTAGTAGGTAATGCCCATGAGCTAAAACACATTTTTGAAACATTTTATCAGGGCTATCTAAAAGAGAATGTGGGGAAAAAATTAATAAATAAAAGAGAATGTGGGGACTTCCCTGGCTGTCCAGTGGTTAAGACTTCACCTTCCAGTACAGGGGTTGCAGGTTCAATCCCTGGCCTGGGAGCTAGGATCCCAGGTGCCTTGTGACCAAAAAAAAAAAAAAAAACACATAAAACAGAAGCAATATTGTAACAAACTCAATAAAGACTAAAAATTAAAAAAAAAAATTTAAAGAGACTGTGAACAGGCATCCCATATTTTGCACCTGATTAACAGTAGAGACCAGTGTATAAGAATTTCCTGGGACCTCCCAGGCGGTCAAATGGTTAGGACTCCTTGCTTTAACTGCCAAGGGCACAGGTCCAATCCCTGGTTGGGACATTTGGCATGACAAAAAAAAAATAATAATAATAATTTCTCATGGTAAAGAGACTCCTATGACATCCTTCATTTATTGAACCATTTACTGAACCAGAGTATTAGCCTGCATTTTCTAGAGGAAGATACTAAGGCCTGGAGAAGTTAAGATGCTGCAGTTCTCACAGTTAGTACACGTTGGGGTTTCAGTTAGAACCCAGATTTCAAGACTTCACCTCCATGCTGTGCTCATCCTACATGCTTTCTTCCAGAATTTGAAATAATGACTTTTTCCTTATGTTTGCCAAATGAATGCAAAACGGTATCATCTTCCATGTACTTTAGCAGGCCTAAAATGGAATTTCAGAAAAAAGAATAAGGAAGGAAACCACATATGGCACAAATCAGATGCTGAAACATCTGGTGTGCAAAGCGAGAAAACAGTGTCACAATGTGTTAATAAGTTTCCTGCGTGTGCAGCAGCACCCGCGTCTGGGGGGCACATCTGAAAGACAGGAGTTTCAGCTAGTAGAAAGTCCAGCCCAACATGAGTTACGTGTGTGCTATTGTAAACTGCCCCCACCCCCAAAAAATGTAAGTTTAAGTGCATTAAAATGTTAACATAGCCTGTGGAAAATGAGGCCAAGCCACCTGCAGAAATGCAAGGCTCTCGGGGCACGTTGGCCAAGAGGACTGTAGGTTGAGGGCCCTGAGCACTGAAGGGGGAGCATTTGTTGACTTCTCTCTTATTTATGTATTATGTATCATTTTTGGTTGCGCTGGGTCTTGGTTGCGGTGGGAGGGCTTTCTCTAGTTGCAGCAAGCAGGAGCTACTCTTCATTGCAGTGCTTGGCTTCTTGCGGTGGCTTCTCTTGCTGCAGGCCACGGGGCTCGAGGCTAGCAGACTTCAGTAGTGTAGCTGCAGGCTTAGTCGCTCTGTGGCATGTGGAATCCTCCCGGACCAGGGATCGAACCCATGTCCCCTGAATTGACAGGCGGATCCTATTTTAGTATATGTGCTGCCGAAGCGAGCACGGCAGGCGGATTCTTATCCACTGTACCACCAGGGAAGTCCTCTTTTTTTTTTTTTTAATTTTTTTTTTTTACTTGGCTCTGCCAGGTGTTGGTTGTGACATGCAGGATCTTTAGTTGTGACATGTGAACTCTTAGTTGCGGCATGTAGGATCTAGTTCCAGGGATCTAACCCAGGCCCCCTCATTGGGAGGGAGGAGTCTTAGCCACAGGACCACCAGGGAAGTCCCCATTTGTTGACTTTTGAGACTTCTTTCTACTCTGGTGCTTTTGTTCCCGCAAGAGGGTGGGAACTGTGAACTAGGTATGCTGGTTGTTTGCTGTTTGGTTATCTAGTGAAGTCATTCCCTGCCCATAGTTCCTGCTATAAGACTGGTTCTTCAGCCCCAAGCTGGTGACAGAATCTCCAGAGGGACTTTTTAAATGTAGACATTCTGATTCAGTGGGTGTGGTGTGGGGCTCAGCTTGCAAAACATTGAATTCGTTTAATGAATAACACGTTCACATGAATCAAAGGTTACAAAAAGTCCACAGCGAGGAGTCTCCTTCTTGGAGTGTTTCCGATTTCCTTCCAGAGATTTCCTATCTTTGTGTATCCTTTGTGTGCTAAGTCGCTTCAGTTGTGTCTGACTCTTTGCGACCCTGTGGCCTGTAGCCCACCAAGTTCCTCTATCCATGGGATTCTCCAGGCAAGAATACTAGAGTGGGTTGCCATTTCCTTCTCCAGGGGATCTTCCTGCCCCAGGGGTCGAACCCGTGTCTCTTAATAGTCTCCTGCATTGGCAAGCAGGTACTTTACCACTAGCACCACCTGGGAAGTCCTTTGTATCCTTTAGAGACATTCTATGCCCATACTAGCAAATAAGCTTTTTTTTTTTTCCTGAACACACTGTTCTGTACTTTGCTTTTTCACACAAAAATATTTTTGAGGATTATTTCATAGCAGTACATGAAGACTTCTTCATTCTTATGATTGCATATTATTTCAATAAACAAATATTTCAATCTGCACAACACCTGCTGTGGTCTGCATTCCCAAAATTCATCTGTAGAAATTCTAACCTCCAATATGATGCTATTAGGAATGGGGCCATTGAGAAGTGATTAAGTCATAAGGGTGGACCCCTCCATGAATGGGATTAGTGTCCTTACAAGAGACCCCAGAAAGCTCCCTCACCATCTTCTACCATGTGAGGACACAGTGAGAAGATGGCCATCTCCAAACCAGGAAGTGGGCCCTCACCAGAACCCAATTATGCTCCAGCCTCCAGAACTATGAGAAACATCTGTGCTGTTCAAGCCACCCAGTTTATGGTACTTTGTTGTAGGAGCCCAGGTGGACTGAGACAATGCCATAATTTATTCAAACAGCCCTCCATCACTATCACAAATGATACCTCAGAGAACAACTTTCTATACGCACTAGTTCATTTGCAGTGATTATATAAGTAGAATAAATTCCTAGGAAGGAAGGTCATGGTCAGTGGTTATGTGCCTTTGTGATGTGATGTGTTAGTTTCAGGGGTGCTTGTTTCTGTTCTGTGCAGCCTCCACAACAGAGGAATAGCAAAGTGTTCTATCTCTGCAACCTGATGGGTCAGAAAGAATTTTTGTTGCTGTTGTTTAGTCTCTAGGTTGTGTCCAACTCTTTTGTGCCCCTATGGACTATAGCCCACCAGGCTCCTCTGTCCATGGGATTTTATAGCCAAGAATACTGGAGTGGATTGCCATGTCCTTCTCCAGGGGATCTTCCTCACCCAGGGATCAAACCTGCATCTCCTGCATTGGCAATTGGGTTCTTTACTACTGAGCCACCAAAGAAGCCCGTCAGAAATAATATCAGAGTGCAGTTCTTACTTGTATTGCTTGTATTCTGAGTGAGGAGGAGCCTCTTTTCTGTGAACCCTCTGATTATACTCCTTGCCAACTTTCCTTATAGAGTTGCTGTTCTTTTTCTTATCAGTTTTGGAAAACAATTCTTCAAGAATTTCTCACATTCCAGTATGGTTTGGGTCTTCTGAGAAAAAGGCATATTTGGGTGTTTTGGGTTTTTTTTTTTTTTTTGAAGTTTAGTTGATTTACAGTGTTGTGTTAGTTTCAGGTATACAACAAAAATGATTCAAATATATTTTGTTCTTTTTCATATTTTTCCATAGGGTTTATTACAAAATACTAAATACAGTTGCTGTGCTATATAGTAGGAGTTTGTGGTTTATCTCTTTTGTGTATGGTACATTGCATCTGCTAATCCCAAACTCCTGATTTATCCCTCCTCCTCCCCTTTCCCCTTTGGTAACCATAAGTTTGTTTACTATGTTTGTGTGTTTTGTATATAAGTTCATTTGTACTATTTTTTAGATTCCTCACATAATTGAAATCATACAATGTCTGTCTTTGTCTGACTTACTTCACTCAGTATTATAATCTCTAGGTCTATCCATGTTGCTGCAAATGGCATTGTTTCATTCTTTTTATGACTGAGTAGTTCAGCAGCAGCCACAGGACTGGAAAAGGTCAGTTTTCATTCCAATTCCAAAGAAACACAACGCCAAAGAATGCTCAAACTACTGCACAATTGTACTCATCTCACACACTAGTAAAGTAATGCTCAAAATTCTCCAAGCCAGGCTTCAGCAATACGTGGACCGTGAACTTCCAGGTGTTCAAGCTGGTTTTAGAAAAGGCAGCGGAACCAGAGATCAAATTGCCAATATCCGCTGGATCATCAAAAAAGCAAGAGAATTCCAGAAAAACATCTATTTCTGCTTTATTGACTATGCCAAAGCCTTTGACTATGTGGATCACAATAAACTGTGGAAAACTCTGAAAGAGATGGGAATACCAGACCATGTGACCTGCCTCCTGAGAAATCTGTATGCAAGTCAGGAAGCAACAGTTAGAACTGGACATGGAACAACAGACTGGTTCCAAATAGGAAAAGGAGTACATCAAGGCTGTATATTGTCACCCTGCTTATTTAACTTATATGTAGAGTACATCATGAGAAATGCTGGGCTGGATGAAGCACAAGTTGGAATCAAGATTGCTGGGAGAAATATCAATAACCTCAGATATGCAGATGACACCACCCTTATGGCAGAAAATGAAGAAGAACTAAAGAGCCTCGATGAAAGTGAAAGAGGAGAGTGAAAAAGCTGGCCTAAAGCTCAACATTCAGAAAACTAAGATCATGGCATCCCGTCCCATCACTTCATGGCAAATAGATGGGGAAACAGTGGCTGACTTTATTTTTTGGGGCTCCAAAATCACTGCAGATTGTGACTGCAGCCATGAAATTAAAAGACGCTTACTCCTTGGAAGGAAAGTTATGACCAACCTAGATAGCATATTTAAAAGCAGAGACATTACTTTGCCAACAAGGGTCCATCTAGTCAAGGCTATGGTTTTTCCACTAGTCATGTATGGATGTGAGAGTTGGACTATCAAGAAAGGTGAGCACCGAAGAATTGATGCTTTTGAACTGCGGTGTTGGAGAAGACTCTTGAGAGTCCCTTGGACTGCAAGGAGATCCAACCAGTCCATCCTAAAGGAGATCAGTCCTGGGTGTTCATTGGAAGGACTGATGTTGAAGCTGAAACTCCAATACTTTGGCCACCTGATGCAAAGAGCTGACTCATCTGAAAAGACCCTGATGCTGGGAAAGATTGAACGCATGAGGAGAAGGGGACGACAGAGGATGAGATGGTTAGATGGCATCACTGACTCAGTGGACTGACTCAGTTTACTCAGTGGAGTTTGAGTAAACTCCGGGAGTTGGTGATGGACAGGGAGGGCTAGTGTGCTGTGGTCCATGGGGTTGTGAAGAGTTGGACATGACTGATCGAGTGGACTGAACTGAGTATTCCACTGTGTGTGTGCCTCTGTGTGTATACATACATGGATAAATTGATAGATAGATAGACCACATCTCTTTTATCCATTTATCTGTGGATGGAGTTTTACTTTGCTTCCATGTCTTGGCTATTGTAAATAGTGCTGCTATGAACATTGGAGTACATGTATCTTTTTGAATTCGAGTTTTCTTTGCTATGTGCCCAGGAATGGGATTCCTAGATCATATAGTAACTCTATTGTTAGATTTCTAAGGAACTGCCATATGTGCTGTGTCGTGCTTAGTTGCTCTGCTGCTGCTGCTGCTGCTAAGTCGCTTCAGTCGTGTCCGACTCTGTGCAGCCCCATAGACGGCAGCCCACCAGGCTCCCCCGTCCCTGGGATTCTCCAGTGTTCTGGAGTGTCCAGTGTCCACTGGATTCTCCAGTGTTCTCCAGGCAAGAACACTGGAGTGGGTTGCCATTTCCTTCTCCAATGCATGAAAGTGAAAAGTGAAAGTGAAGTCGCTCAGTTGTGTCCGACTCTGTGCGAAAGTGAAGTCGCTCAGTTGTGTCCAAAATTTGGCGACCCCCATGGACTGTAACCCGCCAGGCTCCTCTGTCCTTGGGGATTCTCCAGGCAAGAATACTGGAGTGGGTTGCCATGCCCTCCTCCAGGGGCTCTTCTCAACCCAGGGATCGAACCCAGGTCTCCCATATTGCAGACAGATTCTTTACAATCTGAGCCACCAGGGAAGGCCCAGGAACTGCCACACTGTTCTCTGTATTAGCTGCACCAGTTTGCATTCCCCACCAGAAGTGTAGGAGGATTCCTTTTTCTCAACACTCTCTCCAGCATTTATCATTTGTAGACTTTTTAATGATGGCCATTCCGACCAGTTTGAGGTGATACCTCATTATAGTTTTTACTTGCATTTCTATAATTAGTGATGTTGAGCACCTTTTCATGTGCCTGTTGAAGATCTGTATGTCTTCTTTGGAAAAATGTCTATTTAGGTCTTCGGACTATTTTTTGATTTTTTTTTAAATTATTGAGTTATATGAGCTGTTTGTGTATTTTAGAAACTAATCCCTTGTCTGTCACATTGTTTGCAAATATTTTCTCCCAGTCCATAGGTTGTTATATTTTCATTTTGTTTATGGTTTCCTTTGCTGTGCAAAAACTTTTGAGTTTAATTAGGTCTCAATTTGTCTATTTTTGCTTTTATTTTTATTGCCTTGGGAGACTGATTTAAGGAAACATCGGTATAATTTATGTCAGAAAATGGTGAACCTTTGTTTTATTCTAGGAGTTTCATGGTGTCATGTCTTACATTTAAGTCTTTAAGCCATTTTGAGTTTATTTTTGTGTATCATGTGAGAGAGTGTTCTAATGATTTACATGAGGCTTTTCTGAACACCACTTGCTGAAGAGTCTGTCTTCTCCATTGTATATTCTTGCCTCCTTTGTTGGAGATTAACTGACCATAGGTGTGTGGGCTTATTTCTGTTTGTTTGTTTTTTTTTTTTTAATTCTGTTCCATTGATCCATATGTCTGTTTTTGTGCCAGTTCCATGCTGTTTTGATTACTGTAGCTTTATAGCATTGTCTAGGAGGGTTATGCCTCCAGCTGTGTTCCTTCTGCTCATGATTACTTTGGCAGTTCTGCATCTTTTATGGTTCTATATAAATTTTAGGATTATGTGTTCTAGTTCTGTGAAAAATGTCATGGATAATTTGATAGAGATCACATTAAATCTGTAGATTACTTTGCAAATTTGAAGATAATTCAGAGAAATGGAAAGCTATTTTGGGTAGTATGGCCATTTTAACACAATTAATTCTTCCAATCTCCAAGAGCATAAGATAGCTTTCCATTTATCTGAATTATCTTCAAATTTGCAAAGAATATATTTAAATAATAGACATCCTCGGAATCTAGAGACAGCGTATCCCTCTGAAGAGATTTGAAGATGTAGCTCCTCAGAGATACCTTAAACTAGAGATATCTTCCCATTTCCTGCAGAGATTTGCCTATATTCCAGGTATGTAATGTGCTTATCCACAGGGAAGGATGGGGAGATATGTTCGTAGCCTTGTAAGCTCCTAATTTCTGCTGTGGTGCACCCCACTGCAAGCGCTGGGACCATCTGGCCCTCACCACATCACTCTGCTGGGGGTGGGGGATGGGACCCAGTGCAAGGTGCTGCTCTGGCCACTGTTTTTGCTGTGAGTGGTAAACTGTTACCTCTGACCTAGAGGTCTTGTGTCTTTTTAAGTATTTTATTTACTTACTTGGCTATGCTGAATCTTAGTTACAGCATGCAAACTCTTATTTGCAGCATGTGAAATCTAGTTCCTGACCAAAGATCAAACCTGGGCCCTTGCATTGTGAGTGCAGAGTCTTAGCTACTAGACCACCAGGGAAGTCTTTTCATAAAATGTACATGGAACTGTGGTAGGCTAACTTGTTAGCTTGAAAATAGGGTAAGATTTCAGTTTCCAACTTAATATATAGACACTCCTCTGTCCGTAATGTGGCGTGCAAAGAGTTTCATCTGTATTTCAAAAAATCATACCAGGTAATTCTGAAGCAGGGATTAGACAAGGGTGCTACAGTTTTCAAGACTCAGCAAAATGCACATCTCCCACTGTGGAATCACACATGGGACATAACTTGGGAATCCAGAATGGGATAAGAAAAAGCCCGTCATGCCGTAGCCAATACAAAGAGCATAACCGTTAATTCTAGACACTAGGGGAAGCTAAGCATTTACACATGTGAGGTGCTCTGAAAAAGAAATATTTCACCATTAAGACAGAAGAGAAGCATTTTGCATTCTTTGCAATTAGGTACCTTCACCTTTGACTCCATTAGGGACTGCTGGGACCAGTGGCTTGTGACGAAAGCACTTCAGGAAGAAGATACTGCTCTCCTACAGACCACACATTCTGGTCTGGTTATCCACTTTTCCAAACTTAGAGACTGCATTTGAAAACAGGAGCCACACAGGGACATGTGGCTCAGAACACTCAGGGACTGGTGAAAGCTCACTATTTACTCCATCAGCAAATGTGGACGGAATGCCACCGGCAAAGAAGGGAGACTGACAAAACCCCCTCCTTGATTTCAGGAATAACAGTGATGCAGAGACAAGGGATTCAGTGACTTCAGTAAAGAGGACAGTTACCACACTGGAGCACTAAGGGTGGATGGAATGGTTGCAGGAATCAATAAACTCTTCCAAGATAAAATGCAGTGCAGTCTTCGAGAAAAGAACAAGACTTCAGTGCAAAGGGTCAGAATCACACCACCTGCGCTCCCCTTCGCAGCGGAGGGCGGATAGTAAAGAGAGGCAGGGAAGCTTGAACAGGTAAGCAAGTGGCCCAGCTATGAAGGGTTTTGTACAGAATTTCATTATAAATTTATATTGAAGGAAATGGAGGGTGGCTTCCTTAAAAAAACAACTTTCCTTTGGCATCTTCCCAAGTTCTACTAGATGTAAAGTGCATGCGTGCATGCTAAATTGCTTCTGTCATGTCCGACTCTGCAACTCAGTGGACTGTAGCCCACCAGACTCCTCTGTTCATGGGATTCTCCAGGCAAGAATACTGGAGTGGGCTGCCATGCCCTTCTCCAGGGATCTTCCCAACCAGGGATCAAACCCGCATCTCTTATGGGTTCTTCACCACTAGAGCCACGTGGGAAGCCCCAGACGCAAAGTAGAAAGAGTGAATGCAGTCCCCAGCTAGCAGGGTTTTTGTTTTTGTTTCTTTTACTATAGATAACACTTTATTGAATAGTTGAAATTTGTTAAGGAGGTAGATCTTAAGTATCCTTACCCCCAAAAATATGGTGACCCAGCTGGCAATTTGGACACACCCTCTTGGTGAATAACCCTGTGGGAATTCCCTATCGGTCATTCCATCAAATGGGTCATTCTCACAGCCTTAGCTATGACTGAGGAAAAAACAGAAGTTGGTCTGGAGTGGGAAGACTCTGCTCAACCCTAAAACCCTCAGGTTCTTTGTAGGAGTCCACAGCTTTTCTCACATCTTGGAGAAGAGCCAAATGTCAGACTCCATCTGGTCAGAGCTCACACTTGAACTTTTAGTATACATCAGTGAATCTGATTATATATTGGCCAGCTGCCTACTGAAGAAGGCAATGGCAATCCACTCCAGTGTTCTTGCCTGGAGAATCCCAGGGACGGGGGAGCCTGGTGGGCTGCAGTCCATGGGGTTGCACAGAGTTGGACACGAGTGAAGCGACTTAGCAGCAGCAGCAGCTGCCTACTATCTGCACAAGAGAACAAAATTCACTGGGACCAATAAGCCCCCTCCACTTCTGGCCATCTTACCCTGCTCCACCTGCCTGGTTACCAGCTTCCAACAGAGCACACACCTCTCCCATCCCCCGGAGGCATGAATGTAGGCAGATGGGGAGGGGGTGTAGGAAAAGGCTTCAGGCACAGGCACCCTGAGGGGATAGGACAGAATATCCAGCAAAATTACCACAGGATTTTTTTGCTTTTTATTTTATATTGGAGCATGTTCATGCGTGCTCAGTTGCTAAGTCGTGTCCAACTCTTTTGCGACCCCACAGACTGTAGCCCTCTGTCCATGGGGATTCTCCAGGCAAGAATACTGGAGTAAGTTGCTGTGCCTTCCTCAAGGGGATCTTCCCTACCCAGGGATCAAACTCGAATCTCCTTCAGGTGGACTCTTTACCACTGAACCACCTGGGAATAGCCAATTAACAATGTTGTGACAGTTTCAGGTGCTCAGCAGAGCAACTCAGCCACACATATCCATCTATCCATTCTCCCCAGCCCATCCAGGCTGCCACATGACATTGAGCAGTTTCCTGTGCTCTACGGTAGGTCTTTGTTGGTTATCCATTTTAAATTTATCAGAGTGTACACATCAATCTCAAACTCACCAAGAAATAGCTAGGGCATTTGACACGTCCCACAGGATATTGAGAGAGGAAGCTCAGCAATAGCTGGAAGGGGTTTTGCACAACTCTCCACTCCATAAACCATAGGGCTTAATAATTCCCTCAGAAACACAAGCCTCCAGGGTGCTCTTGGGATGCTAAACTCTCTGCTGCTCCCACATTCACACTCAACCCTCCTCCTCCCTTGTCTGTGGAGCAGAGAACAGGTGGCACATTACTTAACCAACTTTCAAAAGCTTAGTCACTTTTGCTTTTAATAGATGCCAGCAGTTGGTACTTGCCATCCTGTTATTATAGCAACAACCAAGGGTACTGCCACGCAGCCCTTGTTCCACCTGACAGAATCCATCCATGTGGCGTCAGTACAATGGAGGCTACACAGGATGGGGTGCTTGCGAGGTGATGGAGAAAGAGATTATAACGCATCACACCAAGAGTTGTTGACTCGGCTTCCAATTTTGTACTTGCCATCTGCTGATATACACTATTCCTCCTGTGTGAGGTAGTCAAGAGGTTTATTTTCCTTTTAACTTCATGTGCAATAACTGTCACCCTTTCACCTGCCAGTTTTCCCCCCTAGGTTGAATATTAGTTTAGATATCTGACTCAAACTATAAATTGGCGGTCCTTGAGGGAGACTTCCAAATTACTCAAGAAGGAAACTGCACGTTTAGGTCTGCTTGAATAGATGTCCACAAAACACCAACTTTCTCTGTGACCTGCCAAATTTCTACCGGCTGCTCAGGGAATAGTAGATTATGCACTTGGTGGAGTAATTTGATAACCCTGTGCTGTTGTCAAGACCGTAGGCAAACTGCGTTTGATAATAAGCTAGGGTTCTCCCGCTGCCTTTAAACATGAGAAAAATTGCCAAGTACACAACTAGACTTCTGGTGTCAAACTAAATGACACAAACTCGGGACTAAGTAATGTTGTTCTATGAGGCTATTTAAAATACTGCAGACTTTAAAAAAAATTTGTTTTAAATTAATTTCTATTATAAAGTGAAAGTTGCTCAGTCATGTCTGACTCTTTGTGACCCCATGGACTGTATTCTCCAGGCCAGAATACTGGACTGGGTAGCCTTTCCCTTCTCCAGGGGATCTTCCCAACCCAGGCCTCCCGCATTACAGGCGGATTCTTTACCAACTGAGCCACAAGGGAAACCCAAGAATACTGGAATGGGTGAGCCTATCCCTTCTCCATCGGATCTTCCCGACCCGGGAATTGGACCAGGGTCTCCTGCATCGCAGGCAGATTCTTTACCAACTGAGCCATCAGGGAAGCTGCCAGTTTCTATTATAGTCGATTTACAGCATTGTTTCTGCTCTACAGCAGAGTGAGCCAGTTATACACATGGCTTCCCTTGTAGCGCAGTTGATAAAGAATCTACCTACAGTGGAGACCCAGGTTCGATTCCCAGGTCGGGAAGATCCCCTGGGGAAGGAAGTGGCAACCCATTCCAGTATTCTTGCCTAGAGAATCCCATGGAGAGGAGCCTGGCAGGCTAGTCCATGGGGTCACAAAAAGCACCACCACTGTTTTAGATTCTGTCCCAATATGGGTAATTAGAATATTGAGTAGACTTCTCTGTGCTATACAGTAGGTTCCTAGTACCTATTTTCTGTCAATCCCAATCTCCTGATTTATCCCTCCTGGCCTTTCCCCACTGGTAGCTGCAAGTTTGTTCTTTGCATCTGTGACTGTTTTGAAAATAACTTCATTTACACCATTTTTAAAGATTCCACATATAAGCAATGTCATGGTATTTGGCTATTAGTTCATTCAGTGTGATAATCTCTAGGTCCGTTCATGTTGCTGCAAATGGCATTGCATTCTTTTTATAACTAATATTCTACCGTGTATGTATAGATACACACACATACACATACATTATGACATCTTTGTCCATTCACCCATGGATGGACATTTAGGTTCCTTCCATGTCTTCGCTATTGTAAATAGTGCTGCATTGGGGTGCATATATCTTTCCAAGTTTGTTTTCTCTAGATATATGACCAGGAGTGATATTGCTGGATCATAAAGTAGCTCTAATTTTATTTTTTTAAGAAATAGTGCAATTTTTTTTTTTTTTTTGTCTTGGCCACACTGCACAGCATGTGGGATTTTAGTTCCCCAACCAGGGATCAAACCCTTGCTCCCTGCATTGGAAGTAGTCTTAACCACTGAACCACCAGGGAAGTTACAATACCGTAATCTTTTGACGGGTGATTGTGGCCTTGGCCCTCTCCCAGTGAGCTACTCCTTTGGATATTTGTTTCTTTCTATAACCTTTAACACTGCATTACTCCAAAGGAAAAGTCCTGGAGTAAAGGACTTCAACATACACAAGTGAGTCGCCTGGTATGAATTCTCATTTCTCCTAAATTGTGAGTCATATATGCAAAAGCACAGCTTATGGTACTCCCCCTCCCTACTCTACCTCAAAGCTCAGAAAAGAGCACCATGCATATATAAAGGAAAACAGATGTCAGGTGTGCCCTGGAGCAGGAGTGGGGAGGTCACTGAAGGAAAAATCTTTGAGCAAGCAGTTACTTTGGAAAGAATCCCAACCCCTCCCCCAGGCTCATAGTTGGCATTTTTCTCACTGAATTGTATGGACTCCTGCTAAAACCACATCCACTTAAGGCTTTCAGTGATTTTTAGCAGCACAAATCCACAACGTGCTGTGCTTAGTCACTCAGTTGTGTCTTTTTGTGACTCCATGGACTGAAGCCCGCCAGGCTCCTCTGTCCGTTGGGGATTCTTCAGATAAGTATACTGGAGTGGGTTGCCATTTCCTACTCCAGGGGATCTTCCCGACCCAGGGATTGAACCCAGGTCTCCCGCATTGCAGGCCGATTCTTTACCATCTGAGACACCAGGGAAGCCCACAGTGTACAAGCTCTCAAAAAATAAATTGGAATTTGCTGGTAGTTGAAAACATGCCCCCACAGTATCGGAAATCTGCTTTGGACAGCCAACAGGCATGCAGTCCACCAAACCACCACTGAACCAAAGGATGGACCTGAAGGACTTCAGTGGGATAAATATAAACTACCAGCATTATAATCATTTTAAACTTTATCTGCAACATCTATCAAGATGGCTGTCACAGCAGCTGCTTTAATTCAGTGGAAAGTGCATAGCATCTTTTTCTTGTGTATGTTAAAAGTCCTTTAGTCAAGGACTTTTCCTTTGGAATAACGCAATATTAAAGGTTATAGAAAGAACCAAATATCCCAAGTAGTGCACATTTTTATACAGTATCCAAAGAAAACTTTTTCAATGCAGTGATTTTTAAGTATCGTTCACAGCCCCAGACGGTCATAAATCTAGCCCCAAACCAGCAAGTTGGGCCCTCAGTTCTTATGGACAAAGTCTGTGGGAACTGGCACCAATTGCCACAAAATGAGCTTTTGCAAGAAAAGGCTTATGGCCTACGAGGGGGTCATTAACCAGACTTTTCTCATAGAATTAAGAGTTGTATGGTATGACCTAAATGCAAGTCACCAGTCAGTAAGACATTGTGTCAGTTAATTCAAGTACCCTGGTTTAAATTCCATTACTGAGAGGGTTCTGGCTGCTAGCCCAGGTCGCAGCTCCAAGCACATGCACGCAGATGGTCAGAACTTTACAAGGAGGCTTTGTTATCAGGACTTTTTTCAAGTTGGTTAAGATTTTTGCTGCTCTTCTTGCAGTTTTGCCAGTGTAGTTGTAGTTATTGGTTAAACCCTAAACCCTGCAGTTCAGATGGAATTTACATCAATGCAACATTTACCAGTGACCTAATTAGTTTTTTTTTTTTTAATATTTATATGGCTACTCTGGGTCTTAAGTTTCAGCATGTGGGATCTTTAGTTGTGGCATTTGAACTACCATAAGACGTCTGGGCCACCAGGGAAGCCCACTATGTACAAGCTCTCAAACAGTAAATTAGAATTTGCTGGTAGTTGAAAACATGCCCTCACAGTAGCAGAAGACATCACTTATGGGATCAAGTTCTCTGACCAGGGATCGAATCCAGGCCCCTTGCATTGGGAGTGAAGTCTTAGCCACTGGACCACCAGAGAAGTCCCCTAATTAGATTTTAAGAAAATCATGTCTAATGGCTCAAATGAGTTACTTACATATCTATAGCTTAAGCAGATGCACACGTAATAAACATGTACTGCTTGAATTATTACATCTCATGGGCACCGTGCTGCCTGAGTTTGATGTTCTCTTGAGCCAATCTTGTTTTCTTCCCTACAACTGAAACCGAACCCCTGCCAAGTCTACCATTCTCAGTCCTCATCTGACTTGACCCATTTACAACAGGTAACCCTGTGGACCTGCTCCTTCCTAAAATGCTGTCCACTGGGCCTCCAGGCGGCCTCTCCCTTGGTTTTCCTACATCAAAGTCAGTTCCCTCTTAATCACTCTGTAGGTTCATCATGTTGACCAATCTCTGCATTGGAGGGCTGAGTCCATCCCGTCTAGGTCACCTCACTCAGTGTTTTAGCTTCAAATGTCATACATTTGTCCCAGCAGACATCCTTCTAGACAACTTTGCTTTTAGAAAAGACGTAGCTACACTAGTACCTAATTTCACAAATCGAACAAAATCCAGAGAAAATTTCTCCTTCTCTGGGAAAAAAAGGTCACAATTGAAAACAGCATTCAGCATTTCTTCTGCAGTGAGCCCTCAATAGACAGCATGCACCCCAGAACTACACTCAACATCTCTATATCAAGCTGCCATAGCTTTGAGATATGAGCATCTGTGCTTATCTCAATTACTCTCTCTCGTATTATACATCACTGTTCTCTTTGCTTTTACCTGGCCTCCCAGCACCCAAAATGACCCTTTAGATCAGATCACATCACCCTTCCACACAAAGCCCTCTTGGGGCTTCTGTGTGATTTGGTTTCTTTTCCTGTGCACTTACTTCTGTAGCTCAGGTCCTCCTGCTGTCTTGGGCCCAGCATCCTGGCCACCTGAACCTGTCAACCACACTACTTCAACATGCTACTCTTTTGCCTGGCATGCTTCGCTCCCAGATACCCACATAATCTCCTTCCTTTTCAGCTTCCGCTTACTAGACGTGACACAAAACACATGCCTTCTGATGTGTACAGTAAGTACCTACCACCTGTTATTCTTGAACACTATCTTGAGCCAGATGACACCAACTAGAAAACGATCCAAAATAAGCCTTCTTAGGCAACGACTTGGACTCTTCACTTCCTAGTCTCTATATTGCTATTCCTGTTCTTCCAGCCTTTTCCATGCAAGCTCACAGCTTATGTTACTTCTCCCACTATGATTGTCACCTTCATAGCACTGACCCCTGCCTGAAAAGTCTCCCATTAGTACATTTCAGAGGTAAGTGGCCTCCTCTATCACTGGCATGTTATCTACACTACTTAACAACAGAATGCTTAGAATTGCCCTCAGCACGACTGCAGTTTCCAATTATTTGGACTGTCACCAGGGGGCACTACCAACCTGTCTGAGGCTCTGCACCGTACCACGGACTCTGGACGTCACTTGGTTGTAAGGTTCCAAGTTTCGCCCTGTATTCCCCCATTCAATCTGGGCTGGCACAATCAAGACAGGCAGAAAGCGCGAGGATGTTTTTCTTGCATCTGTAGTGGAAACCTTAGCAGACAGTAACTGCTTCAGGTCTGTCAAATGATGCATTTTCATATTGATACCCACACCTTTTTACAGATAGAGCATTTGTTTCTCTCTCTGCCCACCAACTACTCCACAGTCCATTTATAAACTTCATCTTTTCAAACAATGGCCCGTAAATCTTTCCTATAAAGGGCCACATGGGTACCTCAGGGCTCTCCGGAGACCCTTAGATCTGTCACTGATCTGTTCTTGCAATGTCAGAACCAGCCAGTACCAGCCAATACAGGGCATGGTAGTGCCCTAGTAAAACTGGACAAACTTTATTTTTTCATGTCCCATAAGCTACTGTGAACCACTTAAAAAATGTAAGCACCACCTTAGCCACAAAACAGGTGGTGGGCGAGCCAGTCTGTCATCCCTGTTCCAAGGAGTTTGACAGAAGTATTCCAGATGTCTAGATTTCTCTAGAACTCAGCTCTAAAATAAGCTCAGACAGTACTTTGCTTCCAACTGTGTTAGTCTCTCTTTATTCTTTTGTAAACTTCCAGATTAACCACTTCCGTTTGTAGGTGATGAATGTGTAAGCAATCCACTTCAAGTGTTGGTTGGCACTGTCATGAGCATGGTCTTTCCCTTTACTCCACTCAGTTACTTCTGATTCTTGTATATTCCAAGTCCCGGAAGTGGTTTCACTGTAGACGTTATCTGAAGGTGCTTTCTAGTGGTAGGCTACAACCAGACTCTAGCTGCTCCAGGAAGGCTACAAGGATGGATTTAGACATGACATATTAAACTAAGAGGCATTCTTTCCAATGAGTTTAAATGCGTTTTATTTTTAGACAACCTACATGACACGTTTTTCTCAAAAACAATGCCTCCGCTCCAAATAAATCAACGTTCAAAACAAATGAAGAGCTCGAGATGACATCAGTCCCATCTGTCTAAGTCCTGGTGTTGTGTGGATGAAAAGCAGTGGCCAGCCAGTTATGACGACAGGTGATTGATCCAAAGTAACTGCCAACTTTGTTACTGGGAAAACAAGGAAGAGCCCATTAACACACCTTTGTGGCATGAAAGTAGCTCACGTTTCTAGGCTTCAGATGTACTCCCCTATTCAATCCGAGCTGTCACACACACAGACAGACAGAAAGCGCGGGGATGTTGCTTTTGCATCCTAGTGCAAACCAAAGGAACAACTGCAGACTGTTCAAGGTCTATCAGTGGATGCACAACCATCCTTACCAAGTCAGAGAAGCATTCTGAGAAGGCCCACCCACCCTATTCCAACAAAAACCTCACACATTCTTTGAACAATCCCTTTGGCAAGACATCTGTACTGTCCTTTGACGTTTGTGGTCACTGCTGCCCCGATCCTGTTTAGGGTAGATTGTTTTTGCACCAAGCAGCTTGTTTTAGTTTCCCAACCCAGTGCTAAACCCCGGCCCTTGGCAGTGGCAGCCCAGAGTCCTAACCACTGGACCACCAGGGAATTCCCTAGTGTAGCCTTAAATTTATCTTACTCCTAATTTACATGGAAGCTGCTGAAAGCCAAGACAAATGAGTGGTTTCATTTCTCCTTTAGCAGTTCCTTGCCCAGCAGACATTCATTTAATTTTACTGAAGCAACTAGCCTATCAGGTCAGCAGCCTGCTCTAAATTGTACTTACTAAAAGCTAGTAACAGCATGGCCTTTCCAACCAGCTGCCAATATTATCATTAAGTGGTTTATTTGTTAAAGGTTGTAATATCTCTATTTTTACATGACTGATTTCAACCCACTTCTTTATACTTACACATTTTTCCATCTCTAAACCATCCTTAAAGAAAATCATATATGGGGTTACACCATCCTCACGGTAGTCCAGCAGAGCAACCATGCCATCTGGATTCATGTTTTCACCAATAAAGAACTTAGGAAGCAAACAAATACCCAGAATTAGATTATACAGGAATGCACTGTATCAAAACACAATAAATCAAAGGATTCAGAACACCAATATCTAATCAAGGCACTATTTAGTCAGCAACTAATGAGTTCTGATGAGGAAAATGCTCACTAATCAAACTTCGGTTCATGCAAAGTACTAATAACCAAATGTTAGGAGTTCAGAGCAATCCAGGGACACTGCGCTCCCTGGAAACCTAACCCCACACATCTCAGTCTAAACCCTACAAACAAGGCTGTTTACAAAGTCAAGCACAAGAGAACACAAGGCCACCAATGAGAAGAGCACATCCCATGAGAAGTTATCTTATGGCCAGAGGATGTGTGAAAACCAGGTTGTGTTCAGTAAAAGAAAGTCACTGGAGTTTCTCCACAGGACAAGCTCAGATCAGAAACAGCTTCAGTGGCAACAAGACACACTGGTATTGTAAAAAGAAAACCAGAAGACTAGTTCGGAGTAAACAAGTAATTCCAAAGAACTGGGAAATGTTGAGTCGAGTAAGATTTTGGAAGCAGAAGACAAGATCTGGAAACACTCTTGCTTGGGAGCAGAGAAGGCAACTCGCTACAGCCCAGACTGCTGAAGTAAAATCTGTATTTAAACTGCTCAAAACACAGAAAAATAACTCCAACTTAATTACATCAGAGGCTCATCAAATAACTCATGTTTTGCTCAGTTAAAATTATACAATCCTTTGATCCAAATATTTTAAAGTTATTTACCTGATAGTTTTTGAAATTAGCAAGGATGTGCTTGATTTGTTCTGCAGCCCCTGTCATAAAAGGTTTTACTCTTTCTGGTCTCTGTTCTTCAAGTTTCCCTTTGATTCTAAAACAACATATTGACACATTCATCAGTTCTGAGCAAAGTTTCCATTCAGTAAAAGTTCCAAACTGAAACCACCAAAATATCATGGAGATTACTAACTCATACGAGGGATGTTTTAAGGCTGTTCCTAACTTTGAATTTCACCTCAGCTTATTCTATACCAAAGGACTATTCTAAAAAAAAGTAAAACCACACTGCACCCGCCAGTATCCTCATATTTATAAAAAAGCAGCCCCCCTTCTGTGCTCATCAATAGCAAAAAAGCCTTTGACAAGCACGCCTGCTGTTAAAAATCTCAAAGGAAGCCAACCCCTAAATCCTATAGGATTTTCAGACATCAGTTGGGTGTGTCAGTATCACTTACGACTTCATGTAATCTTTGATGTACTTCTTGTAGGCTTCTTTTGTGAAGCTGGTTTCCTGCAAGTGATGGTTCATGACAATGTCGACACCAGTGATTACTGTGCTTTCGGTACCTTCGCCCTCGGGGCCTTCAGCGGAGGCATTTCCACCAATGAGCGAGTCATCGATGTTACCCTCTGTCCTACTGACCATCTGCATTAAGAAAAGTTTAGTCGCTAACACATCCTCGACCTTACCATAAACGCATCGAAGAATCTATGCTGGCAGCCCTTTCATCCGTCATCCTTCAACACTTAATTCTCGTTCAAAACCATGAACTATATGGGGGGAGAAAAAATCTATGCCCTTCTTTCCCCTGAAACATCTCAGTTCCACAACTCTTCGTTGGCCCAAACGAAAAAGGGGTCATTTTACAACCCGGTGGAAGTTTTGCATGGGATGTCGGGTTGCTGAGCAAAGAAAAACCAGGCAAACGATAAAACGCTTGGGTCGCCCAAACCGGAGACAACCTGTCTGTCCCGGACAGCCTGGGAGGGAGGATGGGCGTCGAAGCGGCGGACCTATTTCCAGGCTCAGCTCCGCCTCCAGTTTTCTAGAAAAACCCGAGCCCGGAAAGAGAGTCTCCTCCGCCAGGAGGCAACGGAGAGGATTGCACAACCTCGGGCGGGGGAGCGGCGGAAACCCGAGCCCGCCCGCCTTCGCCTCCCCCCAGTGCCGCGGACGGGGCCGTGGCCCTGGCCCGGCCGACTCACCTTCCCCTCCACCTCCAGACACAGCCCGTCCGCGACCTCCCGGATCTTGTAGATGTCGGAGAACATCTCGTCATCTGCTCGGGGACACAGATCCACCCGTCACGAGGCGCCCGCGGCCCGAGCGGGCGCCATTTCCCGCGCCGCGCCGCCCCTCCCCGGGCGCCCCGGGCCCCGGCGCGCGCCCCCAAGCAGCGCCCCTCCTCAGACCCACGACAGCGGCGGCAGAGGCGGCGGCGGCGGCGACCGGCCCCCCGTCTCCACCCATATGCCGCCGCGTGCCCTGCGCGCCGTGTGAGGAGCAGTGCAGTCCCGACTCACGGCTAATGAGGTCCCGGTAGATGATCATGATGGCGACTGGAGGGAGGCGACAGCGGCGCTGGCTTAGCAGGAGCCCGGAGCTCAGAGCGAGCGCAGTGCGGCCGGAGCGGCGCTCGGGGGGAGGGGGGAGCGGGCGGAAAAGGCCGACTCTGCCGCTCCCCGACCTCATATAGAGGGCACGTCCCTCTACGTCATCGCGCGCGGCGCCTCCGGAAGCGCCGCGAGGGGTGACGCGTCACGCAGAGCTGCGCGAGGGGCGGGGCCGCAGTGCGGGCCGTGGGGGAGGGGAGGGGCGCATCCGGGGACTTGGCATCGGGGTACCAGGCTGCGCGTTCCACCCCGGGCTCGCCCGGCGGCTCTGGGAAAGGGGAAGGCAGAGGAGGGGGTGGGGCGGGGGGGAAATGCCGGACGGCGCGAGGGAGAGGAATGGTAGGTGAGGAGCGCGCGGGGGGAGGGAGGAGGAAGACGCTCCCCGGTCCTGAGTGGTGGAGGCGGCGCCTGGGGCCCGGCCGCTCGCGACACCCCAGGGTCGGCCCTGGTAGGTGCCGCCCGGGTGGGGCTTAGATGAAATCTCAAGTTTCCGCCCCAGGCCTGGTGCCGCGCAAGCTCCCGCTGTTTCTGGGAACTGAAAGCGTCAGCTGCTGTGAAGGACTTTGCGTTTACGGAGGGTTCCCTGGACGATGAGGGCAGAGGACTTGGCTTGTGTCCAGCCCCTGTGATCTCTGAGGACCTCAGAGAACTTTTCAGCGCTTGTCCTAGGGCTGCCCCACTTCGAGTTTCCTGATTGCTTTGTGGGGCGGAGCCAAGTCCGGTCTGTGGGACCCACCTCGGCCTGCCTGCCCCCTGGGAATGATAGTGGGGGGCGTAGAGTCTGGAAAGGGGCTTGGGAAGGAAGGAAGCTGTCAAGGAAGTTTGCACAGCTTTCCTGTCTCTCAGTTTGGTCCCGTATTTGAAAGCTTGTGGTTCCTAAGGCAGCTAAAGAATCTTCCTGTTTCTGTTTTGCGCTTAGTCTAGAATTAGGTCCTTTGTTTGAAAAAAAGGATGTGTTGTCACTTTAAAGTGTAGTTGAGGTAAATTAATTTAAAAAATAAAAATAAAGTGTAGTTAAGATAATAACCCAGGAGCTAGGTTAAACATACAAAGAAGGCGCTTTCCACCTGCCCAAATTTTATTTGGACTTTAGACTCAATTACTCGGTACTGAAAAAAAAAAAAATGACCGGTTTAGTGACATCTTTGGTTTAAAGGCAAATGATTATGAAATAGGAGAGGTTCTTCCATTCCACAAATATATTTGCTCTGCTGTGTACCTAGCACTGAGGTCCCAATTGTGAACAAGTTAAATCCAGTTCTGTCCTCACAGAAAATTTCATTCTGATAAATAAAAAATTAGGCAGTTATAACATATTAACAAATTTCCCCATATGCAGCAATAAAGCATTCCATAGAATAAGGGAGGGCAACTATTGCGAAAGAGTAGGGCACAAGTCAGTAATGGAGGAGTCAAAATGAAAAGGAGCCTGGAAAAGGGATCCTGGGGCTGTACTGGACACCCCCAGGGAACCCTGCGGTTACCTGAAAAAAGGCTAAAACTGGAATGAAGGGGATTTGAAAACAAACGGATAAATGATCCACTAAGGATAGCTGAAACCTCTTGATTATTTCTGAGATGTGTGAATGGAACATTATTATCCCAGGCATATCACAAGTTAATTATTTTCCTCAACTTTAACTTTTCAAATTATTCAGAACCATTCCCATCACTCATACAGTACCGTCAAACATTTTTCCCTCTACTCCTTTCTGGTTTTATGTTCAATTAAAAACTCCCCCCTCCCCTCAAGTTTTGTAAGACAGCCACAGTGAAAAAGAGTACTGAAGAGATGAGAATCAAAGCACCCTAGCCTGAAGTCTTGGGTTTATCTGGTACTTGTCCTGTGGCTTTGGGAAAGTCAGACTCCCTAAGTCTAAGTATAGAATGCTATTTTTGTGAGTTAAAGAGTTTTGGGAAGTTAAAATAATGAAAAATGACTAGCATCCTCAATAGTTTATCAGTAAATATTGGTTGGACTTGGGTGCATAATTGTTTCCAAATTTTATTACTTTTCAAAATACTCCTGAAACTATTCCATTAACCCTATTTTATTTGGAAATATTTGGAGGATTTAGTTGATGTATACTGTATTTAAAGAATTCCCAGCTGACTCAGTGGTCAAGAATCTGCTTGCCAATGCAGGAGACACAGGGTAGATTCCTGAGTTGGGAAGATCCCCTAGAGCAGAAAATGGTAACCCATTCCAGTATTTTTGCTGGAAAAATCCCATGGGTAGAAAAATCCCTGGCAGTCCTCAGGGTCACAGAGTCTGACACTACTGAGCAACTGAGCACACATACTGTGCTAAAAACCTTCTATTAACTCACAACAGTCATAGTGGATTCCTGAAAGAATTCAACTTGTGTCCATAAAAGATTTCAATCTCAGGGTCATATTTGGTAGGTAATAATAATTCTGTGACTAGATAATTCTAAAAAATAAAATCTTTGGAAAATCTGATTTAAATTTCAGAATATTTTCTAAACTCCCTCTTATGGTCTACAAAATCTATGTTGTACCTTGAAAATATCTGCTTAGAACACCAGTGATACCAATAGTTGCGAGAAAATTAGGCACCACTTACAAGCCACTGACAAAACTGCGAGGATTTGACTTTTATTCCAGCTAATTGGCTTTTACTTAGGCATCATTTGAATGTTTTTTTATTGCATTTCATTCCTTACAGCAGTGATTTCTAACAAATCTAAGATTGTCCCAGATTTTACAGTTTGGCATCTCTTGCAATTAAGGAGATTTCAAAGACAGTGTCTTTTGATCTCTTCACACAAGTACTCACATGAAAAAAGCAGCTCACGAGTGTCCTCACTTTCTAGGGATTGACTACATGGCTTAAGCACATGAGAGTTTATTTTCTCTTTATTTAAAAAAAAATCAAGGGTATTGGCTGGAAAAAAAAATGTAGAACCTGAAAGTTAAGAATTAGGTTTTACTTGGCCAACTAAACTGAGCACTTAAGCCTGGGACACAGCCTCTCATATAGCTCTGACAGTCTGCTCCAGAGAAGTAAGGGAGGAGCGAGGATCAGTTCTGTTCAGTTGCTCAGTTGTGTCCAATTCTTTGCAACCCCATGGCCTGAAGCACACTAGGCTTCCCTGTCCATCACCAGTTCCTGGAGTTTGCTCAAACTCATGTCCATCGAGTCGGTGATGCCATTCAACCATCTCATCCTCCCAGCATTTCACGTGATGTACTCTGCATATGAGTTAAATAAGCAGGAGCCAGGATAGATAGGAGTTCTTACAACAAAGACCAGTTAGTGGGAACATCAAAAGGTTAGTGTTAGCTAAAAATAACCAAGTATCTCAAGGAAAGTAGAGCTTTTCTTTTTATGGGAAAGCTCACATTCCCCTTCTCCTCCTACCTTTAATCTTTCCCAGCATCAGGGTCTTTTCCAATGAGTCAGTTCTTCCCATCAACTGGCCAAAGTATTGGAGCTTCAGCTTCAGCACCAGTCCTTCCAATGAATATTCAGGACTGATTTCCGTTAGGATTGACTGATTTGGTCTTCTTACAGTCCAAGGGACTCTCAAGAGTCTTCTCCAACACCACACTTCAAAAGCATCAATTCTTTGGCACTCATCCTTTATATAGTCCAACTGTCACATTCATACATGACTACCGGAAAAACCATAACTTTGACTTGGCGAACCTTTGTCAGCAAAGTAATGTCTCTGCTTTTTAATATGCTGTCTAGGTAGGTCATAGCTTTTCTTCCAAGGAGCCAGCGTCTTTTAATTTCATGACTGCAGTCACCATTTGCAATGATTTTGGAGCCCAAGAAAATTAAGTCTGTTAGTGTTTCCACTATTTCCCCATCTATTTGCCATGAAGTGATGGGACCAGATGCCATGATCTTAGTTTTTTGAATGTTGAGTTTTAAGCCAGCTTTTTCACTCTCCTCTTTAACTTTCATCAAGAGGCTCTTTAGTTCCTCTTTGCTGTCTGCCATAAGGGTGGTGTCATCTGCATATCTGAGGTTATTGATATTTCTTCTGGCAGTCTTGATCCCAGCTTGTGCTTCATCCAGTCAGGCATTTCACGTGATGTACTCTGCATATAAGTTAAATAAGCAGGAACCAGGATAGATAGGAGATTTTGCAACAAAGACCAGGTAGTGGGAACATCAAAAGGTAGTGTTAGCTAAAGATCACCAAGTATCTCAAGGAAAGTAGAGCTTTTCTTTGTATGGGAAGATGCAAGAGTCTGGGTTCACTGAAATCATTCCTTTAATACATACCTCAGCTATCTGGGGCCAGTCTCCTGTTTTCTCATCCTGGGTCTCCACAGGGTATATCATTAGGTGGGAAGGTGGTTGGGGGGACAGGGTGGTGCTGCTGCTGCAGTGGCTGAGGGCTTGACAGCTGTTTGTCTTCATTCTGAGTTGACTCCAGATTCACTGTCCAAGGTGGCTGTAGTGGCTTGATGACTGCAATATCCTTTGAAAGATTATTGATGTGGCAGGCAACATTTTTTCATTGTTGAGGGGTACAGTCAAACTGAAATTATGAAGCCATGGTGGCTTCATAGGCATCGCAGATCCAGTCTCTTCCTTTCTTCTCCATCATCCATATGGTCTATAATAGGTGCTGGAACTCCAGCCATCACATCCATCGTGCAGGCAGCCAGTAGAGAGGAATGGCCACAGGAGTACATCCTAGCTTATGTTTCTTTGCTTTAGGGCAGAACTGTCCAAGAGAACTTTATGTGACGGTGGAAATGTTCTCTATCTCCTGTGTCCAACACCACAGCCACTAGACCACAGGTGCACTTGAACTGCGACTAGTGTGACTATGCAACAGAATGTTTACTTCTGTTTCACTTTAATTGATTTAAATGAAAGTATCCGTGGCTAGTAACTTTATTGGGCAACAGAGTTCTATAATGAAAGCTCTATGAGGTGGGGGACATCATTTTGCTAACCCCAGCTCTCAGAACAGAGCCTCACTTGATAATTCTTGATGAATGAATGGATGAGATGAAGCTTTCTTCATCTCTCTCTCTCTCTCTCTTTATAAATCACTTGTTTATTTTTGGCTGTGCTGGGTCTTCATGGCTGTGCACAGGCCTTCTCTAGTTGCAGCGATCGGGGGCTACTCTAGTTTTGGTTCATGGGCTTCTCATTGCGATGGCTCTTCTTGTGGGGAAGGGGGCTTCAGTAGCTGTAGCTCACAGGCTCAATTATTTGTGGTGCATGGGCTTAATTGCTCCACGGCATGTGGCACCAGGGATGGAACCAATATCCCCTGCATTGCAGGGCGGATTCTTAACCACTGGACCACCAGGGAAGCCCTTCTTCATTTCTCTTAATTAGATTACGGCTAATTCCATTTCAGTTAATTAATTGGATTTTGCATATGTCCAAAACCTGGTATCACAGTGCTTTTCAAACTGAGAATTGAGAAACAATTTAGTGAGTAGTGACCAACTTTATTAAAAATTAAATAAGATACAAAAGAAAATAGAATCACGTGTAGTAAAGATGAGCATTGTTTCATGGAACTTTTGTTTTAAATTTATACGTGTATATATGTATTGGGTCTCAACATAAGATGTATTTTTTCATGTCGGTCTAGGCCCAAGAGGTTTGAAATCCTTTGATTTAGACAAATTTTCTCTTCAAATATATTTCTTGGCAGCATCAACCGTTCAGTTTTAGTGGTACGTGTCCCAAAATTTGGTGAACACTTATTTTTGACTCTGGCACCCTTTTGGACAGGGTTCTTGTCGCCTTCTGTTTTGTGAGATTCTTTATGCTTAACAGGAGAAGACCAAGGCCAGCTTCTAGCAACATCTAGGCCTAGCTGAGAGTACAGATTCCTGTCCTCTTAAGTGAAACCAAGCAACATAACTAGTGTAACTTCTATTGTTTTTGTTTTCAAGTTTTTATTTTGTGTTGGAGCACAGTCGATTAACAATGTGTGAGAGTTTCAGGTGAACAGCAAAGGGACTCAGCCATAATCCATTGGTGTTTTTGATTAATGTAAAATGATCACTAAAATTTAAGATATTTTTAGGCATTTGGATATCTTTTTTTTGCTTTGAAAAATAGAACTTTGTTCTGATTATAAAAATAATAATACACATTATAGACTGTTTATAAACCACAGAAGAAGCCACCTATAGCTATTAGTGACATGTTAATATTCTCAGTTTGTAGATTTATAAAAAGAGGGGTGTGTGGGTGGGATCCTACTGATGTTAAAGCAACTTCTCTATCAGACTTAGAGCATAAGTCTCTTTTGTTTTAGGCCTGCTCTAGGAGAAGAGATCTGTTAACAAGCCAATTCAAAGATCTCCTGGTTGAAACTACTTTTAATTATTTTTAGACTGGATTTTTGAAAATATCTAGTAAAAGATTATTGGGCTAATCAGTGAGCTAAGTGGGTAACTCCAGCTTTCCCATTCTTAATCTCTCTTAGGTCTATCAGAAAATTGTTCAAGTATTTTTTATTTATTGTGAATATTTCCCCATATCAGTAGCTATTTATCTAAAATGTCATCTAAAATTATTATAAATAGTCCAACTGATGAATGTATTATAATTTATTTTTAAACTATACATCTAAAAATTGGAAAACATGGAGATGCACAAAGAATTTTTAAAAATATATATTTGGGTACCCACACAACCACAATGAACAGTAGCTAACATTTTTCATATTTGCTTAAAGTTTTTTTAAGAAAAATTTTACAGGTAAACTGAATTCTTCTTTATCCACCTTTATCTCATTCCAGAGGTTCATCCACCCTCCTCGCCGATACCCATTCAGGTAACAACATCATCCATATCCACATTCCTGTAAGAAAGGGATAAACAAATTGGAGGGTCTAGTCCTTCTGTTTAGGGCCTGACTCAGCAGTTGCACAGGTCACTTCTTTTGTCTTATTTCCAGAACCTGATCACAGAACGCTCAGCTCCCAGAGTGATCAGGAAATATATTCGTCACACTGGTTGGAAAATTGATAAGGAGTTGAAAGAAGAAGCAGTCTCAGTTGTAGTCCTGTCGGCATTTCTGTGTTCGGTGGCATGAGTGTGTGCTCAGTCACCTCTTTGTGACCCCATGGACTGTAGCCCACCAGGCTCCTCTGTCCATGGGAATTTTTAGGCGAGAATACTGGAGTGGGTTGTCATTTCCTCCTGGGAGTGGAAGGAGGATATAGAGCACAGAATTACGTCAGAAGAAAATTTAATGGCTATGAAATAGTGGCTGACTTTTCCCTCAGTTTCTCCATCTTGCCTCACAGATGTGTGAGCCCTTTTTCATTATGAATGAATGAATGAACATGAATAAATCAATAGTAGTTATTTCCATACTTTTTTTCACCTCCCTTGCAGATTACTAATTTGTTGGCCATCTTACTCCTCTTTTCTACATGATCTTTCCTGGTGCATCCGGCCTGTCTGCCCATCCCTTCCCGTAATAGTCATGGAATTCAGCACTTAGTAGGAACCCAATACAATTTTAGAAGATCAAAGAAAATTTAGGATTTTAAAATAAAGGGCCTGAAAGCAGTAAAATCTCATCATTAGGACAAATCATGTTACAAAGTAGTAGTATCACTATCCCCTCTAGGAAATGAATATATACCTGTTTGCATAAATGTAACAATTTTTCAGATGTTTCATATTAAATTACTAATGGTGATTACTGTGGAGACCATGGTTGGGGTTAATGTGGAGAAGAGTTAGAGTTTTTTAATTTTATACCCAGTAGTACTGTTTGAATCTTTAACACGTGTATGT
The DNA here is from genome assembly GCF_033118175.1 of Dama dama. Classification (NCBI taxonomy): domain Eukaryota; kingdom Metazoa; phylum Chordata; class Mammalia; order Artiodactyla; family Cervidae; genus Dama; species Dama dama. The sequence goes on from NC_083710.1 coordinate 19,439,218, forward strand.
TACTTTTACAATTAAAATATTATAGTGCAGTGCTTCCCAAACTTTGGGAGTTTATATACTAAGAACATTTACAAGGGATTCCTAGTGGTCCAGTGGTTAGGATTCTTTCACTGCTGTGGCCCAGGTTCAACCCCTGCTCGAGGAACTAAAATCCTGAAAGCTGCATGGCACTGCCAAAAAAAAAAAATATTTCCAAGAAATCTGAATCTCAATATAAGTTTGCCAATAAACCCATTAAAAATATAACCATGACTGTGGCCTACGATTGCCATTTCATAAATGAAAGGGCATAATCTCTACGTAATGGGTAATCCTCTAAACTGAATACATTTAATTCTGTGAAAAATTCGTTGCTGCTGCTGCTGCCGCCAAGTCACTTCAGTTGTGTCCGACCTCACAGACGGCAGCCCACCAGGCTCCTCCATCCATGGGATTTTCCAGGCAAGAATACTGGAGTGGGGTGCCATTGCCTTCTCCGGAAAAATTTGTTACATTGTTCTTATTTTTCTCATTTTTGCTTTGGATCTTTTAAAAACTTTTTAGTCTGGATTTCTCCGTGTATTTTTATACTTGGCACAGATAGGGTGAGTGACTTGCTCAAGGACACACAGCCAGTGGATAGCAGAGGGAAGGAATCCAGGTTTATGGACTTCTGGCTCTCCAGGGGGTCCTTTTGGTTGAATAAGCGAATGAATACAGCCAGATACTTTGAATTCTGACACCAGAATTCAAGCTTTTTTAGAATGAATTAACCCAACACTTAAGTTTAGGATATGAGCAACAATGAAAAAAAAGTGAAAATCCAAAAGAGGATGTTTTGGAGGCATTATTTAATTGATCTAAATCATTTTTGAAATTTCTTTCGGAGTTGAGACAAACAGGGAAGAAAACAATAGTAGACCTCTTCATTAAGCTGTTGGCATGGCAACAGTAATTTTTCAAGACTGCCTTAGGTGGAGTCACTGGAATGTTAACAATGAAAAGAAATTAATTTTTTCTTTAGAGTTCTTAGAGCATACCAAGGCATAGTAATTTATGACTGCTTTTAGAGCAGTTCTATTTGAAATATCAGATATGTAAAAATGTAGTCAGAAGCCCAAGAACTAGAATTATATAAATATATATAGTCCTATATATGATATAAATAAATAAATAAAAATCTATAATTTAAATATGTAAACTGAAATATAGAATAAAATATAAATGTATGTAATGTAAAATAGAAATATAAAAATAAATATGTATGTTTCTATCCATATATTTCATATATAGTATAAACATATTTATAGAAATACAAATGAACATGAATAGATAATTTTTTATTGGCCCATTTTTGTCCTACCCTGTATTGTGTATCCTTTAGTATAGATAGAGATGTTAGAGATGTTGCTACCATTCTCAAAAACTGTCCCAAAATGACGAGAATTAGATTTGTAACAAATAGCTTTATGGTGATGAGGAAATCATCACACATGCTAGTAAAGTAATGCTCCAAGTTCTCCAAGCCAGGCTTCAACAATACGAGAACCATGAACTTCTAGATGTTCAAGCTGGTTTTAGAAAAGGCAGAGGAACCGGAGATCAAATTGCCAGCATCCGATGGATCATTGAAAAAGCAAGAGAGTTCCAGAAAAACATCTATTTCTATTGACTATGCTAAAGCCTTTGACTGTGTGGATCACAATAAACTGTGGAAAATTCTTAAAGAGATGGGAATACCAGACCATCTGACCTGTCTCTTGAGAAACATGATTGCAGGTCAGGAAGCAACAGTTAGAACTGGACATGAAACAACAGACTGGTTCCAAATAGGAAAGGAGTACTTCAAGGCTGTATATTGTCACCCTGCTTATTTAACTTACATGCAGAGTATATCATGAGAAAGGCTGGGCTGGATGAAGCACAAGCTGTAATCAAGATTGCCGGGAGAAATATCAATAACCTCAGATATGCAGATGACACCACCTTATGGCAGAAAGTGAAGAAGAAATAAAAGCCTCTTGATGAAAGTGAAAGAGGAGAGTGAAGAAGTTGGCTTAAATCTCAACATTCAGAAAACTAAGATCATGGCTTCTGGTTCCATCACTTCATGGCAAATAGATGAGGAAACAATGGAAACAGTAGGAGACTTTATTTTCTTGGGCTCCAAAATCACTGCTCATGGTGATTGCAGCCATGAATTTAAAAGACGCTTACTCCTTGGAAGAAAAGCTATGACCAATCTAGGCAGTGTGTTAAAAAGCAGAGACATTACTTTGCCAACAAAGGTCCGTGTAGTCAAGGCTATGGTTTTTCCAGTTGTCATGTATGGATGTGAGAGGTGGACTGAGCACCGAAGAATTGATGCTTTTGAATTGTGGTGTTGGAGAAGACTCTTGAGAGTCCCTTGGACTGCAAGAATATCCAACCAGTCCATCCTAAAGGAGATCAGTTCATGGGAAGGACTGATGTTGAAGCTGAAACTCCAATACTTTGGTCACCTGATGTGAAGAACTGACTCATTTGAAAAGATCCTGATGCTGGGAAAGATTGAAAGTGGGAAGAGAAGGGGACAACAGAGGATGAGATGGCTGGACGGCATCACCGACTCAATGGGCATGAGTTTGAGTAAACCCAGGGAGTTGGTGATGGACAAGGAGGCCTGGCGTGCTGCAGTCCACGGGGTCACAAAGAGTGGGACTGAAGACTGAACTGAGCTGATGAGGAAATATATTTCCAAGTAGTCTTTCTTGTCACAGTTCTGGGAAGGTGTCTCAGGAAAACAGCCCTGTGTTCTCCTTTGTCCTCACACACAGTGCCTCTGACACCGGGTGTGCCATTTTTTCCCCATGCCAACCAATTCTCCAACTCCAGCTGGATGTCCAGCAATTCAGTTCAGTTCTGACACTAACGACCGGAATCCCACACGTTAAGGGCTCAGGACCACAAGACTCAGATGCACCCCCCTTCAGTTGCCTGTTGTAAGCAGTAGGTCCCCAGGTTACCCAAAGCTTCTGTGCAACTTGACTACTCATCAAAGGTTCCCTACAAAGGACTACAAACGATCTGCTCCTTGGATTCAGTCATTTGTGAGAACAGCTCACAAAACTCAGGAGAACAGTTTACTTAATTCTTGCTGATTTACCTACTCTCAAGAAAAGTATGAGACCTCATTTTCATCTTTATGACTCTAGACTGTAATAAAGGTCTCTAATTAGTAGTAGTAGCAACTGGCTGATTATAGGATATCCTAGTCTTACTTACTTTCTGGCTGAACTGGTCCTTTGTTAAACACTAGAGCCAGTGGGCTGTAAAACAGTAGTTTTCATCCCTGGCTATACATTAGAACCGCTTGGAAAACTTTTTAAAAATCTCAATGCCCAGGCCATTCTCCAGATCAATGAAATTTGGTTCTCTGTGAGTGGGACACAGGCATCAGAATTCTTTTTTTTTTTTTTTTTTGCTGTGCCTTATGGCTTGGTAGGATCTTAGTTCCCCAACCAGGGAGCGAAACGGTGCCCTCTGCAGTGGAAGTGACATGTCTTAACCACTAGATCGCCAGGGAAGAGATTTTAATAAGGATTTTTCAAAATAATAGTCAAGAGAAGTACTTTGATTCCTTTTAAAAGTGCAAGTGCCCGATAAAGGAAGCCAGAAAGAGAAAACAGCTAAGTAGTTTGGGGGCGTGCTGTCTGCAGTGTGACCATCCTCACCCCTCAGAAGAGAATTGCTCAACAGTCAAGTTGGGGAGGCTGAGCCAACTTGGGAGGGCTGAACGATGAGAAAGACTGTGGGAAGTGCCTCACTTAACTCCTCTCTCTCTCTGAGAAAGAAGCTACTCACTGTCTGTACAAATTAGAGGCACAGTGGGCTCAGATGGTCACTTTCTCCGCAGGGCTTCCGTCATCCGTGTTTAAATCTGATCTCTTGGAAACCCCCATTCTTCAATTCTCGCTAATTTCTCTCTGTAACATTTATCTGTAACCAACATACTATTTATTTATTTTTAATTTAAATTTATTTATTTTTAGTTGGAGGATAGTTGCTTTACAGTATTGTATTGGTTGCTGCCGTACAGAAACACGAATCAGTCATAGGTATATGTACGTCCCTTCCCTCTTGCACCCCCCTCCCACCTCCCATTTTATTTATCTTTTAATCTTCTGCCTCCCCTCAAGACACCAGAGAGGTAGAGATTGCCCTTTTTGCTCATGGCTATATCCCCAGTGCCTGGAACAGTGCCTTATAGACAGCCAATCAATAATAGTTCAAAGAATGGACCTCAGATCAAGACTACTAATAGTGGGACTTCCTGGTGGTCCAGTGGCTAACACTCTGCACTCCCAATGCAGGGGGCCCTGGTTTGATCCCTGGTCAGAGAACTAGATCTCTGTAGCAACTAAGACCCAGCACAACCAAATAAATATTTTTTAAAGACTAATAAGAGTAACTAATATAGATTTAGTCTTATATTCCAGCATAGCAACCCTATGAGGTGGTCACATTCGTGTAGTCACCTTTTCTGAATCCCTTTGTGACCTGCAGTTTAGGTTTTTGGCAGTGCCACTGACAAAAGATGAAGGTGGAAGAACAGCAGTTAGGGGCTAGAAGAGGCTGTTTGGAGAAGTTAATCTAGAAAGGAGCTCTTCCTCTGAAGCAGGAAAAATGCTCTAAGACATACTGTTCAGGAAAAAATCAAGAGGTAGAAGAGTAGGACATGTACAGCAGAGAGCAAATTTAACACCCATGATACAGCCAGCACGTTGCTATAGATACAGGCATGTATTTGCAAAAGTATAGATGACAGTCTAGAAGGATATGCAGCACACTGATAACGGTGGCCAGCCCTGGGAGGCAGCGGAGTGGAGGAAAAGCATGGGTAAGGGGAACTTAGTGCTCACTGTGATGCTTAGATTATAACGTATCACAAGAATGTTTTCCTATATAATTTCACCTCTAATTTTTAAAACGTTCTTTGTCTCATAGATAGCAAACATAAGAAAACAAGCAAAGTAGGGGGGAAGTACTTACATTATTTATAGACAATGTGTTACAAAAATGCACTACAGAAATAAGAAGCATACACACCTGGAAGAGTTAAGGGCTTTCTATTTCTGAATCCTGCAGCGGGAGGTAATGGATTTTCAGTTCACTTAATAAGCAGAGTATGTGAGTGTGCATGCACACTAGCATGGTTTTCATCCAAAACACTTCTCCATAAATTACTTTGCTAAAAACAGCAGCAAGTACTTATTAGGGAGCAGTGAAGGAGGGGTGGGTGGAGGCTTGTCCACACATTGCAGGAGGAAGATAGCTTATCTTCAGCTTTCCATTCTTTCAAGTGAAAAGCACACTGGCTTGGGAATTAGAGATAGTATAGCTTGGAGAGTGGATTCATTTCTTTTCCTTACACTTTGCCCTGCTTGAGAAGTTATTGGTGGCAGCTTGTAGAGCTGTGTAGCATCCAGCACCTTTCAAAATGCAAAAGGAAAGTGAGAGTAAGACAAGATGAAGCCAGAGGTAAGTATGCTGTCAAACTGAGGGTTACTAAGCTCTGCACAGGTGTCAGAGGTGGCCTCCAAATTTGCCCAGGAGCTTTTAGCAACCAACAGGGTGGTGGTGGATATAATTAGTTATTAGTTATAAGATTCATTGTCATTTTGTATTAAAAGGTTATTTTTTCTAGAAGAAACCTTTTTTTTTTTGCTCCATCAAGTCTTAGTTGTGGCATGTGGAATCTAGTTCCCTGACGAGGGATCAAACCCAGGTCCCCTGATAGGGAACTTGGAGTCTTAATCACTGGACCACCAGGGAAGACCCTAGAAGAAAACTTTTATTTTAAAGTGTCCAATAGGGACTTCCCCAGTGGTCCAGTGGTTAAGAATCCACCATGCAACACGGGAGACATGAGTTCAATCCCTAGTCGGAGAATGAAGATCCCACATGCATGGGGCAACTAAGACACCTCGCTCCAAGTACTGAGCCTGCGAACCACAACTAGGGAGTCTGCGTGCCACAGTGAAAGAGCCCTCGTGGTGCGACCAAGCCCTGATGCAATCAAGCAGCGTCCAGCAGTGAGACACACAACACGTTTCTCCCAGGAGCCCCCGTCAGTAAATACCCCTGCAGCAAATCAGAAAGTGTAGTAATGGGTTACACATACGGTTGTTTGTGTTTGTTCGTCTTGCCACATCACATGGCCTGTGGGATCTTAGTTCCCTGACCAGGGACTGAACCCAATCTGGCAGTGAAAGCGCGGAGTCCTAACCACCAGACCGCCAGGGAATTTGCAGTGGCTTGTTTCTTACGGTCTCCTTAAATGCAGCCCTAATGTTCCAGCTCAATTGCATAGCAGTAATTCTGCTAGCCAAAGCCTTTGACTGTGTGGATCACAATAAACTGTGGAAAATTCTTAAAGAGATGGGAATACCAGACCACCTGACCTGCCTCTTGAGAAACCTGTGTGCAGGTCAGGAAGCAACAGTTAGAACTGGACATGAAACAACAGACTGGTTCCAAATAGGAAAAGGAGTACATCAAGGCTGTATATTGTCACCCTGCTTATTTAACTTATATGCAGAGTACATCATGAGAAACACTGGGCTGGAAGAAGCACAAGCTGGAATCAAGATTGCCGGGAGAAAAATCTATAACCTCAGATATGCAGATGACACCACCCTTCTGGCAGAAAGTGAAGAGGAACTAAAAAGTCTCTTGATGAAAGTGAAGGAGGAGAATGAAAAAGTTGGCTTACAGCTCAACATTCAGAAAACTAAGATCATGGCATCTGGTTCCATCACTTCATGGGAAATAGATGGGGAAACAATGGAAACAGTGTCAGACTTTATTTTTGGCAGCTCCAAAATCACTGCAGATGGTGATTGCAGGCATGAAATTAAAAGACACTTACTCCTTGGAAGGAAAGTTATGACCAACCTAGATAGCATATTTAAAAGCAGAGACATTATTATTATTATTACTTTGTCAACAAAAGTCTGTCTAGTCAAGGCTATGGTTTTTCCAATAGTCATGTATGAATGTGAGAATTGGACGGTGAAGAAAGCTGAGCGCCAAAAAATTGATGCTTTTGAACTGTGGTGTTGGAGAAAACTCTTGAGAGTCCCTTGGACTGCAAGAAGATCCAACCAGTCCATCCTAAAGGAGATCAGTCCTGAGTGTTCATTGGAAGGACTGATGTTGAAGCGGAAACTCCAGTGCTTTGGCCACCTCATGAGAAGAGTTGACTCATTGGCAAAGACCCTGATGCTGGGAAAGATTGAGGGCAGGAGGAGAAGGGGACGACAGAGGATGAGATGGCTGGATGGCATCACCGACTCGATGGACATGGGTTTGGGTAGACTCTGGGAATTGGTGATGGACAGGGAGGCCTGGCGTGCTGTGATTCATGGGGTCACAAAGAGTCGGACACGACTGAGTGACGGAACTGAACTGAATTCTGCTAGCAGGCTGATCCTGCCTCTCAGCTTTCTGAGGTCTGGATTGATTCATAGATAAAATTATTTAATTATCTGGAATGGACAGAATATTCTTCAAGCAATTTAACACACGTTATTGTTTCTGTAACACATATGTCTGCTGGCGTCTCCTGTCCCCAGGAAACCCAGATACGGTTGGCGTGCACCCTCCAAGGAAATCCAAGACCCGCCCCAAGATTCCTAGTAATGTGTTTCTTCTCACAGCCACTCACAAAAGTGAAAAAAAGAGAGAGCATGACCTTCCAGCGCTGCAACTGTGGGTGTCCCTGTGTCTACAGTATCCTCAGCCACCAGCTTCAACTTCCCTTATCCAGTAGCTCAGACCAGCTCCTGGCTGTTCCCTCTCCTCCTCCCTGCTTCCTGTCTTCCCCATTAGGGGAACAAAGAGAGAGAGAGAGAGGCAGCTTAGCCATCTCCTCTCCTTCTGTCAAGGTCTCACTTCTATTACAAGCTGATTCGTTTCCCAAAGGCAGTTCTTTTCCAGGAGGAAAAACAGAAGTTATTAGCATTCGAGCTTTGGGGAAGACAGGTAGTATTAGCGTTTTATTTGTTCATCCAGCACATGTATATCATCATGGCTCTGTGTACCACATGCAGAGTCTTTGCCCTGAAGGAAAAGGGAAGCAGATAGGAGATTAAACATGCAAATTACAATAGCGTCCCAGCCCTCTCTGTAGGGGAGGTCAGAATACCACTGACAGCATTTAACTCAGATAAAAGTCAATCAAAATCAATGCATGGGCATTCGCTGGCAGTCCAGTGGTTAGGACTCACTCCTCTCACTGCCAAGGGCACGGGTTCAATCCCTGGTCACGACTCCCAGGCCATGAGGCAAGGCCAAAAAAAAGAAAATCATTTCTTTACAGAATACCAGAAGTGTCTGGAGATAACCCTCATAGACGCCCTTTAATTTAATAGCTGTCTTTTATTTATGCGCTTTTGGCGGCCCTGGGTCTTGGTTGCAGTGTGCGGGCTTGCTCTAGTTGTGACAGGCCCCCGGGTGCGTCTCTGCGGTTGCCGCGCGGGCTTCCCTGCGGTGGCGTCTCCTGTTGCCGCTCACAGGCACTAGAGCCAGGCTCCGCTGCACCACAGTGTGGGACATTCCCGGGCCCGGGATCGAACCCATGTCCCCCCCAGTGGCAAGTGGGTTCTTAGCCACTGCACCACAGGGGAAGTCCTATAACTGTCTTTTAGCAGGCATCTAGAATTACTAATACATATTCGACCATGTTGGGTGTTTGAAGGGGCACAGGTAATGGTGCCCTTCTGCCTCATTGGGGTTCAGCATCAGTTAAGACTAAAATCAAGGAGTTAGGGAGCTGGGACCAAAATGTCACCTTTGTTGCTGACAGAGGCCCAGTTGGAGGTCATAGATTCTATCAGTGCAAGGCTTCCTAATACTTAACCCCCAAATGAGGCCTGTAAACCACACTGCCTAGAGGAGAGAGTGGTAAGCCAGGTCCCTAGAGGTGGGTGGGGGCAGGGGGTGGATAGGAAGGGGTGAGACCACCTGTGTCCAGTGGGTTCTTCCAAACGCACCAAGTGAGAGGGAGAGGCTGGGGCTAGAGGATTTCTTTGCCTTTTGGTCCCTTATAGGATGTCTGTGAAGTTAGGATATCTGGTGCCATATCTCAGGAATTTGACTTGAGAATTTCATTTGAATTGGTTTGAATAAGAATGCGCGTGGGTCCGACCCCTGCTCAGGAAACTATTAATAGATCTCACATGCCACAACTAAAGGTCCCGCATGCCATAAAGAAGGCTCAAGATCCCGCATGCTGCAACTAAGACTTGGCGCAGCCAAATGAATAAGTAAATATTGATAAATAAATAATTTTGTAAAAAGTGGTTAGGGAGGAGGCCTTGAGTGACTGTGCTGCATATGCTGGGACTAGTCAGGGGGATGGGTATTTTTATCCTTAGGGACAAATCTGCTCCAAGTGGCTGTGAACCTCCTAGGTGTTAGCCTGGGGTGACAAGAGGGTGGAAAAAAGCAGGAGTCAGCTTTTGAGATAGGGCATGGGTTATCCTAGGCTTCCCAGGTGGCGCTAGTGCTAAAGATCCTGTCTGCCAATGCAGGAGACATGAGAGACACAGCTTCGATCCCTGGGTGGGGAAGACCCCCTGGAGGAGGAAATGGCAGCCCACTCCAGTGTTCTTACCTGGAGAAGCCCATGGACAGAGGAGCCTGGCGGGCTACAGTCCCTGGGGTGGCAAAGAGTCAGACATGACTGAGCAACTTAGCACAACACAGCACATGGGCTGTCTTAGGTCAGATCTGTGACTCTCATCCTTTATTTTCTTGGTTACCTGCTTGTGTCTCCAGTTGCTTAGAGACCTTTTCTTGGCTGTAGAAGGAATGCATCCTGTTCAGAGAAAGCAGACCCTTTCCTTGGTGTGCTGGGGGAAGTATAACGTGGTTATGGGCGCCTCAGCCACAAGCTGTCATACAAGTTCACATTTAATCCTTGCCCAGAGGCCCGAGTCTGAAAGAAACTAGCCAGGGTAAGAAAAACAAGGCTCCATACCTGTGAGCCTTTTTTCTTTTCTGCTGCCCTGGTTCTTCGTTGCAGTGCTCAGGCTTTTCTCTAGCTGCAGTGCACAGGCTCGAGGCATGTGCGCTTAGTAGTTGCAGAGCTCGGCTTAGTTGTCCTGCGGGCCAGGGATCAAACCAGTGTCCTCCACACTGACAGGTGGATTCCCAACCACTGGACCACCACGCAGGCCCCACCTATGAACATTTTAATTAACATTCATTTTATGCATGCTGTGTATACCACAGCTTCCCTGGTGCCTCAGTGGTAAAGAATCCACTACAGTGTGGGAGCTGCAGGAGACCTGGGTTCAGTCCCTGGGTCAGGAAGTTCCCCTGGAGGAGGGCACAGCAACCCACTCCAGTGTTCTTGCCTGGAGAATCCTATGGACAGAGGAGCCTGGCAGGCTACAGTCCATAGGGTGGCACAGTGTTGGGCATGGCTCGGCCCGTGTATACCACTGTGGTTCACAAGGTGTGGTCCCCAAGGTCTTTTCAGGAGTCTACTATACCAAAACTATTTTCAAAATAATGCCAAGCTGTTAGTTGCTGTTTTCATTCTCATATTTTCACAATGTTCCATAGAGTTTTTCAGAGGCTACATGATGTGTGATATTGCAATAGATTTAATACAAAAGTATGTACTCAGCTGTTGAAGGTATTTGAAAAAATAAAATAATGCTTATTTTCTCACTAACTTCTTTTGTTTTGGAAAATATAGTTATTTTTCATAAAATGCTATTTATCTTAACATGTGAGTGAGTGAGTGAAAGTTGCTTAGTCGTGTCTGACTCTTTGCAACCCCATGGAATAGTCCATGGAATTCTCCAGGCCAGAATGCTGGATTGGGTAGCTGCTCCCTTCTCCAGGGGATCTTCCCAACCCAGGGGCTGAACCCAGATCTCCCGCATTGCAGGCGGATTCTTTACCAGCTGAGCCCCCAGGGAAGCCCAGCCACCAGGGAAGCACATCTTAACATGTAGTGGGCTTATTATTGTTGTTTTAAATAAATACATAGTTTAAAATTTAAGCATCTGATATGGTAAATATCCAAAGACATAATCCACATAAAGAAAAGCACTGAGTCCTCAATACTTTTTTTAATTGAAATACAGTTGATTTACAGTATCATCTTAGTTTCAAGCGAATAGCATAGTGATTCAGTATTTTTGCAGATTATACTCCGCTCTAGCTTATTATAAGGTAATGGCTATAATTCCCTGTGCTACACAGTATATTCTAGTTGCTTATCTATTTTATACATCTTAGTTTGTATCTGTTAATCCCATGTCCCTAATTTGTTCCCTCCCTCCTCCCCTCTCCTGTTTGGTAACCACAGGTTTGTTTTCCTCAGTAATATTAAAAGTGTACAGAATTAAATTCAATGCACATTGGATCTTGGAACAGAAAAAGAATATTAGTGGGAAAACTGATGAAATCCAAACAAAGTCAGTAGTTTAGTTAATAGTATTGTATCAATTCAATTTCTTAGCTTTGGTAAATGTATTGTAGTTATATGAGATATGCACATTAGAGAAAGTTGGGTGAAGGGTATATGAGTACTCTTTGTACTATCTTTCTATTCTTCTGGAAATCTAGAATTACTTCAAAGTAAAGAGTTTTTGTAAAAAAAGGTGTAAAAGCATCTAAAGACCAAAAATTTGAGAGCCACTGACCTACCATATGCCAAGCTCTGTGTTGGGATCTGAAAATATAAAGATGGGTTACTGATTGCACTCACTATGTACACACAAGCAGGGTTTAATGCTGTCTGACTTGTGAGCAACTAGTCTTTTGTGTATGGACATGGTCTTACAACTCTTCATGTTTCCCTTTTCACTTTGACTTCTAGGAAGCTCAGAGCCAAATGTGGGCTCATTTCCAGCAATAGGATCTTCTGGAATGCCTTTATGTTCTAATTTGTTCCGGCTTACACCCAATTTCCCAACTTTCATTTTCGCTTTGTCCTGATTCCCTCACTTTGTATTTTGAGGATTTTTCTCATGTGTATTTTAGTTGATGTACTACCACACAGCCCTCTGTAGGCCACATCAAACCTTTTGAAACAAGGCAGGACACTCACAGTGAACACTTAGGGTTAGAGTTCGTGGCGTTTTAAATCTGAAAATGTACTTTAAACCATCCCCATCTTTGATGAGATGACAACCTGTTATATTACCACATATCCAAACAGCTACCGGAACCAGCAGAACTTAATGGGTTACAAAGGTGGTCCAAGCCAAGTAGGGATTCAGAAGAGAGTCCCATTTCTGTCTTTACGGGAAAGGTGCGGCCCCACTAGTCCTTGAAATATGGGTAGTCTGTCATTGAAAAGGTAGGAAGGGGGCACTCTCCTGGAGCTGGTTAAGACTTCACCTTCCAATTCAGGGGTTGAGGGTTCAATCCCTGGTCTGGGAGCTAAGAACCCACATGCCTGGTGGCCAAAAAAATCACAACATAAAACAGAAGCAATGTTGTAACAAACTCAGTAAAGACTTTAAAAATAATCCATATTAAAAAAATAGAAAAGGTAGGAATGGTGGGCTTGTTTAGATATATATGTGCAGTGTTTATGCATATATGAAATTTGAACACTCAAACATATACGCATATATGGTGGCAGAAAACCCATGGCTGGAATACAGTTTACTAGCCTTTTTGGCATTCTCATTTACTTTAAAACCAGTTGAGCTGTGATTACGTCATTTTGTTCTTTCGGCTGCTGCTATATCTGGATTTTATCTCCCTTCGTAAAGTATTCCAAATTTACCCTGGTTATCCAGTAACCAGTAGAAATGTTAAATGGGCACCTCAATGAATTCTAACTTCCTCTTAGAGGAAAAAGTGTCTCTAATTCTATTTTATGGCAAACTTAAGTAGAAAACACTGATTGGCAAACAGCTTGAAGACAAATTGAAAACTTCATATTATCAATTCTAAAGTGAAAGAAAGTGAAAGTCACTCAGTCGTGTCCGACTCTTTGTGACTGTGTAGTCCATGGAATTCTCCAGGCAGGAATACTGAAGTGGGTAACCTTTCCCTTCTCCAGGGGATCTTCCCAACCCAGGGATTGAACCCAGTTCTCCCGAATTGCAGATTCTTTACCAGCTGAGCCATGAGGAAATTATCAATTCTAAGGTGATTATTTTTGTTGTGTTTTTTCTATTTTTTATTTTTTGTGGGTTCTTTTGGTTGTTTGGTTGCTTGGTTGGTATTGATATGGAGATAGGTTTTTGCTTCTTTTTTCTTTTTTTTACATGTTATTTATTTTTTGTTTTATCTTTTGGGCATGCATCTTTTTTAGAAAACATTTCTGATATTGGGGTGTATTTTATGGTATGTCATGGTACTTGGCAGCATTTTTTTCCTAAATGATTCATCAAATAATGATGCTTTTTATGATTGATAATGAAAACCAGTATTAATTCAAAGTAAAAAATGGAAAAGGAAATGGCAACCCACTCTAGTATTCTTGCCTGGAAAGTTCCATGGGCAGAGAAGCCTGGTGGGCTACTGTCTATGGGGTCACAAAGAGCTGGACATGATGTGATACTGAGCACCAAAAAGGAGATAACTGTGGATAAATTACCCAGGGCTGGTAGGCTGAAGGAGGACCAGCCCTCACTGAATGGAGAGTAGTCGAGGCAGGCTTACAGAAGGAAATTAATCCCTTCAGCTTCCACTTCTGGGTTTCACACTCACAGACTCCCTCCATGTCAAAGACTGTGCCCAGCCCAGGAACTGGGGCCACCCTGCTAACGCCTTCTCTGCCTCTATGAACATCCCTTCCAGGCTACCTTGGCTTGGGTCTGAAGAAATCCCTTCCCCTTTCCTTCAGCAAGACAAAGATTGACATTTTAAAAAGGAACGTGCAGTGGTTACAACAACTAGCTCCCAATAGGGGTTCCATGCCTGGTTGGGGAACTAAGATCCTGCAGACGGCACAGCTCGGCCTAAAAAAAAAAGTAACCAGAAAACAAAGGAAAAACAAATACAAAGGAAATACTGCAAGGTAGGAACATGGATTTCCGAGCTGACTTTACAACTTCCTTAGCCCCAGGGACCTGAAGTAGACCTTGGTTTTGGTACAGCTAATAGAACTTGCTGGCACCTGCCCGCTGTCAGGGAGGGAGGTGTGCAGAGCAGGCTGTGGGCTAAGGTGGATTTGGGTTGGCACCCGGACAGGCGCAGTGGCATTCTGGTCCCTGCCCAAACTACGTGAGGTCCCCGCAGGGCATGTTGCTGACGTGGGTCAAGGTGCCTGGGTGTGTGCTAAGTCACTTCCACTGCCTCCGACTCTTTGCGACCCTAAGGACTATAACTTGTCAGGCTCCTCTGTCCATAGGGATTCTCCAGACAAGAATACTGGAGTGGGTTGCCATGCCCTCCTCCAAGCGATCTTCCTGACCCAGGGATCGAACCCACGTCTCTTACATCCCCGCTGCCTTTGTTCCTGAGGCCCTGGAGGATTTCTCAGCTCCCCTGCCAGCCCCCTAGATACCTCCCTGACTCCCAGCTTCCCCCCTTCCGATAGCCCTCCTCCCCACAGGATGTACTCCCAGAAGGCCCCTTTTCACCCACCGCCGCTTCTCCTGTGTCTCACTGACTGGCCTGAACAAACGGGTCATCGCCGTGCCTCCCTGCGCCGGGTGCGGCTGCGTTTCCTCACTGGCTCTTGTCAACCAGAAACAGGGATGACCTTACTAGTACTCACATGGCCCGTGGTGGCTGCTCCCTCGTCTGGAACATCTTGGAGCAGGCTAGGCTCGGGAGGGGGTTAGCACATGCCTCCCGGGGCAGGAAGTGTGTTCCAGTGGAAAGAAAATGGGCTTCGGAGCCAGCCAGGTGTCCTTTCAGATCCTGGCTCAGCCACTTACTAGGCACCTGACCCACGAGGCCTGTCCGAACTTGAATTTCCTCTCCTGTCATGTAGGATGTAACTTTCTGGGTGTTGTAAGGCATGAGTGGCATCAAGCAGGTGAAAGCATCTACTTAACACCCAATTGGATGGCCATCCTATTATCAAAACACTGAAAATATGTCAGTGAAGATGCAGAGAAATTAGAACTCCTGTACATTGCTGGTGAGAACATATAGTACGGCATCCTTCATAGAAGTCAGTATGGTAGCTTCTCAAAAAAAAAAAAATTGAAGCACAGAATCACTGTATAATTCAGCGATTTTATTTCTGGATGTATATCCAAAAGAATTGAAAGCAGGGACTTGAACAGACAGTTGTATATCAGTGTCCACTGCAGCATTATTCATAGTAGCCAAAAAGTAGAAACAGCCCCCGTACCCATGGACAGATGAACAGATAAACAAACTGCAGTCTATAGATATAATGGGGTATTATTTAGCTTCCAGAAGAAAGGACGTTCTGACACACAATAGATACAACATGGATGAAAATTGAAACCCTTATACCAAGGGAAGTAAGCCAGTCACAAAAGGACAAGCGACACGATTCCACTTTTTTTTTTTTAGGAACTTAGCAAATTCATAGAAACAGAAAGTAGAATAGAGGTTACCAGGTGCCAGGGGTAAGAGGGAATGAGCAGGTGTTGTTTAGTGAGTATGGAGTTTCAATTTGGGATGATGAAAAAGTTTTAAAGATAGACGGGGTTGGGGACCTCCTTGGTGGTCCAGTGGTTAAGGCTCCAAGCTTCCAATGCACGGGGCGAAGTTTCAATCACTGATTGGATAATTAAGATCCCAAATGCCTCATGGCATGTCCCCCCCCCCCCCGCAAAAAAGAGGGGGTTTATGGTTGCACAACAACGTGAATGTCCTTAATGCCACTGTACTGTACACTTTAAAGTGGTTAAAATGGTCAATTTTATGTTGCACAATTTCACACATACCCAACTATACAGTGCCTAAAGTTATTCAATGCATTTATCAAATGGTAGTTCCCTTCCTGTTTTTGTAAGTGAATTTGTATCTTTGTATCATCCACTGTTCTGTTATTTTGGCTAGCATACAAACAGAACATCATCCAAAGGTGCTTCAGTAAAACTCAATTGTAAAGTGACAGACCCTGAGGGATCTTGCTGCTGCTGCTGCTGCTGCTAAGTCGCTTCAGTCGTGTCCGACTCTGTGCGACCCCATCGACGGCAGCCCACCAGGCTCCCCATCCCTGGGATTCTCCAGGCAAGAATACTGAAGTGGGTTGCCATTTCCTCTTCCAACGCATGAAAGTGAAAAGTGTGAAAGTGAAGTCGCTCAGTTGTGTCCGACTCTTCAGGACCCCATGGACTGCAGCCTACCAGGCTCCTCTGTCCATAGGATTTTCCGAGTACTGGAGTGGGGTGCCATTGCCTTCTCCATGAGGGATCTTGAGTCCCGTACTTTTTCATGTCTTTCTCCCTTTCAGTTCAGTTCAGTTGCTCAGTCGTGTCCGACTCTTTGTGACCCCATGAACTGCACACGCCAGGCCTCCCTGTCCATCACCAACTCCTGGAGTCCACCCAAACTCATGTCCATTGAGTCAGTGATGCCATCCAACCATCTCATCCTCTGTCATCCCCTTCTTCTCCTGCCTTCAATCTTTCCCAGCATCAGGATCTTTTCAAATGAGTCAGCTCTTCACATCACGTGGCCAAAGTATTGGAGTTTCAACTTCAACATCAGTCCTTCCAGTGAATACCCAGGACTGATTTTCTTTAGGATGGACTGGTTGGATCTCCTTGCAGTCCAAGGGACTCTCAAGAGTCTTCTCCAACACCACAGTTCAAAAGCATCAATTCTTCGGCGCTCGGCTTTCTTCATAGTCCAACTCTCACATCCATAAATGACCACTGGAAAAACCATAGCCTTGACTAGACGGACCTTTGTTGACAAAGTAATGTCTCTGCTTTTTAATATGCTGTCTAGGTTGCTCATAACTTTTTTTCCAAGGAGTAAGCATCTTTTAATTTCATGACTGCAATCACCATCTGCAGTGATTTTGAAGCCCCCAAAAATAGAGTCTGCCACTGTTTCCACTGTTTCTCCATCTATTTGCCATGAAGTGATGGAACCAGATGCCATGATCTTAGTTTTCTGAATGTTGAGCTGTAAGCCAACTTTTCCCCTCTCCTCTTTCACTTTCATCAAGAGGCTCTTTAGTTCTTCTTCACTTTCTGCCATAAGGGTGGTGTCACCTGCATATCTGAGGTTATTGATTTTTCTCCCGGCAATCTTGATTCCAGCTTGTGCTTCTTCCAGCCCAGTGTTTCTCATGATGTACTCTGCATATAAGTTAAATAAGCACGATGACAGGGTGACTTTTTTCCTTTAAGTTACATCTAAAGATCCCAAGTGCAGCCAAATAAATAAATATTAAA
The DNA here is from genome assembly GCF_033118175.1 of Dama dama. Classification (NCBI taxonomy): domain Eukaryota; kingdom Metazoa; phylum Chordata; class Mammalia; order Artiodactyla; family Cervidae; genus Dama; species Dama dama. The sequence goes on from NC_083710.1 coordinate 19,456,554, forward strand.
AGGAAGAAGAAAAAGAAGCATCATCCTTTTCTTTCCAAGCAACCTGCTTCGGCTTTAGGAATCAAGGATGTTAGTTGCAGCCAATCCCAGTAGGTAGATGCTTGCCCCCGAGCCTCTGTAGTCTCAGAGTTAATGAGCTAAGGGCGTTGAGGGGAATTCCACTGAAGTGCTGGCTGTCTGCTCCATTGGACCTCCCTGGCGGCTCAGCTGGTAAAGAATTGCCTGCAAAGCAGGAGACCTGGGTTCCGTTCCTGGGTTGGGAAGATCCCCTGGAGAAGGGAAAGGCTACCCACTCCAGTATTCTTGCCTAGAGAATCCCCATGGACAGAGGAGCCTGGTGGGTTACAGTCCATGAGGTCACAAAGGGTCGGACACAGCTGAGTGACTAAGCACACAGCCTTTCCTTCCCGTTAAGTCAGTAAAAGGTAGGGTGGTACATACTTTGTGGGAATATTGGAACCTATAGCTTAGAGATCATTATTACAACAGGCAAGGGGTAGATATCCTTTTATTTACGTTCTCTACAGTCTCCTCTCTTCTTCCTCCCTCCGTTTCTTCTCAGAGCGTGCCGTGGGTGAGATTTCTTACAACTCTCATCTTGGACCCATTCATTAGAATCGACTCAGCACTCAGCAGCCATGGCTGTTCTTGGGTTCCAGGCTGAGGACCAGGCCTTGGGTGCTCCCAGGCCCAACACCACACAGGTGGAGTCACCAGTGTCTCCCTCCTGCGTCAGCAACAGGGGAGTTGATGAGTCAGGTCTAATTTCCTTTCCTGGATAATCAGTGAATAGAAAGGACTAGGATTCCAGTTCTGCATGTCAGTATGCATTCTCTTAAACAACCTAAATAAGGATTGGGAATTTCCCTAATGTAGAACCTGAAAAGTAGAAGCAACTTTTAATTTTTTAGAAATGTTTTTGTTCAAGTATAATATACATTCAGAAAAGTGCCTGTTTTGTAAGTGTACAACCAATCATTTTTCACAGAGCACCCAGATCTGTAGACAGATTGTTACCAGCCCCACAAAGCCCCCTTTGTATTCCCAGAAGGGCCTCTGAGAGGTTATTTTATAGGTTCAGTCTTTTAAGTAGGCCCATGCCTGAATCCACCTACATAGACAGGCGAATACCCTCCCTTTTTACTTTATTGATTTCTATGCATAAAGCTGCTGCTGCTAAGTCACTTCAGTCGTGTCCGACTCTGTGCGACCCCATCGACAGCAGCCCACCAGGCTCCCCCGTCCCTGGGATTCTCCAGGCAAGAACACTGGAGTGGGTTGCCATTTCCTTCTCCAATGCATGAAAGGAAAAGTGAAAGTGAAGTCGCTCAGTCGTGTCTGACTCTTAGCGACCCCATGGACTGCAGCCCACCAGGCTCCTCCGTCCAAGGGATTTTCCAGGTGAGAGTACTGGAGTGGGGTGCCATTGCCTTCTCCTTTTCTATGTATAAAACCACACCTAGTTCACTTAGGAAATGCATACATGTTACTGTATCATATGTGCTTTTTGTGGTAGTGGAATTTTTTCTTTTTTTTCTTGGCTCTCCCGCCCCTGGCCTCCTCCCTATGATAATCTCGCCACCCAGCAGACACCCTCCTGGTCACTTCCCAGGACAGGAACTAGAACAGTTTTGAGCCACTTCCAAAGTTTCGCCTTGTGCCCCAAACCCATCAAGCATTTACCCTGCCTTTCTCTGTGAACCCTCCCCGTAACCACATCAGAGATGTGGCAAAGTGTCTTTTTATAAAAGAGCTCCAGTGAACACATTTTTTTTCTTTTTTGGCCGCACTGCATGGCATATTAGTTCCTCAACCAGGGATTGAACCCAGGCCTTCTGAAGTGGAAGGGCAAAGTCTTTACCACTGGACCACAAGGGAATACATTTTAAATGAATACATTTTAAATAAGAAATGGTAGAGTTTCTGTTTGTGACCACATGAAAGTACAGAAATGGATAGTGGTGTTGGTTGTACAGTATTGTGGATTACTTCAAGACACTAAACTGTACAAATAAAAATGGTTAAAATGGTGAATTTTATTCTATGACTATTTTTACTAACATAAAAAAATCACCATTTTACAGCCCGCAATTTAATCCTATCCTGTCTCACCCCTCCCTGCCTTTTACTTAAAGTAACCACTCTCCTGATTGTGTAGTGATTACTTTCTTACATTTTTTTATAGCTTTATCAGCCAAATGGCATCTTTACAAATAATAGTTTAATCTTGCTTTTTAAAAAGATTTGATGGATCTTCTAATTTTTTGTTTTAACCTGTAAGTTCCCCTCTGTTCCTTTCTTTTTGTCTAATTCTGTGACCTTTTTACTTCTATAACAATTTCTCAGATCAGTCTTTTCTAGGGGGCTTCCCTGGTGGCTCAGGGGTAAAGAATCTGCCTTCAACACAGGAGACCCAGGTTTGATGCCTGGGTTGGGAAGATCCCCTAGAGAAGGGAATGGCAACCCACTGCCGTATTCTTGCCTGGAGAATCCCATGGACAGAGGAACCTGGTGGTACAGTCCCTGGGGTCTCAAAGAGTCGGACACGGCTGAGCGACTGAGCACAACGCAGCATGCACCCCAGTGGGGAAAGTCTCGGGCAGAGAGGCCTACAGTCTTGAATCAAGATCAGGGCTTTCCCTTAGTCCTCCCGGGCAGGACTGAGAGTATAAGGAAGAGGCTAGAATCTCCCATCCTCTCCCTGGAGGGGAGGGTGGAGAAGGGAACCCCAGCTCTGATCAGTCCCTCCTGTTGACACAGCATTTCACCTGCCTCTTGCCCTGCATCCGTTTCCTTTGAACCTGACGATCCCTGCCTCTGACTCACCTGATGAGGTGGCAGAGCATCAACCGTCTCCAGCAGGACCACACTCCTTCCCCGACCACCCTCTCACATCCGCACCCACAGTTCAGACTGCTTCCTGCCTCCTAGGGGCGCCTCACTGCCTGTCCCAGTCTATTCCCTCTCTGGCTTCTTTGGGTGATGTTGGGGGGATGGGGGGGGGGCTGGGAGTCCTGAGCTATCTCAGCATGGAGGTATGAATGGAGAGCAAAATATCCTATTTGAGAGGAGTTTACAGTTGATTTGTGTTATCCTGGTTATTTTTTTGCTTGTTTGTGTGCTAAATCCTTGATATTCAAAATGTGGCTCATTTGCCAGCCATCTCAGCATCACCTGGGAGCTCGTTAGAAATGGTGCATCTCCGTGCCCACCCCAGACCTCCCAAATCAGAGGCTGCATTTTAACAAGATCCCCAGGTGATTGATCTGCTCATTAAAGTTTGAGAAACCAGTTCTACAATGAAATACACTTTTAAAATTAAGAGCATGATAGACTTTTAAGAAGAGGTAGACTTCCCCAGTGAATTATTTACCCGATTTCTGGACCATTAGGCCAGAGGCTGGAGACATCTCTGCATAGAATTCCATCTCCCTGTATGATTTTTTGGACCTGAGGGTGAAGATTTACTTTCCTCCATTTACTATGGAGACAAAAAAGCCTCTTAAACATTTATGTCAGCAAGTCTCAAGCCCCCCAAAGGGCTGTGAAAGAGAAAAATGTTGCCCTTCCCAAAGCATATTAATTAACAATGAGATGATTATTATCATGGGACAATGGTTTCTGGAGGAAGATAATAAAGTAAAAAGAGAAGTGGGTGAAATCAGGGGCAGTGGCAAGGAAAGATTAAAAAAAAAGGAAAACCACCACAGGAAATGACAGCAAGGCTCTGACTAAGGTAATGCCTCAGCCCCACCCTCTGCGGGCACCGGCACCTGAGCGGGCACCTTGCCCATGCCCACGTGCACCCTTCCTTGACCCAATAGGAGACTGAGGAGTTACAGCAAGGTGTTGAGACAGCTTTCTACTTCAGAGCATGCCTCCTACTTCCTGGTACAGAGTGATGGACGGGCTTAGACAAGCCTACGGCGCCGTAAGAGCTAGCCTAGACTGGGCGCTGACCTTTCTGAGTCTGGACGGATTCCTGCCCTCGTGGAAGGAAACAGGAAGGAGGTGTCTTCCTTTCTCAGAGGACAGTGAGCCCCGGGCTGCTTTTGTTTTGCAGTTTCATCCTTCCAACCGGCTCTCCTCAGGCACTGGCACGCTCTCTGTCTCCCACCTCACCCCTTTCTCTTCTCAGATCCGGCCTCCAAAAGGCTGGCGTTTCTGAAAGTTTGGTCCTTGGAACGCTCCTCTCCCCAGGGAGCAGCACCCATTTCTAAATAGCGCCGATGAAGCTAAAAACGACACATTCATTTCCATGTCTAGCCTAGATGTCTCCTCTGAATTTCAGGATGAGGTCAGTGAAGAGCTCACTTTTACACACATGAAGTCTGAGCTGCCTGTGAGTTTTTGTCTTGTGCTTGACTGTTCTTGGGTGTTATCACCGGCCTCTCACGCTCAATGTAACAGCTCCCCTCACTCTCCCAGACATGCTTCCCCTCCCGGCTCAGTCTCTGCTCCACAGCCCAGCTTCCTGAGCATGGACTGCTCCTTTCCAGCTTCCTCTCCCGGGCCCCACCCCTGTCTGTCCCCAGTCCTGCCACTTCTCTATGAAGTTCTCCCCCATCCTCACTGCCAAGCGCCTTCATCTCTGCCTAAACAACTGAATGTGTCTTCCATTCCATCCTCCTCTTCTCTTGCCTCCCTATTGCCTATTATCCATTTGCCACAATCTTGTTAAGTCACAAGAGATCACTCAAAGCCCCTGCTTAAAAGCTTACAGAGATGTCTCATTGTATATACTTAGATTGGGGCTAACCTTCGTAGTGGGCGATGGACAGGGAGGCCTGGCATGTTGCAGTCCATGGGGTCGCAGAGTCGAACATGACTTAGTGACTAAACTACTATATGCTTAGATAATAAAACCCAAGCTCCTTATCAATGCCCCAAAGGCAATGTAGAATATTGAGGCTGAGTGAGGCTGTACCACTGGAGTTTAAATTTGAGGTTTGCTACCCACTATCCACAGAAATCGGAGAAGGCAGTGGCACCCCACTCCAGTACTCTTGCCTGGAAAACCCCATGGACGGAGGAGCCTGGTAGGCTGCAGTCCATGGGGTCGCTAAGAGTCGGACATGACTGAGCGACTTCACTTTCACTTTTCACTTTTATGCACTGGAGAAGGAAATGGCAACCCACTCCAGTGTTCTTGCCTGGAGAATCCCAGGGATGGGGTCGCACAGAGTCAGACACGACTGAAGTGACTTAACAGCAATCCACGGAAATATATACCTCATCTCAATTCATACCCCTACCCACACCATTACTCAGAATGCCCCTGATTTCCTCTGAAAGCCTCAGAAAAGAACTCTGTAAGCCACCAGGAATCCCCTCCCTGGCTTTCAAGACTCATTCCTTCTCAAATTTCAGATCTTGGCTTCCAGTCAGCTCCAGCGAGAAGACGTCCTTGGCAATCCTTCCTAGAATAAGGAGCTCTCAAAACCTAGTTCTTTCCTTTAAAGCATCCATACCATTTATAAGTAGATACTTAAGATTGTTTATTTTCCTAATACCTGTTGCCATCACTAGACTATAAACTCCACAAGCAGAGAGTTTGCTGCTGTTATTGTTATTATTATTTTGGTCTTGTTTTGGGCTAAGAAGAGTGCTTGGTATTTACTAGGCATCTAATACTTGTTGGGGGAAATGAGTGAGTAAATGAATCAAGTTTGGGCAACTACTAGGGAAGCAATTCTTTACCCATTGGTTCTCCAACCCACTGAATAAGCCACGTCTGTACTCGCCTCCCCCCGCCCAAATGTGTGTGGATAGTACTCCTGGTGGCTCAGATGGTAATGAATCCACCAGGAACACAGGAGACCTGGGTTCGATCCCTGGGTTGGGAAGATCCCCCGGAGGAGGACATGGCAACCCACTCCAGTATTCTTACCTGGAGAACCCCATAGACAGAGAAGCCTGGGGGGCTACAGTCCATGGGGTTGTGAAGAGTCGGGCACGACTGAGCGGCTAAGCACAGTACTATTCTAACTAAAAGCAAACTCTTCATTTGTTCATTCATAAATAGAATATGATCATTATGCATTTTCTCGATCAACGGCTATTAGTAGTACTCACTCCACATCACCGGAGGGAACTGCATAACATTTTGTGATACTGCAAAGAGACTGGGGAGCACACCCTGAGCCCCGGTACACATCCCCCTGAAAGGAGTTGGTTGCACTGTGGGTCTTTACCGCGTGTCCAGCAGAGGGCGCTGCGGAGACACCGCTGCCGCGGGCGCAAGCGCAGCCCTGAGGGAGGGGCGGGGCGAGAGAGGAATGACGTCCTAAACGAAAACGGTGGGAAGTGTCAGCAAGGTCTCTGGAGGCTTTCTAACTGCGAGGCAGCCCGGATCATGCAGTGGTTTCGGAATCCAGCTGAGTTATTGGGATCCAGAGAGATTTTGAAAAACAAAACAAAACTGATTTCTGGATGGCTGGTCAAGTAGGACCTGGGCAGGCTTTGGACCCTCTTGAAGATGTTCTGTACGATTTTGATGATCAAGAGATTTGGGACCCATGGGTGGGAATTCCCCAGGGCCAGCTCGGGGAGAGGAAGGGGTGGGGAGGAGACAAACCCTGTGGCCTTTTACCTTTGACCTTTCTGAGTACTCCACCCTAACTTGTAAAATGGAGGTAATAAAGATGGAACAATAATGCATACTTTGTAAGGTTATTTGAAGGACCAAAGGACATCCAGGTGTAAAACTGCTAACAATAAGTGTTCAAAGTAAGGTAGTCTGTGCTCTGGATCAAAGGCAGAAGAGGTGTTGTGGTCCCTCTGTTGGGTCTTTACCTCCTTAGGGAAGAGGAGACCCGTGCAACCTAATAATTTGGAAGCTGACTTAATATTTATTCTAGAACCTCCAGGCCCCCTCTGTTTCTGCCAGTCTTTAGTTCTTTCATTTGTCCTCCAGAAGGCAGGCAAGAACAATCAAATGAGGAGATAAAGGACAATGCTTCTAGAAATTAAAAGAGATCTTATGCAGCATTTAAGGACCCCCTATATTGCTCAGATTTCTCAACAGGTGCAGAGAGGTTGAGACTCTTACCCAAGGTCACGCAGCTGCTGAGCACAAAACCTGGGAGCCCTGAGTGCTTTCACCAGTATTCAGTGCTTTCTCAGAAAGGTTTGTGGTGAATATTTCTGGGTCTTGCCTCTGTCCTCCAGAGAAGAGAGATCAGTGCTTCCTACATTCCTATTTCAGATATAATAAGGTAGGCTCATTATTACTGCCTTATCCAACAGATCAGACTTGCAACAAAAGAGGAATGACAGTAACAGTGATAATAATGCCATTGTTAAGGTGCCTGGCACCCTCCAAAAGCTTAGGAACACCATCTCCTGTAATCCACATCTTATCCTTTTCGTGCATTTATCAACGATTGGTCAAGACTTCCAAGGGTGGGACTCCCCTGGCAGTCCGGTGGTTAAGAATCCGCCTTGCAATGCAGGGGACATGGGTTCGATCTCTGGTCCATGTGCCATGGAGCAGCTAAGCCCTCACATCACAAGTAGAGAGGCTGTGTGCCACAACTAGAGAACCTGGACCCCAACAAGAGATGACACAGTGAAGATATCTAGTGCCACCACTGAGACCCAATGCAGCCAAATACATTTTTAAAAATTAAAAAAAAGAAAGAAAAAAAAGACTTCAAAGTGTTCCAGGCTCTGGAGGTACCACAGTGAGCAAACATCTCCCTGCTCTGGTGGAGCCTGCATTCTGCTGAGAAGTGAGAGGGGTGACGAAGACAATCACACATATAAGGTTGTTTCAGAGAGTGTTAAGAGCCTTGAGAAAAACAGTGATGTGATGGAAAGTGCCTGAGAACAAGGGAACTGAAACTTAGCAGGACCCTTCGGGGGAGGGGCCTCCCCGCCCCCTGATTGTTTGTAGAAAGTCTTAAGTCTCCAGGGCCTTCTGGGAGTTCCAAAGAGCAGACTGGAGCAGTTACTAATTAGAGAAGTGAGGGAATGCAGAAACAAAGGTTAAGTGGTCAAGAAAGGACGGTTCGGGGGTAAAACTGAGGCCTAGTTCGTCCTCCAGGGATACACAGAACAATATGATTCAAATCTTTGAGCTGCTTTGCGGGGACTAAGACCCCACCCAGGTGGAAAATGGTAACTACCTGCTGAGACCTCAGACTTGCTGGAACCAGAAGACTGGTTGGATTGAGCTTCCTGGTCACCTCACCACCAACCAGAAGGAAGTCAGGCACCCTCAGCCCTCACCCCACATTTCGCCTTTAACAACTCTTCCTTGAAGCTGTCAAGGAGTTCGGGTCTTCTGACCTCAAGCCACCTGTTGTCCTTGCTTCAGTTCAGTTCAGTCGCTCAGTCGTGTCTGACTCTTTGCGACCCCATGGACTGTAGTACCCCAGGCCTCCCTTTCCATTACCAACTCCCAGAGTTTACTCAAACTCATGTCCATCGAGTCGGTGATGCCATCCAACCATCTCGTCCTCTGTCGTCCCCTTCTCCTCCTGCCCTCAATCCTTCCCAGCATCAGGGTCTTTTCAAATGAGTCAGTTCTTTGCATCAGGTGGCCAAGGTACTGGAGTTTCAGCTTCAGCGTCAGTCCTTCCAATGAATATTCAGGACTGATTTCCTTCAGGATGGACTGGTTGGATCTCCTTGCAGACCAAGGGACTCTCCAGAGTCTTTTCCAACACCACAGTTCAAAAGCATCAATACTTTGGCACTCAGCTTTCTTTATAGTCCAGCTCTCACATCCATACATGGCTTGGCCCTGCGATAAAACTTTGTCTGCTCCAAGCTTTGACATTTTGGTTTATATGGCCTCACTGTGCTTCCAGCACATGGAGGACTTGGATTCAATAACAGGACTGAAGGCTGGTGGGTCCAGAAAGGTGTCCTGAGGAGGTAACATTTGAGCAGAGCCCTGGACAGTGAGAAAGAGCCAGCCTCACTGTGGTCTGGGAGGAGAGCTTTCTGGGCAGTGAACAAAGCAAGTCATCAGAAGCCCCGAGAGTGGGTTTGGTGTGATCCATGAACTGGAAGGAGGTGGGTGAGCGCGGACAGAAGCTGACAACAGCTAGAGGGGAGACCCATCTGGAGAAGGCAGGGCAGGCCGCCCCACGCTTGTCCAGCCTGCCTGTCCAGACCCTGCCCCCGGACTTCCCCGTAAGGAGGTGGTTACTTCCCCTCCCTTGGGAAGAATGTCAGGGAGGCAGGGTGGGCTTTGGGGGAGGGGCAAGGGAAAGGCCTTTGGAAAAGAGTTGCATGACTTTAATAAGAGGTGAGTTTTTTTCTAACTTATAACATGTAAGTTTATGATTTGTTTACTGATTTTTGGCTGCACTGGGTCTTCATTGCTTTGCTCAGGCTTTCTCTGGCTGTGGTGGCCTCTCTTGTGGTGGAGCACAGACTCTGGGAACACAGGCTGCAGTGGTCGCAGCCCTGAGGCCCAGTAGTTGAGGCACATGGGCTTCGTTGCTGCGAGGCACGTGGGATCTTCCTGGATCAGGGATTGAACCTGTGTCCCTTCCACAGGCGGATTCTTATCCACTGTGCCACCAAGGAAGTCCAGAAGTGAGTATTATTTAACTTATTTCACACCTGAGCCAGCGCAGGTTGAATGGTGGCTTCTGTTTCCTTCCAAACCATGCCTCTCATTTTCCAGCGTCCGTGCCATCCCGTAAACAAGAGGCTGACCTTCCTCTCAGCCCAATCCCGCCCCTCCCCTCCGTCACCGGGCCCTCCTCCTCTCGTCTCTCATCTCTCCCAGCTCAGGTCTGAGCTCTCCAGGGGATTCTGGTTGCTGACCTCATTCTGAGGGCTCTGTTCCTATTGGAATTAAAACCTACCTCCTTTTCTTGATCTTAGTTGCAGTACACGGGTCTTCAGTTGCAGCACTTGGGCTCTTAGTTGCTATGTGCAGGATCTAGTTCCCTGACCAGGGATCGAACCCGGGCCCCCTGCCTCGGGAGCTGAGTCTTAGCCACTGGACCACCAGGGAAGTCATGAAGCCCACTTCCTTTTGTGTAGGCATCTACTGCTAGTCCATGCGGGTCCTTTTCTCCTCTCTGGGTCCTGAGTGACACCGCCCGGCTTCCCGGTTGTCTGGGCTCACGCTTCCCCTTGAAGGCTTCCCGAGGGGCTGCTGGGGAAGACAGGAGGAGGACTTCCGGGCAACATACCAGTCAGGACTGTACTTCACTCTGAATTCTGCAAGGAAATGACGGCAGCTTTGGTTTCTAAAGGAAAGGAAGGCAGACCCTTCCTCTCAGATTCGGCTGAGTGGTCGTGTCCCTCACACAGCAACCTCAGCCGGGAAAGCGCTTCCTCATCCACTCACACATTTACACTCGCCCTGCGAGCGCCGGGCCTACTCACTCAGTCGGGTCTGACTCTTTGTGGCCCCGTGGACGGCAGCCCGCCACCAGCCCTGCTGCGTGCCAGGCCCCGGGACCGGAAGTCAGGCTCTGAACTTCAGGGAGTCACAGCCGAACGACAATGTCAGGCACGGTCTAGAGTGACGCTCCTATGTGCTCCCTCACCTGACGTTCATAAGCAGCCTTGGAGACAGGTGGGGCGGGTGTGGTCTCCTTGTGTGTTGTCCAAGGTCACAGCAGGCTCCTGGAAGAAGTGGGCTTAACCCAGGCCCCTCAGGTCCGTTTTTTATTCCTCTGGAATCTTAATTCTTTTGACTTTAGAGGGCAAGTTCAGCGCATGAGGGGTTATATATATATATATATTTTGGTTGTGCGGGCCCTCCGTGCTGCTCGTGGGCTTTCTCTGGCTGTGGCCGGCGGGGGCTGCCCTTCCTTCTGGTGCTCCGGGCTCTCGCGGCAGCGCCCTCTCTCATTGCAGCGCTCTCTAGCTGCAGCAGTTGTTGTGTTCAAGCTCCGCAGTGGCCGCTTTAGTTGCTCAGCAGCGTGTGGAATCTTCCTGGACCAGGGATCGAACCCACGTCTCCTGCATTGGCAGGCGGATTCTTAACCACTGGGCCACAGGGAAGCCCATGCGTGAGGTTTTCACATGGATTTCAGGGGCACAAGCATTCCATCCGTACCATCTCCCATCACTCCATTTCCAGCCTCCCGTCCCCTCGCTGTGTTCTCAAACTTACCGCAGGACCTTTGCACTTCGTGTGGCCCAGGTCTCACATTCTTAGATGTCTTCTTCCCTTTGCTCTTCTCCCAGAGGTGTGCGGCGTGTGCTCTCATCTCATCCGGTCTCCTCTCAGACGTGCCGGGCCAGCTCCTCTTAACATGGCACCCCACTGTTGTTTTCTCTCTCTCTCCACCCTGCTTCCCTTTTCTTTGTGACGTGTCTCTCTCCTGACATTATTTCCCGGTGTGTTCCTTTATTATCTTTCTCTTCCTAAGAATGGTGTTAATATCAGGTCTGAGAGGGTAAGGATTTTGATTTGCTCCATGCTGCGTGCACCGTGCCCAGTAAAGTACCTGGCATATCAACAAAATTAATGAGTATCAACAGAATGGAAAAGCACACACATCATCGGTCTGGAAGAGTGTTCTAAAAAAATATTTGTTAAAAAAAATATTTGTTTATTTGGGCATGTTGGGTCTTAGGTGTGGCATGGGGATCTTTGTTACGTCATGCGGGATCTTTTGTTGCAACACACGGACTCCCTAGTTATGGTGATGGGCTCAGGAGTTGCGGTGCTCGGGCTTAGTCACCCTGCAGCAAGTGGGATCTTAGTTCCGGGCCAGGGATCTAGCAAACCTGTGTCCCCTGCATTGCAAGGCAGATTCTTAATTGCTGGACCACCAGGCAAGTCCCTGAAAGAATATATTTTTTGACACTACAACTAAGTGGATGTCTTAAAACCAGTCTGTCAGCGTATTTTTTTTTCTCCCATTCTACATATATTTAAATTGGTTTGAATCAAGAATAAGATTTTATGAGAACGAAGTATTGAGGAAACAGGAGGTAGACAGTTGCTCATCTGCAAGTAATTCCTTTTCTCAGTGCCTAATGAATTTCCCATAAGTCATAAAAACAGGTCATAAAGGAGATTAAGTGTAATACTGCTGTGTGCATTAAGCTCCGATTTCTAATTAGAAACCACAGAAAGTGATTGCTTCAGAACCAGGTGGGCCTAGCCAGCACAAAAGGAAGTAGAGTCTGGTAGGATAAGCATCCTATCTAGATAAAATCAGGGCATCCGACTCCAGATTGGTCACATTATTTAGGGAATTGCCAAATGTCTGTTTCACGCTGTGGCAAAGACAAGCTCTCAAAGACTTCATTTAAAAAAAACAATTAGTTCTTTATTTGGCTGAACCGGGTCTTGGGACTTCCCCAGACACGGGCAACAGGAAGCACTGAACTCAGCGGTAAAGAATCCATCCCTAGTGCAGGAGACAGGGGTTTGATCCCGGGAGGGAAGACGCCCTGGAGAAGGAAATGGTAACCCACTCCAGTATTCTTGCCTGGGAAATCCCATGGCCTGGCAGGCCGTGGGATCGCAAAGAGTTGGACACGACTTAGCGACTAAATAACAACAACAACTGGGTCTTAGTTTTGACACCCAGGATCTTTAGTTGCAGCATGTGGAATGTTATTCCCTGACCCAGGATTGAACCCCAGGCCACCAGGAGGACCCACAGTCCTGCTGACCCCTCGATTTCAGCTGGGTGGAACTGACTGTAGACTTCTGACCTCCAGAAGGGTCAGAGGACACTTTTTTATTTTTGGCTTTCTTTTATAGAGAGATTTTTTTCATATGGGCCATTCAAAAAGTCATTATTGAATTTGTTACAATATTACTTCTGTTTTATGTTTTGGTGTCCTGGCTGAAAGGCATGCAGAATCTTAGCTCCCTGACCAGGGATGGAAGCCACACTCCCTGCACTGGAAGAAGTCTTAACCACTGGATCACCTGGGAAGTCCCTAAATTCATGTTGTTTTAAGCCACTAAGTTTGAGACAGCTCGTTACAGCGGCAATAGGAAATGAACCCAAGTGCTGTCTGGGGATTCCTGGCTTCTGAGGAGTGGGAGCCAGGGCATCTGAATTAGAACTGAGCTTCCTCGATGTGACGTGTGCACACTGGCCACTGCCTTAGCAAAAAGCAGAACCGGAGGTTATTAGGAGTGGAAACCTGGGGCAGTGAGGGGGGTGAAGCAAGGAGAAAGAAGTGCAGACTCCTTGCTCTGAGACAGACCTGTTCTGTTCCACCTGGCCTCTGTTAGCCAGTGAGCTGTGAATGGATACAGCAGATCGTTCAGTGGCTCATCTGCTCAGATATTGTTGTTCAATCGCTCAGTCGTGTCCAACTCTTTGTGACCCCATGATCTACAGCACACCAGGCTTCCCTGTCCCTCACCATTTCTTGGAATTTGCCCGTTTGTTGTCCACTGAATCAGTAATGCCATCCAACCATCTCATCCTCTGCCGCCCCCTTCTCTTCTTGCCCTCAACCTTTCCCAGCATCAAAGTCTTTTCCAATGAGTTGGCTCTTCGCATCAGGTGGCCATAGTATTGGAGCTTCATCCTCAACATCAGTCCTTCCAATGAGTATTCAGGGTTGATTTTCTTTAAGATTGACTAGTTTGAGCTCTTTGAAATCCAGGGGACTCTCAATCTCCTCAGACAGAGGCTTGCCAAGAGTAAGGATGCTTCCTCAGAATTGCCCACGGAAAGAGGAAGGAGGGAAAATGAGTCTGGTGGGCTCCCTCCTGTTTCCCATTCCCAACTGGTCAGGGCTCATCCATGTTGGGATCGGGGTGAGGTTAATGCCCTGGAACCCCGAGTTGATTCTATCCGGCCCCCAGAGGCTGCCGAGGACATCCTACCCCCAAGCCTCAGCGTCTGCTGGTTCATTCACATCCACAGATGAAGTTCAGGTTCTCACTGTTGGTTGGGTAAGGATTCAAGAGAGTGAACAAAAGCTGGAGGCCAGGGCCCGGAACCACCCCCCAGCACACTTCCAGAACAGTCCATGGGCCAGGCAGCCACAGGCCGGCCCGGAATCAGTGGCCATGGAAATCGGCTCCCTCTCTACGGGAGAAGCTGCAGAAGGCCTGGCTAGCAAGAAAGGAAGGATTGGGGCAGTTTGGGCAAAAACTTTACCACAGGCGGGTTAGCGGAGAAAAGGAGAGGAGGGGGCGGGCGGAAGATTCCGGAGCCGGGAGACCGGGAGCCACAGGTGCAGCAGGTTTGAGCAGGGTGGAGCCGAATGAGACGGAAGGCGGGCTGGAGCCGGAAGCCGCATCACCGAGGCCCCGGCGCTGTCAGGGCGCTGGCATTTTGTTCTGAAAGCAGCAGGGAAGCGCGAAGCCGAGGCAGGTCTGCGGGGTGTCTGCCCTGAAGCCCTTCGGATGGGACGCGGAGAGTAGGTCAGGCCATCCCGGCGGGCCTCGAGGGTGGAGCGCGCAGCACAGGCAGGAGATGACGGGGGCCTGATGGCAGGATGGTGGAGAGGGACAGTGGATGTGTGCGGGGATACCGAGGAGGGAGACGTGCTCGGACGTGGTGATGGGAGTGAGGGCACCGATGGAGGTCTGGTGGACAGAAAGCAACGGGATTGAGGCCAAGATGCTGGATGGGGAAATGGGCACCACGTCAGTAGTTAAGGAAAGGAAGTAGAGAGGAGGATATGCAGACAGAGGAAAGAGCCCCACGCTGGTGTGGATCGACTGAAGGATGCCCTTTCTAGTTCATCTGAACACCAGGCTGATGATCAGAATTTCATTTTCCTGCATCATCCAGGAGAGGGAACGGGGGTGATTCCAACCCCCAAGCCCTCTGAAACCCCTCTCCGATGTTGTTGATGCTCCTGAGCACAGTCCATTTCCGTGTGTATTTGTGTGGTTCTAACAGGCCTTTGAGGAAGAACTGGGGTGGGGCTTGGAGCAGGGGCCTCTGATGTGGTTCCTGCTCTGTAAGGCTTGAAAACAAACTCACAGGAGCCACATCTATCAAAACTCAGAATATCACTTCATATATGTTCAGTGAAAAATACAAAGTAGATGGGAAACTTGTACTCACTGCCCAGAACATTCTCTCCCCCAAAGCAAAGCTATGCAGGAAGTTAAGTGATTATCTGGGTGCTTGGTAAATCCATCTCCTGAGACTCAATTTCTCTGTCTAGAAAATGGGGGTAATGATTCCTACCTCCCATGGGTGGTTACAAGGATTAAATGTATAGACATTTTGTACACCTCAAGTCCAAGGGTCAATTGTGGAAATAACATTCTAAAACTGACTATATATAATCTTATAATTAATAACAATGTGAACAGATCTGTTACTTTTTAAATTAATTTGTTTTTGGCTGCACTGGATCTTTGTCGCTGCTCATGGGCTTTCTCTGGTTGTGTAGAGCTGGCTTCTGATTGCAGTGACTTCCCTCCTTGCGGAGCGCCGGCTCCAGCATGCACACAGGCTTCCGTGGCTGCAGCTGGTTGGCCGTAGAGCTCAGCCTCAGCAGTTCTGGTGCTTGGGCTTAGTTGCCTCAAGGCCTGTGGTATCATCCCCAACCAGGGATCAAACTGGTGTCCCCCGCATTGGCAGGCGAATTCTTAACCACTGGACTGCCAGGAAAGTCCTAACTGGATTCCTGATAATCGGATCTGTTTAGTTCAGAAGTTAGGAAAATCCGATCCTTACTCCAGTGACTACGTGTTTGTGTCCCCTCCAAATTCATGTGTTGAAACCCTAACCTCAATTCATGTGTTGAAACCCTAACCTCAATGTGATGGTGTTTAAAATAAAATAAAAAATTTAACACATACACACACACAAAACACACACACACACCCAAAATCAATGTGATGTTGTTAGGATGTGGGAATTGATCAGGTCACGAGGGTGGAGCCCTCCTGAATGGGATGAGCACCCCTATAAAAGGGACCCTACAGAGCTCTGTTACCCTCTTTCTGCCATGTGGGAACACAAGAGAAGCTGGCAGTCTGTAACCCAGAAGATGGCTTCACCAGCAGCATGATCTCAGAGTTCCAGGCTCCAGGACTAAAAGCAATAAATATTTATTGCTTATAAGCCACCCAGTCCATGGTATTCTGTTGTTTATTTGATGAGTTGTGTCTGACTCTTTTAGAACGCCGTGGACTGTAGCCTGCCAGGCGCCTCTGTCGGGAATTCCCAGGCAAGAATATAGGAGCGAATTTCTATTCCTTTTCCCGGGGATCTTCCTGACCCAGAGACCAAACTTGGGCGGTCTTGGTCGCCTGCATTGCAGGCAAATTCTTTGCTGACTGAGCCACTAGGGAAGCCCCTGGTGTTCTTCTAGAGCTTCCCAGGTGGCGCTAGTGGTAATGCAGGAAATGTAAGAGATGCAGGTTCCATCCCTGGGTTGGGAAGATCTCCTGGTGAAGGGCATGGCAACCCACTCCAGTATTCTTGCCTGGAGAAACCTACGGACAGAGGAGCCTGGCGGGCTACAGTTCATAGCGTCACACAAGAGTCGGACACGGCTGAAGCGACTTAACATGTAGGCACGCAAACTAAGACAGTTACCAAGGTGACTTCTAAAGTATCTATAAAAGGCCACACTTAAGATACAGGGTGGTAAATGCAGTCACTCAAAGCTGTCCTATAAAGTTCCCCTCGAGACAACATTTTACTTGGTGCAACGTTTGTATTCCTGGTATCAAGGCCTTTAAAATTGTATGCTCTCACTTTGCTTTCTACTAATTCCCTGGAAATCTTTAAAAGCATAGCCTCGTGAGATGAATTTCCTCGTAGCTTTTGCATTTTACTGTCTCTGTCAGCTGTAACTCTGTCCTTTATCAAGGTCACCTCCCAATGAATAGCCTCTCATGATCCCGTTTACAGTCCAAAGTGGTTATTCGGCCTCAGGACTTTTTCAGTTTGGAAGAATTATGCTCAGCAGATGTTCTTCAGTCATCCAGAATGTCAGCCCCGGGAACCTTAATTCCAGTCAATTGCCCTCCCTGAATCTTGCTGTTTTTTCTTGAGCGTTCTGAGTTTGTCATGAAATGAGAACGTTTACTAGAGGAACGTGTTTAAAGTCAGAGGGAAAACAGGTGCCAAGTCAGGATGAGTCTGGAGGGAAGTTGAGGGAGAGAAAACTCTTTGGAAAAATTCTAGATTCTCCGTCAAACAGCAAGCATCATGGAGCAGCTGTTACAGGACAAGGCGCTCATGGATGGTGAAGTGAAACATGGAGATGTGACGGCAAGGGCTTCCCTGGCGGCTCAGTGGTTAGGAATCTGCCTGTCAGTGCAGGGGACGTGGGTTCGATCCCCGGCTGGAAAAGATTCCTCATGCCTTGGAGCAACTAAGCCCTTGGCCACAACCACTGAGCCCGCCTCTCGAGCCCCTGTGCTGTGACTGCTGGGGCCCGCACGCCCTAGAGGCAGTGTCTGAAGCTAGAGGAGCCACTGCAATGAGAAGCCTGCAGCTGGAGAGCAGCCCCCGACTCCCTGCAACTAGAGAAAAGCCCTCCCAGCAACGAAGACCCAATACAGCCAAAACTCAATAAATAAAATTATTTTAAAAAGATGTGACATCAACTGTAGATTTGAGAGATAAGCTTTCAGCTTACGATAAGTTAAATAATACAAGAGAAATACCAAGCTAGGCTGAAGGTCATTGCAATTTGTTAGTGAAGTAATAGTATCCACAGAGTCATTCTTTTTTTTTTTTTTAATATTTGTTTGGCTGCATCGGGTCTTAGCTGGGCACATGGGACCTTTGATTTTCATTACAGCATGCAGGATATTTAGTTGCTGCATGCGAACCCTTAGTTGCGGCTTGTGGAATCTAGCTCCCTGACCAGGGATCGAACCCAAACCCCCTTGCATTGAGAGCATGGAGTCTTAGCCACTGGACCACAGGGAAGTCCCTGACAGAGTCATTCTTTCACAATGTACTTGGCCCCAGCCACTGGTATGTAATAGTGAACAAGCCACTAGGGGAGGCGTCCTGGAGGACTGGCCATCCATTCCAACTCAAGGGAGAAGAGAGGGAAATGATGGTGTGAACAGAGCCACTGAAATCCAGTATCGAGTCATAGGACCGTGAGTCCGTCACTTGAGTTATTTCTCCCAAAGCGATCAGCTGGGCCTGGATCCCTTCCATAGCTCACTTGAGCTTGTTAGAAGGCTTAATTTTTGATAGAGCAGCTCTGAACTCTCCCCCAGTTAGGTCAGTCACTTTTGCTTTCTGGTCAGATGAGGCCCTGTTGTGCTGGATCTTGGCACCACGTGCAGAATAAAGGTCTAGGACAAGCCTGGGGCATGGTTCTGAAAAGCTGGAGGAATGTGGGAGCTGACGCACTTGTGTTTGAACCCGGCAGACCTGGGGCCTGTGTCATCATCGTGTGACCCAGGCTCACCTCTTTGCTGAAAGATGATTAAAGGCACAAGATCACCCAGCTGGTTAGGGACCCAACCGGCCCACAGCTCCACCGCGCTTCCCATCTTTTGTCGAACCATGATGTCTGGTGGCTCAGACAGTAAAGAATCTGCCTGCAATGTGGGAGACCTGGGTTTGATCCCTGGATTGGGAAGATCCCCTGGAGGAAGGCATGGCATCCCCACTCTAGTATTCTTGCCTGGAGGATTCCCATGGACAGAGGACCTTGTGGGCTGCAGTCCATGGGGTCGCAAAGAGTCAGACACGACTGAGCAACAAAACACGGTGTCTTCAGCTCCTGGGCTGTTCCAGGTGATCTCAACTCCCATCTGTCCCTGTCACATTACTTGCCTTTTTCTTCCTCTCTGGGTCATCTTTTTATTTTCCTTTGGTCCTTCACTTCTTTCTGAGAAGATAAGACTTACCCACTGGGACTTCCCTGATGTCCCAGTGGGTAAGACTCTGAGCTCCCAGTGCAGGGGGCCTAGGTTTGAACCTGCATGCCACAGCTAAGACCCAGTGCAGCCAAATAAGTAAATAGTGATAATTTTAAAAATAGGCAGGGCAAAAAAAAGATAAGGCAGTGTCCTCCACCCCCGAGTTCCTCTCATTTGTCCTTTGGTAGGTGATGTGCTGGCCACTTCCTCCTGGGACGCTGGCCCCTCGCCGGCTCTCCAGCCCTTGTCAGCTGCCCCGAGCTGGGTCCTTATCCACTGCTCATCTCCGTGTGCCTGGGAGCCCTCAGTCAGAACTAAGGACTTCCCTGCTGCTTGTGTAACTTCAGTTAGTCTGTTTGTTTCTAGCCCTCACTTATTTCCTGAGTGCTAGTTCCAGATGGGCTTCCCAGGCGGCGCTCACAGTAAAGAACCCGCCTGCCAATTCAGGGGACAGAAGTTTCCATCCCTGGGTGGGGAAGATCCCCTGGAGGAGGAAATGGCAACCCACTCCAGGATTCTTGCCTGGAGAATCCCACGGACAGAGGAGCGTGGTGGTCAGACACAATGGAACCGACGTAGCACGCGGGTAGCACACACGCAGATCCACACAGCAAACTGACTCAGACGCTTCCAGGTGAAGCCTGTCAGGCAGCTCAGCATATCTCAGACGGAAGCCTCTCCTTTGCCTCTAACCACCCTCTTCCCCAGTCTCTGCTCTGAGGGGCACCACCAGCTGGACACGAGCCAGGAACCCGAGTGTCTGTCTCAGCTCCCTCCCCTCCACCTGCGTGGTGGGGCAGTCAAGTTCTAGGCCCTCTGCCTCCTTCACCTCCCCTGTTCCCACCACTGCTGTCTTAATTTAGCTTTTCAACTGGGAAACCTACATTCACGCTTCAGGACTTGGGCAGTTCAAGTGTCATCTCCCCCAGGAAGCTTTCCAAAATCCGGTTCAGACTATTATGTAATTGTTAGGTTCTTTTTTTTTTTTTTTCCCTTTCACCAGACCATAAATCTCTAAAGGCAAAGGCATTTTTTCCCCCTTGTACCCAGCATGGCATTTAGTGATGGCTCAGTACATGAATACGTGAGTATATAAATGACCAAGATGAGGAAATAATACTTATTTTCCATAGCCGCCCACAGGATTCATGGTCAAATAAGGACGTTTCCATTTTTACCTACCACTCTCCACAGGTTTTATAGTTATTTTCTTTTTCCCTAGGCATATTTTCTCTTGTTCTATTTCATTCTCTGCTCTACTAAATACAAAGGAAAGTAAGTCTCAAGACTCAGAATATAAAGCAACTGTATACTCCAATAAAAATTTAATTAAAAAAAGACTCAAAATAACACACTAGTGACTGGAAATTTAATTCTAGTTTCCTGGACCAGAGAATTAAGTGACTATAAATCTTCAATGGAAGTTAAATTTGCTAACCACAATTAGACCAAATTAGCCATCAGAAACCTCATTGTTCTCTACTGGAGAGTCTCTTTACATCCTCTCAGGGCTAACTGTGGAAACACCACCTGTAGACAATATTCCTCCCTAATCCCTTCTTGTGGGATAATTGGCTGTTATGTCTCATTTTAAGGTAAAGTGGTGTTGGTGGGTGAGAGCGGATAATAAAATGTGAGCTTGGAGACATTCATTATAGACAAGCTCTGATGGGATTCTTGTGACATTCTCACAGAAAATGGAGGCCCGGAAACAATTGTCAGCCTAATCTTGTGAATTTCCAGGTTGGCGTCACTAATTATAGTTTACCTGTGTGTGTGTGTATTAGTCAGTCATGTCCAACACTAATTACTCACATCATACCATGTATCACATAGTCACAACTGGGAAAACCACCTAGTCATCACCAACATTTTTTCAAGTGGAAAAAGAACAGTGAACATCACACACACACACCATCCTTAGTTTTTATTTTTCTATGAATTCTGATTAAAGGAAATATATTTGGGTAAAGGGTCATCCTGTTTGTTTATGTAGGACTTTTTTTTTTTTTTAATTTGGAAAAGAGATGCTGAGTCGAAGTGTGCAGGTCATTCTCTTGGACAGATCAATGTGCTTCAGCCAAGGTCTAGTTATCCTCTTTAGGTAAGTAGGTGAAAGGGTCACAGTGATAGTATGGGTGCTTGTAGCTTTGGCTGTAGAATCTTCTCCAGGCTGCTGGAAAATCTAAATTAAGGCCAGGGGTTCCTGATCACTTCCTTGGTGGCTCAGATGGTGAAGCGTCTGCCTGCAATGTGGGAGACCCAGGTTCAATCCCTGGGATGGCAAAATCTCCTGGAGAAGGAAATGGCAACCCACTCCAGTATTCTTGCCTGGAAAATCCCATGGATGGAGGAGCCTGGTAGGCTACAGTCCATGGGTCACAAAGAGTAGGACACGACTGAGCGACTTCACTTTCCCTTTCCTGGTCTTATATTTAGAGGCTGCTGTCAATTTAAAACCCTTCTGTGGTGCTAGTAGACAAGTCTGGCCTTCATCCAATCTGAAAGGAATGCAGGTTCATGTGACTCAAACCACCAAGTAAGAACTGGCCTTGACCTGCGGGGGAAGGACGGTAATGAAGACAGAAGCCTGACAGGATCTGTCAGTTTCAGCAGAAGCCTGGGTCGGAGGCGTGGCTGCTACTTGTTCTGCCTTCCGCAGAGGAGTTTGTTAGTTAACCAGCCCTGGTTGAGTGTCTGCTTCATTTAGAGCTCATGCTATGTGGACTGCCAAAACATGTGCAGTTCAGCTCATAAATACAGTGAGCGTTTTAAACAGGCAGCATGTCTTAAAGCCTTTAAGAAGGTTTGTGTCACTCTGGGAACCACACACTAATTATTTTATGTAGGGTCGCATTGGTTCTGTGATGGTTCTCTTTCACATTAGCAATGATAAAGTGTGCTTCACTGCGTTGACAATTCAGTTCTTTGAGTTCTGACTGCGTGAAACCACATCCGACAGCCGACGCAAGCAGTGTCTGTGTAAGATGCACAATCAGACATAAACTGTTCCCTTTCAGATGGTTCCGTTGAGCCTGGGCACTGACCTGTGTAGTGGCTGGGTCTCTGTCATGCGTCTTCTCAGCAAAACCCAAAGTGATGGTTAGAACTGGAGATTATAGAAGTTGTTAGAACAACTGGATGTATCTGTGGAATAAATAATGTGCAATTTTGAAAAGTTTACTTAAGGAAAGTATAAATCTATAAGACTTATTTTGTTATAAGTTCTATATATATATATACTAGTATGCACATTAGTGTTATCAGGTAGGAAATCTGCAAGTAACAGTATCTGCTCAAGGGGAATTTCCTGGTGGTCCTGGGGTTAGGACGCGGGGCTTTCACTTCAGGAGCCCAGGTTTGATCCCTGGTCAGGAAATTAAGATCCCATAAGCTGCATGGGCTTCCCTGGCAGCTCAGATGGTGAAGAATCTGCCTGTGATGTGGGAGACTCAGGTTCCATCCCTGGGTCGGGAACATTCCCTGGAGAAGGGAATGGCTACCCACTCCAGTATTCTAGCCTGGAGAATTCCACGGAGAGAGTAGCCTGGCGGGCTACAGCCCATGGGGTCACAAAGAGTTGGACAGGACTGAACGACTGACACTTTCACTTTTTCACTTCAAACTACATGGAGCGGCTATAAATAAATAAATCTTAATAAAAAAAAACAAAACACCCGTGTGCTTAACAGTGGTATCTTTCTCGTAGAGCAAGAAGTCTGGAGGTAAGAAGCTGCAGGCACTGGCATAGCTTCCCAACAATGCTAATAAGGACCCTGACTCTCTGTCTTCCTGTCCTCCTCTTGGCCACGTGGTCTTTTGTTTCCGAACTTGACCCTTTGTGATCGTAAGATGACTGCCATGGCTCCGGGTACCGTGTCTGTCTTACCGACGGGAGCGTGGAGAAGGGCAGTCCCGTGGCCACTCTTTTTTTTGGGCCTGGTCCTTTTATAAAGAAGTAAAAGCTTCCTCAGACACTCTCCCTTCCCCGCAAGAGTGCAAGCTTTGTCTTGGTGGTTGGAACCTGTAACTTGGCCGTGCTTAGCTGCAGAAGGTGCAGGAGAGGAAGTATTAATGTTTTCCAGCTTCTGTAACAGAGGGCTGGCAAAGCAGAGGAGGGGCAGGAAGAAGTTATCTCACCAGCAGTATCAGAGCTTTTTTATCAGAGCAGCTACCGGCTTCCCTTAGGCAATCAGGGAGTGGCCAGGATCCTTTCAGTTGCCTCCTTTTGTGGCGCTTAAATCGAACTCTACCCAGTTTGGGGCTTCCCAGGTACCTAGTGGAAGGCCTGGATCCCTAGTCCTAGGCGACTTAATAAGCCGTGTCAAACTGGCCTTTTTGTGGGTGCAGGTGGGGGTTGGAGCTGTTTTTACTATTTATAAAGAGTTATCTGCCTTTCTACCTTCATTTGCTCGAAGCTAAAGCCCTACAAGTTTTCTACTTTGACTACCCATGAGTGGCTTTTAGGATCTTAGTTCCCCAACCAGCGATCGAACCTGGGCTCTTGGCAGTGGAAGTGCGGAGTCCTAACCACTGGACTGCAAGGGAATTCCCTTGATTGTACTTTTAGAAGCAGTATGTTTCAAATGTAGAATAAATCAATAAAACAGCAACAAATCCCAGCCCCCTCCTATATTTTCCTTGCTCTGATGGTATATATTCTTATTTTTTTTTCCATTGAAGAAAGTTTGGGTGAAATTCACAGAAAGCTAGACCTAAGGTGATGGACAGGGAGGCCTGGCGTGCTGCGGTTCATGGGGTTGCAGAGTCGGACATGACTGAGCGACTGAACTGAACTGAACCGTTTAAAAAGTGTATTTAGTGGCATTGAGTGTATTTACAATGCTGTGTAACCACCACCTCTATTGAGACCCAGAGTATGTTTTTGAACAAGTGATCCCAAATGCAGGGGAAGATGTGGTCCTCTGTGCTGAAAAGACTGTCGATGCTGCCTGCAGGATGCCCCCCACCCCTCCTACCCCCACCCAGGGGCTCTGGGCTCATAGACTTAACTTCACTATAGGCTTCATGTGAGAAAAAACGATCTTTCCAATGAACAGTTACTGGACATCTGTCCCAGTTCTCAGAACCCTCTTGGCCTTGCCCTCTCAAATGTCAAAGGTTGCAGTAAGAAGCTCTTTGTTTGCTGAGGATTTGCTGTTTTTGGTGGCTTAGATAACAGTTCAGTTCACACAAAAACAAACAAATGATGATCCAACCCGAGTGAGGTACAAGGCCATGAGTGGACTCAGGGGCGGGGCGGGGCAGGGGGGAGGTGATGTGAAAGTAGAAACTCTCCTTTGACTCACCTGCTGGGAGAGGAATTTTCCAGGTTAAGTCCTTAAGATGAGTTATCAGAGGGCCAGGTCACAATTTATTTGTAGAGCCCCATACCCTTCCTTGGCACCGTCACAGAATCAGCTCGTTGGGTCCTTGCAGCAGTCTGATGGAGGAGGCTGGGCAGGTGTGGGCATCTTACAGCATCGCCCTCTTCTGAGCACTTACCTCCTCTAACTGTAGAGATAGAAAAGGAGGGCCACAGAGGCCCCTCTAATTACAGAATAACTTGGAAAGAGTAAGATTTGATTTGAATTTTTTTTGGCTGCACCATGCAGCTTGTGGGATCTTAGTTCCCTGATCAGGGGTTGAACCTGCAGTGGAAATGCAGAGTCCTAACCACTGGGCCACCGGGAATTCCCTGATTTGACTTTTATAACCAGTGTTTTTCAAACTATTGAGTTTTCTATGTAGCAGATTATGAACAAAAATGAAAGAAAATAGGATAATAAATGTTGGCGTGCATTGTAGTCATAGTAAGTATTTTTTCCTGAAATGTTTGCCTCGCTGGGGGGTGTGTGTGTATGCGAGTGTGTACTGGGTGATGATGCAAAATGTATTTCCTGATGTGGGTTAGAGTTTAACCAATTTGCAAGCCCTGGGCAGGAATGGCTGTGGTCCCTTGAGCACCACTCAGATTTGAACACTGCCAGCCTCAGGCTTTGCCTGCTGCCCTGACCCTCCAGGTCAGGATGGTGATGTCATGTGTGTGTGTTCAGAGTCCTTTGCTCCTTATCAAAAGCAAAAATTGGGCGTCTGCCCCAAAGGCAAGTTCCAAGAACCGAAAACATGACTCTCACTGGTTGTACAACGTTTTGACTTTCCCGTGGTAAGAACAATGTCAGTCCTGGCTTTGCTGTCTCCATTTATTTTTTGAGTGTTCTCGAACATTTTAGGGCATTTCTATGGCTTCAGGCCAGTGTACTGACCTGCCTGGCCCCAAGAAGCACACCACAGGGAGCTCTGGCTAAAATTACCCCACGGAGGTCACCTGTTAACCTCCTTTATCCTCTGCCTCTCAGCATCAGGCAGCCTGGATCACTTAAAATTCCCCAATTTCTTTTTCATGGAAAAAGCCATTTATTCCATCTGTTGGAGATTGCATTTGGTCCCTTTATCTTGCTTCTGATACACTTAAGTCTGATAGTTTTCTTAGGCAGTGTCTACATGAAGGCACCCAGAAAATTAGAGAGTAAAATATTTAGCCAAATAATTGGCTTAAACAATGCAGATAATTCCAATTAAAGCCCACTGATTTTTTTTTTTTTTTTGCATGTTGCATTAGCTAGTTATCATGATGTCCCATAGATATAACTTACCATAAAAGCAAATAAAAAGCCATTTTGGTTTCTGTTCCCATGTATTTTTGAAACTGTATCATTCAAAAATTAACTGGAAGTACTGAGTATAAATCTTGGAGACAAAACCACTAAGAAATATGAGAAGCTTTAACTTTAGGCTCTTACCTAGTTGGCTATACTGGTTTTACATTTTTGGGGGGTTTTTTTGTAAATTTTCTGGCCACACTGCAAGGCTTACAGGATCTTAGTTCCCCCACCAGGGATTGAACCTGTGCCCCCTGCAGTGGAAGCATGAAGTCTTAACCACTGGACCGCCAGGGAAGTCTGGGCCCTTTGTATATAACCTGAGTCATTTGTAATGATGGTCATAATAACAAGGGCAACAGTGATGCTGATTATATGCAGGGCACTGTGCTCATGATTTCATTTATTCCCTTTAATTCTTACAAAAACCCTCTGGAGAGAGTTTGTGATTTTACTTTTAAGAGAACTGAGACTTATAAAAAAGATAAATAACTTTTCAAGTTCTCCTGAGTTGGATGCCAAATCCCCAAGCTGCATCTTTGTGGAGGGAGAGAAATCAGCCAGGAATGTGAATCCTTTCAGCCATTTTCATAGAGGTGTTCATATGTTTTCTGTTCCCCCTCCTCCCTGTTCAGCCTATCAACTCACCAGGTGCAGAAATTGGAGGGGAAAAACCTCAACACATTCCTGACTGTTTATGGGGAGACTGGGAGAATGAAGGTCATTTCCCAAGGAGCAGACCCCAGAGACCCAGGCACGGACCTGCCTGAGATCCAGACCTGAGAGGGAAGAACAGAGGGCTTATTGCAGAGAGAGATTAGATGCAAACCCAGCTGACAGGGCTGGAAGGTGGGGTGGTCAGGGGAGTCGGCGAGTGTGGATGAGTCTTGTATTGCTGCTATGATGAGTTACCACAAGCTTGGTGCTATAAAACAATACACAGTTATTATCTTTTGTTCTAGAGGTCAGAAGTCTGGAATGGAACTCACAAGGCAAAAATCAATTGATTGTCAGGGCTGTATGCCCTCTGATGACTCCAGGGGAAATATCTGTTTCCTTGACTTTTTCAGCTTCTAGAGGCTGCCCGCATTCCTTGGTTTAGGGCTCTTTTTCATCTTCAAAGCCAACAATGGCAGGTTGAGTTCTTCTCATCAGGTCACTCCAGTCTACATCCACAGTCGTATTGTGTCTCTCACTTTTCTGCTTCCCTCCTTCACTTAGAAGGATACATGTGATTATGTTGGACCCATTCATTATCTTGGGTAATCCAAGATAACCTCCCCACCAAAAAGTCAGCTGATTAGCAACCTTAATTCTATCTGTAATCATAATGCTCCTTTGCCATATAACCTAACATAGTCACAGTTTCCAGGGATTAGGTCATGGAGTTCTCTGGGGCTATTATTATGACTATCACAGTGGCCTCTTAGATGAAAGCAACATTTGACCTGAAACTTAAAAAAATGAGTTAATGTCAGGTTGTGAAAAGAGGGAACAGGTCAGATAGTAGTCCAAGCAGAGGTGACAGTCTGCGCAGATGGAAAAGAGCTTGGCGCCTTGGAAGAACCGGCATCATGCTGGCCTCCAAGGCCAGGGTAAGGACTTGGGGGCTTGTGCTAAGGACAGTGGGGAGCTTTTAAAGGCTTTTGGGCAGCAGGAAGGCTTGATCCAGATCACTGTGCTCTATGGAGATGGATGAAGGAGGCAAGAGAGGACATGAGAGGCTACTGCTACTGCTGCTAAGTCACTTCAGTCGTGTCTGACTCTGTGCGACCCCGTCCCTGGGATTCTCCAGGCAAGAACACTGGAGTGGGTTGCCGTTTCCTTCTCCAATGAGAGGCTAGTGACTATCAAATACCTTCCTTCCTGGAAAATCATTCCACCAAATTTGGACAGAGATTCACCAGATATTCACCAAAATCCATTTTGTTTTCCTGTGCTAAGCTGCTTTAGTCATGTCCACTCTGTGACCCCATGAACTGTAGCTCACCAGGCTCCTCTGTCCGTGGGATCCTCCGGCAAGAATACTAGAGCGGGTTGCCATTTCCTTCCCCAGTTTGTTTTCCTAGATGTACACTTCCCAGCATCCTGGTATTATTAGTGAGGCTTTGAGACTAATTCTTGCCTATAGACTGTGACCAGAGACAGTAAGAGCAGGTGGGCCCTCTCTCTCTTCCTTTTCTACAGAGATCTTTGATGCCATCTATGAAGAGGGTTGCTTTGGGGGAAGGGAGGATCCTGGGTTCCTGAATGACACTATGGAGCACAGCCCCATTATCATTCTGACTGTTGTCTGGGAGAGGAAGCAATACACTTCACTCTGTTCCAGCACTGAGATACGGAATTATCTTTTGCAGTAGTTAGCTAAGCCCAGCTAATAGACAACCCCTGCATGCTCAGTCACTCAATCATGTCCAACTCTTTGGAACCCCATGGACTATAACCTGCCTGCACCTCTGTCCATGGATTTTTTCCAGCCAAGAATAATACTGGAGTGGGTTTCCATTTCCTCCTGCAGGGGATCTTCCTGACCCAGGGATCGAACCTGCATCTCCTGGCATTGGTGGTAGGTGGATTCTTTACCACTGAGCCACCTGGAAGCCCAGTAGACAACCAGACAGACCAATAAATTAAGCAAAATAATTTTGAGTTTTAACAAGAGCTCTGAAGGAAATTAACGTATGAGGTGATGGAGAATAATTAGGTGTTTCTCCCTCAGAAAGGATGGTCATGAAAAGCGTTTCTAATGAAGTGGCATTTGATCAGAGGCTTAAAAGATGAGAAACAGTGGCTCTGAGCAGAGGGAGTGGAGATCTTTGTGGACAAAGAAATTAATAAATGTGATAACTCTGAATGAGGAGACACCGGCTGTGTTGGTAGGAGGAAAAAGGTGGCTACGTGGCTGAAACTTGAAGCATGGTCAGAAACTCTCTCTGGGAAAGGATTCATGAAAAGGCTTCAAACTCGGTGCCCCTCCCACAAGGGTCAGAGTTCTAGAAGCATGTCTCTGCTGGACCGTGTACTCACTGAGACAGTTCTCTCTTCCTAGCTATTGCCACTGCCTGGAGCATAAGTAAGTTCAGCCAGAGTGGAAGCAGGGGGACTAGTTAAAGCAAAAGTCTTGATCAGACATTTTGGTGACTTTGACTAGGTTGCTGGCAGTGCTGATGGGGAGAAGTGACTAGATTTGAGATATGTTTTATCTCTTTTTTAAAGTTTTTTTTCTTGTGATGAGAACATTTTAAAAAATGAATTTATCTTTGACTGCGCTGGGCCTTCATTGCATGCTTGGGCTTTCTCTAGCTGCAGCGAGCGGGGGCTACTTTCTAGCTGTAGTGCGTGGGTTTCTCTTTGCAGTGTCTTCTCTTGTTGCAGAGCACGGGCTCCAGGGTGCACGGGCGTCAGTAGTTACGGTTCTCGGGCCCAGTAGTTTCAGTTCTGGGGCTCTAGAATGCAGATTCAGTGGTTGTAGTGCATGGGCTTAGCTGCCTTGCGGTATGCGGAGTCTTTCCAGACCAGGGATGGAACCCGTGTCCCCTGCACTGGCAGCCACAGATTCCTAACCACTGGACCACCAGGAAAGTCCGAGATGCATTTTAAAGACAGAGGTGACAGGACTTACAGAGTGGATGCTGCAAGTGAGAACAAAGTAAAAATCAAGGATGACGTCTGGGTTTTCGGATAGATCTTGAATAGACAATAGTGACGTTTACTAAGAGAAAGACCAAAGAAGGGACAGGCTTCAGGGACAAAATTAAGAGAGCTCTTTGATTTTGTGATGGTTGACCTTATGTGTCAACTTGACTAGTCCTTGGGGTGCCAGATATTTGTTTATTTTTTTGCACTAGGTGTGTCTATGAGGGTGTTTCTGGATGCAGCTAACATCTGAAGCAGTCGACGGAGTGAAGGGAATTGCCCTCTCAACATAGGTGGGTTTCACCTAATCAGCTGAAGATTTGAAAAGAACAGAAAGCCTGAGTGAGGGAGATCTCTTTCTGCTTAACTGCTTAACTGTTTCCTTTTCCCGTCTTTGAGCTCAGACTGAAGCATCGGCCCTTCTTGGATCTAGAGCTTGTTAACTGCAGATCTTGGGACTTTTTAGTCTTCATTAACTGTGTGAGCCAATTCCTTATAACAGATTTCTTTAGCTATCGATATATCTGTTTCTGTATCTCTGCCTCCTGTTGGTTCTTTTCTTTGGTGAACACTGATGTAGATTTGATAGGTTTGAGTGGCTGTTTCATCCAAGAGCAGATATCCCGTCGGGAGTTGGAGATACAAGTCTGGGGTAGCAAACAGAGCAGGGCTAGAAACACAAACTCGGGATCTTTGGTGGCATTTGGGGCCTGTGGTCAAGAGGAGATCATTAGAGAGAGGGTTTGGTATGAGAAGAAAAGAGGCTCAGGCTAGAGCCCAGATGCATTCTCATCCTTAGAGAGCTGGTAGAAGAGAAGGAGCCAGTGAAGGAGATAGGGAATGGTTGGCCAATGAGGATGGATGAAGCCCAGGAGTAGATTTCTTTCTTTCGTTCAAAAGATTTTTGATTTTTTAATTTTTAAAATCAAAGTTGTACACTGTCATGGTTTTTAAAGTCACGTTGTTCTACAAGAGTTGCCATGAAAAATAATAGTGAGCAGCCCCAATCTGGCCCATTACTGACCCCTCTTTCCCAGAAGCAACTACTTTCAACTCTTTCAACTGTTTCTTCTGGCATTTACTGCCTTCATTTCTCATAAGCTGGTTTATCTGCCATTTCTTAATTTTTCTGCTTGGATATGTATAGACTTCCTTCTTCTAAAGAGTTACTCTCTACGCCCACCCACACTCACCCTCACACACACTCACACACAGGTACTCACATAGACACACAGCGTTCTTCACTGTCCTCTAATTACAATTATATCGCCTGTTTTGGTTAAACCAATATATAGTGTTTTAATTATTCTGACTTTGTAAATGTTATTCATAGCTGAGTCATGTAGTATACTATGATTCAGTTCAGTTCAGTTCAATTAGTCGTGTCCGACTCTTTGCGACCCCATGGACTGCAGCACGCCAGGCTTCCCTGTCTATCACCAACTCCTGGAGTTCACCCAAACTCATGTCCATTGAGTCAGTGATGCCATCCAACAATCTCACCCTCTGTCGTCCCCTTCTCCTCCTGCCCTCAATCTTTCCCAGCATCAGGGTCTTTTCCAATGAGTAAGTTCTTCGCATCAGGTGACCAAAGTACTGGAATTTCAGCTTTAGCATCAGTCCTTCCAATGAACATTCAGGACTGATTTCCTATGATTATGTTTCCTTTTTTTAATCTGACCTCTGGTTTTCCCTGGAATTAGTAATTGTCGACATTTAAGGCCTTCCCTGGCAGTCTTGTGGTTAGGACCCTGCGCTTCCATTGCAGGGGACGAGGGTTCAATCCCTGGCTGGGGAATTAAGATCCCACATACTGCCTGGCACACCTCTCCCCCGCTTCCGAAAAAAGAGAAAAGAAAGAATTGTCTTCATTTAAAAGATTTGGGGGGACTTCTGCCTGTTTCTAATTCATCGCTAGACTCTCTGTTAGAAGTTAAAGCCTCCTGTCACTTTCACAAATGTCAGGTGACTCATGAGTCTCCGTTTTCCTCTGCGCTGTATTTCCGGGATCTCTATGTACTCCTGCCCTAATCTAGGCTAGTTGCTGTTGTCCTGAGATTGACTTTCATGGTCATCTTAGGAAGTCCCTTCCCCACTTTCCTGTGTTAGAGCTCCCATTTCTTGGACCCCATATTTTCCTTTATTAAAAGTTTATTCCTTAGTTTTGAGGAAATATATCCTCTATTAACTTCTCTGAAGACACATACATGAGAGGCCAGTTCTTTGTGACCTTTTGTGTCTGTAGCTTTAAAAGTTTTTTGGTTCGACATGATGTTACAGTTTGGCAATAGTTTTCCCTCAAATTTAAGGCCTTGAGCCATTGTTTCTAGTTTCCTGTACTGATGTTGAGAAGTTTCTATTATTCTCTTTAAATGTCACTTGCTTCTCTCTTGTCTGTCTATTTCTCTCTCTCTCCACCTAACCAGTCCCTAAAAGTTGAAATGGAACACAAACAAATTGGGTTTGTTGGGGGGCAGTGAGCAGGGATGAAGCTAGAGAAACTAAAAGAAAGACTTAGACTTGAAGTCCCTGCTACAAATCAGACACAACTGCTCTATAAAAAAGGAACACATAGCTGGCGTGTAGCTCACAGCACTTCGAGATAATCTTATCAATGTTCTGATTGTTTTCATTATGTGATTACTCCGCTGACCTGAGCTATAAACCTGCTATTAGTTGGGTACCTTATTATATGATTACATAACCCCAGGAAGGTTTAGAATTAAATATAGCAATGGTGAACTAAATCAAACCCATAGTACTAATATTTTTAGTACCAACCTTAAAGTGTAAGACAATCTGCATGTGTCTGTTATTTATGTGCGGTGTCCGTAATAAAAATAGAAGCTATACTCTAGACAATCTGACAGATTACCTTGTGATTTCAATTTGACATGTGTTTAATTTTATATTTATGATTTTAAAGTGACGGTGCAAGAGAATTTGCTTAAGTGTGTAAGCTGCATGGATTGTGTTAAGAGGACCGTGGTATAGGTCTGTCCTCTGAGGTGGCAGGGGTCTTTGTGAGGGTCTCATGATCGTTCCTTCTGCTGCTGTCAGCTGTTAAGGGCTGTGCTCCTCTCCTTTTACCAAATGAACCCCAACAGGCTAAGGGCACAAAGCCAAAGCACAGTGGAGATTGTGGAGAATGAAACCTTTAAACGCAAATGTGCTAAAGGCTGGAGTAGAGATCAGCCAGCACATTTCTTCTGTGAAGGACCAGATTATAAATATTTTACTCTTTTCAGTCCAGGAGGCAAAACTGAGGCTATAGCTATGAAAAAGGTAACCACTAAAAAGTGTAACAACCACTATTAGCTCTAGGACTGTATAAAAACAGGCGACTGTCTGGATTTGGCCTACAAACCATACTTTGGCAATTTCTGGGCATAAAAATTAAAAGGATAATAAAAAGGAAATAAACACAGAAAATAGCAAACAGTTAAATACCTGAGATTCCTGGTATAACTCACTGGAATTCATATGAGATTCCCTGTAGTGGAAGTATTTTTTCTACTGAATACTGAAACACAACTAGGGAAGCTTTGATCAAAGCCCACAACTGATAACCAACTTGAGGAAGGTGGGTGGACCATTTGGAAAAGGTTTTTATCTTTCAGCCAGATCCCAAATTATACAGACTCTTCAAATGTGTATATATTCACTACCTACCATTTCATGTGCTGTGCTGAAGACTAGAAATACAGCAGTGAGCAAGACTGGGTCCCTGCTAGAAGGCGCTTTACACTGGTTGGGAGAACTGGGACAAGGACACAAGTTATTTCTACTGAAGTGCAGTAACTCTTCTGATAGCAGGAGGGAGGTGCATGGGGGCATCTACTGTGTCTAGTGTTCAGGGATCAGGAGAGACTTCCTGTCAGTCAGTTTATTACTGACTCGAGCCAGGACTCTCCACCCACAACCAACGCAGTGGTGCTCTCTGACCCGCACCACTGCGTTGGTTGCGGGCGGAGAGTCCTGGCTCAAGTCATTAATAAACTTCCCTTCCTGCGAGTTGCATTGTCTTGGAAGCCTTCTCTCTTCCCGCTCAGGGATTCGGACATCGGGCATAACAGAGATGATGTCCAAAACTGAAGCCTGAAGGATGAGAACAGAGTAGCAAGAGAAAGAACTTGGGAGGTACAACTTGGCGACGTGCAAGGTTCTGGAGGTGTAGGGAGCAATAGCACGTTCAGGGAGCTGTAGCTAATTCATACAAACACTCGGAGACTTGCACAAAAGATGGGCTTTCCAAAGAGGACCTGTGGGACTTCCCTGGTGATCCAGTGGTTAAGACTCTGCGCTTCCAATACAGGGGGTGCAGTTCAATTGCTGGTTGGGGAACTAAGATCCCACCTGCCACCCTATATGACCACCTTACCCCTTAAAAAAAGAGTGCCTGTAACCAAGAAAAACATATGCCAAAAGCCACATTTCCATGGAATATAATTTCTCAAACCTCAGCACTATTGCCATTTTTTATAATTCTGTGTTGTGGGAGGCCTTTTCTGGGCATTGTAGGGTGTTTAGCAGAATGGCTGGCCCCTACCCCACAGATGCCTATAGTATCACTCAGCTGTGGCAATCAAAAAGCATCTCCAGACATTGCCTGTCTCCTGGGGGACAGATCTGCTGGTTAATAACTACTGCTGTGAGACATAAGGTTAAAGCATTTTACTGGCGCATTCCAAGCATACCAGTTGGGAACACTGCCCATCCAGCTGTTGTTGTTAGGAGTAGCTGTGGCTCATTACTGCTCCACTTTGCCAGGGGGCAAGGTGACCAGATGTCTCTGATACAACCTCTTCCTCCTCCTCCTCCCACCACCAATCACTGAAGTCCACCCTGAAAGTGGTCTGATTCAGGCCTTTCATGCTGCATGGCACCAAGCGTCTAAAAATCCCAAAGAGACTCCTTCCTGACAGGATGTAGGGTCACATGACAATGTATCAATATCGTTCCTGTAGTTTAAGGTAGTTTCACACACGTTTATTAAATTCTAGCTGATTCCAAAGCATTTGTTCCTCCTTGTTACTACAGCAGCGCAAGTGCGACTGCCAAGGTGATGAAGAAAACCAAGATGTGAGTGAGGAATGTCCTTGCTGCCCAGCTCTTCGTGGAGTCTGGCAGAGCCCAAGTCACAGACTGTGGTGCTGGAGTTTTGAGGACCGTACTATTCTCAACGGGGGCTAAGAACGGGCCTCCTGCCCAAGAAGGAGACGACAGAGGATGAGATGGTTAGATGGCATCACCGACTCAGTGGACATGAGTTTGGGTAACCCCGGGAGTTGGTGATGGACAGGGAGGCCTGGCGTGCTGCGGTTCATGGGGTTGCAAAGAGTCGGACACGACTGAGCGACTGAACTGAACTGAAAAGGGCCTGATGGAATTACAACACAGCGTCCAGCTACTTGAGCCGGACAGGCTTTAGAATGTAGGGTTGAGAGGCAGGTGAAGAGGGGAGGATGGGGAACAGGATTCCTGTGACTGGAAGCTCCAAGGGCCACAAGGGAAAGGGCTTCTCTGCTAGGCTAAGAGGTTGTCCTTGATCTTGAAGACACTGGGAAGCCAAGGAAGAATTTTAAGCTCACAAGTGACAGAGCCAGATGAACGTATTTATTTATTTTTAAAGAGTTATTTATTTTTGGCTGTGCTGAGTCTTCACTGCTGTAAGAGGACTTCCTCTAGTTGTGGCGAGCGGGGCCCACTCTTCGTTGGCGCGGCGGGCTTCTCTCTGCGGTGGCCCCTCTTGTGGTGGAGCACCAGGCAGGCATTCGGGCTTCAGGAGTTGTGGCTCAGGCGCTTAGGTGCTCTGCGGCATGTGGGATCTTCCCAGACCAGGGGTCAAACTCGTGTCCCCTGCATCAGCAGGCGGATTCTCAACCGCTAGACCACTAGGGAAGCCCCACCAGATGAATTTAGAAGATGTTTCTACATCACTTACATTTTACAGAGTACATTTTTGCATGTCACTTCATTTAACATTCTGTAAGTTAGGTGTTGTTTGTACTTGGCAGCTGAGGACTTAGAGAAGTGAATTAATCAAGGTCAGAGAGCTGAAACCGTTGTGGCCAGGGCTGAATAGAATCCAGGTCTCCATTTCCACACTGCCTCTCGTATTTTGACTGTAGTCAGATAAAACACACACACGAAAGGCCGTTATAGGGCAAATGTGAAAGCAAAGAATAGGTGAAAAAATTAGTTGTGTTTAGCAGGGACTGGCACTGAGTAGTTAGTAGATTTGTTTCTAGACTTACTGTTTCATTTGTTATTCCTGTTTTTTTTCTAAACTGGTTATGATGATGTCACCATGTTAGTATTCCCTAGAGCAATAATTTCCAACACGTGGATCAAGACCCTTGGGGGAACCCAAGGTTATTCAGAGGGTCCTCAATTCAATATGAATTTTCTTGATAGATGCTGAAAGTACTACCATTTATTTTCCAGGGATTCCAGTCTTTTTAAAAATTTAGTTTACGTTACAAAGGGATCTTTATACTTGAAAGGGATCTTCATGCTAAATATAAACGATATTATGTGTGTAGTACTAAAGATGATGTGCATATTAGCAGAGGCTGGTGGGGCACAGGGAAACAGTGGAGTTTGGCTATCTAAAGAATCTATAGGAAAGGGTGTGTCACACAGTCGTGAGACTGGAAAGGACTTGGTGAGATGACAGTGGAGGTAGAAGAAGTCAGGTTCTTTTTTCCCTGCCTTAGAAAGGACAGCATCCCAGTGACTGTCCCCACAGGCTGGGGATTACCTTTGTCTTTATGGCAGGAATCACGTGATACCTCAAACAGGTCCAAACTGTATTGACATCAAATCAGCGAGTGGACAAAACTCCAGGATCTCACTTAGAACTCAAGTTGGAGCGTGGAAGTAGGGTTGTTGAAGCCCAGCTCGGGGTTTGAGCTAAAGAAATA
The DNA here is from genome assembly GCF_033118175.1 of Dama dama. Taxonomy (NCBI): domain Eukaryota; kingdom Metazoa; phylum Chordata; class Mammalia; order Artiodactyla; family Cervidae; genus Dama; species Dama dama. Next base: position 19,492,547 of record NC_083710.1, read on the forward strand.
GGAAAAGGGATGAGAGAGAGAGGGTTCTGGCATAGACCAGTTACCTCCTGCAGCCTCAATTTCCTCATCTATAACATAGAAATAATATCTTTCAGCATGAATGAACCATTGAATATAAAGATTCCTGGAAGAGGGCTTTGCATCAATAAATGCAGGGTTTTTTTTAAAATTAATTGATTTATTTGACTGCGTCTGGTCTTAGTTGTGACACTCAGGATCTTTGTTGAGCTGTGCAGAATCTTCTATTGCAGCACAGGGAATCTCTAGTCGTGGTGTGAGGGCTTCAGTAGTCGTGATGCATGGACTCCGTTGCCCTGAGGCATGTGGAATCTTCCCTGACCAGGGACTGAACCTGTGTCCCCTGCATTGCAAGGAGGATTCTTAACCACTGGACCATCAGGGAAGTCCCAAATGCAGGTTTTATACACAGGCATGTGCCTTTTGGGGCTTCCCTGGGGGCTTAGGGGTAAAGAATCCACCTGCCAATGCAGGAGACACAGGTTCAATCCCTGAGTCGGGAAGAGCCCCTGGAGAAGGACATGCAACCCACTCCAGTATTCTTGCCTGGGAAATCCCATGGAGAGAAGCCTGGTGGGCTATAGTTCACCGGGTTGCAAAAGAGTCAGACACGACTTAATGACTAAACAACATAATACAGTGGCTGGTGTCTTAGCAGAAGGAAATTTGGACGCAGACATACACACACATAAAAAAATGCAAGATGAAGACAGAGGCAGAAACTGAAGTTATGCAGTTACAAGCCAAGAATACAAAGGATAGCTGGTAAGTGCTAGAAGCCTGAAGAGAGGCAAGAAAGGATTCTTTCCATATTTCTGTCTTTCCATAGAAAAAGCCTCAGGAGAATGTGGTCCAGCTGACACTTTGATTTTGAACTTCTAGCCTTCAGAACTGTGAGAGAGTAAACCCCTGTTGTTTTTTTTTAAACTATATTGTTTGTGGTAATTTATTAAGGCAGCCCCAAGAAACGAATTCACTGGCCGACAGGCATTGGGGACCAGAGACATGCCAACAGCCCTGTGAGGGAGCTTGAAAGAGGATAGTCCTACAGCCGGTTGAGTTTGGAGGCAGATCTCCCCTCAGTCCAGTCTTGAGAGGACTGCAGTCCAGAGTGCCATAGTAAATACATTCTTGTGAGAAACCTGGAGCCAGAACTACCTACCTAAGCCCGTCTTGGGTTTCTGATGCACAGAAACTGTGAAGTAATATATGTTTGTTGTTTTGCAAAACATAACCCTACAGCAAAAGATAACAAACAAATGCATATTCTTAATTTTGGGGGGAGTGGGAGAATAAACTAGAAACTAATGGCAGTGGTTAGTGATAGGCGGTGATGGGAGCAGAGCACAGGGAACAGGAAGGGAGGCTTCCTCCTCTGAAAACGTTTGGAAGATTTGATTTTGAACCAAGTGAACACTTTATACATGCAAAAATTAAAGCTAGATAAGAAAGATGAAAAAAGCAAACTAAAATTATGCAAATAAAAATAACAAACCTAACACTGTATCACAGTGTATCACGCAGATAACACAACCATATTGCAAAGCAGATGAATTCAAGTAACTTTTGATCACCATCCTCTCGCTTTACACCTTTGGGAAGAGATGTATTTACAAAGATAAAAAAAGTGCAAAGAAATCTTAAACTTAGGTTTGTTACTGGTGTTAGTATCGAAGTCACAGCTCTTTTGTCTATGTTATAGGATAGAATAAACCAGTAAATACATTGATGCTGATGAGAACCAGAGTTTTCCTGCATTTTTACCTCTCCCCACCATGTTTACTGTTTTTGACATCATATTTTACATCTTTTTCTTAGTAACCAGGGTTTTTCACTGTGGGAGAAGAAAAATATAAAATGGAAAGAGGAAGGCTAGAATGAACCTCGAGATGCTGACTTTTTAATTGGAGGTATCAATATGAACTCATGATTTAAAAATATATCTGGGTAAAGAGTATACTGTTTAGTGTTTTATAGCTCTATGAATATATATACATTTGGTCCACTGAAAGGGGCTAGAAGAAATAACATCCCAATAGCAATGAGCACCCTGGACACTAAGATCTAATTTTCCAAGTACCATTTCCTACTAAAAGGAACTAAGATTTCTCTGCATCAGGCAAAGAAAATGCAAGGAGAGCTAGGAGGTCCTATGTCAGAAAGCAAGATGGTGTTCAAAGATTGATCGATCGATCGATAGGATGGGGACTTCCCTGGTTTCCAGGGACTAAGACTTGGCTGATCCCAATGCAGGGGGTCTGGGTTCTATCCCTGGCCAGGGAACTAGATCCCACAGTCTGCAACTGAGACCCAGCACAAACAAATATATAAATATTAAAAAAAAAAAAAGATAACAGGATATATGTAAGGAAAGTGCGAGAAGGGACTTTCACAGGTCACAAAAAATTCAAACACCACAAATAATATTGGTAGTTGGTTATAACTGGATTAAATTGAATTTTAAGGAACACCAGAGTTCATGCTGTTATTCAAAAGAAGAGGAGACTTGTGAAGGGGGAGGGAAGGAGGAGAAACAAAATACAGGTATTATCTGTTGCAGAGGGAGAGAGGATCTTTGTGGAGGACTGCCAGACCACCATTGACCAAGTGATCAGGCTTGACATGGATGCAGGATACGGTGTCTCTGGATGGAAATAGACAGCATCACCTCTGACTTCTCTTACTAAAAAGTTTGACTTGCATCTAATCATAAACAATTCAATAACCCCATACTCTTAGAGTCTACTATTGGCCTGAACTTTCCAAATTGTCAAAGTAATGAAAGATTTTTTTCAGAGTACTGGAATTCCCTGGTTGCCTAGTGGTTAGGACTGGGTGTTTTCATGGTCGGCCTGCCAGGTTTGGATCTAGGGTTGGAATAACAAAGATCCTGCAAGCTAGCTTAAAAAAAAAAAAGTGAGAGTATTAGTACTCGGGTAATCCTGGGTAGATCTTGAACTGAAAAAGTAAAAAATATGTGTGTGTTTGTGACCTTTAGGGACAACAAAAGAAATTTAAATATGGACAGTATATTGGGTTGGACTGAAACGGTAAATAATACATTTCTTGCTTATCCTAATGATGAAGTATTTAGGGGGTGAAGCAGGGTTGTTTGCAACATTCCAATAATTCAGGGTGGAAAAAAACCCCCATACAGTGAAAGAGAACGCAAGTATTGTTAACTGTTAGCATTAAATTTAGTGCAGAGTCTACTGTACAAGTCTTCATTTGGTTTATAAATTTTCACATTAAAAAGCCGGGTTTTAAATAAAAAGGGAGCAAGTTTACTTCTGATTGCAGAGGGCTCTTCCATGGCTCTTAAGTTTCTCTTTCACTGCGGCGTCGATCTCTAGGCCGTAGGAGGCGTCACCGCGACCAGGGCAGCTCCCACCCTTGCCAGAGACGAAGCCCCTGGTGGCCCCCTGCTGCCTGGGACGCGGCCTGGGCGTGGCCTGTGCCGGGAGCGGCCAATAGGAGCCGAGCCGGCGGGCGGGGCCGGGGCGGGGCTGCGCGCAGGCCCCTGGGCCGCCCCCGCCTCTCTGCTGCCTCTCTTCCAGCTCCCGCGCGGCCGCCCGTTCCGTCTGCTGCAGACCCCGGGACCGAGGAGGCGCAGGGCCGCAGCCGCCGGGTAAGTGCCTGGCTTTCCGGCCGCGACCGCGCCTGTCGACCCTCCTCCGGCCCGCCCCCTCATTGCCCGGCAGCGCCCAGAAGCACCGGCGCCGGACTCCCGGGCCCTTACGCGGCAACGCTGCCTGGTCGGCCGCGGCCAGAGGGCTGGGGAGCGGGGCCGGGTCCTGGAGAGCCCCGGCGCGGGTGGGGCCTTTCCGGGGCTGCTGCTGCTCTCCGGCTCAGTGGGACGCGAGGTCCCGGGGTGCGCCGCCCTCCTGGTGGTGCCGCTGCCTGCGGTCGGCCCGATGCTGCAGGAGGGCCGGTTCCTGGCTCTCATCACTCGGCGGCATGGGGGTTGATTTCTCTCCCAGCGTCGCCGAGATCAGGTGTGAGGCCCGTCTTGCATCCCGGCGTGTGCGCCCTCGCAGCCGCGGTGCGTTTCACCTTCCTCTGCATCGCTCACACCTGCGGTTCATTCAAGAGTGTGCAACCTGGGCCGGGCGAGCTGCGTACTCTGGGAAAGGGCCCTCTCTTCTTTGAGTTGCACCTGAAACACGCCAGGTTGTCTCACGTTTTCATGGACTGGTGGAATTCATTTACTCGGAAAGTTAGTGTAGCTAAGGGTTTTAGCATAGTTTTAGGTGTGATTAGTTTCGTGTACAGCGGTTGCAATGACATTGTTCCTGCGCAAGAATTGCTAAACGTGTCGTAGCCCTGCGCGAGTCTACCTTCGTGCTCCTGTTGCGAGAAAAGTTGAAAGGCGTCAATTTTGCTCTTGATTTTGCTGCTGCCAAGCTTTGTGACTCAGTTAATTCATATGAGATAAGATAGATTCCTAAGACTTTTAAAATCCCACGTTTCGTGAATCTGATGAACTTGTTTTTCGTCCTGTACCTTTAAAAAGAATGGGAAATAGGAAAAATTCCATGGAAGATAGCCCTGCGGGGAACAAAGCTTTGTGAGCGCACCGAAGTTGAGAGGCTGGATTGAGGTTTAAGATTGGGAACTGAAAAGGGAGCATTGTAATACTGAAAGAACTTACCCAGAGTTAATTATATAAGAGAAACTTGGAAAGCTTTCAGAAGTTCCAGCAGCAGTTGCTGTATTTAATTACCTCTCTTTGCAGCTGTATAGATGCCGTAAGGGGAAGATAAATGCTAAAGTTATAGAAAATGTAATAGGATACGTAACGTATCTTAAGTGTAGAGAGAATGCTTTGGAATTATTAATTTATATAGGCATTTCCGCTCAGGAAACACTTTTTTGTTTGTTAATAGTTAAGAAATGTTTATATACCCCCCTCAGGAAAATCATACATTTATTTTGAGTATGTTGATTTCCTACCCTCCCACCCCCCCATCTGGCTTTTTATTGTATTCTTATTAGTTGCGCCAGTGTTTTTTTAAAACAGTCTTTGGAAAATAGTGTTTGGCTTTGTAGTTAAGTAGAGGAAGATCAGCTTTCCCTCAGGGAGAGCTCATTTTGAGTCCATAGCTGTGTGACTTGGCAAAGTCACTTTCCTTCTCTGAGGCTGGCTGTCCTCAGTTGTGAAACGTGATGATGCCTATTGCATAAGGTCATGGAGATTAACCAAAATCTTTTATGTGGAAAACAGAGCGGTGCCTGACATTAATACATGTCATGTATTAATAATGACAGCCATTGTCAGTACTGTGTTCACAGCTTAGAGAATTGGTCTTTGGGTTTTAGTTTAGCTAGTAAAGCAGGGCCCGAAGAAGAGAGCAAAGTGATCAGTGATCAACAGCCACTTCCCTTGCAGGACGCTGGAATTTTTGCAAGTTGTAAGTCCCTCCCTGAATCTCAGGCTGAACTCTTGCTCACACACTAGTGATTGCGAAGGGACAGTTCAGCCTCCCTGACTGTGTTGGCCTTCAGTCTTGGCACTTGAGTAGAGTTGGGATTTTGCCAAAAATTGAACTAGCAAGTTAAGGAATGTGTGTGAGGAGAATCCCTCCAAAGAGAGCTCCAAAACAAAGAAATGGTTGAAATGCTGAAGAGAAGTTTCAGCCCCAGGAGCTGAAGCCCTGTTGCAGCTAACTTTGGCCAGTACGCTTACTGGACCTACGGACTCCTATTCCAGTATTAACCAGAACCTCTTGTTTGGATGCTTGCCCAATTACTGATGCTCTTGGGTTGTTCTTTAAGCCGAGTTATTCCTTCTTTGACTCTGCAGACAATACGCTGGGAAGGCACAGTAGTCTTAACTGCTGAGGCATCTAGTCCTGCTTTGGGAAAGGAAAAGAGAAGAGCCCCAAAGTTATTTTTACTCTACTTTTAGTTAACTTTTAAACATCTTGTTAGTAGTTGAATAGAAAGTACTTTCGTACAGTTTAACCAGGGATACCAGAGGGGCTCTGGTTTGTGGAAGATAAGGTATTGTGAGGGTCCATCTGAATGGGGACTCACGGGTGGCTGTGTGCCTCATCCATGGTGATTCAAAACCGTGGGAGGCAACGCCACTGCAATGTGGCACCCTAGTTGAGTATTTGCATATGAGTATAACCCAGAACCTCTGGGTTTTAACATTATAACTAAAAAACCTAATTTTAAAGCCCGACAGAAAAAAAAAAAAGCCAAATCTCATTAAAACTAAACTAGCAAAACAAAGTAGACAGGAAACCAGAAGATTTAATGGGTGAGATGGCATGAAGTCATATACGATACAGTTTTTTAAAAACATTTTAAATTAGAGATCAGGTAAAATCCATTTCCCATACATTTTTGCTGACATTTTAGAGGATGTCTTTTGTGTTTGTGTGTATGTGTGTGTATATTTTGTATGTATGCATTTCCACTACACTGTAGGAAAAAAAATCAATGCTAAATAAGATGAATCAAAAGAACTATCTGTAGTGTCATCACTATCTGATCAACTACCTAAGTTATTTAAGTGATAAGTATTCCAAGGTGTTATTTGCCATCACTATTTGACTCATTGATGCTTGGGGATGCCCCTGAGGTCCTCATTCAGTGGGTGGGGCCCTAGTATTGTACTTCTAAGAAGCCCCTCAGACAGGTTAAGTGCTAAGTGAAGTCGCTCAGTCGTGTCCGACTCTTTGCGACCCCATGGACTGTAGCCTACCAGGCGTCTCCGTCCATGGGATTTTCCAGGCAAGAGTACTGGAGTGGGGTGCCATTTCCTTAGGAGCTGCTAAAAGGAGTCCTGTGTTCCACTCAGCACATGTAGCGTCACAGCCAAGAAGAGAATCCTAGAGGCCATGAGGGGTGGGGAATGGTTAATGATTTCCTTTTGGAGTTGTTAGTTGCAACAGGGAGGTGGTTAGGTGTGAGTAGAGAAATGGGGGCAGGGGCCAAGTGCATCTTGTAAACAGCGAGGGTCCATAGGCAGATAAAGGAAAGCAGGAACCTTCAGACTGACAGGAAGCGACACCATTTTGGGTGATAAGGGTCGGAAAAGCAGACAAAGAAATGTGGGAAAGATGGGAATCCCCTGCATCCAAATGTAATCCTTTGCTCTCTGTGCTCTTTTCACGATAGGGCTTCCCTGCGGCTCAGTAGTAAAGAATCTGTCTGCCAATGCAGGTTCGATCCCCGGGAAGATCCCCTGGAGAAGGAAGTGGCAACCCACTCCAGGATTCTTGCCTGGAGAATCCCATGGACAGAGGAGCCTGGTGTGGGCTACAGTCCACGGGGTCGCACAGAGTCAGACACAGCTGAGCGACTCAACAACAGCAAACTCTTACAGATAAGAAGTACCCATCTTGCACTGATGCCATGACACTTCTGATCTGAGCTAAATCCCTAAGACAAAAATCCTTCTTCCCCTCAGGAAAGTGGGGCTGGGATGAAAATCAGGGAATATGACCCCGAGGCTCATCCTTCTCCAGTAAATATTCCTCCCCTTCACTTGTATGCGCCTCGAAACCAGCTTGCCAAAGAAACTGCGGGTGGCAGCTCTTCACCTGTAAGCCTACTCTCCCTCTTTGCTTAAACTGTCACTTTACTTTCTTAATTTCTCTGCTTCATCTCCGAATTCTTTCATTATGAAGAAAGAACCTCCAATTCACTGACCACAGGGTGATGCAATATTTTGGAACTAGATAGAGGCACTGGAACAACTCTGAAGGTACTAAGTGCCCCTGAGTTGTTTGCTCTGGTGCTTTGTTTGCAGTATGTGAATTTTGCCTCAGTAAAAAACACTCTGGAAAAAATAGTGCTATCTGTATATTGTGTATTGGAAAAATTAATTATCCCTATTCAAATTGATTGAGAAGTATCAATAACCTCAGATACGCAGATGACACACCACCCTTAATGCAGATAGTGAAAGAGGAACTGAAGAGCCTCTTGATGGGGGTGAAAGAGGAGAGTGAAAAAGCTTAAAGCTCAACATTCAGAAAACTAAGATCATGGCATCCGGTCCCATCACTTCATGGCAAATAGATGGGGAAGCAATGGAAACTGTTACAGACTTTATTTTCTTGGACTCCAAAACCTCTGCAGATGGTAACTGCAGCCATGAAATTAAAAGACGTTTGCTCCTTGGAAGAAAAGCTATGACCAACCTAGACAGCATATTAAAAAGCAGAGACATTATTTTGCTGACAGGTCTGTCTAGTCAAAGCTATGGTTTTTTCCCGTAGTCATGTATGGATGTGCGAGTTGGACCATAAAGAAAGCTGAGCACTGAAGAACTGATGCTTTTGAACTGTGGTGCTGGAGAAGACTCTTGAGAGTCCCTTGGACTGCAAGGAGATCAAACCAGTCAATCCTAAAGAAAATCAGTCCTGAATATTCATTGGAAGGACTGATGCTGAAGCTGAAACTCCAATCCTTTGGCCACCTGATGCGAAGAACTGGAAAAGACCCAGATGCTGGGAAAGATTGAGAGGAGAAGGGGACGACAGAGGATGAGATGGTTGGATGGCATCACCGACTCAGCGGACATGAGTTTGACCAAGCTTCAGGAGTTGATGATGGACAGGGAAGCCTGGTGTGCTGCAGTCCATGGAGTCACAAAGAATTGGACACGACTGAGCGACTGAACTGACTGTTTCAAATTGACGACCTTCTGAGTATTGTTAGGAGCTTCCCTGGTGGCTCAGATGGTAAAAGCGTCTGCTTGCAATACAGGAGACCCAGATTCAATCCCTGGGTCGGGAAAATCCCCTGGAGAAGGAAATAGCAACCCACTCCAGTACTCCTGCCTGGAAAATTCTGTGGATGGAGGAGCTTCGTAGGCTACAGTCCATGGGGTCTCAAAAGAGTCGGACAAGTCTGAGTGACTTCACTTTCACTTGAGTATATATATTTCTGTTAAGACTTTTCTCTTAAATTAAGCACATTTTTATTCTTTCTATGATGTGTCTCATCAGTAGTACTCAGAGCTGCTTAGTAGTATTTTCTGCTTAATTAAAACACCACCATTCCTTTTGATCATGGACAGCCTCAGGTAGTAGCAGAAAGAACAGGAAACTTGGGCTCAAATTTGGGGGTTGTAGGTCCATTTCTGCCCCCGTGGCCATGTGGCTTTGGACAAGGCACGTTCCTGAAACTGGCTTTCCTGGTCTGTTTTTCTGTCCTATCCCAAACTTCTTGTGGGGGGATCCACTGAAATCATTTATATTGAACACTTTTGTAATGGCAAGCTACAGTACTTCTGCATGTCACTGTTACGTGGTTATTGTTTGGATTTTTAACTTGAAGTCAGCAAAATTCAAGAACGGGTTGAGGACAGTACATGGATTATTGGACTTATTATTAATATGTTTTACAGCTTGTAACTTATAGTGTTAATCATTATCTTACTTATGACTTCAGTAAGGCTAAGAATTAGTTAAATACAAATATTAAACTTTAAGGATATTAGATGAGTTTTTGGGAATGGTCCTTGTTCTTTGGTATAAAAATACATAAAACATGATGATTTTTAAGTTCCATGCCTAGGGAGCCTTCTATCTTACCCATCTGTAGCCACTCTGAATTTAGTTAACGTCCATAAATGAGAAATAGATACCAGTTTATCAGTCTACCAGGGTCCCCTTTGAGTTCCTGTGTTTTCTCTTGGTTTAAGCAAGCCGATTGGCCATCTTGTGAACCGACATTAGTGGTGACTTGTATGAGGTCGCCTGGGAAGACTCCCTGGACCTACAAAGAAAAAACCTTGGGCATGTTGCTTGCCAATGACTATAGTAAATTACTGGCCCAGAAGGTCATTCCGGTGTTTCCATATCTTACGCGACACCCCAACGAACTTTTTGGTCAACTGAATGCAGTTTTACTTTAAACTGACAAGAATTAAAGTCGATAGCATATACACAAAAGTGGGCTAGTTTCCGTGTCTCCTTTCAATGGGCGCAAGCCCAGATTTGCCAGCTGAAATCCCATGAAGCTGCAGAACATATAGTGAATGTGGGGACCTGGCTGCGGCAGGTGCGTGCATATATGTCACAGTGAGTGAGGGCGTGTGGACTCAAAGGAGGATGGAAGGCAACCTTTGTGAGTGTCTTTTTTGTGTTGGTTTTAAAAAATATACTTAATTTCCACAATAGGCCTAAAAGCTGGGCATTTTATTTCGCCTAGTGAAGAAAGGTATGGGCTCTACCCCTGACTGGTTGTCTTGGATGTTTCATCGATGAAGAGGATGGCGAATTGAAAAACCTAGAGGTTAACTGGGGCTTTATGAACAAGGAAGGAAGTGATGAGGCTCTCACCCCATAGTCTGCCTTGATTCTTCATCCCAGGCCTCCTCACAGCTGATAACACACTGTGGGTAAGAGAAGAGAGGTCACACTTATACACTGGAAGTATACTGTGGCCATTTTAGGTCAATAATTACCATTTTAACTTGAGACACTCACTGGGTTGCAGCATTTCTCTACTTCTGTGAATCTGAAGGACTTCATTGCCTCCCAGGAGGGACTCACTAAGACAGTGGCAAGCTAATAGCAAATAGCAAATTTAGCAAATATTTATTGAGTGTTGAAGAACAGGTTGAAGATAACACGGGCCACCCAGAAAATCGCCTTCATTGTATCACACTATACACATAACGCGTTTCAAGGTATTATTTTGGATTATTTATGGCCTATTACATAAGTCCACGTATAAAGTGATTTGGGGTTTAGGAGATAGGGTGCTTCGCTTTATAAGGTGAGGATCACCTTGGGAATTGTGGGGTTTTCCACGGGAGCGTCTGGTGGCACCCTCATCTGACTCTTTGCGACCCCGTGGACTGTAGCCTGCCAGGCTCCTCTGCCCATGGGATTCTCCAGGCAGGAATACTGGAGTGGGTTTCTGTGACCTCCTCCAGGGGACCTTCCCGACCCAGGGGTTGAACCTGGGTCTCCTGCATTTCAGGCAGATTTTTTTTGTTAGCATCTGAGCTACCAGGGAAGCCCATCTCCAAGTGAAACACAAGTTTAAAAAAGAAACTGCCAAAAAAAAAAAAAAGAAACTGCCTGTGTGAGAAGTTCCATTGAAACGTCTTACTTTTGTGTCCAGGAAAAACCCCGTTGGAGGCTATGCTTCTGTGAACGACAGACGGCGGTGAGCATGTCGGCCCTGAACTGGAAGCCCTTCGTGTACGGAGGCCTGGCCTCCATCACGGCAGAGTGCGGTAAGTAAGGAGCCCAGAGCGGAGGCTGGCCAGCTGCCCGCTGCATCCACCAGGCTTAGACTTTGGTCACGATAATTGGATATTGGATATTGGAAGACTGGTGTGAATGTAGTTCAAACACAGAATGTGCGATTTTCAAACACTTCGTCTCAGAATTCAAAATTTCTTTCTCCTCTTGGGAATCTTTTAAGACAAAATAGGGACTTTCTGGGTGGTCCATTGGTTGAGAATCCACCTTCCTATGCAGGAGACATGAGTTCGATCCCTGGTCTGGGGACTAAGATCCCATATGCCATGGGGCAGCTAAGCTCACTTGTCACAAGGAAAGATCCTGCATGACGCAACTGTCATAAGACATGATGTAGCCAAATAAATATTAAAAAAAAAAAATAGGTAAACAATGACTGACTGCTTATTAGCAGTTTAGGGTTCAAAGTTCAGTGGGGAGAAGGTTGAACCTGTTGCTAACAGAAGCCCCATGAATCATTGTTGGCTGACACCTGTCCCCATTCTCCTTGTTGTCCTTCCCACTCTGTCCCTGTGAACACATTTGACTCTAAAGAGGTTCGGGGGCCCCACGATCTTCCCAAACCAGAGGTGAGCAGCCGTCACCGCATCATCGTGTTCCCATCATGTTCGTTGTCCGTGTCCTGCTGCTGACTTCATCAGCTCCGTCTCCCATCACGGCCCGTGTGTTCCTTTATTCCTCGAATCATTCATTCAACACATGTTGGTGATTTGGTGAGAATTCCCTGGCGGTCCAGTGGTTAGGGCTTCCTGCTTTCACTGCCTGCGGGACCCGGGTTGATCCCTGGTCAGGGAACTAAGATTCCATAAGCCTCCTGCTGTGGCCAAAAGGAAAACAAAACAAAGTGAAACCCACGTTGACTGAGAGGCTGCTGCGTGCCAGGTGCTAGGTGGGTCACTGCTGACCTGGGAGGGAGGCTGCCCTGGGGTGAGCGCAGGGCCTGGAGCCGACGGGCTGGGACTCTGACCACGCACCCACCCGCCCCTGCCTTCGGTTTCCTCTGGACTCACTGACACAGTGACTCACAGTCACTGTGTACGGGTGTGTGTATTTGGATGGACGCTCTCCTAGGTACTATATTAAACATTTTAGCTTATATTAAGAGTCACTTTTGGAGAAGGAAATGGCACCCCACTCCAGTCCTCTTGCCTGGAGAATCCCATGGACGGGGGAGCCTGGCAGGCCATGGTCCATGGGGTCACAGCGTTGGACACGGCTGAGCGATTTCACTTCACTCAGTTCTTACTTTTTCACTGGAGGAGGACATGGCAACCCACTCCAGTGTTCTTGCCTGGAGAATCCCATGGACGGAGGAGCCTGGTGGGCTGTGGTCCATGGGGTCACAGGGTCGGACACGGCTGAAGTGACTGAGCTGCAGTGTCAAGAGTCACTTTTAAGCTGTAACACACAGTAAGAAACTCCTTTAGAAGAGGCATTTGTCTCCACTCATACTCAGCACAATATTAGCTTTCACATGTGTGAAAAATAGTAACTTTTATTTTATTTTTATTGTTTTATTATGATTAGTTTTTGGCCATGCTGCACAGCTTGCAGGATCTTAGTTTCCTGACCAGGGGCTGAAGCTGGGACATAGCAGTGAAAGCCAAGTCCTAACCACTGGGACTACCAGGGAATTCCCAGTCACTTAGAGTTTAGAATGGATATCCTGTTTGTATAAAGCATTCCAAGTACCTACTTTAGACAGCAGTGCAGCCTCTTCACATCCTATGTAGAAACAGATGGGACATAAATGCAAATATATGGAAAAGAAAATAGTTACGTGTTTTGATTCTTTTGATTCTTAATTTTTAATTTTAATTCTTTTATTCTTAATTTTTAATTTTAATAAAAAAAACTTTTGATTCTTAATTTTTTTAAAATAAGTACAAGACTGCAAAGTATCAAATTCTTAATTCTGCTTCTTAGTCTGAATGTTTCCTCAGTAATAAGTCACTGTGTATCCTTTATTTAGTGGAATTTCTTTCTATTAAGTGAAACCTTTCCTTCTGAAAAATTTTAAGGTACCTTTCCAATTGATTTAACCAAGACACGGCTCCAGATTCAAGGCCAGAAGAATGATGCAAACTTTAAAGAAATCAGGTATCGAGGAATGTTGCACGCATTAGTGAGGATAGGCAGAGAGGAAGGCCTGAAAGCGCTCTATTCGGGGTAAGTAGACGTTTCAAGTGGACAGACTTCACACTGAGACTTTACAGAGAAAAAGTACAAGTTTGGGGTGTATTTGAAAAGAGCAAGTAGCAAGGGTTGGTTTTTTTTCATTTCAACTTTGTTTTCTATGTGTGTTTTTTTTTTTTTCTTCTGCTCATTTTTTTTTCCCCATTTATTTTTATTAGTTGGAGGCTATCTACGTGTTTTATATAGTGAATGTTGTGGTAAAACTTTTTACTATAGTCAAATACAGATAATAGTACAAAAATTACGTTTGTTTTGAAACATTCTGTAGTTTAATTTTTTCCTCTTCCCTTGGTTATTACTGAGCTTTTTACTATAATGAAAATGATGTCCTGTTCTCCATGGACAAGAATTGCAGTGAAGAGCTTCTCTTTAGTCCAATGTTTAGGGAACATTGTGCTGTAGGCGCTGGATAGGAAAGTGATTAAGATGGGACCCTGTCTCTATCAGAGGCCCTGCAGGAGATCATTCATTTGGATGATTTAAACGAAGGGAGATTTAATGAAAGGGGCTTCCCTGGTGGCTCAGTGGAAAAGGACCTGCCTGCAGTGAAGGAGATCTGGGTTTGATCCCTGAGTCGGGAAGATCTGGAGAAGGGATTGGCTACCCGCTGCAGTATTCTTGCCTGGAGAATCCCATGGATAGAGGAGCCTGGCAGGCTACAGTCCATGGGGTCACAAAGAGTTGGACATGACTGAGTGACTAACACTTTCACTTTAATAAAAGGGCTGCTTAAGGGTTAAGGGAACAATCGAAGGGTTACCTAGAAACTGGCAAAATGAGAAATGGTTACACAGGCTAGGACCAAAGGAACAAGGACAAAGGAATAGTGTTCTCAGAGCCTACCAGAGCTGCAGCCTTGAAGGAGTCTGTAGGAGTGGTCGAGGGATGCTCTGCTAGTGCTTAGGAAGAGGAGGAGATACCTCTGCTTCTTCCTCCCCCTCCTCCTCTCTCTCCCACCTTCTACCTGCTGAATCCTCCTGGAAACAGCTAGCAAGGGAGCCGGGTGGTAGTGTCCAGCGGCAGCTCCTGCCCTGAAGGAACCGTTTAGAGCAGAGCATCCACATAGTGTGTGACCTCATCCGTGGAGGTGGTGGGGAAGGAGGAGACGGGCTGATGTCTCTTCCAGTTCCGGCCAGTATGCAGATGGAGGTTCCATTCCTTGGTCTAGGACCCAGAAGAGGAGAGCGGATCATTTGGAAGTAGGGGTAATTAGCTCAGTGTGGACTCTTGCTGTGGTGGTAGGTGCAGGGCATGTGAGTTGAGAAATCTGGGAAGCAGGTGGAAATGCACCCTAGAATCAGGGTTGGAAACACGAGTTTAGGAGTCCGCAGTCTTTGGTCAGTTGAAGCCATGCAAGAAGATGAGCTCATCTGCTGAGTGTGTGGAGCCAGGAGGGGAGAGAGGAAGGACGGAATCCCCTGGCCCCCCAGAGGACAGAGGTAGGATGTGCAGAGAAAGAAGAGGGACGGAAGAGGGTGAAGTTAAGGTGGCTTAGGGAGGAGATGATTGCAAGCAGGGTCAAGGGTGGGCTGGAGCAAATACCACAGAGGCAACAAGGCTTCATAAGATGCTGATTCAAAAGCGTCATTTGATTTAGTAATTGAGATGTCCCCTGGGTCCATTTTGGTGGGGGGAGGTTATTGATGGAGAAGTTGGAGGGAAGCCCCATTGCAGCCTAAGAAGGAAGTGGTAAGTGCGGCAGGAGTGCGGCAGGAGAGCCTGTGAGTGTGAATGCCACAGGGTGGTTCTGGGATCAGGGCAGGTCCCCGGAGGAAGAGGGAATAACTGGAATAAGGCCCCTGGGGAGGCGGGCGGTGAACTTCAGAGAAACCCTGGAGGATGCTGGCAGAGGCCAGATTTCATCAGGGGCCCTGTCCTGAGGAAGGAAAGCCCTCCACGATCAGGAAAAGAGAACTCTGTGTTCACGTATTCGTGGGCTGAACTATCACTTAGGGAGCTAATAACTTGCACACATTTGACCGAACCTGCCTGTGTTTTTGCTGAATTTTGAATTTTAAGAAAAATCCATCTTAGTGTAGTTTGCGGAAGGCAGATAACATGATTGTGTCCCTTGTGTGCACCCTCTAGAGGATTTTCAGTGACTTTGAAGAATTTCTTTGTCCCTTGGTTTGGCAGGATCGCTCCGGCAATGCTACGCCAGGCTTCCTATGGCACCATCAAGATAGGCACCTACCAGAGCTTGAAGCGGTTATTTGTCGAGCGTCCAGAAGGTGAGCAGGGCATCCTTTTTCCACTTGTGGACAGGAGGTGGGTTGTTTGTCTTTTTACTCAAGTGGTTTACGAACAGAGGAGAACTTTGGGCGTAAAGTCTAAACAAATTCTGCCGAAAGCATGTCAGCTTATCAGCTGGATTTAGGAGGGTAACAGTTAAAAGGAGCAATTTACAAAGTTCTTAATGAGTTATCGCCACAACATCCAGACTAGAGTATGTCGTTATAGTTCTAGCCTACTTAAAATTCTCTTAAGTCCTAGGAATTATCACCTATTTTTCAGGAAAGCAGACTGTATATCTTAGTATTAAGAACTCTGATTTTATTTTATTTTATTGCTAGTTGATTCTTTGACTTTGCTTTAATCCATAGAAGTTCCTATCTCTTTTTACAAAGGAGTGAGCACCAGTCACTGTTGGGTGAGGAGCAAAGATGCTTTAAAAGTGCTTCAGTGTATTCCAAATAAATATGGTGTGCTTGAAAATTTTATCTCCACGTTATCTCATAGGGTATCTTCTATTCTCTTACCAGCTGGTGTGCTACCTCATCTTAATTACAATAGTTACATTTACACACACGAGTGAATTGATGCATGGTTACTCTTCCATGATAATTCACATTCCTTTTTAGGTATCAAGAAATTTTGCTATGGGACCTCCCTGGAGGTCCGGTAGTTAGGACTTTGACTCACAGGACTCAGGTTGGTCCCTAGTTGGGCAGCTAAGATCCTGTAAGCCAAGTGGTGCAGTCAAAAAAGAAAAAAAAAAACAATAAAAAGAAGTAATTAAAAAAAAAAAAAGTTTTTCCTGAGCAAAATCTCTTCCGCCAACAAAATCCCAAATTCTTTTAAAATCACTTACTTCATTAAGTATATATTTCTTTATTCTCTTAAGTGAACAAGTGGTGTGTACGTGAATTTCATTTGTATATGCATTACTCACATGAAGAGTTCTATATATGTGAAAAGTCAAATAATGTGTCTTTGCAGATGAAACCCTTCTGATAAATGTGGTCTGTGGGATTCTCTCTGGAGTCATATCCTCAAGCATTGCTAATCCAACGGACGTTTTGAAGGTAGGCAGCCCTATATCTTGGGCTTCCCTCATAGCTCAGTTGGTAAAGAATCTGCCTGCAATGCAGGAGACCTGGGTTCAATTCCTGGCTTGGGAAGATCCCCTGGAGAAGGGAATGGCAACCCACTCCAGTATTCTTGCCTGGAGAACTCCACGGACAGAGGAGCCGGGCAGGCTGCAGCCCATAGCGTTCCAAGAGCCTGACACGACTTCGTGACTAAACCACCACCACAGCCCTGTGTCTTATAGGCACACTCTGCATTTTCTTCATGAGATCAACACTCAGATCATGAAAATTTGTGAATATAACACACTGTGCACGTGTGAATCTGTTTACAGTTTAGTGCCGTGAAGCCTCTGACTTAGAAAGATGCACTCGGTGGTTTTCCCACTGATGCAGGTGAGCTCACAAGTACAGCCTGTTCTTGGAGACGGTGGTGATTTGGGAGGTTTTGGTGATTAACCAGAGAAAAACGTTTAGGTTCGGATGCATTTCATTTGCCATTGAAAATCTCCTGTGTTTTATTGGTTCATGAAAATAGGTGGACTGCAAGTTTTACACTTGTCGAGGCTGCATGTTGGTGACCCTTTCTGAAGGCGTTATGTTATCCATTAATCTGACTCCAGGAAATAATAAAGAAAATATTTACTTAACCACAAGTAGACATACCTTATTAGATGACCTTGCCGACAGTACCAGGATACAGCCTTCTTAAATCCCTTGGGGCTAACTAATTAAAGTCAAAATTAGGTGCAAGTCCTTGTTTGAACCCTCTCAAGTTTTCCCTTTCCTTCCCTCCCTCTCCTTCTCTCCCATAATTACAAGCAGCATTCATTGCACTCTGCTTTGTACCAGTTGGTGTCCTGTGTGCTTAGAATCCAAGGATGACTAAGGCAAGGACCCTGCCTTCAGTCTTCAGTCTAGTAGGAGATTCTGATAACATCAAAGTTGTATATGGCAGGGACGCTACAGTTACACGGGTGCAAAGAGAGCTACCAGGCTGTAAGTTTACCCCGTGCTGGGGTTAGATTGCTAGAGAAAAGTTTCCACACTCATTCACCTCTTAAATGTTTGGAGAGGCAGTTACTGCATTTTGTCTTATTTTCGCATGTTACCATGGCAGTAGCAATCACCTTTAGAGTTCGAGGTAAATGCATGTGCTCCCTCAGACAAAATAAGATACCAGTTTTTAGTGAAAAGTCCCTCTTCATTTTTAAAAATGTGGAGAGCTACATCAAACGTTATTTTTATGTTGACATCTTGGTCATGTGAATTCCATGGCTGTGGTAAAGTTCACTTGTAAGTTCAAGTGTAAAAGAGTGTGACGGCGTCACATGCTGTCCTTTGGCCAGCACGTCCACATACCTTTCGGTTTGGCTGGAGTGAAATAATAGTGGCGTGGAGTAACTAATTTAAGAAGAGTGCTTGCCCATGCTTGATGCTGCCAGGCACACTGGATACTCATTAATTATGTGAAGTCTTTAGAATTAACACTCAGAGTCTCTTTCCTGCTTAGTAACCTAGAGGAAAATATGCCACTTTCTTTCCATTTCAAAAGACTATTAATAATAACAATAGTTTTGTTTTGACACTTAATGAGCTACTACCTGCAATACTCTGGACTTTCCTCGATGCTTTTTGATGATTCCAAAGTGCCTAAGAACCAATCCATATAAACTTAAGCTAGCTTTATAGTAATGTATATGGTACAGTTTTTTTTCTTTTAACGGTTATTAAACAGCAGATTTTTTTTTTTCTAGTTTCTTTCTCACGTTAGTCTTTAATCTTTAGATACGGATGCAAGCTCAAAGCAGTACCCTTCAAGGAGGAATGATAGGCAACTTCATTAACATTTACCAGCAAGAGGGCACGAGAGGACTGTGGAAGGTGAGCTGACTTGGTTCTTCTTCTTTAAAAAAAAGGTTTTGTTTTCCCTATTTCCATTATTTTATCTAATCCAAATGGCATAATGAAGTAACTGAAGAATGACATCTGCCCTTGAAGGGATCTTCTTCCTTAACTTCCTTGATTTGTAAAATGAAAACATGTCATGATTTTACATCAGGAATGTGTCATGATTTTACAGTAACTTTTGTGTAATTCACATGGAAGAAATGCTATGAAGGCTGAATTTTTGTTTGTTTTTTTCTTTTTTAAGTTCTTAGGGAGAAGGGCGTACAGTTATGTTGGGTTTTTTCAGTGGTATGGTGTCATGGCTTCTGTGAAGACCGTTAATCAGGCGCTGGTATGGAATGCTGTTTCCTAGTATTCTAGGGACTGTCAGTTCATAGAATGATCCGAAAGGCGACCCAGTCCCATTCTCTCCGTACGTAGAAGGAAACCGGAGGCGCTGAGCGGTGACTTGTCCTGGTAAAGGTCGTACAGTTAGTACCAGAATCAGAATTAGACTTTGGAGCTTCTGACTTCTTGCCCTCTGTCACTCTGCATTTCTACCCACCAGCAGGCAGATGTATAAAAGTTGGCCATCGTTTGTGGGGGAGAGATGTCTGAATCTTCATTATTGATGTTTTCACCCAGGGTGTGTCCCTTACTGCTCAGAGGGCTGCTATCGTGGTCGGCGTGGAGCTGCCAGTCTATGACCTCACCAAGAAGCATCTGATTCTCTCAGGCCTGATGGGAGACACGGTGTATACCCATTTCCTGTATGTTTATGGATTTTTTTTTAATTAATGTTTTAGGTATGCATGACTTTAGAGTGGAAATTGACTACAAATTTATAGACATTTTAAAGAAAGTGTATTATAAAAGTATTATATTCTCATATTTGAAAATTATGGTACAGAAGTAAAGCAGGAAAAGGTATAATAAGCCTTCATCCTTTTACGTGGCTAGCCATTGTTAACTGTTTGATATGTACCTTCAGGTTTTTCTATGCACATGTAAGTACATCTACAAAAATATATTGCTGTGTTGTGCTCAGGCGTGTCTGACTTTTTACGACCATGTAGACTGTAGCTCCTCAGTCCATGGGTTTCTCCAGGTGAGAATACTGGAGTGGGTTGCCATGCCCTCCTCCAGGGGATCTTCCCAACCCAGGGATCGAACCTGAGTCTCCTGCATTGGCAGGTGGATTCTTTAGCACTGAGCCACCGGGAAAGCCCCACAAAAGTATATCACATGTGCTTTATTATGCAACTATGATCGTGTTTAGCATTCTTTTACTTCTATTTTTATATTTTAAAAATTTTTTCAACTTTATTGAGGTATAAGTAGCAAGTAAAATTGTAAGATATTTAAAGTGCACAATGTGATTTGATACATATGTGTATTGTGAAATGATTACCCCCATCCAGTTAATTAACACATCCATCATTTTGTGTGTGAGAACAAAATTATTCTACTCGTAGCAAATTTAAATTATGTATGATACTGTTACCAACCATAGCTACCATATTATATATTAGACCCTCAGACCTTATTCATTTATTATTTTTAAAATTAATTATTTTGGAGTATAGTTGCTTTATAGGGCTTCCCAGGTGACTCAGTGGTAAAAAATTCACCTGCCAATGCGGAAAACTCTGGTTCGATCTCTGGGTCAGAAAAATTCCCTGGAGAAGGAAATGACTACTCACTCCAGTATTCTTGCCTGGGAAACCCCATGGACAGAGGAGCCTGGGGTAGCAAAAGAGTCAGACCAGGACTGAGTGACTAAACAAGTTGCTTTATAAGACCCTCTTCATCTTAAAACTGAAAGTTTGTGTGCCTTTCCCAACCTCTCCCCTGTTTCCCCCAGCCCCTAGCTCTCACAGTCACTTTTCTACTCTCTGTTTCTATGACGTTTGGCAACTTTGGAGACTGTTCTGATTCTCACGCCTCAGCTGGACGGGGAGTGCTAATGCCATCATCTGGGGAGAGGCTAGTGAACCACTTACATCTTACACTGCACAGCAAAGACGTTCCCAACAAAGACTTATCTGTTCAAAGTGTTAGTAGCTCCGAAGCCGTGAAACCCGACTCTTGAGTTAGTTGATGCCAGAACGGGTCTATGGTCCAGGTATCAGTTTAGTAGTCTCATGGGCCCCTGGTGGGCATTATATTACAGTGAGGAAATCTTTGTCTCTGATCTCTTAGGACAGGATAGTTATGATACAGCTAAAATTACTCTGATGCCTGTTTATAGGTGGATAGATAGATAAATAGATCCTCCTTGGAAGATGTTCCTTGTATGTTTCTGTATTCCTTCCTGTTTCTACGACAGCCCAGAACCTCAAAGGTATTGTTAGCCGGGACTGGAATTAATAAGCCAGGACAAACAGTGCCGGTGTTTAGAAGTCTGTGTAGCACTTAGATAAGGTCCTGATTCGCATGCGTTCTGTCTTGTTACCTGTTACCCATTAACCTGATTTGGGAGGAGGCTGTTTCCTGCCTTTGATATGCTTCTCTAATGGTCTCCTTTATAGCTCAAGCTTCACCTGTGGGCTGGCGGGAGCCCTGGCCTCAAACCCTGTGGATGTGGTGAGGACACGTATGATGAATCAGAGAGTCCTCCGCGATGGCGAATGCCCCGGCTACAAAGGTACCCTGGACTGCTTGTTACAGGTGAGTGGGGCTGTCCGTCTGTGCACTGTTGTGAGTTCTTTCTGTGGCTTCCATGTTACCCTCTGAAGATTTTCTCTTCATGATTTAAAAACGCAAGGGTTTAGAGCCCGATGACCCTCTGGTTCTGTCACTTGTAATCCTGTGACTGTGGTCTATGTACAGACAGTGTACACCTCCATTTCCTCACAAGTAGCACGGTGATATCACCTGTGTCACAGGATTATTATAAAAACATTGCGATAATACTGCCGAAATGGTTACCATGGTGCCTGGAATAATGTCATGTAGAAATATTGTATATATTTATAATAAGTATAAGCATAATAATAAAGCCTTGTTCATAGAATATATTAATTAATATAAGGGACACTGGTGAAATAAGCACATTTGCTTAGTCTTCAACATTCTGTGGATTGCTTCTGTCTGTGAAACTGCCCCCCAAATATATGTATACATATATATATATATACATTTTAAAATTTATATTTATTTAATCAAAGAAGTGTCTAAGTTTTGAGGGCTTAATATAACTACGATGAGTGATCTCTAAAGCCTTGAGATGGTACAGTATTTGCCTAACATAGGGGCTTTTATAAATACAAAATTTAATGAGTATTTAGAAATGAAAGTTCATTTTTCTTCTGTCTCTGCTCTGCTGTGAAGGGTGAGAAAATACTCATATTTTCTGTGATGACAGTAGAAGTGTGTCTGCTTCCAGAATATATCGCCTTCCTGTTGAGTCAAACTGGAATGAATATCCTTCATTCAGACATCTCTGAAAGGAACCCATGAATCGTAACCTTAATTCTCAGTTTAAATAACTGGGCCTACTGTTGATGAGTAGATGACAGTTTGGGACTGTCTCTGCTACTGACTGCCAGCAGCCAAGATGAGGGACCACTTCTGTGGTTGCTGTTTCCGTCATGATGCTGGCACACCTCTAGACTTCAAAATACTGCTTTAATGAAGCAAAGATACTTAATGTTGTCCATCCAACAACATGAAGTAAAGGTGCCCTGAATTATACCTTTATCACTGTTGTCTCCCTTTCTAATTTATGACCTGTTGTGAGTCCACATGGCAAGGAGGCAGTAGACTCTAGTTTGGAATTAAATCTCACTTCATCCAGCTCCTGTTTGCTTTGGGTGTGGGATGGTTTGGTACAGAGTCTGAGTCCTCACCTAGGCAGAAAGCTTTAAAGAACAAAGAGAGGCAGTGGGCAATGATATCGTAGATAGTCCTTCCAACAGAACTTTATTTTTAAGAAAAATAGACCAGTTCAGTTCAGTCTGGCTACTAATTATTGGGGAATATTTGACATAATTGGAAAGTTGGGCGCTAACTTTTTTTTCCCCCTCTCCCTTCTAACAGACATGGAAGAATGAAGGGTTTTTTGCTCTATATAAAGGGTTTTGGCCAAATTGGTTGAGACTTGGTCCTTGGAATATTATTGTATCCTTTTCTGTTGTAGTAGATCTGAACAAAGATATACTGAAAGAATGTTGTTTGCATAAACTATCAGGTTATTAACTATAATTAAAAGGAGATTTTTTTCTCTTTTGAATTCTTCTCATTCAAGAAGTTAACTATTTAGTTTCTTTATACACAGGTATAAAGTCTCTCTGCCAGGCTCTGTGAAACTTGGTTTAATGATGGTGTTCTTGAAAGCCAATGATATCAATGAAAACCTTTATTTAGACTCTGCTCTAGGAGCTGAGTATGTTTATGATTTCAGAGAGAGACAAGGATTTATTTATTTATTCTGTAAATCCCTGGCCACCCTTGGGCAGGATGTGGTTTGGCAGCTATGTTTAGAATGCTTGAGAGTGCCCAATGATAGGAATTAGCTCCAGAATTATTTGCCTGATAAGCAGTTTGTCCATCACACCAAAGTGAGAGGCAGGAAAGAAACAACAGTTTATTAGGAATGAAAGAATTGTAAAGTAGGAGATGTTGGTTTCTACCACCCTTGTTCTACTTAAAAAAAAAATATTTTTAATTGAGTATACTTGCTTTTCCACCTCTGTTCGTCATTATCTGTGCTTCCCTCCCATGGAAGCTTGCCTACCGGCCACCCTGGAGGAGAACTTCTAGGGTTCCTGCCTTCTCTTACAGACTTGACTATTCTGTACAGTCTTCCCCAATGTTAGAAAAGCTAGCAGTGTGGATGTACTCCCAGAAGCTGTTGCAGCTGATGCGAGGGATTTGTGTGCCTCGACTGTGGTCTGTCTCTTCCAAGCCGATCTTGGGAAGGCTCCTGGGGAGCTCTTCTGGGGTGTTTGAGGATGGAGCCCCTCATATTTCATCATGCTCACAGCACATTGTCTGCCCAGACATGTTTGTTAGGAGGTGTGTGCTATTTGTGGGTCTGTTTTGATGGGTCAGGATTAAGATGGCATAAAATGTCAGCCTTAACTAATACACCTGCAGTTCTTTGTGACCTATGAGCAGCTGAAGAAACTGGATTTGTGACAGGTCAAGACTGCATGAGACATCCTCTGAAAACGCTCACCTCTGAAATAGCGAAGCTTCCTGTCTTTCCCACTGCTTCTCACTGCTTGGCCCGCCACAGATTGGGGTGTGAGCAACAGGTGAGGGCTGGGTTAGCTCAGATCGCTGTGTCCCCCGTCGGACGCTCTGCACCAAATGTTTAACGGCCTCGACTGTAAGATCCAGACACTAGTCCTTACCATTCAAGTGCCCTTCGACATCAAAGATAACAGGAAATGCATGTTTCTTGCTAAAGAAAACTTGCATGAAGGTCAGGAACTGTGGACTGTTTCCTTCAGGCGAAGAGTAACTCCTGGTGCACCTCAGCTCATAGCGGAGACTCCCAGACTGTTGTGAAGAAGCTCTTTGGAACTGTGGGATGGAACATCTGAGATGGTGTTATTGTTCCTGAGCTTCTGGGGGGGCTTTGGCTTCCTGTCCGCTGAAGAAATTCACACATGGAGACCTGGTGTACCCCAAGTATAAACAGGGCAGGATAGAGATCCCTGGAACATTGCACTGCTTTGTAATTTTCTATTTTGGCAGGATCTTTCACTTATAATAAGTGACTTTTAAGCCTTTGAGCACTCGACCTTTGTGGGGAATTGTTACAAAGTATTACCATCTAAGCTCATGATGGTGTGAGAGGTTGGCTTGGAAGGTAGCAAAGTCGGTGTTGTGGGAGGTGTGTTTAAGCAACTTGGGTTCTGTCCTAGGTGATGGTAGTACTGGGTTGGCCAAAACGTTTCTTCAGGTTGCAAGAGTGTGGGGAAAATCCGAACGAACTTTTTGGCCAACTCAATAATTTTCTCTTGTGATATTAGCAAAGTTTCTGTCTCCCAGCCTACAATAGGGGTAATAACATCTGTTGATACTGAGTGTCAGGTGAAGAAAACAGTAGCTCCTACTACTAGACTTGTAGGATAAGTGTCTTTACATCATGGTGTTGTATAGCCATAATTCCAGAATAAATAGTTCCTATGTGTGAAGAGAGTCATTTTATCATGGACTTCTCCCAGGTGAGGTCCTGTGATAAAACTCTTGTGAAAGAAAGGCTAACGTGCTGTTGTGTTTCCCGTAGTGAAATGTGGCAAGTTAATTGAAGAGTTGCTTTTTCCAGATTTCCCGGGTTTTACTTTAGTTCTGGTCACATTTGTTAAAATATTTCCTGTCTTGGACTTCTTTATCAGTTTGGATGGAAAATACTTGCTTGAAATTTGAAAAGCAATATTTTTGTATACCTAGAGTCTGATACGGAGAAGGCAGTGGCACACCACTCCAGTACTCTTGCCTGGAAAATCCCATGGACGGAGGAGCCTGGTAGGCTACAGTCCATGGGGTCGCGAAGAGTCGGACACGACTGAGCGACTTCACTTTCAGTTTTCACTTTCATGCACTGGAGAAGGAAATGGCAGCCCACTCCAGTATTCTTGCCTGGAGGGTCCCAGGGACGGGAGCCTGGTGGGCTGCCGTCTGTGGGGTCACACAGAGTTGGACACGACTGATGTGACTTAGCAGCAGCAGCAAAGTCTGATAAGAGGTATATAATAGCTTCCTTCTTTTCTTCTAAAGACAGGATATCATTCTTCTTTCTCGTCTTCATCTTACTCTTTTCAAAATAAAAAGTGACTCTGAGAGAGTCCCAGGACCTTTATACTTCTGGGAGACATCCCTAGGAAAGAAAATATATTCAACATTCACTTGGGTAACTTTGGTTCTACCCTTAGAGTGTGTTCAGTTGTGTCCGACTCTTAACTACCCCATGGGCTGTATCCCGCCAGGCTCCTCTGTCCATGAGACTTTCCAGGCAAAAATACTGGAGTGGGTTGCCATTTCCTCCTCCAGGGGGTCCCCCCAACCCAGGGATCGAACCCATTTCTCTTGGGTCTCCTGTGTTGGCAGGCAGGTCTTGACTGCTGCGCCACCTCGGAAGCCCTGTGAGAGGGACAGTAATACGTACTTGCTGGGGCTCCAGGACAGGCACCTTTGCGGTATATGCAGGTTCCCAGTCCGTCCAGCCCCTGGACTGCTTCCTCCTTCGAAGCAGAACAGAAGGCACGCAGATTTTTTGGGGGGATTGGGCAGTTTTTCTCCTGGTCTCTCTCACCTTGCCTTCTATATTAATGCTGACTTTGAAAATAAGATTTTGTGAAGCAGGATTTCTGTTCCAAAAGTAAGAGCTAAGACAAGAAAGGAGGAGGTCAGAGGGGCAGGTAGGTGTTGATTGCTTCAAGATTCAGATGGAAGTCTAGTTCTCGCTGACCAGCTCCGGGTGTGATATTAGAGAGCTGACCCTCTTCAGGCCTCGTCCCTCGTACTAAACCATATGTTTAAAGAGGAGACTTCTCTTCTTACCAGAACATTCCATTGATGTAAGGGCTTTCTATAGAAAGGCTTTCACTTTTGGGTTCCTTGAGTTTAAAGGATGACTTTTTATGAGCCACTCTTTGTTTTTTCCCCTTAATGTAGAAAACATTATAAGTGTACATATAATTCCTAAAACAGTAGAAGTGAGTTCATTTTGAAGACCGTGAAAAGATTGAATGTCATGCACTATTCATTATATCAGTTTATTCCAATATGTTCATTTTCACACCAGGATGAAAAGAAAACCAAACCTCTCTGTAAAAGGTAAGCACATTTTTAAGACAAAAATGCTGTATATCTTCAGTGCAGACTTATTATAAATACCTTATAGAACCGAGTCTTAACCTGTTTTGATTTTTTTTTTTTTCTGTTCCCTGAAAGAGTTATGCAGTTGTTGAAGCTTCTAACCAAGGAAGAACTTGAAGGACTGGGAGATTTGGTCTCCTTGTCTCCGGGGCTGTGACTATAAGTTCCCTCCCTCCACCCCCTTGGGTATTGTTAAATGTAGCAAAGGGATTTTTAGCTTTTATAACCCAAATGAAGAAAGTGGATTTTTTTTGTTTGCTTGTGGATTTGTGTAATCATTGATGACTAAGTTTGGCTGATTGTGATACAAAGAACGGCTTCTGTTTTCTGTATTTATTCATGCACCAGAAATAGTGTATATTATTATATAAAGACTATAAAAGTTTTCATAAGCCTTTATATTTTGAACTCTTTATTTAAACATTGTTGGAAAATGTGGCATAAACCTTGTGTCATTATTTAATAAACTGTAGTAATATATAATAATAAAAATGATTTGTGGTATTTCAGATGCATTGAAACATTTGAACAAAGACAAGCTCTTAAACCGTCCGGGAAGTTGGAGTAGATCTGGCATTTGTGAAGGTGGCTGCAGACATTTCTCTCTGCTTAGAGAAGTTGTTGAGATCATCTTACTAATTGCCTGGAGACGTGTGTGGCCTCCCAGTCTGCAGCTCAGTAGGGGCCGGTGAATTTGGCTCATTGGGTTTGCTGGGCAAGGCAGCTTTGAGATTACGGAACACAGGTGGGATGCCATCAGGGTCTTGAAATTTCAGGACCCCCGCAGTCCTTCTAACGCCTGGTGTTGGCAGGATCCTTGGTTAACTGTTGGCTAGGTGGACACCTCTGGTTGTGATAAAACAACCAGGGGATGAAATGCAAACCTGGTTCATTACTTATTTATTTTTTTACTTGAAAATATTTTCTAGGTGCCTGTCTTAACATTTGAAATAAATTCAGTGGTCTATTGAAAAAACGGAATTGGCAAAAAAAAAAAAGGAAGCCTTGTGGTCTCTGGTCCCCTGCCTAAGAGATCAGATGACATACCTTTATGTGATCGAGTTCACATGAAGGTCAGTGGGAGGAGCTGGCTGCTGGTGAACCTTAAATGCTTGGAGAATTCACATCCCACTGGATCCGGGCACCTGTTAGACACACTGGGCGTGGAATCCAGGCTATCTATTTTTAAAGGCACAGCTGAGAAAATCTGATGGTAAGCTTTTGGTAGATGACAGCTGCTCCACCCTGAAGCAGAGTATGGGAATAGAAGACAAAGGCAATGGATGGATCAGTTTCTTGCAAACTTGATGCAAATCATGGGACCAAGAGCAAAAAACTGGAAGCTCCCTATGCCTATATGTCCCTTGCTGATATAATAATCTGTACAGTAGCTTACCACGGACTCAGGAGAAGAATGAGTTATATCTCAGTCTGCTGACCTGGAAAGATATACATGATATGCTATCATAAGAAACAAGATGGAGACTTCTATAGGTATATCATGAACTCATCGCTTAGAGGAAAAAGCACAATCTTATGTCAGTAGAGAATGGTTGTAAAGGTTGTGGATTAGGCTTCTCCAGAGAAAGAGGGACCAGTGGGATGAGTGTGTGTGCCCATGCATGGTTTATTTTAAGGAATATGCTTATGTGACTGTGGGAGGCTGGCAAGTCTAAAACCTGTAGGGCAGTTAGGCAGGACAGCAGACTGGAAACTCAGGCAGGGTTTTAGTTGTCTTTTTTTTTCTCTTTGGCTGTGCCATGCAGCTTGAAGCAGTGAATACACTGGACTGCCAGGGAACTCCCTCTGTTTTAGTCTTAAGTCAGAATTCTTTCTCTGGGAAATCAGTTTTTCCCTCCTAAGATCTCTAACTGATTGAATGGGGCCCCCCCATATTATGGAGTGTAATCTTTTTTTAAGCGCTTTTTAAAAACTTTTGTTTATTTTTTGGCTTTATTCCTGTACGCAGGCTGTTTCTAGTCTCAGTGAGTGGGAGCCTCTCATTGCGGTGGTTTCCCTTGTTGCAGAGCACAGGCTCCAGGGCTCACGGGCTTCGATAGTGGAGTCCTGGGCTGTGGAGCTCGGGCCCAGCAGTTGTGGAGTACAGACTGAGCTGCCCCTCGGCACGTGAGATCTCTGAGCAGGGATAGAACCGTGACCCCTGCATTGGCAGGCAGATTCCTAGCCAGGGAAGTCCAATATGGAGTGTAATCCTAATGTCAGCTGATTGTAGATGTTATTCACAGCTGCACGTACCTTCATGGCAACATCTAGGCTAGTGCTTGCCATATATCTGGGCACTGAAGCAAGGTCAAATTGACACAAAATTGAATCATCACAGGGAAGAAAATTATTAATATTTTCTTTATGCATAATTGTATTGGTTGGTTTGAAAACTGATGTTTTGCCATTTAAAGAAAAATCTTAAAGAGGGCTAATTTGGAATACAAATGTTCAAGGTACATATAAGTGAAGGGAATTGGGGGGAGTTAGAGTTGCAGTATATGTAATAGTCTACTTGTATTTTAACTATGTTTGTAAAGTATACCTAATGCCTGTCAAACATAAAATTGAGCTGAACGGTTAAATGGGAAACTTGTTTATTTCAGTTTTAACTACTTCCTGTTCCTCAGTAAACTTAGTACTTTTATAATTTAGAAAGTTTTTTTAACTTTCTTTTTTTTTTTGGACAGTGGGGGAAACCTCTAGAAGAGTGTATCATGTACACACTTAGCCTCTAAACTACACAGTATGTTATACAATTTTTAGACTTACTCTGACATAATGATATGCAGTTTCATTGTATTATATATGGTAGAGTGACCACTACATTTTTAAGAGGTTTTGCTTCATCAATTATAATCTTGCAAATAGATTTCTAAAACAACCCACAATTCTCTATGGAAAGAGAAGCTGACAAAATGTAAGCTATTACTTCTGGGCTGAATGTATGTATGAGAATCCCAGTGATTTTTGACTTAAAAGTAGGTCTGCATCTAACAGTTAATGCCAGGGTTATGCACATCCAAGAACTGTTTCATTTTGAATTGTCACTACTTTACCTCTTATTTTGGTGCAGGGGAGAGAGGGCTGTGTGACACCCAGGATCTTAGTTCCCTGACCAGGGATCAGACCTATGCCCCCTGCAATGGAAGTGTGGCATCCTAACCACTGGACCGCCAGGGAACTCCTGCATCATTATTTTATTTAAATATTTATTTGCTTTTTTATTTATATGGCTGCACCGGGTCTTAGTTATGGCATGCAAGATCTTTAGTGGCAGCATGAATGCATGCTTAATCGCTAAGTCGTGTCTGACTCTTTGCGACTCTGTGGACCGTAACCCACCAGGCTTCTCTGTCCATGGGATTCTCCAGGCAAGAATACTGGAGTGGGTTGCTGTGCCCTCCTCCAGAGGATCTTCCCCACCCGGGGATCTATCCCATCTCTTACATCTCCTGCAGCGTCAGGTGGGTTCTTTACAAGTGCCACCTGTCTTAATTGCGGCATGTGGGATCGAGTCCCCTGACCAAGGATGGAATCTGGGCCCCAGCATTGGGAGTGTGGGGTCTCAGCCACTGGATCACCAGGGAAGTCCCCCTGCGTCACTATTTTAATTTACTCTACTACTTGGTGCTGTTTTAACATCATAATTTGCAGAGTGTTTGCATGCATGTGTGCTCAGTCGTGTCCATCTCTTTGCAACCCCATGGACTGTAGCCTACCAGTCTCCTCTGTCCATGGAATTTCCCAGGCACGAATACTGGAATGGCTTGCCATTTCCTACTCCAAATTTGCAGAGTAGATAATACCAGAAATACTTGCCATGTTAAATGGAAGCAACCTACTAAGGTTTGTTCATTACTTCTGGGAATCTTGTGTGGTAAACGTTATCTTAAGGTCACCAAGGAGTCTGAGAATTGGGGTGAGAGCACTGTGTGTGCTATTTCTTACTGAGCTCTTTATTTACCCAGTTTCTCTTATGACACAAAGATTTGTCAGTGTTCAGTTCAATTGCGGTAAAATATGCATTTAAAAATTTGCCATTTTAATAATTTTTAAGTGTATAGTTCTGTGACATTAAGTACACCATCATCCATCCCCTTAACTGTCCCATCTGAGCTCTATACCCATTAAAGGGACTGAACTCTATACGCATTAAATAAGTCCGCATTTTCTCCCCTCCTCCCAAACCTGGCAACCCCCATTCTATTCTCAGTCTCTAGGAAGTCTTCCATGTTTTAGCATATTCACAATTTCCTTCCTTTTAAAGGCTGAATAATAATTTTGTTATGCATATATGCCACGGTTTGCTTATTCATTCATCCATCAATGAACACTTGGGCTGTTTGCATGTTTGAGCTATTATAAATCATACTGCTATAAATATGAGTGTACTAATGTCTCTTTGAGACTCTGCTTTCAGTCCTTTTGATTATATACCCAGAAGTGGAATTGCTGGATCATACAGTAATTGTATTCTTAATTTTTTGAAGAACTGCATACTGTTTCCCACAGGGGCTGTACTCTTTGACAGTCTCACCAACAGTGCCAAAAGGTTCTACTTGATCCACATCCTTGCTAACACTTTTTGTTGTTGTTGTTGTTGTTTTTCTTTTTAATGGTAACTATCCTAATGGATGTTAGGTGTTATCTCATTGTAGATTTGATTTTCATTTCCCTAAAAATTAGTGGTGTTGAGTATCTTTTTGCTGTTCTTGTTGTCCATTTGTATATCTTTGGAGAAATGTCTGTTCAAGTTCTTTACTTTGTTTTGAATTGGGTTGTTTGGTCTTTTTATTGAGTTTTAGCAGTTCTCTATATAATTTTAGATATTAATCCCTTATGAGATATATGATATGCAAATCTTTTCTCCCATTCTGTGGGTTGCCTTTTTACTCTTTGAATAGCCTTTTGCTACACATTATAAAACTTAATGAAGTCCAGTTTGCTTCTAAGGGCTTTATTGCTTTAAGGTCTTATATTTAGGTCCTTGGTCTATTTTTAAATTTTTATATATACTGTTAGATAAGGGTCCAACTTCCTTTTTTTGTGTGTGGATATTCAGTTTCCCTAGTACCATTTGTTGAAAAGACTGTCCTTTCTCCATTTAATAGTTTTGTCAAAAATCATTTCAATATATATGTGAGGATTTATTTATGTATCTTCATAGGTCTATCTATGCCAATACCACACTGTTTTGATTACTGTGGGTTTGTATTGAGAATTGAAATCAGGAAATGTGAATCCTGCAGTTTTATTGTTCTTTTTCAAGATTGTTTTGGCTTATTTATGGGTCCTTTGAGTCTCCATATGGATTTTAGGATGGGTTTTTCTGTTTTGCAAAAACCATCATTGGGATTTTGATAGAGATTACATTGAATCTGTAGATTTCTTTGGGTAGTATTGACATTTTAATAAAATTAAGTCTTAAAAGCCATGAACATGGGATGTATTTCCATTTATTTGTCATCTTCAATTTCTTTTAGCAATGTTTTTATTGTATAAGTTCTTACAAGCCTTTTATCCCTTTGGTTAATTTCTGAGTATTTTATTTCTTTTTGATGCTATTGTAAATGGAATTGTTTTAAATTTTCAGATTATTCATTGTTTGTATAGAGGAATGCAACTGATTTTTGTGTGTTGATTTTGTATCCTATTATTTTGCTGAATTCATTTATTAGTTGTGATAGTCTTTTTTTGTAGAATACTTAAGAGTTTTCTACACTTAAGATCATGTCATCTACAAACAGATAATTTACTTCTTCCTTTCTAATTTGGATATCTTGAATTCCTTGCCTAATTGCTCTTGCTAGAACTGCCAGTACAATATTGAATAGAAGTGGTGAAAGTGAGTGTCTTTGCCTTGATCCTGATCCTAGAGGAAAAGGTTTCAGTCTTTCACCATTGAGTATGATATTTGCTGTGGATTTTTCATATGTGATTTTTATTATATTAAGGTAGTTTCCCTTTATTCCTGTTTTGTTGAGTGTTGAATTTTGTCAAATGCTTTTTCTACATCAGCTGAGATGGTCATGTGGGGTTTTTCCTTCATCCTGTTAATGTAGCTTGTTACATTGATCAGTTTTTGTATGTTGAACCATTCTTCCATCCCAGGAATAAAATCCACTTGGACATAGTATACAATCCTTTTAATATGCTGCCAAATTCTCCTTGCTAATATTTTGTTCAGGATTTTTGTAGCAATGGTCATAAGGGATATTTGTCTGTAGTTCTCTTGCAGTATCTTTGTTTGACTTTGTTATCTGGGTAATGCTGGCCTCATACAATGAGTTAGGAAGTGTTTCCTCTTTAGTTTTTTGGAAAACGTTGAGAAACATTGGTATTGGTTCTTCCATAAATGTTTTGTAGAATCCACCAGTAAAACCATCAGGTCCGAGGGTTTTCTTTGTTAGATTTTTGATTACTGATTCAATCTCCTTGCTTTTTTTTTTTTTTAATTATTGCTGATTCAATAATTCTTTTTTTTTTTGATTGCTCCTTACTGAATAGGTCCATTCAGATTTTCTGTTTCTTCCTGATTCAGTCTTGGTAGGATTTGTGTTTCTAGAAATTTGTCCATTTCATCTGTATTATCCAATTTGTTGGCATACAGCTATTCACAGTAGTTTCTTATATTCCTTTTTTTTCCTCTAGAATTGGTAGTAATGTCTCCATTTTCATTTTTGATTTTAGTAATTTTAGTCTTCTGTTTTTTTTTTTTTTCCTTAGTCCATCTAGCTAAAGGTTTGTGAATTTTGTTAATCTTGTCAAAGAACCAAGTTTTGGATTTTTTTATTCTCTATTTAATTTATCTGTGCTCTAATCTTTCTTATTTTCCTTCATTGTGTTAGCTTTGGGTTTAGTTTTGTCTTTTTCTAATTGGTTAAGTTGTAAATTTGCATTTCACTTTCATTTGTCTCTAAGTATTTCTCATTTCCCTTGCGACTTCTTTATTGATACCTTGTTTGAGAGTGTATTGTTTAATTTCCACAATTTTGTGAGTTTTCCAGTTTTCCTTTAGTTATGGATTTCTAACTTTATCTCATTGTGACCAGAGACCCTTCACAGAGACTCAAGCAAGAAGCAACCTGAAATTCTTCTCTAAGAGTGATGGAAGAGGATCTCCTTGGTCCAGGGGTTGAGGATCTGCCTGCCAGTGCAAGGGGCACGGGTTTGATCCCTGGTCAGGGGAGATTCCCCATGCCACGGGGCAGCTAAGCCTGTGAGCCACAACTACTGTGCCTGGGCTCTAGAGGCCACGAGCTCCAGCTACTGAAGCCCTTGTGCCTAGTGTCCATGCTCTGCAACTAAAGAAGCCACCGTAATGAGAAGCTTGCATGTCACAACTAAAGAAAGCCCAACTGAAGCAAGGAAGACCCAGCACAACCAAAAATAAAATAAATACTTTTCTAAAAAGAGTGATAGAAGAGACTGTGGAGTTTGAATCAGGGCTGGAAAGGGTCCAGCAATTTGCTTATAACTACAAATGGCTGAGTGCTCCTCTGTTCTCAACCAGGGAGGTCTGTCTTTCCCAGGGAGGTCTTTTCTGCATCCTGGGTGAGATCCAGCCTACCTTGTACTTCCCCTTGTTAAAGGATAATTTTCAGGAAAATGTAAAAGCATGATTCATACAAATAAAAATTAATGAAACAGAAGGAGTGAAACAAACAGGGAAGAAGTCTCAAAAAATGCCCAGGCAACTTAAAAATATAACCAGATTTTTAGAAAATTACAATACTTGGAAAATCTTTATAACTGAAGAACATCATTAGAATTAAATAGATAGGCAGTTTGCCTTTAAGTCCTGATACAACTTTTTCCCCCCGAGATTCCTAATTAAAGAAAAAAAGTTTTAGCTAGTTTAAAAAAATTAATTCAATGAGATGGAATTAGTTCAGTACTGAGAGTTTGAAGCCTATACTTGTATTGATTCATTTTTAAAGAGCAATAAAGTTTGTATAAGATTAAAAAAATAGTTCTTTGAACAGAGCAATAGTAAACTGTAAAATCAGTTCAGTTCAGTCGCTCAGTCGTGTCTGAATCTTTGCGACCCCATGAACCGCAGCACACCAGGCCTCCCCTGTCCATCACCAACTCCCAGAGTCCACCCAAACCCATGTCCATTGAGTAGGTGATGCCATCCAACCATCTCATCCTCTGTTGTTCCCTTCTCCTCCTGCCCTCAATCTTTCCCACCATCAGGGTCTTTTCAAATGAGTCAGATCTTCATCAGGTGGCCAAAGTATTGGAGTTTCAGCTTCAGCATCAGTTCTTCCAATGAATATTCAGGACTGATTTCCTTTAGGATGGACTGGTTGGATCTCCAAGGGACTCGCAAGAGTCTTCTCCAACACCACAGTTCAAAAGCATCAATTCTTCAGTGCTCAGCTTTCTTCACAGTCCAACTCTCACATTCATACATGACCACTGGAAAAACCATAGCCTTGACTAGATAGACCTTTGTTGACAAAGTAATGTCTCTACTTTTTAATATGCTGTCTAGGTTGGTCATAACTTTCCTTCCAAGGAGTAAGCGTCTTTTAATTTCATGGCTGCAATCACCATCTGCAGTGATTTTTGGAGCCCAGAAAAATAAAGTCAGCCACTGTTTCCACTGTTTCCCCATCTATTTGCCATGATATGATGGGACCAGATGCCATGATCTTAGTTTTCTGAATGTTGAGCTTTAAGCCAACTTTCTCACTCTCACTTTCATCAAGAGGCTCTTTAGTTCTTCACTTTCTGCCATAAGGGTGGTATCATCTGCATATCTGAGGTTATTGACATTTCTCCCGGCAATCTTGATTCCAGCTTGTGCTTCATCCAGCCCAGCATTTCTCATGATGTACTCTGCATATAAGTTAAATAAGCAGGGTGACAATAAACAGCCTTGACGTACTCCTTTTCCTACTTGGAACCAGTCTGTTGTTCCATGTCCAGTTCTAACTGTTGCTTCCTGACCTGCATACAGATTTCTCAAGAGGCAGGTCAGGTGGTCTGGTATTCCCATCTCCTTCAGAATTTTCCACAGTTTATTGTGATCCACACAGTCAAAGGCTTTGGCATAGTCAATAAAGTAGAAATAGATGTTTTTCTGGAACTCTCTTGCTTTTTCGATGATCCAACGGATGTTGGCAATTTGATCTCTGATTCCTCTGTCTTTTCTAAAACCAGCTTGAACATCTGGAAGTTCACAGTTCATGTATTGCTGAAGCCTGGCTTGGAGAATTTTAAGCATTACTTTACTAGCGTGTAAGATGAGTGCAATTGTGCAGTAGTTTGAGCATTCTTTGGCATTGCATTTCTTTGGGATTGGAATGAAAACTGACCTTTTCCAGTCCTGTGGCCACTGCTGAGTTTTCCAAATTAGCTGGCATATTGAATGCAACACTCTCACAGCATCGTCTTTCAGGATTTGAAATAGCTCAACTGGAATTTCATCTCCTCCACTATCTTTGTAGTGATGCTTCCTGAGGCCCATTTAACTTCACATTCCAGGATGTCTGGCTCTTAGGTGAGTGATCACACCATCGTGATCTGGGTTGTGAAGATCTTTTTTGTACAGTTCTTCTGTGTATTCTTGCCAGCTCTTCTTAATATCTTCTGCTTCTGTTAGGTCCCTACCATTTCTGTCCTTTATTGAGCCCATCTTTGCATGAAATTTTCCCTTGGTGTATCTAATTTTCTTGAAGAGATCTCTAGTCTCTCCCATTCTATTGTTTTCCTCTATTTCTTTGCATTGATTGCTGAGGAAGGCTTTCCTGTCTCTCCTTGCTATTCTTTGGAACTCTGCATTCAAATGGGTATAGCTTTC
Source organism: Dama dama (assembly GCF_033118175.1). Taxonomy (NCBI): domain Eukaryota; kingdom Metazoa; phylum Chordata; class Mammalia; order Artiodactyla; family Cervidae; genus Dama; species Dama dama. The sequence goes on from NC_083710.1 coordinate 19,528,846, forward strand.
CTTTTCTTCTTTGCTTTTCGCTTTCCTTCTTTTCACAGCTATTTGTAAGGCCTCCTCAGACAGCCATTTTGCTTTTTTGCATTTCTTTTTCTTGGGGATGGTCTTGATTCCTGTGTCCTGTATAATGTTACCAACGTCCGTCCATAGTTCATCAGGTACTCTGTCTATCAGATCAAGTCCCTTAAATCTATTTCTCACTTCCACTGTATAGTCATAAGGGATTTGATTTAGGTCATACCTGAATGGTCTAGTGGTTTTCTCCACTTTCTTCAATTTCAGTCTGAATTTGGCAATAAGGAGTTCATGATCTGAGCCACAGTCAGCTCCAGGTCTTATTTTTGCTGACTGTGTAGAGCTTCTCCATCTTTGGCTGCAAAGAATATAATCAATCTGATTTTGGTGTCGATCATCTGGTTATGTCCATGTGTAGAGTCTTCTCTTGTGTTGTAGGAAGAGGGTGTTTGCTATGACTAGTGCATTCTCTTGGTAAAACTCTATTAGCCTTTTCCCTGCTTCATTCTGTACTCCAAGGCCAAATTTACTTCAGGTGTTTCTTGACTTCCTACTTTTGCATTCCAGTCCCCTATAATGAAAAGGACATCTTTTTTGGGTGTTAGTTCTAGAAGGTCTTGTAGGTCTTTATAGAACTGTTCAACTTCAGCTTCTTCAGCATTACTGGTCAGGGCATAGACTTGGATTACCGTGATATTGAATGGTTTGCCTTGGAAAGGAACAGAGATCATTCTGTCATTTTGAGATTGCATCCAAGTACTGCATTTCAGACTCTCCTTTTGACTATGATGGCTAGTCCATTTCTTCTAAGGGATTCCTGCCCACAGTAGTAGATACAATGGTCATCTGAGTTAAATTCACCCATTCCAGTCCATCTTAGTTTGCTGATTCCTAGAATGTTGATGTTCACTCTTGTCATCTCCTGTGTGACCACTTCCAATTTGCCTTGATTCATGGACCTAACGTTCCAGGTTCTTATGCAATATTGCTCTTTACAGCATTGAACCTTGCTTCTACCACTAGACCCATGCACAACTGGGTGTTGTTTTTGCTTTGGCTCCATTCCTCCAGTATTTCTCCACTGATCTCCAGTAGCATATTGGGCACCTGCCGACCTGGGGAGTTCATTTTTCAGTGTCCTATCATTTTGCCTTCTCATACTGTTCATGGGGTTCTCAAGGCAAGAATACTGAAGTGGTTTGCCATTCCCTTCTCCAGTGGACCACATTCTGTCAGACTCTCCACCATGACCCGTTTGTCTCAGATGGCCCCACACGGCATGGCTTAGTTTCATTGAGTTAGACAAGGCTGTGGTCCGTGTGATCTGATTGGCTAGTTGTCTGTGATTGTGGTTTCCGTCTGTCTGCCCTCTGATGCCCTCCCTCAGTGCCAACTGTCTTGGTTTTCTCTTACCTTGGACGTGGGGTATCTCTTCAGGGCTGCTCCAGCGAAGCACAGCTGCTGCTTCTTACCTTGGACGTGGGGTAGCTCCTCTTGCTGCGCTCCTGCACCGCCCGTCTCAACCTGTAAAATAGATCTTAAGAAATTTCTCTGTATACAGCTTGAGACAAGGAGATGGGAAATATTAAAGGTTAAGAGACTTGGGGGACAGAATGAAAAGGTTGTATTTGGACAAGTTCCCATCAAGAAGCAGAATTTATGTAAAGACTTGAATGGAGTTAAAGAGACCAACCATGGTTGTTAGAAAACCTAGATATGAGCTGCGGTGGGAAACAGTTACCACCCCTAAACTTGAAGAAGCAAGGCTAGGTTTTTAGCAACATAATGTAATAATTTTTTTTCCATTTTTTAAAATTTTATTACTAGTAAACATGCAGTTCATAGCTTTTTCAGGTTGAAAACTTGACAAGTGCTTATGTCTTTATTCAAAATATGCCTTGATTCTAAATTGGAAGCTGGGGGACCATATGTCTGACCTAAGGAAGCAATTCTGTCGTGAAATAAAGCCTAACCTACTATTTAAGTAAATTGTCCATTTTTAAAGTGATTTATACAGATCACTGATGTGTGAATGAGAAATTGATACAGTGAGTAAGCAAAGAAATAATTTGAAAGGCAAACAGATCTTCAAATACTTTTTGAAGCTATAAAAACCAACACTAAGAGAAGTGATTCTGATAATCAATTAGGGATCATGTAGGAAGAAATTAAACAGTTTTAAATTCCCATGCTCTGAAAAACGCAAGAGGGAGCTGCAGACATGCAGGTGGCATAAGAATATTTTCTTTCAAATGATTTCATCTTGTGACTTCATTGTAAGCCATGAAGTGAATGTATAAATCTGAGAAGCCAGATGTTTAGTCTTTCCTCCTCACCGATGCTATGATTTAATGTTTTGGCACTTAAACTTCACCTACTGGGTAAAGTAAGGAGCAGATGAGAGGTACTTGATACTACAACATCAGCTGTTCTTGCAATGCTACATTATTAGCTGGGATCTTTGGCAGTGGTCAGATTTTAATCACTGAGTGGTGAGAGGTGAGACCTTGAAGTGGAACGGAAGGATGTCTTGGGATCCGTGTCTCCATCTCCTCCATGTTCTCTTCCCATCCTTGATCTGGAACACCCTTGACTGCTGTCCCATACACAGTTTTCCATTTCCAGCGGCCTATTCTAAGACATTAATGGATGAAAAGTCTTACGAAGCAAAGATAAACAGCTTTAGAATGTTTAGTTACGGACATTTATGGCACGTAATAGGGATGTTCACCATTATTTGTGCCTTTAGAGCAGCAGGATACAATGTGTGGCTTTTTTTTTCCTTCTATTTTTTGCTACAGTGCCTGGACTTTTTGCTTTTTTTTCCTTCTATTTTTTGCTACAGGATTTTAGTTGTGTGATCAGAGATCGAATCCATGCCCCCTGCTATGAAAGTGTGGAGTCTAACCACTGGACCATCAGGGAAGTTGCTGTGTGGTGTTTCTTGAACCAAAGCCTTGGATCAGTGTTTTTAATGTGTGTTTTCATTTCATATACTTTATGTAGATATTTTTTCTACATCATCAGCATGATTGTCTTAGGATTGCCACATGATTTCAGCTTCTACCCCACCTCCCTCACTTTTAATTAAGCTACAGAAGAACAGGGATTGATTTATATGCAAATGGTATGTACAAGCTGGATTTAGAAAAGGCAGAGGAACCAGAGTTTGCCAACATCTGCTGGATCATAGAAAAAGCTAGAGAATTCCAGAAAAACATCTGCTTCGATGACTATGCTAAAGCTTTTGACTGTGTGGATCACAACAAACAGGCAGGCCTGTTGCACCAAAGAATTGGTGCCTTTGGATAAGACTCTTTGAGAATCCCTTGAACTGCAAGGAGATCAGACCAGTCAATCCTAAAGGAAATCAACTGTGAATATTCATTGGAAGGACTGATTCTGAAGCTGAAGCTCCAATACTTTGCGACCTGATGCTAAGAGCCAACTAATTGGCAAAGACCCTGATGCTGGGAAAGATAGAAGGCAGGAGGAGAAGGGGACGAGATGGTTGGATGGCATCGCCAACTCAATGGACATGAGTTCGAGCAAACTCCGGGAGATGGTGAAGGATAGGGAAGCCTGGTGTGCTGCAGTCCATGGGGTCACAAAAAGTGGGATGCAACAGAGCGACTGAACAAATGTATAAGCCATTTAAGGACAACATGATGTTTGGGATACAGCCTGCGTGAAGACTTCCTGGTGATTCAAATGACTGAGTGTGTTGCTGGTGTAACATGAGTGTGAGAACCCCAAAGCAGCTCTGTGGCAGGAATCAGCACCGTGTTCCTGTTGTCAGCAGCAAGTTTGTTTTCCAGCAAGACAGTATCATCCACGTCTTTATTGTTACTTTGAATGTTACTGGTTTTATATTTTTACTGATATGTAGCTTATAAATCCACTTTGATATAAACATGCAAAGCTTTTAGGTCAAGTTTTCTTTTTCTTTTTTCCCCATGCTTAAATAACATCATACAGTTGTTTATGTCAGAGTTGGGACTCTGCAAGTTTTTTTTAAAGGCTTTGTGTATCACTTGGACACAACTGAGCAACCGACCACTCACACACAACTTGGAAAAACTCTGGGATAGTACAAAGAGCATTATCCCCAGGTTATCTGAGTTCTAGTCCTAGTTTTGACATTAATCATCCATAGGGCTTTAGACTGGTCATCTTCTCTCTGTCTACCTCAGTTTGCTCATCTGTAGAATGGAAAGAGTTTGATTTTAGGCTCTTTAGGTTTTCTCCTGGCTCTTAATCCCATTCTTACAAGGTCAAGAGCCCTTACTTGGGAACACACCCAGGTGCTGGTGTGTGCTATTTGCTCTCTGAGAATAAAGCCTGAAGTCTCTTTAAGCTAGAGACTGTTAAGATGACCACGAAGCTGCTTCTAGCTGCTCTGAGCCCCATGGAGGAGCAGGATGGGGCCTCATTAACTGTGTGGGCTGAGACACAGGCAAATGCTTTGGGTGTCCCTGGTGTGTGGTGTTGCTGGTGTAAGACAGTGATTCCTTATGGGGCTGGGGAGCGTGGGCTGTCATGAGTATCGGGGCGTCTCAATCCAGTGAACGTGCTTCTGGAGCCCCATCCCACTTGAGAACTAGGTGGAAATAGACGCTGATGACTGCTGGCAGTGGGTCTGGTCCTCGGGGCGTGGCACAGAAGAAAGGTTGGAAAGCAGGTGGGGAAGTTGTCCTTGGAACGTGCTCGATGGTGTTATTGGGAGGTCCCCACAGGCAGAGGTACAGCTGCCATCAAGTCCTAGAGGCTTTGGAAGGTCAGCCTGGAAAATTCCAGAGGTTAAAATAAAATCTAAGCCACCTGAAAGTCAAAGTTCCTCCTCCTACCTCTTCCCCCACTCTCCCTTCCTCTCCAGTACCTACGCCTTATTGAGCAGCCACCCTGTGTGATGCTAAAGCTTCCACATTAGATGCATCCCGTTTCATCTAAGGGCACGTACTTGTATTATTTTACTCAGTACACCTTTCCACATCAGGATGCTGAGGCCTGGAGGTTACAATCCCCACATTCACTCGGGGATGGTGACCAGGGTCTAGCCCTGGTGGTTGGCCTCTGGGACCCGGCTCTTAAACACTGTTCTGCATTGTCAGCACAGACGCAAGGACAGGCAGAGGATGGTGAGCACCCTGGACCGACCCTGGCGCCGGCCTCGGGAATGTGAGTGAACCGGCTTAACCATCCATCACGTGTGCACAAAGCCTCCAAAGAGACCCCAGGCTGGGATGCTGATGCTCTCCGGGGCGGGGAGCTGGGTCGTGGCTAGGTCTGGGATCCAGCTTCTGTGACAAGAACGGGAGTGTCCCCAGGCAGCCTGGTACAGATACGCGGGGTCCTAGTCACTACTCCGGCCCAGAAAGGAGCGGGCCCTGCGTGGCTGTCGCGGTGTTAGGGTGAGCCGGCCACTGGCGCGCGAGGCCCCCAGGCGCCCGCCCACCTGCCGCGGCCACCGGGAGGCGCAAGCGCAGCCTTGGAGGCAGGGAAGGAGGGGAAGCCGGACCCCGGAAACCACGGGCAGCCCTGGCGGGCCCTGAGGCTCAGCCACCGTTGTTCTTTAGCAAGCTCACAACCCAGGAAGGAAGTGGGGGCAGCGGGGTTGTGGGGGGAGGAAGGGGGCGGGGTAGCGGGGGTGGGGGGAGAAACGAAAGTGGCAAAATTTTTTTCTCTTCCCCTGTTTCAAGTTTACAGTTCGATTCAACAAAATGCCAGTCATGCTTGATAAAAATCTGCAGATGAAAATTTTAAAATGCAGGATCTAGGATATTTCGCGTGAATATCTGCCTGTTATGCCATGCCATAATCATGAAACTTATTTAAAAAAGAAGACATGCGTTTTTGCTTTTTGGTTGTTTTGTTTTTAATCATCAAAACCAAGCAAAACATCCCTCATTTACCAACCAGAAGGCTGGAGAGCATTTTTCCACCCAGAGGAGTCCTCCAGAGGTGACCAAAGGTGACCAGTACCTCCCCTCCCCACATTCCAGCCAAGGGGAGAAGGAAGGAACCTTCTTTGGGAGGTGGGGATAACCACTTAAGACCTTGTATTAGGGTTTGGTTATTTTAGATTTACTGCTAGTATATACGGAGAAGGCAATGGCACCCCACTCCAGTACTCTTGCCTGGAAAATCCCGTGGACAGAGGAGCCTGGTAGGCTGCAGTACATGGGGTCGCTAAGAGTCAGACAGGACTGAGTGACTTCACTTTCACTTTTCACTTTCATGCATTGGAGAAGGAAATGGCAACCCACTCCAGTGTTCTTGCCTGGAGAATCCCAGGGACGGGGGAGCCTGGTGGGCTGCCGTCTATGGGGTCACACAGAGTCGGACACGGCTGAAGCGACTTGGCAGCAGCAGCAGCAGCTGGTACATGTTTACATGTTTTATACCATAACCTACTGGTCCCTGGCAGGGAGTCACAAGCTGAATGATCACCACGTGGGGAATAATACCATCAGAGGCCAGTGGAGGTGGCTTCCAATTCTTGGTCAATCCCCTGAGGTCCAAGTCCCTCTAGCTTTCCTTTCTTTCCTCTACAGTTGGCCCAGCTGTTGCTCAATTTCCAGGCTGCTGTGGTGTTTATGCTCACGTTCTTAATTTCAGAAAACAGTCACAAATCCCTTTCAGAAAACTTCCTTTCCTCTACCCTTTTCTGAAAGACTCCTCAAACCATTGCCATATATATTTTGGCCATGCTTGTGCCATGTAGGAACCACAAGGACTGAACTCGTGACCCCTGCAGTGGAAGCATGGAGTCTTAACCAGTGAACCATCAGGGAATTCCCTGCAATATTTATGTCCTACAACCTAACCCGTCTCTGCTTCTTTATGGCAGGTCCTCAAATAGTTGCACATATGTGTAGAACTTTATGGATTCTCAATGGAACATTAATTAGGGACTTCCCTGGTAGTCCAGTGATTAGGACTCCATGATTTCACTGCCAAGGGTGAGGGTTCAATCCCTGGTCAGGGAACTAAGATCCTGCAGCACAACCAAAAAATAAAAAACGCTGCCCATTCTTAACTACTCCTCCCATTAGGAAGGGGGTCAGTCCCTCCCCTTGAATCTGACCTGACTAAAGTGACTCGCTTGGCAGAGTGCAGCAGAAATGACCTTCTGTGACTTCTGATGCAAGGTCAGAAGAAGCTGGAACAATGTCTTCAAGCCTTGAGTCACATCCAAATACTCTGAGGTCTTCACACATGAGCGGCCTCATGGAGAGACCCTGTGGCTCCAGACATGGTGAACAGAGACAAGTCTTTTCTGATATGCCCTCTAGAAATTCCTGACCTGCAAGATTATGAAAGATAATGAAGTGGTGGTTCATGTAGGGCATGATTTTGGGGTTAGTTTGTTAGGTAGCAATAGATAATAGGAACTAAACCATTCCCTCTATTGAAAAATATTTAAGCTGTGTCCATTTTTTTCCCCACAAAATTATCCTATGTATGTACTTTTTTGTGTTTAATATGTAAAAATTTCTCAGGATAGATTCTCTCATATAAAATTGCTGGATCAAAAGGCTGTCTTCTCTTTCCATTTCTCTGGCCTGTGCTTTGATAGGTGTTGGCAAGTTTCCCTCCAGAAAAGAGTATATTAAAGTGGCATTTTCCTTCAACTTCACAAATATCTTTGAGGTCTCACTTCATCATCCTGTGTTTCATTTATTTACATCTAAATGGGAGAAAAACCTGCCTTACAGGGTTTCGATCAAGAGGTCAAAAGGGAAATTTGAATAACATGACTGAGTGACTTCACTTTCACTTTTCACTTTTATGCATTGGAGAAGGAAATGGCAACCCACTCCAGTGTTCTTGCCTGGAGAATCCCAGGGATGGGGTCGCACAGAGTCGGACACAACTGAAGTGACTTAGCAGTAGCATAAACGAAAATGTCATCTACGATGGTATGGGGATGAGACTCCAGTGACCTCATCTTTGTCCTTTTCCCAAGATCAGTTCAATTCAGTCGCTCAGTCATGTCTGACTCTTTGCGAGCCCATGGACTGCAGCGTGCCAGGCTTCCCTCTCCATCACCAATTCCTGGAACTTGCTCAAACTCACGTTCAGCGAGTCAGTGATGTCATCCAACCATCTCATCCTCTGTTGTCCCCTTCTCCTCCTGCCTTCAATCTTTCTCAGCATCAGGATCTTTTCTAATGAGTCAGTTCTTCGCATCTGGTGGCCAAAGCATTGGAGCTTCAGCTTCAGCATCAGTCCTTCCAATGAATATTCAGGGCTTATTTCCTTTAGGGTTGACTGGTTTCATCTCCTTGCAGTCCAAAGGACTCTCAAGAGTCTTCTCCAACACCAAGATAGCCTATGCAGTCCTGTCTTCTCATTTCTCTCTTTCATGCACACATTGTATGAACACATAGTGTGTGCATGTGTGTGTGCTCAGTCGCGTCTACTGTTTACAACCCCGTGGACTGTAGCCCGCCAGGGTCCTCTGTCAATGAGATTTCCCAGGCAGGAATACTAGAGGCTGCCATTTCCTTCTCCATATGAATACATATGTGTGCTTTATACATACATGCATATATACACATATATGTGCTATGAGTGTTTATCAATTTGAATGATTTTATGGGAACACTTGTCAATACTTGAATCAAATAAATATATTGTTAAAAATTACAGTAGAGAGAGTTCCCTGGTGGTCTAGTGACTAGGATTTGGTGCTTTCACCATTGTGACTTGAGTTCAGTCCCTGGTTGGGCAACTGAGATCCTGCAAACTGTGAGGTGAGGCCCCCTCCCCCCAAAAAAATTACATTAGCAAAGCTGCAGTTGTATTTGTCATGGCATCTAGTGCATCTGGGAATAAGCTAATCATCAGTTGGAAATAGGAAGAAATTTGACTTGTGATATAGAGTATAAAAGTGGATCCATTATAGGAAATTTGTACTTCTGGAGGTGAGGGGCCACTAGATAGTATTTGCCCATACAGAAAAGAGCACTAGAGTCTGAAGTAGAATTCAGCATACTATATTCCACACTCTCCACTGAATTTTGAGCAATCAGTGCATTGTTCAAATGTATATACTTCTGTGCCAGTGTTCTGCATTGAAAATACCCCCAGGAACACTGCAGTTACTGTTCCATTGCCCTTGTCTCTCCCCCACCCTGCAGGGCCAGCTGGTGACTGCTGGATCTCTGCTGTCTTCTCTTAGCTCCAGTTCTTCAATTCAAGAATAGTCCAGTCATCATTGTGTTGGATATCTACCCTTCTCTCCCCTCATTTGCCTCATTTGCCCTCACAGCAGCTGGTTAAAGATTCAGCCCTTGTCTAAATCATTTCTGTGAGTATCACAGCCTGCACTGCATCCCTGTAGCACTGTGAACCACCAGTTGGCAAATTATATTTTAAGAAATTTAGCATAATATTTAAAAGAAAGTAGCATGATTATGGGGCTTCCCTGGTGGCTCAGCGGTAAAGAATCCACCTGCAGGAGCCTCGGGTTTGATCCCTGGGTCGGGAAGATCCCCTGGAGGAGGGCATGGCAACCCACTCCAGTATTCTTGCCTGGAGAATCCCATGGACAGAGGAGCCTGGTGGGCTACAGTCCACGGGGTCACAGAGAGTTGGTCTCAACTTAGTGACTAAGCAACAACAATAACAAAGCATGACTATGAGTTTAGGAAAATCTGCAGAATAAGCACATTTGTGAGAGAAGATGCTTATATTTGGCCTCTGAAGGATAATATTTGGTGAAGAATTATCATCAAAAAACTCAACAGGATAAACTTCATTTCTGATATTTTTGTAATCAGCCTAGCCTGAAAAGGAGAAAGTGTGTTTTAGGTATAATAATTAAACGAACAAAAAAAACCCTTAAGTTAGATGCAAAACTCACTGAAAAAAAAAGAAAAAGTAATTATTAATAATTCTAACCATCTGTGAATATTTTGGGAGTGTTTCCTTTGGTCAACAGTATGATACACTGTTTTATTCTCAGTTTTATCATTTCTCCAAAGAGATACACATTTGCTACAAGAATTTTAACTCTTTAAAATATTTAATATATTTATTTGGTTGCAGTGGGTGTTAGCTGTGGCATGTAGGATATGGTAAGTACGGAATCTTAACTGCTAGACTACCAGGAAAGTTTTAACTCTTGACTTTGATATAATTTTCAGTTCAGTTCAGTCGCTCAGTTGTGTCTGACTCTTTGTGACCCCACGAACTGCAGCACGCCAGGCCTCCCTGTCCACCACCAACTCCCGGAGTCCACCCAAACCCATGTCCATTGTGTCGGTGATGCCATTTTAGACTTTAGAAAACTGCAGAAGTGCTACAGAGTTCAGATGTGCCCTTCATCCAGTTTCACCTTGTGTTACCATCTTACATAACCACATCATGTACAACAATCAAAGCTGGGAAGTTACTTTGGTACACTACTGTTATCTAAACCATAGTGCTTATTTTTTTCTATAGTTTTACCTTTTTTGTCCTAAGATCCAATCCAGGCTCCCACATTGCATCTACTTGTCAAGTCTCTCTCATCCCCTAAATGTAATAATTCCTCAGTCTTCCTTCTCATTTATGACTTTGACTTTTTTTTTGTTTTTTGACTTTGACACTTTTGAAGACTACTGGTGAGCAGTTTTGTAGGATGTCTGTCAATTTGAGTTTGTTTGATGTTTTCTCATAATGAGAATGTGGTTTTGCATTTCTAGCAAGAATATCACAAAAGTGATACTGTGTCCTTCTTGATCTACCATATTAGGAGTTTCATGGTGATGATGTTGACCTTGATCACTTGGTTAAGGGGATGTCTTCCAGGTTTCTCCACTGTAATGTTTACAGTCACCCTCACCTCCCCCCATTAATAAATATCTTTGAGAGATCCTTTGATACTATGCAGATTTCTGTATCTCCTCCAACTTTGACCCACTAATTTTAGCATCCTTAGATTTTCCCCTGCTTTTTAATTATTGCTGTGATATCCTTAATGATTTTTTTCCTTTGGTCTTTCTACATTTATTTGTTGAAATTCTTTAGTAAAGTGGAGTTTTTTTCTCCCCTATTTATTTATTCATATCAGTGTGAACTCAGGTATTTATTTTATTCTACAGGTTACGGTCAAATAATATCATTATTTATTTTGTTGCTGAAATCTATATGATATAAATGGCAGAACAGCTTTCCAGTTACACATCTGTGTCATGAATTATTGATCCAGTTCTTCAATGCCTGACGTTTGAGTGGTTATTTGATACTATTTATGATGCCTGATATTGGAGGAGGACCCGGCAACCCACTCCAGTGTTCTTGCCTGGAGAATCCCCAGGGACAGAGGAGCCTGGCAGGCTACAATCCATGGGGTTGCAAAGAGTCGGACACGGCTGAAGCGACTTAGCATGCATGATGTCTGATATACCTAAGCCTTTGAGTTTTTATGTTTTCATAAATTAGGTTTCTAACAGCGGAATTTTGAATGTTGGAAAAGTTGTGGTAACTCAACACGTCAACACGGAAATCGCAATCCACAGACCGAACCCAAATTACGGTGCTGTGAGCTGAGAGAGGCAGCAGATCCTGGAGCTCAGTAAGGCCCCTGCCGGCAGGGTCACGGAGCACAGTTGTCAATAACGACACGTAACAATAAAGTTATTGATGTTGAAGCAGGGACTTCCGGTAGGGGCAAGTCTATTTCCGTTAGGGCCTAGAGCCTTCGTCCTCTCGGTCTCTACGTCCCAACCGGAAATACTTGTACCCCGTCGAAAGCCACGTCGGTCCTGGACTCAGTCCCGCTCACGCAGGGGAGGGAATCGCTTCCGGAGTCAGAGTGTTCTGGCTCGCCCCGCCCCGCCCCGCCGCCGGTGCCGCGCTGGAAGCCTCAGCGCTCCCGGAAGTGGCCCCGGGCCTCTCTGTGTCTCTCTCGGGGTCCCCACCTCCCCGCTGCTGCTGCGGGCCGCGGGGGAGGCGGCGATGGCGGAGGCGGCTCTGCTGCTGTCGCTGCCAGAGGCGGCGGCGGAGCGCGACGCTCGGGAGAAGCTGGCTCTGTGGGATGGGAGAGCGGACACGACGGCTCCGCTGACCGACCGGCAGACGGACTCGGTGCTGGCGCTGAAGGCGGCTGCCGAGGCCCTGCCCGTGCCGGCCGAGGTGAGGCGACGGCGGGAGCCGGGCTGGGTCAGCTCCGTGGCCGCGTCCGCCGACGCCCGCCCTGTAGACCCCCGCCCCGGGTCTCTGCCCTCCTTCCCGGGCGCAGGGACGGCTCCGGTGGGCGAGGCTGCTCCCTTTCCCGGGCTGTCAGGCCTCTCGCTGCCCGGGACCGCCGGCGCTCCCCCTGCGGCGCGGGCCGGTTGGCCGGGAGCTTTGCCCCGGGTGTCTCGCCCCGGGTGTCCCTGGGGTCACCGAGGCCCGGTCCTGCCGCCCACACTCTCCCGGAAGGAGAGCGCGGCGAACCCGAAGTGCTTCGCTTTCAGGACAGCCTCCTGTTGGTGTTCGTTTGCCACCGTAATGAATAACCCGGCTTCCTTTTTCCCTAGGGGCGCCTGGGGAAGACCAGAGTTAGCCCCCGGTGACAGTTTTCATTCATCGCACGTTGATCTGTTGAGCTCTCGAATCAAGTGCCGGTTGTGTTTATATTTATAAAAATGTTTTTCTTTGGAAGCTAGGTCAGTACTTTATTAGATAATGCTGGTTTTCGGTTTTAGTGTCAACGTTTCTAATTATAAGTACCATTTTGGGATGCTGTGCATTTTACTGCCTGTGTGATTCAGTTCAATTAATTATAGTATCAAGAAGTATGTTTCATGAGTTGTCAGATGTTTGACAAACTTTTTCTGGTTTGGGGGCCAGGTTTAGAAGGTCATTTTATTTGTACCCATAGTTACTTTTGATGTTGAAAGCCTTGTTTTCACACGTTGGTGTCCAAAGGCAGGTGGAGTTTAGCGATTTAAGCTTTTAGAGGGTAAGAACTTCGGTTCGAAAGTTCTCACTTACATTGCCTCATGCTTTGCAGTAAAATACAGGTGTTCTTTCTTGGGTTTCTCTGTCCACCTGTATAAGTCTGTGCTGAAATTGGATTTGAAATAAATGAAGAAGTAGGTAGAAATTTGCTTTGGCGTTGCCATCAAAACCTTTTATGCTCGGGGAATAGAAGTTGTTTGCTCTAAATATTTCAGTCTGTTTATAGTTGGATCTGGCCTGTTACCAAAGCAGTATGCTTGGACATCACAGTACCTTTGGCAAACTGTGTCCCATAAGAAAAGTGACCCAATTTGTTTCTATTGCCTTGGGTCACAAACTATTATTCTTCCCATCGAGCATGAGGAAAAGCGGTTGGAGAGAAGTAAATGGAATTTCTTCATTTTCATCCTGTTATGAGATATTCGTGCAATATAATGCCTACTGTTAGCCCCATGCAGTCATTTAACATATATTATGTGCCTGACTGAGGGCCAGGAATTGAGGATGGAAAGATAAGAAAGACAAGATCCCTGCCTCATGGAGCTGACATAATTATGGTGATCATGAATATGTAAAAAAAGAGCTAAGAAGGTAAGTTCAAATGGTGGTCCAGGATATAGAGAAAATAAAACAGGATGGTATGACACCAAGGAATGAGGTATGCCCTTTCAGATAAGATGGAAGGCCTTTCTAAGAAATTGACTAAGTAGAGAACTCACGTTGGAAAACAGGAAGCCAGCGTTGTAAAGACGAGAAAAGTAATCTAGCTGGAGGACAAGGCAATGTAAAGTTCTGGGTAGGTAGAGTGTGACCAGATCAGAGGTTCAGTGAGGGTCTTCTGGTGTGTGCAGTCTTAGTGTTGGATTCCTGTGAGAATCAGATACCAGCCTGTCATTTACCCATCCTGGAACCTGTTAGAGGGATTTCTCATTGCCCTTCTGCTTTCAACAGCCCTCTTTCCCCTTTATGTGTCTGATCGGGAGACTTGTGTGTGCATGTGTGTGCTCAGTCTCATCTGACTCTTTGGGACCCCATGACTGTAGCCCTCCAGGTTTCTCTGTCCATGGAATTTTCCAGGCAAGAATTCTGGAGTGGGTTGCTATTTCCTCCTCCAGGGGATCTTCCTGACCCAGGGATTGAACCTGCTGTCTCCTGAATTGGCAGGTAGATTCCTTACCACTGAACCACCAGGGAAGACGGAAACTGAATTTTTTAACCCTCTTGTCACTCTTTTAACATTGGCAGTGAGAAAGAATGCCTCAGTTTTTATTTTGTCCAACCCAGGTATCTGTAAAGGATTTTCTGTAGCATTTTCCAGTTTTCAGGAGATAAATTGTTTCCTGAATAGCAGGAACTGGGCAAGTTAGTTGAATAGCAAGAGACCAGCTAACTTTCAATAAATATCATAAAGCTGTTAATAACTTTCTTTTTTATGAAAGTGAACTAGTCTTTTCTTGGAAAGGAGTTACACCTTTTAAGTTGGTGTTAAATAAGAAAATTTGTGGTAGACTGGTTTCTTGTAGCTAGGGCATATTTTTTAGTCATGAGATCCTTTTTCTTTCTGCTGAGTTTAGTCATTCTGGATAAGATGCTGAGATGATTTACCCTGAAAGTTACCTGTAATTGACTGTTAGAGCTGTTTTCCTAAAGGCTTTGTGACTTTAGATTGATCCTGCCCTGAAACTGTTTTCTTCTTTATACAATGGGGATGATATGTGCCTCTCCGGGTATGTGAGAATTAAATGATGTGTGTGCACACAGCAAGCTTCCTGTCAGTGTTGTATTATGAATGTGCTTCTCTCCCCAGGTGGCTAGCCCTGTAAAAGTACAGGCTAGAGTCTTACCTCCTTGAGCTGATGTAGGCGTCACTCAGACCAGGGGGCAGAAAGGGAGGAGTTAGGTGCCTTGAGGAAGGTTCTGAATCTCCATCTGTACCTCTTCAATGATTTCCTCCAAGCAGAGTCGATAATGTCAGGTTTCGTTTAGGGAATAAATTCATTACATTGATTACAAAAGTGATTTTCTCCAACCCAAAACTGCGCAAGAAAAGTTTGGAGAGAAAGGCATATTTGCTTCTTTTTTCCTGGACCTGCTCAGCTGGTCAGGCAAGGCTTGATAGTTTGTAATTAGTATTTAATATGTTAGTGTCCCTGTTTATATACAGTAGCTCTCTGGAACTACCAATCAGGAACCCCAGTCTGGGCTCTTTCCTCTCTGCTGGTTGATGTCCTCTCCATCCGGACACCGGGACAGTGCGTGTGAACCAGAGGTGTTCGGTCATCTCCTCTCCAGGAGTGAAAGAGCGGTCAGAACAGGACAGTTGGTGACACCAACACACGCTTCTTAATTTCCCGTTCTGTTCCAGGTGCTTTGAGGAACGAAGACAGCTGGGCAAATGTACCTAATGAGGACATCTTTTTATAACTTCTTTTTTAAAAAACATATTTATTATTTATTTGACTGCACCAGGTCTTAGTTGTGGTACGTGGGATCTAATTCCTTGACCAGG
This sequence comes from Dama dama, assembly GCF_033118175.1. Classification (NCBI taxonomy): domain Eukaryota; kingdom Metazoa; phylum Chordata; class Mammalia; order Artiodactyla; family Cervidae; genus Dama; species Dama dama. The sequence continues at coordinate 19,544,303 of NC_083710.1, forward strand.
GGTTGAATCCCGGGCCCCTCTGTTGGGAGTGAGGAGTCTTATCCAAGGGACCACCAGCGAATTCCCTCATAACCTCTTAGAAAGCAACTTGTTTTGTGATTCTAAAAAATTGTTTCTTAGAAGTGGTTGCATTGTGACTTCTAGCTTGTTTGGTTTGAGAGAAAATGGTTTTGTATTAGAACGAGGCAACAGGACAGGAAGCCGCCTTCTGCTTCTGATATTTAAAAGTCCTTGTGGTTGGAAAGTGGTCATTTGTGCATGAAGTGATCAAGTAGAATGCTCCTTCATAATTCAGATTATCTCATTTACTCACAACGTCTATATTATATTTGGAGTGTGTAGTACCTTCTCAAGTAGATAGAGTTTTCATATGATTTTATTTTCTAAAGTATATTAGAGGATACGTTTTTGTTCAAAGTGACAGAGCACATGTATGACACCCCTGGATCCTTTTGACTTGACAGTAATGAGGATGTGGCACACTCCAAAAAAAAAGGTGGTTTCAGTAAATCTGCAATTTTGGCAAATTCATCATTTAAGAAATGAATCTAAGACTTAATTATCTAACAATACAAATTTTGACAGTCTGTAAAAGAGGTGGTATATAGGTAACAGAATTTGAGAGTAAATATAGAAGGAAATACTAAGGGTATTAATTTCACTTTACATCATGGGAGTCAGTAGATAGGACCTTAAATTGATGAATTCAAACACAGTTTTGTTAATCTGTGTTTTCGAGTTATGGAATAACCACCAAAAATACTGAAAACAGTGAACTTTTTAACTCTTCTGAAGTTTTGGAATAAAAATGTGAATAATTTTTATAAAAGAAAGTTGATAAAAATTACAGATAATCTCTTCAGTTCCTTCTGCTTTTAAAAGTTCTTCATTTTACCCTACAATTCCTTAGAAATACTTCTCAAATTATAAGCGTTGGTATTACCTCAGAGAAGAATTGAAAGGTCAGAGAAGGGAAGAGGGCAACTTGATTTTCATGTAATCATTCTAAACTGCTGGACTTGTAAAATAATGCCCTTGTTATAATTTAATGACAAGAGTTGTGAATTTGAAGTAAGAAAATAAATTCCATCTTTTTCTTTTTTTTTCCCCCATCTTTTTCTTATACTCTGTTGAAAATGCTGCATGTCAAATAAAAAAGGCAAGATGTATGTATTATACTGCTATTTGGGTTTTTAAAAAAAGGTACACTTCCTTTGTATATGCATGAATTGTCTTAGAAAAGCTTCATGAGAAACTAGTTAACATTAGTAACTCCTGGAGAGGGAACTGGGTGGCTGGGGAATGGGTCCGTGGGAAGAAGATGTTTCATATCATTTTGAATTTTGTGTTTTCTTACCGTTCCTCCTCAACCCTCAGCTCTTGGTGGGCCTGAAGGTGCCCTTCTTTTTCTAGCTTTTTAGTTGCTTGATGACACTGGGACCTCAGCTCTCTAGTGGAATATAGTTTGTAGATTATTTGTATTTTTCTTATAATAAGGGTGCAAGCCACACTCTGTCTAGCCTTTTTATTTCAGCCTAGCCTCCGTGTGCTTTCTTGCTTTCTGCTTTTTTTCCCCAAATCTCTGCCTGATCCACATCTCCCTCCCCCCTTTACCTTCTTGTGTGTGTGTTCATTGCTCAGTTGTGTCTGACTCTTTCCAACCCCATGGACTGTAGCCACCAGGCTCCTCTGTCCATGGGATTCTCCAGGCAAGAATACTGGAGTGGACCGCCATTTCCTTCTCCAGGGGATCTTCCCAACCCAGGGATGGAACCCAGGTCTCCTGTAGTGCAGGTAGATGTTTTATCAGTCTGAGCTTCTTAGATAACATATAAACTGCTGAGAGAATTATGTGTTTGATTGTTGTCATGATCTGTTCATAAATAACTGATAAAGGTAATTTACAGACTATTCTGTTTCCAAGAAGCAGTTCAATTCTGATAAATAAATTTACTTACTCCGTAAAGGGAACCCTCTTGCACTGTTGATAGGAATGCAAATCGGTGCAGCCGCTATGGACAACAATATGGGGGTTTCTTAAAAGACTAAAAATAGAACTACCATATGAGCCAGCAGTCCCACTCCTGGGTGTACATCAGGAGAAAACTCTTAATTTGAAAAGATACATGCACTCCAGGATTCATAGCACCACTACTTATAATAGCCAAGACACAGAAGCAACTTAAATGTCCATCAGCAGATGAATGAACTAAGGAGATTTGGCATTTATACAGTGGACTATTATGTAGCCTTAAAAAGGAATGAAATAATGCCATTTGCAGCAACATGGATGAATTAGAGATTATCATACTAAGTCAGGTGAGTCAGACAAAAACAAATATGGTATGACATATGTGGAGTCCAAAACAACGACACAAATACTTATTTACAAAACACACAGATTCACAAATGTGGAAACAGACTTATGGCTCCCAAAGGTGGGAGAGGGAGGGGTAACTGAGGAGCTTGGGGTTAGCAGGTGTTTCCTACTGCATATAGATGAGATTAGCAACAGGGCTGTCTGTAGAGCGCAGAGAGCTATGTTCAGCACCTTGTAACAACCTGTAGCGGGAAGGAATCTGAAGAAAGATTTGTTTGTGTGTGGCTGGACCACTTTGCCGTACAGCGGAAGCTAGCACAGCATTGTAAATCGACTGTACTTAAATACAAATTAATCAAATAAACTTACTCTGTTTCTGCTAGTAAGTAGTGGTGGTAATAACGATAACATGATGATAGCAGTAGCTCCGATTTCTCGGCTGACTGATTGGCAGGCTTCGTGCTCCGCGCGTGGAGCACTGTCTCCGGCGGCGCCTCCCGAGGAGACAGCTGGTTGGAGGCTGGCGTGGCCGCCCAGGGCGTGCGCAGCTGCCCTTGGCTTCCTCTGTCCTCAGACCTCTGATGGCAGCGGACAGTTCTGGTCACACTTTAAACTCAAGGTAGATTCTCACCAGATCTCAGAAACTTAATTCTTACTGCCCAGCAGTCCTTTTATATGCAGAGATTGTGTCACCATTCAGCACGAGTTTATATGAAGAGGTGATGCCCTTAATACATATTTACATACACCCAAGACCCTCCTGGCTCTCGAGTCAGACTCATTTGTGCGGAGATTGGGGATCAGTCACCTTCCTGAACTTCTTTTTTCTGTGTGCAGCTTCCCAGTGATCCAAGAAGTCTGTTTTCTCACACTTTTGGTTTCTTGTTTTTGCAGTGGCCCCATACAGATAATGTAATTTCTATTTTGGACGAATGAAAAGTGCTCAGTCGTGTCTGACTCTTTGCAAGGACTGTAGCCCGCCAGGTTCCTTTGTCCATGGAATTTGCCAGGCAAGAATGCTGGAGTAGGTTGCCGTTTCGTTCTCCAGGAGATCTTCCCAACCCAGAGATCGAACTTCTGTCGCTTACATCTCCTGCATTCAGTTCAGTTCAGCCGCTCAGTTGTGTCCGACTCTTTGTGACCCCATGAACCGCAGCATGCCAGGCCTTCCTGTCCATCACCAACTTCTGGAGTCCACCCAAACCCATGTCCATTGAGTCGGTGATGCCATCCAACCATCTCATCCTCTGTCGTCCCCTTCTCCTCCTGCCTTCAATCTTTGCCAGCATCAGGGGCTTTTCAAATGAGTCAGCTCTTCGCATCAGGTGGACAGAGTATTGGAGTTTCAGCTTCAACATCAGTCCTTCCAATGAACACCCAGGACTGATCTCCTTTAGGATGGACTGGTTGGATCTCCTTGCAGTCCAAGGGACTCTCAAGAGTCTTCTCCAACACCACAGTTCAAAAGCATCAATTCTTCAGCACTCAGCTTTCTTTATAGTCCAACTCTCACATCTATACATGACTACTGGAAAAACCATAGCCTTGACTAGACAGACCTTTGTTGGCAAAGTAATGTCTCTGCTTTTCAATATGCTGTCTAGGTTGGTCATAATTTTCCTCCCAAGGAAATTAATTTCATGGCTGCAATCACCATCTGCAGTGATTTTGGAGCCCAGAAAAATAAAGTCAGTCACTGTTTCCACTGTTTCTCCATCTATTTCCCATGAAGTGGTAGGACCAGATGCCATGATCTTATTTTTCTGAATGTTGAGCTTTAAGCCAACTTTTTCACTCTCCTCTTTCACTTTCTTTTTTTTTTTTTTTCATTTATTTTTATTAGTTGGAGGCTAGTTACTTTACAATATTGTAGTGGGTTTTGTCATACATTGACATGAATCAGCCATGGAGTTAAATTAAGAGGCTCTTTAGTTCTTTGCTTTCTGCCATAAGGGTGATGTCATCTGCATATCTGAGGTTATTATTTCTCCTGGCAATCTTGATTCCAGCTTGTGCTTCCTCCAGCCTAGCATTTCTCATGATGTACTCTGCATATAAGTTAAATAAGCAGGGTGACAATATACAGCCTTGACGTACTCCTTTTCCTACTTGGAACCAGTCTGTTGTTCCATGTCCAGTTCTGCATTAGCAGGTGGATTTCTTGAGCACTGTGCGAGTTGGGAAGTCCACCATTAACTTAGAAATACTTAGGTATTAAGTAAGTTGCCCATTGTAACACAGCGCATAAGTGAGCAGGAGCAGGGAATTCCCTGGTGGTCCAGTTACTAGGACTCTGCTTTCATGGCTGAGGATGTGGGTTCAATCCCTGGTGGGGCACCTAGGATCCCGAAAGCTGCATGGCTGAAAAAGTAGGGAGCAGGAGCAGGGTTCAAAGCAGGCTGTGCTATAAAGTGCTTTATTTACCATGGCTGAGAGGACAGCCCCACGTGAACCCAGGTACAAAATCCCCTACATTTAAAGGGTCATATTTCTAAATTAATGATGGTGCATTTTGCATCTCCCTTATTTTATTTTAGCTTTAAAAAGAAAATACTGCCTTCAGATGAAATTTCTGTATCTAGAAAAATAGGAAGCAATTTCCTAAAACCTTGGATTAAGGTCTTTTATTGCTAGACCCTAGATGTCATGCCCTAAGGGTTGAAAACTGGGATTGAAAAGAAATAGTTGGGGCTTTTTCTACTTTCCCCAGCAATCACACCCCACCCCCCACCCCCCTCCCTTTTATGTCTAAAAACAGCCTGCCTGTGTGACTCTAGGCAAATGAACACCGGGACTATCTTTGGTAATGGAAACTAGACAGTATTCTGGGTCTGATGGCATCAAAGTGAGGATCTTAGGACTCTGATGGGACACTGAAATTCTTTCTCTTCAGTTGTAATTTCAAAATCTGTCAGCTGGAAGATGTGGGGGAAGTATGTCAGCTGTGTAGAAATAGTGGAAGGAGGTGCAGTTGTTGGTCATTGATTTTTGGGTACTTTGTTTTCTGTTGGTTGGTGTTAAGGAGGTCAGCCTTTTATGCTGATACCTGAGAGGGCAGCTCCTTTCATTAGCACACAAGGTTTGCCTTTGACTGGTGCTAGTTCACCAGAGGTTCCAGTAGGAAAATGTGTGCAAATTAGTAGAGATTCATCGGCAGTTTTCGAAAGGTAAGTCTAAAACTTTACTAATGGGATATTGGTATCCTGTTTGCATTTTGAGACTAGCATTTAATACGTGTGTGTGCTCAGTTGCTCAGTCGTGTCTGACTCTTGGCGACCCCAAGGACTGTAGCCTGCCAGGGTCCTCTGTCCATGGAATTTTCCAGGCAAGAATTCTGGAGTGGGTTGCCATTTCCTCCTGCAGAGGATCTTCCCAACCCAGTGATCAAACACACATCTTTTGTGTCTCCTGTGTTGAGAGGCAGATTCTTTATGGCTGTGTCACCATAGAGAGAGCCTAACTATAAGTGTTAGTATATATGGCACTTACTAACCTCAGATGATTTAATGGAAAACATTTCTCTTTCATAACAACTGAGATGGACTACCAATCTTGAGTTAAGTTCAGAGAATTTTCAATTTATTTGAATCTCTTTGTGACTTTTTTTTTCAAGCTCCCGATTGAAGATTTATGCAGTTTAACCTCGCAGTCACTGCCCATTGCACAGACTTCAGTAGTTCCCGAATCTACAGAAGACATTCTCTTGAAGGGATTCACGTCCTTAGACATGGAAGAAGAAAGAATCGAAACTGCACAGCAGGTGAATGGCAGCTTTTTCTTCTAAGAATATTTATTGTTTCAAATGTCTCAAGAGAGGGCTAATAAAAAAAGGCCCTAGTTAAGACTTTTGACCTTTTAAAATTGTAGTTAAAATCTTTCTAGAATTTTTTTTGTGTGTGTGGGAGAAGGATGTATTACATGCAGCAAGTAAGGAAAACACCAGGGGTCTTGCCCAAAGCAATATCTCTTTCTAGAACAGTCTTGATTTTGTGATTTTGTGTTAGTGGTGGCTATTTCTTAAGTGTCTTAAGTGAGCCTGTTTCTCAGTTTTATTTATGGTACAGATAAAAATATGATATTCCAAGTCTGAATGTTGATAGACTGTTACATTTATTAAGGTTTTGATATTTTACGCCTTTCTGACCTCCTCCCAGTGTGTGTCTGTGTTAATGTGTGCCCCCTCAGCATGCGAGTGTGCTCACATGGACATACACAGACCTGCCCCCACTTGTTGCTAGGTAATTTCTTTCTTAAAAACCTCAGTATTCTCTTGAGATGAACACTTACGGTTATTTTCTAGTAATTTAGCATATGTAATCTATGGTTTTTTTGCTTGTTTTCACTTGTTCCCAGCTATGAATTTAAGTCAACTATAACTTGAGTTTGAAAAAAAAAATCAAAGCTGAGGCAGTTACCAAGTGAAACATGGAGCAGAGGTGCTGAATTGCACACACACTTAGCGGAAAGGGCAGTGCTGCAGAGGGATGAAAAGCTCTGGCTCTTGAGTTAGGCCAACCTGGATCTGAAAGTCAGCTCCCTCTCTTATAATCACGGTTTAGTGAACGAAAGCCAAGGTACTTGGCGAGTGTAATATCTTGGGAGAATAAAGCATACCTTTGACTTCAGATCCCACGTGAGAACTATAGAAGATAATCTTGTACCATGTCTATGAATTTATTTGGAGTATTTGAAGAAAAAATCTGGATTAAATTTGCAGTTGCCTATCTTTCTTTAACGGAGAAGGCAATGGCACCCCTCTCCAGTGTTCTTGCTGGGAGAATCCCGGGGACGGGGGAGCCTGGTGGGCTGCCGTCTATGGGATTGCACAGAGTCGGACACGACTGAAGCGACTTAGCAGCAGCAGCAGCAGCAGCATCTCTCTTTAAATTAAAAAAATCGATTACATTGAGTTATAATTTACATATAATGAAAATGTACTCATTTTAAGTATACAACTTGATGATGGGCCCAGAATTCAAATCCAGGTTTAGTTGATGCAAAAGCTATGTTTTTAAATCACTCCTTTATATTATTTCTGAGCTTATAGTCTCACAATTATTATTAGATAATGTTAATATTTGCCGGAAGCCCTATGTTACCTACTCATATTAGGCAAATTAGCAAGTAGGCAGGAGAAGGCAATGGCAACCCACTCTAGTTCTCTTGCCGGGAGAATCCCATGGACGGAGGAGCCTGGTGGGCTGCAGTCCATGGGGTCGCTAAGAGTCGGACACCACAGAGCGACTTCACTTCACTTTTCACTTTCATGCATTGGAGAAGGAAATGGCAACCCACTCCAGTGTTCTTGCTTGGAGAGTCCGAGGGACGGGGGAGCCTGGTGGGCTGCTCTCTATGGGGTCGCACGGAGTTGGACACAGCTGAAGCGACTTAGCAGCAGCAGCAGCAGCAAGTAGGCAATAACCTCTTAGGAAGAAATATTTATTCCTGTTAATACATTAATACATATTGTCTTATTAATACTTTTATTATTTGACTCTGAATGTGGCCAGTGTTTTTAAGATACTTTGCTTTTGCTAGCATATAGACACTGACCATGCAATTAAGTTATCATCTCCTGGCTTAAAACTTTTAATATCTGAGCCCCAAACAATACGACTTAGTGTCTGCCCTTGCTGTTTAGCATGTAGCCACTCTTCACTTTGTTGTAGTTTTATTGACAACATAATACTCTATTTTTCCAGTTTTTCTCATGGTTTGCAAAGCTACAAACTCAGATGGATCAGGATGAAGGAACTAAATATAGGTATGTGCTCTCATTTGTTGGCTATCCTGATTTTTAGATCACCTGAAGCATTTTGTAATCTGTGTCTTTAAATAAAATTAAGGTACAAAGAAAACTTGAATAGTCACATGTTCTTTAAGGATAGGTAGAGAAGATATAGGTCATTACAACTGGTAGTGAAGGTTGTGTGATTAAAAGAAAAGTCAGTTAGCAGGTTAGGAGGGAGAGACTTTGATTTTTAGATAACTTTAAATGAAGTGGGAGTGTTGTCAGGAACTCTGCTGTCTTTTCTTTAGAGGGACTTTAGGGATGGCCGACTGGACTGGGCGTGTGCTGTGTTGTTTTGTTTGCGTATATTGACGGCATGGAGGAAGTAACTGTATGATCTTTAGCTGATTTGGGGGCTCTGGGTTGAACATTTGCATTCATTTAACATTAAGTGACAACTGTTGCTAGGCACTGTATTAGGCTCTTTTATGTATGATTCCATTTAGCCTGCATTATCCCCATTTTACAAGTAAGTAAACTGGGACCTGGAAATATTGAATCCTTGCCTAATGTCATGGAGACTTGGGCAGAGCTGGGACTTGGACTGACATCTTCAAAGTTTAGAATTCTTCCCGTGACTTTGTCCCTCAAAGGCAGACTTGACCTGAGGGATGGACCTGCTTGATAACCTTGGTGGCCCTGGTGTCCCAGTCTTTGAGAGCTGAGCCCGTGATTTATTGACCTACATGTGAAAAGCCAGTTTATGGCTCCAAGGCTGATTCCTTTCCTTGCTCATAGTTTCAGTCATTTTCCTCTTTAAGCATTGAAACAGTTTGTGACATAGTTTTTGCTACATTTCTGAATTAATAAATGTTTGTGACTAGGTCAGACTTTCCTTCTGAAATGCAAGCATTTGGGGGAAAAACAAGATTTTGTTGTTTACTGTCTATGCTTATTGGGGGAAAATACTATTGCCAATCCCCTTTTGGTTCTGTTTTCTAGACAGATGAGGGATTACTTGTCTGGGTTTCAGGAGCAGTGTGATGCTATATTGAATGATGTAAACAGTGCTCTTCAGCATCTGGAATCATTGCAGAAACAGTATCTTTTTGTGTCCAATAAGACAGGAACCCTACATGAAGCCTGTGAACAGCTCCTGAAAGAGCAGGTAATTTGGAAGAAGAGAGAATGTCAGTGACTATATTTAATGTTTTTAAATATATGAATATAATTTAATTTTGATTTCCTTAATTTTGAACACTGCTCTGTAAGAGACTTGCATTTGTAAGCATGCAAATGGTTACTTTGACAGCCTGCTTTTAAGCTTGTATGAGCAGGGGCCCTAGCAAGCTCTCGGATGTTTTGAGCTGTTAGGTCTCAGTACAGTTTCAGAGTGAAGAGGATATTTCGTTTGCTCTGTCTGCTCTTTATTACTGGCACTTTATTTTTGGCCACACTGCGTGGCTTACAAATCTTAGTTCCCTGACCAGGGAGTGAACCCCAGCCTTGGCAGTGAAAGCACCGAGTCCTAACCACTGGACCACCCAGGAATTCCCTGTTGACACTTTTCAAGCAAGGGGTAGTGATTGTAGTAATGGTGGGGTTTATGAAATGATGAGCAGATCTAAATTGCACTTAAACTTGTGACTTAAAGATAGAATATTTAAGTTACTATATTTATCTCAGAGATGTCTCTGTGTGTATTTTGTATGATTTTTAAAAGGCAGTGCTTTGTTATTTTGTAAAAAGAGCTTATATAATATACTATAAGAATCATTGCTTATTTTAGCCCATGATTGCAGAAATCTTTGGGCATTTTTGTGAAACTATATATCTAATATAAACCTGTATGACTGATACAAACCTCTTCAATGTAATTTTGAGACTGGAGTTTTGATTCTTATATTCTTGTAATAATTGATTTTTCTCTTTTAAAAAACTGCAAGTCGGAACTTGTTGATCTGGCCGAAAACATTCAACAAAAACTTTCCTATTTTAATGAATTGGAAACTATTAACACAGTAAGCATTGTTTTTTTTTTTTAATCTATTTCCCCCTCCTGAGTATAATCTTTAAACTTATAAATTGGCTTGAGTGGTATTTTTAACTTAAGAGTTTGCTTGTTGTTACGGTATTCCTATTTGTGGCTGATAGACATACCATTACCAGTTCAGAGTTTTTCCACATATGATTTAAATAATAGTTCTCTTTATATTGTATTCTTGTTATTAAAATCTCTGTTTTGGTTAACTCTTTAATAGTATCTTATTGGCAAGCTGTGATGTTTATAAGAAGAAATATTCCATTTAAAATGTTTCTGTGGTTGTGTTTCTATAATATTAATTAAAGCATTTCTTAAACTAATCTCATGTTTAGTTTGAGGAAAACTATAGCCCTCTTAAAGCATTGTATCCCAAAGGGATCGTCACAATGAGGACTGCTGTGTAAATTATATTTTTCTTTGCTTCTGGCTTATAAATTAATTATAATAACTGTGTATATACCATGTTATTAAAATTATTAAAAGTAATCTTAATTATTAAAGTTCTTTGAGAGAGAAATAAAAACGGTAGCCAATTAACAATGGAATACATTGACAAACTATTTGTATATCAAGATTAGAAATAATTGATTTTACTTACATTTTATATATATTATATAGCTTTATATATTTTAATATATATTGTCTATTACATTAAACATTAAATATCATGTTTATATTATGTTAACCTGTGTTTATACTCATTATTACTTGTATATGTTTACTTAATATTTTACTTTTATAGTATGACTGCTAAACTTAATGTTTTAACTTTGAGAAAATCACCACTTTTTGAAATGTGAAAATTTATGTTTTAAATTTTTTAAAGTACTAGAAAATGAAAAATCTAGGTTCTTGATGTATTATTTTAATGTAACTGTACAATGGATAATGTTTGCTAATTCATGAAGAGCTCCATTAAAGCTCATTAGGAATAAACTGAATTCAATCCATATAATTTTAATTTGTCCTCTATTGTATTGTAACACATGGGCTGCATTTGAGGCTACTTTTTGACTCTTAAAATGTAAAGCTTTTTTTTTTCCCTTAAAGAAATTGAATTCTCCCACGTTGTCTGTGAATAGTGAAGGATTTATACCTATGCTGGCCAAGTTAGATGATTGTATAACATACATCTCATCTCATGTAAGTCATGGTATTTCTGTATGTTTTAAAAAAATCTTAACATCTCTGTTACATCACTTCTTATGCAATAATTATTTCTTCCTAAGGGAAAATACATATCTGTAACATACTTGAAGAAAAACTGAGGTAAATTCTTAGTCGCTTTCAGTAGTGATGTAAAAAAGTATTGTACTTTCAGCTGCTGTGGAAACCCCTGAAGTAGAAAAAGAGTCTGGCTGACACAACTTTATCCCATCTTAAAGGACTAGTGGTTTGTTTACAGTGTTGACTTCTGTTTTGCTAGCTACTTCCTTGGAAACAAAAATTATTACTTGGCAGGGGAAAGGAAGGGACAAGCCCTTCAGTGTAATCACCATCTCCTTCTGTCCTCTGAGGATTTATAGCTGTATTTATTTCACCCAACTCCTATCCTTTTCCCAGCTGAGCCTCACATATTAGCCTTGAGGTCTGTGGGGTACTGAAAATATATTTTGCTAAAAATGGCGAATATTTACTGAGCCCCTGCTTTGTGTCAGGCACAGAGAATTTGGCTCTGACCAAAACAGTCATAGTACTTGTCTTCAAGGAGTGTGTGACCTATGTAAGACCTTTTGAGCTTTCTGTGCAGCTTTACATAAAGGTTGGTTTTCATTAAAAGTTTTCTTTGTTAATGTTTGTTTCATATTTACAAATCTTTCCCTTTTCTTTACAGCCGAATTTTAAAGATTATCCTGTATATTTACTGAAGTTTAAGCAGTGTCTTTCTAAAGCTTTGCATCTCATGAAGACATACACTGTGAACACACTACAGAACCTCACAAATCAGTTATTAAAAAGGGTGAGTTAACTGGTGAGGTGGGGTTTTTTGTTTGTTTGTTTGTTTGTTTATTTTCTATAACCTTAGTCTGACATAGAAGAACTGTACAGAAAAGATCTTCATGACGCAGATAACCACAGTGGTGTGATCACTCACCTAGAGCCAGACATCCTGGAATGCAAAGTCAAATGGGCCTTAGGAAGCATCACTATGAACAAAACTAGTGGAGGTGATGGAATTCCAGTTGAACTGTTCCAAATCCTAAAAGATGATGCTGTGAAAGTGCTGCACTCAATATGCCAGCAAATTTGGAAAACTCAGCAGTGGCCACAGGACTGGAGAAGGTCAGTTTTCATTCCAATCCCCAAGAAAGGCAATGTCAAAGAATGTTCAAACTACCTCACGCTTGCACTCATTGCACACACTAGCAAAGTAATGCTCAAAATTCTCCAAGCCAGGCTTCAACAGTGCATGAACCGTGAACTTCCAGATGTTCAAGCTGGTTTTAGAAAAGGCAGAGGAACCAGAGATCAAATTGCCAACATCCACTGGATCATCAAGAAAGCAGGAAAGTTCCAGGAAAACATCTGCTTCTGCTTTATTGACTACACCAAACCTTTGACTGTGGATCACAACAAACTGTGGAAATTCTGAAAGGGATGGCAGTACCAGCACACCTGACCTGCCTCCTGGGAAACCTGTGTGCAGGTCAGGAAGCAACAGAACTGGACATGGAACAGCAGACTGGTTCCAAATAGGACAAGGAGTACGTCAAGGCTGTATATTGTCACCCTGCTTATTTAGCTTATATGCAGAGTACATCATGTGAAATGCTGGCCTGGATGAAGCACAAGCTGGAATCAAGAATGCCGGGAGAAATATCAATAACCTCAGATATGCAGATGACACCACCCTTATGGCAGAGAGTGAAGAACTAAAGAACCTCTTGATGAAAGTGAAAGAGGAGAGTGAAAAAGTTGGTTTAAAACTCAACATTCAGAAAACTAAGATCACGGCATCCGGTCCCATCACTTCATGGCTAATAGATGGGGAAACAATGGAAAAGGTGACAGACTATTTTTCTGGGCTCCAAAATCACTGCAGATGGTGACTACAGCCATGAAATTAAAAGATGCTTGCTCCTTGGAAGAAAAGTTATGATAAACCTAGACAGCATATTGAAAAGCAGAGATGTTACTTTGCCAGCCAAGGTCCATCTAGTCATAGTTATGGTTTTTCCAGTAGTCATGTATGGATGTGAGAGTTGGACTATAAAGAAAGCTGAGCGCCAAAGAATTGATGCTTTTGAACTGTGGTGTTGGAGAAGACTCTTGAGAGTCCCTTGGACTGCAAGGAGATCCAACCAGTCCATCCTAAAGGAGATCAGTCCTGGGTGTTCATTGGAAGGACTGATGTTGAAGCTGAAACTCCAATACTTTGGTCACCTGATGTGAAGAACCGACTCATTTGAAAAGCCCCTGATGCTGGGAAAGATTGAAGGCAGGAAGAGAAGGGGACAGCGGAGGATGAAGTGGTTGGATGGCATCACTGACTCGATGAACATAAATTTGAGCATACTTCGGGAGTTGGTGAAGGACAGGGAAGCCTGGCATGCTGCGGTCCATGGAGTTGCAAAGAGTCGTACACGACTGAGTGACTGAACTGAACTGACTGAGCTCCATTTTTTTAACCTTTTGTTAAAAAAGAATATACATTGCAGTGTCATTTATAATAAGAAAAATGGTCATATATATTTGTCTGTCACAGTTTTATTTTCAAAGAATACATAAGAACATGAGAAATAATTCAGTACTATATGATAAAAAAAAGATTCAGACTATTTCTCACTGAAATATTTTCTTTTTAAAGAAAATATTAGGAAATACATCAGAATGATAAAAGTGGTTCTGAGTGGTGGAATTATATATGATGGATGATTTGAGTATTTTTCTTTATAAATGATGGATTATTTAATTGTCTCTATCTAGGAAATTTATTATTATTGAATGCCTCCTAAATGCTTGGCATTATATGGGAACTGTACAGTAGTGAAAGGAGATAACAAGGTCCCTGCCTTCATGGAGCTTGTATTCAGGAGAAATAATCAGTAAAGAAAGAAATAAATTAGTCTATTAAAGATTGTGGTAGATGCTAGGTGGAAAATTAGCTGAGTGTTAGGTTAGAAAATAAGAGTGGAGCTAGATAGGATGGTCATTGAGCACATTTCTTTCCTAAAAAAAAGTAAAACCTTAAAGGTAATACATTTTGTTTTTTAAGCTTACTTTCTAAAAATATGGAATGTTTTCTTGAGCTTTCCGTTCAGAGCTACTGATTTTTGTATTGCATTTTATCATTCACATTGCTCTTAGCTTACAGAACAGATTGTATAATTTTTCTATTTTGCAAAATTTTTAATTTTGAAACTAAAACCTAATACCTACTGGTACTTACTATGTGTTAGTGCTTTGTAACTGAGCTCTGTAAAACGTTTGTGCATATGTTTTGTCACCATTTAATGGATGCCCTGAATCCATTAAATAATTTGACCAATGTCCTACAGTCAGTAAATGATTGTGAATCTGAATTCAGTCTTTTTTACCACCAAAATTCTTGAAGCATAGGATAAATTTTAATTATAAAAAGGAGAGAGATGGCATCTCCACACAATTATTTTATATGTAGCAATAACAGTATTTAGTCTTTTTCTCTGTAAGCTTTTGGTTGGTATATAGGCCAAGCAGGAGCCATATGACATGGTTTGTGTTATATTTTCTGAATAATTTTTTGTTTGCTAATTATCTGCCTTCTCTGTCCTCCGCCTTGTGTCTTTAGGATCCTTCATCTGTACCTAATGCAGACAATGCCTTTACACTATTTTATGTGAAATTTCGAGCTGCTGCCCCCAAAGTCAGAGTAAGTCTATTGACATAAAAAAGATACTGCTATGAAATTTATTTAGCCAGCCCTTTGGAAATGCTAATATATGTTAGGTCCTTTGCTTATACCAGGAAAATGAGCATGAATGAATGTTAGGCTTTGTCCTTCCACATTACAGCAGTATATGTTGAGGGGCTTTAAGCCCACAGAGCAGGAAACACCTAGCTCTTCTGTGATGCTCAGGGAAGGTTTCCAGATGAAGCTGATATTTGAGCTTAAAAAGCTTGAATGTAGAGAGCACTTGGGGGGATTGATAAGGATATTTTTTACAGAGAGAGCAACATGTACAGGGAAGGTAATAGAACCATAAAAGACATGTATTTGGGGAGAACCTCATGTAATTTGTTGATACCAGAACACAGACTTTAGTGGAGTGTGATGAGAAATAAGAATGATGGCAGAGACCATCTCACGAAGGATGTTTCATGTCATGCTAATTCAGGAAAAGCAGAGAACCAGTATAATATTTTCAACCAGTGTCATCCCAGATACAGCTGACTGGAGCCGGTATGTGTATCTTTTTTTATTGTTGTGAAGTTTCTAGAAAAAGTGATCTGCTTTTGCTGACTTTGACCCCACTCTCTTCCTTGTATCCATCTTGAAAGTAAGTGGAAAGGAGTTTTTGTTTTTCAAAGCAGGAACTTGGTTTTGTTTAGAGAAGATACAGCAGCTAGTTGATAGTTCGAGGTTTAGATTGTGCCAGATTGGTTGCTTTCACTTGCTAGTCAATTAACAGTGATACAGTTTTGATTAGCAAAAATGGTGTAGGCAAGAGGGCTCAGTGGTGAGTGGTATTTTTTGGTCTGTTAGAAATTGACAAAGTAAGGTGTAATAGTGTTTATCAGGATTTGGTGAGACAGGTGATACTGCTAATGGACTGTATTAATAGTTAATTTCTTCCTCAAAAACATTTTAGCAGAATGGAACAAAAGTCTCTAAAAATATTTATCTTTTCTGACCCAGTGCTGGGAGCCCCCACCTGGGAGGTAGGTATTATCATTGTATCAGCTTTCCAAGGTCAGAAATGGAATCTCAGTGATGTGGGCTTGTTCTCCTGGGCTCAGACAGCTACTGGGAGTCAGCACTGAAACCCTCTAGTTTCACTTCATGACCTGGAGCTCTTAACCACTGGGCTGATTTTAGAAAACAACCTTGATGACTAGCAATAGAAGAATGTCTGACTTAGAGTACATCTACTCAGTAGGATGTCAAATAGCCATGTAAAGTGATGTTTTAAATAGTATTTATAATGATGATTCACTGACTCTTTACTAAGTGCCAGGCAGTAAGGCTAAGGCTTTTCAAACATTTTCATCTGATAACGGAAGTTATTTAATAAAAGGAAAGTGTTTTAAAATATTATTTTTCAAAAGCAGATTGTAAAGCTGAATATATAGTATAATTCCAGTTTTGTTTAAAAAGGAAAGTAACTGTGTACATACAAACACTGAAAGAAAATATTCTAAAATACTGTGATTTTTTTTTTTTTTTAAATTTTTGCATTTTAGGTGATTTTTATGTTTCAGCTTTTTTGTATTCCCAGATTTTCTAACATGAGCTTCTGTTACTGTTACAATCAGAAAGTAATTAAAAGTATAACTAAAACAGATGAAGTTAGTGAGCTTTTCTTTATTCCACAGACTCTCATTGAACAGATAGAACAACGATCTGAAAAAATACCTGAGTGAGTACCCACAGGTTCTTCAGTTTCCAAATTACCTTCCTTGAAGTGCTATTTTTCCAAGTTTGCTGTGTCCCTGATGTTTTCTGAGCACTTACCTTGTGTGCTATACCAGCCTTTTCTTGTGGCACACAGCTCAATTTGGGGAACAAGGTTATAGACCTGACTTTGTGAGTCTACAAAGCATCTTTTTCCCATTTAGCAGGATTTTCTTCTCATTGAGGTAGATGTAGGCCCACTACTCCTGGAAGATGAATCTTTCTTTAAAAGATAAAGGTTTTGTTAGATCATTGTGATTTGTTTTGCTTTTTCTTTATATACATAAATATTTCTAGTTTTTAATGTGGGCAAGTGAGCAGCAACCATGTATAGCCTTGGAGTCTTGGCACCCTATTTTGGATTAAGATCAGATTTAATTTACATACCTGGAATCCGAAGTTTATGCTGCCGTCTCATTTGCTTTTCATCAGATACCAGCAGCTGCTAACTGACATCCACCAGTGTTACCTTGATCAGCGGGAACTCCTTTTGGGCCCCAGTATTACTTGTACCGTAACAGAGTTGACCAGCCAGAATAACAGAGACCACTGTGCCTTGGTAAGTTTCTGCTTGTTGTGGTTTAATGTTAAACCTTCTCTTAAGCTGTTCTGATACCCTAGAAACTACACGTGGGTAAATAAGTTTTGGTCCCACCATCAACAGACTTACAGAATCTTTCAGTTATGACAAATCTCATTTAGTAAATAGCATTCATTTGGGCAAAATATTCTAATTTTGATCTATTTTTGAGCATGTGATGATTTACAAGTAAGTATTGTTTTTTGAAAGATGAAGTTTCAGAGTTGGTGGATTTATGTAGACAGTTTAATCTTAGCTTTTCTGCAGGAGTGCTTTTTTATTTAGTGTGATTTTAATTCAGACTGTAGGAAAGTACATAAAGATTCTTTTTTTAAATACCCTCCTTTGAACTGGAAGAGTACTTTTCATTTTCACAAGTTTAAAAAGCGTAAGAAAATAAAAGTCATCCATGTCCCCATTATGCTGAAAACTGTTTTCTGTTATTTAGGAAGTGGTTTTATGAATATATACGCATAGTCTCTTTGTAAATAAAACGTTTGCTTTATTTCATCAGTGCTGGCTGGAGTCGTCGTGTGCCTTTAATCACAGGTGCTGTGTGTTTGTTCCCCTCAGATTCGCAGTGGCTGTGCCTTTATGGTTCACGTGTGCCAGGATGAACACCAGCTTTACAATGAATTTTTCACAAAACCAACATCAAAATTAGAGTATGTGGTACATGGACTCTGATTCTTGTTTTTAAGATTTAATTTGCTAATGGCTTATTATATTATAGTAGTACTCTAAAATTAACTAAGGCATGTTTTAATTTTTGTGGGTATATGAACAGAGTATTGTTGGATGAGACAGTGGCTATTTACTTTGAAATAATTATGCAGCTTAAAGGCCAATATGCTTTCATATTTTTATAATTATGGAAACGGTAAGTTACAAGAGTAAGATGCCTATACAGGGAGCTATTTTGGTATATGGAGCCGTTTGTCTCCACTAAGTGTAATAATTCTTTTCAGTTAAAAAAAATTCTATGATTCTGACTCATGAGAGATACTTAAAAATGTAGATACTATTTAAAATCCTTTTTATTATTTTTCTCAAAGTGTCTTTCAAACCCACTGTTAGTCACTTGTGGGTTCTTCATATTGGTGATTTTGACTCATAAGAATCCCAAGATTATGACTCTCATAATGGGGAAGAAACAAACACATCTTATGGTTTTGGTGAAAGTCTATATATAGAAGAGTATGGTTGACAGTGTAAAGAGTATTAACAGCCTCACTTTTTTCTTTTCAAATGTTTAAAATTGTCAAAATACTTGGTGCATGTCCAGAATACTTTTGAGTTTTGTTTATCTAAATCTGTTATGTATTCAAGAGTTTTGAACCAGTCTTTCCTGGGAAAAATGTCACCATTTGATTCATAGTGGTGTAGGTTATTTTATAGTATAGGAAAATTAAAAATAATTAAATTATTTTATAGTGTAGGTTATTTATGGTGTAGGAAAATTAAGTCTACTGAAATATTTTATTGTTTTTGAAAGGATAGACACAAGATTATTGCTAATGTAAGTAAAAATTATAATAAATTGACTTTCAGCTGGGGCCAGCTAATTTGTTAACTGTGAGGATTGCTTATTCTGAGCTTTTTTATTGATTCTAGCAAAAACAGTCCAGAGAATTACTTTCAGCCTTTCAGTTCTCATTATTTAATGTTCCCGAATATTATAGTCCAGTAGGTTTTCATTATTTTTATTGACTGGAAGTAATTAAGGGTGACTTTTAAACTATTAGAAAATACTAAAAGGATTACTATTGGTAACCATGTTTCATTCTTTCATTTTAGCGAACTTTTGGAGAAACTGTGTGTGTCGTTGTATGATGTCTTCAGGCCATTGATCATTCATGTTATTCACTTAGAAACTCTATCGGAACTTTGTGGGATACTTAAAAATGAGGTGCTTGAAGATCATGTACAGAATAATGGTAAATGAAAGTAGAAATGATCATTTCAAAGATTATTTTAAAAAAATATTTATTTGGTTGCACTGGGTCTTCATTGTGGCCTGTGGGATCTAGTTCCCTGACCAGGGATCAAGCTCAGGCCGCCTGCATTGGGAGCACAGAGTCTTAGCCACTGGACCACCAGGGAAATGTCCCAAAAGGTGTTTTTAAATTATATCTGTGACTCAATGAATTTGGAAAAGATTAGCCACTCCCCCCCATATAAATTTAATATATTTAAAACTTGGGTTGATGCCTTGTCTCTTTTTGAACCAAGATGCACTTTATCCTGTGACTAAAATAATAATGGGGAAAGAATTTTAAAGTCTTTGTAAAATTAGTAATAAAATAATTGCAGTTAGTGTTCTTTCTGGCATCTGAAATCCAGAGAGAAGCAATCATTAGTTTTGTTTGGGCATTTCTAGTACACTGTTGGGGCTTGCCAGGTGGCTTAGTGGTAAAGGATCCTCCTGCAATGCAGCAGACCCTGGATTGGGAAGATCCCCTGGAGAAGGAAATGGCAACCCACTCCAGTATTCCTGCCTGGAAACTTGCATGGACAGAGGAGCCTGGCAGGCTATAGTCCACTCTGGGCTCACAAAAATTCGGACACGACGGAGCACACACGCCTGACTAGGGATTGAACCTGGACCCTTGGTAGTTGAGAGTGCGGAGTCCTAACCACTGAGCCCCTGAGGAATTCCCTCATTTTATTTTTTTACTCATTTTTCCTTGTAAGAATGTTAACAAGTCATTTAGTATCTGTGGAACTCAATTTATATGTAAAATGGGGATTAACTTAGTTAACAAGTTGCTTTAGTCATCTCTCAGGCTTGGTATGAAGCTATATGAGGTACCTTTTAAAAATCGCAGAGCACTTTAAAACCAAGATTTTATTATTCATATTAATAATAGAAGTTATTTCAGAGAGTCTCAGGAAGAAGATATAAGGGCAAATTTATTTCTCAACTTTAAATCTGAGGAAATTGGAAGACAGTTGTTTCAAAATAGAATATAACCAGTCCCTGAAGCAAGACTGGTTTATCCTATTGTAGACAATTTTGTAATGTTTTTGCTTGTTTAAAGAAAGTATTTTCTAAATCTAAAGGAATGGGTGATTGCACTTTTGTTTTTAAATCAGCTGAACAGCTGGGGGCATTTGCAGCTGGCGTAAAGCAGATGCTAGAAGATGTACAGGAGCGGCTTGTCTACCGGACCCACATCTAC
The DNA here is from genome assembly GCF_033118175.1 of Dama dama. Classification (NCBI taxonomy): domain Eukaryota; kingdom Metazoa; phylum Chordata; class Mammalia; order Artiodactyla; family Cervidae; genus Dama; species Dama dama. The sequence continues at coordinate 19,564,755 of NC_083710.1, forward strand.
ATTCAGACGGACATCACGGGCTACAAACCAGCTCCTGGAGATCTAGCGTATCCTGATAAGTTAGTCATGATGGAGGTGGGTCTTCTTGTTGAATCTTTCACTCACCCCCACACGTTTGTATATTTTATACTGGTGAAGATAGGATATTTCTTTTTAATTCTCATTCAGGATGCAAAATCAAGGGAAACTTGCCATGAAATCTTAGGAAATAACATTTTTTAAAAACTGAACAGAAATGATTTGTTAGAGTGTTCTTTTTTTTGTCCTTCCTTTAAGTTGTATTTTACAAACATTCTGTTGAGTTATCTCTTCTTTTTCATTATGCATTCTGTTTTTAAGTTGAATTTGTGCTTTCTTTTTTTCTTGTAAGTGGCATCAGATTCATTGCTCAGTCATGTCCGACTCTTTGCGAACTGCATGCAGCACACCAGGCTTCACTGTCTGTCACCAACTCCCGGAGCTTGCCCAAACTCATGTCCATTGAGTCGGTGATGCCATTCATCTCATCCTCTGTTGTCCCTTTCTCCTCCTGCCTTCAATCTTCCCCAGCATCAGGGGCTTTTCCAATGAGTCAGTTCTTCCCATCAGGTGGCTAAAGCTTCAGCTTTAGCATCAGTCCTGCCAATGAATATTCAGAACTAATTTCCTTTGGGATGGACTGATTGGATCTCCTTGCAGTCCAAGGGCCTCAAAAGTCTTCTCCAACACCATAATTCAAAAACATCTTCTTTGGTGCTCAGCTTTCTTTGTAGTCCAGCTCTCACATCCATACATGACTACTGGAAAATCCATAACTTTGACTAGACAGACCTTTGTTGGTAAAGTAATGTCTCTGCTTTTTAATATGCTGTCTAGGTTTGTCATAGCTTTTCTTTTAATTTCGTGGCTGTAGTCATCTCTGCAGTGATTTTGGAGCCCCACAAAATAGTCTGTCACTGTTTCCATTGTTTCCCCATCTATTTGCCGTGAAGTGATGGGACTGGATGCTGTGAACTTAGTTTTCTGAATGTTGAGTTTTAAGCCAACTTTTTACTGCCTCTTTGACTTTCATCAAGAGGCTCTTTAGTTCTTCTTTGCTTTCTGCCATAAGGGTGGTATCATCTGCATATCTGAGGTTATTGATATTTCTCCCGGCAATGTTGATTCCAGCTTGTGCTTCATCCAGGCCAGCATTTCGCATGATGTATACTGCATATAAGTTAAATAAGCAGGGTGACAATATACAGCTTTGATGTACTCCTTTCCCTATTTGGAACCAGTCTGTTGTTCCATGTCTGATTCTAACTGTTGCTTCTCAGCCTGCATACGGATCTCTCAGGAGGCAGGTCAGGTGTTGTGGTATTCCCTTCTCTTTAAGAAGTGTCCACATTGGGCTCCTAGGCCCAGCCCAGCTGGTCAGGTCCCTGAACTCTCCTCCAGTTTCGGGCAGCTCCTGCGCCACAGGGTCTGCGCACCACTCCCAGGTGTCCTGCAGCAGTTTTGTTCCGAACTTCCTGGCTTCTCAGCCTGGCCCTCCTGTGACAGTGAGACTCTCTGCGGCTGCCAGCCAGGCCTGTTTCCAGACCCTCCTCGGGTCAGACCTCTGTGTTGACTGTGGCCTTGAAGGTGATTCCAGGTTAGCTACCCCACTGGATGCAGCGATGGGAGCTTCCGACCCTCCTAGAGGAGGAGGCGCCCATGTTCAGAGTAATGCACAATCAAGCAAAGTAGGTAAAAGAAGGAAGGCAAGGAAGCAAGCTTGCTGGCCAAGACTCCCTCAGCCTGACCGTGCTTCTCACCTTGTGCCTTTAGGTCTGGCTGTTGTTTGTAAGTGACATAGAAGAGGATTAGTAACATATGATCCACCAGAGTGGATGGTCACATAACCATGTGTGATGGTCTCTTATTAAAAACCCTGGAGGTTGTTTCCTCAGAACTACACAGTACTGGTCTCCAGTTTATGGTCTGAAGACTTAGGTACATCTCACTAATCTTTCAGTTACAAATGTATTTGCATTTCCTTTGAGTGCTGGACAGAGTTTAAATAAAATGCCTAGGGTATTAGTGCTAAAACAGAATTAGAACCTGGAGCTTCTTATTTTTATTGATTTCTTTTTTTGAATGACAAAGTCAAGTATACTGCAGCAGCTTACAGCCGTGGAGACAGGACATGGGAAGGAGCGGGCTGGGGGAGTTGTTGGTGTCACCCACTGTCCCAGGAAGTTAGTGACGGCAGCCCCTGGGCCTTGGCCTGTGCTGAGTTCTTGGCACCCTGCAAAGTCAGCCAGTCAGCGCTGGACCTGCTGGTCACCCCCTCATGGGCCAGGCCCACAGTAAAGCTGGAGGCACAAGCCAGAGCTCTAGGCAGCATGTCCCTCCTGCCCATGGGGTCACCTGCGCGGGTTAGAGCACGGAGGAGGGGACTGCGGAGATGACCTCTGCTGGGGTGCGTATCCTCAGGACGGCATCTATCTGGTGAAGGAGGAGCCTGTGCCTTCTTGGTGGGGAGCTTTAGCAGTGCCAGATTCTTGGGCAGACTGGTGTTAATGGATCTGCTTCTAAGCCTGATGCAGGGACTTGTGCTCGCTTTCTCCTTCCTCCCTTTCTTTCCTTGTCTCCTTGTGAATATCAGTTTTTGTTTTCTAGATAGAGTACCTGTTTTAATAATTCTGTCTAATAGGATGTCGGGTGATTAAGTTTACTGTATACTCCCCCGACCCCGACCCTGGACTTCCCAGGTAGTGCTAGTGGTTAAGAACCCTCCTGCCAATGCAGGAGATGTAAGCGATGTACGTTCAATCCCTGGGTCGGGAAGACCCTCTGGAGGAGGGCATAGCAGTCTACTCCAGTATTCTTGCATGGAGAATCCCATGGACAGAGGAGCCTGGTGGGCTACAGTCCATAGGGTCACAAAGAACTTGACATGACTGAAGCGGCTTAGCACACACACATACCCCCTCCCAGTTTAATTTAGTAGTACATTTGGTATGTTTATTCAGTCATCACATGGCCAGTGTCTTGAGTGTTTTCTTGTATAGACCTCTTGGTTTAAGGATACTGCTTCCAGTGAATCTACTTGCTTGTTTTCTTTTGGTGAGGGTCAGGGTCTGGGTACATCTTTGTGCCATTTGGGGATTAGCTATACTTTCTGATTTATGCATGCAGAAGGAAAGGACAGGCCTGATTGATTTGGAGCCTGTCTCCTAAATAGTTATCTGGCCATCTCTTTTTTTTGGCAGTAGCTGAATGTCTTTTAGGCCTTCATTTCTGTGTATCTCCGCCTGTATAACCAATGTAAATTGGTAGGATTTTCACTGCCCCCTTAGTAGTTAGTGATGTGTATATTTGATGATATTTTTTTAAGCAGTGAAGAAGAGCCAGACAGTTTCCAGTCCATAAGATAATTTTTAACAATCTTTAAAAAAAGACCAACCTGTAGCTGTTCTCACATAAAGAGAAAACCATGGTGTGAGTTAGCTGACTACTTGATACAAGCACTTCTGACATCCACAATGTATCCAGTCTTAAATCTGAGTATTTTGTTTCTAAATATAAAGTTGAAAATTAAGCTTCTAATCTGAGGCTTGTATATTTGACTTTTTAGCACATACCTTGTAATGGTTCTGAAATTAGTGGTTCAGGAAAGTCTGTGTTTGCCTTTATGAAAATAGAGATACTACCAGTTTAACTTTTCATTTCTATGTGCTGTTTTGGCATGGTTCTCTTAAGTAGTCCATTTATTCATTAATTAGGATATATATTTTTTACTTTATAGAAACACTGTGTTTGTGTTGCTAGACACAGCTAAAAACTACACTTTAATGTTCTGTCTGATTTCTTTATACAGCAAATTGCTCAGAGTTTAAAAGATGAACAGAAGAAGTTACCACCTTCAGAAGCTTCGTTTTCAGATGTTCGGTTAGAAGAAGCAGAGCCTCCTAATAATCTAACAAAATCTGGTATGTTATGCTGTCTTAACTTCCATTATTTAATTCATTCATTTAATAAACTTATATTGAGGACTTGCCGTGTCTCAGGAATGAAAAACTGTTTATGCCTTTGAGGAGCCCACATTTTAGTGGGGGGAGATTGGCACGCCACAGGCATTAAGCAAGAAGTTCAAGGGTGACAGGATAGAGATATGCATAGGACTCTCTGGGACCATGGAAGGACCATGGAAGGATTGTGAAGGGGGATGAGCTTTGTGTGCAGATAGGCAGGTTCAGTGAGAGCTGTGGAATCTGAAAGCTGTCGTGTGGATGAGTATGAGAGAGCCAGGTGGAAATAGGTTGTTTAAGACAGAGTAGCATGGAGGCTTGCAGACAGGAGTGGAACACCGTAGGTGCTTGGGGAGGTCACGTGGTTTGGTGTGTTCGGGCACCAGTTATTTGTAGGGAAGGAGCAGCTGAAGCAGGCCAGAGAGTGTGATAGGTGTCGGGATAATCTCATGGACTTGGAAATTCTAGCTACTTGTACCATCAATTTTGCATTTTTTAAATGTGCCTGGACTGGGGTGAAAAATCGACAGAAATATATGGGATAGTTTGAACTAGGGTGTATGTTACGCAAGGAGCAAAATTGTCTAAGAGTCACCCTGGATAACTTGTGAGTTATCTCGTGCCCCCTGTGTTGGCAGGTGGATTCTTTAACACTAGACCACCAAGGAAGTCCAGGGCGGCGTTTTAATGTGTCACATTTATGATTCACATAATAGTCCTCTTGGACTGCACTGCTCTAGAGCTATAAAGAGGAAGACTGGTTTAGAGATAGACTGAGGAGTCATTGATACTTTGTTGTTGTTGTTTTTTCTTTTTTTTTCATTGATATTTTGGAATTGTATAAGATCACCCAGGACAGAGAGTAGCAGAATAGCAGCGGAAGTCTGGGGAGAGAATTGTAACAGGGCTGACATTAGGAGCAGTTGGAGGGAGTGGACTGCTACCAGGTCAGCAGGGAAAGAACAGCCAGAGAGGTGGGAAGCAGTGGCCAGAGAGTGGGATACCGAGTTTTAATAATTAAGAGGTAGAATAGTTCGGAGTAGTAAAATCTGTAGAAATTAATAAGAAAGTAATTCTGAAAGTTAAACTGTCTGGACTAGGGGTGCAGGAATGGAAGCGAAGGTCTTTGGAGTTGAGAAGGTCAGGGACAACCACGTGAGTCATCCATATGGTTCCTAATGTTATTTAGAATGGAGATGGAATTGGGGTTGGAAAGCAAGACTCTGAGTCTTGGCAAGGGAAGCAAAAAAAAAAAGAGTAATCACTTTTCCTGGTCTTCTGGTATGTCAGAAGTACATAGGAGATGCCTCTAAAGTGAGGCCTTCAAGTGATGTGATGTTCATGTAGTAGGAGTAGTGAAAAGTGAGTGTTAGTCACTCAGTTGTGTCCAACTCTGTGACCCCACAGGCTGTAGCCCACCAGGCTCCTCTGTCCATGGGATTCTCCAGGCAAGAGCACTGGGGTGGCCTGCCTTTCCTTTCTCCAGGGGATCTTCCCAACCCAGGGATTGAACCCAGGTCTCCTGCGTTGCGGACAGATTCTTTACCATCTGAGCCACCAGAGAAGCCCAGTAGGAGTAGATGTCAGGGCAAATTGGCAGATTGGTGAAGGGTCTATCCTGTGAAGAGGCTGATTATCAGTATCTTCAAAAAGCATAGCTCTTAATCTCCATGTGATTGCCTCACATGCAAGTGAGGGCAGTGCGAGGCTCACGGAGGAGGAGACAGCAGGCACGGGGGACACCCTGCAGCTGGTTTGCGCTGCTCCTCAGAAGAGGCAGCCGGTAGGCCCTGGACTTGCAGTGTAAGGAACTTTTCCCCATCCACCGCTTCAAGTATTAACTGTTCTCAGGAAAATGAAAAAAGGTACGAGTAAATTGACTTCTGGCTTTAAGCTACTTAAACACATTTATTTCACTAAACTTTAACTTGGGAGTACTTTTTGGGCTCTTTCGTTTTGAAGGAGGAATCCTGCAGATAGCCTGATTCTCAGCAAAACTATGGATATTTAATCTCCTAAATATTCCATGATATACTTTATCTAGTTCATTCTTTCTCCTTAAGAAATTTTATATAAAGTATATATCCTAGTTTAAAGTAAGGCAGAGCTTTTTAAAATTTTACAAGTATCACATGCTTTTGAAAAAAAATTAAGCTTACAGAACGTTAAAGACAAAGCACCAACCCTAACATTGCCCTCATCCCTTTCCTGCATAAATCCACTCCACAAGCCTCCAGGTCTCCTTTTGAGCATATGAAGATCTGGATGTTTTTAAATGTTTTTTATTTTTTTGGCTGCACTGCATGGCTTGCAGGATCCTTAGTTCCCCAACCAGGGTTAAAACCCAGGCCCCCTGCAGTGGAAGCACAGAGTCCTAAGCACTGGACCGCCAGGGAATTCCCTATAGCTCTTTTTTTAAAAAATGAATTCTGTTTTGCTTGGCTATACTTTTACTTTTTTATTATTAAAAAAAAATTCAGATACACAGAAACATGGAATGATACAATGAACACCTATGCCCACCACCTGGATTTAAGACTTAACATTTTATCATATTGTATCTAATAGTTTTGCTAATTATTTTAAAGTGAGTTATTGACATCATTGCAACTTTACCTTTGAGTATTTCAGCATCTCTCCTCCCACCCCCCAAAATGGGACATCTTTCATGTAACCATAAACCATTATTGCACTGAAAATTTGATATCGTTTCCTGGTGTGTTCTGATACCCAGTCTGCATTTCAGTCTGCCTTTCTTGTCTCAGAGTGTGGTCTCGGCTCCACTTTGATGGCTCATCCGAATTCTGGTCCCTCCACCAGGTCCCTCCACCCGGGTGATCGTGCTTCTCTTACAGAAGTGTTTCTCTGCAGCTGTGCAGCCACATTCCTCTCATTCTCCTCTTCACACGTGCTGGCAGCTGCCTTTCCTGACCTGGGAAGGGTGCGGTGGGGGGCTGGACACACAGCTCTGGTCACTTGGGCACTGGAAATTCTGAGTGGGCCTGGAAATGATACAGTTCTGCACGTGGAAGGCTGTAAGGCAGACGAGCTTTGATTAATCTTCCGGTTTAAAGTGCTTTGTTTTCTTGTTACTTCCTTCCCACCCCCACTTGTGTCTACGTGACTACATTTTGATCTGTCTCCTTTTTATTGGGTGCATGGTATTCTGTAATGTGTGTATACTGCTCATGTAGTTCATAAAGATAATTGATTCCAGTGTGGAGAAGGCAACTTAGGCTGAGTATGGGAGGCCGGAATGTACAGATGTGGGTATTCATGTGTGTTCTTACTCAGTGTGTTAAATCTCACCTGGCACTGATTTAGATTTCCTTTGGCATTCTCAATTAGAGACGAGTCTAGAGAAAATGTATGCTTCCAGCCTTTGATAGGTAACAGAAACTAACAGTTTATAGTTGCTGTGCATGTAAGACAGACCTGTGAAATGTCTTCTTTTCCATTTGGGGTTTTAGGTTCATCTGAATCTCTCAATCCTAGACCGCAGACCACGATTTCTCCAGCAGATCTTCATGGAATGTGGTATCCTACAGTTCGACGAACTCTTGTCTGTCTCTCCAAGTTGTACAGATGTATAGATGTATGTGTGTCAGTCAATCCTTGTATCTTACTGTAAATTGTTTGCTCTGTGACTTAAAATATTTTTTAATTTGAATTTTATTTTATTTTAAGATCTTGATGCAATATATTTTGCTTGGTAGTAGATTCAAATAATAAGATTTTTAGATACAAAGATAACTTTAAGATCAATCTAACTGAGTGTTTGATAGGCCCTCAGAATCCTCTCATGGGCTTTGGGTGGTCTGTGAACACCTTGAAGTTGTTGTTTGTCTATATGTTTGTATTTGTCTTTTTGAGAAAAAGACCTATAACTTTTATTGTTTCTCATGGCTGCAGATACATTTAAAACTCTTGATTAGTTCATCTGTCTTTAGTCTATAGATGAAGAAAAAGATGCAGGAAGGTTAATATGTCCAATGTCACATATGTATATTTTGTATAATATACATTTAGTACTGAATGCAACTAGTTTTGTACTCAGTTTAAATCAACCTCTTTAACAGGTGTTTCTTGTTACACAGATTATTTCAATATACTGCACATTTATTTTAGGTGGCATTTATTTTAAGCATTTCAGTTTAATGATATATCAGTCACTGAATGATCAGTTGTCTACATTTATTTACTGTTAGTGGTAAAACCCAAAAAAATAGTTTATAAAATCGGTGACTTTAATTCACTTTTCAAAAATTAATTTGATCATTACAATTTAATTAATAGCATATGAAGAGAGAAGTGATTAAATACAGAAAGAAAAGAAAGTGAAGTCGCTCAGTTGTGTCCAACTCTTTGCGACCCCATGGACTGTAACCTACCAGGTTCCTCTGTCCATGGGATTTTTCAGGCAAGAGTATTGGAGTGGGTTGCCGTTCCCTTCGCTTCCCAATCTGGGGATTGAACCTAGTCTCCCGTATTGCAGGCAGATGCTTTACTGTCTGAACCACCAGGGAAGACTACAATGATCATGTAATTAATTGTCGAGAAGCCACTGTCTGTCAAGAGTGTGGTTCAGAAGGGAACGTGTGTATCCCCTCCCACTCTGGAGATCCTCTGTGCTAACTGCCCTCAGGCCTGAGCAGGGTTGCACAGCTGACTCATGGGTTCACTGGAGAGCTCACTACTTGGTGTTTATGTTAAACTGCATCACTCCTGGAGTTTCTGCTTGGAGATTCTGGGATTGAACCAGAAAGCGCCTTTTACTCGATTCTGGGATATTTAGGGGTGAGGCCAGGTCGCCTGTGCAGAGTTGGATATCTCAGCTGTTTTGCCCAGCTTCTGAGATCTCTCCCAGAGGGAGACTTGAATGTTGGCAGCCCTTCTTCCCCAGGTCCTCCCAGTAGGTGTATTGAATGATAGTGTTAGGTTGGGATTCAGAAACTTCCTACAGTGGATCCAGGATCCCAAGGGAAGTACGCGGGGCCACATTCCACATAGAACCCATTGTCATCACAGACCCTGGTGAAGTCTCTTAGGTGTTTAGCGGGTATTTTAGGCAAACAGTAGGTAGGCCCATGAATGACACTGTGCCTGTTTTTATTTTATGCCCTAGGCCTACCCATTATATTTTCACCTAGCTTAAATTCAAATCTTATCCCTCTCCATCTGACCAGTCAAAGATAAAGAAAGACAAATGAGCAGGAGGAAGAGAGGGTCTTAGTCGAAGCTGTCTTCCTAAGGCAGGCAGGATGAGTGACCTAGCAGGTTCAGTTCAGTCGCTCAGTTGTGTCCGACTCTTTGTGACCCCATGGACTGCAGCAAGCCAGGCCTCCCTGTCCATCACCAACTCCCAGAGTTTACTCAAATTCATGTCTATTGAGTCAGTGATGCCATCTAACCATCTCATCCTCTGTTGTCCCCTTCTCTTCCCGCCTTCAATCTTTCCCAGCATCAGGGTCTTTTCAGTGAGTCAGTTTCTCACATCAGATGGCCAAAGCATTGGAGTTTCAGTTTCATCATCAATTCTTCCAATGAATATTCAGGACTAATTTCCTTTAGGATGGACTGGTTGGATCTCCTTGCAGTCCAAGGGACTCTCAAGAGTCTTCTCCAGCACCACAGTTCAAAAGCATCAATTCTTCAGTGCTCAGCTTTCTTTATAGTCCAACTCTCACATTCATATGTGACTGCTGGAAAAACCATAGCTTTGACTTAACAACAAAGACGGAACTTTGTTGGCAAAGTAATGTCTCTGCTTTTCAATATGCTGTCTAGGTTTATCACAACTTTTCTTCCAAGGAGCAAGTGTCTTTTAATTTCGTGGCTGCAGTCACCATCTGCAGTGATTTTGGAGCCCAGAAAAATAGTCTGTCACCTTTTCCATTGTTTCCCGATCTATTTGCCATGAAGTGATGGGACCAGATGCCATGATCTTAGTTTTTTGAATGTTGAGTTTTAAGCCAACTTCTTCACTCTCCTCTTTCACTTTCATCAAGAGGCTCTTTAGTTCTTCTTCACTCTCTGCCATAAGGTGGTGTCATCTGCATATCTGAGGTTATTGATATTTCTCCTGGCAATCTTGATTCCAGCTTCTGCTTCTTCCAGCCCAGCATTTCACATGATGTACTCTGCATATAAGTTAAATAAACACGGTAACAGTATACAGCCTTGACGTACTCCTTTTCCTATTTGGAACCAGTCTGTTGTTCCATGTCCAGTTCTAACTGTTGCTTCTTGACCTGCATACAGATTTCTCAAGAGGCAGGTCAGGTGGTCTGGTATTCCCATCTCTTTCAGAATTTTCCACAGTTTGTTGTGGTCCACACAGTCAAAGGCTTTGGCATAGTCAATAAAGCAGAAGTAGATGTTTTCTTGGAACTCTCTTGCTTTTTCGATGATCCCAACGGATGTTGGCAATTTGATCTCTGGTTCCTCTACCTTTTCTAAAACCAGCTTGAACATGTGGAAGTTCACGGTTCATGCACTGTTGAAGCCTGGCTTGGAGAATTTGGAGCATTACTTTACTAGCATGTGAGATGAGTGCAATTGTGCAGTAGTTTGAACATTCTTTGGCATTGCGTTTCTTTGGGATTGGAATGAAAACAGACCTTTTTCAGTCTTGTGGCCACTGCTGAGATTTCCAAATTTGCTGGTTTACAGCACTTTCATAGCATCATCTTTTAAGATTTGAAATAGCTCAACTGGAATTCCATCACCTCAACTAGGTTTGTTCGTAGTGATGCTTCCTGAGGCCCACTTGACTTTGCATTCCAGGATGTCTGGCACTAGGTGAGTGATCACACCATCGTGATTATCTGGGTTGTGAAGATTTTTTTGGTACAGTTCTTCTGTGTATTGCCACCTCTTCTTAATATCTTCTGCTTCTGTTAGGTCCATACCATTTCTGTCCTTTATTGAGCCCATCTTTGTGTGAAATGTTCCCTTGGTATCTCTAATTTTCTTGAAGAGATCTCTAGTCTTTCCCATTCTGTTGTTTTCCTCTATTTCTTTGCACTGATCGCTGAGGAAGGCTTTCTTATCTCTCCTGGCTATTCTTTGAAACTCTGCTTTCAAATGGGTGTATCTTGACCTAGCAAGAGACAGCTTTAATCTCATCTCACCGTGCAGTAGCCTCATGAGAAACAGAGGAGAGGGTAGCAGTGCAGAAAGAGAATAAATCATCACGCCCGAGACCAGCACCCAGGACGGTGGCCTAATAATAAATGTTTGCTCACACACATCCTGATCAGTTCCGCTTCAGGTTGAGCAGAGGCAGAGAGGAAGCAGGGGAGCTGACAGGAGTCTGTGCACATACCACACCTCTGGGAAGATACAGCCATGGCAGAATTAAATTAATCATATGTCACCTTTTGTTTTGTAACCTGGTTTTGTTTTTATGAATTATATTCTTGTACAAGAATTTTATCACTTCCTGTTTAGCATTCTTTAATTTCATGTCCAGTGTTCCATAATTTAGATTTACTAGTATTTTGTCAGCCGCCTATCGCTGAACATTTAAGTTATTTCCAGATTTTTTTTTTTTTTTGCTGCTTTAAATAATACTATGAAAAGAGCCATGCGTATGAATCTTAGAATACAGTACTGATATTACTTGAGATACATTTTTAGAAGGGGATTTACTGAGGCTTTGTTTTAAAGTTGGTTTTGTATGTTTAAAAAATAGCCTATATCATGAGATCGTACTGGAGTGAGAGCTCCACAAGGTCAGATCACATCTGCTTTGTGCACCTACCACTGTGCTTCCAGGACCAGCACAGAGCCTGGCATGAAATAGGTGCTCAGGAAATACTGTTGAAAGGTCACATGAGAGTTTCAAGAGGTGCAAATTAGGAGATTGTGCTGGTCTAGAAAGCTTATGTGGGAATAGGAAAGTCTGGGAGGAGTATTAGTTCAGTTCAGTTGCTCAGTCGTGTCTGACTATTTGCAATTGGTAGTAATAAATTAATTCATCAGATGAGGGCAAGCAAACTGTACTCACAGGCTACAGATTTCCTTTTTGCTATGTTTGAAGTGCTACAGGGGATGTTTCTCTTTTGTTTCACCAGAGGGCAGTATTCCAAGGACTATCACAGGAAGCCTTGTCCGCCTGCATTCAGTCACTGCTTGGAGCATCAGAGTCCATCAGCAAAAACAAGGTTTGATGAAGTGTTAGATGAAATCTGATCATCTATAATACTATTGTGGAATGCAGCGTTTGTTTACAGGCACAGAAATTTAAAGCCATTTTGACAGTAGCATTTATTTTTTTAATGTGATTTAATTTTGAGGCCCTTTGAGAGAAGCTAGTACTTCATTTTAGTGCTAAAGACTATGCTATGTAAGAGAGTGCCAGCTTTGCTGAAGTACCAAAGGTGGTACTTAGGCAATAAATTCTGTGGGATAAAGGTTTCTTGTTCTAGTGTTAGTAGCAGGAAGGTACTAGACTGCTCTTTCCCTGGAATACCGAAACTGTTTTCAAGGAAACATAGCAATCTGTCATCATCCCTACAATGACATTCCAAATAGTTGAATGGCCTCACTTGGAGGAATCAGTCAGTCAGTTTGGAAGATAAGAGTTGTGGCCCATAGATTATGTGACTGGAAGGAGTTGACGTGATTTTGTAACTTACAGTTTTTATTCAAGAAGGAGGGATCTGGGGCTGATGGCTGTTGGCATGTGCTGCTCCCACAGCCCCTGAGAGTTTTTTTCTTGCCAGAAAGTATGGTTCGGGATGCTGCTCTAACTGTCCACCTAAAATACCTGTTGTTCCCCAACAGGGGGGAAGTTTTGGGACTGTTTCCAGCCAAAATTTCATAGCTTGTGGGAGTTTTCAGACCTTGTGAATCTTTCTAGACTTCCAGATTTATAAACTTGGTTTCTAACTTCAAGGTTTTAGATAAACTAAAATCAGAATCCTCCTCATGGGAGAATGTGGGATCCTAGACAAGCTGGAAAAAGCTCTGCCTTTGTTTGTGACCACTGTATGTTCCCACTCATGGGATTGAGAGTTGAAGGGAAATTCTGACATGGGAACTAGAAGAGAATGGAAAGTTAAGTTATAGACAGGGAGTTTGAAATTTAAAACATATTTCCCAGCCTGAGCTTTCATATTCTTTTGTGATAGAGGGAATTAGGAAACACGTCTAACACTAGACACATGTTTAAGTAAGTTGTGGTATATTCCTTACAGTGAAATATACAGATGTTAAATTCTAGAAGAGGGAATGATAAAATTTAATGTAAATATGTTAAGGTAGAGACAAGGCACAGGATACAAATTAGATGATAACTATGTAATGAGTATATTCATGTAAAAAAGTAGTGATGAAAGGTTTTGGGTGACTGTAGATGATTTTTGTTTCTTCTCACACTTGTCTTTATTTTCCACATTTTATACAGTGAGCATGTATTTCTTATATTATCAGAGGGAAAAAAATGACCTAATTTAAAAAATTCATGTGCTTATATCCTCTTGTACCACTGTCCCCATTTTAAAGGGAAGAATGAAAGCCCTTTTTTTCATTATTTGGCCTTTCCCCGACACCACCTGTAAGGCCATCTTTGCATAAGGCCATTGTCTGACTCTGTTTCCTTCATATTATAAGGTACTTAAATATATATGAGGAGACCTTCAATTTAGTAAGAATTAGCTGATTTATTTTCATAACTAAGTGTGCTTTTCATCTTTCAACTTTTGGAAAAGTGATCAATGCAAATGTCTTAATGTGTTGAGACTTTCTTAAGGCAAGAAATTTTCTTCCATACTTAAATTGAGCATCTAGTATATCAGTACACTAACACGATACTATTTGCTGAATCACAGTAGCTTCAGCAAAGTAAATCCAATCTATATGGTACTGTTTTCTCCTTCGGAGCTGTTAGTTCTTTTGAAAACAGAGCAATTATTCAAAACGGGTAGCATTTCCTACTTAGCCAGTGCTCTATGTTCCAGAGTGCAAAGTGAGTTTCCGTCAGGTAACTCACGTGTGCACGTTGATTTGTGTCCGTTCAGGAGGGTGGGAAGGAGAGAGAACAGCAGAGTCACTGTAATGGCCTCTTTAGAGCTGGCACGGCGCGCCTCGCTTCACCGTGCTTGGCTCTGTTGTGCTTCGCAGATAACTGGGGGGTTTGCTTCTGTGTTTTACAAACTGAAGGTCTGTGGCCACCCTGCATCAGACACGTCCGCTGGCACCATTTTCCCACAGCATTTGCTCACTTATTGTGTTCGTATCACGTTTTCGCAGTTCAGTGTTTCAGACTTTTTCATTATTATATTTGTTATGGTGATCGATGATCAGGGATCTTTGATATTACTGTTGACTTGCTGTAGGCTCAGATGATGGTTATTTAAAAATACTTTATTGCTAAAGATGGTTAATATTTTTAGCAATAAGTATTTTAAAATTAAGGTATGTATTTTGTTTCTTTAGACATAGTGCTGTTGGCCACATAATAGTATGGTGTAAGTGTAACCAAAAAATTTTTGTGACTCGCTTTGTTGCGATAATCACTTTATTGCAGTGGTCTGGAACCAGACCCTCAGTGTCTCCAAGGTATGCCTGTATTAGTTACTGAAAGACATTATTCTTTTCCTAATGCAGAATAAGTTCATTAAAAATATTTTCAAAGTAAGTCTGTCTTGGATAGCAGCAAGAAGGAGCAAACATAGCCTTGCTTTTCTTAATATACAGACTCTTTTCTGAAATGAGAGCTATGGTGATTCACTATTTTGGGAACTGGGTCAGAGCTTTGAGAGCTGAGCTTGAATCACAAAACTCTTGAGGATGTGTCCTGAGAGGGTAAAAGGAAATGCAGGAGTGTCTGCACTTCCTCTGTGGGGTGTAGGTAGTCCATTCTCCATTGCTGGCAGGGTAATCCAAAATGACCACCCCAAATCTTTTTACATTTGGAGGCTCCTTTTGTACTTTTTACATAAATACCAATTTTTCCGATATTTTGAATATTGAAACCACTTTGACCAAACAGTGAAAGCTGTGTTACTGGGAGAAACCAGGAAGCTGTGAGAGGTCAGAGTCAGGCTCAGGCTTTGGCTCTGCTCCCTGTGCTATGCTGTTCTTGGGCCATATTGCCTCTGCTCTTTCTGCACCAGGTTAGAATAGACTTGACTTCTAACGGGGCTGCTTTTACGGCCTTTTGTCTGGTTTACTTTCTTGGGTTTGCCAAGTAGAGTAGATGATAGTAAAAGCTTGAAGTAAGATTTTTCCAGATAGTTCCAACATGAAAATATGGTAGAGTTCATCGCACAACAGAGGAGTATTGGTACCATGTAGTTATGCTAAAGGCAAGTGACCTAGATAGATTAATGTTGGGTTAATAGCAAACGTGTTATATGTATTCCTGTTTTTACTTAATCTGTGATAATATCCATTTTTCTGTCTTACAATTTAGACTCAGATTGATGGACAACTTTTCTTAATAAAGCACCTTTTGATTCTTCGTGAACAAATTGCTCCATTTCACACTGAATTCACCATTAAGGAAATTTCCCTGGACCTCAAGAAAACTAGAGGTACTTCATTGCCTTGGCTGGCACAGTTGGATGTGTCTGACCCGTCCAAGTGTGGCAGCACAGGTTTTTAGGTTTATTTTATGTTCATCTGCAATTTTTTATTTTGCATGCTATGCTTGCTGAGCATGTTGCTTGTTCATACTAAGCTAAGCTGACAACATCCTAGTTACATCTAACTTGCTGTGTTTTCTTTATAGAGAGAACTATATTTGAGCATTTCAGCTTGCAGTGGAGTATGACTTCTCTTAGATCTGCCACATATTACCATAACCAGTTAAAAAATGAAAGATCACTGTAATAATACTTAAGAGTGTCAGCTAACTGGAATGATTTTAGACATTGAGTTGGGTTTGTCAGTTCATAGAAACTCAGGAAGCCAGCTGGGTAAAATCAGAAGAGTGAGTCAGGTTCTTTTCCTGGTCCATCATTTCCTGGTTCTTGTGGTATTAAATATGTGTTTTAGCTTACGTACCCCACGTAAAATGAGCAGAATCAACCCGTCATGATGCTTTCACCAGATTATCAAGATCATTAAGAATGAAAATATATATAAGTGTTTTTGTAAGCTTAAGGTGCTTAAATAAACTTAAGTTGTATTATTAAATCAGCTGGTTAAGTAATTGCATTGATAGGGTCTTGAGTAATAGTTATTGAATCATCTTGAGATAGGTGCTTCATCTATACTAATGATTTGTTTCTGACTGAATTAGCAAGTGATGATTTCTGAAAGATTAGTTATTTTTTTAGATGGTGATCTTGAACAGTTAAAGGGTATACCATCAATATCCATCTCCCTTACTTACAAATTTATCTAAACTTTATCTTTTCTTAACCATTTCCAAAGGAATTAAGCTCTAGTGCTTTAAACCATCCATTTATGAAATGAATGGATTTCTCCCTTGTGCATTGGGAGAATTGCGAAAATTCATAGCCATTCAGATTACTTTTTGTATTCCATAGTTTAGAGGGTCTCCAAATATAGGATTTCCAAGAGGAACAAGTTACTTTCCTAATGACAGCTTATAAAATAGTGGACTTGATATAACCTCACTTGGGATCAGAGTGAGTCATAGTAAAACAGCTTATTCTTTTTCATTTCCGAATGCACTTTCCTTTTCACTATAGAGAATACCTTTTGGTTCTGGTGGAATCTGGATAGTAAGCCTGTATATTATTTATCTGCTCTGTAAATTTTTTTTTTTTATAACAGTGGCCAGATTTCCTGACTTTTGCCTTTACAGAATGCATCGTTTTTTTTTTTTTTTTAAGTTTACTCTCATCAGAGGCTTCCATTACCCAAACATTCTGGTTGGTTTCCTCCTTTCCTTTCAGTGTGACATGTGGGACTAGCACCCTAACCTTGAGGAGTGCCAGGCACTGATGGTCCTTATTTTATTCAAAGGATGAGGTGAAGCAGGACTGATCTATTTTTCTTTCATATTTTTTCTAATTCATAGCCTGTTGCTGCTTCGTTCTACTATAGATCCACTGAGGTGTGAGAAAATGAAGTATTCTAAAATTTTGGCAAATTTTGGTTTAAAATATGTTTTCCCTACAACATAATGAAGGTTCTGTAATCATGCTGTATGATCACCTACCTACAGTTTTTCAGGTTTCTTACAGAAAGGACAGTGGAAATGAAGACTCATTTACTAAAGAATACTGAATTCAGAATACTGAATCTGATAGGGGATTTTTTTTTTTTTCAGTAAAATCAGTTCACAGTCGAGGCAGGGAGTACAGTGTGGTGTGTGTGTGCTTTTAATTCCAGGCTAGAAGCACTTCATGCTGTGCTTTCTCCAGCCTGGCAAGGCAAAGCAAAGCAATGGTCTTTTCTGACTATCACTTAATAATACTTGCTATCTTTACTTTTAAGCCTCTAACCTCTCACGACTAACGTTATATCTTATTGCATTTGAACATCAATGAGACCTGTTAGTACTTCATACAGATTCTAGTTAGTCTGGAGGTTAAGGGGTAAACATGTCCTTTTGGTGTTTTTTTTTTTTTCCTTTTTTTCTGGCTGACATATTAATTTATTCTCTCTGCTTTGAATGAATAAATTTCTATGCCAGCCAGATCTTAAACAAAAGAAGCTGGGTAAGTATGTGAATCTTTTTTTTTTTTTAAGAAAATCTTATTTAACATCATTAAAGCAAAGCTGTGAAATTGTAAGGTGTTAATTACCATTTATTCTTTTTCTTTTTTCCTAAAAATAAATAATTGCGGTTAATAGCCATCTTGTAATTCTGAGTTCTAGAAAATAATTATATATGTGTGAGTACTGTAGCCATCACGGGCACTAACCTCACCCACTCATGGAGGTGACTTGGAAATGAAAGCACCCTTGCTCTGTGGTGATAGAGAACTAGTGTATGTTCACACACCGAAATAGTTATGTAACTTCTCTGTTAAAACTGTACATGTTCACTGGATGAGTAATTTTGTTTCACAGATGCAGCATTTAAAATCCTGAATCCTATGACTGTTCCAAGATTTTTTAGGCTGAATAGCAACAATGCCTTGATAGAGTTCTTGTTGGAGGTGAGAAGGAGTCTGTTTCTTGGTGGTGGGAGAGAAATGACATTCTTTACATGTCTGGTAATTTCTAGGCACACAAAAACAGAAGGAAATTGTCGTCTTCTCTTTAAGGGTACTCCTGAGATAAGAGAACATTACCTTGATTCTAAAAAAGACGTAGACCGCCACCTGAAGTCAGCTTGTGAGCAGTTTATTCAGCAGCAGACCAAGCTGTTCACGGAGCCGCTGGAGGAGTTCCTGACAAAGGTATAGACCGTGCTGCATATTTGGTAAAGTAATTTTGACTTCTTCCCTAGATTGCAATTTGAATTACCCTGTGAACTCCTTGGCAGAAGGAAGTAGTAAACCAACGTCTTAACAATCCTAAGAAATCACCGTGTTTCCCCTTACGGAAGCTTTTTGGTTTGGACTTTTAGGTAGGCATGCAGAACTCTTCAGTTTTAAAAGAAAGTGTGAGTATTGCAAAGCTAGTTACAGCAGGCTCCGGTTAGCTCTGTTCTCCACAGTGTAGGTGTCTGCATGTGGTTTGGGACTCTCACTTGGATTAGGACCTTCATGGCAGTAGTCACAGACCTATGTGTGAGGGTTTCCCATTACCTAAATGAGGAATTTATTTTCCTCTTGTTTTACATGCTGTTCCTACCTTTCATTTTGTATTGAGAATTGAAGATTGTATATCATTGCATTGTTAATCACCAGATATATAGATTTATAATAATCTGTCTATCTCTCTGTCTCCCAGCTAAAATTCATGAACTGGCAAATGCCAGCAAAGAAAAAAACCAGATTATGGAAGTTATGACTTTCTTTTTTCAATCATTGTCTTTAAAAAACCTAAGTTTTGTTGCTAAGGATTTACCTCATAAAGATGTTTAAAAAGTTTTGACATTAACTTTATTAATCTCATCCAGACTTGAATTTGAGGACATTTAAAAAAAAAATAAAAACATGATAGCCTTTTTTCTCAAATTTGCTTACCTAAGTCTTAAATGGGGACACAGGGTGTATCTATGAAAAGACAAGAGGCAGCTCAGGAAATTGTTCATTGGTAACATGTTGCTGGGTCCTGTGATAAATATAGAAGATAGTAGTTCTTAAAAATAAGAAATGATACCAAAAAAAAAAAAGCAAATATAGAAATGGTAAACTGTTTTTTTATGATTGGGGTATATTACTTGTTTGGTGGATTTTAGCCTGTTCGTCAAGAATTTGGAATGTGTGTGTCTTTTTTTTTTTTTCCCTCACTACATAAATTTAAAAGGAGTGTGGTGTAAATGTTTTCTACCAGCTTTTGATTTTTAAAAAATGATGCAAGTATTGATATTTTGTAAGTTACAAATAAGTCATCATAGTTTTTACTAAAACTGTCTTCATGGACAACTAGTTTGTAGATTGTAGTATATGTTTTGGGGAGGGCATCCACATTAATACTGGTGGGAAATGCTAGAGATGAATATTTTACAGTGACAGAGCAGCAGAATGAATCTTCTGATGTAAGCAAGTTGGCTATAATGAAATCTTGGCTTAAAGGGTTTTTTCCTAGAAAACACAGTTTTCCTAGAAGTCAAAAGAATGAAAATTTACTGATGGCAGTTGTCCAAGTTGACCCGAGTATAAGTTTGGTGTATTTAATATGTGCTAAGTCTCTTCAGTTGTGTCTGACTCTCTGCGACCCTACGGACTGTAGCCTGCCAGGCTCCTCTGTCCGTGGGATTCTCCAGGCAAGAATACTGGGGTGGGTTGCCATGCCCTCCTCAAGGGGATCTTCCCCACCCAGGGATTGAACCCACGTCTGTTACATCTCCTACATTGACAGGCAGGTTGTTTACCACTAGTGCCACCTGGGAATCTGGTTTAACTTTGTGTATTTTGGAAGATTCTGGACACTGAACATTCTTTAACCGAGTCTGAATAATAGCGTGGCTCTGCATGGCCATGCTGCACACTGATCATACAGCTCCTGCTGCGGGACAGGGAGGCAAAGGTCTCCCTCACTCCCGCCACCAGCTCAGTCTGTGTTGCCCTTCCTCAGTTCATTGGCAGTTGTCTCGTTTTTTGTTTTACAACCCTGGTCCCTCATTGCTCCTCTGTTTAGTCAGACTCTTTAGTAGATACTTCAGCTTAGAGGACCCAGCATCCCTTTTACGTTATCTTATTCCAAACTGGAAAAGACTCTGATGCTGGTAAGATTGAGGACAGGAGGAGAAGATGGTTGGATGGTATCATTGACTCAATGGATGTAAGATTGAGCAAACTCCTGGAGGTAGTGAAGGACTGGGAAGCCTGGTGAGCTGCAGTCCATGGGGTCGCAAAGAGTCAGATGCGTTCAGACGCGACTGAACGACTGAAAAACAACAAATTCCAAATTTAGGTTTCTTCCCTTGTCCTCTTGGCATAGAGTGGGTCAAAGGCGAGATATATACACACATAGGCAACTCACATGCACTGTACACACTAAAGTTCATACAGACACTTGCGATAATTTAAGACATTGTTTCTTAAAATTTGTGGACCAAACATTTTTCATGTTTCATGTTTCACCAAGTCAACATTACTAGTAGTCTGAATAGCAGAGACAGAGTAAATGATTTTAAAACTTTAAAAGGATTTTCTTTGAAGGTAATTCTGCAGGTGCAGAATCTTATACCCCTTTTGTTATAATTGCCATTGTAAGGCAGTCAGTTCTTGTGCCTTGATAAATGACTGCAACAAAAGCAGTATTCATTGAGGTAGAAAGGAAACAGTTTTTCATCTTTCATTTGGACGTATGCTTGTAGGTCTCGGCACTTACTGTTTGGATGTAAGCCTCATTAACAAAATGTCCTCAGCTTGTTTCTGAGTTTGGACTGAATAAAATATATATGGATTTGCCATAAAACAAACTATGAGAGTCTGTAGATAAAACATTTTTAGGTTGTCAGAAGACAACCAGAAGACTGCAGGTGTGATTCCAATCCCCTTCACCTGTTGTAAATTGGCTTTATTGTTTATGTAGCTCTTTCCTTGAGCTCTCTTTGTTGAGATCCTTTGTTTTCATTAATTCTCCTTATATCCCTTGTACCTAGAGTAGTTAAATCATCTTCATTTCAGTCTGAGAAATTCAGCCTTAGCAGTGTGACCCATTAAACATGAGATAAACACTTCTACGACGTTTTTATCTGTCTGGTGTAAACATCCTTCCTGATTTTTTGGGGTCACAGTTAATAAAATTTTATTTTATAAAATAGTGAAATTTCTTTAGAATGATAAAGTTCTAAAAGAACTTTGCCTTGTTTCCTGCTCCTTGAAAAATAGCCTTTTCTATCAGCATCATTTGAATGGTCCTAGAAAGTGCAGTGGGCTTTCCTGGAGGTCAGTTGGTAGAGAATCTGCCTGCAGATTCAGAAGAGAGACTGCCTGCCATTCAGAAGACCCGGGTTTGGTCCCTGGTTTGGAAAGATCCCCTGGACAAGGAAATGGCAACCCACTCCAGTATTCTTGCCTGGGAAATCCCATGGACAGAGGAGCCTAGTGGGCTACAGTCCGTGGGGTCACAAAGAGTCGGACAGGAGTGAGCTACTGAGCACCCCCACAGGGAGTGTGAAACTGTTTTCCAAGTGTTGAGGGGTAGAGGTTCACATGAAAACATTTGGGTCAGATATTTTCCAAAAGTAAAAAACTGTCCATACTCTTTTATTGTTCTCGAATTTCATCATATTGAATATTGCTTGAAGCAAACTCTTAAGTAGGGCTTGGGATAGTCAGGAGGGCAGTAGAAAGAGCATAGCATTTCAAGGCAAGAAAAGTGAGCTCTGGGCCACATTCTGTACCTCCTGACTGAGAGGGAACCATGCACTCAGCTTCCCCAAGCCTTGTTTTCTGATCTCCACAGAAGAGCGCTGTCGTAGCCCTCCTTTTTACTTAAGGTTGATATGACTGGTGACTCAGATGATAAAAAATCTGCCTACAATGCTGGAGACCTGGGTTTGATCCTTGGGTCAGGAAGATCCCCTCGAGAAGGGAAAGGCAACCCACTCCAGTATTCTTGCCTGGAGAATCTCCTGGACAGAGGAGCCTGGTGGGCTACAGTCCATGGGGTTGCAGAGTCAGACACGGCTGAGCAACTTTCACTATACTCTATATAGTGATATATATATATATATATATCAGGACCAGAAGATCAAAAATAGCAAAGTACTTTCTAAGCACTTGCAGAAATGTTAGTATGTGACAAATATGAAGTGAAGATTGTGCTTTTGCAAAAAAAACCTGAATGAAAGTATTTTATAGGAAGTGTAATTTCAAAGTTTATAGCTAAGCTAAAAAGTGTTTCCCATGGTGGGACCAGTTTATGCTAAAAACTCAGACTTACTTAGCAGTTTTCATTTCCTCTCAAGCAATTTGCTAAAGTATTGCAAGTTTACTGTTAATGTTCCCTCTGAAGTATTATTAATTTCCTCAGTAACACTATAAATTAAATTTTTTTCTGACATAGTGTTGTAATAGAATTTGACCTATAGATTTAATTTCTGTTCTTAAGGAGTTATAACCTAATGGGAAATCAAGATGGATATTATGTAAACATGAAGATGTGTACAGCAGTGTCATTATGAGACAGTGGGTCTGTCTTCATCCTGTGGGGTTTTAAAACAGATGGGGCTGATTGGGGAAACTGTTTGAGGAAAATGCTCCTTGAGGTTTAACTTAAAGACGAGTATTGGGTTGGCCAAAAAGTTCATTCAGATTTTTCCATAAGATGTTAATGGGAAAACCAAAACAAACTTTATGGCCTACCTAATATATTATCTAGATAGTAAATAGAGGTGAATATACAAGTATATATTTGCTTTTAATATAAAAATAGTTCTGTGTAATATATGTCATTATGAAATTGGTTAAATTCTGGAACAGTCAGTGGACTAACAGGCAGGCATTACTATTAAAGTATAACAGTTGGATACAGAAAAATGTTCAGGACTTAGATTTAAGTGGAAAAAAATAGTTTTCAGAGCACTGTGTTCCTGCTTTTGTAAATGTAGACACATTAGTATGTTTTTATTTATGTTGGGAAATATTGGGGATAATATACACTAAACATGAACATGTTTTTCTTTTAGCATTGTCTAATCCCTAGACAGTGATTCACTTTTAAAAGCAGCATTTCGTAGTAAAAATAAAGCCATATAGAGGAATTGAGTGACAGTGGAAAGGGGTGATTTTATACACATGACAACATGAGCAAGGGCCTACAAGTAGTTTCAGGAATGTGAGCTCGGTAGAAACAGAGGACTGGAGCGGTCTGGGTTAACATTATATCCTGTCTGTGCTCATTCTCTGCCTAAATATTTATGTGGCCTTCTCTATGAGAAATCTAAAGAGCTGGTGTTGAAGTCTTTCTAATGAGACTGTCTGCTGAGGCCAAGATCATGGCCTGGACCTTTGGCACCTAGCAGTCCTTTCTAAAAAAGATGTTTTATGAATTTCTGTCTTTTACACTCCCCAGCTCCACCTTAGCCCCACTGTAGTTTGCCACCTTAAGAACATTCTTGTCCAAAATGCATGGTTTTGCTTCTCTGGACTGATGCTGAGGAATGAAGAGAGAAGTGACTACAGGGTGGGCATCCAATTTCATACCTCTAACACTGGTTAGTCAAGTGTGCTTTTTGATGCTATCTGAAAACCTTTTTTTTTTTTTTTTTAATAACATTCTCTCTGCCTATAATGAAGAAAAGGACCCTGTAGATATGTAAAGGGGATTTTGTCCAGCTCCTGTGACAGTTTTCTGATAACATAGGAAAATAATTTAAAGTTAACCTCACAGTCCACTTAAAGAGAGATCTGTTTGGTGTTGATGTTTCTCTGTCTTCATTCTTGTCTTCCTGAAATGTTTCAGGCAGAATGCCTCAGGACATTGATGTGGTTTTCTTTTTGCAAAACAGTGGTATGCCTGGAAATCACGAAAGAAGTTTTGCTAAGATATTTTATTGGTTGTAAAGGATTATGGGAAATGATCCATTTTCTCTTAGAGCTGTACATTTGGTTATTGTCATTTTCATAGGTTCGAATGGTGTCACATCTTCTGAGAGCAGTTCTGTTTAATTTGTCACCAGTGAAATGAAACTTCTCTCCTTTTGTCTCCTCTACTAGGTTTCAGCATTAAAAACAATGGCCAGCCAGGGAGGACCTAAGTACACGCTGTCTCAGCAGCCTTGGGCACAACCAGGTATCCACATTTTACTACTGGGATTTCTCTTTTAGGATGTCAGTTAATGTGCATTTATATAGTCTTGCTCTGACAGCTTGGAGTTGGTTTCCTACTCCTGCTGTGGTTTAGGTTAATGCAAGATCCAGTTTGGATTTGACAGTTCCTAATTGAGCCAACACTACTTGTATTTCAACAAGCATTCCAAGTCAAAGGAAGAATTAAAAAAAAAAAACACATACATACATATACATACGCACACATCCAGTTAAAAATAAAATATGGCTTAGATGAAAATGCTTTGAGTGCACTAGTTTTTGTATACCTGCTTTTCACCGTCTTAGAACTTGGATGAAAATACAGTGTTTGATAGTGTGAAATTAATGGAGAGTATGCTACTGTTTCCAAGTATTATATGAAGAAATATTGGACATTATTACATTTTATACAAGTTACATTCTCTTTAATGTTTTAGAGTGTTTGAAAAAAAAATTGTAGAAGTTGTTTGGGAGTTGGCAGGCAATGTCATTGATTGGCAGAAATGCTTGAGATGTTTCCTGTCTTAACTCTTTCCTAAATGTAAATTTTTTTGTGCTAGAAGGTTTTTTCCCTTCTTTGGCATTAGATATTAGACATTGAAAATCAAGACTAGTTTTGTGGGTTATTTTTAGTCCATTTTGTGACAGTTTAAGTTGTCATTCAACCAGAATAAATCACTTTGTTAGATTGTATATTTCTTGCTGTTCCTTGGCTCATGTTGGGATAGAGATCCTTTGAATGAGAAGAGCACGATGGCGAAGCAATCAGTGTTTTAATTATGGGTAAGCCGTGTGCAAGTTGGTAGGAAGTGTTTTGCTTATAGTGAGAAAGCCGAAGGATGATTCCGTCTTAGCAGCCATAAAAGATTGACTGTCTATAGGCACTTAAAGTGGAATTAGGTTTTTAACATGATTGGCTTTCCATAGTGAAAGAATGTATGTCTCTCAGTTACTTATTTCTTTTGGGAAAAAGAATTGAGGCCATTCTGAAATTTTCAGTTATTCTTATTAGTGCCTCAGGTTAGTTTGAAGTTGAAGTAGAACAGAGAAGAGTAAGAGTAGCTCTGTATCTCTTAGGAACATTTGCGAAGCATAGAGAATTGTCACTTGTATTTGAATGGAAGGCAGGATTTTATTCCAAAAATTTGTCATGGGAACTTTTATAGGTTTGCATTGATTTGTTTTATTTTGCAAATAAACTTTGTGACACGCTTTAGTCCTTTTGTTTACTATGGTAGAGATAGTGAATGGTATACTGGATTTATTATTTTAAACCTTGTGTTGTATATGAGATTGAAATCTTCGCCATATTATGAAAGGACAGAGAACATCCTTCACGTAGTACATTCTGTCAAGAGACAGAAAACCAGTCTTTTACAGACAATACTGGAAATTCTAACTGTAGTCAGCCTGGTGGCAACCGCTTGTTCTGACCCCTCAGGGTCAGCAGTAGGCTTGTCAATCTGTAGCTCAGCACCAGTTCTAGAAGGAATTCTGATTGTTTTTGGATTAACTGGGCTTTTGGCTCAAGGTTTCAGTTACTTGCCGAGCTTATTCAGAAATAGGAGCTGATTTTATTTTGAATGTTAATGTAGATGAAACTCTTGGGTGCAGTAAATTTTTCTTAAAATAGGTAGAAACCAACAAATTGGCATACGCATAGTTAGTACAGCTAAGCCTGGGGGCTCGATGCATAATTAATGTATTTCCTTTCTGCTCTAAAAAGATTCTCTCTTGCTCAGAATAGGGGCTGTCATTTTCTCAAGTGGAATCCTAGTAGAAGTCTCAGTGTTGAGTGTGTGGTGCTCTTAAGTAGCGCTTCCGTTGGCATTAGTAAAGCAGGAGTAGATGAAAGGAAAAGGAAGCCGACAGAAGGACTAGATGAAATAGGGCTTACTGTTTTTGTCATTTAATCACTTTGTTTCTTTCGGTGTGAGGAGATGCTGGCGAATGTTACCAGTGACACTTCAGTTTACCTAGTTGTATCTTCTGCCCCCTTTGGCCACAGGGAGCTATGGCATTGCTGTCTCTTGATTTGTAACAGGAGAAACCCACACTGAAATGTCAAGGATTTTCGAGCCTTTGGGGAGGGAGCACCAAGAACAGTCTAGGAACTTGTCTTGGACCCCTGGAACCCATGGTTAATGTGGTACATGCAGACTTGATCACATTCTTGGGGTCAATTCATGATGAACTCATGAGATTGAGCTATAATTAGGATGCCAGTTTGTTATTTCACTCTGGGAAATATACCTTCTTAAGAATTAGGGTACTTTATTTACTGAGCTCCACATATAACTGTAGTTATCCAGGCTTCTGAAAACTGACCAGTGATGCCTCAAATGTATTGGTGATGGGAGGACCAGAGCCTATGGAATTAACTGTCTTAAAGGAGTTTTCATCTGTTTTGAAAAATAAGCAGTTCTTGGATTGTTTGTTCTTTCTTCTTGAGAGCACTGGCTCTTTCTTGCCCTGCTCATCTATAACCCTCCTCAACTAAAAAAATTTTAACGTGGTTTGAAAGTTGAAATGTGGAGAAGTATAAAATTAGAAGTAATTCTGTTCTCCACCTCCAAACTAGTTCTCTCGAAGGTAACCACTGTTCACAGCTGCTTCCCGAACATGTGTATTCTAGCATATATGGACTTGAAACATGTTATACAAATAAGATTATACTATATAAGATTATAATATAATAAGATTATAATTACAATATAATAAAAAGATATACTTATATAATATACTTATTATAATATAAGATATAATATACTATATAAGATTATACTTGAAAAACCTGGGTAACCACTTTTCAGGTAACAAGTTTTAGCTCCACACTCACCAAGTTTGCCTTTTGGTAAGTGTTGAGCTGAAAGACACAAACAAGGCAAAGATCAGGAGAAGGAAGGAGGTATTACTTGTGGCAAGAAAGAACACCGGGATCTATCCCAAAGCAGCATCTCCCCAGACAGCAAAATTGGGAAAGTTTTAAGCCAAGGGTACACGTATGCATGAAGGGGCTTGAGCAGAGAATTGAGCGTTGAACTGGGGCAGTGGTCTACAGAATCTAAGCTCTAGTTGATTGAAGTCATGAGGGTCAACATCATCATTCCATCCTCCACCTGGTTGTGGACCTTACTGCCTGCAGAACTCAAAGATGTGTATCAGATTGTTCTCTGTATCCCTTGAGGACAAAGCTAGTGTTTTGTCACTGAACCGTTGTTTTTTGACTGCTCTTCCTTTGTTCCTGCATTCCCTCACTTTCCTTAAGATCATCAATTACTGAGACCTGTTCAGGGACAAGCATTGTGGCTGGGCTTAGATCACAAAAAGGCTTAGGACAAAATGGCTTCCCTTATGTCAAGAAAACCATGCTTGGTTCTCTTTCTCCAGGGACCTCCTACCCGATCTGCTTACAAAATATTCCCTCCCCGCCCCCTTTTTTTTAAAACACTTAACTCTGTACCTTAGAGCCCTTTCTATGTCAGCGTATCCAGCTCTACCCATTCTATTTAATGGACACATATATCACTAGAGCACAGTTTCTTTAATAATTCTATTAATATTTAAATTACTTTTAGTTTTTCCTTATACTCTTTAATAAACACACATATCTTGGTGGTATTTTGTGAGCATGTCCATAAATTTTTAGCAGTACAAACATTAAATATTAAAGAGTATGTGTATTTTCAGTTTTGCTAGACATTGCCCAGTATCTCTTCTAAGAAGTTGAACCAGTTTCTACTGTACTCCCATCAACAGTGGATGAAGGGGAATTCCCTGGTGGTCCAGTAGTTAAAATGGTCTTCCCAGGTGGCTCAGTGGTAAAGAACCCACCTACCAACGCAAGAGACACAGGTTTGATCCTGGGAAGATCAGCCCACCCCCGTGTTCTTGCCTAGAGAATCCCATGGACAGAGGCAGCTGGTGGGCTACCGTCCATGGGGTCGCAGAGAGTTGGACATGACTTAGCGACTAGAGCAACAACGGGCAAGCAGTAGTTAGGTCTCCACAGTCGGTGCCTCAGGGCATGGCCACAAATAACAGTGCGTGAGGTGGCCTGTCTCCCCACTCCTCTGCAAATGTGGATATGCACCCCCTTAGTAATTGTAAGCAGTCTGAACTATTTCAGTTGTTTTAATATGCATTTCCTTACTTAAGAGGGAGGTTGACCATCTTTGAAATGATTAGTCAGTCTTTTCCTTTCTAGCTTTCTAGGTAATTTTCCCTCTTAAATAGTTTATACAGATTGCTGATCTTCTTTTCCATTTGTACTTCTTTTGAGACACTACATCTGGGCTACTAATTATTTCAGTTACAGTTTTCTGGGATTCTATTCCTTTTCTGATAATACAGTATAAGAACATAACAAATGGATTTTTAGTTCCCATTAAAGATGTGTGGGCATTGTCTGAATGATCTCATAAGACAGAGAGCATCTCTTACTGTGAGTCAGTAAGAGTCACAGTGAATAAGTTCATTCATTACAAAATAATTCTTTCTAGTGTTTCTCTACAAATGACTTCTAATTTTACCTTACCTCTTATCTCCAAATTCCAAAGGCACCATACTACCGTCCCTATGAATGTCCTGAGCCATGCTGGGGGAATTCTTTTCTGTTTAGCCTTTGTGGTTAGAGTTTTATGTATCTAAATACTTAATGAATGTTTATGGGCTTGTGATTAAACTTGATAGAAGTGAAAAAAAATTCTTTGAGGAAATAGTTGTCTTTTGCTGTTTCTCTCCTTTTATTCCCCTCTGACTTAAAATGGAAGTACTTCTGTTTTTACTTGTGATACTGAGGAGGCTGATTTCTTTGCAGCAAAGGTCAGTGACCTTGTGGCAGGTGCCTACAAGACGATAAAAGCAAAGCTGCCCTTGACATTGAGGAGTATGTCCTTGTACCTGTCCAACAAGGACACTGAGTTCATCCTGTTTAAACCAGTCAGGGTAAGTTTCATGATGATCTGTGTGAACATTGGCTGGTCTCTTCAAGTGTTCTTGCTTTGTCTAGCATTTTCCTCTTCCTGTAAATATTTGTAAATGTTTGAAAGACTTACAAAGCTTGCATCTATCTGATTCTGCCCGCCCTTCCCCGCCCAGCCCTCATTTTATATTAATTTTTTATGGTTACCTATGGCACAAAGGTAATTTCTGCCAAAAAGTAGAAATTAGTAAATGAGTAAATAAGTAATCAGACCTTTGTGTGAGATGTGGCCCCACACTTGAGAGAACAGCATCTCGGGAACTGTGCCCATTTCACTGGTGAGTAGTGGAAATAAATGGCTTGCAGCAACCCCCAGGGGATTAAACGCCAGAGCAGATTTAGTACTCACTGCTTCCAGCTCTGTGTTGAACTCACATCTTTACCCAAGGCATTGGTTGGTTTTTAAAGTACAATTTATGTGTCTGGGAACTTCATTATCTTTTGTGGAAGAAATTGCTGCTGAAAACTCTTATTCTCTGGAGGGGACAAGGCTGGCAAGAGTTTAGTTTTTTCCAGGAAATACTATCTGATAAGTCTTATTAGTCAGGTTGTGCTGGCATGTGAAATATTAAGTGCCAGTTACATGTCTTTGGTAATCCCCTGGAAGATACGTCTCCTCCACTCATTTTGGCAAATAGTAGTATTTAACTTCCTTGGTTGTTCATGTTTAAGGAGGCTGAATCTGTTTTCAGTGACTCATGTAATACGATTGCCTTTTCTTCTTTCTAAGAATAATATTCAGCAAGTCTTCCAGAAGTTCCACGTCTTGTTAAAGGAAGAGTTTAGTCCTGAAGATGTTCAAATCATTGCTTGTCCTTCTATGGAACAGGTAGGTAATCTGTGTTACTTTTATAACCTTTTAGTTATTTTACTTCAGTAGATAGTATCTTTTGAGTTACCATATTTTGTTGTAATTTTTAAAATTGTACATTATTCTGATGATCAAGATTTCAAGCCTTGAATTGCTTTTTCACGTTTGGTGATGGTGTTCAGATTTTCAGTTGCTGCTTTTTTGTTTTTTGGCCACACTTTGTGGCACATGGGGTTTTAGTTCCCCAACCAGGTATCAGACCTGGCCCCTTGCTGTGGAAGCATGGAGTCTTAACCCTTGGACCGCCAGGGAGGTCCCCTCAGTTGCTTTTTAATGCTTTCTGTAGTTGTAAGTTGCTATGTTTAAGATAAACTCTTTGTGGAAGACTCAAATAGTGGTATTTAGGTTGCTGCATAGTTTTGTTTGCAGTATGTATGATAAGAGGCCCATGTTTCAAAGATGTTAGAAAGATATCCTCTTTTTCTCTTCTTCCTAAATTAAAAAAAACTGAATAGAGAGCTCAGCCTGTGTTTACTCTCATCAGGTATTCCGTTCTGTCAGCAAACTTTCATTGAGTAGGAGTAGACTGGCGCCACAGAGGATGCTTTGTCTCTGGTTTTAAGAATCGTTGAGGAGTTTAGTATGTGGTCAGGACTAGAGAGGAGAGCAGTAAGGTTGGTGAGCGTCTGATTTGCGTTGAACCTGCAGGGGGAGACTGGAGGCGGTGAGTGTGGTCAGTCTTTGAGGAGTTTTACTGTGCGGAGAGAGAAGGGATGGGGTGGTAACTGGAGGAGAAGTGGGGCCATTTTTAAATTGAGGTAAAATTCATATACCATAAAATTCATCTTTTTAATTCAGAGTTTTTGGTATATCCACCAAGTCCTGGAACCATCACCACGGTCTAATTTCAGAGCATCTTCATCCCACCCCAAAGAAATCCCTGTCCTTTAGCAGATTCTTCATTCTCCCCTCATCTACTAATCCACTTTTGTCTCTATGATTTGCCGAGTCTGGATAGTGCATTAAATGTAGTCATGCGTTTCATGGCCTTTGAAGACTGGCTTCTTTCTCTTAGCATCATGTTTTCAAGGCTCATCTATGCTGGAGCTTGCATCAGAACTTCATTCTTAGGGCTGTATGAGTTTCTTATTTCTCAAAGATAAGGTGTCTCTGTAGTTCTTGCATACAATCAGGGTGCTTTTTTATAAGTCATTTGAAGTAATTAGGGAGTGGCTGTAGTGGTTGTTGTGGAACACGGCAGACGAGGAGCAGGAGGAGCACGGGAAAGAGAGTGAGAAGGCGGGAGGAACCCGGTCATAGGTCCTGGTTGAGTCAGGATCACTGGAGGGGGAGGACGAGAGGGAAGATGAGCTCGAAGGTCGTTGTGGGGTCACAGTGTGAGCTGTGACAGTGGGATCATGGAGCGGCTGCAGAGAGCGGTAACATGGAGCTGGCAGGTGCCCATGGCCTGAGGAGCTGACGAGGTTGGTGAAAGAAGAGGGCATTAGCGGAAAGGAGCCGTGGAACTGAGAGGCCTCCACCCTGGAAGGTTAGCTGTCAGGGTGTTGAAATCACCAAGAATTCTCATAGGAGTAGTTTTAGAAAAAAATGATAGCGTTCTGAGACCTGCAAAAAGTGCATGGCCAGGTTGCAGCCGAGGAGTGGTTGGTGGAGGAGTGACGCGTGGCCTGGTCTGAAAACCAGCTGTGGAGGGTGGCAGGAGAGGGAAGGAGAATGGCCCGGGAATGGCAGTGAGGGGCAGGGGGACTCCAGTCCCACCTCCAGGCCCGGTGATTGCGGGCAAGTGGAAGAGAAACAGCCACCACCTGCGGAGGAGGTGTGTCCTGGCACTGGCGGGTGCTGGGCTGCCGGTCAGAGGGCTGGCTGTGAGGTGGGGAGGAGCCCAGCGGGGTGACTCAGGGGCCTGGGCTGCCTCTGGTGGGTGACACGAGCGTGGGTAAAGCTGTGAGGGGAGGAGGGTCTGGCCAGAACACGCAGAGCTCCTGGGTTCCCACCTGACTCCTGCCCGTGAGGAATGTGCTTTAGTGTGTGTGCGTGTGTCTGTAACTTCCAAGTTTTGTCGTGGTCACCCACACTGTGTGCAACTCAGTTGCTTTGATTTTCTTCTCTCTTCTGTTGATGAACCACTGAACTGTTTTCATGACGACGAACCAATGGGTTGCAACCAGTAGTTTGAAAAATACTAAGAGAATCCATCCTCCTCTCTGTTCCTTGATCCTCTTTCAGAACCGTTACATTTTCTAGATAATAATAACAACTGGTATTAGTGACTGCTGACGACCCTGTGTGCAAGACAGCAAAAGAGACACAGATGAAAAGAACGGACTTTTAGACTCTGTGGGAGAAGGAGAGGGTGGGATGATTTGAGAGAACGGCACTGAAACATACATATTACCATATGTAAAATAGATGACCAGTGCAAGTTCGATGCATGAAGCAGGACTCTCAGAGCCGGGGCTCTGGGACCACCCAGAGGGATAGGGTAGGGAGGGAGGCGGGAGGGGGCTTCAGGATGGGGAGACACATGTGCACCCATGGGTGATTCATGTCACTGAATGGCAAAAACCACTACAATATTGTGATTAGCCTCCAATTAAATAAATTAATTTTTTTAAAGGAAAGGACAATTATAGTTGCCAATAGATCTCATAAATTGCAATGTGCATACTTAATAGTAAATAAAATGCAAAAAAAACCCCAAAAACAAACCCAAAAAACCCTTGCCTTTAGAAGGACGCACTGCCAGGCTCAGTCAGCCACAGGTCTCCCCGGGGCCAGGGTGGCAGAGCTCAGGCTGCATCCCTGCCGGTGACAGTGGCGACTTCTCTGGTTTCCCTGGGCCGGCTCTGTGTCACGCCCTCCTTTAAAGAGGGGGCAGGGAGCTCCCGAATCTGCCAGGCCTGTTCTTGTGCAATGAAGAATCATTGAAAGAATTCCTAGCAGACAACACTCTGCACAGCACACTCTGCATAGAGAAAGATGAAGTTGGTTATTTACAGGGGTTCCCAACTAGTGCCTGATGATCTGAGGTGGAAGTGATGTAATAATAATACAAATAAAGTGCACAATAAATATAATTCAAACGAATCATCCCCAAACTGTCCCCATCCCCAGTCCATGGAAAAATTGTCTTCCACGAAATCAGTCCCTGGTGCCAAGAAGTTTGGGGACCTCTGAAAGCTATTTCTGTTTTTTGTCAGTGTTGGTGTCTAGTTATTTTCTGTCTCCCTCATCGGATTCTGAATGAGTTAAGGGTCCAGGTTCGGCAGTGCCTCCTTATAGGACCCCACGATGTGCGGTGCCCCTGGGGCTGCTCCGGGAGTCAGACCATCACGGGTCCAGGTTCTACTTTACAGCCGAGCTTATTGGTCTCTTAAAAATTTTAGACTTGCCCTGTTGTTCTGGTTGTGAGAATCTGAACACCTTTTCTTGAGTACGGTATTGCACAGCGGAACTAACACAGCCTTTTTCCTTGCTTTTCAGTTGAATCTCCTACTGTCAGTTTCTAAATAACTCGGCCCGTGGGGTTGTGCGTATAGATGTCCAGCTGGCAGGAACGGGCTGCCAGGTCCGGAGGCCTGCAGGACACCGGGGAATTGGACGAGGGACGTCCCAACCACACGGCCACTGCTCAGGGCTGACCACAGAATGAAATGGAAGCAAAGTGTGCACTGATTTGTGTTTCCCTTTTAAAAACATCAACATGCCAAAGATAAGCGATATAGTCTATGAGCGCTGGTAACTGCCTCACTTAAATGGTCACAAGCAGTGTAAGTTTTTAAGAGGAAAAACTTATGGAGGGCACACAGGGAAATGGTTCTTAAGAAAAATGCAGTGAAAATAGGTTACAATAAATACCACAAAGAGCTTTATGGAAATACAGCTAATTAGGAAACTTCTAAGAGTAGGGTTTGTTAGAGCGAGAAACATTGCAGTCCTTTTAACACTGAGCATTCCACAGTGACTTTTTTTTACTTCCAGAAATGTTATTTCTACACTCTATTTGTAATGTTTCTCCTCTCACTTTGAAGTTTAGTTTGTAGTAGATTGGCTGCTTCTGAGAACACGTCCTGCTTTCCTGGGCATTCAGGGTATTCTCTTTCTGCGTGTTTGATGTGAGGTAGTTTCAAGATACAAGGCCTCGTGTAAGGTCCCAGAGTGTGTACTCTGTGAATGGCTTCGGTACAGAGCATTCGGAAGCAGGCGGGGGCTGCAGCCTCCTCGTGGTGGGTGCGTGCGTGTCTTTAATGAGAATCTCATGGTACAGTAGGCAGTGTTGGTGAGGGGGAGGTACCAATTAGGGGTCTTCAGGCTGGCACGCTGAGGAGGCAGGAAGCCCAGTGAATAGCGGGTCGCCTGCATGATGCGAGGGTTACCAGCTTTCTGCACATTGCCTTCCATCTCCGTAGTTGTTTGAAAAGCGAGCACTTTCCTGTCCGGGACGTTCACAGCGGCTGTGCCGCGAGTCGGCAGCCTGCGACAGCAGAATGCAGTTTACTCACAGACTGTGAAGACCGCCCGTCCCTCGAAACGGACTGCCTGGTACCAGGGGTCGTCAAATTAATTACGCACATCTCTTGAGTTTTCCTACAAATACCTGTTTCCTGATTGAATTGGTTTTGCCTCAGATGTTACAGTAAATGTCACCTGCTTTTTGGTTCACAATGAATTTTGAGTTACTCAGACACTAGTTTAGAGATAGAACGCTAACAAGGGCTCTGGAATGTAGGTAGCAGACCTCATTCTGTGAGACTAGTATTTTTCATTCACTTCAAGTAGACTCCCGCCGCGTGTGGATAGTTTACATACCCTGATGTCTGTCATTTTAAAAGGTCACTTGCTTTTCACCTCAGTGTAACTTGGTGATGGATGTTGCTTGATAGACCTTAATACTCTGTATATTTGGGGAAGGTAGAAGGTAAAGAGGGGCCATATTCATTCTTTGATAGGAAATGAATGAATTAGGAAGATTCTTTTCACTTCTACTATTTTAAATACGTGTTTAATGAAATAAACTGTAAAATATCCAGTTTTGTATATTATATGTACATTTGATTTTTAAATAGCCTTTCCAAAGAAATGAGGGCATGATTATTGTACAGTACTGTGACTGATTTCATTTGATGTACAGAGCAGAGTGTGTTCTTAAGGATAAAAATATTTGATGGCACTCATTCTTGTGCTTTGAAGCTTTTATTTCTGAAACACTCAAATACCTTACTGAGTAGGTAATAGTGATCCACCCTGTTTGCTAAATGACTATTTGTTTAAATCTGTACAGTTTAAAGTGTTCACTTATACAAAGAGTGTACATACTTTCAAATAATTTAAAATGCTTTATATTATTTGGCTAGAAATTGCTGTTTTTAATAAATGTGAATTTTTTCAGAAATAAAGATTTTTGCTTCCTACTTTGTCCTCATGAGTCTGTGTGTGGATCCTTTTAAAGGCTCTTTTTAACGAAGATTTTCACTGTTGATTCACATGCGGCTGTGAGAAGTCACACAGACCGAGCCTGTGCACCTGGACGGGATTTCTCCCAGTGGGCCGTCTTGCAGAGCGGCGACACGCATCACAGGCCGAGTGCTGACGTGGCGCTCTCCACCAGTGTCACTCCCATTTCCCCCATTTTGCTTGTACTGTGTGGGTTCTTTTGGCAAGATGATGATTGTGGAAAGACATTTTTGAAACATTTGATGCTTCATTAGTTGAAAGATAATTTTCTTCATTTGCAAAACTGCCAATTTCCGGAGTACCATCAGCACATATAGTTGTGTTGAAATTTAGCATTATTAAAGTCACAATAAAAACGAGTCTTCTATTTTTACAACCCGTATCTAAATTCTTTTCTGCTGTTAACAAGGAGCAAAGAATAGTCAGCCTTAATTTTAAAAAACAGGCCATTTGTCAAAGGAACCTGCGGGTCCTGGTGGAGGGAAGGCTGCTCCTCAGGAAACGGGAGCTTCACTGCTTCCTCTCAGGAGCACTTTTCTTCGGTGGTGGCCCCTCCACCAGCTTGTTTGTCTGCTCCTCCTCAGCCCCTTGGGAAGGAGGCAGCTGCTGGGAACTTGGTAGAGGGGCATCTGTTACATAGTCACCCAGTAAATACATATTTGGGATTTTAAAAAACCTTTTTCCCAGTTATCAAAATATGTTCACCATCAGATGTTTCTACAGTGTTTGAACTTTAACATAAAATGTGAAAGTTTCGTAAATGAAACTTGAAAGGTAAACTGCTGTTAAATGTTTGCATATTGCTTCCAGATTTTTTCTATGTATATTCTAAATAATTTTTCATATCATATTGGGCTCTTTTACACTTTTTTAATCAGGTGAGTTTTACTTTTTTATTTTGGTTGTGCTGTGTGGCTTGCAGAATCTTAGTTCCCTGAATAAGGATTGCACCTGGGCCCTGGCAGTGAAAGTGCCTAACAGCTGAACCACCAGGGAATTCCAGTCAGGTAAGTTTTAATTATCAGTTATCAGTGGTGTTTGTTATTGTTCATTCACTAAGTCGTGTCCAACTCTTTGCAACCCCAGGAACTGCAGCGTGCCAGGCTTCTCTGTCCACCATCTCCCAGAGCTTGCTCAAGCTCACGTCCATTGAGTCGGTGATGCCATCCAACCATCTCATCCTCTGTCGTCCCCTTCTCCTCTTGCCCTCAGTGTTTACAGATAGGCATGGTCTCATCTCAGTGTTTACAGATAAGATCCCTGGGTTGGGAAGATCCCCTGGAGAAGGGAAAGGCTACCCACTCCAGTATTCTGGCCTGGAGAATCCCATGGACTGTATAGTCCGTGAGGTCAGGTTGCAAAGAGTCAGACGTGACTGGCCGACTTTCACATTCATTTGCTGAACTATTTGAAAGTAAGTTGCAGGTATCATGACATTTTACCACTAAATACTTAAGCATCCATCTCCAAACAGTAGGCACATTCTCCTACATAACTCTAATACCATTATCACACTTTAAAAAATGAGTAATATCTACTATGTAGTCCATATTTCACTTTCCTCAATTGTTACCCAAAATGTTTCATAGTTTTTTCTTACCCAAATGCTTACATGTTACTTGGTTGTTACGTCTCTTTAGTCTCTTTTAATGTAGAAATTCTTAAGGTTTCTGTTTGCTTGTTTTCATGGCACTGGCATTAACTTTTTTTTAAAAATAAATATATCACAAGAGTTGGACACGACTTAGTGACTAAACCACCACCAGGTTAGTTATAGAATGGACCAGAGTCAGGATGTCTGCGTTTCCTCATTGCTTAATTCAGAATACCCAACTGTTGCAGAATACATTCTTCTCAAGTACGTGGGACATTTGCCAAGACAGACACGTGCTGGGGCATAAAACAACAAAACAGAAATCCCAAACACGATCTATAACAGTAGTTCTCAATCAGATGACGCCTGCCCCTGCCACCAGGAACACACTAGGCAACATCTAAAGACGTTTTTGGTTGTCATGACTAGTGTGTACGTGTGCAAGGGATAGAGGTTTTACTGGTTTCTATTAATAGCTGGAGAAGCAACTAGTATGGCCAAATATTTTATAATGCATAGGCCAGCCTCCTGCAACACATAGTTATCCAGTTCAAAATGTGGAGAGCTGTAGGGTTGCAGAACCCTGTGATATGCACAGCAACCCCCAATCTCCAGCACTGGCTGTTCCCTCACCTGTCTTCATGCCGGCACATGGTGTCTTCTGCTAGTTTGGCTACTGTGCCTTCCGCACTGCAGGTGGTAAGCCGCTCTGTCGTGTTGGCAGCTGCGTATCCGGCGCCTGGAACAGAACCTGCAGTAGGTGCTCAGTAAGGACCGGTTGAAAGAATCCCCGTGGACCCAAGTCACAGCCTTCCCTTCCCCGTCCCATTCCTCCCAAGTCCTGCCTGTCCTCTGCCCCTCCTTCCCACCTCCTCTAGTTCCTCCCGTCCTCTATTTACAATGCCACTGCCCTGAGGCAAGACCCTCATTTTCAATATTCCTTGCTGGGAATATTGTATTTTTACTCCAAGAACCTAGGCTTACTAACGCTCTCCTTCCCCTTGGCGTACAACTCCTGATGGCACGCAGGCAGTTCAGACCCCTGCGCATCTATGTGTCACAGCCCCATCTCCTTACTGCTCATCCTCTGTATCCATCAGGGTCCTGGAGTATAAGCATCAGAAGGCGTCATGTCTAACTGGAGCAGGAAAGGGCTCTACTGGAAGGAAATGGGGGTGTGGGGGACAGACCAGAAGCGGGAGGACCAGAGGAATGGGAAGAGGAAGCTTTACAGATGCAGAGGTTTTGTCTTCGTTTCCAAAGCAGGAAGTGTTGGTCCACTGCCTTGGCAGTGCCCTGGCCTTGGCGCGACTGCGGCTGCTTCCATCTCAGCCAAGCTGACTGTGTGTGTGTGTGTGTGTGTCTGTGTGTGATTCTCCCTGCTTCATTAATGCTGGAGCAGGGAGAAGGAAGATCCTCTGTGTCAGTATCCATGGAGTGCCTCTCCCCTCCAAATCCACCTGCTTTGGGCCCTGCTTTGAGATTCTGGAGCTGGGCCCTGAGAACACTTGTCCACGGCCAGCAGGTGCAGAGGGAGGCTCTGTAGCGTGCTGATGCTGTCCCGCAAGGCGCAGGGGAAGGGGCTCTCTCTGTTCCTGGCATCGGTCTTTCCTCCTACACCGCCCAGGCAGTGGTGTGGGGCGGGGGTGGGGGGGTCAGTGGCACTTGCTATCTGGTGAGTTTTCCTGCTATCCAAGCAGCAAGTGTCTGTGAACCAGTTTGTTCTTGCAGATGTAGTTGGCTAAGATACTGTAAAGAGGCGGGTCCCTCATCCAGTATGACTGGGGTCCTTATAAAAAGGGGAAATTAAGCAAACACTTACTTGGCCACGTTGGCTCTTTGTTGCAGCACTGGGGCCCTCCAGTTGTGGCTAGCAGGCTTATTAGTTGCTCCTTAGCATGTGGGATCTTAGTTCCCAGACCAGGGGTCGAATCCACATCCTGTTCGTTGCAAGGCTGATTCTTAACCAGTGCACCACCAGGGAAGTCCCTGGAAAGGGGAAATTTGATCCAGAGGCCCGCACACAGGGAGAATGCCGTAGGAAGACTGCCAGAGACAAAGGAACTCCTAGAAGTTGGGAGCTGGGCCTGGGCCACATTCTTTCTACACCCTTGATCTTGGACTTCCGACTTCCAGAACTGTTGTGTAAGCCACCCAGCGTGTGGTCCTTTGTTACAGCAGCTCTAGCAGGCTAACACAGAGGGTGGGGCTGGGTTTTTCTAGTTCACGGTCACCTGGCTGCTTTCACTACATCCTTCATCTGTGAGGGGACTCACTTTTCCTTATGAAGTAGTCCCTGGCTGCTGGGTTATTCTGTCTGGTCCATGATAACACTCACACAGACCAATAGCCGCAAGAGTTGGACATGCAAAAAATCTCTGTGAAATATTGCATCTATGTAAGTGCTGGCAACAAGATAGTTTAATGGCTAAAGATTTTTTTTTAATATTTATTATTCATTTATTTGGCTGTTCTGGGTCTTAGTTGCAGCAAGTGGGACCCAGTTCCCAGACCAGGGACTGAACCCAGGAACCCCAGCGTTGGGAGCTCGGAGTCCTAGCCGCTGGACCACCGAGGAAGTCCCTGAAGATTTTGAAGAAGTATTTCTTTATCTGTTTGGCTCTGCTGGGTCTTAGTTGTGGCGCACGGGATCTTTAGTAGCAGCATGTGGGATCTTGTTCTCTGACCAGAGATAGAACCCGGGCACCCTGCATCGGGAATGCAAAGTCTCAGCCACTGGACCACTAGGGAAGTCAGAATATTTTAAAACAGGGAGCCTGCCAAACCCAGTGCCTCTTCGAGGCCACCTGTTGACAATCTCTGCATTAATGGGGTGAGTCACGCTTTTAGGCTTCTTGGGAGGAGCAGGACCAGGAGGAGGCACTGGCTGACGATCCTAAGCGCTCACAGCTGGGAAGCCCCACGCTGAGCGCTTCCCCAGCGCCATCTGTTCTCATCCTCTAGCTGCGAGCTGTGTTCTGTGGCTGCCCTCCTGTTACGGAGGAGGGAATGGAGTCCCAGGGGGGCTCCCTGCCTCAGCCGAGGTCTCACAGCTGGCATGTGGCGGTGCCAAGACCCCTACCAGGGCCGTCGGCTTCCAGGGCATATGTGGGAGAAACGTCGGGGCTCTGAGACGTGGGCAGGCTTGGAGGATTTATTTGCTGCTGAGACTCGACCCCGGAGCTTCCGTCTCCAGCACCTGGTAAGAGAAGGGGCCCCTGCCCCTGCCCACACCCAGCAAAGGTGTAAACCAACAAGCTCCCTAAATGTGGAGGTGGGCCACAGTGATGCCTCGCTCCCCACAGTGGTCACTGGCCCCACTCGTGGCTCACCACCTGGCAACAAGTAACTGTAGTTCTAGCTGATGATGCTACGTGCCAGTAAGATGTGTGAGTCAGAGGGGAGGTGACCGCATAGGGCCCGCTGCTACCAGCCCGGCCACCCTGGACCCACCCCAGGCACACGGTTGTCGGGGTTTGGAGTGAGGATGGGACTTTGGTGAGGATTTGGCGGCAGGAGAGCCCAGCTACAAAAGTAGGGTTTGTGTGTCTGTTCACAGCAGGGATTGGCTAGTTGCTAGGCTAAGCCAGGAAGAAGGGATTTCCCACACTCTTTTGGTTCAGGCTGCAGTTGGGGTCATTCTGGAAAGTCTGCAGTGTCTCAGGGACATAGAAAAGGCATGCTGTCCGGGACCACCCAGCTCCTGCCCCCCTTTCCTAGGAACTACCCCTCCCCATTCTCCCATCAACTAGGAGCTATGGTTACAAGACGTAACCCCGCCCTCCCTACCACACTGGCTTGAACCAAGAGTGACCTAATCAAGCCAGGCCAATCAGAGACCACTGGAGTCTGAGAAAGATCAGGAGACAAAGCCACACGAACTGAGATGACTAGAAAACTCGTCTTTGGAATAAGACGAGCGTCGGTGAGCTGACAATGACAGTCCTGGCTCCGGAGGCCTCCCACACACCAGTCCTTTCTGGACCGGAGGCCCACTGCACCTTCCACCCAGATCACACGTTTCCCATTCTGCTTTACCCACTCAAGTTGGTGACTGTTACTGGGGACCAAAAGGGGCCCAGAGATTGAAGGGACTTTGATTGTGGGTCCTTTTGGGCTTCTGGTTGGCCCCCAGTTGGGGGACTGGCTGCAGGCTGGTGCTGCTTTACTGAGTGAGTGTCCCTCTGCCTTGGCAGGGGCGGAAGAGGGGTGTTTGTGAGGCTACTGTTTCTAGACCCATTTTACAGGTGAGGAAACTGAGGCAGGAAACTACATGCCCAAGGTCACACAGTCAACAATGGGTGGAGCTAGGCTGTGTCCTGAGTCAACCCAAGGACTAGAAAGAACTTCTGCATTCAAATAACCAGTAGAAGCAAGCAGGACAGGTGTTGACATGTATTCTCTGAAACAGTTTGCTTCTGATACCCTCAGGGCACATGCTTAAGTCTTTTCTGTGCCCAGCCACAGATGTTGTCAGCCCCGTCTCTGCCCCCCACCCCCCAGAACTCTCCCCACCAAACCAAGGAGCTGTGATAGGTACCAGATTACAAACCAGCTGTCATGAGATATAGCCTAGGGCTTTGGGGGTTTCCTTGGGGGTTTCCTTGGGGCTTCTGACAACTCCACCTCCCCCAGACATTCAGCACCTGCCAAAGCCCCTCTGGGACAAGAGGGTGACAGCTTGAGCTTGGTGGGGGCGACCTCCTGCTCAGACCGGTGTTGGCTTGTTGGCAAGATCTTGACGCAACGTATGAAGCTTTCCAAGTCGGGGATGGTCAGTAGCCTCAGGATCCCACTCATTTTCCCTAGAAGGACATGGATCTTCCGAGCCGTGGGACTGACTTCCATCTCCAGGATCGGTTTCTTTTTCATTTTGCTCAGCACCTCCAGGGTAATGTACTGGGGGAATTCACAGAAGGCTGGGTGAGGATTAATGTTGCCCGGACACTACGTGCCCCCCATGGCAGGACTGGGACCCTGTGGGCAGAGTCTTCCTGGACCCTTCCAGGATGGAGTCTCTCCAGGCAAACCTGAGCGCCCAGTGCTGCCACCAGTGACCTTTCTGCTGCTTCCCCGAGACACTTGGCCCATGCCTCCAGACACACGGGCTACGGTGATTGGGCTGAGACCACATGCCAACCTGACCCCAAACCAAAGGCTGTGCCCTCCTGGGGGCGTCTGGCTGCTCCCCACGGGCTCCCTAGCACAGCAGGAGACTGAGCCCCGCCACCACCAGGGGGGCCAGTGTCTGCCTGTGAGCCCCCCTCCATCTGGGGCTCCCTGGGGCCTGTCCAGCTCTTCCTGGGATGAGGATGTCAGTCTCTTCAGCTCTGAATCTCAGGGTGTTCGGATGTTGGCTGATTGCCTCTTTTTTGTTTACGCTTATTTTTAATGGGAAGATAGTCGCTTTACAGTGTCGTGTTGGTTTCTGCCATGCAACGTGAATCGGCTGTCAGTGTCCCCTCCCTCTTGAACTTCCCACCCCTCTAGGAAATGACTGCCTTTGTACATGGTCACACGCCGTCCGTGAAGCTGGCCTCTTTTCCCGAGGGTCTGGGCTGGGGCAGAATATAGCCCGGAATCCCGGGCGGGGACCGCCCCCAGCCCGTGGGGCCCAGGAGCCGACGGGGATCGCCCCCAGCCCGCGGGGCCCAGGAGCGGGCGGCTCTCCGCCTGGCAGACGAGGTGGGGAGTCGGGACCGAACCTTGAACTTGGTGCCCAGGTTTAAGCAAACGCGCTTCTCGCGGTGGGTGAAGTGGAAGATGATCTTGTCCTGGCTCTTGATTTGTACCTCGACGTACCGGTTGATTTTCAAGGAGATGGGCTGGACGGGGGGCGCGTGCACGTGCAGGCTGAGATCCCACCAGTTCCAGGCCTTCTGGGACTCGTCTTTGGCGAAGTAGTAGCCCAGGTTTTGGCTCAGGCTCAACCTAGACCAAGAAGGCATCCGGCAGCTGTGGCGCTGGGCCCCGGGGGAGGAGCGGGTGGGGGCACGGCCTCTCCCAGCGAGGCAGGCCCGCCCTTCGCCCGCCCCTGCCCCCGCCCCCGGAACCCAGGCTGGGTGCTGCCCTCCAGCCCCGGCCTGTCCAGTTCGGTCTCCTCCTGTGCCCCTGGCCCCTCACACCCAGTCGCCCCTTGAAAGGACTGAAGTCTGGGTCATGTGTGCTTTTGCCCATCTCAAGGCTTTACCATGCTGTTCGCCCTCCCTGGAGAAAGTGTTCCTTCCAACCTGTGTGGTACAGTGGGTTCTAAGTCTCGGCTTAAATGTCACCTCCTCCGGGAAGCCCTTCTTGACCAGCCCCTCTGGGTCCCAGTATGACAATTCAGCCTTAGTTAGGTTCCTTCATATAATTTAGTGATACACATTAATTCTCATTATTTGCTGTAATTAGATTCCATAAAGTTGCCTCAAACACAGAGTTAGGAAATAGTAAACCATTGCTTCCCAGGGAAAGAGGTGTGTGTATATACATGATGGGGGCTTCCCAGGTGGCTTGGTGGTAAAGAACCCGCCTGCCAATGCAGGAGACGCAGCAGACACAGGTTCGATCCCTGGGTCGGGAAGATCCCCTGGAGGAGGAAATGGCAACCCACCCCAGTATTCTTGCCTGCAGAATCCCACGGACAGAGGAGTCTGGCGGCCTACAGCGCACAGACACGTGGATACGCTCACACCCTAGAAACACTGCATCCTGGTTCCCACCAGCCCCAGGGCTGGACTTCCCAGCACCACCTGCCCTTCCCCTCCCGGCTCCATCCTCTGTGTCCCGTGTTAAGAGGGGCATCAAGAAAGCAGAGCAGCTGGGAACGTGAGCGGCAGGCAACTCAGATTCTGCCCCGCGCAAGTTTGTGACTCGATGTGCCGTGGACACAGGCATCCTTCCCCTGGGAGCAGCGGCTCGGCGTTTGCTAGTTCATGTCCTGGAGACTTGACTGAGCTGAACTATCTTGAACAATGAGAATCGGCCATCCTTGCTTCTCATCCGTCCTTCCCACTAATATGGAAACCTAATTGGAAGTCCGGAGCGCAGGGCCCCCATCCGTGTGGCTCCTGGGCGGATGCTGCCC
The DNA here is from genome assembly GCF_033118175.1 of Dama dama. Taxonomy (NCBI): domain Eukaryota; kingdom Metazoa; phylum Chordata; class Mammalia; order Artiodactyla; family Cervidae; genus Dama; species Dama dama. Next base: position 19,608,968 of record NC_083710.1, read on the forward strand.
CGCACGGCGCCTGGTGCCCATGTAGCCACTGTGGGCGAGTGTGGACTGGTGGGTTCCTCTCTCTCCCAGTCCAGGCCCTGCTCTCCTGCGAGCGTCCTCTCCTGGCATTTCAAGCCCATCATATATCCTCCTGCCCCGGCTTCTGCTTTTCACATCCCACCAGGTCTGTCCTGAGAACCGGTGCAGAAGATTTTCTCGGGAACAGAACACAGAAGGGGACAGAATCTGAGCCCTGGGCTAGTCAGGAGAAGGCAGGCTTTGGGGGAGCCTGGGTCCCTCAGATCACCTGCCAGGCGATGTCCGAGCTGTCCAGGGACTTTACGTTCGGCTCAGCGGGAGAGGCCGGCTCAGACCTGCTCAGGGCAGCCTCGGTCACCTTCAATAAGGAGGACTGCTGGTCACTCCCCAAAACTAGGTCCTCCTGTTGCTTCCCACTGCCCGTTGAGCCAAGTGCAAACTATTAAGTCCCTTCACCGTTGAGCCCAGCCTGTCAACCACACCCCTCTTCACCTAGATGAGAAGCTGTGATGCATGTAATGAATTAAAAAAAAAAACCTAGACTTTTGTAAAGCAATTATCCTCCAGTTAAAAAAAACAAGAAAAGACAAAACAACCTGGACTCTTGAGTCAGACTCTCTAGGTTCCTAGCCTGACTTGGTCACTTGCAAGCTGTGTGATTTTGGGCCAGTTACTTAAACTCTCTGTGCCTCAGCTTCAGTGGTAAAATGCAGATAATAACAGTATGTTGCTCATAGGGTATTTGTGAGGATTTAGCATCTGGAGTCGCACAGAGTCGGACACGACTGAAGCGACTTAGCAGCAGCAGCAGCAAGCACCTGTACCAAGAAGGCACATCTCCAGGCCCCACCCCAGACGGACAGAATCGGAATCTTGAGGTAGGGGGCAGGGAACAGCCTTTCCCCAGCTCTTAGCACCACCCTTCCCCTTGGGTATGGGTGTGTTGCCGTAAGATGTGGTTTCTCTTGCAAACTTTATTTGATAATTGAAAATAATGCTTTAGTTCAAGCCAAGTCAAAAATTCCATAAAATCTCTTTCCTGTGACTTTACGTATGACCAGCGGCAAACAACTCATCATTTTTTCTGTACCTAAGTTTCCTTATCAAGAAAATAAAAGCAGATTTTCCTCATGGTCTCTTCTGTCCCCAAAATTTAACGACATTTAGGAGAAGAGTCCCTACTGTGTGTAGCAGATACTGTTGGAGATAATAGTTTCTTGCCCCCATTTCTTGATGCTTCTTGTATGCAGTACTTCTTCCCAATTTTAGACATCAAATTTTTTCTTTTAAAAACACTTTTCTTGTTGACATACAGTAGATTTAAAATACTGTGTTACACCGAGGAATCCAGAATTGAAAGAGACACGCATACCCCAGTGTTCATCGCAGCACTGTTTATAATAGCCAGGACATGGAAGCAACCTAGATAGATGTCCAACCAACCTAGGTGTCCTAGATGTCCTAGAAGCAGACGAATGGATAAGAAAGCTGTGGTACATATACATGATGGAATATTATTCAGCCATTAAAAAGAATACATTTGAGTCAGTTCTAATGAGGTGGATGAAACTGGAGCCTATTATACACAGTAAAGTAAGTCAGAAAGAAAAACAACAATACAGTATATTAACGCATATATGTGGAATTTAGAAAGATGGTATCGATGACCCTACATGCGAGACAGCAAAAGAGAGACAGATGTATAGAACAGTCTTTTGGACTCTGTGGGAGAAGGTGAGGGTGGGATGATCTGAGAGAACAGAATTAAAACATGTATATTATCATATGTGAAACAGATCGCAGTCCAGGTTGGATGCATGAGACAGGGTGCTCGGGGCTGGTGCACTGGGAAGACCCCGAGGGATGGGATGGGGAGGGAGGGGGGAGGAGGGCTCAGGATGGGCGACACATGTACACCTGTGGCTGATTCATGTCAATATATGGCAAAAACCACTACAATACTGTAAAGTAATTAGCCTCCAATTAAAATAAATAAGTTAAAAAAATAGTGTGTTAGTTTCAGGTATATAGCAAAGTGACTCAGTTTTGTATACAGATTCTTTTCCATTATAGGTTATTACAGATATTAATAGTTCCTTGTGCTATGCAGTACATCCTTGTTTATTTTATATACAGCAGTGTGTATCTGTTAATACAATATTCTTAATCTGTCCCTCCTTCCACCCTTTCCCCTTTGGTAACCATAAATTTGTTCTTTTTTTCTGTGAGTCTGTTTCTGTTTTGTAAATAAATTAATTTGTATTTTTTTTTAGAATACATATAAGTGATATATAATATTTGTCTTTCTCTGACTTACTTCACTTAGTATGATAACCTCTAGGCCCATGCATGTTGCTGCAAATGGAATTATTTCATTCTCTTCTGTGGTTGACTAATATTCCACTGTGTATATATACATATATATACATATACACACACACTACATCTTCTCTATCCATTCATCTGTTGATGGACTTCTTTTCAGATTAGAGTTTTCACCTCTTCTGGATATCTGACCAGGAGTGGGACTGCTGAATCATATGGCAGCTGTATTTTTAGTTTTTTTAGGGAATCTCTATACTGTTTTCCATAGTGGCTGCACCAATTTATATCCCCACCAACAATGCAGGAGGGTTCCCTTTTCTCCATACCCTCTCCAGCATTTATTTGTAGACTTTTTAATGATGGTTATTCTGACCGATGTGAGGTGATATCTCATTGTACTTTTGATTTGCATTTCTCTAATAATAAGTGATGTTGAGCATCTTTTCATGTGCCTGTTATCCTTCTGTATATCTTCTTTGAAATATCTATTTAAGTCTTCTGCCCATTTTTTTTTTTTTTTGGTTAGGTTGTTTGGTTTTTTATATTAAATTACATGAGCTGTTTGTATATTTGGGAAACTAAGCTCTTGTTGGTTGCAAATATTTTCTCCCAGTCCTTGGGCTGTCTTTTCATTTTGCTTACGATATCCTTTGCTGTGTAAAAGCTTTCAAGTTTGATTAGGCCCCATTTGTTAATTTTTGCTTTAATTTCTTTTGCCTTGGGAGACTGCTCTAAGTCTCCCAATATTTAGACCGATCTAAATATTGTGATGATTTATGTCAGAGAAGGTATTGCTTATGTTCTCTCCCAGGAATTTTGTGGTGTCATGTCTTATATTGAGGTCTTTAAGCCATTTCAAATTTATTTTTGTATATGGTGTGATGGTGTGTTCTAACTTTGTTGATTTATATGAGGCTGTCCAGCTTTTCCAACACCACTTGCTGAATAGACTCTCTTTTCTCCATTGTATAGTCTTGCCTCCCTTGTTGAATATTAATTGATTGTAGGTGTGTGGGTTTATTTCTGGGCTCTCTGTTCAGTCCCAATGATCCATATATCTGCTTTTGTGCCAGGACCACACCATTTTAATTACTGTAGTTTTGTAATATTATAGATATCAATTTCTATACCCTCCAGGAAGAGCAGATACACCTGAGAACAAAGTAGTCAACTAGCAAATGGTGTTGAAAATCTCATAACAGGAAAAATATTACTAAAAACCAAGGCCTGGAGGGTGAAAATATTTCTTTGGAAATAAAATTTGGCCTTAATTATCAAGAAGTATAAAGTTGGTTCAAGAGAATATGCATTCTCCACTTTGTGACCACTAGAACAGAAGGCAAGGGAGAAATCCTGAAAAGACAGAGTTCTTACACCAAAGAGATGGAGAAAAATTCTAAAGTGACTAAATTACCTTGAATGGGTAAGATGAGGTTCCCTGCCATTACCAGAAATGGGAACATAACAGCCAACGAAATTTTTAGAAGTTATGTTTTTAAAACACAATACATGTACCTCCAGCACACTTATCATACGTTTCTCTCTGTGGCACCTGGAACAGAGAGGGCACTGGGTCTTTCTAAGGCCATTCTTGTGAAGTTCGATTCTTAAGTGAGAGGAGACGAAACCCAAAGCTTACTCCAGCTTTTGAGTCTGTGATTGCTATGTCCTGGAGGAGAAGCAATGGTGCAAAAAGGCTGGGGCACCATCTGAGGTCAGGGACCTATCTTACAGGCTCATCACGACACGCAGCTCCCCATGTGTGGGTTGGATGGATGAATTCTAAGTGAATGAGCGAGAGAAAGAGAGGCTTACCCAGAAAGAGGACAGCTATGCAGACTGGGAGTCAAAACCTTAATCACAGTGCTTCTCTGCAGGGAGGGGTGTTTGGGACTCATGCCCCAGGCTTACCAGATGTCTCCATTTTCATCATGGAAGGTGGCATGGCCAGAGTTGTTGATAAGGGCCCGGATGCACGTTTTTGCACTATCTTCCAGAATGATGTACGTGAACTTGCTCTCTTTTATACTGAGGATGAGCATAGCCAGGTGTCCTGATGGGTAACTGGGAGATGGTTAAGGCACAAGTATTCCCTTGGGGTCCCCTGAAGAAGGCAGAGAGCCCTGCAGAGCGAGGCAGGCCCCAGTAAAACCCACGCCCCGGCCCCAAATCACAGACTTTTCTGGCATCATATGTGTCCCTTGTTCCAGTGGATACTATATCTGGCCTGATCCATCAGGAAAGAGAATTTGGAAGATAATCTCATTGGGGTAGAGGATTATTTTTCCATCACCTTGAAGTACCTAGGGAGAAGAGAAAAACCTGTGTTGTCACCAGAAGGCTTGACATCAGTCTACTTACTCTCTGATTCCTGCATGCCACCCACCCATCACTCCCCCACCCATCACCACCACCAACTTGCTGGGGATTCCAGAAGGGAACCTTCGCAGGGGCTTGGTTTACCTGTCTCGGTGTTGAGGAAGCTGAAATGGACCACTCTGTGTTTGTGTGTGCAGATTTTAAACTATCATTTCAATCTAATGGTTATCAGTTATATTAATTTCTTAGGGCTACCACAGCAAAGTACCGGGCAATTTTAAATTGTAGAAAGTTATTCTTTCTCAGCTGTGGAGGTCAGAAGTCTACAATCAAGGGGTTGGAAGGGTCAGCTCTTTCTAGAGGCTCAGAGGAAAAATCTAGTCCATGCTTTCTCCTAGCTTTGGTGATGACCTGTGGTCCTTCCTCTTCCTTGGTTTGTGTATGCAGGGTTCCGACATCCAGCTCCATCTTCCCTGAGACTCGGTGTCTTCACTGTCCTTCATAAGGACACCAGTCATACTGGGTTAGGGGCCTACCCTATTCCAGTGTGACCTCATCTGAACTAATTACCAATTTTCCAAACAATGTCATAATCTGAGTCAGTGGGGTTTAGGATTTAAACGTATCTACTTTGGAGGGAGGCACAGTTTCAGTTATAACATTAGTATACTCAGGTATTGTATCTCTGTTTGAATCAGTTTTAGTGAGTTATATTTTTCTAGGAAATTGTTTATTTTATGTAAATTTTCAAATTTATGGTCATAAAATTTTGTGATATAATATTTTCAAAAACCCTCTGCTGCCTCCAAGTTGGGCTTCCCAGGTGGCTCAGTGGTAAAGAATCCGCCTGCCAATGCAGGAGATGTAGAAGACATGGGTTTGATCCTTGGGTCGAGAAGATCCCCTGGAGGAGGAATTGGCAGCCCACTCCAGTGTTCTCGCCTGGAGAATCCCATGGACAGAGGAGCCTGAAGGGCTACAGTCCACGGGATTGCAAAGAGTCGGACACGACTGAGCATGCACACATACACATCTCTTAGTCATGTCCTTGTCCTCATTCTGTAGAGTATATATATGTTTTCTTTTTTCCGGATCATTTGCCTGGAGATTTGCTAATTTTACTTATTTTTTTCAAAGACCCAACCTTTTGGTTTGCTCATTCTAATATTTTTTTATTTTCCAGTGTATCAATTTTTGTTCCCAGCATTATTTTCTCCATATGGCTGCTTTCTGTGGGTTTTCTATGTTAGACTATGTATTTTTCTTCTAATTCCTTGAATTGAACATTGGGCTCATTGATTTCCATCTTGCTGCTGCTTCACGACCCTCTTCCTCCTCCTCTTCTTTAAGATAGGCATTTAAAGCTATAACATTTCTCTCAAAATTTTAGCTCTTTCCTCCAAGTGTAGATACTCACCTTTCATTTCATTCTGAGTATTTTAAAATTTCCAGTATGCCTTCCTCTTTGACACACAGGTTATTCAAAGGTGTGTTTTTGACTTTGCAAATGTACGAGTTGCTTTTGGCTATGTTGTTAATATTACCAATTAAAATCCACAGGGTTGAGACTTCCCAGGTGGTCCAGCGGTTAAGAACCGGCCTTCCAATGCAGGTGATGGTGGTCCAGTGGTTAAGAACCCACCTTCCAATGCAGGGGAGGCAGGTACAATCCCTGGTCAGGGAACTAGGATTCCACGTCACCCAGGGCAATTAGGCCTGCACAATGCAACGAAGACCCAACACAGCCAAAAATTTATATAGAAATACTAAAAACAACCCACAGGGGTGAGAGAGCAGAGTACAGATGATATCACCTCCATCGTTGGCTGTGCTGGGTCTCACTTGAGGCATGTTGGATCCAGTTCCCTGACCAGGGATTGAACCCTGGCCCCCTGCCTTGGCAGTGAGGAGGAGTCTTGGCCACAGGGAAGTCCTGGTATCAGCTCTTTAGTGCTTGCAAGGTGTTCTGTGGTTAAATGTGTCAGCACTTACTGTAGCCTGAGAAGGATGTGTGTCCTCCAGGGGCCTCGAGTCCCCATCAGACATTACAATGCAAGCCTTTTCTCCCGCTTCCCACACCCCGCTCACTCTCACTATCTGCGTTTTCCAGGTTCTGTTTCTGGTGTCACCCCCTTCCTTTCTTATGCACTCTTCTGTGTGTGTGTGTGTCCCCAGTCCTGTCCTACTCTTTGCTACCATGGACTGTAGCTGGCCAGGCTCCCCTGCTCATGGGATTCTCCAGGCAAGAATACTGGAGTGGATCGCCATTTCCTTCTCCAATATACTCTTATATACTCTAGATTTAAATACTGTACATATATACTTCTCCATTTACATACTATCCATTTAAAAGGACATTTTTTTTTACATTTTATTTAAATTTCCCAGGTGTTTGTAGCAGGATGCCTTTTCCCGTTATGTTTTATCCTGCATTACTCTAACTAGGTGTCAGATCTGTGGTTTTCAAGCTCTTACTTTTAATGACCAAAGAATCCTTCACTCAAGAGAGCTCACTGCAGAGTGCCCGAATCTGAGACAATGAAAGAAGAAGGTGCAGCTGGTTGACGAGGAGCTGCTGTGGACTCCGCAGGGCGTGGCCTTCAATGCCCAGGAACCGCTCCACCAGGGGATGAAGATCCTGTAACTGACTCTGTCCCTTCAGCAGCGTTTGCCCTCAGCGCGGGACTTCCACAACACCGTGACCCCAGAGGAGGCGCTATCATTTTCCCCGTTTAAGAGAGGCGTTCCACTAGGGGGCACTAGTGGCAAAGGATCCGCCTGCCAATGCAGGAGACACAGGAGATGCCAGTTTGATCCCTGGGATGGGGAAGATCCCCTGGAATAAGAAATGGCAACCAGCTCCAGTAAACTTGCCAGGAAAATCCCATGAACAGAGAAGCCTGGAGGGCTACAGTCCATGGGGTTGCAAAGAGTCAGACATGACCGAGCGACCTACACAAGGCTATCCAATGAAAGGGGAGCCAGACTCCCACAGTCTGTCCCTGCTACCCCCAGCCAGCAGGCTCATCCTTGGAAACGCACCACCTCCAGCCATTAAGCTCCCAGCCACCTCGCACATTTACTCTACAAACCACTGCCCCCTCTCTTTTTTTACCCTAAAGAAAGCACTTTATAAGGTCATCTATGGTTGGTTTCTTCCTGAGAACCGGTAAGAAGCTCCTAGATTTTGCTCACGGGGGAGGATTTTCTATTTTAGGTCTTATTTTCAAAAGCCACCTGAAGCCAGAATTTCTTAATACACTTTCTTTTCATCAAATTCACTTGTCATGGAATGACATTTTCCTAAAAACAAGAAGCCACGGGCAAAGAAAAATCCCTGACACAGAGATAGAGTCATTCCATTTTCCCTCACTGGGAAATATATCACACAAAAGCCCAAAGGATGAATCTAATAATTCTGGCCTGAGCAACTGAGAAAAAGCTGTATTATCACTTAGTAAATTGGAGCACACTTGAGACTACTAGAAACTAACATTTATGTAACATCATGCAGGTTTTAAAGCACCTCTGCATATAATGTGGACTTAGCTTTTTGCAACAATTTTGTGGGATAAGTATGGTCTTATTATCTAAACTTTACAGTTCAAGAAAGTAAGACCCAGAAAAACATACATGACGGTCTTAAGCACAGAGGTTGTGTTATTAGTCAGGGCTACTTAAAAAATATGCCCAGTCAGCCAGCTTCTCACCACCTCCGCCACCAGCCTAGTAGAGATGCACGTCGTCTCTCACCTGAACTTTCTGCCCTTACTCTTGCCCCCTTCAGCCTGTTCTCTAGAGCAGCCAGAAAGATTCTTCTAGAGCTTAAGCCAGATGATGTTGCTCCTGCTCTGGCCCCTCCAGTGGCTCCATGGCATCCTTTGGATAAAACCATGGCTCTACCTGACCTAGACACCGAGCTCATTTCCCATGCCTTTCTCTCTTGCTCACCGCCGTCTGCGAGGCTCAGGGCCTCAGGGCCTTTGCATGTGTAAGCTCTGCCTAGGACACTCCTCCTCCAAGTCTCTAGGGGCTCGCTCCCTCTTTCCACGCCTGCCTAGGCTCAAATGGCACGTCTGCGATTGCACTAAAAGCATGACAGTTACTCCTTTCTCAGCCCAGCAACTCTAGAGCCCCTTATCCTGCTTTCCTTCCTGCGGCACCTAACAATACCTGCCTTGGCACTCAACAGAATTTTGTGCGTTGACTGTTCAGTCGCTCAGTCATGTCTGACTCTGCCACCCCATGGACCGCAGCACGCTAGGCCTCCCTGTCCATCACCAACTCCCGGAGTTTACCCAAACTCATGTCCATTGAGTTGGAGATGCCATCCAACCATCTCATCCTCCATCGCGTGGACTGTGAGCTCAACTAAAACATAAGTTCCATGGCCCCCAAGGTTTGTTTGTTCACCCTTGTAGCTCCAGCACCTAGAAGAGGGCCTGGGGCATTGTGCGTTCTCAGCATATATTGACAGAAAGCAGAGAGTCTATCACATCTTCCTGCTTCCCCCTTCAGTGCCTTTTTTTTTTTTAACTCTGGACCTTATTAGCTCATGTGACTAACTGAGACTAGGTTTCACTTATGACTTTATAGTGTCCATCTTTATACATATACCATGTGATTGGTTTTTACAGATAGGCTTTATTTTTTAGAGCAGGTCATAGAAAAATTGAGTAGAAAATACAGAGATTTCTCATAAATTCTCTGCACCCCCACACACGTGCAGTCTCCCCCCACTATCAACATCCCACACCATGGTGTACATTTATACAAAGAATCTACACTGCACATCACCATTACCCAGACTCCATAGTTTACCCTGGGGTTCACTCCTGGTATTCTACATTCTATGGGTTTATACAAATATATAATGACATATGGTCTTCCCTGGTGGCTCTGCTGTAAAGAATCCACCTGCAATGCAGGAGACACAGGTTCGATCCCTGCGTCAGGAAGATCCCCTGAAGAGGGAAATGGCAACCCACTCCAGTATTCTTGCCTGGAGAATTCCATGGACAGAGCAGCCTGGCGGGCTACCGTCCATGGGGTCTCAAAGGGTCAGACATGGCTTAGTGACTAAACAGCGATAATAATGACACTTATCTACTGTTACAATACAATAAAGAATGTATGCATGGCCCTAAAAACCATCTCATCCTCTGTCGTCCCCTTCTCTTCCTGCCTTCAATCTTTCCCAGCATCAGGGTGTTTTCAAATGAGTCATTTCTTCCCATCAGGTGGCCAAAGTATTGGAGTTTCAGCTTCAGCATCAGTTCTTCCAATTAATATTCAGGACTGATTTCCTTTAGGATTGATTTGTTGGATCTCCTTGCAGTCCAAGGGACTCTCAAGAGTCTTCTCCAACACCACAGTTCAAAAGCATCAATTCTTTGGCGCTCAGCTTTCTTTATAGTCCAACTCTCACATCCATACATGACCACTGGAAAAACCATAGCTTTGACTAGACGGACCTTTGTCAGTAATGTCTCTGCTTTTTAATATGCTGTCTAGGTAGGTCATAGCTTTTCTTCCAAGGAGCAAGCATCTTTTAATTTCATGGCTGCAGTCACCATCTGTGCAGATTTTGGAGCCCAAGAAAATAAAGTCTGTCACTGTTTCCACTGTTTCCCCATCTATTTGCCATGAAGTGATGGGACCAGATGCCATGATCTTAGTTTTCTGAATGCTGAGTTTTAAGCCAACTTTTTCACTCTCCTCTTTCACTTTCATCAAGAGGTTCTTCAGTTCCTCTTCACTTTCTGCCATAAGGGTGGTGTCGTCTGCATACCTGAGGTTATTGATGTCTCCCCCAGCAATCTTGATTCTAGCTTGTCCTTCATCCAGCCCGGCATTTCTCATGATGTACTCTGCATATAAGTTAAATAAGCAGGGTGACAATATACATCCTTGACATACTCCTTTCCCAATTTGGAACCAGTCTGTTGTTCCATGTCTGATGCTAACTGTTGCTTCTTGACCTGCATACAGATTTCTCAGGAGGCAGGTAAGGTGTTCTGGTATTCCCATCTCTTTCAGAATTTTCCAGAGTTTGTTGTGATCCACACTGTCAAAGTCTGTGGCATAGTCAATAAAGCAGGAATAGATGTTTTTCTGGAACTCTTTTGCTTTTTTGATGATCCAATGGATGTTGGCAAATTTGATCTCTGGTTCCTCTGCCTTTTCTAAAGCCAGTAAATCCCCACCCGCACCGCCAAACAAACAAAAAACCCCTGGACAAAATGCAAACGCCAGGGCACTGCCACAATTACCTTAATCTTGCTGTTGATCCAGTCCATATCTAGTTCTAACGTCTTCGTACGACGAGCGACACGACGATGTTTCTTGACTTCTTTCTCTGGCTCCACCTCCTCCTCCTCCTCCTCCTCCTCGTCTTGTAGTGGTATATTACATAAGTGAAACGTGAAAGTGCTCTCTGCAGTCCTTTGGGTATGTAAGGCTTTGGTAGAAAAGAGAAAGAAAACTTAGATCTATTTCTCTCGAGGAACCCAAAGAGAGTTTGAGGATTTAGGATATCGGCCATATTTCCCCAAGCTCTCTCATTTTTTCCCATTCATTCTTTCATTTCACACACAATCATTAAGGGCCTGTGAGGTGCCAGCTCAGTGTCAGATGCCCGACACCACGGTGAACACCGCCCAGTCCAGACTTGGGGATGTGAGGGGTGACATACCAGCCGCGTGCCAGTAACAAGTGATGCTGCTGAGTCTGGTAATTTAAAAAACAGGCTAAAGTGGGAGTCATAAAAAAAAGGAAACATACCTTAAACATGCTATTTTAACTTAAAACACAAATGAATACTAGCACTATTTTAAAATTTTATCTTTAATTGGAGGACGTTGCTTTCCAATGTTGTTAGTTTCTGCTGTCCAACAAAGTGAATCGGCTGTATGTATACACGTGTTCCCTCCCTGCTGAGCCTCCGGCGGCATCCCAGCGCTCTAGGTCATCGCAGAGCGCTGAGCTGAGCTTGCTGTGTTGTATTAGTAGGTTCCCACTAGCAAGCTATTTTCTGCATGGTAGCTAACACACCATTTTTAAGTGCAGGACTGTGTGGGCACGTTTGCTCAAAGCCCATTCATAATTTATTATCTATAACTTTCAATTTTGGCAATTTCTACATAGTCTGAGTGCAGGATTGTAGACTTGAAAACAAAAAAGAAAAAAAAAAAACCTTCTGTATATCCCCCAGCCTTTTGTGTATGTTTGGTGCACGCCTAGTTCTAAGCAGTATTTGTAAAACTACTTTCTTATTGCTGCTGCTGCTAAGTCTCTTCAGTCGTGTCCGACTCTGTGCAACCCCATAGATGGCAGCCCACCAGGCTCCCCCGTCCCTGGGATTCTCCAGGCAAGAACCCTGGAGCGGGTCGCCATTTCCTTCTCCAACGCATGAAAGTGAAAAGTGAAAGCGAAGCCGCTCAGTAGTGTCTGACTTGCAGCGACCCCAGGGACTGCAGCCTACCAGGCTCCTCCATCCATGGGATTTTCCAGGCAAGGGTACTGGAGTGGGTTGCCATTGCCTTCTCCGACGTTCTTATTGAGTCTTCTCAAAAGCATTCCACTTAGTTTTCACAGCAGCAGCAAGTTTCTTTTAAATCTTCATTTTGGCCCATTTTTATAACTATTGAATTTTGGAGTAAGCTAGCAAGGACTCTTCCCCGGGGGGTTGATCACCAGGGGGCGCCGCAGTGGGTGGCGTGCCGTCGGTATCAGCCAGGATGCTCTTCCCCGCAAGGGGGCCGCTCCCGCCGCGACTAGATTTGGGGGAGGTCAGTTAAGAGAGCTTGGTTGTCCCACCTCTGGGGCCAGCACAGCGCTGGAGGAGGTGTTGGAGAGGACGTCACAGCTTGTTGACCCGGGAGCTGGACGGGGCATGGAAGTCTCCCCGCCCGCTTCCCGGTCCTTGGCATGTACATTCTGCCCACGGTTCCCACACTGGGAAGCCTTTGCAAGGATGCAGCCTCTCGGGCTCTGTGTTGTTGAGCCCACCTGGACGGATACATACCTGAAGCCAGGTAAGGCCTTCATTTAAACGTTAAGATTCTGGCCCGTGGAGGTGGAAATCGACAAGTCTTGTGCCGCCGGAGACATGCGCACGTCGGGTGTAAGTTGTCTTGGCTTTTTAAACCCGCCGCCTACAGCGTGGGGTGGACTGCCTCTCAGGTCTTCTCTTGCCCTCTGCTGCTGCCTGTTGCTGCTGCTAAGTCACTCAGTTGTGTCCAACTCTTTGAGACCCCACGGGCTGCGGAACTGTCCTTCACTGCCTCCTGGAGTTTACTCAGACTCCTGTCCATGGAGTTGGTGATGCTATCTTATGGGGGCTGATTTAGAATTTCACCCCAGGAACTCTGAGATTGCCAACACAGAGGGCAAGCTGCCATCGGAGCTCACAGGGACCCTATCCAGGCCTGGAGATTGTGCCCAGAGTGGAAATTGTCTCTAGTTTGCCAGGTGGAGTTCCTAGCATAGGGGCTGCGTGGTTGAAGGCTAGCATGAGACCAGCTTAGTATTAACGGGTGACTCTGGAGAGATAGGCAGGGCTAGGTCACTCCTTTATTCACTCACTCAGGAAATAGCCATTGTGTTCACATATGCCGCAAGCTGTCCTAGGTACCAGGGCTGGCACCGTGCCTGCTGCCCGTTCTAGTAGGGAAGATGGACGCTGCACAAGTGAACAGGTGAAAACTTCACCTGCTGGTGGCTAGGCGTGCCCTGAAGAATGATTGTGCGTGTGGGTGCGCACTGGTTTGTAAAGGGTAGCCAAAGCAACAGTTTCTGAGAAGTTGACTTTTAAGCAGAGACCTGAATAAAGTGAGGGAGCAAGTCACAAGGATATTGGCGTGCAGAGTACTCTAGCCAGAGGACTGCACGTCCAAAGGCCCTGTGGCAGGGAGGCCTGCTCACGTGGTGAATAACAGAAAGGCCAGTGTGTCTGGCATGGACAAGAGCGAGGGCCTTTGAAGCCACGTGGGGAAAATGTGGAATTTTCCTGGAGGTAGTGGAGGGCCAGGGAAGTGTTTTAAAAAGATTTTGCTGGAAAGAATGTGAAGAAAGGACTGAGAAAGGACAGGATGGGTCAGGGACTCTGGGGCAATGAAGGTGTCTGAGGTGGTGTCGGTGATGTCGGAGAGGTGTGGGGGGGGGGCCTGGGGAGAGGAGAACACGGCCGTGTGCCCCTGAGGAATGGAAGGAGGCCGCTCCTTAGACCTCTCAGAGGAGCTTGTCCTCAGGGAGGTGAGGGGAGAGAGGTGGGCGGGGGCAGAGTCGATGAAAGCGCTTTGTGAGCGGTTTGGACGTGGGCCTCAGTCTCCCTCGGAGGAGCTTCCGTCCAGAGTGGAGGCGATTTGTCCAGGGGGGAGGCGGATGTGAGCCCAGCTGCTCTTCCTGAGGGTCAGTCACAGAGGAACAGAGAGCCTTCCTGAAGTGGTCACGGTAACAGGGGACACGGATATGCTCATTCTTTTCCCCTGTCAGAAGGCGAGAATCACGGATTTCCTGGTTTGTGCTGTATAACCAGCTCTGTCTCTAATAGGGGGAGGTGTCAGGCTGCCTGTCTGAGCCTCAGTGGGGTCGGGCTGGCTGCAGAGACCCGTCAGGTTCCTCTGAAGCGATGCTGCTTGGAGGCCGCTGCCCGGAGACGGGCCACAGGCCCGTGTCCTTCACACGGGGAGCTTTGGGGTCTGGTGGCTCATGACACGAGCTGTGTAGTAGCCCCCACTTCTTTTCACCCACAGGAGAGGCTATCTAATTTCAAAATGCAGGTATCCTTGTTTTAAAATTACTCAAGATTTCAGGGACTTCCCTGGTGGTCCAGTGGTTAAGATGCTGCACTCCCAGTTGCAGGGTGCATGGGTTTGATCCCTGGTCAGGGAACTAGAACCCCACATGTTAGGCAACCAAAATAAATTAATGGAGGATTTCAAGACAGTGGCAGCCGAGCATTAAAAGCAAGCACAGGGCCCTAAGTGTGGGGGGCTTGCGACCCTGCACAGCTCACATGCCTGTGAAGCCATCCTTGGCATGGAAATCGGCGGGTTCAGAGACAAGGGGCTGCCTGCAGCAGTCATTCTATAGGAGTTAGGTCAGGGGCGTATACTTACTGGTATGGGGATGGGAACACTTCCTGAGAGGGAATCGGGGCTTTGTCCTCGCTCAGCAAGAAAAAGCATGTGATGGACGAGGTGTGTCAGCTGTGGCTGTCGTTGCCAATTCTAGGTCCGTGGGATCTGGTCATCTGGAAGATGTTCCAGCTGGTGGTTTGGAGTTTCTGAATTAAGTAGCCGGGTAGCTTAGGCTCTTGGCTCAGACTTTTTGATGAGACCCCCAAAGCTGGCAAAGTCCATGACTGGCAAGTCTTAACAGCTGGACCTCCAATGCCTTTCAGTTCAGTTCAGTGGCTCAGTCGTGTCCGACTCTTTGCGACCCCATGGACCGCAGCACGCCAGGCCTCCCTGTCCATCACCAACTCCAGGAGTTTACTCAAACTCATGTCCGTTGAGTCAGTGATGCCATCCAACCATCTCATCCTCTGTCGTCCCCTTCTCCTCCCGCCTTCAATCTTTCCCAGCATCAGGGTGTTTTCAAATGAGTCGGTTCTTCTCATCAGGTGGCCAAAGTATTGGAATTTCAGCTTCAGCCTCAGTCCTTCCAGTGAATGTTAAGGACTGATTTCCTTTAGGATGCCTTTAGTACCTGGTAAAGGGGCTATTTCTTTCTTAAACTTTGCGTTAATGACTTCTTAGACCCTCCCCCAATACAGGGTAGATGCCTTCTTGTGTGGTCCCATAGTATCCCCTTCCCACCAAAGCATTAACTATTTTATATGCAGATTCCCTGCTTTCCTGTTTATCTTCGCCTCCTGCCCTCCCTCCCACCCTCATCACAATCAAAGGATAAGCCCCTTGAAGTCCCAGACCATGTTTCGTGTTTCTCGCTTGCTCAGTATTTTAATCCCTGGCAGCTGAGACTTTACTGGCCCAATACATGCTCAAGTGAGGGAACAAGCATTTCTGCCTCCTTGAGGGGAAGGTGGGAGACAGTGAGATGCACCCAGGAGAACCAGGTAACGGGATGGAAAATGGGGAGAGGAGTTCTTACTTTCCCGTTTCCTCATAATCCAGAGGATCGTCTCCTTGTAGTTTTCAAAATTTTTCTTCAACCTGAAAGGAAGGTGAATCGGCTTTAAAAGCTGAGACCGAATCGTGTTTACATGTCATGCTACACGGCAGATAGAGCTGGGGCCGGCTCCACCGTTTCATAGGCGGAGACTTGGCTGGATGGCTCTGCCTCTGCAACCAGCTTTCTTCCAGTCTGTACTCAGGAACAAAGGGCCAGCGACTGGTGCTGTGTGTCCCTCCTGGCCTTTAATTGGCCTTCAACCTGGGCACCTGGGCTGACCCCAGATCTTTCAAAATGAATTCAATGGGGCTTCTCTTGGGAATGAGGCCAGGGTCGGGAGATCCAAAGCCAGCCAGAGCTGACTCCATGAGTTCAGCTCGTGCAGGTGGTTTTTTCTGTGGTTTGTGCTCTTGTGGCTGTGCACATTTCAGTACAGCCTATTCAGAAAGAGCTTAGAGAAATGGTATTATTTGTGAGCCGGACACAGCCACCTGAAACTCCTTTGCACTGAGTAGGAAAATTTCAAATAAACTCACTCAAAAATGACTCACCAGGAAAGCCACATTAAGGCACAGCTCTTCAAAATGATCAAGCCTTCTACACCTCCTCTCATGTCAATATACAAAGCGAGTCATCCTGGCATTTCAATGGCTGGGACTGTTTTCCTGCCAAATAAGGGTGGTCTCTGGAGGCAGCAGCCTTTCCTGGTTCTCAGATCAGAGACCTTTTGAAAGGGAATCTGCCGGAAGGAGGGAGCTTCCAAGGCTTAATTGGATCTGAGCAGAGGGCCTTTGACACGGCAGATTTTAACTTCTCGCTTCAGAGTCCTCGAAGAGAGCGTAATAATTTAACCCCGAGCAACCTCAGGAAGCAAATACCATCTGCTGGAAAGGGCTGGGCTGTTTTGCCTGGTGGAAAGGAGGTTTAGTGTCTGTACTTTAGAAGCTGTTTGCAAGTTGAGAATGAGCTCTTCATGGCCCATTTGTGCCAAGGGTTCTTTGTTTTATTTGCAAGCACCGTGAATGGAATTGAAGCAGTTACCTCACCTACCATCACCTGTGAAAGAACAAGGAGGAAGAGGGTGGGGTGAAGCCTGTCCAGGCTGACAGCAGGATGCCAGGTGCATGCAGGAGTTAAATTCCAGTGAGGGGATCCCTCCAGAGGCACCCAGTGCCCTGTGGGGAAGGTTCTTTCCTTGGTTCTTTGCTCAGCTTTGCAAGCTAATGGAATCCCTACTAGCCTTGCTAGTAAGGGTACACACTACCGTATAGACCAGCACACAGTAGGTGCATTCATTGGGTGCAGTTAGGTTAGAATGAGCCTTGGTCATGGGCTCAAACGAGAAAGAAGGGGGAGAAAATGTAACCTAGAATGTAGGATAACCTACAATGGTATTATTTGGGATTTTTATTTTTCTTGTTTTATGAGGATCTGAAAACTTGGGTGTTCTTTGTATTTTGTGTATTTAGCCTTCCCTTTTCCTAGAGAAGCCTTAGGGGTCTCTGGCCCCAGGACTGTATTGAGCCCAAAGCAGAAGGTGCTGGCAGTCAGTCTCTCCTTGACTTTTGGGAGTCTTCATTCACCAACGAGGCTATGCAGGTACCCCATCCCCCACAGCCTGTTCCTCGGAGCCCCTCCCAGAGAGTCATGGTCATGATGATGGTCAGATGCCTGACCATGTCCCTTGTTCACCAAGGCTTCTGACAGCTGGATAAGTGAAAATCCAGGCTTCCTTGTACCACAGACTGGATGTACAGATAGGGTTCTGGAATATTTTGTGACTGGGGTCATGCCAACTAGAAAGATTTGGTGCCAGCAGCCATCTGCAATAACTTTATTGCTCCCCAAGCCCCTGCCATGTCCCAGGTCAGTGACGCTTGGGGCTTTTCCCCCTCAAGGAGCATGGAGAAGCAATGGCTAGCCTAGGATGAAGCTAAGCAATTTCTTGGGAAGATGCCCATGAGCTTGATCCCCCCACTGTCCCTTTTCTTCAAAGGCTCAGGGGTCTGAGCCTTGCCTCCCAGACTTTCATACAAGTTCACGGTCCCTTCAAGACTTTTTCTTGCCTGGGATTTCCAGCCTGTGTCCCTGCTCACCTTTGATGCTATCTTGCACATCCCGTGTTCATAGATTTCTTTGCCTTTGTGTTTTGGCAGCTGGATCATCCTGTCCCCTGACCCCTAATCTTACCCTTGTCCTGTGTCTGGCTTGTGCCAGCTCTTTGACTCAAGGAAGCTTCTGGACCCTGGCCTTCCTCTGTGCTCTCATGGCCCAGTTAACACTCTTCTCTGCATCTAGCTTTGGTCTACCTGCACCCAGCGACCAGTACCTTCCCAGTGACCAACAGTTCCGTCCCTCTTGTCACTTACAGAATTCCCAGCTTCCTTCTGGTTTCACCCTCCAGATGACCAGTCAGGGGAATGGTAATATCCTCCTCCAGTTCGTTGCGAACAGCCATTTCTTTGAGCATGGTCCTGAACACCGACTGATAGGAGGTGGTCGAAACCTGCTAAAGAGTTAATCTTTACTGTACATAAATCTTCTTCATCTATCTCTATGTAACTTTGCATATCTATTCTTGCTTTCTTTTCCTCTCAAAATATTTGTTAGTTTTGTTTTCATTGCTTTATTCCCCACTTGGCACCTTGCTTTTGTTTTGTTTTCCAGTTTGTGCTTTAGTTAGTTTTGGTCTTAAGTGGTAGATATAATTTTTTATTTCCTTTGTTTGCCAGGTCAATCTACTATATTTTATTTTTGTTGGACTACTTTGACTTTGCTTATGTATATGTGTATATTCCATTATTTAATTATTATTTGCCTGATTTTGTGACTGCCATTTGTCTGGGGTTCATCTTTGGTTTCTTGGTTTTGGGTATTTGTTTTAATCTCACTTAATGCCATAACAAACCACTTGTGGAATCTTCGTTCCTGACCAAAGATCAAGCCCTGAGCCTTTGGAGTGGGAGCACTGACTCCAAGACCCTAGACTACTAGAGAACTAACCTGCTGCTGCTGCTGCTGCTAAGTCACTTCAGTCGTGTCCGACTCTGTGCGACCCCATAGACTGCAGCCCACCAGGCTCCCCCGTCCCTGGGATTCTCCAGGCAAGAACACTGGAGTGGGTTGCCATTTCCTTCTCCAGTGCATGAAAGTGAAAAGTGAAAGTGAAGTCCCTCAGTCGTGTCCGACCCTTAGCGACCCCATGGACTGCAGCCTACCGGACTCCTCCATCCATGGGATTTTCCAGGCAAGAGTACTGGAGTGGGGTGCCGTTGCCTTCTCTGAGAACTAACCCTAGGGAGTATGAAATAGTGAGAACTCACACAAAGGAAACCACTTGAATACAAGACCTGGCATCACCCAACCACCAGCAGCACCCTTGTACACCCTCATCTAAACAACAAACAAAACAAAAATACAAACCAAATCATTAGCAGGCAGGATTACCACCTCACTCAGCCTGGCCCATCAGAGGAAAAACAAACAAAAAACTCAGCACAAATCTCACCCTATACGAAGCTTACATGAACCACTGGATCAACCTTACAAGGGCAGAAACCAAAAGAAGAAAAGAATTCAGCCTTGAAGTCTGGGAAAAGGAGACCTCAAACACAATAAGTTAAAAAAAAATAATGAAAAGGCAGAGAAATACTATACAAATGAAGGAACAAATTAGAAACACAGAGGTCCAAATAAATGAAGAGGAAGTAGACAAATGACCTGAAAAAGAATTCAGAATATTGATAGTAAAGATGATCAAAAACCTTGAAAACAAAATGGAGAAAATGCAAAAATCAATTAACATAGACCTAGAAGAATTAAAGAATAAACATACAAACAACCCAATTACTGAAATTAAAAATACTTTGGAAGGAATCAATAGCAGAATATCTGAAGCAGAAGAACGAATCAGTGAGCTGGAAGATAAAACAGTGGAAATAACTTCTGAAGAGCAGAATAAAGTAAAAAGAATGAAAAGAACTGAGGATAGTCTCAGAGCCCTCTGGGACATTATCAAATGCACCAACATTCGAATTATAGGGGTCCCAGAAGAAGAAGACAAAAAGAAAGGGTATGAGAAAATTTTTGAAGAGATTATGGTTGAAAATTTCCCTGACATGGAAAAGGAAATAGTCAAACAAGTCCAAGAGGCACAAAGAGTCCCATATAGGATAAACCCAAGGAGAAACATGCCAAGACACATACTAAATGAGCTAACAAAGACTAAACACAAAGAAAGAATATTAAAAGCAGCAAGGGAAAAGCAACAAGTAATGTACAAGGGAAACCCCATACATTATCTTTCAGCAGAAATTGCAGGCCAGAAGGGAATGGCAGGATATATTTAAAGTACTGATAGGGAAACATCTACAAAGAAGATTATTGTACCCAGCAAGGATCTCATTCAGCATTGATGGAGAAATAAAAAGCATTTCAGACAAGCAAATGTTAAGAGAATTCAATATCACTAAACCAGCTTTACAACAACTGTTAAAGGGACTTATATAGTCAAGAAATACAAGAGAAGGAAAAAGATCTACAAAATCAGTTCAGTTCAGTCACTCAGTCGTGTCTGACTCTTTGCGACCCCATGAATCGCAGCATGCCAGGCCTCCCTGTCCATCACCAACTCCTGGAGTTTGCCCAAACCCATATCCATTGTCAGTGATGCCATCCAACCATCTCATCCTCTGTCGTCCCCTTCTCCTCCTGACCCCAATCTTTCCCAGCATCAGGGTCTTTTCAAATGCGTCAGCTCTTCACATCAGGTGACCAAAGTATTGGAGTTTCAGCTTCAGCATCAGTCCTTCCAATGAACACCCAGGACTGATCTCCTTTAGGATGGACTGGTTGGATCTCCTTGGAGTCCAAGGGACTCTCCAACACCACAGTTCAAAAGCATCAATTCTTCGGCAGTCAGCTTTCTTTATATTCCAACTCTCACATCCATACATGACCACTGGAAAAACCATAGCCTTGACTAGACGGACCTTTGTTGACAAAGTAATGTCTCTGCTTTTTAATATGCTATCTCGGTTGGTCATAACTTTCCTTCCAAGGAATAAGCGTCGTTTAATTTCATGGCTGCAATCACCATCTGCAGTGATTTTGGAGTCCTCAAAAATCAACCCCAAACAATTAAGAAAATGGCAATAGGAACATATGTATCAATAATTACTTTAAATGTAAATGGATTAAATGCTCCAACTAAAAGATACAGACTGGCTGAATGGATACAAAAACAAGACCCATATATATGCTGTCTACAAGAAACCCACTTCAGACCTAAAGACACATATAGACTGAAAATGAGAGGATGGAAAAATATATTCCATGCAAATGGGAAACAAAAGAAAGCTGGAGTAGCAATCCTCATATCAGACAAAATAGACCTTAAAGAAGATTACAAGAGATAAGGAAGGACACTACATAATGATCAAGAGATCAGTCCAAGAGGAAACCTGCAAAGGGACCACAGAATGAAATAGCCTGAAATCTGATTCCCTGATGTGCCAGATGAGATTTCAACATGTAATTGGAAAAAGACAGTGGGAACAGTAGGATGACTAGCAAGATTTGTTCTGAAGGTTGTCTCCATAATGGTCACACCCTCTTCTCATTCCCCAGTTCCCTTAAGAATATATATTTTTTAATAGTAGCATACCAAGAAGTCTTTTGAGAGCATAAAATTACCTCCTTCTTCCAAATGTAGAGAGGCTCTAGAACATAAAATTGCATTCATGGCTTGAGAGCATAAGGCTTTTTTAGTTCCTGGAATGACCAAGCTCTCAGTGGTTGGTTATTTATCATGTCATAAATAACTGTGAATGATAAGAGTCTTCAGGAGACCAGGGTAGTACCTAGCATGTTCTTGTAGTGGATGATTCTGTCTTTAAGGATTCTTCCAAAGTTATGACACTGCAAGCTACCTTTTAATTTTGTAGATTTGTTCATTCTATCTCAAGTCTGTGAGGTTAACCAGGACTGACCCATAGGTTGGTCTTCACAAGGGTGTCTTTTTTTGACTCCCTTTTGGTAGAAGGTGAATTGTGACTTGCTGTCCAGAACTGCAGGTCGTCACATCGCCCTGCTCACTACAGGTTGAGATTGTTAGGGAGGTTGTTCCGCATCTGTTAAGGTACAGTCTACCATTCACTTATAAGCCTCCTAAAGTAAGCAGTGGGGGCAGGGGGGCGGCTTCCCTGGTGGCTCAGTGGTAACGAATCCACCTGCCAATGCAGGAGACATGGGTTTGACCCCTGGGTTGGGAAGTTCCCCTGGAGAAGGAAGTGGCAACCCACTCCAGCATTCTTGCCTGGAAAATTCCGTGGACAGAGGACCGTGGCGGTCTACAGTTCATGGGGTTGCAAAAGAGGCACACATGTCTTAGCAACTAAACAACTACAACAAAAAGGAAGCGGGCGACCCACATACCCAAAGTTGCATGTGACCTGGGGCAGATACAAGGATGGAGCTTGCGGTTGGCTGGTTTTTCCAGGTTGGGGGAAAGCTGGGGTGTCTCAGGACCGACTTGCTTGATCCCCGCCTCTGCACGCACCTCTTCTCATTGCTGGTGTTCAGTTAATTAAACACAGAGGCCATCAGACTGAGGAGGCTCTGAGGCCATGGTGCCCCGAGTAAGCAAACAAAAACCTCAGCCGGTAAATGCCTCAAGCCTAAGAGATCAAAATCCAAGGACAACCACTCAAAAGCAGCTGCTCGGCTTTAAGCCAGTCAGCCAATAATTTCCTTGCTCTGCTTCTGCCTTTTCTGTCTCTCCTCAGCTCCTATTGGCCGAGGGCTCTTAGCCACTTCCAGTCTGGTACTGCCTGATTCTAATCATACAGGCTCAGACAAACTCTTCAGATTCTTAATAGGCCTCAGTTCATCTTTTCACACTGGAATGTATCAGTGCTTCGGGGCGGACTGAGGTGAAGGCTTGTGGTCCCAATATTCCTGCCTTTAAATTCTTTATTATTGACCATTCCTCCTTGAGTTGGAGCGATGACCCAATTGCCCAGGCCGGTCTTTCACGAGTCCTTTTGTTTTTCTTTTAAATTTTCGTTTTTCTTTTATTTTTGGCGGTGCTGGGTCTGTGTTGCTGCCTGAGGGCTTTCTGTAGTTTCGACGAGCAGGGGCTTCTCCCTGGTTGCTGTGTGCAGGCTCCTCAGCGTGGTGGCTTTCCTTGTAGAGCGTGGGCTCTAGGCACGCGGGCTCAGTCGTTGCAGCTTGGTAGCTGTGGCGCTTGGGCTGAGTTGCCCCGAGGCATGTGAGGTCTGTCAGATCCCACCGTCAGAATAACCACGGTCTAGGTTGATGGCTGCCTCCAAGTCAAAGGACCCCAGCGACGTCTCTCCCGTGGGTACCTCAGTGGTTTCTGGTGCTCCCCCTCCCAAAGGCCTCAGAAGTGCACACAGACAAGTCTCTCAGCTGCAGGTATCATGTGGGATTGACTCCATTCCTTCTGTCCTGCTCTGGCCCTACTTGGGCACATCTGCTGCCCGTGGGATTTCTTGGAGGAACGGTGCTTTTCAGGTGATACTGTGGCTGGGCCACAGGTGCTGCCCCGTCACTCACCTAAGTGTCTGATCTTTGGAGCCAGGTGGTATAGACAGCCAGGGGGTCATGTCCCCCCTCTCTGCGCCACACTTTGTCACCTGAGCCAAGCCCCTGAGATGGCACGGCAAGGTGTTTGTGCCCGGGGCTCACGTGCACAGGCGGCGTGTCACCCAGAAGCCTCCCCGCATCCTGTCTCATCCAGAACTTCACGCGGCTCCATGGGAGGTGTCCCCCTGGCTTACGGCTGCAGCCCCGCCAGACACACAGAACCTCAGTTGACAGGTGCGCTGAAGGTTTTTGAAAAATTTGTTTCTAATTAAAACAATTCCTTTTGATTTCAACTCTTGCTAATAAATCTCTCTAAAATGCCTGAGTTTACTTTCCTGTCTTAGTATATCCAGTGCCGTGAATCTAAGTTCAAGTAATCCCTTTTCCACCATTTGACATGGTAGTTTAGTATTTGAAAAAGCAGTGGGCTTTCTTCTTACTAATACGGGCTTCGCTGGTGGCTCAGATGGTAAAGAATCTGCTGCAATGTAGGAGACCTGGATTCAATCCCTGGGTCGGGAAGATCCCCTGGAGGAGGGCATGGCAGCCCACTCCAGTATTCTTGCCTGGAGAATCCCCATGGACAGAGGAGCCTGGTGGGCTCTAGTCCACGGGGTTGCAAAGAGTCGGGCATGGCTGAGCAAAACTACTTTTGCTTCTTATTAAAAGAGCATGTCTGGAAAGTAAGGAATTTAGGGCTAAATAAGAACTGAAATCAGAGAATTTTTTTCAATTAAAATAAGAGCAAAAACTAAATGCCTCAGTTGTCCCCGCCCCCCTGCCCTTTTTAAGTTCAGGAAAAGGTATCTGCTTTATTTTGAGTTTCAGAGACACAAGCTCTCACTTTTGTGATTGTAGTTAGTACCTACAATCCTGAGAAAATTTCTCAGCTATAGTGGAAAGGATATATAACCTGAGTAAACAGGTGTTGGAAGCCTTGGAGGTAAGTTGACACAGGAAATCATAGCCACCAAGCTGCATTGGCAGGCAAAACATTTGTGCAGTAAAGACAGTACAAAACTTTCTGTAGATGGAAGACTTATTCAAGGTTTTGGAACTTCCCATGGTGTCTCTAGTTATTGGATACAGCTGGGAATGGCTCGCCATTAAACTCCCAGGGCTGGTTCTATGCTGCTTTGAAGAGTGTGGGAGCAGGACTCAGATCTGTGGGGTATGCTCCAATGCTCTTTGTTGTGGTGTCACACTGAGGACGCTGTTGTCTGAAGTTTCTGTCTTCTGGGCTGCTCCATGCCTGGTCCTTCGGTTGGAGATGGTAGGCTTTTTGGGGGGCTTTGGTCTGTGCTTGTTGGGGTTTCTGATTGTGGTCTTTTCAGGAGTTTATGAAGCAAAAAGAAAACTCAGAAACTCACTGCCATGTTGTTCCTTGGATCTCATGGTCCCGACAGTCTGCCTTCTTTCCTCTGTCTTTTAAAAGCTCCTTGTGTTTGTTTTATATATAATGTCTAGAGTTTTAAGTGGTGTGTGTATGTGTGTTAGTCGCTTGGTCACGTCTGACTCTTTGCAGTCTCATAGACTGTAGCCCACCAGGCTCCTCTGTCCATGGAATTCTCCAGGCAAGAATACTGGAGCAGATTGCCATTCTCTTCTCTAGGGGATCTTCCCGACCCAGGGATAGGACCCAGGTCTCCCGCGTTGTGGGCAGATTCTTTACCGTCTGAGCCACCATTGCTTAGTGGGAAAATTACATCTAGTCCGTGTTTCCGGGATCTAACTTCATTTTTACACAAGGTTTCTACAAAGAGCGATTTGCCCTGATCTATTAAGTATCTGGGTAGCTTGTGTGTTTCGCTTTTAACGTTGCTGCCTTCAAAAGCAATCTTGAGGGGGTTTTATTCATGTTACAGAATGCAGGGCCTTGTGGTGTCATCCTTGGCTTTCTTCTGACCCTCTTTGGATTAATGCGTGTCATTTACACTTCAGCCTGTTTTAAGAGAAGCCCTCTTGGGCTGTGATAACAGCAGAGCAATGCTGTGACTCCCAGGACTCAAGACGCAGTGTCTAGCTGGCGCCCCAGGCTACCCTACCCAACATGCAGAGCCAGTGTCCCCAGTTTTTAACCAACTTACTTCGTCTTCGAAGACCTCATCATCTTCCAGTGTGCCAATGGGGTCTTTCAATACACGGTCCCAAAAGCTCTCTTTGTAGTTAAACTCCGTGGCTTTCAATGGTGGAAGGTACGGCCAAAGGAGAGGCATTTGGGAAAGGAGCCGAAACGACAAACAAAAACAAAAAAAGAAACAGATTTACGGCATTTACACTTGACCTTTTAACTACAAATGCACAGGTCATCAATAAGACTTTAAATTCATCAAACCACTTAAAATTTGACTCGGAGACATTCGTAAAACAGGAATGAAAGGGTATCTCAGTGGCAGATTTAGGAAAGTGTGTGTTTCCGGTGGTCAGGGAAGGTGCATCTGACAAAGTGACATTTGAGTGAGTCCTACACGAAGCAAGGGAGTGAGCAGGCAGATGGCTGGGGAAGACCATCCCTGGCAGGGGGCAGAGGAGGTGAAAGGCCCTGAGATGGGAGGGAGTGGGAGCATGCTGAGGAATCTGACAAACGCAGGAGCCACAGCGTGCGTGAGGGGAGTGAGACTGAGGTGAGCTGGGAGGGCCAAGGCCAGCTCACGGAGGACCTAGGAGGCCCTGGGGAGGAATTGAGATTTTATTCCCAGAGAGATTTATTCTGAGTGTGATTTTCTCTTGGAAATCCTGAGAAATATTCCTGTCTCCTGTCAGTTTTGTCAAAAATTGCCCATCTCCAGAATTGCAGATGGTTCATAATTGCTAGTTAAAGCGTAAGAGATGAATCCCCAAGCCAGTGAGCTTAAAAAAAATAAAAAAGACAAGTCTCTGGGAGATAGCAGATGCCTTTGTCCTCACGGTCAACCACAGCCTGGTGACTCTGGGCCAGGAGAGGGGCTGGAGACCTCCAGTGTGGACGGGGTGCGACTTGAATGGAGGAACGGATAATTACAACTTGGGCCTGGATTCCCTGCTCCGGGAAAGGTGTGGATCCTGAGCGGAGCTGGGGGGAACAGGGCTTGCACACGATGATTGGAACCCCAGGGAAATTATGGTGGCCTCTGTCTTGGCTTCAGGATGACACCAGCCCCTCCTCGCTGGGCCATCCAGGAAGCCCATTTACCAGCCGGTGGTGCTGGGCTGACTGAGTCTGTCTGATGTGTGTCCCTGCTGGGTCTCTGGGGGTGGAGAGGGGCGTTCTTTGTGATCTCCATACACGATCTCTCTGCACTGCCTCCGGACTTTGGTTCAGTAATGGAAACGCTGACTCCTCTGGGCCCCTGCAGGGGTGGTGAACTCCACCCAGCTGGATCTGCCTGTCCTGACCCCAGGCCAGGGGCCTCTCTGCCTGCAGACGTCCCACCCCAGCCTCGGCTTGTTCCTGGTGGAAACCTGCCTCATTGCAGGGGCCCCTGTGTGTCCCCAGACTGTCCACCTGGGGTGTGGCCTGAAGTTTCTTCTTGTTGAGAAGACCAGACGAGAATCCACAGGGATTCAGGCAAGCCCTCAGGAGAAGTAGCAGAGGAGCTGGTAGAACTCGAGTCTGGGGAGGCCGGGTGCAGAGCCCCTGAGGAAGGTTTTCTGAGGATGTGCCTGCTGGACGCGGAGGAGGGGAGCCTGCCTCTGACCCTGCTCGCTCAGCAGCTCCTTGTGATTTGTCAGTGCCGTCTTTTAATAGGCTTTATTGAATAATAGACACTTAATTTGAGGGGGGAAAAAAGAAGTAGGTGTTTGTCAAGGGAAGAAGGGGACTTGGCAGGCCAGAATTGGGAGCAGCCATGTTCAGAGGCATTTGTTTCCTCGAAATCATTAACCTTATTAGCATCAACTGGCCCTGGCTACGTGTCAAGACAAGCCCGGTAAATCCTCAGTAACGCAGCCTTAACTGGGGCAGGAGGAGAAGGAAGAGCTTTAGTCCTAATTAACTTTCCCTTTGGGGATTTCTGTCAACCTCTACCTTTGTTCTAGTGGGATTGTCTTCCCTCCAAGCCTCTCCTGTGGGAGGACTGGGGAGGCGGGGGAGGTGTCAGGCCAGGTTCCCGCGTGGTGGCCCTGTTACCCGGGGCCTTCCCAGCGGGTCACTCAGCCCTCCGCGCCCTGGGCGAGGCAACGGAAGCCGGGCACTCAGCACTCCATGGAGCGGGACGTCTCTCCCGGACTGATTATCAACAAGTCTTAACTCCTCTCCACCCAGTCAGTGGCTCTCCTCCCACAGCTTTTTTTTCCTGACAGAAGGACGCCTCCTGACGTTGGGGTGGATGTTGGAGTCCTGTGTGTTTGCCGAGCAGAGCAGAGCCCCACGTTCTCAGCCAGGATGCGGAGGAGAGAAACAGTAGGCCACTGCCCCCGGCCGGCTCAGAGAAGTGGGCACAGGGGTGAAACCCGGGCCGGTCCGCTCCTCCACCCCTCCGGTGGGAGCTGCTGCCGGGGGCGCCTGAGAAACGCGGACCCTCAGGCCCCTGGACTGAGTCTGCGTTTGAACACAAGGCCTGGGTGAATGCGCTGCACGTGAAAGTCTGAGCAGCACTAGTCTACCCTGGCTCTCTCCTCTCTGGAAATGGAATAAGATCAAGAAGACTCTAGAGTGAGAAAGAGTTTGTTTGATGAGCTACCTGTGTAGGTAACCCTGCTCCTCCCTGCCCCCATCCCAGCAGTTCACCATCCCTCCGTTGTTTCTATTCAATCAAAGGTTGTGTGTGTGCTAAGTCACTTCAGTCGTGTCCCCCTCTTTGTGATTGCATGGACTGTAGCCCGCCAGGCTCCTCTGTCCATGGGATTCTCCAGGCCGGAATACCGGAGTGGGTTGTCATGCCCGCCTCCAAACCATAGAATAGGTCTGGTTAATTGTAGGACTTTGGTGGAGCGATGTGTACATGTTGGAATTCTGCCACCAAAACCCAACCTTTTCCCCTGTCCTTCTCCCTCAGAGGATTCAGCTATCCCCTCCTTTAATAAAAACTGACTCAGGCTCTAAGGGTACCATTTGAGGGGTCTGATTCATTCCCTGCCGAGGTGCCATGGAAAGAGTCTGTCTGGAGGGACCCATGCATCCCAGCTAAGCCCTGCTGCCCAGACTTCAGAGAAGCCAGTAATTGACTGGCTGGCCCCTCTTGAAATGTGGGTGTCCCGATACATACTCTCTTGAGTGGAGAGATGGACTTCTGGACTGTTCCCAGGTCCTTCTTTCTCACTCCCAAGACTCTCTTTCTGTTTCTATCTCCCTTCTTCAGTTAAGGACAGGGAAGCACATCCAGGTTCGTGGACTGTGTGCCCAGCACGTCCCTCGATTCTCTCTAGGATTCAGCACGGGCCAGACCGGCAAGGCACCCGCCCCCCCGGGGGGTACCATTCACAGACCCTTTGCAGGGAGCAGGAATCTTTGGTTAGGTTATGTGGGACTCACCATTTCTTGCCATTTGTGGTTCTTCAGTGGGAACAAAGGCTAAAAACAAATAGGAAAAATGATTAATAGGAGGTGGAACAGTGAACTCTTCACCCTTAAATGTCTGGAGAAACCAGGGCGGAGACTGCAGATTCTAGGATAAGAGGCTCCTGTGATTTTCAGCAGTTGGAGCGGTAGCTTATGCTCAGCACACATTGATTCCCCTCCTTTGGTTCACGGTTCATCTTTCCCAATAGAGTTTAAGTTCTGAGAGGGGAGGATAGCTTTGTCCATATGAAGATGGACATACTACTGCCGAGTACACAGTAGGTGTACAATAAATATAATTTCATACACAGTAGATACACAGTAGATGTCATGGAATAAATTGGGTATGGGTAATCCATTATCTTCCTTTCTAACTCTGGTGGTAAATAGTATTTCCTCCCCTTTCAAAGCTCAATTTTAACTCACAATTAAAAGCATTTTACCCTTTGGTCAAGTTTCTTCCCTGAGCCTTGACATCAAGTTCTAGAAATAAGGCTTTGGCCCACTGACCTTCATGAAGGCTGCCCTAGTCTAAAATGATCACCTGAGGACGCTCTTTGGCATGGGGCATGCTAATTCTGTGCTTCTCACCATCTCATGGATGGACCTGAAGCTTCCACGAGTCATTTAAAATCATCGTAAAGTTATAAAGTTACAATGATACCTTGTGACTCAGACTTGAAGGTGGCTAGAGTCGTCGTTGACTCTTCCTCTCCTGGAGATCTTGATATTGAAAGTACTGTTAAAAGACAGAAGATGATGGCCATTGGCAGTTTTAACCTTATACTTTTTAGTGGGTTCATATTGGACAGTTAGGGTCTGAGGTTCTTTCTTAGCACCCAAAGTTGATCCACAGAGGAGAAAACTTGGGTTGGAGGCCACTGCTGGTATATACTGGATGCTTCCTCTGCCCATATCCTCCTCGTAGCTTTGCTGACTTACTCTGGGGCTGCAGTAAACTATAGCTGGGAAATGCAGGCCTTCTTCTTGTCTGGTCCCCAGGGCAGACAGGATGGCTGGGGAGACCTGAGGGAGAGTCCTCCTTCTATAGGAACCACAGAGCCAAGTGGCTTCCAGGCCGTGTAGGCTTATAACCAGGTACACCTGTCGCTGTAGGAAGTAGGTGTCTCTGGTGTTCTGTGGTCAAGAGCTCCCAGAGAGGAGCAGAATGAGGGCCAGTGGGGAGGCCCGGGGGCCTGGCTAGTACAGATGAGTTACGTCACAAGAGGCAACTGTAGTTTTTGAGAACTTTCCTAAAGTTCTTGGTTGAAAAGTGAAAGTGTTACTTGCTCAGTCATATCTGACTCTGCAACCCCATGAACTGTAGCCTGCTAGGCTCCTCTGTCCATGGGATTTCCCAGGCAAGAATACTGGAGTGGGTAGACATTTCCTTCTCCAGGGGATCTTCCTTACCTAGGGATTGAACCCAGGTCTTCTGTATTGCAGGTGGAGTCATTACCATCTGAGCCAATGTTTTCTAGAATTTTGTGATCCCTGCTCCTTTTTGCTCCCCTGACCCCTACCTGCCCTTCTTCCTACTCTGCACATGCACACACACACACACTACATTCCATTTCATTCCCAATAGCAGAGAGGAGCAGGCCCATGATAGGAAAGCAGAGGCAAGTTGCACCCACCTCTGCTTCCCTGCTCACAGGAGCATTAGGATTTGAGCCTCTGTGGACATAGATCTTGTCTATGGATGCAAAGCCTCTCTGACGAGGGCAGATCCATGCTGCCAGCCCATCAGCTAAGACTGAGCCCTCCATAGAGAGAGAGCTCTCTGATTACTGAAAAGGGAAAGTGAAGTCACTCAGTTGTGTCTGACTCTTTGAGACCCCATGGACTGGAGCCTACCAGGCTCCTCTGTCCAGGGGATTCTCCAGGCAAGAATACTGGAGTGAGTTGCCATTTCCTTCTCCAGAGGATCTTCCCAATCCAGGGATCGAACCCGGGTCTCCCGCATTGTAGGCAGATGCTTTACCGTCTGAGCCACCAGGGAAATAGTTCTGTGACTACTACGAACATGCATTCTACCGTGCATGGCTCTGGCTGTTGGGACCCATTTCCTTTTCTTAACCAATTTTCTCAAGCTACCTTGTTCTAGCCCTTCTGTGCAGATGGGGAGGCCTGGTCTCGTTTTCTCGTTTTGTGTGCCAGCTCATCAGATATTCAAAGGCACTTATTCGTCTCAGACTCACGGGTCTTGCAGACTTAATACCCTCGTTTGCTTCAGCAGTTCTCTGTGCGATGTTATCTCCAGGCTGGCCTCATACCAGCTTCTCCTCTGAGTCCCAGCTAGCCCACTTCTGGTCCCCATAGAAGGTGGAATCCTTCTAAGTGAACAGCGCCCTGGGGCTGCTCTTGTAGTACAGGTTGGAGCGGGACTCATCTCCCTCTACATAACCTTGTAGTTGTTTCTGGTTATATCAACCTTCTGGCCATCACATCAGGAATCCTGTTGACTTATGGAGCCTGTGGTTGAGTAAATCATCTAGAGCAGACAGGGCTCTCCCGCCTTGTCCTCCTCCATCCTGTATTTGTGGGCCTACAAGCAGGGTCTAATCTAAATGAGCATTCTATTTGATTTAGCCAGTCCTGATCCAGTGTTTTTGGCTGTCAAGATCTTTCAGAATCTGATCACATTATCATCATGACTCAACCGCTTCCAGTCATGTGCAGATATCAGTATTCCTCCTACACCTGTATCTGAGTCTATGATAAAATATTGTGCTGGCCGGAGCCCCTTGGCTCCCAACTGGAAAACGGGTGGACTCGATCCTTGAACAGATTCTTCAGATGGTTATTCCATAGCGGTCATGCTGTCCTGATCATGATGCTTCCACCTGGTGTTTGTCCATCTGGTCTATAGGAACATCAAGAAGGCTCTGAAAATGAAACGTGTTTTGGAACTCAGGCCTCCTGTTTTATCACAGGTCCTGATTTAATAACCTTGTCAAAAAGTGATGTAAGAGCCAGCGTCACTTGATCTGTTTTTTTTTCTTCAAGTATTTGTTTGTTTATTTAGGGTCGCAGGGCGTCTTTGTTGCTGCATGGACTTTGCTCTAGTCTTGGCTGGCGTGGACCGCACTCTGTGGCCCTGTGCTGGCTTCTCGTGGCGGTGGCTTCTCTTGTTGCAGAGCACGGGTTCTAGGGGGGCAGTAGTTGTGGCTCACGGACTTCATTGCTCCTCAGCATGTGGGGTCTTCCCAGACCAGGGATAGAACCTGTGTCCCCTGCATTAGCCGGCAGATTATTAACCACTGGACCACCAGGGAAGTTCTTGATCAGTTCTTACTGATCCTGTGCTGGCTCCTCCTGGTCATTTTGCTCTCAATCTTTGGCCCAGGTGGATCATATACTGTTCTCCATGTGTTCGAATGTCTGCATACAGCTCCTTGCCTACCAAGACCGTCTCTTGAGGGAAGAGTGCACTCTCTCATCATCATATCTGATCTGGAGTCTGATGAGGACTCAACAACAGTTTCACAAGCATGTAACAAATATTTATAGGCGCTTATTGTGTGTGTGGGGTGCACCAAGTTTTGAGGATTTCTACCAGCGGGGATATAATACTCTGTGTTAGAATTTCTGGTATACTTTGTTTATGACCCTGCTCTGTGCTTGGCGGTGTAGACACCTGGGGCCATTAATAGTTGTTCCGGTCCTCCTCCAGCCTGCTTCATCATCCAAGCCATGAGGCATTTCTGGTACCTTTAGCATTCCTTCCGTGTCAGACCTGCCACTCTCTGTAGTAATAGGTCTCAAGGATTTATTTATCTGGGTGTTATACCTCCATGTTTGTTTCAAAGTGCTGTTTATAGAGTGCATGTGAAATGCTGTCTCTGGTGCCTGGGGTTGAATTTGTTGTTCAGTCACTAAGTCCTGTCTGACTCTATGACCCTGGGACTGTAGCATTGCCAGGCTCCTCTGTCCTCCACTGTCTCCCAGAGGTTGCTCAGATTCATGTCCATTGAATCAGTGATGCCATCCAACTGTCTCATCCTCTGCTACCCCCATCTCCTTCTTGAGTCTTTCCCAGCATCAAAGTCTTTTCCAGTGAGTCAGCTCTTCTCATGAGGTGGCCAAAGGATTGGAGCTTCAGCTTCAGCATCAGTCCTTCCCATGAATATTCAAGGTTGGTTTCCTATAGGATTGACTGGTTTGATCTTCTTGCTCTCCAGGGGACTCTCAAGAATCTTCTCCAACACCACAATTTGAAAGCATCAATTCTTCAGTGCTCAGCCTTCTTTATGGTCCAAATCTCACATCCATACATGACTACTGGAAAAACCATAGCTTTGACTATACAAACCTATGTTGGAAAAATGATGTCTCTTTTTAATACGCTGTCTAGGTTTGTCACAGCTTTCCTTCCAAGGAGCAAGTGTCTTTTAATTTCAGGCTGTAGTCACTGTCAGCAGTGATTTTGGAGCCATAGAAAATAAAGTCTGTTACTATTTCCATTGTCTCCCCATGTGAGAGTTGGACTGTGAAGAAAGTTGAGTGCCGAAAAATTGATGCTTTTGAACTGTGGTGTTGGAGAAGACTCTTGAGAGTCCCTTGGACTCCAAGGAGATCCAACCAGTCCATCCTAAAGGAGATCAGTCCTGGGTGTTCATTGGAAGGACTGATGCTGAAGCTGAAACTCCAATACTTTGGCCACCTCATGTGAAGAGTTGACTCATTGGAAAAGACCCTGATGCTGGGAGGGATTGGGGGCAGGAGGAGAAGGGGACGACAGAGGATAAGATGGCTGGATGGCCTCACCGACTCGATGGACATGAGTTTGAGTAAACTCCGGGAGTTGGTGATGGACAGGGAGGCCTGGCATGCTGTGATTCATGGGGTCACAAAGAGTCGGACACGACTGAGCAACTGAACTGATGGGACTGGATGCCATGACCTTAGTTTTTTGAATGGTGAGTTTCAATTCCATGGACAGTATGGGGTAGAGTAGTCCCATAATAAAAAAAAAGGCTTTAAAAGTAGGAATCTAGCATCCATGAAATCCATTCTACCCTAGAGGTTTGCTGGTTCTCCAGCACTCTTGTGCTGAGAATCCTCTGGGGATCTTGTTAAGGATGCAGGCAGGGATTGTGTTAAGAAAGCCTGGGAATCTGCATCTTTACAGGCAGCGGTGCTGGGGATGCCCAGTCCTGGACTCTGAGCACCATCACCTCCAACGCCTGCACTCACCTCCGCTCACCCCTGGGGACCCTCTGCCCCTTCACAAAATCAGCACTTTGAGTTGCTTTAGCCTCAATTGTGTTTCTCCAACTAGTGGATGGGTGGCTTTTGCCCTGGGCTAATCAGATTCTTTTTTCATCTGCCATGCTCAGGAACCCTTAGTGTTCTGTCCTCCAGCTGCAGGGGGACTAGCTTTTCTTCATGGTGGGGGTACATCCCCATCACACACGGAATATCTTCCCTGTGTCACTTTCCTCCACCTTCTCCTAACTAGATTTGACCTCCTGTTTGGAGCTCCATACTTCTGGGGTTCCCCTTGCACCCCACTCCCCATCACTTCCTTTTCACTCTTCACTCTTTCAGAGAAGTCTCTTAATGAGTCTCTTTGCCCCTTTCCACTGGCCAGACACAATCATGTAGCTATTGCCAGTAAAATCTATCCAGTTACTATTTTAACACTCTCCAAAAGATTGACTGTAAACCATGGGCAGAAGGGAAAAGAAAAAGCTTCATAAATTTTAGGAAATTGCTTACTTTTCCTTGTGTTCCAATCTCAGCTATAGCCACCACCCCTCATATCTCTGCAGGAGCCCGGGGTGTGACCTTGACCCTGGCTTAGAGGCTCAACACTGTCCACACCTTCGGTCCAGGCCACCAGCATCAGAGGATCTGATCAGTAGGTATTGCTGTGGGTGGTCAGACTTGTGCTAAACACTAAACACATGCTAGGGACTTCCCTGGTGGTCCAGTGGTTAAGACGCCACACCTCACTGCAGGGGGCACCCCAGTTCCATCCCTGGTTGAGGAAGCTAAGATCCCACACGTCATGCGGTGTCATCAAAAAGGAACTCAAGGAACTCATGTGGAAAGAGACATGGCTAGAAAACATGCCCCTACAGTCCAAATACACAGAGCACTTAAAACCGAAATTAGATCCAGACGTGACTGGCTCTGTAATTAAGCCTGGAGACCAAAAGGATCATGAATGAATATGGCAAATGAGACATTGATTTCCAGAGGGCCTCTCTCTGAAGGAAGGTGCCCAGTGGAGTGAACAGGCTCTGGTGCACCCCCCTCCCCCACCTCAGCCTCCCACTATCTCCTTTTCCTACCCTACCTCCTTTCAAGCTTAGCATTGGCACTTTACAGGCGATTACCCAGTAAATGACTTCCAGGATCCTACTTATGAATATTTAGAGAAGTGCTCAGATTTTTTTTTCCCCAGCCATCACGCTTACTGACTCTGAAATGGTTCCAGTTTTCGGGGCTCCACTGGAGCACAAACCCTGACACAAACCCCACATGCACTGACTTAGCCTGTTAAATGCTCCCCATCATGCTGGCAGCCAGCACCCAGGAGCTCCTGGCTTGTGTGGGCTCACCTCTGCTGCTCCCTTCTCAACCTCATAGGGTTTCTGGCTCCTAATTTCATTTAAGCCACATTTGAGCTACAAAATCGAGCAGGCATGGATGGGGGCAGGGAAGCGAGGTGCCGGTCGGGAATCTAATTCACCACTGCCATGACTACAGATGTGAAACTAATGTGTGAATCTGTGATGGATCAATCTCACTAAGGCTGGGTTTAAATTATTAATCATGGCGAGAGAAGATGCCATTCAGGGGTGCATTCCCAGGATCCTAGGGCAAAGGGCCTTTGGGCTTAACTGGGCTGAGAATTAAGATCCTCAGTGCAATCTTGCCAAACTGTCTCTTGAGTGTCTCCTAATTGTGGCCACACAAATTCTTGCTATGGATGGTCTTGGCTTATTCTGAACCAGGGCTGGCTTTGACCGCACATTCAGACGGAGATTCTGGGGTGGGTCCCAGTCCTGTCACCACGTGATTATTTAGAGATGGGCTCTGTCCCCAGGGAACCGGCCTGTAATCTGGGAAGGAAATGGCCTGTGTCCCCATGGGAAATAGGCCCTGTGTTCATGTGGAACAAGAGCAGGAAAACTAATGAAGGGGCAGGGGGAGATGGGAGAAGGTATTTGTCTTAGCACTCTGCTGATGCTCTTTCTCTGAGGGGGGTCCAGGATGAAGGGAAGGGAGGGTCACAGGGACAGGATGACCTAGGAAGCAGTATGCATCATTAATCTGACGGGTGATGCTCCAGCCTCGTTGTTCCACCTCCATGGGACACTCGCAAGGCCACGTCTCCCCAGCACCCCCGGAGCCTGGCCTCGAGGTGGGTGTGGGGGGCGGGGTCCCTTACCCATCTTGCTTTCATAAATCCAGTGTGTCTGTGTACTCTGGTCCTGGGAGGTTGGAAACTCTCCCTCATGCCTCACAAATGATGTAGATGGCATCGTGTCCTCGAGAAGAGGCCTGCTGCTGGCAGATTCAGGGGATGGGAGGAGGGGCAGTGAAGAAGGTGGTCACCCGAGGGATGCCAGCCACAGAGGGTCCACCTCCAGGCAGGCGCCCGGTTAGAAACCCCATGGCTACTACCTGCAGGGAGGCTGGGGTGGTGGCAGCTGCTCCCTGGCCCCCGCAGACTTCCACCCATCCCAGGACCATCACAAGGGAGTGGAAGATAGGCCTGTGGGCCATTCTGGGTGCCAGCTGCTGCTTCACTTAGAGCGAAAGGATCTGTGGACGCCTTCAAGGGCCAGCGGGCCAGGCTTCCGTAATGGACAGTCCAGCCTTCCAGAACATTCTCTGCCTCTGCCGGCTCACCACCCTGCTCATTCCAGTCGCCTTTCCCGCCTCACGCTGCCTCAGGCAGAGCAGAGCAGCACGTCAAGTCAAGCGCTGGGGTCTGTGCCCGCCAGCCCACCCGCTGCACACACCGCCATTTTCAGGGAAGGTTTTGCAGGGCCCGAGGACAGGCCCTCGGGTGTGAGGCGCAGACCCTGCTACCTGGGAGCTCGGGATCAAAAAGGTGCCCCAGCACCCTGCCCCGCACCGTGTCCTTCCTCAAGAATCTCTGCTAAGTAGGCAAGAAACCACTTCAGAGGGATGAGAGGGGCTTTTGACCCTGAAGTCACATCATGTCGACTGGCCCCGTTGGCAGAGACAGGCGAGAGGGAGATGCCCAGCTGATAAGGGGGGCAGTGACTATGGACGGCAGAAAGAACGTAGACGTTGGAGTCGGCTGGTCCGAGTTGGAGTCTTGGCTTTTTTGAGTAGAGTGCAGTAACCTTGGGTAAGCCCCTTAACTTCTCCGTGCCTTGGTTTCCACACCATTTTTTTTTTAAATTGGAGGATAATTGCCTTACTATGTTGCGTTGGTTTCTGCCGTCCAACATCGTGACTCAGCCGTAAGTATACATGTATCACCTCCCTCTTGAACTCCCCCCACCCCACCCCTCCCGCTAGACTCAGAGTGCCAGGCTGGGCTCCTTGTGTTACAGAGCAGCTTCCCACTAGTTATCTGCTTTATGCATGGTAATCAAATGGTGAAAACCATAATTCAAAAAGACGCCCGTACCCCAGTGTTTCACACCTTTTAGGTAATCATACCTCCCTGCCCTGCACCAGATCTCCATAAAAGAAAGTGAAAGTGAAGTCACTCAGTCGTGTCCGACTCTTTGTGATCCCACGGACCCTCCATCCATGGCATTTTCCAGGCAAGAATACTGGAGTGGGCTGCCATTTCCTTCTCCAGGGGATCTTCCCAACCCAGGGATCAAACCAGGGTCTCCAGCATTGCAAGCAGATGATTTTACCGTCTGAGCCACCAGGGAAGCCCAGATCTCCATAGGTGAGGACAGAAATGAGAGTGGGCAGTGCTGGCTCTTAGAGGCAGTGTTGATTTTAGAGGCAAAGTAAGAAGTTCAACGGCCCTTCACGAGATGGGCTGGTCTCCTGTGGGCTCAGGGTTCCCTGATGCAGGGAAGTCACCACGGGAACACCATTCTCCCTTCAGCATCCGTGGGCATTACGGGCGGATTTGTGCCACCTCCCGGGGCCCGGGGGTGGGTCTGTGCTGGCCCGCGGGCCCCGGGCAGAGTGGCTGCGTTCTCAGGGTGCGGTACTGGGGCACCCCGGGGGCAAGCGGCAAGATGCTCAGGTTTTAGTCAAGTGGCCACAGGGGTCAAGAACTAGTGGAGCAGGGTGAGCTTTTCCGGCAGGTGTCACATCTTGCCCTGCTCCGGGCCTCGAGACTGCGTCAGGGGCTTCTCTGAGCTCAGTGTCTTATCCTGCTGGTGGGATGTTGCCGGGATTCAAGGAGAGAGTACAAGCCCCCGTGGACAGACCTTGAGAAGCCAAAGTGGCCAGCCAACAAGCAGCAGGATTGCGCCTGAGGTCACAGAGGGCTGCCCAGGTTATGATCATTCTCACGTGCACTTGCCCTCCCTGTCACGCCTGCCCAGGGCTGGGATGATGCAGGGTCCTCTGGGCGCCTGCCAGGGCTCTGCTGTGACCTTAGCACCTGGGAGAAAGACTGCGTTTCCAAACACCAGCGCCCTGCTTTATCAGCAAAGCAGGGATGCAGAGAGGAGCCCCTGGTCCCAGATTCCACATCTGCTCCTGCAGCCGCGTCACAGCGGGGACGGGGCCTGGTGTGTGCCCGGGCACCTCACGGCAGGCCTGCGGAGTGCGTGGGCTGGGGGCGGGTGCTTTTCTGCTTAGGAGGAACCCAGGAAACACTTGAGCTGAGTCTGTGCCCCCTCCCCGCTGACCTTAGCAAACACACATCCGTGGGACACCTCTTGCCCAAAGGGGTTTCTGGAGATTTTGGTCTCAGCAGCGTTGGGTGGGGAAAATCCAGGGCCTCTCTGAGCACGCCAGGCTGATCCTTAGCCCTGGGGAGCCAAACTGAACTGCCTGGGGGCAGACCCATGGGAGGCCTGGGGCTCCCCGCCGGCCCGGGAACAGAAGCACAGGCCGCAGCAATGCGGCTGAAAGATTGGACGGGTGCTTGTGTTGGGAACAGAGCTGACCAGGAATCCTGCTCCTCGCTCTACACGTGTTAAGTTTCTACATGGTGACTCTTGGGGAGCAGAATGAAGGCTAACAGTGACCCCCAGCCCTTACTGCACCCCATGAGTTAGTACTTGTTTAATCCTCACTACAGCCCCGCCCCAGGTTGCACAATGGCAAAGAATCTGCCTGCCAATGCAGGTAGACCCAAGAGACTCAGGTTCGATCCCTGGGTCGGGAAGATCCCCTGGAGGAGGAAACCCACTCCAGTATTCTTGCCTGGGAAATCCCCTGGACAAAGGATCCCTGGCATGCTGCAGTCTGTGAGGTCACAAAGATTCGGACACACCTGAGCCCTGGGGAAGCAGAAACTCTTCCTGTCCCCATTTTACAGATGGGAACACCAAGGCAGAAGATGAAGCGGCTGCCCTGCAGCACACAGCTGGCTGGGTGGAGCAGCTGAGATTCACGCCCAGGCAGCCGGACTCTGGGGTCCCTGTTCTCTCTCACAGCCTGACCGGTCACTTCACCGTCAGGCCCCTTCAGCATCACGTTGCTTGCTTCTCTGTGAGTGTCAATGGCTGAAGTGGAGGGGATTCCAGAAAGCACTCCCTATGTGGACTGGCATAGTGGGGTGGTCCTGGCAGATGCTGAGCCTCTGAAAGCGTGAAGCATGATCCAGAGGGGCTGGTGGAGGGTGGGAGTGGGGAGCTGACCTCACCGGGTGGAGGGGTGCCCCTGTACGGAGCCCCGGGTCCTCAAGTTATAGCCTATGTCTTCCCTGCACAGTAGAGCAGGTTTCATTCCTGCTTCTCAGCGTAACCCAGCCAGCCTTGCGCTTTCTTTGTATCTAGTGTCAACCCACTTCCCCACTGGAGGTCAGCGACCGCCTTCCCCCAGTCATCCTTTGGGGCGGATGTAGGGGACGAAGCCTGAGCCAGAGCTCGTGTGTCCCCTGCCCCACGGGGGTGTCTACAGAGTGGAGCACAGACAGGCTTCTGTCCGCGGCTCTCGCAGTAACCATCCAGCCTGGGTCAAGCCCTGTGGCAGGAGTTCCATGAATTACTCACTGCACGATCATTTGGAGCTTGGAATACGCCTGAGCGAGGAAGATGGCAACTTCCTTGCAGGGTTCACTCACCTCTTCACTACGAGCGATGCCCAGGGCCCTTGGCCGTCTTTCCCCACGCTAACCTCCTTTCTAGACTCAGCTGGCCCCTGCTCTTTCCATAGTTCTGGGTGCCCAGGGCTCTGGATCCTGGGGCTTGTCTCTCAGCTTGTGAATGGCTTGAATGGCAAAGGGAAATAGTATTGGGAGATCCTTTGTGTGTGACTTCTAGGAGACCGCCCCTGAACCCCTCCTTCTCGGAGGTCCTGCTCCCTGCACCCCTACCCACTCTCACCCCTGCTCCCAGTCTTTGGGATTTCAAAGGCTACGAAGCATCAGCCCTCAGCATGAATTTTCACCCTGATTTATCGGAAAAAAAAAAAAAAAAAAAAAAACCCACCAAAAAACTTTTACCTTGCTTTAAGACCAGGCAGGGTTTGTGAAGAATGAGCCTTTAAGTCTGTTGGAAAAAAGAACAGAAAGACAATGTTAGGGGAAAAAAAGAAACTTTCTTTCTGTTAAAAAGCCTTTCATTAATTATGTGATGCTGGGTTTGAGGTGGAGAAGCCCTGATTTACAGAATTTTTCTATTTTTGCTTTTTTTTTTGGTGTTCTCTCTCTTGTTTCCTTTAGAAATTATGAGGTTAAAATTTTTATAAAATTATAACTCAAGAAGGTAATTTTCCTGAAATTGTGGATTTGGGACATTCAAGTTTGCTTTGTTAATCTTTTGGGTTATCACAGAGTCCCCCCTCTGTCACAGGAGGAAGGATATTTTTTCTATACAGGAGAGAGGCTGAGGTTCAGAGGACATAAATATTTTAAAAATGATATTTAATTTTACAAACTCTATTTGTGTCATTTAATCACCTGACTATTGGGTTTGAATGATATGACATCAAGAATTTCAGGTGAAATTGGGATAAAATAGAGCATCAGTTCTAGTAATAGAGGATGGCAGAATGGAAGTGTAAAGAAATGGGAATCAGAAAATTTGAAAGTGAAACTTAAATGTTCAACACTTGTCCATAGTTTACCCATGAGATAGACTATTATTGAGGAATATTACTTGGCTATTAAAATGATGTCTACAGGGACTTCCCTGGTGGTCCAGGGGTTAAGAGCCCCCCTTCTAGTGCAGGGGGTGTGGGTTCGATCCCTGGCCGGGGGGCTAAGATCCCACACTACCCGCCAAACTGGAGAAGACTGCCACAATGGGTGATCCCGCGTGACACAGCCGCGACCTGACACCGCCAAAATAAATAACAATAATAAATAAATACTAAAAAATAAAGTGATGGCTACAAACATTAAGCAATATGGGCAGGTGTGAAGGTCACAATACCAAGTAACAAAAGTAAAATACAAGCTTGTATATACAGCGTATTTGAAATGGTAAAAACAAGACAAAACACGGACCACCAACACCACCAAACATGCCAAATATGAGCGCAGGAGGGACAGAATAAAAATTGCTAAAATGTGAATCAGCCTTACTTATATTTGGATGTTGGGGGGTTGGGTGATGTCTTTCTACTTTTCAAATTTTCCACTGGAAAATGAACAAAAGTAGATTTTGCTTCATTTTATGTTACTCCTCTCAAATTAAAATATGCATATGATTTATTAAAAAGCAGAAACAAAGGATGAAAGGAGGGAAGAAAGGAAAAAAGAGAAGTGATTAGAAGAGAAAGAGAAGGCTTGAAAGCGTCTCTTGACCCTTTTAGTTATTTTCCGTGACCTTGGAGAAGTCATATACCCTCTCTCAGACTCCAGGTTCCTCATTTGTACCGGGAGGAGGGTGGTAAAGAGTGACTGAAGACTTGATGGAAACCAAGACTGAAATGTACACTATACAGTCTATGTCACTGGACTGTATTCCTAACCTTCAGGACAAGACAGGCATAGAAAATGGCGCTGTTTGTACGGGAGCAGTGTGGAGGCTAGGGGAACTGGGCACCCAGCATCTCTCCCCAGTAGTGGCCGACTCAAGGCACCCTGATTGGGAAGCTCTGGTGTGTTTGTGAACTTTGCTGCTTGACAAGTGTCTGCCTCCCCTGTCTCTGTCTTATTAGGGTATCTCAAGCTTTTCTTTTTAAATACACAGAATTGCTAGGTTCCCCATTTAGAAATGGTCCCTGGGATGCCACTCTCACCTGGAAACAGCAACCAAATTACAGCATTTAAGTCAAACAGCATTCACAGCCGCCAAAGAGGAGCTAGCAAGGGGCAAGAAAATCAAATCCCGTGGATTGCGTGTCTCAAAAGGTCATTGAGTAGAAACATTATGAATCAGTATACTGTGACATCTCTACAGCATCATTTGCCACAGCGCAGTTCATCTTTAGGAAGGTCTTCCCAGGTGGCGCTAGTGGTAAAGAACCCACCCATCAATGCAGGAGATGTGAGAGACTCGGGGTCCATCCCAGGGTTGGGAAGATCCCCTGGAGGAGGGCATGGCAACCCACTCCAGTGTTCTTGCCTGGAGAATCCCATGGACAGAGGAGCATATCATAGGAAGGTCTTAGGTTCTAAATAAACAAAAGGGACCACGTTGTGGGGTGGTTTCCTGTTCTGTGAGAGCATGTCAGAAATGCAGATTGTGTTTCTTCCTTCTAGAACCTTCCTGCACCTTGTGAGATCAGACATGCCTTTTTACACCTGACAAGTGTGTGGTGTGGGAGTGCTTTCAAAGCATTTTCAGAATGAAAATGAAAGAACATTGCCACAGTCACAGTGTATTTTTTCACATGGTAAAAGGGAAACCTGGAACGGGTAATCACCATGTCCAAGGTCCAAGGCCCACCCTTGTGCTGGATCTTCTAAGTCTGACACCCCTGGGTTCACACCCATGCTTCACAAAAGTGATTTGGAACCTCCCGGTTCAAATCCGGGGAGATCCGTCACACGTGACTATTGATTATTCAGTGACAGTTGGTGCTGCATTGATATTCAGTTTGCTCATCCAATTTTATTGGATTTTCTCACAAACCATGGAGAAAATCATCCCTTTAAAGAAGAGAGGGGATGGGGGTCGTTGGTCTGACGCTATACTGATTGGTCCAGGGCAATGAGAGTCTGTGAAATTGATCTGCCTGCAGAGTAGTTGGGTGGGGGCATAGATTCCTTCCACACCCTAGTTCATTGCATCTTGTCTTGTCTTTCTGTTATGTCCATTTTACAAAAGAGAGCAATGTGGCCAGGGGATGTTACCTACCCTTCACAAGTCAGTGGTAAAGGGAATGATAATATATAATAATAATAATAGCTAGCACTTACATAGGTTATATGCTATATGCTATATGCCTGGCATAGCTCGTAATGCTTTACATAATTTAACCCCTTTAATCTTCACATAAAGTAGGGCTAGTGTTATCCCGAAGGGCCTTCCTGGTAGCTCAGCTGGTAAAGAATCCTCCTGCAATGCAGGAGACCCTGGTTGAATCTCTTGGTCACAAAGATCTGCTGGAGAAGGGATAGGCTACCCACTGCAGTGTTCTTGGGCTTTCCTGGTAGCACAGATGGTAAAGAATCTGCCTACAATGCTGGAGACTTGGGTTTGATCCCTGGGTTGGGAATATCCCCTGGAGAAGGGATAGGTT
Source organism: Dama dama (assembly GCF_033118175.1). Taxonomy (NCBI): domain Eukaryota; kingdom Metazoa; phylum Chordata; class Mammalia; order Artiodactyla; family Cervidae; genus Dama; species Dama dama. The sequence goes on from NC_083710.1 coordinate 19,652,625, forward strand.
ACCTACTCCAGTATTCTTGCCTGGAGAATTCCATGGACAGAGGAGCCTGGCGGACTACAGTCTGTGGGTTTACAAAGAGTCGGACATGACTGAGCGACTTTCAGTGTTATCCCTAATTTACAGCTAAGAAAACTAAGAGCAGTTAAGTGACTTGTCCAAACTCATGCAAGATAAATGGGAGAGAACTGGTGTTCACACCTATGCAGTCAAGCTCTTGAGAGAGGAAGAAAAAAGTGCTCTTTGTGACAGGTTCACATCTGCCACCAAAGTAATAAACGACATCAGGCTCCTTCCCTCTCTCCTGATGCTATGGCAGACATCACTAGTGGATCATGGCATTCTCTCCTTCTGAGGCCAGATGAGGTATGAGAATCTGTCTCATGACAGTACTTCACCACTAACCTCTAATAATCCATCCATTAGCCAGTGATATGGAAGCCTCTTTGTCATTGTGGGTTCATTTTATAGACATTGATTAATTCACAGTGCTGTTTTTAAAAATAAATACGAGTGATTGGGATTGACATATACAAACTACTATATATAAAATAGTTAATTAATAAGGACCTACTGGATAGTACATGGAACTCAATACTCTGCTATGGCCTATATGGAAAAGAATCTAAAAAAGAGCAGACATACGTGTATGTATAGCTGATCCACCTTGCAGTATACCTGAAACTAACACAACATTGTAAATCAACTATACTCCACCATAAAAATTAAAAATCAAAATGAAAACAACAACAACAAAAAGAAAAAAATGTGTTTGTGTATGTGTGTGTCTATATATACACCTGGCTTTGTGAAATGAATGAAATTGAACTTGATCCAATTTGCATTTACTAAACATCTGTTATGAGCCAGGAAAGCACTCTTGTTTGACACTGAGTTTCAAAACAAAGGATAAACAGTTACATCTTTAAGGTATTGGGAAGAAATTCTACATAAAGAAATCTTGATGTAAATTCTTTCAAAAATTAAAGATCCTCTTGTAAACCCTTTTAACTTAATCTGTTTTGTAGTCTGGCTTGGTACCCTGAGTTTTCATAGACTAAGACATGCTTGCATGTGCCTTTAAAGGCATTTTAGTATTCTACAGTTTTTTTTTTTTTTCAGTGCCTCGCCAATATTTGCTAGCAGGGCATTTATTTTCAAAGCTTTTGCTTTATATACAGTTCCATTCACTTGACAGCATTCTATTTGTCCTACGCTGGTGGGTAATATATTTACGAAGGTCCGACACGTAGCAGGGACACGTGAAGAATGCTTGATTCATACTGTGCAAAAGAAATGGCTTGAATGCTGTTTTTCAGCATTAGAATTACTCTCGGTACTTGCAGAACAGCGCTGTTAGGATTCTGGGAGGGAGCTCAGTGGTGCAGACACACGGAAAAGAGAATTTCCCAGCAAGAGGAATGACCTCTCCAGTGTGCTAACTAAACTGGTGAGGGCAGTACGAATGTATTGACAGGATGATACATCTGCCATGATTTGATGGAGAGGATGTAACAGTGAAACACCTGTGTGGCTGCCGAAACCACCCAGCTTTTAGGATGTGGGCTGTGCACAGTCAGATTGGGATTTAAAAATTCAAGCTGCCTGAGATGCTTGCTTGTTCCAGAAAATAGTTCTATTTCTAGGTCATCATTAAGGTGATGCAGATGACCTGGATTTTTAACTTTCTGTTTCTGGTTGGATATGGCCACGCAGTCATAACATCAGGGGAAGACACTGTGTGGCCTGTGAATAAATGCGTGTTACCCACTTGGAGCAATAGCACAAGGAGACCACTGCCAAATGATAAAACCCAACTTGAGGAAAAGTTGCCAACTGCAGAAACAGTATGGGGAAAATGTGAGCCTTAGGATAAGAGAAACCACTCCAAAGTTAAGTATCCACCAGCAGGGTAAGATGACGCCTTCCAGGGCCTGAATGGGCACCCAGGGAAGCATCCGAGTCTTTGTTGACTTGGTAACACATTATGGAAATGTGTTCTAGAAAATAATTAGAGCTCATTAATAAAATTTAGCTATAAGGATATTTATCAACATGCTGTTTTGAAAGGTAACAGAAAACAGAAGCAATAAATGATTAATAATAGGAAGCCAATTAAAAATATTATGGTTTGGGGAAGTCCCTAGCAGTCCAGTGGTCAGGATTCAGGGCTTTCATTGCCAAGGGTGTGGGTTCAGCCCCTGGTCAGGGAACTAAGATCCTGCAAGTCATACAGTGGGGCCAAAAAAAATTATGGTTTAAAATATAATACAAGGTGATGTAGCCAATAAAATGATTTGTAGAAAATCGAAAGCATGAAATGATACTCCTATAAATATGTAATATTGATATGTAATTATGATATAGAAGGGGCTTCCCTGGTAGCTCAGCTGGTAAAGAATCCGCTTGCAGTGCGGGAGACCCCAGTTTGATTCCTGGGTCAGGAAGATCCCCTGGAGAAGGGATAGGCTGCCCACTCTAGTATTCTTGGGCTTCCCTGGTGCCTCAGATGGTAAAGAATCTGCCTGCAATGCGGGAGACCTGGGTTCAATCCTGCAGCTGGGAAGATCCCCTGGAGGAGGGCATGGCAGCCCACTCCAGTAGTTTTGCCTGGAGAATCCCCATGGACAGAGGAGCCTGGTGGGCTACATCCATGGGGTCACAAAGAATTGAACACAACTGAGCGATTAAGCACAGCACATGATATAGAAATAAATATGCCTTAAAGGGCAGGTTACAAGCACTATACAGTGTCTGGGGAGGACATAATCAAGGTGTGAAAGTGATTATCATCTCTGGATGGGAGTGAATTTTTCAGAAATTAAAAAAAAAATTTTTTTTGGGCCACACAGCATGTGGCCTCTTAGTTCTCCAACTAGGGATTGAACCCATGGCCCCTTCAGTGGAGGTGTGGAATTTTAAGCAGTGGACCACTGGGGAAAACCCTGAATAAGACGGATTTTTGCTTTTGCTTTTTTCTTTTTACTTGTATACAGTTTCTCAAATGTCCACCATGCACATGTATTACTTGTGCAACAAGAAAAGGAAAAGATACAAATTAGGGGGTGTGTTCTGTTTGTCTGTTTTTGCTTTTTATGAACAGAGGCTTCCCGTTGGATCATCAGGTCTCCCTGTCTGCTTGGTAGGCTCAGGGCTTGGGGGTACAGCTATTGAAATCATGAGTAGGTTGATCAAAAATGATTCAGGAGGCTGTCAGTGTGGTGAGTAGCACTGATCATTTGCATTTTGGCTGTAACTCAAGCCTGTTCTTTTTTTTCCCGGGCCTTGTAATGAGCTAGAACTGCCATCTACGGGACGTCCTCCCCAGATACTCACCTGCTTCCAGAAACTTCTCATACAGAAATATTTTCCCTTCCAGGAGCTCTTTCTTCTGCAGATTCTCATGGCCCTTCAGATAATCCTGTTCAAACTGATACTCGTTTCCTTTCAGGTAATTTGCCTCCCTCTCCAGGTACTGGTCTTTCTCCGGAGTCTCATCCTCTTCAGGAAGTAAAAGTCCTTCCGTTAAACTCTGCTCATCTCCCTTAGTACCTTCTTCCATCGAGGAGAAGGTCTGCGTGTCGTGGTGGAAAGTTGTGGAAGGGTGAGGAGGTGGTGGTCCTGATGGCTCAAGATTTTCAGCAGACATGCTGGGAGGCATTTAGCAGGTGAAAGCCTTTTGCAGCAGGCAGTCACTACTTCATCATCCTGGCAACAAGGAAGGAGTAAAAACCCGTTAGTCAGTAATGACCTACTGCAGACTGTGTGCTCATTTCATTCAGTGGTCTTGGGATGGCCCTGGGAGAGTGTAGATCAGTACCTGGTGGCCCATGAAAAGTCACAGAGAGAGGAGACAGAGGGTTTACCCTCTGGGAGCTGCTTGGAGAGAGACCACAGCTGAAGGCATCGCCTTTGAAATGACCTGAAGTAAACCAGGAGGGCCGGAAACTGAGGGAGTGATTGGTGTTTAGTGGCACCATCATTAGAAGACTGTTGCTTATTCATTAAGAAATACTCATTGCTACAATAATCAGAACACGGACTTGTCTCCCAGGAGTTTCAAACTGGGGAGAAAGACAGACAGTCAAACACAGACTTCCATACACAGTGACAAGCACGATGGAAGAGGTGCAGGCAGGGTGGTCGAGACACCGTGGGCGGGGCCTTGGCCCGTGAAGGTCCCTGTGGTTGGACGTCTCCCAGGCATGTCTTCCAGCCTCTGCTGGAAGCACCACCCCCTTGGCAAAGTCAGTTTACTCAGCAAATGCCTATTTTTACTCCCCAGATTTAACATAACTGTGAGCACCTACATCTCCCCAGGGGGTCTTCCATGTTCCACCCTAGGCTCCATCAATACCTTCTATATTTCCACGAAAGTAATGATTTTGCTATATTAAACAGTTTCTACATCTGTCTTTCCAACAGAATGTAAACTTCTTGAGGGTAGGAAGGATTAATTCTCCTTTTTAAGAAGTATTTCTTTTAAAAAAACATTTTATTCTTATCTTTGGCTGTGCCACGTGGCATGTAGGATCTTCATTTCCCGACCACGGATCGAACCCCCAGCTCCTGCATTGGAAGCACGGGGTCTGAACCACTGGACCAGCAGGGAAGCCCCAGGAAGGACTGATTCTTGTTTGCAAATCTATTTCAGATCCTTCCTCTCTTCTCCGATCCGCCGTGACTGCTCGCAGCTAACTGCACCGTCTCTAGTCTGGGTTATTGCTACATGCTCTTAACTGGCTTACCTGTCACTAGCACTGCTGCCCTATAGTCATTCTCCACCAGGAGTGTTCTTGGGAAAATATTAACCACATCAGGACACCCATAGCTTCACAGTCCCCCGATTGCTTTCTCTTGCACTGAGAATAAAATGCGAACCCCACTCCAGGGCTCCCAGGGCTGGCCAGTCTCTCTGACTTCTCTTACAGTTCCTTTTTGACTCTCCCACCCTGTTATTCTCTCGTAGAGCACTTACCCTATTTCTATTTATGGTTCTGTTTCCATGTGTACTTGTTCAGCCTTTCTTTTCCACTAGACCCTAAGTGTTTCAATGACAGTGACCTTGTGTGGCCTGTTCCCCACTCTCTCTCCAATAGTTGCCTCAGTGCCTGATGAATAATAAAAGGTCCCCAAAGTAAATGATCAGTGACTGAAAGAAGGACCAAGAATAGATGTCTCTAGAGCAGGGCATCCCCAAATTTTAAAAATGTTAATAATTACCCTGCACAATGGGATAAGCTGCAGGTAACAGACCCGAAATCTTCCTGTCTGCTCTAAGGACTTTAGAGAGAAATTTCTTTGCCTGGCTTTCCCCAGATATCTGATTGGGAAGCTCTCTTCTAGGGAACCAGCCAGATGAGATCATGAGGCTAACTCTCTAGCATACGTGCAACATGATGCCTGAGGTGAGGGGTGTGATGTGCAGAGACCTTCCTAGTGAGACAGGCTGGACCTGGGGCCTTTTACTGCAATGCTTCTACTTGGAAAAATGTCTCCTGGAACAGAATACAAAGAAACCATAAGGGACTAAAAATAACTGCAAGCGTGTGCAGTTGGGGCAAATGATGAACAGTGAGAGAACGGAAGGCTAAAACCTACCTTCCACTTCTGAGATGCCGGGGTAGGCAGACCATGCAAGTCACCCCTCCAACTGGTCCCACTGATCGACTCCCACCCTCACCCCATTTTAGGGACCAACTTGCCCCCATCTCACAGGACTGCAAGGGTACCTGTTACTTGCTTTGGCTCCCTAGTACTAGCTGCAGCACAAGTCTCACAAGTCTCAGTAAAGCCTTGCCTGGATTTCTTGTCTGGCCTCATCAACTGCTATTGATTAAAGAATCCAGGACTTCCGTGGTGGTCCAGTGGTTAAGGATCCACCTGCCAATGCAGGGGGCCCGGGTTCCATCCCTGGTCCAGAAAGATTCTGCATGCCGAGAGGCGGCTAAGCCTGGGGGCCACAACTACTGAGCCTGCCTTCTAACGTGCCTGCTCCCCAACAGGAGGAACCACCCCACGGAGAGGCCCTTGCGCCGCACCTGGAGAGTAGTCCTCACTTGCCAAACCCAGAGAAAGCCCACACGCGGCCACAGAGACCCAGGGCAACCAAATACAATAAATAATTCAAAAAATAAAGAGTCCAAGAACCGGGGCTGATATCAATAATGGGCCATATTTGTGCACCCCTAGGGTTGCTAGAGCCCCTGGATTACTGGATTCCCATAGGATTAGCCTGGAGGCAGGGTGGGGAACATATAGAGGAGCGCTGCCCAGACCTCTTTTCCAGGAAGGACAAGCTGCCCGGCTGTGGGGTAGTTGGTCAGCAGCCAGCCCCCCCCAGCCCCCAGCTCCTTTAAGGTCTGCCTCAGCTGCTGGGGGCCACCTTCCAGAAACCACTCCCTTCTTGGGGGTGGCTGCATCTGGTGATGAAACAAGGCAGGGATGTAAAAGTCCAGGCGGGACACCTCTGAGAGATCACGGGCCCCTCTGCCCCCCACCCTGCTTCCTCCAGTTGAGTCAGGGTTGCCAAGCCTGCTCCACGGCACTGTCCCCCTTAGTCTATCCTGTATCCCTGCTGGTCCTTTCTCAGGGGTTGGTCCCAGAGACACATTTAGCATCTAAGCCCAGCTGCCTCTCAACAGTTTACATCTTACCCTCTATTTCCAGAGAACCCAGCCTGTGACAGGCAGCTTCATAAAATGTAAATCCGGAAAAGAACTGATGGTGAGATCCGAGGAGAAGGAGAAATAGCTTGAAGGATGGTGGATCGCTTGATGGTTTAAAGGGTGGGAAGGTGGGGAGTAACTGGACCTGCCCTGGCAGGGGTGACAAGGCAGGAAAAGTCCAGAGAGAGCCCGGGTGGCGGACTTTAACACCCATATTGAGCATCTTGTGTTGGGTGGTGACCTGGAAGGCGATGTGATTAAAGTGACTCTGGGGCAGGAGGGTTCTTGCGGCCACTCGCCAGACAGGAAGTAGAGCCTGGGAGCTCACCCCGCAGTTGACTTGCTTTCTCTCCATCACTTTACAGGCCTGTGTGCACGTTCTTTCACGTAGGCTATCTCAACTGCTTTTTGAGGCGGTGACCGTGGAGGATGTTGCCTTTGCAACAAAGGCTGAATTGTGGGAAAGCTTTGGGGTTTATATCTCTGTCTCTGGGAGCCTCTTCTGTTTTAAAGGAGCCTCTCCAGCCTTATTTTGATGTACAACCTAAATGCATCACCTGTTATGATGTAGAAGCTGCATTAAGGGTTAGCTGTCCAGGTAGAACTCCTGCTTGCTCCTGAGGCCTGTAAACCACAGGGACAAGGAAGGGGTGGGAGGACCGTGAGAGCCCATGGAGATGGGGTTCTGTCCCAGCCGAGCCCTGGGATAGGTGAAGGCGCACACCCAGGCACCAGCCACTCCATCAAAGGCCTTCTTGCACTTCGGAGACCCTCCTGACGTTCATGTTTTTTAGCTGCTTAAATAAAAGATCAAAATCAGCCAGTCCCCTGTACAGCCCAGAAGGCGTTTATCAACAGCACGCTGTCATGCATGGTTAAGAGTCTTCTGTCTCTGTTTTCTCATCAGGTCTTGGAAAAAACGCGCCAGTCAGCTGCAGTCTCATTCCAAAGGTCAGAAAAGAAACTGCATTCTCGACACTGTCCCTTTAATTCTCCTAGAAATTTATAATAAAAGCTGTCAGGCAGAAATAGATGGTAATGGCAACCAGATATCCAGTGTCTGAGACAGACATCTCGGTTTTGACTTGGGATTTAGATCTTGACTCATTTTGACCCTGGTTTCTGAGCAATTGCGGGTTAATTTCTGTGGCCACAACACAATACATCGACTTTATAAGAGCTACTTATAATCAGCCGATTATAGCTCGTTCTTCCCTAGATCAGCTTTACAAAAAGGTTGCCTCAATCAAAGGAGGCTGCCAGACTTATTTTATTCAAGTTAAATAATTAAAAAAAAATTAGAACAGATATTTAGAATTGGCAAAATTCACCAAAAGTCAGGGGTTCTGGCTTGTCCTGGAAAAAGGTGTCTCAGGGACCCTGGGCTGGCTTCCCCTTGCAGGGACAGTGATGTGGAGTGGAGGCTGCCCTCTCTGATTGGGACAGGTCTCCTTTTCTGCTTCTGTCCACGTCGCTACCTTGATTCCCAGGCAGGCTTATCATTGCATGTGTCCTGTTGTTTTCTGGTAGGAAAGCCTAGTTCTCTGTCTCTATCAGAAAATAGAGTCACGTCTCCATCAAAAGCAGGAAAACAAAAGCTCCTGGGAGGTCTACTCTTTCTCACACTGCCCTCCTTGGCTTGATCTTTCTGGCGGGTGAGGGGTGGGGCCTTCAACCGGAGGCCATTTGGTGGCAGAGGGGACAGCGCTTGGACAGCTCACGGCTGCAGGCCCGCCCCCAGCATCGCGTTTTGGGCACATGATTGCTACTCAGTGGTCCCTGCTGAATGAAGGCATGGATGATCAAAGAAAAGCTGTAATAATGTGCTCTGTGCTTTGCCCAGTATCCTTACTGAGGAATGTGCTTATTTAGTGAAGAGGGGAACACTTGATGCCGGAGGTCAACATGGAACCACAGTCTCGTAGATTTCTATCTGCCTGACCCCTTCTGCATCATGCTGTGAGTCAGAGGCCACCTGAATTCCCTATGGTGAGGTTTTCTTTGGATCTCATCTGTCATTCTGAGGGGCTAAGGCCAGGACTCCTGAAATAGTCTTACTTGAAATAAATAGGAAGACACAAGTAACTAAAATAAAGCGACAAGACGGAGCACTCTGTCTTTACAGGGCTGGTTGGATGACTAGACTGAAGGAGGAAGATGAGTGACAGCCTCTGGCTCCCAGATGATGGCCTAGGAAGGGCTCCGTGCTCTGGTTGTGGGCTCAGCAAGGTCTCTCCTCTGGTTTTCGTGGTTGGAGGAGGTGGCTGCTCCTGAGTTGTTCTTTGTCCCTCTCACTGGGGCTGGGGCCCAACTGACATGCTGAAAGGCTTCATGCTTTGGAAACCAACTGTGGTCAGAGGGCCGGCCTTGCAGTAGGGCAGGAAACCAGCTGTGCCGTAAGGACCGGGCTCTGTCCACCTCCTGAGGCCCTCTGTGATGCCCTGGGTGAAGATCAGGAAATCTAAGGTTCTGACTGGGGGCAAGAGGAGAAGTGGGTGACAGAGAATGAGATGGTTGGATGGCATCACTGACTCAGTGGACATGAGTTTGAGCAGGCTCTGGGAGATGGTGAAGAACAAGGCAGCCTGGTGTGTTGCCATCCATGGGGTTGCAAAGAGTCAGACACAACTGAGCGAATGAACAACAACAAGGTCCGGCTCTGACAGCTTGGCCAGCACAGTGGTCCTTCCCTCATGCCTCCTCCTGGCCCCTCCGTGGAAGCAGCCCAGGGACCTCATTTGACCCCTGGCTTCTCAACACCAAAGGCAGTCCTTTGTGACCACCATCGCCTGCTTTCACATCTCAAAAGGAAGGAAGGCTCCCCCTCCTTCCTGACACAGAGGGCACATGATGGCCCTGCCCCAGTGACCCTGAGTGCCCTCTGGCCCCTCCGCAGGGTCTCACGAGGGGTCTGGGTTCCCTTGCTTGACCTCCCTCGCCCCAGGTTCCATGCCCTCTGGGTCCAACCACCACCCCTCCCCTGGCTCCAGCAGGGGGGTACAGCTCTGTGACTTGGCCAAGTCCCTGGTCAATAATTCAACATTGCTTCTGAGGTACCTGCTCTAGACCATCAGGAGAGGAGAGGTCTGTGTGAGAATGGAAAGAGGAAGGTAAGCAAGATTGAAAACTCACCTTGAGAAAGAGAAGGTTGGGATTGAGGCTCAGTCTCCTGGGGTTAAATCCCAGCTTGGCCAGTTACAAGCTGTATGATTTTGACTGAGGTTCTTACCTCTCCTGTGACTTAGTTTCCTCATCTGTAGAATAGGGACAGTAATAGTACCAACTTCCTATGAGGATTCAGTGAGGCAATATGGACACATGTACGTAGTACCAGGCACAGACATGAGGTATGTTGTTACTTCTGCACGCATGCTCAGTCATGTCTGACTCTTTGCAACCCCATGGACTGTAGCCCACCAGGCTCCTCTGTTCATAGGATTCTCCAGGCAAGAATACTGGAGTGGGTTGCCATCTCCTTCTCCAGGGGATCTTCCTGACCCAGGGTTCGAACCTTCATCTCTTGAGTCTCCTGAATTGGCAGGCAGATTCTTTACCACTGCGCCTCCCAGGAAACTCATGTTGTTACTATTGCACACTTATTCCTAACCAGCTCTGAGGGTGTGTGTGACTGTACATGTTTGTAAGTGTGTATATGTGTGAGTGTGTCTTGTGTGTCCTGCTAAGGCCTTAAATAACTCTTGATACAGAGAGAGGAAAAAGACTGCTTCCTGGTACTGATGGAAGCCTAGGTGGTGGTGTTCAGTCGCTCAGTCGTGTCCGACTCTTTGTGACCCCATGGACTGCAGCATGCCAGGCTTCCTTGTCCTTCACCATCTCCTGGAGCTTGCTCAAACTCATGTCCTTTGAGTTGGTGATGCCATCCAACCATCTCGTCCTCTGTTGTCCCCTTCTTCTCCTGCCTTCAATCTTTCCTAGCATCAGGGTCTTTTCTAATGAGTCAGCTCTTCGTATCAGGTGGCCAAAGTATTGGAGCTTCAACTTCAGCATCAGTCCTTCCAATGAATATTCAGGGTTGATTTCCGGAGGTTTAGATATTCAGGTCTGCCCATCCTTCAGTTCAGCTCCTAGTGGCTGGGCCCCGGGGGAAGTGATGGCCCACAGGGAGTGACAGCGGTGAGTGAGCGCCCTCATCCTTAGGAGGCCAGACCCCTCTACGAGGCTGCTTGGCCCAAGGGAATTCTGTGGTGCTGTTTCATCTGTCGATACAGAACCTCTCTCCCCATGGGTCAGTCTGTTTTCTGACTCTCAGCCCTGATTTCAGGGGAACTGTCAGCTATTGTAAAACAGCCTGGATGAGGCCGCTCATTCAGTTTCCCAACAGCCTGGTTTGGAAGTCCTGGCGTTGAATCAGAGCCTTCTTCACTTTGACTCCCTCCCCTTCATCAGCACTTTTCAGTCCTGGGGGAGCCTCAGTGAAGAGCTCTCACTCCTCTTCCACTGGGCAGCCGCTCAAGGGTCTGAAGGGAGCGATCAGACCTTCTCCCAGGGCTCCAGGTTCAGCCCTCCAGCTGCATTTTCAGCATCTCCACTCGCCGTCTAACAGACATCTGAGACTCTTGTGTCCAAAATGGGACCCTGCTCTTCCTCCCCGGACCTCTTGGCTGATGACAAAGCCTTTGGGGTCATGTGACACTTTTCTGTCTTTCCCACCCTACATCAGCCCACCAAAGGACCTCCCCACTTCTCACCCTCTCTGAATCCCGTCACTTCCCCTCCCAGTCCGAGCCACCATCACATCTTGCCTGGGTTACTGAGGTGGCCTCTAGCATGTCTGTTCTTCACAGGGTAGCCAGCTTGCAAGACACAAATCATATCACCTCACTCTCCCCCATACAACCCTTCGAGGGCTCCCATCTTTTAGATTAAAAACTAAGATCTGGGATTTCCTTGGTGGTCCAGTGGCTAAGGGGGCCTGGGTTCAATCCCTGGTCAGGGATCCCACATGGGAACTAGATCCCACATGGCCACAACTAAAGATCCTGTAACTAAGACCCCATGCAGCCAAATAACTAACGTCATTAGAAAAAAAAAAAAGCCAAGGCCCTTTCAGGGCCTGTGAGGTCCTTCCTGACTGGCCTCCATCACGTCTCCCATCTCCTTCCCACTTCTCTCCCCCTCCCTCCCTTCACCCCCGCCACACTGGTGCTGGCCCACCTGAGGCCTTTGCTCTCCCTGTCCCGAGGGCCTGCTTCCCAGGTATCTGCCTGGCTCACAACCCCTCACCTCCTTCCCAGCGCTGCCTCAATGAGGCCGGTCCCCACCATCCTGCTTGCTGTCACCTGCCCCATCACAGCATTTCCTGTCTCCCTTAAGCTTCTCCACTTTCCCTTTTTTCCAGAGCACATATCACTTCCCTAACATTTTGTTGTTCAGTCACTCAGTCGTGTTTCAGACTCTTGGCGACCCCGTGGACTGCAGCACGCCAGGCTTCTGTCCTTCACCATCTCCCAGAGTTCGCTTCCTAACATACTACGTGCTTTATTCACTTGTTACCGGCATTATCTGTCTCCTCTCACTAGGACGTAAGCTCCCCGAGGGCAGGGATCTTTGTTTTCACTAATCAGCCTGCGTCTAGAACATCGCCATAGTAGGTAATGCTGGGTATTTATTGAATGGAGGAGTTCCTTCCAGAGCTCACAGCTGGTGTGGTTTCTAGGCCCTCCTCCGCAGTCTTGGCTGCCGTGCTGTTAGGGTGTCAGGAGCTCCGGCCTGAGTGTGAGGTCACCTCCCCGCACTGCGAGGGGGTCTGAGAACACTTAACCCTGGGGGCTCTGGAGCACCTTCTCCAAAAAAGGGCAGGGCGTTCCTTTGCTTTCTAACCGGGGCCTCACATTTTCTGCAGCTCCTCCCAGTAAGCTTTCATTGGGCTGCCGGCCAATCCCTATTAACCGTGTCCTCTTCAAATCATGGACACAAATGTTAAACCAGAGCCCGCTGAGGACGGGGCTCTGAGACCCCTCCCCTCTGCTCTGAGACTCTCCCTCTCAGCTCCTCGAGGCCCCTCCTTCTTGGCTCTCAGAGCCCCGCCCCTTGACGCTTGAGCCCGGCCCCCTCAATTTTCTACTGCCCCTTTCTCTTTGGCTCCCTGAGACTTCCGCCCTCCTCAAGATCTACCCCCTTCTTTAAGGGGTGGGTGGAGTGGTCCTGCCCTCCATGACCTGCTCTTCCAGGAAGCCACACAGCCTGTCACTTCTCCCAGATGCTTCCCAACCATCACAGGACATGTCCTGGAACTCTGCCCAGCACCAGTGTCAAAACCATCAGGGTTATAAGTTTTCACCTCTGCCTTCTCTTTTACTTAAATCAGGAAAATGTTCTCCTCTTTTCACATTTGGGGTTCTTCTCTGTCTTCCCTAGGCTTTACCGATTTGTAGAATACTCTGAGTTGTATTATATGTATTATGTATACATATATATGTATTATATAATACATATGTATGTATTATATATTTGTAACAGACGCGCCGTATTGAATGTATTCATTATAGCCGTCTTGTGCAGCAAACGCTATTCTCTGCAATTTACAGATGACACCACTAACGCTCAGAGAAAGCAAAGGTCTTGGTTAAAGTCAGACAATTAATAAGTGGCCAAGCTCCGACTTGAACCTGTATCTCCCGTCCCCAAGTATGGTGTTCTTTTACAATACTGGCTGCTCTGTGGGCAGAAAGGCTTGTGGTGTTTGGAAGGCGAGCTCTTAGCACACTAGATGGTAAAGAATCTGCCTACAAAGCAGGAGACTCAGGTTGGATCCCTGGGTCAGGAAGATCACCTGGAGGAGGAAGTGGCAACCCACTCCAGTGTTCTTGCCTGGAGAATCCCATGGAGAGGAGCCTGGCAGGCTGTAGTCTATGGGGTGGCGAAGAGTCAGACACAACTGAGCTACCAACACTTTCACTTTTCCTTCTCAAAGCCTCCTCCTCTGCTACAGTTAAATATGTGTGTTCTCCATGATCCAGGAAGGAGAGTGAGGAAAGGGAGGGAGGGGAAAGCTGGCTTCCTGTCATTTACTGAGCACTTACTAGGTACCCAGAACAAAGTATTTTACTTTTACTTTTAAACTTCAAGATTCACAAAAATCTGGTAAAGTATTATTATCCTATTTTTCAACGAAGAAAACCAGACCTTAGAGAGATTGGTAACTGGCTTAGGCCATGGTTCCTAAGCACCACATTTGGGATTCAGACTACATCCGCTCAGTTCCAAGTCTAAACCGCCCTGTACCAGAGGGGATTAGCAAGAGATGTCATCTTTCCAGTCTTTACAACTCAAGTTCTTAGCGGTTCCTTCAAATATTCCGAGAACAAAGAAACTATTTAAAAGAACAAAGAAATAATCTTTAGAGTTTCTAATTGCTAAAAGGAAATTCATTCAGATGAAAAGACATCCTTAATTAAAAGCTTACTGGACTCATTTTCAAGAGTCGTATAGAATGGCTTTGAATTAACCTCCCTCAAACTGTCAGTATGGTTTGAAACAAAGCAGGGAACTGTTATAACCCATGGCCTCTTCTTTTCAGATGGTTCAACTTAGCGTCTCAGTAGAGGCATGTATTTTGAGTGTGCCCCAGCAGAGTGCTAAGACCTGTGTTCTTAACATATTTGAGCACGTGTATAGGCCGCCTTTGCAGTGGTAAAGAATCCGCCTGCAATGCAGGAGACCTGGGTTCAATCCCTGGGTCAGGAAGATCCTTGGGAAAAGGGAATGGAAACCCACTCCAGTATTCTTGCCTGGAGAACTCCATGGACAGAGGAGCCTGGTAGGCTACAGTCCATGGGGTCACAAAGAGTCGGACACGACTGAGTGACTAACATACACACAGAGGCCGCCTTCTATAGGTGGCAGGAGAAATAGTTCTGTCTTGGCTGAGCTCCAAACTGAATATGTGATTTTGAACACATTACTGGCTCCTCCCACACATTTGTCTAGGCTTCTTTTCTCACTTCTAATGTTAATGGATTGACCTAGAAGAGATCTAGGCTCCTTTCTGCCCTCTATTTCTAAAGACTATCTCTTATTCAAAACCCCTGGGGCCAGTGTATTGTGGAATTAAGATTTTTTTTCTAATTTCAACTGGCCTTAGGGTGAATATATCACAGATGTATAACAACCTTAGAGAGGTCTGCCCTTAGAAGGGCACTGTAGTGAATCTTAGTGTTTTTGCAGCAAGACACAAAATTGTTCACAATAAGTGGGATAAAAACAAACTTTAAGTAGCCCACATCAGTTCGAGTTGGATTTTGCTTCCAGGATCAGGAAGATTCCCCTGGAGTAGGAAATGGCTTCAGTATTCTCGCCTGGAAAATTCCATGGGCAGAGGAACCTGGCAGGCTACAGTCCCTGGTGTCACAAAGTCAGACATGACTGAGTGACTAACACTTTCAAGTTCTAGCAGGTTGGGTTTTGTGTCCAAATGAGTTTGCCACAAACTTATCATGCAGACTTTCAGTTTTTAGAACCTTCTGGATTATAGGTGTTGTGCTTAAGAGTTTGTAATCCTATGTCTGTGTTTTTTCAGATGCCCCGTGGATGGTCACATCTAGGCTTTATGTTAATATTATGCCCTTGATGGGAAACAATATGTTTAAAATACAGTTCATTTCATGGAGATGCATTTTGCCATCACTGTTTCTGGGATAACAGTATGGCCCACAGGGAAGGTAGTAAGGATTATTTGCAGTCATGATTGTGCAGCCTTCGAGACCTAGAAGACACAGTTGCAGTTATTAATACATCTAGTTATGCTCATGGGCAATACTTACAATGTCAGGGAGTGAACTGAGTCCAAGCCAAGAGATTTTTCAACAGTAACAGCTGGAAAAAAAAAGTTTTCTGGTTAGCTCTTTCTTTAAAGAATATTTATTTATTGGCTGTGCTGGGTCTTAGTTGCGGCATGTGGGATCTAGTTCCCTAACCAAGGGACCCTGCCTTACAAGTGTGGAGTCTTAGCCGCTGGACCACCAGGGGTCCCCTGCCTTACAAGTGTGGAGTCTTAGCCGCTGGACCACCAGGGGAGTCCCTCTGGTTAGGTCTTAGTTATCCAGAAAATTAGCCAGAGAACACCTTGTTTCTTAAGAATACTGGATAGTAGATATTTTTCCTAGACTAAGATGAAATGGAATTTGTTTTTGAAGTACATGTTTTTTGCTTAATCTTTCTTCGTCAATAGCTCTTCCTGGGTGTTCCCCATGGAAATCCCTGAATTTCCCCCATGGAAATCAAACCAAGCAACCCTCACTTATGTATCTCCCCTGCCATTCCTCACCCATGTCCTGTCACTAAATGGTCTGGCCAATCTGAGCATCAAAGCTTCCCAGGTACTGCAGAGAACTCACAGGGATGCTGCAGTGGATTTAAAAGTTTTTAGGAAAACAGCCATACTCAGCTTCTGCTGGATATTGTATGAACTAGTGGTTTAGATTTGGGCTTCCCTGGTGGCTCAGATGGTTAAGAATCTGCCTGCAATGCAAGAGACCTGGGTTCGATCCCTGGGTTGGGAATATCCCCTGGAGAAGGGAAAGGTTACCCTCTCCAGTATTCTGGCCTGGAGAATTCCATGGACACAGTCCATGGGGTGGCGAAGAGCTGGACACGACTGAACAACTTTCACTGGTTTAGATTACACTGCTTTCCTTTCAATTGATGGCATATTTTGTAAAGCTGGATTTGGGGAAATTGTTGAGATACAAAGCAAATCCCATGCAAAAATCAGCATGGAACAGGAAATGAGGGTGGCCACGTGCAATCTGACTCCAAGACTGGAGTCATGCAGTGCCTGATAGACACACACATTCTATTAGGAAGTCATTGTGGCTACTTAAGACTGAAGTAAAAGCATTATTTTTTTCTTTCAATTTTTGTGTATTAAGTTTCAACATATATATTTAAGTTTCAACATAAATATATATTCATTTGACAATAAAAATGTAACACAAGTGTTTATTAAATTACTTGGAGATAAGTAATGAAAACCATTGTAGGTTTCTTTTGGCTTAGGGGGCATTGTGAAAAATTCACTGAGATATTGAGAGTGCTGTGAACTGAGAAAGTTTGGGAACCTCTGGTATAATTCATGCAGTTGCTCAGATGTGGAAACGTGGAGTCATCCTTGATTATTCTCTTTCATCCTCCTAAGCCTGCTGATCAACCAGTAAGTCCTCTTCACGCTGTCTTCCAAAAAATGTCCTGAATCCATTCTTCCTTCCATCACCACTGTGATCACTCCTGTCTAATGCACCATCTTCTACAGTGGCCTCCCTGTTTTGGCTCTTGCTTTCCAAGAATTCATTCTTCAGAGGTGATTGGTTTTAACACATAAATTAGATCATGTCCTTTTTTTTTTTTGTATTCCAATAAAACTTTATATACAAATGCAGGGCTATAGTTTGCCAATGCCTCATCTGGGGAATTAGTCAATAAACTTATATAGCTAATGAATGATACATTATGTGTGCATTAAGATTTAGTAATGAATATATTGAAAAACATGAGAAAAGGTTTAGTAAAAAAAAAAAAGCAAGATACAGTAGCATATAAACAGGTATGATCATGGCTGTAAATAACACATGAAGTATATAATAAAAAGGTGACAAAATAAATTACTAACTGTGGTTATGGGCTTCCCTGATAGTTCAGCTGGTAAAGAATTGGCCTGCAATGCAGGAGACCCCAGTTCGATTCCTGGGTTGGGAAGATTCCCCTGGAGAAGAGTTAGGCTACCCACTCTAGTATTCTTGGGCTTCCCTGGTGGCTCAGACTGTAAAGAATCTGCCTCCAATGTGGGAGACCTGGGCTGGGGAGATCCCCTGGAGGAGGGCATGGCAACCCACTCCAGTATTCTTGCCTGGAGAATGCCCATGGACAGAGGAGCCTGGAGGGCTACAGTCTGTGGGATCTCAGAGAGTTGGACGTGGCTGAGCGACTAAGCAGACAGCACACACACCCAGTTGTGGTTATAGTAGGATGGCAAGGCAGTAAATGGATGACTTTGTTGGAAACCCTCCAGTGGTTTCCACTTCACGTTGAAAGGCCTCCAAGGCCTGCCATATTGGCCCCTGCTTCTTTTCTGACCCTCCTGGAACCCCGGAACTGCTCCCCCTATGCACCACACTCCAGCATGTTCCAAGCTCAGGGGGCTTCCATTAGTCCTTCTCATTGTCTGTGAGAGCTTCCGTGGTGGCTCTGATGGTAAAGAGTCTGCCTGCAATGTGGGAGATCTGGGTTTAATCCCTGGGTCAGGAAGATCCCCTGGAGAAGGGAATGGCAACCCACTCCAGTATTCTTGCCTGGAGAATCCCATGGATGGAGGAGCCTGGAGGGCTACAGTCCATGGGGTCACAGAGTTGAACATGACTGAGTGACTAACACACAGTTGTCTGCAAAGTTCTTCATCCAGATCTGCAGCTGCCTGGCTCCTTCTCCTCGAGTGTCAGTTCAATTGCAACCTCCCCGTGAGACCCTCGCTGAGCAACTGATCTAAAATAGCCCCTCACATCCCAATCTCTGTGTATTTCATCATGTTGTTTTCTTTTCTGCATAACGTTTGTGTCATGTTCATTTATCTGTATATCTGAGAATAGGAATGTCACTCTCGTTTGCTGTTGTATTCCTGCCACCTAAATAATGCCTGGCACATAGTAGGAAATCATAAGAATGCATTGAAAGTGATAAATGCATAATTATTCTATATGATTGCATGTTTGGATCACTCACTGTTGTCTCCTAATAGAGAAGATCCAGAAGTCTGTCGGGAGGGAGGAAGTTGTAATTTCACTTGACTGGTATGAATATATGTGTGTGTAAACACACTGATATAGAAAATACATTGTACAAACTAGGTATTGTAACCAGGGGTTTCCTGTATTCTAGGTTGTGTATATTCCTATACAATTCAGCCAGGAATAGTATCTGCAGCTCTTGCTACCCAGGCTAAACATAGACAACAGACAGTGACCTTATATGAACTCCTTTTTTTCTTAGCAATATTAGCAGCACTGGCTTATCACATGTAATTATATTGAGCTGGTCAGTGAGGCAACTCATTATTCCACTTGTTATTCTTCACAACGGGCAAGTCTTTCGACCCATTCCTTTTCTTTCATTAAGAAATCAACATAAACATATATAAAGGAGCATTTCTACAACTACAGCATTGAACCCAAAGTGGGAATGCCATTGTCCAGCCTAGATTCGCTGATGTGTTTTCTCAGACAGCACTAAATCCGGGAGGGCCCGTGGTAAAGCAGCAATAGATGTGGAATTGTTCAGCATCTCCAGCAAACAGCACTGGGGATTAAACAGAGCTTTCTTTAATAAGATTAATTCTGAAACACTAAGAGCAGTTTGGCATATCCCCAAAGATACAAGGCATTTGTATCTATATAAGATTAAGGGAGCTTTCACACAAAGCAATTTTATTTTTCAGCATCAAAGAGATGCTTCCGAGGGGTGGCTGCAAGGAGGCACGCTACAACAAATGCAGGCAGTGCAAAAGCTTCTTTGTATGAAAGACAGTTTGCTCAGCCAGGAATTGTATCTGCAGCTTTGCTACCCAGGATGTACAGAGCATTGTTCTTTGAATCACAGGATTACAGGGAAGGCAGGGCTGGGGGTTAGGAATCTGGTCGACAAACTCCCCAGACAGGTGGCTCCCCAGTGATAACCTTGGATTTCCAGGGAGTGGAGTTCAGTGCTTCTTGAGGCAGGCTGTTGGACAGCTCTTATAAATAATAAATAATGACAATGATGCTGGTAATAATAACGATAAGAAAGATCACCACAATAAGTGGTGGAATTATTCAGCCACCATTTTTACGTGCCAGGCACTGCATTTAGCACGTAACAAATGACACAGACTTCTGCTGTGAAATCTTTCTCCCTTGGGCTTTCAAGCAGCACCCCTCCCCCCGCCCCAGGTCTGTCGTCTGATGATCCACAGCGGCTGCATACATTTGAAGATAGCTTTTATGTTCCTTTACCTTTTTTTTTTTGGGGGGTGCTAAACTTAGGTTTATTTTTGGAAGCTGATGCAGGCATTTATATGGATCAGTATTAAATTTCATCTTGCTGACTTTGCCTCCCGCTTCGAGGCTGCTCAAACATTTGTGAATCTGATTCTATCATCCCGTGCATTAACCAGACCTTATAACATTTGCTACTGAGAGGGATAAGCTTCCAAGGCTCCCTCCTATCCTTCTCCCTTCCTTCTTTGCTTCTTTCTTTCTGCAGACACTTACTGAGGACTTTCTATGTGCCAGAAACTGTTGGGCATGGTGGCTGCAGTGTTGCAGAAGGCACACCTTGAGGAAGACCTTGAGAAAGCTTTGTGTTTAAGCCAGGAGACAGAAAAACAAATTATAATACAGTGTGATTATGTTATGAATGGAAGAGGGGGAGGGGGATTTTAGCAGCAGTCGGAAGAGTAATTATCTGTCAGTGGGGAAACAGGGAGCTAGGAGGATGCCAGCACCATCTCCGGCTTCTGGAGTGTGGGGTCCATCAGGGACATGGACCCTCCTGATGTGTTAATAACTCAAATCTAGCCAGAGGATATCCCAGGGCCGGGGAGGGGGGAAGGCTTTAGCTAACATAGGGAAGTGGGAAGAGAATTGAAATGGAAAGAAATGGAAAGAGGATGGAGGTGGGGAGCACCTACTTACGGAGTGTGTGCATGCTACGTTACTTAAGTCGTGTCTGACTCTGTGCGACCCCATGGACTGTAGCCCACCAGGCTGCTCTGTCCATGGGATTCTCCAGGCAAGAATACTGGAGCAGGTAGCCATGCCCTTCCCCAGGGGATCTTCTGGACCCAGGGATTGAAACGGCGTCTCCTGTATTGGCAGGCGGAACCTTTACCGCCGAGCCACCCCGAGGCCCTACTTACAGAGGGCTGGGCTCTTCCTGTCCCGCTCACAGCCTTTGCTCCTCTCTGCTGCTGCCTGCTCGCTGGGCTCCTCCCCCCGCCACTCCAGGCAGGCCTCCCCAAAGGGTCAAGTTCAGCCGTCTTGGCTAGAGGGGCTAAGTTTCATACGGTGGACTAGAGAATCAGGGTGCATTTAAGTGATTACTTTATTGATATTAAACTTTTTATTTTATATTGGAGCATATAGTTGACTGGGGCTTCCCTGGTGGCTCAGAGAGTAAAGAATCTGCCTGCAATGCAGGTGACCCAGGTTCGATTCCTGGGTTGGGAAGATCCCCTGGGGAAGGAAATGGCAACCCACTCCAGTATTCATGCCTGGAGAATTCCACGGACTGAGGAGCCTGGTGGGCTACAGTCCGTGGAGTCGCAAAGAGTCGGACACGACTGAGTGACGAACACTTAGTTGATTAACAATGTGTTAGTTTCAGCAAAGTGATTCAGTTCTACATATCCAGGTATCCTTTCTCAAATTCTTTTCTCATTTAGCTGTTACATAATACTGAGTGGAGTTCTTGGGGGCATTAATTTATTTGGCTGCGCCAGGTCTTAGTTGCGGCATGTGGGATCTAATTCCCTGACCTGGAATTGAACCTGGGGCGCCCTGCACTGAGAGTGTGGATTCTCAGCCACAGATCTATCAGAGAAGTCCCCTTGGGGACATTTTAGATTTCAATGAGAAACTGGAGGGGACAGAATGAGAGAGGAAGGTTGTCACATGTGCCCTGAAAATGCCCAGTTATTTGCTAGGAATGCTGATAAGACCAAGAGCAAAGGGAACCTTTTGTTACTAGCTGCTCGCAGGGTTTTTCCATGAGTAATTCTCTGGTCGTTTAGAAGCTAACCTCGATGTGAAGACTGGAACCTCAGGCGTCCAGGCAGAGGGGCTTGTCTGCTCACGTTGCAGACCCCGGGATGGTGCTGGGCGCCTGCAGGATGCCGTGTTAGGAATTTTGTAGGACATAGAGTAGCTGACCTTGGTAGACCCATCATCCCAGGTTGGACCCGCGTCCTTGTTCAAAGAGAGATACCTCTGAAGCAGTGAGCTCTTCCAAGGGAAGAAACGTCTGTAGCCAAAAGGCGACAGGGTCCTAGGAACGAGTGGGTTCTGGGTCTGTGCCAGCCACCACCTGGGAGCTAGCGCTGCACCTCTCCTCGGGCCTCCTAGAATCCCCAAAGCTTGTAGAAAGCCTCTTGCACACACTGATTTGATTAGGGCTATGGGACTCCACCTGTTGCTGAGGGTTCGGAAAATTATGACCTGGGTGAGGACTGCAGATGGTGTTTATTTTCTTACAGAGAGTGACTATGAATGTGGTTGGAGTAGCCCCAGAGCCCTATGTGTACGACCACAGCTGGGAACGAATGTAAAGCTGGGGCTTCCCTGGGGGCTCAGACAGTAAAGAATCTGCAATGCAGGAGACCCAGATTCGATCCCTGGGTCAGGAAGATCCCCCGGAGAAGGGGATGGCTACCCACTCCAGTATTCTTGCCTGGAGAATTCCATGGACAGAGGAGCCTGGTGGGCTGAGTCCATGGGGTTGCAAAGAGTCAGACATGACTGAGGGATTAACACTTTTCACTTTCAGTGTAAAGCTGAAGTTGATCATACCCACTGGTGGAAGCAGGACTGGGGATCTTTGATGATTTGGAGCTGAGAGGCAGGCTCCAGACTTGGGGAGTGCTGCCTAAACACTCCTTTCTTCTGAAGGGCTAAGACATCAGTCTAAAAGGGCACAGTGGAGTTCCCTGGTGATCCAGTGGTTAAGAATCTGCCTGCCAATGCAGGAGATGCGGGTTCAATCCCCAATCCAGGAAGATTCCACATGTCTCGGGACAACTAAACCCGTGTGCTGCAACTCCTGAAGTCCGGGCGCCCTAGAGCCTGTGCTCCACAACAAGAGAAGCCACCGCAATGAGAAGCCTGTGCTCTGCAACTAGAGAGTAGCCCCCACTTGCTGCAACTAGAGAAAGCCCACATGCAGCAACGATGATCCAGCAGAGCCAAAAATAAACACGTAAATAAATAATTTGAAAAAATAAATAAAAGAGCCCAGGTGGCTGGCTCCACATTTAGAGTTTGGAGGGATTACATATTAAAAATGAATAAGCTCTATTTTTAAACCAGCGCCTCCTACTTTTGGTGGGACAGGAAGAACACAGGCAAACATTTCTAGAGTCAGAGATGGTGAGTTACATAAGCCCACAGTCAAGAGGCCTGGTAAAGTCCTAAGGCAGGGGGAGACCAGCTGGTCCTGGGTGGAAGACTAGCGGCTGAGATCATGGGTGAAGGACTGGAAAGTGTGAGGACCTTGCTGCGGAAGTCCTCCCTAGCAATAAAAATTATCAGCAAAGATGTGACGGCAGGGCTCCTCTGTCTCATGGTTCAAGAAAAGCCTGGAGATTTGATAGGAAATAGACGGTCTCCTTCCCAGAGGAGATGGAGGGAAGTTTGGCTCTCGAACAGGCCTGTGTATTCAGAACTCTACCTGGAGGGCTGATATCTTTCTTGGCAGTCCTTCAGGTGCCCAGGAGGCCCTGTTAACACTTGCATTGCAGGCAGAGTCTTTAACCATCTGAACCAGCAGGGAAGCCCATATTATTTAACATTAAGGAGTCAGTTCAGGAAGAGGCCAGGCCATTGGGCTGGCTGTGGAGCAGCTGGTCAGATGGGCGCTGCAGGCCTCTCTCAGAGCCCAGGCCACAGGGCCGTGTGCGGGGCAGCCCTTCTGCCTGGGATTCCTCCCTGTTCCTCTGTCCCAGTCTCCTCTTGGTCTCCTGCTCACAGCCCTGCTTTATTTTCTGGAGAACGCTGTATCCAGGTTCAAGAACTCTTCACAGAAGGGGATTTCTCTGGGGGATTCCAGCCTTGCTTCTGGATTTTCTTATCACTGGAAAGGAAGTCTATTCATCCTTTAAAACCTAACTCAGAGTTGCCTCCTTGGTGAGGACGTGCAGACTCTTCTGGAAAATAGTCTGTCCTCTTCCCCCCACAGCTCTCCCAGCCCTTCTTTTCCTGCTTTCTGCTTGTTTGCATGTGGGCCTCCCAGGCAGCTCAGCAATAAAGACTCTGCCGGCCAACGCAGGAGACGTGGGTTCAATCCCTGGGTGGGGAAGGTCCCCTGGAAGAGGCTATGGCAACCCACTCCAGTATTCTTGCCTGGAAGATCCCATGGACAGAGGGGACAGAGGAGCCTGGCGGGTTATAGGTCATGGGGTCCCAGAGAGGAGGACATATGGAGTGACTGAGCGCTAGCTCAATGCCTGCACATGGCAGGGTTTCAACTGGAGTCTGTGGGCTGAACGGATGAGCCATATAAGAAGAAAGGTACCCAGGGGACTGCTTATCAAGTTTCAGAATTTGGGGACTTCCCTGGTGGTCCAGTGGTTAAGAATCCGCCTTCCAATGCAGGGGCCTCCAGTTCGATCCCTGGTCGTGGAACTAAGATCCCACGTGCCATGGGGCAACTACACCCGAGGGCTGCAACTAAGACCTGATGAAGCCAAAACTAACTATTTTTAATACAGGTTCTGATTTGGAATTTTCAGGTCCCCATCCACTTAGCTTTATTTCATGTCATGGAGGAAAAAACCCAAGATGGGTTGGGGGTGGGCTCAGACTGCAAAGATGCAGCTGATGAAGAGGATGGGACCCTTGGGTGTAGCTTAGGGGTTGCCAACTAAGGCTTGAAAGCCTTCGTTGTTGTCGTTCAGTTGCTCAGTCATGTCCAACTCTTTGCAACACCATGGACTGCAGCACGCCAGGCCTCCCTGTCCTTCACCATCTCCCGGAGCTTGCGCAAACTCATGTCCATTGAGTCAGTGATGCCATCCAACCATCTCAGCCTCTGTCATCCCCTTCTCTTCGTGCCCTTAATCATTCCCAGCATCAGGGTTTTTTCTAATGAGTCAGCTCTTCTCATCATGTGGCCAAAGTATTGGTGTTTCAGCATCAGTCTTTCCCAGGAATATTCAGGATTCATTTCCTTTAGAATTGACTGGTTTGATCTCCTTGCAATCCAAGAGACTTTCAAGAGTCTTTTCCAACACCACAGTTCAAAAGCATCAGTTCTTTGGCACTCAGCCTTCTTTATGGTCCAACTCTCACATCATCCATACATGACTATTGGAAAAACCGTAGCTTTGACTATACAGACCTTTGTTGGCAAAGTAATGTCTCTGCTTTTTCACGTCTCTGATTTTTGGAAGCCTCAACCGGAGCTAGCTGGAGCTCAAGGAGAAGTTTCATTTCTATAAAGGATCTGGGGTATTCTCTGGTGCTGTGCACACACAAGGCTTTCTTGTTGCCGTTGTTATCATCTTCCACAGCTGTTTACAACCTCTCTGACTAACTGGCAGGATTCTTGGCTGATAATGAATTCCATGGTCCCTGTGTCTGGGCTGACCGGGATCCACGTGAAAAAATGCCAGGGGACAAACACTGAAGTCAAAAAATGACGGTCACCCCTCTTAGACGGATCAGTGCAGTTTTCAGCAGTATAGACACCCAGTGCACTCATTACAACATAATTTCTTAAGGCCTTTTGTAAAGAAATAGAATTTCCAGTGCATTCAGGTTTGAACTTTCAGAGAAGGTGACCTTGAGCCGACAGGTAGAGGAGAGCCTGTGGAATACCAGCCCCAGCCACTCCGGGCCATTGCTCTGGAAGGTTAGGCTGCTGTTTCTGTCCTATTTTATTTTTTAAAATTAATTTTACTTTTTAATTGAAGGATAATTGCTTTACAGAATTTTGTTTTCTGTCAAAGCTCACCATGAATTAGAGGAGGGGACATGGGGGTGGGGGAAGAAACACAGGGCAACAGTCATTTGCTTTGGGTCACAGGAGTTGGTGTGTACTCCAGGCTGCAGTTTTGGATATGGGGAATTCTTTTCCTGCTTAGCTGACTGGTCCATGCAACTGGTCCACGCTGAAAACAGTGTAACACACCCAGCATTTTCCCTTGAACTCAGGGCTAGGGCTGTCTGAAGTGGAAGGGACCCAGCCCTCCTTTATTTGCAGAAGTATCTGACCCCACAGAGGATGTGATGGTTGGGTGGCATCACTGATTCAGTGGACATGAACTTGAACAAACTCCAGGAGAGAGTGAGGGACAGGGAAGCCTGGCGTGCTGCAGTCCAGCGACTTTAGGGGCGCAACGAGTCGGATACGACTTAGCAAGGGAACAGCGACTGTCGACCCCACACCGCGGTTCACAAAGGGGAGAAGCGCAGCACAGAGGGGAGGAGGAAGGCCAAGGGAGGGAGCGCAGAGAAAGGAAAAGGCACAAAGCTGCCTGCGCGCTGTCGCTTCTTCGTCCCGCACCCCTGGACACTGCTGTCCACTCCCTGGCGGGGCTGCACGGGGAGGAATCGGGTCTGTCTGAGCGCGCGGGACGGCGGCTGCTCGCAGTTCTTACCCGAGCCCGGCAGCCGCGCGGCTCCTGCGAAGGGTCCCGGCGCCCGAGTTTGTGGGGTCCCGTTACCATGGGAACGGCGCCCCGCCCTCCCGGCGCCCCTGGAAGCGGGCGCTGGGGCGCTGGGAGCTCGGAAACTCTGGGCCTGCTCTCGGCTTCCTTCTTCCACGTCTTTCCTGGCCGGGGAGATCGGGGCTCAGCGGCAGGAGGTTTCCTTACTGTCGGCGTCACGGTCACCTGCATCGGGTGTTCCCCGAAGTGGGAGCTGGGGACCACAGGCTCCAGGGCCTGGAGTCGCTGGCGCCTGCCAGGCGAGGCTCCCGACCCACCCACCCAGGCCTCCCAGGCAGTGGAGGGGCGGCAGACACTGGGCAGGCTTTTATTTTGTTCTGTTATTTATTCAATGGTGGGTAATTTTTATAACCTCTAATTAGAAAACCCTGGAGCATCCTCTCCCGAATCCTGGGGCCCGGCGCTGAGCTTGTGGGTGGGTGGCAGCTAAGATGGAGAGAGGCAGGGCCCGAGGCCCCCGGAGCTGAGACCCTTTAGCTGGTCAGGTGTGTGAGGCTGCAGGCTGGGCTGGCCGGGTGATAAGCGCAGGAGGCACCCTGAGTGAACCCCCAGGGCTGGCCCTCAGGACGGACACCCCTACGCACGCTGGAGGGCGGCTCCTTCGCTCTCTCTGCGGTACTGTAGGAGGGGGAGGAGGAGGAGACGGAGGATATGAAGGAGGAGATGGAGTCGCGGTGCCTGGACTTGGTCTGAGGTCAAGGGCAGGAGGGTGACAAGGAAGCTCACCTTCTCTGGCCGCTCCGAGTGGACTCTCGATGTGCATAGAGGCCCAGGAGGCCAGGTTGAAGCCATTTATTTATTAAAAGTTTATTCTCATTTAGAAAAAAAAGATTTACTTATTTAATTTTTTGGCTGTGGTGGGTCTTTGTTGCTGCTCGCAGGCTTTCTCTCGTTCCAGCGATCAGGCCTACTCCTCCGTGTGGAGTGTGGGCTTCTCCTTGCGTGGCTTTTCTCTTGTTGCAGAGGCCGGGCTCTAGAGCGCTGACTCAGTAGTTGTGGCACACTGGGCTTACTTGCCCGGATGGCATGTGGGATCTTCCCAGAGTGGGGATCGAACCGGCGTCCCTTCATTGCAAGGTGGATTCTCAACCACTGGACCACCTGGGAAGCCCTGAGACCTACTTCTGTGTAGGTGTTTCTGGCCAGCTGTCACAGAGTCAGGAGAAAAGAACCCAGATCTTTGAGGTCCCGGTAATTTTCTGTGAAATCTTTTCCCATTTGGAGTAAATATTCCCTTTTGCCCCTCAATTCATATTCAGAGTCTTTCATGCTTTTTCTCAAAGAGGGTCCACCAGCTTGTGTAAGCCCCAGGTATCCACCAAGCCTGAAGAATCCTGAGTACCCTATGCATCTCAGGAGTGTTTCTTCATGTTGTGTCTTGGGGGCCCGTGCCAGGCTCTTGGGAAGGGAGTGGGAAAGACAGACAAAGGGGCTCCAGGGGGGGAGGCTTGGGACACAGAGAACTTGGTTGGTTCTTGGTGGTTTTTCCTCTGTTCGGTGGTCCTATAGGAAGTAAGCAAGTGGAAGATGACCAGATGGCAGTTTCTGCCTCCCCCAACCCTGCCCCCAATGTGGATGGAGAAAGATGAAGAAAGGCAGAGAGAGGCCAAGCCCATACTAGTACCAGGGGGCAACAGCAGGATTCTCAGTGAGTTGGGGAGGAGTGTAGGAAGGAAACAGAAAGACAGAGGATGCTACCAGCTCTCCAAGAAGTTTTGTTTTTCTTTGGGGGGGGGGGCATATATTTGATTTACAGTGTTGTGCCAAAGAACTCTTATATTTGGTTCCCAAGAATCTCTTGAAATACAAAGGAAAAATTTGAGGCTAGGTTATTAAAACAATTTTTGCTATGTGTGTGTGTGGGAACTGGCCAAAGTCTATTTTTGAGAATTATATCTCTCAGTTATACTCTGGTAGTGTCAAGAGTGGGCTTGGGGGAACTTTTGCAGCTCCGCCTTTGTTCAGTCGCTCAGTTGTGTCTGACACCTTGCGACCCCATGGACCGCAGCACGCCTCAGTTTCTGTCCTTCAACTGTCTCCCAGAGTTTAATCAAACTCATGTCCATTGATTCAGTGATGCCATCCAACTATCTCATCGTCTGTTCCCCCTTCTCCTCCTGCCCTCAATCTTTCCCAGCATCAGGGTCTTTTCCAATGAGTCGACTTTGCATCAGGTGGCCATAGTATAGGAGCTTCAGCTTCAGCATGTCCTTCCAATGAATATTCAGGGTTGATTTCCTTTAGGATTGACTAGTTGGATCTCCTTGCAGTCCAAGGGACTGTCAAGAGTCTTCTCCAACACCACAGTTCAAAAGCATCAATTTTTCGGTGCTCAGCTTTCTTTATAGTCCAACTCTCACATCCATGCATGACTACTGGAAAAACCATAGCTTTGACTATACAGACCTTTATTGGCAAAGTGATGTCTCTGCTTTTTAATAAGCTGTCTAGGTTTGTCATAGCTTTTATTCCAAGGAACAAGCATCTTTTAATTTCAAGGCTGCAGTCACTATCTGTAGTGATTTTCTAGACCAAGAAAATAAAGTCTGTCACTGTTTCCGTTTTTTGCCCCTCTCCCTCTCTGCCCCCTCCCCCCCGCAATAATCTCCACCAATCTCACCTGAATTTAAGTCATAAGTGTACATGTTTTGCAAACACAGCTTCTAGCCCAGCGTGCCTGACAGTCCATAGGCGCTGTCGTACAGAAATTTCAGCGTCTGTTTCCCAGCCTGATGACAGGAACCTTGGCTGCATCCTGGGAAGGCTGTCCACCAGGTGGTGCTGACGGGTTTTGTTTTTATTTTTATTTTTTTTAAATGCTGATTGATTCATTTCTTTGTTAGTATTGATATTTTACTGGATACCTGCTATGAGCTAGTATTGTGTTAGGAGGTACTGGGAATACAGAGTGAACAAGACTAAGTCCCTGGTTTCAAGGAATTTTTAAAGGTTACGAGTTTTATACTTTCACAGGTAAAACTCAACTGTGATGGAAGTTTCCCTTTTCATGTTGCAGGTATATACTTTTGAGAGTTCTGCTACATTTCTGACATTCCCCTCCCCGCGCAGAATGGGTGTGGCTTGGAGGAACTATAGACACTATTATTATTTGGCTGGGGACAGGATTAACTTCTATGTGTCTGTGTTTCCTGTCTGAGATCCATCATTTTGCCAGGAGATCACTACATTTTAACTTAGATGATTCTAGACACCAGCTTATCATTCCAAGACCTCAGCTTGTGTTTCATCTGCCCATTTGAGTAAATTAACAGCTCCTTTTTGGGAAAAAAAAAAAATTCATTTGTTTAGTTTTGGCTATGCTGGGTCTTTTTTACTGCTTGGACTTCTCTCTAGTTGTGGCGAGGGGGGCTCCCCTCTAGTTTCTGGGTGCAGACTTCTCATTGCAGTGGTTTCTCTTGTTGCGGAGTGCGGGCTCTAAGCACGCAGGCTCCAGTAGCTGCAGCGCGTGGCCTCAGTAGTTGCGGCTCCAGGGCTCTGGAGCTCAGACTCGGTGGTCGTGGCACATGGGCTTTGTTGCTTCTCGGTATGTGGGGTCTTCCTGGACCAGGGACAGAACCTGTGTCTCCTGCATTGGCAGGAGGGTTATTCTTTACCACTAAGCCACCAGGGAAGTCCCACAGCTCCTTTCAAAGAAAAATTCTGGTAGGTCTTTCAGATATCCTGGTGACCTGTCTCCAAATAAAGTGAGGTGGGCCTTGATCTGAGTAGACTTTATCAGACACTTTTGCTTTTCACAGCAAAATGTCAACTCTGCTCCTTGACCATCTACCCCAGAGAATAAGAACCATCAAAGAGCTCACACTTGCCAAAGGCACATCTGAAGTCATAGCTGATAGACAGACCGGCAGAGGTCCATGGGAAGTGCCCATTCCTTTAGCTCTGTAAGCTCTATCTTTGCTCAAAATTAGATTCCCAAAGGCAGCATCTTTGAGGACATTTACTGTGCTAACTTGGCTGCTTCCGGAAATGCCTTCACTTAGCTATGATTGAAGATGTTGACTTTTATTGTGGACTGATATAAAAGTGGTCATAAAACAAACGTTTCTGCACTTTGGGCAGAAATAACTGTTACAGACCTCATTCGCTTTACCACGCTATGTCCTTTATGTCAGAGTCCATGAGAACCGCAGACTCACCAGACCCTCTGCTTGTCTTGACCTTCCCCCTTGGGTGTCCAGCAGGAGTATCCCGTTTCATAAGACCAAACTCCCGTCCTCCCCAACGATCTGCTCCTCCCTCAGTCTTTGTCGGCTCTGCAGACAGCAGCTCCACCGCTCAGCCAAGCGTCTCTGAACCATCCTGGCCGCTTACTTTCTGCCTCACCTCCCATGTAACCTGGTATGAAGTCCTGCCTTTGCCTTCAACACACATTCAGAGGCCGACCGTTTCTCACCGCCTTCTGTTGTCTGGAAATTTCACAAACTTCTCTTTGTAAAAATGAATTAATTTTTGGCTGCGCCGGGTCTTCATTGCTGCCCGTGGGTGCTGTCTCGTTGCCTCGAGTGGGGGCTACTCTCTAGTTGCGGTACATGGGCTTCTCATTGTGGTGTCTTCTCTTGTGGTGGAGGCCGGGCTCTCGGGCTCTCGGGCTTCAGCAGTTTGGGCACGTGGGCTCAGTAGTTGCAGCGCCCAGGGTCTAGAGCACAGGCTCAATCGTTGTGGTGCACGGACTTAGTTGCCCCGTGTCATGTGGAATCTTCCTGGACCGGGGATCGAACTCATGTCCCCTGCATTGGCAGGTGGATTCTTAACCACTGGACCACCAGGGAAGTCCCACACACCTCTTAACTGGTCCGTCTACTTCTGTGTTTTGTTCCCCTCCATCTATACTCGACACAGCATCCAGAATGAGCCTTTAAAATAAGGTCATGGCTCTTCTCTGCCCAAAATCTTCTCAGGACTTCTGTCTTGTCGGAAGGGGAAAAAACCCCAAACTCTCCAATTTCGGTCCCTCCCTTCCCAGCTCTGAGTCGTGTCCTTGTAATTTTCTGATTTTCATTACGGGGCTCACCCTGGTCCCATGTGCTCACATCGCAGGGTCTCTATCTGGAAGACTCTTCCCCAGAGAGCCGCGTGACCCCTCCCTCTCTCCTTCCCTGTCTTTCCTCAAATGTCACGTCCTCAGTGAGAGGTTTCCTGACCACCCTGTTATAGCTGTGGGTCACTGTCTGAGCTCTCTGTCTTCCCTTCCAGTTTCACTTTTCTCCATAGCACTTATCACTGTCTGACACACTCTATATGATATATTGTGTGTGTGTGTGTTTTAAGTTTTTGGCCACGCCTTGAAGCATGTGGGATTTTAGTTCCCCGACCGGGGATTGAACCCATGCCCTGTGATTGGGAGCTCAGAGTCTTAACCGCTGGACCACCACGGAAGTCCCTCTATGTGATGTTTATTGTCTGTCTCATTCAACTGGAAGATAAGCTTCCTGAGGGCAGGAATTTATATCTGTTTGCTCTTCTTTGTACACTTCTGTATCCCACTCCTGTGTCCCATGCCTGGGACATAGGAAGTACTCAATAAGTACTTACTGAATGAATGATTAATTTCTAGTAGAATTAGTGTCAGAGAAAAAGTATCTTTTGCATTTCCTTAGACAATATGATTGCTGCTGTTCATTGGACTTTACTTTTCGGTTTTGCTCCCAGATAGTTCCAAGTCGAATGTGAAGGGAGTTCCCATGACTGTCTCACCTCTGGTCTCTGACTCAGTGATCTTCCCCCTCTACATGGTTTTTCAATGCCTTCACTTTTAACTTTTATTCAAACAACTTTGTCCATATCTGTATCTGTGAGTATTCATGAAACTTTTTGGTTTCTGGTAAATATTTGTCAAGTGAATGCCTGGTGTGCCATTTTAATTCTTTTTGAAAGTAAGTGGGATATAAGTACTAAATTATTAATGATCTCTGCTATGACTAAAAAGTGATGGGCTAGAGAGAAGCAAGAGGTGATCAGGAGAGGACGGGCTGGTGAAGAAGGCATGGCGGGTGCCCCATGGCTGGGGTGAGTGTAGGATTTATCCTCCCAACCAGGACAGTGAGAGGCAGGAGGGGACTCATTTTCCTGGGACAGCCAGCATAAACTGAGACTGTCCTGGCAAACTAGGACAAATGATCACTTTAGCAGTGGTTAACATTTATTGAAGCGTAAATATTTAGTATAGGTTCATGTTCAGAGAAGGAAGCGTAAGTGAAATGGATTCCTTTGGCAGGATCAGCAAAGGCCACGGCGAGGCACTACCTGCATGAAATGAGGCCACGTTCCTCTGTGTTGGCAGAGAGTGCGATCAACAGGCTGATGTTTGTTGCTATTCTACTTCCCTCCTCAACATTGACTTTGGTGGAGCAGTTTTAAAACCTGGAAAAGAGGAGGCATCAAATGCAACAGGATATAGGGAGGTGAAACAGAGGCTACCAAACAGAGCCACTCCCTGGCCCCTGGCCAAACCCAGCACTGCTCGGCCTGCGGCTCGTCCACCCCTGAAGCAGGATGGAAGTGAGCTGACCTCTCCACCACCTGATGGGGGCACCCCTGCCTTCTGTCCCCCTTGGCTCCCCACACCCAGCTCCTGTCCTCTCCAGCCTCCGGCCCCCAAGTCACTCATTAAGGCAATTCCTGAGGTTCCTGGTGTCAATAAGAGCAACCAGAGCCTGAGTGAAGATTTTGGAGGTAACATTTTATTGCTTCCAGGCACCTGCCTGTCCCTCCACGTGGAACCAAGAGAAATTCGGTTAACAGTTTGCTTTCCACAAAAATCAGACCAGTGACAGGTGATTGCAAGTGGACTCATGGAGAATCCGTTTTAACACCTCTGTAGGTGTTACAGGGGGCTTCCCTGGGGGCTCAGTGGTAAAGAATCCACCCTCGATCCTGGGGTTGGCAAGGTCCCCTGGGGTGAGGGAAATGGCAGTCTGCTCCAGTATTCTTGCCTGGAGAGTCTCATGGGCAGAGCAGCTACAGTCCATTGGGTCACAAAAGAGCCGGACACGACTGAGCGACTAAACACCCCCACACCACACACCAGGAGTCACAGTTCAAGGGAACACTCTCCAGGTGCCAAGGGCACCTATCCTTTGTCAAGCTAGACATCACCTTCTTCCTGTTTCAGAGAATCTAGGCCCTGGGGGCCTGAGTTGAGTAAGACCTCCATGGGTCCCATTTAGCACACCCTGTCTTGTGATAGCTAATAGTTCTTTTCTAATTTTTTTAAATTGAAGTGTTATTAACTTATCATATTGTGTTAATTTCAAGTATACAGCAAAATGATTAAGTTATATGGATATAAGGGTTCTTTGGTAGCTCAGATGATAAGAATCCACCTCCAACGCAGGAGTGAAAGTCGCTCAGTTGTGTCCAACTCTTTGCGACCCCATGGACTATACAGTCCATGGAATTCTCCAGGCCAAAATACTGGAGTGGATAGCTGTTCCATTCTCCAGGGGATCTTCCCAACCCAGGGATTGAACCCAGGTCTCCCTCTTTGCAGGCGGATTTTTTACCAGCTAAGCCACATCCCTGGGTCAGGAAGATTCCTGGAGGAGGGCACAGCAATACCTGCTCCAGTGTTCTGGCCTGGAGAATTCCATGGACAAGGGAGCCTGATGGGCTATAGTCTGTGGGATTGCAGTGAGTCGGACACAACTGAGAGACTAACACACACATACATACACATACACACGTTTAGACAAATGGATAAGAAAGCTATGGTACACATACACAATGAAATATTACTCAGCCATTAAAAAGAATACATTTGAATCAGTTCTAATGAGATGGATGAAACTGGAGCCCATTATATAGATAAAGATATTCTTTTCCAGACTCCTTTCCATTATAGTTTATTACAAGTTCTTGATTCTTGTGCTCATTTGGATTTCTACCTTTTCACTCCAAGAGTAGCTGGCTTCTATGATGGCAACTCATTTCCCCCCCGCTGGAAGATAACAGAGCTAAAAAAAATTTTTTTTAAAATCCTGCCTTTTTATATACAGACAATCAACTTTTCCTCTCCGGGAGCAATGTTTCCCGTCTTCCTGCTCTAACTGAGGAATGGAAGAGTGTCCTCCACGTCAGACACTCTGCCATGTGCCTTTTGTATGCATTCTAGATACAGAGAGTTGTACCCCAGGCGAGCAGAGGTCGGGGAGGGAGCTCCAGGCTTAAATGTATATGAAGAGCAGACACTTCAGCACGTTGCTGACTTGACTCTGTCATACAGAGCCCTTACTGCAGTTGGGGTGTCACAGGAAGAAGCAACCACCAAAGAATAGCTTGTGTGCATGCCGAGTCACTCAGTCATGTCTGACTCTTTGCGATTCCATGGACTGTAGCCCACCAAGTTCCTCTGTCCATGGAACTTCCCAGGTGAGAATACTGGAGTGGGTTGCCATTGCCTCCTCCAGGGGATCTTCCCCATGTAGGGATCAAACCCACCTCTCTTGCGCCTCGTTCATTGGCAGGCAGATTCTTTACTACTGTGCCACCTGGGAAGCCCGTATGGGGACAGGGCCTTAGTCAAAGAACACTTTGTGGAGGGAGGGGACATATGTATACTTATGACTGATTCATGTTGTTTTATGGCAGAAACCAACATGACATTGTGAAGCAATTACCCTTCAATTAAAAATAAATAAAAAAAACACATTGCAAGAGTCATTGGCAGAAAGTCGCTTGAATGGGACAAACAGATATCAACCCCAAGAACACTGCTTCTCTGTAGATAGACTCATGGGATGCCTGGTATGAAGCAAGCCTGGCCACTGTCCCAGCCTCCTAGCTCTCTGCTGCCACCCCAGATGGACCAAGTCCCTTTGAAGACACAGGTGACACCATGATTGACAAGGAACACAGCCAAGCTGCCACACTGCTGGGTGGCAGGTGACAGCAAAGCTTCCTCACACTTCTTCCTCAGACTTTTGGGAAGATCTCCCTGGAAACTGCTAGAAGAAATCTCTTTTGGCCATAACTGTTTGCTCCAGGGCTCCTGGTTCTTCATAGTGATTTGGGGTGGAGTGGACATCACCAGGGAGCTCAAACGGTAAAGAATCTGCCTGCAGTGCAGGAGACCTGGGTTCAGTTCCTGGGTTGGGAAGATAGATAGATCCCCTGGAGAAGGAAATGGCAACCCACTCCGGTATTTTTGCCTGGAGAATCCCATGGACAGAGGAGCCTGGTGGGCTACAGTCCATGGGGTCACAGAGAGTCAAGACACGACTGAGCGATTAACACTTTCACTTTCAGATGTCACAGCATCTGTTTTATCAGCACAAATGATTTAACTGCATCCAGGGATGGAGAGAAATTTGCACAGGTTTCCTCCCCTGGAAAAACTGAGAGAAGCAAATCTTGTCTCTTAGGAATCAAGAAATGTTTGTTTTTCAAAGTAAAGCTTTACTGTAATGAAGGGACAATGTGGATATCCTGTAAAAATTCTTACTTTTGATCCACGGTCAAGAGGATTCTTAGCTAGAAGGAGCATAGCTTTATTATCTTGCACCATCCTCAGACTTTGAAGAAGGACATGGCAATCCACTCCAGTATTCTTGCCTGGAAAATTCCATGAACCAAGGACTATGGCGTGCTACAGTCCATGTGATTGCAAAGAGTCGGCCTCGACTGAGCGACTGAGCACATCTTCAGCCATAAGGTCTGTTAAATCTCTATTAAGGGACTTCCCTGGTGGTCCAGTGGTTAAGAATCTGCCTGCCAATGCAGGGGACACAGGTTCAATCCCTGGTCTGGGAACTAAGATTCCACATGCTGCGGGCCAGCTAAGCTTGTGTGCCACAACCTTGAGCCCACACCCTGGAGCCCAGGCTCCACAACAAGAGAAACAACTGCAGTGAGAAGCCCACAAATTATTATTATTATTATTTAAAGAAAAGCCCTATTCAATTGAGGACAGTCTGTGGCAGGGCTGAGCGTGGATCTGAGGGTGGTCTTCTCAAGGTAGGGGTAAATGGAAGGCCCTTGGAACCTGGTTGTTCTGTCTGTCAACTTGCTTGTTGGTCCACCTGGGAGAAGAGTGAACTGCAGTGTAAAATAAAGAGGCTTTGAATTATTATCTCAAAATGTGAACAGTTTTTATAACCCATTCTAGGGGATGATGAACTCATCAAGGGAAGAAAGTTGCCTGGCTGTGAGAGAGCTGGGCTGCGATTGGGTGTCTGTTTCAATGATTTATAGTCCCTTTTAATGCAGTTGGGATTGGGAGCAAAGGTCAGAGTGGGTCTTTCAGGAGACGTAGGAGAGTGGATTTTAGATATAAATTATGCAACCCTTAAAGTTCAACACAGATACAAACTGAGCAGCTCTTTCATGGTGTTTGGGGAGTGATGACTGATTTGTGGTCTGCTTAAGAATGGAGATAGGTCACCTTCCAGTTCTGAAAGTATTTTTTCATATTAGGACACCCATAATTAATTAGGGGTTCATGCAGCGAGGTCATGAATGGGATTGCTTGGTGCTTTGACCCCCTAAATCTGTGTTCCTGCCCACAGGGCCCCAGTGATAGATCTCTTTCAGAGTTCAGAGAGGAATTATGAGGGCTTGTCTCTGAGTCCAGCACGAAACACTTTTATGGCACCATTAAAACTGGAGCTTGTTCAAGTTGCAGCCAGGAAGCTTCTTTTGTCTAAGATAAATCATACGGCGTATTTTATTTCAATCTGAGATTTAACTTTGAGACTCCTGGGTGAGGCTTTTGTTTTTCAAATAATTTGGATAGAATTGGTTTACTTCTCCATGAGGGGGTAAGAAAGAATTCTAAGCAGCTCAGCCTTTACCCAGTCGAACTAATCAAATGAAGGAAGACTTTGATTCATTTGATTCAAAGCTGTGTGAGAGCCGGAAATAATTCACCTCCTGGTTACTGATTTGCACCCTTCTCTGATGATAGCATGGATACCCCAGAGCTTTAGCTTGAGATGTGTCTGAAATACCAGAGGAAGCCCCAGGAGCCGGGGTTGTTACTTTTACATGAGGCATTTGATGCTAAACATAAAGACTCTGAGGATTGGGCTCTGGGAAAGCGGAGATTTTGTTCTGAAGCCCCAGAGGCCGGCTTTCTACATCCCATTGGAGGGAAAGTCCCCGCAGGGGGCTCTGTCAACACTTGTTTCCCGCTCCAGGCCTGTAGGATGGGTGCTGTCACCTCTTAGGGAACCCTCATTTCTAGGTCTCTGAGTGGCAGTGCCTACATGTTCTGATCATTTGTTACTGAAATGTGAGATTTCATACTAAAGTGTTCCAGAGCAGACCAGCGTACCCCAGGGCATAATCATCCCGTAATGCAGTGGACTTCTTGTGATTTTCAGAGTCTATCATTAGGATTTGCAGGTTCAGTGTGATCCAAAGGTTTTAAATCAAAATCCTCTCTTCATGTGGTTGTCTTCCAGGAAATGCTGCAGAATTTGTTTTTTTCTCCTCAGCATCAAAGGAATTTCTTTGTCTCTTCTTATAACCCACCCACACCCACCCCTTTCCTCTTCTTGTCCACTTGCTCCCCTTTCTTGCTTCGTGACTCTTGTGAGCACTTTTTTCTCCTTCTGTGCATGAGAAATGGACCAAGTCAGGGAGAGTTGGAGGGAAGGATGGGCCGGGAATAACAGCTCCTATGTACTGGGTACTTTGAGGTGAGAGGCATTGCGGGGTCCTGTCACTAAAATGTGTTGAGCAGGAGTGAATGCCATCCCTGTGTTCAACAGGGAACTTGGGCTTCTTTGAGGGTAATGCAGTGGAGAGTGAACTTGTTCAAGCTTGGCCAAGAGTGACCTTGGGTCAGCCTGGGGCACCCCGCCGTGTCGCACCACGGCGCCCCTACTGGGTGCAGGACTGACGTGAGCAGTAGGAAAGGCGTGTCTATTCCTGGAGGATCACCCTGTGCCCATAGCTTGTGTGCGCTCAGTCACTCAGTCGAGTCCGACTCTTTGTGACCCCGTGAACAGTAGCCCACCAGGCTCCTCTGGCCATGGGATTCTCCAGACAAGAGTACTGGGGTGGGTTGCCTTTTCCTTCTTGGTGAGATGTTTCCGCTTATGTGATCTCAGCCTTCACAGTACATTCAAAGTGGGTAATATTTCTTCCATTTTCCTCATGAGAAATTGGAAACTAAGGGAAAATAAGTTGCCAGTGGCTAAGCTATGGCCACATTTTTAAAAAAAGTAAACTCTATCCCCCTTTTTTTTGAAAAATTATTTTTTACTGGTCTGGATTTTCGTTGCTTTCTCCAGTTGCAGTGAGTGGGGGGGGGGGGTCACTCCTTGTTGCAGAGCATGGACTTCAGTAGTTGTGGTGCACAGGCTTAGTTGCGCTGAGACATGTGGAATGTTCCCGGACCAGGGATTGAACCGTGTACCCTGCATTGGCAGGTGGATTCTTAACCACTGGACCCCAGGGAAGTCCCTGTGAACACATTTGAACTGAGGACACTGGTGCCTCCAAACCATGGTGACTGGTCCTCATTCTGGGTGAGTGAATTCTCTGAGAACTTGGTACTTTTTGATGGTTTTGGGAATTTCTGCTGTGGGGAGGTAGAGCATGTTTATACCAAAACCATTCCTAGGCATTAGCTCCTGATCCTCTTGTTTCGTATCATCTATTCCTATCCCGTAGTAGGTTCTCATAGAAAATTAAGATGCAGAAGTACTTCCTGTGGTTGGGATAATGGTTTCAATGGAGGCGTTCTAGTGATGGGCATGGATGGAGTGGTGTGTGTAACCTTAGCACTTTTTTATATTCCACTCAGATGTTTGCCATCTTTTATAAAAGTAAAGAACTGGGGACTTTTCAGGAAGGTGGTGACTGCTCTCCATCTCCAGCTTAAGCTCTTCTTCCCTTTGTGATGGGGCAGGTCTTCAGCTCCGTGTGAGTGAGGCCTCAGTTGGGGCCTGCGGAGTCTTCACAGCCCACTTATGACCTGGGGGAGCATCTCAGAACAAATTGTTAATGATCAGGAAGGAACACGAGTATTGGGACTCTTGTGAGTAGATGTGTAGCCATCTTCTGAAAAGATAAAGAAAATGCTGCATGAAAGCTTGTAGAATGGGAATTAGTAACTAGGATGAAAATTCTAGATAACGATGGCACACTCTTTCAAGAACTTTCTGGATGGTGGAGAAAATAATATCAGGTGGGAAAATCTGGACATTGATAATTTTGAGTTGATAGGTAGTTTAGGGTATATGAACTCTGCATGAGAAGAGAGGTTAGAAGTTTCCACCCAATTTAATGTGCTTCATTGTGCATGCTCACTCGTATCTGACTCGTTGCGACAACAGGGTCCTACTGTAGAGCACAAGGAACTATACTTAATATCCTGTGATAAACCATAATGGGAAGGAATACTAAAAAATGTGTATATACATATAACCCGGGTCTCCTGCATTGTGGGCAGATTCTTTACCATCTGAGCCAGTGGAACCCAGCAATAAAAAAACAATTATGATCAAGTAGGGTTTCGCTAAAAGGAGCAAAAATAATGAAATATAAAGGAAATCAGTCCGTGTAATTCACTACATCAATGAAAGTCATATAATTAATGTTGAAAAGCCTTTCAGTGAAATTCAGCATCGTTTCTAGACAAAAATCATGTGTAATTGGGTTAGAATATCTCACAAATTCTGGGGTTGGCTAGTCCTGACCCATTCCCAGTCTCCTTTGTTGGGACTGGTTCCATTATTGAGGCTGGATTAGTTAAATAGCTATTTTCTTGCCGTTAGAAGTTGCCATATGACTTCATGTTATCTGAAGTCAGATGATAGTTTCCTGATAAAGCTTTTGCTAATCTGAAATAAAGGGGTTTGTACAGTTGGTGTCGTCCCTTCCCTGTTGTTTCAGCCTTGAGCATGTCTGTGATGTCTGCAGCTAGGGCAGCCATTCTGCAACCATGAGGCAGCAAGCATGCAGGGTAGGCCAGACTAGCTGCAAATATTTCATTCCCAACTTCCCTGAGCTGCTAAATGAACACCCATCATCATTTGCCTCTACATGTCATTATTGTATCTATGTCTACTGACTTGGAGGATGGAATAAATTGCCATAGGAATCATCCCCAGTGTATTAACCCTTCCTGTATCTCCAACCATGTGTGATCCCTCTCCCTTTGACACTGGACCAGTCGTGTGACTCACTTTGACCAATGGGACAAATGATGCAAGCAGATGCTTACATCTGTGCGTTGGGCTTACCCTCTTGGAATGCTGCCACCATGTGAGGAAATCTGCTGGACACTGTTGCTGAGCAGGTAACCAGCACCAAATGCCAACGAGTGAGTGAGGCCACTTGGCCTATTCAGCTGCTTAATGACTGTATTCCTATGAGGGACTGTAGGTGAGACCAGCAGAAGAACTATCCAGCTGAGCCTTGCCCAAGTAGCTGACCTGTGCAATCACGGGGAAATAAATGGTTGCTATTTTGAGGCAGAGGTGAGCAAACCTTTTCTTAAAGGGCCAGATGGTACATAGTTTAGGCTTGTGATCTCTGTCATAGTTACTCATTTCTCATGTTGTAAGACATGAGCAACCGTGGACAGTACAGAAATGAATGGGTGTGGCTGTGCTCCAATATGTTTATTTACAAAGGCAGGTGACTGGCTCACAGCTGGAGTTCGGCAGGCCCATGCTGAATTACTCAGCTGTAGAGTGATTGCTGTAGTCATGAACGGGTGTGAGAGTTGGACCGTAAATAAGGCAGAGTGCCAAAGAATTGATGCTTTTGAACTGTGGTGTTGGAGAAGACTCTTGAGAGTCCCTTGGACTGAAAGGAGATCCAACCAGTCCATCCTAAAGGAAATCAACCCTGACTATTCAGTGGAAAGACTGATGCTGCAGCTGAAGCTCCAATACTTTGGCCACCTGATGCGAAGATCTGACTCATTGGAAAAGACCCTGATGCTGGGAAGGATTGAGGGCAGGAGGAGAAGGGGACAACAGAGGATGAGATGGTTGGATGGTATCATCGACTCAATGGACATGAGTTTGAACTAGCTCTGGGAGATGCTGAAGGACAGGGAGGCCTGGTGTGCTGCAGTCCATGGGGTCACAAAGAGTCAGACACGACTGAGCAACAATGACGACAAACAACATAGCAATTGTTAACTGACCCGGAGGGATGTCCATACTACTGTCAAATGAAAAAGTCAAATTACAGAATAATGTATAGAGTATGAACCTCTTTGGGCAAAAAAAAAAACTCCAAAGAAAACCCAGAAAATTATATATATATAAAACCTCCCTTCCAGAAAGGTCTGGAAGAATATACACCAGCTTCTGGGCTCTGGCTTCCTCAGAGTGGTGATTGTTGGCTATCGGCATGGAGAAGGAGGGGTATGCAGAGGCGAGTAACTTCTCATGCAATTTTGTTTCATGTGTTACTGTGAGCATGCTTGCGTGCCTGTGTGCTCAGTCACTTCAGTCGTGTCCGACTCCTTGGGACCCCGTGGACCGTAGCCTGCCAAGCTCTTCTGTCCATGGGATTCTCCAGGTGAGAATACTGGAGTGGGCTGCCATGCCCTCCTCCGGGGGATCGTCCTGATCCAAGGATTGAACCCACATCTCCTGCACTGCAGGTGGGTTCTTCACTGCTGAGCCACCGGGAAGCCCACAAGGAACATATGACTTGTGAACTTGGGAAAAAACTAAGGAAAAAATGAGAAATAACTAAACGTCTCAAAATTTCTCTTCAGTGTGATTGAGGACCACCCAGAGCTGAAGAGGCCATTCAGATGCACCTTTGGCTCTGTCCACAGTCTTCACTAGAGGGCACTGGCATTTTCCCCAGGGCGGGAATGAAGTGGTTGGTGCTGGTAGGAAGCATGTGCGTGCTAAGGAAGGTGGGTGAATTCTGTTCTGTTTGAATCACTTTTCTAGATTTGGATTTTCTGAAGGCAGAACAGAGGACTAAAAGTCATGGTCAGTGCCTAGTGGCCCGGACATCTAAGAATTTATCGGGGCCATCAACCCAGGTTCCTCTGATTGAACCACTTTGTGTCAGGCCTCTGCTCTTGGCCAGCTGTCTGGGGCATTGCCATAACACCCCAAACAGCAAGGCCTTCTGACGAGCTCTTGCAACCTCTATCCGTGAGCCGTGGGGTCCTCTGCTACAATTCGTCAGAACCAGTCCTCAGGAGAATGTGAAATTTCTCCTTTTCTCTGCAGAAAACCTTTCTTGGTCCATCATTCCAGCTGTTGTGAGCAGGAAATCATTTACAAGAAGGAATGCTAAACAGAAAAGCAATTTTAAGAAGTGTTTAATAGCCTCTACCAGCAATTCCCTGCCTGGTCAGTGAGTGAGGGCAGGGAATATGAGATGAGCCCTGTGGAATGTTCTGGTGAACCCTGTGACCTTGAACACTTAGCCATCCCCTCACATAAAAGCCAGCAGAGCCAATCTGAAAGAAGTTGCTGTCAGCCCCAGATGACTGAGAATTTGAATCCATGTGGGAATCACATACAAATGGGTGGAGGAGTTTTTTTGGGGGGAGGAGTTAAGTTTGACCAATTCTAATAGTATTTCACCTATATTATATATATCTCATAACACATATGTGCACGGCTCATACTTAAACAGTGTTTTAGCTTTTCCAAAGCAGTTAGGTATCTATTTGTATCATTAGAATCAGCACATAGACTTACTGATCACTGCTTAACTTTACTGAAACTTCGGTTTAGTTTTGACTTGTAGGTGAAAATAGTTTCATTGATTAATGACGTCATCATGCTGATGTAATAATGAGTTTTGAAGAACGGACAGTTGGGGCATATGTTCCCAGGCTCCAGGCCGTAGAGGTGCAACACAGGTGCTAGTTTTGCAAATGCCAGCCTGGCAGCCACACTGGTGGGAGAGAGGAACCCACCTCCTGCTGCTGCTCTCGGTGAACCGAAAACAGGAGTCAGGAATGAAATGCAGAGCGAGTTAGAACTGTCAAACCCAGCCACCTTTAAAGGACGTGGAACATGGAACAGTAATCTCTTTGAGACTTATTTGTTTTTAGTGTTTTGTTTTAGGGGCTTCCCTTGTGGCTCAGCTGGTAGAGAATCTGCCTGCAAAGCAGGAGACCTAGGTTTGACCCCTGGGTTGGGAAGATCCCCTGGAGAAGGGAACGGCTACCCACTCCAGTGTTCTGGCCTGGAGCATCCCATGGACTGTATAGTCCATGGGGTTGCAAAGAGTTGGACACGATGGAGTTTTGTTTTAGTGTTTATTTTTAAAGAAAAAAAAAAATACCACCACAAGTAAATAGGACTTGATACACCAAAACCAAGTTTCAAGAGTTGGTTTGGAGGGACTTCCCTGGTGATCCAGCTGATAAGACTCTGTTGTTCCATTGCAGTGGACCTTGGTTTGATTCCTGGTCAGGGAGGTAGGATGCCACATGCCACATGGTCA
The DNA here is from genome assembly GCF_033118175.1 of Dama dama. Classification (NCBI taxonomy): domain Eukaryota; kingdom Metazoa; phylum Chordata; class Mammalia; order Artiodactyla; family Cervidae; genus Dama; species Dama dama. Next base: position 19,696,125 of record NC_083710.1, read on the forward strand.
AAATACAAACAACAAAAGCAAAACTAGAAGCATTGAAAGTCTTAAGAAAAAAAAAAAAAAGAGTTGATTGGAAACCATTCTCCCCCCATGTGGCAGGGAATTTGGGAATAAGTGCTCCTGAAGCCCTTCCCAGCCCCATTGCCATAGTTTCTTTGACGGTGAAGACCACCATGTCAGCACACCCCAGGATTCCCTGTTACCGAGCGGGATGGGATCATATCACAGCTCAGCTGAGCCGTGTCTTGGCTGTAAGACAGGCTTATGCACTGCCTTGGAAAGCCAGGAGGACTTCAGTTCTGGAATTTTTTGGACACAGGAGGGACTCTGGAATTCACCTTGTCCTACCTGTGCTAGAGAAGAAAGAATACCACCACAAGTAAATAGGATTGATACAACAAAGCCAAGTTTCAGGAGTTGGTTTGGGGAGACTTTCCTGGTGATCCACCTGCATTAGGGGGCAACAACCTTCTCCATGTTTTGCTAGGACAGGTGACAAAAGCAGAGCCAAAGTTGGAGAAATGCAGTCCTCGTTGTGGGTGCATGTATATGATCGTGTTGTAGAGGGGGTGGTGGGAAGGGAGGGAGAAGGGTGTCCCTCTGGGAGGAGAAGATGGGTTTTTGAGGGGACTTGGCATGTGCTTTGGTCTTGACTTGCCTTTGCCAGCATTGGGTGGGGGAGAGGCAGAGAGAGGGCAGAAGGGAGCTTTGGTAACAAGCCTATCAACCTCCCTAATGCATGCATCTCCTATAGAAAGCACCTCTGTGTATCTGTCTACCTTGACTTGCTGGCTTCAGGGAGTCAGTGCTGGGAGGGGAGGCCTCTATTCTCAGGCAGGAAGTGTAGGAAATTCAGATGGGATCCAGAGGCGGACTCTTATTGACCCCGGGCAAGTGACTTACTGTGTTTCTCTTCTCTCATCCGTTAAAATGAGGACAGTGACATGCTCCTAGGATCAGAGACGATTCAGTTATATCTTCATGTGAAACAGAGTATTACTGGCACCTCACAATCTAAGTATTTAATAAACCACTTTGTCCATTTATCAGTTCTCACCAAGTGTTTATTGAGCTCCGTCTTGGGCATCGGCTTTCAGACCAGGGCCAACTGCTGCCCTGCAGAGTATATGACCAGTGGTGTCAGTGTTTCCTCAAAGTAGCTAGGAGAACATTCCCCGGAGGTGTGCTCCTGGTTTAAGTGGTTGGATGAATTGTAATGAGCCTGATCGTGTGGACCAGCGAGGTGGCAGCCCCCGAGGACAGGCCAGGGGATGGATGTAACTAAGAGCAGCGTGTTGTTACTCAAACACTGTGTTTGGGGACCACCAATCCTTGGGCCAGTTATCCTGGTCGGTGAGGCTGTACTTCCCATGTGAAGGCGCCCCTCTTCCGTCAAAGCTTATTCCACCGTCATCCAGTCACAGAGCACTGATGACAGTCATTCATTAGTCCCCTGAGAGGGCTCTTCTTTGTCTCAAGCTGCATTGCAGAGAACGGGACTCGAGCTGCCGACCGGGGAGAGCAGACACATAATCACTCAGCTTGTATTAGCAGAGAGTAGGGAAAGTGACAAGTCTGCAGTTCCTGTTCTTACAGAGATGATGAGCTGTCTCGAAGCAGCGATTTGGCTAAAAGAGAGCCCACAAGACTCCAAGTAAATTTGTCACTTTGTGTTCCCCTCCTTTTTTGCTAAGTGTTAATGCAAGTTTGCAGTTGAATTTCAGATATTCTGAAATGGTGTTTCTTTCTTGGCATTCATTGATGCCGCACTGAAAGCAGAGTGCTAAGTACAGTATATTTTTCTTTTGCACCCAAAATGAATCTTGGAACTACATCCTCGGTGTATATCTTTCTTCAGTTATTCTCTTGCTTTGGCTTTCCAGTCCCCTGACCCAGACACCATCCCACCTCATTTAGTTCCTGAAGCTTCTGTTTAGCCACTGTTATTGCTCCAACACGGCTTCCCAGATGGTAGAGTGGTAAAGAATCTTCCTGCCAATGCAGGAGATTCAGGAGACGTGGGTTTGATCCCTGGGTCAGGAAGATTCCCTGGAGGAGAAAATGGCAACCCACTCCAGTATTCTTGTCTGGAGAATCCCATGGATAGAGAATCTCATGGACAGAGGAGCCTGGTGGGCAACTGTCCATGGGGTCGAAGAGTCAGACGTGGCTGAGCACAATGAAGCAACTGCTCCAACATGACCTCGAGAATTGTACTTGGACTTTTAAAATAGGAGGCAAATGTGATTTTTTGGAGTCAGGTAAATCATGTCTGGTGTTAGGATCTGTCCTGGCATTCCTTAGGGTCAGAAAAGACTTCAAAGAAAATATCCAAAAGAGGGGAACTTGAGAAGAAATCAGAAGATATCTTTCAGAAATACGATCTTAAAATGCCGCCGGCTGGAAAGGGTAGTTTTCCGATCACAGGAGTAGTCGGAGCTGTCGAAGGAAGAATCTGCCTGTGGCATTCTGACTGAGCTCGAAATGATGTAGTGACAGCCATCAGATCGGAGAAGGGTGATCGGTCCCCACCAGGAGGCAGGTGACAAAGTTATGGAGCCCGATGTCTCCTTGAAATAGATAATGCAGGGTTCCAGATGACGTAGTCTTAAAGGGTCATAAAAAGCCCTGACAGCCTGATGGATGTGGACATCATATATATATTTTTCCCAACATAAAGAATGGGATCCTGTAAAAGCATTTCCTAAGTAGGAAAAGATGATCTTTGCGTGGATGGACTAAAGCCCTCCGGGCCCCGTGTCACTTGCTGCCGGCTGTCCCTACCACGTGTGTGTTTTCTGGTTGTGCTCTTGGGTGTTCCTTTTTTAAAGATTTATTTATTTTTTGTTTTTTGGCTGTAGTGGGTCTTCATTGCTGCCAGTGGGCTGTCTCTAGTTGTGGCGGTTGAGGGCTGCTCTTCGTTACAGTGAGCAGGCTTCTCCTGGTGGCTCCTCTTGTTTCAGGGCTCAGACTCTAAGCCCAGGACATGGGCTCAGTAGTTGTAGCTCCTGGGCTCTAGGGCGCAAGCTCAGTAGTTGCGATGCACGGACTTAGTTGCTCCTCGGCAGGTGGGAACTTCCCAGACCAGGGATCGAACCCATGTCCTCTGCATCGGCAGGTGGATTCTTAATCACTGGACTACCAGGGAAGCCCCTATTAGATGTTTCAGGCTTCCTTTTAATGGCGATGGCAATGATGTATTGTTTTCAGCCTTTTTGGAATCTTTCTGCATTTTGAGAACTCTTTTTTTTGTTTTCTAATCTGGATTATTGGAGCTAGCGGTAAGCATGCCCTCCCTCCCCCACACACACAGAAGCCAAGCTGCAGCTCCAGTCAAAGGCCAGGCAGGTGCCCAAGTCTCTTATTCCTCAAAAAGCCTCCAGCAGTTCCCCGCCACTGTCAATAATGGTAATTATAATTATAGAGCCAGTCCCCTGAGGAGCTCAAAGCACTTTCTGGATGCTACAGCATTGATCCTCATAACACGAGTGTAACAGGGGAAGGAGCAAGCGTTGTCATCACTTTGTAGATGGAAAACGTCACTGAGGGAGGCAGAAATGATTGTTCACGTGGAGCAGGTTACGGTGTTGAGGTTTTTGGATTCAGTTGTGTGCACTAATTGCTGTGCTAAAATGCGCCCTCCCCGCCCCCGCCCCAATCAGCCTTTGCCCAGAAGGATGTCAGCACAAGCCTGTCACAAGGACTTTGCTCCATAAGTGTTAGTGATAGTAGCTCAGTCGTGTCCGACTCTTTGTGACCCCATGGACTATAACCCACCAGGCTCTGTCCATGGATTTCTCCAGGCAAGAATACTGGAGTGGGTTGCCATTCCCTTCTTCAGGGGATCTTCCCAACCCAGGGACCAAACCCAGGTCTCCTGCATTGCAGGCAGATTCTTTACCATCTGAGCCACCAGGGAATTTGCTCCATAATGTAAAGCCGTTTAAAGATAATTTAGTTCTTTTTCTTTCGTTTGTATTTTTTACCAAACAAGCTATGGGGCAGCTTGTTGTAAAAGTTATATCCAAGTAAAGATAAAAGAACAAAGGCCAAATATCATGTAATGGGCGTGGGGTGGGGGCAGCAGTGGGGATGGGGGTAAGAGAGTGGTGATGGAAGGTGCGTGTCAAAACCGGTTAGTGCAACTGAACTTAGCATTTAGCTGTGGGATTCCTGGCAGCCGAGGCTAAGAAGGGAAGCTAGATGACGTATGAAGGTGGTGCTCAGTTGCTCAGTCGTGTCTGACTCTTTGTGACTTCATGGACGATAGATGCAAGGCTCCTCTGTACATGGGATTTCCCAGGCAAGAACACTGGAGTGGGTTGCCATTTCTTTCTCCAGGGGATCTTCCCCAACCATGGATCAATTCTTTACTGCAGGCGGATTCTTTGCTGCTGAACCACTGGAGAAGCCCATGAAGGTCTCTGTATGATATGATAAAATGCACTGTGAGACAAGAAGAACTTAGGTATGTGAGCTCAATCGGATAAGTTAGCCTGGGAATAAAGGTTTAATTCTGCAGCTTATGAAGGAGCATCTTAAGGCTAGATCACAAAGAGTGGCTGCTCATGCCAAACACCACGCACATGCACGCACACGCCCACCCTCATGTTTCTGTACTTAAATGTTGAAGGTGAAATGTGGTTAAAATTTGCATCAAGGGCAAACTTGAAAGGGGCAGTGGGATTAGAAGGCTTTAAAGTGGCCATTTGGCGGTTGACAGGTGAAGGCAGTGGCGGAAGTATTTTGCCAGCCTCCATCTTTCTGCACTATTCCATGATGAAGCACGGATTCTTAACGCCCGTTCTTTCAGTTTCCTTCTCCCTGACGTGCATGTTGCTTGTTTGTGTAGACTCTCTGAACGTGAATGACCCTGGGGGCAGTTATATCAACAGATACGCTAAGGGCAAGCTGTGATTCCCAAATAAATACAAATTCCAGAAAGCACTCCTTTGCTCATCATTGCTGCAAAGTAACCATGTCGCCCAACTCTCTGCAAATTGGAGGTTCTTTACACAGTGTTTGTGAAAGAGGCGGCTGGGTATTTCTGTCTTTCTTCCTTGTGTTCTTCGTGTTAAATTGTCTCAGAATAACCGTGAGGGTTATGCTTTTAGAGGCTTAGCTTTTCCAGTTCTAGAAAATGGATGAGGACGTATTGTCCAAACAAAACATTGGTGTTCTCAAAGTGTTCAGAGATATCAAATATTCTTTCAAACATCATCTTCATGAGCAATGCCCCCTCCATTAAATCCTGCCCATGGGGTGTGTGTGTGTGTGTGTGAGAGAGAGAGAGAGAGAGAGAGAGAGAGAGAGAGAGAGAGAATGTAACAGCTAGAAACGGAGCAGAAAAGCAGATTGGTTAATGTCATCTTAGATAATAGTCCCTCTGAAGCCACTTGCCGCCTTTTTATCCAGGGGTAAAAAACCAACTTGATTTCAATATTATTGATATTATTTCTGGCTCTTGAAGACCTATGAAATGAAAACTAAGCTTTAAAAGCTTTGCAGTTAATTGCTGCTGAGTTAAGCATTTTTTTTTTAAACACCTTTGTGCTGACTCATAATTTAGAAAATCGATCAGGGAGATGAGGAATAAAAATATGGGTCTAAAATACTCCTGGCTAATTACACCATGCTGTAATAAACTCTGAATGGCCTGGAGCACCATGGTGGGTGGCCAGAGAGCTGGAGTCACAGAGTGGCAGAGAACGGAGCGACGGGCCCGTCTGCCCTGACGAAGTGTATCTTATTCGAAATTAATCCTGGCATAGTGTTTTCTTTAAGCACTGAGCCTGCCAGAGTGTGGGGAAAGCCAGTGAATTTAGAATTGGAGGTGGTATTTATGCCTCTCGTAAGTGAATAGGCACCGTGTTGATAAATAAGGCCAAGTCTCACGCCTGACCCTTGACAGTATTATAAAGGATGGGAATTGGTCCCCTGCTTCCTCTCCACCCCCTTTCCTCCAAATTGGCCCCCTTTGCATTCGGCTCTGTTTTCTCCACTCAACAGGACATGTCTTGATAGCAGACCATCACACCTTTTATGTTGCCGAAAGTGGGGTCCAGCTGCTCACCGCTCAGAAGTCAATGAAGAGGCAAACTTGGTGGGAAAGAAAGTTTGCTTTATTTCAGAGGCTGGCAACTCGGGCAGGGAGGGGCGGGCTCCTGTCCAAAGGCCAACTCCCTCACTGACCGCCGGGGGCAAGAGCTTTTAGAGACGGAGGGAGCGTGCTCCGTGCAGACACAGCACCGTCGGCTCTGACGGCCGTCTTGGAATTGGTCATGCGGTGGTCTGACCAGGGCCACCTTGATGGTTTCAGTTAGTCTTCAGCTCCAGGGCTGCTTTTCCCCATTTCTTTGAGGCCAGTTCTCAAAATTGTGGCAGCTTATGTCATGGCTATAGTCTAGTCCTCATGTAGTTAACTTCTTCCACCTGGTGGGATTTTAATATCTGTAAGACAGCTCACAGGATGTGGCTCAGAATATTATCTATAACCCTTGAGAAGGAACTAAAGGTCCTTGACTGTGCCTCCTTACTAAATTATTATTCTTTGGTCTTGTTTGACTATTTTCGGTTGTTTCTGCATTTTCTCACTTTCCTGATTAAACTTACTTGCTTGGCTCAAGTTTTTCCACAGACAAAAGGCAGGCTGAGGACATGGGGGACAAAGACCATAGCATCCTGCTCTGTTTCACTTAGTGTAAATTTAAGCCTGTATTTTTCTTCCCAAAGAGGGAGATAACACTCCCAAGAGTGCCAGAATTTGTTCTTGGAGGAGGGGGGCAGAGAAACCCCTTGTACTTTTTATGTATAAAGCTCAGATAGATATACAATGCATGAACAGATTCATTGTATCTGTATATCTGTGGCACTAAAATTCTATAAATGGGGGGCAATTAGGAAAAAAAGTGTTTAAGGCTCAGGAATGGGAGGAAGTGAGATCATGAAGATAAGCTGGGAAAACCCTTCCATCCATTGAAGAGCTTTGGCCTAAGTCAAAGGAAGTGGCCATTTCCCAGATGGCCAGTTCTTTGGCAAGACTCTGCCAGTCAGTCCTTCTTTCGAGGGTCAGGAGGCTGAAGAAATTTATTGAGAACCATTGCGTTGTCTCAGACACCCATGTGGGGAGGGGGTAGGGTGAAAAGTAGGCTTCACAATGGCACAGTATGGGAGCCTCCTTGAAGTGAAGGTGATAAACGTGTTGTAGTTCTGTAAAGGAGGGGATGGGGTCTGCAGACGGACGCCCTTCTCAAGGGGGCATGGAGAGGCTGCCATGGTAACCTTGGCAGTGTGCTCGTTGGCTCTTGCAAGTAGGTCTGGACTGTATTGGGCTAATTGGTTGGAAAAAGCAAAGGGAAAGGTCCCTTGTGGATTGTCTGGGGGTTTTCTTCAGTGGGTCACATGAATAGAAATCCATACATGGTTGGACTACATGAATTTTTTCTTGATAACAATAATGAGTTAGAAGAGCTCCTGCTGGGCAATGAGGATCAGACTTGATTCAAATATGAATCAGGTGTGTTCAAGGCCTTATTCATGCTTCCATTTTGGCCATGAATCCTTTATAGTGTCCCAAGTTTGTGGTATGATTTTAATACTGGACATTAAAGGCTTTAAGTTTGCATGATTAATTACACTGACCTTGGTTTATATCTATGCTGGCTGGCGTGACACCTGGCAGAGGTCAGTCATAAAGATAATGGTGGGCAGATGGCCAGACCCTATGGCCCATGCATCCATGTGGATCAGAGCTTGGAGAGAACTTATTTTCCTTCCCAGATCTCAAGTAGGATGTCTTAACCCAGGGATCGAACCCAGGTCTCCCGGATTGCAGGCAGATGCTTTACTGTCTGAGCCACCGGGGAAGCTGCTTTTAGAGACAGGTGGGTTCAGTTAGTCATTCTCAGATCCTCTGTTGGATAGGGTCTGGGTCTTTGAGGGTGACAGCTGAATGACAGTTATGGATCCCGTCGGGCACACTGTCCCCAAGAGGAAGCTGCCACCATCACTGCCTTCAAAGCCAGAAAAGTGAAAAGTGAAAGTGTTAGTCACTCAGCTGTGTCTGACTCTCTGAGACTCCGTGGACTGTAACCTGCCACACTCCTCTGTCCATAGGACCCAAACCTGGGTCTCCCACACTGCAGGCAACTTCTTTACTGTCTGAGCCACCAGGATAGCCCCAGAGCCAGAAAACCTGGCTTCAAATCTTAGAACTACCGCATTTTATTTGAATGACCTTGGACAAGATGTTGCTTCTCTTATCCTGAGTTTCCCCCTCCATTATTAAATGGAGATAATTCTACCACTCTTAAGAATGAGATCTTGTATTTGCATGTTATCTTGGCATATCGTATCACGTTATTTCTAAAGAGACACGGACTGCATCCTGGTTAAGGAATCAGCAACATTGGTTCTCAGGCAAGTAAGTGATGCTGAAGGTCTCATAGAAGAAGTCTATGTCTCTCTTCTTGCACTGACTTCAGGAATCTCCGTGCTGAATGAGGCATCCTCTTGCATTCCTCTTCTTTCTAGTGACCAGGCAGAGATGATCCTGAAGTAGTATGTGTCATTTCTGCCCACAGAGTTGGACAGAACTCAGTCACCTGGCCTCACTATGGCTCAGGGGGCGTGGGAAGTGCAGTCCCTGGCTGGGAAGTCACTTTCCAGAGACATCTACACTCCATGGTGAGCGGGAACACAGTTCTTAGGGGATCTGTAAGCTGTCATTGATACAGGTAGTAAATGTAGAAGATCCTGGTATGTGGAGGAAAAGAGTCACGGGATAATAGGAATTAAGGGGAAAGGGGAAAAATGTTGGTGACTCTACCAAAAACTTCTTGCTACAGTAGGTAAACAGAGCTGTCTGTCTTCAGAAACTGGCCTCTTAGCTACTCTCATAAATAAGGGCTTTTATTTATTTTATTTTTTGGCTGTGCCCTGCAACATGTGGGATCTTAGTTCCCAGACCAGGCATCGAACCAACACCCCCCGTGATGGACGTGCAGAGTCTTAACCACTGGACTGCCAGGGAAGTCCCAATAACTACTTTTTTTTTAATCTTTTCTTTTTTGTTGTTGTTGTTTATCTTAAAAAAATTTTTTTAACACCAAAAGCATTTTGTATTTGGATGTAGCCAATTAACAATGTTATGGTAGTTTTAGGTGAACAGCAAAGGGACTCTGCCGTACATATACAGGTATCTATTCTCCCCTGAAGCCCGTGCCCATCTAGGCTGGCACGTAACACTGAGCAGTTCCATGTGCTATATAATAGGTCGTTGTAACTACTTTTAAAGTCAACTCTCCAGGAATAGTTAAAAACCACTTGGCAACCATTGGATTTCTCATTCATGGCAAGTGCTTCATTGCAGTGTGGGCCATATTTGCTGCGTGCTGCAGTCCATGGGTTTGCAAAGAGTCAGACACGACCGAGCGACCGAACTGAACGAGGACATATCTGTGAAAGTGTTAGTCGCTCAGTGGTGTTCAATTCTATGTGACCCCATGACCTGCCAGGCTCCTCTGTCCACGGGCTTCTCCAGGCAAGAATACTGGAGTGGGTTGCCATTTTCTCCTCCAGGGGATCTTTCCAACCCAGGGATCGAACCCAGGTCTCCCGCACGGTGGGCAGATTCTTTACTGTCTGAGCACCAGGGAAGCCCTGAGGATATTCCAGTAGGAAAAGGAATTTTGACTCCGATAGGGTTTGTAAGGTAAGCAGGTTTTTCCTCCTATTATCATTTGAGAAATTGGTAGAAGACATTTAAGAGCCTTGGTTCAAGGTTACAGGGCAAAGTAACACAGTCAGGGAGCCTGAGTCTAGCCATGCCAACCACAGCCCTGGGAACCCATTCACTCTGTGGATGGACCTGGACTTTACTTTCCAACTCCAACATCTGCAGTCAAAGGAAGTCTTTTTTTTTTTTTTTTTTTAATAATCTAATTCTTTTTTTAAAAACTTATTAATTTGGCTGCATTGGATCTTAATTGCGGCATTTGGGATCTTTCATTGTGGCTCCCGGACTCTCTAGTTTGGCATGCAGGCTTAGTTGCCCCTCGGCATGTGGGAGTTTAGTTCCCTGATCAGGGATGGAACTGTTCTACACTGCAAGGCGGATTCTTAACCACTGGATCACCAGGGAAGTCCCGAAGGAAGTCCTTTTGTTACTCTGGCTGTGTAAGTAAAGAAATGCCTTCTGCTCCCCCTGCCGCTCTGCCCACGCTTCTTTTCATGTTGAGTTTTGTTACTTTTGTGGAAAATAATTTGCCATTTAGCTGTGCAGTGTGATGGGAAATTCAGAGCTGCTTCCTCCATGTAAGTCCCTAGGAAAATGTGGCTGGAGCCAGGACCTGCAGACATACGCGTGGTCCAGGCTGGGCATACGCCTTCTGTTTTCCCTTCTCCCGGGTCCAGTGTTCATAAATAACATTCTGTATTCCTGGACATAATACTTTTCTTCTTGCCCTCCTCTCTTTTAAGAGTTGAGTTAAAATGGAATTTTCCTTAATGATAGTAGGTGAAAGCAGTTTCACAGAATCAATTTCAATTTTAAGAGCACCTTGAGAATTACTGGGAGTTTGTGAGTTTTATTGTATTGAATTAATAGGCATTTCTGAAGCCAAGAGTCTAGAGTTCAGACTGTCAATTTTTTCCTCCTTCTGGCTTCACTTCAAAGATCATAACAGAAAGCCTGATCTTGAAATGAAACTTCTGAACGATGTGCCTTGCCAATGGATGGTCCTTATGGAAATATATTTAAATAAATAAATTTATCCATGAGAGCCTGCAATCATTTCAAGTTGAGGGTCTAGATTTGTATACAAAGTTTTCAAGGCATCAGGTCTTTTTGAGCTATTGCTTCTATTTTCTACTCAGGGGGTAAAGGGACAATCAAGTTCCAGTGCAAAAAACTTATCCTTGGACTCAGCTGTCCTACGGATTAGTACTTGAGGATAGAAAGTGACACAGTTCTCTCTCTGACTGATAAGGGCTGCTCCAGACCTGACATTGTAATAGTATAAAATGCAGTCCTTTTACAGAAGATTCTCAGGGTGATTTGGTCTTGTGGGCTTGAATTTATGGTAAGAAGGGATTTTGTGACCTGTTTTTGGAATTTCAAGGTCACTTGTGTGTCTTATAAAGTCAGAGATTTCAAACTTGGTTGTGCATTGGAATCATATAAGGAATTATATGGAATTTAGAAAGATGGTAATGATAACCCTATATGCAAAACAGAAAAAGAGACACAGAAATACAGAACAGACTTTTGAACTCTGTGGGAGAAGGTGAGGGTGGGATGTTTCAAAAGAACAGCATGTATACTATCTATGGTGAAACAGATCACCAGCCCAGGTGGGATGCATGAGACAAGTGCTCGGGCCTGGTGCACTGGGAAGACCCAGAGGAATCGGGTGGAGAGGGAGGTGGGAGGGGGGATCGGGATGGGGAATACGTGTAAATCCATGGCTGATTCATATCAATGTATGACAAAACCCACTGAAATGTTGTGAAGTAATTAGCCTCCAACTAATAATAAAAAAATAAAATAAATAAAAAATAAAAAAGCATAGGTTGTTTAGATTCCACCCCTCTATTTTGTTTAATTGCTGAGTGGTGTCCGACTCTTTTGCGACCCCATGGACCATAGTCCGCCAGGCTCCTCCGTCCACGGGATTTCCCAGGCAAGGATATTGGAGCGCATTGCCGTTTCCTTCTCCACCACCCCTATATGCTAACTCTGAGTTTCGGGCAGGGCGGGGTTGTCTCTGCGGAATTCCCGTGTTTTATTTATTCATTTTTTGTATTTGGCTCTGCTGATGCTTCTTTGCTGTGCTAGGGTTTTCTCTGTTTCCGGTGAGCAGCGCTGGGGGAGGCTACTCTTTGTTGCAGTGCACAGGCTTCTCGTTGCAGTGGCTTCTCTTGTTGCAGAGCATGGGATTTAGGGGGCGCAGGCTTCAGTAGTTGCGGCTTGCGGGCTTAGTTGCCCCGAGTCTCGTGGAATCTTCCCAGACCAGGGATCGATCGAACCCACGTCCTCTGCATTGGCAGGCGATTCTTAACCACTGGACCACCAGGGAAGTCCTCACATATTTTGTAAAATGTGCCTTGAGTAGACTCTGATGTAATTGGTTCCTTCCATTTGGGAATCATGTGGGTTATCCTGTGTGTTCCTTAGGTCCAGGCTCTGCCTCTTCTCTTTGCTCCAGGATGCCGACTCCATTAAGGAGCTCTCTTGCTGTCTGGATTTGATCAGTGGGACAGGAGATGGGAAGCAGGAAGGTGGTGCAGGCGGGCATACTTTCTCCTGACACCCCTGTGGCATCTCCTTGGGCTGGCTGTGGCCTGTGTTGAAGATACCGCTCCTCTCCCAGCGCAGTCTTCCATACTGTCTTCCATGTTCTCATAATCACTCGCTTCCCTCTCCTCCTTGGGCCTTGGGCTGGGAGCCTTGGCCTATGAGCAGCCCAAAGGGACTGCACTGTGCCCTACGGTGTCCCTACACCCTGCCCAGCATCTTGCAAATGTTAGGTCATTCTGAAAAAGTGAAAGTTGCTCAGTCATGTTCAACTCTTTGCGACCCCATGGACTGTAGCCTGCCAGGCTCCTCTGTCCATGGAATTCTCCAGACAAGAATACTGGAGTGGGTTGCCGTTCCTTTCTCCAGGGGATCTTCCTGACCCAGGGATAGAACCCAGGTCTCCCACATCACAGGCAGATTCTTTACCACCTAGCCACCAGGGAAGCCCTGAAGTCATTTTGAACTTACCTTAAATTTGGGGGGCTGCCAGCTTTCTGCTGGGACCCTGAGTGGCATAGGAATCACTAGAAAACTTGACTTTCCAAGTCAGCTCTCCTGTTCTGAAAGAGCTACTGCTTCTTTAAAGGTGCCTGAGAGAGCCCAGATCAGGCTGACAGTGGAAGGACCAGAGAGAAATCCGGTTCCCCCAGATCTGGTACAGGAGGCTGTACTGCAACGACTGGGGAGGCATGAAGCCATCACTTCCTCTTAGGGGCTTCGAGATGGTTCCTTTGCCCTTAGGGAGACTTGTCTCAGTGAATGGTGTCTTTGCTTCTTGGAAAAACATCCAGTGTCACATTCTCATCGGAGAAGGGAAGTGTCCTGAGAGAAAGCTGGACTTTCCCAAGCGGTTATGGGGTGATGGTGGATGGTGGACAGCGGTTCTCATGTGTCAGGAAGAGTGGATTTGAGGATGATGTGGTCTAGTGTCACGTAAATCACTCACCCACAAATGAACATGTGACTTAAGACAATATCTGCAATGATTGTGGGTAGAAGGTAAGAATAAGGCAAGACTAAGTGCACAAGAAGTGGCAATGAGAGTCCCACTTCTAGAACTAGATATTGTTTTAAATTTGAATTATTTTCATTAAGGCATTTTTTTTTTTTTTGGTAGCAGTTTAAGACTCAGTTTAACATTCTTTGGAAGGACTGATGCTGAAGCTGAAGCTCCAATACTTTGACCACCTGATGCAAGGAGTCGTCTCATTAGAAAAGACCCTGATGCTGGGAAAGACTGGGGACAGGAGGAGAAGGGGGCGACAAAGGATGAGATGGTTGGAGGGCATCACTGACTCGATGGACATGAGTTTGAGCAAGCTCTGGGAGATAGTGAAGAACAGGGAAGCCTGGCGTGCTGCAGTTCATGGGGTTGCAAAGAGTCAAACATGACTGAGCGACTGAGCAATGAAGACTCAGAGGAGAATTAGGGGAAGGGACAAAGATTTCCCCTGTGACCTTTGCCGTCACATATGTACAGCCTCACCCCTAGCAACGTCCCCCACTGGAGTGGTGTGTTTGTTAGAACTGATGAACCTATGTAGACACATCATAATTACTCAAAGCCCATAGTTTCAGGGCTATTCTTGATGTTGTACAATCTATGGGTTTGGACATGTGTATAATGATATACACTTATCATTATTGTATGATGCAGAGTACTAATATTTTCATTGTTCTAAAAAATCCTCTGTGCTCCATCTATTCATCTCTTATATCTCGTGCCCACTGGTAACTACTGATATTTTTCGCTATCTACAAAGTTTTGCTTTTCCAGAATACCATAATGCTTGGAATCATATGGTACATAGCCTTTTAAATTGGCTTCTTTCATTTAGTAATATGCATTTAAGCTTCCTCCATATCTTTTCCTGACTTGATTACTCATTTCTTTCTGGTGCTTGTACCTGCTGTAGTATTCTTGCATGAGAAATCCCATGGACAGAGGAGACTGGTGGGCTACAGTCCATGGGCTCACAGTCAGACATGACTGAGTGACTAGACAACAACAATATACATTCAGCACTAAATAATATATAATATAAAGTATCTGGATATATCATAGTTTATTTATCCAACCACCTGCTAAAGGACATCATGGTGGCCTCAATTATCTCTTTCAGGGAAGTTACTATGTAGTTGCACAAATACAAATTTATACCCACTATTACTAACGATGACCTTCATCTGAACTGTGGTATGTCTTGGAATACTGTCTAATAAGAGTATAAAGCCAACAAGATAGGAAAACAGACAGTAAAGATGTCTACCATCTTTTTTTTTTTATTGACTTAAAATAATGTCCTATTCAATGTAGCACCTTAAAAAATTTTAATTAGTATAATGGAAAGTGCTTAAAAGCATCTTTTGAGGTTTCTTACTCGGTTGTGAAAAAAATGGAAGAGGCATGTTGCTGGAGGAAAATACTTGTTCTTCCCACGGCAATAGATACAGCTGAAATAATACATGGGAAAATATAGTGACAAGGCTTTTAATACCATTTACACACTGACAAGTTTCAAATTTATATTTCCATTCCAAATGCCTCTCTTGTAAATCCAGACTCTTATAAGCGGCTGGTTTCTTGACACCTTCCCTTGAATGTAATCTTCCTCGACTTAGCGTGTCTAAACTGAATTCTTAATCTCTGTTCCTTGCCCGCCCCCCCCCCCGCCCCGTCTTCTCCCCCCTTGTAAATTACCACCACATTTTCCCCAGTGCTTAGATTAAAAGCCCTAGCTCCTTTCTCCCTTGCCGTGTATCCAAACCTATCAGCAGGTCTCTTTGGCTCTGTATCAGACTTTATCTGGACTCTTACAAATTTCTTACGCTCTTATCATGATCATTTGAGACCATCTCTTGTTTGGACAATTGAAATTGGTCCCCTGTTCCTGCCTTGCCACATTGCAGTCTATTCTCCATGGGTGGCCACAGAAATCTTTTAAAACCTAATTCAGATCTTGCCACACTGCTGAGCACCCTCCAGGGGCTTCCTATCCTGGTTGGGGAAAACAGTTCTCCGACCTCTGGTCCTCTTGCTCTTCATGCACTCACTGGCTCGAGGCACACAGACCTTACAGTCCAGCCACACCAGTCAGGCTCCTACCCCAGGGCCTTTGCCCCTGCTGCCCCTCTGCCGACTGCGCTTCTTCCAGTTACTCCATGGCTCACCCACAATACCTTTGCTCAAATGTCACCTTCTTAAGGAAGTCTTCCTCATCACCTGAAATGGCTCACTCTGCCACTTGCTATCCCAATATCCTGTTGAACTTTTCTTTGGAGTGCTTACTCTGACATGTACTGTTTTTTTTTTTTTTTTTTTTGCTTACCATCTGTTTTCCTGCACAGGCACACAGCTCCGTGAGAACTTAATTTTGTGCCTTACTTTTTCAGCACCTAGGACAGCGACCGACTCAGAGCACGTGCTCAATAAATCCTTTCTGAATGACTGAATGAAATGAATATTCATTCTTTAGCCAGCAAAACTGCTGATGGATGCAGAGAAAACTTGAAGAAACTAGTATTGAAACAAATCAAGTAGTGTTTTTATACAGCTGAGTGAAGTACAGATACAGCTTCTCCTTCAATAATAAAACATACAAAGAGCTATTCTTTTGTGAACCAATTATAGGATGACAAGTCAGAAAAGATGTCACCTCAGCTGTAAATAACTTTACTAGAAATATTGTTCTGATGAAACAATTGTTTAAAATAACATTTGATGGAACATCTGCTTTAGAATATGAAGAGGATGAGGGGTGAGTGTGTAGGGATAGCATCACTCATGCAATTTATTCACCAGGTGGTAATTCACAGTCAAAGTATCACAGCAAAGCAGTCAAACCCAAGACATGCACAATGAACTAGACAATGTCATGGATGCAATTGATCTGATTTTTACGAGTGGGAGAGATGTACAAAATGCCAGGATCTTTGCAGTTATTTTGTAGCAAGATGGAGAGTGATGATAAAAATCACTTGTGTCTCAGAGATTTTGCAGTTGTTTCTTTTTTACAGAAGAACAGTGTTCTAAATTTGCTAACCTTTTCTTGTGGTGACAAGTGGTTGTTAACTGTGTGATAGGAGACATTTTTTAAAAGATTAAGAAACAGTTTTTGCCTTCATGGAAGTGACAGTGTTTTAAGAATAAGTATGAGAGTTTAGAGTATTTTTTTTTTTTTTTTTGAGTAAAACCTCATTCAATGAAGAGAACATTTGGGATGCAAATTTTAGCAATAAACTTTGCATTATTTGGGGATAGGACTGAATACTAAATATTGCTACTTAGAAATTGCTGTCAATACTGTAAATATTTTTCCATTTGGATCAGCTGACCATTGTGAGGTACCCTTTTCATTGAGGACAGTCATTAAGTCCAAAAACAACAGTAAGCTAACTTAGAATTTGACTTTTGGCTTACTATGTTAAACCAAGATTTTAAGAAGGAACCACATTTTAGAAAAATTTACACTGTGCTCAATAAAAATATTACTATCTAATTTTTTGTGGAAACAAAATTATTTTGTGTTTTTAATGAATAAGATAAAATAGCATTCTTAGAGAAGTTACTTTCTTTGTTTATCCTGTAAAATTTCAACACAATGAGTGTGTTTTATCACATGCATGCCATAATAATATGTAAGAAAAAGCATCACATTTATAAATTAAGAAATATACCTTTAGGGGTTTGCACTGGAAGTATATTTTTGGTAGGATTTACTATGAAAAGATTTTGTAGCCCACTGACTATAGATTAGCAGTGTTCATATGTAATTCCCTGGTACAGTGTTCAAAATAGTCTGGGTCAAATTTGTGAGAAGATCTGAAGAATATTTAGTGTCCACGGTTTGTCTTGGGGCAGTAGAGGCACTCAGGGCATTTAACCTGATGGAAACTCTGGTTTATAAACAGTGATCAGATATGACTGAACTTTATTAATAGACACATACTGCATGCCAGAGACTGCACAGGGCACTCATATCCACCTTATTTCACGATGACAGCAAACCATTCCTTTAGTTCAGTTCAGTCGCTCAGTCATGTCTGACTGCAACACCATGAACTGCAGCACGTCAGACTTCCCTGTCCATCACCAACTCCCGGAGCTTGCTCAGACTCATGTCCATGAGTTTATTAATAATGAATAATAATTATTAATAATGACTTCATGTGAGATACTCTTCAACTGATTCCTCTGGGGACAGAGCATGGAAGAGTGATGCTATTCTGATAGGAAGGGAGAAGGTGAAGGAGGGCAGGGTGTATGTGAAATTGAATGTTCACATCCTAAATTATCAGCATAAATCTGAAAGTCATTGAATTATAAATGGACAGAGCAATGCCATTTGCTGAAGTAGAAGGTAAAAATCAAGAAATAAAGCTGCATTTTTTGTTCCAAAAAATGATTTCAGTTCACCTGAATTTTTTGTGAATTATTTTTTTTAACTGTGGTGAAATACACATAACTTCAAATTTAGCATCTTAATCGTTTGAAGTGTGCAGTTCATTGGCTTTGAGAGCATTCACACTGTTGTGCAACCATCACCACCATTCATTTCCAGAATGCTTTCCATCCTGCAAAACTGAACCTTTGTATCTGTTAAACCAAAGTTTTTCTTTACTCCCTCAGAATTATAACTTTTAAAACCTTTTATTTTTATTTATTTAATGTATTCTTGAAGTTCAGTTGGTTTACAATATTGTATTAGTTTCAGCTATCTGAACTTGTCAATCAGTACATAGTTACCTATTACTCTTGTAGGTGAAGCCTACCCACTGTTGCTCTGAAGTTTTTCATCTCCTACATTATCTAGTTTGGCCCTCCCCACAACTCCAAATTTTAAGGACTGTCACATCTATTCTATCACCAAAGGAACTGAGGCTTAGCAAAAGTTAAGTGGCAGAGGTCACACCGCCAGCTCAGAGTGGAAGAGCGGTCACATGTAGGTGCTAACTTCGCTTTTTCAGTTACCCAGTGAGAAGGTGAATGTTTCTCTGACATGGTCACCTTTACAGGTTGTGCTTCCTTATAGTGTTGCCAGCCAGATCTCAGACCCATGTTTCAGAGGTCTGAACACGTTAAAACTCACTGAAGAAGCTGAGCAAATAGAGCCCTTGTTACTTCTTGAAGAAATACTATAATCAATTTATTTGGCACAGTTTAGGGATCACATGCTATTTGTTAAACATTTCATTATCATGAGGGAACAGCTAATGGGTGATTAGTTGAAGGGGTTAAACTTTTAACTAATTTGATGATTTCAAAATTTTGCTTAGACTGAAATGTACAGAATCGCATTAATTACTTTTGAAAGTGAAAATGTTAGTCACTCAGCTGTGTCTGACTCTTTGTGATCCCAAGGACTGTAGCCCACCAGGCTCCTCTGTCCATGGGATTCTCCAGGCAAGAATACTGGAGTGGGTAAGTCATTCCCTTTTCCAGGGGATCTTCCCAACCCAGGGACTGAACCAGTGTCTCCTTTTTTTTAAAAATTATTTTATTTTAACTGGAGGCTAATTTACAATATTGTAGTGGTTTTTGCCATACATTGACATGAATCAGCCACGGGTGTACATGTGTCCCCATCCTGAACACCCCCCCCCCCCACCTCCCTCCCCATCCCATCCTTCTGGGTCATCCCAGTGCACCAGCCCTGAGCACCCTGTCTCATGCATTGAACCTGGACTGGCGATCTGTTTCACATATGGTAAAATATGTTTCAATGCTATTCTCTCAAATCATCCCACCCTCACCTTCTCCCAGAGTCCAAAAGACTGTTCTATACATCTGTGTCTCTTTTGCTGTCTCACATATAGGTTTATTGTTACCATCTTTGTGAATTCCATATATATGCATTAGTATACTGTATTGGTGTTTTTCTTTCTGGCTTACTTCACTCTGTATAATAGGCTCAAGTTTCATCCACCTCATTAGAACTGATTCAAATGTGTTCTTTTAAATGGCTGAGTAATATTCCATTGTGTATATGTACCACAGCTTTCTTATCCATTCATCTGCTGATGGGCATCTAGGTTGCTTCCATGTCCTTCCTGGCTATTGTAAACAGTGCTGCGATGAACACTGGGGTACATGTGTCTCTTTCAATTCTGGTTTCCTCAATGTGTATGCCCAGCAGTGGCATTGCTGGGTCATATGGCAGTTCTATTTCCAGTTTTTTAAAGAAATCTCCACACTGTTCTCCATAGCGGCTGTACTAGTTTGCATTCCCACCAACAGTGTAAGAGGGTTCCCTTTTCTCCACACCCTCTCCAGCATTTATTGCTTGTAGACTTTTGGATAGCAGCCATCCTGACTGGCGTGTAATGGTACCTCATTGTGGTTTTGATTTGCATTTTTCTGATAATGAGTGATGTTGAGCATCTTCTCATGTGTTTGTTAGCCATCTGTATGTCTTCTTTGGAGAAATGTCTGTCCATGAACCCGTGTCTCCTGCATTGGCGGGCAGATTCTTTACTGCTGAGCCACCAGAGAAGCCTATCCTCTGCAGCGAAAATAACGGACCTTCCCCAGCACATCATGCAGTCTGGAGATGACAGGCCTCATGTAATTCCCCCATGCCATGCCTCATCTCCTCTTCCACAAATGAGAAGGAGAGAGAGGTCAGCACATCGCCCCATGCGCACCTCTGACTCCTGGGCCGAGAGCTGCAGTTGCCGTGGCTTTCTGGGGGAAGGACGGGGGCCCCGTGCTCTCTGATGGGCCCTCCTGCTTGTTGAATTTTCCCCTGTGATTCGTCAACAGGCACGTCACAGGCGTGCGAAGCCAGTGTGCGTGCTTGCCCTCTGCTCTCTGTCTGCTCTGCCTGTCTGTTTAGATTAGAAACCCCCGAGGCATGTCTTCCTCTGTTCTGTGCCGCGCCCACTCGTGGCGGGCGCTCACGGGACGTGGATGATTGATGACGGTGTTAATCTGAGTAATAACAAGGCACATGGAGCACAGTCTCAAGGAAGCTTTTCAGTACTGGGTATGGATGTGTGTCTCCTGCCGAGGAAGAAGGGACCGGTCATGGGCAACTGCCGGTACCAGGATGCCCAGCTCGGAATGCTCTTCCCTTAAAAACAAAAGGCAAATCAAGCAAGCAAAGACACAAGCCCCCAGGCAAGATGCAGCATCGAGCAGGTTTTAACAGCAGCACCAGTTGGGTGGCAGCTGCTTTGAGATTATAAGTCAAAGGGAGAAAGGCAATTTTCTATGAAGGCGCCAAAACAATGATTATTGAGAGCCTGCTGTCGGCTTCTTTACATAGGTACTCTCAAATGTAATTTCCTCATTTCGGAGATGAGGAAACAAGGCTTCTGAGATGTGGGGTCACTTGCCCAGGTCACATAGCAATACGGACTGAATATTTGCATCCCTCCAAAATTCATATTTTGAAGCCCTCATCTGATGGTATTTCAAGATTTGGCCTTTGGAAGGTAATGAGGTTTGGATGAAGTATTAAGGATGGGATTGGTGTCCTTATAAAAGAGAGAGACCAGAATACACACACATACACACACACATACACACACACACACACACACACACACACACACACACTCTCTGTCTCTCTTTTTCTCTCTCTCCTCCACGTGATGACACAGTGAGAAGGTGGCCATCTGCAAACCCGGAAACGGGCCTTATCAGGAACCTTAATTCTGAACTTCCCAGTCTCAAGAACTATAGGAAATAATTGTCAGTCATTAGGTCATCCAGTCTGTGGATATGATAGCAGACAGAGCTGACTAAGATGCATAGTAAATAACTATTTCTGGGCCCCCAGATTTGTACCCTGGTCCACAGTGACCAGTGCTCATGACCTTGCTATCTTGCAGCCTTCTTTATTCTTATCAGTACTTTTTGTTTGGGTTCAATAAAAGAAGTTCTTTTCACGCTAATGTGGCAGGTCAGTCCATGTGCCTATTTGCTTTCCTTCCTTCCCTCAGCAGTCCCCCTTCTAGGACTAGGTGGGAAGGGGCTTTGATCAGATAACAATGGATAATGAGTCTCCCAGAATCGGGCCTGTTTGTTGTCTTCAGCCATTCGGTTCACAGTCCTTTGTTCGGGCGGCTCTAGGCGATGCATACAGCTCCCCCTCTGTTTAATCTTCCCAGCTCAGCCTCTAATGTGGGTATGAAGCTGCTTCCGTGGGGTGTGTGTATAAGGGAAAACTGACTTGTGTTTTCAGGCAGTGTGAAAGTTAATCACTCACAGAGACACTTGGAGAAACAGAAAAGAGCCAGTGTTGATGAGGGTGTGGAAAATTGGGGAACCCTTCTGCCCTGTAGCTCCGCTGGTAAAGAATCCGCCTGCAATGCAGGAGATCTAGGTTCGATTTTTGGGTTGGGAAGATCTGCTGGCTACCCACTCCAGTATTCTTGGGCTTCCCTGGTGGCTCAGCTGGTTAAGAATCCTCCTGCAATGTGGGAGACCTGGGTTCGATCCCTGGGTTGGGAAGATCCTTGGGGTGGCAAAGAGTCGGACATGACCGAGTGACTTTCAGTTCACTGCACTGCTGGGGGCAGTGATGGTGTAGCTGCAATGGAAAACAGTATGGAAGTTCCTCAAAAAATTAAAAATTAAATTATGTATGATCCAGCAATCCTACTTCTGGGCTTATATCCAGAAGAAATAAAAGCAGAATCTCAAAGAGATATTTACACCCTTGTGTTCATTGCAGCATTATTCACAATAGTCAAGATGGGGGAAATCCCAGATGTTCGTCAGCTAATGAACGGGTAAAGGAAATGTGGTACATGAACACAAAGACGTATTATGTTGCTTAAAAAATGGAGATCCTGTCACATGCTCCCAAATGGAGGTGTCTGGAAGACATCGTGCTAAATACACCAGTCACAAAAGGACAAATACTGTAAGATTCCAGTTATATAAGGTACCTAAAGTAATCGAAAGCATAGCAATAGGGACTTCCCTAGCAGTTCACTGGTTAGGACTCCTCACTTCCACTGCAGGGGCACATTTTCAATCCTGGTTGGGGAACTAAGATCCTACATGTTGTCTGGTGTTCCCACCCGCCCCCACTGCACCCCCCCGCCAAAATCATAGAAGTAGAAAGTAGAGAGATGGTTTCTAAGGGTTGAGGGGAGGCAGGAGTGGGAGGAAGTGTTTAATGGTCACAGAGGTTCAGTTTTGCAAGATGAAAATATTCTGTCGATCCATTGCACAGCAGTGTGGATATTCTTGACACTCCCGGGTTATATGCTTGAAAATTGGAAAATAGAAAATTTAATATAGAAAATTTAAGGTTATATGTTTGTTATATGTATGTTATATGTTTATAACCACAAATAAAAAAAATAAAATAAAAGTTAAAAAAAGAAACCCTGGGAGAAATTCTCATTGAAAATAAGACATTCTTTGATAATATAATGGGATTAACTACCCTCTTGGTTTTTGCATATGTATGTCTTTGATTTTTTTGCCCACTGGATTTTCTTAAAGCGAGGCTTGTGTGTGACTAAGGGGTGGGAGCTTTTGGTGGGTTGTTTCGGTGGCCCTGATCCATCATTCCCTTCGCTGTGTGTGGTATAATAACATGGGTTTGGAGCTTTCTGCCTAACAGGAGACTTGAAATACATAAGAGCGTTCCCACTGATAGCCTCCAGGGACAAATGATTTGACAGAATGAAGGCCAGGAGACCAGACTGCCCGTTTCATGAAGCTCAGGTGTCAACAGTTGCTACATGTGATCTAATAAAAATATGTATTTGGTCTTGGTCCCCAGTTCCTGGCACAGAGTAACTAAAGCTTTTGAGATTTCTTGAGTGACAGTATGTTTTATTATTCAGTCTTCAAAGGCCAATGAAATAATCAATCATGACCATGTAATGAAACCTCTGTAAAAACTAAATGACAGGGTTTGGAGAGCTTCCGGGTTGGGGAAATGCAGGAACGCAGGGAGATGCCGGAAGGGTGGTTTGCCCTGATGAGTATGGAAGCTCTGCCTTCCTCTCCCCTCATATGTTGCCTTAAACATCTCTTCCATTTGGCTTTTCCTGAGCTGTATCTTTTATTTTTTAAAAAGCCCCGTAATTGTAAGTAAAGTGTTTTCCTAAGTTCTTTGAGTTTTTCTAGCCAGTGATCGAAATTAAAGATTGGGTGGTGGAAACCCCTGATGTATAGCTGGTTAGTTGAAGTATTGATGGTCCAGTTGCTTACAGAGAATTCCATGGACAGAGGTGCCTGGCGGGCTGCAGTCCATGGGGTGGCAAAGAGTGGGACACGACTGAGCAACTAAGCATGAGCCTGAGTGTGAGACTGGTGGCCCAAGGGGCTTCCCGGGTGGCGCTGGTGGTAAAGAACCCACCTGCTAATGCAGGAGACATAAGAGATACGGGTTCGACCCCTGGGTCGGGAAGATCCCCTGGAGGAGGCCATGGCAACCCACTCCAGTATTCTTGCCTGGAGAATCCTAGGCACGAGCTGGGATGTCCCCCAGGACAGAGGAGCCTGGCAGGCTTAGAGTCCATAGGGTCACACAGAGTCAGACACGACTGAAGTGACTCAGCATGCACGCACTGGTGGCCCAAGACTCCTGACTGGCATCTGAGGTGGGGGCAGTTCTGTGGGGACTGAGCCCTTTAACTTGGGGGATCCGGCATTAACGCCAGGTAGGGTGTGTCAGAATTGAATTGTAGGACCTC
This sequence comes from Dama dama, assembly GCF_033118175.1. Classification (NCBI taxonomy): domain Eukaryota; kingdom Metazoa; phylum Chordata; class Mammalia; order Artiodactyla; family Cervidae; genus Dama; species Dama dama. The sequence goes on from NC_083710.1 coordinate 19,720,084, forward strand.
CAATGGGTGTCAGAGAATTGAAGAATGCGTTGGTGTCAGAAAACATCTCAGACTCCATTTTATTTTTTTTCTCTCTTGGTCTGGGAAGAGTTCAATTTGGGTTTCTTCCTTCTTGAGTAATCCAAGCAGAAGATGCCACCTCTGGAGAGAGGAAAGGGGTCTCAGTCCAGCCTGGCAGTGGAGATGCAAATGTCAGCCAGGATGACCAAACAGGGGTCCAGTGTTTGGGCTATTGTGTGTCACACCGACCCTGACTGGCCACGTGGACACAACCAGATGCCTGGCCCACAGACCCCTCATTCCCTCCTGTGATGCTCAGAGAGAGACCATGAGCCTTGAAAAAGACCATATTGTTTTGTGATGTCACCTCTGGAATGTTCTGAGTGTTTTGGTGACCAGCTTCTGCACAGGACCTATACTTGGCACCTAACACTGGTATGACTTTTTCCTTGAGCTAGAAAATAGTAATATTTAAAGGCAGTAGGTATAGGGACCTCTGCTCCAAAGACTTTCAGAAAGTTTTGTCATCAACTATAAGACCTGTCTTAATTTCTGTTCAGAGACTGATGAAGCATCTTATCAGATACCATCTCATAATGTACATAATTAACAGGAGGGGAGAAGTGAATAGTAGGAAGTCCTGTGTTACGCAGATGAGCAGCTGAGGCTCAGAGGAGGGGCTGGAAAACAGAAATCTGCCTATTTTCTCTTTTCCACAGCACTCGAGGCCAAATTTTACAAGAAAAAGAGATACCAGATCTGAAAACCTAGAAATTCCCATCAATGTGGTTCTACCTCAGGTAGGGATAAACACAGAAGGGTGTAACCTCTCAGTTTTGGCCGGAATAACCCTCCTCTTTCCAAACTCGAGCAAGATATTGCAGAACAGCGGTAGCCAGGGCCTCAGATTCTGGCTGTAGGTCAGCTGCCCGCCAGCTGTGTGCCGGGGGGAGCCCACTTGGTCGCTCTGGGTCTTGGGTTTCTCGTCAGGTGAATGAGGGGGATGGATTCGGTGATTGGTAAGACCGTCCAGCCCACTAGAAGTCTCTGTGAGTCTTTTCGAAATTAGAGCGTCTGGAGCTTATTTACCACTAGGTGGCGCTAGTGGTAAAGAGCCCGCCTGCCACTGCGAGAGATGAGGGAGACTCGGGTTCGATCCCCGGGTCGGGAAGATCCCCTGGAGGAGAAAATGGCAACCCACTCCAGTATTCTTGCCTGGAGAATTCCATGGACAGAGGAGCCTAACGGGCTACAGTCCAGAGGGTTGCAAAGAGTCGGACACAACTGAAGTGACTTAGCACACACGCACATTGAGCAACTACTCTGGACTTCTGGGGAGAGAATTAGAACTGAGACTTGGGATCAAGGACATAGGCCTGAACCCATGAACCTGGGACGTGGACCAAGGGGTATGGGGTCCTGTGGAGGGGTCGGGAGAATTAGGGCCTGCCGTGTACCAGAGCCAGAGTGTAAGGGGGACGAGCCCGAGGGGGTCAGAATGGAGGCCAGTGAACGGGTGACCGGATGGACATTCTCAGTTCTCCTCCTGCTAAGCAGCCGTTTCCCGGGAGGGGTCCTCCTGATTGGATTGTTTCTACTGCTATGTCACAAAGGGGCAGCCTCGCTTCTCCAGAGTCACCTAAGGCCCTGGTGGAAGATCATGGCAGTGCAGCCAGAGGGGCTGAAATGTAGGGTGGAGGAATCCAACGCAGAGGTAACAATCTGAAAGCTCAGTCCAGGGATGTGTGGGAAGAGGGCTGATCCCCCAGTGGGGTCTTGGAGGCATGACATTAGAGGACAGCCTGCTGCCTGTGCCCCACACGGGCAGATGAGCCTCACGGGTACACGGCGGAGGGTGCCATTCCCACCGGGTTCCAGACCCCTGCCAGGATGCGCTGGGCACACTCTGGGGGATGTATGCTCGGCCGCTCGGTCGAGTCTGACTCTTTGCGACCCCATGGACTGTAGCCCCGCCAGGCTCCTCTGTCCGTGGGATTCTCCAGGCAAGAGGACTGGAGTGGGCTGGCCATTGCCTTCTCTCTGGGGGTAAAGGGGCACCTATATGCTTAGATGATCTGAACGGGCTGTGAGAGGGACCAGTGTGCTGACTGGACCTCCCCAGAGGAGAGGCTAATAGCAGGGGAAGGGTTGATCTGGGTAACAAGGGGAGGAAAGCAGAGGGACTGAGCCCTGGTTTGGTCACGTCCGGGGCCCTGGGCCCTGCAGAGCGAGGGAGAGATTGTAAAGGACCCGGAACTGGAACCTCAGCAAGTCTACTAGTAATGGCAGAGCTGGAGTTGGAGGCTTGGAGCCAGGTCAGTGCCCATGTCCTCTGCCACAAGCTGGGCACATGCCGCCTGCTTCCTCCCTGGCTTTTAGGAGATGGTGCCTCCCCGCCCCCATCTTAACTGCCAAGCCCCGGAGCTCCCTGCACAAATCTGCCACATTCTGCTTCGTTCTGGTTCTGAGACGAGTCCATTTGTTTCGAGAAGGAGTTGCAGGAGCAGCTCTGTGTCTCCAGAAAGTGCCTCTGGCCCCCCCAGCTCCCAACCCTGCCTGAACGCTTCTCATTTGCATTGCAAATATCTGTGATTCTCTATTTGTTATCACCCTTAGGTCTTTTCAGGTCTTATTGATTTCCAGTCTTCCTTCCTCACAGTAAATATTTGTGTTTTCTAATCTGTTTCTCTCCAGCGCATTAACTTGCCAGCCATCAGTGTTACTTCCTTCCCAAGTTCCCTGCATGCCGCCCCCCACCTCCCTTGCCCACCCCCCCAACCCCCCGTTCTTTTTGTACATAACGGTTCAGTTCTCCCCAGCATTCCCGTTTTCCCAGTGAGTGCTCTCTGTGAATCTCATAAAGGCACTGCTTCCTGCAAGATTGTTAATGAAGGATCCACACCAGGTCAGAATGAGGTCCCGTCGCCCCCTCCAGGGCCCCGCCTTGTCCCTCTCTGTTGCCTTTTCTCCATCGCCTTTGTTTGGGTTTGTTCGTTAGAAGCTATGGAATCTGTGGCCGACATCGCCTGTACCTCCGCCAGTTTGAAAAAGTGTTAGGAGGAAGATTTCAGAAGATTCTGTGTTAAACAATTAGCTAAAACTACCACATATGGCGACAGATGACATCTTTAGCCTCTTTGCTGTTAGTGTTAGGATTCTATCAAAATCAGTTACATTGACCTGCGAATTATCCTCTTACCTGTTAGCATTTATTAAAACCAACATTGACTTTCTCATGGCACTCGGGAGCGGAGTTGATTTAAGCATATGATCATGACACTCAGCCTTGTCATCTGTTCTGAAAATTAGTGGCAGATCTGGAGAATCCCAGGGAAAGAGGAGCCTGGTGGGCTGCCATCTATGGGGTCGCACAGAGTCAGACACGACTGAAGTGACTTAGCAGCAGCAGCAGCAGCAGCAGCTGCTTTTCCTTCCAGCATATTCTGGGTCTCAGGTTCCCCAGGCTTGAAATATAACCCCAGAGGGCTGAATGTTCTCTGACCATAACCCTCAGTAATGCTGGCAAAAGCAGGGCTTTAAAAAACTTGGTCAACAGACTTGGAGTCTGCTGGGGGCATTTGGACATCTCTTCTGGTCTGTGGGGACCATACTTCTCTGGAAGTGCAGAGAATCTCAGTGCATGGCAACTGAACTGGCGAGTCACTGTCCAGTTCTGTTCCCCAACTCTTCAGATGGGAGGCCAGCAACCTCAAAAGCTCCACCCCCGAAGGTCCTGTTCCTTGGACACCCCTTAGCTTCAGAAAGAGGCTTTGGTTTTATCACCTCCTCTCTGCCCTTAGCCCTGCCCCCGTTTCCAGCCGCCATCCCTCCTGTGTGGTCTCCATTTGCCACACACGAGGCTGGTGATCTGACCGATGCATGTAGTTGGTGATTTCATACATTTCCCCTCCAGAACCACGTGTATTTTTAAAAGGATGCTGGGGAGAAGGATAAAGAGTGAAAAGGGAAAGTGTTAGTCGCTCAGTCATGTTCGCTACTCAGCAACCCCATGGACTGTAGCCCGCCAGGCTCCTCTGTCCATGGGATTGTCCGGGCAAGACTACTGGAGTGGGTTGCCATTCCCTTCTCCAGGGGATCTCTTCCCGACCCAGGGATGGAACCTGGGTCTCCTGCATTGCAGGCAGATTCTTTACCGTCTGAGCCGCCAGGGAAGCCCAGGCCTGATGCTAAGGATGGAGCTCAACCACAGGTGGAATTCAGGCGTCTGAGCGGGAGCTCTCGGTGCCCAGGGCCCTTCCTGCATCCTTAGCGCTGATGCACCTTCCTTAGGTCACAGCCGGGAGCACTCTGCTCCCTAGGGCAGAGTCTCTGGGTCACCTTCCTAACAAAGGTGACCTGATGGGAGGTGTGATGAGCCCCACAGCCACTCGTCTTCCCCTCCTGCTTCCTTCCTGTATCCCGTTCTTCCATGAAGAAGCCCCCCGCTTCTCCTCTCCCACCTACGAGGGCATGTCCTACATGTCAAGGAAGAAACTGTCCTTTCTTTCTTGGAAACCGAGCCAGGCTGTGCTGGGGGTTTGGGGTCATGCTGCCAGAGACCCCACCTCCGAGGCTGAGGAGAACTTTGAGGGATGTTCCAAGGGCTTTTAATTGGCCCAGACCTCTGGTTCAGGGCTCAGTGACCCCAAGGGCAGATTAGTTTGGCTCATGAAACCAAGCCTGTGATACCACTGGTTGAGGAGACCTACTGAGAAGGAGCTGGCTTCAGACGTCAGCTAAGGGGGTCTGGGGTTTGGTACCTCAAGGACCTTGAGTGCTTGTAGACGCTCACTTTTTGTCAAGTTCTTTCATAGAGAAAGACATTTAGGATTTGCTCTAGTGTTTTAGGCTAGGAACGGTTAAGCTTTACGAGGAGAACTGGCCGCCTGTTTGGTCTTGATGACACCTGAGCGACCACTTTCTTGGCCTCTCGCAGTAACCCCTGGCAGGAGGCAGAGCAGCTACACTGAGGTGACTTTCAGAGAAGCTGAGTGACTTTCACAGGAGCAGCCAAAGATGGGACTTTTAAGCCCAAAGCTACTGGGAGTTTGAGGCCTCTACCCTCACTGGATTATAGGCTCAGGATGGTGCCATGGACCAGCAGCAAGCTTTTGTGCAGAGGGCAGCTTCCTTTAAGGCTATGTAGGTGGACAGGGGTGGACGCCCCGTGGCGCCCCTGCTCCGCAGTTTAAAATGTGAACTGAGATGTGCATATGGCTTTACCAAATAGACTGGAAATATTAAGGCAAACGAGATCATCACTTTGGAGGGCTCAAAATAGTATGATGTAACAGTTGTGTAGTTCAACCTAATATCTCCTCCTCCCCCTTCAGTGCACTTTGGTTGATGAGTGCATTGGCACGGACTCATTATACCGCCACTGGATGTGAAACGTGTTGCTCTGATTTCCAGAACTAGTCAAAAAAGTAAGGGGCAGGTGACTGTGCTAGGAGAATTACAATTTGTTAATCTGGGGAGAAGATGGGACAGGATGTATGAAAACCACTGCAAAGGAATGAAGACATAACACATGCAGAATAAAATATCGGAGCACTGTGAAGAGCTAGAGTGAGCATGCGGTTTGGAGTCAGATATCCTGGTTTTAAATCCTTGCTGGCTACGTGAGCTTCAGTATACCCATGGTAGCTCTTTTCAGTAAGATATTACGTATAAATACGGAAATCAGTCAGCATACCATCCCGTAGTAGTCATTCTGTGTTACTTGTGTTACCTTGTTCTATACAATGGAAGGAAATGCTAAGCAACTTCTCTTCTGAATGCACAGTCACCATTCTTGCATGTCTGAAGCTCCCTATAAAGAAGATGTCGTATATTCTCCTTTTATTTTTGAACTCTACAACAGGACCTCTGAAACAAACAGGGCAGATGTTAGTAAAATGGCTGTGGATGGTTGCACAGGTTGTGCACTGCAACACCAGTCATGAATGGCATCCTCTAGAGTTGGACTTTGTACAGCCTGCACAAACATGGAGGGTGGCTCTGAATCAATGTAGTGCCCACACTTTCTAGATATGGAAACTGAGGCAGAGAAGTCAAGTGATTTTGTAAAGGCCATGAACTTACAGCACAGAGCTGGGACTCTCTTTGGTTTCATGTTGTCCAGTCCTCTGTGCCCCATACTTTGCTATCAGAATTAATGGTTTTACACCAAGAAATAGCTGGTGCTAATGCATTGATTTTCAAATTGACTGGAAGTTCCCTGAGGGCAGGTCTGAGAACAAAAGCCCAATTAGTGTTAGTTGACTCATTGACAGAAATGTGGAGGAAGATTTGGTGCAAGAATGTTTAAAGTAGGAATTGATTAGGGCAAGGAGTTTGCATGAGGCCGAGAAAGAGCTTTCCTTTGCGGACTAGGTCCAGTTAGGTCTGATTGGAATCAGGGAAATAAGGGAAAGAAAGAATTTGTCTTGGTTCAGCATCTTCCCAGTGTTTAAACATGATTCTTGGTATATCTGAAATGCCTGTATATTTGTTGTTTTTCTTTACAGCCTCTCATTTTCAGAACAGAATTTGCTGTATGCTGGCTTATCCTAATCCTATCCATGGGATTGTGGGTTTGATAAAAATAGGTATATTTTCCTAATACTCATCAAAATAAATACATGACTATCAAATTTTTTAAAGTAAGTGTTTTATCTAAGAAACTAGGCCATGAAATGATGCTAGACTTGGCCATCTTCTGGGTCCTGTGTGGGAGAAGAGCAAGAATAGAAAGACTTAGTCATAGGAGGAGGGTTTGTTCTCTTGGTTAAGAAGGTAAAGGAGACCTGTTAGTCCATCAGTGTTTTCTGGATTAGGTTGCCAGGTGTGAAACTGAGACAGCACAGGGTCTGCTGGGGAAGTGTTGGCCACGTCAGGAGGGGACTTGATGTCAGCCAGGTTGATAAAGGAGGGCTGCTGGGGTCACGGCAAGGCCAGTTTACAAACTTAGATCCCTTGTACCAGAGAAAGTTAGACAAGAGGGCGTTTAGAGATAATGCCACTGACCCTTCCATTACACAGGAGTGAAGACCAAGGTCAGAGGGTGAGAGGCTGTGACCGAGCCACCCAGTGGCGTGCGTAAGGACAAGGGCCCAAGCACCCAGACTGCCCACTACTGGGGACCTGCCACCCGCGTGTTAGGTGTTCTGTTTAGTGCCTTTATGCTGAGGGCATAGTTGGAAATCCCTTGGCTGCCCAGTTCAGAATGTGGACATAAAATACAGGCAGCTCACTAAGTAGGATAATTTCAAGGCCATGAAGGATGCTGTGAGTGGGTATAGAGCACCAGTGATTTCTCTTTGGTTCAGTTGGATCAGAAAGAGTATCCTTCTGATAAAAATCAATCGTAAAAAAGAAACGAGACAGTTGGGAAATTTTGAATCAGTATTTGTTGACATTAAGGGATCATTGTTAAATTTTAAAGGGAAGATAATGGTATTGTGGTTTTGTTTAAAAAATACACATTGACTTATTTATGGATAAAACAACACAATGTCTATGTTTTGAAATAAGCCAGTGGCAGAAGAGTAGTTCTGAAATTGGATGATGTTACAGATGAAACAAGTGTGGCCTTGATTTGATAACCACTGAAGCTGGGCGATGGATACATGGAGATGTATTAGATTATCCTCTCTCTTTCTGTATACATTTGAAATTTTCCATAATAAAAAGTCCCCAAGTACTGAAAGCCCTTTGCTAAATTCATGGAGCTTTCCCATATGTGTGCTTCACATAAATAAGTTCAGGGAGCCAGAACTGGATTTGTGACTTAGTAAGTGGAACTTGTGCTGGTTATTTAACTACTCTGAGTTTCAGTCTATCCATCTGTAAAATGGGAATAATAGTAAACCCTTATTAAATCAGTGTTGTGAGGATTAAATGAATTCAGTGGATGGATCACCCAGCCCAGGGGCTAGCACAAAACTTACCTTTCTCATGATAGAAATATAAATCATTGACTAAAACTACATTTTCCATAATAACATCCTCGAGAGCAGGATGTTACTACTGAGACAGAGACCTCTGTTGCCTCACCCTTTGAGGATGAAGATGATTTCTGATTCCTTATTCACTATGGGATCAAGGCACCTTCAATTTCAAGAAATGGTCTGGGCTCTTCACAGTGGGATTCATGCAGATCACAGGTTCAGTCCCAAGAGCCAGTGTGCTTCTCCCATTGAGAAAGATGAAAACTACTGAGGCTGGATTTATTTAAAGTAAATAATGTGCTGATCGCAGAATGTCCCTGCACCCTTGCTCTCTGGAAGATTAAGCACATCCTTACAAAGTTAATGACATGTGCTTATTGCAAAGTTAATAGCACAGAACTGTGACTTCTATTTATCTAGCTCTTTAGGTCTTAAAGAATTCTAACCAACTTTATACACTGTACAAATTATATCTCTATATATGCTTTTATATATATATATATAAAATGCAAATAACCTGACTTGTTTTCTATCTTCTCTATCTGTAAAATTGTGAAAATAACCTAAGAAATGAGAAATTAATATTTGGAGAGCATTGTGATGTACTTGGATGAAATGCTTTTGGTGTATTTAGAAGCAGCTCCCGTGATCTTATTTTTATTTAAATTCATTGTCGCAATTGTTACCTCTTCTCCAGGAGGCATCCCACCTGTTCATTGCTTTATGAATCATCTCGGAATTCCTCCATTAGCGAAATCTCCTTTTCTCGATAACAATACCTTACATTTCTATGGCACCTGGCAGTTTTAAAAACACTTTTGCATTCATTATCTCTTCTCAGTCCTCGTAACGGTGCTGTGAACTAAGCAGGCACATGGTATTATTTCCATTTTACAGGTACCATTTGCTGACTTTCAATGTTGGAAGGTGCTTTTAAGATCACAGAGTCTGACTCTCTTTTGTACTAGTGAAAATCTGGGTCTTGGAGAAGGTGAGCGAGTTCTCTAGTTTCACACTATCAGCAAGAGAACTCAGATAAGCATCTGTGTGATCCCCGTCTTGACCTGTGGGCCTAGTTTAGCCCCGGTGTAACCCTCAGAGAACTCCATGGACAGAGGAGCCTGGTGGGCTATAGTCCATGGGGTTGCAGAGAGTTGGACCCGACTGAGTGACTAACACGACAACCCTCAGAGCAGTTCTGACCACTGGAATCCAGAATCGCCCGAGGGAGCTGGTTAGAAACACAGATGAATGACTGAATGTATGAATCAGTCTTGTAAGCAGAGGCTCCAAAATCTGCATTTAAAATGCACTGAGATGACTCTGTATTAAAAAGTGTGACCGCTCCTGGTTTGTCAGAGGTAAGCTCTGTGACTCCGACCCTCTTTTTGTGGGCTGGTTTCGAGGTGCATGGCCACCCTCACAGATTCCTCTTTATGCATCCCTTGGCATCCTTTGATGTCTTCACTACCAAATGTTCACCTCCCATGGTCACTGACACGACTGTGGTGGTGCCTTTCCTTTCCAAACTTTTCAGCAGGACTCTGTTTTGAGCCTGGCACTGTGTTTGTTGGTATTTAAGGAGCTGCTATCAGGACAAACTCGGGGGTGGGGAAGAGTGAAGGATGAGCCTGAATAGGGCCAGGGAGAAGGTGGGACTTACCAGTGGCACTGCCATCTTGGATAATTTGAGTGACTGTTAGGGTGATGCCAGTTGTGGGTCCACCTGGGGTAGCAGGAGAATGATGTTTATTCTTCTTGTAGGATGACAGAAGTGTGCGAGAGCCCCTGCTTCGTGCTTTCATACATTATCTTTTAATTCTAAAGTATTTCTATGCAGCAAGGCAGTGGGTGCAGTTCCTCCAGTTTGAAAGCATGGTAACTCACATAATCTGTCCATATTCTTGTAACTGATCAGATAACCGGGTCAGGACTCAGAGGTGGTTGACTCCCAACATTAATGCCTTGAAAACCTCCATGCTATATTGTTGATTCTTACTACTCACAGATTCCAGGTTTGTGAATTTGCCTAAATTTTTTTCCTTGAAATTAGTCTGCAACCTCCAAATCAAGACCTGTGGCACTTTTGTGGTTTATCATGGACACTCACAGAAGGGTGAATGATTTGAGTTACCGGATGCACACGTTTCCAGTTTAGGCGCCTTCTTGTTTCCGCTCTGACTATGAAACAGTGTCCTTTCCACCGTTTGTTTCATGTCACTTGTTTTCACACTCTTGTGCTCTTTGTCGGTGATTTCACTGTCTAAAATGGCCCCCAAGCCTACTGCTGAAGGGCTGTCTAGCCCCCCTTAAAGCACAAGAAGGCAGTGATATCCCTTACGGAGAAGACACCTGTGTTAGGTAAGCTTCCTTCCCGCATGAGTTACAGTGCTGTTGGCCCCAAGTTCAAGGTTAATGAATCAAAATGCATTTTAAATAAGGTGTCTTTCAAAAGAAGAAAAAGTTAGGTATTGATCCGTTGAGGAAAATGTGGCCCGCTGGAGGTTGGCAGGAACCTAACTCTGTGGTCTCCCCTGAGTCCCGGTTCAGTATTCGCTAATTCTGTATCTGCTGGGACATTATAGAATAGAGCCTGGAGAAGGAAATGGCAACCCACTCCAGTATTCTTGCCTGGAGAAGCCCATGGACAGAGGAGCCTGGCGGGTTACAGTCCATGGAGTCCCAAGAGTCGGACACGACTGAGCGACTAAACCACCGCCGCCACCATAGAATAAAACCGCGCGAATAGCGGGGCCAAGTGCAAACGCACCCTCGGTGGCGGGTCCAGACTCCCAGACGGGGTTTCTCGTGGGGCCTCGGGCCTCTCACGTGGCCAGCCGGCCTCGGGCGCAGCCAGCCTCATCTTCGCTAACCCCGGGCTTCCCTGTTCTTTCCGCAGAGGGGCACAGCCGAGCCCTTCCTGAGGCTCCACAACTTGTACCCGACCCCTCGCTGTGCCCGGCAGGCCGCCCTGCCCAGGCTGAGCCGTCGGGTGGTCAGCCAGCACTCCTATCCGCTCAACCGCTTCTCCTCGGTGCCCCTGGACCCCATGGAGCGCCCCACGTCGCAGGCGGACCTGGAGCTGGATTACAACCCGCCGCGGGTGCAGCTCAGCGACGAGATGTTCGTCTTCCAAGACGGCCGCTGGGTCAGCGAGAACTGCCGGCTGCAGTCGCCCCACTTCTCCCCGCCCTCGTCCTTCCACCACAAGCTGCACCACAAGAGGCTGGCCAAGGAGTGCCTGCTCCAGGAGAACAAGACGCTGCGCGAGGAGAACCGGGCGCTGCGCGAGGAGAACCGCATGCTCCGCAAGGAGAACAAGATCCTGCAGGTCTTCTGGGAGGAGCACCAGGCCGCGCTGGGCCGCGACGACAGCCGGGCCTCGTCGCCGCTGCTGCACAAGGACACCGCCTCGTCCCTGGAGGCGGTGAAGAAGGAGCCGGCGCTGCAGGCGCACCGCGGCCGGGAGAACAGCACCCTGCAGCTCCTCCGCGAGGAGAACCGGGCCCTGCAGCAGCTGCTGGAGCAGAGGAAGGCCTACTGGGCCCAGCCCGACGAGAAGACCGCCTCGGCCGAGGAGATCAAGCCCATCTCCTCGCCCCACGAGGAGTCCCACGGGCTGCTGCCGGACCCGGGCCCCGGCCTCCCCTCCCCCTTCGAGGAGCCCAAGGGCCTCCCGGCCCCGCCGGACGACTCCAAGACCCTCCGGGCCCTGCGGGAGATGGTGAGCACCCTGTCCGCGCAGCCCGGGGAGGAGGTGGGCAAGGGGGGTCCGGGCCTGCCCGACGGCAGCCAGTCCCTGGAGCTGCTGCGGGAGATGAACCAGGCGCTGCAGGCGCTGCGGGAGGAGAACCAGAGCCTGCAGGTCCTCCGCGACGAGAACCGGCTCCTGCAGGAGGAGAACCGGGCGCTGCACGCGCTGCGCGAGGAGCACAGGCTCTTCCAGGAGGAGAACAAGGCGCTGTGGGAGAACAACAAGCTGAAGCTGCAGCAGAAGCTGGTCATCGACACGGTGACCGAGGTCACCGCGCGGATGGAGATGCTCATCGAGGAGCTGTACGCCTTCATGCCGGCCAAGAGCAAGGACCCCAAGAAGCCCAGCAGGGTCTGAGGCTCCCCCGCCCCCCAGGCGCATAGAGGCACTGGGCTGGGGCGCCCCCACCACATAACGCCCACCTTCCCCATGGGCCCCTGGCCTGCCCCTACCAGCTGGTGCCCAGTGCAAGAGCAGAATGAGCGGCCTGGTCAATTCAGAGAAGTAATAAAGGCCTGAGGAGGCTGGGGCCTAACCACATCTTTCGCGGGTTTTGTGTGTGTGTTTTTGTTTGTTTGTTTGTTTGTTTGTTTTGAGCACTTGCAGGTTCCCTGGTAGCTCAGCTGGTAAAGAATCTGCCTGCAATGCAGGAGATCCTGGTTGGATCCCTGGGTCGGGAGGATCCCCTGGAGAAGCGAACAGCTACCCACTCCAGTTTTCTTGCCTGGAGCATCCCATAGACAGAGGAGCCTGGTGGGCTGTAGTCCATGGAGTCACAGAGTTGGACCTGGCTGAGTGAGCCCAGCCCAGGGTCACAGCAGAATGAAGCACAAAGTGCAGAGAATTCCCTCCGTCCCCTCCTCCATGCCCCCCACGGCCTGCCCGGCTATCAGCCTCCCCTCCCCTCCCCCAGAGGGCACTCTGGTTCCAGTTGATGAACCTCCGTTGACCCATGCCTGTCACCCAAAGCCATGGCTTACACTGGGGTCCACACTGGGTGTCGTACATTCTATGGGTCTGGGTAAAGTGTGTAGTGACATGCATCCACCATGAATACACAGAGCGTATTCAGTCCCACAACTCCTTTGTGCTCTGCTCATTCATCTTTCCCTACCTCTCACCCCGGCAACCACTGATCTTCTTACTGTTCCCCACGGTTTTACCTTTTCCAGAATGTCATATAGGTGAAATCGTACAGTAGGCAGGCTCTTCAGCAGCAGACGTTTAAGGCTCCTCTGTGTCTTTTCATGGCTTGATCGCTCATTTCTTTTTAATGCTGAATACTGTGCTGTTGTCTGAATGTACCGCAGTGTGTTTATCCATTCACCCACTGAAGGACTTCTTGGCTACCTCCAAGTTTTGGCAACTATGAATCTGGCTTCTTTTTCTTTTTTTCTCCTGTCTCCTCCTTCCTCAGCCTCCCTTATCATCTGTTTTTCTCTTTCATTTCCTCCCTTTTCCCTCCTTTGTTTCCCTCCTCCTTCTCCTGTCTTTCTTGCTCTCTCATCACCTAGTGTTGATGAGGCCATAGAGTGGGGGACGGGCTGTGGGGCTCAAGGCCAGGACTTTTCAGCTGGGCTGCTGGCAGCAGTGGGCTGGATAACTCCTTGTCTAGGGCTACCCTGTGTGTTATAGGGTGTTTAGCAGCAGCCCCCGGAGAAGGCAATGGCACCCCACTCCAGTACTCTTGCCTGGAAAATCCCATGGATGGAGGAGCCTGGGAGGCTGCAGTCCATGGGGTCGCTAAGAGTCAGATACGACTGAAGCGACTTAGCAGCAGCAGCAGCAGCCCTGGCCTTGACCCACTAGAGGCCAGTAATCATCACCTGACCCCCAGCTGTGACAACCATTTCCAGTCATTGTCAAATGTCCTCCAGGGGACAGAACCCCAGCCCTACCCCTAACATTGCTCTAGGTTTCTCATAGTGTCTTCCTTGAAACAGCAGCTCTTGAAATGCTCTGAGAAAATGAAGGTTTCCATGAGGGGGAGACAGTCCTCTTGGGCAGGCTCATAGTCACACTCCAACTGAAAGGGTCCGAGAGGTTCTGCAATGAAAAAACCTGCTTATCTTCAGTGGACCCAGAACTGGCCAATTGTATCTGATATTGAGATCTCTTTTTCTGTGACCCTGCTGATCACCTAGTTTGGGAAGGGCTGCTCTGTGCTATCCGAACCCAAGGCTCACCTCCCTGCCCCCAGTTGCCCTCAGCTCACTTGCAGTTCCCACCTCCCAGTTGGATAGAAGGCGAGGGGTCTGGTTAACAGGCTCCCTGGAGGGAGGCACAGAGACTCAAGATCGGTGTCCTGGACTCTGACTCCCATTGTGAAATTAGACATAACTTTAGAACCAAGAGGTTGAAAAGTGCCCTCTGGGGGACTACAGGGAAAGCCAGAAAGACGTTCCCCAACTCTTCTGTATAGTAGTCTCACCTGGGGGGTTCTTTGAAAAAATACTGATGCCTTGACACCATCTGCAGATGTTTTATCTTAATTGGTCTTGGGTAGGCCTGGATACTGTGAGGGTTAAAAGCTCTCCAGGTGGATTCAGTATGCAACACGATTGAGGAATCACCATGGTAAGGTGAGCAAAGCTGCCTGATTCTCCGTAGAGTGCTCATTTCCTAGTCGTGGGTGTAGGTGAGCAGGCTTATGTGACAGAGAGGAGTTTACCCACTCTGCTGATGGAAAACCAGTGACCGCCGTGAGCTCGAGACTGCAATGTCCTCAATCCTGATCTGTCGTTCACACTGGCTCAATTTCTGAGCTTTGAGCAGATTTCAGAAGGTGAGCCGGAGGTGGCAGCCTGTTGCCGCAGAGCTCCTCACCCGTCACTTTTCACTTGCTGTGACCTCTGTATCTTTGGCGGCACCTGTAAGGTAGGTGTCGTGGTCCATGCGTGGGTTGGAAAAGAATTTCCAGACATGAGGCAGAATGGGAGACACTGAACAGCAGGCCAGCTCAAGGGAGAGCTGAACCCTTTCGCAAGCTAGTGCCCAATTTTTATAGACTCAAGACAGAGAAATTCCTACTGGAATGGTGGCATTAGGTGATTGGTTAGGATGCTATAGCATGGATAATAGGATGGGTATTTCTTTCACCTAATATGGGATCCGGGAACTGGCCAGTTTAGGTCTGGAGGCTCAGGGCAACAGTTGCTATGGGGCTTGGTCAGTTTCAGAGATTTTTGTCCTGTGAGCTTGGTGTAGGGCTCCACAATAGGCATTTTTCGTTTCTCCTGCAGCTCTGAAACTAACATACCATGTGATTTGCCAGAGTTTAGCCAGGAAGAGCCAAACTAGGACTTCAACACAGACCTAAAGACGGTGGATCTCAAATTCCTGTTAGATCACATTGCTGAGTAAACCTGGTCTCCAAAAATGAAGTTTAAAAATGGTTTGGGTGCCTGTTTTCCAGATTTAGGGATTTGAGTCTTATCCAAAATAGCTTTATCAGAAATTCCAAATGAGGGAGAGCAGAGTATTTTCTCTCTCCAGGTGGTGACAACACGTCCAACCCCTACACAAGGGTGGAAGGTGACTGTCGGGCACTCAGAGGCCGAGTCATTCATTCCCCTCTTGCCACCAAAATCTGATAAACAGGAAGTTGTTGCTGATGGGCCTCTGGGCCTTTGCAATTTTTTTCCTCCTGAATTTGGTAAATGCATCATGCTGGGCATCATAAAATACTGGACTTTAAGTCAGTGTTCTAACCCCAAGGCGTAGGGCTTTTTTCATTTTTGTTTTTCGATGAAACTGAATTGATTTCTGCGATTCTAGACAACTAGATGACAGGCTCTCACCATGTTTGTGTTACAAATATTTAACTTGGATTAAGCTACCTAACGGCAGTCAGTAGGTAGCAAGCTGAGGGAGCTCAGAGGACGTAATACTATTTAACACTGTCAACTTTCTCTGTCATGCAGAATCTAAATGGGTGAAAAATTAGCAAGACGAACCATAAAATATTTTTATGGAGTGGGGGAGATTTACTTCAAAACCATGTTTCATTGTGTAGCACAATCTGTCACAGATTAACTAACATCCAGTGGCTGCTAAGCTCTTGGAGAACAAAGTGAAATTTCATTCTTCGTGGAGAGCTTCCTTTAAGCTTCTCTGCTCCTTTTTTCAACTCTTCCTGTGTCTGCCTTCTGGTCCAACGTGAAGCCCTTTCTCTAATTGCCAAGGCTGGTTTCTCTTTGCAGGTCAGGTCTTGGTTGCAACCCTCCCTGGTGTCTCAGATGGTAAAACGTCTGTCTACAATTCAGGAGACATGGGTTTGATTCCTGGGTTGGAAAGATTCTCCTGGAGAAGGAAATGGCAACCCACTCCAGTATGCTTGCCTGGAAAATCCCATGATGGAGGAGCCTGGTTGGCTACAGTTCCCGGGGTCTCAAAAGGGCATGAGTAAGCGGCTTCACTTTCACTTTCAGGGCTTGCCTTTAGAGAGCTAAGCATTCTGGCTTTCCTTGCGTCTCCCATGTGGCCCCTGGCTTGGCTGGCTGGTACCCTTGGTGACTAGAATCAACTAGAATCCTCCTATAGAATTGCCTGAGTTCTGGCCATCAGCCTATTTTGGGCTTGTTAGTTGAAAGTCAGGTCAAACGGGGGACACTCATAACCTAAAACTACTAATTTAGTGAAAACTAAAGAATTAGAATGACTTTTTTTTTTTTTCCCCAGTAGGAAAATCTGTTTGTAAGAACGAGTTTAGCAGTGTCAACAGTGGGAATCTGAATCAGCAATTTTGAAGCAAAGCTGGTAGTCCTTTGTATGTGTAGATTCGGTTCTTGAACACTTCCCTTTTCTAAGGACTTTCCCTAAAATGGTGTGACCTCTACCTGCCTGTCAGGAATGCTTGCAGGAGGTAGGTCGGGCAGAATGGGGAGCCCTAGGAGCTGGGTGCATTGATGGTGTCGGATGGAGGAAGTTGGAGGCCCTTATTAATAGCCATCTATGTATTGTCTTCTGAGTTGAATTTCTGGTTCATCAGTTGGGAAATGGCTTCTTCTGAGAAACCAGTTTTAGAATATTCTAGATATGCCAAGAGCAGCTACTGGAAATTGCCTTCTTTCTGGTCATAATTTTGAGCCCCTGAGATGTTTGCAGCAGACAGAATATGAGTGCTTGGAGCTGCCCACCACCCTCCTCATTTTTTTTTTTTAATTTATTTTTATTTATTTTTTTGGCCATGCCACGTGTGAGATCTCAGTTCCCTGACCAGGAGTTGGACCCACTCCCCGACTAGGGAAGTCCCCCGCCCTCCTCATCACGTGAAAGTCTTCTCCAGCTTGACCTCATCAGTGTCTCTGCATAAACAGTTCTTTCCAGATTCCTTACCCTCTTTGTTCACTCAAACAATGGCCTTTGTAACTGAGAACAAAGTTAGGAGCAGGTGACAGATTATTTTAGATGCTGTCAAGACAAGTGGCTGTTTAATTCTGACATTTTCTCTCTCCAAGTGTGTCTTTATTCTTTACAAATAGGGTGATTCAGAGCACTCCATCAGAAGTCTCTGCACCATGGAAACACTGAGTCCTAATCCCTTTTCAAAAATTGGTCAGTCGTCACTCAAGAACACCATAAGGGGAACAGAACTTCCTGGTTACCAGTCACTTTTCGTGGACCTATGGTTGGGTGGTCTTCACTTTTCCCCTTTCCTTCACTCATTCAGCTAGTCACCAGGCCCTATGGGTATTCTTTCCTATATAGCCCTTGAATCCTGCTTCTCTCTGTTCCCATGGGTGTAATCCCAGTCCTGGCCATGTCTCCCCCTGGGTGACTGCTCCAACTCTGAGTTTATCTCTCTATTGACAAGGTTACTTTCAGTCCGTTCTTCCTGTTGCAACCAGACTGATTTTCTCATATATGAAAATGCTGTTTCCTCATTTAAAATTCATCGCTGGCTTCCCACAGCCTTTAGGACACAATAAAACTTCACTATGGGTCTCCGGCTTAAGTGTGGAAGCGAGTTTATCTTCTTCTGAATATTCTGACTTCAGTTAACACATCACTGCTTCTCAGGGACCCCACTGGGCTCCTTCAGAATCCAACATAATTTAATCAAACGTCTGCCTCGTCTCTTGGAGGTTACATCCAGACAGGGGAGGTTCCTTCTTCTGGGAAGGGCAGGCAGAGTTCTAGGGAGGTTGTACTCAAAGTAATTAGGGAAGATGGCGACGCCTGTGTTGCCAGGTGTTTGTAATGAATCTTCCTGGGTCGTGAGTGGGCCACCGGGAGTCAGAGCCCAGTAACCTCTCCCCTTAGTCTTTACTCTGAACAGCTCTGGGCTCCAGCAGCGTGGGCTTCAGAGTCAGACTGTTGGCTGTCTATCTCAGCTCCCCCACTAATAGTGTGACTTTGGGCAAGCCGCTTAACCTTTCTCTGTCATGGTTTCTTCTTCTGGAGAAAATCATGACACCTGCTATATCAGATAACTCTTGTTGCATCATAAACCCATTCCAAAATTTCGTAGCTGCTGAACCACTTTGGTTAGGCTGGTTTCAGCTGGGCAGTTCTGGTTGTAGCTCAGTTCACCCACACACCTTGCTTGGCTGGCAGATTGTTAGGTGGCTCTGCTTCCAGGGAGGATCTGTCAGTTCCAACCCTTTGTCTCTTTGGCATGTGGTCTCTCATCCTCCAGCAAGTTACTCCAAGCATTGTCTCACAGCAGAGGCCCAATAGAGAGAAAGCAAGGCCTCCTGAAATCTAGGCTTGGAACTGGTCCATCCTTACTTCTACTGACCACATTCTGTAGGTGGAAGCAAGTCACAAGGCCAGCCCAGATTCAAGGGATGGAAATGAATTTCCTCTCTTGAAGGCAGGAGCTCTGACAGACGAGGATGCAGGGGAGCATTTGATTGGGACCCCAGTGCACTTCATCCGCTAAACATCCACTATATACCTTAAAGGTTATTGTGCAAATCAGATGAGATGGTACATGCAAAGTGCTTATTAGAGACTATGTTGGAAGCACTCAATATGTTTTACCCATTATTATAATAATATTTTTTGTGTGTGTGTCTTTAAAAATACAGAAGTTAGAGCGATTCATAGAAAACTACCTCAAATACTTTTGAGGATTTTTTTGTTGGTATAGCATGATTTTTGGTGGTCCTGGAAAAGCTGTCTCAATTCAGCATCTGAGCTCGCCTTTGTGCTCTTAAACACAGATTTATTGTGAGGATTGGATAAGTTAATGTATACAAAATAGTGAACTTAGTGTGTGGAATGTAATAAACACTAAGTAATGGTATCTATGATTATTATATTAATGCAACAAGGTTAATGGTTTGGAAGACAATCACACAGCCCCACTTGCTTGCTAAAATAAATGCAAGTTGGGATAAACGTGATGCTGAGAAATCTAATAGGTGATCAATGCCTGAAGCAGAAGCAGAATAAAGTGGAAATTTTCTCACATACATATAGAGAGAAAATATGGTAATTCCCTATACCTCCATTATGCATCTTCTGTAGATCAATGAGCCCATCTTCATTTACTGCTCTGATTTGTTTTTTTTTTTTTTTTTTGGGTAGAGTTTTTCAACGCAAATCCTGGATGTCACACAAGTGTTTCAGGATGTATCACTGGTAGACATTTTAATATAATTCAGGCTTCCCTGGTGGCTCAGCTGGTAAAGAATCCACCTGCAATGCAGGAGACCTGGGTTTGAGCTCTGGGTTGGGAATATCCCTTGAGAAGGGAAAGGCTACCCACTCCAGTATTCTGGCCTGGAGAATTCTATGGACTGTTGGAAAGAGTCAGACACGACTGAGCGACTTTCACTTCACTTCATTGTGTTATAATCATACACCTATCCAAATTAACTGTAGTTCCTGAATATCATCTGATATCCATAATAAAATGTCTCCCATTATCTGTTTGATCCAAACAAGATCCGTACATTACATTTGTTGTTATGTAAGAAACATTGTGTCTCAGCTGGTAAAGAACCTGCCTGCAATGTGGGAGACCTGGGTTCCATCCCTGGGTTGGGAAGATCCCCTGGAGAAGGAATAGGCTACCCACTCCAGTTTTCTTGCCTGGAGAATTCTATGGACTGTATAGTCCCTGGGGTCACAAAGAATTGGACATGACTGAGCAATTTTTACTTTCTTTTTCAAGAAACATAAGTTTGGTTTATAGGAGGTGAATTTTTTTTTTTTTTTTTTTTTTGCAGTTCTTGGAGCATCCAGAATTGGCTAGTGCTATTTGAGGTCTGTCTTCCCAGGTGGTGCAGTGATGAAGAAGCTGCCTGCGATGCAGGAGACACAGGTTTGATCCCTGGGTTGGGAAGATCCCCTGGAGAAGGAAATGGCAACCCACTCCAGTATTCTTGCCTGGGAAATCCCATGGACTGAGGAGCCTGGTGGGCTACAGTCCATGGGGTTGCAGAAGAGCTGGACACAGCTTCGTGACTACAGAGCAAACAACATCCAAGGTCCGGCCTGCCAGGGGCATGAAAAAGGCCTGTTGGGTCCAGGGTAGATGTAGCAGTGTGGCTTTCTGAACTCTTTTGTGCATCTCCAAGAAACATTGATGTTGCCATTTGGTGTGTTTAAAGCCACCCCGATTTAGAAGTATTCAGAGATGTGCTCCCTAGAGCTATACAGTGTGATGAATCGACAATGCCTAAGTGGCTAGCTTTGTTAATCTCAGGGTCGTCTGGAAGATTTGAGACCCACACCGTTATCTCGAGACCTGAAGTCTTGGGAAGAATGGAAGCAAAGAGGCTGCTTATGCTGACGAAGGCCCCTTGCAGCGTTCGAAGATCTGACAGATGGAGAGGTCGCCCCAAGCTAAGGAGAGTTTAATATCAGGCTGTCACACAGGAAGCCAAACTTCTTAAACAATTTTTTAAAAAAATTCTGTTTCAGAGTATTGGCTGTGATAATCAGATAGGAACTGGGGAAGGAAGAGAGGATGCCAAAAGGCCTCAGTGTTTTCTTTGCTTGTCTGAAGTCAGAAATCTTAAAAAAAAGCAAACAAGCAGGCCCTGTCGTTCTCTTTGTGTGATGTGATTAAAGGGGAAAGATCTTAATCTTTTGGACAAAGTGGACTTGTGTATTTACACATTTGTTCAATATCCAGGCTAGAAACCAGAAAACTAGACCGAGTTTTCTCCCTTCTTTTCCCCATGTAGTAAATCGCCAAATTAGGCCAGTTTTTCCTCCTTAATGTTTCTTGAACTTGGCTGTTACTCTTGATCTGTGAGACCGCTGACCCAGCTCCGGTCCTCCTCAGACGATGCCTGATCTACTGGGGTCGGATCATCAGCAAATCCTTTCTGCACTCTAGCCAGAGTGTGTGCTCAGTTGCTGAGTCGTGTCCAGCTCTTTGTGACCCGGTGGACTGTAGCCCCCCATGCTCCTCTGTCTGTGGAATTCTTCAGGCAAGAATACTGGAATGGGTTGCCATTTCCTCCTCCAAGGGATCTTCCCAACCCAGGGATCAAACCCAGGTCTCCCACATTGCAGGCAGCTTCTTCCCAGCTGAGCCACCGGGGAAGCCCTGTATTTTACACAGATGCCATTTACCACACGTGTGTGCCTGCTAAGTCCCTTCAGTCATGTCTGACTCTGCGACCCTATGGACTGTAGCCCATACCATGATGCAAAAAAACTTATGAAAGAAAATCCAAGCTCCTTTCTTCAGCTCCTGTCTTGGTATCATTCTTTGCCCACACAGTTCTCTGTAGCTGAAACATTCTTTTGTATCTTGTATGCCTTTCTATCTTGCAATTCTCAATCACCCTTTAAGACTCAATTCAAGAATCATCTGTGTTAGGAAGCCTTCTTGGAAATTTAAGTTTAGTCCAATGACCATCTTTTGTATCCTCACTGAACCCTTGGCCATGAGTTTTTTGTTGTTATCATTGTTTTTTCTCTTAAATGTTTTGGCCAAGCTACACAGTTTGTGGGATTTTAGCTCCCTAATCAGGGCCCTAAGCAGTGAGAGGTTGGAGTCCTAACCAACTACTGGACCACCAGGGAATTCCCCATGAATATTTCTTTATCAAATCATTCACCATACTACCATGTAGTTTGGTTTTGTATCTGTCCCTCCTCTTAGCCTGAGAATTCCTTCAAGACAATTTTAATCATCTAGGAATTCCTCCTGCTTGGCATGGTGTCTGGCACACAGTAGGTGCTCAGTAAATAAGCAACGCAAGAGACAACTTGGAAGAGAGGTTCCACACACATTCATCTGCTGACAGTATAGCTAAAAACCAAAAGCTTTCCTTCCTTTTGCTAATGAGGTCTGATCTCAAGTGTCCCCCAGCACTGGATTACGTCAAGTCCAAATTATCAGAATGCTGAAGTCAGTGGCATCAAAAGCTGATACGACTGAACACTCTTCTCTGATCTCAGCAGTCTTATTGTGTTTAACAGCAGCAGATGAGAAACAAACCCGCAAGCAGGAGGGCAGAGAAGTGAGAATTGCTACATCAGACAGGCAACCGCCCAACTCTGAGACACACTGGGGTCTATGTCGTTGCCTCTGCCGCTGCCCCCAGAGTTTCATGTTGTTTTAGTTGTTAAGGTTTGTAGACTACTAGTTGGCAGAAAACAACCACTTCCTAGATTACATATGTGTACAGAGACTGGGATGGAGTCCAGATTAGGGAACGTTGCTGCTAGTTGGAGAGACAATGTATGAAAGTCTCGCTTTTTTTTTTTTTAAGCATTTATTTGTTTTTGGCTGTGCTGGATCTTTGTTGCTACACACGGGCTTTCCCTCATTCCCTCATTTCGGTGAGCTGGGGCTACTCTCTAGTTGCTGTGTGTGGGCTTCTCTTTCTGGTGGCTTCCCTTGTGGCAGAGCACGGGCTCTCAGGTGTGGGAGGCTTAGTTGCCTCTCAGGATGCAGAATCCTCCTGGGCCAGGGATCAAACCTGTATCCCCTGCATCGGCAGGTGGATTCTCAGTCACTTGACCACCAGGGAAGTCCCACGTCTTGATCTGGAACACACACATACATACACACACACTTGAGTTTGGAGGACATGCTCCCTTTAGAAATCTGGCTTGTGAAGCCCAGCAGCTGCAGAAGTAGGGCTCTGTGTCCTGAGGTCTTCACGATGGAGATGTTCTCCGTGGACAGCCTTACTAGGACAGCAGGGTTGAGTCACAGTGGCCTCTTTACTTTCCTGATCTTTCTTAGTGGAGCAAAGGTCAACGAGGGAGGCAGTGATGCTTCTGGGTATTTGAGTCACAAAGAGGACAGAGAGAGTGCAGCAGTGAGTTTTGATGAAGGGGCCCTCTTGGTAGGGAGGAGTTAGCATACCTGGATGAGTATGGTATACTGCGGGATGGTATAACCAGAGAGCACGTCTGGACACCATCTGCTTGGTTCAGCAGATCCTTACAGCGTCAGCAAGGGAACATGTGATCATCACAGCCTAACTCAGCTTCCCGATCCTGGGGGCTCCACTGTTGTTGATATTTAGTTGCTAAGTCATGTTTGACTCTTTGTGACCCCATGGACTGTAGCCTGCCCGGCTCCTCTGTCTATGAGATTTCCCAAACAAGAGTACTAGAGTGGATTGCCATTTCCTTCTCCAGGGCATCTTCCTGCCCCAAGGATCAAACCCGTGTCTCCTACATTGGCAACTGGACTCTTAACTGCTGAGTCACCAGGGGAACCAGGCTTTGCTAATGTTCAAACTAACTAGGCATTCTCCAACTTAACAAATTTTACTATCCAAGAATTGGTGTACTGCAATGTACTGAAAAAAAAAAATCTGTTTTAAACAGAGCAAGTGGCACTATGACAAAAAATACTATTATGGATATGACGGGGAAAATAACCAGAAATCTTACTCTAAGCTAAGTCTTACTCCAAGCTACTAACTCTCTTCTTTCTGCGTGTCTGTGAATAAGATAGAGACTGCCCAGTGGCTATGACTGACATCACTTCAATGTGCAAACAGTTTTGAAGATCATGCATGTGTGTAGCTGTGTTGTTTTCATTCATCATCATGAGCTGGAATACAGTGTACACATAAGGTATATACATATCTATGCACATATTTTTGGTTTCTTTGATTGATTTATTTTTAATTGAAGGATAATGGCTTTGCAGTATTGCATTGATTTCTACCAGACATCAGCATGAGTCAGCCATAGGTTTACCCATGTCCCCTCCCACTTGCACACCCCTCCCACCTCCCTCCCCATCCCGCCGCTCTAGGTTGTTATCAGCCTTAGTTTCAGTTCCCTGAGCCGTACAGCAAATTCCCGTTGGCTATCTATTTTACATATGGTAATTTAAGTTTCCGTGTTACTCTCTCCATACCTCCCATCCTCTCCTCCTCCACCCCCACAAACCATATACACATTTTATATGTGTGTGTATATATATTATTTTTTTCCAAGAAAATGAAAAGCATCTTAAAAATATCCAAAACAAAGAAGAGGAACTGATCAAAATATACGTCATGAGTGAGAAAGGCATATATGTGCTGGGGAGGCATATATCAGTGAGCTTCTCTTTATTCAGTTATTCAGTCATTCATCAGGTGTTTTCTAAACGCCTAAAGCTGTTCCAGTTTTGTTATAGGGACTGGAGTTTCACTGAGGAGCAGGGTAGTCATGGAGCTTATATTCCAGTGAAGAAACAAACAAACAAGTAATCATATAAAGCAGGGTGATCTTGTATGTGCTCAGTCACTCAGTTACATCCTACTCTTTTCAATCCCATGGACTATAGTCTGCCAGGCTCCTGTGTCCATGAAAATTCCCAGGAAAGAATACTCAAGTGAGTTGCCATTTCCTACGCTAAGTGATCTTCAGTTCAGTCGTTCAGTCGTGTCCGACTCCTCGTGACCCCATGAATTGCAGCACGCCAGGCCTCCCTGTCCATCACCAACTCCTGGAGTTTACTCAAACTCATGTCCATTGAGTCAGTGATGCCATCCAACCATCTCATCCTCTGTCGTCCCCTTCTCCTCCTGCCCCTGATCCCTCCCAGCATCAGGGTCTTTTCCAATGACTCAACTCTTCGCATGAGGTGGCCAAAGTACTGGAGTTTCAGCTTCAGCGTCAGTCCTTCCAATGAACACCCAGGACTGATCTCTTTGCAGTCCAAGGGACTCTCAAGAGTCTTCTCCAACACCACAGTTCAAAAGCATCAATTTTTCAGCGCTCCGCTTTCTCCTCAGTCCAACTCTCACATTCATATATGGCCACTGGAAAAACCATAGCCTTGACAAGGCAAACCTTTGTTGGCAAAGTAATGTCTCTGCTTTTTAATATGTTATCTAGGTTGGTCATAACTTTCCTTCCAAGGAATAAGTGTCTTTTAACTTCATGGCTGCAATCACCATCTGCAGTGATTTTGGAGCCCCCCAAAATAAAGTCTAACACTGCTTCCACTGTTTCCCCATCCATTTCCCATGAAGTGATGGGACCAAATGCCATGATCTTAGTTTTCTGAATGTTGAGCTTTAAGCCAACTTTTTCACTCTCCTCTTTCTCTCTCATCAAGAGACTTTTTAGTTCCTCTTCACTTTCTGCCATGAGGGTGGTATCATTTGCATATCTGAGGTTATTGATCTTAGGCAGTGCTAAATGCTATGGAGAAAGAAATAGGAAACGAGCTAGTGGACTTGAAGATTGTGTATGGTTTGAGACAGTATTGTCAGGAAAGGCGTCTTTGAGACTGCTTAAATAAGGTGTGGGATGTGATGTTCTTTATTGTTATCCCCTGTTTATATACGATGTGTATACTGATGAGTTAGGAAGCTGTGATATGTGATGTGATATTGATGTGATATGTGATACAGATGTGATGTTTATATGATGTGATGTGATATTGAGGTGATATGTGATGTGATATTGATGTGATATGTGATGTGATACTGAGGTGATATGTGACGTGATGTGATACGGAATGAGCTGTGATACGGGATGTGATATGTTAACACGTTGTGAAGGTGTGGAGAGAGGAAGCACTGTATTATCCTAGTGTCAGCCTGTTGGCGATTCTGGGGTCTGACCTTCACAAGTGTGTCTCACCAGCTCCCCCACCCTTTAAGTGGGACAGGATGGCTAGAGGGGGCTGCAGCTGAGTATTTCCCTTCCCCAAGGTAGGCTGGGCTCTGGTAAAACCCCAGCAGGTTAGGTGCTAGCGAAACAGTTCCTCCTGAGGGCAGACCTCCTTAAGAAGAACAGAGTGTTCCAGTGTATTTCACAGTGGCTACCTTTCCCTTCTCCCTGCTGGAAGCCGGAGAGGATTTTTCTTTGATCTTCACTAGGAAAATCTGCAGGAGCTCCTGAAACTCAGGAGAGTGTGAGGGTTCCCCCAAGACTGGGTCCCTCTCAGAGTGATCCACTCAGAGCCTCCAGAGACTCATCAGTTACAGCTCAGAGACTCCTGTCTCAGCACTGGTTCTCAGGGGCGTTTCTGCTCCTGTAATTTGTGGTTCTCTGTTATCTTCTCTCTGTCTCTGCAGTTCAGGGGCAGTGGTTTTCCCTGAGACCTCAGTTCTTGGCAGACAGAGAAGAGTTGTTGATTTTCAGATTGTAAAGTTTTTCCTTGTGAGGATGGACAACTTCCAAGGTCCTCATGAGCTGATTGGAAACCAGAGTGAAAGGCCCCTTTGAGATGTCCAAGCTGAGATCAGAATGGAGAGGAGGAGCTACAAAGTTAGAAATGGGTAGGGGACACTTTTCCTGGCAGGGGAATGGCATGTTCAAAGGCCCTGAGGCAGGACGCCAGTGTGGCTGAGCTGAGCATCCAGGCAGAAGGTGAGTGGAGGCGGGCTCAGAATGGAGGCAGGGGAGGGCAGGCAAACACGTGATACAAGCAAGCAGAACGGAGGAGGACTCCTTGCTGATGGGAATTGCTCATTCCAGTAAAGGAGCTTGTGCAAAGCAGGGGTAAAATCTGATTTTGAGGAAGGCAAAGAACAGTCCCTGGCTCAGCCTCAGTGGGGAGGACAATCGGGACTGAATTCTGGGAGGATGGGGCAGGGAGGGGTCACTCCCCCTCCCGCCTCCTCCCACAAAGGAACCCGCTGTGGCCCAGGAGGTTGGTCAGATGACTCCACAGGGCTGGGATCCTCCAAGCAATGGCATCATGGCCCTCAGAATAATCCCCCCTGTTGTGTGGTTGAGGGGGGTGGAGAAAGATGATGAGGCTGCAAGGGAGCCATGGTCCCTGCTCACAAACTCCCCCTGCCTGCATTTCACCTCTCAGAGCACCCTAGACAGAGACCTTTGGTTCCCAGAGCTCTTGGAATCTGTTGAAACTGTCTTTATGGTGATTTGATTGTCTTGCTGGCAGAGCATGTTTTCCTGACCTCAACAAGGCACTCCAGAGAAAGTTAAATGCATTTCAAAATCTGGGTTTATACAAAAAAGTAGGCAAGCAATTGCCAGGTAAATTCCATCCCCATGAAGATCAAATGCAGATTTCTTTTTTTCAGAGAGAACTGGTTTAGTCCCAAAGAGTGGTTTTCTTTTTCTTTCTGAATCATTTGAATAACGGCCTGGGTGATGCATCTCGTATCTCCTATTTGCCTCCTGCAGACTGATTTAGCCTTAAATGTGCTGAGTGACAAGTCTTCCATCATCCACCTATAGAAATCATTGCACAGTCTAATTTTAGTTCTTGCAGTCGTGAATTTGCCCAAGCGTGCCTTTTCTCATTTTAATTCCATTATTTCTTGATCCCATTAATCCCCTCTGTTATGTTAAACCTTTTCTCCAGTATCTTAGGAAATTGTGACTTTCTCTCTTAAGGTCCTGGTGCTAGATATTTTATTTCTCAGAATCTACCCTCCCAATCTGGGGTCGCAAGAATATTGGTCTTTGCTCCCCACATTCTTCCCACCATGGGCTTCCCCGGTAGCTCAGACTGTAAAGAATCTATCTGCCGTGTGAGAGACCCATGTTCAATCAGGAAGATCCCCTAGAGAAGGGAATGGCAACCCACTCCAGTATTCTTGCCTAGAGAATCCCCTGGACAGAGGAGCCTGGCAGGCTACAGTCTACCCGGTCGCCAAGAGTCAGATATGACTAAGCGACTAACACACTTTCTTCCCACCGTAGGCATGTGGGTTTGGTAGGGAGGCATGCCACAAAGAATACTGGGCTGCCCCCTGGGAGACAGTTGTCCAAGTGTGTGTCTAAAGTCTGAAAGCTCACGAGGGGAGAATCCTTCCTTGTCTTTTCCAGGTTCTGGTAGCTCCAGGTGCTTCTTGGCTTGTGACTTCATCACCCCAATCTCTGCCTCCGTCTTTTCATGGTGTTCTCCTCTGTGTCTGTGTCTCCTCTGTTTCTCATATTATTGTTCAGTCCCTCAGTCGTGTCCGACTCTTGGCGACCCCATGGACTGCAGCATGCTAGGCTCCCCTATCCTTCACCGTCTCCCAGGGTTTGCTCAAACTCATGTGCGTTGAGTCAGTGATGCCATCCAACCATCTCATCCTCTGTCATTCCCTTCTCCTGCCTTCGCTCTTTCCCAGCATCAGGGTCTTTTCTAAGGAGTCAGCTCTTCGCATCAAGTGGCCAGAGTATTGGAGCTTCAGCTTCAGCATCCATCCTTCCAGTGAATATTCATTGGGTTGATTTCCTTTAGGATTGACTAGTTTGATCTTCTTGCTGTTCAAGGGACTCTCAAGAGTCTTCTCTAACACCACAATTCAGAAGCTTTAATTCTTCGGCACTCAGCCTGCTATTTATTGTAAGAATTTGTTACTGCATGTAGGAGCCCTCTGGGTAATCCAGGAAGATTTTCTCCTGAGATCCTAACTTAATTATATTTATAAAGACTCCTTTTCAAAATAAGGTCACCTCCACAGTTTCTGGGTGTTAGAACACGTACATAATTTGGGGGGGCCACTTCAATCTACTGAAGTGGTCATCTCTCTCTTTTTTTTTCATTCACCCAAGTTGCTGCCTTGGCCTGAAATTGACACCATTAGAAACACAACTGAGATTTAAGCACTGTATCTCTTGTTGTTGTTATTGTTGTTTAGTCACGCAGTCATGTCCAACTCTTTTGCAGCCCTGTGGACTACAGCCCGCCAGGCTCCTCTGTCCATGGGATTCTCCAGGCAAGAATACTGGAGTGGGTTGCCATTTACTTCTTCAGGGGATCTTCCTGATCCAGGGATTGGACTCAGGTGTCCTGTAATGGCAGGTGGATTCTTTACCACTGAGCCGCCTGGGAGGCCCACTGTACCTTGAGAGGGCTCCTAATGAAAAGCTAACTATCTCTGCAAAAGGTCACCTAAACTTTTAGTGCCCACTATCAGAGGATGGAGAGCAGGATCCTTGGGGAAGGGGACAGATGAGGCCAATTTTAGTAAAGCAGTAAGAGGCAGGAATGGTCTGATACATGGAGCACTACAGGGTGAAGGACTGGAGCATGTTTAGCTGAAGACCGTGGGTCCCCCACAGACGGAATCATGGAAGGGTACCCGAGTGAGAAGTCAGAGTCTGACCTTTCCTCGTTTTGTATCTTGTGCAGGGCTCACCTTCCTGGACGCCCTGGGGAAACTGAGCACCTTCCTGCTCTCATCTGTTTGTTTCTGGATCACCCTAGAGCGAGTGTGGAGTCCGCAGTGGAACTGAGTTAGGCGTTTAAGAGTGAACAGATGTTGATAGCCACTTATCCCACCCTGAAACTCAGGTCCACGTGGGTCTTATGCCTAGAGAGTGGAAGAATCTATAGAACCCCCCGCCGGCCCCCACCCCACCAAGTGAGTATTTCTCCTCCCGCATTTGGTTGTCTCTAATAAGCTCAGTGACTTTTAGGAGTGTTTCCTATATACAGATCTTTCTGTTAGAACTGAAGTTTATTTAGGTAACCAGATGACATCACGAAATCCCAAATTTGTAGAGATCCCAGTGGTGTATATTGCTTGTTCCCCAGGGGGTATGACTTTGACCTATTATGTCTTAACTATAGCTTACAAGCCATACTGTAATGAATAAATGAATGAACGGATAAATAAATAATTTACATCAACCTTTCCTATAAGGACTTTTTGTTTGCCCAAGGTAAGAATCGAGGTTAGCAAATACAGCCCTGGGCGATAGAAGCCTCATTTTTCGGCCTCCTCTGATTTCTGTTCTGGGAACCTCAGGTCTGCGAGTGGAACCATCTGTGCTGTTTGCTCCAGGAGGCTGAGTACAGCAGGGTGAGTAAGTGCCTTGTGCTCTGGAGACAGACTGAGTTCACGTTCTGGTTACTTGATTTAATGCACTAGGGGGCTGGGGGCTAATTACTTACCTTTTCTGGGGCTCAATTCTCTCATCTGTAAAGGATGGTAAGGGCCGGTGATGATTGCTGTCTCTTAAGGATTACACAGAGCATACTGAAAGAGCTTGAGTTTCCAGCAAGTGTTCACTGCTCTGATGTCTCTCAGGGGCAACGCTGTCCACTAGGCAGCTGGTGCAGATCAGATGGGTTGGAAAGACAAGGAAGTATTTGGCCAACACACTGCCATTGGGCTGGGGTCAGGTAAGGAGATGACAGGTCCTTATTGAGGATTCAGTTCTCTCGCCTTGGGCATTTACTCCCTGTATCCCTCCAGGCTCTGAATCCGTCTTGCTATGATCCGCTCTCCTGGAAACCAGCTTTCTGTGCACAGATATTACAGTGAAATTCATCATTAGATTTCCTCCAGGCTCCCCAGGCACACGGTGTGGTTCATTGGTAATTATGTGTGTTGTTTGGAGTGTGAGGCATTAAGAAATTGAAATGCCATAAACTTTACAGACGTGAAGGTGAGATTATCCATGACTGTAATGGTTTCCAAATGCAAACTGAACATCTTTCTTTTGGTGCCAAATGGTGGCAAGAAATGAACATGGATCTTTGATCCTTTGCCAGTGTGTAGAGAAATGATGAGGTCTCTGGTATGGGTGAATAGATCCTCATCAAGACTTCTGGCTTGAGGAAGCTGTTTAATCTCCATTCTCAGTGGCTGTGGCTTTGAGGCAGCTGTGACTGAAGGGTCCCAAGTGCTATGGAAAACAGCTCATCAGTTCAGAACAAAGCTGATTATGTAAATTGTGCATTAAGATGCAGCTCCAATTTAATTTTGCTCTGTAAATAAATATCCCATTAACACCCATCTGTTGAAAGTCAGGTAAGACTGTTCTCTTAAGACTGTATAGCTAGACCTCAGCGGGTGCTCCATAAATACTGACAGGGGCGGGATTAGGATGTCCAGATTCACTCTGTAGAACTTTATTATCATTATTTTTCTTTAAATGGCACGTCAGCTCTAAAATCAATTTAGAGCAAGTAGAAGCTCTGACTGGTTGGGAGAGACACTGCATCTATTTCTGGTCCTGCTCTTTCGAGGGTACACGAACGCTTTCTCTGATTGCTGTCACAGAGATCAATAATAATTATGGCTCACCAATTTGCTCCCAAAATAAAAACATTTCAGCTGATGAGAAGTGAGCACTAAATTAGCTCCAGCTCTTTTTGCTGCAGGGCAGTTTTCCCAGCCAGAAATGCCATTTGTGAGAGTTGTGTTTATGGAATGGGTCCCACTTCCCGCTCAGAGTGGGCGGGGGAGGGACGGGTGGCAGAAAACCCTGTCCGACCTCTGGAACCGAACCAGAATTGGCAGTGGGGTAGCAGGAGTGAGACAGCCTGCCTCCAGAGAGCCACCCTCTTCTCTCCGCCCCATCACTGCCCTTGGCCCTGGAGTGCCAGGAAAAGCTTTGCTACTTCCATGGTGGCCTCTTAGTATCAGGGGCTCCCAATAATTCTTGGTCACTATCTGCTAAGATTTTGGTGGGAATGAACTGCTGCCATAAGGATCAGTAAGAACCTGTTGTGTTCCTGGATGGTGGTGGTGGTGATGTTTGTGGGCAAGAGATGGGGATCAGGATGAACATAGGGCTGGAGATCGTGTGGGGATGACCCACCGTGGGCTACACACTCTAACCCCAAGGCACTGTTTTCCAAACTGTTGGTCACTTTTACAGGAAAAGTGAACATTACAGCTGCCTAGGGGCATCCTTGGAGGGTGTGAGGCAGAGGCCCTTCAACCAAGGCTACTAGGTCCAAGTCCACCAGCATAAACAGTGCTTTTGTGCATATTACAAAAAAGATCCCTCTAAACACAAAAATTTCAAAAAGGTTCCCAGCTGATGAAGCCCTGAATCAAGGCCTGTGGATTTAGGAGAAGAAGGTACACACCTCTCTGAAATATGACCCTTCTTCCCCAAGTGTGAGGACTGGACACCTGTTCTACATTTTGTGCCACAGGGATGAAACTGAAGCTACTTCCTACCCTTTTCTTCTTCCCATCTGGAAGGTAGACATGATGCCGGAGCTGAAGCAGCCATCTCACAACCATGAGGTAGCGTGCCAGCTTGCTTCGGAAGGTGAAAGGAAAGATGAGTGGAGTCTGGGTCCTTAATGCCTTTGTTGAATCACTACTCTAGCCCTGGACTCACTATCCCTGAACCTCTTTTTGTGTGAAAAAGAAATTTCCTATTTTGAACCACTGTTAATTAAATGTTCTGTTGTAGCTAAAACACCTGTCATGGAAGCAGGGAATGAGGACAGTAGCAGATAGGTGAATGGTAAAGGAATCTGGACTTCTGGTTCTTGGCAAGTTTATCTTTGGAAACATCACTCACACCTCCTTCACAACAGGACTTTATGATCCCTCTTCCGCAGTGTTCACTGAAGACCGGAAGTTCACCCTGAGGTGGCAGGGCACCCTTCTCAGAATTCCCTTCAGATGTTCATCTCAGGATCATTTTTCCCTGCACTATCACTGTGGGTCCTGATTGAATCAAGGACACAGGTTGAATGTGGCATTCTGGTGATGGTCTGCCCTAGAAGTAAAATATCAGGCGTGGTTCCATGGGCAGGCATGAGCCAAAAACGTGCCAGCACAGGTGGATGCTACACAGAGAAGCCGACAACCCAAATGTTAACAGTCCCCACAGAAAAGTGAAGTGAACGTCACTCAGTCAAGTCTGACTCTTTGCAGACCCATGGACTGTACAGTCCATGGAATTCTCCAGGCCAGATTACTGGAGTGGGTAGCCTTTCCCTTCTCCAGGGGATCTTCCCAACCCAGGGATCCAACCCAGGTCTCCTGCATTGCAGGTGGATTCTTTACCAGTTGAGCCACAAGGAAAGCCCAAGAATACTGGACTGGGTAGCCTATCCCTTCTCTAGTGGATCTTCCCGACCCAGGAACCCAACTGGGGTCTCCTGCATTGCAGGCAGATTCTTTACCAACTGAGCTATCAGAGAAGCCCATATAAGATCCATGCAGCTCATCTGACACTGGTGGGTCTGAAGTGTCACTGGGCAAAACAAGTGTTTCAGGTCTTGACTCCTGTAGAAAATAAACAGGGATGTGTGTGTGCGTGTGTGCGTGCACATGTTTTTACACATGTGCAGAGATGAGTACAGACAAGACGTGGCATGAGAAACATCTCCCCTGTGCCCGTTTCCTACTGCATGTCCTACCCCACCTCCACCCCGACTGACTCCCAGCGTCTTCATCCTTGTATCAGTCAGAATAGACTGGGTCATGCCGCAGTAATGGGCAAAGCCGATCTTAGTTGCTTAGATTAATTAAAGGTTTATTTCTTGCTTGTGCTGCATGTGCTTTGAGGGTTGCAGGACTCTCTTGACATCATTGTCATTCCCACCTCAGGACCCTGGTCATCAGGGGTAACCATATCTGGCAAAGTCCCAGTCACTGTAGAAGAGGAGAAAAAAACTCCAAGGCAGTGCTGTCCAATAGAAATATAATTCAAGTTGCATATATAATTTTTCTAGGAGCCTCATTAAAAAGGCAAAATGAAGATGATTCAGATGAAATTAATTTTGATAATGTCTTTTATTTAGCCCCATGTTATAATTTCCCCATGAGTATTTTATGCTTATAGCACATCTCAGTTTGGACCAGCCACATTTCCAGTGCTCGGTAACCACACTTGGCTGGTGGCTGCCATATTGGGCAATGGAGCTTCAGGGTTTCACTCTTGCAGTTACACTCTTGGTCTAGAAGTGACCAATGCACATTCTTCTGCTTCCAACCCATTGGGTAAAACTTGTCACGTGGCTCCATGTGACAAGCCTTCCCTACCCCTTAACACAAAGGAGTGGGACTATTTGACATATAGCAATTTTGACCAGCAAGCCCGCCTCAGCCACCACCAGCCTTCATTGGGCCATCCCACTGGTGGTGCCTGCTCTGGCATGGATGTCTTCTGGGCCAGCAGTCTGTTTTGGCTTGACTCCCTTTCTTGCTTGGCCAAGGAATAGAAGGCATATATGCCAAATCTTGCAGATGACCCAGAAGATATAGGTCACTTGTTTTTTTTTTTTAATGTAAGAAATTCTTGGAAGTTTAGAACCCAGTGAAATCATCCCAGCTAACCAACCCTAACCTGCTTACTAAAAATGGAGGTAATTGGGCAGGTCAGAAGCCAGAGTTTCAGGAAGAAAGGGAGGGTATTCATGGACTAAGAGGATCTTTTCTTCCTTTACATTTGCCAGTACTTTAACTTCTTTTTTGGCTATGTTGTTGCTGGTGCCCCCAAGCACCCCACCCCCACCACAACTAGGAGGCAGGAACAGGTTGACTGCCTACTATATTCTATATAATATGGGGTGATATATGGGTACCAATTTTTTTTATACTAGAAGCTCTTAGAGGTCTGGACCATGACTTATTATTGAATCTCTAGTACTGCGTGGTACAATATAGATGCTCAATACATATCCGAATGAATGAATTTTATGTTAACTTTCACAAAACCATTTTCTGAGATGTTTATATTTTTAATGGCACCATTAAATGAATGGGAGTGAATTAAGTGAACGGGAGTCAGAATTGGCCCGCCTGTCAGCCGTGCAGGTGTTACTGAAGAACGTGCAGGTAGTCATTGGCGTGGCCTCTCCTTGAGAGTCTTTCAAGTAGGCAGATGAAGATGTAAAATGTCTATAATATGTAGATGTATGCTGCTTTATTTTTTTAACGTATCTACTTTTTAATTGGCGTATAATTGCTTTGCAATGTTGTGTTTCCGCTGCACAACAGTGTGAATCCGCTCTATGTAGACAGATACCCCTTCCCTCTTAAGCCTCCCTGCGCCCTCATCCCACCCATCTGGTCATCACAGATCACCCAGCTGAGAGCCCTGTGCGGTTCAGCAGCTTCCCACCACCTGTCTGTCTTACGCATGGTGGTGTATTTATGTCAATTCTGCTCTCTCCATTTGTCCCTCCCTCTTCTTCCCTGCCGGTGTCCACAAGTCTGTTCCCTACATCTGTGTTTCCATTCCTGCTCTGTAAATAGGTTCATCGGTACTGTTTATATAGATGATATATATATACGTGCATTAATAAGATGTACATTACTATAATTGTAGATTTTCATTACCATTCAGGTATGGTGAGGCCAGCAGCTCGGGGGATAGTTACTATTGAAAAGATAGCCGGTTACTCACAGTTGCCAGGAGGAGGGGGGCCTGCCATGCTATGTAGGGCGAGGTGGGAAACAGCAGAGGGACTGAGGGGGTGTGTGGGCAAGAGCCGTTACTGGGGTTTTTGCTGGAAATGCTGGCAGAGTAAGCAGGTTAGTGTTGGCTAGTTCAGATGATTCCATTGAGTCTGGCAGGCAGGTACTGCCTTTATTTGTCTGGTACCTGGTCCCGGAGGGTTAAGGCTCAATGTGTGACTGCCCATTGGCAGTAGAGATGGTGGGAGTGTGGGCTCTGGTTTGGTTAGTTTGTTATTGTGTGTGTGTGTGTTAGTTGCTCAGTCATGTCTGACTCTTTGTGACCCTATGGACTATAGCCCTCCAGGCTCCTCTGTCCATGGGATTCTCCAGGCAAGAACACCAGAGTGGGTTACCATTCTCTTCTCCAGGGAATCTTCCCAACCCAGGGATAGAACCTGGGGCTCCTGCATTGAAGGCAGATTCTTCACCACTGTTGTTATTGGAACATTTATATTAAAATAGTTATTTGGCTGCACCGAGTCTTAGTTGTGACGTGTGACATCTTCAATCTTTGTTGCAGCCTGCGGAATCTTAAGTTGTGGCTAACTTTTATTTATAGTTGTGACATGTAGGATCTAGTTCCTTGACCAGGGATTGAACTCAGGCCCCCTGCATTGGGGAACATGGACTCTTAGCCACTGGACCAGCAGGGAAGTCCCTGGATTGGTTGGTTTGCATATAAATGGCACACTTGCAAACAAATGCTTTTATTATCTCTAGGAACTGACTAGCCCTGGGAAGGGTGGTCATTTTAGGGTCAGCAAGACCCCAGATGTCAAAGCATCAGAAATATAGATAATAAAAAGACATGATGATTACATACATAAATGACTCGGCGGAGTTGAAAAGTGCTTTTTAGTTTCTCAGGGTCTAATAGAAAACTGGAGCTTATATACCCTTTCCTTATAAGTTTTCAAAAGTGGTTTTTATCACTCATCTGGGGGATTGAAGAGTGAGAATGCAAGTCTGGAGGTGAGAGACCCGAGCTGTATTTGTGCATCTGAGCCACTGAAGTGAATTCCCTGGCATTCCCAGGAGGATCTTGGGAAGAAGTTTCTGAATCTTTGGATTAAAAGCAACAGAGTTGTGTTCCCCTGAAGAGGAGAAATGTTATTGGATGTATGTGTGTGTGTGTGTGTGCAAAGTCTCTGCTGTCGTGTCTGACTCTTTGCGACCCTATGGATTGTAGCCCACCAAGCTCCTCTGTCCATGAAATTCTCCAAACAAGAATACTGGAGTGGATGGCCGTGCCCTCCTCCTGGGGATCTTCCTGACCCAGGGATTGAACCCACGTCTCTTACATCACCTGCATTGGCACGCAGGTTCCTTACCACTAGCGCCACCTGGGAAGCCCTACTGGATGTACATTTCATCTCAATCCCTCTGACTTAAAATAAGTAAGCAGAGTCCTCCAGACTTTCCAGGCACAAAATAAGGGTTAGTGTATTTTCTTCCTTTTTCAATGTAACCTATAGAGCAAACTCACAGCAAGAGACCAAGACTGGAGGAGTTGAGTGGAATCGAGGGTGCAGGCATGGTTGTCTGCCAGAGCTTCCTGGCACAGTTCTGGCTGCCAGGCCTCCACATGCTCGGAGCCGTGCCATGGGTCCTTAGCTCCTCCGAGAGCCGCTGGAGGGTCAGTGAGAGAAGCTCGGTGTTCTCCAAGGCTTGTGTTGCAAGCTCTGGGAGTTCCTCCAAGCATATTAGATGCTTTGGTGTTTGGTGACAGTTGCTTGGAAGGTCAAGTGGGACCGAGCATTACCTGAAAAATGTCAGTGCTCTCTTTGCTTCTCTCTTGAGTTTCCTTCCCTACAACTCTTAAACCCATCATCATTCAACAAAATGGAGCCCTGAGTCCAATTAGAAGTTAAACATGCAGCCTCCGTCTCAAAGGCTCTGAACTTTTCAATCTGTCCCAATATTCATGGGGGCCTGTGAATGCTAGGCAGCAAGGAGAGCTCTTCAAATGATGGTCACCAGAGCCAAAAATAATAGCCACTTGTGGCCAACAGCCCAATAGCGAAAACCGACATTGTGAATCGTGGAAACCCCCAGGCTGGTGCTTGTGTGTTGTTGATGATTGCACAGTGCTTACAGGGAGGCCTGCCAAGGCATTGACACCTAAAGGATTATAGCAGAATGGCTAGCAAATTCTTAGAGACTAGAAAAAAATATGTTTAAAATCTGTGTTTTCACTTAAAAACGTGTTTTACAGTCAGGAAAAAGCCTTTATATGCGTCCTCAGATTTATCTTTCTAATAAAATATTCACTAATGGTGGGGAAAAATGGACTAATTATAATATTAACAACAAATTGATTATATATATATTATCTATCTGTATAATACACATATAGATAGGTAGACATGGTACTTACTGTGTGCCAGTTATTCTTCCAAACCCTTCACTTATACCGATTCACGAATTTCTTGCAACAATCCTATTAGTAGATAGTAGTATGATTTTCACTTTGTGGATGAAAACAACTAAGATTACGCAATTTGTCCACAGCCAGTAAATGAGATGGGGTTGGGCTTTGAACCCAAGCAGTTGAGCCTGAGTGCATTTTTGCAGCCCTGACCCTGTGTTAAAGTGGGGGGCACAGAGGGAAGGGCAGGTCCACCTTTGCCCCACTAGTCACTTCATTTTCAGTCTGTATTGATGTTTATTAAGTATCTCTAAAGAGAGCTGTTCTGTATATCACGTATTGAAAGTCATGCCTTCTAGAATCATGAGAGGGTTTGTAAACTCAAATAGGCTTCAGCAAAGATTTAAGATCATCGTATTGCAGCATTCCAGGAATAGAGGTTTATCTGGGGACACCAAAAGTCTTAGGGTCCATAATTCCTTAAAGGTGATGCCAGCAAGCTTTCCTACCATCTTAAAGTTCCCAGTTCCCTTGCTTGTTCCTGACTCAAAAGCTTGGTTGCTGAGTTAATCAGAATAGAGTATGCTGAGGTAACAAAACTTCCAAATCTCAGTGGCTTTAACAAATAAAGGTTTATTTTTCATGCATGACCTATGGGCATGGGCATGTAGTTAGATACTCGAATGTTACATGCCTAACCCAGGTTGCCAAGGGGTCTCTGCAGCTATTCAGAAACTCCAAATGTCAAGAGCAGTTGAAGTTGACAGTTGCCACACTGAAGGAATGCTTCCCTGGTGCCTCAGGCGGTAAAGAATCTGCCTGCATTGCAGGAGACATGGGTTCGATCCCCGGGAGAAGGAAATGGCAACCACTCCAATATTCTTGCCTGGAGAATCACATGGACAGAAGAGTCTAGTGGGCTAGAGTCCATGAGGTTGCAGAGTCAGATACGATTGAGTGACTAACAGTTTCACTTTCACTTTTTCCACACCAAAGGAAAAGAATGCCCTGGAAGTTCTTGCACCTGCAATTACAGTTTCTGCCTGGAAGAAACATATTCATGGGCTGGAACTGGTCTCATGGCCCCACCAACCACAGGAGACCAGACAGTGCAGTTCCTATATGTGCTGAAGGGGGGGGTGCAGAGAACAAGCTATCATTGGCAAACAGCATTAATGACCTCCATGAGACTCGGTCTGAACCACTGTGAGAAAGAGGATTTCAGAAAGTGACTCGTACACTAATCAGAATCTGCCTAGATCTTGGTAGCACAGTGAACAGGGATCAGTGCCAAGCTTTATTGAGTCTGACTTAAATATGTTAGATTAGAAAGCACTCAATTTAGCCAGTTGTTTTCTTGACTTCCGTGACTGTTCCATCCATTTTTCTCTGCTTCCCTTCCCACCTCCTCCCCCATCTACCTGACAGGTTCCAAGATTATACCAGTGATGCTGTTCAGTTGGCCCAAGGCAAGGCTTCAGGGAAGATTTAATTCATAGTGATTTAAAGGGTTGCATGAAACCATGATTGCAAAGGGTGAAGAGTAAGAATGTATTTGTAAACATTTTCTGTACCCTCCATTGATTAAGTGCTCACCAGAGGCAGCTCTGTGGGACTCCCTCCCTTCCCCTCATGAGATAGAGTCGTTTAATTTCTTCTGCACTATTTTCGGTGTGTGTGAGATAAGTGTTATTCAGCACACAGAAACCTGCCATCCGATTTGATTCTGGATTGACCTGGAGCAGAGGAGGTGAGAGACCTGTCACTGCTTCTCAGTTTGACTGATTGTGGGGGAAATACTGGTTGCAAAGGTGGCTGATCTGGGTGTGTTCTCCACAGGGAAAAAGAGGAGAGGGGGAGTGGATTTTGGAGTCATACAGACCTGGGTTCAGATTTTAGTGGTTTCACTTATTAGTCTATGATCTTGGGCAGATTTGTTTCTTCACCCTTAAAAAAACCTCAGTGTCAACCAATCTCTCTAATCAGGCATAAAAGGAGGAAGGCAGGAGGCTGCTATGACCTTGTCTTTGATTCTGACATGTTAGGGACTATTGGGTTGTGGCTCAGATAGTAAAGGATCCACTTGCAATGTGGGGGGCCTGGGTTCGATCCCTGGATCAGGAAGATCCCCTGGAGAAGGAAATGGCAACCCACTCCAGTACTCTTGGCTGGAGAAATCCATGGACAGAGGAGCCTGAAGGTCTACAGTCCATGGGGTGGCAAACAGTCAGACACGACTCAACTTTCACTTTCAGGAACTGTAGGGTTGTTACAGCCATAGGGTTCTGCTTAGGTCCAATACATTGAGCCTAGGAGACATAAGTTTACATGAAATTGTCACCCCTATCCCTTCAAGGAACCATAGTTAACATATTTCAACATATGGTTCATATTTAGGAGGTCAGAAAAAATAGAGCTCTCAAGTAAAAAGATCTTTCTAGGAGAGAGATGTGAAAGTAGTCTGAGGTTGGTGGGGACTGATTTTGTCAGGTTATTAAGCATAAGCAACCTGATTAAAAAACTTAGAGCATCTGAATGCATCAAAAGTAGGAAAGAAAGAAGTAGTGAAAGTAAAAGTCACTCAGTCGTGTCTGACTCTTTGTGACTCCGTAGACTGTACAGTTCATGGAATTCTCCAGGCCGAATACTAGAGTGGGTAGCTGTTCCCTTCTCCAGGGGATCTTCCCAATCCAGGGATTGAACCCGGGTCTTCTGCATTGCAGGCAGATTCTTTACAAGCTGATTCACCAGGGAAGCCCATCTGGGAAAGATGGAAAAAGGAAAGATAGGAAAAGTAGGAAAGTCGAACCAAATTGGCTGCTTTTATTCCTTCATTATTGATGCAGTGCTGGGTGAATATATTCTGTTGCATTTTCCAGAAAATGGATTTAAACCATGTTTGTTGTTTTCTGTTTTATTAGAGTGAAAAGTAGCAATATGTGGTTGAAATAGAACTCATGAGTTCTGAGTAGATCAGAAATCACTAGTATCATAAACCAATATCAAAGCACAGGCTTTCTCTTAAATTCTGTTGACTGCCTCATGTCCAATCCTGGGGATCTAGTGGCTTCCCTGCTCATTCTGATCTGTGGCTACAGTGATGAGTTATTAGAGTCTGGAACTCCCTGACTAAAGATAACTCAATGAATCAAACTCCCTGGAGATGTGGTCCAGGACTCTGAATTTTTGTAAGTTCCCCAAACACTGATGTTTGAAAACCATTGACATGGAGTCCACATTAAGAAATCATTCCTAAACTCCATTTTCCACACAGAGAACCATGCCACCTTTGAAGGCTTATGAAAACCAGAGGTGGAGTGTTCTAGAGCTTGACCATGAACAGAGCTTCCTGAAATTCCAGCTGGTATCCACTTCCTCCATATTTATGCTCAGAACCATAAGCATCCTGAATAATGAGCCATTTGTTAGGATTTTCTACCTTCAGGCTGCATTAGTTCATTGACTTTTGGGGTGACTTTTCATAGATTTCTCCTTAAATTGTCTTAGGCTGATATCTCTCCTCTCTAACTGTGGATGACTGACTCTTGGCTGTGCCTTGGCACTTCTTGCTGTTCACTCCAGTGCCCCACACATAATCTCTGCTCTGCGGAGATCCACGAATTCCTTGATTGGGGTTAAACTGGAGTGTCAGGTCAGCTAAGGTGTTAAGGATACCTTGAAGGAAATATCCCCGTCTGAGTCTTCTGCTCCATCCATCCTGTGCCTGAAGCAGAACTGCCGCATGGCAGGTGGCCATGCTGATGGATTGATGGATTGACCTTAGACCTGCTATCTTATTTTGATCAATACCTTCATATCTTTAGGAAAGCTATTCCTCCTGGCAGCCACATGTGAACATTCAGGCATTTAGAAATGGCTGCATCCAAGGTGGTTCCTCTGAAAGTTAATGTTAACACCATCTGACTGCCTACCTGCCACCTCCTCTTGGATGTGCAGTGGACATCTCTAACTCCACATGCCCCACACAGAGCTCCTCATCTACTCTCCATTCTGCTCCATCCTCGTTCTCTCCGTCTTGGGTAATGAAAACCCCATGCTTCCAGATGCTCCGGTCCAAAACTTAGGAGCCCTCTTCTATGCTACTCTTCTTGTATCTCATCCCCACCTGCAGTAAATTCTGTTCACTCAACAAAACGCATCCAGCATCTGACCGCATCTCAGCACCTGCCCAGAAACCACTCTGGTCTTGGCCACTGTCTTATCTCTGCAGTGGCCTCATAAACGGTTTCCTTGATTCCACCCTCACCAGCTCCAGTCCATTCTCAGTAGTCTACACTCAATACAGTGGCCAAGGTGATAATATGACAACTTAAGTTACGTTATCTGACTCCACTACTAAAACCCTGCAATTCCTTGCTTTCCTATTTCTCCCAGAATAAAAGCCATAATCTGTAAGTGGGCCCTTTTATACCTCTGAGACCATTTTCAATTCCTCGCTCAATCTTCTCCAGTGACGCTGGCCTCCTTGCCATTCTACAGTCATGTCAGCCCCCCACCCTGGCCCCCGGCCCCAGAGGTGGTGGTTCTCTCTGCCTGGAATGCCTTTGTGCCCCGTGGAGAACTTCTTTGCTTCCTTCACATTCTTGTTCAGATGCCATCTTCACAGTGATTCCCTCCCTTGCCCCTCAGTGTAACACCTTACCATCCCACCAGCACTTGTTTGTAATGTTAATTTTCCCATAGTGTTTACCTCATTTTAGCATTATCTACAAATTGTCTGGGCTGCGCTGGTGGCTCGGTAGTAAAGAACCCGCCTTGGTAAAGTCAACTGGTAAAGCCAATGTGGGAGACTCAGGTTTGATCCCTGGATGAAACCTGGTCGGGAATATCTGACCTAGGATAAGGAAATGGCAACTCACCCCAGTATTCTTACCTGGAGAATTCCACAGACAGAGGAGCCTGGCAGGCCACAGTTCATGGGTCACAAAGAGTCAGACATAGCTGAGCGACTATCGCTTTTACTTTTTGTTTTGATTCGTGGGTCTTAACCTTTTCCCAACATTAATGAAAGCTGGCCAGGGATTTTTGTCTGCTTCAGTCACTGATCTAGTGCTTAGATTATCTAGTAAATTGTTGAGGGAAGAGAGGCAGGAAGGAAGAACAGACTCCATTTTCTTAGAATCCCTAAATATTAGATCAGGGTTGTTAAGCTGAAATCAATACAAGTCCACATTGCGTGGGGAGAAGCACCAAGTTATCGGTACAGGAGGTATGTCTCGCACTCTGGTTGTTTGATTGAGCTCTGCATGAGTGGTCGCAGCGACTGCTCAGATTGATTAAGTGGCTTCCTGTCCAATCAACTCCCCATCAGTTACCTGCTGTGTTCTCGCCTGTCCACCATATTGAATGGTACACCCCTCCCTCTGGCTCCTTGTCAGGCTTTCAGAGCCATGGGTTTTGGGACGTGGAGTTCCAGGGAGGATGGAAGGGGACAGTGTCCTATAGAAGTTGA
Organism: Dama dama; assembly: GCF_033118175.1. Classification (NCBI taxonomy): domain Eukaryota; kingdom Metazoa; phylum Chordata; class Mammalia; order Artiodactyla; family Cervidae; genus Dama; species Dama dama. Next base: position 19,763,120 of record NC_083710.1, read on the forward strand.
GACAGTCTCCTTACTGGTGGCCAAGGGTCCCCACTCTAAGTGTCCCGTGGAAGCTGAGGACTTCTTAAGAGTACTGAATGATGCTAACCCGATGCAGAAGCTTTTAACCCATCACGCCTGACCTGGGAGTCACTGCTGCCTATGGTGAGGAGACAGATTCAAGAAGATGTGGCTGGCTGGGAAGCCGTTACAGCTCATCAGCCATGTCCTGTATTAGCATTCAACAGCAGTGCTGGGTGTTCATGGGGGAGAGTCTGTGTCATTACCAGGGCCATGGTTTCCTATGAAAATGGTCCTTCAAGCTCTCTTACAGGGTGATTAAAGGTGAGCAGATCCCACTGAGATCTTCCCACCATCAGTAACCCACTCTCTCGGATGAGGTCCAAGTAGAACCGGGTGGTGCTGGTTGACATCCTCATGGGCTGAGTTATTAAAAGTCTTTTTAAAAGACTGAGAAAAGTTATTAAAAGACTTTTTAATAAAAGTTACTAAAAGTCTTCAATGTGGTTCCAAAAGGCAAGGGCCACATGTGAGGGTGGTCCCTCTGGTTGAAAGTGCTTGTGGTGGTTTTACAACACAGTCACAAGGTAGATAGATTCCCCCAATGGGAGGTGGGGGGTCTATGTCCTCTCCCTTGAATCTGGGGGGCTCTGTGACTGCAGCATACCAACAGCGAAAGGTGAAGCAGTGCCCCGTGACTTCCAGAGTTAGACTGTTAACGGCCATGTAGCTTCCTCCTTGTTCATGAGAACACTCACTCCTGGGGCCCTGGGCCACTGTGTGCATGCGTGTGTGCATGCTCAGTCACTCAGTTGTGTCTGACTCTTTTGCAACCCCATGGACTGTAGCCCCCTAGGCTCCTCTGTCCATGGGATTTCCCGGGCAAGAATACTGGAGTGAGTTGCCAGTTCCTTCTTCAGGAGATCTTCCTGACCCAGGGATCAAACTAGTTTATCTCCAGCATTGGCAACTGGGTTTTTCACCACTTGTACCACCTGGGAAGCCCGGGCCATTGTGTAGAGTCTGGCTAGCCTGAGACTGCCATACCAGAGCGGCCATACGGGGGACAAACTCATCCTCAGGTCTTCCTGACCAGGCCCCAGACCTGTAAGCCAAGAAGCCCACCAAAAGTGGGTCTTCCAGACATCAGACTGCAGAGGACCTTCTGTGCTGTGACCTTTCGGAATTCCTGTCGTATAGAATCCTTGAGTGTAATCACGTGATGTTTTAAGTTTTGGGATCATTTCACAGCAATACATACATAACAGGAACAACAGCATATGGGCGAAATACCAGCTTTGGAGTCAGTTATGCATAAGTTCAAATGCCCACTTCTACTCGGCTAGCTTTGTGACCTTGGACAGGGTCTGATACAGCTTTATTCCCTTGGCTCCACTGGGTCTTAGTTGCAGCATGCAGGATCTTTAGTTGCGGCTTGGGAACTCTTAGTTATGTCATGTGGGATCTAGTTCCCTGACCAAAGATTGAACCTGAGTCCCCCTGCATTGGGAGCTCAGAGTCTTAGCCACTGGATCACCTGGGACCACCTTCCTCGGACACAGGTTTAAAGTGGGGAGAATATCACCTATATTTCAGGCTGATGTGAGGATTAAATGAGGTAACACATGTATAATGCCTATCATGTATTAGGCTTTTGAAAAAAAAAAAAAATCTTAGTTTCCTTCCTCCCTTCCCTTCCACCAGGGGCAGAACAAAACAATGAGACATAGTTCTGCCTGTGTTGGCAATGGGAGGTTATCCAATGCGTATTGTGATACAGGGTGGGTCACTCTGCATTAGAGCTGTCAAGTCACTTGTCCCACCACCCTGTCTACCTCCCCCAGCTCCTTTAGGCAGGGCTTGCTCTCTACAAACATGAACTAGCCCAGGGCTTGGCTCAAAATTCTTGCTCCATGAAAGTGAAAGTCACTCAGTCATGTCTGACTCTTTGATCCCATGGACTATACAGCCCATGCAATTCTCCAGGCCAGAAGACGGTAGTGGGTAGCCTTTCCCTTCTCCAGGAGATCTTCCCAACCCAGGGATCAAACCCAGGTCTCCCACATTGCAGACAGATTCTTTACCATCTGAGCCACAGGGAAGCCCAAGAATGTTGGAGTGGATAGCCTATCCCTTCTCCAGGGGATCTTCCTGACCTAGGAGTTGAACTGGGGTCTCCTGCATTGCAGGCAGATTCTTTACCAACTGAGCTATCAGGGAAGCCCACTTGCTCGTAAATGTTGGCAGATAAATGTATTGAAGAAATATCTACAGGCAGAACCTTTATATGTGGTTTTATTGTAGGATGGAAGTGTATGAAGAATTATAACTCCAAGAATTAAAACTGATTTTTAAAAGTCAAACTCTAGCACTTGACTGCCAGGGAACAAATCCTGGTTCTATTCCTCATTAGCTCTGTGACCTTAGCCAGGTTGCAAAACCTCCCTGTGCCTGCATTTCTCCACCTGCAAAGTGGTTCCTACCTAGGAGGTTTGCTATGGTGAATACACACTGTGCACAAAGCCTGTCTGGCTCACGGTAACAATGTAATCGTCACAAAGTATATAGCCCATGGACCAGGCGAACCCACAACACCTATGAGCCTATTAATAGAAATGTGGAAATCTCAGGCCTCGACACAGACCAATCAAATCAGAATCTGCATTTTTAACAACATCTCCAGGTGATTCATGTGCCTGTTAAAACTTGAGAAAGACTGCTTGGGTAAGTGTTAGCTATTATTGTGGTGTGGAACAGAATTGGCATGCATAGGGAAACCATCTTCCTAAAACTGTGGGCCGCCCCAACGTGCAGGGCTCTGGGGATTAGACCAGATGTAGGGCAATGCCAAGGGCTTCCATACACTGGTTCAGCAGTGGCTTCTCCACCACCACCTCCCGCTATGCTCCATCCTTCAGCATTTCCTCTTCTGGCTCCCAGGCCAGGGTACATCTTGCCAGGTGGCCCCTGGTTTCTTCCTGGGCCTGATTCCTCTCTGAGGTTCACATGTGGTCCATTGTCCAGTGCTTGTTCCAGGTAAAGGAAAATGGTGTCATGTGCCTTATCACATGTCATGGACATTTACATTGACAGAGGTATCCTCCTTTGTTACAAGCATCAGTTCAGTTCAATTCAGTCACTCAGTCATGTCCGACTCTTTGAGACCCCATGGACCGCAGCACGCCAGGCTTCCCTGTTCATCACCAACTCCTGGAGCTTGCCCAAACCCATGTCCATCACGTCGGTGATGCCATCCAACCATCTCATCCTCTGTTGTCCTCTTCTCCTCCCGCCTTTAATCTTTCCCAGCATTGGGGTCTTCTCCAAGGAGTCAGTTCTTCGCATCAGGTGGCCAGAGTATTGGAGCATTATGTTACAAAGTATTATGTTACAAGCATAAGTACACCTATAATTTTATTTTAAACCAGCAACCCATTAAAAAATGTATTCCTTTGTGTAAAGCCGTAAGGCACATGATACCATTTGCCTTTACCTGGAACAAGCACTGGACAATGAACCACACTCGAACCTCAGAGAGGAATCAGACCCAGGAAGAAACCAGAGGCCACCTGGCAAGGCTTCCCTGGTGGCTCAGATGGTAAAGCGTCTGCCTGCAATGCAGGAGACCCGGGTTTGAGTCCCTGCGTCGGGAAGATCCTCTGGAGAAGGAAATGGCAACCTACTCTGGTACTCTTGCTTGGAAAATCCCGTGGACGGAGGAACGTGGTAGGCTACAGTCCATGGGGTCGCAAAGAATCAGACACAACTGAGTGACTTCACTTTCACTTTAGACAGTCTCACAGTTAACATGTCTGCTATTCTTGGGCAAAAACAGTGATCATGGCCTACTTGTGAACTGGTTCTTTTAGTAACACATACCTCTTTGACTACCTGCATTGCAGTGGAGACAGTTAATCACACAGTTTTTTGGAATGAAGATAATCATTTCCTGTAAAATTACTGCAGACTCACTTCTCATTAAAACTTGGTTAATGCCTTTCGTGAGTCTGTTGAATCAGATACTTTTGAATGCATATCCTCTATTGTATTTCCATTAATATTGTCCACTAGTTTAGTTGCCCTGGAATGTTGTAATACCTTTGTGCAGTGAATGCAAGAAGCAGCAATGGAGACTTCCCTGGTAGTCCAGCGGCTAAGACTCCTTGCTCCCAATGCAGGGGGCCTGGGTTGAATCCCTGCTCAGAGAACTAGATCCCACATGCTGCAACTAAAGATCCTGCATGCCACAGTAAGACTGAAGATCTCAGGCTGAAACTAAGACCTGGAGCAGCTGAAGAAATAGATAAATTATTGAAAAAAAAAAAAACATTGATGTTGAATGACTGAGAGTAAATACCCTCATCTTTTGCAGTATTTTGCACCACCTTGTCCCACTTCCACATTTGATTAACTCTCTGTTATGTTAGTTGCTCAGTCATGTCCAGCTCTTTGTGATCCCATGGACTGTAGCCCTGCTTCTCTATCCATGGAATTCTCCAGGCAAGAATACTGGAGTGGGTAGTGTTTGGCCGAAAGTTTTCACTTTCGTCTCAGGTTCAAAGGATTTGTTAACAAGCTGCTCATTCTATACAAATAAATAATATCAGTATTTATTAGAGAATTATCTAGTTTACTTTCAATATACTAGCATTAAAAGAAAAGAGAAATAGGAAGAGCAGAGGATACATCACCAGACTGGGTTTTGACCAACATCTAGACCCAAACAGCCCTGGGAAGTCCTGTGACACAGTGCGTTGGAATCCCAGTTGGGAAGGGTCCCAGGCAACACATTTGCTCTGTGGGTGAGACTTCAGAGATGGCAGTTTGGGTTCCTGCTTATAATCCCAGGATTTAAACTGATATCCCTATCAATCTGTGAGAAAATTGCAGCTCTGGTTTCATGTTAATGATGTTTGTTTTGTCTTGTAAAACTTGGAATGTTGTTAAGCTCGGGGCTTGGTTGGTTGGCCAGGGCCCCTCCAGGGGCTCAACAATTTCAAGATTTGTCCTCTATCTTATTTGCGCTGCCCTTGTGGCTCAGCTGGTAAAGAATCCGCCTGCAATGCGGGATACCTGGGTTCAATCCCTGGGTTGGGAAGATCCCCTGGAGAACGGAAAGGCTACTCACTCCAGTATTCTGGCCTGGACAATTCCATGGACTGCATAGTCCATGGGGTCGCAAAGAGTTGGACTCAATGAGTGACTTGCACTTTCACTTTCAAGTCTTGCACTCACAGCAGGCAGTCAGGGAAGCATTCAGACAGGTTAGAAGCAAGGCCAGAGGCTGCTCTGCTTTGTCTCTGAAGCCTAAACAAGGTCATTTATTTAATTTCCCTAACAGATAGCCATTTTCTTCTCCAGGGGATCTTCCCTATCCAGGGATCAAACCCAGTTCTCCCACATCACAGGCAGAGTCTTTACCAGGTGAGCCCCCAGGGAAGCCCTAACTCTCTAGAACTCAGCAATGAAAGCAAGACAGCCTTCGAAAACATGCTGGGCAAATAGGAAGTCAGTGGCAAATAGGGGTCCTTGGGCCCCTGGGCTGTCAGCTGACTGATAAGGATCACCCAGGGCAGTTTCTTCGATGCCGTGGTTGTGGCTGGGTTACTTCCCTGGGAGCTGCAAGCGGGCTGCAGCCACTGCAGTTCTCAGGACTCCGGGACCAGGTTGGGAGCCCAGGGGACATCGTGCCCTCCCCCATGGGGGCGCTCCAGCCCCTCCCTGCCCCGTGGACTCCCCCTTGCCTCCTGTGTCTTTAAGACACTGCAGATGCCAGGTGTGAAGTGGTTTGGAACAAAAAGGGAGGAAGAAGCAAAGGCCCTACTGAGTCACCTGTACTCCTACCTCCTCCTCCTCCCGCAGTGGTTTTAATGATTCAGTGGCTGGCAAAGCAAGCGGCGTTCTTTATGTCCCCAAACGGAGTCATTCAAATTTGCAAAGCCTCCGTCCCAGCCCTTGGGAGTCTTAAGGTTTTCCCTAACGAAGTGATCTCCCCCAGTACAGAGGTTATTGTTTTAATACAATGAAAAATGCAGTGACATCAAGGGCTCACAATAGCCCCCATCTTTCATCCTTTCAAGCCCTCCTGCTAGTGTATTTAGTAAACGAATAGAGTAATCAGGGAACACAAGGCAGGCTGCTCTGTTTTCAGGTTATTATGGAATCAGCAATGTTTACTTTCTTATTACAGTTTTCCAATTAGTGGGAAGGCAGTGGCAGTAGCCCAGCTCGGGGTCTCCAGGGAGATGCCTAAAATTTTACATGGGACTGAAAGGGGTGGCGGGAGTTGTCAGGGCTGCAGACTTGTGCTAATCTTCCCTTTTCACCAAGGGATTAGGGGGAGGGTTGTGGATTTGCAGTTTTAATCAGAGGAACTGCTGGAACTTTTCCTCACGGTCTCTGAACCATGCCTGTGGCTCCTTCCCTCTTTGAAGGAACAGGTCACTGGATCCTTTGTGCTCAGGATCTAGGATTATCAAGGGCTTTCTGGAATTGGCAGCCCTATTGTCAGCTGTTTCTGGCTCTGAGTCCGATGAACCTTTCCTCCACTCCAGGTTCTGTGCCCTGCGTCCCTCCGTGAGCGTGGCGGAGAACCCCGTACTTAGCCGGGCGCCTCACCTGCTCCAGCCAGCCTGGCCGCCCTTAGCGCCTGTGTCCATCCTCTTCCTGCAGCGATGTGTCTCCTTCCTGTCAGGCTTCTATTAACCTGTCAACAGATCCGTGCTTCTTAAAAAAAGTAGAGTATGTTGAGATCTGATTATAAGAGCAATTCATTTTGTGTATATGTGTGTTCTGCTGCTGCTACTGCTAAGTCGCTTCAGTCGTGTTCGATTCTGTGCAACCCCTTAGACGGCAGCCCACCAGGGTCTGCCGTCCCTGGAATTCTCCAGGCAAGAATACTGGAGTGGGTTGCCATTTCCTTCTCCAGGGGATCTTCCTGACCCAGGGCTCAAACTCGGGTCTCCCACATTGCAGGCAGATTCTTTACCTTCTGAGCCACCTGGGAATCCCAGTTCATTTTAGAAAATGCTGGTAACATAGAATATAATATAAACCACCATATAGCTCGCTGGCCTCAAAGGTGATCATTTTTAGCTCCTTAAGCAAAGATTTTCATATATACATGTTCAGTTATCTTCCTCACTTGACAGTGTGCCATGAGCTTTTCTTCATGTCATTAAGTTTTTCTACAGCATTGTTTTAAGTGGCAGAATAGTATTTTGTTATATGGATGTCTTGTTACTGTTTTATTACTAAAATCAATTCTGTGTTTTGAGTCATTTTGAGGCTTCTAAGATTTCTTTCATATAAGCTGTGCAGTGATGAATGTCTTTGCATGTAGATGTCAGGCGAGTGTATGCTCCTTGGTTCTGTCTCGTCACAACAAAGATTTGGAGTGACGGACATTAAAGCCCTCGGTGCGTCATAGCTCTCAGGTCTTGGACAGACCGTGTTATAGCTCTTAGACAAATCAGTGTTACAGCTCCATATTACAGCTCTGTTTTATTTAGATAATAGCAGGAAAATCCATCCTCAAGGCGTGAGGGCATGTCGACCCAAAGAAGGGAAGTGAAGAGTGCCCCAGTGCGCGGGGGAGAGAGAGAGACCCAGCCCTTAGGCTCCTCTTTTTATATGTTCCCTCCTACCCCTCCCAAGCCCCGGGCCTGCCCTATGTAAACTGGGTTAACCAGGAGTGTTGTTTGTTCTACCTGAGGTTCTCACTCCAGTCCTCAGACCTTCCTCCGTTCTATTTTTGCAGGCTTTTCTCTTCCTTATCTTTTAGCCACCGCCATTCTGGACTCCTTTTCCCTATTCTAACTACCTAACATATCTATTATTATTTCCTTAAGATAACTTCTTAGAAGCAGAATTGCTGAGTTAAAGCGCATATTTTGGAGGGTTTTGAGTCATATTGACATTTCGTTCTCCATAAATATTGTTTGAATTTCCTTTGGCCTAGTAAGCAGTTGTATGGTTACAACTGGTCCTAGTTCACCAGGATAAGCCTGTAAGTTCCTAAAGGGTGGGAACCACACCTCCTCTGGTCCCTACACCAGATGTGGGGACTAGGTCTCTTGTCTATGCCTAGATAATCAAGGCTGGGCCAGGTGAGGAACTCAATCTCAGGGCTGTTCAAAGTGTCGAATCACACCTGGTCTTTATTTATGGTACTGATACGTTTCAGCATGGAATTTGGGGGCATCAATTCTGATTTTTTTAAAAAAATAGTACATTAAAATATTATCTCAATTATTAATTTTTGGTACTCCCTTAAGTTTTGTCCCCACAGTGAATGCCTCACTCTCCTCACCCTAATCCTCCCCTGTGCCAGCTTTCAAGGTCTTCTCTAACGCACTGCCACCTGCAGTGGAGGGCCGTGATCGTGCAGTCCTCTGTGAGCTGACCAGCAGCTAGGCAGTCAGCGGTGCCTCTCTGGGTCTCTTTCTGCAACTGTCATTGCGTCCCATCCCTTGTGGATGGAGGTGATGAAAACGATGGCTCTGAGGCTGAGGTCATCTTTGACCCACATTTCCCTTGTGGGTGTCTGCTGCTTCAGGAGGGGGAATGACTGATTCAGGGCAAGAGAACGAGAGCCATGCTTCTTCATTCCAGGCTTCCCGTGAGCTGAAGTTTAATGCTGGCCAGCAGGCTCAGACGCCTCCCAGTCATTCTCCCTTCCTTCCCCTGCTTTCTAAATCCTCAGGCATCCTGCCCCATGGTCTCAATTATTTAATGGTGGGCTTCCCCGTTGGCTCAGTGGTAAAGAATTCGTCTGTCAATGCAGGAGATGTGGGTTCAACCCCTGGGAAGGGAAGATCCCCTGGAGAAGGAAATGGCAACCTACTTCAGTTTTCTCGCCCGGAGACTCCAATGGGCGGAGGAGCCTGGCAGGTGATGGTTCACGGGGTCATAAAGCGTTGGTCACAACTGAGCACCTGAGCGTGCGCGTAGTAAGTATGATAATGATAATAATAGACTCTGTTCTCAAGCACTTACTGTGTACTCAGCCAGGAGGAGATGGAGTCCTCATTCAAATGCAAGTCACCTGACAATGGCAAAGTGATTGCAGATCGTAGTGATTGTAATTCTGGACTTAGTCCTACTGCATTTAAAATCTAATTTGGCCATTTTCAAGGTGGGGGTGTGTGTGTGTGTGTGCGTTCGCACTCAGTTGCTCAGTCATGTCTGACTCTTTGCAACCCCATGGACTGGAGCCCACCAGGCTCCTCTGTCCATTGAATTTTCCAGGCAAGAATACTGGAGTGGGTTGCCATTTCCTTCCTCATCAAGGTGAGTGACTTGGGGCAAATAACTTAAGCCCCTATACTCCCCTCCCATCCAGGCTACCACATAACATTGAGTAGAGTTTCTGTGCTATCCCGTAGGTACCTGTTGGTTATCCATTTTAAATATAGCAGGGTGTACATGACCATCCCCAACTCCCTAATTGTCTTTTCCCTTCATCCTTCCCTCTGGTAACCAGAAATTCTCTGTGAGACTGTTTCTGTAAATAAGTTCATTTATATAATTTCTTTTTGGATTCCACATATACGGGATATCACACAATATTTCTCTTTCTCTGTATGACTTACTTCGCTCAGTGTGACGGTCTCTAGGCCCAGCTCTTTCAAAGGTAGCGCATGTTAATTGAGCTTCTGCTATATACTGAGCCACGTGCAGACTTGAGGAAAGGATAGCCCTTGCCTTCCTGTTCACAAATGGAGGCAGAGACATTTGTGAATAGCTGGAATCAAAGAGGACCTGAGTTGGAGCTGTGATGTAGACACAGAGAGGACAGGAGAAGTGAGGCCCACGTGGGGAGAGGTGGCCACACCCTGGCTGTCAACCCCTAGGCCATCCGTCTTGCTTCTTCCCCACTAACATCATGCTAATATTGTGCAAATATGGGGTGATCATAGTCTTTAAGGGAGTTGGAGCTTAGGTAACTGGCAACCTGAGCAAGTTATAGGAAGGGAGGATTTTAACTTGTTCAGAAATATCACTGTTGGCAATAATCATATTCCTTTTTCAGCTCTTTTAAAAATCTATCTCCTCCCACTGCAGTGGAAGACTTGTGACAACAGAGATTCTGCCCACCTTGTTCTCCAGTGCTGTCTGGTCCGTGGTAGATATTCCCATGAAATCTGCAGACCTATACAGTCAGGCAGCTTGTTTCAATTCTGTAAATAAGTATTGATTTTCTGCTATGTGCCAGACCCCGTGCTGGGCCCTGGGGATGCTCTGGTGAACAGGCACAGACCGGGGAAGACAAACATAAAGCAAAGCCCCACAAGTGTGCTGAGGGTTAGGGAGCGACAGATCGCAGGCCGTGCTAGCTGAGGAGTCTAATGTAGTGTGAGCCTTACATTTGATCAGAGGGGCCAGGAGAGGCGTCCCTGAGGCTCCGGGAGGAGTGAGAATTACCCAGATAATTGGAGATGAGTGGGCAGGAGGGAGAGCTTTCCAGGCAGAGGCTACAGGGAGGAGACTGGGAAGAGAGGAGCTCCGTGCAGGTTCTAGAGCAGAGAAGATGCTCAGATCTGTTGGAGGACGGAGGGAGCGGGAGAGAGGTGACATGAGGAGGGTGCGGGGGGACCAGGGGGACAGAGCCAACCGCGACAGAGGGGAGAGCAGGCAGGGGAAGGATGGGGACCCGGGCTGGGCGACCTTGGAGGCCCGCCTGGGGGTACCTGGCACTGCTGTGTGCAGGGCACTGCAGGTGCTGGTTTTGCGATGTTGCTTAGACCCGGCTGCAGGGCGTGTTTCCCCGGGGAGCCTGGACCACAGCTCACCGCGGAGTGAGGAGTGGGGCTTCTGTGCTTGGCCACTTGGCTGGAAGAGCCCTGGTGGGAGAATCACCCCGACTCCACAGGACCGCCACCGGGAGGGGTTCTGGGGCAGGAACGGTGGTGATGGTGGGTCGCTGGGGAGCAGAGCTCTGCAAGTTGAAGCGGCCTGCCAGTCTGACTGTAACCAGGAAGGGTTAGTTTTGAATTTATGCTGAACCTGCTACTGGGACTTTAACCCTTCCCTTGCCTCTTTTGTTGTTGTGAGCATACATAATGGCCTGTGAAACTAACACATACCCCTGCCCGAGGTTTGCCATTCTAGCGGACGTTTGCAAGGATCGAAAATTCTTTTTACTTTGTTTCCTCACCTCACCACTCCCCCCAATTCTTATCCATAAAAGAATCTGGCAACCAGGCCCCGACAAGATGGTTATTTTGAGGCACTAGCCTGCCATCTTCTTGGTCAACCGGCTCCCAAATAAAGTCCCTTCCTCATCCTAACACTTTTGTCTCAGATTCATCGGCTTCTCTTGCGAGGCAAGCAGAACGAGCTTGGGCTCGGTAACATGGCCTTTTAAGAGAATGCTGCATTTATTTCTCTTTGTTTTACCATTGTTTGCCTTTAATTTCAGTTAAAATAGCAGGACAGAAATGTCTGAGACTTTTCGCTAAGCCCCACAGTTAGCCTTGTTAACAGGGCTGTGGACACGTCCCTCCCTTGGGTTTTTCCCAACAGATGGTCTTTGTCCAGGAGTGCTTTGAGTTCTGGCAAGATTTGGCTATTTCAGCTGAACCCAAGAAGCATTTTGAGCTCTCGAGCACATACTATGTCAAAGGGGGGATAGCAAGGTATCAATAAATGAGACAGTCCTGGCCCAGGGGACCACCCCTTTGGGGAGAGGTACGCAATTACCTGAACCATGGTGCAGCGGGGAGGAACTGGGTGCTCTGATGGGTTTAAGTAAAGTGCTTAGAGGGGTGGGGGGCCTGGGGGAGGGAAGGATGCCTTGAGGGGTGAATCCCATGCTGGTGCTTGGGGGAGGGACAGGCAGTTCAAGTGGAGGGAACAGCATAAGCGAAGGCCCAGAGAAGTCAGCCTGTTGCAGAGAAGAAGCCAGTTCTGACTCCCTGTTGGAACTGCTTCTTGGATTTGCTTTTCTTTGCTTTTATTATTATAATCATACATAATGACCTGCCTCAGTGAACCCTGCCCCTCTGCCTGACTGTAAACTAAAGTGCCTTTGTTCAGAACCCTGTCCACCTGTAGATGCCAGGAAGGAAGAGATTAACACACTCCCTGCCTGAAACTTGCCATTTTAGGAGATATTTGCAAGGTTAATGACCTTTCTACTTTGCTTCCTAACCTACCCCCATCTCTGATCTACAAAAGAACCTGGCATCCAGACCCCATAAGATGGTTATTTTGAGGCACTAGCCTGCCACGTTCATGGTCAATGGGCTTCCTGATAAAAGTCTTTCCTTGCCTCAACACCTCATCTCTTGGATTCATTGGCCTGTTGTGCAGCAAGCAGAGTGAGCTTGGACTTGGTCACAGACATACCCCAGTGTCTGAAGCTTAGAAAGTGGAGGGCCACAGCCTGAGAATTGGCAGTGACCCCTCTGTGATAGCTTTACATGCCATGGTCAGGAGTTAGAATCGCCTCTCATGACAGTGGGGAGGTGTTGAAGGTGACTCAGTCTGCCTGTGTTAACCATCACCTTTCTGATCGAAAGGAGGATTGGAGAAGCATGAAGTTGGCGACATGACGAGGTAGGGGAACGGATGAAAATTTTAGTATCTAGGTAAGCAATTGGAAAGGATCAGAGGGCCTGGAAGGGAAAGATTAAACACTTGTTCTACAAGAGAGCAGTGTTTATCAACCCTACCTAAAATGAAGCTCATAAATAGTCTAACCAAGCTACTCTCTTAATTTCAGAAATGGTAATGCTCTAATTGTAGTAAGCTTCCCTGATGGCTCATAAGTAAAGAATCTGCCTGCAGGGCAGGAGACACAAGAGATATGGGTTCAGTCCCTGGGTCTGAAGGATCCCCTGGAGAAGGAAATGGCAACCCACGCCAGTGTTCTTGCCTGGAGAATCCCACTGATGGAGGAGCCTGGCGGGCTACAGTCCATGGGGTCACAAAGAATCTGAGACGACAGACTGACTAAACACACACACACACACACACACACACAAGTGTAGTATATGGGAGAAACACCACGACAGTCATTTATATCAAATAGCATGTATTTCAGTATGAAGTAGTCCAATATTCTCACCTACACTAACATCACTGTGGAGGCAACTGATGTTGCCGACTGCAGATACAACATAATGTAAAGTTGGACCTCTTTATGTTGGACATCTTTATGTGCGATTTGAATCCCTTGAGGGAATGCAGGAAATGCAGGACAGTTCTTGGAGAACCAGTGATGCAGGGGAAGAATCAAGTGGACACCAAGGTGGACTGAAAAAGCCAGGGGAGGATAAGGGAAGCTGTTCAGACCCCGTTGGGTTTCTAGTCCAGGTGACCGAGAGAGAGGCTAGAAACTTGGGAATGGAAGGTTCAGTGAGGATGCTTCTGTGGAGGTAGAAGAAGCAGGTCAGCCTCGACTTTGGGTAAAAGCTAGGTGTGAGATGCTGAGTGGATCTCTCTGGGTAGGGGTCAGGAATTTCCCAGAAATCCATGAGCCACCCACTCATGACACCAACTGTGGCAGAGAGTTCGAGTAAAACAAGAGGCCGCTGCATTTGGCAGTAAAGAGGTAGTTTGTGATGAGAGAGAGCTGAAATAGTACAGTAGTGAGGGATGAGGCCAGAACACACATAAGGGATGACATTAGTGCTTAAAGAAATAGCAGCTGCAGGTTTTAAGAATTGTTGCAAGGAGTGGAGAGTGGGAAAGTAGTTTGGATACAGAATGTGTGTGCTGTGTGTATGGAGTTTAGAAATGGGTGGGGAAAGAGAGAGAGGGATAGATAAGGTGACTTACTATTCATTTGGCATGTGTTGTATTTAGCATTTGGAGAATTATACCCTAGCAAACGTTTTCTAAAATTTGTTGAATTAATAAAATACAATAGCAAGGCTTTTTTTCCCTTAAGAAATTTCAAAGGCATCTGGCCCAGCATTCCTGGTACACATCATTGCTACTTTATCACTATTGGTTAAATCTAGGCATTGACTGGCTTTCCAGTAAAACAGAGGTACCTAGTTAAAGGACGCATTGGCAATTTAATTATTGTTTTCTAATGACCAGGCCAAGTGCTTCCCTGGTGGCTTAGCAGTAAAGAATCTGCCTGCCAGTGCAGAAGGCTTGGGTTCAATCCCTGGGTCAGGAAGATCCCTTGGAGGAGGAATTGGCAACCTACTTCAGTATTCTTGCCTGGAAAATTCCATGGACAGAGGAGCCAGGTGGGCTACAGTCCATGGGATGGCAAGGAGTTGGACATGACTTAGTGACTAAACAGCAGCAGCAAATGACCAGGCCAAGGCATCTCCTGGGATTGGTAGAAGATTCTGTTGGGCTAAGGCTCCTTGAGGAGGCAGATCACAGGTAATTTTCCATTTGGACATGGACCAAAAAAAAAAAAAGTGTTTTTTTTTTTTAAAGGTCATCTGCCTGGTACAAGGAAAAATGCCTGTGTAGGTTTTAGTCATTTGATTAGAATACGTAGAGGCTGATCTTTGAGTTCAGTGAGCCCTCAGTAGAAAAATTCTTATAACTCCCTTTTACATCTCTGACCTTCTGGGCTGATTTCCTGGCTTTTCTCCCAATGGTTCCTATTCATCCAATTGTTTCCTACAACTGAATCAAGCTGTCGTTTTCTTAGTAAACTCCAGGATGAGGCGAGTCTTCAAATCTGGTGTCTTCTTCCCTAATGTGGTTTTCATTGATTCCGAGAGTGGTCGAAACAGCGGTAGCTGGTTTATAATTCCCAGGCAGGGACTGAGACGATCTTGGGAGCCGCTGTGTGAGAATGCTGTCTTCCTTTGTACAAAGATGGCTTAGATTTCTTCACAGCTTCTTTTCCCCTGGCAGCTCAGAAGGTGTAAATGGGGTGGGGGATGGGGTGTGTGTCAAATGGAAAGGTTTTGTAATTTCAAGACAACCTAACAAAACAGATCCTTCAGAATGTGGCAACCTAGTCCCAGGCACAAGAATCACCTCCTCTTCCTGCGTCTGTAGCCTTTTGCATTACCCTGTCACTAGCAGAAAATAGGATTTCTCACCTATAGATGGAGAAGAGAGACGAGACTAGCCAGAACATTAGGTAGAAATTACTTGTCAAGTTTGATCAATTCAGAGAAAATCCAAATCCCCTTTGAAAACGCACAGTTGATATTCGAAGATGAGCAGGGGATGTCCTTATAGATCCATTGTTTGGCCAAATTGTCTGCATATGCAGCGTGTTTGCTAAATGAATGATGCATTTGCATCTAAATGGCCCATAAGTAATTTGATTCTGCTCCAGACAGGGTAATAAACAAGCCCCCTCCCCACTGTTGGCCTTGTGAGCCGGGTGTGCGCCTGGACTCCTGTCTTATTGCTTGGA
Organism: Dama dama; assembly: GCF_033118175.1. NCBI lineage: Eukaryota > Metazoa > Chordata > Mammalia > Artiodactyla > Cervidae > Dama > Dama dama. The sequence continues at coordinate 19,778,469 of NC_083710.1, forward strand.
TTGTGCTATTATTTGACAAGGCACGGGGGAAAGAGTACATGAATCTATTAAGGGGAACCAATCTCCATTATGCGCTGAGATTTGAGGGAACGGGCAGAGAAATCTTTCATAATGTACAGCTTTTGGCCTCCGGCTCTCTGAGCAAAAATTAGAAAAAAAAAAAAAAAAAATCAAAGTTGCTGCCACTGTAGCAAATCCTCTCTGCGTGCTGGGGACAGTGAGGCATTAATTACCATCTGCATGCTGCTTTTTTATGAGAGTGTTAAGTACCCGTGCCTCCTGTCCAGCACCTGAGTGAGTATTTATAGCTCACATGCGAACGTGGGATCTATGATCTGCGTTTGAGTTGAGATCTCTGAGGACATTAGCTACTAAGTGGACACAGCCAGGTATTCAGATCACAAGCTTTCCCCCCGTGTCCAAACTGATGAGTTCCAGCTCTTCATATGGAAGGCAGGGGGCTTAACGGCAGTTTCCAGTTTCCGTCTTGCAGTTTTGTCATGCCTATTATGTCGGAGCTGTGACTCTTTATGGCCTCTTTTCATGAGATTTGTGATGTTCCGTTCTTTTAAAGGCTCCAAGGGGACAGTACACCTTGATTTAAGAAAGCTCAATATATTAATCCAGCTTCACTGGAGAGAAATATAGAAGGATGGTTATTCACTTTGCAGAAGGATCTACAATGGAATTCTTTAAGTAGTAAATATTATATGTGGCGCTTAGCTTGTGATTTAGTTCATCATTTCAGGAAGAGGTTCTACTGGCACAATGCAGTCTGCTTCTGAGATGTTGGTGTTTCTTACTTAGATGATTCACCCCTGTCACCAGCATCGAGACAACCCAGAACACAGGCGATCATCCCAGTGGTAGCTGCTTCGAGTCCCCAGTTTTGATCCTAGAACTCTAAGCCTCTCATCCTTTATGGTGACAGGTCATATAAGTTGGCTCATGTAGTACAGATTCTAATTGCTTTTAGTTTGCTTTCTGGAGCTAGAGAGTCTGAAAGCTAAGGCCAATTCTGCCCACTTTCCCTGGCATTAAGACCTCCTCCTATGATTTAGGGATTAGATCTCTTGGCAAATACAGTGAGTGGTAGGGATGTCTGGCCCTAGTAGGGGAGGAAAATACTTTCCCACTACCATCACTGACTCAATGGATGTGAGTTTGAGCAAACTCCAGGAGATGGTGAAGGACAGGGAAGCCTGGCGAGCTGCAGTCCACAGGGTCGCAAAGAGTCGGAAACAACTTAGCAACTCAATAACTAGCCTTCTGAGTTCTTGGCTAAGACTCCATAATAAAATGCAGATGCACACGAGAAACAAACAGGAGTTTATTAACATGTCTGCTGCTTGTACATGTGAGAGATACCTGGAGAAAATGAGTAATTCAAAGAAGTGGCTTAGAATTCAGGCTTGGACTTCCCTGCTAGTCCAGTGGTTAAGAATCTACCTGCTGATACAGGGACATGGGTTCGATTCCTGGTCCGGGAAGATTCTGCATGCTGTGGAGGCAACTGAGCCCATGTGTTGCAACTCCTGAAGCCCTCAAGCTCCAAAGCCTGTGCTCCACAAGAGTGGCCCACGCGCTGCCACTAGGGAGGAGCCCCTGTTCGCCGCAAGTAGAGAAAGCCTAGTGAATGTGGCAATGAAGACCTAACACAGCCAAAAATTAATTAATTAAAAAAAAAGAATTCAGGCTTAAATATCATCTTAACAGGGACAGGAGAGGAGGGTGAAGTCCTCCTCTTAATGGGAGGAAAAATTGACTTCTAGGAAAGTTGAATGGACCCTTAGAACTAGAACAGATAGGAGAGATGGTAGTTTGTGATGAAGTTTGTCTGAGTGAGGTGCAGACTTCCCTTCTCTCCTGTGATACAGTCCATCTTCCCCAGTTGGCGAAATTCCTAGGGAGATGATTTATGACAATGGGCTTCCTCCTGGAAAATCTGTCTTTAGGTAGATAAGGGGAGTTCAGAAAAAGCCTTTTCCGTGTATTTGCTATTTTCCCAGTGCCTAGGGCTCAATATAATCAATATGTCAAAGTGGCATGTTTTGGGGTGCTATGTCCTGAACTCCCACAGTCCCATTTTGGGGAGCCATATTCTGCTACCCTTGAGGCAGCCGTGGCTGAGTCTCTGACCCCAGCATCCAGTGTACACAGTGGTATTTCTGCCAGAAGAATTTTGAGGTATATATAGCTAGGTAGTTTTCGCTGGCTGCTCTGTCCCCAACTCTATGACTCTCTGGCCCTCCTGTGAACTACCTCATATATTTTCTGCTTACACTAGCTTCAGTAGGTGTATCGGCCACAACCAGGAAGCTTTACTGACACACTCCCCCGTCCCTGTGTGTCCGGGCTCTTTCGCACTCTGGGCTGTGGTGTACAGCTGGGCAGGTGGCGCACTGCTCAAGTCCAGAGGACCCCGTTCCCACAGGCGGAACACCTTTTCCTCACGGACTGCTCTTGTCTTGCAAGCCTCTTACCGCTCTCTCAGCTCTGCTGCTCCCGCTGCCTTTGTGTGGGCCTCACTCCACAGCTTGAACTGTAGCCACCCAGGCATGAAGGGAAAATTTTCTACAGAGGTGACAACTCTATCAGCCCTCATGACCTTCTCCAAGGGATTAAAACTCTATTTAAGGCTAGAGTTTCTTCTGTCCAGAAACCTAGGACAAAACATTCCAGGGGCTGGGTGTATTAATCATGAGTTTTATTTTCAATATTTTATGATGTTTTGACATCTTGGGGACTTGAGGACCTGGGAGAGGGACAGCCCCTCTGAAGGTTAGATGGGTCATTCCTCAAGAGAGTAGACAACTTCCCCGAGAGCCTGCCTTTGATGTGTAAATCAACCAATCCTGTATCCGCAATACTTCACATCAGCTACCTGCTGTGAAGAGCCGACTCATTGGACTAGACACTGGGGAAGACTGAGGGCAGGAGAGCGGGCAACAGAGGACGAGATGGTTGGATGGCATCACTGACTCAGTGGACATGAGTTTGAGCAAACTCTGGGAGATAGTGAAGGACAGGGAGGCCTGGTGTGCTGCAGTCCATGGGGTCACAGAGAGTCCGACATGACTGAGCAACTGAACAACCACCTTCCTCCTTTTATCAGGCACCTGCCCTAAATCACGCCAGGGGACAGTAACCTCTAGGAGGCCACTGAGATTCAAATACCCAGTCCTCAACCCGCTCAGCTGCTTCCTCCGCCTCACCCAGCCCTTCTCAGGAAAAGCACAACAGTGGCTTTTGCCCGTGTTGCTTTACCCTCATGCCTGCCTCCTGTCTGCCCTGATGTTTCCTTGTGTGGCTCTGGGTAGCATGCGGACCGCCCCCTCCTCTTGGAAATTTTTACATAATAAACTTTTCACTCACAGGTGTTTGTCCCTGTGTCTACTATCTTATCGTATCTGATTAAAACAAATCCTGGGCAATTGAAAACACTGGGAAAGGAAGTATTTGAGCAGCACTGCATAGCATCATGGGCTTCCCAGGTGGCTCAGTGGTAAAGAATCCATCTGCAATCAGGAGACGCAAGAGTGAGTGAGTGACTGAAAGTTGCTCCGTCGTGTCTGACTCTTTGCGACCCCATGGACTACACAGTCCATGCAATTCTCCAGAATACTGGAGTGGGTAGCCTTTCCTTTCTCCAGGGGATCCCTTCTCCAGGGGATCTTCCAAACCCAGGGATTGAACCCAGGTCTCCCACATTGGAGGTGGATTCTTTACCAGCTGAGCTGCAAGGGAAGCCCAAGAACACTGCAGTGGGTAGCCAACCCTTTCTCCAGGGGATCTTCCTGACCGAGGAATTGAACCAGGGTCTCCTGCATTGCAGGCGGATTCTTTACCAACTGAACTATCAGGGAAGATGAGATGAAAGAGACGTGGGTTTGATTCCTGCGTCAGGAAGGTCCCTTGGAGGAGGAAATGGCAACCCACTTCAGTGTTCTTGCCTGGAAAATTCCATTGAGAGAGGAGCCTGGTGGACTACAGTCCATAGGGCTGCAAAGAGTATGATATGACTGACCACACACACACATAGTATCATATTCCAAAGTCTTTATTTCTTATGATGAACTGGACTTCTCAAGACAGAACCCTTGTATTTTGGTTGTCTTCTGCCTCAGCGAAGTTACGTGAAGGATTTCCCATCAGCACATCCCCTCTCATTGTTGGGTCACTGACCCTCAGATGAAAAGTCTCTCTTATCATTTATTTCAGAGAACCTAAGAACTAACATGAGTAAGGCTCTCTGTGACCTTCTAGAATCTCTAGCTCTTCTAGAATTTTGGAGGTGAATGTATAGATTAAGATTCTAATAGTACTCTACATCTGGAAGAAGACTCAAAATACCTGTTGAGTTTATAGTTGCTCTACCAAGTCCCTAAACAATTATGGAATCTTAGAGTGATAAAGGACCCTAGGAATTACCTAGTCTAGATTCCTCCTCTGTGACTCCCTCCATTATTCAGTGTTTGCTTATTTATTTTTCGACTGCACTGGGTTTTCATTGTGGCAAGCGGGCTCCTTGTGATACACAGACTCACTAGTTGCGGCTCGCTGGCTTAGTTGCCCCATGGCATATGGGATCTTAGTTCCCCAAACAGGGACTGAACCCACGTCCCCTGTGTTGGAAGGTAGATTCTTAATCACTGGACCACCAAGGAAGTCCCTACTCTGTGCTTCTTCATCCAACCTTCTTCCTGTTGAATGAATTCCTTCTGCCATTTCTGATGGTCAGTGACCCGTCGATTTGATCATCCTATTGCATCTGTGTTAAAGTGAATTGTTGTGTATTCTAGTGCTGAAGTTGATGAACCAGCCCGTTGGACAAATCCAGTCTGCTGCCTGTTTTTGTAAATCAAGTTTTATTTGAGGACAGCCATGCTCATTTATTCAGGTGTGGTATAAGGCTGCTTTCACACCACAGTGGCAGAATTAAATAGTTGCCCTAGACAGCATATGGTCTGCAAAATCTCTAGTATTTACTATCTGGCTCTTGTCCCAGCAGATAGAATGGGCCAGAATCTTGGACATTATTTACAAGTTCTTCAGGGACAATGCCAAATTATTTCTCCATGAAGCATTTTTTAATCATAATAGCTTCCATTAGGGTCCTCCTCAAACCATGTCAGTTAAAGTCTTCATCATTTTGTTAGCTCTTTATTCTTCAAGGATGTTGAGAGAGGATGGTCTATGAATTGCTCGTTTCTATACATCTAGGCATGATGAGCCAATTTGCTCTAGAATTGTCTTTTGAGGAATGCTAATGTAAATATGGAGACAATGACTCCTTCTAGAACAAATTTGTTCATGTTCCTGGGTAGTAAAAATAGAAGTATTACCTCCTCAGAGAGATTTGCTTATATTCCAGGGTAATAAGGATTCCCTGGTGGCTCAAATGGTGAAGAATCTTCCTGCAATGTGGGAGACTCAGGTTCAATTCCTGGGTTGGGAAGATCCCCTGAAGAAGGGAATTGCAATCCACTCCAGTATTCTTACCTGGAGAATCCCATGGACAGAGGCGCCTGGCGGGCTACAGTCCTTGGACTTGCAAAGAGTCGGACATGACTGAAACGCACAGGGTAATAAAAGTAATCTCTCCAGAAAGGAAGATGGCAGTCTTCCTAGCAACCCCACCTAAGATCAGAGTCTCCTAATCTCAGGGTCCCTCTCCCTAATGGTCCCCACACCATGCTCAGGCAGCACCTGTTCATCATCCTATTGGAACTGGGGCTCAGGAAAGTGAAAGTGAAGGCACTCAGTCGTGTCCAACTCTTTGCGGCCCCATGGACTGTAGCCCACCAGACTCCTCTGTCCATGGAATTTTCCAGGCAAGAGTACTGGAGTGGGTTGCCATTTCCTTCTCCAGGGGATCTTCCTGACCCAGGAATCGAACCCAGGTCTCCCGCATTGCAGGCAGACGCTTTATCGTCTGAGCCACTGGGGAAGGGGCTGGACTCAAATATTCTTCTTGCTGTAAATAATAAATTGTCTAGGGACTTCCCTGATGGTCCACTGGTTAGGAATCTGCCTTCCAATGATAGGGACACGGGTTTGATCCCTCCTCGGAGAACTAAGCTCCCACCTGCCTCGGGGCAACTAAGTCCGTGCGCCACAACTGGAGTTAAACCCATGCACTGCAGTGTAAGGTCCCGCATGTTGCAACTAAGACCCAGTGCAGCCAAAGAAACACGTCCAAGTCCATCTGCGCTCATTGTCTTCCTCTGACCACAACTACGGGTGCATGTCATCCAAAACAACCAAATGCCACTGGGCTGCTGCTTAGGAACTGCTGGGCCATTAGACAGTTGCTTGATGCACGTGTAAATTTATTTATTTTGTTTCCTTGAGTTCACTACAGTTCCTGAGGGCAGGGACCAAACTGTTCTTCCCTTTGTATCCTCCAGTAAGCCCAACACACGTAGGCATTCACTCCTATTTTGTTGCTCTTGCTGCAGGCTCTCATACATCCTGTTCTGAAGTGCTCTTCTTAATGGCTACCTGAAGACTTGGGACTATTTCTAAATTGCCATGGCTTCCCTGTGCCCAGTTGCCTCAAGACTCTGGGCTCTCAAGACACCCCAGGCTTTGTTAAACAATGGAGGTGAGTTCCAGCCCCACCAGTGCCCACCCTGAGGGCAGCCCACCGTGGATGCAGGAGCAGAGCCTAGGGAATACAGCCCCACCAGCCCTGCAGCCAGAAAGTTGGCCATACCCATGGCTCCCCAGATTAGGGTAGAATGAGCAAAGGGCGACACTGCAAATGAGGGCTTGCTGTGGCTAGTAACCCACACCCACGATAAAACAAACGCACTTTATGGACTCATTCCTCTTAGGTTTGCCAGATTTAGCAAATACCCTAATACTTTTTATTTTACTAAGTGGTCCTACTCTCTGCACTCTCCCCTCTAGAGCCCATTCCCCACTGAGCCTTGCCCTTGGGGTGTGGCCACATCACTAAAGCAGACCCAGTGATAATGGTTTTCCCGATTCCCCTTTTTCACAGAGCCTGGCTCCTGGGCTGGTGAAGATGCAGATCTGAATGTTTAGAGGATGGACCCAGACTTCCAGGAGACCTTCCCTGAGTTTTTCTGGCTGCCTCGATCTTCTGTCATTGTTTGCAGGAAGCAGGACCACCAGGTAGGTGGTGGGCTCGGCTTTTGAATGATCTGGAAGCATTTTCATTGGAGGAAGGGGGACCCCTTCCAGGGCCTGAGGGTGGGATCAAATACTTGGAAATGAATTATCAGAGGAGACATACGTGCTGACAAAGCAAAAGACTTTATTGGGAGGGGGCGCCCCGGTGGAGAACAGCAGAGCAAGGAAACCGAGCTATCACATGGCTTACAGTCTCGGGGTTTATGGTATTGCAGTTGGCTTCTGGGTCATCTCTGGCCAATCATTTTGCTTGTTGCCCATGTGTGGTCTGAATCAGAGTCCTTCTCAGCCAAGGTGGATTCCAGTGTGAGAGTTTCTGGGAGGTTGGTAGGATGTACCATCTCCTCCCTCCTCCTTTCGACCCTTCTCCAAATCTCTGGTGACTTTTGGCTGTAGCGTCGCATTCTTTTTCGGGACCTCCTGTTGTGAGACAACTCAGGCAAGCAGTTTATTTTCATGCCCAGCCAAGGCAGCCAGTTTCACTCAACAGTTCTCTAACATTTCGATGTATTGAGGTGCTTGATTTCCTATTGATTGTGTTTTGATTTTTAACTCTGTAATTGCCAGGATTATGGGTCAAGTCAGATGTAGAAATCACGAAATGTCTATCTCCTTGTATTAACAAAAGTTGATACAGAACCTAGGAAGAGGCAGAGAGAGGGGAAGATGGAATTACCTCCTGGATGGGTGATAATCCACGTCCCCAGCTTTGATCTTTAATAGATGCTTTTTCCTTGGGCCCCCCCTGGCAGAGGACGTACAGCGTATATCTTGTCTACCTCTAGGCTAATAAGAAACTAGTTCGTGATTTCCTTTCCTCTCGCCCATAGGCAAGACTTATGTGGGGCTTAGCTCTGAGCCGCTGCTGAAAGTGGCCTGATAATTCACATCCCGCATGGACGGCCCTGGAACAGTGACACCTGCTCAGGCATCCTGGGGAGATTTGCAGGATAAATAAATGCCTCCCTGGGTATTTGCGAGGTAACTCCCTGTCAGGGCTAGGGGCAGAGATTTTAAATACGAATTACCATCCCAGCCTGGCAGGGGTTTATAGGATAAGCCCCTTATGTGCTTATGGGGAAGATTTACACAGTCCCTTCATCGGCACCAGGCTGCCGGAGTTGTCACCGCGTGACACTCGGCTCTGGGGACCCTTCTATGCTGGCTTCCGTCCGCCAGCCCCGGTCACGGCTCCGGCATCACAGCTGGCGACCTCCAGCATCCTGCCTGCCCAGCTTTCTTCTCTCCCTCTTCTGTGCCTGCCACCCATCACCTCTGCCTCCAAGGGACAGGAGAACAGAGTTCCCTCTACTGCTCCTCACAGGGAACCCCTTCCTGACTCCTCTCCTTTTTGGACTCTGTTTGTTTCCTGCTCCTCCATCCGAATGTAACCGGTCACTTCCTGTCACCTTCTTTCCTGCCTTCCTCCCTCTCGAGGAAGGACTGGCCTGCTTCTTCAGGAGGTTTTATCTGCTCCTTTGTTTTCTGTGGCCCCTGTTACCACTGGTGTGCTCAGCTCTGGATTTGAGAATCCAATCATCAGTCACATAACCCTTGCAGAAACCCGTGGGGGAAAGAGTGTTAAAATCAGAATCCCGGGTGCTACTCCGAGTCTCCTAAATGAGAATCTCTGGTTTCTGGATATTAGAAATCAAGTTCTGTTGATCATTCTTTATATTTACTTATATTTGACTCTGTCAGGTCTTCGTTAGTGCTTAGGCTTTTCTCTAGTTGCAGTGATCGGGGGCTTCTCTCTAGCTGTGGTTCATGGGCTTCCCATCGCTGTGGCTTCTCTTTTGTGGTGCATGGGCTCTTAGTGCAAAAGTTTTGTTAATTGTGACGCACTGGCTTAGTTGTTAGGCAGCCTGTGGGATCTTCACAGACCAGAGATCAAACCCTTGTCCCGTGCATGGGCAGGTGGAATCTTTACCACTGGACTGCCAAGGAGGCCCTGTTGATCATTCTTAAGCACATTATTAAGCACCCTAAAGTTTGGGAAATAAAGCCCTGCATCTCAGGGAGGGTTCAGGGCTGGACCTCTCTCCCTGGCTGAATTTCTCGACGGGTGAGTGTCCCCCTTCTTTCAGCGGAGTCTCTCTCTGGCACTCAGCAACCTCACTGTGCATCTTTAGCGTATTTTTCGGGCAAGGGAAAATTTGGGACACCATAGGGTGCAGACCCATTCCAAGAGAGGCCATGGCCTGACAACTAATGTGACTCATGAATATTCATGCTGGTCCTGTGGTCAGTTTTGATCACTCAGCTCAATTCAAGGCGCTCTCTATAAGCCTTTGTGAGAGCAGGAAACAGGTTCTGGGAAGAAGGACATAAGGAAGAAGATGGAGGTTAAGATGAATTGACAGGCAATAGGATTAAAATTCTTGCTCAGTCCTGATCTTGCGCGTAACTAACAGTGGCCTGAAATTAAAGAATTAAACCATGAAGGCTCCCTTGACAACTGATCTGATAGGCCCAGAAGTAAATTTCAGGGACCCTGTTGTCAGAGGCAGGGGAGAGCTCAGATAAGGGGCGCTGGGAGGAAGCGGATGGACAGTGAAGGCCATCGGGGGAGGCTGTGGTCCCTCTTCTCAAGGCAGCACCAGAGGCTGAAATAGTACTAGGGGTACATCAGTTGCCAGGGCTTTTATTCACCTTCAGAAATACTTTCTTCCTTGCATCCAACTATGACTTTGAAATGGAGGCAAAAAAATGAAGCGGGGAGGAAGATAATGAAACATAGGTCAAATGTGGCAGCTGGTGAATTTCTGATAATTGCACTTTCCCATATAGCATTTCATTTCTATTCCCTGAAGTCACACAGAACCCTGTGGGGAGGAAAAAGATCCAACAACAAACAATAACAACAAGCAACTCTGAAGGGTTCAAGGAAACAATATCAAATGCAATTTAATGACATTTTTCATGGGAGACAGGGTAGAGATAAACTGATATTCCAAGCCTTCTTCTTCTAACATTATAAGAAAGCCTAGAAAATTACATAAACATCAATTTAGGTCAAGTAAAATGATCCTTGATTTCCTTTCTGTCTCTCTCATCTCAGTACCCCAAAAAGAGGTTAAAAAGGGGAGAGGAATATTTGTAATATAGTATTCTATATACTATACTATATTAGAAAAGGCAAACTCTAAGCCTTGTAGGTAACCTATGTAGTAATCTGATTTGGGGGAAAAAAAAATCAATGCTTATCTACAACAGATTGTTTGGATCTCGTAACAGTGAAGTTTTTCTTGGCTGGCTGTTCTCCAGGTTAACACAATAGAGAGCTCAGCAATTCTTAAGAAAATCTTCAGAACAAATCGTCTGAAGGTCTAACAATCTGCTAGGAGACTCTGCTCTTGATGCTGTTTGTAGCTCAACTTTAATCGAAGCATGATTCTTTGACATCCCAACCATGATCCCTTCCCCTTCCACCAGAAATAGCATCGAAGTGGAAGCTTCAACAGCCTCACTTCTTTCCCTGACACCGAAGCCACTGGGATCAGAGTCACTGATTCACTATTGGCCTTGGAGATTCTGCCTCTTACCAGGTACTCAGCCTGGAGTTTCACTGTGACTTTTATCCTAGTGGGAACCAGGCCTAAATGTGAAAAGAGTGCTGGCCTGGGTAGACTGTGAATTGTGAACAGCGTCCTTGTTGGGTTGCCGCGAAGTATCCAGATGAAGCTAGATTAGCGCTGGGCTCCGTTCTCTGTGTAACATCCCCTGACCTGTTCCCTCTCAGCCCCTCAGCTTCGTGGATGAGGGTCCTGTTTTTGCATTCACACATGTTATGCCATGTTATAGTCACTGCCCACTGTGTCATTCTCAGATATTGGATATTTCCAATCTCTTCTTGCAAAGTGAAATATTTCTTTAGGCTTTGGTCTACATGTGGAGTAAGAAAGATGACCAATGAGAACAAGTAACGAGAGACTGTACTTTTGTAGAGTTTGGTCTTCCCTTTTGGACTGGGATTGCCAACAGGCTGGTTTTGTGAGCCATAATTTTTCCATGAAAGTCATCGGATAGAATTTTCCACACTAACTATAATAGGGAAGGATCTGGAATAGAGAAAGGAATGCCCTGGAAGCTGCTTTAAAGCCTCAGACTCCCTTCTCCAAAACAATTTGCATCTTCCCAATAATTTGCTATTTCGCTGGCTTGGCTATCATTTCTGTCCTGTCACTGTGGCCACTGGGATCTTATTTCTCCTTCCAAAATCCCCTTTCCCTATCCTGATGTATGCATCAGAACTGTCCATGCAGTGGTAATGCAGGTAAATGTTTAATGATTAGTTCCTCAAATGGGAAACACCTTGGCTTATAGCATTGCCAATTTCCATGGTGTAAACACTGCCACGACAGCCAGTTGCAAGCTGTTCCCATGAGATCACCAAACATGGGAATGGTAGCACATCTTTATATAGAATGTTCACCGTACATACATGATCAAGGTAAATAATCTCAAGAGCACAGAAAATAAGAGTAGTGAAATAGTTAGGAAGTGATGAGTTTCGAGTATTTATTACTTTCGTTTTAATAGAACTTAACTGTAAATTTATATAATTTAATTTTTAATCATAGCTATGCTTAACAGTTTGTAAAATTCCTAAAAAATTTAACAACTGTTATATTGTTAACAACAATTAACGAAACAACTGTTAACAACTGTTAAATAAGCCAGCTCTAATATACCACTCTGTCTTGGTCTGGGAAAAGATGGAGTAAAGGAAGAAATGAAAGGGTGTATTTAATACTAAAGTACTAAAAGGCCTCTATGCCATTCAGACTTTATGCCTGGCCCTTCTGAGCCGTGGGTCCAGAAAGTCCTAGAAATGACATAGTTGGTATTGGTCTGAAGCCAGGACTTTGGAGCAAGACACAGACTTCCAGTCGCCACTGTACCGTCTGCTAGCTGCGTGACCTTAGACAGTGTCTAACCCCTCTTTGCTTAGGTTTCTCAAGGGAGAAATAATAGTACCTGCTTTATAAGGTTGTGTGTGTGTGTGCTAAGTCGATTCAGTCATGTCTGACCCTTTGCGACCCTGCAGACTGTAGCATGCTAGGCTCCTCTGTCCATGGGATTCTCCAGACAAGAATACTGGAGTGGGCTGCCATTTCCTTCTCCAGGGGATCTTCCTGACCCAGGGATTAAACTGGCGGCTCTTACATTTTCTGCATTGGCAGGTGGGCTCTTTACCACCGGTGCCACCTGGGAAGCCCTCATACAGTTGTAATGGGGATTAAATGAGGGAATATGCTCAAAGTACTTAGCCCACTAAGTTACATAATAAAACCTCAATAAGTGGTAGCCGTGAGTACCGTTGTGATTAACCTGATCCATTTCTAAAAGGTCCACAATCTCCACAGGTGGTGATGGGATCTATCCTAGATGCAAATTCATGGAGAGAAAGATAATTAAGGCAATCTTCCTTACATGATCCGACTCCATTATAAACGGACCATTTATGTAAACTCAGCCTCGAGGCTGGGATGTCCTTCTCACCATACTTCCTGCTTGAGGTTCACATGCTGGTAACTCATTTCTTGCTGTGAAGGGCTGCAGTCGTCCTAGGCCTACTTTAAAATGCAAATAAAACTGGTCCCCCACATCCATGGGTTCTGACTTGACTGTACTGAGCCATTTTATATGAGGGACTTGAGCATCCATCGATTTTGGTATCTGCAGGTTGGTGGAGGGGGGAGGGTGGGGGACTTATCCTGACCCAGACCCCTGAAGATATAGAGGGCTGACTGTACTCTTTAGACAGTGGGTAATAAGTTTGCACCTAGGTGCGCAAGTGGCAGTCAGATCCCAGGGCTCTACATTGAGCTGACTCCTGGGAATCTAAAAATGAGGAGCCTACAGTGGGTGATGGGACACAGAGGGGGGGCCTAAAGCCACTGAAGACCCCACCCTTTGGTTCCCCCTCCCCTCATGTCCCTCCCCACACTTCCAGGTTGACCAGTTCTTTGAGCTGAGATGCCTCTAAAATCAAAGCCACTTCACACTCTGTCTCCCTGCTCCCCAGGTGTCCCGGAACCAAGACCCAGTGGACCCTGGGGCCCACAATCCACAGATGAGGTGGGAACGTGCTGACTCTCTGTAGTTAGTGGGCCAGGTTCAAGTCATGGTTGTGACCTTGGGAAGGTCATTTCATGTCTTTGAACTTCTATGTTTTTTAATGTATTAAAGATACTGATGAGAATTCACCCAAGAATCAAATGAGGGAGCAACTTTGTGATGATAAAGCTCAACACAGCACACCTTGTTGGTACCATTTTCTATCCCTGCTCATAGTTTTTAGTTTGCTCCCTTTTCTTCCATTCTTCACACATGGCTGTAGAGACAAGGCCTTCTTGGAACCATCATAGATGGATGACAATAATACATCTCTACCCTTTAGTCTAAAACGTTGCTGGGAACCAAAAATATCAGTTCCTGTCTGGGCGCACTTATTCATAATACAGTCTTGTGTGCACTAATAATAACCTAAAGTTATTCTCAGTTTGGCTCATGTAACTTGGCACTACAGGAAGGCAGAGATGATGTCTGCAGGAGCCCTAAGGCCCTGTGGACAGTAATTAGACTCTTGCTGAGGTTTGGTTTGTTTATCTTGGGCACCTGTGATGCTACACAAATGTTTCAAAGTGGTGGAGAACCAGGAACCAGAGAAGGAATGCAGCTTCCGGAGACAACAGACTTACAGTCAAGTGGGGAGGGTCTTAGGTTCTGGGGAAGGGCCTGGGGGTAAAGGAAGGAGCCAGTCTCTCCCTACATGAGCCAACCGGTCTTGGCTTGTTCCATTCTTGGCGGGAGATGCTGGCACCTTATAGGATGCTGTGACGGTGCTGAGAGAAAGGAACCCACAACTCTTTCCTTGGGGCTGCAGAGCTGGCATCTGCCTCCATCAGTAACACGATGTTTATTAGCCTCCTTAGGGCTCTTATAGAATGAAACCCCAGCTCCCGGGCCCCAAGCGGTTACTAAGTAGAGGGGGCTGTGTTATGCACTCCTCCATGGGCTGGCATTGCCCTTCTGGAGCTGGAGCTGGAGGTGGACAGCACAGGTGGCCACAGGGTTGTTGGGGGAAGGGAAGGTTGCTCTTATGTTTCAGGATCAGTTATTTTTGGCTGAGAAAAGATGGCTGATGCCCAGCCAGGGCAGGCTGCCTGAAACTAAGTCCTCAGTGGGAGGCCTGCCAGGACCCAGCCGAGATGGCTGAGGTGAGGCAACGGGGCTGAGAGCAATGTCTGGTTGGCGAGAGGTCCACTAGTGAGCGTCGTGTGGGGCTTGGGGGTCCCATGCTTCTGGTGCGGATGGGGAGTGGCCAAAGAGAGGACAAAAATGACAAAAGGAGGTAAGAGAGGACCTCCTGGGAAGATTTACAGGTGTTCAGCTTCCATTAGAAGAGACGACGTTGACTAAATGAGCTTACTTTCTTCAAAAACCCAAGAGACTTCCACAAGACGATGTTGGCTTGTTGTTCTGACAGCTGAAGTAAGAGAAAGCCATCTACACCTGCAGGCAATGTGGATTTTTGTGGCCTCTTCATTCACCCTGCAGCAGAATGGTGGATGCAGACTGACCAGTGATAGCATCTGTGTGCTGAATGGGGCCCTTGGCATGTTTTATGTATTTATTTTTTCAGCTGCGTCACGTGGCTTGTCGGATCTTAGTTTCCTGACCAGGAATCGAACCCACGCTTCCATCATTGGAAGCGCAGAGTCTTAACCACTGGACCACCGGGGCATTTTAGAAGTAAGGAAAGGAAAGAGGACCCTCGCAGGTGTCTGAGTGATGGGGCCAGGCCTTCGGGCCAGAGGACCAGGTGCACCCTCCAAGTTCCTTGTGTCTGCTGCTGAGTCATGGTTCTGGTTCTGAACTGTCGAGAGCACAGAGGAATCTTTGCTGGATACAAAAGCGCTCCACCCTGAGGGAAAACACTGATGGATTTTATAACTTGATAATAAAGCTGTCTCTGGGGAGAATGCCCTCCCAAAGGTAGGAGATTAATTTTATCCTTTGCTTTTTTTGGCTGCTTCTCTTCCCCTGCGTCTTGCCCATTCTTTTCCAGGACTTGCTCAATGAAGGGCAAAGAAGTTTTCTAGAAAGCACCAAACCCTTGAGGCCTTTGATTTCAGAGAAGGAAAAAATGGCCCGGGCTGAGGGCAAGCTCACAGCAGCCTGCCTGCCAAGAGAGGGTTCAACCTCTCGCCTGCTCCCCTGAACCCCAGGATCAACCCAGAGGACACATGGCGTGATGGTACCTCCAGCCCCACGCCCTGGAGGAGACACTGTCTCGTGTCTAAACAGTGTGGCCCCTGAGGCTCCTGGGAAAGTGGCAGAGTTGTTTCTAGCTGGTCTGCAATACCCACCCCTGAGCTGGCCAGGTCCTCTTCCGTAATCTGCTGTGTCCACACCCTTCGGAGTTAGCTCACTCTGAAACAGACTGAAAGGAGGAGGGGGAAATGATGCGGACACTCAGTCTCCTTTCAACCCCAAGAGTCTGCCTCATGACCTCGGTGACTGTTGCTCATTCGAGCAGCAGGAGAGAAGGGAGCTGAGGGTGGCAAGCAATCACCATTCTGATGGAATCCGGTTAAGAAGCGTTCTGTAAAACTACACCAACAAATGAGGACAAAAGTCACACCAAGGTCTTGCATCACAGGATGTTTACATAATATAATGCCCATGGCAGACAGATACCAAATACCACAAAGTACCTGAGACAAAAAAAAGAAGGAAGGAAGGAGGGGAGGAGGGAGAAGAATAGAAAGGAGCCTGGAGTCCTGGCACGCGGAGATCTGAGGGCCCAGGCAGAGTTTCTCGGGGGAGGGGTGGCCACACGTGAGTGTCCGGTGGCCTCCGTGTCACATCTCAGCCTCCGAGGAGCAGATCTCCGCGGCCGCGGAGATGGCGATCCCGATGGCCAGGCTGCCATTGTCAGAGAAGTGCTGGGCCAGCGAGGTGTTGATGACGAGGCAGTCCCCGTTGGTGATGACCGAGTCCACGCACTCCAGGACAGACCGGGGCGTGGCCTCCCACTTGAGACACCGGTGGTTTCTGTTGAGCTCCAGGCGATAGGTGAAGCCGTCGGCCTGGGTGGGGGTCCCGATCAGCATCATGGTGGCGAAGAACTGGGGGTGCCCTGCGTACCTCTCCTGTTTCCTGAGCACCAGCAGGAAGTGGTGGCCGAAGCAGGAGTGGATGATGAGCCAGTCGGCCGGCGCCGGGAGGTGCATGTCCGTGGCCAGGAAGACGATGTCGGCCCCCTGGAGGATGTCCACCCTGTGCATCTGCCGCAGGTGGGGCACCACCACCTCCAGGCGACCTTCCCACTGGCAGGAGAACAAGGGGCACAGGCAGGGCATCACCCGGGCGGCATGCAGCCCCGCCTCCGGGTGGTGCAGGTGGTGGGGCCGGGCGTGGTGGCAGAGGCGGTGATGGGGCTGGTGCTGGCAGCGGTGCTGGCAGTGGTGGTGGAGGGGATGGTGAGGGGCGTAGCTGCTGGGCTCCGGGGCGCTCTGAGTGACGGCGTGTCGGCTGGACACATACTGTGAGAGAGAGACAGAGACTTAGTGGGTTAGTGGCCGTGAGATCAGTCTCTCTGGCTGAGGACCACCCCCCCAACACCCCCAACCCACCCCCTCAACCCCCAGGTTCAGCGTGTGGAAAGCAAACTCTCCAATACAGGTGATGACACACGGTCGCTCAGTCGTGTCTGACTCTTTGAGACCCCGTGGACTGTAGCCCGCCAGGCTCCTGTGTCCATGGGATTTTCCAGGCAAGAATCCTGGAGTGGGTTGCCCTTTCCCTCTCCAACCGATACAGGTAGAGAAAGCTTTATTTTGTAAAAAGAGAAAAAAAAAAAAAAAAAAAATAGAACCACCAGACTGTTCTCTGAAATGGCAGCACCATTTTACATTCCCATCAGCCAAGTAAGAGGGTTCCGATTTCTCCATGTCCTTGTCAACACTTGTTATTATCTGTTTTGACAAATAGGTTAATGAGACTGAATTCCTTGTTTTGCATATTTTGCCAAATTTAGATGCTGAAACATTGTACATCTGTGTGTCATTTCAGGACAGAATGTAAATTTACCCAATTGAAAACAGAACCTCCTTCAAAAGATTCCTCCTGCAAGAAGAGATTTTCCAAATGTATTAGTATATTATAAAAAAAACACAAAAACAACTTAAAAAAATGAGGGACGTGGTGGATGTCTTGAGTGGTTGAGATTCTGAAGACTCAGTCCAAGAAAATGCAATATTTATGCCTTTCTGATTCTTTAATAAGATACTCAGGCAATTTCCCCCTTTGAATAGCATGCATTATGATGGTCATAAGGAACAAAGAAATCAATTTTTCTGTTCCTTTCTGATATTGTTGATATTTTTCTGCAGGGTCTGGAGGTCAATGGATTCCCACCCCCCACCCTATTTTATCATTAGTGTTATTTTTAGAACAAAATTTCGGTAAATACCCATTTGTCCTTCCAGTGCTGCCAGGGGTGGTACTATCTGAGATGCCCTTCTGGGCTGTAAAACCACCACGGCACGCAGAGCTGTGTGCAGCCGGACTGTGGTCCCCAGGGCGGGAGTCTCCGCTGTGACTCCTGGGACTTGGCTCCACCAGGCACACGTCTGTCCTGCTTTAGACTCATTGTTAAAGAACAACTTACCAGGGGCTCACCACCAGGCTTCCTAGGTGGCACTAGTGGTAAAGAACCCACCTGCCGATGCAGGGACACGTGAAGAGATGCAGATTCCATCCCTGGGTTGGGAAGATCCCCTGGAGAAGGGCATGGCCACCCACTCCAGTATTCTTGCCTGGAGAATCCCATGGACAGAGGAGCCTGGTGGGCTACCGTCCATAGGGTTACAAAGAGTTGGACACGACTGAAGCGACTTAGCAAGCACACACGCAGTACTGATATAAAATCAAAGTAAGGAGGGAGTCAGGAAGCAGCAGCACGGCCTGCCTTTCTTCCCTCCCCCCAGCCCCCTGCCGGTGCCTCCTGTTGGCTGAATGCACTCAGAAGGAAGCCCGGGAGATGCACTCAGCCAGGGTCAGCTCCCTCTGGAAATGCGCTTGTGAAGAGGCAGTGTCCACCTGCATGCAGATGCCTCGGTTCCCTCCTCTGTGATGTTCCTTGATCCGACCACGCTGGGCTTCCTTGGCTGAGCTTTGATAAGGCCGATGAGGGGGAGGTAGGGAGGGCTGATACCTGTCCACAATCATTAAGCCATCTGACGAAAATGTATACACCAGCTGACACATGCAGCGCCTGGGCCCGGGCTGAGAATACTGAACAGGGTAGGATCCCTGCTCCCGTCTCAGCGGTTCACTGTGATTAGTGTAACATAACACAGTGCAAGGGTGCAGGATGCCGGGAGGGGCTCTGAGTGTGCAGAGTGGGGGCAGTAGCTGTCCTGGTCAGTGCGAAGTGCTGTCTACCCTCGGTGAAGCAGGAAGGGTGACGCTCTAACAAAACGGGCAAAAGGTTTGTGAGTAGCAGGTTCCAAGGAGCAGGATCTGAAAGAACATGGGATGTTTAAGAAATGAGAAATTCCAAGTGGCTGTTGCTAGGGGATCTGGCAGAGATGGCGAGGAGCAGGGCGGGAGAGCCGTCGGACCATGTTGCCAAAGAGTGGGCACGGAGGTGGCACCCAGCACTTGGGGCAACTGGGAGGAGGGCCCAAGGGCTTTAGGGAGCCCCCTTGGGCAGTGCGATGCCCCAAGCCCAGCAGTAGAGCGTGCACTCAAGATGGGACCACAGTGGAGTCCTGGCACTTGTCCAACCCCTGGACTCAAGCCATGATTGTTCCAGCCAGACTCTCCCCTTCCTTCCTTCCTTCTGGCCTCATCTTCCCCTGGCCTTCCCACTGTTTAATTGTGGCAGGGTAACAAAGCCGCCAGCGGTGTATTCCAGAGTGAATGACTATGCAAATACGTCCTAAACTCACAGAGACTGCTGTGCTCGCTTGCTGTGCCCTGGGAAGGAGCTGAGAATAAACACAGCCTTAATCCTTCATTTCTTCCTGCTCCTTCTCCTGATGCAAAATATGTTTCATTTACACACACAATCTTCAGGGTGAGCGAGGTCACAGGGCCGCTGGCTAGGAGAAAGGATTCTTTTAATTGGCAAAATGCTAATCGTTTTGGAAAATGAATTCTAATCTTCCCATCTTATACAGTGGATGTGTGAGTAATTACTTTCCTTCACTAAACTGTTAATGCAACATTAGTGATTACACTAATTAAAACTAATGAACTCTTCCAGGCTGATAAACCCCTCAGTCAGTCCGAGGACACCTTCCTTCCATTGGCTGTCCTTAACTTGCCATTTGGAAGAGAGATCTTGAATTAACCTTTAGAATAATTCGCAAAATTGGGTTTAGAAATGTTAGGCTTTATGGACTGGGTATAATTCTCTCCGCAAGCATTAGTGAGACCATTTCCACTGAGGGTGTAATTGAATTTAAAGACGTCTTCCTTAATTTCATCAGCCACACTCCCATGGTTGGTAATGGCTATCCCTCCAAATCCTGCTGTCCAAAGAGGAAACCTGCCCCTGGAAACACCAGGTGACCCTTTCTCCAGCCTCTGCTCCCTCTGATCTGTGAGCTCATCTGGAGGACTGCTCTGTCCTTCTGCCTGATTCCAGGAACAGTGCCATGCTAATGGAGGCATTTCAGCTGAAGGTGGGTTTTGCACCCAATTTCAAATGACAGTCATGGGTTTTGAGTTTGCTCATGTCCTTATTTATGAGAGTTAATGAAGTGAAGCTCTCAGTACTTTCAGCAATGCTATCAATGTATTTCACACACAGGAGAGAAGATGGGGAGGAGTTATATTTCAGGGCAGGTATCAGGACGTTGGAAAAGACCCCAATGCTGGGAAAGAGTGTAAGCAAAAGGAGGAGGGGGTGGCAGAGGATGAAATGGCTAGATAGTATCACCAATTCAATGAACGTGAATTTGAGCAAACTCCGGGAGATACTGGAGGACAGAGAAGCCTGTTGGGCTGCAGTCTACCGGGTCACAGAGAGTCGGACATGATCTCGAGACTGAACAACAACAATAACAACAACCAGAACATTGGAAAACAGTCATGGCCAGAACCTAGCCAGGCATCAGGTCTGCAAAGATGGAAGAGTAATTGTACCTGCTCCAGGTCCCACTCTGTAGCATTTAAAAATTCCCTGTTTCTGGGAAGGATGGTCAAGGCTGAAGGTTTAGTGTTTCCCATTCCATTTTCTCGCCTCCCCCCCATCAAAACCTAGCATGACTGTGCATGTGCACACGAAAGCCAGGAGGACTCTGGAAAAGCTTCCACCAAAGTCAAGAAATGAGTTATGCTGAGATAGAAAACAACAATGGGGCTTTTATTTCCACTAGACTGTCTTCCTTCAAAAATGTGTTATGCTGCTTTTCCCCAGACTGTTATACTTAGAACACTGAATGAATGAGATCTTCATGTGGGCAGCATGATAATGTCTGTAATTTTCTTTAAAATGCTTCAGTTGAGAGATTGTGATAGAAATGTGTACATTTTTAACCTACACTCCAGGGGCTGTCAATTCCCTAATCAGGAATTCACACTTTGAGGTGATCACCTAACATTTTATCTGAAAGGCCACACTTCAGAGATAATGACTACAATTGCCTCGCTTAGTATCCATATTTCTGATCCACACCAGATGCTGCTAATTAACATTTCCACAGAGGTTTCCATTGGTGAAATTAGTAGTTTGTTAATCAGCATAATAGATGTATGAAGATTGTTTAAAACATTTCAGAGTAATTCTGTATTTTAAGGATGAACCCAGGAGTTTGTTCCATAACTATTCCTGAATCTAACCACTGAGTCAAGGACTTCCCATGGTCTGATGCCATCTCTAAGAATATCAGAATCTTTTTCTTGTTAGATCACTACATACATACAAACTTTTCTTGTTGGCAGTAAAAATTATGTAAATTGAGCAAGGAGACAATGGTTAGCAAATACACAGAAACTTTGAGTCCTGAGCTATATATGCCATGGGTGAGCACGTGCTAAGCTGCTTCAGTCATGTCCGACTCTTTGCAACCCCACAGGCTGCAGCCATCTGTCCATGGGATTCTCCAGGCAAGAATCCTGGAGTGGGTTGCCATGCTCTTCTCCAGGGGATCTTCCCAAACCAGGGACTGAACTTGCATCTCTTATATCTTTTGCATTGGCAGATGGGTTCTTTACTACTAGTGCCATCCAGGAAGCCCCATATATGCTGTAACTAATTAGAGAAGAGGGAAATGAGTTATTACTGTGAAAAGAGGAAGATAAAAATTTGGGTGGATCAATTTTTAAAAACCAAGGTTTGTGGGTGAAAAGGGACAAAAGGCATCCATACAGATGTCTACACAGGTACTGTTCCTATGGTCTCAGACATCTCCTGACCAAGCTGCTTGTCTTATAAATCCAGACCCTGGCTGTGTAGAAATATGTGGACAACACTATGACAGCAAAAATATAACTCAGTCCTCAAGCATCCAGGGCCTTTCTTGAGTTCCTGGATCCTGGCCCATGGCTGCCCAGCAGGTGTCAATCGTGGTCCCAGCTGGTCTTGTGTCTTTGAGACCATCTGCCCTAGTAAGACAAGAGATGCTCCCTCCCTCCCTGACCTGCGAAGTCAAGCAGCAGTTAAGATCTGTCTATATAGTTCACTACTGCATTTATTTCAACTTATTTGGAAAATCACAGGGCGGGTGGCTTTCTCGCCTTAGGTAGCTTGGAAGACAAAGAGGGTAGGGATTGTGTTGACTTTGCCCCCGCCTGGTCCGGTGATGGGCAAAGCCAGCACTGTGCAGTGTCTGGAGTCCTAGACTCTCAGTATTCGCTGCTTGATTGGATGGATGAATGAGTGGTTCATATCTAGAGCCTATTCACGCAAAGGCTGCTGGCCTTCGGTCAGAGGCTCTGTCCTCTACCCTTCCTTCCTGTAGACATATGTGGGTATATATGTGTGTGCACGTGGGTGAGCATGAGTTGACAGCTGTGGGCTCATCAGCTTGGTCTCCCGGTGGTTCCTCCCCCAGAACTCGGCAGTGATGGGACACTTGGACCTGATTCACGACCAGGCACGGGTTCGTGTCCAGCTGCCATTACAGGAAGTACAATAACAGCGTTAAAGAAGCAACTTCTCCTGCCAGTTAGCCACTCTCTTTGCTTTTTACAGAGATTACTCCCCGAGTCTCAGCATCCTCTTTATTCATAGCAGATGATTTTTTACCATCTGGGGGATGGTCTGCTGGACCAACCTGGGAAATCGCCCACCTGTTAGACTGATCTGGACCCACTTGCCCCGCTGGAACCAGTGACCTAACACAAGGCTGGATGCCCCCATACCGCCTCATTCGTTTTCTGTCAACAATCACCAGGAGGTAACTTCAACCCAAGATTACAGGCCCGCCCCCAGCTGCGCCCTCCCCTATGAGGATGAGGGCCTACTTGGGTTGTACCCCCGCGGCCTGAACTGGCCCTTCTAGTCCGCACTCCAGGAAACGGGGGTCCTAGAATTCCCTACCCAAGGACCCTTGACTCAGCTTCCAGGAGCCTGAGCTATTTCTAGGATCCAGTACCCAGAAGGCGGGCAACGGTAGACGTGAGGTGTGGCGAGTGGGGGAGTAGTCAGAGCTTGGCCGGGTAGGCCGGGGGTGTCCACTTGCCTCTGCCTTGGGACTCATCAAAACGTGAGACGGAGCCTCAGTAAGAAGAAAGTGAGACAGGCTGCTGGACGGAGCCTCAGTAAGAAGAAAGTGAGACAGGCTGCTGGCCGGTGACTGCGGTCTCCGGATCATCGCGAAGGGCTAATTATTAAAGCAGAAGGGTACGACGTATTCGAAGAGTCGAGTCCCTTGATCTTTTGCTTCGAAGTGTACAGACAGGCAGCGTGTGCGCCTCTGCCGGCACTTCAGTCCCCCGAACGTTAGGGGCAGGTCTGCGGTCAAACCACGCCGCGGAGGAGTCCGGCACCCACTTGGCGGAGGAGTCCCGCACCCACTTGGCGGAGGAGTCCGGCACCCACTCGGCGGAGGAGTCCCGCACCCACTTGGCGGAGGAGTCCCACACCAGTGGTGGAGGAGTCCCGCACCCACTTGGCGGAGGAGTCCGGCACCCACTTGGCGGAGGAGTCCGGCACCCACTTGGCGGAGGAGTCCGGCACCCACTTGGCGGAGGAGTCCCGCACCAGTGGCGGAGGAGTCTGGCACCCACCTGGCGGAGGAGTCTGGCACCCACTTGGCGGAGGAGTCTGGCACCCACTTGGCGGAGGAGTCTGGCACCCACTTGGCGGAGGAGTCCCGCACCCACTTGGCGGAGGAGTCCCGCACCCACTTGGCGGAGGAGTCCGGCACCCACTTGGCGGAGGAGTCCGGCACCCACTTGGCGGAGGAGTCCGGTACCCACTTGGCGGAGGAGTCCCACACCCACTTGGCGGAGGAGTCCGGTACCCACTTGGCGGAGGAGTCCCGCACCAGTGGCGGAGGAGTCCCGCACCCACTTGGCGGAGGAGTCCCGCACCAGTGGCGGAGGAGTCTGGCACCCACTTGGCGGAGGAGTCCGGCACCCACTTGGCGGAGGAGTCCGGCACCCACTTGGCGGAGGAGTCCCGCACCCACTTGGCGGAGGAGTCCGGCACCCACTTGGCGGAGGAGTCCCGCACCCACTTGGCGGAGGAGTCCGGTACCCACTTGGCGGAGGAGTCCCGCACCCACTTGGCGGAGGAGTCCGGCACCCACTTGGCGGAGGAGTCCCGCACCAGTGGCGGAGGAGTCCCGCACCCACTTGGCGGAGGAGTCCCACACCAGTGGCGGAGGAGTCTGGCACCCACTTGGCGGAGGAGTCCTCTCCGCCTCTGTCTTTCATCCAGGGGGTTTTGAGCATACTAATGAGTTTTATGAGTCTTATAGATGAAAGACCTTTCCTTAAAAGCACCTTTTTGAGTCATCAGACTTTTATATCTGCTGCCGGCAAGTGAATCGCAGGGCCTCTAGGGAGCCGTTTATAGGTTAAGATTTAATTACCTAAAGACTGTAAGCCTCGCCATGGGATGATGTCAGGACCCCGGGGTGACTCACGGGCAGGGCCTAGCATGCTAGGAACACAATCTCAGCCAATCTGAACAACCTCAGGTTGTGAGCAACGGTTTTGCTCGTGTGCCTGGTGTTGCTATGGTAGGATCAGGGCTGTCAGCTTAAGAGAGGGAGTGGGTTGCTAAAAATGGTTACATATGCAAATGCAAACTTCAGCAGCACCTGTGTTGGCAGGCCATGAGTGGGTGGCAGTTAGTCCTGGGCGGTCTGAGACATGTTCATGGCCAGGCCGCCCCAAGACCTCATGCCACCCTTGTTTGTGTGATTCTTTAAAGACATCTTGACCAGGCCGTCCATAAATTCATTTCTCTCCAGCTGAACTCACCACCCTCCCCATGGCTCACCTACAAGGCACCCTTTGGCCTGGCTAAGTTGCATTCCTCCTTGCAGTGTTCTGTGCTGACCAGGGCAGGTCTGTCCGCCCTGTGTTCCTTTGTGACACACGATACACTGAACATCCAGGTTTGCTCCAGGACTGTGATGTGAACGCAGGTCCCTGAGCATTGCATCTTTTCTTGCCTGCTGTATCCGCAGTGCTGGCAGAGCTTGCAACATGGTTGGTACCCAAGGAATATCCCTGGAGATGCTGAATGAGTGATTCCTCCCTGTTGAGCTCTCACCCTAATACAGTCCAGCCACTCCTCACCACCTGGCTGCTGCCAATCTAAGGCAAGTCAGCCTCACCGCCTTTCTGGGCTAATGTGACAGCCTCGTAACTAGTTGTATTGATTTGAAAGGCGACCCCCAAAAGATATGTCTACATCCTAACCCCTAGAACTGTAAATGTGACTTTATGTGAGAAACGGGTCTTTGCAGATCTAAATAAATGAAGGATTTCAAGGATTATCCAGAGAGGCCCTAAATCCAATGACAAGTCTTCTTAGGAGAGACAGAAGAGGAGAAGACATAGACACAGAAGAGAAAGCCGTGTAAAGACGGAGGTGGAGGTTGGAGTGGTGCTGCCGCAAGCCAAGGAACACCTGGAGCATCAGAACCAGAAGATGCAAGGAAGGATTCTCTCCTAGAGCCTGCAGAGGGAGCATGGGCCTGTTGACAACTTGATTTTAGCACTTTGGCCTCTAGAACCATTGAAAATAAATTTTTAGTATTTTGAGCCACCAAATTTATAGTAATTTGCATGGCAGCCCTAAGAAATGAATACACAAGTCTTCCAGCATCCATTCTTGGCCTCATAGAGACTGTAACTTTTATCACAAAATCTTTTAATGGTCTTCCATCACTGTCAGAATGAAGCACAAACTCCTATATGTACCATCAAGAGCCAACACACTCTAGAAGAGGTACAGGTGGCCAGTAAGCACATGCAAAAATGTTCAGCCTCATGAATTCTTAGAGAAATGCAAATCAAACAGTGAAATCACATTGGTCAGAATGGCCATCATCAAAAAAGTCTACAAATAATAAATGCTGGAGAGGGTGTGGAGAAAAGGGAGCCTCCTACATTCTCAGAATTTAAATTGGTGCAGCCACTATGGAAACAGTATGGAGATTCCTTTAAAAACTAAAA
This sequence comes from Dama dama, assembly GCF_033118175.1. NCBI lineage: Eukaryota > Metazoa > Chordata > Mammalia > Artiodactyla > Cervidae > Dama > Dama dama. The sequence continues at coordinate 19,804,293 of NC_083710.1, forward strand.
ATAGAGCTCCCATAGGATTCAGCCATCTTGCTCTAGGGCATATATCCAGAAAAGATGAAAACTCTAATTCAAAAAGATACCTGTAGCCCAGTGTTCATAACATCACTGTTTACAATAGCCATTACATGGAAGCAACTTAAATGTATGTAGACAGATGAATGGATTAAAAAGACGTGGTGTTATATATATATATATATATATATATATATATATATATAAACACATTATATATATATAATGATGGAATATTACTCAGTTATAAAAAATGAATTAATGCCATCTGCAACAACATAGATGGAGCCAAATATTACAATAAGGGAAGTCAGACAAAAACAAATATATGATATCAAGCATATATGCAATCTAAAAAAGTGATATGAATGAACTTATTTATAAAACAGAAATAGACCCACGACATAGAAGACAAACTTATGGTTACCAAAGTGGAAAGAGAGGAGGAGGGATAAACTGGGAATTTGGGATTAACAGATACATACTACTGTATATAAAATAGATAAACAGCCAGGACCTGCTATATAGCACAGGGAACTATATTCAATACTCACAACAACCTACAATGGAAAAGAATGTGAAAAGGAATGTATAGATATATATGTGTGTATATATATATATATTCTTATATGCATAACTGATTCACTTTGCTGTAAATCTGAAACTAACACAACATTGTAAATCAACTACAAAGAACAAAACCCCACATTCTCTGTATCATCTTTTTTTTCCCTCTGCATCCTATTTGTTACGCAGCCTAAGCACATAGACCTCTTACTGTTTTTTTGAACATGCTATCCACACACTTGCCCCAGGGATTTTGCACTGTCTATTCCCCTTACTTGAAACAATCCCACATACCCACATGGCTCACTTTCACACTTCATTCACATCTCTGTTCCACAACTGCCTGTACTCTGAGGCTGTCCTTCACTTAACTGTTAAAGAAACCCTCTCAATCCCCTTACTCTGCTTTAGTTCACTTCCTAGTATTTTCAGTTCTATACAACTATATATTATAGTATCTGTAGGTCATACATTTTTTTGTATATCGTCAGGAAAGAGTCGGACACGACTGAGTGACAGAATTGAACTGAACTAAACTGAGTCTTCCCTACTGCAATGTAAGTTTCTTGGGACTAGGAATTTGCCTGTGTTCACTATTGTATCTCTAGAACATTATCAGGTACCTTAAAGGGCGCAATAACTGTTTTTGTTTGTTTTTTTGTTTTTGAATGAATGGTTACATTCCTTTGGGTCTTAACCTTTTCCATCTGGGTCAGGAAGATCACCTGGAGAAAGAAATGGCAACCCACTGCAGTATTCTTGCCTGGGAAATCACATGGACAGAGGAGCCTGGGGGAGTGGTGTGTACAGTCTGTGGGATCACAAAAGAGTCAGACACAACTGAGCGACTAAATAACAACAACAATGACTTTCAGGCCCGTCTCATCCTGTCTCCCAGTCCGTCTCCAAATCTCCCAGCAGTGAGGAATTCATGCTTACACATCTGCATTCCTCTAAATCTTCCAGCTCCAAGATGATAGAAGCAAGGATTTCCTCTCTGTTTGCTTAGGACCTCTGCTCAGAATTCTGGTTTCCTCCCTGAGGCTTGCCTTAGGATGACTGGGACAGGGAATGGCCTCGCTGTCAGGAAGCGTCTACAGCCAGAGGTGGATGTAGCCTAGTCTTTCCCAGAATGAGTGTCAGCTCAGTATCCCTGGGCTAACACCAGAGCTGCATAAATCTAGAGCAGAGAACCAGGTCATTTCACATACCAAAAAAAAAAAAAAAAATCCATCTTCCAACAGCACACTTAATTCCCAATAATCATTTTTAGCAAATTGGGCCTTCCGATAAGCCTGCCCCTAAAATAGGAAGTGTGTCGTTTGACCAAGGGTGGATGGAAAGACAGTGCTGCAGGGGAGAAAGAAAACATTTTTGAAGGCAGACCCACTGGGGTATGAATCCTGGCTTTGCTTTTAAAAGCTCTGAGGCCGTGGGCTCATTCATTAACCTGTCTATTCTTGTTTCTTCCTTTATAAGATGGGAATTGTAATATCTCAGAAGGTTGGATTAAGGACTGAATGAAACAAAATATTGGGTTGGCCAAAAAGTTCGTTCAGGTTTATCCATAAGCTGTTACAGAGAAATCCAAGTGAATTTTCTGGCCAACCCAACACATTGTATAGTGCCTAAGTCAGAGTAAGAAGATACTGTTATCATTATTGCCATCATCACTATTATCACGGTTATTGAATAGCTAGCTGCTGAAGATGTAAGCTAAGGAAATTCACTCTACATAATTTCTAGACTCATAACTGGATTGGATGGAATCATAAAAACACCAAAACCTTTCCAGAACCCCTTCAGACCTCCCTGACAGCTCTCCTTCCAGACCAGTGTTTGCACTCATAGAAAGCCTTTTACTCAATATTTTCATCTCATCACTAGCCAATGGATGCTGGCTGCAATGTACAGAGTAACTTAATACATATAAAGAGCCTAATTTAGTGCCTGAAACATAGGAGGTACTCAATAACTGATCATTATTATCTTCATTATCATCATCTTCTTGGATAGTAAGGAGATCAAACCAGTCAATCCTAAAGGAAATCCACCCTGAATATTCATTAGAAGGCCTAAAGCTGAAGCTCCAATACTTTGGCCACCTGATATGAAGAGCTGACTCATTGGAAAAGACTGTGATGCTGGGAAAGATTGAGGGTAGGAGGAGAAGGGGACAACAGAGGATGAGATGGTTGGATGGCATCACTGACTCAATGGACATGAGTTTGAGTATACTCTGGGAGATGGTGAAGGACAGGGAAGCCTGGCGTGTTGTGGTACATGGGTTTGCAAAGAGTCAGACACGACTGAGCGGCTGAGAAATATCATCTACTAGCATTTTGGGCAATGCAAAGGTGCTGGAAAGTTCAGGCAATTCTATGAGCAGATGTGCATTGGTCCCCCCAGCTTCTTAGAAGCTCACCGCTTTCTCCTCCATTGATTGAGCATTTCTCCTAGGGTCTCTCACCCACGGTGGCCAGGCCTAAATGGCGTTACATAAGGCAGTGCCCTCCCCTAAGACAGGCTGTCATTGCTTGAGAGAGCCTCTTCCTCCCTTTCTATGTCTTTTTTTTTTTTTGGCTGCACCATGAGGCATGTGGGATCTTAGTCCCTCGACCAGGAATCAAACCCACAACCCCTACATTGGAAGCATGGAATCTTAACTACTGGACCACCAAGGAAGTCCCTTTCTACATCTGTAAAATATGTTTCCTGAGAGAAGATTGCCCTGTGTATCTGCTTCCTGGAGCCTCACGCCTGCACTACCCACGGTTTACCTGATATATGGCTATTAATATATAGTTGACAAATGAAAATTTGGTAAAGGCAATAATATTCATGTTGATCTGAACCATCATTTTAAATGACCTCAAGCATCTGCCATGTGGAAGAGTTCCTGAATAAACAAAGGCATGGGCACACTGGGATGGCTTGAATGAAACAGATCAACAGTACCATGTGTGGACAAGGGTGTGGACTGGGTGAAACCTCAGACACTGCCAATGGGAGTATAAATTGGTACAGTCACATTGGGCCACTTTTGGGGCAGTATCTGCTACAGCTCAATACAAGACAGCCACTTTGACTCAGCACCTCTACCCCTTAGCATTCATCTGTTGGGAAACAGTTCTCTGTTGAACTCTTGCATTTCTGTATACCTGGCAAGCCAGGCATTCAGTGCCCTTTTTTCAGACTATGTTTTCATGGATGTTTGTATATTGAACAACCTTGAGATAGAGAGTTTTTCCCTCTGGAGCAAAAGACAGATTTGCTTACAGCCTTGGGACTCAGATGGGGCTTCCCTGATAGCTCAGTTGGTAAAGAATCCACCTGCAATGTGGGAGACCTGGGTTTGATCCTTGGGTTGGGAAGATCCCCTGTAGAAGGGAAAGGCTACCCACTCCAGTATTCTGGCCTGGAGAATTCCATGGACTGTATAGTATCAGTTCAGTTCAGTTCAGTCTCTCAGTCATGTCAGACTCGACCTCATGAATCACAGCACGCCAGGCCTCCCTGTCCATCACCGACTCCTGGAGTTTACTCAAACTCATGTCCATCGAGTCGGTGATGCCATCCAGCCATCTCATCCTTTGTCGTCCCCTTCTCCTCCTGCCCTCAATCCCTCCCAGCATCAGGGTCAACTCTGCATGAGGTGGCCAAAGTACTGGAGTTTCAGCTTCAGCATCAGTCCTTCCAATGAACACCCAGGACTTATCTCCTTTAGGGTGGACTGGCTGGATCTCCTTGCAGTCCAAGGGACTCTCAAGAGTCTTCTCCAACACCACAGTTCAAAAGCATCAATTTTTTGGTGCTCAGCTTTCTTTGCAGTCCAACTCTCACATCCATACATGACCACTGGAAAAACCGTAGCCTTGACCAGACGGACCTTCGTTAGCAAAGTAATGTCTCTGCTTTTTAATATGCTATCTAGGTTGGTCATAACTTTCTTTCCAAGGAGTAAGCATCTTTTAATTTCATGGCTGCAGTCACCATCTGCAGTGATTTTGGAGCCCAAAAAAATAAAGTCTGACACTGCTTCCACTGTCTCCCCATCTATTTCCCATGAAGTGATGGGACCAGATGCCATGATCTTAGTTTTCTGAATGTTGAGCTTTAAGGCAACTTTTTCACTCTCCTCTTTCACTTTCATCAAGAGGCTTTTTAGTTCCTCTTCAGTTTCTGCCATAAGGGTGGTGTCATCTGCATATCTGAGTTTATTTATATTTCTCCCGGCAATCTTGATTCCAGCTTGTGAAAATTCTGAAAGAGATGGGAATACCAGACCACCTGACCCACCTCTCGAGAAACCTATATGCAGGTCAGGAAGCAACAGTTAGAACTGGACATGGACCAACAGACTGGTTCCAAATAGGAAAAGGAGTATGTCAAGGCTGTGTATTGTCACCCTGCTTATTTATTTAACTGTATAGTATATGGGGTTGCAAAGAGTCGAACACCACTGAGCGACTTTCACTTTCTTTGGGACTCAGATATTGTATCTCCCTCTAGAACTAAGGGCAAGCATACGTATTGTCCATTATTAAAAAATTGGTTGGGAATACTTACTGTTGGTCCAGTAAGACTCCGTGCTCCCAATGCAGGGGGCCCGGGTTTGATCCCTGGTCAGGGAACTAGATCCCACATGCCACAACTGAGTTTGCGTGCTGCAACTAAAGATCCTGCATGCTGCAGTGATCAGAGATCCCACGTGCCACAACAAAGTCCTGGCACAGCCAAATAAATCAATAAAAATAATTATGAAAAAGAAAATTAGAATTCCCTGAGCATTTGTAATGCACCCTACTGTGGGTGTGTGTCATTTGGCCTTCTCTGTGTTAATTACTCTTTGGGGATTGAGTCTCAAGGAACTGGTGCAAAAATGCAAATATTCTGGCTCCTGCTGTTGCTGTGAGTGAGGAATTACCTGTCATCTCTAACCAAGGAGTGTTGTGTCTTCCGCCTGCCTCAGTGAAACAGGTAGGCTACTTTGTGAGCTGATCAGTTGAGTAAAATCTCAGACTCCTTTTAGTTACATTGAGCCCCTGACAGAAGTGAGCAAAGTAAGATCAGCAAACATACATACGGATATTTATAGAAGGATTAATTCACAGTAGCTAGAAATCTAAAAACCACTAAGGGTGCTTTCAATGGAGACACTACTGTATAAGCTGGGATGCTATCTAGCTGTCACAAAACAATGAAAGACTGCTACACATATGGATCCATTTCAGAAACGTCTTGGTTAACAGAAGCTAGACACAGAAGAGTACATCCTGAATGATCCCATGTGTATGAAGTTCAAAAGCATGTACAGCTGACCTATGGTGAGAGGTTTGTGTGGGGGCGCATTGGCTAGGAAGAGACATGAGGGGATCTCTGGGAGGGCGTGTGGCTGGAAATGTTTTAGTGGTTAGTTGGATGCATGTATCTGTCAAAATCTGTCCGGTTACATACTAGAGATTTGTGTACTTCATCGCATGCTGTACATGAAAAAACATAAACCAAGCAACAAATAGAAAAGAAGAACGAAGGACTTCCCTGGTATGCAGTGGTGAAGAATCTGCCTGCCAATGCAGGGGACGTGGGTTCCATCCCCGGTCCGGGAAGATCCCACACGCTGCAGAGCAGCTAAGCCTGTGAGCCACAACTACTGCGCCTGCGCCCTGGAGCCCAAGCTCGGCAGCAAGAGACGCCCGCCCACCGCACCTGGAGAGTAGCCCCCGCTCGCTGCCACTAGAGAAAGCCCGTGCGCAGCCATGAAGACCCAGCTCAGCCAGAAATAAATTAATACATTAAAAAAAAAAAAAAAAGAATCTTAACAGATTTAAAAAAAAAAAAAAAGAAAGGAGACTGGGGGAATGGGTGTGGATGGCTCTTGTCTCCAGGTCACTGTTAAATGGGCGTATTGTACGGTCCTTAAGGCAGAAAACTTTTTTTTTTATGTTCCCACGTGTTCATTTGCTCCTCTGTGGATCTGGGTGCCTGTGATGCTAGTAACTAGGGTGATTGGAGGACAAGGATGGGAGTTACAGCAGGGCCAGGCGCTGGGCATCCACGGGGAGTGAGCGTCCCGTGGGCTTGGAAGATGGGGTACGGCTGACACTTCCGGGGAGACGGGAAATTAGAAGAAAGGATTGAAGGGATGCATAGTCATGCCTGGAATGGGGCAGGGCCAGCCCTTTGGTCCTGGGGGCAGAAGGCGCTTTCTTGAGTCTAGATTAGGGGCTAAGGACTGAGACTAGCACCAGGGCAGGACCCAGAACTGGAGGAGACCTGCCCCCGGCTGTGGGCCGAGAGCTGCGTGAGTGTCTCCTCTCTCTGGGGTGAGGCCCCCTCACCCCTGCTGACGGCTCGGAGTTAATCCCCTTGAGCAAGGTAGGGGCAGGTGTTTTATTGACTCTAAAGCTCTCCCAGTCGCTGGGTACATATTTAATAAAAATTTCAGGCTTAAGGGGCCGACATGGGAAGGCAGGAAGGAGAATTGCTGCCTGCTGGGCCTGGAGGGTGAGCAGTCTGGCCACTCCCTAATAACTCCTTCATCCAATATTCATCTCTGAGTTATTACAGTCACCACGCGTCTCTAAGGAACACGATTATTAGTGTCCACTAAGATAATTAGTCCGACATACTTCAAGGTGGTTGAAAGTGTTCCCATAATTGTATTTCTTTCTAGAATTCACCATGGCTGCATTTTAACATTGGTCCCGTTTTGGTCCCATTTCCCTCACTTTCTTCCAGAGTCCCAAACGCTCCATCTCCTAAGGGGAAGGCGATCATAGGGCCCCAGACTCCAGCTGGACCCTCTGCAGGCTACACTGGTTGAACCCTGCACAGTACCTGCAGTGTGGGTCCCCTCTAGGGTCACCCCAGGGAGGGGGCTGGGCTGGCTTTCTATTGTCCCATCATTCCCCTCGCTCTCAGGGAATGGTCTAGAAGGGCAAGCGCATGCCCTGCACGTGTGTGAATCTCCCATAGCATCCCCGGGAGTTCCATCAGCAGAAAAACTCCCCTTTCACTACTCCACTGAGAGGGGGCTAGACCTGTCTAGCTCAAACACCGCAGCATGCATGTGAATGACCTGGGCATCTTGTGAAAAAGCAGACTCTGACTCAGCAGGCGTGTGTGGGACTGAGATTCCTGGATTTCAAAGCTGCTGGGTCATGGACCACAGTTTGAGGAGCAAGGGGCTGGACGCACTCTTCCTGTCAGTTTAGATCCTACTGGGCATCTCTTTTGGAACCAAATAAATGGTTCTCAATGGTCTCAGACATTTCTCTTAACTCTCTGGTTCTTTAACAAACTTCAAGGGCACCTTCAAAACAGGCTCCCCTCTTCTGCAGGATAATGACTTGATCTGTCAGTCATGTGGGGTCCCCAGTATCCAGGCAGAGCCTGGTAACATGGACTTGCTTCCCAGGAGAGGCAGAGGGGGAAGAGGGGAAGGCAGAGCACTGGGGGAATTTTTAAGCACAGAGGGGAAGTTGGTTTATCTTCTTTATTTTCACAGTATTTAAATTCATTTTTTAGAAGCAAATTTAGCTTTAATTAATAAATTCTTCACTTTTTTATAGCTGCCTGTAATTTCCCACTATTTAGTTTAATTGGGTTTTCATGTTCAGAATTTAGAAGCAGCTTCCTCCTCCGAGTTCTAAGTAGTAAAACATAAACGAACAAATATCACCCTCTCCAGCAGCATGCGTTGATTTCCATGCTGTTCTGCTGTCACATTTCTTGTTGTTCAGTTGCTAAGTCATGTCTGACTATTTGCAGCCTCATGGGCTGCAACACGCCAGGCTTCCCTGTCCATCACCAATTCCCGGAGCTTGGGGCTGTCACATGGTAAATTCATTTATTCACTCACTCATTCAAGAAATCTGTATTAAGCAATTAGTATGTGCCGTGGGAGGTACACAGGGCAACATAGTACCCATCTTCTCAGAGCTGACTTTCTGAGCAATGGGATCGCGTGCTCCTAGGTGTCAGGCAGGGATTTGTAGAATGATCAGGGTGGTGCTCTGTGTGGTGTCTTGTAGAGAGAAGCTGAGGGCAAGCCACCCTGTCCTTTCTGCATCCTCCTCTGTTAATGTCAAACCCAATGGTGGGGGTGGGGTGCTTCCCTGATGGCTGAAGCAGTAAAGAATCTCCCTGCAATGCAGGAGATGCAAGAGACTTGGGTTCGCTCCCTGGGTGGGGAAGATTCCCTGGAGGAAGGCATGGCAACCCACTCCAGTATTCTTGCCTGGAGAATCCCATGGACAGACAAGCCTGGTGGGCTACAGTCCATGGGGTTGCAAAGAGTCAGACACCACTGAGCTACTGAGCTTGAACACGCTGAGAGAATGGGAGGGAGGAGAAGTGAAGAGGGTAAGGAAGGTGGCTTGGGTGGAGATGAGGAAGGAGCTAGAATCCATGTAGACTCTAAGGGTCTGATCTCTGTATAAATTCCTTGCAGGAAGCTAGGTTTGGAAGGACTTTATCCTCCTCCCCAGCCCTTCCCCTATACCACCATGGCCAAAAAGTTCTTCCACGAATCTAACATCCAAGAATATTTCAGAAGGGAGATAAGTTGATGATGGCAGGAAGGCCTTCCTCCATAAAACATAGGAATGACAAGTCCTCGATCCTAGCCCTGCCAACGTGCCAGCCTCGTGATGAAGAATCAGAGTGAGCAAAAGTCTCTTCCGTTTCTCCCCATTACCGGAACCTGGCATATCCATAGTACTTGAACTTGGCCAAGCAGTTAACAGTAATTTCCTGGCTAATCGTCACAAATCTTTGCAGACAGATCTCGAAGTGAAACTTAAATGTCCTTGTGAGGGCTGAGAAAGGAACCGAGGTGTAGAGTGGAAATCCCACCCCCACCCCCTCTGCCCACCATGTGTGATGGGGAGTGGGTAGCCATCAAGACTCCTGCAGAAATGCAGTGTGGTCCCAATTCTTCTACTCCTTCCAAAACCAGAAGCAACTCTTTTCATTTTTTTTCCAGGCCTTCATTTCCGTGACTGTAAGATGAGAAAGTTGGAACCTGCCCCTCAACTGGAGGATGTGAAGGAGATGTTAGAATGTGTCTTAAACAGTGAAACCCATCTGGAAGAAAGTATTATATGGATGCAAATCAGGCAGGGGTGTGCCCCCACTTAATTGTTCTGGCAGACATCTGCCGAGGACCTGTGGAAAGCGCCTTATATGCATCACCTCACTGAATCCCCCTCTGGGCTCCAGGACGTGGGAACCGTTATCACTAGCAACTTGCATCCCAGGAAACTAGAGCAGCAGAAGGGATAAGGGTCTGTCAAGACTTTGGGGTTAGCAGTAGTGAAGCTGGGTTTCGATCCTTGGGAATCCGGCTTCCGAGCAGGGGAACTGAGTCCACCCAGGGGTTCCTGCCCCCTCTGTGTGCAACTGAAGCTCAATTATCTGCCTGTGGATTATCTGCAGCTCATATTTCATTTTGTTCCAAGCTGACTCTTTCTCGCCATCCAGTTCAGCTCATTAGTTGGCAGGGGAGTTCAGGGACTTAGAAGTAATCCTGATATTAAGTAAAGAGCAAAGCCTAATTAGGAAGATAAATCTTCTGGGGAAAAAAATGTATGTAACATATTCCAGAGTCAAGCCTGGGTGATTTTTCCCATCTTCTAGATGATCTACACCACTCACCACTGTTCTCTTTTTCTAGCCCAGATAACTATGGGTTGATCATGGATCTTTTTTTTTTTTTTGGAGGTAAGTATTATTTATTTAATACATAGCTAGCAAAAACAAGTCTAAGATAAGAACAAGGATTTATCTTAAAGTTACTCAAATAAGTCTGAAGTTTTATTAAGATCTTCTATAAACACATCTATTCGCTACTGAAAACTGAAACAGCACATCAGACATTTTTATTACTATTTAACACACTAATAAGGCTCTGGCCAAACCAGCCAATGTTATCTTTACATTCCTTCCCAAGTTAATTTGTTTCAAATTCTTGATATTGAGTTTCATCTTATAGCGAACTTCAGGTTTAAGAAACAGGCAATACCTGAGACTTAGTAGTACTTCTTGGTGTCAGATTAAAGTGGAACTAGTGTATATTCAAATCATCTCAAATCCAAGCTACATATAGATTCCTCATAAGTTAACTGTATTAAGGTAGAAAAGAGATGCAAGTGAAAAAGACAAACTTACAATATACATTATCAAAATATTGGTACAATCTTTCCCAAGCTGCTTCATAATGATCCTAAAGTTACCAGCAAGAAAACAGTACAAGAATAAGGTTTATGACTCATTTGATTCCATGGCATAATTACTGTATGTTGTGTTGTAATAATTCTCATAATTATCATCAGAAGGATTTCTCTTAAACTGGCAATAACTACAGGTACACTGGAATCTTCCCATTCTTGATTGAATCTTAGTGTCCTGCTGCTGCTGTAGTTCTCTTTGAGAGTCAGAACGAGGAACTCCATTGGCATAGCGAAGTCTAAGAGATTCAATCAGCTTTTTCATCCTGTATCTCCGCTCACTCAACACCGTTCTTACCCCTCTCCGCCTATTTGGTGTTTTCTCACTAAGTAACTGCCCGGTTGGTTGAGATGGGTATTCTGGTAGATACGGCAACTTGATACTAGGGTTGAGAGTCAAGTTACCGAGGTTCATTGCTAACATTTCAGAGAGTTGAGTGGCAACCTGCATTGCCTGGGAAGCATCCTCGATGGATGTTTTAAGAGACTCTAGGGTCCAGGTTGGGTTATCCTCTGATGAATCCATCGGAAGTCTAGTCACAGCTTGAAGCTCCTCCTTGACCTTTGGGTGCCAGTGGAAGGTGATGCTGTAGGCCCAAACTGCTCGAAAGAAGCCTGGAGGAACTATAGAGCTAAGAAAGGGGAGAAAAAAAAACTCAGGCTGACTCGCCAAGGTGAGAGAGTCGGATCTTTTTTTTTTATGGATTTTTTTTTCTGATTAAAAGGGAATGTATCCTGGTCAAAGAAATTTCAGAAAATTTTGCACAGTATAAAGAAGAAAATAGAAAACTCAAAAGACCACTGTCCTGTCAGTAGCACTATTAATGTTTTGGTGGGTGCTTTCTTTCAATGCCTTTTAAACATGAATACCTAAACATTGTATGTATGCCTGGTGAGCTAAAGTTCATTGGATCTCGAAGAGTTGGACATGACTTAGCGACAGAGCACACACACATTGTGTGTATGGTCTTGTACACTTTTTTTTTTTTTTGCCATTTGAGAGCTTATGGAACAATACATGTCAAAATATGCTGATTGACACCATCATTTTTACTGGCTCCAGTGATCTCAGAGAACTCATGGAGAACTCATATGGAGGTGGCATAATTGGTTTCGTTCAGATCTGGCTAAGAGAGACATAGTTGCATGTATTCAATCATTGATTGAGTCATTCATTCAGCAGACCTGCCAGATACTGGCATAAAAAGAAAACTAAGATTCAGTTCAGATCCTCAAAGAGTTCACGGTCTTGTCTCTGAGTCTCTGGATCTTTCTGTTTTGTGGCCCAACCTCCTTGTCCCCTGTTGTCCCCTCTGTCCTTGTCCACAGAGTCCAAGAAGTAGCTTTGTCCCTGGAAGCAGCCAGGCCTTGTTCACTGACCCTCCTCCCACTCCATTCCCTTCCCCCCTTTTGCCTCTGGGTTTTACAGTAGCATAAAACTAATTTATGGCTCTTGGCAGGAAGAGGACAAATTTTCATCTCAGCCCGTCATGCGAAAAGCTCCAGCACGAGATGAATAATTGGTGACCCATGCTACCTATTAGAGATTGTGCTGGGGTCACCTCGTTTGTTGTTTTAACACAAGAAATTAAGGGCCCTGGCAAGGATTTCCACGGGGACTGAATTGGTAATGAGGTAGAACGTTGTCTTTGTGAGTGACCTCTCCTAGTGCCATGATCACAGCGGGGGTGGGGTGGGGAAACTGGAACCATCCCACGAGAAGGGCTGACTCTGCCTGTACCCACTTCTGACTGTAGGCTCAGGGCCATTTCCCCCCCAGGGTCCTTATCAACCGGCACAGCTAGGGTATGCTGGGCACAATGTGATGAGTTGAATGGGATGTGGACAGAGATGTTGCTCTTTCAACCTTCAGGGAGTTCGCCAGCACAAGCCAGATGTGAAGCCATATGTTTCTATGATATAAGAGAGCGTGGAGTGATGCAGGCTGACTTCCCCTCAGGATCAAATGGCTTGAGTTGTAGGAAAAGCCTTGTACAGGGGGTGACCCTTAAAGTGGGTCAGAAACGAGAGATGAGAGCTGGATGGTGGAGAGGTGGGAAGGGAAAACTCCCGGAGGCCGGGGAAAGCTTGAGCTTGGTGAGAAGCTAGTCTTTTCATGGACGGGTGAGGCCTTAGCAGAATGATGAGAAATAAAGGTGTGACAACACTACCAAGAGCTTTGAAAGTAAGTTGGGGGTTGGGAGGGGCGGCGTGGGGGTTCACTTTGGATTGGTTCCGTATCCTGGATACAGGATCAGGATACACAGGGTAGATTGAGTCTGCTATGCTTTCTACTATGAGTGACTGAAAATCATGATGGAAATAAATTGTGTGTGTAGAGCTTTTCACCCAGCAGGGGCTCAACAGATATTTAATAACATGTTACATTATTCATTGCTTTGCCATCTCTTCAGTGAAGAACTATCGCCTCAAACCATCACTTTAGCATTTTAAAAGTGTTTTCACACTTAGTGTCTCATGTAATCCTGAATATAGGGATGGTCAAGTGCACAAGTCACCCCACTGATGACATTTGCTGGTATTCTCTACGTTCCCGGCATTGGTCTAGGTCAGCAGCAGAAGACAGTAAGTGTCAGAGAGGCTGAGCTTTGGTGGAGATTCTGCCAGTTTAGGCTGACTCTGGAAGAGACAGGTAGCAGGAGGGGAAGATGCTTTAAATGGAAATTGGGATGTCATGTAAAAGAATCAACCAGAAAATGGGTTTAAAAAACAAAGAGTTTAAGTTTCAATGAAGTGGCAGAATGACAGGAGTATAGTTTTTCCCATGGCCCAATGACGCAGGTGGTGAGTTTACAGAGCGAGGTGGGGTGAGCCAGGGCAGGAACTGTTGAGGAACTTTTGCTCTTGGATTATGGTCCTTGAGCTAGAAGGAGGGTAGGAAAATCTTCAGGATTATTAGGGTAATTCTCAGCCAAATATTCATACACCAGACTGAGGGGTCACTTTGGCTGCCAGTAGGAGCCACCGTTCGTGTTTTAGGAAAGGGAGTGGGGATGCTCTGGGAGGATGCACTATTTTAAAACAGAGCAGTGGCCTCGATGAGCCTCATGCAAGTGCTACGCTAGCTCTAGTTGTGCATTCAGCACATGCTGTCCCAGGTGGTGCAGTGGGTAAAGAATCCACCACCTGTGATGAAGGAGATGCAAGAGACATGGGTTTGATCCCTGGGTTGGGAAGATCTCCTGGAAGAGGGCATGGCAACCCACTCCAGTATTCTTGCCTGGAAAATCCCATGGACAGAGGATCCTGGTGGGTGACAATCCATAGGGTCCCAAAGAGTCGGACATGACTGAGCATGCATGCTGTCCCCAACTGTTTGCACTGAAGCAAGTGAAAGAAGACAGAACCAGGAGTTCTGGGTTGAAGCAGCCTTGTACTAGAAAGCTTGCTCACTAGAGTGAGTACTCTCTAAGTAGTTTGAAAGTGGGGACTGTGCTTTATACAACTCTGACTTGCTTGGGTCACTGATAGGTATGTTCAGTTCAGTTCAGTTGCTCAGTCGTTTCCGACTCTTTGTGACCCCACGGACTGCAGCATGCCAGGCCTCCCTGTCCATCACCAACTCCCGGAGTTTACTCAAACTCATGTCCCTCAAGTTGGTGAGGCTATTCAACCATCTCGTTCTCTGTCGTCCCCTTTTCCTCCCACCTTCAATCTTTCCCAGCATCAGGGTCTTTTCAAATGACTCAGTTCTTTGTATCAGGTGGCCAAACTATTGGAGTTACAGCTTCAGCATCAGTCCTTCCAATGAATATTTAGGATTGATTTCCTTTAGGATTGACAGGTTTGATCTCCTTGCTGTCCAAGGGACTCTGAAGAGTCTTCTCCAGCATCACTGTTCAAAAGCATCATTTCTTCCGTGCTCAGCTTTCTTTATAGTCCAGCTCTCTTTCCATACATGACTACTGGAAAAACCATAGCTTTGACTAGATGGACCTTTGTTGGCAAAGTAATATCCTCTGCTTTTTAATATGCTGTCTAGGTTGGTCATAGCTTTTCTTCCAAGAAGCAAGTATCTTTTAATTTCATGGCTGCAGTCACCATCTGCATTGATTTTGGAGCCCAAGAAAGTAAAGTCTGCCACTGTTTCCATTGTTTTCCCATCTGTTTGCCATGAGGTGATGGGAACAGATGCCATGATCTTTGTTTTCTGAATGTTGAGTTTTAAGCCAACCCTTTCACTCTCCTCTTTCACTTTCAAGAGGCTCTTTAGTTCCTCTTTACTTTCTGCCATAGAGTGGTATCATCTGCATTTCTGAGGTTATTGATATTTCTCCCAGCAATCTTGATTCCAGCTTGTGCTTCATCCAGTCCAGCGTTTCTAATGATGTACTCTGCATATAAGTTAAATAAGCAGGGTGACAATATACAGCCTTGACATACTCCTTTCCCAATTTGGACCTGGTCTGTTGTTCCATGTCTGGTTCTAACTGTTGCTTCTTGACCTGCATACAGATTTCTCAGGAGGCAAGTCAGGTGGTCTGGTATTCCCATCTCTTTCAGAATTTTCCATAGTTTGTTGTGATTTACACAAAGGTTTTGGCATAATCAATAAAGCAGAAGTAGGTGTTTTTCTGGAACTCTTTTGCTTTTTGTATGATCCAATGGATGTTGGCAATTTGATCTCTGGTTCCTCTGCCATTTTTATTTTTTTAGTTCTACCACTTTATTGCTACCAACCCATCGCCCTCCACCCTTGTGCACACATGCTCAGTCATGTAACCCCATGGACTGCAGCCTGCCAGGCTCCTCTATCCGTGGACTTTTCCAGGCAAGAATACTGGAGTGGGTTGCCATTTCCTTCTCCACCTCTGCCTTTTCTAAATCCAGCTTGAACATCTGGAAGTTCACAGTTCATGTACTGTTGAAGTGCATGGAGAATTGTGAGCATTACTTTGCTAGTGTGTGAGATGATTGCAATTGTGCCATAGTTTGAGCATTCTTTGGCACTGCCCTTCTTTGGGATTGGAGTGAAAACTGACCTTCTCCAGTCCTGTCACCACTGCTGAGTTTTCCAAATTTGCTGGCATGTTCAGTGCAGCACTTTCACAGCATCATCTTTTAGGATTTGAAATACCTTAACTGGAATTCCCTCACCTCCACTAGCTTTGTTCATAGTGATGCTTCCTAAGGCTCACTTGACTTCTCATTCCAGAATGTCTGGCTCTAGGTGAGTGATCACACCATCGTGGTTATCTACATCATGAAGATCTTTTTCATATAGTTCTTCTGTGTATTCTTGCCACCTCTTCTTAATATCTTCTGCTTCTGGTGGATCCATACCATTTCTGTCCTTTATTGAGCCCATCTTTAGATGAAATGTTCCCTTGATATCTCAAAATTTTTTGAAGAGATCTCTAGTCTTTCCCATCCTATTGTTTTCTTCTGTTTCTTTGCATTGATCACTAAGGAAGGGTTTCTTATCTCTCCTTGCTATTCTTTGGAACTCTGTATTCAAATGGGTTTATCTTTCCTTTTCTCCTTTGCCTTTAGCTCCTCTTCTTTTCTCAGCTATTTGTAAGGCCTCCTCAGACAACCATTTTGCCTTTTTGCATTTCTTCTTCTTGGGGATCATCTTGATCTCTGCCTCCTTTACAATGTCATGAACCTCCGTCCATAGTTCTTGAGGCATTCTGTCTATCAGATCTAATCCCTTGAATCTATTTGTCACTTCCGCTGTAAAAGTGTAAGGGATTTGCTTTAGGTCAAACCTGAATGGTTTGACCTGAATGGTCAAAACCTACTGGTTTTTCCCTACTTTATTCAATTTAAGTCTGAATTTGGCAATAAGGAGTTCAAGATCTGAGCCACAGTCAGCTCCTGGTCTTGTTTTTGCTGACTGTATAGAGCTTCTCCATCTTTGGCTGCAAAAAATATAATCAATGTGATTTCGGTATTGACCATCTGATGATGTCCATGTGTAGAGTCTTCTCTTGTATTGTTAGAAGAGGGTGTTTGCCATGTAGAAGGTATGTAGAAGTGATCAAAGAGTGTCTGTCAATTTGCCTAAAGCTGGAGTGTATGGATTTTGTTTTATCCATTTATTCATCATACTTCCATGTGCTAGGAACTGTGATATATCCTGATGATACGTCTATCATCATTTAAGTCTTCCCCTAAAGAGAGCACAGTCTGATGGAGGCACAGGCTGGAAAACAGACACGGCAGTACATCTGTGGGCAATGCTGTGGTAGAAACAAGCCGAGGGACGGGGGAGCAGAGGGGAGACAGGGAGAGAGGTCCAGCCAAGGAAAGTCTCATGGAGGAGGTGACAGCTGAGCCCAGCCTTGACTGACAAATGGGGACTGTCCTGGCAAAGGGCAGGCTATGGGGAGACAGCAGGGACATTCATGTAGACAAGAAGCTAGGACATGTCAGTAGCATTCAAGGCTACAGACAGGTCAGCCAGTCTGGGAGGTGGAGAGGATCAAGGTGATTGGGGATGTTGAGATATGGCACAGAATAATCCTTGGAACACGTGGATGCCCTGCTAAGGAGTTTGGATCTCATCATAAAGGCTTTGGTGGGGCCACTAAAGGATTTTAAAAGAGAGGGGAAAGAGGCTGACATAAACTAATTCCTTACTAAAAATCTGCCAGGTGGGTGGGTTGGAATGTGAAGAGGGATATAAGGTTAGTAGCAGTTAAAAATGTGTATTTTTATCCAATTACACACACCCCTTTTTAGAGATGCATATAGTTGGACACTGAAAACAGATGGATTCCTATAAAGTAAACTGTGGTTGAAACTTTTACAAATAGAATGGTTTTACATATTACATCTTTAAAAATAAAATCACTTTACATGTTATTTAGGTGAGTTCATTTTTACCATTCCTACTATTACTGTATTAATATTGTTATTAGTATATATGAGTTAAAAAATCTATCTCTAAAAAACAAAGACTCCTTTTCCATTGTTGTATACTCTAAGGCTGTGATGGCAAACATTTAAGTTTTATGTACAACATCAGGTATTATTTTTTTTATAGTTTTTCTTTTAAACTCATTTTATTTTTTTAAAATATTTTTTTGTGGGCTTCCTAGGTGGTGAAATTTTTTCTTTTAAACTCATTTTTTAAAATTTTATTTTTTAATTGGTGGAAAATTGCTTTATTATTTTGTGTTGGTTTCTGCCATACAACAGTGTAATCAGTCATAATTTATATATATACATATATATATCCCTTCCCTCCTGAACCTCTCTCCCCTCCTGCCATCCCACTGCACAGGTCATCACAGAGCACTGAGCTAAGCTCCTTGTGCTACATAGCAGCTTCCCGCTAGTTATCTTTCTCGCACGTGGTAGTGTATGTGGACTCTGGAAGTTGGTGATGGACAGGGAGGCCTGGCGTGCTGCGGTTCATGGGGTCGCAAAGAGTCGGACATGACTGAGCGACTGAACTGAACTGAACTGAGTGTATATACGTCAATGCCACTTTCTCAATTCACCGCATCCTCACCTTCCTCTGCAGTGTCCACAAGTCCGTTCTCCACTAGGTTCATCAGTACCATTTTTCCAGATGCAACTAAGTTGCAAAATAATTTCAGTGATTTCCCATGTACCATGAATCCAACTTCATCTATTGCTAACAACTCATACAACCATCTTGCAGTGATCAAAATCAGGCAAATAAAATTGGTGCAATGCTCTTAACTACTTACGGATCTTATTCAAATTTAGGAATATGTTATTAATACTTCCTAAGTCCTGATTGCCATGTGTTTGTTCAGGGAAGCACTCACAGGGAATCAGAGGAAGTGAGAAGAACATTTACAAGAATGAGAGGAAAACAGCTCTTGACTCGATGGAACACGGATCATGTCCTGTGTGGAGAGCCTGTGTTGAGCGAGCAGGGTCTAACTTCTTGTTTCACATTCAAAGTGATCCACCAGGGCTAGAGTGCAAAGGTGGGACACATAGAAGGGTCTCCTTTCTCCCAGGGACACTTTGAGTCATTACTAAGGACAGTGTACAAATATGAAATGAGAATGAACTCAGAGAGGAAATTTGTAAAAGTTATAGAATTACTTCAGCCTATGCAAATGTAGGGGAGCTCCAGGTGGCTCATGGTTAAGAATTTTCCTGCAACGCAGGAGACTCAGGTTCGATCCCTGGGTCAGGAAGATCCCCTGGAGGAGGAAATGGCAACCCACTCCCGTATTTCTGCCTGGGAAATCCCTTGGACAGAGGAGCCTGGCAGGCTACAGTACATGGGGTCACAGAGAGTCAGACATGACAGCAATGTATGTGTACTGTCCCTGGAAGAGATGAGTTCACACAAGTAAACCTCAGAGGGATGGCAAATCTGAAAAGCAGTAGAGAAAGCTGTTTTTCCTCTCTCACACCCTCCCAAGATATAACCCCCAGGCCCAGATGGTTCCACATAGGACTGCCACCAAATCTTTACCAAACAGATGATCCTCAGCTTATTTAAATGGTTAAGCCCAGGTGGGATGCACGAGACAAGTGCTCCGGCCTGGTGCACTGGGAAGACCCAGAGGAATCGGGTGGAGAGGGAGGTGGGAGGGGGAATCGGGATTGGGAATACATGTAAATCCATGGCTGATTCATATCAATGTATGACAAAACCCACTGGAAAAAAAAAAAAATAAATAAATAAATAAAGATAAGGGTATGAAAACAGCAAAAAAAAAAAAAAAAAAAAAATGGTTAAGCAGTCCAAAAAGGAATCTGATTTTTTTTAAAGCCTACCAAAATACTAATTATAAAATTTAATGAAGACAGCATAAAAAGAGAGCTTAGACTAATCTCACTTATGAATACTGATGTAAAATTGTAATAAAATGATACAACTATAGTATGGCAGCAGCATATTGAAAGAATATCCCTTGGCTAAGAAGGGTTCAAACCAGGGATGCAAGACTGATTCAACATTAGAAAGCCGTTAATATGATTTACCATATAAGTAGATCAAAAGGAATCACATAATTATATTCCTTGATGTTGTAAAGATATTTGATACAGCAAAAAAGTGAGAGACACTATCTACAAATCATATATCCAATAAGGGGCTTGTATCCAGAATATGTAAAGAACTCTTACAACCAACAAGAAGACAAGTAACCCAACTAAGAAATGGTTTAAGGCTTTGCAAGGCTTCCCTTGTGGCTCAGCTGGTAAAGAATCCACCTGCCATGTGGAAGAACTGGGTTTGATACCTGGGAAGATCCCCTGGAAATGGGAAATGCTACCCACTCCAGTATTCTGGCCTGGAGAATTCATGGGCTGTATAGAGTCTCAAAGAGAATTCCATGGACTGTATAGGGTGGCAAAGAGTCGGGCACAACTTAGCAGCTTTCACTTTCACTTTCTTTTGAAGATGCATTTCTCAAAAGAAGATATATAGCCAACAAGCATGTAAAAAGATGTTCAGTGTCATGAGCTTTTAGGGAAATTCAGTTCCAAACCACAATGAGATACCTCTTCATGCCCCCTAAGATGGCTAAAATTAAAAAAAAAAAAAAAGGTAACAAGAATTGGTGAGGATGTGGAGAAATTGGAATCCTCATACACTGTGGGTGGAAATGTAGAATGATACAGCTACTTTGGAAAACATTCTTTGGAATGTTTACTTTGGAAAACATTCTGGCTGCTCCTCAGAGCGTTAAACATACAATAACCACATGACCCAAACACATATGGATTGATTTAGTGGATTTAGTACAGCAGAAAGTTACCATTCCATCTCCCAGCTCTTCTAATGAGTTATTATTTACTTGGTGGCACATGGGCTCTTTGTTGGCGGCGCACAGACTGTCTCGTTATGAAGGGCAGGCTCAGTCGCACTGAGGCATGTGGGATCTTAGTTCCCTCACCAGGAATCAGACCCATGGTCCCTGTATCCTCAGGGGGGTTCTTAACCACTGGACCACCAGGGAAATCCCTTGAGTTTTAGAATCTGCATCCCCGTTCATCCATAGAGGCATAGGAGTGAGCTGGGAGCCATGGACCTGGAGAAGACCGCGTGTGTAGAGGAATCAGGACACGTGGTGGGAGTATTTAGGAAATTCTCAAGTACTGGATGTCAGGGTTTGGTTCTCTGTTTTGGCTTTTTAAATTTTTTGATTGTCTAGAGGAGACTGAAGAAAATAATGGGGAAAATGTTTTCTTCTTTACTAGAGTATAATTGCTTTACAGAGCGGTGTTAGTTTCTGCCGCACAATAACATAAAGCAGCTTGTGTATACATACATCCCCTCTCTCTTGGCCCTCCCTCCCACCCCTCCAGGCCGTCACAGAGCACGGAGCTGAGCTCCCGGTGCTAGCTGGCAGCTCCCCACTGTTTTATACAGGATAGTGTGTGTATGTCAATGCTCCTCTCTCAGTTCGTCCCATCCTTCCCTTCCCAAGAAAACGTTAATAAGGCAAATTACATTTTAAAATGCATTGGTTATATAGCTGTTCATTTGTGTTAACTAGTGCAAAAAATTGAGGAAACACCCTTTTACTGTGTTCTAAAATTGTTATCTGATTAAGCCAAGGAGTCATTTACACATTGACGTCTGAGTGATACTCTGACATGTACCTTGCCTGGTTCACTTTTATCTTGTTAACGTGAAAGAAACTCTTAACCAACATTCGCAGGGAAATCACACACATTCATCAGCTCAGTGGCGATGTCTCATGATAACCTGGTCTTGTCAAGTGATGCACCAATTGTAACTATAGGTTGGCTATGGGTACAAGAGTTCAGCAGAACCTATGAAGGCATTCTGTGTGGCTATGTGGAATTTGAGATTAAGAATATTGTATAGTTTACTATTTTTTTAGACTGGTCACAGGTAGTTTATATCAGTAAAGTTTATAGTAAACTTAGGTACATATGTATATATCCTTTTTACCCAAGAGAGCTGATTGCTAAACTTTGATCATAACATCATGTCAGGAAATTCCATGGCAGTCCAGTGGTTAGAAGCCCCTGCAGGGGGCACGGGTTCAATCCCTGGTCAGGGATCTAAGATGCCACAAGCCATGCTGTGTGGTCAAAAAAGAAAAAAGGAACACCACTTCTTAGGCCCCTCAAAATGTGGACAAAACCCTGGGCAAAAGTGGGGAATTTTCAACTTGGCTAAGATTGTTTCCACTCTTGATGGAATGGGAAGCCAAGATATAAATTCAGTTATACAGAAAAGAATGTTGTATTTCTTACACTTCTCAGATCATGAAAATGTTTACGATTTGTACCTATTTCTCATCTGAAAGATCTTAGTCAATTAAGAAGCTTCTGGGACTGGAGTGCCCTGTGTTTCTGCCTGCAGTGGCATGTCCCCACACGGGGGATGAGCGGGCTTCCAACCCTGTTGGAACAATATTGATGGTTCGCTCTCGGTCCTGACACATAAGAGAAGTCGATGAGGGTCAGTGAGTCCTGAAGCGGACATAAATCCCGAGGCTGCCTCACATAACCCTTGAACTTTCAGCAGCTGCTGCCTTAAAGTAATTGGCTGAGTTGTTGGGAGTGAGGGTGGAGGGAACTGGGGATGCTGGGGGCTCTATAGAATCGAGACCTTTAAATGGACTCCATAATTTCCATTCCACTCTTAAAGCTGCCCTGGAAATTTATAGACTATGGTTTGGAAATCATTACAAGTACTGGACATGTTTTTTGTGCCTGCAGATCAGTGGAATGAGAATCTCTGAATGTTCTAACAAATGCCCTAGATAAATCAGACGTGCCCGGTAGAGACAGAGAGCCATGTCTCTCAGGGGTTTTGCCAGGCATGACTCCTGACTGTGGGCAGTTCAGCTGCTTCAAGACTGCAAGCAAAGTTTCAGCCAAGAGCACCAGTCCTTTGGGCCATGTTCCTCTAGCCTGGCTGAAACTCAAGTCGGGGGACACCAGACTTAAAAGTGCCCAAGGGGCTTCCCCGAAAGAGTCCTACCTTCATACTGACCTTGTAAAATGTTTAAAATATATTACTTTTTAAAAAAGCAAGGTAAGACCATATATGCATAATGCTATTTAATACTCTTCTTGTAAAAAATGCAGTCAAACATATTGCATTAACATTTTGCTGGAAGCACAAATACCAGAATTGTGGTGATCACTGGGTGGGATTGATTATAGGCAATTTTTTTCTCTTGGTGGTTTTCTATATTTTATAAGCATCCTTACAGAGCATGTGCTGGTTTTGTCATTAGAAAAATAAATGCTATTTTTCAAATAAAGTGTGTAGCAGGGAGAGAGGGAGAAAGAGAGGGAGGGAAATGAAACAAAACATAAACATTAAAAAAAAAACCATTTAGAACTCCTTTTGGCAGCTGGGTCCAGGGTAGTCCCTTAGCCATGAGCCCCCTGCTGGAGCCAGGCCTGACCCACAGCACCCAAAGTTCCTAAACCACTGCGAAGTCCTGGGGTGACAAACGAAGGCGCGATTCAGCAAGGGTGGCTAAGAAGCCATCAGCTTGGATCACAGTGGCCCACAGCCAGCGTTCTGGACCTCCTGGGAAACCAGGCTTTACAAGGATAGCTGGTAGAGATGCCAGCCCCTCCGGTTGCTCAACTCAACACCCTCCTTTCAACGAAAGTAAGAGACAACCATCTTCAGCCGTGTGCCATGTCCATTAGGGACGCTCCGCAGTGGCTAGCTGGCTGAACGGATGGATGCACTTCTATTCTGCACAAGATAGGAGACTGCTTCCACTCAGGGCGTGGGTGAGGAATGGTTTGCACCAGAATCGCACATATATCTCGGCTCTTGCACGTGTTGTTGGGCTGATGTACTGCTGCCGCAAACCACTCTAGATACTTAAAATCCAGGAGGCATTTTTCAAACTCTGCTTCCAGTGGCTGGTATTTGGGGGCTTAGACATGGGGTATTGATGTGTCCTAGAATCAGAGCATATCGCTCTCAGAAAATAGAAAAGTACTGCAACCCACATAGGACTGGAATTTTAGCCCAGCGTTTGCATGGAGCCCGTCAATTTCTCACTTCTAGGCTCAGAGTCGGAGGCAAACATTTAGAGAACTAATGTGCTGCTCTACTCATGTGGATGATAGACATCTAGAGTTGATGCTCTTCCAAAATGATTATTTTGAACAGATTCTTCTGCTAAAATTTGACTGTGAGTTGTCACTATTGATTCACTTACAGGCATCTCTGGAGATGTGAAGCAACAAACTTTACAAACTTCCCTGGGCTCCCTGGTTCATTGTCTTTAGAGTGAGGGTCTGCATGTACAGCCTGAAAGAGCCTAGAATAGACTCTCCAGAAATGGCACAGAGTCGGAAAGAAAGAGAACCAACAGCGCAGTTGTCCATTTCTTTCTGCTTGGCTTCCGCAGGAATATTCTGAGGAGCTATTCTATTATGCTCAGGGGCAGTAAAATAGGGAAGGAAGTTAAGAGCGTGAATTTTGGAGACATGGATTTGAGTCCTGGTTTAGCTGTTCATTTGCTGTGCAACCTAGGGAAAGTCACTTAACCTCTCTGAGCTTCCTATGTAAAACCAAGACAGTAAGAGAATTCAGTCATAGGGTGATTTTAAGGAAAAGAGCAAGTCCTGTACCACAGCACATTGTCTGGGGCAGAAGAGTTGCTAGTTGGTGTTGATAGTGGTGATGGTGATGGTGGTTGTGGTGAAGGTTTTTGGAACTTAAAGGCAGGACTAGTTGGAGGGGGTGAAGGGTGGTGGTAGTTGGTACTCTGGCCAGAAGGGAGGCAATGAACAGGAGAGAAATTAATGTTTTCAGCCTAACTAGATTTTGAAAACTCTGTAATTAGGCTTTGTTTATAGGATGAATAGATGTTCTGGAAAAGTATTTTTAGTGCCTTCTAAATGGCACCTCCTACAGGTGACTTTTCTAATTTCAGGAAACCTTTATCGGGTCTTAGGGCTATGAAACTGTGGTCCTGGTATACTTCCTGTCCTGAAGTTCCTTGCAGACAGGAAATAACTACTTCTGTTGTCACCTGCTCCAATTTCTCCTTCCAAAGCTTCCCAGGACCATCCTATCCTGGAGCTTGCTCCTCTTGGTTTAACTGCCTTTTCTCATGTCCATCAGCCTCTACTTACATAGGACTTGGAGGTCATTTGGGGGAAGGTCTTGCAAAGGGAAGGTGCTTCTGTCTCTGGGGAACCAGGGAACGTCTAACCTGGTCCTGCTGTGAGGATGGCTTTGGACTCTCAGTAATTCCTCAGCTGTCAATTTGGGAGAGTTAGATCACCTGGAGAGGGACAGCTCACCTGGGGAGGGCTAGGTCTCCTGGGAGAGAGGGATCATCTGGGCTTGGATGCCAGGGACACATTCAGAGAACAGGAGCCAGGCTCACGCTGTGCGCTCTTTTTGGCCCAGAGCTGCTCATCCAGAATACACCTCCCAGCACGGGTGGAGATGGAGAAGAAACCAGTGGGTCACGTCGGGCAGACCAAGGACTCTGAGGAGGAGCTGCCAGTGGGCTCCCAAGCTGCCTGATGCAGAAACGTGACCTGAGGTTGATCGTGCAGGGCCAGGCTTGGAGATGGGTTCCAAGCTCGCTAGTTTTCCCAGGGTGTTCACTTTCAGGATCTCTTTTTGTCCTCACCTACACCCTAGGATCGTTGATTCAATGGACATGAGTTTCAGCAAATTCTGGGAGATAGTGGAGGAACAGGAAGCCTGGCATGCTGCAGCCCAAGGGGTTGTAAAGAGTCGGACATGACTGAGCAATTGAACAACAATCACACCCCAGAAGAGAGGACGGACACCTCCCTGAGCCCATTTTACACAGCTTGGACAGGGCAATGGTCCCATTCCTAGTTTATCCTTTTTTTTTTCTCCTGAAAGAGGTTAAAAACAGTGCCTGCTGAAGAATTCCCCAAGGACTTTGTTAACCACATCCCATTACTCTTTACAGTCATTCTGGAGCAGTGGGTGGCTGATATTACAATGATTATAACGATCATCATCATGATACAGAATCCCTGGGAATCTGTGGCACAGTGTTCTCACTGCCATACCTTTCTGTGGCACATATTGGGGGCACGAGTGTGTGTATGTATACGTATGCATGTGTGCGTGCCAAGTTGCTCAGTCATATCCAACTCTTTGTGGCCCTATGGCCTATAGCCCACACAGTCCAGGCTCCTCTGTCTATGGGATTCTCCAGGCAAGAATACTGGAGTGGCTTGCCATGTCCTCCTCCAAGGGATCTTCCTGACCCAGGGATCGAGCCTGTGTCTCTTACATCTCCTGGGTTGGCAGGCAGGTTCTTTACCACTGGTGACACCTGGGAAGCCCATGTATATGTATAGATATATCGATACATAGATAGGTAGATCCTGTTGGTTCTGCAAGGAGATCCAACCAGTCAATCCTACAGGAAATCAGTCCTGAATATTCATTAGAAGAACTGATGCTGAAGCTGAAACTCCAATACTTTGGCCACCTGATGCAAAGAACTGACTCACTGAAAAAGACCCTGATGCTGGGAAAGATTGAAGGCAGGAGGAGAAGGGGATGACAAAGGATGAGATGGTTGGATGGCATCCCTGACTTGATGGACATGAGTTTGGTGATGGACAGGGAAGCCTGTGCTGCAGTCCATGGGGTTGCAAAGAGTCAGACACGGCTGAGCAACTGAACGGAACTGATTGGTTCTATTCTCTGGAGAATCATGATTAATACATGTGGCATATTTTTATAATGATAAAATATCATTATCTTTAGGTTCATTTGAAAGTATTACATCTTATCTACCGGGAAACACCATGCTTTCTGGCTTTTTCTGTTGATCGCAGGTGTTCACAGTATGATCCCAGAGGGCTTGGTAGGAAAAAAAAAAAAAACTACAGCCCTGAATTCCATGCCTGCCCCGGCCTGCTGAGTCTCAAGAGTCTAGACAAGTCAATCAACTTCCTGGGAATCAGTTTCTCCATCTGTCACACAGCTGACGGCAGCAGTTAAGGTGACTTGGCAGCACAGGGAGCCTGATAGTAAAAATGACAACAGGTACTACTTAGAGAACTCTTTCCAGGAGCCAGGCCTCACATGAAGCACGCCATACGCAGCCTCTCCTTTCATTCCCACAACAAAGCCACAAGTTAGGCATCATCACCAGCCCCGTTCTAGAGATGAGGAAACCGAGGCACAGAGAAACGTCGCTGCATCGCCCAGGTTCACACAGGAGGTTGGAGGCAGGAGTGAAGCCGGGCAGCCTTCCTGCTAGACCTGCACTGAGACCGAGGACCGCCGTTGAAGCCCCCTCTGTGCGTGCTAGGTCACTTCAGTCATGGACTGCAGCCCGCCAGGCTCCTCTGCCCATGGGATTCTCCAGGCAAGAATACTGGGTTAGGTTGCCATGCCCTCTTCCAGGGGATCTTCCCAACCCAGGGATCGAACCCAGGTCTCCTGCATTGCAGGCAGATTCTTTGCCGTCTGAGCCACCAGGGAAACCTGAGAATACTGGAGTGGATAGCCTCTCCCTTCTCTATTGGAACTTCCCAACCCAGGAATCGAACCTGAGTCTCTTATGTCTCCTGGATTGGCAGGCAGGCTCTTTACCACCACACCCCATGGGAAGCCCCCTCTGGTTTGCATCTGTTCTGCACCACCCCATCACTCTGCTCCAGGGGAAAGAAAGGCCACAGGAAGGGTGCCCTGTGCTCTGGCAACCTGCTGGCCCCTGGTTCTACCAGCCTCTTTATCTCAGCATCCTGGTGACCAGACCAGACTGGCATAAAGACAGTGAAGTGAGGCTTTATCTGGTGTTCATATCCCAACAGGAGTAAGGGAGCCCCGTATTTCCACTAACCTGTGGAGTGGGAAATTATGTGTATGCGTCTATTTTTTAAAATGTTGTTATAAATTAGAACAGCTTAGTCAT
This sequence comes from Dama dama, assembly GCF_033118175.1. Lineage (NCBI taxonomy): Eukaryota > Metazoa > Chordata > Mammalia > Artiodactyla > Cervidae > Dama > Dama dama. The sequence continues at coordinate 19,831,951 of NC_083710.1, forward strand.
AAAAGCCTTGCAGGAACAGCATTTGTCCGGGTGTAAATGTCAACAAAACCCCCAGGACAGCAGCCCTCTGGGGTGCGCCCTCTAATTACACTTGCTCTGAGCAGTCACGGAGCGCCCCCTCACCTGCGCTTGCCTCGCCTCACCGAGATGCTGAGGGCTCACGGGGCTGCTCTCTTCAAAGCACAGAGGTTTGGGATGTGGGCTTCCACCTGCCCCAGGCCCACAGATATTAGGGGCAGGTCTGCTCGATGGCGATGGTGCCTAGTGATTCTTAGGTCCTTCCGGGTACCCACTGCCCTGCTTCTCACCTCCTTCCCTGAGCAACCTGGGGAGGAGACTCTCCATCAGGGCCACTTCTGTGAGAGTCTCTGGGTTCCCTGAGGCTTCTCTTTCCCCTCCTCTCCCAGATCCTGGGGACCTTGGAGCAGCCTCACCGGGGACTAGCCAGCTGTGGGGCTTCCTCCTAACATGCTGCTGCCGATCCTGTTTCCTGGGGGCCCATCCCTGCCCCTGGGCCTTTGCACCACATATTCTGTCTTCCTGGAAAGTCCTGTCCTTCCCAAACTCTCCCGGCCAGGCTCCGTTGCTCCTCCGGTATGTTCCCCTCTGTGCCTTGTACACAGATGTGTGCATGCGTGTTCAGTCGCTCAGTCATATCCTACCACTTTGTGACCCCATGGACTGTAGCCCTCCAGGCTCCTCTGTCCATGGGGATTCTCCAGGCAAAAATTCTGGAGTGGGTTGCCTTGCCCTCCTCCAGGGGATTTTCCTGGCCCAGGGATCGAACTCGCTTCTCCTGCATTGGCAGGCAGATTCTCTACCATGAGCCACCAGGGAAGCCCTCTAATTAATGACACAAAGATGCAAATTACAAGCATGCGTTATTTTAGTGGCTCTGTAGCCCTCTTAATTTTATCATCACCTAGATAGGGCCCCCAGGAAATACCTGTTTGTGATGATTCAGTTGGTAATCAGTGAAGTGGGGCAGAAAAGCAGCGAAGGGGAGGATCTGCAACTCAGCAAGCTGGGTAGGAAGAGAGAGCAGAACAAATGTGCCCTGTGAGATGCCTGGGGGTTCTTCTTCACGAGCCAGATTGATGTCTGGTTCTTATCTTTCAGCACCACCCTCCAGGATGCAGGGCTGAGGGCCTGGAGAGGGGGCAGAATGATTTATGTGGGCCATCAGCAGCGGTTACAGGGAATGCATCATACCTGTGTGCTCTTTGCTGGGACTACATGCTTCTGCTCTTGGAGCATCTGTCCGCAGCTGCAGGGGACGTGTGGGACCCAGGGCATCTCGGAGGAGTCTAGGTCCTGGAGTTGCCAGTCCAGGCTCCCCGGGTTAGTCTAAGAGCCCGCCAGCTACTCACTACTTTCTGAAGACACCGAGGTCTTGACTCTCATCTGTCTGTTATCCCGCTCCTGTAACTGGGGAACCATGGGCAGAAAAATTGCAGTCTTTCTGGAATGTGATTTGGGGACTTGTTTTTCAACTCTGTTGTGAATATCTTAGAGGTGAATATGTGCATTTGTGGTTACTCACTTCAGTCGTGTCTGACTCTTGGCAACCCTATGGACTGTAGCCCGCCAGGCTCCTCTGTCCATGGGATTCTCAGGCAAGAATACCAGAGTGGGTTGCCATGCCCTCCTCCAGGGGATCTTCCCGACCCAGGGATCAAACCCATGTCTCTTAAGTCTCCTGCATTGGCAGGTGAGTTCTTTGCCAGTAACACCACCTGGGAAGCCCAGAGGTTTTTTAAATATATTACCCTGGTAATCACTCATTACTTTTTCAAAGTGTAGGCAGACCTCAGAGAGATTGCCAGCCAGGCATGATAAAGAGAATATTGCAATAAAGCAAGTCACACACAGTTTTAAATTTCCCAGTGCATATAAAAGTTTACACTATACTGTAGTCTATTAAGTGTACATGAGCATTATGTCTAAAAGAGCAATGCACATACCTTAATTTAAAAATAGTTTATTGCCGAAAAAGTACTAACCATCCTCTGATAATTCAGGGTTGCCACAAAGCTTCAAACCTTCCATTTGTAAACAACACAAAATCTGTGCAGCATACTAAAATGAGGTATACCTGTATAGTAGGCAGCATGTTGGATCACATGGAAACACCCTGAGTTAAATGGGTTTGTTTTATAACTAAACAAACTGCATTTGAACTTGAATCTTTTCTGATCTAAGCTTTAGCTCTGAATTATTACTCAAGAGTGATTAATGCCATGGAAAAGTAAGCTGAAGTTTTCATTATCAAGGGTGCACATAGAGAGAAAGAGAGAGAATGGTGGGGGGAAGCAAAATTAATTGATATTTATAAGAATTGCCTCTGGGGTGTAAGATTATGGGCCATTTAAAATTTTAATATTTTTATTGGCAAAGTTTGAAAATGAACGTGTATTTTTCATACAATCAGGCAAATGTTAATTTTAGAAGAGTCAGTATCTTCAGTACAGTTGACAGATATTTGTTATGTGAGAGTGGGGTGTGCACAGACATGAGGGATGGACACTCATCCTTACTCTGAAACAGGAGGAGCTGGTCTGAAAGCTACCGTGCTCTCCAACTCCACATCCTGCCCCCATGGCCTCTATCCCAGCCTTAAATATTACCTCCATGCAGTTCTGTTTATTTCCTTTATTAAAGAGCAAATGCAGGCTGCAGGTCCTCGTAGATGTCCGTACTCGGGTTGCCCTAGAGAGGGATAAGCCCGAGGGATTCTTTTAATCCGCAGGACAGACAGCTTCTCCTTTGGTTTAACTGGTCCCTTCTGGTGTTGATGTTCAGTCACTGACTTGTGTCCGACTCTTTGTGACCCCATGGACTGTAGCCCGCCAGGCTCCTCTGTCCATGGGATTTCCGAGGCAAGAATATTGGACTGGGCTGCCGTTTCTTCTTCCAGGGGGTCTTTCTGACCCAGGGATTAAACCTTCATTTCCTGCATTAGCGGGTGGATTCTTTACCACTGAGCCACCGAAGAAGCCCTTCTGCTGTAGCTTCAAGCTATTAGCTCTTCTTTGAACCTCAGTTGAAGGTGGGCACCATATTCCATAATAGTGTTGGGTCTGTTTGCATAATAACAGAATCACAACTCATATTTGCGTGAAGCTTCCGAGTGGTGGTTTCTCAGGTTTCTCTGCTCAGCTGATTCGCCTGGGGAGCTTTTACTGCCCCACCCACCCCCGCTTGTTGAATTAATTAGCCTGGGGTGCCCCCCCTACTTCTGGAGGCTTGTGAAGGCTCCCTAGGTGATTCTGATAGACAGCCAGTGCTAAGAAGTGCTGCTTCCAAGTTTTTAAAGCACTGGTCTACTATTTTAGCTGATCCTCAGAACCGCTAGAGGCAAGGCAAGTCTGCCCCAGTTTCTGAGGTAAGTCTTTTTATAGCCACGACTTTAGCAACCTTAAGTCTCACGTTCTACCTCTGGAGTTTTTCCAATTTTCTTTTCTTTTGTGAAACCTACAGTTGATATGCCTTCCAGCTTTAAAATACTCCAATTACCTGAATGTTAACTCTCAGCTCTAGAGAGCTTGGTCTGTTCCCGTGATCCCCCTAAGCACTGGCAAGACTTTAGCCTCAGCCTTTTACTATCCATGAAATTAAAAGATGCTTGCTCCTTGGAAGAAAAGCTATGACAAACCTAGATAACATATTCAAAAGCAGAGACATCACTTTGCCAACAAAGGTGGTTTTTCCAATAGTCATGTACAGATGTGAGAGTTGGACCATAAAGAAGGCTGAATGACGATGTTTTCAAATTGTGGTGCTGGAGAAGACTCTTGAGAGTCTCTTGGACTGAAAGGAGATCCAACCAGTCCATCCTAAAGGGAATCAGTCCTGAATATTCATTGGAAGGACTGATGCTGAAGTTGAAGCTGCAATACTTTGGCCACCTGATGTGAAGAGCTGGCTCACGGGAGAAGACCCTGATGCTAGGAAAGATTGAAGGAGGGAGGAAAAGGGGGCAGTAGAGGATGAGATGGTTTGATGGCATCACCAACTCCATGAACATGAATTTGAGCAAACTCTGGGAGATAGTGAAGGACAAGTAAGTCTGGCATGCTGCAGTCCATGGGATCACAGAGAGTCAGACATGACTTAGCAACTGAACAACGACTTTTACTATCCAAAGATACCAGGCAGCTTTGCCTACTCCCCTCCGCCCACATTATCCTTCCCTACCCTTAAGACAAGAGGTCCTCAGATACACATGCCTTCAGCACAAGCAGATACCGTGAAAATGTTCATCTGGTGGTTTAATCCCATCAACCCACAGTGGGGAGGGGGAGAGGGGTGGGTGACCCTGGTTTGTATCAGGAGTGTGTCCGCCCCACCTGTCACCTTGGGTGCCTTGCTTCCTGCTCTGAGCCTCAGTCTATCCTTCTGTAATGTCATCAGGATGTTGTTTTGCCAGCCTACATAGTAGACCCTACAAAGTTCAAAGACATGTTTTCTTCCATTTTATCTCCGCTCGCTATAACTTAGGGCAATTTTTACATCCTGTTTTATGAACCAGGCAAATTTGACTTAAAGAGGTTTAAGTGACTTGTTCAGAATCACACAAATAGAAACCGGCAGAACTTGGTTTTGAAGTCAATTCCTATTAGTTCCAAGCCCTTAATTCATCTCACTGTGCCATATTAAGTTCCCTGAACATGTCAATTATGTTCTCCGCCCCGGAGGGTTGTCAGTGGGACTGAGTATGATAAGGCCCAGGAGCAGGCAGGGCACCTGGCCCATCTTGCAGTCACTAAAGCGTTGTTATTAATAAAAACAGTAACAGGGACCACGGCCCTGCCACGCATTGTCTTTCTCACATCTTCCTTCTCTCCCATCTCTGTATGGTCAAAGGTTCTGGGCCTGATCTCATCTAACTAAAGCACAATCTCTGGGGGTGGTGCCCAGGTTTGGGCATTTTTCCCCCTTCTTTTAAAGATTGCTAACTGAGTCTACCATGCAGGCAGGGTTGGAAATCACTTGATAAAATCTTTCTGGACCCCTAGACTACATCACACAGAGCCTGGAATGTAAAGAAAGTGGGGTCGTGGATTTATAAAAATAATGCACTGCAACTGGAAAATCCAGCTTTAAATCCTGCTCTACCACTTATTAGAGCAAAGGACTTATTCTCTCTGAGCCTCAGATTCCTCACTTAAAAAAAAACAAAAATAGAAAACAGGCTGTCCTCTCGTGTCTGTAGGGCTGGGCTGAGAAATTGGGAGACTTGGCCTGTGCAGGCATGCTCATGTCCTTGTGTGCCAGAATGCGGTACCCGGTTGGGCGCTAGGATAGCATCACTAAATATTTAGTGATTTCACAAGATCTTGCCTACCCATCTATTCTTCACCCTTAAAGATGAAGCCAGGAGAAATAAATAAGAAATATAATTGCGTCTCACACTTCAGGACTCCCCAGGCAGCTCGCATTAATAGGTCTCTTCAGCTGTCGTCTAAGTGCTAATAATTCCTGGGCGTTTTGATGGTAGCACTTTCTCCCAGAGATGAATTGACCCCAGCTAAGAGCCCAGCTCCTTCCCAAATCTCATTACAATCAGCCTTGATGGCAGACAGGCTTCAGAATGTAACAAAATTAGAGCTTTTAAATCATTATCTCAACTCTAGGAGTGTCACATTAATAAATGGGAAGGAAGATGATAGAGAAAGGCAGAGAAGGGATTGCAGCCTCCATGACAGAGCCTCACATCACACTGCTCATCATTAAACACAGGAAGGGGAACCGATTTCACCAAAGCCAGGAGCCTTGCTCCCAGCCAAGTCACGGTGATGTGCTCAGCGCTAAATCTGAACTGACCTTTTCACACCTTTGTAAATTAGTGCTCTAGCTGACTCGCTTCTCCCAGTTCACTTTCCTACTGAAGGTAACGGTGTGTGCGTGCTAAATTGCTTCAGTTATGTCCGACTCTGTGCAGCACTATGGACTGTAGCCCACCAGGCTCCTCTGTCCATGGGATTCTCCAGCCAAGAATACTGGGGTGGGTTGCCATGCCCTCCTCCAGGGGATCTTCCCAACCCAGGCATCGAACCCTAGTCTCTGATGTCTCCTGCATTGTCAGGCAGGTTCTTTATCACTAGCGCCACCTGGGAAGGCCATGGTAGGGGGAAAAGAAAAAGTCAGTGTCTTTTATGAAACATCTTGGTGAACAGTAAGTGACTTAGGAGGCAGCCCTTTCTGTTGCTGCAATGACTTTCCCTCTCGCTGCTTTCTGGAGCTTCTGAGCCTCTCATCACCCGTCCATTCATTCCACTACCATCAGTGCACACCTGTCACACGTGAAGTACCAGGTAGACCCTGCGGAGCATCCGAAGATGAAAACCGGGTCATGTTTCTATTTCCTACTTATCTCCCAGATAGATTGAGTTTCCCACCACCCAGCCCTCTCCCAAGTGTGTGTCCTTGGCATTTTTTTTCTGGATATTTTTGATGCTTCTAGAGGGCCTTCTGCCAGCATTCTCTCTCCTGAGTTGAAGACACCTCTTTCCACTCCCAGACCCCACCCAGAGACAGTTATTGGAGAAGCTTCTTCTTCCCCCAGCCACACACAGCCTCTGGGCTTTGTCATTATCCTGGTTTGTCCATAGGATGACCCTCTCCCCTGCTCCCTCCTTACTCCTGCACTCATCCTCTAAGACCCAGCTTTCCTCCAGAGGCTCCCCACACATGCAGACAAAACCCAGGACACTCAGGGGTCCCTGCCTTCCTCCCTCAGGCTCCCAACACCCCAGCCCCAAAGCTTTCTTTCTTGGTTTCATCTTAGCCTTTCCCCCAAAGATGTTTTCCCCCAAGCCTTGCAGCGCTGGTTCTGGAAACTTTCTCTTCATTTAAATTTGAACTCACATGCTATTTGTTTAAAGAAGGGGTGACTCAATTCATTGTTGTTGTTCAGTCCCTAAGTCATGTCTGACTCTGTGACCCCATGGACTGCCGCACACCAGGCTTCCCTGTTCTTCACTATCTCCCAGAGTTTGTTCAGACTCATGTTCATTGAGTTGATGATGCCATCCTGCCATCTTATCCTCTGTCACCCCCTTCTATTCTTGCCCTTAATCTTTCCCAGCATCAAGGTCTTTTCCAATGAGTCAACTCTCCACATCAGGTGGCTAAAGGATTGGAGCTTCAGCTTCAGCATCAGTCCTTCCAATGAATATTCAGGGTTGAGTTCCTCTAGGATGGACTGGTTGGATCTCCTTGCTGCTCAAGTTAATACATTTGTTTATTTACTTGAATTTTATTTTTCTTCCTCCCTGGACTAGATTGAGATCAGCCCCGTGAGATCAAGAACCTGTTTATCTTATTCATTAATATGTCCCCAGAGCCTAGGACAATGCTTGATACATTCTATGTGTTAAACAAATATTTTAATGAATGGATGGATGGCTCAACCACCTTCTCTACAAGCCCTCCAAGTTATGTTATTATAGGAAATCTATGCTTTCTCTTATCACTCTCCTCCTGTCTGTGTTGCAGCCTTTATTAGCCATTAGTGGACTGTACCAAAATCAGAGTTCTTAGCCATTGACATCCTTAAATACACTTGCTCAAATTGGAACAATGGATTTGCCTTCCAGGACTTTACCTTCCCACAGGAGGGGAGAGGCATCCTCAGAAAGACCTCAGTCTTCTGCGTGAGCTGTAAGTGCCCTAAAGGGAAGAAGTGAGGTGTCACAGGGCCACGGGCCATGCCTGGGCTTCAAAGTCTGCCTAGCTGCCCACAGTCCTGGGGTGACAGACACCCCAGATTGATACCCAAGCCAACCATAACCTCAAGATTCCCTCAGACTGTTTCTGGGAGACATACATGTGGACTGGGATGAACTCAGGGCACTAGATTTGTCCATGGAGTAACCAACAGCCTTAAGACATAATACCAGTTCTATTTTCTTCATGGTTAATAGTAGTTCATGGCAGCTTGATGGCCATTTACAGCTCTGAGCCAATCACTGTTCTTTGTTTCCATGCCCTGGCAGTTTTGGGTGGCTGTGTGACCAGCTCTGGTCAATGAAATTTAAGGGCCACCGTTTGGAGGGGGGCATTCTGAGAAAGCTTTCGCTTTCCCTTTTGGGTATACTGTCACCCCTCTCCTTCTATTTGTCTTGAATGAAGTCAATATGGCTGGAGCTACAGCAAGCATATTGCAACTATGAGGCTATGTACCCTGACACAAAGGGCAAGAGAATCACAGAGAGACCAAAACTGACATTTTGAGAACCGAAACTAATGCTGGAAACTACCTACTCTTAGGCTTTGTTTTGTAAGAAAAACAGACCTATATTTCTTCAAGCTACTTCAGTTCAGTTCAGTTGCTCAGTTGTGTCTGACTCTTTGTGACCCCATGGACTGCAGCACACCAGGCTTCCCTGTCCATCACCAACTCCCGGAGCCTGCTCAAACTCATGTCCATCGAGTCAGTGATGCTATCCAACCATTTCATCCTCTGTCGCTCCCCTTCTCCTCCTGCCTTCAATCTTTCCCAGCATCAGGGTCTTTTCAATGAGTCAGTTCTTCGCATCAGGTGGCTAAATTACTGGAGCTTCAGCTTCAGCATCAGTCCTTCCAATGAATATTCAGGACTGGTTGCCTTTAAGATTGACTGGTTTGAGAGTCCCCCGGACTGCAAGGAGATCAAACCAGTCAGGCTACTTACTGATGCTTAATTATTCTGTTATTTGTTAACGGATAGGGAACTATACAGACATGTCTTGTCCAGGCCTGGAGCTGATCCAGAAGGTCATGGAATTCTCAGAGGGATTGGGAAAAGTACTAGACAGCAGAGGATGAAACCAAGAACTGGCAGCTTGCTCCTGGGACAGACACATAAGTCCCATCGGCTTCAGGAGATGCCTAAGCTCCTGGCTACATCTTGCTCTGGTTAAAAAGCACCAGTAGGGTGCTCTCGGGTCTGACTACATGAAACCAAAGTGATATTTCCCTTCCAACTCATTTCCACCTCTCTCAATACAACTTTTTGTTTTATTAGTCTTTCCAACCATGATAAAGCCCTCTTTCCTTCCACAGTTCTTTGCCGCTCCTTCACTCAAGGCTGGCTTCATGGGCATCAGAAATGTCCAGGGACACAGGGCTCTGCACTTAAAATGGTCTCAGGCTTGATTTAATGCACTACAGTCACTGCTGTGAAATTCTTAAATTAAAAAACTTTTTTTAATTCTATTAATATTTATTTTTAAAGTATAGTTTATTTACACTATAATATTGGTTTCAGGTGTAGCACATAGTGCTGCAGTATTTTTTTTTTTACAGATTATACTTGATTAAAATTTATTACAAGATAGTGTAATTTGTCAATATAATTTGTCAATATAATTCCCTGTCTTATATATCTTTGTTGCCTGTGTGGGAGGGAGGCACAGGAGAGAGGGACTGTATGTATACCTAGAGCTGATTCACTTTGTTGGACAGCAGAAACTAACAGAACATAGTAAAGCAACTACACTCGAATAATAAAATGTAAAAAATAGAAATTCTTAATTTTTTAACATTGGGTTCTAGATTTTGACTTTGATCTGTGCCTCGAAAGTGATGTAACCAGTCCTGCCTCTGTTTACAGACTTCGACTTTGGGCCATGTCTTAGCTTCTCTGAACCTCAGTTTCCTCAGCTGTAAAATGAGAATAATCCTAACTCATTTGCCTGGTTGTTGGTGGACTTCATGAGACCTTAGCGGAGCCGCTCCACCATGCCTGACCTGCTTGAGTGCCCTGTTCTAGTTCCTTGTCTGCCTGACTTCCTACTGCAGTTGATTGCATCCATGTCCATCTCCAATGATGAAGTTCACTTTCCTGGTTCGTCATTTAGGAGTTTGATGCTTGGTAAACTCTTTGAGGGTTGAGACTCTCTTCATTTCCTTCATGGCACCTGGGATGGTCCCTTGTCCTTGGCATCACCTGGTAAAGTTTTGATGATGTATGGGTGCTGTTCTGGAAGCTTCTAGAACTTCTAGGACTCTAGGAGAAGCCTACTTCTCCTTTAGAAGTTGAATTTAGAGAAGAGCAGAATTTAACGCCAGTATTACAAAGAAGAGGCTTCTTTGGTGGCTCGGTGGTAAAGAATCCGCCTGCCAATGGAGGAGCTGCGGGTTCAGTCTCTGGGTTGGGAAGATACCCTGAAGAAGGAAATGGCAACCCACTCCAGTATTTCTTGCCTGGGGAATTCCAGGGACAGAGGAGCCTGGCGGGCTACAGTCTGTGGGTTCACAGAGTCAGACCTGACTTAGTGACTGAGCGCGTGCGCGCGCACACACACACACACACACACACACACACACACACACGGCATAGGCGATATTTCGTGAGACTCAAATTGCTCTCCTCACTTGGCTGATCTAATATAAAACAGTCAAAATCTCCTCTCTACCTCCTCTGAGCTCCCCAATGGAATTAGAGCTGAGACATTACCGTAAGGAATGAAATGCAGCCAGGACCAGGCCTCTTTCGGGGCTGGGGTGAATTCCACCACAAGAGCAATAAAGGTCTTTGTCAATAAGCCCGTTTCCATAGCGGGCTCTGGTTTCCCTGAGGATTGAATTCCAGTCGTGTCCCAGAAGCCTGATGGCCCACTAGCCCCAAGTGTGGTTTCCAAGAAATCAGTCAGTGAAAATGAGTGGTATTGACAGAATAGTTAGACGAAGGAGAGTTTTGGACAGAAATAATTCATTTTGTTGCATTTAGAAAAAATATACCTTCAACAAATCTGTTTAAAGTTTTAAGCATTTTAATAAGCAGCAGCTGACATAGCTGATGCACAAGCAGTTAATGTAGCTGATATAATTTGATAACCACCGGTGATGAAGCACTCTCAAAACGCACCTCCTCCCTCCCCCCGCAGTGTCGTGAGGTAAGGAGTTGACCTTATCCACTATGCAGTGAGTAAATTAAGGTTTTTGTTTTTGTATAGGTTACTTTTTCCCATTTAATTTTTTTTTCAAGTTGATATGTCGTATTTTGATTTTTAGTCAGGAAATTTTCTTGTCCTCTTTTTGGCTGCATAACAATCAGGATCTTAGTTCCCCGACCAGGGATCGAACCCCTTCCCCCTGCGGTGGGGGCATACATACAGTCTTAACCTCTGGACTACCAGGGAAGCCCCAGTAAACTGAGATTTAAGGGGATAAGTAAATTGCCCAAGGGCATGGAGCTGGCCAGCCCCAGGCTGACTGACTCCCCAACTGCTCCTGTGTGAAGTACATTCATCTCAAGTGCGAAGCTTGGAGAATGTTAATACGCGTATACGCGCATGACCCAGTAACCACCACTCTAATCAGGATGTGGAACACTTCCAGCATTCTGGAAGCTTCTGTCAATACCCTCAACCCCCACCCTTTCCAGTAATTCCTCCTCTGACATATATTAGTTGGAGGCAAAACAATCTTGCTGGTTTCTTTGCCTGCATTTGTTCCTCAAAGACAAGAGGTGCTTCTGTCTCTCAACCCTGCTAATAAAATCCATACATATCATATGTGTTTGTGCTAAGCCACTTCAGTCATCTGACTCTCTGCGACCCTATGGACTGTAGCCCACCAGGCTCCTCTGTCCATGGGATTCTCCAGGCAAGAATACTGGAGTGAATTGCCATGTCCTTCTCCAGGAGATCTTTCTGACTCAGGGTCATATGTGTTCAATTATATGTAAAATCTCCAGAGTAAAAAGTACCTTGTATTTCTAGAGGCTTCTTCTTACTTCACACCTCGTGATGCCCATGTCCCGGTGGTAAGGACTTCCTTCCTGTCTTGCTGAGGCACAGGCCTACCCTTGACATTAGGGAGATCCCGAGCAAAGGTCAAGGAGAGGCCCACAGACCTATTGTTTTTGGCTGTGTTTGGGCTTAGTTGCATCTTGGGCTCAGTAGTTTCGGCATGCAGGCTTAGTTGCCCCATAGCATGTGGGATCTAGTTTCCCAACCAGGGATCAAACCCGAATCCCCTGTATTACAAGGTAGATTCTTAACCACTGGACCACCAGGGAAGTCCCAGTCATTTGACTAGATGTTTCAGAGTTACAACGAAGCCAATAGACTCTTAGAGTACTCCCCTCCCCCAATCTTAGTAAGTAAAACTTTTCATAACACCAGGCTTGAATTTAGAGCACTCAGACTCCTTGGAATTCTGAAACATGGTGGTAGAGTGTCAGCTGTGACTCTAGGCTGGGCAGCCTGCCTGCTCTTTTCCTATTTCTGGCCCCATCCCAGATCTGATGTGTGTATGTGGCCACCCCAGTCGGTCCATCTAAGTTCTGTCTAAGAAAGCCTTGACCAGGCCGCCCGGCCTACCCTCACGCATGCTGGTGGCATGGGGCATCTTTGGAAAGACAGATCTGTGACAGACAAGCTCTGGATGTCCAGAGAGAGGCCTGGAAGGGAAGAGATGAGCTTCAGGGAGGAGCATTCATTTGGAGCTGCAACTCCTTCACCCCCACAGGTCTGGACACAGCCTGGGGAGGGCCAGGTGGGACCTGCGGAACTCAGAGCTTAAAATGCCCTTTTGTCTAGTCCGAGGGTGGTTCTACAAAATTAGGGCCATTTGTCTCATCCAAGAGACAGTTCTTGTCATTCTCAAAGTCTTTCTGAGTAGTTGGGTTTTCAGCCACTGGACCACCAGGGAAGTCCCTGAAATGGATATTTATAGTGTGCACTGTGGACAAGGGCTTCCCTGGTAGCTCGGTTGGTAAAGAATCTGCCTGCAATGCAGGAGACCCCAGTTCGATTCCTGGGTTGGGAAGAACCCCTGGAGAAGAGACAGGCTACCCACTCCAGCCTGCTTGGGTTTCCCTGGTGGCTCAGATGGCAAAGAATCTACTTGCGATGCGGGAGACCTGGGTTTGATCCCTGGGTTGGGACGATCCCCTGGAGGAGGGCATGACAACCCACTCTAGTATTCTTGCCTAGAGAATCCTCATGGACAGAGGAGCCTGGCGGGCTACAGTCTGTGGGGTCGCAGAGAGTTGGACACGACTTAGGGACCGCACACAGCACAACAGCAGTGGATAAGGCCGAAAAATCCCTGCTCTCAAGGGGCTTACATTCTAATGAGAAGGTAGGGATACCACAGATACATAAAGAAATAAATACTTCAAATTATTTCAGGCAGACCTAAGTGCTGTGGATGATGAATCATGAGCTAGAGATGAAGGAGGGAGTAGGGAGTGCGTTCGAGGCTCTGAAGACCTGCCAAGGGTTCCACTCCCACCAGGGCCCTCAGGCTCCTGTCCAGCGGGTCCAGCAAACCATCCTGGGTCTTTTCTGGAACTGAACATTGCCTGCCATGACCATGATTCTACAGGGTGCTTATAGCTCCACAAGAAATTAGGACAAAATAGGTAGGCTGCCTCGAGTCCTTTTTAAAACAAAGAGGGCTAAGTAAACAAATAAAAGGATGAGGAAGGGGCTAATTCATCCCAATAATACTGTCCATCCACATTGTGATTTAAAGATCAAAAAACACTTTGCCAGGTATTTTCTTGTTTGATCCTCACCTAAGCTATTGAGTTTGGTGGGGTAAGTACTGTAGTCCATCCCAAGATTTGCAGGAAGGGACAGATTAAGAAAACAGAGGAGACCTGCTGAAGGTCAAGTTGAAGGACCAGGGATGGGCCTGTCTCTGTGCCAGGCGCCCACTCCCTCTTCCCCCACATGGTGGTGACTCACCCCTGCCTTGCTGCCCTCAACCTGCTCAGGGCTTCAGGAAGGAGCTCAGCCAGGCTTTTAATAATCAATCAAGAGTTTTCCTGAGGCATCCACACAGACTTTTGGCTAGTCTTCTCAGAAGCTGTTCTCACAAAATGCTTTCTGATTTTTTGCCCAATCAGTAGTGAGGTTTAAAAAAAAAAAAAAAAAGCCCTTTCATTCTCTTTTTCTGCACCAGCCAGCCTGGCAAGGCCTATTTCATTTCTGAGATTCAAATTGGAAACTGCCTTCTGTTCTCATTAGTTTGGGTTGTAGTGGTCATTACATCCTAAACAATTAATCCCTGAATGCCAATTTCTTACTAGAATTATCCTGGACTCAACAACTGGTTTTCTTAGCAGCAAGGCAGAAGCAATTATTCCTGGCTTTTGTAACTAAACATGCTGTGCTTGGCACTTTACAATGTTTTCATCATCATTGAGTTATCAACATTTATCTCTATCAGGGGAAAGGGAAGGTTGTCCAGTTTTGAAGTTCTGGCAATCACGTAGACCTGTTTACTGGTATCCGTGGGGCTCCTTTCATGGTGAGGGAGGAAGTCCCTCAGGCCCTAGGCCCTGTGTCTGAGTCGAGGACCATTTGAGAGGGAATAGAAAACCAAGGGGGAGAGGTGGTCTACCTCTAAGATCTCAGGTTACAGGGCTGTGCTCACGAGTTACCTGGGAACTCAGGGCCCAAGGCTGGTAGACAGTGTCCTTGAGCTCATGGGGACTATCTGCTTGGGTTCTCAGATTCTTTTCTGGGGAAGCTTCCCTTCCAAAGCTGGGCCACTTGAAGTCAACCTGGGGAGTCTGATGGGGGAGTCTGTCCCCTCTCCAGTAGGAGAGACAGAGCTATACCCAGACCATCAGGCAGCTCAGCCCACCCTGGATTGGGAGAGGCCTGCTTACCTACCTGTGCACTGACCCAAATTTAGCTCTTCTGGAGGGTGGCGTGATGGGAGGCACTGGGGTAGCTTTGGGGCTGGGTCCTGAATTCATGCTCCTGGCTGCACCCCTCACTGCTGTGTGAATGTGGGCACACTGCTCACCCTCTCTCTGCCTCATTCCTCATCTGTTAAGTAGTGATAGTTATCACCGTATTTCACAGGGTTATTCTGCAGATTAAGTGAGTTAGTATTTGTCATTAGAACAGCATGCCTGGCTCATAGTAAATAGCTATTAAGTGTGCATTTAAAAACAAAAAGGAATTTTCCTTTAACATCTAAAGGAGATTTTTAATATTCTTTTGTCCCCTTTAGATAGAATATAAAGACAGACAGCCTAAGCCACAAAGCCCACTGGTTTCATTTGAATACACCAACAAACCAAGCCTAAATGAATGCTCTGGTGTTTTTCCAGTTGGAGTGTAATCTCTTTACAAAGGTATATTAGTTTCTGCTGTACAACGACGTGAATCAGTGGTATGTGTACAGATATCCCCTCCCTCACGGACCTCCCTCCCCCATCCTTCATCTGGGTCGTCACAGAGCACTGCGCTGAGCTGCCGGCACTGTAGCAGGTTCCCACTAGCTGTTTACACGCGGCATGGATGTATGCCAACGCTGCTCTCCCTTTCCATCCCACCCTCCCCTTCCCTGCCATGTCCACATGTCTCTTCTCTGCATCTACATCCCTATTCCTGCCCTGCAAACTGGTTCATCCGTACCATTTTTTTTTCTAGATTCCACATATATGCGTTAATACATGGTATTTCTTTTTCTTTTCCTGACTTACTTCACTCCATATGACAGACTCTAGGTCCATCCATACCTCTACAACTAACCCAATTTCATTCCGTTTTATGGCTGAGTAATATATCAGTGAAGTGGGTGAGGCAGGTTTGATTCTCCCTGGGAAGAGGTGGCATGGGCTGCTTCCTGCTGCTGTGCATCCCTGACACCAGCCAGTTGCCTGGAATTTTGCTGGTTGTCTCTTTGCCTGCCTGCATATACCCACGTGACCTCAGAGAGCAAGAAAAAAATCGAATTTGTCATCTTTCCTTTTTAATTGGTTAGTAGAAAATGTGCAGACCTCTGCTGTTCCAAGGGTCTTCCCAGTTGGCACAGTGGTAAAGAATCTGCCTGCCAATGCAGGAGATGCAAGAGATGCAGGTTTGATCCCTGTGTCAGGAAGATCCCCTGGAGAAGGGCATGGCAACCCACTCCAGTATTCTTGCCTGGAAAATCCCATGGACAGAGGAGCCTGGTGGGCTACAGTTTGTGAGATCACAAAGAGTCAGACACGATTGAGCATACACACACACACACACACACACACACACACACACACACACACACACACTGCTGTCCCAGTGCCTGCTTCAGGAACAGAGGAACAGCAGATTCTAATTCCCCCTGGACCACCCAGGCATCCTGATGTTGCGAAGCTTCACGTCTGTGTGGAGCTGTGCCCCTTGCCCTCCTAATAGCGGCTCTGCCCCTGGTCTTCCCACTTCAGTGTGGAAAAAACATCCTCCCAGCATTCCCTGTTCTGCGCCCACAAACCCTTGGGAGCTCTCAGGTGTCAGAGAACCCATCACAATAATTCTACACCCAGATAACAAAATGAGAGACAGAGAATGTGAAGGACTCATCCGTTGACTCTGGATAAGTTCGCTGAGTCATTCCCATCTTGAAAATTTCTGCCTTCCCTTCAGGACAAGTCTCTGCCTTTCATAATCTCAAGCTCTTTCTCAATCTTAGAGAGTTCCCTCTAACCTATTATTCAAATATGAACTATTTCCATGTTAAACACATAGAAAAATATGAAAAGAGGAAGGAAAGAAGGCAAAAGAAATCAACCTCCAAGAGGACACTTCTATGTGTTAGGCACTGATTTAGGTGCTCTTGCATGTTTTTGACACATTTAATTCTCCACCAGCTTCACATTGTTTGTCTTCTTGTGGTCAAGAAAAATGAAGCTCAGAGAGGTTAAGTCACTTGCCTAGGGTCACGTAGGTATGAATACTGGAACTAAATTTGAAGCCATATCTGAGTCCAAAGGCCATGATCTTTCCAGTACACTGAGAGGTGTTTAAGACACGTCGGTAGAATTTCACTTTTCTACTAAATTTCTGTCACTCATGGTGAATGGGTTAAGCTTGTACAGTTAACTAATCGCATCCTCCATGTTACTTCTGTCTTATTCACCTGTTCACGCCACCATTTGGCTTAAACTGTCTCAAACCCCTTGGAAAAGAGGCCACGTGTGGATGAGGTCAGCGGTACAGAGCCGTCTCTGCACACTAGGGTCACCCAGCAGGGAGGTACCGAGCAAGTGTCCCCTCTCACCTGCCAGATGGAGATGCCGAGGTTGAGTGACTCGCTCAAGACCCCATGGGCGCAGCCTCTCGGCTCTGAGGAAACCTCCTCAGCCGAGTATTTTCAGGAGCCCTGGTGAATGCCTGGGAGTGCGCCTTTCCACTCTCATTTCTCGTGGGTTCTTGGAGAGCCTCGGGTGTCTGGCACTGGCTTCAGCAGGCACACCAAGAAGGGTCCAACTGGCATTTCTTTGATTAACATAAGCAGATGTAGCCCTTGGGCTTCATGAGGCAGCTTCTGGCTTTTTTGGTCTTTTATTATTTATTTGTTTGTTTTAACTGAAGTGTAGTTGATTTATAGTATTGTGTTAGCTTCAGATGTACAGCAAAGTGATTCCGTTACACACACACACACATATATATATACTTCTTCAAATTCTTTTTCCATTATAGCTTATTACAAGGTAATGCATATAGTTCCCTGTGCTTGTTCTTTATCTATTTTATATACAGTAGTGTGTATATGCTAATCCCATGCGTGCTTGTGTGCTAAGTTGATTCAATCATGACTGACTCTTTGCGACCCCCTTGGACTGTAGCCCGCCAGGCTTCTCTATCCATGAGGATTCTCCAGGTAAGAATCCTGGGGGGAGCTGCCATGCCCTCCTCCAGGGGATCTTCCCAACCCAGGGATCCAGTCTGTGTCTCTTATGTCTCCTGCTTTGGCAGGCAGGTTCTTTACCACTGGTGCTGCCTGGGAAGCCCTGTTAAGCCCATACTCCTAATTTATCCCTACCTGTCTCCTTTCCCCTTTGGTTACCATAAATTTGCTTGTTTTCTGTGTCTGAGTCTGTTGCCATTTTGTAAATACATTTGTTTGTATTACTTTTTACATTCCACATTCAGTTCAGTTCAGTCGTTCAGTCATGTCTAACTCTTTGCGACCCCATGGACTGTAGCACACCAGGCCTCCCTGTCCATTGCCAACTCCCAGAGTTTACCCAAACTCATGTCCATTGTTGGTGGATGCCATCCAACCATCTCATCCTCTGTCGTCCCCTTATCCTCCTGCCCTCAATCTTTCCCAGCATCAGCGTCTTCTCAAATGACTCGGTTCTTCACATCAGGTGGCCAAAGTATTGGAGTTTCAGCTTCAGCATCAGTCCTTCCAGTGAATATTCAGGACTGATCTCCTTTAGGATTGACTGGTTGGATCTCCTTGCAGTCCAAGGGACTCTTAAGAGTCTTCTCCAACACCACAGTTCAAAAGCATCAGTTCTTCGGAGCTCAGCTTTCTTTATAGTCCAACTCCCACGTCCATACATGACTACTGGCAAAGCCATAGCTTAGTTGGCAAAGCCATAGCTTTGTTGGCAAAATAATGTCTCTGTTTTTTAATATGCTGTCTAGGTTGGTCATAACTTTTCTTCCAAGGAGCAAGCATCTTTTAATTTCATGGCTGCAGTCACCATCTTCAGTGATTTTGGAGCCCAAGAAAATAAACTCTGTCACTGTTTCCATTGTTTCCCCATCTATTTGCCATGAAGTGATGGGACCAGATGCCATGATCTTAGTTTTCTGAATGTTGAGTTTTAAGCCAAGTTTTCACTGTCCTCTCACTTTCATCAAGAGGCTCTTTCGTTCTTCTTCACTTTCTGCCATAAGAGTGGTGTCCTCTGCATATCTGAGCCCAGCGTTTCTCATGATGTACTCTGCATATATGTTAAATAAGCAGGGTGACAATATACAGCCTTGACGTACTCCTTTCCCTGGAACCAGTCTGTTGTTCCATGTCCAGTTCTAACTGTTGCTTCCTGACCTCCATACAGGTTTCTCAAGAGGCAGTTCAGGTGGTCTGGTATTTCCATCTCTTTAAGAATTTTCCACAGTTTGTTGTGGTCCACACAATCAAAGGCTTTGGCATAGTCAAAAAAGCAGATGTTTTTCTGGGACTCACTTGCTTTTTCAATGATCCCAATGGATGTTGGCAATTTGATCTCTGGTTCCTCTGCCTTTTCTAAATCCAGCTTGAACATCTGGAAGTTCATGGTTCACATATTGTTAAAACCTGGCTTGGAGAATTTTGAGCCTTACTTTATTAGCGTGTGAGATGAGTGCAATTGTGTGGTAGTTTGAGCATTCTTTGGCATTGCCTTTCTTTGGGAATGAAAGAAATGGAATGAAAACTGACCTTTTCCAATCCTGTGGCCACTGCTGAGTTTTCCAAATTTGCTGGCATATTGAGTGCAGCACTTTCACAGCATCATCTTTTAGGATTTGAAAGAGCTCAACTGGAATTCCATCTATCACCTCCACTAGCTTTGTTCATAGTGAAATCAAGCCCACTTGATTTTGCATTCCAGAATGTCTGGTTCTAGGTTGGTGATCACACCTTCATGATTATCTGGGTCATGAAGATCTTTTTTGTACAGTTATTCTGTGTATTCTTGCCACCTCTTTTTAATATCTTCTGCTTCTGTTAGGTCCCTACCATTTCTGTCCTTTATTGAGCCCATCTTTGCATGAAATGTTCCCTTGGTATCTCGAATTTTCATGAAGAGATCTCTAGTCTTTCCCATCCTATTGTTTTCCTCTGTTTCTTTGCGTTGATCGCTGAGGAAGGGTTTCTTATCTCTCCTTGCTGTTCTCTGGAACTCTGCATTCAAATGGGTATACCTTTCCTTTTCTCCTTTGCTTTTCACTTCTCTTCTTTTCACAGCTATTTGTAAGGCCTTCTCAGACAACCATTTTGCCTTTTTTAATTTCTTTTCCATGGGGATGGTCTTTATCCCTGTCTCCTGTACAGTGTCACGAACCTCCGTCCATAGTTCATCAGGCTCTCTGTCTATCAGATCTAGTCCCTTCAATCTATTTCTCACTTCCACTGTATAATCATAAGGGATTTGATTTAGGTTATCCCTGAATGGTCTAGTGGTTTTCCCTACTTTCTTCAATTTAAGTCTGAATTTGGCAATAAGGAGTTCATGATCTGAGCCACAGTCAGCTCCCGGTCTTGTTTTTGCTGACTGTATAGAACTTCTCCATCTTTGGTTGCAAAGAATATAATCAGATTTCGGTGTTGACCATCTGGTGATGTCCATGTGTAGAGTCTTCTCTTGTTTTGTTGGAAGAGGGTGTTTGCTAGACTCCACATATAAATGATATCATATAATAGTAATATTTGTCTTTGTCTGACTTGGCATTCAGTATGATCACCTCTAGGTCTATCCATGTTGCTGTAAATGGTAATATCTCTTTGTTTTTTAATGGCTGAGTAATATTCCCTTGCCTATATATACCACATCTACTTTATCCACTCATCTGTTGATGGACACTTAGGTTGCTTACATGTCTTGGATACTGTAAACAGTGCCTCTTTGAATATTGGGGTGAGTATATCTTTTCAAATTAGAGTTTTTGTCTTTTCCAGATACTATATATTCAGGAGTGGGATTGCTGGATTCTATGGTAGTTCTAGTTTTAGTTTTTTAAGGAACTTTCATCCTATTTTCTACAGTAGTTGTACCAATTTACATTCATACCAACAGTGTAAGAGAGTTCCCTTTTCTCCACACCCTCTCTGGCATTTATTGATCTAGACTTTTCCATGATAGCCATTCTGACTGGTGTGACTTCGTACCTCATGGTAGTTTTGATTTCCATTTCTCTAATAACTAGCATTGTGGACCATCTTTTCATCTGCCTCTTGGCCGTCTGTATGTCTTCTTTGGAAAAATGTCTATGTAGGTCATCTGCCTATTTTTTGATTGGGTTGTTTGTTTTTTTGATACAGTTGTATGAACTGTTTATATATTTTAGAAATGAAGCCCTTGTCAGTTGCATTGTTTGCAGATATTTTCTCCCCATCCATGAGTTGTCTTTTTGTTGTGTGGATGGTTTCCTTTGCCATGCAAAAGCTTTTAAGTTTGATTAGGTCCCATTTGTGTATTTTTGCTTTTACTTCTTTTGCCTTGAGAGATTTATGTAAGAAAATATTGATACAATTTATGTCAGAGAAAGCTTTGACTGTGTTTTAGGACTTTTAAGATGTCATGGCTTAAATGTAAGCCACTTTGAGTTTATTTGTGTGTATAGTATGTGGGTGTATTCTAACTTCATTGAGCTACATGAGGTTGTCTAGCTTTCCCAGCATCACTTGGTGAAGAGACTGTCTTTTCTTTTGGCTCCACTGTGCAGCTTGTGGGATCTTAGTTCTCCGACCAGGGATCAAAGCTGTGCCCTGAAGTGGAAGCACAGAGTCTTAACTACTGGACCAGCAGGGGAAGTCCTGAAGAGAGCTGACTTTTCAGTGGGGCAGCTTCTTCATGTGCTCATCAGCCCTCCTGCTTCCGGGCGTGGGGGTGGGGGTGTGCAGGGCTGGGGGCAGCAGAGGTGCTGCAGGGCCAGGCCCCTGCCCCTGTGGTCCTCCAGGTGAGGTGGTCAGCCCGAGGGCCACAGAGACGAGTAGGCATCACAGGGGCTGGGAAGGGCAGTGATGGCACATGGCTCAAGCCGGAGGCACTTTCCTCCCAGAATTCCTTTAGCTCCTTCATGTCCGCGTCCCCCGTGAGCCCTCTGCAGCCTCTGTGAGTTTCCCCAGATGTCAGGGCTGCTGCTTGAGGTGACTCTGGGGTTGACCACCTTGGTGACCTCCGGCCACGGTGCCTGGCTGAGCGTTTTCCTCGGAAGTCAGTATAGACGCTGCCCTGCACGGCTCCAGCTCCTACACTGGGAGCAAAGACCTTAAGCATCCTTCCGCTCTTCTGCCATAAGCCCACCTCTAACCCGGATGCCTCCCTCAACTCTGTGCTTCTCACGGCAGCTTTGGAAAGAAGAAACGTCTGAAGAGCATTAGGAGAAGGGCTGACCAGAAGTCAAGGTAGAGGCTGAGTTAAATTAGGTAGAAAATGGTCATTAAAAGTTCGCTCCTCTTTGATTTGAGTTTAAAAAATAAATTTGATAATAAAGTATGGTTGCTAATGGGAAAGGAAATTTCAAAGTTCCGTGGATCTCTGAGAGAGCAGGTGTGACAGGGTAAGAGCCTCATTCTCTTGAAGTATGTTTTTGATTTTGAATAAAAAGATTTCTTTCTTTTCTTCTCAGAGAAAAAGTGCCCTGTTTAATGATATCCGAGTGCTTAGAGAGCGTTTGCATTCTGACATGGTCGACTAGTTCCCACTGTCATTGAGAAGCAAGTGAGGTTTTGACAAGACAATCCCGTGGCCCAGATTTAGGGGTCAGTGCTACGGCTCAGTGGTAAAGGACGCTGCCTGCCAAGGCAGGAGATGTAAGAGACACGGGTTCAGTCCCTGTGTCGGAGAAGATCCCCTGGAGAAGGAAATGGCAATCGACTCCAGTATTCTTGCCTGGAGAATCCCATGGACAGAGGAGCCTGGTGGGCTACAGTCTATGGGATTGCAGAGTCGGACACGACTTAGTGACTGCACACACAAACACACACACATAACAAAGAAGGCATAGTCATTATTTTGTGAGACTCAAATTGCTATCCTGGTTTGTCTGACCTAATACAAAACAGTCCACAGGGTTGCAAAGAGTCGGACGTGACTGAGCCATTAAGCATGCATGCTAGTTTCAGACACTCTATCCTCCTCCAACCATGTAATCCATTTGAAAAAATGATCATGGGACATGAACTTCCCTTTTTGCAGGTGATTTTGAGTCAAACACTTAGGTAAAGTTGTTGCCAAGACTTCCTTCAAGTATTTTGTACAAATCGTAATTTGTAAAAGTATGTGTATGTTTATTACTTATTTGGCTGCGTGGAGTCTTAGCTGCAGTGTGCTGGACCTTCACTGCGACATGCGGGATCCTTTGAGGCAGCGCATGGACTCTCTAGTTGTGGCGCTCGGGCTTCAGTATTGAGGGTGCTGGGGCTTGGTTGTTCCTCGGCTTGTGGGATCTTAGTTTCCTGACCAGGGATCGAACCTGCATCTCCTACATTGGAAGGCAGATTCTTAACCACTGGACCACCAGGGAAGTCCCCCAAAGTCACAGTTGTTATCAAGCCTGATTTGGAAAGCTAGGCTCTTTGTAGAAGCTTCCAAGTAGGTGGTCTGTGACAGAGTGGGAGAGACAGCTTAACACAGAGGTGAAAAGCACCAATTAAACTCTACCACTCATTGGATGCACCCTTGGACAAGTTACTTAATTTCTCTGTACCTCAGCTTCCCCCCATGTGATTTGGACATAGACTGTTGGCATTGTTCTGAGAACTTTTAAAAAGGCAATTTGGGTAAATCACTTGGCATGGCACTTGGCACTTAGGAAATGCTCAATAAATATGTTAATTAGGAAACATATACACATATGTGGACTTCCCTGTGGCTTAGACAGTAGAGAATCTGCCTGCAACGCCGGAGACCTGGGTTTGATCCCTGGGGTTGGGAAGATGCTCTGGAGAAGGGAATGGCAACCCACTGCAGTATTCTTGCCTGGAGAATTCCATGGACAGAGGACCCTGGCAGGCTATAGTCCATGGGGTTGCAAACAGTAGGACATGACTGAGCGACTCACACTTCTACTACACACATACGTAGTTTTAACTTGGGTTCTCCAAAGAAGAGCCTGAAAGAAGGACTTCATACAGTGGTTTCTTTGGGAAGAGATTCCAGGAGGCAGGAGGAAGGGACAAAATTGCTGCCATTGGCCACAGGGTCCATCCCACGGGGCAGCCCAGGGAATCCTAGAGCAAGCCTCCCAGGATCGTCCCCCAAGAGCTGGGGCATCTGTGTGTGTTTGCTGTATGTACATACAGAGTGAATGAGCCAGGATCTCAGCTCAGTATTTTTAAATGAAAAATAATACACTCAACATTGTTTGTTGTGAAGTAGGAATGCTGAGGGATGACATACAAAGACATTTTTAAAAGCACAGGATTTTCTTTAAAGGAGTTCTTTTTTATAATTGTATTCATTTTTGACTGAGCTGGGTCTTCGTTGTTGTGCAGGTTTTTCTCCAGTTGCAGTGAGCGGGGGCTACTCTCTAGTTGACGTGCAAGGTCTTCTCATTGCGGTGGCTTCTCTTGTTGCAGCGCACGGACTCCGGGGCTCTTCAACTTCAGTAGCTGCAGCACATGGACGCCGTCGTTGCTCCCCGGCTCTAGAGCACAGGCTCAATAGTTGTGGGGCACACGCTTAGTTGCTCCATGACGTGTCGGATCTTCCCTGATCAGGGATCAAACCCGAGCCTCCTGCCTTAGCAGGCGGATTCTTTACCACTGAGCCACCCACACAGGATGTTAATTTTAAATGGCTCCACTGCATAGAGTTGTGTATCATTGAGCAAGCTTTTTTCCTTTCCTCTGCTTTGATGGAATGATAATAATATACTACTTCCTAGGGAGAATTAAATGCATAGCATTTAACACAGTTCCTGGACATAGCATGCCTTCCATAAAAAGTAGCTATTTTGTGGTTGTTCTGATCATTATTGTTATTACTGTGTGCATAACTGGGACAGCAGAAAAGCACAGCCTGTGGGTTTCAGGATATGTAGCCAACTTAGCCTGAGTCACAATATACCTGTAATTTATAGAAAGGGAATGCGAGGTTCTGAGTGGCTTTCTGCCTTGGACTTCCTGGCACATCCTTGGCGAAGTCATAGGAATTAGATCTGAGGGACCATGGCGTCTGGCTACAAAGCTGAGCAGATGGCTAGACTAGCTGGCCCATCTTTTGTAAAATCTTGTATCGATCTGGATTTGGTTCAGTCTCTGTGGAGCCTTCCTAATGCCATGCTAACCCTCCCCAAAATGGTCTGCAGTGGCCTCTCCCCTCCATAGAGGACACTCTCCAGTCTTGCCCTGGGGGGCCCTGCCCCTTCCACAGTTCAGTCTCTTCCAGCTGGAGTTCCTGGTACCGCCTGGAGACAGCCCTGCAGCACACAGCTCCCTCCTAATCACAGGTTTGTGATAAAAAATACATTAAAGGACCGAGAAATGATTAAGAGATACAGCGGCTTGCAAGTAAAACTGACATTTCCAGTTAGACCACAATTCTAAATGATCCATAGGGACCCTATTCTTCTGCTAAAAACATTAGGCTGATCACAGATTGGTTTCTGACGGTGCTTTCATCCTGGGCCCCAGGTCAAGATGAAAAGGTCACCTTTTGTAGCAGAACTTGACCCACCCTGCTATCTGAAAGTCTGGGGTTATGGCTTTGTGGCTTGGGTGATTTCACTTCCAGCCTCACCCCAGTCTTTGCTATGTATTTGTGCCAGCAGTAGACATGCGAGGAACATTGCCTTTTTAATGCCCCACGTTTACCTGGCTAGTTGTTACCTTGGCGAGGTCCTAAGGACAAGGACCCCCTGGGAAGATGCCCAGCATGTGTGGCTTGTATTAGAGAGGCAGCATCTTTATCCAACGCCCCAGCCCCCAGCAGTGTGGTAGCATAGATAGAGCAGTGGGCCCTGCCCTGACCCTGGGCATCACCCCTTTGGGTCTCATCTGTTTGAACCAGGACCTGGGCTCTGGTTCCCTGAGCTTGAACCCGTTGTTGTTTAGTTGCTAAGTCATGTCTGACTCTTTGTGACCCCATGGATTGTAGCCCGCCAGGTTCCTCTGTCCATGGAATTCTCCAGGCAAGAATACTGGAGTGGGTTGCCATTCCCTTCTCCAGGGGATCTTCCCAACCCAGGGGTCAAACCATGTCTCCTGCATTGGCAGGCAGATTCTTTACCACTGAGCCACCTGGGAAGCCTGAACTTGAACCTACTATGCTTCAAAAATCTTGGTCAGTCAACAGACAGGTCCTTTTACTGCTGACCCTTCCCTCTCTTTCCCCCAACATCCAGTCTGAGAAGTTTGATCACTTGTCCAAGTTGGGCAAAAGAATCTTGGTACATCTCGTGCATCAGGAACATCTCTAAGGAGCTCACTTACTAGTGATGACAGCTACCATCTGTGGAGTATGTACAAGGTGCTGTACTAAGCAGTTTATCTACATTATATTTCACCTTCACGATAATCACTTTAATAGTTGAGGAAATGCAGGTTCTGGGAGGTCAAAGAGGTTACTCAAGGGAACTGACATCACTGGATCCAAACCCAGCTAGGTCTGAGTCCAAAGCCTGTGCTCCATGACCTCAACTAGGATGTTCCTCTTTTCTCTCCCATCTCTCCTGTTACCTCTTTCCTAAGGCTGGAGGTCAGTGACAGTTTGGGTGGGGAAGAAAGATCCCATTTTTACTCCACGGTGGTGCTGGGGACCCTGTCCACTGGGCTTTATACCCTCTGATCTTGCACTGCTATTCAGAGACCGCTCACGGTCCAAAAAGGTTGGCATCTCAGAATTTCCATGGACCCTGAGTGTGTGTGTGTGTGTGTGTGTGTGTAGAAACTCAGGTGGAGTAAGGAAGAGCCCAGCTCTGTGGCCTTTCTTGGTACTTTTTATAGACTTGCCTGATGATAGGATCCAGGAAATTCTTTCTTGGCTCAGAAAGGCCATAGACTCTCTCTCCCTTGACTTCAGGGGATACAGGTGGCTCAGTGATAAATCAGCCTGCCAGTGGTGGCTCAGTGGTGGCTGGTGGTTCAGCCTGCCAATGCAGGAGACTCAGGTTCCACCCCTGGGTCAGGAGGATCCCCTGGAGGAGGAAATGGCAACCCACTCCAGTATCCTTGCCTGGAGAATCCCATGGACAGAGGAGCCTGGTGGGCTACAGTCCACGGGGTCTCAAAGAGCTGGACACGACTTAGCAACTCAATAAGAATACCAAGCTTCCATTAAGCATCACCCATCCCACCTAGCTCAGAGGGAAGGGACTTCCTCAAGGCAGAATGAGCTGCAGGCAGAGAGAAAATGAATGTCTAGTTTCCCAGGGAGCCTGCAGGTTTTGCCCGCTTACCTCTCCCCGCCCTGTTGCATCTCTCAATGGTGTCACTCAGCCTCAGACCCTCACCCCGATCAGATGTCCCTCACAGACCTGCTGGCCTTTGTGCTTACTCGGCTGCGGCTAATGAGAAGAAAGCATGCATAAGTCATGAGGACCCTTCTCCGGTGGGAAGAGAGGGGATTTTGTGGCAGGGCTCCTGGCTCTGTGGATGTTGGGCACCTGGGCACACGTGCCAGCCTCTGTCCCACTGGCATGCCCATCCTCCCCCAACCCAGCCCCTCGCCCATTGCACTTCCAGGCTCGGAACTCAAGCAGGGCTCGGGGTTTTCTTTGAAGTTAGGCAATAAGGACGAATCTGACTTTTACATAAGGCAAGGAATTGTTCTATTCAAAACTGTCTTGAAGGCCAAGGGCAATTCACAAGTACTAAGGAACAGCAGGCCCCGAGGCCCAAAGGAAGGGAGGGGAGGTGGAGGAAAACAGAAGGTGGAGTGGTGTGGAGACTGACTCCAGCTTCCGAGGAGCGGCTTTTAGCTTTTATCGTAATGACCCGTGTTGACAATAACTGCTGCTATTTGCCGACTCTCTCCTCCATGGCAGACGTTTTCCTTCTGTGAGCTCATTTACTCCTTGCAGCCCCATCCAAGGTGGGCGTTCTTTTCTGCTTTTTATAGAGAAGGAAATGAAGCCTCTGAGAGGCGAAGTCATTTGTTCAAAGTCACCCATCGGCCAATGGAACAGTCTGGATTTGAGCTCAGCTCTTTCTGCCCCAAAGCCTGTGTGTTTTCCCTACACCCACTGCTTCACCCCTGTATTGATCTGGTGGATTTACAAACTATGTGCTAAGGGCAAGATCTACTGCTCTATGATTCTGACAGTGTATCTCTTTATCATTTGATTTTTAAAATATGATGTGCAGGCATCCACGTAGATTATATTATAAGAATTTGAAACAGGAAAGAAAATTTATGGAAGGGATAGGGGAATAAGGGAGGATGGTGATAAAGAGGGCTTCCCGGGTGGTACTAGTGATAAAGAACCTGCCTGCCGATGCAGGAAACATAATGAGATGTGGGTTTGATCCCTGGGTCAGGAAGATCTTCTGGAGAAGGGAATGGCAATCCACTCCAGTATTCTTGCCTGGAGAATCTTATGGACAGAGGAGCCTGGTGGGCTGCAGTCCATGGGGTCACAGAGAGTCGAACACAAATGAATTGACTTAGCACTCTGTAAGGTGATGAAGAGGGCCTGATTTGCTAAGGAAATGTGGGTCTGATAAAGGGGAGATGATAGGGTGTATGGTGCAGCCCATGGGGTCACACTGGCTGATCTAGGGCTGATGGGGTGCAGGAAGGGGTTCCCCACAATTTCCTGCTTCCACAGCATGCACTCAAGCAAGGGATGTTTAGTTTGGACTAACTGGAAGACAGCCTGGGGCGGCTGGGGATCTGGGTCTGACCTTTGGAGACCTAACTCCCGGTTCCAATTCTGTCACAAAATAGATTGAATCTGCAAGAGGGAAGTAATGGGTTGAAAAAAGATATTCACATCTTAGTGCCCGGAACTTCTGAATTACCTTAAAGAGCAACAGAGAGAATATTATACGACCAATGGTGTGATTAGCCTTGCCTTGTGGCTCAGATGGCAAAGAATCCACCTGCAATATAGGAGACCTAGGTTTGATCCCTGGGTCAGGAAAGATTCCCTGAAGAAGGGAATGGCAACCCATTCCAGTATTCTTGCCTGGGGAATTCCATGGACAGAGGAGCATGGCAGGCTACAGTCCATGGGGTCGCAAAGAGTTGGACACGACTGAGGGATTAAAGCTTTCGAAGTGTGATTAAATTAAGGATGTTGCAATGAAACCTTATCCTGGATTGTCCAGGTAGGGACAATCCAGATAGGCCCTCAATATAGGCACCTGGGTCCTTATGAGATGGACACAGAAAGGAGAGAAGGAGGCCATGTGACCCCAGAGGCAGGGGCAGAGAGATGAGGCCACAAGCCAAGGAACCCTCAGAAGCCAGATAAGCGAGGAACAGATTCTTCCCTAGAAACTTGGAGGGAGCCTGGCCTTGCTGGTACTCTGCTTTTGGACCTGCAGCCTCCTGATTTCTCTGAGAAATAGATTTCTCTGATTTTGTGCCTCCCCATTTATGGTGATTTGCTACAGCAGCTGTAGGAAATACAAGTCATTTCCCTCTCTCACCTCAGTTTCCTCGACTGTAGACTAAGAAGATTCAGCCTCCCAGGTCTGACATTCTCCCCATCGTTCTCTGAGCTGGCGATCCCCACGGGAGGGTGGGGCTCCATTCTCCGGGGTGGGACCCCTTCCACGTGACACCTCGTGTCTAAACTGGCCAGCTTTCCCCTCTGGGGAGCACAGCTGGTTGAGTCCAGATGACTTTTTTGTCATTGCTCAGCCGCCAAGTCGTGTCCGACTCTTTGCGACCCCAAGGACTGCAGCACTCCAGGCCTCCCAGGCCCTCACCATCTCTGGGAGTTTTGCCCAAGTTCATGTCCATTGAATATCAGTGTTGCCATCCAACCACCTGATCATCTGTGACTTTGCCAAGAGTCAAATACCACTCCAAGACAGTTCATTTTTTTTCTTATTGTTAATTGCTAGAAAAATATTCTGCCTTACCCCAGGGAAGCCATCCAAATAATTCTGACCTCTCTGTGGATTTCAAAGAAAGTGTTCAGTCCCTGTTTTCTCCTTGCTTCCAAGCAGTCCCTGCCGCTTGAGGGACCCACAAAATTTGCTGCGGGGGGGGTGGGGGTGGGGGGGGTGAGGGGCTACCAGAGAAAGGCATGCCAAGGTCGTGGGCTCACCTCACCTCCACACCGGCTTCAGCCTCCCCTGCCCTCCCCATCACCGCACACCGCTACCCAAATGGCCGCCCGGAGCCTCCAGTTATGTGACTCGGGAGCCTCATTTACAATCACCATTAACCAGAAAAGCCGCATGACTGCTCTGTGCCTGCAGAGCCAAGTGTCACACAGTATTCACAGAAACCGAAGGACTGCAGGCAGCGGCATGGGAAAGCCTTCAGACTGAAGCTCAGAGAGTGACTCGGGGGCCAGCTTCAGTCCCCCCCTTATCCTCCTCCACTGGTCTCCCCCATCCCCCCATCCCCTCCCTACCTCCCACCTCCCTACCACCCCCATCTAAGGCGCTAATAGAGCCTCCAGCCTGGACAGCAAAGGAAGATGCTGAAATGTCCAGGGGATGGGGGATGGGACTCAGAGGTGGCTGTGTCAGGAAGAGCTAGTGAGAAACCCACACGCCGCCGGCTACTAAACCATCTTGAACTGCCAGAAACTAGGCATTCAGGCTGCACACTCCAAGGCCGCCTTTACATCTCTAAAAACAACATTCAGGTCTTTAACTTCCCTTCGGCTGCCTGCTGCGCTGTGTCAGTTAGTGAAAGCCCAGAGGCCAGAACGGGATTTCCGAAGGGTAGCCCCTGAACAGTCGAGGCGCTGGAGGTGAGGTTTGCCTCGGTTCTCCCTTGATGATCCCCTCCCCCCGCTCCATGCAGCCCCTCCCCCATCCCCACCGTCACCCGGCACACATCCATCCACATGGCTTGGTCTCAGAATGGAAGGCAGGGGGATGCTCGAAGT
The DNA here is from genome assembly GCF_033118175.1 of Dama dama. Taxonomy (NCBI): domain Eukaryota; kingdom Metazoa; phylum Chordata; class Mammalia; order Artiodactyla; family Cervidae; genus Dama; species Dama dama. The sequence goes on from NC_083710.1 coordinate 19,862,409, forward strand.
CGTGGTACTAAAATGCCCTAATTTTAGGTTTAGTGTCTGCTAGGCTTCCCAGGTGGCGCCAGTAGTAAAGGGTCCACCTGCTAGTGGAGGAGATGCAAGAGACGTGGGTTCGATCCCTGGGTCGGGAAGATCCCCTGGAGGAGGGCATGGCAACCCACTCCAGTGTTCTTGTCTGGAGAATCCCATGGGCGGAGGAGCCTCGTGGGGTACAGTCTACGGGGTCACAAAGAGTCAGACACGACTGAGCAACTTAGCACGCACGGGCACTTAGAGCCCACACTGTCCTATATGCCCCTCCCACTGTGTGCGTGCGCATGCGCGCTCTGAGTGTGTGTGTGTGTGTGTGTGTGTGTGTGTGTGTGTGTGTGTGCATATGTGTGTGCATATGTCTGTCTATAGACTCAGGGTTAACGGGTTACAACAGGAAAGGGCTCCGGGGATTGGACCCACTGGATGGAGGCATGGATAGCCTCCCAGGAGCGGTAGGGAGGTTAGGGCCTTTTGGAAGTTTGCCAGAAACCCTTTTGCGAGACTTGTTTCAGAAGCTGGTTTATCAAGCGCTGTGGTTACAGGAAGGAAGTCTAGCCAGCCCCAGCTCAGCGCCTGTCTGCTTGGGAAGTGCTGAGCTCCGACCCCAGAGGGGCCCTGGCAGCCACTGCAGACCCTTCCCTGGAGAGGCCAGAAACACAGACTGGCCAGTCCACTCTTCAAAGGGCACTGCTGGAGATGGGGCAGGAGCGGAGAGGGCTGCCCGGGGCAGGGCATTGTCCAAGCAGCGTGTGTGGATGGGAGAGGAGCCAGGAGAGAAACGCTTTCTTGGTTTGAAGACAAGCAAAGGACAGCAGGGAGAACGTGGTGCTAAATCAGGACATGAGCCTGCGCCCTGCTCGGTGCCAGCCTGCAGCCCCTGGGCCACATTTCAGTGACCTCCATGAGCGAGGAAGCAGACGGCAGCCAGGCAAGCTCACCAGCTCCTTGGCAGTCACTTTCCATGGGCTGGGATGGAGAACTGGGGGGCCTGATCCCTTCAAGGAGCCATCTCTACAGACAGACACAGGGCAACACAGAGTGCCATCTGCAGTCCACAGAGCCAGCTCTGCCATGGATTGTTCTTGAAGCAGGAGAACCTCTTATTTCAGGCCAGCGACTAACACCCCTTTTAAGTAGGGTGGGCTTCAGGAGTGTAATGGGTTTAACTGGGTTGTCTGCATTCCCCGGGAAGGCCTTTGCCTTCCACTTAGAAGCAAGCTTCCAGAACAAGCTAGCTTGAAGGAATCCCAGGTTACTGAGTAAGTCGCCATAATGAGATTGAGAATGAAGGTGACCTATGGAAGCATGGTAAATACTCGGTTTTCTCTGCTCAGTAAGTGATTTTTGATTGTAACTCGGCACTTGCCTCAGCTCCCGAAGTACTGCTAGCATTCTCAGGAAAGCGCAGGAAAGGACAAAGTGCAAAAATGCTTCCACAAAGAAAAACACAGGCTTCTCAGTTCCTCTTGGTAGCAACACACAACCTAGAAACTTGAAAGCAAGGTTGCAATGTCTGTGTCCTTGGTCACCACATAATTTACCGGCCTGTCATACAAAGTGCGGGGAAGCGCCGCAGATCAATCGCCATTCTGGTTTAACATTGCCACAACTTGTTTTCTCTTTAAAAAAAGACTTTTCTTCCTATGTGGATTGCAGGTTTTTACATCCAAGGCATATTTCCGGGGCCTGTCTGTGGAAAGGAATGGTTGGAAGGAGCACTTTCTTTCGAGGTTTTATGCACTTCTTAATATTCATGATGGAGCAGCAGTGTTCCTAGAGAATAGTGCCTTTAAAAGCTCCAAAAAAAGTTCCAAGCTGTTAGCTCTCAGTTGGAGAAGCAGGTAGAACTTACCTGCTGGGCCACCTGGAGCATGGATGAGACTTTCATAGAGGCATCCTGGGCTGCAGAGGTCTGTCTGCACCTGGCCCAGCCTCTGTAAATGCTGTGTGTCCTGTCGCACCCCCTGGTAACATGAGCATCCCTCAGTTTGATTTGTTTATCTGTGAGGACACTCATCTGAGCAAAATCTCTAAGTGGCTTTTTATGGGAAATGAAAAGTCAAATGAGTATGTACATGACAAAGTGAGCCACGGGAAGTAGCCTCTCAAAGCACGTGTCTCCTATTTTTATATTACTGCTTATATGGTTTCTAAGTTGGCTGAAGGCTGTAAGTAATAACTTTTGAAATTCCTAATGGAACCCTACGAATGATGTGCAATAATATAATTTGGGGGGTGGAGGGGAGTGTTAATAAAGCCCATCTACCTGGAGTATCCCTTCACAGCCTCACAGAGCCATGGAGGAGGCAGGCTAGAGATTCATGGGTTCATTTTGCAGATGAAGAAGGGAAGGCTCAGAGACACGGAGTCATTCAAGGTCACATAGCTGGTGACCACTGATCTAAGGTCTCCAACCCTGACTCTGGACTCCTGGGTTTGGGCAGCAGGACTGCCTGTCAAAATCCAGGCTGACATCACCGAAACAAGCACAGATGATTTTCAGTCCATCCCCTACCGAGATCTTAGCAGCCTGTTCCCCCTCCACCATCAGCTGCAGCCAACGAACCATATAAATCGAAACTTTGGAAACGTTAAGTCTCATAAACAATTTGTAAAGGTTTTAAAATGCAAAGCAGGAATAAACAGAATTTCTTGCCACAGGGAAGTAACTAATGTAAAGTGACAAAATAATGGGAGTTTGAAGGCGGTCTCAAAAGTAGTCATAAAACAGAATTCAGAATCATATTTTAATACACTTTGCCAAGGATGACTGGGGGTGAATTCCCATTTATAAACAGAAGCCATGAAGGGAAAAAGAAATAGGGGAATGAGGGGAAGAGAGGAGGAAGGAGGGAGAGATGGCGAGGTGGGCGGGAGGGGCGGGGGAGAGAGGCAGAGCAGTTGAGATGGTGTTCATCACAGCTTGGATACTGCAGAGAATCCCTTCCTAGGTCCAGAGCACCATAGTGGTCTCAAGGTAGCCCATCGCCCTTCCATCCAGGAAGGGCCTTGGCATATGACCCCAGGGGCTCCTGGCAGCTGTCCGTCCTGGGGACTTCCAGGAATCGTTGAGGGTGGGCGTGCGAGGAGGTACCCATTAGCACTGGCCTGCAGGGCTCCAACCGAAGAGAGTCTGACTGCAGGAGTTTATAAAGTGATGAGCAACAAGCAATAAGACCTGCCGCACAGCAGTGGTCAGAATGACAGATCTGTGCTCGCAGAGACTGTTCCTGGGCTTAGCCGCAGACGTGCCCTTCCCCCCCTCTTCGCTCAGCCTCGGGTATAATGAGAGCAACTCCCGAACGAGTCCATCGTTTATTCTGGGACGGAGCCCAGGCGGCTGCGACTTCCACACTGGGGTGCGGGGGAGTTCAGCTGCGTCCTCGCACCGCCCCCTACCGCCCCGCCTGCCCACCTTCCCTCCGGCCCAAGCCTAGTGGCTCTCCGTTCATTCTCCCCTCGTCTTGGCGGGGCATGTGGAGCGGTCCCTCGAGCCCGTGTTGAGGCCGTCCTCTTAAAGGGCGCTGACCTAACGGCAGAGCTGTGAGGGCCGCAGCGCCTGCGGTGATTCCAGCAGTGGGGGCTCCGAGCGGGGTTCATCACGATGCTACTGAAACAATCTGCCTGCTCCCGTCCTCGATACACCTGGCGCATCCAGCTCTCAGGAAGCAAGGAAGACGAACTCCTACCGACACCCCAGCCCCCGCGCCCCCCAGGCTGAGTCTGAGCACAGGGAAAACACACTTTGCAGAAAGCGCCCCCTCCCCAGCTCCCAGACCCCTGTCTGGTGCGGGGCGAGGGGTCCTGTCCCGCGACCCCCCAGCCCAGCTACTTCAGGAGCAACCAGAGGGGCTTCAGAAATCCGTGTGCTTGCCTGCCTGCCTTTCCAGCACACGGGACAGCCTGCAGTGTGGGTAACTTTTCAAACCCTCTCTCCTAAACACTTGCCCACAAATATTTGGGAGAGGGAGGGGGACGCCCCTTGCTCCCTGCAACACCCTCACTTCTGACACCCCCCCACCCCCACCCCCGACTCCTAGGCTGACAATGTGGGGGAAAGAAATAGACGCTGACTCTAGTTGCCCCTGCCAGGCAGGGAAACAAACCACACCGTCGCGAGAGCATCCACACACGGGAGAGGGAGAACGGACCCAGCACGGGCTCGGGTACCCAACACCGTCTTGTGTAGCAGAGGGATGACCTTTGCCTGGAGCGCCCGGGCTCCGTGGGAGGGTCCCTGACGCCGCTCCCTCCACCCCCGCCCCCCGAGGAAGGACTTGAACCCGAGCCACGGGAACATCAAACGGTAGCCAGCCACTCACCTTTAGGTTGTGCGTGGGGTTTACAACGCAGACAAGTTGCCCGGCGGCGGAGAACACTCGTTTAGCCTTGTTGTGCTGAAAGCGGAGGTGAATGAGATCTAACACAGCCCCAAAGCACTGGGTGAAGAAAAGCATCACAACTTTTTTGGGGGGGATGATTGGCACAGGAAGGTGGTGGAGGAAGCCGTTAAGTCCTTGGGCTCTGGAAGGCGCGCAGCCTCTGAGACGCTCGCTCCAGCCCGGCTTAGCATGCCTTCATATTCATCATCAAAATAAGACGGTTAGAATCTTGCAGCAGTGAGGCGGCCAATCAAAAGGACAGAAATGTTATCCTTGAGGTGCAGAGACAGCCAATAACAAATGCCTCCCCTACCGAAACTCCCTGATGAATTGAGCCTGGCGGAGAATGTATTATTGAACATTACCATAGATCAGCCCGTTGCATTTATCTTGTGATTACAGCCAACCATACATAATGCCGGGGAGATAGGCTGACAAAATTGATTGCTTAATGTGTCTCATTTATTAATTGACTTAATTTAACATGAGAGCCTTTCTTAATGCGCTGGCAAAAACGTGAAGCATTTAAACCGCCAAATAGTAAAACACCCCGCTCCAAAGTAGGCAGATGGATAAGGCAGATCGTGGCTCCGATTCACCAGAGCTGCTTGGGAGAAAATCAAATATTACAAGACTCCTCCGATTCCAGATAAGGATTTGGCAGCGGCAGTATCGTGCATCTTTCAATCTTGAGCTCTGACTCTCTCTGCGATTTGGATTTCAGCCCCTTGATAAATCTTACTCTCCACGCTTTATCAAACAGAAAAGCATTCCTGACAAATGCATTTGGACTTGGAGGGGGCGAAATGTGTATGTATATCCGTAATACTGTAATTACTGGAGCCTGAAAGTATTAAAGCATAAAAGTGTACAGTGTATGCTTCTAAAAATAATGAAATCCCTGATGCATGAATGCACACACAGAGGAAAAAGCTACATGAAGAGGAGAGCGGCTTGTAAATCAGCAAAATAATTACAGATGCAGAGGGCTTTTGCTTGTCATTCATTTGCATATTGGTGGGCAGCAAATTGCTAATTAGCCACTAGATTGTTGGAGACATTAAAATAGAGATTAAGAGCACACATACCACAGTACCACATCGTCTGCTTGTCTCTGTGAATGCCAGCAGCGCATTTCTGTCCTGGAGCAGGCAGAGGGCATTCCAGTCCTCAGACTGCACGCCCTCTCTCTTCAGAACCGGGCTGGTGGGGGTGCTTAAGCCCACCTGCTTGTTCTGGAAGAAAGGCTGTGAGCAGTACATGAGGAGTCTTAGAGTTTGGGGCAGACACGCTCCGATGACTTAGTCACTCTTTGGGGCTCACGCAGGAGGGTGGCGTGTGCAGTGTTTCCCATCCTCTTTGGCTGTTTCTCCCGTGGGAAGTCAGCCTACACCCAGCGAGCCCGGGTGAGTATCAGGCTTGGGTGTGAATTACACCCCGAGTGTGAGAGCACATTGCTTCTTCTGGAATGGCTCTCGCTCCGCTACGGCTGCCGAGCTTCGGTTGTGGTGTAGGCAAAGCTTACACACAGCTGGGACAGCGACATCTGTGACATGGTCAGGCAATTAAACCAGCTACTGATTAAAGTATAGAGAAAAAAAATGCGCGGGTTTCCTGAAATCAGGACAAAGCCCAAGTGTTCATTTTCAGTTGAGTTTAAAATCAAACCAATGTTTTCAGAAATGAATAAGCCAAGCGCCCATTAAAATGAAAACTGTACTTCCTAAAATAATTGCACTGGCACAAAGTTAGAAGACGACAACATTTGAACTGATTGGAACCTCATCAAAGTGATACTTTTATAGGATATGAGTCCCTGGACCAACGTGTTCTTTATGTGCTCAGTTGCTTCAGCCATGTCTGACTCTTTGCGACCCCATGGATGGTAGCCTGCCAGACTCCTCTGTCCCTGGGATTTTCCCGGCAAGAGTACTGGAGTGGGTTGCCATGCCCTCTCCCAGGAAATCTTCCTGGCCCAGGGATTGAACCTGCATCTCCTGCATTGCAGGCAAATTCTTTCCTGCTGAGCCACAGGGGAAGCCCCGTTCATTATACGATTCATAAATAAGAGTTGCTGGTCTATATTGCTGGAGTTCTTTTTCTATGGTTTTCATTTTCCAGAACAAGCTTTTAGCAGGAAAACCTTCAATATTCTTTTATTGTCTTCCTTAAAAATATAAAAATAAAAGTTAGCATATACTCCCATAGATTCCTTAAAGACACAGTTCATAATTCAGAAGGTCCAAACTTTCTACATCCTTTGTTAGAATGGAACTATTATGCAATTTGTTTCTCCCTTTGGGTAACCTCAGACAGGTTTCTTGAAACCTCACTGAGGCTTAGTTCCCACTCCTGTAGCATAGGGATAATAGCAACTTATTTCTCTCTCAAGGTTACTGGGAAGGCTAAGATATGATGTATCTGGAAGAACCCAGCCCAGTGCCTGATTCAAAGCAGCCTCTCAATTTCTGAGCCTACTGAGTGTCTTTAGTGGAAGAGTGATTATTTCCAGAATGTTCTTCCTTCCTGCTCTTTGAATTATTTTCCCCCATGGATGTTCACCCTACCACCCAGTGCCATGAAAGCACTGGGCGTGGTAAGAACAGACTTGACTTTTGCTATGTTCTCTTTTTCTCTAGCTGGCTCTTTGTTGTTGCACACAGACTTTCTCTAGTTGCAGCGAGTGGGGTCTCCTCTCTCGTTGTGGTGCATGGGCTTTGCATTGCTGTGACTTCTCTTGTTGTGGAGCACAGTCCCTAGAGGGCGGGCTTAGCTGTTGTGGAGCATGGACTTGGTTGCTCAGAGGCAGGTGGGATCTTCCTGGATCAGGGATTGAACTGGTGTTCCCTGCACTGCAAGACAGATTATTAACCACTGGACCACCAGGGAAGCCCTTGCTACATTCTTAAGTGTACTACTTGGTATCAACTGGACACTGGGCTTGGGAATGAGCCCTGAAGGGCTGAGGAGTACATATTGACATCAGTGACTGACTAAACAGGGCCACAGATCTGCTAGTAAGGATGCTTTTTGTTAACCCCAGACCCAACCTCTTGTTCTAACTCTCTACCCCCAAACTGGTTTGCATCACTCTGTTTTCGAATATTAAGCTTTTCCATCTGTTCTCAGAATCAGTCCTCAAAATAATCATCCATTGGGAAGTGTCTGAAGCTAACCCTAGTAACAGATTCTCATGGTTGATGTGCCCAAAATACAGTGGCACAAACAAGCTTTCAAGTAGAGATTTAGAGCTGTTTTGCCTCTTGCCACTAAGTTGGCCCCTTGGCGGCAGCCACACCAACCCTCTCCTGCTGTGCCGCAATGCCTAAGGCTTCCCCTTCACCTCCTTAGCAACCAGATTTACATTTTATCAGGACCAGAAAGTCTCAGAGGTTGGTAATTAGACAAATTTGAATTGGAAGCCTACATTGCTACTTACTGCTACTTTGGGCAAGTTATGTGATCTCACTGATGCTTAGTTCTGTTTGTCCGTAAAAGTGAAGCTAATGACTCCCTTGAAAAGTAGTTTAAAGATGAAGCGAGATAATATAAGTAAAATAATCAGCCCAATGACTGGTTTTAGTAATAACTTTAGTGAGAAGGTATTATCATTATTATCATCTTCTCATGAAAATTATTTTTGTCCAAGTCAATCCAGAGTTCTGGTGAGCATGTGGAACATCCAAAATTCTCATGCCCTGCTAGAAACCACTTTGGAAAACTGTTTGGAAGCATCTAGTAAAGCCAAACATATGGCTCCCTACAATCCTGAAAGGTGAAAGGGTTAGTCGCTCAGTTAGTAAAAGAGTTGGTCTGACTCTTTGCAACCCCATGGTCTGTAGCCTGCCAGGCTCCTCTGTCCATGGGATTCTCCAGGCAAGAATACTGGAGTGGGTAGTCATTCCCTTCTCCAGGGGATCTTCCTGACCCAGAGATTGAACCCAGGTCTCCTGCATTGTGGGCAGACTCTTTACCATCTGAGCCACCAGGGAATCTGATGACGACCAGCAAACCCCCAGAAGCCAAGGGAGAGGCGTGGGACAGATTCTCCCTCACAGACTCCAGGAGGAACCAACCCTGAGGGCACATCGACCTCAGACTTCTCAGACATTTCCAGAACTGTCCTATAATAGATGCCTGCCATCTATTATATATAAAGTATGTATATTTTATAAAGTATATTATTACTTTATATAATAAAAAGTATATTTTACTTTGTAAAGTATAGAAAGTATATTATATATAAAGTATATATACTATATACTTTATATCTAAAGTATCACAGTCAGATTGTGATAACTTGTTATGGCAGCCCAAGAGAATGATACAATGGGTATATCCATTTGGTGGAAATTCCTTAGGCTGTGAACTTAAAAAAATTTTATTTATTTATTTATTTATTTAGGGCGGTGCTGGGTCTCTCTTGTGGCCTTTCTCCAGTTGTGGCTAGTGGGGACTACTCTTTGTTGGGGTGCGCAGGCTTCTCACTGTGGTGAACTCTCTTGTTTCAGAGCTCAGGCTCTAGGCACACGGGCTTCAGTAGTTGCAACACGTGGGCTCCATAGTTGTCGTGTGTGGGCTTCATTGCTCCACAGTGTGTGGGATCTTCCAGGACCAGGGATCGAACTCATGTCCCCGGCATTGGCAGGCAGATTCTTATCCACTGTACCACCAGGGAAGTCTGCTATGAACTAATGATCAGTGCACTTTTCTATATGTGAGATATATGCCCCAAATATATTGAAATAACGTGTGGATGAGCAAATAATCGAACTTCGGAGTACTGGAATATTCATAAAGATTTTAAGACACTATTGAAGTAATCACAAAGGAAAACACTTGATTACGTAAAATGCTAAACTCTACATCAAAATAATGTCTAACAACTAACATTGAAGAAACTCAAAATATTGCGGGATATATTTGTAGCAGCTATAACAACAACAGATTTGTATTCCTGATAAAGGCCTCTTGTGTATGCATTTTAAAGAACTAAAATTATATAGAACAGACAAAGGAAATAAACAGGGTAAAGAGAAGAAGAAATTTAAAAATTCATAAATGAATGATAAATGTTCAATAGAACTAGAAATCAGAGAAGTGCATGGAGCAAAATAGCATCTTTTATGTGTCAAATTGGCACGTCTTATTTTTAAACAATCGTATTCAGGGCTGGTGAATCTTAATTGAGACTGACATTCTCCTCTGCTGCTGATGAGACTAATAATAACCAACATTTAAATTCTTGATAGAGGGCTCCCCTGTGGCTCAGGGGTAAAGAGTCCACCTGCCAATGTGGGAGACATGGGTTCAAACCCTAGTTGTGGAAGAGCCCACATATCCCACATTCCAGCGAACAACTAGGCCGGTGCACCACAACTGCTGAGCCTGTATTCTAGACCCCTGGGGCTGCAACCACGGAAGCCTGCTTGCCCGAGAGCCTGTGCTTGGCAACAAGAGAGGTCACTGGAGTAAGAAGCCCACTCACTGCCACAAAGAGTACCCCCACTTGCTGTAACTAGAGAAAATCCTGCAAGTAACAAAGACCCAGCACAACCAAAATTAAATAAATAAAATGTTTAAAAAACTATTTAAATGCTTGGTAGATATCAGGCAGTATGCTAAATAGTTAGCCTGTGTGGTCAGGTACATAAGTACATCTACAGTGAAATAGCTTATTTTCCTCGTCACAACAACCTCATCAGATATTTTAAAAGAACTGGCAGAAGTACCACATAGAAGTACCAAAAAAAGATGTCCTTTCATCATTGGGGTCTGGAATGCAAAAGTAGGAAGTCAAGAGATACCTGGAGTAACAGGCAAATTTGGCCTTGAGTACAAAATGAAGCAGGGCAAAGGCTAACAGAGTTTTGCCAAGAGAACACACTGGTCACAGCAAACACCCTCTTCCAATAACATGAGAAGTCTCTACACGTGGACGTCACCAGATGGTCAATACCGAAATCAGATTGATTATATTCCTTGGAGCTAAAGATGGAGAAGCTCTATACAGTCAGCAAAAACAAGACCAGGAGCTGACTGGCTCAGATCATGAACTCCTCATTGCAAAATTCAGACTTAAATTGAAGAAAGTAGGGAAAACCACTAGAGAATTCAGGTGTGACCTAAATCAAATCCCTTCCAATTATACAGTGGAAGTGACAAATAGATTCAAGGCATTAAATCTGATAGAGTGCCTGAGGAAATATGGATGGAAGTTTGTGACATTGTACAGGAGGCAGGGATCAAGAAGATCCCCAAGAAAAAGAAACACAAAAAGGCAAAATGGCTGTCTGAGGAGGCCTTACAAATAGCTGTGAAAAGAAGAAAAGCAAAAAGCAAAGGAGAAAAGGAAAGATATTCCCATTTGAATGCAAAGTTCCAAAGATTAGCCAGGAGAGATAAGAAAGCCTTCCTCAGCGACCAATGCAAAGAAATAGAGGAAAAACAACAGAATGGGAAAATCTAGAGATCTCTTCAAGAAAATTAGAGGTACTAAGGGAACATTTCATGCAAAGATGGACACAATAAAAGATAGAAATGGCATGAACCTAACAGAAGCAGAAGATATTAAGGAGAGGTGGCAAGAATATGCAGAAGAACTGTACAAAAAAAATCTTCATGACCCAGATAACCATGGTGGTGTGATCACTCACCTAGAGCCAGACATCCTGGAATGCAAAGCCCTGGAATGCAAAGTCAAGTGGGCCTTAGGAAGCATCACTACGAACAAAGCTAGTGGAGATGATGGAATTCCAGTTGAGCTATTTCAAATCCTAAAAGATGATGCTGTGGAAGTGCTGCACTCAATATGCCAGCAAATTTGGAAAACTCAGCAGTGGCCACAGGACTGGAAAAGCTCAGTTTTCATTCCAATCCCAAAGAAAGGCAATGCCAAAGAATGCTCAAACTACCACACAATTGCATTCATCTCACACGCTAACAAAGTAATGCTCAAAATTCTCCAAGCCAGGCTTCAACAGATGTGAACCATGAACTTCCAGATGTTCAAACTGGATTCAGAAAAGGCAGAAGAACCAGAGGTCAAATTGCCAACATCAGTTGGATCATCGAAAAAGCAAGAGAGTTCCAGAAATACATCTATTTCTGCTTTATTGACTATACCAAATCCTTTGTGTGGATCACAACAAACTGTGGAAAATTCTTAAAGAGATGGGAGTACCAGACCACCTGACCTGCCTCCTGAGAAATCTGTATGCAGGTCAAGAAGCAACAGTCCGAACTGAACATGGAATAACAGACTGGTTCCAAATTGGGAAAGGAGTATGTCAAGGCTGTATACTGTCACCTTGTTTACTTAACTTATATGCAGAGTACATCATGCGAAATGCTGGGCTGGAAGAAGCAGACGCTGGAATCAAGATTGCCAGGAGAAATATCAGTAACCTCAGATATGCAGATGGCACCACCCTTATGGCAGAAAGTGAAGAGGAACTAAAAAGCCTCTTGATGAAAGTGAAAGAGGAGAGTGAAAAAGTTGGCTTAAAGCTCAACATTCAGAAAACTAAGATCATGGCATCTGGTCCCATCACTTCATGGGAAATAGATGGGGAAACAGTGGCTGACTTTATTTTTTGGGGCTCCAAAATCACTGCAGATGGTGATTGCAGCCATGAAATTAAAAGATGCTTACTCCTTGGAAGGAAAGCTATGACCAACCTAGATAGCATATTAAAAAGCAGAGACATTACTTTGCCAACAAAGGTCCGTCTAGTCAAGGCTATGGTTTTTCCAGTGGTCATGTATGGACGTGAAAGTTGGACTGTGAAGAAAGCTGAGCACCAAAGAGTTGATGCTTTTGAACTGTGGTGTTGGAGAAGACTCTTGAGAGTCCCTTGGACTGCAAGGAGATCCAACCAATCCATCCTGAAGGAAATCAGTCCTGAATATTCATTGAAGGACTGATGCTGAAGCTGAAACTCCAATACTTTGGCCACCTGATGAGAAGAAACAACTCTTTGGAAAAGACCCTGATGCTGATAAAGGTTGAAGGTGGGAGGAGAAGGGGACAACAGAGGATGAGATGGTTGGATGGCATAACCGACTCAATGGACGTGAGTTTGAGCAAACTTCAAGAGCTGGTGATGGACAAGGAAGGCTTGTGTGCTGCAGTCCATGGGGTCACAAAGAGTTGGACACAAGTGGGCAGCTGAACTGAACTGAACCACATGGATTAGATTGACAGGGGCCAAATTAGTATAAAATTGATAAGAAGGCTTTGGACCCTGAGCTCCTATTGGTAGGAAGCAAACTGAGAAAACTTCTGAGCAGAAAACATGGGCTACCTTTTATGAAAAGAAAAGATGACCTCCAGGGTGGAAACAAGAGCTCAGAGGCTGGAGTTGAAAGTTGTGGAGACTCATTTTCAGACCTGGAGTCCTAGACAAGGAACTTTCAACATAGAAAGTGATAGACATGACACTGTATGATTTTTGAGGCTTGATTACCCAAGGCATTGCCATTCATACCTTGCATTCTTTAACAGCTCACTTTGAGAGAAGCCAGAAATCATGCTTTCTGGACCCTCCAGACCCTGACAAACAGACCAGACCCTGTAGCTAAGCTACTTATGATTTGCTGATCCACAAATACTGTGGTACATATTTGTGTTTGTTGTGGCTTTGAGCCATTAGTTTTAGGGTAATTCATTGTGTGTGTATTGTTGATGAAGCAAATGACTAATTATGGTGGTGTCATTGATGTAAGAGAAAGGAACCACAGGTATAAGATAAGATTGATGAGGTTTAAAAAATACTGTAATCTTGAATTCAAATGGCAATCATTGCAATGGTGTATTTTATGTTAAGGAGCAGGCAGAGCAGAAGGAGGAGAGATGGATGAGGAGGGGGAGGGGAAAGCCAAAGCAAAGTTCCTTAAATCTGTCCACAGAAAAGACCTTGAAAATGAATACCGTAAAACCCAGCTTCTATATAAAATTTCCCATTGAAAAGCAAACAAACTGGATCCCTTTAAAGAAATGACTAGCTCTAGATCTGGAACAGAAAATGTTTAAGATGAGCCTGGAACATCCCATAACAACAGAAAGTAAGGACGCAATTTTTAAAAAGCATTAGGAAAAAAAAGCTAGGATCTGTTTAAGGATTTAGAAAGCAAAGTGAAGAGGCTCCCATTGGCTGAAGATGGGACTGTTGGCGCATGATTAAGAATAATAACTGCGATGGACTGAAACACATCAAATATGTTTAAATCCACGCATTCATAATGATGCTAGAAAAACTAATTAGTTCCATTTGCATGGTGCTTGGCACTTAATTCATTACTTTGATAACTGGCAAATAAAGGGAATAAATTACACATTTATCCTGCCTTCTATGAACTGTACCTCAATATAATTGGAGTCAATGAAGAGAAGTTTCTCTTTATAACTTCAGTTAACGAATGTAGAAATAGTAGTAAAGTGAGAATATTCATCTATTTGAAATTCCTAATGAAATAATGAATCTGGGCAGTGATCATCATTGGTTTCTGACATCACAGAAGGACAACCAGGTACTGGGTACCTCCTGTGAAGTCTCAGCAAAGCAGTCCTACCAAAGTAACAACATGAATCTGATCAAACTTTGAGATGTAGCTAACATTTTTTAGAGAATATTGGGGACAGAGGAACATGATAAATGACAAAATGGAGTATGATAAATGACAAAATGGGGAGATCCTATTAGCAAAATCCAGGTCATTGGAAACTCTACAGGAAAAATGACCAGTTTATTTAAAACAGTGCTTAGAGAAGGATGGTAGAAAGGAGAGAGAGAGAGACGTCATGTTTCAAATAGTTTTTTAAATGTGCAAAATTGCCCATTGTATATTAAATTGGGAGATCAGGATATAAAATTATAAAACAAAGCTGTCTGATTTTTTAAAGAAACATACAGCATGAAAGAAAAAATGTTCAGAAAACAAAGTGTTTTGTAGCACAGTTATTGGTAATTTTGGAATATTGTTCTGTATTTTTCTAATCTGCTTTAAGACACAAATATAATTTTTCTAATCACTGTCCTTCTTGGAATAAGGACAAATAGATAAATTAGTAAAAGCACATCTATAGAGAGGGAGGGGGAAAGTGTATTAACACTTGTTTTTTTCACGTGGTGGCCCTATGCTGTCCATTGAGATTCTCTTCTGTAAGAAAGAACACTGGCACATCCCATTGGATTGTAATGTGTTGGTGGGTCCCCTCTCACCAGTAACAGGTATATATTTTACTAATGGTCCTTTGGGAAAGACTTCAATTCAAATGAACCACCAGCCCTTCTAACTCTGAGATGGGTGTGAGAAGTAAGCCCTCATGTGACTGTTGAGGAAGGTCAGTATCTGAATTATGAAGCCTGACTTTCACCAGATGACGAACAGGAAAAGGAAAAAACTGCCTCGAAACAACCCGGGTTGGGTACAGCTGGTTCAGAAGCAACAGGTTTAATCTGTAATGTTGCCAAGGTAACAGCATCTGCTTCTGACATCGCCGAGGGTGGGAGGTGGGAGCAAAGAGGAGCAATAAAGAGGCAGAATGATTCTGTACATCTTCCCTAGGAAAACAGGAAAGAAGACTGTAAGATATTGACTATTTTCTGGGTGAATGTGCTTCCATAATGCGTAAAGTGTCATCAGGGTAAGGCAAATGGTGTTTTTCACATTACAGTCTGCCTTGAACCAAATGGGAGCCCCCATGCCTCTTGTCACATTGCCCTTTTCCCTTCTGTGACTCCTAACAGCGGTGGACAGGGCTTTCTTACAGCTCTGTCCCGTTGAGTGTGAAAGCACATTGATGTTTTCTTGTGACAGTTACTGCAGCATCTGTTCACACGGCTGAAAGATGCTTATTATGTTTCAACTGTGTCTGGATTTGCACGGGAAGAAGACAGGAAAGGAATGGCCTTGGTTCTCCTCCTCCTCTTCTCCTCCCCTTGGCTCCTGCCTCCAGATCTTTCCACCTGTAAAGGAGGATGATGAAGCAAGGAGAACGTGGCAGTGAGGAGGGAAAGAGAGCAGCAGGTCTGGGAAGTGTACTAGAGATATTTTTAGCTGAGGGCAAAACAGACAACAGGCTACCTGGCCACGAGGCAGCCCGCATGGGGACACCGGGAGCCTGGGAAGAGCTGAGTCAGGGGCAAGGTAAGGGGGGCTGGAGCCCAGCTCTGCATCAAATGGCCTTAGAGGGAGATCGGAGCTGGAGATGAAGACAGAGCTCCAGAGATGATCAGTGGCATATGTTGAGCATCAAAATTGTTCTCAAACTGGAGAAACACTCAGCTTGGT
Organism: Dama dama; assembly: GCF_033118175.1. NCBI lineage: Eukaryota > Metazoa > Chordata > Mammalia > Artiodactyla > Cervidae > Dama > Dama dama. Next base: position 19,878,116 of record NC_083710.1, read on the forward strand.
TGCCGGGCTCAGGGAAAGATGCTCTTTCCTGCCTGAACCTCATTTCATGTGTTTAGAACCTGAAGCAAACAGTCTCTGGGTAGTTCTCACTGGCTCAGAAACAAAGAGAATTTAGACCCCTGCCTGTGCCCAGTTGGGACTGAATTTTTTTTTTCCAAATGCCAACTGCTTTTACAACATGGCAGGATGTTCCAGAGGTCAAAAGCCTGAACTTGAGAGTCAGGCAAATCAGGGGAACCTGAATCTGACCCTCCAGGCCTGCCGCTTTCAGCTGCTTATACATTACTCATTATGCATTATTTCATTGGAGTCACATTTACAAGGTTGGAGGCAGGTAACCCCGCCTCCCCAGGCCTTAGCTTCCTCTCTTTTGGTGGGCTGCCAGGGCCAACTTCCTAGTGGTAGGCTGCGAGTTTGGGGGCACAGCGCTTGGAACTTTCCTGTTATCATCATTCTCATTTGTCTTTGAACATATCTTTAAAGAGTGGGAAGGAATGGAGTTCACTTGTGTTTGCTTCTTGGATTTGAAAGTGACACTAGATTAGGTAGAAACCCTGATCAGAAAGTTCTGTCCCGGGACTTCCCTGATGGTCAAGTGGTTAGGAATCTGCCTTCCAATGCAGGGGGCGCGAGTTACATCCCTAGTGGGGAACTAAGATCCCATGTGCTGTGGGGCAACTACGCCTGCACAACGCAACTAGAGAGAAGCCTGTGCCACAGCTGAGACCTGATGAAACGCGAAAGTGAAAGTTGCTCAGTCGTGTCTGACTCTTTGCAACCCCATGGACTATACAGTCTATGGAATTCTCCAGGCCAGAATACTGGATTGGGTATCCGTTCCCTTCTCCAGGGGATCTTCCCGACCCAGGAATTGAACCAGGGTCTCCTGCATTGCGGGTGGATTCTTTACCAGCTGAGCTACCAGGGAAGCCCTGATGCAGCCAAATAAATAAATATTTTGAAAAAGGAAAAAAAGAAAGTTCTGTTACAAGGTGGCAATGGACTTGTATTAAAGTTCTCTAGAGAAACAGAATCAGCAGGAGATTTTATATATATATATATATATACATATATATATATACAATGTAATATTATATATTACATAATATGTTATGTAATATATATATTACTTATTCTGTCTCATATATAGCTATAGTTAGATAATATAGATCTATAATCTCTATATATTATATATATATATAGAGAGAGAGCGAGGGGCTGGGGGTGGAATTTATTTTAAAGAATTGGCTCATACATCATGGATGCAGGCAAGTTCAAAATCTTCAGGCAGGCCAGCAGACTAGAACCCAGGGAAGAGCCGATGCTGAAGTTTTAAGTCCACAGGCAGAATTTCCTCTTCGTCAAGGAGATCAATTTTTTCTAGTAAGGCCTTCCTTCACCTAATTGGATGAAGCCTGCCCACATTATAGAGGGTAATTTGCTTTACTCAAAGTCTGCTGATTTAAATGTTAAACTCAACAAAAAATGCTTTCACAGAATTAGCTCGAGCTGTGTTTGACAAATATCTGAGCACCATGACCTAGCCAAGTTGACAGACAAAACTGGCCGTGGCAGGCCCCGTTTGCCCTGTGCAAACATGGACGCCTCCTCACAAGCCAGCACCACGACCCCAAAGAGTCACTCACACAGTAAGTATGTTCCATTAAGGTAGCTAATCTCATGGCATCTGCAGAAGAGCTGGGACCAGCTATTTTACTTTTTCTTTATTTGTGCTGCACCCTTCTTTAGGAGAAAAAAAAAAAAATCAAAGCACAGCAAAAGTTGATAGCAGGAATTATGTCAAAAAGGCAATTTTCACCACAGGTCCTGGGGTTAATATGTATTTATTCCAAAGATCTTAAACATTAAGGGAAAGAGGGAAATATTTAAAGGGAGCTCTAGACTGGGGACCAGAGATTCAACACTCTACCCTACCATTTAGGCAAATGTCCTAATTCACAGTAAGGTGGATAATTACACCTGCACCGAATCAGGGAGCAGAGAGGACTTACCATGATCATCTACACCAAAGTGCACAGATATCAATTATACTTGCGTCTGGAAAGGGTTGAAAGCTGAAAGCTTGCTGTATGAACAGAAAGTGTTGCTGCTTTTAACACTGAAAGTAAGTGAAGAGGGAACCAAGACACGCATCTCTGAGGCTGACACCTCACTCTTTTCTCTCGAGTGAAATCCCACTATGTCCTGACAGCGATCTCAGCTGTTCCCCACCTTGTGGCTGCCGTCCACATCTCTCTTTATTCGGTGCACACGAGTGGTACAGAGCTCTTTCTGTAAGCTGCTGTCAGGAAGGGCGCACGTCCTGGTGGGGAGTTCAAGGGCTAAGGTTTTAAACAGGATGTTAGAGGTGCCTCTCATGCATTGATGGAGAAGGCAATGGCCGCCCACTGCAGTATTCTTGCCTGGAGAATCCCATGGACGGAGGAGCCTGGTGGGCTGCAGTCCATGTGGTCACGAAGAGTCGGACATGACTGAGCAACTTCACTTTCACTTTTCACTTTCATGCATTGGAGAAGGACATGGCAACCCACTCCAGTGCTCTTGCCTGGAGAATCCCAGGGATGGAGGAGCCTGGTGGGCTGCCGTCTATGGGGTCGCACAGAGTCGGACACGACTGAAGCGACTTAGCAGCAGCAGCAGCTCATGCATTGAGGTGAAGACTCTTTTAGACACTGTTGCTAAAAGTGTAAATAGGTACAAATCCTGGAGTACAGTTTGGAAATTTCTAGCAAGTGCCTCAAAAATGTATATGTACCTAGTAATTCCATTCTAAGGACTTTATCCTTAAGAATGTAACAGATGAGTATGCAAATATACGTACAGGGATACTCATTAGTATCATACTCGTTACTTTTAAAAGTGAAATACTGCAAGCAACCTAAATGTCCAGTGATATCCATGGGTTCCATGGCACTAGTGGTGAAGAATCCACTTGCCAATTCAGGATGCACAAGAGATGTGGGTTCAATCGCTGAGCTGGGAAGATCCCCTAGAGTAGGAAAGTGGCACCCCACTTCAGTATTCTTGCTTAGAAAATTCCATGGACAGAGGAGCCTGGTGGGCTATGGTTCAGGGGATCACAAAGAATTGGACACAACTGAGTGACTGAACACCACCATCCAGGACTGCGTAGATGACTTACCATCCATTTTGAGAATAGAATATTATTTAACCATTAAAAAAAAATGATGATGGGCATGTGTACATAAAAATATTCATGAAACATTAAGGGGGAAAGTAAATCATAAAATATTAAATCTATATTTAATTCCATTAAAAATAAATACACAGATATATGAAAAAGTTTTGATGATGTCTTTGTTCATTTGGGCTGCTATAACAAAATCCCATAGACAAGGTGGCTTATAGCAGCAGAATTTTTTCCCCTCATAGTTCTGGAGGCTGGGAAGTCCAAGTTAAAGGCATGGGCATGTTCACTGTCTGCTAAGGACCCGCTTCATGATTTGTAGATTGCAGTCTTTTACATATTGTCTCCTTACATGATGGAAGGGAGGAGGGAGCTCTGTGAGGTCTCTTATAATGACACTAAAACCATTCATGAGGGCTCCACCCTCATGACCTAATCACTTCCCAAAGGTCCTGCCTCCTAATCCTATAACATTGGAGGTTAACATTTCAACATATTTTGGGGGAGACATAGACATTCAATCTATAGCAATGGATATATACCAAAATATTTACCGTCATTTTCTGAGTAACATAATGTTGAATTAATAGAATTCAACCAATTCAACCAATAGAATTGTTGATTAACTCTTTTTAATATCTGTATTTTCTATATTGAGTGTATCAGTTCAGTTCAGTCACTCAGTCGTGTCTGACTCTTTGTGACCCCATGGATTGAAGCACGCCAGGCTTCCCTGTCTGTCACCAACTCCCGGAGCTTGCTCAAACTCATATCCATCGAGTCAGTGATGCCATCCAACCATCTCATCCTCTGTCATTCCCTTCTTCTGCTACCTTCAATCTTTCCCAGCATCAGGGTCTTTTCCAGTGAGTCAGTTCTTTGCATCAGGTGGCCAAAGTATTGGAGCTTCAACCTCAGCACCAGCCCTTCAAATGAATATCCACAGTTGATTTCCTTTAGGATTGACTGGTTTGGTCTCCTTGCAGTCCAAGGGACCCTCAAGAGTCTTCTCCGACACCACACTTCAAAAGCATCAATTCTTCTGACTCAGCTTTTTTTATGGTCCAACTCTTATATCCATACATGACTACTGGCAAAACCATAGCTTTGACTAGATAGACCTTTGTTGGCAAAAAATGTCTCTGCTTTTTAATATGCTTTCTAGGTTGGTCATAGCTTTTCTTCCAAGGAACAATTTAATTTCATGGCTGCAGTCACCATCTGCAGTGATTTTGGAGCCCAAGAAAATAAAGTCTGTCGCTTTCCATTGTTTCCCCATCTATTTGCCATGAAGTGATGGGACCAGATGCCATGATCTTAGTTTTTTGAATGTTGAGTTTTTAAGCCAACTTTTTCACTCTCCTCTTTCACTTTCATCAAGAGGCTCTTTAGTTCTTCTTCACTTTCTGCCATAAGGGTGGTGTCATCTGCATATCTGAGGTTATTAATATTTCTCCTGGAAATCTTGATTCCAGCTTGTGCTTTATTCAGCCTGGTATTTTGCATGCGGTACTCTGCATACAAGTTAAATAAGCTGGTTGACAATATACAGTCTTGACATACTCTTTTCCCAACTGGAACCAGTCCATTGTTCCATGCCAAATTCTAACTGTTGCTTTTTGACCTGCATACAGATTTCTTAGGAGACAAGTAAGGTCGTCTGGTATTCCCATCTCTTTAAGAATTTTCCACAGTTTGTTGTGATCCACACAGTCAAAGGCTTTAGCTTAGTCAGTGAAGCAGAAGTAGATGTTTTTCTGGAATTCTCTTGTTTTTTCTATGATCCAACAGATGTTGGCAGTTTGATCTTTGGTTCCTCTGCTGTTTCTAAATATTGAGTGTATGGTTACTTATAGAACTAAGAAAATGAAGGGGGAAATGCCTTTCCTATGTGCCCTCTGATCTCATCCTTGATTAGAAGGGTAAGTGCTGTGTATTCCTAGGCCCATAAGGACATCTGGGGAGGAAAATTGTTCTTGGTATTATTTGTTATTTTTTACCCTCCACTGGCATTTTAACATCAATGTTGATAGCAGCCTCTCAGATTGATATTCTCTGTGCTGTCAAAAAGAAAATTCTAGCAAACACCAACACTGCATAGCTCTTTCTAACAAGTCTAGATCACAAACCATTGCAAGGTAAAGTAATTGTTCAATTCCATAAGAGCACCATATTGTCATAAAGACTGAAGTTCCTTGAGGTTGTTAACAAAAGTTCATCAAGAAGTTTCTGGGGTTAATGGTCAAAACCAGAAGTCAGGAACATAAACAAAGGTGACACTGAGAAACCTTGATAGGTGTGTGTATGTGTTTGTCTGTATGTGTGTGTTTCTGTAAACAGGGTTGATAATCTTTCTTCTGCGTGGCCAACCATGTGAGCTGATGTTTTAAGTGTATGTAATGGCAGGGCTTGAAATGATGCTATTTCTTGATAACTCTGGGACATTTCACCCTGAGTGCTCTTTTACCTTGAGATATGCAGATAATCCAGAAAACAGCCAGCACTCTTCAGACTGGACACTGTAGAAATGCCAGTGTATAATCATATTACCCGGTTCTCCTTTTACACTGTTGACCTGTAATCAGAGATTTAGTCTCCTGACTACACATATGTTAGGATGCTTGAAGTAGTTTCAGGCTTTGAGATCCTGAAACACCTAGCAGAAGGCTCAAATCATTGTTTCTTAAAGAGACAGCAAGTAATGAGTCAAGATGGAGGGAGAACAGGGTTGCAGGTAAGAAGACTAGTGTACACCCCTGGATCTGCAGAGTCAGATCAGCTCAGGAGGCAGGCGCTCAGTGTTCTGAATGGCCTCTTGCCTCTCCCCATTCTCATGCAACCACAGAGATGATAGATCCTTCTCTTGCCACATCTCTACCACCTCAGAACTCCTGCTAGTCTTTATTAGCATTTCTCTCAGGGTATGTACCTTATCCTGCCTTGTGTTGTAGTAAAATATGAAGACTTCTTCAGTCAGTCAATTAGTTCAGTCGCTCAGTTGTTTCTGACTCTTTGTGACCCCATGAATCACAGCACACCAGGCCTCCCTGTCCATCACAAACTCCTGGAGTTTACTCAAACTCATGTCCATCGAGTCGGTGATGACATCCAGCCATCTCATCCTCTGTCGTCCCCTTCTCCTCCTGCCCCCAATCCCTCCCAGCATCAGGGTCTTTTCCAATGAGTCAACTCTTTGCATGAGGTGGCCAAAGTATTGGAGTTTCAGCTTCAGCATCAGTCTTTCCAATGAACACCTAGGACTGATCTCCTTTAGGATGGACTGGGTGGATCTCCTTGCAGTCCAAGGGACTCTCAAGAGTCTTCTCCAACACCACAGTTCAAAAGCATCAATTTTTCAGTGCTCAGCTTTCTTCACAGTCCAACTCTCACATCCATACATGACCACTGGAAAAACCATAGCCTTGATTAGACAGACTTTTGTTGGCAAAGTAATGTCTCTGCTTTTTAATATGCTATCTAGGTTGGTCATAACTTTCCTTCCAAGGAGTAAGCGTCTTTTAATTTCATGGCTGCAATCACCATCTGCAGTGATTTTGGAGCCCCAAAAAGTAAAGTCTGACACTGTTTCCACTGTTTCCCCATCTATTTCCCATGAAGAGATGGGACCAGATGCCATGATCTTAGTTTTCTTAGACTCTTACTAAATCACAAGCTCCCTGAGAGCACTGACAGTTTCTACATTGGCTTACTGTTGATGATGTCCAGTACCTAGCAGATAACTCAGTAAAAAAAAAAAAAAAAAGAATGAATGAATAGATAGTAGCCCTCAAAATTTATTCACTTCCACTGACAGGAAGAACATGAAGTTGATGCTCTTTAGGAAAAACGAAAGCTGACTTTTCAATCTCCTAATTGTTCGGTGGTTGTGTGTGATTCCTCCTTCTCAGAGAAGACTTGGCTCTGACATCCCTGACGTCACCACTTTGATGCTTTCTTACAGCAGAGAAGGTGAATTTATTAATAGCATTATTAGCATTAATAGCATTACTCAAGGGCCTGTTCTCTATCTGGGACTCAGCCTGGTCACTTTCTTTCTGAATGCCACTGGTGACAAGCTGTCAAATGGTGGATCAGGCTTAGTATTTCCACCTACAGTATAGGAAGTGGTTTCATAACACTACTCCATAGGTATTTATTATTCAACTATTGCATGCACTTTATGGCAAATAGTTGGGTAAAAGGTGGAAACAGTGACAGGTTTTATTTTCTTGGACTGCAAAGTCACTGTGGACAGTGACTGCAGCCATGAAATTAAAAAACATTTACTCCTTGGAAGAAAAGCTATGACTAACCTAGACAGCATCCTAAAAAGCAGAGACATTACTTTGCCAACAAAGGTCTGTCTAGTCAAAGCTATGGTTTTTCCAGTAGTCATGTACTAATGTGAGAGTGGGACCATAAAGGATGCTGAAGAATTGATGCTTTCAAATTGTGGTGTTGGAGAAGACTCTTGAGAGTCTCTTGGACTGCAAGGAGATCAAACCAGTCAATCTTAAAGGAAATCAGTCCTGAATATTCATTGGAAGGACTGATGCTGATGTTGACACTCCAATCCCTTGGCCACCTCATGAAAAGAGCTGACTCATTGGAAAAAAAACCTGATGCTGGGAAAGATTGAGGGAAAGAGAAGGGGGAAACAGAGGATGAGATGGTTGGATGGCATCACCAACTCAGTGAACATGAGTTTGAGCAAATTCTGGGAGATAGTGAAGGACAAGGAAGCCTGGTGTGCTGCAGTCCATGGGATCACAGAGAGTCAGACATGACTTAGCAACTGAAAAACTTTTACTATCCAAAGACACCAGGAAGCTTTTCCTACTCCCCTCCACCCACATTATCCTTCCCTACCCTTAAGATAAGAGGTCCTCAGATGCACATGCCTTCAGCACAAGCAGATACCATGAAAATGTTCATCTGGTGGTTTAACCCCATTGACCCACAGTGGGGAGAGGGAGAGGGGTAGGTGACCACAGAGGATGAGATGGTTGGATAGCATCTCTGAATCAGTGGACATAAATTTGGGCAAACTTCAGGAGTTAGTGAAAGACAGGGGAGACTGGTATGCTGCAGTTCATGGGGTCACAAAGAGTTGGACATGACTTAGGGACTGAACAACAATTACATGCACAATCCTGAAAGGTACAATACTCATATTTATAGAATTTTTGGATGGAGTAGGAAAGTAAAGTGGTTTTTCATAGAGTACATGGAGTAGTCTAAACCACTTAATCCAACCCTGTTACAGAAAAGACTGTACCAAACCATTCCAAGGCATCCTCATCACCAACATCCCCTCTTCTTCCTTCTCCTTTCTCCCCCCTCCCCTCCCCCTTCCTTCCCTTCCTTCTCCTCTCCTTCCCATTCCTCCTCCTCCCCTCCTCCCCCTCCTCCTCCCCTTCCAGTCATCAGCCACAGCCTTCACCAAAGGCCCTGTGTACTAAGTATTATGCTAAGTGCATAAAATGAAGCCCAGGAACCATTGGATCAATGTATATGCATTCATAGAACTGTCTTTCATGGTATCATTTTACATGGTGGGCTGAAAGAGACTTCATCTTCCCTTTCTAATGGTATCCTAGGATCTTGTCACTTCTTTGAAGGAGGTGCTAATAATGGTAATAAGAATGTACAATGATTTGCTGGCCCATGCCCCTCTCTCTCTCCCCAGGTCCACAGGAGTGTGGCCAGAAGCCAACTCTGGGTATTTCCATTAAAAGTGGCCACAGCCTCCCCACTGAGAGCTCCTGGGAGAGGGAGGCTGCCTCTGTAATCAGGCAGCTGCCCCACCTTGAGCTCCTCCAAGAAATATGAGCTGCAAATTTTATTATGTGTATTAGCCTTTGTTCTTTACTCCTACGGTACCTGTAGGTCTTTCTTCAGTGAGGGAGAGCCACTCTCCCTCACCTCAGAGTTAAATGGAGCCTTGTGCTTGCTGCGTGCTAAGTCACTTCAGTCATGCCCAACTCTTTGGGACCCCATGGGCTATAGCCCTCCAGGCTCCTCTGTCTATGGGATTCTCCAGGCAAGAAAACTGGAGTGGGTTGCCATGTCCTCCTCTAGGGCATCTTCCCAATCCAGGGACTATCTTATGTCTCCTGAATTTGCAGGCGGGTTCTTTACCACTAGCGCCACCTGGGAAGCCCATAATGGATCCTCAAGTGCCCCCAAATCAATGGGTCAAATCCTCTAGGAATCATGAAAAAAAAATTGTTTCCAGGAGTGAGTGTTATCTGGCAAGGAATTCATACAGTTTCTGGAGCTCCTCATTTCCTCCCATTGTGTTAATTCTTCCAACTCAATAGCCTCATCCTCTGCCCAGCCCCTGCACACATTTCCCTCTCCTCCCCCACCCCAGGGAAGAAACTGATTGATGCTGAAGTCAGAATCCATCCAATTTTGTGATGGTCTCGGTACTCCAGACAATTGCCCTGCAGCAGCCACTGGCCGTCCTTAGCCTGTGCCAGAACAACCACAGTTTCTGCAGGCTCATTTAAAGCTGCAAGGAGGTAGGAGGTGTGTGCTAGGTGTGCGTTTAGGAGTTTGCGCCATGTGTCTTGGATAAACGCCAAGGTCAGGAAGTCTATAGAGGGTTTTCCTCCTACTTCTTCCTCTTTGATCTGTTTCAATCTGCCTTTGTACCACCTGCAGAGGGGCTGCTCCAGCCTGTTGGCATCACTCCCTTGCACAGTCTGTCTTCACTCAACACTTATTTATTATTCAATTATTAGAGTTATTGGATGTGCTCATGGCTTATTACCCTCTGGGTGCATTTACAAGTAGGATAGGAAAAACCCACCGCAGTTTAATTTCTGTTGTTACCAAGAAGCCTGTACTTACTGTGAAACCTCATATTCGTGTCATAAAGTTTTTATGGCATATTTATCTTCTCAAACCTTGATTTTCCTTTTAGGGGCTACCTAAAATGTATATATGTGTTCTCCATACAAAGTAGGTTAGAAGCAAGCACTACTGATCAACAAGCTGGGCAAAGAGCCAAGAGCCCCAGCTATTGGGGAGAGGAGCCCGTGAGCTAAAACCTGCTCCCTGAAGGTGATATCTGGTTCTTGATCATGTCAACATTTGCTTCACAGACTGTTTCCATTCCTTTCTGGTCTTTCTCAGAAGCTTGTTCTCTCTCTTCTCTGTGATGTGTGGACAAACACCTGTGCATACAAGCACGTGCACAAACACACACACAGAGCAGCCTCCTCTCCACGACACAAACAAAGACGTATCATCAGTGTTCTGGGGACAGTGGGGACACGTTTCCTGTCATCATAGCAGACCTCCCTTGTGGATTCTTTCAGAGGAGAGAAGGTTCCTAATTTTCTGCCTTCCTGTAAATCCTTTTGCAGAAGGAAGGCCAAGGATATATGGACCAGGCCCAGGGCTGGTCTGCTTCTCTGCACATGATAAAGGATTCATACAGTGCCAAGAAAGCCGACCATTTCTTCCCAGGTGGCTCAGTGGTAAAGACTCCACCTGCCAATGCAGGAGACACAGGTTTGATCCCTGGGTATGGAAGATCCCTTTAGAGGAAAGGGCAACCCACACAAATATTCTTGCCTGGAAAATCCCATGGACAGAGGAGCCTGGCAGGCTACAGTCCATGGCATCACAGAAGAGTCAGCCACAACTGAGCAACTGAGCACACATGCCTGAGTGCAGACTATCTGCTTCCTGCTGCAGAAGGGAATGCTAGCGTGAAAGGGGCCCGGGAATCAAGTTTCATTATTCTGGCTGAAAACGTTCAGTGGTTGTCAAGAACACAGGGGAACATGAGAATTCTGTCATTCCTTCTTTCTCATTTTCTCTCATTCATGTCATTGTCTTAGGGTAGCCCATCCCAATGGTTAGGCAGGCATCCCTCTGACTAGGTGCCCTGGCATCACTGCAGGGCCATCTGGAGCCCATGGGATGTCTTTGCCTCCTGACAGCTCATGTCACAGGTCTGCACCCTGTCTCCACACTGGGTATTTACCAGAATATGTGCTCTACCTTCTCAGGTTCCCTGCGGGACCAGGGCAGCACGCAGCTCCGAGCTCTCCTGGCAGTAACATGTGGACGCTTTATCCAGTCAGCTTTTCCAGGCTCGAAAGGAATGTGTCCCAAAGTACTTACAAGCACCCAGAGCCTCACATGCTGCTCTGCTCACTCTCTGGAGAACAACCTGGGACTGGCCAAGGTAGTTTCTGTTGTTGTTCAGTCACTGAGTTGTGTCTGACTCTGCAATCCCATGGACTGCAGCACACCGGGCTGTCCTGTCCTTCACTCTCTCTCAGAGGTTGCTCAAACTCATGTCCACTGAATCAGTGATGCTATCAAACCATCTCATCCTCTGTCGCCTCCTTCTCCTCCTGTCCTCAACCTTTCCCTGCATCAGAGTTTTTCCCAGTGTGTCGGCTTTTCGCATCAGGTGGCCAAAGAATTGGAGCTTCAGATTCAAATCAGTCCTTCCAATGAATATTTAGGGTTGATTTCCTTTAGGATTGACTGGTCTGATCTCCCTGCTGTCCAAGGGACTCTCAACAGTCTTCAGCACCACAGTTCAAAAGCATCAATTCTTTGGTGCTCAGCCTTCTTTACGGTCCAACTCGCACATCTGTACATGACTATTGGCAAAACCATAGCTTTCAGTATACAGACCTTTGTCAGCAAGTGATGTCTCTGCTTTAACTAGAGGCCATCTGAAATAGTCCATATGTTGAACTTGGCTGGATGGGCTGGAGTCCCCAGAGGTAGCATTACCTAGGCTCCCATTCTGACCTGTGAGGGAGTCACCATGTCTGAACCTGGGAGCTATAGGAAACTCAGAGGGCAGCAGGGCCTTCACCCCAGGGACCCCCAAAGCCATAAGCCCAGAGGCATCTGGTCTCCTTAAAGCAAATGTGCGATTCACATGGATCTGAGTTAGGGGGTTTGGCTTGTTCTGCCTGGGGTCCTGCTCAGCCCGCAAAAGCAACACTAGCTCTGAAGCCTTGAAGAGGAACAGTCAGAGTAATTTAGACACTAAAGGAGTGTTTGCTGGTTGTCCATTGATTTCCTACCGCTGCTCTGTTATCTGGGGAGCCAGAAGCGCTTTCTCCCTCAAAGCCCTCCCTCCATATAATTTGCCAACTTCAACAGGACAGCACCTGAACAAAATGCTCTTCCGCAGGAGGCTGTGTTAGTTTGTCATTTTCATCTCAGCATCCCTCTTCCTTTAGAGGTGCCCACAGCAATTCTCACTCCCTCCTGCCTCTCTAAAGAGTTTCCATTGCCCATTTCCTGATGATGCACTTAGGTTTGTCTCTTGAAAAACACTGTTACTCCACCCCAGAAATACAGCCCCCAAACTGTTGCATCTGATCCTTTTGTTATTCTTTTTTTGCATCCAGCCTTTTTTTTTTTTCCCTTCGCTGTTTGAGTCAGAGGTCAAGGGTGTCTGATGCTGCAGTACAATAACCAGCAATCACTTATTGGACTAGCTCCCTGGGAGAAAAGCTTTGCTCATTGAATTGCAAATGGCTGATCAAAAGCAGTAAATCTTTTCCAAGAACAAGGTCTGGTTTTGCCATGTTGGGCTTTGCCAAATATTTCAAATAGCCTTTCTGGTCTAAGCAAGGTGGGATGTTGGTATTTATCATTAGTCAAAGGCAGTGTTCTTAAACTATAGGTCATGATCCACTCCCTGCATGCTCAGAGACTTCAGTCGTGTCTGACTTTTTGCCTACAGTCCCTGCCAGGCTCCCCTGTCCATGGGATTTCGTAAGGAAGAGTACTGGAGGCCTGCAGGAGATCTTCCCCACCGGAGGATTGAACCCTCATTTCCTGCATTGGCAGGTGAATTCTTTACAACTAAACCACCAGGGAAGCCCTATGATCCTCTTAGGGGATCTAGAATCAGTTGAGTAGCTTACAGTGGCAACCCACTTCAGTATTCTTGCCTGGAAAATCCCATGGACAGCAGACCCTGGCAGGCTAAAGTTTATGGAGTCACAGAAGAGTCGGACACAATTTAGTGACTAAACAGCAACATTTTACAAGTAGCATCACAAAATAGAATTGAGGGAATTCCCTGGTGGGCCATGGTTTTTATTCCACACTTCTATTGCAGAGGGTATGGGTCGACCCCTGGTCAGAGAACTAAGGTCTCTTAAGCCATGTTGTACGACAAAAAAAAAAAAAAGAGAGAGAGAGAAAGAGAGAGAAAGAATTGAACTAAGTAGAATAAAATAAACGTATGAATACACCTCATGTAATATGTAATAAAAGTAGAGTTCTCTGGAAAATTTTTGTTCTAGTATATATTTTTACATACCTAGGTCTATAAATGTGTGTTCTGAAAAGTCAAAGTGAAAGTCGCTCAGTTGTGTCCAACTCTTTGCAACCCCATGGACTATACAGTCCATGAAATTATCTAGGCCAGGATACTGGAGTGGGTAGCCTTTCCCCTCTCCAGGGGATCTTCTCAACCCATGATTGAACCCAGATCTTCCACACTGCAGGCAAATTCTTTACCAGCTGAGCCACAAGGGAAGCCCAAGAATACTGGAGTGGGTAGCCTATCCCTCTTCCAGCAGATCTTCCTGACCCAGGAATTGAACTGGTGTCTCCTGTATAGCAGGCGGATTCTTTACCAACTGAGCTATCAGGGAAGCCTGAGGTAGGACCTAAAATGTATTCCCTTTTTTTTAAAAAAAAAATTTATTTATTTATTTTATTTTTTGCTTGACTGTGTCAGGTCTTCCTTGTAGCACTCGGAATCTTTGTTGGTGGTGTACAGACTCTCTCGTTGCGGTTCGAAAGCTTAGTTTCTCCCCGTCATGTGGGATCTTCGTTTCCCCACCAGGGATCAAATTAGCATCCCCTGCATTGCAAGGCAGATTCTCAGCCACTGAACCACCAGGGAAGTCCCCTATTTCTGGGTTTTTTAAATCTTTATTTTTATTGTGAAATATATAAAACTCCCAGCTACATATATACAATTCGTATTTTTTTAATTTATTTTTTATTGAAGGAAAATTGCTTTACAAAATTTTGTTGTTTTCTGTCAAACCTCAACCTGAATCAGCCACAGGTATACATATATTCCCTCCCTTTTGAACCTCCCTTCCATCTCCCTCCCCATTCCACCCCTCTAGGTGGATACAGAGCTCCTGTTTGAGTTTCCTGAGCATACAGTAAATTCCTGTCGGCTATCTATTTTACATACGATAATGTAAGTTTCCATGTTATTCTTTCCATGCATCTCACCCTCTCCTCCCCTCTCCCCATGTCCACAAGTCTATTCTCTATGTTTCTCCATTGCTGCCTATAAGTAAAATCTTCAGAACCATTTTTCTAGATTCCATATATGTGCATTAGAATATGATATTTATCTTTCTTTTTTTGACTTGCTTCACTCTGTATAATAGGTTCTAGGTTCATCTACCTCATCAGAACTGATTCTAATGTGTTCCTTTTTATGGCTGAGTAATATTCCATTGTGTATATGTACCACAACTTCTTTATCCATTCATCTGTCGATGGACATCTAGGTTGCTTCCATGTTCTAGCTATTGTAAATAGTGCTGCAGTGAACAATGGGATACTTGTGTCTTTTTTAACCCTGGTTTCCTCAGGAATGGGGAATCCCTAGGAGTGGGATTGCTGGGTCATGTGGTGGTTTTATTCCTAGTTTTTTTTTTTTTTTAAGGAATCGCCCTACAGTCTTCTCTAGTGGCTGTATTAATTTACATTCCCACCAACAGTGCAAGAGCATTCCTTTTTCTCTACACCCTCTCCAGCATTTATTGTTTGTAGACTTTTTGATGCTGGCCATTCTGACTGGTGTGAGGTGATATCTCATTGTGGTTTTGATTTGCATTTCTCTAATAAGTGATGTTGAACATCTTTTCATGTGTTTGTTAGCCATCTGTGTGTCTTCTTTGGAGAAATGTCTGTTTAGATCTTTTTCCCACTTTTTGATTGGGTTGTTTGTTTTCCTGGTATTGAATTGTATGAGCTGCTTGTATATTTTGGAAATTAATCCTTTGTCAGTTGTTTCATTTGCTATTATTTTATCCCATTCTGAGGGTTGCCTTTTCATCTTGCTTATAGTTTCCTTTGCTGTGCAAAAGCTTTTAAGTTTAATCAGGTCCCACTTGTTTACTTTTGTTTTCATTTCCATTATGCTAGGAGGTGGGTCATAGAGGATCTTGCTTTGATTTATGTCATCGAGTGTTCTGTCTATGTTTTCCTCTAAGAGTTTTATAGTTTCTGTCTTACATTTAGGTCTTTAATCCATTTTGAGTTTATCTTTGTGTATGGTGTTAGGAAGTGTTCTAATTTCTTTCTTTCACATGTAGCTGTCCAGTTTTCCCAGCACCATTTATTGAAGAGGCTGTTTTTGCCCCATTGTATATTCTTGCCTCATTTATCAAAAATAAGGTACCCATAGGTGCATGGGTTTATTTCTGGGCTTTCTGTCTTGTTCCATTGGTCTATGTTTCTGTTTTTGTGCCAGCACCATACTGTTTTGATGACTGTAGGTTTATAGTATAATCTGAAGTCAGGAAGGTTGATTCCCCCGGCTCCATTCTTCTTTCTCAAGACTGCTTTGGCTATTCGGGGTCTTTTGTGTTTCCATATGAACTGTGAAAGTTTTTGCTCTAGTTCTGTGAAAAATGTTATTGGCAATTTGATAGAGGTCACATTGAATCTGTAGATTACATTTGGTAGCATTGTCATTTTCACAATATTGATTCTTCCTACCCAGGAACATGGAATATCTCCCCATCTGTTTATGTTATCTTTGATTTCTTTCATTAGTGTCTTATAATTTTCTGTGTACAATTCTTTTGTCTCCTTAGGTAAGTTTATTCCTAGATATTTAATTCCTTTTGTTACAATAGTGAATGGGATTGATTCCTTAATTTCTCTTTCTGATTTTTCATTGTTAGTATATAGACATGCAAGTGATTTCTGTGTATTAATTTTGTTTCCTGCAACTTTGCTAAATTCACTGATTAGCTCTAGTAATTTTCTGATACTATCTTTAGGGTTTTCTATGTACAGTATCATATCATCTGCAAACAGTGAGAGCTTTACTTCTTTTCCAATCTAGATTCCTTTTATTTCTTTTTCTTCTCTGATTGCTAAAGCTAGGACTTCCAGAACTATGTTGAATAATAGTGGGGAAAGTGGGCACCCTTGTCTTGATCCTGATCTTAGGGGGAATATTTTCAGTTTTTCACCAGTGAGAATAAAGTTTGCTGTAGGCTTATTGTATATGGCTTTTACTATGTTGAGGTTGAATCCTTCTATGCCCATTTTTTGAAGAGTTTTAATCATAAATGGGTGCTGAATTTTGTCAAAGGCTTTTTCTGCATCTATTGAGATTATCATATGGTTTTTATTTTTCAATTTGTTAATATGGTATATCATATTGATTGATTTGGGTATATTGAAGAATCCTTGCATTCCTGGAATAAACCCAATTTGATCATGGGTGTATGAGCTTTTTGATGTGTTGCTGAATTCTGTTTGCTAAAATTTTGTTGAGGATTTTTGCATTGATGCTCATCAGTGATATTGGTCTGTAGTTTTCTTTTTGTGTGTTGTCTCTGGTTTTGGTATCAAGGTGATGTTGGCCTTGTAGAATGAGTTTTGAAGTGTTCCTTCCTCTGTAATTTTTTGAAAGAGTTTTGGAAGGATAGGCATTAACTCTTCTCTAAATGTTTGATAGAATTATCCTGTGCAGCCATCTGGTCCTGGGCTTTTGTTTTTTGGGAGATTTTTGACACAGCTTCAATTTCAGTGCTTGTAATTGGGTTGTTCATAATTTCTATTTCTTCCTGGTCCAGTCTTGGATGATTGAACTTTTCTAAGAATCTGTCCATTTCTTCCAGGTTACCCATTTTATTGCCATAGATTTGTTCATAATAGTCTCTTATAATCTTTTGTATTTCTGCATTGTCTGTTGTAACCTCTCCTTTCTGATTTCTAATTTTATTGATTTGATTCTTCTCTGTTTTTTTCTTGATGAGTCTGCCCAAAGGCTTGTCAATTTTGTTTCTCTTCTCAAAGAACCAGCTTTTAGTTTTATTAATCTTTACTATTGTTTCTTTCATTTCTTTTTCATTTATTTCTGCTCTGATCTTTAAGATTTCTTTCCTTCTACTAATTTTGGGGTTTTTTTTGTTGTTCTTCTTCTTTTTCCAGTTGTTTTAGGTGTAAAGTTAGGTTGTCTATTTGATATTTTTCTTATTTCTTGAGGTAGGATTGTATTGCTATAGGCTTCCCTCTTAGAACTGTTTCTGCTGCATCCCATAGGTTTTGAGTTGTTGTGTTTTCATTGTCATTTGTTTCTAGAAATTTTTTTATTTCCCTTTTGATTTCTTCAGTAACCTGTTGGTTATTTAGAAACGTATTGTTTAATCTCCATGTTTTTGTGTTTCTTACAGTTTTTTTCTTGTAATTGATATCTAGTCTCATAGTGTTGTGGTTGGAGAAGATGCTTGATATGATTTCAACTTTCATAAATTTATTGAGGTTTGATTTGTGACCCAAGATGTGGTCTATCCTGGAAAATGTTCCATGTGCACTTGAGAAGAAGGTGTATTCGTCTACATTTGGATGGAATGTCCTGAAGATAGCAATGAAATCCATCTCATCTACTGTATCATTTAAGATTTGTGTTTCCTTATTAATTTTCTGTTTTGATGATCTGTCCATTGGTGTGAGTGGGGTGCTAAGTCTCCTACTATTGTGTTACTGTCAATTTCTCCTTTTATGTCTGTTAGTGTTTGTCTTATGTATTGAGGTGCTCCTATGTTGGTTGCACAGATATTTACAATTACTGTCTTTCTCTTGGATTGATCCCTTTATCATTATCTAGTGTCCTTCCTTATCTCTTGTAATCTTCTTTATTTTAAGGTCTATTTTGTCTGATATGAGGATTCCTACTCAAGCTTTCTTTTGCTTCCCATTTGCATGGAATATATTTTTACATCATCTCACTTTCAGTCTATGTGTGTCTTTAGGTCTGAAGTGGGTTTCTTGTAGACAGCATATATATGGATCTTGTTCTTGTGTCCATTCAGCCAATCTGTGTCTTTTGGTTGGAGCATATAATCCATTTATATTTAAACTAATTATTGATACATATGTTCCTATTGCCATTTTCTTAATTGTTTGGGGTTGAGTTTGTAGATCTTTCTCCTTCTCTTGTATTTCTTGACTATATAAGTCCCTTTAACATCTGTTGTTAAGCTGGTGTGGTGGTACTGAGTTCTCCTAACGTTTGCTTCTCAGAAAAGTTATTTATTTCTCCATCAATTTTGAATGAGATCCTTGTCAGGTACAGTAATCTTGGTTTAGATGTTTCCCTTTCAGTACTTTAAATATATCCTATCATTCCCTTCTGGCCTGCAGAGTTTCTGCTGAAAGATCAGTCGTTAAATGTATGGGGTTTCCCTTGTATGTGACTTGTTGCTTCTCTCTTGCTGCTTTTAATATTCTTTCTTTGTGTTTAGTCTTTGTTAGTTTGATTAGTATGTGTCTTGGCATGTTTCTCCTTAGGTTTATCCTGTATGGGACTCTGCACCTCTTGGACTTGTTTGACTATTTCCTTTTCCATGTTGGGGAAATTTTCAACTATAATCTCTTCAAAAATTTTCTGATACGCTTTCTTTCTCTCTTCTTCTTCTGGGACCCCTGTAATTCGAGTGTTGGTGCATTTGATATTGTCCCAGAGGTCTCTGAGACTATCCTCAGTTCTTTTCATGCTTTTTACTTTATTCTGCTCTTCAGAAGTTATTTCCCCCACTTTATCTTCCAGGTCACTGATTCATTCTTCTGCTTCAGATATCTGCTATTGATTCCTCCAGAGTACTTTTAATTTCAGTAATTGTGTTGTTTGTCTCCATATGTTTATTCTTTAATTTTTCCAGGTCTTTGTTAATTGGTTCTTGCATTTTCTCCATTTTGTTTTCAAGATCATCTTTACTATCATTATTCTGAATTCTTTTTCAGGTCGTTTGTCTGTTTCCTCTTCATTTATTTGGACTTTTGTGTTTCTAATTTGTTCCTTCATTTGTGTAGTATTTCTCTGCCTTTTCATTATTTTTTTTAACTTACTGTGTTTGAGATCTCCTTTTCCCAGGCTTCATGGTTGAATTCTTTCTTCCTTTTGGTTTCTTCCCCCCTAAGGTTGGTTCAGTGGTTTGCGTAAGCTTCGTATAGGGTGAGATTTGTGCTGGGTTTTTGTTTGTTTGCTTGCTTGTTTGTTTTTCCCCTGATGGGCAAGGCTGAGTGAGGTGGTAATCCTGTCTGCTGATGCTTTGGTTTGTATTTTTGTTTTATTTGTTGTTTAGATGAGGCCTCCTGCACAGGGTGCTACTGGTGGTTGTGTGATGCCAGGTCTTGTATTCAAGAGGTTTTCTTAGTGTGACTTCTCACTATTTGATTCTTCCTAGGGTTAGTTCGGAGAAGGCAATATACGGAGAAGGCCATGGCACCCCACTCCAGTACTCTTGCCTGGAGAATCCCATGGATGGAGGAGCCTGGTAGGCTGCAGTCCATGGGGTCTCGAAGAGTCAGACTTGACTGAACGACTTCACTTTCACTTTTCACTTTCATGCATTGGAGACGGAAATGGCAGCCCACTCCAGTGTTCTTGCCTGGGGAATCCCACGGACGGCGGAGCCGGGTGGGCTGCCGTCTATGGGGTCACACAGAGTCGGACACGACTGACGTGACTTAGCAGCAGCAGCAGCAGGGTTAGTTCTCTGGTCTAGAGTCTTGGAGTCTGTTCTCCCACTCCAAAGGCTCAGTGCTTGATCTAGTTGCACTCTTCTTTCTACGTACTGAGCTCCACATCCCCTCAGCACCTACAGAATGTGAGGATTCTGCTGCCACAAATCCCCCTCCAGGGACCTTCCAGCCAGGCAGGAGAGACCACTCACACCAGCACCTATTTTTTTTCTCTCTTTTCCTTTGTGCTTAGTTGCTAAGGTAGCACATGCAGAGGCTGCCTATCTGGCGCTTCAGACCTGAGTTCCTGGTATGAACCGGCTAGGCGGCACGTCACCTCAGGACGTGTGCAGAAGCGCCTAAAACACAACTCGTATTTTTTAAAGACTAAGCCAAATCCTGAATTCCCATCACTCTGATTAAGAACTAGGACAGAACTGATACCTTCTAGGAACATCCAAATGAGACTCTTCACTTCATTCCTCTCCCTGTCCCAAGAGGTAGCCCCTGTCCAGACTTTTATGATAGTTACCCCTTTGCTTTCTTTATAGTTTCACCACCCATGTATACATCAGGAAAAATAGAGTTTAGTTTGGTCTGTCTTTGGTCTCTTCCTAACAGTTCTCCCGGATCTGCTTCCTTCACTCCATGTTATATTTGGGAGATTTATTCCCATCAGACGAGTTCATTTGTTTTCAGTGCTGCATGCTTTTCTTCCTGTGATTGTATCATGATCCATGTTCTGTCCCAGGACTCGGGGACATGGAGATGGTTCCAGATTGGGTGTTAACAAACAGAGCTACTATGAGCCTTCTCCTTCATTTCCGTGGCACGCTTGCAAAGGAGTTTCTCTGGCGGCACAAGAGACGGGTGTTGGGTTTGTGATTCTTGCATGTTCTACCTGGTGAGGTGCAGTTCAGTGCTTATACCTGTTTTCCCCTAGCAGCTCACACGTGGTTTTATTCAAATATTTTCCTGACTGGGTGTTGTGATTTTTAAGAGTTGGAAAGCATGCGCCTGAAGACTCCCAAGGTCAGGAAAGGAGACATTGGGACGAATTGAGAGAGTAGCCTTGACATATACATACTACCGTGTGTGAAATAGCTAGTAGGAAGCTGCCGTATAGCACAGGGGGCTCAACTCAGTGCTCTGTGATGCCTAGAGGGGTGGGGTGGGAGGCGGGAGGGAGGGAGGCATGAGAGAGGGGATTTATGTATCCTTCTATCTGATCCACATTGTTGTCCAGCAGAACTAACACAACTTTGTAAAACAGTTATACTCCAACTAAAAAGTAAATTAAAAAAATGAAGACCCCTAAGGTAATAATTTTTTAAAAAAATAAAACTCAGGATTTTCTCATTGCCTGGTGGTGGTGTTGATGCTGTGAGCGTGTAGATGGGCTCGGAGGAAACTGGAGCCGCAGAAGGGATGCTTACGTTGACTGAGTGCTTGTATCCTGCCATGCATGGAACTCAATGCTTTTCTGCTTTCCAAGTATCAGCTCCTAAATTTTCACATCAGCCTTAGGAGATGTGATTGGTCCCACTCGATAGGAGAACTGAGGTTCAGAGGAAATGGAGGACATGCCCAAGGTCACGTGGGGAAATGCTGGAGCTGGAACTTGAACCCGAACCTGTCTGTCTGTTAACGGTCCTCTTCCTAGTGCTTCAGGCTGTGCCCCTCTGCCTCACTGGCACGTGACCTTGACCTACAGCTGCCCTGATGTGACTGAAGGAGACATAATTCATGCCAGCGAATTCCTTCCAATACGACGGTGACCCAGAACACAGCCCCTAGGGATAAGTAGCATGAACAAGAGAGAAACTTGTTTTTAGCTGCTGAGTTGGGCAGCTGTTTTACTGCCCAGTCCTGGCCAGTCCTCGTGGATAAAAATATACAAGCACATTCACAGGATCTCCATTTTTGAGTGCTTGTTTGAATGCCTAGCACAGATGGAGGCTTTTCCCTTGCTGTGAGTCACTCTCCTGACTACCCAGAGGTGAATCATGGAAGGGAGACGTTTCATTATCAAGGTATTCTTAGAATGTTCTTAGGATGTTCTCAAAGCTCTTAATAGTTCATGCAGAAATTAATATATTCTGATGGATTAGTAACTTACCAGCAAAACCCTCAATTTCTATAGCACCACTGGAGGCAGAAAACTCACAGTGTTTAACTGACTTAATTAGTAGCTCAGAGTCACAACTAAGATCATTTATAAGGAAAATGGATAAGATGAGGCAACAAGAAGGACCAATCACTAAAGACTGAGAAAATATGTTATTTGTGGCAATGAAATGAAAGAGTTTCCAGTTGATTGAGTGGGGCTCACATTCAAAGGGCCCTACAGGATAAGGACATTTATTCAGCGAGATACTCAGGAGAACCACCATTGCCCTCACCTTCTCTTCAATCCTACTTCATGCCAGGAGTGTGCCCAGAGGCCTCAGCTGCCAGAAAATATGACCTGAGGAGTCCTGATGGAGAAGCTAGAAGGCAGGCATGCATGGCGCTGACCCTTTATATACCACATATGATATATGTATCCTATTCTAGATCATATTTTCTTAAGCTAAAGTATAGCTGATTTACAGTATTGTGTTAGCATAAGCAGAGAGATTCAGTTACAATAATACACGTAGAGATTCTTTTCCGTATTCTTTTACATTGTTGGTTATTATAAGATATTGAATATGATTCCCTGTGCTAATACAGTAGGACCTTGTTTATCTCTTTTATATACAGTAGCTTATATCTGCTAATCCCAAACTCCTAATTTATCCCTCTCTACCTTTCCCCTTTGGTAACCATAAATTTGTTTTCTATGTCTGAGTCTGCTTCTGTTTTGTAAATAAGTCCATTTGTATCATATTTGAGATTCCACATACAAGTGATAGCATATATTTATCTTTCTCTGATTTACTTTATTTATTTATTTATTTTTTTACTTCATTTAAAATTATTTCTAGGTTCATCTACATTGCTGTAAATGGCATTCTTTCATTTTTTTATGACTGAGTAACATTCCACTGTGAATGTATGCATATGTACATATATATCATGTCTTCTTTATCCATTCTATATCATGAATTATATACTACATATATATGATATGTATAGAGGTTTGATATAAGGAATTGGTTTACATGACTGGCAAGTCCAAAACCCGAAAGGCAGGACAGAGGCTGGGACCTGAGGCAGGATTTCTATGTTACAGTCTGGAGGCAAAATTTCTACTTCTCCAGGAAATCTAGGTCTTTGCTCTTAAGGCCTTCAACTCATTGAATGAGACCATCTCGGGCTGAATTATGTCCTCCCAGAATGTGTATGTGAAGATCTTAACCTCTAATGTGATATTTGGAGATAGGGTTCGTATGTGTGTGTGTGTGTGTGTGCACGCTTATTCACTCATGAAATGAGGTCATAGAGTGGGGCCCTAAACCCATGACTGGTCCTTATAAGAAGAGGAAGTGACACCAGGGAGGAGCACACAGAAGAAAAAGCCAGGTGAGGACACAGAGAGAAGGTTTCCAGGTCAAGGAGAGAGGCCTCAGGAAAAAACCAGACCTAATAGCACCTTGGTCTTGGACTTGCAGCCCCCAGAACTGTGAGAAGTCACTGTCTGTTGTTTAAGCCATCCTCTCCCCCGACACACACCAGTCTATGATGCAATATTTTCTTATGGCAGCATAAGCAAATACAGGGGCCCACCTAAATCTGAGAGTAATCTTTTATTTAAAAGCAGTCAATCCTAAAGGAAATTGGCCCTGAATATTCATTGGAAGAACCGGTGCTGAAGCTCCAATACTTTGGCCACTTGATGCAAAGAGCCGACTCATTGGAAAAGACCCTGATGCTGGGAAAGATTGAGGGCAGGTGGAGAAGGGGGCAACAGAGAGTGAGATGTTTGATGGCATCATTGATTTCAATGGACATGAGTTTGAGCAAAGTCCAGGAGATACTGAAGGACAAGGAAGCCTGGGGTGCTGCAGTCCATGGGGTTGCAAGGAGTCAGACATGACTGAGCAACTAGACAACAACAACAATGAGGCTTCCCTGGTGGCTCAGTGCTGAAGAATCCGTCTGCCACTGCAGGAGATGTGGATTCAGTCCCTGGTCCAGGAAGATCCTACATGCAGTGGAAGTCTATTCATTTTGTTGCAAATGGCGTTATCTCATTCTTTTAATGACTGAGTATTATTCCATTGTATATATGTATCACATCTTCTTTATCCATTCATCTGTTGATGGACATTTAGGTTGCTTCCACGTCTTGGCTATTGTCAACAGTACGACAATGAACACTGAGGTGCATGGATCATTTGGGGCCATGTTTTTCTCCACATTTTTGTCCAGAAGTGGGATTGCAGGATCATATGGTAGCTCTATTGTTAATTTTTTAAGGAAACTCCATACTCTTCTCCCCAGTGGCTATACCAAAGTTCATTCCCGCCCTTTTTGTGGCCATTGAGTAGTCTCACACCTCTTTTAGCCCCCTTTGCTCCCAGAACAGCAGAAGCCATGCCCTGATGGCAGAGACCTGTCCCTGGGCCTCACATCAGAGCTTCCTGGAAAGTTTTTCTTTTCAACTCCATGATTGACATGCTTTTTTTTTTTTTCTGGTGATTGAGCTGGAAATGAAATTCCACAGGCTTGAAAAACTGTCAAGCAGAGTCTCATTGAAATTGCTTTTTTTTTTTTCATTTTTAATTTGAAGAAAACAAAAGCCCAAAACCCTGCAGTGAAAGAGTCATTAAATAATTGACTGCACTTGCCATTCTAAGAGGTAATTCAATACACCCCATCAAGCCACCTTTAGAACGGAACTTTTCGGAGGCCCTCACTAGAGCCCACCTAGTAGGGGAAAAGCAGCTTTCTTGGGAGGAGGCGTCTGTGTTCCCTGGACTGGGAGCCTGGAGAGCGGAAGCAGGCAGACACCCTCAAAGGGACTGCAGCCCTGACAGAAACCAACTACATCACAGACAAGGTTGTTTAAAACTTGGCAATTTCAGATCAATTTCCCTTCGGGGGTAGAACATGAAGATACTTAGGAAAGCAAATGCGTTTAAAGGCAGCCTAAAGACTTACCAGGGTTGCATGTGCCTCAGATTCTAATTCAAGGGGATCTGAAAGGTGGTTTGGAATCTTTGGTATTTAACAATTCTTCATTCTCTCATTGGCACTTCAAAATTTATAGCGCTTTTTTTCTCTTTGCTGAGTTCAGCTTAATTAAGGATGCCTTGGTTGTTATTAACAAATAAATCCCAGATGGACTTCTTTCTTAGTTTAATGCATTAATTGCATTATTTTTTTTTTTTCCAATCTGGAATAAAATCCTCAGGAAATCACTAGTGATGCTTTTTTTTAAAAAGTTGTGATAAAATACACATAACATGAAATTGATCATTGTGACTGTTTTTTTGTGTCCAATTTAGTGGTATTAGGTACATTCATGGTGTGCTTCTGGGTCACTTTTGCACTTTTTCCTACCTTCATCCCCAGCAGTCTGGACTCACTAGAAGTGGCAGAGCAAGATTTTGATGATTAATTGCTATTTTTGCTAGTCCCATTGCAACTCTCTTGGAATATTGTGCCTTTATTCTGTGAAGGTCTCTCCTCCATTTGAACAGTTTTTGTTTAGTTGCTAAGTCATGTCTGACTCTTTTGCGACCCCATGGTCTGCAGCCTGCCAGGCTCTAACTACTTTCAATCAAATGCTTTCACCTTAGCCAAACACCCACAGAATTGAGGAATGGCATCTCCCTCTGATTCTAATTCGTGGTCACACGTCTTCACACAAAGGCTACAAAGAAAAGGAAAAGTTACCAGTGGAAGGAACCAATGTTTTTGGGGTAGCTCTGTGCTGCTTCTGTGCTAACCCAGGTCCAGATGTCACCCCTTTCGCTATTTACAAGCATCCTCCACCCTACTAGTTTCATTTAACAGATGAGGACGCTGTGGCTCAGAGAGGTGAAGGAACAAGGTCACACAGCTGGGACTGAACTCCAGGTTCAAACGAATTACAAATCCAATATGGTCTGTGGCCTAAGAGAAATGGAACCCAGAAAGGCAGGAAGATTCTAGGAGGGTGATGGGGAAGGTGAATAAATGAGCAGGAGAGTAACAGGAGAACACGCCCATCACCCTTTCCAGGAGGAGTCAACACCATTGACCTCTGCTCTCAACAGCACTCACAGGGTCCCTGGCTAGCTGGGCCTCATATGGAGAGACCTCCCAGTAAGGGCTTCCAGGCCATGCTCGTCCCAGCTGGGAGTCTGATTACAGACATTTCAGAGTATTTTGATCACTTGCATTCTCCTGCACATAGGGTCACTCAGAGCTGCAGGCAGAATTTCTGACTCTGCCTTCAAATTAAAACGCCAACTATTTGTCAAGATGGATTTTCTTAACCAACTGTCTCTGCGTGTTGAAATGTCTCTGGTTGAAAATGCCCCTGGAGAGTTACCATGGCAACACCTGTCTGCAGAATGGTGGGAAGGAATCCTTAAAAGAGATTCCAAATTGCTGTGGCCACTTCCAGCCACAGACACGCACTGGGTTTTGCTCTGGGGGTATCTATCTGATGACTCTGGCCTGGGGATGAAAGACCAAGAGGAAAACTCCAAGGTTCCAAAGATGTGTATGAAGCATCTCCCCAGCCTCAGGAGCAGGCTCACAGCGTCTTTATCAGGCTGTGCTGATTTTCTTCCGTCCTCCCTCCGTCTTCAGGGCTCAAGGTCAAACAGTTAAAAGCAGATTTATTTTGAACAGGAAAGGACTGAATGCAAGTTAAGGAAAGGACAGCTGGCTCAATAAAGGTGGGTAAAAGAAGACAGAAACAGTTGAAGGTTTGAAAACTGAAATTGGGTTTTGATAAAGGATTAAGATAATTTCCAAAACAGGTCAGTGATTTTTTTTTTCTTTCTTTTCCTTTCTTTCTCTCTTTCTTTCTTCCCCCTTCCCTGACTCCCTCACTCTCTCCCTCCCCCCTTTCCTTCCCTCCCTTCCTTCTTTCATTCTTTCCTTGGAATAGAAATGTAAACAATCCAGAGATTTGAACTGTAGAGTCTGACGTTAGCAAGTTTTACAGTTATATGAACTCCCTTGCTAATATTTAATTAGTGCTATGATCTTTCTAAAGATGGCAAACAGCATACTTCAGTATTTAAAAGCTATACAAACTCAGTTACATATGAGTATAGGGTTTTGTGGGTGTGTGTAGAAAAGATCTATAAATGTTGTAGAGAGTGAAAGCCACTCAGTCATGTCCAACTCTTTGTGACCCCACGGACTATATGAATTCTCCAGGCCAGAATACTGGAGTGGGTAGCCATTCCCTTCTCCAGGGGATCTTCCCAACCCAGGGATCAAACCCAGGTCTCCCACATTGCAGACAGATTCTTTACCAGCTGAGCCACCAGGGAAGTCCAAGAATACTGGAGTGGGTAGCCTATCACTTCTCCAGCGGATCTTCTCGACCCAGGAATCTAACTGCGGTCTCCTGCGTTGCAGGAGTATTCTTTACTCACTGAGCTATCAGGGGTCCCTAATGTTATAGAAGCATCAGCCATTTCTAAGCCCTCTTGTTTGTTAAGTCTGGTCACAATATTATTTTCATTGGCGAGACCACCCAGGAGGACTCCAGAAGAGTCCAGTTGACTCCTTCTCCCATCCTTTTCTCCTGATCCCACCCATCATCACAGTCTGACCCCAGAGTAGGGACCATGTGGACACCCTGCAGGAAGGGTCTCAAAAGCACATGACCAAAAACCCCCAGACTCTTGGAAAACTTAAAAGAATGCTTCATTCACTTTTGTCCTAGGTTGTTGTGTTCGTTTCCTTACCAAGGGACCACAAACCAGGTGGCATAAAGGAGCAGGAATTCGAGGACTTACCTGGTGGTCCAGTGGCTAAGACTCCACACTCCCAATGCAGGGGACCTGGGTTTGATCCCTGGTCAGGGATCTAGATCTCACATGCGGCAACAATGATTGAAGAGCCCATGTCCCGCAACTAAGACCCAGCACAGTCAAATAAGTAAAATTTTTTTAAAAAGAAAATGAAATAAAGGAACAGGCATTTATTCACTCACAGTTCTTGGAGCCAAAAGTCCAAAATCCAGGTGTCAGCAGGACTGATTCCTTCTGGAGGTCATGAGAGAGAATCCTTTTCATGCCCCTCCCCTGGCTTCTGGTGGTTGCCCAAGGTCCCTGGTGTTCCTTTGCTTATAGACGCATTCCTCCAATCCCTGCCCCCATCTTCACGTGGCCTTCTCCCTGTGTGCATTGATGACTCTTGTTTTCTTATAGGGACTCCAGTCATGATGGATTAGGGCCACTCTAATCCAGATGGCCTCCCCCTAACTTGATTTCATTTACAAAGATCCTACTTCCAAATAGGTCATGTGCACAGGTGGGAGGCTTCCCAGGTGGCGTTAGTAGTAAAGAACTCGCCTGCCAATGCTGGAGACATAAGAGGCACAGGTTTGAACCCCCATCGGGAAGATCCTCTGGAGGAAGGCATGGAAACCCTCTCCAGTGTTATTGCTTGGAGAATCCCATGGACAGAGGAGCCTGGCGGGCTACAGTCTGTGGGGTCACAAAGAGTTGAACACAAGTGAAGTGACTCAGCACACACACACAGAGGTGGGGGAAGGTGAAGTGAAAGCCGCTCAGTCGTGTCTGACTCTGCGACCCCGTGGTCTCTACAGTCCTTGGAATTCTCCAGGCCAGAATACTGGAGTGGGTAGCCTTTCCCTTCTCCAGGGGATCTTCCCAACCCAGGGATCAAACCCAGGCCTCCTGCATTGTAGGTGGATTCTTTACCAACTGAGCTTTCAGGGAAGCCCCACAGGTGGGAGAGGGAAGGTTACATCTTCTGCCTGTCTTTTGGGGAGGCACAGTTCAACCTGCAACAGCTGGGTTCCTCCTGAAACAGACCCCAAGACAAAGTTGTGAATGCAAATATTTAGTTTCTTTGGGAGGTGATCCCAGGAAGTGCTGAAGCAGGTGGAGAAGTGAGGAAGGGAAGGGAGGCAGACAGAGGACATGAATGAGTGGGACGCTCTTGGGGGCAGAAGGGGCCTAATCCTGCTGGGGGCCCCAGAGGACCATGCAGACTGTCCTACTGGAGAAGGTTTGGGTGTGTATGCTGTAACCTCGTCTGTAGGGCCTCGGGCTGCTGGGGCATTGCCTCCCAGCATGTCCATTTCCTGGGAAAGCCCTCAGGCAGACCGTGGCCATGGCAGGGGGAGGTGGCTGCCTGCAGGAACCCCAAGGCATGGAGACAGTGCCAGCAGCTTCTGCTCTGATCTTACACAGTGGGTCTTCCTCTCACATTGAGAATAAGGGATTTCTATTGTCAATCACTGCCGTTCCTTTTTGAACATTGGCAGGTAACCACTATCTGACAGATTATGAGTGAAAAAGATATTTTACTCCAAAATCACTTCCTTTAGCTATTGTCCAATGACAAATCATTCTAAAGATTTTCAAATTGATAACTGCATTATCTGAGCTTGAAGAAACCTTGTCTCTGGGATATATTTTTTCATCTTCCTTAAAGTTTGGTTTGCAAGCCTGTGCCTTCCCTTCCCCAGTCTGTGCCCATCTGGTAAATTCCTATGGGCATGCTAAGTCACTTCAGGTGTGTCTAACTCTCTGTGACTCTGTGGACCATAGTCCGCCAGGCTCCTCTGTCCATGGGATTCTCCCGCAAGAATACTGGGGTGGGTTGCCATACCCTCCGCCAGGGGATCTTCCCAACTCAGGGATCGAACCCGGGTCACCTGCATTGCAGGCAGGTTCTTTACCGCTGAGCCACAGGGGAAGCCTAGTAAATCCCTCTCCAACCTTTAAGACTGAATCACATCTCTGCGTCGACGATGAGCTCCTGCCAGTCATCCTGTAGTGCCGAGCACAGCGCCCTATAGGAGGACATTATGCCATGAATGTTTGCTGAGTGAGTGAATTATGAATGAGTGAATGAAAGAATGTATGAATGAATGAATGTGGGATCATTGGTTATTTCAAGCTCTCCCTACCACACAATTGGGAAGTGGCACCCTAACAGCAAAACTGTAAATTCATTATTCTTCCCAGTGTGCCGTAACCCAGGACACTTTATATTCACACAAACACCTTGAAAATAGCTACTGACAGTCTGTTCAGATGTCACTGACATGGCCCACATGTGACCGGTTTTTCTTCCTCAATTTGATTGCTCTTTGATGTGCAGCCACGTGACTTCTCCCGGGCCTGGCAGTATCCTCTTCACAGCCTTTTCTCTTGGGCTTACGGTCAGCTTGCTGTCCTCCCTCAAAGGAGGCAGCCCCAGTCCACCATCCCACAGCAGGCCTGTCCCTTTGTCACTCTGGTGTCCTGGTATGCCACTGTTCCACTCTTGAGACAGGGCTATCGCTGTTCCTTGGTGCAGACTTGGGCCAATGCAAAGTTTTTATCTAACCTCAGAACTTTTGATTTCTTTCTCTGGATTTCTGTAGGAGCTGAGGAACATCTGAAACACTGGCCAATTGTCCTTCAATCAGTTATTCACTTTGCCGTCATGACTTCATCGACGATTCCATGAAACCCAGAGCTGCTACCAGGACAGTTCTAGGACAGCCGTCATCCTCAGCTTCCTCTTCGCTGTTACTGCCCGTCTTGTCATCACTGTCAGCATCCATCTGTCAAGCACTGAACAGTGTGAGCTGAAGATTTCCTTGGAGCTGGAGGTGAGGTAACAGAACCCTTAAAGCTTCTATCTTAAGTGCCATTACATTGGCATATTTTTTTTTTCACAACCATGTTTGAACATCCATCCAACTATTTAATAAATACTTATGGCAGGACCATTACACTGAGAATACAATGGTTTAAAAGACCCACTTCCCCACAACTATTCATAGTTGTGTTAGTCATCATAGCCAAAACAATTAAACAGACGAAACACTGAAAGAATCTTTACTTGAAACATTGAGAATAATGTTTGAAACAACTAAAATATCTTCAACAAATGAATGGATAAACAAAATGTGGTATATATAATAGAATATTTCTCAGCTATAAAAAGAAATAAAGCGCTGATTCCTGCTACAATATGGATGAACCTTGAAACCTTATGCTAAATGAAAGAAGCCAGACACAAAAGGCCACCTGTTATATGACTGCATTTAAAGGAAATATCCAGAATAGGTAAACCTACTATAGAGATGGAATGCAGATTGGCTGTTGCTGGGGGCTGGGGGAGGGGGTACAGAGTGTGACTGCTTGGTGATTTCAGGATTTCCTTTCGGAATAAGAAAATATTTTAGAACTAGATACAGGAGGTGGTTACACACAGATGTGAAAGTGCTAATTGCCACTGAATTGTATGCTTTAAGTGGCTAATTTTATGTTATGTGCATTTTGTCTCAATTAAAAAAAAATGTTTTTTAAAGACCTGACTCCTATTCCTCACAGTCCATGAGTTCCAGTTTCATGTATAGGCCCCAGAGAATCTGTGAAGGGGGAGAGACCACAGTCTGGTGTGGAGGCAATCATTGCCATCACTAAGACCTTTAAAGGAGAAAAGGACTTGGAAACCATCAAAGGACAAAGGCTAGGATGGGATTAGCAGGGAAGTTAGGCCCTGTGGCTCTGTGGTGTTCTTGGTTTGGTCCTTAATTAACAGAGTAGCCTTGTTTTCTTTTGTTTTGTTTTAGCACTATTTGGCAGCCACTGGGCAAGTTGGTGGAGGAAGAGGAGATACAAGGATGAAGGAGATGAAGACTCAGCCCACTGTTCAACCTACCCACCAGCTTGCATCCTAACAGGGGAAGAGACCTGCCCACAGACAGTGATAAATGGGGTAGGATAAATAATAAATGCTGTGGGAGGGTCACATGGAACTCTCTGGTATAAGCCCTGGAGAAGGAGGGAGATAGACTTTATCCAAGAGAAGGAGTCACTTTCTACCCCACGGGGCTGAGGGCAAGTGCCGAGGGCTTAAGAGAACTCCATGCCCCAGACTCTGCCCTGCAAGCTTATGTTCCCATCAGTAAAGGAGGCCAATTGGGTGAGTGGCAGATTGTTTCCCAGTTAGATCAGCAATGCAAGGAATTGAGGAAGAGCCCCTAGTGCTGGCTGATTCTGATTCTCTCCCCAAGAGATGCTCACTTGACTTTCCATTTCCCCTGGGTTCTCCACTGGCAGCAAGAGGCATTAAGGGGCAGGGAACCTCCTCTCTGGGATTTTGCTCTGCTAGAGAGAGTGCTCTGGGCTTGACCTGTAGTATCTTTCACAGTCATCCTTTGAAACAGGGATTATGAACACTTCTTTATGTATTTATTTTTTAAATTCTTATTTATATTTATTTGGCTGCACCAGGTCTTAGTTAGGCTTCCCAGGTAGTGTTAGTGGTAAAGAACCTGCCTGCCAATGCAGGAGACATAAGAGAAGCAGGTTCGTCTCCTGGGTCAGGAAGATCCCCTGGAGGAGGACATGGCAACCCACTCTAGTATTCTTGCCTGGAGAATCCCATGGACAGAGGATCCTGGCAGGCTGTAGTCCATAGGATCACAAAGAGTTGGACACGACTGAAGTGACTTAGCAGGCATGCGTTGCGTCTTAGTTGCGGTACGCAGGATCTTTAGTTGCATTCAGACTCCTTAGTTGCGGCATGTGGGACCAAGTTCCCTGACCAGGGATGGAACCCAGGCCGCCCGCATTGGGAGTGTGGACTCTCAGCCACTGGACCACTGGGGAGGCCCTAAATGTTCCTTTTTTGCAGATGAGGTTCAGAAAGATGAAATGATTTGCCAAAATCAGACAGCCAATAAGTGATGGGATCAGGATGTGAGCTGGTGTGACGTCACAGGCTCTGTTCTGTGTACCCCCAGTCCTATTTGGCTAAGAGTCTGTGCCATAGGGCATCAATCTTCATTAAGACAAGTTCTCCAACTGGAAACATTAAAGGAAAAAGTAATGTGAGGCTGAAAAATGTTGACAAGCTATTGCTGGACCTATACCACTGAACCTTCCTAGGGTAGCTGTGCTTCAGCTGGGCAGGCTCCATCACTCACGGGACCGCCCTGGCTCCCCTGCGCATCAGTGGCCTTGACCACTGTCAAGAGTCATGTCCTCAGCACAGAGCTGAGACCTGCGAGGTTTCTGATGAAGAAAGAACAAAGTGCCTGGAAACTTGAGTTGCACTCTGTCACAGTGAAAAGGCCAGAATTGGCATTTTAAAAATTCATTGTCTTCTAATAATAAAACAGTGTTGACAGAGAGCTGGGCTTCTGAGAGCATCAGGCTTGTGCAAACATTGCTTCTGGAATGTTCACAACACAGGCTCAGGGAAGTGAGAAGGTGACTCTGATTGGGGTCTCTGCAGTTAAAAGAAACAGGCCCAGAGGAAAAGCCTCCTGCTCCAGGCGGGCAGAAAGCGGCCAGAGGGAGGTGATGTGAGTTCCAAGAACAAACACTTGCGGAGCACCCACGCGTGCCAAGTGCTGTCACAGACATACGTGCATTGCCCTGTGGAGCATCTGCCTGCTGTGTCCTATGCTCAATTCCTTATTCCTTGAATGCAAAAGCCATGGAGGCAGAGGAAGCTGGTTCTTAGAGAGCCAAGGGGAAGAAGTCCTCCTTGGTCGCTCATCCTCGTCTTGCACTCACCCTCTTTACATCAGGCTCTGAGCCTTGGCACAGTGAAGTCCTCTGCAGCCAGCCCAGCTGGCAGGGGCCCTGCTTATCCTTCTGACCTTACCCCAAAGACCCCCTGCTCTGTAACACAATAAGCAATTCTCTGGACAGAGGAGCCTGGCAGGCTACAGTCCAGAGGGTCACAAAGAGCTGAAGTGACTTAGCATGCACGCACACAGACAGCCCAGCTGGCAGGAGCCCCGCCACACTGTTGTGTGGAACCCGTGAGCTTGAAGAAGGGTCTGGTCCTGGTACCTTCCTTTCTCCTTCAGATCTGGTCCCCGTGGAGGAGCTGGTTTGCCTGTTTGCCCACAGCCTGGGGCGAGCTCCCTGGGCACACACGCTCTACCTTTGCTGGAGGCGGGAGGTGTCAGGAGGCCAACTCTCCAGGAATGGGTTGGATACTGGTGGGAAGTAGTAAAAGACTGGATACCTAAGCCAAAAATCCTCTAGTCTGGCCTTTTCCAATAATAAAGCTGATATTTTCATCTTCTCCTGTCAGATTCTTGAATGTATCTCTCCATTGGTTCTGAGCTCAGAGGATGGAAACTGAAGTGTAATTTCTTTCTTTCCTAGAATCCTCCTGGGGTCTCTCTTCTCCCCTAGTACACTCACTGCCTGGCACATAGTGGTGGTGATTTAGTTGCTAAGCCGTGTCCAATTCTTGCGACCGCATGGACTGTAGCCTGCCAGGCTCCTCTGTCCGTGCGATTTCCCAGTCAAGAATACTGGAGTGGGTTGCCATTCCCTTCTCTAGGGCATCTTCCTGACCCAGGGATCAAACCAGGGTCTCCTGCACTGCAGGCAGATTCTTTACCATCTGAGCCACCAGTGCCCGGCATATAGCAGGTGCTCTCTATTTGTTGAATAATGAAGTAGTCAAAGATGTTAAATGGGAGGCTGATGCTTTTCCTTCCTTACTGTAGAAATAATCCAAAGCCGTTGTCATGGGTCACTTAGTAATTGTGTTTTGGTTGGGAAGGGTCAGGTGAATCAACCCTAATTTGATTGGCTGAAGGTCTCATTTATGCCTGAAATGGGACTAGCCTCAGCCAGAAATGCCCAGGGCAAAACCCCTAGTAGTGTATTAGTCGCTCAGTTGTGTCTGACTCTTTGCAACCTCATGGACTGTAGTCCGGCAGGCTCCTCTGTCCATGGGATTCTCCAGACAAGAATACTGGAGTGGGTTGCCCTTTCCTTCTCCAAATGATCTTCCCGACCCAGGGATCAAACCTGGGTCTCCTGCATTGCAGGCAGATTCTTTACCACCTGAGATCTCTATTGAGAATAAAAGCAATGGGAATTTGATAAAGTTTAGTTATTTTGCAAAGGTCCGTCTAGTCAAAGGTGTGGTTTTTCCAGTGGTCATGTGTGGATGTGAGAGTTGGACTGTAAAGAAAGCTGAGTACCGAAGCTTTGATGCTTTTGAACTGTGGTGTTGGAGAAGACTCTTGAGAGTCCCTTGGACTGCAAGGAGATCCAACCAATCCCTCCTAAAGGGAAATCAGTCAGTCCTGAATATTCATTGGAAGGACTGATGCTGAAGCTGAAACTCCAATACTTTGGCTACCTGATGTGAAGAACTGACTCATTAGAAAAGACCCTGATGCTGGGAAAAATTGAAGGCAGGAGAAGGGGACAACAGAGGATGAAATGGTTGGATGGCATCACCGACTCAATGGACATGACTTTGAGCAAACTCTGAGAGTTGATGATGGACAAGGAAGCCTGGTGTGCTGCAGTCCATGGGGCCGCAAAGAGTCAGACACGACTGAGCAACTGAACTGAACTGAATTCTTTTGCAGGGATGGAAGTACCTGTCCAGGTTTTTGTTTCAAGAGCCTTCAGCTGTCTAAACACTCAGCTCAGCCAAGCCTCGCTCTGCATACAGACTGCGGCTGGACTTCAGAGGCTCAAGCATCCTGCTTTCATCTTCCCATTGGCAGAGCTCCTTGTTTCCAACCCTGACTGGAAGGAAATGAGGAACCCCACGGCAGAGGACAGGTGAGGGTTGGAAGAATTCAGGTGTACATTTAAAAAAAAAACAATTTATTTACCTTTGGCAGTGCTGGGTCTTTGTTGCTGTGTGTGGGTTTTCTCTAGTTGCATCGAGCGGGGGCTGCTCTCTAGTTGTGTGCAGGCTTCTCATTGCTGTGGCTTCTCTTGTTGTGGGGCAGAGGCCCTAGGGCGCCCGGGGTTCAGGAGCTGTAGCATGTGGGCTCAGTAGTTGCAGCTCCCGGCTTCTAGAGCACAGGCTCAATAGTTGTGGTGCACGGACTTAGTTGCTCCATGGCACGCGGGATCTTCCCGGATCAGGGAGTGAACCTCATCTTCCTACATTGCAAGGCAGATTCTTTACCACTGAACCACTAGAGAAGCCCTGAAGTGTACATTTTAAGGCTGCTGAGGTGGTCATTTAGGCTATAGTCTTAATGCCAATCCCAGGGAGTGACAAGGTGAAAAATAATTTTTTTTAAAAGTGTAAAACTGAAAATAAAGAGGGGGACACAAGAGAGCTCTCAAGACATACAGGGTGGAGGGGGAGAATGTAGAATTTCCCCCAAGAAAGCAAGCAGAAAGGAACATGAAGTTAAAGATCGGTGGACAGAATAAGCACCCCCTAATCTTTCCGTTGCTTTTGAACTGTGGTGTTGGAGAAGACTCTTGAGAGTCCCTTGGACTGCAAGGAGATCCAACAAGTCCATCCTAAAGGAGATTAACCTTGGGTGTTCATTGGAAGGACTGATGCTGAAGCTGAAACTCCAATACTTTGGCCACCTCATGCGAAGAGTTGAGTCATTGGAAAAGACCCTGATGCTGGGAGGGATTGGGGGCAGGAGGAGAAGGGGACGACAGAGGATGAGATGGCTGGATGGCATCACCGACACAATGGACATGAGTTTGAGTAAACTCTGGGAGTTGGTGATGGACAGGGAGGCCTGGCGTGCTGCAGTTCATGGGGTCTCAAAGAGTCGGACATGACTGAGCGACTGAACTGAATTGAATCTTTCCATATTTCTGTTGTCTTGGTGCTGAAGCAGGATTGGCTCCTAAGTTTTAAGTCTTTCAGGCCACACAAAGGATGTTTGTCTTTCCCCTGTCTTTTTCTGTGTGTGGTGTGGGGGTGATGGTGGGGGATGGGAAATGAAGTCCTGGTCACACGGGAGAGGAAACCCAGGAGGCCTGGGTTTCCCACCACTGCAGATGTGCCCAGGTTGGGAACAGGAGGGAGCAGATCTGCTTGATTAAAATAGAAAAACCCACAGGGGGCCTTCTGATTAAACACAGGTCCCAAGGACCTACTGTATTGCACAGGGAAGGCTGTCAATATTATCTAACAACCTAAATGGGAAAAGAATTTGAAAAAGAATAGACACGTGTATATGTATAACTGAATGACTTTACTGTCCAACCAGAAACTATCACAACATCGTTAATCAGCTATACTCCAATATAAATTTTTTTAAAAAATGCAGGTCCCATCAGGACCCCCTCTTCTTTTCATTGCAACTCAGTTTGGTGAGATGGGGTAACTTGCCAAATGAAAAGAAAATCACCTCTTATCTCAGAAGTTGCTATGCCAATTAAATACACTAATATTATGTGCCACGGCCTATTTCATCACCTGTGGTAGGTCCAGAAATCCCATGCCTGGGAAGCTTCCCTCTAGTGCAGCTCTTTGGGAATGAACCATTCAGGTTGCTCCCTAGGACTCTGGGAGGCAAGGCCCTTCTGGGAGGGGCCGCAAATGAGGTCAAGCATGACTTGATAGGATACTTAGGCCGCTTAGCCGATCAGCTGTGTCCTACTCTGCGACGGCATGGACTGTAGCCCTCCAGGCTCCTCTGTCCATGGACTTTTTCCAGGCAAGAAATACTGGAGTGGGTAGCCAATTCCTGCTCCAAGGGGATCTTTCCAACCCTGCAGGATTGAACCTGCGTCTCTTGCATCTCCTGCATTGGCAGGTGGATTATTTACCACTGAGTCACCTGAGAAGCCTGAGGGTGCTGAAAACAGCTACCAATAACAGAACTGTCTGTCTGTTGCAGGTGTGAGTGAATCCTTATTCTCCTTTTGCTTGCAAGGAAACTGAGGCGTGGAGAGTTTGGGTCATGCGCTTTACATCACAGCCTGGCACGTTTGATCAAGTTGGGTTTGGGTGGCTTGTGCCCTGCTTCCTTCTCACCCCGACTTTATCCCCAGCCCAGACTGGAAGGAGAGCATTGAAAAAATCTCTGTAAATCAGAGATGTGATGGTACCTGCCTGTGGAGCTGTCACAGAGATTCAGTGAGGTGATTATGGGACACGCTTATGAGCGTGCCTGGTCTGTAGTAAGCATTCAGTAGATGTTGGCTCTTAGGATCAGCGCTGGGTTCATCCTCTCAGCCAAAGGATTCCTGAAGGAAGAAAGAGAAGCACCAGCGGCAGGGAGGGCAGCAGGGCCCAGTGCACTGAAATCAGAACTTGGACTCTGCTCAGAGAGACCTCAGAGTGACTGCCCGAATCTGCTAAAAGAAATAACCAGTGCTTGTGGTCACCAGACTGAACAGCTAATCACGGCTCTCCATCTGTGATTATAAAGTACTGGAGACTTGAGAAGGGAGAGCTCATTAGGTGAAAATTGAACAAGCATCAGCCGCTTCGAGAGGCAAAGCGCTCAGTGAACATCAGAAACGGCTGTGTCTTAGGCATTCATCGGGCAATGGCTTATGATTTCTGTTTCTTTTTAAATATCCCATGGCAAGCCTCAAATGCCTTAAAAATGAGGACCCGGAATAGAATATGAGTCTAAAATACAGGAGGCCCAAATGAGCTCTATTTAAGGTTCTAAATAAGGCATCGAGTTTATCACTCAGTACAGAAAGACCAGCTCCAGGCTTCCACTGCTAATTATAGTGCTGACTTCATTTTCTTCTCCTTCTCCCTGGTGTGTGTTTTTAGTCTTTGTTTCCTAACAAGTCTGGGATCACTTGTGGTGGTTTCATTCTTCCCGTCCCACTCTCCCAGCTCTCCCTTCAGTGCACCAGAGCCTGGCCAGCTGGGTGGATTCGCTGCCGCATCCTCTGATCATTGTGTTTCTCTTGCTGCTCAGACAGGGAGCAGAGTCCTTCTTACTTCTGCTCCCATAGCCACAGGGTCACTGTGGGGGGCGGGCATCTATCCTCCACAGGTATATGACCTTACCCACCTGAGCAACAGCTTCCACTGCACACCCCCCTGGATACACATGAGACCCTGTACCCCAGCCTCTGGGGACTAGGCCCCATGGAAGGCACCTGACCTCAGGGCCACAATGGTTTGGCTTACAGAGATAGACTAGACCAATTAAATTCCTGTTTTTGAAAAAAATTATGTATTTATTTATTTTTGGCTGTGCTGGGTCTTTTTTGCTGCTCGTGGACTTTCTCTAGTTGCGGCGAGTGGGGGCTACTCTCTAGTTGGGGGGCATGGGCTTCTCCTTGCAGAGGCTTCTCTTATTGCACAGCTCAGCCTCTAGGGCATGACGGCTTTAGTAGCTGCAGCACGTGGGCTTCATTGCCTCATGGCATGAGGCTTCTTCCTGGACCAGGGGTCGAACCCGTGTCCCCTGCCTCGGCAGGCAGACTCTCACCCGCTGGGCTGCCAGGGAAGTCCCACATTTCTTTACTCAGAAATCCAAACTAAAATGGAGATGACGCGTTCACTGGCTGGTTGCAAGAGCTTCAAATCAAAGGCTGTACAGTGGAGTCGGGCATGGGGAGACCTCACCTAGATGGATGTCCTGCTTGTGGCCCAGCAGAACCAGAGGTGAGGTGTGTGGCCACATCTGACCAAGGTGGGGCACCAGAATGAAGATCCCCAGATCCAAACTCGAGGTGTGTCCACAAGGGGCTTGGCCTGATTACAGCTCCATCTGGGTCCTCAAGATGAGCCCCATTTTCATACCTAAGTTGGGCTTCCCTGGTGACTCAGATGGTAAAGAATCTGCCTGCAATGTGGGAGACCTGGGTCTGATCCCTGGGTTGGGAAGATCCCCTGGAGAAGGAACTGGCAACCTACTCCAGTATTCTTGCCTGGAGAATCCCATGGACAGAGGAGCCTGGAGGGCTAGAGTCCATTGGACACGACTGAGTGACTAAAGCACACACACACACGCAGAGGATCCTCTTTACTGCAACCAGATGAACGAATCCTGGCAGTCAGTAACAGTCCATTTCCACAAGATGCCATAGGAGTGCAGATCTCTGATGTCAGAGCAAGTCAGCCTGGCCCTTGGCCCTGGTCTGGTGCAGGGCTGAAGCAATGGTAACTTGAGGCTGATCTGTGTGGTTGCCAGGACTGCTGTTGGGTGGGTGTGTGATTCTGGGAGCAGCCTCTAAATCAAGCATTTCAGGCCCATTTACAGGTCAGGGGTGGATGCATCTTATTCTGAACTTGCTTACTGCGGCCAGTACCTACAGAGCCATTCAGCAAGTATTTATTGGGTCCCTCTGATGTTCAGCCTTGAATAGTCATTGGAAGGACTGATGCTGAAGCTGAAGCTCCAATCCTTTGCCATCTGATGCGAAGAGCCGACTCATTGGAAACAAGTCCTGACGCTGGGAAAGATTGAGGGCAGAAGGAGAAGGAGGCGACAGAGGATGAGGTGGTTGGATGGCATCAGCGATACCATGGACATGGGTTTGAGCAAACTCTGGGAGATGATGAGGGACAGGAAACCTGGTGTGCTGCAGTCCATGGGGTCGCAAAGAGGGAAACGGGACTTAGTGACTGAATAGCAACAATGATGTCAGGTTATGGAGCTAAGTGTGAAGTATGAGGCAAAGGTGAAATGTTCAGGTGTCTGTTGCTCTGACTTAACAATTAAAACAAAAGATGCATGCACAAATCAAGAAAAAAGCGATACCTGTCATGAAGACATACAAATAAAATGCCACGGGCTTTCAGGACAGGCACCAGCTACTTCCTTCCAGAAGGATTATGGGAAAAGTTGAGGCTGAGATGACGTTGTGTCTGGACCTTGACCCTCAGGGAGGATCTGGAGGCTGGTGAGTGGGAAATACCAATAGAAAGCAGTGCGTGTGGAGCTGCAGAGTGAGGAGCATGAAAGGAAAGACTGGCCGTCACATTGGGTTGAGAGCCGTTCGTAGATGATGGAAAACATCACACTGTGCCGCGGGCTTTATTTTGCAGCTGATGTGATGTCACTGGAGGGTTGTGAACAGAACAATGGCGGGCAGAGACAGCCTTTGGAAAGATTACCGCCGGTCATATTAATAGGAAGGAGGGAAGCCTAGTGATGCTTAAGGAGCTGTCCACATCGGATGGAGTTGAGGGCAGAGTGGTGCTCCCACCCAAGGCATCTTCACTTCTGCTTCCTCCTCGGGAGCCTGACCAGTAGCACTTTCCCCTCATGACAAATCCCTCTTCTCTTCCTGATGGACCCCACCTGCTCCCCACCCCCAACTGTATAATGTTGCCAAATGGATTCAATTCAAATTCTATGTAATAAAAACATAAAGTAAGGCAACATAAATGGGAATGCTTTAAGTAATGTCCTCTGGCTCATAAAAGCCTCTTAAATTGATTACACGAGAGCGCAGGGTGCAGACGCCAGAAAAAAGGGTTTTATAGGAACTTTGGCAGCGCCCCAAAGGGGAGTCGTGTGGTGGTTGCCACGGACATAACTCTTCCCCAGATCACGTTTGTGCTTCAACTGCGGCACCCTGCACAATGACTTTCCCTTCCCTACACAGCGTATGTATTTAAAAACAAAAACCCGCCGTCATCAGCGATTCTTCAGCTCTGATCATTTGGGCTGTTAAAATTCTGAGGTCCGTTTTGCAATAGTTAAGACAACTAGGCGTGTGAGTTATCCTGGAAGCTGGGGAAGATCTTTTTTACTCTCTAAGGGGATGGTTTTGCACGATGCTTAGCCCGGGTCCTGGTATTCAGTGCAGAGGAATATGATGCACTAATTCAGCTGCTGGAAAAGCCCTGGGAAGTTGGGAGAGGTTTCTTTCCAGCCCCACTCTGGAGTCTTCTCTTGCCTGTCCTGTCTTCTGTCCAGATCTCTGCTGCTCAGCAAGGCAGCCTGGGCAGGGGCGGGGCTGACCAGTGATACCAGGAGAGTGATCCTGCCTTCTGAGTACCGTCTGATCGTCAAAACACTGGTCTGAGAACAGAAACACATTCTTGGGAATAGTTTGTGACTCACAAAAGTGGAAGATTTTTTTTTTTCTTAATATTTCTTTATTTGACTGCATCGGATTTT
Organism: Dama dama; assembly: GCF_033118175.1. NCBI lineage: Eukaryota > Metazoa > Chordata > Mammalia > Artiodactyla > Cervidae > Dama > Dama dama. Next base: position 19,919,959 of record NC_083710.1, read on the forward strand.
AGTTGCAGCACATGGGATCTTTGCTGTGGCTCCAGGGCTTCTCTCTAGTTTTGGTGTGCAGGCTTAGTTGCTCTGCAGCATGTGGAGTCTAGTTCCCTGACCAGGGATCAAACTCATGTCCCCTGCATTGGAAGGCAGATTCTTAACCACTGGACTACCAAGGAAGTCCCAGAGTGGAAGATCTTTTAAAGCCACATGTCAGGTTACCAGAGGAGTGTATCTCCTGGCTTATATCTTCTTGAGAGGTAGATCAGGTCTTTAGGGCTAAACCAGGAGGCTTCTTCTTCTTCTTTTTTTAAAAAAAACAACCTGTATTAATTTGCAGTATTTTCCCCCAGAGGGTGAGATGTTTCCAATAAACCTGGAACTCCCTTGCTTTTTCCTTTCTCTTTCTCCCTCCTCCTCTCGCCCTTCCCTCTCCCTTTCTTCCTCTCCCCGTCTTTCCTCACCTTTCTTTCTTTCCTTTCTCCCTTCCTTCCTTCTTCCTTCTTTCGTTTCCTTCCTTCCTTTCTTCCTCCCTCCCTCCTTCCTGTCTCACTCTCCCTCCCTCTCTCTCTTTTTCTCTCCCTCCCTCCCAGTCTCTCTCTCTCTCTCCTTCAGTATCAGCTGAGAGTCTCCTAAGTGCCATTCTGCTACAGGCAGGGAGAGGGTGGCATGAGTGGTAAAAATAAACGAGCAGAGCCCAGTCCCAGGCTGCCCAGAGCTCAGAGTGCAGTGTGATAATTCTCAACAATGTCTCATCATCTGGTGCACATCAGAATCATCTGGAGCACTTTTTAAAAAATTCTTGAACCCCACCCCAGGAATCTTCAAAGGTGCAGCCTAAAAAGAATTATTATGAAAAAAAAAATCTTCCCAGGCAACTTTCTTATCTTGTCATCAATCTTACTTTGTCATCAAGGAGACAACCACTAGCCTATTGGAGAAAAAATAGCTACAACACTATGTGATGTATAAACACAAAGCTATGTTAGCAAGGAGGGAACTACTGATTCAGTTGTTGGAAGAGTTGGTGGTCAGGGAAAATTTCATAGAAGCAATGCTTGAACTGGGTCTTAAAGGATGAAAAGGAGTTTGCTAGGGGTTAATGGGGCTTCCCTGGTGAAAGTGAAAGTGTTAGTTGCTTGGTCATATCTGACTCTTCACAACCGCATGGACTGTAGCCTCTGTCCATGGAATTCTCCAGCAAGAATACTGGAGTGGTTTGCCATTCCCATCTCCAGGGGATCTTCCTGACCCAGGGATCAAACTCAGGTTTAGCCACATTGCAGGCAGATTCTTTATTGTCTGAGCCACCAGGGAAGCCCAAGAAAACTGGAGTGGGTAGCTTATCCCTTCTCTAGGGGATCTTCCTGACCCAGGGATCAAACCTGGGTCTCCTGCATTACACATGGATTCTTTACCATCTGAGGCACCAGGGAAGCCCACGAGTTTGCTAGGGGTTTACTGGGGCTTCCCTGGTAGCTCAACAGTAAAGAATCTGCCTGCCAATGCAGGAGACTCAGGTTTGATCCCTGGGTCAGGAAGACCCCCTGGAGAAGGAAATCGCAACTCATTCCAGTATTCTTGCCTGGTAAGTCCCATGGACAGAGGAGCCTGGTGGGCTATAGTCCATGGGGTCTCAAAGAGTCGGCCATGTCTTAGTGACTAAACAACAATAAGAGCCGGGGGTTACCAGGGCAGGTAAAGGCAGAGTCCCTTTAGGCAGATATGTATACGTGAGAGGAAACCAACTCATTGCAAGGGCTCCTTGCTGTTCTGCAGGGCTGGAATGGACTACACTAATAGAAGTGCTTTGAGGCTGGGCCCGAGGGATGGCTGGGGCCAAAGGATCCTGGCTTTGGAGATCTTGCCAACTCATTTGTATATTTTCCCTGCAAGCCATAGGAAAACTTTGAAGAATTTCAAAGAGGACATGATGGAGTCACATTTACATTTGAGACAAATAAACCAGGGGCCACGTTGTGAGGCTGAAGTGGGCAAGATCAGTTAGGAAGCTCTTATATTAGTTCAAAAGGCAGACCCAGCATCTCTGGGGTCCCAGTGCTGTGAGGACGAGAGACCTTTGTCAAACACCCAGGCAGGATGGGTCAGATCCTTTACAGGTGTGTCCAGGTCCTTTGCTTCCATTTGTTCCCATGGAAACCTAGTGCCCTTTTTTTTTTTTACTGCCCTATTGTGCCATCAACCACACACACCTGGTGTGAGAGAAAGTTTTATAAGCCTCAACCAACACACTCCCAGCTCCTCAAGTCCCCGGGTTCAAGATGGCAGCGTGGGAGGAGGTGAGGACACAGAACCCGTCAGGTCAGCGTTAACCACGGATTTGTTGGTCCCCTCTGCCAGGCAACAGTGATAGAATCAATGCCTTGATTTCATGCAAAGAAGGTTTTCAAAGCTGCACAAACTTAAATTTTATGGTGAAATCAAAAACACATTGTTAAATTTACTGTCTTGTGACCATATCCCCTACTTCATGTTCTTTATCCCAAACATACAGAACTGATAAAATACGAGTGAATGAAACACTCAGAAGAATTCCCATAGAGTAGCAGACAAATGCTCCTAAGTTGCTACTAAAATGCTCAAAGATAATTTTTCAATCAAATGCTTTCTTGGCTCTAAGAAATTTGACTCTGTTCCAAAAAGCTTTGTGACCTAAAAAGTAAGCAAATATAGGAGGATCGGGTTCAAAACTTCCAATGACTGAGGTTAAAACAATCTCTAAGGAAGATTCTAAATGGAAAAGCCGATGTAAGAGCCAAATACTAAGTGAAACAACTAAAAATTGTGGGTCAGACCCTGTGATTGTGTGTTTCAAATGAATTCTCTAGAGTGTATCAAGGGATATAGCAGTGTTTATAATATATGCTGGGTTTACAAATTATATCTCCATGATTTTGTACTATTTTGTGTTGATTATAAAAAAAATTTGGTGTGGGAAAGGGATTTACAAACTCAAGCCTCATACTTGCTGCTTTTCAAATCCCCACTCCTCTACCTTTAAGAATATATACAAGCAGCAAAAATCGACTGAAAAATGCCTTGTAGGCTTACTTTAGGTGCATGAGCCTAAACTGTGATTTTTATATGCATAAACAATGATGAAATCATCAGAGGGGTCAGAAGAGGCCAGAAGGCCCTAGAGAAGCTATTAACAATTGAGCGTTTCAGGTCATGTGGAAATTTGAATTCTGTTTACCAAAGATATGTGCAGAAATGGTTTTCATGATGATTAAGACCTGTAACTGTAAAAATGCGAAATTTATAACATCATAAAAAGGTTCGTATAAAATAGAAATATCCCAGCTGGCTGCGTTGGCCATGGAGGTCTCAGCTGGGTTCCTGCCTGAGCTCATTACCATTCAGTATGGGCACTGTTTTTTTTTTTTTTAAAGGCAGCATGTTATTCTTAAGTAGTTTCTCTGATTATCTTCTGAGTATCGTGATGGCCTCTGCAAATAGTGAACAGCTGTGCAAGGCAAATGCATACGCCAAAAGTGTATTAATTGAGGGTAAATTAGGCATTTTTCCTGCATCCTTATGACTATGAAATAGCTCATTCAAGTTTCCGCAAATTAATGATATCTTGTCTGTATGCAAGAGGAGCCAGAGCCGCTAACATCACATGTTTGTGGATGTACAAGGTTGAAGGAGGCATAGACAAGTACAAGATGAGGGAAGGGGGAAATGGAGAAGATAAAGGGTGGGGGTGAGGTTTGCTTTCAGAGGAGAAGAGAAAGGAAAAGAGATGACCTTGTAGGCATTGATTCCAAAAAGGATGACAAGATACTGAGCAGTGTCATTGGGGTCTCCTGAGCAAATGTAATTATCCCTGAGAACGCCTTTCACTGGCCCCATCCTTAACCAAGCTAACAGGCTGATTGTCACAGTCCCCTCTATGGAAGTCATCCCTGCCCTTAGCTTCTGTGGAGGGGGCCGGTCTTGGCAGCCTTGGGTGTATCCTGTGATTGTGATTGACCGTTCACACCTCCAGTCATGGCTGGATGGACCAGGGTCCAATTCAGTGGCTGCAGAGTTTCAGTTTAGTTCAGTTTCAGAACAGTTTTTCTTCCAATTCTTTTCCAATTCAGATCAGTTTCTCTTCTGGGAATTTGAACTCAGACACTGATGCTATGTTGGATATAGATGCTGCACCTATATTATCATGTAAATGGGGGCATTTGGAAATGCTTGGATGTGTTTTAGGTTGTAATAACAAATATGTAAGGAGATGTCACTGGCATTTGCTGGGCAGGAGACACTAAATATCCAGCACCTCTGCACAGGACAAAGGGCTCAGTAAAGAGTTGTCCTCCCCCCAACAGTCCTTCAGGAAAAGGCTGGGTGGGGGACGTGGGCTACTTAAAGGAACAGGCAAGAAAAAACATTTCAGGTTAAAGGAATATTAATCGGCCCAAGTTTTAGGAAACACTGGCATATGCCAAAATATCAGCATCAAGTCCCTGCCTCGCTCTCTTAGTCCCGTAAATTACTCGTCACTCCGTCATGTCTGACTGTCTGTGACCCCCATGGACTGCAGCACGCCAGGCTTCCCTGTCCATCACCAACTCCTGAAGCTTTCTCAAACTCATGTCCATCGAGTTGGTGATACTATCCAGCCATCTCATCCTCTGTCATCTCCTCCTCCTCCTGCCTTCAATCTTTCCCAGCATCAGGGTCTTTTCAAATGAATCAGTTCTTTGCATCAGGTGGCCAAAGTATTGGAGCTTTCAGCATCAGTCCTTCCGATGAATATTCAGGACTGATCTCCTTTAGGATGGACTGGTTGGATCTCCTTGCAGTCCAAGCGACTCTCGAGTCTTCTCCAACACCACAGTTCAAAACCATCAATTCTTCGGCAGTCAGCTTTCTTTATAGTCCAACTCTCACATCCATACATGACTACTGGAAAAATCATAGCTTTGACTAGACGGATCTTTGTCGGCAAAATAATGTCTCTGCTTTGTAATCTGCTGTCTAGGTTAGTCATGGCTTTTCTTCTAAGAAGCAAGCGTCTTTTAATTTCATGGCTGCAGTCACCAGCTGCAGTGATTTTGGAGCCCAAGAAAATGAAGTCTGTCACTGTTTCTATTGTTTCCCTATCTATTTGCCATGAAGTGATGGGACCAGATGCCATGATCTTCGTTTTTTGAATGTTGAGTTTTAAGCCAACTTTTTCACTTTCGTCAAGAGGCTCTTTGGTTCCTCTTCACTTTCTGCCATAAGGGTGGCGTCATCTGCATATCTGAGGTTATTGATATTTCTCCTGGCAATCTTGAATCCAGTTTGTTCTTCATCCCTTCTGGCAGTTCACATGATGTACTTGCATAGACGTTAAATAAGCTGGGTGACAATATACAGCCTTGATGTATTCCTTTCCCAATTTGGGAAATAAATGACTTAGCTTTCCCAAACTGCTGTAAACCAGAAATATCCCAGGGCATGCTCTTCTGCTTCTTTCCTACCTGAGCTAGAGCAGGCCCCAGGTACTTGTTGTTGTTCCCTTGCTAAGTTGTGTCCACTCTGTGTGACGCCATGGACAACAGCACCCCAGGCCTCCCTGCCCTTCACCACCTCCCAGAGTTTGCTCAAACTCATGTTCATTGACATGCCTGCGACTCCTGTACTAGTTTCCACAAGCTGTTCCTGTAAGCTTCCAATAAGGCACTTTTAAACCTGACCTCATTTGTATTGGATTCTGTTTCTTGCATCTCGAGCCCAGACTAAGACAAAAATATATGATCCCTTCCCGGGAACTGGATTGTAGCTGTAACAGAGTGGGCCCCGTAAGTGAGGTCACAGTTGTATACCTCTCATAGCTGCAGAATTATTAATAGTGCTTCCTTCCCCATCTCAAAAGTGTCCCAGTTTAAATGACACAACTGTGCTACCCACAAGGCATGTGGATTGCAGGCTGCTCTTCACTGACCCAGAATCAGCAGACAGGCTAGAAGTCCTGAGCTAGGAAGGGTCTCTGGGCCCTGGAAGCAGCCAGCTATTCTTCATCGGATAATTAAGAAACATTTGTTTTCAACTTAGAAAGCCTCAGGCTGAGCTGAGAGCTGGAGGAAACTTAGATGCACGCCTGGGCTCTGGAAGCTCAAATCCATGGTGCTGGGGCTAGCAGTGAGCCACACCGACAAAGGTCCCTCCCCTTGGCCTTAAATTCTAGCAGGAAGAGACAGAGTGAACTATACCCAATATGTATGTCCAACTCCTTGCAACCCCATGGACCGTAGCCCACCAGGCCCCTCTGTCCATGGAATTTTCCAGACAAGAATACTGGGGTGGGTTGCCACTTCTACACCAGGAGACCTTTCTGACCCAAGGATTGAACATGCGTCTCTTGGGTCTCCTGCATTGGCAGACAGATTCTTTACTGCTAGCACCACCTGAGGTGATAAATACCATGGGGGAAAAAAAGTCGGGTAAGAAGATTGAAAATCTTAAGGTGGGGGCTCAAGTTTTAAGAATAAATAAGGCAGTCAGGTTAGGCCTTCCCCCTGCCCCCCAGCTTTACTGAGATACAACTGACATGTAATATTGGGGAAGTTTGTGGTGCACAATGATTTGATATATGTATAGGGAAGACCTGATTGAAAGGTTTTATGTCATTAAGAAACGGTCTCACTGGACTGTCCTATATGGCCCACAGGATGTTGGTTTCCATGGTTTTTCTCAAACTTTAATGGCTGCTCCAATCACCTGGGGATCTTGTTAAACTGGAGACTCTGATTCTGTAGGTCTGGGATGGAGTCAGAGCCAGCCTTTTTAACAAGCTCCCAGGTGATGCTGCCGCTGTTCTGTTCTCTGTTAGATTAACGCTTGTTAAGTAGGGCCCTGGGGTGTTGGGTGGTGAGGCTCAACAGAAGACCGCAAGGGAAGATGAAATGTAGGTAGAGGAGCCTGGTGGGCTGCCGTCCGTGCGGTCGCACAGAGTCGGACACGACTGATGTGGCTTAGCAGCAGCAGCCCCACAGTAGGTGGTACCTGGCGTGCCTTGCAGGGCCAGGAGGGGAAGTCAAGGCAGGGTGTAGGCTGAGCAGCAGGAACCTGGGCCACAGGTCTTTTTAGGGTTGGTGGGTACCATGCTTTGGGGTTCCATGGCTAAGATTGGTGAGCTGGTGGGTTCGGACCAAAAAAGCAGGGCTTTGGTAAGCTTCTCAGGGGTCTTATCTAAGGGGCATGCAAGAGGAATGTCATGGAAATCAGGGACACTTTACCACAATTGTCATCGGAGAAATCACAGGGAATTCATATTCACCTGTGATTCTATGGGCTGCAGTCCAGGGCGTGCACTTGCATGAGGGGCTAATGTCAATTGAAGACCCCCTCAGGCCACTTGAGCACACAAGATTGATGCCATGGCCGCAATATCACAGAGGAGTTTAGCTGAATTCTCCATGTTCTGGATCTTAGATGCCTCTTGGAACAGCAAAGACCTATGGAACACACATCTCCGCGCCACTTCCCAAGCACCCAGCCCCCTGCATTGTTTGAACAGGTGCTCCATAAATACAAAAGGGATAAATGAACTGAGAAAAAGAAATGTGAGATGGACGAGGTCGTTGTATTAACGAACAACTAAGCTATGATGATTGACTTACTTAATGAATTCTTTTTTCAGAAGCAGTGTTTCATCACAACTGTGTTCGTTTGCACTTCACTATAATAATATTTAATCCATACAGAATTAATCCAGTTTTAAATGGGGATGCCATTAGTGCTTCTGAAAGATTTCTTGCCTTGGGATTTTTCAATGAATTCATCATGAATTTAAATTTGTTCTGTCTACAGCCCCAGGGCTGCCCTGTGCTTAGCAATCTAGTACAATTTGATGGGTGCCGGAATGGGCCATCAGCTCAAAAGTACTTCCTGCCCTGACTCGAGAAAATTCACCATTGTAACTTCACTTAATAAATCCACAAATAATTTAATTATCAAATCAGTAAGTATTTACAAAATAGTTGTAACTTGCCGAGAACTGTATATTGTACAAGGATGAATTAAGAAATAGTCCTGGTCTGTAGGGACCTCTCAGCCTGATGTAAAGATAAGAAATAAACATTTACAGATGTGTAGATGGCATTGTTACTTTTAGAAACCCTAAACTTCTGTGCAAAGGAGTGACTGCCCAGTTCCCTAAGGTTTGTGATCACTAGGGAATTTAACTGGAGAAGGAGATGAAAGTATGAAAATATAGAGATCATGATTATAGGGACTTTGGAGTTAGACAGTGGTGGGTGCTAACTGTGGAGGGTGCCTTTGAGTAAATGCTTTCCCTCTCTAAGCCCATTTCCTCATCTGCAAAAGAGTAATAACCTCTACCTCTGTGTTGATCTGAGATTTATTGAAATAGTGTATTCAAAGCACTTGGGATAACTATACTTGGTACAATTCCTGGAGTAGGCATAACACAGGTGTTAGTTCCCTAGTCATCTAACTTGAGTAGAATAAGCTGTGAGCATCACTTTTTGTTCAGTTCTTCCTTCATCACTTCCAAGCACTTACTGCGTGCCAGAGACCAGGTTAGACACTGGGATAACATGACTTTGGGTTAAATAGAACAGTGTTCCTCCCTTCAGACTGCACAGTACAGCCTCTGCGGTACCAGGGAGGGGCTGATGCTGACAGGGAGGGTCAGAGTGGAGTCTGGAGGCTGATTGTCACATGCACGCATGCTTAGTCATGTCCAGCTCTTTGTGACCCCATAGACTGCAGCCCACTAGGCTCCTCTGTCCTTGGAATTTTCCAGGCAAGAATACTGGAGTGGGTTGTGATTAACCTTGGCCAAGAGAAGGCAGGAAAGGTGGGAGCAGCATGTCCAAATGCCCCTGGGTCAAAAGAACAAGGCACTGAGGGGGTTGGAGCAGTGGGAACAGGCTGGAGGTGGGGAGACGAGCTGGTCTGTATTTCTGTCATCCTCAGAGGTGATGAGGCGCTGAGGCCAGCACTGGGAGTGGGGATATTACCAAGGTGGGCACTGGAAACCACAAAGAAGTGAAAAGTCCTGGAGAAGGAAGCTGTCAGAGGTGACTCTGCGCTTCAGCACTGTCTGGATGTCAGTGCCTCTAAGAGGATAGTGATCTGTGAGGGTAGCTGGCTCCAGCAGGCAGATTGAAAGTGTTTAGACCCACTGAGTTCCCAGGGGCTCCCAGGAGAAGACTGTGTTCTGTATTCTCCCACACTCCCCCCAGGAGCCACCTGCCCAGGGCAGTGTGCCAACCAGTAACAGACTTGGTCCATATATCTTGCTTTTGCAAGAGTCTCTGGAAGGTTGAAAAATGAGAGCACAGAGCTGTGGAACCTATTTTATTAGGAAGCTGGGAGGGATTCCGGTCCCAGGTGTGGCTGTGCAGACAAAGTAAGGTGCAAACCTCCCTCTAAAGCCCAAGCGCCCACCCCCACCGCACCCCCACCCCGGGTCCTCTGCTATGCACCAGAGCAGAACAAGGTCATTATCAAGGTCATTAACAAGGCCACTCCAGGTTCTTCCTCGCTGCCTCCCCTCTGCCTTGGATCACCACAGGGAAGAAAGGGCCCTCTTCCCTCTAAGACCGCCTCTCTCTGTGACCTGCCCCTGTGGCTCTGGTCATTCTTGTCAGTTACTTCCCCTCTGGTTCTTCAGTTTCACCCTTCCTATTGTAGTCTCCTCTGTCTGAAAGGATGGTTTATTGTATCAGCTTTAAAAATAACCCCAAACCAAGGCTTCCCAACTATTGCTACCCCTTGAATTAGTTTTCTTTCTTTCCCCATCCCTTCAATTAAATAAAAAAAAAAAAGTAGTAAGCATGTTAGTTCATTGTATGCACTCATCTTACAATTGGAAGTTTGAAACTTGTGACCACTTCAGTCATCTTAACCACCCACTCCAACCCTCTGTGTCTGCCAGCTACCAGTCTGTTCTCTGTGTGTGAGTTCAGGTTTGTTTGTTTTAAGATTCCACATATTAGTGATAACATACACTTTGTCTTTTGCTGTCTGATTTATTTCATTTAGCTTAATTCCCTTAATGTGCATCCACATTGCTGTAGATGGCAGGACTCCTTCATTTTTATGACTGAATAATAATCACTTTGTAAGTATGCCACATTTTCTTTATCCATTCACTGTCAGCAGACACTTAGCTTGTTTCCATGTCTTAACTATTGTGAATCATGCTGCAATGAATATGGGGGGGTGCAAATATCTTATTGTGACAGTGATTTCATTTCCTTTGGGTAAATTCTCAGAAGTGGAATTACTGGATCATATAGTAGTTGTATGTTTAACTTTTTAAAGAACCTCCATACTGTTTTCAATACTGGCCACACCGATTTACATTCCCACTAACAAGGCGCAAGTGTTCTTGTGTCTATACATCCTCACAAACATGATTTCTTTTTGATAATAGCCTTTCTAACAGGTGTGAAGTGATAAACTCGTGGATTTGATTTGCATTTGCCTGATGACTAATTATGTTGAGCATCTTTTCATGTATGTGTTGGCCATCTGTGTGTCATCTTTGGAAAAATGTTCAGATCCTTTGCCCATTTTTTAATGGTGTTGTTTGGCTTTTCGCTATTGAGTTGTATGTGTTCTTTATATTTTTTGCATGTTAACCCCTTATCAGATATGCAAATATTTTTTCCACTCAGTAGACTTGTTTTTCATGTTGTTGATGACTTTCTTAGCTGTGCAGAAACCTTTTAGTTTGATAGAATCCCCCACTTGTTTGTTTTCTGCTCTTTTTTACTTTTTTTGCCTTTTGTCGTCAAATCAAAAAATTCATCAGTGACCTATGTCAAGAAGCTGACTGTCCATGTTTTGCTCTAGGAGTTTTATAGATTCAGGTTTTACATTCAAGTCTTTATTCCATTTTGGGTTGATTTTTGCTTATGGTGTGAGATAGTTGTCTGGTTTCATTCTTTTGCATGTGGCTGTACATTTTCCCCCACACCATCCACTTAAGACACTGTTCTTTCCCTATTGTATTGTCTTGGCTCCTATATCATAAATTAACCATCTATGTATATGTTTATTTCTGGGGTCTCTTTTCTGTTTCATTGTGAAGTGAGGTGAAAGTCTCTGTCATGTCTGACTCTTTGTGACCCCATGGACTGTATAGACCATGAAATTCTCTAGGTCAGAATACTGGAGTGGGTAGCCTTTCCCTTCTCCAGAGCATCTTCCCGACCCAGGAATTGAACCGGGGTCTCCTGCATTGCAGGTGGATTCTTTACCAACTGAACTATCAGGGACTGCGTGTCTATTTTAGGCCAATTCTATACTGTTTTGATTGTTAGCACTTTATAATATAGTTTGAAATCAGGGAGTATGAATGCTTCCCAATGTGAGGAAAAACTTTGTTCTTTTTCCTTCAAGATTGCTTTAGGTATTCTGAATCTTCTGTGGTTCCATATAGGATTGGGAGTGTTCATTTCTCTTTTTAAAAATGCCTTTGGAATTATGAGAGGGATTGAACTGAATCTGTAGATTGCTTTGTAGTATGGATATTTTTTGCAATATTCTTCCCATTAGTTTGTATCTTCAGTTCCTTTCATTAATGTCTTACAGTTTTTAGTGTACAGATGTTTCACTTAATTGGTTGAACTTATTCCTACAGTTGAATTCCTACAATTCCCACAATTGAAGCAATTGTAAATGGGATTGTTACTAGGGCATAGAAACACAACTAATTTTTGTATATTGATTTTATATCCTGCACCTTTATTGAATGTATTGATTAGTCCTAACAATTTCTGAGAGAAGTCTTTAGGGTCTTCTATGTCTAATGTCATGTCACCTGCAAATAGAGACAGTTCTACTTCTCTATTCTGATCTGGATGCTTTTATTTCTTTTTCTTACCTAATTGCTCTGGCGAGGACTTTCAGGACTGCAGTGAGTACAAGCAGCATGAGTGGGCTTTCTTGTCTTGTTCTTTATCTTAGAAGCAAAGCTTCCAGTTTTTCACTATTGAGTATGATGTTAGCTATTGGCTCATTTGCCAAATGTGTAAGAACCACTAAGCTAGTTTCCAGATTTATTTCGGAGGAAATTCTTCCATATGTAACTGTAGATATGCAGTGTTCCTTGAAAGGAAGTGAATTCAGGAGACTTCTGTGTTGACATCTTGAGTCAAAAGCCTCTTTCCTCTTGTGAACTTTTAAGAGAATCTTCATTCTATCCTTCCATTTCCTCACCACAGTCTCATTCTATTTTTATAGCAACCTTTGGTATCCCTGAGTGTTAAGCATGACTCGTAATTAGTACAGAAATCTGGAAAAGACAGAAAATATAGAAAAGAAAGCAGAGAATCACTTCTAAGCTCACAATGGAGGTATAACCACTGACTACTAGTGTCCAAGTGGGTTTCCTTTCCAGTCTTTACCTGTGAGACTAGATGCCTAAATGGTAGGTAAGTAAATAGATCAATAGATACCTGTTTATATTTTACAAAGCTTAAATCATACTATATATCTTATATTCTGAACTTTGAATCAAACATGATATTGTAAGCCTAGGTGATTAAATATTCTTTGTCATCATAATAGTGGTAATGACTAATAGTTCATCTTCAAGATCCAATTTTGGATGTTGAGGGGGTGGTTCTATATATATAGAAGAATCCACCTTCTCTCTATATAGAAGACATATATTCTATATCTTATAGAATATCTATCTCTAAGATAGACATTCTTATGCCTGCATCTTTGTCTGTAGCCATGCTTAGAAATGAAATCCTGAGCCAAAGGGTATGAATATTTTTAAAGTTCTCAATACATGGTTACACAAATTTATACTTGAGCTGTGTTTAAAAGTGCATGTTACCAGCACTGGGTACCATCCTTCATTCACTTCCTAATGCCTTTTAATCTAGCCTTTTCTTACAACTATGTCAAATTTGCTCTTCAAGTTCTCTGAGTTTCTGATTCTTGAATCCAGAATTACCCTTTTGATGCCTTTCTCTGTTCTCTCCCTTTTCATCTCTTTCTCCTTTCTTCTCTCTCTCCCTCCCTCCCCCTTCCTTTCCCTCCTTCTCTTTCTCTCTCCCTCCATCCCTCTCTTTCTCCTGCTGTGTGTGGGTGTGACTGCTATGTTTGATTGCCTCATCTCCCCTCAAAACCCTCTTCTTCCTCAGCATCTTTCACTCTACTGCTCCAGTTCCCCATGACCACTCTGGTACTTTACTGAATACAGGAAAGGTTTATGAGGAAGAAGAAGAGGCAGATACTGTCCTCAAAGAAGTCAGGCCCATCTTAAATAAACATATTGTTTAGTTGCTCAGTCATGTCTGCTTCTTTGTGACCCCACAGACCGTAGCCTGCCAGGCTCCTCTGCCCATGGCATTCTCCAGGCAAGAAGACTGGAGTGGGTTGCCATTTCCTTCTCCAGGGGATCTTCCCCACCCAGGGATCGAACCTGCATCTCCTGTTTGGCAGGCAGATTCTTTACCATTGAGCCACCTGGGAAGCCCTAAACACAAATGGAAAATAAACATATGAAATCTTAAAAACCTAAAGGATGTTAAAGTCACAGAGAGTGTGGTAACCTAAGTCAAATAGGCAGATTCATTGGAACAGTGAAAGTGAAATTTGCTCAGTTGTGTCCGACTCTTTGTGACCCCACGAACTACACAGTTCCAGGCCAGAATACTGGAGTGAGTATAGCCTTTCCCTTCTCCAGGGGATCATCCCAACCCAGGGATCAAACCAGGCCTCCCGCATTGCAGTCAGATTCTTTACCATCTGAGCCACAAGAGAAGTGCAAGAATACTGGAGTGGGTAGCCTATCCCTTCTCCGGCAGATCTTCCTGACCCAGGAATCGAATCGGGGTCTCCTGCACTGCAGGTGGATTCTTTACCAACTGAGCTCTCAGGGGAAGGAGGCTTTACTGAAGGGAGCATATGGCTGGTGAAGAGGAGGGGAGAGGACAGCCCACACTGAGAAAGGAGGTATGACAGGCAGGTACCGTCCTGGTAGCACCAGGTGGAACCCCTGCAGGTTTGTGCCCTGGTCGTGCTGACTGACCTGCTCCAGCCTGGATCTCTTGTCCCTTCTTCCCATTTAATCCCACTGCTTCTGCAGGGGAGGTTGGACAGCGGAGTCTGGCAAAGGGCTAGCAACTCAGCCACAGTGGAGCACAGTGAACTCAGAGGCCAGGACATAGTGTGTCCTGTGTGAACTGTGGGGACCACAGAGGAGCTCCAAGCCACAATAAATGCTGTGAGTTTTTATATTATTATGGGTTTTTATATTGTTATTGAAATTCCTAATTCCTAAGTCAAGCACCATAAACTGGAGCGTCTGTGCCGAGTGAGTCATGGCCTTGCTTTCCTGCCTCCCACCCAGCCCCCAGGTAGCTCTGCTTTAGGCTCAGGACAAAGTCTCACCTTTCTTGGTTCAGTTTTCAACCAGTTGACATGAAACTAGTAAAACCATATGTAGCATTCCTGGAAATTCTGCCCCAATCTACATGCAGTGTGCTCCTGTGAAAACATTAGGAACAAGGATGGTGATGCTGACTGACTACATAGTCGGGGTGAGAAGCCAAGCTCCTCTCTCCTTTCTTCCCATTACCCACAGCATTTTTCACACCAGGGGGATGCATCACTTAGAAAATCATAGGGCTTTAAAATCTTAATGGAAAGAAAAATTTCAGCCTGATCCCAATTAAAGACCTTGGTTAATGGAATGGTAAGCCTTCCCAAACCACCCCAAGCCTGTGGAAAGAGTGGCAAATCTGGCATTTGCAGAGTTAACATTGTGCAGAGTCTAAGGCTCAAAACTGCTGAACTGGAGTCAGTCACTTAGCGAGCACCTCAGTCTGACTTTATCTTTAAAAAAAAAAAAAAAAAAAGATTGGTTTTATGGGAAGATTGGGAGAATTGCGAAGGTTGCAGAATATTTCTTGCAAATATTGGAGTTATATGTACATTCCCTGGTGGCTCAGACTGTAAAGAATCTGCCTGCAGTGCGGGAGACCTGGGTTCAATCTCTGGGTTGGGAAGATCCGCTAGAGAAGGGAATGGCTACCCACTCCAGTATTCTGGCCTGGAGAATCCCATGGACAGAGGAGCCTGACAGGCTACAGACCATGGAATCGCAGAGTTAGACATGACTTAGCAACTGAACAATGAACAACAAATATACGTTCTTATAGGCTATTTATATTTTATTCAGTCGGTCAAATTATCTGAGTGCCTACAATGTGCCAGGCATTGCTCTAGATGCCAGGGCTGTGCTGTGATTAAGACAGATAAGGTTCCTGCCCTCACTCATATCTATTTGGAAGTGAAGGAGAATAAACAAGGAGACAGATAATCTTAGCTTGTTATGTGCAGAAAGTAAAACAGAGCTAGAGGATGATTAGGGCCAGCCAGGGTCTCTGCGGAGACAGCGTCTGGGCTAAGCCCTGGGGAGTGAGGCACCGGCAGAGCCGCAGAGCAGCCTCATCTCTCTTCGCTACAACCTGCTCATCTCATGGACCGAGGGCACCGGTGACAGGCCGGTACTAGGGTTTCCGTGTTTATAAAAGGAGCCTGGTTACGCCGCTTCCAACAGCACTTTGGGGCCACAAGCCGGTTGGTAGAGGCAGCCTCAGATCCTCTACAGAGGATATTGGTGAGGTTCTAAGATCCCTGTTCCTGGTGAATAATTCTTAGGTAGATTAAAGTTTGAGGAAGACAGTATGGTGGGTCCTGAAAATTTTAAACATTGTATTATCATATGTTTCAGCAATTCCATCTCTCAGTATATATCAATAGCTCAAGAAATTGAAAGTAGAGGCTCAAACAGATATTTATAGAACACTGTTCACAGCGGGGTTACTCACGTTAATCAAAAGATGGAAACAGCCCAAATGCCCACAACATACGAATAGATATACACAGTGGAGTATGCACCCATCCAATGGAGTGTTATTCAGCCTTAGAGAATAAAGTCCTGACACACGCTGCAGCACAGATGGACCTGAGAACATTACACTAAATGAACTAGACACGGGAGAATAAATATGGCATGGTCTTATTTATATGAGGTACCTAAATTAGGCAAATTCAGAGAGACAAAGTAGAATGGAGGGGAGTGGAATGCGGAGTTATTAAGTACAAGAGTTTCTGTTTGGGGTGAGAAAGTTCTGGAAATAGGTAATGGTGATGGTTGCATAACAATATTAATGTATTTACTGCCACAGAGTCGTGCACTTTAACACAGTTGAAACCGTAAGTTTTGTGTTGCATATGTTTTATCACATTAAAAAAAGAGCCCATGGGAATGGGAAGGGAGTTTGGGAAAGAATGGATACATGTGTGTAAGGCTGAAAGTGAAGTCGCTCAGTCGTGTCCAACTCTCCATGACCCCATGGACTGCAGCCAGCCTACCTGGCTCCTCCATCCATGGGATTTTCAAGGCAAGAATACTGGAGTGGGTTGCCATTTCCTTCTGCAGGGGATCTTCCCGACCCAGGGATTGAACCCGGGTCTCCCACGTTGTAGACAGACACTTTATCGTCTGTGCCACCAGGAAGTGTAAGGCTGAGTCCACCTGAAATTGTCACAACACTGTGAGTCTGGTATGCATGCTAAGTCACTTCAGTCGTGTCCGACTCTCTGCAGCTCTATGGACTATAGCCTGCGAGGCTCCTCTGTCCATGGGATTCTCCAGGCAAGAATAGTGGAGTGGGTTGCCATGCCCTCCTCCAGGGGAATCTTCCCAACCCAGGGATTGAACCCAGGTATCATTGTTTGTTGCATCAGCAGGCGGGTTCTTTACCACTAGCGCCATTTGGGAAGCTATACTCCAATACAAAATAAAAAGTTTAAACTAAAGTGGATCAGAATGTAAAGACACTTTCAAAACAGTGCAGGATTAGAATCTAATTAAACTTTTAAAACATTTTTTTTTTAATCTCAAGGAAAAAAAAAAAAAGCCCACGGGAAGCTGAGAAGAGGTTGATCAGCCCCTTGCTCTTAGATGTTATTTAAAACAAACCCGAGGGTTGTGGAGGCAGATGGGGATCACGCCAGGTCTGGGAAGGCTGGTGTGTAGAGGTTGCCTTTAATTCCACCCACTTGGCACCTCCAGGACAGACCTCGCAGCCCCCAGTGGAGTAGGAAAGGCCTGGAGCCCTCAACTCGGCAGGGGCTGTGGGAGGGAGATAACCCTCAGGCGATCCACTGGTGGGCCAGCCCTGCAGACCAGGAAGAGACTCACTTGCCCACCTGCTGCCTCTGTTAGCAGTCCCCATGTGGATGGTGTGGCTCTCAGGTAGAGGGGGCAGCCCTGAACCCCCAGTTCTCAGCATGGTCCCCTGGGAATGTGTGATAAATGCAGATTCTCAGGCCCCGCCCTGGACCTGTTGATCGGAAGCACCAGCCGTAGGGCGCAAAGGTGTGTTTTCACAGGTCATCCCATGGGAGATTCTGATGTTGGAGAACCACTGTTCTCAACCGTTGTGGAAAGAACTGGATGCTCTTCTGGGCGGCAACTCAGGGCACTTAGTGAGCGCCTCCTGAATGCAGAGCCCCGGAATGTGTGCAGCAGGGGGACAGCAAGCAGGCCATCTCGGGGTGCACCAGCCCAGGGTGATCCTAGGTCCCCCAAGGACACCAAAGGGCATGAGTGGCTGTGAGCCTGCCTCATACACCCTCCACACGCCATGTGGGCACGTCCGACAAGGTGTGCCAGGGCCGCTTCATCACAGGCACCACGGTGCTGCATGTCAGCGCCGCGATCTCAACCCGGCCGCCTGTCTACATAAACCAGACGTGTCTCCCCTTCCCCCGCTTAGTGTCCCAGCCAGCCGTGTGCAGGCCCACCATACCCCTGTTGGGTAGAGGAGTCCTTCAGAGCATCTTGGCCAGATCCCCCGTACCTTTCAGATGACTGCAGATTTTAAAGTGCATTCCAGCCTGCTTAGAGACTTCCGGTCTTGTGGGCATTTCCCAGCTCACCTTGTCCTCGTCCCACGATGCCAGGACCTGCGGTGGGAAGTTAGGAATGGCAGCACGATCCTCCCTTGAGCGGCCTCCTTCACCGCTCTTCTCAGGAATTGGGGGGAGTGAAGGGAGGCGGACTGCTCTGCCCTGGGGCCCAGCACTATTTTTCCAATGCCTTCCATGTGGCAGACATCCCATCAGTGGCCCTCTCACAAAGTGTGTGAAGACTCTGTGTTCTTGAAGCATCTGTAGGGCCTCCTCCAGGCTCAGTTCCCTGGTGTGCCGGGGCCTGCTCAGCCCAACATCATTCCCTCTTCTATTCAACCTCTACCTCATCAGGAGACCCCAGTTTTCTTGTTGTCAGAGTGCTTTGCATGGGAATGGATTTTTGTTAGGGTATCAGCAAGATGGTTGCTGTCAGCCCTCCATCACTGTGTCTCCTTGACCAATGGAAACCACTATATCCTTGCCATCTCAATTGGAGGGCAGTACTGGGTGCCCCAGTGCCACCCTCTCTCTGCTCTGCGTGGAGCCACAAGGATGGACAGCAAGTCCACTGCCTGGGCAGTGTCCCCAGATGATGGATGGCCCTCCGGATGGGCCACTTAATCTGCAGGACCCAGTGCAAAACTACTGAACTGTTAAGCATTCAAACACGGCCAGAGCAGAGCATTAAACCTAGTGGGACCCTCCTGAGTGTTGGCCCTGGGTGACTGCACAGCTCTCATGCCCATGAAGCGGGCCCTGAGTGCCAGGCTCCCCTCCGCGCTGACCCATCACTCCAGCGTGATTCTCTCAGTGCCTCCCTTGATTTGGTGGGGGGGGCGGGGAACCACGCAGGAGAGCACCCCTCTCCTTAAATGATCTCACTCCATCCACATGAGGTCTAAGCCCAAATCACTGTCCCCCTCTCCCCCTCCAGTCATCTCACAGGGGTTAGGAGGGCCCATCTGGCATGATGGTTGGGTCAGCTTGGTAATCTCGTGGGTACACTCTGGAGGTGACTCTCTCCACAAAGCAGGAGTATGCCTCTTTGGTTTGTGTTTTTTTTGTTTGTTTTTTTTTTTTTTACTGGAGTTGAACTCACTATATCTGGGCAACAGAGAAAGTCTCAACATCTTTTGCCACTGGAGTGTGTACTGTGAATTCCCAGATCTGGCCATGTTGATTTATCCAGGGCAGGACACCTGGGCGAGCTAGGCCAAAGAGGCCCCCAAGTGGGCTTCTTGAATTTGGATTCAGCAGTTGTGCCAAACTGCTGCTGGTGGTTGAGATTGAAGCTGTGAAGTTTGGTAGCTGGTGGCGTTTGCTGACACACGTCTCAGAACAGAGAGGAAGCTGATGTGGAAGGGGCAGGGGTAGGTAGAGGACAGAGGGCGAGAGGGGAGGACACAGTGTGGCCGGCCTGGTTCCAGCTGTCTCGACTCGAGTCCTATTCTCGTCCAGGTCCCCTGCAGGCCCAAGACTTCTGCAATGAGTTCTCCTGTCTTGTTAAGGAAGTCAGGGTTCAATTTCTGTCACTTGCCCTAAAAATCCCAGTCTTCCCCACTGCTCAGTAAGAGTCTGAACTGCTTGGCTCCAATTTCCCTGGAACTGCAGGAAATAAAATGAGGGGCCCAGAAAACAGGATCTGAGTAGAAGGAGGGTAGTTTCAGGTCATGTGTGATGGGAGCTTGTCAGGTTCTACGGGAATTCAGGACTTCACATAGCATCACCTGTCAGCACCTCAAACTACTTCACCTGTGAAATGGAGGCATTCGGCCCAGTTTGGTAGTTTTTATTTTTTATTAATTTTCGGCTCTGCTGGGTCTTCACTGCTGCACGGGCTCCTCTCTAGCTGCAGCGAGCAGGGGGCTACTCTCTAGTTGCTGTGCTAGAGCTTCTCGTTGCGGAGCTTCTCTTGTTGGGGAGCATGGGCTCTAGGGTGCACCGGCTTCAGTGGTTGCAGCGCATGGGCTCAGGATGGCGCTTCCCGGGCTCTAGAGCACAGGCGCAGTAGTTGTGGCCCACAGGCTTATTTGCCCCATGGCATATGGGATCCTCCCTGACCAGGGTTCCAACCCGTGTCTCCTGCATTGGCAAGCGGATTATTTGCCACTGAGTCCCCAGGGAAGTCCTGGTAGTTGACTTTTAGCTAAATGGTAGGCTCTGTGCTGACTCGACAAGTCTTGCTCAGATGATCACCTCTGTTTGGACTGGTTTGCTTCTGCACGGGCAGAATCGCACACCTCACCTGTCCTGCAGAGATTCAGTGTGATTCATTTATCCTTTCAGCACTGCTGAGAGATATGGTAACTGGATGTAACAGTGAGTGAGAGATACAGTTCCTGTCCTTATGGAGCTGAAAGCAGAGGAGTTGGATTCAAAACAACCCATCACAAAACGTGTTGATGTGGTGGTGGTGGTTCAATTGTTAAGTCGTGTGCAGCTGTTTGTGACCCCACGGACTGCAGCACCCCAGGCTTCCCTATGCTTCACCAACTCTCAGAGCTTGCTCAAACTCATGTCCCTCGAGTCGGTGATACCATCCAACCATCTCATCCTCTGTCGTCCCCTTCTCTTCCTGCCTTCAATTTTTCCCAGCATCAGGGTCTTTTCAAATGAGTCAGCTTCTTCACATGAGGTGGCCAAAGTATTGGAGGTTCAGCTTCAGCATCAGTCCTTCCAGTGAATATTCAGGGTTGATTTCCTTTAGGATTGATGTGGTAATTACTGCTAAAAATGAGTTATTTCATAGATAAGAGATTCTATAATAGGAGTCCTAACCATCTTGAAGTTTCTCGTTTTGCTTTTTTTCCAAATTCCAAAATCCCTCCGTCTCTCTTTCCTGTTATATATTGAGACAGCTAGTACCACTACTAACACTATTTCAGGGACAGAAATCCTCCTCTACTCCGTATAGATTTCCAGAAGGCCCAGGATGTCAGTTTGTCCCAATGCTACCTACATGTGTGTATGGAACACTTGAAATACTGCTGGTTCAACTGAGGATCTGAAGTTTTAATTTAACTTATTCGATATAAATTTTAAAATGGGAGCAACATGAAATATTTTTCCATTAAACACAGCCTTGTTGTTTTGTTAGAACCACATTTCACGTCATCTGTTGAACACCTTGCATGTGAATGGAGATGTGCTCTGAGTATAAAGATGCCAGATTTCCCTCCCTACTTATGAGAAAGCATAAAAGCTCTCATGAATGGTTTTTATATTATGTTGATGTGATCAAAATTTGAAATATTGGATTAGGTTTATTATTTCAAGTTGATTTGGCCTTGTTTCCAGCCTTTTTAATGGGGCTACGAGGAAATGTAAAATTACATCTGTTGGGTTGGTGTTGCGTTTGTGTTTGCCAGTGCTGGCTGAGAGCATGCTGCATGGTGGAGAAGGGGTTGGGGGTAGCTGGGTTCCTGGGGGATCTTCTGGGCCTGAGTCACTGTAGAGAGGTCCGGTCAGGCTCTTATTTCTCCCCTTTTATTCCCTACTTCCCAAACACCATGCTCACTGACTTGTTGGGTGGTGTTGAGTTCTTCCCAGGGGAAGATTTGAAGCAACCAGTGTGCAGGGCCCCACTCCCTCCTCACCATCCTGTACTAAGGAAGGGCTTCTCTCCCTGGTCCAGGGGCCCCCCCATTTTCCCTCCCTTCTTCAGGGACACTGGCAGCATTCTTAAGATCCCCATGCTTGCCAGGGCGGCTGGATGGCTAAGACGGTCACTTTAATACATTAAGCTACTTTCATCCCCTCTTTATCTGAAACCTGCAGACAGATAGTGTTTGCAGATAGACTCTGACAGACTGAAGAACTTGGTGAAATCCTAGCCTCCTGGACTGGGGGTGGCTCCTGCTCCCGGGGATGGACTGTAACCTGAGGTTACAGGTCTGAGATAAAATCGGGAGCTGTGTGACTGAAGGAAGACACCAGGGTCTGGGGCACCTCAAGGCTTTGGTGGTGGGGGAGGGGGGACAAGCTTATACAACTTTAAGGATCTGCTTTGAGAAAATAACATACAAATGTCTTCTTAAATTTATAAATATTCTTAGAAAAAATACGTGATCTTATGAAAATGTTTTAGGAGTCTTTGTAAGAGAAGGAGACTTACCATATGGCAAGAAGTCCCCAGGCCAGCAGCAGCAGCATCTGGGAATTTGTTAGAAATGCCAGTTCTTGGGCCCCACTGCAAAGCTACTTAATCAGTAACTCTAGAGTGGAGCCCCGATATCTGAGTGCCTCCCAGATTCTCCAAGTGATTGTGAGACCCACTCATGTTTGAGAAATATTGACACATTGGTCAAAAGCATGGATTCTGGAGTAAGACTACCCAGTTTGGCTGTTTATTATCTGGGTGACTTCACCAAGGTAATCAGTCACTCTTAGCCTCAGTTTCACCATCTGTAAAATGGGGGAGTAATAGCTCAGATCTTAAGTTGTGTGGATTAAATAAGATAATAGAAGTAGTGCTACTCAGAGTGCCTGTCATGCTGTGTACATGTAATAACTTATGTAGCTATATTATACGGGCTTCCCTGGTGGCTCAGATGGGAAAGCATCTGCATGCAATGCAGGAGACCTGGGTTCAACCCCTGGGTCAGGAAGATCCCCTGGAGAAGGAAACGGCAACCGACTCCAGTATTCTTGCCTGGAGACTCCCATGGACAGAGAAGCCTGACAGGCTACAGTCCGTGGGGTTGCTGACAGTCAGACCAACTGTTTCACTA
Organism: Dama dama; assembly: GCF_033118175.1. NCBI lineage: Eukaryota > Metazoa > Chordata > Mammalia > Artiodactyla > Cervidae > Dama > Dama dama. Next base: position 19,942,599 of record NC_083710.1, read on the forward strand.
ACCGAGTGACTAACCTTTCCACCTTTCAGGATTGTAGGGTAACCATATGTTTGGCTTTACTAGATGCTCCTGAGCAGTTTTCCAAAGTGGTTTCCAGTTTGTGGGGTCACAAAGAGTTGGACATGGCTGAAGCAACTTAGCACGCACACAACACACACACTCTTCGGGGAGTCATGGACCGCCTTGAAAATACAATGGGAATTAAAGACCTCTCTCTAGAGGGCTGTGTGTCCATAATACACACACTAAAGTGACAGACCGTGTCAGGAAACCACTGAAGGGCAGGCCTTAGTTAACAGCCCTTGAGATAAAGATGGTCACCCAACAATATTTTAAGAAGGAAGAAGTGAAAGGGAGAAGGAGAGAGGACTGTGTTAGCCCAAAGGTCTGCTTTGAGTAATGGACTTGACTTTTAGCAGATGACTTCTGAACTCAATACTACATCCCTTTAACTGTGGGAATTTCAGGCGTTGTGGCAAGGAAGAAGTTCTGGGATACGGGGCTGCCTTTTAGCACCTTTCAGATCACATCATGAAACTCCTTCAAACTCTTCTGGTACATCAGGGGAGTTCTGTGTGGAAACGCTCACTTCAAAAGACATTTACAATCCCAAAAGGACAATTTCGTGGCTTAAGATTATCTAGTGCCGATAAAAGCGTAAGTGTGGTTAAATCAGAAAAAAAGAGACAAGGCAGAGATATGCGTGTGCCATATTAATTTTTCAGCCTGTTTCTGTCATTCTCTCTGAGCTTATGAGGTTTGTGACATGTTTGTGTTGTATTTAGCTGTCACCTAGCTGCAATTTACAACGTTCCTTGGAATCATACTTTGGGTTGACTGGGTCAGAGAGAGATTCATAATGACAAGTCTATATGGCTTCAGGCATTTCAAGTCCTCTGATGATGGCTGTTGCTTGGTTTGAAATCAGATCGGAAAGAAAATGACACCTTCCCCGGAACAGAGAGGCCATTGGTCAGGACAAAGAGGTGGCATGTGTCCTAGGACTTGGGGAATTTCTCAAGATCTCCCCGACATTCCCTCGCGCTGGGTGCAGCAAGCAAAGATGAGGAAAGAGTGAGCCTAGAAGCTGGCCTATCTGACCTCCAGCCCAGTATGCACCGAGGCTGTCCTTGGTCAAGTTCATGGGAGGGGAGGTCAAATGCCAGGAGGTCGTGAGTCCAGGCAACGGTGAGACAGGAAGAGAGGGGGTAGACGGAAGTGAGGACGGAAGCCTGAGGCCGAGCCGGAGGGACCAGAAGAGTCCCTGACGGACGGGGCGGGGCTGAGGATGAAGGTTTCGGTTTCTGCCGCCACTTCCCTGCCCATCTACACACACACACACACACACACTCTCTCTCTCTCTCTCTCTCTCTCTCTCTCTCTCTCTCTCTCTCTCTCTCTCGTCTCCTTCCCCTTTTTGGGGAGGGGGGTGCCCGCACGCACCTCCTCCCTCAAGGAGTGTCACCCTCTGCCATCCTTCTGCCAGGGCCTTCTCCCAGGAAGAACCCTTGAACCGTGACCCTGACTCTTGGCCTTGGAAGGAAAGAGAAAGGGAAGGGGGTTTAGCTGAGATGTTGGCAGTAAGGTCCCCCTCACCCCCAGCGGGGCCACTGCTTCCTGACGCTGGGGTGTCACTCGACCTTTCTGAGACTCAGGTTTCTGCATCTAAGAGAGCCTGGGGTGGAGAACACCACGCCATGTGGCAGGGGTGGCCGTGCCTTGCGGGTAACGTGTCCGGAGGCAGGCCAGTTCACTCCTTCCTGTTCTGGCGGTGGGAAGATAGCACCTTCACTGTCAGGGGGCACCTTTCCAGCAGGAAGTGGGTGGTGGTGGCCGGGACAGCCCAAGCCCCTGTGCAGACAAGGCCGAAGGTCCCGGGCCACCTCCTGGCCCCGCCTGTCCGCCCTCCTGCCCCTCCTCTAATGTACCACCTCCTCTTCTTCCTTTCCCCTTTTTATTAAAAAAAATTTTTTTTATTTCTTTTTAAAAATTATTTGTTTATTTTTGGCTGCACTGGGTCTTGTTGCTGTGATGAGCTCTCTCTAGGTGCGGTGCGTGGGCTTCTTCCTGCAGTGGCTTCTCTTGTTGAAGAGCATGGACTCCCGGGCACGCAGGCCTTAGCTGCAGCATACAGAGGAGTTAGTTGTCCCACAGCATGTGGGATCTTCCCAGATGAGGGATCAAACCCATGTCCCCGCTTCATTGGCAGGTGGATTCTTAACCACTGGACCACCAGGGAAGTCCTCTTTCTCCTTTTTAAATGAGGCAGAGATAGGTTCACTTGCTGCATTCTGTGGGTTGGGGATCTATGCATATTATTAACTAACTTAATCCCTGCCAAAACACCACATTGTCGCTGGTGAAATAGATGCGAAGAGTGTGAGCACCTTGCTCCAGGTCACAGAGGTCGTGGAAGACAGGACCAGGACTCGCACACAGACCATCTGACTCCCAAGCCTGTGCTTTAAACTGACTAGTCTATCATCCAATCTTTCCCAAAGTGTGCTCCCTGTAGCATTGCCCTGACTTGGGAATATATTAGAAATGCAAAATTCTTGGGTGCCACCCGTAGAATTACTGAATCTGAAACTCGGAGCTTGGAGCCCCCTCATCAAGCTGTTCCCAAGCTCTCCAGGACATTCTGAGCACAGGGAACATCGAGAACCACTGCCCTCAGGTCTTCCAGCAAGTCCGGGGTTTAATTTCCTTCATGTCCGCATGAACTTGGCTACGGCTGATAGCATCTTGTTTTTTAGGGTATGGGAAAGAAATTGATGGAAAATATTGATGTGGAGGCAAAGAGTGGGGCTGGCTGAAGAAACACAGGCCTGTTTCCTGGTTTGAGCTTCTGGTTGAGAGAAGAGGTCCCAGGAAAAAACCTGAGTCTCAAACTGGCCTTTTCCTTGTTCCTCACCTTTGACCTGCTCTTGAAAAGTGACTTCTTAAAACCTTTTATTTTGCTGTCTCCTAGGCAAGGCCTTGAGGATTAATAATGCAGCTCAGTACAAAGAGCCTGGAGGTGCTCATTTTATTTTTATTCTGTTCCTTTCATATATATTTACAAAAGATCCATGTATATGTGTATGTATGCATGTGTGTATTCTCTCTCACTAAGCTTGACTCAGCCTTCTATTTCCAAAGGTATTTCTGGATGGTTTTGAGCAAATTTGGTGCTTCTCAGAGTTGCCATGTATAGTTGCTAAGGGTGTGCACTGCACAATCCAGGAAACACCATTTACAGATGTGGCCACTCAACTGGCCCAGGAGGGTTGACTCCTGTCAGCCACCTCCTCCCTTCTCCCTTCCTGGTTGGCGTCAACCTCTAACCTAGGCCAGCCTTCCTTTTTTTTTTTTCTCTCCCATGGCATTCTTGCTTTAAATGTTTGCCTCAACAGAGTATTGGGTTTGCCTGCTCAGAGTTCCACAGACTCTTGGTTTCTAGGATCAGAACAAAGTTTCCTGTGGGCCCACTCCACCCTTCACCATCGTTCCCAGATTATTCTGGTCACCCCAGGAGGACGGAGGAGGTGACACTGTGCTGGGTAAAGCCCCGAGGAGGTGGCATCTGCCTGCCACTAAACACCATTAGGAAATGACGGGTTCTTACACATGAAATCAGCACAAGCAGCGCCTAGGAGAAGCATCTCTCGTCCTAGACAGCATGGGGAAGTGGTGACTCTGACTCTGTTGTTTAGTCACTAAGTCATGTCCCACTCTTTAGTGACCCCCTGGACTGTAGCCTTCCAGGCTCCTCTGTCCATGGGATTTCCCAGGCAAAAGTACTAGAGTGGGTTGTCATTTCCTTTGCCAGGACTCTGGCCCTGACTGTCACTCAAATGCTGTTCACAGTGAGGGGTAGGATGGAGGGAGGAGAGAATCTTACAGGAGAAACACCACTCCCTGAAAATCTGCTTCCCTGGTGACACCGGAAGAGCTTACAGCTTCCTTTCCTACGTGTATCTTTTTCCCATTTATTTCTCACATACCTATGGCTTGCAAGACTTTTGTTTGCTTTTTCAATCAGAAGATTAAAAGTTAATAAAATGTCAACTCAAGGGAATTCCCTGGTGGTTCAGTGGTTAGGACTCCATGGTCTCACTGCTAAGGACGTGGGTTCAATCCCTAGTCAGGGAACTAAGATCCTGCAAATCACATGGTATAGCCAATAATAATAATAAAATAGATATCAACTGTGAATATTCTAGGCCCTTCTGGCTGGTATTTCAGTACCTTCAGGCCTTGAGCTAAGGGCTGGGTCCCAACAGCTATAGTTCCGTGTCTGACATAGGTCTGACATGTTTTAAGAATAAAGTTGCCTTTCTTTCCTCCAAGACAATGTCACTTGCTCAAAGAACCACCCTGTGGCTTGAGCCTCTCTTGTGTCCGGGTATCTTCAATATGAATCTTTATGTGGAACAAAAGCATCTGGCTTTCCATTGGGCTCTGCAACCAGTTCTGTGTCCTTAAAAAACATTTCTGAGCCACTTGCTTTCATCCCAGGTTGCTTTTTGTTTTTCCCCACCTGTCACTTTGGAAATAACGATAGTAATTGTATTGGCCTCCTGGGACTGTTCACAGGGCTGGCGAAGCTTTTCTGTGAAGGGCCTCCTAGCAACTCGCCTAAGCTTTACATAATGGTCTCTGCGGCAAGTACTCAACTGTTCCATTTTGGGGAAAGCGGCCGTAGACAAAACGTGGGAGAAGGGGGTTGGGTGAGTTCCAGAAACAAAAATAGGCAGGATGTGGTCCATTGGTGGGGGGTGGGGGGCAGTGTGCCAGCTCCTGATTTAGCCAATGAGACCAGAAATGAATGTGAAAGTAAACTGTAAAGTGCCCTTGAAAAGTAAGGGACTGCGGGGTGATGAGGCCGCACAGAAGGGTCAAGTACACATCTGGAAGCCTCAGTGGTACAGACAGGATCGCCACTGGAAGGGCAAACAGTCGTGCAATGCCGCCCCTGGGGTAAGGTGCTGGGAAGTGGGTGTGCAGGTTTGCTCCTCAGCAGAGGAAACTCCTTCCAATAACGCACCTTTTTTTTTTTTTTTTTAATGTGGACCATTGTTTTTATAGTCTTTATGGAACTTGTTACAATATTGCTTCTGTCTTATGCTTTGGGTTGGTGTTTGTTTTTTTTTTTTGGCTGCAGAGCATGTGGGATCTTGCTCCCCAGCGAGGGATTGAACCCACACTCCCTGCTTTGGAAGACCAAGTCCTAACCACTGGACCACCAGGGAAGTGCCACCAGCTCCCTTTTCATTAGAACAAACCTGAGGGTGGAGTTGAAGCTCAGAGCAAAACCAGTCTATGTTTGGGCAGCAAATGACCTTAGCTTTGGTGCCAGCTGTTTACAGTCATGTTTGAGACAGTCGGCTGCCCACAGCTGGATACCTTGGGGGAGCTTGGCCCAGTCCATCTGCTGGGGAAAGAGGTTGTTGTTGCTATTCAGTCACTAGGTCGTATCTGACTCTGTGACCCCATGGACTGCAGCACACCAGGCTTCCCTGTCCTTCACCATCTCCCTGAGTTTGCTCAAACTCATGTCCATTCAGTCAGTGATGCCATCCAACCATCTCATCCTCTGTTGGCCCCTTCTCCTCTTGCCTTTAATCTTTCCCTGTGTCAGAGTCTTTTCCAGTGAGTTGGCTCTTTGTATCAGGTGGCCAAAGGATTGGAGCTTCAACTTCAGCATCAATCCTTTCAATGAATATTCAGGGTTGATTTCCTTTAGGATCGACTGGTTTGATCTCACTGCTGTCCAAGGGACTCTCAAGAGTTTTCTCCAGTCCCACAGTTCAAAAACATTAATTCTTTGCCATTCAGCATTCTTTATGGTCCAACTCTCTCATCCTTACATGACTACTAGAAAAACCATAGCTTTGACAATATGGACCTTCGTTGGCAAAGTACTGTCTCTGCTCTTTAATAAGCTGTCTAGGTTTGTCATAGCTTTCCTTCCAAGGAGTAAGTGTCTTAATTTCATGGCTACGATCACCATCTGCAGTGATTTTGGAGCCTAAGAAAATAAAGTCTGTCACTGTTTCCATTTTTCCCCCTCTATTTGCCATGAAATGATGGCATCCAACCCATGATCTTAGTTTTTTGAATGCTGAGTTTTAAGCCAGGTTTTTCACTCTCCTCTTTCATCTTCATCAAGAGGCTCTTTAGTTCCTCTTCACTTTCTGCCATAAGGATGGTGTCTTCTGCACATCTGAGGTGGTAGTTATTTCTGCCAGCAATTTTGATTCCGGCTTGTGCTTCATCCAGTCCGGCATTTTGCATGATGTACTCTGCATATGAGTTAAATAAGCAGGGTGACAATATACAGCCTCTGATAACTGCTGGCTCATCACAGACCACCCAGAGAGAGTCCTCGGGCTCTTTCCAGGCAACCCTTCTTATTTCCACAGATGACAAGGGCAGTTGTACTGCCTGTAAGGGGGACAGTGTGGAGTCCTGGCAAGACCAGGAGCTACAGAACCAGGTAAAACTGGACTCAGAGACCATTCCCACCATATAATAGACAACATTTGGTGCCACTTAACTATAAATTAAGTAATTTCTCTGAAATTCATTTGTCAGAGTAAAGAGTACTACTTATGGCTGTGGTGATGATCAAGTTAGATAATATATATATATAGTATGCAGCACATAGTATCCTTCAAGAAATCTTAGTCCCTTTCTTGGTATAAATGTGTCATGAGATAACTTTCCTTCATGAGGAAGGCATGGTGATCTTGAATGCACAAATGGAGACTGAACAGGGAAGATGGTCCTACTCTTCCTGGGGTGATACTGGAAGGTGATACTATACCTTTTCCCATACTGAAGATTATACAAAATTTAATGGGCTCACATTTCAGCATGGACAGTTCAAGGCTTCCTGTTAGACCTAAGAATTAATGACTTTTGGATGAAGGAAGACGTATAAAACTGAGTATCCATGAGGAGGTAGCATTTTATTACCTAGAAATTCAAGTTCTCAGATCAGGGCCAGAACCACTGTCCACGGGGTCAGTAGGTGGTATTGTCTGGGCTCCACCTTGACATTCGGAGATTGAAGACACTGGTTGTTGTTTAGTCACTAAGTTGTGTTCAACTCTTTGCGACCCCAGGGACTCTTACCAGTTCTCAAAGAACTCAAGTTTAGTGGGGACGAGTTTATGTAAACTGTGATAGTTGGTTCTAGGTGTCAACCTGACCTGGGCCTCAGGGTGCCTGGATATTTGCCTAGTGTTTCTGTGAGGGCGTTTTTGGATGAGGTTAATATCTTTTTAGTCAACTGATCTTTGTTATTTTTTTTTCATATAACCATTTTACTGAGGTATGTTGATATTCTAAAAGCTGCACAGTTTTAATGTATACAACCTGATAAGTGTACACCCATGAGACCATCACACAATTGTGTGATGAGTGTGTCTATCACCTGTGAAGCTATCACAGCCACACAACCTGTGCCATGAGCGTGTCCATCACTCCCAAAAGTGTCCTCCCACCTCATCATTTATTGTGTGTGATTAGAGCACTTAACATAAATCTACTCTCTTACCAAACTGAGTATGTAATCCAGTATTGTTAGGTGGAGGTGGAGATCTCTAAGACTTATCTCGCATAAATGAAACTTTGTACCTCTCAACCAATACTTCTGTTTCCCCCTCCCCCCAGCCCCTGACAACCAGATACTTCTCTGAGTTCGAGTATTTTAGATTTCTCATACGAGTGGTGTCATGTAGCATTTTTCCTTTTCATGTCTGATGGGTTTCACTTGGCATGTTATCCTCTAGATTCATCCATGTAGTTGTGAAAGGAGGATTTTCTTCTTTATGGCTGAATAATATTCTATTTTAAGAATATACCACATTTTCTTTACCCATTCATCTATCAGTGGACATTTAGGTTGCTTCTGCATCTTGGCTACTGTGAATAGTGCTGCGATGAATATGGGAGTGTAGATATAGCTTTAAGATCTTGGTTTCAATTCCAAGCAAAGCAGTGAAGCAAAACAGAATATCTAGAGTATACCAATATACTCATTGGGTATATACCCAGAAATTGGGATTGTTGGGTCATGTGGTAGTTCTACAGACAGACTTCATTTTCATTGAGCTTTGCTTTATCTCACTTTGCAGATGTTGTATTTTTTTTTTAAACAGATTGAAGGTTTTTGGCAACCCTGCATTGGGCAAATCTCTTGGTACCATTTTTTCAACAGTATTTGCTTACTTCCTCTCTTGATGTCACATTTTGGTAATTCTTGTAATATTTCAAACTTTTCCATTATTATATTTGTTATGGTGATCTGTGATCTTTATTACTGCAAGAAAGTCATGACTCACTGAAGGCTCAGATGATGGCTAGATGTGTGTGTAATGTATATATAATACATATATAAATATTTATATAAAATATTTGTGTGTGTATCCATCCTGATTTGTTGAGGTGAAATCTCATTGTGATTTATATTTCCCTAACGATTACTGATGCTGAGTACCTTTTTCATACCTACTGGTCATTTATATACCGTCTTGGGAGAATATCTGTTTAGTTCCCTTGCCCATTTTAGAATCGGGTCATTTGTTCTTGTTCTTGTTTTTTGGCCCTTGAATTGTAGGAGTTCCCTGCACGTGGGGGTGGGTGCTGACACTGGGCCAACCAGGGCCTCTGTTAGAGTCACACTCAATCTCTGTGAAGAGTTTTAATAATAAGAACATGTATGAAGCTCTTATTATTTGCCGGACCTGGCAGTAAGTGCTTTCCAAGCAGTTCTCGTTAAGTCTCTCAACAAATGAGGGAAGTACCCTCTTCACTCTTTGATAGGTCAACTCCAAGATGATCAAGATAGTGCAAGGCAAAACTGGGGCTCAGAGCCAGATCTAGCTGACTGAAAAGTGCATTCATTGCTCTAGGCATTGTGGGCTCCCCGTTTACCAGCATCCAAGGCACTGCATTGTGCATCATCAACCATTTCTTCCCAGCTGCTGGCCTTCAGTCCCATTCACCCTCATGGATCTCTAGATCCCAACTCATCCTCATCTTTGTTCATTTATTCACCAAGGATTGAGCATGTACTAGTGTGCTCAGCTGTGAGCTGGGAATGGGGTGTAGACAGTGGATCAAATGTGCATAACCTACTCTCTTGGAGCCCACAGTCCAGGAAGGAAGATAATTGCACAGGCAGAAATGTCCCTGTGATGAAGGATGGGGTGAGGGGAAGCAGAGTGCGGTGATATTTGGTGCTGTTTGGAGGAAGGGCCACTTCATCTGTAACCTAAAGAATGAGAAAGTGTTAAAGAGACAAAGACTCAACTCTTCTGAGTCAAGAGAAGCATGACTAGGTTTGAGTGATAGTTTGTAATTTCTTTTTCTTTGCTATGCTGGGTTTTCGTTGCTGTGCATGTGATTTCTCTAGTTGTGGTTGCAGGGGCTCCTCTCCATTGCGGTGCCCAGTCTTCTCGTTATGGTGACTTCTCTTGGTATGGTACACGGGCTTCCGTAGTTTTGGCTCTTGGGTTTAGTTGCTCTGAGGCATGTAGGATCTTTCTGGACCAGAGATCAAACCTGTGTCCCCTGCATCGGCAGGTGGATTCTTAACTACTGGATCTCCAAGGAAGCCTGATGGTTTGTAACTCTATCAGATGCAGTATGCCATTTTCTGTTTTGTTTTGTTTTTAAATTGCATGAAAGCGCTTTTCAGTTGTAATTTATCTACATGTATAATTTAAAAAAAAAAAAAAACCAATATAGAGTCCTAATTGTAATATAGAAGAAGCAAAGGGGAAATAGTTTGAGATTTTCTTGCTTGTTTTGCTTTTTGGTATTTGATTTTGGTTTTCTTTTTTTGGCCATGCTATGCAGCACGTGGGGGTCTTAGTTCCCCAATCAGGGATCAGATCCATGCTTCCTGCATTGCTAACCTGGAGTATTAACCACTCGACCACCAGGAAAGTTCCAAGGGAAAGTAGTTTAAATAAAATGGACTGCATTTACATTTACAAGTGCTCAGGTACAGCTACACTAGAAGATCCAGTGAAGTAGGCAGAGTATCACACCTCCCGGTGGAATGACAGTGGAAGGTGATGATCATGTTATGTTGGCAACTCAGACACCATGAGCTGTGTTGCCGACACTGCTGGGAATTTCTAAAGCGATGAACGATGTTTGGTAGTGTTCCAGAAGACACAAAGGGCACCGTTTCTTTGATTTACACAGTAGCTCTGTCCTTGGAAATCTTAGTTGGTGCAAAAAAAAAAAAAACAAAAAACACAACTGTATTTACGTGTAAAATGGAGTTTGGTCTAGGCTTAGCTCATTATAACCAATTTTTCATCTGCTTTGCGTCTGATGGGACACTCAATGATGCACGTCATGGATAGCTTTTCAGTTGCATCGGACTGTTCTGATAATTGTGGGACTAACCACGTTCCTCACATCCAACACGTTATATGTCAGGAGCATCTCTCCCAGGCAATGTGACCCCAAAGAACTCTCCAAAATTTCCTTAAGACCTTCTAGGAGTGATAACAGCCTCCCACCACCTAAGGAACACCAAGCTACAGAAACTCTAGAGCACTAGTGTCTTACAGAAGTGTGAGTCACAGAGTGTAGTTTTAAATTGTTGTAACTATATTGAAAAAAAAAAAAAAAAAAGGAGAATGAAGCAGTTAATGTTGACTTTTTCCAAATTTATTTTATTCAGGTATAGTTGATTTTCAATGTTGTGTTAATTTTTGCTGTGCATCAAAGTAATTCAGTTATATATATATTCTTTTTCATATTTCCATTTTGGTTTATACAAAGTATTGAATATTGTGTCCTATGCTATTCAGTATGACCTTGTTCATTCTATACATAATAGTTTGCATGAAACTGATTTTAATAATATATTTTCTTTAACCCAGTTTGACCAAAATATTACTATTTCACCAGCATAATCAACATAAAAGGTTATTACTCTTTTTCATACTGAGTCTTTGAAATCCAGTATGCATTTTATACTCACAGTGCACCTCAGTTCAGACTGACCACATTGCAAATAGTTAACAGCCTCGTTGGATGGCCTATTGGATGCCTTATTGGATGGCGCAGCCCTAGAAAACATGAAGTTCCCTTCTTTGGCACAAGGACTTCTTTTCCGAATCCTGAGTTTCCAGAACTCTGACACTTAGGGAAATCTAGACTCGGGGCTGGGACCCTGCACCACAGTGGACACACGGCTCCAAGCGAGCCAGAAAGCACGTGAGTGTGGCATTTGGGTCACACTCTCCACTCCCAGCTCCTGAGCACGGCACGGTGGGGAGTCACCAGCAACTGCTAATAATCACATGGCTCAGTGCTGCCTGCAAATTGAAGGCCCCCTTGAAAATGCTGGAAACAGATGTTCGGAAATCTCTGACCTCTCATCATTAATTTCAGAATTTAAATGCCTGTTAATTTCCCCCTTTTTATTGCTGAGCTCCACTCCGCGGCATGCTCAATGTCAATGGGAATATCCTTTGGAGATGTTCAATATATCACATCTGAAGGTCGCTGGAAGTCTGAGCACTTGGAGGAGAGGACTGGGCGAGAAGGGAGGGGCTCCTGGGACACAGAGTGAGGCTGAAAGGCGGCTTCTCTGGTTTGAATCAAGGCCTGAGCAGAGCACCTGAACTCACCCGATTGCCCTTGGCCTGGGCGCACACTGCAAAGGGCTCTAGGAAGGAGACGTATGAGAGTGTTGGGAAAATTGAAAGCAGTGTTATGAGGGAGCCTTGCTCCCTCGCTGGGTCTCACACCTGCCTTTCCCAGCTGATGACCGGAAATGACTTCCTGAGAGCTGTGTCCAGGCAGCGGACAGCAGGCAGACCTGGAGGCAGGCTGACCCAGGTTCACGTTGTGTGTCAGCCTTCTGCCTGGAAGATCGACCAAGCAAATCACCTCCATTTCCTTGGTAGAAAATGGGGGTAAGAGCCAATATTGCAGCAGTGAAATAAAATTCATATTTTATAGCAAGGCAAGACAAATTTAAACGTAACACTTTTTCTCTGCCGTTTGATGACCTCTCTCACCCCTTACTGTGCAGTGTGCATCTGCCTTATGCATTGACCGACACTCCCCATGGGCAGAAATACCTGCTCATTCATAAAGAGCAACCTTCCCTTAGCATCAATAAGACAACTCCTTAAAAGATAATTCTTTCTTAATCCTGTAAAAAGCCACAGTGACCCATGATCCACTACTCACAAGACTGTATAAACAGTCAATAACACATCATTTAATGTACAGGCCTCTGTCTCCAAAATTTACATAAGTGTGCTTTGACCTCTAATGGGTAGAACTATTCCTGGAGCTTTCTGAGAGGTTGATTCCAGCTTATAATTCTCAGTTTGGCTCAAATAAAATTTTCCATTTCTTTCTTAGGTCAGTCAGTTCAGTCGCTCAGTCGTGTCCGACTCCTTGCAACCCCATGAATCGCAGCACACCAGGCCTCCCTGTCCATCACCAACTCCCGGAGTTCACTCAAACTCATGTCCATCGAGTCAGTAATGCCATCCAGCCATCTCATCCTCTATCGTCCCCTTCTCCTCCTGCCCCCAATCCCTCGCAGCATCAGGATCTTTACCAATGAGTCAACTCTTTGCATGAGGTGGCCAAAGTATTGGAGTGTCAGCTTCAGCATCAGTCCTTCCAAGAACACCCAGGACTGATCTCCTTTAGGATGAACTGGTTGGATCTCCTTGCAGTCCAAGGGACTCTCAAGAGTCTTCTCCAACACCACAGTTCAAAAGCATTAATGCTTCAGTGCTCAGCTTTCTTCACAGTCCAACTCTTACATCCACACATGACCACTGGAAAAACCATAGCCTTGAGTAGACGGACCTTTGTTGGCAAAGTAATGTCTTTGCTTTTTAATATGCTCTCTAGGTTGGTCATAACTTTCCTTCCAAGGAGTAAGCATCTTTTAATTTCATGGCTGCAATCACCATCTGCAGTGATTTTGGAGCCCCAAAAAATAAAATCTGACACTGCTTCCACTGTTTCCTCATCTATTTGCCACGAAATGATGGGACCAGATGCCATGATCTTAGTTTTCTGAATGTTGAGCTTTAAGCCAACTTTTTCACTCTCCTCTTTCACTTTCATCAAGAGGCTTTTTAGTTCCTCTTCACTTTCTGCCATAATGGTGGTGTCATCAGCATATCTGAGGTTATTGATATTTCTCCCAGCAATCTTAATTCTAGCTTGTGCTTCCTCCAGCCCAGCGTTTCTCATGATGTACTCTGCATATGAGTTAAATAAGCAGAGTGACAATATACAGCCTTGCCGTACTCCTTTTCCTATTTGGAACTGGTCTGTTGTTCCATGTCCAGTTCTAACTGTTGCTTCCTGACCTGCATACAGATTTCTCAAGAGGCAGGTCAGGTTGTCTGGTATTCCCATCTCTTTCAGAATTTTCCACAGTTTATTGTGATTCACATAGTCAAAGGCTTTGGCATAGTCAATAAAGCAGAAATAGATGTTTTCCTAGAACTCTCTTGCTTTTTCAATGATCCAGCAGATTTTGGCAATTTGATCTCTGGTTCCTCTGCCTTTTCTAAAACCAGCTTGAACATCTGGAAGTTCGTGGTTCATGTATTGCTGAAGCCTGGCTTGGAGAATTTTGAGCATTACTTTACTAGCGTGTGAGATGTGTGCAATTGTGCAGTAGTTTGAGCATTCTTTGGCATTGCCTTTCTTTGGGATTGGAATGAAAACTGAGCTTTTCCAGTCCTGTGGCCACTGCTGAGTCTTCCAAATTTGCTGGCATATTGAGTGCAGCACTTTCACAGCATCATCTTTCAGATTTGAAATAGCTCAACTGGAATTCCATCATCTCCACTAGCTTTGTTCATAGTGATGCTTTCTAAGGCCTACTTGACTTCACATTCCAGGTTGTCTGGCTCTAGGTGAGTGATCACACCATCGTGTTTATCTGGGTCGTGAAGATCTTTTCTGTACAGTTCTTCTGTGTATTCTTGCCACCTCTTCATAATATCTTCTGCTTCTGTTAGGTCCCTACAATTTCTGTCCTTTATCAAGCCCATCTTTGCATGAGATGTTCCCTTGGTATCTCTAATTTTCTTCAAGAGATCTCTAGTCTTTTGCAATCTGTTGTTTTCCTCTATTTCTTTGCATTGATCACTGAGGAAGGCTTTCTTATCTCTCCTGGCTGATCTTTGGAACTCTGCATTCAAATGGGAATATCTTTCCTTTTCTCCTTTGCTTTTTGCTTCTCTTCTTTTCACAGCTATTTGTAAGGCCTCCTCAGACAGCCATTTTGCTTTTTTGCATTTCTTTTCCATGGGGATGGTCTTTATCCCTGTCTCCTGTACAGTGTCATGAACCTCCATCATCATAGTTCATCAGGCACTCTGTCTATCAGATCTAGTCTCTTAAGTCTATTTCTCACTTCCACTATATAATCGGAAGGGGTTTGATTTAGGTCATCCCTGAATGGTCTAGTGGTTTTCCCTACTTTCTTCAATTTAAGTCTGAATTTGGCAATAAGGAGTTCATGATCTGAGCCACAGTCAGCTCCTGGTCTTGTTTTTGCTGACTGTACAGAGCTTCTCCATCTTTGGCTGCAAAGAATACAATCAGTCTGATTTCAGTATTGACCATCTGGTGATGTCCATGTGTAGAGTCTTCTCTTGTGATGTTGGAAGAGGGTGTTTGCTATGACCAGTGCGTTCTCTTCGCAAAACTCTATTAGCCTTTGCCCTGCTTCATTCTGTACTCCAAGGCCAAATTTGCCTGTTACTCCAGGTGTTTCTTGACTTCCTACTTTTGCATTCCAGTCCCCTATAATGAAAAGGACATCCTTTTTGGGTGTTAGTTCTAAAAGGTCTTGTAGGTCTTCATTGAACTATTCAACTTCAGCTTCTTCAGTGTTACTGGTTGGGGCATAGGCTTGGATTACTGTGATATTGAATGGTTTGCCTTGGAAACAAACAGAGATCATTCTGTCATTTTTGAGATTGCATGCAAGTACTGCATTTTGGACTCTCTTGTTGACCATGATGGCTACTCCATTTCTTCTAAGGGATTCCTGCCCACAGTAGTAGATATAATGGTCATCTGAGTTAAATTCACCCATTCCAGTCCATTATAGTTCTCTGATTCCTAGAATGTCGACATTCACTCTTGCCATCCCGTTTGACCACTTCCAATTTGCCTTGATTCATGGACCTAACATTCCAGGTTCCTATGCAATAGTGCTCTTTACAGCATCAGACCTTGCTTCTATCACCAGTCACATCCACAACTGGGTATTGTTTTTGCTTTGGCTCCATCCCTTCATTCTTTCTGGAGTTATTTCTCCACTGATCTCCAGTAGCATATTAGGCACCTACTGACCTGGGGAGTTCCTCTTTCAGTATCCTATCATTTTGCCTTTTCATACTGTTCATGGGGTTCTCAAGGCAAGAATACTGAAGTGGTTTGCCATTCCCTTCTCCAGTGGACCACATTCTGTCCGACCTCTCCACCATGACCCATCTGTCTTGGGTGGCCCCACGCGGCATGGCTTAGTTTTATTGAGTTAGACAAGACTGTGGTCCTGTGATCAGATTGGCTAGTTTTCTGTGATTATGGTTTCAGTGTGTTTGCCCTCTGATGCCCTGTCGCAACACCTACCATCTTACTTGGGTTTCTCTTACATTGGAGGTGGGGCATCTCATCATGGCTACTCCAGAATTTTTTCTTGTTGACACAGTTTTATGAGAACTTCATGCTATAACATGTACTGCATGTGGCTCGATGTCTGACACACAGCAAGGCTGTAACAAATGCCTGTTCCCGCCTCTGTCTCCCTCCTCAGAGCCTTGTGGATGGCACCAATGGCATTTACAGTGGCAGGTGATGTCTTCAGAGAGCTGATGTTTTAACCATCGAAGGGATCGCCCAGACTGGTGCTCTGGGAAATGAAAGTGTTTTGAGCCCCAAATATCTGGGAGAAAAATCAAGGCAGATTCTTCCTTAGACCAGAAGCCCTAGAAAAGCATCATGGCTGACACCAGACTGGTACCTCGTGGGTCCGCATGAGAAGCCCCTGAACTCTTAGCTCATGTGACAAAGACCCCTCATGTCTTTGGGGAGTGAGGGGAGGACATCCTGCTGAGAATAGAGGGAGTGTCCCCCTTGTTGCCAACAAGGAGGGAGACTCCACAGGGCCACTCTGGGCCACCCCCTAGCATCTGCCTGTCCAGCCTATTCAGGGTCAGCCATAGCCACGCCTTGGGATAGGACCCAGGAGGAGCCGTGGCCTTGACTGCCTATTTCCCTAAGATCTTTGGCCAAGGGCGCCCCCCTCCCACCATGAAATCACTTCTCATCTAACCTCTTGGGCTTTCTTTTCTTTAGATGTTTCTCTGCAGTGCCCTAGTTTGGCCTGGGGTTTTCAACCAATTTTTGTGAAAGAAAACGATGACACTTTATCAGTACTTTGGGGCAAATACAGTTTCTTTCACCAAAGAAAGACCTCTGGGGCTTTTAACTTCCTGAGGGCGAAGGCTCTCAGCAGACTACAGGGTCAGGCAAAGCTCCAGGGAACACCCCAACTTTTGCTTTCACGTTGGCATTTTGTTGTTTAGTCGCTAAGTCTTGTCCTACTCTTGGTGACCCCATGGACTGCAGCATACCAGGCTTCCTGGTTCGTCACCGTCTCCTGGAATTCACTCAAATTCATGTCCTTTGAGTTGGTGATGCTTTCACTTTTTATGAAATGCTGTCATTTCCTTTAATTGGGTCACTCCCTGGGGGGCATGATGGATGGAAGGGACACAAATGCTGGTAGGTCATCCCAAGTGTCCTGAGAGCTCCTCCCAAGGGGTAGTGGTGACCGCCAGCAGCTCCTTGGCAACCCTTGTGACCTCCAGCTGCAGAGACTGCTGGTGAGATGACCTCACCAGATGGTCTGGGGTCAACTTACCTGCCTTCACCAGTGGTGATGAGACGTTTTCTCTACTGTACAGCAGTCACCAGACTCTCCAAATTGTGGCTTTGCTTTGGGCATTTGCACCCCTGTTTTACAGCCACCTTGACAGGTAGGCCAGTGTTTCCTGGTATTTGTTGAACATAGTCCTTCCTTCTCCACCGCCAGATGCTGTCTCAAGTTCCTTGCTGGCCAAGAGGGAGGCACAGCAGACTCGGGACCTGGTCTTCCTGGTTTGTCAGGATCGGTTTCAGGACTGACATTGGAGACACTGACGTTGCAGAAGCATCTCATCACGGTTCCATGTCGTAACGGGCCATTCAAATCTATACATGGGCTGTCATTCCGCAGCACCACGCGCTTGTGCATATACACACATGTGTGCATATTAAAGCTGGTAAAACCAAATCAAAGTTTCTTTGTTTAAATCATATTTATTTTTAATTGATGGATGACTGCTTTACTATAATGGTTTGATTTCTACCATACATCAACATGAATCAGCCACAGGTATACATATGTCCCCTCCCTCTTGAACGTCCATCCCACCTCCCACCCTTTCCCACCCCTCTAGGTTGTTTCGGAGCCCCGGTTTGGGTTCCCCGAGTCATAGAGCAAATTCCCATTGGCTGTCTGTCTTGCATATGGTGGTGTATATGCTTCCATGCTGCTCTCTCCATTCATCTCACCCTCTCCTTCCTCTCCTCTGCCCTTGTCTGAAAGTCTTGAAACAGTTTCTTTTTTTTTTTAATTGTTTTCTTGAAGTGTAGTTGATTTAAGGTGTTGCATTAATCTGCTGCACAGCGAAGGGATTCAGTTATATGTACGTATATGTTCTCCTTCATGTTCTTTTTCATTAAAATTTCCCACAGAATATTGAACGGAGTCCCCTGTGCCATACAGTGGGATCTAGTTTATCCTTTCTATATATGACAGTTTGCATCTGCTAATCCCAGAGTCCCAGTTCATCCCTTCTCCACCCTCCCTCCGCCTTGGCAACCACAAGTTTGTTCTCCAGGTCCCTGAGTCTGTTTCATGGATTTTATGTCATATTTTATGTTTCCACATATAAGTGATATCGCACGGTATTTGTCTTTCTGACTGACTTCACTTAGTACTGTGGTAATCTCTAGGCCCATCCATGCTGTTGCAAATGGCATTGTTTCATCCTTTTTTTACATGAGTTGTACTCCATTGTACCGATACATATACATGTATTCCTTATCCACTTACCTGTAAATGGGCCTTTAGTTTGTTTCTGTGTCTCGGCTATTGTGAATAGTGCTGCTATAAACACAGGAGCACATGTATCTTGTTGAATTATAGTTTGTCTGGATATATACCCAGGCGTGGGATTGCTGGATCATATGGCAACTCTATATTTAGTTTTTTGAGGAATCTCTTTACTGTTTCTCATAGTGGCTGTACCAATTTATATTCCCACCAACCGTGTAGGAGGGTTCCCTTTTCTCCACACCCTCTCTAGTGTTTATTTGTAGACCTTTTTAATGATGGGCATTCTGACTGGTGTGAGGTGATACCTCATTGTAGTTTTGATTTGCATGTTTCTAATAATTACTGATGTTGAGCATCTTTTCATGTGCCTGTAGCCATCTGAGACCTCCCGTTTAATTAATAGTATTGTACCAACGGCAATTTCCTAGTTGTGGAAATGGACTGTGGTTGTATAAAATGTTATCACTGAAAAGAAGCTTGGAGAAGGGTGCATAGGAACTCTTGATGCTTTTTTTTTTTTGGCAATTTCTTTTGAAACTTAAATTATTTCTAAATCAAAGGTCTTCCCCAGAAGGTCCCTCAGGTCCTTTGGAAAATAAAGCACTGGAGACTGGCTCCTACCAGCCAAGGAATGTCTTCTTGTGGGAGCTGTATATCCAGCTTCCCTTTGGGATGTTGGCTCAAGAGCACTTCCCTCACTGTGCATGAGACAGTGGTTCATGCTCACTGTGCCTTTGGCTCTCAGGAATCTTTCAAAGCCTGGGTTATGGTGTCCACTGCCTTCAAACTCCCCAGGAACACCATTCTTATCCTCTTCATCTGTACACTCACCCAAGGGGTGGTGCAGCAGCTGTTGCGAGCTGCTTACTTGCTACCAAGACCCCTCCTCTAGCTGATCACACATGTATCTTTACCCAGCTCATGGGCCCTCCATGCTTCATTGCTCATCCTCACGCATTTGGGTCAAATAATGCCCAAAATGTCACAGACGCTCCAACAGCACAGGAAGTTGCCATCTAAAAAAACTTGTCAGAGATGGTGATCCCAGGAGATTTCTTGGATGTGATGCATTTTGAAAAATAATCATTATTTAGAGTAAAAGGGCTTCCCACATGGCGCAGTGGTAAAGAATCCATCTGCCAGTGCATAGATGCAAGAGACATGAGTTCAACCCCTGAGTCAGGAAACCCACTCCAGTATTCTTGCCTCAAAAATTCCATTTTTGGAGGGCTACAGTCTATGGAGTCGCAAAGAGTCAGACATGACTGAGCACACACACAGAGTAAAGGGGGAAGAAGTGATGTCAGGCAGAGAATCATGTGGGAAACCACACACAAAGCTGTGAAAGGGGCCACATTAGCATCTGAAGGTTGAGCAGAGGAAAGGCCAGGAGGAAAACCTGTGTGCAAGACCCTGAAGGGGCAGAGCATGAGGCCCTAGGACGCGGTGTCAAAGAGTAAGCTTATCCTGATGGCTGCACAGAACCAAGGAGAGTTTCAGGCAGGAGAGAACTTCAGAATTGTGTGGAAATAATTATTCTAGTGGGTCGTGAGTGTTGTTGGGTGATGGAAAGACAAGGAAGCTACTGTTTAAATCTAGGCAAATAGAGATGACAGTCTGTGGGAGAGCTATGGACATTCTTGTGTTTTTTACTCCTGTCTTCTTGATAAAATGGGAGGCAAGCTGTTATGGCCTGAGTGTGTGTGTCCTCTGCAAATGCATATGTTGAAACCTAAGGCTCTAGGGCATGGTATTGAGGCAAATGATTAGGTTAGGAAGATGGGGCGCCCATGAGTGGGATTAGTGGCCTTATAAGAAGAGGTGTGAGAGCCTGCCTGTGTGCCCTCTCATCCTCCCTCTCCCATTCTTCCCACTGTGTGAGGGCAAAAGGAGGAGACAGCCATCTGCAAACCAGGGAGTGGATGCTCAGCACAGACCCTGGATCCACTGTGCCCTGATCTGGGGCTCCCCAGCCCCCTGAGCTGTGAGATGACAAGGTTCTGTTGTTTAAACCACCCAGTCTATGGGAATTTGTTACGACAGCCGTAATGGACCAAGATATGCTCATCAGCTGACCTTGAGGGTGCGGGGAAGGTGCAGGGGTGTTGGAGGTTTAAGGAGAAGGGGACTGCTGAGCCGTGGAAGTTTCCTGAGAAGATAGGAGGGGATATCATCCAAGTCCCAGAAAGGACATTAACGTTCTCATCGTGGAAATGGAAAAGGGGGCATGGGTGAAAGGAAGGCTGGTTGTGTGCTGATGACAGCAAGTCCCCCTGGGGGTCCTGGGCCCTGTTCTCACTAGTATTCCAGGTTGTACAACATCAGTGGTGCCCCCTCCCCCACCCCCAACTCAGGCAGCTGCTCCACAGAGCATGGTCAGGGCCACAGTGGTTTATACCGACAGGGGCTCCTAACTTCAAGCATCAGAAGGAGGAGGTTGGGGACTGTCCCTGGAGTCTCAGGAGGCCCCTGGATTTGTTTGTTTATTTGTTTTGCAACTTCATAGTCAGCCCCACCCCAAAGGTCTGCATGCCAGGGAAGGACAGCCTCCACTTTTACTAAAAACGACAGTGAAGCCTGAAGAACTCAGAAGTACCATTGCATTCTTCAGGCTTATTCATGAGGGTCACATAAGGTAGCTCACTGTCTCCACCTCCAGACATAAAGAGAGGCTGGCTTCTTTGTTGTTCTACCCCAGCAGGTGCCTGCGGAGGCTTTTGAGAAGCTGTGGCAGTCTTGGGTTAAAGGGCCTCTCCTGACACTGCCATAGATGAGGAGTCTGGATTCCAGAGCCCCTTCCTCAATAGAGTTTGCTGCTGCTGCTGCTAAGTCGCTTCAGTCATGTCCGACTCTGTGTGACCCCATAGACGGCAGCCCACCAGGCTTCTCCATCCCTGGGATTCTCCAGGCAAGAACACTGGAGTGGGTTGCCATTTCCTTCTCCAATGCATGCATGCATGCTAAGCTGCTTCAGTTGTATCCGACTCTGTGCAACCCTACGGGCAGCAGCCCACCAGGCTCCCCTGTCCACAGGATTCTCCAGGCAAGAATACTGGAGTGGGTTGCCATTTCCTTCTCCGTAATACAGTTTAATACAGTGAATTAGAATCTTGGCTTGTTTTTTTACCCTAAAATGGAATTAAACAGCTCTGCTGACTTAACCAGCCGGGGCGCGCCGCTGCCCGGAGACCACGCGGTCTCAGCTCGTTCCGCGCTCACGCCACGTGGGGTCTCCCCCCTCCCGTCGGCCTCCCTGTGACTCCTTGTTACTCTCTCCTCCTCACCTCCTATCCCATCTCTTCAGTTTCTTCTCTCCCCAGTTCCCCACAGAAGCCCCTCCCGCTTCGTTCTCTTCTCTCATTTCTCCGCTGGGAAAAAGGCAGAAGTCGGGCACAGAGGGCTTCCCCTGGTGTATCTCACACAGGGATGAAACCACGATGACAGATGTAACATAGGCAGCCAACAGGAGTTTGCTGTATTACTTGGGGAACTCAAACCAGGTCTCCATAACAACCTAGAGGGGTGGGATAGGGAGGGAGGTTTGAGAGGGGAGGGTACATAGCCATAGCTATGGCTAATTCATGCTGACGTTTGGCAGAAACCAACACAATTCTATAAAGCGATGATCCTTCTATTAAAAATAAATTTAAAATTAAAACACCACCACCACCACGAGAGACCAGCTCTCCTGGTCAGGGAGGTGGTGTCGGGGAAAGGGCTGGTCATTGCCAGGTGGAGGAGGCTGGCTGTCCCCGTGTGGCAGACCCGACCCACCAGCCCACGACTGCACCAGCAGGAGCAGGACTTTGTTCTGCTGACACTGACTGTGTTCAGCAGTGTCACAAAGAGCAGGCAGTCCCTCAGCATGAGAATCGAGGATAAAGAATTCCATGAAGAGTCAGACAAGAGCTGGAGGTAAGGGAAAATGCCAGAATCACATATGCTGGCCTTTCTGGAGGTGAAGGAAAGTGTGAGTCACTCTGTCATATTCAACTCTTTGTGACCCCATGGACTGTAGCCCTCCAGGCTCCTCTATCCATGGGATTCTCCAGGCAAGAATACTGGAGTGGGTTGCCATGCCCTCCTCCTCCAGGGGATCTTACCCACCCAGGGATTGAACCTGCCTCTCCTGCATTGGCAGGCAGATTCTTTACCACTGAGCCACCAGGGAAGCCCGCTTGCAAGATGTAAAACACAGGTCAGCAGTGTTTGAAGAAGGGGCAGTAAACCCAGTGGCGCTCCTTTAATAATTAAATGGGAGGCAGAGGTTCCATTCACCAAAACCAGGAGTGTCCCATGTATTCTGTGCTCACAAGCGGATAGGGAAGTGTGGGTTTATTTATTCCCGCATGAAAAAGGCAATTGGCAGAGTATGTGTGCAACCCCTGGGCCCAGTCAGTGCCCTGCTTGTTTGAAAGATTAGTTCCAGTGAGAACTTTTTAATTTAATCTTTTAATATTTATCCATTTGGATGCACCGGGTCTTAGTTGTATCATGCACATTTCGTTGTGGTGCATGGACCCTCTAGCTGTGACTCAAGGGCTTAGTTGCTCCTCGGCATGTGGGGTCTTAGTTCCGCAACCAGGGACTGAACCCACCTCCCCTGCACGGCAAGGCAGATTCTTTTCCCACTGGACCACCAGGGAAGTTCCCCAGTGAGAACTCTTAAAAGGTCATATAAAGTGAGCAAGAAAAATGGAGTCAGGGAGGGGCTGCTTCATCCATCCAAGGTTAGGAACTTTCCCCTTTTCCAGCTTAGACCTCCAAGGTTAAAACTGTTCATCAGACCGTTAGATGCAGAAGCTCTGAAGCGATGTCAAGCTATCAGTGATGCCATGAGTTCCCAGATCCTTCTCACTGTGTGTGTCGGCCCATTGCAAAATAAACCTTGCTCATCAGAAACACATTTTGAGATTATTCTTGTTCTGAATAATAGAAATGCATCCTTAGGGAACATCCAGCAGAGTGCTTTGTTGATTGGAAATTTAGATAACTGGTAAGAAATTGTGCGTGAGAGATAGAATCTAGCAAACAAATTTCTTGTGACTGTTAGGCCACCCTTCATGCTAACAGGATATTTTCATTAGTTAATGGGTCTGCCCTAAAGAACTGATAAAGCTGGTTAAATATTGATCATTTGATCAGTATTATTTAAAGAACTCAAGGGACTGCACTAATTGAGTCTTTCCAGAACGTGGAGAAGGGCAAGAGTTGAAAGCAGCAATGCCAAAAAAAAAAAAAATCCTATTAAAAAACAAGGACTATAACAGAAAGGGAGATACACCATTTTTCTCCAATATTAAGCTAATTTCTCTTTAAGTTGCTTCCAGTCACAAAAGCATTTTATAAAGTTACTGAAATATGAGTCACTATTGACTATCATTTGTCGGTGGCGCCAAAAACTTCGGTCTTAAGTTTGAAACTCGACAGAAAGAGAAGTCCTCTTCAGAGGGAACCTGTCGGCACAGCAGGCTTCCTGGAAAGACTGGGCTCCTTTACAAAGAGTCCTCAGAATCATCTTACTGCCATCCCCACTTTGCAGCTGAGGCATAAAAAGGTTAAATAACTCAGCGGAGGTCATAGCAGCTGTAATTCAGAGGAGGGAGGGTTTAACCCATCTCCCAAGCTTGCAGAGACAGAGTGTCATTTTCAAAATTACATACTGACCAGAGACTGGCAATCAAGTCACTTTTAAGGGACAAAATTTAACACTAATGTCAGACTTTTGAACTACAATGTTTTACACCAGAAGGTAAGGGGTAGCCAATTTAAAACAGCCAAGGAAAGAAAATGTAAGCCAAGGACTGTAAACTCTGAGACAAACTAGCCTTCAAGCAGAATGTCCACAGACATGTTGTTATGAATATATTAGAATCTAGGAAATATCATTCCCGTGAGGAATCTTTTTGAGAACAAGCTTGAACCAACCATGAGTTGAGACATGGGCATAAGGACTGATGGGAAATGTTAATGCATAGAACTAACACTGAAGGATAGAAATATGAGAGACGGTGTACGAAGAACTAGGAGCTGACACTGTATGTGCAGCCCAACCATCAATATATAAGATGGAGAGCATATGGAAAGTAGAAAAGCTAATTGATGACTTTATAATATTTATTGTGAGTAAACATAATATTCAAATTAAGTGCTGAATGATAGGGAAAAAGGTTACTTGCTACTGTCAAGATTGCTCAAAGCAAAGAATATGGACTTCCCTGGTGGTCCAGTGGTTAGGACTTTGCCTGCCACTGCAGGAGACATGGGTTCGATCCCTAGTCCAGGAAGATTCAACTTGCCACAGAGCGACTGGGCCCATGCACCACAACTGCTGAGCCTGTGCACCCCAGAGCCCATGCTCCGCAACAAGAGAGGCCACTTTAACTAGAAGCCTGTGCAATGCAACTAGAGAGTGGGTCCACTCGCTGCAACTAGAGAAAGTCTGCGTGTAGCAATGAAAACCCAGTACTGCCAAAAAAAGAAAAGACTGATGGTATCCAAAAAAGTGGAATAAAGGTATGAAAAGGAAGCATTCATTTAAAGGACAAAAATACAAACCTTCCTAAACACAGAATAAGACAGGAGTGTACATAACTAAAGAACATGAGGCAAAATATATCAGTCAAAATTTAATGAGCTTGATTTACCAATAAAAATAAAAAAGGCCTTCAGATGGGCTTCCCTGATAGCTCAGTTGGTTAAGAATCCGCCTGCAATGCAGGAGACCCTGGTTTGATTCCTGGGTTGGGAAGATCCACTGGAGAAGGGATAGTCTACCCACTCCAGTATTCTTGGGCTTCCCTTGTGGCTCAGCTGATAAAGAATCCACCTGTAATGCGGGAGATCTGTGTTCGATCCCTGGCTTGGGAAGATCCCCTAGAGAAGGGAAAGGCTACCCACTCCAGTAGTCTGACCTGGAGAATTCCATGGACTGTATAGTCAATGGGCCGCAAAGAGTCAGACATAACTGAGCCACTTTCACTTTTCAGACTGACTAACAAAGCAAAATTTTAAAATTAGGCTGTATTTAAAAATTGCTTTTAAAACAAAGATTCAGATAGGTTAAAAATAAAAGGATGAAAACTGAAAAAAATGCAAACCTATTTTAGTAATCATGTAGTAGTGTGTGTCGGGCTTCCCTGGTAGCTCAGCTGGTAAAGAATCTGCCTGCAATGCAGGAGACTCGGGTTCTATTCTTGGGTCAGGAAGTTACCCTGGAGAAGGGCCACAGATCATAGGATTGTAGACTCAGACACAACTGAGTGAGCACAACAGGCAAATAACATTGTATTAGTTTCAGCTGTCCAACATAATGATTTATATATATATATATATATATATATATATATATATATATATATAGTGAAATTACTACTACAGTAAGTTTAGTTAACATTGATCACCACACAGTTACAATTTTGTGTGTAGTGAGAATTTTAAAGATCTACTCTCTCTAGCAACTTTCAAATATACACTACAGTATTGTTAACTGTGGTCCCCATGCTGTATCCTTGGGGCTTATTTATCTTATTACTGAAAGTCTGTGCCTTTGAACCACTTTCTCTCATCTTGCCCACCCCTACCTACTCCCTGCCTCTGGCAACCAGCAATCTGTTCTCTGTATCTGAGTTTTTTGTTTGTCTGCTTTAATGAGTTTCTGAAGATTTCACACATAAGTGAGATATATAGTATTTGCCTTTGATGCTAAATATTCATTTAGCATAAGGCCCTTAATGTTCATCCATGTTTTTGCAAATAATAGGGATTCCTTTTTAATGTCCCAGTTGTGTTACATATACTACACTTTCTTGGACCATTTATCCATTGATGGACACTTTGGTTGTTTCCATGTCTTGGCTCTTATAAATAATGCTGGAATGAACTTGGGAGTACAGGTATCTTTTCAAGATAGTGATTTCGATTCCTTCAGATAAATACCCAGAAGTGAAATTGCTGGATCATATGATATTGATACTTAGTATTTTGAGGAAACTCCATACTATTTTCTGTAGCGGCTGCACCAGCTCACCTTCCCACCAACAGTGAAAAAGGGTTTCCTTTTCTCTAAACTCTAGCCAACACTTGTTATTTCTGGTTTTTCTGATAATAGCCATTCTAACGTGTGTGACATGATATCTCATTATGATTTCGATTTGCATTTTCCTGGGTGAATAATGATGTTGAGCATCTTTTCATGTATCTGTTGGCAATTTGCATATCTTCTTTGGAAAAAATGTCTATTCAAATCCTCTGCCCGTTTTTAATCTGATTATTTAGGGTTGTTTTTGTTTTTTTACTATTGATTTATATAGTTTATATTTTTTATATTAACCCCTTATCAGATATATGATTCACAAATATTTTCTCCCAGTTGATGAGTTGCATTTTCATTTTATTGATGGTTTCCTTTGCTGTGCAGAGCCTTTGTGTTTGATGTAGATTCACTTGTTTGTTTTTGCTTTTGTTGCCTTTGTTTTTGATGTCAAACCCAAAAGATGGTTGCCAGGACTCACATCAAGAAGCTTAGCCACTGGGTTTCTTTTTCTGAGTTTTATGGTTTCAAGTTTCACATTTAAGTCTTTTAATCCACTATCCTTTCCCCACTGTTATAATCTTGACTTATTTCTTATAAATTAATTGACTGTGTATGCATGGGTTTATTTTTGAGCTCTTTTTTCTCTTCCATAGATCTATGTGTCTGTTTTTATGCTGATACCATAAGTGTTTTGATTACTATAGTTTTATAATATAGTTTGAAATCAGGAGGTGTGATGCCTATAGCTTTGTTCTTCATTCTCAAGATTGCTTTGATTTTTTTATGGTCTTTGTGATTCCATACAAACTTTGGCAGTTTGTTCTATTTCTGTGGAAAATGCCGTTGGTATTTTGAGAGGAATTGCATTTACTCTATAGATCACTTTAGAATGGACATTTTAACAATATTAATTTTTCCAATCCTTGAGCATGGAATATCTTTCCATTTGTGTCTTCAATTTCATTCCTATCTTCAGTCTTCAGTCAGTGCATAGTTCTTTCACCTCCTCAGTTAAACTTTTTTTTTTTACTTCACTTTATTTATTTATTTATTTGGATTTTTTTGGTTTTTCCATTTATTTTTATTAGTTGAAAAATATGGAACACTTCACGAATTTGCATGTCATCCTTGCACAGGGGCCATGCTAATCTTCTCTGTATCGTTCCAAGTTTAGTATATGTGCTGCCGAAGCGAGCACCTCAGTTAAACTTATTTGTAGGTATTTTACTCTCTCTTTTTTTTTTTTTGGACACACTATGCAACTTGCAGGATCTTAGTTCCCCAGCCAGGGATTGATTCTGTGTTCCCTGTAGTGGAAGCATGGAGTCTTAACCACTGGACTGCCAAGGAATTCCTTATTATTTTTCATGAACTTATAAATGGGATTAAAAAAAAATCTGTATCTGATAGGTTGTTGTTATTATATATAAATGCAACTGACTTTTGTGCCTTGATTTTGTATCCTGCAACGTTATTGAATGTGTTTATTAGGTCTAACAGCTTTTTTTGGCAGCATCTTTAGTGTTTTCTATATATACTATCATGTCATCTGCAAATAGAGACAGTTTTACTTTTTCCATTCCAATTTGGATGCCTTTTATTTCTTTTTCTTTCCTAATTGTTCTTGCTAGGACTTTCAATACTATACTGAATAAAAGCGGCTGGAGTGGGAGAAAGCAGAATTTTTAATATGAAAGAAAAACGATGTAAGATAGAAAAGATTAAGTGGAAACTTTGTAGTTGTGAATTGAATTGTAAGCATCAGTTGTAAGTGTAAACTCATAAAATGTATTTCATCTTTCCAAAGAAGTATATGTATTTCCTAGATCTCTCCACTGAAAGTGCCTAGAGGCAAGATCTTGGTTTTTAAATACCACCCTCATTAAAAGAAAGACGGATATTTGAAGAAATGGCTGATTCTCCAAAAATGACAAGAAATGTACAAAATAATCGGGAAACATCTTATACTAGAAAATAGGGAAACTTAAAAAAAGAATGGAGTCATGTCAAAAAAGTTTAGTAGCCATTTTGCAAAAGGTTCCCTTTGTCCAGATGGGTCTAACTGTGTATCAACAGGAATAACTCCATTGGATTTAGTCAGATCAGATGTGTAAATGCATGAGTATTTGATTATATTTTAAAACCCCTCAGATGTAAGGTTACCGCCTTTTTTTTTTTTTTTTTTGCATTACCACTTGCATGTGGGATCTAGTTTCTTGACCAAGGATCCAACTCAGGGCCCCCCTGCATTGGGAGCATGGAGTCTTAGCCACAAAACCACCAGGGAAGGCCCAGAAGAGGGCTTTTCTTTGATGGGACAAGCAACAGGGCTGGAGAGAACAAGAGTGAGCACTGGGGATGAACGGGTGGTGCGACCGGAGCATTGATCAAGGAGTGTTCGTCTCTGCAGTAGGCAAGGTAGGCGATTCTCAGGAGGGTGTGTAAGGAGGGATGGTTCCCTATTCTTCAAGATGAAGGTCAAGATCCAGAGGTTTCTGGGGATGGGAGAGAAAGCCTGAGTGGAGTTTGGTTAGGTTAAATTAGTGGATGTGTAGTGCTAATTGGCCATGGGGACCAACAGTTCAGCTAATCACTTATGAGACAGAGAGTGGGAATTTGGAGGATCTAGGTCTAGCCTTGTCATGGATAAACAAGCGGGTCATCCACGAGTCTATTTAAGTTTGTGGGGAATGGTGGTTCTTTGCAGGAAGCCATTTCTGGGACCCACAGAACAAAACTTGGTTTAACGTCAACTGAATACCAAGAATTATATAAAATGTCTATAATGATAGAAATTTCAGAAAGAAAAAGAGCTGACTCCAGTAGTTAACTTTCACTTCTCTGATCTATTTGAATAAATCATAATGGTAAGTACTAGAAAGGATGTGCTTCTAGAACCAAGTATACCAGCATGAGGATAATACTATCTGAGCTGTGAAACAGTAATGTTACATTTCAGTGTTATCCAGAAAGCCTCTGGCATTGGGGATTTTAATTCAAATAAAAATATAATTTCAGCCTGCTTGTGATTAAGATTAGGTTGAAGTCTTTTTGATTCAATATAATGTTTTTAATTCCCCATTTTCAATGTTTTAAAAACTGTTTCCAACTGAAGAAGTTTTAAACCAGCTTAAGTTATCTACAGCTTAAAGTATGTACGTACTTAGAGTGTTCTTATTTAAACTTATATTTTATGAACTCACTGTTAGTCATTAAAGGCCGTTATTACTTACGCTCAGCAGGTTCATTTCAATTCCCAGTATTTAAGCTCTTCACAGTTAAAATACCAAAAAGGCTTACTCTACATTATGTACCAACAGCAGGAAAAAACATTTTCATAATTGAAGCAACTCTCAACTTGTGCATACAAAACATGTTCAAGATCAAGGAAGTACCTCCTACCCATCCTCTGTATCATCAACAGAGGAATTTTCTCTTCCCACACAAAGAGGAAAGAAATTTCCACACAGATGGTTTTTGGAGTGTGGGTGGGGGAAACGGCAGAAAGGAGTTAATAGCCAGCAATTAATTATCAGCCGCTTCAAAAATAGGCACCCCTACCTTACCTGTGCTGCTAAAGTCTCCTTCCCTGCGCACACCCCCCCCTGGGGGCAGGGCCTTTCATGTTTCCATGAAGAATTGGTTTAGTTCATGTTCTGAACGGGAAGGAAAGCCCAGGCAACATCAGTTACCAGTGTGCACGGGTGTGGGTACAAGCCCTGATGCATGCATGAGGCCACTCCTGCCCACATGGGCCCCATGTGAGAGGCCAATGCCCAGTAAACAGGCCTCTCTCAATTAAACAAACACCTATCCAACAGCAGCTTCCTCTGGTTTAATTATATAAAGTTTTGGATAGAATTTTCCCCGAACCTAATTGAACGGTGACATCACTGGCATGTGCTATTTCTCATCCCTGCCAAGTCTGCTTGTTAAAGATAAGTGCCCCAAGTTTAATTTATGCCGTATCCTGTGGAGTCTGATGGAAAATAAAAGCCAGTATCTATTTAAGAATTGTAATATGAGATTCTTTTCCAAAGGAAAAAAGATCTTCAGGCAAGATGGTAATAGTATCTCATATGTAGCCACTAGAAATGTCATCGACTTATTATGAAATTATCTACTAGCCCTTTTAACTTCAAAATGACTAAAAGAGCTTCTTGGTTGGCTGGCTGACTTTAATAGGAAACCTGTCCACATTTGCCCTTTAGGGAATTCACATTCTCTCTGAACCATCCAATTCAAGGATGAACCTATTTAACATTTTCATTAGCACAATTCAAAGATTAATTAAGCAATCATCTCTTCAAGGCACCTCACCAGTGGTTGTTATCAGGTTTGCTAGTGAACTTCCTGAAGCTTAATTCATGGTGGTGAATGTTCTAGGCAGCTGGTTAACCATAGTAACAGTATTGACAAAGTTTATTGCTGTGTTTAATTGCCCTTGATAGTTTGGAACAGTTGTAATGAATTTATAAATACTTCGCATGAGACAGCAATGCAGATGGAAAGAATTGGCATTTATCCATGGGGGGCCTGAGACAGAGCAAGAATGAAGATCATAATCGAGACAAGATTGCTGCCACCAATGTAAAACCTCTATTCTAGTTTTCATTTAAAATATAATTGTTATTTTAATCATTTTGTCCTCCCCCCCATCACTTACAGATGAAACTGATGTGGAAAAAATAATACAGAGAACTAAAGTCTGGGACCTACAGAGTACAATTTAATGAGGCCTAAGAAATCTCCATGACCTATATTTGCATGTTAATATGGAAAAAAAAAAGCTACACTAAAAGGATGGCAATTTTAAGTGAACTCAGCTAAAATCTGACCGTTTTATAATGGTTCTATCACAAAACTCCTATCCTTACTTAGAGGAATAAATCCAAAGGAAAAAATTGTCCACAAATTGTATGAGAGAGTAGAAAAGTTTTAGCTCCTCCCATGACTGGATTCAGTAAACACTTGTGTTCACTACTGTTAAAGGATAAACTAAAGCATGCTAATAATCTTAAAAGAGTTTCAGAAACAGAATCAGGGACATAGAGAATAGACTAATGGCTGCCGAGGGGCTGGAGGGATGAGTAGGAAATTTGGGACTGGCAGATGCAAACTATTATACATAGGATGGATAAACAACAAGGTCCTTTTATATAGCACAGGGTACTATTGTCAATATCCTGTGATAAATGCTGTGAAAAGAATATAAAAAGAAGGTATATATGTATAACTGAGTCACTTCACGGTACAGCAGTAATTAACAGCATTGTAATTCAGCTGAAGCCGTAGAAGTGTTAGTCAGTCAGCGTTCAGCTCTGTGCGACCCCATGGACTGTAGTCCGCCAGGCTCCTCTGTCCAAGGAATTCTCCAGGCTAGAATACTGCAGTGGGCGGCCATTCCCTTCTCCAGGGAATTCTTCCCGACCCAGAGCTCCAGTGTTCTTGCCTGGAGAATCCCAGGGACAGAGGAGCCTGGTGGGCTGCCGGCTATGGGGTCGCACAGAGTCGGACACGACTGAAGTGACTTAGCAGCAGCAGCAGGGATCTCCTGCATTGCAGGCAGATTCTTTACCATCTGAGCCACCAGGGAAGCCCAGTTTTAAAAAATTCTAAAGAGTTTCAAATGGGCAGCACCAAACCGGAAGTGATTAGGAGCCCCTTCTCCAAGGGAAGCTGTGATGTGACTTTTATAGAGAAGAGTGTGAAGCAAAGCAAGGAAATTATTTGATGGACTATAGCTTAAGCAGCTGCCTTATTTGGGAAACCTTCATTGGCTGTTGGTGATTGGTTATCCTTAAGTTTTTGGTTTTTTTTTTTTTAATGTTTTATAAAATTTTTATTGAAATATTATTGATTTACAATGTGTTAATTTCTGCTGCGTAGCTGTGACAACAGTTATTCGTTTGTGTGTGTCTGTGTTCAGTCACTCAGTCATGTCCGACTGCAACCCCAGACTGCAGCCCACCAGGCTTCTCTGTCCATGAGATTCTCCAGGCAAGAATACTAGAATGGGTTACCACTTCCTCCTCCAGGGGAGCTTCCCGACCCAGGGATCGAACCGAGTTTCCTGCATTGGCAAGCAGATTTTTTACCATCTTGGCCACCTGGGAATCCTTAGTTACACACAGATACATTGCTTTCACATTCTTTTCCATTATGGTTTATCACAGGATATTGACTATGGTTCCCTGTGCTATACAATAGGACCTTGTTTTTCTCCATCCTATGTATCAGTTTGCCTCTGCTAACCCCAAACTTCTAATCCATCCTTCTCCCACAGCCCCTCCCCGCTGGCACCCACAAGTCTTTTCTGTCTGTTGAGTCTGTCTGTTTCGTCGATAAGTTCGTTTGTGTCATATTTTAGATTCCACGTGTAAGTGATAGCATATGGTACATCCTTAGATTTTGATTTCTGAACCTTGAAGCATTTTGGGCTGAGGTTTCAATTGGCTTACATAAGCTGCTAAGGCACTACAGCCTCCCCAGTCTAATGGCCTTCTTGTTAAATTAACACTGTGTTCAAGTAAAAAAAAAAAAAAAAAAAAAAACCACTAGAATGAGATGGGAATGGGGACTAAAAGGTACAGTTAAAAATGGTCTTTGAATACAAGCTGTTCCTAACTTGGAAAACAATCTGGGCATGTATCCCACCAACTAGAATGTAACTACAGGAGTGACATACCAGGGACTTTGATAACGTACAGAAGAGATGTGCTGTGACAGACAAAAAGTGCAGAGAGGAGAGAATATTTGACTGGAGACAGGAAAAGAAAAAAGTCACCAAAGTGGCATTTAACTGTATCTAAAGGATAAACACCAGTTTAATAATAAAGGAGGCACTGGACTGATGAGCAGGCAGGTGTATTCAAGGAGGAAGTGGCAAACATCCAACACTTATTAATAAAGTATTTACATGTCTGGCACTGTGCTGTAGGCGAGAAAAAGTTTCCCTCAACCCTCTTAGGATCCCTAGCTGGGTCTGAAAATTAAACAGATAGATTAACAGGAGAAAAGCATTCAGATTTATTTAATATAAATTTATGCAACACAGGCACTTACATAAGAAAATGACTTGAAGCAGCAGGTATATTTGAGTTTTTCTGCTAGGTTTGAGGAAGAGTGGAAAGTTGTGGAGAAATACAACAGGACAAAGGGACTAGGACCTAAATGTGAGAAACTGGTGAAAACTTTGCAAGACCTGCTTGCATAGATGCTTCTCCATATCTCACCATCTTGGAGATGGGGAGGGCACCTCTGTGACCTGTTTCAAGGGAAAGGGAGTGTGAGAAGGTCAGAGATCTTCCTGCTTCTGCTGTTTTTCTCAAATTCCTTCAGCTTAAAATAGTTCGTACACCAAGGGGGCATCTCTGGGGGTGGCTTGTTCTGAACCCTGTCAGTGTCCTACATCAGACACACAAAGGTGGGTAAGATACAGTATCCACGATGCCCAGTCTCACAGAGGCTGAGCAAGCACACGGAGTCACCGGAGGCCCACTGGGTGTGAAAGAAAAATCGTGATGGGAGGGAGATGCAGCCAGAAGGTGGACTGGGGAGCTTGTGAAGGGCCTTCACAGACCAACTGTGTATTTGGATTTTGTTCTATGGAAAACAGGAAGTGTTCACAGGTTTCTAAGTGGAGGAGTGACAGAGAAAGTCCTGGAAACTTAAAACAGCCTACAACCCAACTGCCTTACTTTATAGACTGAGAAAGTGACACTCAAGAGAGATTAAGTGACTCGCTTATTACTTGACAGTGGCAAGGCCCCAGCTAGAAAAACAAGTCGATCACATCTGTATTTTAGAGTAACTTATTCTGATGGCAGGGTGGAGAATCGATGCGGAAGATGGGGCTAAGGTAGGGTGTCTGAATATTAAGCAGTATGGTCCAAATCAAGAAATGAGACCTAGGATTTAGTATTAATGGATGTTTCTGTGTCATTTAGATGTTTTTGCTTAGTTTCCAAACATAACGGGCTTTAAAATCAGAACCATCATTCATATTCCTTTTCGTATAGTTCTCCTGACGCTTCCTGTGTGTGTGTGCACACATGTGTACTTAGTCACATTTGACTCTTTGCAACCCCATGGACTGTAACCCACCAGGCTTCCCTGTCCATGGGATTTCCCAAGCAAGAAGACTGGAGTGGGTTGCTATTTTCTCCTCTAGGGGATCTTCCTGACCCAGAGATCGAACCCTCATCTCCTGTGTCTCCTGCATTGCAGGCGGATTCTTTACCGCTGGGCTATTAGGGATGCCCTCTGATGCTTATTATCATGCACTAAATAAGGTGGAAGTCCCCACTTCCTGCCTGCAAGTGCTAGGAGGTGTCTTGTATAAACTGTAGGGTGTTTTGCCCTAACTTATTGGTTTTGCAAGAATGACCTGTTGTTGGGCTTGATTAATTAGTAGATTGTTGGGTGATATACTTAATGGTTATTGGATGCAATTTGCAATGCTTAATAAAAATATTATTTTAACAGTAATGCTGTGAACCTATACTTGGACTGTGTCTGTGAGGATGTACAGGATGGATAAGTGAAGTGACCCTCTGTATCCATTTGCTAGGGCTGCCATAACATGACATCACAGACTGGCTGTAAAACAAAAATTTATTTTCTCACAGTTGTAGAGGCTGCAAATCCAAGACCAAGGTGCCGGCAGGGAGATTTCCTCTCTCCTTGGTGTGCAGATGGTTCTCTCTCTTGCTGCCTCCTTCGGGCATACACACTACTCCTGGTGTCTCTTCCTTTTCTTATAAGGGCAACAACTGTCATATTGGATTAGGGTCCCATCCTGTTTCATTATAACTTAATCACCTCTTTAAAGACCACATCTCCAAATATGTTACTTTCTGATGTATTTGTTCAGTGGTATTAGGGGTTGGGATTTCAACATATCAACTTGACAGAGGGATGAAATTCAGTCCATTAACATTACAAAGAACTGGTTAGATGAAAAGGATAGCTACAGGTATCTTGTATTTGAAGAGTAGATTACAATTTACACAGCAATTTTACATGCTTATCTCATTTAATTTGAACAGACCTTTGTTATCTGGTCCAAAGTTTTCTTGGATATAGATGTACCTACAGAAGAATTCTGCTGACAGATTTATCTGGAATGATTAAAGGATACGGCTTGAAGGATCTGCAAAATATATTCCAGTAATCTTCAAATCCCAGCTAGCTCTAGATATAGCTTATATTGAGGTATATATTGAGCTTATATTGAGATATAGCTTATATTTATTTTACATTTTACAAATGTAAAAACTGTGATTTAAATGACATATCTTTTCTCTTCTGATGAGGAACAAATCCAGTGAAATCAGCATTAAACTAAGCCAAGGAACTAGAAAGAAGGCTTGAAGGCTTGACTGGGGCTGGAGGATCTGTTTCCAAGATGGTGCACTCAACTGGCTATTGACACAAAGCCTTGGTTTCTCCACATGGACTTCTCCGCAAAATGGTTTGAAATGTTCTCATGACATGGCAGCTGGCTTCCTCAAAGAAAGTGATCCAAGAGAGCAAATAAGAAACTATAGTGTCTTTTATGACCTAGGCTGAGTCACTCACCTTTACCATTCATGTTTCTCCATTTGTTTTGAGTCAAGTCCAGTCCATGTTCAGGGAGTTCCCATAATTATTTTAAAATCAAAGTATAGTTGACTTAGATAATTAAAGTGATTCAGCTATATATACTTTAAAAAATATTCTTTTCCATTATGGTTTATCATAGGACATGGAATATATAGTTCTCTGTGATATAGTTGGATCTTTTTTTATCCTTTTAT
Source organism: Dama dama (assembly GCF_033118175.1). Taxonomy (NCBI): domain Eukaryota; kingdom Metazoa; phylum Chordata; class Mammalia; order Artiodactyla; family Cervidae; genus Dama; species Dama dama. The sequence goes on from NC_083710.1 coordinate 19,978,615, forward strand.
ATGTAAAGCTTACATCTGCTCACCCCAAACTCCCACTCCATCCTTCCTCCAACCCCTTCACCCTTGGCAACCACAAGTCTATTCTCTATGTCTGTGATTCTATTTGTTTTATTGATAGATTCGTGTCCTATTTTAGATTCCACATATAAGTGGTACCATTCAGTATCTTTCTCTTCATGACTTCACTTAGTATATAATTTCTGGATTCATCCATGTTGCTGCAAATGGCACTCTTTCATTCTTTTTATGACTGAGTAGTATTCCATTGCATACATGGACATCTTTATCCATTCATCTGTCAGTGGACATCTAGCTTGTTTCTGTACCTTGGCTATTGTCAATAGTGCTGCTATGAATATAGGGGCACATGTATCTTTTTGAATTAGTTTTTCCAAGGATGTATGCCTAGGCGTGGGATTGCTGGATCATATTGTAATTCTATTTTTAGTTTTCTGAGAAACTTCCATACTGTTTTCCGTACAGTTGCACCAATTTACATGCCCACCAACAGGTAGGAGAGTTCTCTTTTCTTCACACCCTCTCCAGCATATATTGTTGGTAGACTTTTAAATGTATCTCATTATAGTTGTGATTTGCATTTCTCTATTAATTAGCAATGTTGAACGTCTTTTTACATGCCTCTTGGGTCATCTGTATGTCTTCTTTGGAGAAATGTCTATTCAGAGCTTCTGTCCATTTTTGGGTTGGGTTGTTTGGGGTTTTTTGTTGAGCTATATGAGCTATTTGTTTATTTTAGAAATTAAGCCATTGTTGGTCACATTGTAAATAATTTTTTCCCATTCCATTCTCTTAATTGGAGAAGTAGATAGGTAGGTAGATAGTTTGCTATCTACCCACTATCTACCCAGCTAACAGATATATCTAACGTACATTAATGTCAGGAGGAAAATCTGACCTAGAAGCCATAACTTTTTTCAGAAGCCATAACCTGAAGTTTCCTGTCCTGTGCCCTGAGCTTCTGATGAGCCAACTGACGTATCTTTGGCATGTCTCTGAACCACTCTGTCTCCAAACTTCTAAAATTTCTCTCTTGATTTCTTCTTTGACCAACTGAAGTAGCCTCCAAATACTTGTGAATTTTCCAGTTTTCTTGTAATTGACTTCTAGTCATACTATTGTGCTCAGAAAAAATGACTGATACTGTTTTGTTCTTAAACTTATTAATATGTTTTGTGGCCTAACATATGATCTATCATGGAAATATTCCATGTGTGCTTAAGAAGAATGTTATTTTGAGTGGAATAGTCTGTATTATGTTTCTAAGTCCACTTGGTACAACATGTCCTTTTAAGGCAAATATTGCCTCATTAATTTTTATCTGGATGATCTATCCATGATGAAAATAGAATATTAAAGTCACCTACTACTATTGTCAATTTCTTTGTAGGTTTATTAATATTTGCTTTATTTAGGTGCTCCTATATCAGGTATGTAAATATTATAAAACATTATATCCTCTTGTCAGATTGACCTCTTTATCATTATACAATGACCTTCTTTGCGTCTTACTACAGTTTTTGTCTTAAAAGTCTATTTTGTTTGATGTAAGTATAGCTGCTCCAGCTCTCTTTTGGTTTCCATTTGCATGGAATATCTTCTGCTATTCCTTCGTTTTCAGTCTGTGTGTGTCCATAGACTTGAAGTGAATCTCCTGTAGGCAGAATATAGCTAGGTCTTGGTTTTTAATCCATTCAGCCACTTGATGTCTTTTGAGAATGTAGTCTCATTACATATAATTATTGGTGAGTATGTACTTATTATCATTTTGTTGTTTTCTGGCTACTTTGTAATTCCTTTTTTTCTTCTTGCTTTCTTTGTGATTTGATTTTCTGTAGTGGTATGCTTAGATTTTTCTATCTTTTGTGTATCTTTTATAGGTTTTTGCTTTGTGGTACCATGATGCTTACATAAAACAACTTATTTATTACAGTCTATTTTAAGTTGATGACAGCTTGAGTTCATACTTAATTGTAATTCTACATTGTAATCCCCACCATTTTATTTTAAAATTTATTTATAAATGTTAAAATTTGTACCTTTTTATTAACAAACATTAACAAATCATTATGGCAGAAGTTATTTTTACTAATTTTGTCTTTTAACCTGCACACTAGCCTTATAAGGACTTAACTCATTACTGTTACATTAGCTTTTTCTGAATTTTACTATATATTTATCTTTACCAGAGATTTATACTTTGCTTTTCTTGCTAATAATTAGTATACTTTCATTTCAGCTTAAAGTCCCTTTAACATTTCTTGTAAGGCCGAGACCAGTGGTAATTAATCACAATAGCGTTTCCTGTCTAGGAAAGTCTTAATCTCTCCATTAACTTTGCCAGGCAGAGAATTCTTGGTTGGAAGCTTTTTTCTTTTTAGCACTTTGAATATCTCATAGCACTTCCTTCTGGCATGTAAAGTTCCTGTTGATGAAGTCTGCTGATAGTCGTATAGGGCTTCCTTTATTAAGTATCAAGTGGTTTTTTTCTTGCTGCCGATAAAGATACTCTCTTGGTCTTTAACCTGAACCTTAATTACAAGGTGTCTCAGCATGGGTCTCTTTATGTTGTTGTTTAGGGGCCTTGTCTCTCCAGGGCAGGTCTTAGAAGTTGCGATGCAAGATGTGGAGTTCAAACTCTTTACTCCTCAGGGGGAATGCAGGGGTGCAACTTCCCTCCTGAGCGTGGGTCTCCACACTGAGAGTGGAGTTGACGGTGAGATTTTGTCTCAGCCTTTCCTACCAGCTTAGAAGTGGGTTTTCCCTTGTAGGATGCTCTCGGCTAATTTTGTTTTGTTTTTCTTTTTTCAGAGGAAACTGTTCCTATCTTGAGCTGGAACCCATATCCTTTTAAAATAAGGAACTGAAAGCATCACTGACACTATAGATACTGTTTTGAATAACAGGGGATGTTCTGCTGATGCCACAAATTCTCAGACTAATAGAGATAAGTCACAAGTGGTCATGGGGAAGGATGGGAAAGATAACCTGCAGTTACTGATCAGAATAGAGAGAAGTGACAGGTCAGATTTTAACATATTAAGGTACTACTTGAGTATGGTGAGAATTTTTTATGAAAAAGTTAGTACAAGACTACAAAATAGGACATCTGCCCCTCCCAAAAGAAACCAACAGAATGTAAGTTATCTGTTAACTCTCATTTTATTTACTGTGGACTGCAGACATAGTCTTGCCTCTTCTCTAGCTGGACAACTTCTTATTGCAAGCAGCTAGAGTCCAGATGTGGCAAGTGGACAAACTTCATCAGCTACGAGACAGAAGACTTTACTAACAAATAGTTTATAGATCAAAAGATGTTTCCACGAATACTGGTCCAAGAAATTTTATGGAAAAATCCAACAAAAGTTCGCTTTAGAAAAACTTTATGAGTATATGACTAGCAATACACAGAATGTTTAAATTTAAAAATATTATGAGACATAACACTACATTCCCACTGGGAGCATAAAGCTCTGAGTACTGTGACTAAGCAAAAAAAGAGTTTTAAATTTTTCTTTTACAACATAACAAGATATTCAAACTAAAAAGGCAACAGATTTGACTAAATGGCAAATCTACCTATATAGTTTTCATTCTGTAAAGAAATAACTTGTGAAATACTCCTAAAAGCCACTGGACAGAACAGGATAACCATAACTTTTGTTATACTCCACATTTCTTTGAACTCAGAGAATCTAGGACTTTAAATCTTTATGCTACAGAGAACACTATTATCCACTAAAACAGAAGGTAATTTTCTAAAGGGTATTCATTCTCCAGGTCATTAAAGAATTTTACATTTTTCCCTTATTCAAAAGATTTACCAATTGGTAAGAAGAAACAGACACCTGAAGAATCTTTTTGCTTACCTTTTTGGTTTTTGCTTTGCAGGTCATTTGGAAATATGACTACTTCCTTTGCTGGGTAAGTATTTTATAAAAATTAAGTGCACAATGACTACAATGAATGTTCCTGAATATAAACTTTCAACCTGTTACAGTATATTACCCATAGAGAAAAGGTACAAAACTACTGAGACAGGTAATGTAGAATTACAGTTTTAACAAAAACCTGTGAAAGGCAATTGGCAAATTACAATTTTGATTGGTTTCCTTCATTATTTTTGTTGTCTGCCCACAAATTCTGCAGTTTGGAGTCCATTTCAAATACTTCTAAGAGTCCACTTCATGAGTTAAATATGTACATACAAAATAAAACAGATATACTGTAACTTATAAAAATTAAATTGTTTTATATATTATAGGTTAGAGGCGGGTTAATATAATCAAAGGTTACAGTTCTGAAAAGTATGGTTTGTTTCAAGTATTACTGAGCTATACTTAAAGTACATCCTCAACTCTTATCACATTATTTACAGCTGTCCAATAACTCGAGCAGTAAAATATCTGAAGTACAAAACATGTAATGTTGATAACATTTTTGAACAACAGGAATAAGATTAATGAACAAAGTAAATCTAGAACAAGGAAAGGGAAGGTACATTTATTAAAAATAAAAATAGTTGACAATCTCTGATAACAAAACGATTGAGAATCGAAATATATCCAATATACATTGTAACAATGCACATATATTTTAAAAAACTGAAGAGGCATTAAGTAGTTTTGCTTAGAATTAGAGAAAACAGGATTGTGGCTTGCTCCTGCGGGAGGCCGGCGTACACACAGCAGCACCCCTCTGTGTCCTGTGCATCACAGTGGTGCATGGCGTGTGTGCATTCAGTGAACACAGTTTCTGGAGAAAAATCACAGTTTCTGTCAGGATGATCCAGTACATAAGTCAGTCAGTGGCTCTGGCTCCATTTCATAAAAAATCTGTGTAGGCTAGAAGCGTAAGGACGACTATTTTCAAAAGCTTCAGTTTTACCAAAAGGTACAGAATAAACAACTCAATCTAGATGCTTTCACATTATTTTGGACGGTGTGAAAATTTATGTAAAATCTTAAGCTCGCCAAACTAGTGTCTTTAAACTTTATCAAAAGTTCATCACTAGTTTAGCATGGCTGTTAAGTCTTTTCTGTCTTCGTCACTAATAATGCTTGTCAAACCACAGAACTCTGAAAAAGAATACGCATTGCTGAAGGGAAATAGTACCAAAAATGTACCTGGACTTCAGTCTTAAGACACACACAGTTCCTGTTGGATACTGGACTGTGAAAGTTTATTATCTTCAGTCTTTTCAGGTCCTGGGGCTTGGCACATGGTCTTTCGCTTAAATAATCGAAGACTCAGTCGTAACAGTTCATTGTCTACCATTGGAGCATTTGTATAAGCTTGTTTTACGGTGCCCTATTTGGAGAAAACATTTAAAAAGATGTAGATTAGGTCACAGTAGGAAAGACAGGTTTAACTGCTAACAAAAATCGGTTATAAGGAAAATCAGATAGGCATTAAATTAGCTGTGCATACATGCTACGTTGCTTTAGTCATGTCAGACTCTTTGTGACCCCATGGACTGTAGCCTGCCAGGCACCTCTGTCCATGGGATTCTCCAGGCAAGCATACTGGAGTGGGCTGCCATGCCCTCCTCCAGGGTCGGGTTTGATTCCCAACCCAGGGATCAAACATCTCCTGCATTGGCAGGCAAGTTCTTTACCAATAGTGCCACGTGGGCTGTATTGGATATTTAAAAGCAAAATTAAGAAATGCTGTTTTCCGACTCAAGGAAAAGAAAGCAATCTTTACAGGGTGCCTAGTCTAACTTCTCGCTTAAAGTAGGAATCTTCTTGACAATCCCTGACAGGTAATCAAGTAGTTTTCACTTCATCATTTCCAATGACAAAACAAAAAACACATGGCACATTATACTGTTAAGCAGTATGATTTCTTACACATGTTGAAATAAAATCTTACATGAAGTTACACACTAATTCAATCTTACTTTCACAGGGCACCGAACATTCCATACTCCTTACTGGTCTACTAATGTGCCATAAGATGCAGGCTCTAGAACTGAACAAATTCTCCAGAAGACAGCTGATCCGTGCAATCTACTGAGAAACTATCACCTCCTTTGTTCTAAGAGGTAGACCTCTACTATTGGAACCTAAAGCTATCTTAGAAGTTTTGAAAATTACTGTCGTAAAATTCTGTTAAACATCCGCCAACTATGCATAACGGAGAAGGCAGTGGCACCCCACTCCAGTACTCCTGCCTGGAAAATCCCATGGACAGAGGAGCCTGGTGGGCTGCAGTCCATGGGGTCACACAGAGTCGTACACGACTGAAGTGACTTAGCAGCAGCAACCATGCATAATGAAATAAGGTAAGATTTGCTATTTCCAGCACTCTTGCTATTTCTCTTCTAGAATCCTTAAAGGAACAATGATGCCTTGGTCACATTTGCATTACAAAAAAAGTTTTTTTTTTTAAGTTGTGATACACTAAAACTGGCTTTTTATGTATACAGTTTGAGTTTTAAACTCATGTTTATAGATAAGAAACCATGACCACAATCAGGAGAGAGAAATTTCATCATCCAAAAAAAAAAAAAAAAAAAAAAACACCTTCCTTTGTTTTCCCTCTGTACTCCACCATATTCCCAACTCTAACCCCTTATAACCAATGATATAACAGCCAAACCATAACAGAACTTTGATAATGTCATGTTCATGGTCTGCCCTCAACTGGAAGGATTTACAAGGTTCTGAATGATGGTTCTCAGTGAGAAATTTGCAGGGGTGTTTTTGGGTATCATAATTTTTGAAGGGTACTATGGCACATTAGAGAAGGGAGCAGGAGTCTGATGACACTGCAAACCATACAGCCTCTCAACTGGGGATCCTTACCTGAACCAAACAGAAAATAGTTGGGTTTCAAATCCCTTTATTCTTCTCAAGTAAATGCTTACATGTAATCACCTATATTTATTTTCTCTCTTCAACTTGGTATATTTTCATAAACACTATATATATAAACATGCTCTATATAGTAATAAAATCTCCTTACCACTCTGTATCTGGGAAATGTTTTTCCTTGATCTTCAATTTAAGTAAATTTCTAGTATATTTTATTACCTAAAGAAACTTTGCAAATCAGAAATATTTCATAGGAATAGAGTATTTTAAATTTTCTTTAAGCCTCAGTAACAATTTGCTATTCAAAAGAAATGTTCTTCAATAGTATTAAAGTAAAATAAAAGGTATTATAAATTCTAATAAAATTCTTTCTCTTAGATGTGTACATGACTGGGAAACGAACTCATAAAAACAGATTATGAGACCTGAACCTCACTGCAAAGCAATCAAATGAAAAATACGTACATATGACTCAACACTTTCTGATTTTTCTAAGTAACAGTACCTTCTCGTTTTTAACAAGCTGCTTTCGGATTGCAGAATCCCGTCTGAAGCATAATGCTTTACAACACGGTCCAAGATTACTAAGCAGATTTGCTCTTTCCTCTTTTCGTAGTAATGCAGCCATGTTGAGAGCCCCAAGTTCATGTTCAAAGAGACTGTCTACATCTTTCAAAAACAAAAAACACACACACATTAAGGTTTCTGAAAACAGAAATGTTAACAACTGCTTGGATGAATATTGCACAAAATCTATATATCATCAAAGTCACCAACACTGACTTCCCTGGGGGCTCAGACAGTAAAGCGTCTGCCTACAATGTGGGAGACCCGGGTTCACTCCCTGGGTCAGGAAGATCTCCTGGAGAAGGAAATGGCAACCCACTCCAGTACTCTTGCCTGGAGAATCCCATGGACGGAGGAGCCTGGTGGGCTACAGTCCACGGAGTCGCAGAGAGTCGGACACGACTGAGCGACTCATCAATGCTGGTGAAGATTATTTTGTATATTAAACACAACATGTACTCTGTGAGAGAACGCCAACACACAGTTTTGCTGCTGCTGCTGTCATGTCCAACTCTGTGCGACCGAGCCCATGGATTGCAGCCCTCCAGGCTCCTCTGTCCATGGGGATTCTCCAGGTAAGAGTACTGGAGTGGCTTGCCATGCCTTCTTCCAGGGGATCTTCCTGACCCAGGGATCAAACCTGAGTCTCCTGAATTGCAGGCAGATTCTTTACCACTGAGCCACCAGGGAAGCCCAGTCTTGCCACTAGTCTCAAACAAAAATAAATATTCTGATAGTCACTTTTTTTAAGATATAAGAAAAGTAAAATGGGGAGAGAGAATTTAGACATGGGTTACTATGAGAAGAAAAGTTCAAGTTAATTAGTAAAGTCAAATTCAATATATTGCTTACTGTCAACTACTCAAAGTTCTAGGTTCAGGACTTTACTACATTTGAGTCTTGCCATAATAATGTCACTACTGTGTGGTCCCCCCAAAACTCTGTTGGGAAAGTGATTAGGTGTTAGATGATCTACAAATTTTATCCAATATTTGGTCACTGTAAAAACCTGGGACAATGTATCAAATTAAAATCACTTTAAGTTACAGCCTGCAAGGTGAGGAGAAAATCTGTTAAAAATAGACAAAAAGGAAAGAAAAATTTAGAAAACAGGACCAGTCAATAATTGAAAAGAGTAATAGTTATTTCACAAGTATGTGTCAGGTACTATTCAAGGCAATGGCAAAATTAGTAGTACAGATCATCAGACACTGGATATAGCAGTAAATAAAGTCCTATTCCTTAAGAGAACTTCTATTCAGTATCATATATTAGTTCTCTAATAAAGCTATCTCACCACCAAAAAACAGGACTACTTGGTAAAGTGTCAGTCATTCAGTCGTGTCCGACTCTTTGAGACCCCATGGACTGTAGCCCACCAGGCTCCTCTGCCCATGCGATTTTCCAGGCAAGAGCACTGGAGTGGGTTGCCATTTCCTCCTCCAGGGGATCTTCCTGACCCAGGGATCGAACCTGGGTCTCCCACATTGCAGGCAGATACTTTACTGTCTGAGCCACCAGGGAAGCCTGGACTACTTGCTAAGGAAAAATCAAATCCCTCTTCACAGTATATATTTTCATTGTTTAAGTGATCATTAGGGACAAACTATAGTCTGATTTTGCTAAGTATGCAACAGATTTTAACCTGAAATGCCATTAACAAAAGTCACAGAAGCAAATAGCTGCAGATAAGACGTTAGGGGTTTCATTACATCATTTTATGTCCACAGGAGTTACATGCTTAAGATCACAGAGCCAATCAAACAAGGGAGAAAGAATGGGAGAAGAACTTAAGACACTGGTCACTTGTCGGATGAATACACACACAGTATGTATATTGGGCCATATTAAAATCAAGAGAGTTACTGCTTATGCTAACAGCTGAAGAGAGAACATGTATTCATGAAACAAACTTTTTTCAATTTTATATTAGTAAAAAGTTCAATACTTTTACCTCAAACTTTTTTCACCTCATGAACATGATATAATAAAGTATTAATGAGCTGCCAAAACACAGGGGATATTCCCAACCCAGGGACTGAACCTAGGTTTCCTGCACCTAGGGATTCTTTACCATCTGAACCACCAGGGAAGCCCAAGAATACTGGAGTGGGTAGCCTATCCCTTCTCCAGGGGAACTTCCCAGCCCAGGAATCAAATTGGGGTCTCCTGCATTGCAGGTGGATTCTTTACCAGCTGAACTACCAGGGAAGCCCAGTAAGCTGCCAAAACACAGTGAAGTAGGTTTCAAATAACAGGAGAAAAAAAAAAAATCTACAAACTAAAAATGTTTTGGAATAATAAAAAGCTGTAGCTGTTTTCACTGTCTAAAATCAATGTGATAAAATATTTTCAAACTAAATAGCAGTAGTAATATTTACTAGGCATCACTGCATGTCAGAAACTATTCTAAGTGTTTTACTTGTGATAACTCATTTCCTCCTCCTAACAATCAGGTGGCTTGGTGGTATAATAACTCCCAGTTTGCAGATGGTGACAGTAACATATAGATTAACCATAGCTAGTAAGTGGTGTACCTACTGGAATCCAGGCCATCTGGTTCACAGACTGAGTTCTTAAGCACTTTGTAAAAGGCTCAACCTAAACATTTGCATTTGAGCAAAATTCTCCATTTCCCAGGGGAAAGCACTGCCAAGATTATCAATCTGCTTAGATATGAAAAATATCTAAGTTCACTTTCCTAAGATCTACTTCCTTTAGCCCTGGGCAAACCACCGAGCACTATCACACTTACCTGTTAAAAAAGTAATTTTGATGCAGAAAGATCATTGCGTTATATTTACAACTCATCTGTAGGTTTAAATTTTCTTAAAACAAACTTTGACCATGAGGATTAAATAATGAAAATAAATGATTCTTTAAAAAAAAATTCTTATAACTGCTACATAAGAACAGAACAGAATCCTTTTCAAAGGCATCTTCATATTTATATTAGATATTACACACTTAAAATTGGGATGGAATTACCTTTGGGCTTTTCTAAAAGTCTCTGACATGTTTCTTTGACTTTCGTAAAGAGCTCAGGACCAGCCAACTTTTTAGAAATGCCAACTCGCAGCATAACAGCTCCAGGTGTGAATTTTAAGAGCGCGGCCCCAGGCTCCCGTGGTTCTTTTGGATGCTTTGGCATAAGACCAGACCAATCCACGTCTATCACATCTAGCGGATCTACAAAAAGTTATAGAATTTTCTTACACCAAGAAATACCATTCCTGTTATCCAGCAAGAAATACAGATTGAAAGACACAGGAAAGCAAACAATAAGTAATTTAAATTAAAAAAGGCATATTCTTAAAAGATTTTCTATAAAAACTAGTATTTAGAATCTAAGAAATTTTACAAATAAACTTCCTCACCAAAGGAAAATAGTAAAGAGGTCTTAGGCAAGTGCTCCCACCCATCCGCATTTCTTTTATATGTGGAATCTAAAAGAATCAAACAAACAAAAAGAAATCCAAACTCATAGATAAAGAGATTGGTGGTTTTCAGAGGGGGAGGGATCTGAAGGTTAGACAAAATGGTTGAAGGGTATCAAGAGGTACAAACTTGCAAGGATAAATAAATCATGGCACTGCAATGTACAGTGTGGTGACTCTAGTCAACAACACTGTATTCCAACATTAAAAGTTGCTAGAAAGTATGAAAAGTTCTCATCACAAGGAAAAAAACTGTGTAACTTTGCATGGCGGTAGATGACACCATGTCAAGGTAACTAGATAATGTGGTGATCATGTTGCAACGTATATACAAATGTCTAATCACTGTGTTGTGCACCTGAAATTAATTTATGTCATTATACTTCAATAAGGAAAAATCCAAAACAAACAAAAAGCAAGCAAACAAGCCCCTGAGCAAACCCATTCCTACAAATAATGCCTTTAAATTGCTTCAGAGAGTCTCAATGAAAGAATTCCACTATTTCACTAAGACTAGGTCTGACACTTTGAAACTTGGTACCAGAATCGTCCAAGGGTTCATTAAATCTAGGAATGTATTTAATTTCCATGTGTACATGCACAAACAGACAAACACACAGACACTACTTTTTAAAAAAATAATTCATTATGAAATAACTTTAAGAATCAGGCAGTGGCTAGAATTAAAATTGAGAAAAATCTATCCACTGACAAGGAACAGTTTAGGAAATTAACAAAATAATGTTCTATTCAGAAACACCTAATAGCTGATAATAATAAAGATAACATACATACATTATACATTAGTATAAAACACTGTAAAATATAAGAGCAAATTAAGTCAAAATAAAGATTTAATATTCTACATACCCAGAAGCCCTTACCATGATAAACTGTTAGTAATAATGAGACTAATTGGGATGATTCAACAAGAACAATAAAGGTTGCTGACTCATGGCACAGTCACTGGAGTAAGCTCTGGCTTACCATAAGTGAATATTTCACTACAAGTGAAAATATTACTGAATTTAGAAAATCAAGAGAAGTATGGAAACAGTGTTCAAATACAACCTCAAGTTTTTAAGTTTCTGAATGGTCATTTCAACAGTTTGTGGAACATAGTTGTGAAGCTCTGTACCATATACCTACCATCTGTTTTAAATTCCAGGTCCTGCAATAGGAATCAAACTCTGGAAAGGAAATCTTACAATTGTGCTATTTTAGATACTGCCCTTTTCAATTTATAGGCAATGTCTATTTAAAAATGAACAGAGCATAATAACTATAATTTTTGCTTTACTGGCCTTTCAATGTTAATTAAAACACACCTGGGAAGATTCTGTGTTTTATCAATTCTTACAGCATGAAAGGGAAGAAAGAATACCTCAATATCATAATTAAATATCTTTTATGTTCAACCACCTCTGCAATGATTACCTGGCATCTTCTCCTCATCCTGTTGGTCCTCCCGCTTTTCAGCATCACCTGCCAGAATTTCATCTAGTTCATCATCACTAATTGGCTCGTATCCTTCTCCAGCACCAGATCCCAATGAATGCGCATCATCTAGCTTGGATTCATCGTCTCCTGCTAAACAGAAAAATTAATTTCATGCCAAAGAGAGCATTAAGGGAAAGGGACATCTAAGTGAAACCAAAGAGGAGAGGCTGGGCACACTAAAAAAGTTGAGAAGCATTTTAAATTTAAACCATTTACATTTACATAAATGTAAATGTAATTTAATTTACATTTACATAATTTAAAACATAATACATTTAATTATTCAAAACACTTGATAATTCCAAAAGAAAACTTAAAAATGAATTAAATTTAGTTTTAATGACAAGAGCACAGTATGGACAGCAATATCGAAATAGGTTGTAAGATTACAATTAAAATATGAGAAATCTACCACTAACATATTAGTACTAGTTAACTGTTTATAATAAAACTAATTCAGAGAAATCCACTAATTTCAAAAGGATGCATTAATTTCTTTATCAAAATTATTCAATTTTAAAAAGCTTGCAAACTAATTACTAGAATTAATATGAAGTTTAAATCTTAGCTCATAATATTTTATTCATGATATGAAGAACTCTACAGTGGTGAGGTAGAAATTTAAGTGCCATTAATCCCCATCCCCCTCCGCCACCAATCTCCCAATTCATCTTCCCTATTTCAATGTTTTCCTTTAATTAATAAATGCAATTTTAAAAGATTGCTGTAATATAATTTTAAAGTATTTTTGTTAGTAACCACTAGTGTATCTTCCATTTCTTTATTTACCAACTTGTCTCAACTACTTATGCTAAAGCTTTGTCTCTTGGTGAGTTACTTGTAAACTTGAATTATCATAGTACTACACAGTACATTTAAGATTTCTAAGCAGGTTCTATCCATATACTTTATTGAGTTTACAACACTAGGTTTCAAATGCAACAGTATCCTTTATAGATATAAACTTGCAGCAAATAAACTATGGGATGTTTCTGGTCATTCTAATAATTTTCTACTCCCACCAATTCACTTATAAACAATTTAACAACTTCATTATACAAATATACATCTAAACATAAATGCAAATAAAAGGATTTCTAACTTTTCAAGCTTATCAAACTCACTGTCCTACTTTAAGTGGGTAAAGTTTTTCATTTCACTTCTAAATCTCCATGCCACATTATCCACGGTCACAACCAATGAATAGTATATTTTAGGGATGAAGGGCACAAATTCCAATCACAGAAGAGTGATTATAGTGATTAGTTCAAATTACATTCAATTATACCCCAAGGTTGTACCTCCAACAGTACTATGGCTCACAAATTGATGCTACTGAAATTCAAATTTTAGGTAAAAATGAATGTGATGACCACTGAGGTAGAAACGTTTTTGTCAAGTAGAAAAAAATATGTTAACAGTTTGGTGTACTAAAATATATCTAACCAAATAACCAAAAGATACAAGGATGTTTATAGTTTTAAAAGAATGTGAACAACTTTATTCTGGGACTAGTGCTACAATACAGCAAATAAAAGGAATGTAAAATATTACTGCTCATGTACTAAGCATCCCAGAAGTTTCTTGGGGGCTTGAAGTGGAAAGGGTACATAAGCACTGGTATCAGAACTGGACAGTTCATGGAGGCAGAATTTCCAGGAGCATTCTCAGGGGAGGCCATTACTATTGTTACCCTGGACTATAATTCACCACAGAATAAGACGTAGGACAGGTATGGACAGGCAGGACAGATTTTCATGCATCAGCTATTTATTGTGTCCTTGCTAAAGGCTCGAAGATAAAGAAATAAAAACCTATGGTGCCTAACAAAGGAGTACAATATAATGGGGAGAGAACCATGGAAAATAATTTACAATATGGTGCAGAGATGCTATTAAAGATGTATAAACAAGGTGCTTTGGCAATTTGAAAGACTAAGCACCTTTAGCAGAGACAGCTTCAGAGGAAATAATGCATAAACTGGGACTTGCTTTTGAGTAAGAAAAGATAGGAGGGAAAAGGTCTGTCAGGCAATGGGAAGAGAGGCTCAGAGAAGGCTTGAGGAGGGAGACCACCCAGAGAACACAGAGGTGAGTCAGTCTGTACAGCAGGCTGGGGGTGGGGGTGGACAATGGAGGGTCACGCAGTGGCAGCTGGCTCTGACTGGGTAAAAGGGTGTACGTGGCCTTCTCAGAGTCCCTCATTCTAGGAGCTGGGAGTCAGTTTTAATAAGGGACCTCAGCATCCTCAGATTTTACTACCTATGGCAGGCTCTGGAACCCATTCCTGCAGATACTGAGAGACTGAAGGATGACTGTAATTTTATCTCATTTAGGCTTATTAGAACCAAGTCTACCTTAAAAGTACTAACAAGGGGAACAAGTTTTTTAAGTATCATAGGCCTTTTCCTTATAAAATCTATTTTCCCTAAAACGATAGAGTCAATAATCATATCAGATGACCCTTCAAAAGGAAGTACTGGTTTCCTATGAGATCTGAGAAGAAATGGGGCAGTGAAACTGACGGAAAGGAGTGACACTCACCTTCCACACTCTCAGTCCTCTCAGCTTTACTTGTATCTTCAAATCCCTGCACAGATCCCAGATCTTTATCCAGCCTTTCTTTATCCAAAGCTCCAGTGTCTCGGGAACTGCCTTCTAGGTCTCTGTCATGTTCACTCTCCAGCTTGACTTCACTGCGTTTTACAGACTCTACTTGAGAACCCTCAAACGTCCTGTCCCTGTCCCTCTCCCGGTCCCTTTCCAGGGCATCGGAGAGTAGTCTCTCCCTCTCCCTGTCCAAGTCTCTCCTCTTGTCCCGTTCCCTCTCCCGTTCCCGCAGTCGGTCCCGGTCCCTATTCCGGGGCCAATCTTTATCGGCATCCCGCTCCCAGTCTCTCTGTCGCACGTCCCTCCTTTCTCGCTCCCGCTCTCTCTCATGCTCATAACGGTCACGCTCTTGAAGCCTCTCTCTGCTATCAAACGACCCCGATCTTGAGTGGACCTGTCGATCTGACTCAGGAGAACTTCTTCTGGAACTATGGCTTCTTGAATCCTGGCGATCTAAAATCAATGTACCATATACAAAGACTTAACACATGATAAAACAGAAATAAAACACTTTAACACAAGGTCTTTTAAAACTTACAATTTCACTTTTTCTGTACTTGTTTTAAATTATCCAAAGAACTCATCTTAAGGAAAAAATCCATCTCAAAGAAAAACATCCACCACTCTTCAGTAGTGTCAAATATGCAAAAAGCATATTTGTTTCCTTGTTTATTTCCACTAAAACCACAAAAGATCTTTAAAGAAATAGGTATGTAAACATTAGTAAGCATTAATAGAACTGATCATTTCATTATGTACCTCCCCACTACCTTATTTACCCGGTCAACAGAGAAAAAGCATTGGTTGCAAGAAGCAGAACCAGAAGGTTAAAATTTTTAGGCATCAATAGAGAACCTGAACATGTAAGTGCTTTCCACCAAAATATACTACTAAAATGCTGATGTTAAACTGAGTGACGTCACTGAATATACCTCTACTCTATTGGTATTAATGTGATAATAGGTAACATCATGGTGGGATGGCTAAGCTTTTTAAGCTCCTTGAAAAATTTAAGGCAGTGTATAAACAACTTAGCATTTACTTTAAAATTACAATGCGAACAAAACATAATAATGTACAAAACATACTCACATAAGAAACACTGGTTAGGTTATAATTTGTTTTTATTACCTGAGGAAGTACTTCGACTAGGTTCTCCACGCTTTAGCTGATCAATCCTGGATTTTCTCTCTCCTGTGATTTCCAGACTTTTGGTTTTTTCTCTGTCTCTTGAGCCGCTATGCAGCACTCTCTTTCGACCGTTCTGGTCATCTCCACTTCGATGAGCAGAGTCGTTGGATGGGGAGCGGAGACGGCCAGAGGTATGACTGCGATTACTCCGATTGCTGCCGAGGCTGCTGCTCCGCTTCTGATCCACTGGCTTGCGATGTGGTGCGTCTTCTATAGTAACATGAGGCGCCTCTACCTTTTCCGCTCGTGTTCTGTGGCACTTCCTATGGGAGTCTTCACTGGTAAAAGAGGTATTGGTGGTGAGGAGGGCGGAGGTGGAAATGGTGGTGGTCGATGTGCTGAAGGCCGCGGCAGGGGTGGTCGCAGCAGCAGCCAGAGGAGGCGGAGGAGGAGGGAGAGAAGATGGGGAAGGGGTCCTTCCAGGGGTGGCGGCAGTGGCCGCATGCTCTGGCTCTGTCATGTCTGTGCGGTCAGGCACGTCCTCATCAGACCAGTCACTGAACGCTGTATCTTCTTTCTTCTGAGGGTCCTCTAGAGCGCCATCCTTATCACTGGACATGTCAGCCAGTTCCTCTTTGGCTGTGATAGGTGGAGTCCTCGGGCCTCTTTTCTTCTTACTCTGCTGCACGGTTTCCTCATCAGAGATGTCAGAATCACCTCTGGACCTCTTACGCTTTTTTTCAACACTTTTCTTCTTCTGTCCTTTTTTTGGTGAAAATACTTGACCATCTTCAGACACTGTCTCTGTGTTTCCCCTCCCTATTCCAACATCATCATCTTTCTTTCTCTTAATAGGTTTCTTTTGAATCTTTGCTTTTCTCTTGTTCTCCTCATGAGCTCCATCAGAGATGTCTCGATCTTCGGATGGGTGGTGTCCTGTCAGGTCTTGTGAACGAGTTCTGGAGCTCTCTGTGATTTCTGTCTGTTCTCTCTGCTTATCTACAGAAGAAACTTTCTCTTTGAAATCTAGCTCTTCATAGCGCCTTGAACTTTCTTTTCTTTCTGGTTTACGATCATCTTCTCTCCATCTACCCTGCCTGTCTTCTGTAAGGTGTGATGGACTAAGAGAACGTGATTCTTGAGGTCGAACAACCTGGCTCAAGAGTCTGTGTTTTTCATCTAGACAAAAAGATAAAAGTCATCAGACTCTAATCATGTTAACAATATCGCATGTTACCTATAAATAACAAACCAGTCTCTCCCTTTTCATTTTAAAGGTTTAAAAATAACAATAATTTCAGTAAAAACCGAAGTATGGCTTTACTACAACTAGTGGGAAATGACAAGTGCCACTGTGGTAAAATGACTATATATTTCAAACACATACTTTGTTTTAGTCACAATGTGATATATTCAGAAGCAGCAGAGCAAGTAAAAATTTTAAATCTTAATTCATCATTTCCTATTGATGTAAAAGAATTGTCTCATGGTTACAAATGAATATGACTCTAGAAACAGGGAACACAGATTCTGCTTACTTTTATCATCTCCACTGTTGTAGGCGTCACTGTCAGGAGAATGCTCTCGCCGGCGCTTAGGTGACTGACGAGGGCTAGGACTCCCTTCATTTCTATAGCGCTTCCTAAATCAGACAAATGTAATTTATAAGATTCCAGGGGATGAAAAAGATTTCTTTACCACGTTTTGTTTTTTTTTTTTTTTACTATTATTTCTTACTGTAACTAGAATATGTAATTGTAGGATAACAATACTATCAGAGCTATCTGTATCATACAAAGGGCATTTATTTAACATCTTTAACAAAATTCTTCATTTGTTGAGACTTAACGATTGTGGACTTAAAATACATGGCGCCATCTCTTCTTTTTTTCACCATACATGTAGAATCACTCACTGAAATTCGTCAGATTTAATTACTGTAAAGTGGTAACACAGCAGAGGATTGAACCCTACTGAAACTTATTCATCAGTTTTACTGTTTTATGATATAGAAATACCTTTTGTTGGAAAGCCAAATGAGAAAATCTAGTATTGGCTTTGGGGTCAAACAAGACTTGAGTTCAACTTTTAGTCATGTTACTTTATTATGCAATCTTAGGTAAATTCTTTGAAGTCATTCTTAGCTTTTTCATCTGAATATAGGTGAAAAATGGGGGTCCATCTCATAAAACTGCAGTGAGGAATAAATTTGTTATGTCGTAAGCCCAGTGCCTGTCATGTTGTGGGCACACTAGTAAAAATTGGTTCTAACTCACCTCTTAGAACTAAATCATCTACTTAATGACAAATTAATAAAATAATTCATATGTTCACTATTTCTTATTCTTTAGTTAAACCTTAGATGACTAGTGTTCTGTATCTCTGGATACTTAAGTTACTCTAGTGTTTTCCTACATTCTCACTGAATTCTGACCACTTTTTCTTTTTAACAAACACTGTTTATAAATGCGATGGCCAGAAGTTGAGCAACACTGCAGCACATGAGCACAGGTACCTCCTTGATGGCTCACTTATACAGAGGAGCAACCAGGTAGGAAATGAGGCCCCAGATGTAGTGTGACAACTGACAGGCCCAATCTTGTAGCAGTTCCTTATCTAAAGCTCCTGCCATCATCAGGTAGTCTATTTCCCCATCCTTTGAATCTGGGCTAACCCAGTGACTTACTATGTATGACAAGAGGATGTGGTGAAAATGAAACTGTGGTAAGTCTGGAGATTTAGGACTCAAGAGGCCTTTCAGCTTCTGCTTTTGCCTTCTTGGTATATTTCTACTATCATATGCAAAAACAGAGTTTAGATTATTAGAGGAAAAGAGGTCAAGATGCCCCAAGCAACAACCAGCACCAATCGCCAGACATGTGAGGAAGGCCATTTGGGGTTATTCAGACCTAGCTGACCTGCTAGAGTGACTGGAGAAACAGAGTGATCCTACATGAGACCAGCAGGAGAGCCACTCTGCTGAGTCAAACTGCAAACCCACAGAATCATGACCAAATAAACGGTGGTGGTTTTAAACTTCCACCATGACAATATACTGAGATGACAATAGATGAAAACATCAACATATTTATCTCATATACCAAGTTACTTTATTGAGCAGCTGACTACTAAATTTCTGGGGCCCTTGTCAATACTTGGAATATTTAACCACGACAAGCTCAAAGAAATCCTGGCTACTGTACATTGAGATCAGAAGCATGAAAAATATAATCAAAGCATAGGACTAAAAAAAAATATTTCAGAATTTTAATCTTAGAAGATACAGAGTTAGAGGCCAGGGAAAAGAGAAATAATACATATTTTGTGCCTACATGTGTTAAAAGTAACATCTGAATTTTATGTTTAATGTGAGATATTTTTTAATGTGGAGTGAGAGAAGCCAGAGAGTGAACTATAGAAAACCATGGCTGCAGACTGAAGGGAAGGGAAAACCTAATGGACGAAGCCTCCATTTCTGTGGTATGTTGTTTGCCTATAACCAAAATCCGTAACAGCAATGATGAAAAATGCCTAAATCAGAGAGTGTATTCACCATGAGGCAAATGAGCTAGAAGTAGGGACAAAGAAACTAAAGCTATATAAATGATTTACAGTTTGTCTTAACAAATTTAACTGTATCCTCTATTCTAGTTGGCATTAAAAAAAAAAAAAGGCCTTTAATTCAGATGTTCAGTTTTGGGTCTGTAAAACCTCAAAATTGACCAGAGTCTGGGATTCTCATGGCTATAGTGACTGGCTCAGCTCTCTTGTTTACTCCTCAACTGAAGGCTATAACTGAGCTGACAGGTATAACCCTGGGGTCATCCTAACCATCATTTGGGGAAAAGTTTTCTAAGTCTAAAACTAATACATAAGAAAACAGTGCAGAAATACCATTCTTGATGCTTTGAGAATCTGAGTATAATCACATCAGAACAAATAAAAACTAAACCTGGACTTCCCACATACCTGAGCAAATAAATTTTTTGGTATTAAAAAAAAAAAGTGAGAGTTAGAAAAGAAATGAGAAAATGCCCTCGGTATATAATAACAACACATCTTTTTACTGCAGTAACCTTTGCAATGCCATGGACTGTAGCCTGCCAGGCTCCTCTATCCATGGGATTTCTCAGGCAAGAATACTGGAGTGGGTTGCCATTTCCTTCTCCAGGGGATCTTCCCAACCCAGGGATCCAACTCACGTATCTTGCTTGGCAGGCAGGTTCTTTACCACTGATCCACCTGGGAAGCCCGTACTAAACAAAACAACAACAACAACTATAACTCCACAGTCCAGAGAGGAAACCTCTCTCTCATCTTCTTTGGTGGTTCCAGAAGTTCCTCAGTTCTAAGACAGTATGAGTGCTTCTGCAGCCTGCGGGCAGTGACTCTAAACTTCTAAGTACACAAAACTCATAAAGGACTATCAGGAACAGGACAAGCATTATGTCCTGGTGACAAGGCAACTCTATTAACTAGTTATACAGTGGATATGAAGGGATGGGACACAAATCCACTGGTTCTACCACTGTTCGGTTGGATTCCTGTTAAAAACAAGTCTCCAGCAGTCAAATAAACCAATGTGCCATCAAAAATGGCTGCAAACAGTAAACAAAAATTACTAACTGTATCCGTTGGATACAGAAATAAAAGAATAAGAAAACTTACTTTTTTCCCTTGACAATTCAAAAGATGTTGCATGCCAAGTATAGATAATAAAGCTGAGATACACGAAAACGCAGAGAGGAAAAAGAATGAACCGGGTAGGTGGGAGGGGGAATCGGGATGGGGAATACATGTAAATCCATGGCTGATTCATGTCAATGTATGACAAAAACCACTACAATACTGTAAAGTAATTAGCCTCCAACTAATAAAAATAAATGAAAAGAAAAAAGAAAAAAAAAAAAAGAACAGGGTATTAGGGGCCGTAGAGAAACTTAAAGTACGGAACTTTCTGAATTCCTCCACTGACGTGGAGAAGCCTGGCTCGCGCCACTTACTTGGACTTCCTGTCCTCGTGGCCGTCTCTGGGGTTGCGGTCTTCGCGGACGTCTTCCCGCTTTTCCCGGCGGTCCTCGCGCGCTTTCTCCTTCTCCTCCCACTCCCTCTGGCGCTCGCGCTCGCGCTCGCGCTCCCTCGCTCTCTCCCGCTCGCGCTCGCGCTCCCGTTCCCGCTCGCGCTCGCGCTCCCGCTCCCGCTCTTCGCGCTCGCGCTCTTTCTCGCGGTCGCGCTCCCTCTCTCTCTCCCTCTCTCTGTCGTGCTCCCGGTCCCGCTCCCGCTCCCGGTCTCTCTCCTTCTCTCTT